>NC_057839.1:38342500-40842500 GCF_910594005.1 Cervus elaphus
TTCGCAGGGAGAAATGACTTAGAGAAATATGAGCCTTGACTTTCCAGAACCCCATCTTTAGACAAAAGGTGAGAAAGAATACTTGACTTTGAAGTTAGTATTTTGGATAGGAGCCCAAACTCTGCCTTTTAGTACTGTGTGTACTCAAAGTGTATCAATTTCTATTTCTCATCATCAATATGAAGTTAAAATGAGCTAAATGTTTTCAGACAGCACTGTTTTATGTGTATGGATGAATGAGTGTAAGGCAGGAAATAGGGTATACAAATACTTCCATTTCAGTTTGGGGAATTATGAATATATTTTTTTGTAATTTAACCTCAGTTATTTTTTTTAAACTCCAAATTTAAGCATCACTATGAGTACAACGAAGACAGTACAGCCAAGGCAATACGATCTTGATGGCTGATGATAATGGTAAGATCTTAGGGTTACCATTTGGAACAGCAATTCACATCAAATAATATTTTCTCAGAACGCGAACTGAGTTCATGGTACTGAGCTAGTTGCTGTAGGAGATAAAGTGATGACTGCAATGCGGTGATTGCTTTCAATGTATTTACCATCTATGGGAAATCGAGTGGGATAAAACAAGTGAATTCTATACAAGATGGAAAACTACAAATGTCTAAAGATGTTCAAAAAGTGTTAAATAATTGCGAATAGTTCATAGATAACTTTGGGCTGGGAGAAGAGATAAGACTTCAAGGAGGAGAGGGCATTCAGAATGTGCTTTTTAAATATATATATATATATATACATAATTTTATTTATTTATTATTTTTGGCTGCACTGGGTGTTCATTGGCTTTGCACAGGCTTTCTCTGGTTGTGGCAAGTGGGGCCACTCTTTGGTGTGGTGTGCAGGCTTCTCATTGTGGTGACTTCTGAGCTGGCGGAGGCTTCTCTTGTTGCAGAGCAGAGGCTCTAGGCATGAAGCCTCAGGAACTGTGGTGTGTGGGCTTACTTGCTCTGCAGCATGTGGGATCTTCCTGGACTAGGGGTTGAAACTGAACCCTTGTCCTCTGCATTGGCTGGCAGATTCTTATCCATTGCACCACCAGGCATGTCCCAGAATGTGCCTTCTGAAATGGATAGTGTATCATTTGGGGTCCAATCTGCAAAACTATACCAAGCTAAACATGTCTAAGGATTTCATTCAGGGAATTGTTTGCAAAAACATGAAATCGGTCAAGAAGATAAAATCAAGAAGGCCAGGCAATGCTGAGAATCATAGCTGGAGGAAGAAGTTTCCATTCCTATGGCTGCAGAAACAAAGAAGAGGAAGTGGTTTCATCCACAGTGGACAACTCCTCCTCCCCACCGCCAGGAGTGCCTCCAGCCAGCGGGACTGCCGCAGAGCAGAAGCCACTGAGTTGTCCTGGAACACAGGGCCCCACAGCTGGTGCTGGGACATCCTGGGGAGGAAGTGCCACATGAGAATGCTGGTTTGTCAAGGGGATGCTGCGTGGTTAGTTCTGGGACCATGCAGAGGGCACCAAACTTCATGGCAGGGACCAGGAAATCTCCTTCATGCTGCAAGGCTGCACCTGTCTACGGACTCAAGAGTGTACAGGTGTCTATTGCTATCTGCTGGAAAGACACCTCCAGCACCTGAAAACAGCACACATTTGTCCTTTTCCCTGCTCACTTTCCAGTGTCCAGTCATTGCTCCCTGGTAGGACCCAACCGGAAGACAGCTGGCAAGAGCCTCGCAAATGGCGACTCTCTTGCCTGTTCATCCAGTGGGATGGTTGGGCGGCATACTCAGCTTCCTAGTCCACGTGGTTATTGTTGGTTTCCTTGGGGGAAGTAGTCTTCTCCTGCTTATAATAACCTCTACAATGACAGAGGCTAGAGCTTCAGAGAGGAGAAGCAAAATTTTCAGTTAGGTTCTACATCCACTTCTCAGTTCTCTAATCATAACGTGGGAACAATTGCATAATATACTCATTGGTTTTCACTGGATTCTCCACCTGCAGAAAAGCACAACAAACTGGCCCTGTAATTACATACTGCCTAAGCCATCTTAGCATTCCATAGAGCATACCGCTTCTGGGTAAGGAGGGAGTATCAGCTAGCATAAGTAATGCTAAGTAATGCCATAGTAACAAGCAACAGAAGTTTATCACTCACTACACGGACTTTTGCAACTCTGCTTCAGGGCATCTTCATGCTGGGAACCAGGGGGATGGAACTACCTCTTCCTAGAAGACTGTTGGTCTCACAACAGGAAAAGTCAATACTGGTGACTTAGTTAACATTGTTGGAGTGAGCTGGAGGGAGAAGATGGGCCAAAGTGTCCACTGGTGTTTTGGGCTCCCTGGAGGATTTCAGTCAACACTCAGAGGCATGCTATTTAGAAGTCAGACCCTCAGTCAACAACAGTTTGTGAAGTATGCTGTCAAATCCCCTCCAGGGAAAGTTCAGGAGCTAGGTGTTTTTGCCTACTTCCGCTCTACTAAGCCCTGGAGGAATAGCCATGGGGAGGGTTCACCCATTAACACCAGCTTCTTTGTTCACTACCATCCCATGGAACTTGTGAATGCAAACCCAGATGAACTACAGGCCTATCTCTTTTTAAAAAAGTTGACTTTTGTTGGACTATAGGTGCTTTACAAATATTGTGTTAGTTTCTACTCTATAGCAAAGTGAATTAGCTATACGTATACATATTTGTTCCTTAGTCATTAAGTTGTGTCCAACTTTTTTGTGACTCCATAGACTGTAGCCTTCCAGGCTCCTCTACCCATGGGATTGCCCAGGCAAGAATACTGGAGCGGGTTGCCATTTCCTTCTCCAGGAGATCTTTCAGACCCAGGGATCGAATCTGCATTTTCTGCATTGGCAGACTGATTCTTTTTGACTGAGCAACGTGGTAAACCCTGTGTATACATACATCCCCTCTTTTTTGGATTTCCTTCCCTTGTAAGTCAGGGCACTGAGTAGGGTTCCCTGAGTTATACAGTAGGGTCTCATTTGTTATCTATTTATGCATGCATGCATGCTAAGTCGCTTCAGTCATGTCTGACTCTTGGCCACCCCATGGACTGTAGCCCGCCAGACTCCTCTGTCCATGGGATTCTCCAGGCAAGAATACTGGAGTGCCCTGTCCTCCTCCAGGAGATCTTCCTGACCCAGGGATTGAACTCGTGTCTCTTAGGTCTCCTGCATTGGCAGGCAGGTTGCTTACCACTAGCACCAACTGGGAAGCCCATCTATTTTATGCATAGTATCAATAGTGTATATATGTCAATCCTCATCTCCCAATTCATTCCCCACCTCCCAGGCCTGTCTCTTGAATGTATTTTCAGAACATCCATAGGAGGAGGGAAATGCCACCTTGGTCTGGTAGCCTCAACACCGACTTGAAACAGGCCACCCAGCCTCTCAATCCCAAGGCCTCTTAGTAGGAGGTGTGAAGTACAGTGACACCCCTTTACCTCAAAGGAGACATCCTGATGTGCCCCAGACTGCTGAACCCCTAAGAGAAGTTTGAGGTGGAAAGTCTTTGAATTGGGATGGATTTACCTTTTATTCTCTTACCTAAATTCCAGAATCCCTGTTAATGTCTGCTTTCCAGGGCCTATTACTACCTGATTATGCTTAATCTATAGTGATTCTTCAAGATCTCAGTGTTCTCTGAACACCCCCATGCAGACTAAAATAGGATTTATAATTATCAATATTTATGGAAATAGTAGCTAAGTTTCATTGAGCAACTATAGTGTGCCAGGCACATGTATTAACTCTCTTAATGATTGCAATATCTCTATGAGGTGAATAGCATTATTATCCTTATTTTGGAGAATCACTACTCCTGCATCTTTCTTTTTTTTTTTTCCATTTATTTTTATTAGTTGGAGGCTAATTACTTTACAATATTGTAGTGGTTTTTGCCATACACTGACATGAATCAGCCATGGATTTACATGTGTTCCCCATCTTGATACCCCCTCCCACCTCCCTCCCCATCCCATCCCTCTGGGTCCTCCCAGTGCACCAGCCCTGAGCACTTGTCTCATGCATCCAACCTGGGCTGGTGGTCTGTTTCACCCTTGATAGTATACTTGTTTCAGTGCTATTCTCTCAGAACATCCCACCCTCGCCTTCTCCCACAGAGTCCAAAAGTCTATTCTGTACATTTGTGTCTCTTTTTCTGTTTGCATATAGGGTTATCATTACCATCTTTCTAAATTCCATATATATGTGTTAGTATACTGTAAATGGTCTTTATCTTTCTGACTTACTTCACTCTGTATAATGGGCTCGAGTTTCATCCATCTCAGAACTGATTCAAATGAATTCTTTTTAGCGGCTGAGTAATATTCCATGGTGTATATGTACCACAGCTTCCTTATCCATTCATCTGCTGATGGGCATCTAGGTTGCTTCCATGTCCTGGCTATTATAAACAGTGCTGCAATGAACATTGGGGTGCACGTGTCTCTTTCAGATCTGGTTTCCTCGGTGTGTATGCCCAGAAGTGGGATTGTTGGGTCATATGGCAGCTCTATTTCCAGATTTTAAGGAATCTCCACACTGTTCTCCATAGCGGCTGTACTAGTTTGCATTCCCACCAACAGTGTAAGAGGGTTCCCTTTTCTCCACACCCTCTCCAACATTTATTGCTTGTAGACTTTTGGCTAACAGCCATCCTGACTGGTGTGTAATGGTACCTCATTGAGGTTTTGATTTGCATTTCTCTGATAATGAGTAATGTGGAGCATCTTTTCATGTGTTTGTTAGCTATCTGTATGTCTTCTTTGGAGAAATGTCTGTTTAGTTCTTTGGCCCATATTTTGATTGGGTCATTTATTTTTCTGGAATTGAGCTGCATACTCCTTGCATCTTTCAAGTAACAATAATTTATATGAGTATCTTCCTCCCCTAACCCAGGAATGCTATCAGTTCAGCTCAGTTGCTCATTCCTGTCTGACTCTTTGTGACCCCATGAACTGCAGCATGCCAGGCTTCCCCGTTCATCACCAACTCCTGGAGTTTGCTCAGACTCATGTCCATTGAGTTAGTGATGCCATCCAACCATCTCATCATCTGTCATCCTCTTCTCCTGCCTTCAGTCTTTCCCAGCATCAGGGTCTTTTCTAATGAGTCTTCCTTTCACATCAGTTGACCAAAGTATTGGAGCTTCAGCTTCAGTATCAGTCCTTCCAATAAATATTCAGGATTGATTTCCTTTAGGATTGACTGGTTGGATCTCCTTGCAGTCCAAGGGACTCTCAAGAGTCTTCTCCAACAGCACAGTTCAAAAGCATCAATTCTTTGGCACTCAGTCTTCTTAATGGTTCAAATCTCACATCCATACATGACTATTGGTACTGCTTCTTTTTTCACCATTTTGGTAGGGCTCTTTGGATCTTCTTTGGTTTTTTCCTACCATGAGATCATCTTATCCTACAGATCAGGATTTTTCTGTTAAAAATATTAATTTTAACTATATATCCAGGGGCTGGTGAAATAATCAGGATATGCTTGGGATCTCACTAAGCTGCATTCAAGGTGGATTTGGACAAAATGTCACTCATCATATCACCTCCCCAAGCCCCCTCTGTAACCTCTAAGAATTTGTTAGCTTAGAGTCAGTGTCAAAATGACATCTTTCCCCAGGACCCAGTTACCCTGGTAAAAGGTCTTTAGGGATCTTTGGGAAACTAGGATGAATAGTCATGCTGTGTCCTCAAGATGTTATTGCAGAGTCCTTCCTAATGAACCAAACTTCTTTATGTGTTTTTCTGTCTATTGTTACTTTCTGTCATAGTGGTTAGCTCAAGTCAGACACTTGGTCATGTAGACTTAAGAAATATTCAGAACCTAAATTTGAGAGTTACATTTTATTTGGTGAGAATTTTTAGGACTTACGTCTGGGAAGCAGCATTTCAAGTTACCTTAAGAGAGCTGCTCCAAGGAGGCAAGGGGTTTGGGGGGACAGCCAGGTTATATAGAAGTTTGTCACAGAGGGCAGTTAGTCTGAATGTCGAAAGATGATTGTTAGTTAAAGAAAACCAATATTCCTGATTAAGGAGTTTACGCTTTTCCATGTATGGGAAGATGCAAGAGTCTGGGCTCACTGCAATCATTCCTCTGATAGGCACCTCAGCTATCTGGAGCCAGTATCTTGTATTTTCACATCCTGAGTTTCCTCAGGGCTCACCATGGGGAGTGGTTGCAGTCACGTGGCTGGTGGATGGCAGGTATTTTTTCCTTCCTGTGTTCCCGTCAGGGCTCACCAGCTCATCGTTGGCAGTGGCTGCAGTTGTTGATGACTCTGAAGTGTTTTGTTTATTGACATGGCAGGAAATGTTCCATTTCTCAGTCACAAGATCTGGAAGCTAGCTACTTAATTATATTTGATAACTTTTAGACAGCAGGACCTAAGAGAGACATTTTCAATTTAGTTTATCAAAACGGTTCAAGCTTTTAGCTGAGTCAGGGCTTTTAGCTTTACCACCAGTTTTCCAACAGGGCAAACTTGTCTTCATTGTCAATGTACTGAATACTTACCCAAGCACAGAATTGCACTCATTACTCTACCAAGAGGAAGATCTTCCACAGTAAACTGTCTGTGGAAATTCCTTCTTCATCAATAGGAAAGAGACCTCTAAGATTGTGGCCTGAGTTCTCTTACACCATGATTCTTCATGATCTGATGGGTTGAGTCTGACAGAAGTGAAATCGTCCCACGTGCAAGTCCCTCTGGGTATGAGGAATATTACTGCATACTAAGGTCAGTTGTGAGTCAGCAGGGCATGCTATCACTTTGGGGTTCATAGATTGAACGTCTTAATTCTGTCACTAAACTGATCATTTTGGTTGGACATAAATATGCGACATCAAGAAGGAAAAAAAAAATGCATTTTCCTTGTGACCAGTTAAATTAAGCTCTTCAAGTTCATTTATCCCAGTGGTTCCTTCCCAAAAACTTAGACATGCTGGCTTTGCTGAAAGGCAGATGGTGGTCAAGCACAGCAGCCCCAGACATGTCTAATCTGGTGTCTAATCATCTGCCTGTGTCAAAGTGGTGCTCTCATCCACAGTCCTTGGGCCTCTGGATCCCTGAAGGGAGTCAGGAATTGAGAGAGCAGTGGTGTTTCAGCGTTGCTCCCCCCTGGCCACATGTTAATTCTATCCAAAACTGGGCCAATCTATAGTCTCTTGGGCTTCCCTGGTATCTCAGTGATAAAGAATCTACCTGCAAATGCAACAAAGATGTCACAGTTGTCAGTAATTGCAACCACTGCCAACAGCGAGCTGGTGAGCCCTGAGGGAACTCAGGAAGGAAAGAATATCTACCATCTAGCAGCCATATGACTGCAGAGGTCCGGGAAGGTACCCTGGAGAAGGAAATGGCAACCCACTTCAGTATTCTTGCCTGGAGAACCCCTTGGACAGAGGAGCCTGGAGGACTACAGTCCATGGCAGGCTACAGTCCATGGGGTCTCAAAAGAGTCAGACATGACTTAGGGACCAAACAACAACACAGTCTCTTACGGTGAACGTTATTTTTAGTTATGCAAATAGGATAATCCATGCACTCATGGAAATTCAGAATCAGTTAACTTTGGCTAAAAAAAAATTTCTTTTTTTGGCCATGTAACTTGCATGCAGGATCTCAATCCCTCAACCAAGGAGGGATTCCTGTGTATTCTTATTACACGTCAGCTCTTCTTCTTATCATGGTAATGTGTACTCAGTCAGTCAGTCGTGTCCAACTCTCTATGACCCCGTGGACCATAGCCCGCCAGGTTCTTCTGTCCATGGAATTCTCCAGGCAAGAATACTGGAGCGGGTTGCAGACGAGGGGTGCGGATCAAACATGCAAATCCACTCCAGCATTCCCTTCTCTTTAGGTCTTTGAGTTCTTTTTTCTACATCATGCTAAGGAATTTGTCTCGTCCTGATGTCATTTAGTAGCTTCAGTCTATTAATCAAGCTAACAACGAGGATCACTTCCAGATGCTTGAATGAAAATCACAGGCGGAAATGATGCCCTTTCCTCTGTGTGCAAAAAAAGCTGAGAATATATTCTTATGTGATTCTTCATATTTGCTGATCAAGTTATAAAACTGCCACAATTTTTAAAATCGGCAGGGGGCGGGGTGGGGGGGAGAGACATAAATTTTTATCTAGATTTGTCTTTATAAATACATCCCAAGGGCATTGCCAATCCCCGGTGGTGATATTTTTAACCTCCTTAACCCTGACCATACTTCTGTAAATATTCTCTTCCTTAAGATCTTTTCAGTTAAAACCTTAAAGTGTCTCATCTGATGCCATGTCACTCCCTCAAAAATCAGAATCCTGAGTAGGGTTTTGGACTGTCCTGGTCTTGGTCTTTTGCCTGTATCTCAGTAGCCGTTGGAGTGGGAAAAAGAAACTGTGTGCTCCCACTTCTGTGGGAAGAGAGTCCTGCTTCTCACCAAGATTTTCAGTCATGGGGATTTCTCCCAACAGGAAGGACATTATAATAGACATGTTAAAAAAGATAATTATCTACTCTACTGTGGAACTGGCAAGTTGCTCTGCTTGGACAGAAAGGAAGGTCTGTGGGGTGGAGGAAATTAGGCTGCAAGAGGAGGTAAGGCCCTTATTAACTAAGGAGGACCTGAGTGTAGGCAAAGGAATGTATATCTCATGAGATGGGAAGTGGGGAGCCATTGATGGTCTTGAGGAGGGAAATGACATGAGTGATCTGTGCTTTAGCAAGATTCATTTGTCAGAAGAGTGAAAATAAATTGTTGGAAGGAGAGAATCTAACTTTCTCTGTTGGACTGCAAGCTTCATGGGGGCAGCATCCTGTGGAATTGTTTAATGTTTCTCTTCCTAGTGGAGAGTCTGCTGCTGCTGCTGCTGCTAAGTCACCTCAGTCGTGTCTGACTCTGTGCGACCCCATAGACGGCAGCCCACCAGGCTCCCCCGTCCCTGGGATTCTCCAGGCAAGAACACTGGAGTGGGTTGCCATTTCCTTCTCCAGCACATGAAAGTGAAAAGTGAAAGTGAAGTTGCTCAGTCGAGTGGAGAGTCTAGTGTCTGGCCAATAGGAAGTGTTCAATCCACACTAGTGTTTGAGAGCAAAGGAGCAAGGGATAATTAGGAGGCTGTCAAGTTAGCCCTGGGCTTCCCAGGTGGAGCTAGTGGTAAAGAGCCTGCCTGCCAATTCAGGATACCTAAAGAGATGTGAGTTCAATCCCTGGGTGGGGAAGATCCCCTGGAGGAGGGCATAGCAACCCACTCCAGTATTCTTGCCTGGAGAATCCCTTGGAGAGGGTTGCCTGGTGGGCTACAAGCCACAGGGTTGCAGAGAGCTGGACAGGACGGAAGTGACTTAGCATGCACAATTTAGTTCTGGTGAGAAACAAGGCCTGAATGGAAAAAAAGAGAAATAACATATACTGAGCACCTGCCCCCCATGCCAGATATTTAACCTAGATTACCCACCTTGAACTCATCATCAATCTTCCATTGTACAAATGAGGCTTGATTATATTAAGTAAAGTCCACACTCCTACATATAATAAAGAACAGAGCTGGGATTTGAACCCATGTTTGACTCTGCATACTCCAGTGCATCATGCCATCTGAGGTGATAAGAGTGGGAAACCGGAAGTAGAGGGCAGATGTGAGCGATCTCAGCAGGTGACTAGGTCCAGTGGGTGGGACAAGAGCATGAAGCAAAGTTGATGAGTTTCAGGGTTTGATCTGGAATCACAGGGAGATGGTGAAACTGGTAAAATAAATTGAAGACGTCCAAGAGAGGCAGCAGGGATGGGATATGTGGGTCCGCTTTGGACATGCTGAGCAAGGGGGCTGGGGGACAACTGGGTGGAACTTGCCACTGGGCAGTTGAATGCAAATTGGGACCACGGGATAGAGCAGCAGTAAGGAACAATGGATATGCACATGGCCCATATCAAGACAATGGTCTGGACATGGACCAGAGAGGTTACCCAAGGATAGGATATCAATGTTCATGGTCCAGGCATGACCTGTGGGTGGGGCTAAGTGCAGATCCTAAGTGTGTGAAGGTAGCTCTGCCTTACTAACACTTCTTATCAGCAGTTTTCCTGTGATTTTCCACATTGATCTGAACAAGGTGTGTTGGCAGGAACTGAAAAATACACAGAGGAATTCTGATTGATGAAGGATTTGCTGTTGGTGTGACTAATGCCCTGTGCATGCATAACTTACTCAATCTTCTCAAGGAGGGACACTTTAGCCAAGTTAAGAGCTGACAGGCCTAATGATTCTGCATCTGGGGGCTGAAAACCCAGCCTCCAGAAGCCCTGACTCCTCAGGCCTCCCACGTGTTACCAGGTGCTTCATCTGTGCGATTTCCAGGGCACAGCTTCCAGGACCAGACCAGGTTTTTGTGGCTACAAGTAGGAACACATGTCCCCCTTCATGCTTCCCTCTCTCTCCCTCTCCTCCCCATAAAGACTTACTGGATCACCTTCTCTGAGGGGTCCTTTTGGCTGGAGTTTAATAAGAAGCTCCAGAACTGTGTGTGCATGCATGCTAGTGTCCAACTCTTTGCAACCCCATGGACTGTGGCCCACCAGGCTCCTCTGTCCATGGGATTCTCCAGGCAAGAATATTGGAGTGGGTTACCATGTCCTTCTTTAGGGGATCTTCCCGACCCAGGGATTGAACCTGCATCTCTTATGTCTCCTGCATTGGCAGGCAGGTTCTTCACCACTAGCGCCTCCAGGGAAGCCCACTCCACAATTGTAGTCACTATTGAAACGGTTTCTCAGGCCAAGCTGTCCGATTACAAGTCCGTCAGAAATGATCACCTTCATCCTTCTACACCAAAACAAAACATGACCTCGGATTTCTATTTGAACGAAGATAATCCAAAATGGCTGAACTTTAAAAATAAGAATCTTCTTGCATGCAACCTTTTATAGTGGAAGAATACCCTGATTAATTAAAGCAAGAATTTCACCTTAACTTGGTTATAAATGACTGAAAATGTGCTTTTGCATCTGTTTAGGATGACATTCCATGGGCATCTATGCTACATCACAAATTCCATGACAATAAACACATAGACTTGTTATTTGATAGTTACATAATTGTGGTTTTCTTCTGCTTATTCTCACAGAGGTGGAGAGTTGCCCGTGTGTTTTTTGTTCTTCCTTCTTTTTTCTCCAGGGGGAAAACAAATGTAAAACACACCAAGCCAGAGGGAAATAGTCAATACGACAATGTGGCATGTGAACGTTTATTTGCCAGTTCACTCTGAATTTTGTGAAGATCTTTGCCAGAGGGTTAGGGTCAGTGCATTTTGAGTGGCAATGCTCACCAATGACCACCAGAGGGCAGTGATGACCTCATAATATCTTGGGAAGGCCTCGACAAGTGAATCAGCCTTCCAGTCTATCAAACACCTCTCTCAAACACTGTATAAATAACTACCATTATGGAAAACGGTCTGCATGGGCTTTAACCATGCAGATTGCTTGGGTTAAATCCCAACTCTTTCCCTTACTAGCTGCGTGGCCTTGGACAAGATACTTCACCTCTCTGGGTTTGTTTCCTATTCATATCGAAAATGAGAAAATTGTCCCGATTTCGTAGAGTTGTTGTGAATATTTAATGACTTAATACTTTAATGTACTCAGAGCCTGGCACACAGTAAGCTATTATGCTTATTATTATTACTAAGAATATTACATTAAACCCTTTCATTTTCTTTCTGGGTCCCAACTGAAATGCTTAGGAGAAGGGACATGACTCAAGAGGAAGGAGGGAAAACTTTGCTGAATCTCAAGCCATGCTAGAAATCTCTGGATGATGGAGAAGGGGATGTGGGAGATGTCTACACTCGGAGAGTTGGAAACTGGTTCTAAGGGAGACTGGGAGGGGCAAAGCCTGACCTAAGTTTGCCTGCTTCTTCCCCAAAGGCAAAATACCAGCTCCAAGCTTGGGCCAAGGGAAGGTCAGCTTGCATCAGGCGCAGGAGGGGCGGGAGGCAAGGGAGGGGCTGTGCTTCAAACCTGGTGCAATTAGCTGCAGCCAGGGGAGGCTGTCCTGAGAGGCCTGCCGCCTGGGCACCTCCCCATGCAGTCTAGATGAAGGACAAAGGGAGGACTCCAGCTCTGAAAGAAAGGCCTTGAGGTGATTTTACAATCAGTGTGGCAGAGGCCAAGGAAGCAGGAGGTGTTCTAGCTTCCTTTCGCAAAGGCATTCCTGAGATGGAAATGAGTGCCTGAGAAGGCTGGGAGGAAGTGGGGGCAAGGGTGGAAATCCAGGGCAGAATGCGCATGTGCTCTTCTGGAGCTGTTTCTGGAGCGTCTGGGGTGTGCTCTAGAGGTTAGTTCTGGGTAAGCTCCTTGAATGCAAGGATGACATCTTACCCAGCCTTGTAGAGCAGTGACCATGCCTGCCCTAGGTCTCCCTTCTTCTGACACACGGTAGGACTACAATCCCCTGCCTACCTGAAGTCCATAGGGCCCTGTGACTTTCTTGGGTTAAGGAAGGAGCAGCAGAAACTTTAAGAGCCAAGGGCACTTCCTTTTTGACCTCTGACCTAGAGGTTGCGGTTCTGCCTGTGTCCCACTGCGACTACAGTGAGCAGAGTGTCCCCGGGCTGACTTGTGGTGGACCTGTAGCAGGAGGAAGAAATCAACCCTTACTGCTTTAAGCCATAGAATGCTGGTGTCACGGGCTACTTCTTACTGTGGTGTAACCTAGCCTACTCTGACTGAGACAAGAGTTCCCCTTTGAATTGCCCTCTGTCATATACAGACGCCTTTTGCACTTTACACCACATCATTCGATCCTCTGGAAAGAGCTGTGAAGCAGGTCTGTTAATTTTCCAAATGGTGAAACTGGGTTTCAGAAAGCTCAAATATTCAGGGCCCCCGAACAAAGTGATAGAGCTGGGACTCCAACTCAAGCCCCCAGGATTTAATCGCCCTCGGTGGTGTGATGCCTGACGTGTGTGTGGAAACGATAATACTAATACCGGTCAGCACAACCGCAGTCATCATCTTCATAAAGCTTTCTGCAGTACCATTCTTCTTCCTGGTGTGCTGAACAGACACGTGTAGGATGGCTACCAGGTGGCGCTAGTAGTAAAGAACTTGCCTGCCAATGCAGGAAATGTAAGGGACCCGAGTTTGAGCCCTGGATCAGGAAGATCCCCTAGAGGATGGCATGGCAATCTCGCCTGGAGAATCCCATGAAGCCTGGTGGGTTACCATCCATGGGGTCACAAAGAGTTGGACACAACTGAAGCGAGTGAGCACGGACATATGAAGAGCAAAACTGGATAAGAAAGGACACATACAGCATCTTACAGAGAGAATAGACATCAGGTAACATTACTTCATCAGGGCGATCTTACTGTTATCAATAACATTATAATAATATTGATAACATACTGTTATCAGTAACCTAACACTGATTACAGTGTTTTTAAAAACCAGCTTCTGTAGTATCACTCCCCTCCCCACGTCCCTAACCACCATCATGCTGATGCTAATTTCGCTCTCTTTGTACTAAACTCTCCTCCAATAACATGGCCTTGTTCAAATGTCTCACTCACTCAGGACCCTTTTTTCTCCTTGGAAACTGGCAAACTGTTCCAGCTAGCTCAGGAGAAGGCTGTGGATGTGCGGTCGCTCCTAGAGGTCACATTCATATTTGAACCCAGCTCTTTGCATGTCTTTTCAACAGTGGGATTTCAGAGCAGCTTTGCGGGCTGGTGGGAGAGGCATCCCGGCTCTAGCTGCCTTTTCATTACACCTCAGATCACATCCTGTAATTGGCAGCCGAATCCACTCAGCCTAAGATGGCTTTCTGCATCCATCCATCCTTTGCTGCTGACTTTGAAGGGATCAAAAGAGCCCTGTTTATTTTCCTAATCTCCCTAATCCTCATAACTATCCCTGTGAGGATGCAGGTATCATCACCACCATTTTTCAGATGAAACGAAGGCCCAGAACATTTTAGTGACAGGCCCAAGGTCACCCCCAGGAGCTGGTGGCAGAGACTGGGGGGAGAACTCAGACCGGCTGATCTCCCAGGCCATTGGTCTCCACTAGACCCTGCTGTCTCGCTGAATTCCCCCTGCAGTTTTAATTGAATATCATGTTCTTCTTCACTTCCTGCCTAAAACAGAGCAACAGCTGCCACTTTCCCCTCCTGAGCCGGCTGGCGGTACTTCAGTGGTGGGTGAAGTTATCCTGGGATATGAAGTGGGTGAAGCGATTCAGGATAAAAGAGCCATCAAAACGAAAGATATTCACCAAGGTATAAAAGGGATGCCTTGACTTTACCGCTTTCCCTGACTTTCAGATGACATCGTGTCTAAGAGGGAAAACTGCGTGGGAGGGTGAGTATGGGGATTAGAGGAGGGGAATTTATGGAGGGGGGGAAAAAGATGTGTGTGCAATTGGATGAAAACTTCTCTGCAAAAAAAAAAAGTCATCAATGTTATTGGTGAGAAGCCTGATATATGCTGTTGTTGGACTGTCCTGGGTTCATCTTTTTTTTTTTTTTCTTGTGAATGATGCTATAAAGTTTCAGGAGGATTAAAGGCAGGAGGACTAAGATTCGCTTCACCCCGTTCTGTCTACTGTACAGTGACTACAGCAGTGGGAATGGAACTTTGGGGTGTTTCAGAACCACGGGGGCTGCTGGGGGAAGGTGTTGCTTTGGGGCCCTGTCCTGGGAGATTGTGGCTTAGGAGAATTTGTGGTCGCTTTGGAGGGGCCGTTTAGGGAGGGCTGATGGCTGGCCGTGGTTGTGCCCCCGCCCCTCATATGCATTTTGGGAAGGGGGAGGCTTGTCAGGAAGGCCTGTCTGCTCCACCCTCAAGGCCTGTCTGCAGGCGGAATGAGCCTCCCAGGCAGGAGGAGAGGGGAAGCTCGGCCTTGGAAATCTGAGCGGTTTCGTCCAGGCCAGGAGGAAATTGAAAAACTTCCCAAGCAAAACGTCTACTTCCCGAAGAGATAAAAAGCAGCTCAGGGTTATAAATCCGTGCCAACCTGCGGACCCAGAGGTCAGGGCCAGGCTGGAGGCTGGAGAAGGGACATCAGCGTGCCCGCCCCGGGGAGCGGAATGCCAGGCGGGAGATCCGGCGGGGCGCAGGGAGCCCTAAAATGCTGGGGTCCCAGGGGTCCAGGAGGCCCCAGCAGACGCTCCCTCGCCCCGTTCAGAGGCCTGGCGTCGGGGTCCATGCGGCTCCCACGCGGGGGCAGCGCTCACGCCGGGCCCTCCCCACGCGGCCACCGCTTGTCTGAGTGGTGAGCAAGTGGCTGTCCTCCTGGAAGCCAACTTTGACAGGTTCACCCAGAGGAAGCACACCCTCCGGGAAGACGGTGAAGGGCTGGCAGCGTCTCGTTTCCTAAACCCAGAACCTGAGCTGAACCAGGAGGCTGGCTGACCAGGTGCCCAGTCTCAATTCCAAGTGTGGGGGGAAGGGGGGGGGTCTGTCGGTCCAACTGGACCCCATTTAGGGCACATGGGCCCCTGAGAAAGCAGCCCTAATTACCCTCCGGAGCGTCTGGAGTGTTCAGGAAACCATGAGTTATGACTGCCTCAGCGCAGATGGAATTATGACTCCCGGCGCTTTTGGTTGTTCACTTCCATTTGTAGGAGCTGCTTATTGTAACCTGCCCACATTCCTGCTCTGGAAAGAGGTTCCCATGCCCTGCCTCACCTCAGAGCCTCAGTCACCCCAAATTACGAAAATTTGCAAAAAAAAAAATGTTGTCCTTAGAATCGAGGAAACACTTGATACCTTTCCCACGGAGGCAAGGAGGCCATTTCCAAGGGCAAAAGATAATGCTGGGACTAATACTTCTGTGTTTCTGTATTTTACTCACTTCCCACTGCTGGGGAATGAGACAGGCAACCATCAGGCTGAAGTGAGGGAGGGGGCAGAAAAGTTTTAAATAATTTGACCTTAAAGCGTGTTCCCCTTAACGATGGCATTGTAATGTTAGATAGGCCCTTTGACCTTCCCAGGCCTCGCACTTTTCATTCTATAATATAGCTGTCATTTCATGTAGTAAGCAAACCATGAATCTTAACTGCCTCCGAAGGGGCTTGAGCTCCATAATTGAAAGGCAGCAAAAGCTGAGCACAATGTGAATGTGTGATTGCTTGCTGTAAAATTAGGAACTCAATTATGGAAGCTTGCTGGGCAAGCCTCACGAAGATACAAGGCCATGTTTTAAACAGAGCCATCGTGGTCAATAAAGAGTTGACTCTCCCCTCAGAGCAGTCCTCACTAAAGGCCATCTCAAGTCTCTAAAATGGTATTACAAATAAGACAGAACTCAGGACAAGAAGTTGGCAAGGTGCAGGAAAAAGGTCAATGATCTGGACTTGGCCAGCCTGCATTCTAGTCCCAGCACTAGCTAGTTCACGACCTTGGGTAAGTCATTCCATCATCCTGGTCCTTGCTCTCATCATGTTTTTGTTTCGTTTTTTAGTTGTAAAAGAACAGTCAACATAAATTTACCCTCTTAATAACGTTCACTGCACAATAAGCGTTGGTAACTATACGTCATTCATGGTATTATGCAACAGATTTCTAGAACATTTTCATCTTGTATTATGAAAACTCTATACCCACTGAAAAACATCTTATTTTTCCCTCCCCTCAGCTCCTGGCAGCCACCATCCTACTTTCTGTTTCTATGAGTTTACTTTAGCTTTCTCATGAGTGGAATCATGCAATATTTGTCTTTTTGTGACCAGCTTATTTAATTTAGCAAATTGTCCTCAAGTTTTACCCATGTTTTAGTACATGCCAGGATTTCCTTCTTTATTTAGACTGAATAATATTCCATTGCATGTCTATACATGTTTTCTTCACCCATTCATTTGTTAGTGAACATTTAGGATGCTTCCAGATCTTGACTATGTGAATAATATTGCAATGAAGGTAGATGTGTGAATGTCTCTTCAAAATCCTATTTTCAATTTTTTTGGATATGTACCCAGAAGTGGTGTTGCTGGATCATATAGTAGTTCTATTTTAATTTTTTGAGAAACCTTGTATTGTTTTTCATAATGGTATCATTTTATAATCACACCAACAGTGGGGATTCTTTATATTCAAATTCTTTATAGCAAGTACTCATTATTTTCTGAGGTTTTGTTTTGTTTGGATAGTGGCCATTCTAACAGTTTTGAAATGATATCTCATATTTTTATTTGCATTTCCTGATAATAAGCAATATAGAACATCTTTTGTTTGGTGGTTACTTGTATATCTTCTTTGGAGAAATACCTGTTCAAGTCCTTTGCCTATTTTTAATCAGGTTATTTGTTTTTTTGTTGTTGTATATTCTTCAGATTAATCTCTTATTTGATAAATGGTTCGCAAATATTTTCCCCCATTCTGTAGGTTGCCTTTTACTCTGATAATTGTACCCTCTGTGGAACATAAGTTTTAAAGTTTGATGTAGCACTATGTGTCTGTTTTTGCTTTTGTTGCCTGTGCATTAGTATTATACCTAAGAAAACATTGCTTACTCCAGTATCATGAAGTCTTTCCCTCTGTTTTCTTCTAGAAGTTTTATAGTTTCAGGTCTTATATTTAGGACTTTAATTTTTGTATATAGTGTAAGATAAGTTCAGTTTAGTTCAGTCACTCAGTTGTGTCTGGCTCTTTGTGACCCCATGGACTGCAGCATGCCAGGCTTCCCTGTCCATCACCAACTCCTGGAGTTTACTCAAACTCACATCCATCAAATTGGTGATGCCATCCAACCATCTTATCCTCTGTTGTCCCCTTCTCCTCCTGCCTTCAATCTTTCCCAGCATCAGGGTCTTTTCCAATGAGTCAGTTCTTCGCATTAGGTGGCCAAAGTATTGGAGCTTCAGCTTCAGCATCAGTCCTTCCAATTAATATTCAGGACTGATTTCCTTCAGGATGGACTGATTGGATCTCCTTGCAGTTCAAGGGACTCTCAAGAGTCTTCTCCAACACCACAGTTCAAAAGCATCAATTCTTTGGCACTCAGCTTTCTTTATGGTCCAACTCTCACCTCCATACATGACTACTGGAAAAACCACAGCTTTGACTATACAGACCTTTGTTGACAAAGTAATGTCTCTGATTTTAATATTCTGTCTAGGTTGGTCATACCTTTTCTTCCAAGGAGCAAGCGTCTTTTAATTTTATGGCTGCAGTCACAATGTGCAGTGGTTTTGGAGCCCAAGAAAATAAAGTTTGTCACTGTTTCCATTGATTCCCCATCTATTTGCCATGAAATGATGGGACCAGATGCCATGATCTTAGTTTTCTGTATGTGGAGTTTTAAGCCAGCTTTTTCAGTCTCCTCTTTCACTTTCATCTAGAGGCTCTTTAGTTCCTCTTGACTTTCTGCCGTAAGGGTGGTGTCATCTGCATATCTGAGGTTATTGATATTTCTCCTGGCAATCTTGATTCCAGCTTGTGCTTCATCCATTCTGGCATTTCACATGATGTATTCTGCATTTAAGTTAAATAAGCAGGGTGACAATATACAGCCTTGATGTACTCCTTTCCCAATTTGGAACCAGTCCATTGTTCCATGTCCAGTTCTAACTGTTGCTTCTTGACCAGCATGCAGATTTCTCAGGAGGCAGGTAAGGTGGCCTGGTATTCCCATCTCTTGAAGAATTGTCTACAGTTAATTGTGATCCACAGAGTCAAAGGCTTTAGCGTAGTCAATAGAGCAAAAGTTGATGTTTTTCTGGAATTCTCTTGCTTTTTCTGTGATCCAATGGATGTTGGCAATTTGATCTCTGGTTCCTCTACTTTTTTAAATCCAACTTGAACATCTGGAAGTTCTCAGTTCACGTATTATTGTAATTCACTTATTGTATTATTAGCCACCAGGGAAGCCCATGTAAGATAAAGGTCCATCTTTATTCTTTCACATATGGATATTCAACTTTCCAAACACCATTTATTGAAGAGACTATCTTTTTCCATTTTGTAGCCTAAGTATCCTGTTAAAGATCATTTGACCTTATACATGAGGGTTTATTTGGGGGCTGTCTATTTAGTTCCTCTGGTTTATATGTCTGTCTTTATGCCAACACCATACTATTTTGATTACTATAGCTTTGTAATATGTTTTGAAATCAGAAAATGTATGGCCTCCAGCTTTGTTCTTTCTCAAGATTGTTTTGGGTGTTTGGGATTCTTTGAGATACTATACGTATTTTATGATTTTTTTTTCTTTCTACAAAAAAATGCCATTGAGATTTTGATAAGGATTGTATTGAATCTGTATATGGCTTTGAGCAATATGGACATTTTAACAATATTAAGTCTTCCAGCGAACATGGGATTTCTTTCCATTTATTTGTATCTTCTTTCATTTCTTTCATGACTGTTCTGTAGTTTTCAGTGTATAAGTCTTTTACCTTCTTGGTTAAATTTATTCCAGGGTATTTTATTCTTTTTGATGTTTTCATTTTCTTAATTTTCTATTTTGATTTTCACTATTGGTGCATAGAAATGCAACTGATTTTTGAGTGCTGGTTTACATCTTGCAACTTTGCTGAATTAGTTTAGTTATTCTAACAGTTTCATATTTGTAGAATCTTTGGGGTTTTCTACATATTAGGTCATATACTCTGCAAACAGATAATTTTACTTCTTTTCCAATTTGAATGACTTGTTTATTTATCTTGCCTAATTGCTCTGGCTAGGACTTCTAATACTATGTTGAATAGAAATGGTGACAGTGGATATCTCAGTCCTGTTTCTATCTCAGAGGAGAAGATTTCAGCTTTTCACTGTTGAGTATGATGTTAGCTATAGGATTTTAATATATGACCTTTCCCTCTATTCATAGTCTATTCAGTGTTTTCATCAAAAAAATTGAAAATTATGTCAAATACTTTTTTCTGCATCAGTTAAAATGATCATGTAAATTTTGTCCTTCATTCTATTTAATGTAATGTGTTATAGTCATTGATTTTTGTATGTTGAACCATCCTTACATCCAAGAGATAAATTCCACTTTATCATGATGTGTAATCCTTTTAATATGCTGTTGAATTTAGTTAACTAATATTTTGTTGAAGATTTTTACATCAATATTCATTAGGGATATTGGTCTGTAGTTTTTTTTTTAATCTCTTTGTCTGACTTTGATATCAGGATAATACTGACCTTGTAAAAGGAGTCTGGAAGTAGTCCTTCCTCTTCAGTTTTTTGGAAGAGTTTGGGAATGATTGGAGGACCAGTAAAGCCATCTGGTCCTCTTCTTTTCTTTGTTGAAATATTTTTGATTACTAGTTCAATCTCCTTACTAGCTATCTATAGATCTGTTCAGATTTTCTATTCCTTCCTAATTCATTCTTCATATTACATGTTTTACTAAGAATGTATCTTTTCTCCTAGGCTATCCAATTTGTTGGAGTATAATTGTTTATAGCAGCCTCTTGCATTCCTTTTTACTTCTGTGCCATTAATTATAATGCCTCCTCTTCCATTTCTGATTTTCATTGTTTGTCATCATGTTTAAAGGGAGATTATTGAACTAGATGATTTCTAAAGCCTTTCTAACTCTGAAATTTTTTTGGCATCTCAAAGGAATATTTTATTTATTTATGTATTTTATTTATTTTTTTTACCCATTTGTTTTAATATAGATATACATATATCAATATACATGTATATCAATATATCACATATATATGTAGTGTCTGGTTTGTTGCTGTTGTGCATGATTCTGCTAATAATAGTCTCCTACAGCACAGGTTTATCTCAGAGTGTGTGTGTGTGTGTGGGCACACACATAGGGAATATGCAAATTAAAGTGTATTACAAAATGTTTAATATATGCACACTGGTATAAAGTAGAAAACAAAGAATACCCACTCAACTTAAGAAATAAAAGTTACCCAAATAATAGATAACTTTCTGTGTATCCTTCCCCAAGTGTGTTCTTTATCCCAGAACAACTCATCATCCTGAACTTTGTGCTTTCCATTTTCATGCATTTCTTTACACTTTTATTATATGCATATATATGGATCCCTAAGAAACATGGAGTATTTTACCTGCTTTTAACTTAGTGTCAATAATATCATGCTGTATTTATTAGTTTACAAGTGGTTTTTGTTCTCTTAACTTTATCCACATTGATGAATGTCACTCTTGTTTATTTTCACCCTATCTAGTGGTTGATTATATGAAGGTACAACCATTTATGTGTACCCTGTAGATGGACATCAGGTTGTTTCCATTGTTTTATTTTAACAAACAATCTTACTTCAGATATCCACGTACATATCTACCCTGCACTTACGTGATACTTATTCTACCGGTGGGCTACCTAAGGGAGAGGGAATACACATCTCCACCTTGACTAAACAATGCCAGATTTTTCTCTAAGGTAATTGAACCAGTGTATACTCCCACCGGCAGGGCCCAAGATTTCCCATTGTTCAACGTCCATATTATCACTTTGAGTGTCATTTTATACCCAATCTAATGGCATAAAATGGTAACCTGTTGTAGTTTTCACCTGTATTTCCCTAATAACCACCATGAAAATTCATCTCGTCTTATGTTTAGTAGCCATTTATGTTTCCTCCTCTGTGAATTACTTCTTCAAATTTTTTTGGCCTACTCTTGATTTTTAACATAGATGAACTATATTTACTACCTGTCCTGGGAAAGTCATAGATTGCATGACCAGATTTCACTCTTGTGTATTGTATTCTTGGAGAAGTTGTAACATAGTTCCCACTTGTACCGCAAGAATGTGTGGGTGAGCATCACCTTTCTTAGGGTGCATTCAGTGTATCCATATTTTCTTCACACCAGCGGTTCAGGTGCAGAATGTGAGCCTCCTGTTAGGAAATTGAAACCTGGGGTCTTCAGAGCATTTGTTTCTGGGCTGATGGTGATTCTAAGCAGATGGCCACCTGCACCAGCTGGTCTGGAGAGGCCTAAGCATGCATTGGAGGAGGCTGTGAACATTCATTCTCCAGTAAAAAGTCATGGAATTATGGCTCATGCGCTA
The DNA here is from genome assembly GCF_910594005.1 of Cervus elaphus. Lineage (NCBI taxonomy): Eukaryota > Metazoa > Chordata > Mammalia > Artiodactyla > Cervidae > Cervus > Cervus elaphus. The sequence continues at coordinate 38,364,513 of NC_057839.1, forward strand.
ATACTGAGAATTTCCTGGGTTTTATGGAGAAATGTGTATTTCTGGTATTTTTCAACGTTGTAAAATGCTAACATTTATTTAGAGATGTGTCACAAGTGAAGCCAAAAGAAACATGCCCAGAGTTGAATTTGAGATATATCTAACTGCAATTTTGGAGCAGAGTGTTCACTAAAGGAGGGTTGGGAGTAAAGAGGCAGAGAGCCTCTTCTATTCATTCTTGTTTAACTCTTCTCGTGGAAAGTTAATTTTGTCCACAAGGGGTTTAAACAAGTCCGGGTACAAGAGGTGGTGGACACATAGGATCCATCGACCTCGGCTGGCACATCTGACTAGCCTGTGGTTTATGTGAATTACTGCTGCTGCCACTGTAGATCATTGTCCCAGCTACAGTCATGGCGGTGGTCTGCAAAGTATAACGCTAGTGTAGAGAGCGTGTCCAAAATGGGTGCATCACCATTGGAGAAGGCTAATCATTCATTGCCAGAGCCCAGAGTAAACATAGAAATTGTGGCTTTGGAGTTGAGATTGTTCACAGGACATTCAAGGGGCAGAGAGGAGAGGTTCCCGCCATTGCCAGCCCATAGTCACCTTCAAAAATACACACAGACACACAGACACACACACACACACATCTGTTTAGAAAAGCATATCTACTCCATACAGCCCCCATTAAGCTGATTTTAGTTTCTCCTATTTTACTTTTAAGCTAAAAGTCAGATGAATGCAGAACGAAAAAAGCAAGAAAAATTCTCTCAGGCCTGAAATTCATAAAAGAATGAACAAACATGCTTATCAGCAGATCATGAACCAAGCAAATATACCATCAATAAGGTAGTCAACTGAAGCACAGTCATTAAGTGGAAGGTGTGTGTATTCCATATTGGGAGCCTCCTGTATCTTCCCCAGGGCCTTCTAGAATAACACTGCCCTCAAGTGTTTTGAAATGTTCCACACCTGGATGTTTGTTTCACTTTTCAATCGGCACCTTAGACACAGCCAGTGTAAGAATTAAAGAAAAGATAAAGCTAAGTAGAGAATAAATGGAAGATTATGGAAAGACCTGGGCAAAGGGAATCTTTGAAATAAATGAACCTTGACTAGTCAATCCATTTGCAGATATTTACGGAAGCTCTGGTATACGCTATCAATGTCTCTGTCCTATTGGCAATATTATAGTGTCCTTCCCTGTGTGCCTCAGTTTTCTCAGCTGTAAACTGGGGATGATAACAGTACCTGCCCTGAAGGATTGTTGTGAGCGTTAAATGGAATAACATATTTGAGGTGTGTAGAACAGTGCCTGACAGGTGGTAGTTATGCAATCAGTATGAAGGAAGGAGACAACTCCTAAGCACATGGAAACTGAACAACAATAAAGACATCAATAAAGTGAGGTGACAAGGCAGTGCATTATTAATTGCCAAACAAGTGCTTCTCACCCCTGAATGTCAAAAGCGAGGGCACAGAACTCAGAGGGAGCCAAAAGAGTTTGGTTTCTCTCACTAGCCAAGCACCTGCCTTTTGCACGTGTCTGAGAGACTGCATGCTGAGTCCCTCCAGAGACACCATGGATCATGATGGGCTTTTGAGAAAAGACCCAGAGCTGCCCCCCTCACGGAGGCAGTGCAGTGGAGTGCTGGGCAGTGCAGCCGTGGTGTCAGACCTCCCAGGTTCAAAGTCCAGCACTGGTGCTTACTACGTGTCAGCCCCTGGGGAAGTTATCTAAGTCTTCTTGAGTCTCCGTTTCCTTGAATATCAATGAGGAATGATAGTAGTATCTGTTTCATATGTTGGCATGAGATTTAAATTGCTATTTAGTCGCTAAGTAGTGTCTAACTCTTTTGCGACCCCATGGACAGTAGCCCGTCAGTCTCCTCTGTTAATGGGATTTCCCAGGCAAGAATATTGGGGTGGATTGCCATTCCCTTCTCCAGGGGTTGAACCCACATCTCCTGCATTGGCAGGTGGATTCTTTACCACAGAGCCACCAGGGAAGCCCCAGAATTAAATAAGAACATTCGTATAACTATTGTGATCAGGTATCTGGCATATACAAGTTAAACTGCTTATCCAAATGAGATGTGAAACCAGTTGCTTCTTCAAGATCTTTAAGGAAAGAGATTCCACAGCCTGCCACATTGTTCAACCTGCTCCAGTGTTCCAAACTTCCTCCTGTTAAGAAATCCTCCCTGTTCTAAGTTTATATAAGTTGAGAGAGCCACTAGAGATTTTTATAAACCAACTCATTCTACAGATGAGGAAATTGACCTGGAACGTTAAAGCAATCTGCCCAAAGTCATCCAAATGGTTGGTGGCAGAGCCGGGGGTGAGGGGGGGGGGGGCTCCCAGTTCCTCTGAAATCCAGATCCATGCTCTTCCTACAAAAGCTGCATTAACTGTTTCCCTCTACAGGCCCTTTCGTCACACGCTCATTGTAGCAGGGACCCTTTGGTCTATGTGGTTCTAAAGGTATAGGCAGAGCCTTCCAAGCCCTCCATGATCTGGCCCTGGTGGGGACCCAACACAAAACATTGCCCCTCTGCCCTCTGTGGGCTCTGGGTAAACTGCAAAAGCAAACAAAGTGTGCAAACTTGGCCAGAATTCACTTTGCTACTGATCAAGTCTTAAGTAGAGAACACCACTTAGTATGAGGGCCAAGGGCCTGCCAGCTGACTCCTCATTAGGTAAGTTCCAGCATGCAGCTGGACTGGTGCACAGAGGAGCAGATTTCCATGTGGCAGATATTCCAAGTCCCAAGAGGAAGAAGAAGGACAGGGCTGAACAGAACACGCTCTCTATTCTTCCCAGTTTACCAGCCAGAGAAGTCACTGTACCTCCCAAGGGTGGAGAGAAGTCAGGAGTGTGTGTGTGTGTTTGTAGGGGGTCCCCTTTCTTAGAAACTGAGAGTGGGAAAGATTTCCTTTCCTAGTTTCATCTCTTTTAACCACTCCTCCCTTGCTCGCTACTCTGGCCCTTCAAACCACAGGTAAGGATTTGGCCCTGCTCTCTTGCTGGTTCTGCTCACTTTATTCCTCTGAAACACAGTACCCAGACCTTCTGAGTCCCCAAATGTCACACGCCCACTTATCTTTCAAAACAGTTCATGCATCAGCTTCCATATGAAGCTCTTCCTTCCTCTTCTCATTTCCACCCTCAAAACCCAATGGGGTAGAATTACCCAAACACGTCTTTGTGTTCCCATTGTGTTCAGTTCAGACTCTCTTCTTAGCCCTTTTAACACTTTATTCCACTTAATTTCCTCAAGGCAGAGGCCACTCATCTTAGGTTGAAAGTCTTACACAAGACTTTGAACATGGCAGGTCTTCAATAAAGTTTTGTTGAATGAATGATGTTGAATACTCTTCCTAGGTGTATGATGGGCTTCCCAGGTGGTGCTTGTGGTAAAGAACCCATCTGCCAGTGCAAGAGACATAAGAGACACACATTCAATCCCTGGATCAGGAAGATCCCCTGGAGGGGGAAATGGCAACCCACTCCAGTTTTCTTGCCTAGAGAATCCCATGGACAAAGGAGCCTGGTGGGCTATGGTCCACAGAGTCACAGAGTCAGACATGACTGAAGTGACTTAGCACACACAGGTCTATGACATTAAGCCAAGTCCTTGTCTTATTCCTCTACTCTTGGAATCTCATTCTTTCATTTACCCAGTAAGTGTCAGTAGGTATGTGGTGCTGTTAGGTAGTACAAAGACTCGTAGTTTATAGCCTCCCCTTTCTAGAATCTTAGAATCCACTTGTAAAGATCAGGTATGTTCACCTGAAACAATCACATGTATGGGCATGATGATATAAATACTTCTTTGCACCTGCTTAATGTTTATAATTTATAGAGCTTATGTCTTCATAATCTGCCATTTGGTCTAATGACCACCCTGTGAATTGGAGTTCACTCACCAGCCCCATCTGATGGATTGTGAAATTGGGCTTGGGAAGCATCAGATGACTTACCCAAGCATACCCAGCTGGAAGATGATAGAGCTGGAGCTTGAATCCAGACATTTGGCTCTTAACCCAGTGTGGTCTTCACATTAAGCAGCCAAACTAGTGGTACAATGGAGGGTGTTTGGTTACACTGTGAGTGGAAAGTGGCAAGTACACCCTGCTAGTGTCCCTGTAACCTTCGGCTAAGTTCCAAGTTCAGTGTGTGTGTGCCAGCTTCCTGAATCCCAGCTCCCCACCCTTTGATCAAAATCTGCCAGTAGATGAAAGCCAAGGTCTTTCTGCCAAACCAGTGGGACTAGTTAGAGAGAATTTAGGGGCTGAAAAGAGTAGTACCTAAGGTGGAATGTTAACTATCCAGGTGCACTGAACAAGCTTGAATTTGAAAGAAATGCAAATATAGATAATATTAAAATGTTAATAGATTCCTGTTCTCCTAGCACTGAAGCTTCAAGTCTATATTCAAACCTTTATATAAAAAAAGTCTCTTGAAGACAATGTGGGATGGTAATGGGATGAGCAAATCTGAGTGGAAATTGGGTCATTTTCTGGCCAAAAGAGGGGTTATGATAAACAAGCCAGGAAATGGAAATCATTCCAAGAATGAGTGTGCTGTTTGTTCCTCTGTCTGAACAAGTGACTGCTGTTTCCTATCTTCAGATTTCACTTAAAGGATATAGGCTTTCCAAGTCTTCTGCCTAACTATCCTTATTATAGTGCATGTAGTTTCCTTTAAAAATACTTGAATGCAGAAAACATGATGTGTATTGTGAGTGAATATCATGCATATTGGAGACACATACTCAGAGATAAACACCACAGAAGAAGAATAGAAAACAGTTCAGCTCTCCTGATCTAAAAACCTGTATCTGAGACTAGGTTAATTAGCATAAAGGATGGTAAAACATTTTTTCATTTGTGAAATCAGTGGTGTTCAAGATAAATGATTGCCTAGAAAATTTGTAAAGGCATGTCTCCCTTTGCATAAATCTGGTGATCTACTACCTTCAGGAGGCTGCTCTTGACCTGAAACTTTGTTTACCCTCTGTCTCTCACACTTGGCAGAAGATGTGTGTGATGATTCTGCTCTTACAATATTTGATGAATTTGCCTTGGTTGCTTGAGGGTAAATCTTTCATACAATGTGCTTGTCAGGTTTCCTGAAAGGACCAGAGTAGGGTTGTCCCAAGCTTATGGATCAGCCTGCATGGTTGTTGGAGGACCTGAGTGCTGGTCATTATCAGACTGTGGTAGGATGGGGTCTGAGACTTGCTACTATTGTTGCCTTCCACTAGGTAGCCAGGATGTGAAGGAAGAAGACCTGGAGTTCCACCCACCCCTAATTGTTGGAGGTGACCAATATTGACCACTAGCTTCCATCAATTGTTAATGGCCCAAGTAGCTTTAGGTCCTTTTGCAGAAGTCCTTAACAATGCCCTCCATTCTAAACAACAACCTCCATTCAATCCTCTTCATTCTTTTCATCTTTTTTCTTACTTTCTCATCCACGGTTCTTTCAGATGACACCCAGTCAAAGGAAATGGTGCCAACAATTTTTACTGAACACTTATTTATGCCCTTTATATGCATTATTTCATTTAATCCTGATTTCTAAAAATGTAGTATCACTATCCCGTTTAATAAAAGTTGACTCTCAGAGGGATGAAGAAACCACCCCAACTTCACACAGCTGTGTGGAGTTTAGTTGCTGAGGAATAACAGGTAACTGTGACGTTGGCCATAGTTAAAGACATAATTTGTGAACTGGAAGACAGTTCTGAGGAATTCACTCAGAATAAGCTCAGAAATAAAGAGACAGAGTTGTAACAGACAGGGAAGGCAGTTTAAGAAGATTCCATCATGTGTCTGATCTTTTCAATGAAAGAAAAAGAGTGACTGGGGGAGAAGCAATACTTGAAGCAGTCATGGCTGAGAATTGTTAAGAACTGAAGAAGGTCACAAATTCTTAGATTGAAAGCACGTAGTGTATGGTGTGCTGTGCTTAGTCACTTCAGTTGTGTCCTACTCTTTGTGACCCTATGGACTGTATCCCGCCAGGCTCCTCTGTCCATGGGATTCTCCAGGCAAGAATACTGCAGTGGGTTGCCATATCCTCCTCCAGGGGATCTTCCTGGCCCAGCAATCGAACTCGCGTCTCCTGTGACTCTTGCATCTAGAAACAAAGTACCTCATGACAAAACGGAAGAATACCAAAGATAAGGAGAAAATCTTAAACTGGGTGTGTTGGGGCTAGGGCAGTGGGACAGGCACCTGTCTTCAGAGATCTGAAACACTGTGTCTTGGAGGAAGAGTTAGGTTGTGGAAGTCAAGAGAATGAGTCCCAGTCCTAACCCCTGGCAGAGTCAGCACTCAATAAATGTGTCTTGCATTGAATTAGAATTACAGCTAAATTGACTGCCAGTGGGCTGGCCAGGAAACCAACCAGTATTTTTGTCTCCCAGTGCTCACTCAGCTCTAGCTACTCTGGCCTTGTGGGTCTTTGAACAGACCAACTTCACCCTTGCCTTGCATCTGGACTTTCTTTGCCCTCTTTCAGGTGTCTTAAATAGCCTTCCCGTGCCACCCTATTTATAATCCCAGCCCCATTCCAGTACGCCTTATTCACTTTCCCTATGATATTCCTTTCTGTAGCACCTTGGATCCTCTGCCATATATATTTTTTTATTTGTGGGTTATCTGTCTCCCTGACAAGGGAATACACCCCTTGAGGAGAGGGGCTTTGTTCCCTGGAAGCTTGCCTTTTAATGTTGCTGAGATGTATCTGGTGAATGAATGAACGAATTCATTTATAATATTGTTTCCTATGAACTTCCAGATTCAAACAACTAATTTACAAGCTAACTTTTGGAATGTAAGTCAGTTCATATATAGGGACTTTCTGGACATCTGTGTATGTGTGAAAAATGGAATACAGAAATGATGTTTACTCAGTCATTTCAACCTAGTCTCACCTCAGGTCGAGCTGTGGCCCATCCAAACCTCAAGGCAGGAACAGGGAAGAAGTTCACAGAGCCCTGAGGTCAGCTTGAAGCTACGTGGGTACAGAGCAGGGGCTTCTCTGAGTGGATGTTGAGGCAGAAAGCCTGGAACTAAAGAGACGAGGACATCCAGTGGGAGAGTAGCCATCCAGCTGTGGAAACCAAAGACCCCTGTGGGTCTGGGTCAGTGGTGGGCAGTGCAGACCAGAGAAAGTCTCCATTATGATGCCAAGGAGTGAACATCGGGGTGAGGAGGCCATTGAGGAGAGGAACACAGATGTTCAGGAAGAGTGAGGGAGTGCTAAACTTATGTTAGGAGAAGAGCACTGGGCAGAAGAGGGAGCCGGACCTGGGGGTGTTTGGAGGAGGCTCCCGGGAGGAGGTGGTCTTGCAGCAGACCTGGAAACATGGATGGGTCTGCCTCAGCTGGGATGGAATGCTTGTCCTAACCTGGACCAGGAGAACTGGCCCTGCAGAAACAGGGCCCCGGGCGCTACAGCACAAAGCTCTATGCTAGCAAATCTAAAAATACTGCCCTCTCTATTTTTTTTCTTCCCTCTTGGTCTCTTACTTTTCTTCTCACCCTCCTTCCTATTTTCTTCCTTCTCTGATGATCCTTTCTGGCAACTCTGGGACTCACTTGCTCATCCTCCCCCCCACCCTTTCAGGGAACCCCAAACCACCCCCCCCCAGCTCTGGGCCACAGCGGGTGGGCCAAAATCTCACAGGACACCCTCCTGTTCAGGTACAGGTTGGCCGCAGCTCCAAAGGCCCCCTGCCCCCCTTGACTCAGTTCTCTCAAATGCCAATTAACAGGTGTCAGAAATGCTGGCCCCGACTAAGAGACCCACGTCTGCATAACAACCCAACTATTTTGGCTGTCCACCCCGCGAGCATAAATATCATGGTGTTTGAGCCCTTGGGGCCTGTGGAGTTTACAAGTATGCTGTCAAGATCTCTTCATTGGGCTAGCGCTTGAAGTGCTGCCAAAAAGCCAGGGGACTCCAGTGCTTTTATGTGTTCCCAAGCGCAGGCTGCCCTGGCTCTGGGAGGAGCCCTCTGGGGACCCAGTGTCAGTGTGAATCTCAAACAGCGAGCTGACATTCCGGTTGGGAGTGTGACAGGGCATGCCTGGCTGATGATGCCAGGGCGGCAGGTGACACGGGTCCACGACAGAGGGGGAGAGAAACCAGAGCGGCTTCCAGTTACATGTCCTCAGAGCTCTCAAGGATGGAGTCGGGGTCGGGGGGATGGTTGTAAAGTGATGTGAGAGAGTCTGGATGTCCTGATCAGATTGAGACCACTGAGATGGGGCATTCAGAGGTGAGTGTTCCCCCCCAAAAGGCCTCTGGCTTGGGCTAACCTAGGATTAAGGATTAGCAAGCCAGAGACGCAGACCCACTGTCAACCGGTGAAAACACACATGTGTGCATGCGCACATACACACAGTCTGCCAGACGCCAAGAGAAAGAGTGGGCATCCATCTGCTGCTCCCTAGATGCCTCTCTGAGTAATTCCTCTTCCTGGGCCCTTGCCCTTCCTCTCTCCCCCAGGCCTCATGCTGGCCACTGAGGTTCTAACCCAGGGTAAACATCTGAAAACAGAGTGGCTGCCAGGGAGGAGAAAAAAGAGGCCGGGGTGGAATGGGATGGGGTGGGGCATGGCGACAGGAAGAGCTCAAAAGATTCTCAAGTTGGGTGACTACCAAGGTTGGTTTGTCCCAGAGGGCAGTTGGGCCCCTGGTCTGGCGGGCGTGGAGGGACCGGGTGTAACGTGTTCTTCTGCCGATGGGGGCAGCCTTTCCTCGGCCTTGACCTCCACACGGCAGGCTCTGCTCAGCGTTCAGATTTCGGAGGGCTTGATGGGCCTTTTGTAAACTTGCTTCCACCGCAACAAGAACTGGATTGAGTGGTTTGAGCCAACTTCGCTTCAGCCACTTCTGCAAAAGCAAGTTGGAAAAGTCCACAGGAAGAGGCCTGATTACGAGGGCGGACTATGGTGATGTCCCCACAGGATCAGCCTGGGTAGGCTTTTGTGATCTTTGTCCTAGAAACTCCAGTGAGGAAGGTTTTCCTGATTTCCCTAGTTCTGTCACCAATTGTCACTGAAGCCCAGAATGTTATAGACTTTACATTTGTGGGAACCAACACCCAGAGAGAAGCATTGACGTATACAAGATCATATACTTCTTTGGTGGCAAAATCCAGCTCCTTGGTCCCTAATAATTACTTTTTCTGCTACACTATTCCTTGTTTTCTCAGCCTGGTATATAACCTATTAACTTATCAAGATGAATCGATAAAGTATTAATATGAGAAGTCAATGCACCCTTTGGAATATTTCCTGTCCCTTGAAGTATGCTAACAACCCTTTGTGAGCAGACAGAGATGGCATTTATGCCTTTGCTCCCTGGTCCTGATTTAATGTTACAGTCCCTGTTCAGTGTTTATCTCATGTGCTCCTGGCCCCTAACCATTTGAGGGGCAAACAGCCCTGAACTGTCCTGAGAAAGGCCCAGATGAGCCTAATAAGAATCTGAAATGATGTAGTGTCCTGCCCCTCAATGGTTAGGATTTGCAAGAAGTTTTCTGCCTTGAAGTGAAAGCCTGTAGAAGTGAAATAGGAAGTTTTCAAAAGGATCAGGTCTCCTGAAATCTTGTAGAATGAAAATAGAAAACAAATACAGTTCACTCAACCCAGGAAAACAATGTATTTCTCTGCTCCGTGGTGGCTGGAGGTCCCTGAGCTGTAAAATCTGAAGAGAGCGTAGGTTTTAGAAGGTTGTGGGTGGGATCGCTTTTCTGGTGCAGTGCGTGGCCCCTAGATGGCCAAAGGGGAGCATCGGACTCTTAATCTTGGCCCTTTTGGGGGAGGGCCATGCTGGGCAGATATTTCGCTGATCATAATCACTTTTATATGTAACTGGACCTTAATTCATTTGGTGTCTGAGCTACGGAAGGGCGGCACAGATTAGAGAGCTATGTCTGTAACTGACGAAATCTGCGCCTGGCGTGCATTTGTGGGGAAATTAAAAATAAAATGAAGCTCATCTGAAAAATGTGTGGACTAGAATTAGCCGTCTCCTGACCAGTCACGCATGGAACTTGTCGGAGATGACCAGGACAGAAAAGTGAGACCTGGGCAACAGATCGGGCCGCGCTGCCCGCCAGGCCCTTGGGAGCCTGTCATAATTTATAATGGATTATCTTAGGAAATAGATGAGGACGGCTTGTGTTTAGGAGCCAGGAAAGACTACTTTGGTTAAAAAAAAAAGCCCAGAAAACATGTCTCAGAAACGCGTGACCCATTGTTATTTATTCTGCAAGGTTTTTAATGCTTTGACTTGGTTTGAATCAACGCATCAAGTCCTGTGCTATGAACATGACATTTGAAGGGAGCTAACATCACCAGGTCAGGCAAATGGTACCCCTTTGTAGCACTGGTGTTTAGGCTCCTGGTCACACGCTCTGCCATAAGGTAGCTATTCAAATATATTGGAGTCTTTACAGTTTATGCCTTGAGTTTCAAAAACTGGGTCTTACCACACATATCCACACAGCCCTGAGGGTCCTTCCCTCTGTGAGTTCTCTCTTTTTTCAGCACTGCCCTTGATGGCCATTTCATTTGATTTCACCAACTGTAACTGCACTGGACCAACTGCATTTGCCTGCATACATAGGAGAAAGGCCAATAGCTTCTGTTGACTCTCCTCTGAGCAATGTGATGGTACGTTATATAAATTCTGTTTACCTTCACAAAGACTCTTGGAACACTCTCATTCTGCTGATTTTACTGGTGAGACAATTGGTGTGTGGAGAGATTACATGACTTGCCAAAGTCTACCATCCTATAAGGGCTTCCCAGATGGCTCAGTAGTAAAGAATCTGCCTGCAGAGCAGGGGACGTGGGTTCAATCCCTGGGTTGGGAAGATCCCCTCGAGTCAGAAATGGCAACCCACTCCAGTACTCTTGCCTGGAGAATTCCATGGACAGAGGGTCCCGGCGGACTACAGTCCGTGGGGTTGCACAGAGTCGGACATGACTGAACACAAGATGCACGCGCACCGTGGCTTTAAGCCTGGGCAGGTACGCCCAAGTCAGAACCCTACCACAACAGGGCAGGATCTGCAAGATCAGAATTCTGATGCAACAGCCAGCTCCATTTCAGTCCTTCGCTCCCCTAACCTAGTCCTCAAATCCAGGCTTCTTTTCCTGGAAACAATTATGAGAAAAAAAAAAAAAGCACTTCAAACTTGCAAAGGTAATAGCAATTAAACAACTCCCTTTCCATTGTCAGCTGGTTTCTCTGCCTTAGCAGAAAGCCTAATGGGCTGTTATACAGGATGACAGAGACAGATAATGAAAGTCAAGCTTGTTCACACAGCTTCCTTGAAAGCTTGGTAATTAACGGCTTTGCATTGTTCTTTAATAACAGTCACCTTTTAAGGCACTGCCGTCAAGGTACAAACTCCAAAGCCTATTTGCATTTCAGCCACGTTCTATGTGAACACAGCCACTAGTTTTTCATTTAGAGGAGCTGCATTTCAATCTCTGTAGAAACAAAGACCAAGAGGTGGCTGTTTTGTCCAAAATGTATCTGGACACTTAATGCATCAGAGGTAAGATAGGAGCCTTCACAAGTGGGTTTCAGGGGAAGCTTCAGGATTGAAAGGAAGGGCTGGTGAGAAGCCAGGATGTGATATACAGTCCAGGCCTTCTTACGTGAACTCATCTATGTCACCCAGCAATGGAGTGTGAGTGTGTGTGTGAATGTGTGTATGTGAGAGAGAGTGTGTGTGTGTGTGACTGTGAGTGTGTGTGAGTGTGTGTGTATGTGAGTGTGGCTCTGGGGAAAAGTTCAATGTGTTCCTCAACAATGCCTTGGGTAGTTGGTGGTGTGGAGGATGGCACAGCCCGTCTGCTCTTGAGGGATCTCCAAAGCAACAGAGCCCCAGGCACTTTGACTCCTGCCCCTGGGGTGAAGGAAAAAGGGATCAGACCTTTAACAGGTACCTACTACGTGTCAGGCACCATGCCAGGCGCACTCTCAAATCTTCTTAATCCTCGTCACAGCCCGCTGAGGTCTTCTTCTCTTTTTAGAGATGAGGAAATTGAAACTAAGACAGGTTAGGTTACTTGCCAAACATTACATAACCAGTCGGTAGCCCGAGAGTCAAATCCACGTGTACCCGACTCCCCAATTGAACTCTTTGTCCCCTGTTAAAATGTGACAGTCCCTGAGAAAGGTGGCATGCGGGACCCCGTCAGTCATTCGCACTGTAGTGTAATGAAGTGACCCTACCATTTCCTGAATGAAAGAAAGTTTTGCTTAAAAAGCCTAAAGGTTTTAGATTCCACAAAGGGAAAGAAAAAGCACAGAGAAGGGGGACGGTGACCACAATGATACATGTTAGTCACTTCCTGGTTTTGCTCAGCCCTGAATATCTCTGGTGGTCCTAACAGAGCAGGTGACAGGGGAAAAGGAAGTGTGTACTGTCTTTCTTCAGCTCTCATTTCTGAAAAAACGTTGGTGGTTCAGACGGTAAAGAATCTGCCTGCGGTGCAGGAGACCCGGATTTGATCCCTGGGTCAGGAAGATTCCCTGGAGAAGGGAATGGTAACCCACTCCAGTATTCTTGCCTAGAAAATCCCATGGACAGAGGAGCCTGGCGGGCTACAGTCCATGGGGTTGCAAAGAGTCAGACATGACTGAGTGATTAATACTTTCAAGGAGAAGGAACAGAGCTCTTATTTTTAATTTAGGGCATCACAACTCAGGACATAAAAGCAGAGCCCCTTCCTTGGCCACAGCGGGGTCTACAGAGCCTCCAGGGTGAGTACAGCTAGGAACTCTTGCCACTGGGTGCATTCCTTAGACCACTCTGCTCAGCACCACCCTTTGGCTCCTGGGATGTAAGGACTGGCTTTCTCCCTTCCAAGCCTCAGGGATGTGACTTGCCTTCGCTGTTTATTTGTGAAGTGGAAATCATGATGCCTACCTAGCAGGATCACCATGAGAATTCAATGTAATGTGCCAATAGCATTTAGTGAATGGTAACTAAGGCTGCCATACAATCTACAGTCAGGATACAAGAGGAATTTTGATCAGAAAGCTTTGGGGTCAAGTGAATCCTGCTTATGCGTGCTCAGTAGCTTCAGTCATGTCTGACTCTGCAACCCCATGGGCTGTAGCCTGCCAGGCTCATCTGTCCATGGTATTCTCCAGGCAAGAATACTGGAATGGGTTGCCATTTCCTCTTCTAGGGGATCTTCCTGATCTAGGGATCGAACCTGCAACTGTCATGTCTCCTGAATTGGCAGGCAGATTCTTTACCACTAGTGCCACCTCGCCACCTATCTTGACCCCAGCTATCAACAAAATTTTCACCCACTACACTGTGTAAACTGAGGGATGATAAAAAGACTTTGGGCTCCAAACCCCAAACTATCCCTTTTTTGCAAAATTATGTTCCTTTGGGCTTCCCAAGTGGGGCTGACACAACTGAAGTGACTTAGCCTCCAGGCATGCATATTCCTTTGAAGTTGCCCCAAACAGCCTTTTCTTAATTCTTTTGATGGGTAACATGCTAAATTGGTGGCTTCCAACACTAGCTACCCATTGGAATTGTCTGGGGAGCTTTTAATAAATGCTGTTGCCTGGGCCTTATCTCGGATCCCCCAAATTAGAATCTCTGAGAGGGACCAAGGCATTAAAAAACATACTTGCTTAGTGAGTCTGAGTTGCCAAAGTTGAGAACTCCTGCATTGAATTATTTTACTCCACTAGAATGTAAGTACCAGGAGACCAAAGAATACAGCATGGGGTCCTCAGAGCTTACCTATAACTTTACTCCTGCTGTTATTGATTTAAAAAGATGTTGGTGACTCTAAGGAGCTTCCCTGGTGGCTCAGACGGTAAAGAATCTGCCTGAAATTTGAGATACTCAGGTCCAATCCCTGGGTCAGGAAGATACCCCAGAAGAAGGCACAGTAACCCATTCCAGTATTCTTTCCTGGAGAATCCCATGAACAGAGGAGTCTGGCAGGCTACAGTCCCTAGGGCCACAAAAATTCGGACATGACTGAGCAACTAACACTTCATTTCTTCACTTTGATGACTCTAAATTTCACTGTAGCAAGAGCCAGAGGTGAGGCACAAGGGGCTAAAAGGCAAAGAAAGGAGAAGTAAGCTCTTGGTAATTATAGAAGAACATGTCATACTGCTAAGAAAATTCAGCTGCTTATCATTCTAAGGATGTTTCTAACAGGAAAGGACAGATCTCTTGGAAAGAGGCACAGACACTATACTAGAATGGGAAAAAAATTTTTAATTCTTTTTTGTGGCTTCTGTTACCTGCTGAAATGTTCCATCTTTTCATTAACTTTGAGCATATTTTTCTGCATATCATTGAACAGGTTTAAAATAGCTGCTTTCAATATCTGTCCTAACTCCAAAATCTAAGCTACCGTAGGATTCCTTTTTTCAAAAAGTGGGTCACATTTTCCTGGTTCTTCCTCTGTCAGGTAACTTTGTTTATATCTTACTTATTGCATTGTTAAGTTGTAGACACTCTGTACTTAATGTCTTTGTTTTAGCAGCAATTAATATGGAGGTATTCAAACGTCAAACTCTATCTCTTGGGTAGCACTGCAAATCTCTGCTCTTCTTCTAGCCTTAATGGGCCTCTCAGTCTGCTCATGTAATAGCCAGAGATTTGAGCAGTTTACACTCAAGACTTTGGAGTCTCCCTTGCTGCCTCTTTCCAGGAATCTCTTTATTTTCTTGTGGCTGTGGTTGCTCTTAATCCTCTGGTTCTACGTGCCAATAAGACCAAGAGTTTCTTTCAAAGTTTTTGCCATCCTGTATGTTATAGACTGAAGCCAACCTTCCAAAAAAAAAGAGGAGGGAACTCACTCCATATTGTTTCCTTCTTCTCAGTGCCTATCCAAAATCTGTCCCCAGAATCTACCTTTCCAGTGCCTTCAAGTGGTTTATTTTCTTTGGTCTGTAGTTTATGGTGGGCCTGGTATAGAGGCCTAACTGTTTATCCTATAAACAGAACCAGTCTATACATGTAAGTTTTCAACTTTGCTAGCATTGGGGAATTATTTCTTAATTACTTTAATTTCATTGTGATGTGTATTACATTTCCATTTTCATTTCTAACCTTCTTGCTCTATCTTTTTAACCTTAATCGGGCTTACAAGGATTTTTGTCCCCCTTCTTCTATTTTGTAGATATTTTCAAAGAATTGATTTGGGAATTCATTGATCCTCTTTTCTAATTTTCCTTTTGTTTATTTCAGCTTAAATATTTGTAATTCTGGGAGGAAAGTATAAGAAATAATTGTGTGTAATATTCTGAACAGAAACAAGGAGATCAAAAAGTAAGTTTTTCATCTTAATTCATCTATGACCAAGAAGATAGAGAGGTGCTTAAAAATGAGGAGAAGTAGTAGGGGAAGAGAACTCTTTCAATGCACTCCCAATGTCACATTGGTGTTGGACAATTTTATTTGTATCTTAGAACAATGTCCTTTCTTTCTTTCTTTCTTTTTTTTTTTTTTTGAGGTCTATAGTTATCTTCTTCTAAATGGCCTACTTAAAGGCCTTTACTGAAGCATTGATGACAAGCAACTGGAATAACCCAGCCAAGTTCTGACATCAAAGAGGAATAAGGACATAATCAGTGAGACTGGAAGAATGGAAGTATTTCTCCAAGATAACGTGAATGGACTGGAACTAAAGTATTTCCAAATGGAACTACATCTAAGAAACTGACAATGAAATTACATACATGGCAAAGATTTCTCCCCAGGATGGAACTCTTCTCCAAGCTGATAAAATGCTACTTTTTGTGACCACTTACAAAGTGGTTGTTGTTAAGTGGTAGCTATCAAATGTCAAAGGGAAGCTTAGCTACTAAAGCTCCTGAGTACTCCAACACCCTAAACCTGGAAAGGACAATACAACAGGAGGAACAAGGGATCCCCGAATAGGTCATTAGTCCACTCGCTGTTCCCAAGTACAACAAACATTTGGGCCCCCTATGTACTCCGTTTGGGCACTCCCTCAGCTCTGGAAAAAGTGACTTGTTTTAGGGACGTGACCTGTGGGTTCAGGGCACACTGTACCCAAAACACAGAAGGGGTGCCAAGACACACTCTAGGCTGTGCTCAAAGCATTTTATCCAAAAGGCACAAGAAAGACTATTTCTCCAAATGAACCATGGCTGAGTGTACAAACTTTCCTCATTTGCCTCCAAAGTTTGAAGCCCTTTAAAAGTAAGTTTCATTGCACTGAATAAATGATGCAAGTTGTCAATGGTTGAGTGATCAGCTAATAGCCCTGCTTGTAATTGATTTGTTTTTCTTCAATAAAGTTGCATAAAACAATGAGTTAGGTGATTGGATTAATCACTATGGGAAAGGTGAAATGAAAATATCTCCTGCCATGTTGATGAATATTTTGCCACATTCAGTGAAAAGAGTGCAGTCTGTTATAGGCTGACATATTGATTGATCTGATTTATGCAGAATTAATCAGTTATTCAGAAAGTGTTGCTTTAGTATGCTGCATGTGATACTGGCAGCCCAGAAGTTAACAGATGGACTTTGAATCCAATAGGTTTGAAACATGTGTATGGAGTTTGGACTTCCCAGGTGGTGCTAGTGATAAAGAACTTACCTGCCAATGCAGGAGACTTGAGATGTGGGTTTGACCCCTGGGACAGGAAGATCCCTGGAGAAAGGCATGGCCACCCACTCCAGTATTCTTGCTTGGGAAATCCCATGGACACAGGAATCTAGTGGGCTATAGTCAGTAGGGTCTCGAAGATTTGGACATGACTGAAGCAAATTAGCACAACACGCATATGGAGTTTAACAATTTATTTTTCAGATGCAGTCCCTACCTAATTAAATTTTTTACCGAACCTTGTATACTTGACAACTGAAACAACCATAGCATGGGAGTAATGATGGGTCAAGATTTACAAAATAAACTACTCTTTTGGTGTGGGAGTTGTTGTGAGGATACGTTGAAGTGACTTCACTTATTGGGATACTGAGGGTTTTTTTTTTTTGGGGGGGGTGGTTTTTTTAATGGATTAAGTTCCATTAAAATGAGTGTGTTCAGCCATTTACACTAATGAGCATTTAAATGCAACAGATAATGTGAGGTGACTTATGACATGAAGGAATAAAAGTCAATGCTATTGTATTACTTTTTTAAAACATAAGGCTTATTGTGGGGGGTGTAAGGGGTGGGATAAATTAGGAGTTTGCAATTAACATATACACACTACTATATATAAGATAGATAATCAACAAGGACCTACTGTATAGCATGGGGAGCTCTATTGAATGTTTTGTAATAACCTATAAGGGAAAAGAATCTGAAAACATAGATGCATATGTATGTATAACTGAATCATTTCACTGCTCACCTGAAACTAACACAATATTGTATGTAAACTATACTTCAATAGAGGAAAAAAAGGAGGATTTGTAATTACTTCCATTTTTTGTTGCCCACAGCATTTAGTAAAAAGCCTTGATGTTGTTTAGTTGCTAAGTTGAGTCTGACTCTTTGCTACCCCATGAACTGCAGCACGCCAGGCTTCCCGGAGTTTGCTCAAACTCACGTCCATTGAGTTGATGATGCCATCCAACCATCTCATCCTCTGTCGACCTCTTCTCCTCCTGCCCTCAGTCTTTCCTAAAATCAGGGTCTTTTCCAGTGAGTCGACTCTTTGCATCAGGTGGCCAAAGTATTGGAGCTTCAGCATCAGTCCTTCCAATGAATATTCAGGGTTGATTTCCTTTAGGATTGACTGGTTTGGTCTCCTTGTAGACCTTTGGGACTCAAGAGTCTTCTCCAGCACCACAGTTCGAAAGCATCAGTTCTTTGGTGCTCAGTATTCTTTATGGTCCAACTCGCACATCCATACATGATCACTGGAAAACCATAGCTTTGATGATATGGATGTGTGTGTGCTAAGTCTCTTAAGTTGTACCTGATTCTTTACAACTCCATGGACCCCATAGCCAGCCAGGCTCCTCAGTTCATGGGATTCTCCAGGCAAGAATCCTGGAGTGGACTGCCATGCCCTCCTCCAAGAGATCTTCCCAACCCAGGGATTGAACCCACCTCTCTTGTGTCTCCTGCATAGGCAAGTGGGTTCTTTACCACTAGCACCACCTGGGACCATGACTATATGGATATTTGTCAGCAAAGTGCTGTCTCTACTTTTTAATACACTATCTAGATTTGTCATAGCTTTCCTTCCAAAGAGCAAATGTCTTATAATTTCATGGCTGCAGTCATCATTCACAGTGATTTTGGAGTCCAAGAAAAAAAATTTGTGTCCTTTTTTACCCATCTATTTGCCTGAAGTGATGGGACTGGATGCCATGATCTTCATTTTTTGAATGTTGAGTTTTAAGCCCGCTTTTTCACTCTCCTCTTTCACCTTCATCAAGAGACTCTTTAGTTCCTCTTTGCTTTCTGCAATTAGAGTGGTATCATCTGCATATCTGAGGTCATTGATATTTTTCCCAGCAATCTTGATTCTAGCTTGTGAGTCATCCAGCCCAGCATTTCACATGATGTCCTCTGCATAGAAGTTAAATAAGCAGGGTGACAGTATACAGCCTTGATGTATTCCTTTCCCAGTTTGAACCATTCAGTTGTTTCATGTCTGGTTCTAACTGTTGCTTCTTGACCTGCATACAGGTTTCTCAGGAGACAGGTAAGGTAATCTGATATTTCCCTCTTTTTGAGAATTTTCCATTTTTTTGTGATCCACACAGTCAAAAGCTTTAGTGTAGTCAGTGAAGCAGAAGTAGATTTTTTTCAATGCCCTTGTTTTCTCTATGATCTAATGAATGTTGGCAATTTGATCTCTGGTTCCTTTGCCTTTTCTAAATCCTGCTTGTACATCTGGAATTTCTCAGTTCACATATTGCTGAAGCCGAGCACATAGTTAAGTATTTGATAAATATTTCTCAATTCCAGCTAGGTCATTTCAAACGACTGTATGAGTGAGTTCTCAGCAGCTTAGTCATGTCTGACTCTTTGTGACATCATGAGACTGTAGCCCACCAGGCTCCTCTATTCATGGAATTTTCCAAGCAAGAATACTGGATTGGGTTGCCATTTCTTTCCTTAGAGCATCTTCCTGACCCAGGGATTGAACGTATGTCTGTTGTGTCTCCCGCATTGGCTGGTGGATTCTTTACCACTGTGTCACCTGGGGAGCCCTTCAAATAGTTTATGAATAAATAACTGTCTTTAACAATCTATTTTATATTCCCATAATCAATTTTTTCAGGCTTCCCTGGTGGCTCAGTGGTAAAGAATCCACCTGCCAATGCAGGAGATAGGGGTTTGATCCCTGGGTCGGGAAGATCCCCTGGAGAAGGAAATGGCAACCTACTCCAGTATTCTTGCCTGGGAAATCCCATGGACAGAGGAGCCTGGCAGGCTACAGTCCATGGGGTTGCCAAAGAGTCGGACTTGACTTAGCGACTAAACAACAATGAATTTATTCACCAATCAAAACTAAAACAGTTTCACTAAAAAAGTTCTGATCAAGAAGCACATCCTGAAAAAGCATAGAGGAAACAAATGAATATTACTAAGTAATGGAAGCCGACCTAAAAAGGCTACATATTATATGATTCCAACTATATGACCTTCTGGATAAAGCAAAACTATGGAGACAATAAAAAGATTATTGATCGCCAGGGTTTAGAGGGGAGGGATGACTCAGCAGAGCTCAGAGGATTTTAGAGCAGTGAAACTATTCTACATGAAACTATGATGGTTAATACATGTCATTATATGTTTGTCAAAACCCATAAAATATATAATACACAAGAGTGAACACTAATGTTAGCTATGAATTATGGGGTGGTAACGATGTGTCAGTGTAGGTTGTAACAAATTGTCCCACTCTAGAATGAGATGCTCATGGTGGAGGAAGTTATGAAAGCATGAGGGCAAGGATATACGGGAACTCACTGTACTTTTTGCTCAATTTTGCTGTGAACCTAAAACCGCTCTAAAAAAATAAATTCTCATTTTTTTAAAAAGTCAGCTCCTTTCAGTGCTTTTAATGGATCCTCTCTGAACCTGGCATAAATATGAAACTCCTTAGTTTTGCTTACCAAATGCCAGTTGTGGGTTGCCAACTTCTTTCAGGAAAAGGAGATCTTTTTTTCCTTGTATTGTCCCTGCACTTCTCATCCTAACATGAAGCTCTTATGTCTTACTTGTCCTTTCCTCTGTCTCCATCTTTTGTTGTTTTAGTCTCTAAGTTGTGTCTAACTCTTTGCAACCCCATGGACTGTAGCACACCAGCCTTCCCCGTCCTTCACTATCTCCCGGAGTTTGCTCAAACTCAAGTTCATTGAGTTGGTTGCTATTCAGTTATCTCATCCTCTGCTATCCCCTTCTCCTTTTGCCTTCAGTCTTTCCTTTTCTTTTTTTTTTTTTTAAACAAAACCAGTGTTTTTTATTTGCAGAGTTAAAAAATCAGGGTTAAATTTATCAGGATTTGTAACCTGATTTTTTTTTTTTTTTAATTTTTTCAGTGGGTTTTGTCATACATTGATATGAATCAGTCTTTTCAACATCAGGGTCTTTTCCAGCGAGTTGGCTGTTCGCATCAAGTGGCCAAAGTATTGGAGCTTCAGCTTCAGCGTCAGTCCTTGAATGAATATTCAGGGTTAATTTCCTTCAGAATTTGCTGTCCAAGGGACTCTCAAGAGTCTTCCTCAGCACCACAATTTGAAAGCATTAGTTCTTTGGCGCTCAGCCTTCTTTATGGAGGCTCTCACATCCATACATGACTACTGGGAAAACCATAGATTTGACTATACAGACCTTTGTCAGCAAAGTGATGTCTCTGCTTTTTAACATGCTGTCTAAGTTTGTCATAGCTTTACTTCCAAGGAGCAAATGTCTTTTAATTTCATGGCTGCAGGCACTGTCCTCAGTGATTTTGGAACCCAAGAAAATAAAATCTCCATCTTAGAGTCTCCGTCTTAGAGTCCTGCAAGACACATTCAACTATTGTCTTCACCATTCTTTCTCCATTCTCTGCAATATTCCTATCTTTAAACTCCAACAGACAGCCATATCTCTATGGCATCACTTTCCACCTTGTTTTTTTTTTTTTTTTGCATGTAACTCACTCAAATCAAATGATTGTCAGTCTGAAGGACTAGTTATAATGTATTATATTTCTCATGGTATCTAGCATAGTGCCTTATTATTAGGTGCTTTTTAAAAGTTGCTAAGTATTAAACATATATCCCATTTACTGTGCTATATCATTCCAAATTTCACATTTTATTTTTGAAAAATTTCAAATTTATTCTTGATAAAATAATTTAACCCAAATAAATAAGGTAAGACTTTTCAGAAGACTCATTAGTGAGACATTTTGGCACAGGAAACATGTTCATCTATTAATCATACCTTAAAAGCCCTATGCTTTACTTATAAGCCATGCTTACAAAAAGTCACTTCACACACCTTGAACACATCTTTCCCCACTGTAGTGGCAGAAGAATCTTGGTTCCTAGAGAGGCAGTCGGAGCAGATTTCTTGTTTCTGGGTCATCATTCATGCCTCCCTTCCTTTGATTTAGGTTCAGGCCTTCATCCTTTCTTTACGTGACTCAGGGAACAAATTTTGATTAAACTTAACTACTAAAATTTCATCTCCCTTGCCAGTTATTGGTTTAGAAAAGGGCGTGGATCCAGTCTTGGCCAGTAATACACAAGGACTTTGTTGGGGGTGGGAGGTTCTAAGAAGGTCTCCTTGCAGATAAAGACACATGCAGAGGCAACCTCCTTTCTGCTGGACATCCTGTAGATGTAAGTCTGGGTCATCTCTTCTATAGCTGTCAGCTACTCTACAATTGTGTGTGCTGGTGTGCTTACTCACTTCAGTCATGTCCAACTCTTTGTGACCCTATGGACTGTAGCCCACCAGGCTCCTCTGTCCATGGGATTCTCCAGGCAAGAATACTGGAATGGGTTGCCATGCCCTTCTCCAGGGGATCTTCCTGACCTAGGAATTGAACCCACGTCTCTTATGTCTCCCGCATTGGCAGGTGAGTCTTTACCATTAGTACCACCTGGGATTTAGACTTTGCTAATCTGGTGTTTTCACTAAGACAGTGACTGAACTGAATTTCACATTTGCTATAAAAGAGTTTTATAAAATCAGTTCACAGTGCAGATGACATTTTAGGGGGTCTTCACAGGTGGTCCAGTGGTTAAGAATCTGCCTTGCAATGCAGGGCGTGTGGGTTCAGTCCCTGGTCGGGGAACTAAGATCCCACATGACGTGGAGCAATTAAGCCCTGAGCACCACAGTTATTGAGCCCGTGGGCCACAACGAGAGTCCCTGCACCACAACCAAAGATCCGCATGATGCAATGAAAACCCCACATGCTGCAACTAAGACCTGATGCAGCCAAATTAATTAATTAACTTTAAAAAAGAAACTGCCACTTGTTGGTCTTTGCTGCACAGTCAGAGAAAAATATTTACTATCATGTTTTTAAAAAATAACATTTTAGAAGGCATAAAGAGAGAAGTACCAAATTAGATGATATATTCTGTTCATTCATTCTTTTAACCAAGAATTGATAAGCCCCCTTCAGCTGTGATTACAAAGCCCCATCCTTGAGGAACCATAGAGAATCACTAAGACCAAATTATGTCAAAAGCAGGCCACTGAGAGAAGCAGGGTCGGGAGGATCCCCTGGAAGAGGGCATGGCAGCCCACTCCAGTATTCTTGCCTGGAGAATCTCCGTTGACAGAGGAGCCTGTTGGGCTGTAGTCCATGGGGTCACAAAGAGTTGGACATGACTGAAGCGACTGAGCAGACACACACACGACCTTTATTAAAAAAATATAATTTCTCCTGGAATGATAGGTGAAGGAAGTACTGATTATAGAATATGTAAATTTTAATCAAGGCATTTGAAACACCTTTTAGGGGAACAATTTCTTTCAATATGAATTTTTGTACAAAATACTCTAGAATTCAGTCACTAATTCATAATGAGAATAATTATTAAGAATGGAGTTTTAATGTGTCAAAATTCATGAGAAACAAACTGAATTTCTAGTGATTTTACAATGTCCTATTCTGTGTGACAAACTTCGAGGTCATCAAAGAAAGCCTCTCTTAAGTATAAGGTGCTATTGATTATTTCTTGCTTTGGAATAGTTACACAATGTGACACTGATTGATTTTCATTTCTCAAGGAATTAGAAGGGGACAAAGGAGGTAAAAACTCAGCAAATCAGTTTCAAGACAAACTGATCAGCTGATCAGTTTCAGACGAATCATCAGATTTGGTCCATATGTCACAGTTGTTCCCTTCCTTTTCCAAGAAATGCTCTTGGTATTAATTTGGGGATATTATAAAACACTTGAACTTTGGAAAGTCTGTACATCATTAGTGTTGGTGGATTCACAATACAGTAATCATCACATGAGTACAGTCTATCACAGATTGGCACTCCTGAAAACTCAGACAGCAGGAAGGAGGAAGTCATGGTGGTGGATTCATCCCTTGGATATTCTTCCTGATGGGCAACTTGATGGTCTTAAAAGCCTGGCCCCCACCAACCAGTACTGCTTGGTCAGGAGTGATTTCTCCCATGCTGCTCTAATGACACAAGTAGACAAACATTACTTTTGTTCCACATCGCCCCCACACCCCAAAGTCACAAATGTCTTCTTGATGGATTGGCTCCTGGAATTGTGCAGCCCCCACAGTGGACTTCCTTTCTGGCCAGCTGCCCCCTGGTAAACATTGATGGGGTGAGCAAGAGGCTGTGTGGGTACAGAGTGATGATATAGGGCTGTGACTATGATTATGCTCTTGATCATCATCATTTTCAAATTGCACATTATGAACACAGATTGTATTGGGGATGTTGGGGATGGAGGGAAAGACTTTATTTCTATTCAGAAAATAGTTATCAGAGTTAACCATTTCCAAAAGTGATATTTGGCTGTGCCTTGAAGGGCTCAAACATGGAGACTGAAGAAGAAACAATGGAAATGAAAGGATGCAGAGTAGAGGCTTCTTGTGCTTAGAAAATAATGAGAGATTAATTTCTGGTTTAACTTCATCACCATCCCCTCCTTCTTGACTTTCTTTTACAGACCTTTAACCCAAATTGGAAGAAAAGCATGTTTCCTTATTTTAGGGAGATTATTCTAGATGCAGATTCTGAAATGAATGTTCATTTCATAAGGGGGTAGAGGAAGGTGGGTGGTGGGTAGGTAACTAGGCCTTCCCTACTTCCAAGTAGGGCTATGATTTTAGGGAAAATTTCATGGAGGATATTTGAGCCTGATCTTTCAGCAGAACATTGGAGAGTGAATTACACCTCCGAGTTTATCCCAAATTGAGGCAATGGATCTGGGTTTTCACTCTCCTTTGCCAGGCAGTCACTGGGTAAGGGCATGGGGAGATATATAAGCCTTCAGGTGCTTCTGGCTTTCAAGTTGGAAGGCAAAGGGGTAGTCTTCTGAGAGTGAAAGTGTGAACATGGAAACAAAATCACACAGAAGCCAAGGGAATGAAGGGCACACCAAACTGGAAATATGAATCAGAGAGGATCTGAGTAGGGCAGGTCAGTGTCTCCTGCACTCCTGGTAAGAGATGCTGGATCCTTTAGCCTAAGGTTGTTCAATAGCTTTCAGTGTTGCCTCAGGAACCCATCAGAATCTGATTTTTTGAGTGTCACAGTGGGACCCAAACTCAGTACAATCAGTACATACACAGCATAAGTTACAATGTGCACTTTGAAATTGATCTGACCAAAACATTTCAAGGAATCAGGAAAGCTATTAGATTTATTGGTAATTGATTTTGTCCCTTTCTCTGCATCCCTGATCCACCAAAGTCAGTTTTCTTCGCTTACTTTAGCTTCATTAATACTCTAAATTCATAAACTTATCCTCCTGTGGAAAGTCTTCCCTGATACAGTGAGGAAGTAGCACCATTGCCTGAACTCCTACCATTCAATGGGCACTCTGAATCTGCCTGGGGCTTCCCAGGGGGCATTAGTGCTAAAGAACCTGCCTGCCAATGCAGGAGATGTAAGAGACACATGCGGGTTCGATCCCTGGGTCGGGAAGATGCTCTGGAGGAGGACATGGCAACCTACTCCAGTATACTTGCTTGGAGAATTCCATGGACAGAGGAGCCTGGCAGACTACAGTCCACAAGATCACAAAGAATCAGACATGACCGAAGTGACTTAGCATGCGTGCACACACAGAATCTGCCCCATGTTATTCACTTTTATATACACCTTTAATTTCCTCAATAAACTACAGGATCCTTAATGGGCAGAAGACCTAAATAGACATTTCCCTAAAGGAAGACATGCAGATGGCCAACAGGCACATGAAAAGACGCTCATTACCACTAATTATTAGAGAAATACAAATCAAAACTACGATGAGGTATCACTTCACACTGGTCAGAATGGCCACCATCAAAAAGTCTACAAATAAAAATTCTGCAGAGGATGTGGAGAAAAGGGAAGCCTCCTACAATGTTGGTGGAGATGTAAATTGTTTCAGCCACTATGGAAAACAGTACAGAGGTTCTTTTACAAACTAAAAATAGAGCTACCATATGATCTAGCAAATCCACTTTGGGGCATATATAGGGAAAAGATGAAAAATTTGAAAACAGACTTGCACCACAGTATTCATAGTAGCACTATTTACAAAAGCCAAGACAAGGAAGCAACCTAAATGTCAATTGACAGATGAATAGATAACAAAGATGTGGTGTATATATACAATAGAATATTACTCAGCCATAAAAAGAATGAAACAATGTCATCTGAAGCAACATGAATAGTCCTAGAAATTATCATACTAAGTGAAGCAAGTCAGACAGGGAAAGACAGATATCATATGATATCACTTAGATGTGCAATCTAAAATACAATATAAATGAATTTATTTAAAAACACAGAATCACAGAGATAGAAAACTTATGGATACCAAAGGGGAAAGGGGGTAGCAAGAGGTAAATTAGAAGTTTGAGATTAACAGATAATCACTGCTACATATAAAATAAGATAATCAACAAGGACCTAATGTGTAGCACAGGGAACTATAGTCAATATCTTATAGTAATTTACAATGGAAAAGAATCTGAAAAAGAATATATATATGTGTGTGTATGTGTATACATATATCAATACATACACGTATGTGTATATAATTGACTTTGCTGTATACTTGAAATGGACATGACATTGTAAATCAAGTATACTTCAATTAAAAAAGAATAAAAATGTTAAAAAGTAAAATCCTCGAAAGCAAAGCTCAGTTAACCCTTCTTCTCCTGTAGCACATTATACCTTTCCCATTTGCCTCAGGCAATATTTATGATGATATCAAGGTATTTTGAGTCAGTAAATATAAAAGAACTATATAATATATGGTGGTGTATTTATTAACTGGTAAATAATAACATCATTCATCCAAGTGAAGTCGCTTCTTCTTTCTTTAAAGGAATGTATGTGAACTGGCTAAATTTTTTGCAACTTTTGTTTTGCAAAATTTCTGCATTTTGAAAACATCAATCTAGTTGCTCACCAAATTGTTGTATATTTTTATATGCTATACTTTCTAATTCCATTGTTCCAGCTCCAAAGAGATGGAAATACACTTTGGGGAATGAGAAGAGGGGTAAGTTAAGTTTATTTAATAAGACCTAGTGAAAAGTTAGCCAAAATATTTCCTAGCTAGGTCACAAAGTATGGTCTCCTGGAAACAACTGAAAATGCTTACTGTATAAAATACCAAGTCACTATGTCGTACATGTGAAATTAATGTCAATTATAATTCAATTTTTTAAAAACCTTTACTCTAAAAATCAGAAATATAAAGACTTGAAGTTCAGACTTGAAAATTCTGACACTTGGAAAATCAAGTTTACAAGGAAAGGTGCTGTCAGAGATGTGAACTAGACCATTTATGATGTAATTGTTCCTAATTCTTCAGTTCTTTATCTATTTGTTCACTCTCTCAACATTCATTGAGCATCTGCTGCTGCTGCTGCTAAGTCACTTCAGTCGTGTCCGACACTGTGTGACCCCATAGACAGTAGCCCACCAGGCTCCCCCGTCCCTGGGATTCTCCAGGCAAGAACACTGGAGTGGGTTGCCATTTCCTTCTCCAATGCATGAAAGTGAAAAGTGAAAGTGAAGTCACTCAGTCATGTCCGACTCTTCGCAACCCCATGGACTGTAGCCCACCAGGCTCCTCGGTCCATGGGATTTTCCAGGCAAGAGTACTGGAGTGGGTTGCCATTTCCTTCTCCCCACTGAGCATCTAGCATGTGCCAAATACTGTGTGAGCTGCTGAACAGAACCTCATCAGGCTTCTTAAGTGTGAATCACCTGTAGGCCTGGGTGGTTACTGAAGCACATCCCATCAAGGTAACACCAAAATGAACAAAGCCACCTTTTCAAGGCTACCTTTCATTATCAGGTTGACCAGTGCTCCCTGTTTGCCCGTTGTTAAACTTTAGAAAGAGTCCTTTCATTGCTGGTCAGGCCAGTCACCCTGATGATAGCCTAGTGTGTTGAGCACAAAGGGCATCTTTATTTTTTTCAGCATGAACTCAGAGGCAAACCCAGGAAACAGTGAAACAGCCAGGATGGAAATGAGGTATCTTTGCAACAGTAAACTCCTTCTTCACCACCCCCCCACACCCCCCCCCCCCATTATCGAGATCAACAGGACTGAGTCACCAGTGGATGAAATCAATGATTGTTTTACTCTGCCTACCCAGAGTCACTCACTGAGTCAGTGAGTAAACTGGGATCAGAACCCAGCCTTGTCCGATCGAGGCCGAGTGGTCCGACTATATTTATCTAGGGTCTCATGATTCTTAGTGCTTTTTGCTCTGCCCTCTAATTTGCACTGTGCCTGCTGTAATATCTAAACGGGAAGTTGCCAGCTAAAATGGTCATTATCCGAGAAATCTATTTAAACATGTTTATAAGGTCAAATGAAGTGGGTGGTGGATAAGCTAGACAGAAAACAACAAAAGCTTTGGCTCAGCATAGCCAAAAAGGCTAAAACTAAAGAAAGAAATTTAATGTTGAACCAGCACATGCTGGGGAAAAGGCAACCTCACCAAAGTCATACCTACATGTAAGAATGAGCTGTAAAAATATTTAACCATCTATTGATTTCTATTTAAGAAGCTGAACAATGGATTTGGCCTATTTTAACTCAATGAGTTGATAGTTTGAGACAATAGGTCAATAGGGCCCCAAATCCAAAGTTTGGAAACAATCTTTATATCCATAATGCATCCAATGAGAGGGAAGAGTTGGGATAACTAAGAAGAATGCCCAGAATCAACCAAATGATCTTTGATGGACTTAATAGGTAGTAGTGTAGGACCAGAGGGAAAATAAACCAGAGGAAAACCTAATGCTTCTTGGAGCCTAAGCTGGCCTTCCTGTACATTCAAGACTTTGAAGAATAGCTTTCAACCCCCACAAAACCCACAGCTCACAGTTTTGAGCCCCCTCATTATGTGACCTCTGAGGCTCTGCTCAGCTGTCCTTGCACATCAAAGAAGAAGGAAGATGGGGGGAAAGAAACTCTTTGCGCATTCATGTTTTCTAAGAAACATGGATATAAGTTGGGAGTCTTCAAGTGATAAAGAGAAGAGTAGCCTCTGAGAATGCTTCCTACAGTTTCTGCATGAGCTTGACTGCTAGTTCATAGGAGCTAGTTTATAGTTCAAGGGAGTGAGCAACTAAATAGATTCTACACAACTAAAAGAAATCCAGTTTGGGTAAAGAAAACCAGTATGGTTCCCATTGGAAAATTTGACACACATGGGCATGAAGTAATTAAATCACTGGGGAGCATTAGTATTTCTTTTCATTATAAATTAAATTCATTTAATGAACTCTTTTCCATACAAAATTCACTTAGAAATATTATTTCTTCCTAGAGTTTAATGTGGTTTGGGCTAGAAGTGCATACCATTTGTCCTCTGCTCCTTCTATTAATATTATACCACAAAATTAAGCTCTTTTTGTTCCTTTATTTCTTGTCCTAATTCTGGCCCTCTTCTCAGTTCTAATGAGTCCCTAAGTGATTTATACAGGTCACTGCTATAAAAAAGAAAAGGAGGGAAGAGA
The DNA here is from genome assembly GCF_910594005.1 of Cervus elaphus. Classification (NCBI taxonomy): domain Eukaryota; kingdom Metazoa; phylum Chordata; class Mammalia; order Artiodactyla; family Cervidae; genus Cervus; species Cervus elaphus. The sequence continues at coordinate 38,393,707 of NC_057839.1, forward strand.
AGGAGTGGACAGTATTGGAAAAGAAGTTAGAGGAAAGGAGGGCAAGTACAAAGAAGAGAAAGATTTCAGAATGACCACAGAGAGGGGACGATGGAAAGATGGATGAAAGTAGCTTGATATATTGAATCACTGGATCTTCCTATAGCTGTGCTGATCAGTACACTGGCCTCTAGCACATGTGGCCATGAAGCCCTTGAAATGCAGCTGGTCTGAATTGCAAGGTGCTGTCAGTAGAAAACATACACAATAGATTTTATAGATTTTATGCAAGAAAAATTGCAAAGTATCTCATTAATAGTTTACATTGATTATATTTTAAAATGATACTGTTTTGGATATATAGGGTTAAATAAAATATACTATTATTAGCATTAATTTCATCTGAGTCTGTTTACTTTTTAAATATGCCTCTTGGAAAAATTACAATCACGTCTGTGGCTCACATTATCTGTATGGGAAGTGGCCAGATAGCATTCCAGGCCCTCCATCATCTCCACCACAGTCACCCCCAAACTCTTAGCCCAAATTCAAGTCTTGCCACACTTAGAAACCTTTCAACAGCAATGTCAATGTCTGAAGTTTCTTTCTGGAGGCAGGTAACACATCTAGAGGCTTTTAGTTTGGGGGATTCAGGTCCATGGCCGCCAGCAGAGGCCATGGGGAAGGCAATCCTCAGACCGTGCCCTATAGAGTTCCCTGACTCAGGTGATGCCCAGCTCTCTGCCATGCTCCCGACTCCCCACTCGAGCCCTAGGACTCCTGGCACAATGGAGTTTTCTGTCTTCCCTACAGCCCCCTCATCACAGCAGTATTCTCTCTCCAGTTACCTTTCCAAAAACGTTTTGTTTTTTTTTTCTTCCAATTGTAGGTACTTTCAGCATAGTTTTGGGCAAACCATAAAAGTCTTTTCCAACTTAAAGAACACAGTATGTCAAAGGAAACACAGGCCTGGTCTAGAGTATGATTAGGGGACGATGAACCAATGGTGATTTAGGTACCAAAGATCAGAATAGCAGAAGGCTTCGAGAGGAAGGAAATGAAAGAGAAAGATGAAGGATGTCGAACTGGTAAAGCAAGTACAGTCGAAAGACTCCGGGAAGGAGGGAGCTGCTGCCAAGCAATTGCTTTGATGTATTGGATGGATCCTCTCTCTGTAAAGACACCACAATGCCATGGACAGCAGGGGACCATCCCTGGCAATGGCGTCACCACAAGTTCAGCCGACCTGTCTTCAGGAGGCTCACAGCAATGGTAGATCTTAAATTAATTTTTAAGTGTGAATACTAGCATCAGAGTGGAAATTCTACACGCTACTGGAGACATAGCACAAATCATTTGCTTCAGCCAGGATGGGGCAGTAGCGTCATGTTTTGGAAGAACAACTCAATCAGGCTGGAAGCTCATCCTTTGACTGAGTACTTTCTACTCACATAACTCTCTCTTCTCATGCCGAAGAAGAGAGGCTTTATGTGAGAAGATCCATCTCCTCATCCCAAACCAATGTCAACTCAACAAAGAGCTCGATGATCTAACAGTTTATGCTATAACTTGATAAAACCATTTACCATTGCATCACAAATAATTCCATACTTGAGCTAAATCTCAGCGAGGTTATATGAGAGAAAAATACATATTCTCATGGTCACCCCTGGAAGTTTTGGGGATAATAGTATTCTACTTTCTTCAGCTCTCTCTTCTGTCACCCTTTGTCATTATCACTTGAGATTTGGGTATGTCTGGTGACTCTCAGGAGATATTAGCATGACGGCCAAAGAGATCTCTCAGGCAGCTTCTCACTGTTCACACAATTAGAAAGGTCTCTGTGGCTTTAGATTGATAGCTGTCCACTGGGTTCTCAATGTCCCTGTTTTAGGCTGGTGGCCTGAGAACTCATGCTTTTTCTAACTTTATAAAGGATGACATTAAGTTTCCTTCTTAAAATTTGGGCCCTGATGTACAGAAACAATTCAGGATTTTGGTACAATAATATGGCCAAAGCTGTCTACCCATTATCTGTTTCCTTCTAACCAAAATAAATTTAATTTTATTCTAGAAAACAACGTCCCCAGATCAAAGACTATGTCTCTTAGCCACTCTACCTTGCTGTTAAGAGTGGTCTCTGAGATGTATTAACGAGTGGCATTTGTCAGGTGGGACTTGAAAGGAAACTCCTTAAAAGGAGGCACAGGCAGCTGATATATACCTTTCTGTCCTTTTCCTTTTTCCTGTCTAAAACCTAGATGTGATAGCCAGAGCTATAGCAGCCATCTTGGACTGTGAGGTGACCCCGAAGAGCTAAGGCAAGCCCTAAGGAAGGTCAGAAGAAAGAAAGTTGGGGCCTGGAACACTACTGATTTTCAGGCATTCATCACAACCCTGTTAATAAGACCTCCTTCTTCTTTTACATAAGAGAAAAATAAACCTGTATTTCAAGTCACTATTGTTTGTGTTATAAACTATCCTACCTAATTCTGATACATGAAGAAAGTACTCTAGATCAATTCTCTGGAAATTAATTTATGTAAAGCATTCATCAATTTCTTTCACTTTCCCTTTTCACTTTCATCTTTGGGCTTCCCTGATAGCTCAGTTGGTAAAGAATCTGCCTGCGATGCAGGAGACCTGAATTCGATTCCTGGGTTGGAAAGAACCACTGGAGAAGGGATAGGCGACCCACTCCAGTATTCTTGGGCTTCCCTTGTGGCTCAGCTGGTACAGAATCCACCTGCAATGCGGGTGGCCAAGGTTCGATCTCTGGGTTGGGAAGATCCCCTGGAGAAGGGAAAGGTTACTCACTCCAGGATTCTGGCCTGGAGAATTCCATGGACTGTATAGTCCATGGGGTGGCAAAGAGTCAGACACAACTGAGTCACTTTCACTTTCATCAATTTAGTAATGTGATAAATTGTTTGCTTAAAACTTGTTTCTCATAACTATTTATGTAGTTTACATCAATTTCTATTTTGTTGGAGACTTTTAAAGATCACTATACTTTGGGATATGGTGATTTCTTGCTAGTGTTGAGCATATAATGAATTTCAAGGATTTTATAAACAATCAAGTAGGTCTCTTTTTTCAAAAACATGTTCAATTTATGTCTACAGACTTCTCTAAGATCACAGAGAAGTAAAAGTTTAATGTCATAGGTTGACTAGGAATACCTTTATATGTCCCCTTCAAGGATCACTGCTTTGTTGTGGTAAAGGGGCTTGTGCAACTCAATGAAGCTACGAGCCATGGCATGCAGGGCCACCCAAGATGGATGGGTCACAGCAGAGAGTTCTGACAAAACATGATCCACTAGAGGAGGGAATGGCAAACAACTCTAGCATACTTGCCGTGAGAACTTCTTGGCAGGAAAGCGATGATAAACCTAGACAGTGTGTTGAGAAGCAGAGACATTACTCTGCCAACAAAGGTCCTTATAGTCAAGACCATGGTCTTCCCAGTGGTCACATACGGTTGTGAGAACTGGACAGTAGCGAAGGCAGAACGCTAAAGAATTGATGCCTTCCAGCTGTTATGCCAGAGAAGACTCCTGAAAGTCCCTTGGACAGCAAGGAGATCAAACCAGTCAATCTTAAGGGAGATAAACCCTGAATATTCACTGGAAGGACTGATGCTAAAGCTGAAGGTCCAGTATTTTGGTCATCTGATGTGAACAGATGACTCATTGGAAAATTCCCTGATGCTGGGAAAAGTTGAGGACAGAAGGCATCAGAGGATGAGATGGCTGAACGGCATCACCAATGCAATGAACATGAACTTGGGCAAACTCTGGGAGATGGTGAGGGACAAAGAGGCATGGCATGCTACAGTCCATGGGTTCACAAAGAGTCAGATATGACTGGGCAACTGAACAACAGCAACACCTTTATATGTATCCTCCAAGCAGAAATACTCATTACCCTGTAAGTGCTGAAGGAAACATACACACATGCATACACAGACAACCCAGACCCACATGTAAATTTTACATTTAAATACAGTTTTGGTTCATCCATTTGACAAAATAAAGTTTCCACTTTATCTATGACAAACAAATCGCAGTGAAAGGACAGTCATCCCATTCATAAAAGAAATACTCAGCTTTGGAGAAGGGCTCAGAAGTATCTGAAATGTGAAACACTTGTGAAATTGACATTCAGTAGAACGGCACTGAAAATGTGTACATTAAGGAGGAAAGACAATGAATCCTGTTGAAAGGATGACTTCATTAGATTTGCATACCATTTAAGTTTCCTTGGGCTTCCCAGGTGGCGCTAGTGGTATAACTTTTTCTGGACATTTTCTTTCTGCTATTTTGAAGATTGGACACTATATTATGGACTATTTAGTTTCTGCCTGAGAATGGCTAAGTCAATTGTTCTGCTATTTTTTTCAGCTTTGTAGAAGAAGAATGCTAACAACCTCATAGCACTGTAGCTAGGATGAGTTGAGATAATGCTCATGTGAGCAGAGCATTGTCCCTCACATATAATAAATAGATGCTTAGTAACGACTTGCCTTCTTAGTGTTCATAAGGATGACTGGATAGTGAACGAATGCAGGCTCCTGACGGCGTCTGTGTTCTAATTCTCTTCCCAGTTCCCTGAGCAGCCCATCTTGGCTCTGGATCACTCTCTGGCACCCCCTGAGTACCCTCATCAAGGCAAACAACTCCCTTCATTGACTTCCAGTCTCAACTCTCACCATTACCCCACCTGGCTACTTCTCCCAGTCTTACTTTGGCTTCATAAGAGCTCCCGGCACAGGCCGAGCCAGCCTCTCTCATGGCACAGATTCTATAGTTTCCCTGTTAACCTGTCAGTCTCCTCCTATTTATTCATCTTTGTATCTCCAGTGTCTATTTTAATCATCTGATACTCTTGAGAGATGCATTCTGCATGCATGCATGCTGAGTCACTTCTGTTGTGTCCAACTCTTTGCAACCCGATGGACTATAGCCCACCACTATTTTCCTGGGTGTTCGTTGGAAGGACTGATGTTGAAGCTGAAACTCCAATATTTTGGCCACCTCATGCAAAGAGTTACTCATTGGAAAAGACCCTAATGCTGGGAAGGATTGGGGGCAGGAGGAGAAGGGGACAACAGAGGATGAGATGGCTGATGAGATGGCATCACCAACTTGATGGACATGGGTTTGGGTAGACTCCGGGAGTTGGTGATGGACAGGGAGGCCTGGCGTGCTGTGATTCATGGGGTTGCAAAGAGTCAGACATGACTGAGCGACTGAACTGAATTGAACTGACTGATCGTTCATGGAATTCTCCAGGCAAGAACACTGGAGTGGGTTGCCATACCCTCTTCCAGGGGATCTTCCTGACCCAGGGATTGAACCTGCATCTTTTATGTCTCCTGCATTGGCAGGCAGGTTCTTTACCAGTAGTGCCACCTGGAAAGCCTCATTCTTGTGCATATATATATATATATATATATTCTTGTATAATCACACTAAAGACAACAAAAAGAGGCAGGTCTCCTCACTCTTCTTTTCTTTGAAAGTGAAAATGTTAGTCACTCAGTCGTGTCTGACTCTTTGTGACCCCATGGCCTGTACCCCACCAGGCTCCTCTGTCTATGGGATTCTCCAGTCAAGAATACTGGAGTGGGTTGCCATTTCCTTCTCCAGGATGCATTCTGAGACTTTCACAAATCTCTAGATTTTTTGGTAATTTCTTTTTTTTAAACCATCCAACCCAGTATTTTTAGGTTCCATGTCAATCATTAATTCTATTCAGATAGCTTGAGTTCACACCTCAGCTCCACCACCTACAAACAGAGACCTTGGGCAAGTCATTTCATTTCTTTGTGTTTCAGTTTCCCTATCTGTTCCATGTAGATAAGAACAGTGACTATCTCATAGGGTTTTTAGATGGATTAAATGTGTCCTTTATAAGGGCATAAAAAGTCCTTAAAACAGTGCCTAGTACATAGGAAACATTATAAGTGTTTACCCATCTCCAACGGATACATGTTGAGTGCCAACCTCAAGCAGGCACTGTGCTAGACAGTGGGGGACACAGCAATGGAGGGAAAACAGAGAATCCTGTCCTTCTGGGGTTCATCCCTAGCAGACTGACTGTCTCAGCTCTCCCTGCAGAGATCTGGATCTTAAATATTGCTGGAGTCTAGGAATTTACATTTTAAACCAACACCCTAAGTGCTTTGATTCAGGTGGTCACTGAACCAAACTTTGAGAAACATTGGAAACTAATCTACCCCTGAGTAGGTAGGATTTAAATTCCTGCTTCAGTCTAATCACAAAGTGATACATATCCTGAACTTTTGAGAAGAATCAAAACTTGGAACCCCAAGGGGCTCAAGGACAGAGTCTGGCACACACGCGGCTGGGGAGGAGTGTGGAAGTTCATTTGGGGGAAAGGTTTGAGCCCATGTACGTATGTCTGTCGGGGGATGAGGAGCACAGTGGCAGAGAGAAGTCACTCCAAGTATTAATGATTCCCAGCTTGCTCTTTAGGAAACAGGTGAGAACCACAGACAGTGAAATTTGTAAAGTGGCTGCCAATTGTGCTCTTCCTTATTGTCCCCTGAAAGACTACCTTGAAAACAATCACTTTTAATTTGTGTCTAGAATTGTTGACTCTTTCCTTAAAAGTGAATTGGTTGAAAGTAGAATTAGATTCCAGCAAGTTCTAAATACACACAGGACTGTTCATCCATGATGAGTTGTTAGTTTCCAGGGGTGTTTAGGACGCTTCCTGTTTACCTTGACTTTACCGTGATAGTGGAGCACACCTGCTGGTCACTGCCCCTCTTCCTCACAAACCTTTATTTTGTTGGGAGGTATAATGCTCCCAGCTAAAAATCCACACTTCCCAGCACCTTTTGCAGAGTTCTAGCACAGAGGATGAGAGCAGAAGTCTGACAGGTGAGTCTTAAGGAGGACACACCTGCACTGTTTACATCTTTACATCCCCAGATCTTCCCAGATACCTCGCCTCGGTATCTTTAAACCATTGAGCCAAAGCCATTACCCACTTACTTCTGGACTTTTGGAAATGTGAGAAAAATGAAAACTCCTAGTTTCTATAAACCACTGTTTGGGGGGTGTGGGGGGGGTGTTAGTTGTAGCTGAAAACATTTCCTGTTACAGAGAGCACGAAATAAACATCTCTGCTTTCCCATAAACAGCTTTCCTGCCATGACTAATGATAGATACAGACCTACCTATTTCTCTAGAAATATGTTGAACCACATGAAAACATAATTCTGTATTTTAGAGAAAAACAAAAAATTTTGTGATTTTCCTTCACGTCTTTAAAATAACTTATTACTCTCACTACTTAGGTTATTGTTTAAATTTAATGCTATATAACAGAAATATATTGCTAATAAAAATCACATATTTTTTACATAAATTCAGGCATGAGGAAACCTTCAAAGGGCCTACAGCTTTAGAAAACACCTAACACCTATCCTTTAAAATCACAGAATAGGAATTACTTCATTCTTAATTGGTGGCTCAAAAAAGGGCAACTATACTTGAAAATTTCAGGAAATGTCTCTTGCCAAACAAACTTTCAGAAAGTTTCTAGGCCAAAAGGCTGTGTCACTAAAGTGGGAATAAGCAGAGACCACCATTTATTCTATCAAATGACTGGATTCTATCAGTTTGAAGGTCAACTGAAGTTAATGAACCCCACCTGTGTCCCTAAGGACCGTTATAAATCAACCTCATGTGGGGTCACTTGTTAATGAAAAGGTAACCAGTAGAAATCAATGTTTTTATTCCCCCTGAGCAGCAGAGATACTGTTCACAAACAATTTCAAGGTAATTCTGAAAGCAATATCATACAATTTAGAGAAGCATTAAATTAAATATCTCCCCAGATACCTAATGGGATTTGATTCCAGGTCTAACTGTACACTGAAGGGAAGTACTTTTAACCTTACGTTTAGGTGTCTACGGCATATATCAGTAATAGAAATGAATAAATTCTGAATTAAATTTTTCCCATACAGAAAATTCAACTGCTGGTTCTTTCTATAAACTATGTCTTCAAAGGCCCAACACTATTTTTCCTCTCCTAATTGCTATTATGAGACAATAAATCTCTTCTATGGAAATAATGCAAATATAAATGCATGGCATATGTAGGCCATGTGTTCTAGCAAATCCATAAAAATGTTTCATTTATGTTTTGATGAAAGGCACAACAATCTCCCAAGAACATTAATCATTAATTTTGGAAATATAGGATTAGCATGAGATTTAGCTCAGTATTGGGATAGGGCTTAGTAAGTATCTGTCAAAGATTCATTCATTCAGTAAATATTTAGTAAGCCCCTACTAGGCTGAAATTTAAGTATCATGCCTTCCCTGGCTAAGTGGCATTTGTATGTAATAATGTGAAGGATATTCATATGACATTTAAAAACTATGCTATAGTTTAAGATTTTCTAAACCAAAATATGCAAGAAAAATTATTTTAGGGATCAAGAAGGCTGTTTTATAGTAAAAGAGAACCATCCAGTCTTTTCTCATCTACAAACTTCCAAGATCTTGGTGAAGGCTTATTAGATTGACAATAATAGGAAAAAAGAAAATAATATAAACCTGCTGAAACTAGCTTAAGCAAATTTATGTATCTTAGGACAGGAAGTGTTGTTGAGCCTTACAAGGAATTAGACTAGAAACTGTAAAGCTGTCAGAAACAAAGTCAGTTTCTCCATCTCTCTGGGGCCACATGATCTCGTTTCTGCTTTTGTCTGCATCGATCTGTTTTTTCCCTTTCTGCACACCAGCTTTCTCTGCTTCTGCTTGAGACCCGGGCAGAAGTCTGGCTCAAAAGTTCAGCTAAATCTGCCAAGCACTTTAGAATCCTAATTCTAGATTCTGCAAAAAGAAGATTTGATTGGTTCACCCTGGGTTAGGTGTCCCACATTGGTCTAATCAGCTTTAACAATGAAGGAGAGGTTATACAATAAAGACATGCCATTGGATCCCATCCTGATGGATGGTGGCAGAAGGGGTTCTCAGAGATGGGGAGTATGAACCAAGCAGGTACCTCCAAACTTTTTCTTTACTTGAACTCAAAGGAAAACATTTTCAGTTGTCGGCTTTAGTATAAAGGTAACAGTCTAATTCTCAACTTCACTCAACTTTGCAGAAAATCTACCAGAACAAATGCATTTCTTAGCTAGAAAAAAGTTGCAATTCAGTCTTCTTTGGTCCTCTAAGGCAAACTAGCTTCACTGAGCATGACAGAGCATCAGACTTTTTCTAAGGAGATGTAAAGAATTGTGCATTCCTATGCAGTTTTAGCTTCTTTCAAGTTTTTATGCACTTCATGTACCTTGCACCTGGGAGTTTCCTTGTGTATTTCTGGAGTTCTTCAACCTGATTGCTCTCCTAAGACACATCACCCCACTTAGCTATGGGGTACAGCTCAGTTCTCATGATTACATTGGCTTGGAAATCTATACCTGCTACCATAGCATAACATAACCTTCAGAGACATTCCATCAATTCAAATTAAAGCCAAGGAGTCTAAATTGTCCCATCTTCCTGTATTCAAATCAACACTTTACATTTATTTAAAGTTTTCCAATATCATTTTCTGGCACCAACTCTTTGCCACAAGGCAGACCCTTTCTTGTAGTTGCGTCAGGGTAACTCTTATCCTGGCAACATGGTAGCTCAGATGCAGTTTATGCTTTCTTCTTCCTACTTCAGAAATCATGTTAAAATTTTGCCCTCATTGCTCCAACTTTTATAAACTAATCTTGGTGAAAAATTACAGAGTTGATGAATATTTAAAATGTACATGGAAACAGCCTATTAAATGCAGCCTTCCCCTTGGACATGAGAAACTGACTTAACACCCCTATCCTCATCAGCCAATGTTTATCAGACAAGAGCAATGGGTACCCACTCTGGTGCTGTGACCCACTCCCCCACCCAGGGTCTCAGTCTTTCTCAAAAGAGACAACAACCATCCCAGAATAAAATGAATTTGAGCATGCATATGTTTATGAAAAACACTATTTATTTAGCTCTTTTAAAGTTTATTCAAAACACATCTATGTAAATGATCTTACTTTATCCTTACAACAATTCCATGAGTAAAGCAATAACAATGAAGGGTAAACATTATCCATCCCATTTTAAAGATGAACTAACCAAGGCTTGAAATAACTAGTTCTGTGAATTGGTTATAACCTTCTAAAGGAGATCTGTCTGATCTACAGAATGAACGGGTTGAACCAAGCAGGGCTTCCCTGAAATCCCATCCAGCCCTATTTAATTTTTATTTATTACTTTCTAAACACATTGCAGTTTTGTGACAGGGTTAATGCTTAGAATTCAGACTCATATCCAGGTTCTTCAAAGAGGAGTAGGGAGATTTAATGAGATTGAACAAATATAGGATGTTACAACTCGAAGAGTTGGAGTTGCTGAATGAGAGGTTCCATTTCTAAAGTTATGACAACACCCAGAGTGAAGTACAGAAGATAGTATAAATAATTCTCAGGGTGAAACTCAACTTTTATTGGCAGAATCTTAGCAACAAGTGGAATATTTGAGGTAGAACCAAGAATAAGTTTATCTTTCATGCTTTAAAATGGTCATGTTGAAAAATTCCATCCATCTTCCGGCCAAATGGCCCAACTAAAGTTACAAGTGCAGGTGGACTTGGAGCAATTTTTCAAAATGAAAAGATTTTTATACAAGTAATGCAGCTTTTACAAAGATCTTCTTTGGATCATGGCTTGCTGCCTGGGCCAGATTTAGCTAACGGATCAAAGGCAAAACACTCTAAGCTCTGCACAGGACTGCTGAAAATTCAGCTCTCGAGTGTGTGTGCTTGAACTACAGTGGTTCTTACCCTCTGGGGCCCAGGGCCCATCACTCAGGGACATTGAGCCTCTTTGTTCAGGAAGCCTGTCACCAGATAACTTACTCTCCTAGACCAGCTGTGAACTCGGCAATGCTTGCTTTAACCATCAATAAATGAAAATTCTGGACCAAGTGACACAGTTCTATCTCAATCATGATATCTGGTTTAGAAGCTCTACTCATGTGATTTTTTTTTTATTATGGGCTTACAACTGAAATAACTATTCATTTCTTCTTTCCAGAGTGTTTTTTTTTTAAAATAACTTTAATGAGATATAATTTACACATGGTACATTTAACAGGTACAATGGTTTTTAGTATGTTCAGAGTTGTGCAACGATCAACATAACCTTCAACATAACCTAATGTTAGAACATTTTCATCATCCCCAAAAGAAATCTCAAGCCTATTAACAATCACTCTCCAGTCCTTCCCACCCCAGCCCTAAGCAACTGCAATCTATTCTCTGAATCTCTGTCTTTGTAGAGATGCCTATTCAATATATGGTCTTCTGTGACCTGCTTAAGTAGCATAATTTTCTTAAGGATCTTCCATACTGTAGCATGTATCAGTACTTCATTCCTTTTTCACTGCTGAATAATATTCCATGCTGTATCATATTTTGTTCATCCATTCATCACTTCATGAATATTTGGGTCACTTCCATTTTGGGGCTATATAAATAATACTACTCTGAACAATCACATACAAAGTCTTATATAAACATATTTTTTCATTTATTTGTGGAGATAACCAGGAGTCAAGTTACTTTGTTATATAGTAGCTCTATGATTAACATTGAGGACCTGCCACCATCTTCCCTTACCAGTTTATATCCCCACCAGTGGTGTGTGAGGGTTCTGGTTTCCCCACATCCTTGCCCACACTTGTTGTTGCCTGTGTTGTACATGTTGTCTTAATACAAATGGCATGTTATCTCCCAGCTGGCTCTTCATCATAGTCTTGGTGCTCTAGAAGATGACCGTCCATCTCTTTGATGGGATTTCTTTGACGACTCCCAAAGTACCTATTTTGTACACTCCAATCAGACCACCCCAAAGATAACTGTAGAAAAGTTTCTCACTTTTGTATGATGTGATGACATCTTTTAACTTCATTGATATAGTTGTATTTTAACCATTTAATAGCTTTTGGTTTCCTTATCTCTGGGGCTCCATAGCTCAAAGATCCAAGTGCAAAGAAGAGGAGATTAATCAGCCAAAAAAGAGTTTCAGGCTTCTCTAAAACTGCAGTTAACTCACAAACTCATACTACAATCACTACTAAGTATTTTGATTTGTAATACTGGTACTACCTGGTATTTATATTTTTAAAACAAGGATGTAATCTAAGACTGTAAAGCATCATTTCTCAAAATGTCGGTGATGTCTGTGAGCCACCTGCATCAGAATCACCTGGAAGGAGAGGTGGCTTGCTGCTTATCAGATGCCCCATTCCACTTCCAGGATATCACACTGGAATCTCTAGAAGTGGAAGACAGGAACATGCACTTCTAACAAGAGAAGAGGTGAGCCTGGTGCACCGTAACATTTGAGAATCTCTATCAAACCTGAAGGATGCATCTGAATTTGGTTCTGGAGAAAAGAGTAGAAGAGCTCAGGGCCACAAGCCACAGAGGTTGTTTTTATATACACATACCCTAGCTGGCTTAGTGGTAAAGGATCCACTTGCCAATAGAGGAGACATGGGTTCAATCCCTAGGTGTGGAAGAGCCCCGGAGAAAGAAATGGCAATCCAGGCTCTATTATTCTTGTTTGGAGAATTCCATGGACAGAGCAACCTGGCGGGCTACGGTCCATGGGGTCGCAAAGAGTCAGACACAACCAAGCAACTGAGCGCGCACACACACACCATCTCAGGTAGTAGTAGGGGTGAATGGGAAAATATAGCCTAGCAACCAAGGGCACAGGCAGCAGTTCTCTTACAAAGGAGAATCTTAGAGGCGAGACCCTTCACTGATTTGAGGTGGGTCAGGGTGTACACAGGCTTTCCTGGTAGCTAAGACCGTAAAGAATCTGCCTACAATGTGGGAGATGCATGTTCCATCCTTGGGTTGGGAAGATCCCATTGAGAAGGAAATGGCAACTCACTCCAGTATTCTTGCCTGTAAAATCCCATGGACAGAGAAGCCTGGTGGGTACAGTCCATGGGGTCACAAAGAGTTGGACACAATTGAATAAATAACACACACATACACAGGGTGTACACACCATCCTGAATTTAAGGTTTGGGACTATTGTGTCCTTCACCTTGAGCTCGGACCCTTCAAGAAGACTTGGATTGTGGCTTTCTTGGTGAGTAGAAGTGAAAGATCCACCATGTGAGACCTAGGCCCTGGGTTGAGTGGCCAAGAAAAGACTTGAGATGCAGGAAAGAACTAACGGAGTAGTCCTGCCGAGTGGGCTCTTCAGGTGAGTGTGGTGTACTCTCAGTTCAGTCAGTTCAGTTCAGTCGCTCAGTCATGTCCAACTCTCTGCGACCCCATGGACTGCAGCACACCAGGCCTCCCTGTCCATCATCAACTCCCGGAGTTTACTCAAACTCATGTCCATTGAGTCGGTGATAGCATCCATCTATCTCATCCTCTGTTGTCCCCTTCTCCTCCTGCCTTCAATCTTTCACAGCATCAGGGTCTTTTCAAATGAGTCAGTTCTTCATATCAGGTGGCCAACCAAACATCCGAGCATTTCTCCTATCCAACCTGAAGTATGTGTGGAGCAGCAAGACACATGTCTGTGGGCATGTCTCTGGAATTTACCTCCCAGTCCCCGACAGCGAGGGGATCTGGAGACTGGCAGCAGCTGCAGGGGGCAGAAGAGTCCCAGCCAGTGAGCCATGACCACTGCTCCAGAGTGCACCTCCCCACTGGCTGTTGGCATGCTGATGACTAGGGAGCTGCTCCTGGCAGAGTGGACTCTCCAGGGCCGTGGTCAGGGGCGGAAGGCAGCTAGGCAGCTGTTGGTAGCAGAAGGTCCCCAGAGCCTATAGCTGCTGGGCAGCAGCAATGAGAAGAGAACGGCTATTCCTTATGTTGGAGAAGAAACATACCTTCTCTCTCTGAATTCCACACATGTGGCCAAAATCCCATCCCAGCAGCTGCAGCCAAGGGTGGGTTCTGAGTCCAAAGGGCTGGCCCAAGGCAGGAGGACCCTGTGAGGTGAATCTGAGCTAAAATCCCACCTGGGGACCTCCATGAAGCTCAGAGGTCAACTCTGCAAAGGGCTGATGTGAGCTCCTAAGTGGGCAGGGTCAGAAGGCAGAGGAAGTCTGGATTGAAATCAATGAGGCTGATCCCAGGTGACAACTGTGGGCATTACAAGGCGTGGGTTCCTTGATCCACTGGCAGGTGAGGGCTCAGAGCCAGGGAAAAGCACAGATGGGCTGGGCGCTAATGTTCCCTGTGGTTTGTGAGGCTGGTCCCTGCTAAGAGCTTACTGGGGAGGACTGAGTTTTTCCTGTGCCTGGCATATTCCAAAGAGACATGAGGAGCAAGAAAGGAATTCTCAGCTCCTAAGAGCTGGGCTTGTCAGACAGTAGAAGCTGAGTGGCTGTTCACCATTTGAATTCCCCACTAGGGTCATAAGTGGGTTTCCCTGGTGGCTCAGATGGTAAAGAGTCCACCTACAATGCAGGAGATTGCCTGCAATGCAGGAGACCCAGGTTTAATCCCTGGGTTGGAAAGAACCCCTGGAGAAGGAAATGGCAACCCACTCCTGTATTCTTGCTTGGAAAATCCCATAGACAGAGGAACCTGGTGGGCTACAGTCTATGGGGTCACAAAGAGTCGGATATGACTGAACACAGGGTCATAAGTATAAACCTACTGAGTTTATTGCTCAGAAGATTCTCATACTCAGTTTATGTTGTGTGTGCACGCACATATACACATCCTCACTCAGATACCCACCCATGAATACACACACCCGTAATCAGATTCCATAGATTTAGAAGGCTGCTCTAGAGAATCTAGAAATGAGGTGATGCCCGATCTTACCTGAGAGAAAATTCTTTTTCAGCCAAGAGACACAGGGAGGAAGGGAGGTTTGTCCTCAGTAAGACAAGCAAGGGCCGGGATGCCAAAACTCTCTCAGCTGGAAACCTCCCAAGATCAGGTTCCTTTACCAAACTTGAACTATTTCCTGGTCTGAGCTGACCCTAAAATGCCAGAAGTACCCCAGAGCTCCAGGCATTTTTGTATTTCCAGTAATTTGTGGTGTTGAAAAATCTTTGAGGGGAAAAAAGAACCCAGGGAGTGATTTCATGACAGGAAAACAAAAACAAAAAAATCCCCTCAAACTGGAGTGGGAGGATGGGGAGTGGGGTGGGGGTGGGGGTGAGAAGTTGAGCTAGAGTTCTACTTTAATTTTAGAAAACAGTTCACTTCTGCAATTTCTTTGCTCCAGTCGGCTGTCTAGGGCTTGAAGCCTGACAGTAAGGCCATTGCCCCTCAGGTCAGGCTGTGGATCCAATTTTGATCCTCCGTCAATTATGCTGCTTCAAGGTTTCAGGCTTACTTAAAATCATTACTTGGGAATCTTAATGTGAACAGAGGCTTAAAAGTGGCCTCCTCCTGGTGCTGCCCAAGAAGGCTGAGCGGGGACACGCCTGAGTGGTGAGCGAGTGCTGATAACTGGAGAGGGGTGAATTTATGAAGTGAGCAGCTCATCAAAAACACAAGTCACTCCGAATTCATCGAAGCAGGTGCGAAATGACCAGGTTTCAACAGCTGAAGCAGGATGATACTTTGTAATAAGAGAAGCCATCGTTGAGACAGGGTCGAGCGGGAGCAAGACTAATCAGGGCATGCTGTGGTCGGGCCAGCGCTCCGGAGCTGGAGGGCCCACGCGGATGTGACCCGCCCCGCGCTCCTTGAAGAATGCGGGGTGGGAGGGGGGCGGGCGGAGGCTGCAGACCCCATGACCCCAGCAGCAGAGGGCGACGAGTGCCATAGGCTGCACGCTGCAGGCTGTTACTGGAGTCAATAAAAAGACTGGAAATGCATTCTCAATCTTTTACAAGCCCCAAAATATCAGAATGGTTTTCTCTTTCTTGCAAAAGATGAAGTCAAGAATGAGCCTGTTGTATGTCTTGCATTTTAAATGTTTAGTCTCCTTAAAAGTAATTCAGAATGCAGGGCAACCATTTCAGTTTTATTTTATTTTTTTCTTTTAAAGAGCATACGGACCTAATAAAGCAAGGGAATTTTATTGGTGACGCTGTTTGGAGCTGAGTAAAATCACTTAAACAAATGTGATGGGGCACAAATTTGAAGGGCATAGGGTCCAGAAAAATGGCGAGTGGAACAGTCTGACAATACATGTGTCCCCACAGCCCCCATTAGGGCTGGGAACATACCCCCACAGCCACACTCCAGAGGAACCACATAACTAGAGGAGGAGAAGAAATTAGTCCATAACCTGAATGTCAGCCACCATCAGCCTCCAATGCTAGGCAGGTTGTTTACTATTTGTTTTTAATAAACAGAAATACTGTGAAATGCTATGGAGGAAATATAGTGCTCCAAGGACACTCAACCCAGGGAGTGTTCTTACAAACCAGACATGTGCAGTGGTGGAAAAACTAAGGTGTTGTTTTGCTCTTTTTGGTTTTCTTTTATAAACTCAGATTCTGCTCTTGAGGAGTCAGAGTTTCAGGCAGGACCAACTACATCATTTGCTGGGCCCCAGGAAAAATCAAAGTTCAGGGTTCTGTTCAAAAATTAGTAAGAATTCCAACACGGTGACAACAGAATATCAGCCAAACATGGGGGCCTTTGAGAGGCTTCTGTGGCTTCGAGCATCACTTTATACTTCTTTTATCTTTAGGTATGACGCCCAAGGGTGGTCAGACCTTTGTTGGACAAGGCAGCTTGAAGGAGCTCTGCTACTTTGCTGGAGGCATTGCCCCTCAGCCCCTGCCAGGCCTGTCAAGGAAACCATGAGGTCTCAGCCACAAAACCAGGGAGGCAAAGTGGTTCACTGCCCTGCAGCCATAGAAAACACTGGGGTTTCTAGTTCAGTTCCTAAAAGTAACACTTGTTGTAGGATTTGTCTAATTATATAAAAAAGACATGTGTAACGAATAAAATGAAAAAAAAAACACCTAAAGAAAATAAAATCACCTGTAATCCAAATACCGCAATATAACCACTGGTCACACATTGTTATGTATCCTAATTTTTGCTTATGTATTTTTCCCGTGTGTGTGTGTGCATGTGTATAATTTTACAAGGCTAGGCTCATTCTCTAATATCATTTTATAACCCTTTCCACCTCTTTATTTTGCTCTCTCTCCTTGTCACTGAATGGTCCTTAATAACTTTTTCAAAAAAATTTTATCAGAGTATGTAAGTGAAAGTCGTGTCCAACTCTTTGCAACCCAATGGAAGCCCAAGAATACTGGAGTGGGTAGCCTATCCCTTCTCCAGTGGATCTTCCCAACCCAGGAATTGAACCAGGGTCTCCTGCATTGCAGGAGGGTATGAGGGAAGACAGAAGCCCTTCATAGCTATAGTCAGAGTATAGTTGATTTAAAATGCTGTATTGGTTGCTGTGTAGCAAAGTGTATCAGTTATAACATACATATATCCACTCTTTTAAAAAATTCTTTTCCCATATAAGTCATTATAGAGTATTGAGTAGAGTTCCCTATGCTATACACTAATCCTTATTGTTTTCTATTTTATATATAGTAGCATGTATATGTCAATCCAAATCTCTCAATTTATCTCTCCCCTACTTTCCCTCCTGGTAACCATAAGTTTGTTTTCTACATCTATGATTCTATTTTGGTTTTGTAAATAAGTTCATTGGGCTTCCCTGATAGTTCAGTTGGTAAAGAATCCACCTGCAATGCAGGAGACCCCAGTTTGACTCCTGGGTCAGGAAGATATGCTGGAGAAGGAATAGGCTACCCACTCCAGTATTCTTGGGCTTCCCTTGTGGCTCAGCTGGTAAAGAATCCGCCTGCAATGTAGGAGACCTGGGTTTGATCCCTGGGTTGGGAAGACCCCCTGGAGAAGGGAAAGGCTACCCACTCCAGTAGTCTGGCCTAGAGAATTCCATGGACTGTATAGTGGGGGGGTCGTAAAGAGTTGGACATGACTGAACAACTTTCACTTCAAATAAGTTCATTGGTATCATTTTAGATACTTCATATGTGATATCATATCATATTATATTTGTCTTTGTCTGACTTACTTCACTTAGTATGATAATCTCTAGGTCCATCCATGTTGCGAATGGCATTATTTTATTCTTTTTCATGGCTGCATAATACTCCATTGTATATACATATCTTCTTTATCTACTCCTCAATTGATGGACATTTAGGTTGCTTCCATGTCTTGCCTACTGTAAACAGTGTTGCTATAAACTTTGGGGTGCATGTATCTTTTTAAATTACAGTTTTTGCCAGATATATGCCCAGAATTGGGATTGCTGGATCATATGGTAGCTCTATTTTTTAAAGAAATATCCATACTGTTCTCCATAATGGTTGTACTAAGTTACATTTTCACCAACAATGTAGGAGGATTCCCTTTCTCTACCCACTCCAGCATTTATTATTTGTGGACTTTTTGATGATGGTCATTCTGCTAGTGTGAGGTGATATCTCATTTGTAGTTTTGATTTGCATTTCTCTAATAATTAGTGATGTTGAGCATCTTTTCATTAATCACTTAATTTTTAGGGGTTGTACAGTAATCAAATTATACAGAGAGAATTTTAAATATTTATAGCACAAAGTATTTAACAATGTTTTGTATATATGTAATTGATATTTATAGTTTAATATATACACATACATGTGTAGACACATACCAAAATACACTTACACTGGACTATGTGAATTTGGTCATTATTCAGAAAAACAACACAATTTATGTCTGGTCACATTGATCAGGCTGAAAATAAAGCTCTGTTTACTTTGCAGCATTTAAAAACAAGGAGGCAAATTCATTTTTTCAATCATAACTTAAAAAAAAGAAAACAGGCATACTCAGACTCTGGAAAAAATCTCTGCTTAATTGGCACATTTTGTCAAATAGTTCGTTCACTGAGTAAAATTCTGTTGGGTCTAATAAGTAAATGGGATTTCTTGATATTCCAAAATGATGATTCATTTGGAATTGACAAATGTTCACCAAGGAGATAACCAGCAATATTCCTGATCATCACACTGGAGTATTTCCTCATTCAGTCACGCAGGCGGGGGCGGCAAAGAGCCTCCAGATTAAAAAGAATACTGCTAATAATACACCAGAATGTTTCTAGGCATGGAGAGATGTTTCAGAAGTGGCTTTTCATTTCAACATTCTTTCAGCAGTTCAGTGAACTTCTCGTAAAATTAATAGTAAATACTTTTTTAAGGGGTGGGTGTGTGCTGGTATTTTTGTGTGATTTGTTTTGTGTTATTGAAGTGTGCTACGCTGGCAAATGCTCAGCTATAAATGCCATTCTTCATAAACATGAGCTGGGCGCTGATACATGGCTTTGCAGTCCTCTCTGAACAGCAGTTTTTGCTGCTTTCAGCTACCTTTCTCCCTCAGAGCACGTGTGTGGCAATAAGGACCGGAGATGGGGAGGCCTCCCTCCATATGCAGAACTGGCTGATCAGCAGTTTTCTTGTGCCAGGCGCTGACCTGCATCTTCTCATTAGCCCTCCAGCAGCCGTCTTAGGTATTATTAGCTCCATTTTTAGAGTAAAAAACTGAGTCAGACCAGGCAAGTGGGCTTTGCCAAAAGTCCTGCCCACTGTTAGGTGGTAAACCGAGATGGGAATTGAATCTAATTATCTAAGCAACATTTACTTTTCTGACTTGTCTGCCCCCATCTCCTTGGAGGGACAAAAACAGGCACCCACCTGGTCCTGATTCTTTGATGTATCCTGAGAGCAGTTCTGGTGGATGGTGGTACGTGGTAGCTTTCAGAACCATTTTTTAAATTTTTTTCACATGACAGCGAGTTTCCCACGTGGTACTGCAATAAAGAATCTGCCTGCCAACGCAAGAGACACAGGTTGGGTCCCTGGGTTGGGAAGATCCCTTGGAGTAGGAAATAGTAACCCACTCCAGTATTCTTACCTGGGAAATCCCATGGACAGTGGAGCCTGGCGGGCCACAGTCCATGGAGTCTCAAAGAGTTGGACAGGACCCAGCAGCACGGCAGCAGCAGCATATGACAGCGTTCACAGGTGACCAGCTGCCTGTCGTGTGCATTCCTTTAAAGATTATATCCTGGGCTGGACAACCCCAGAGGAACAAGCTGACCTCCTGGTGATCCTAACAGCGACCTAGAGTTTTACACTTTCTGTAAAAGATGAAAAAAGAGAGTATAGTGTGTGTGTGTGTGTGTGTGTGTGCGCACGCATGTGCACACACATATGTGTACAATAACCATGAAACAATGGGGCCAGGGGAAGAATCTGGGTGATAGAAGGAGCAAAAGGCTTGGGAACTCCACCCAGTAACGTGATAAACCTGAAGTTTGCCCTCCCTCACAGCCCCACACCAATGCCATAGACCCCATCTGATTTATTTCTACAGGCTTCCCTGTCGCACCTGTACCCACATCCACCACACCATCTGTTTCACATATATGCACCTCTGCAAAAATCCTGTGATATGCTGCAGAGCTAAAGTGGCTGCTCTAAGAGTTCTAAAATCCTTTCTGGGCTAGATGATTTCTAAAGATCAAAGTCCAGCTTCAGCTGAGCAAAGAGAGGCTGCCAAGTTAGGTGGGGTCATAAATAGACATTTCTCCAAAGAAGACGTACGGATGGCCAACAATCTCCTTGAAAGATGCTCATCATCACTAATTATTAGAGAAATGCAAATCAAAACTACAATGAGGGATCACCTCACATTGATTAGAATGGGCATCATTAAAAAGTCTACAAATAATAAATGGAGGAGAGGGTGTGGCGAAAAGGGAACCCTCTACACGTTTGGTGGGAATGTAAACTGGTGCAGCCACTGTGGAGACCCTCAAAAAACTAAAAAGAGAGCTTCTGTGTGATTCAACAATCCTAATTCTGGGCATATATCTGGAAAAATCTCTAATATAAAAAGATATATGCACCTCTATGTCCATAGAAGCCCTATTTACAATAGACAAGACATAGGAACAAACTAAATGTTCATTAATAGATAAATAAAGACAATGTGACATACACATATACACAATGGAATACTACCCAGTCATAAAAAGGAATTGAAATATAAAAAGGAATTAAAATATAAAAAGGAATGAAGTCATGCCATTTGCAACAAAATGGATGGAACCTGAGATTATCATACTAAGTGAAGTGAGACGTAGGAAGACAAATACAATATGATATCTTTTTTATGTGGAATGTAAAATATGACACAAATTAATTTGTCTAGGAAACAGAAACAGATTCACAGATAGAGAAAGCAGACTAGTGACCACTGAGAGGGAAGGGGGAAGGGGAGGGATAGATTGGGAGTTTGGGATTAGCAGAAGCAAACTGTTACATACAGAATGGAAAAGCAACAAGATATTTCCTGTATAGAACAGGAAATTAGGTTCAATATCTTGTAATAAACCAAACTGGAAAGGAATATGATAAAGAATATATACATATGTATAACTAAGTCACTTTACTGTGCAGCAGAAATTAACACAACATTGTAAATCAACTATATTTCAATAAAATAATTTAAAAAAATCAAGTCAGGTGGGGTCCGAGTATCTGTCTCTGGAGGTCAGGGACTGCATCAACCACTGCCTCCACCATCCCAGTGCATGTGAGCCAAGTCGTTTCAATCATATCTGATTCTTTGCAACCTTATGCTCTGTAGCCTGCCTGGTTCCTCTGTCCATGGGGTTTTCCAGGCAAGAATACTGGAGTGGGTTGCCATGCTCTCCTCCAGGGGATCTTCCCAACCCATGGATCAAACCCGCATCTCTTATGTCTCCAGCACTGGCAGGTGGGTTCTTTACCACTAGCACCACCTGGGAAGCCCACCTTCCCAGTACTCATTCCAGTACTCATTCCTAAATACACACACTAGATTTTGCTCCCTCACCCAGATACATCCTATACTCAGCAAGGAAACCATTAAGACAAGCTGGACCAAGGTGCCACTCTTCTTACCTGGTAACACCACAGTGCCAGGGAGAAGAAGGCCTGGAAAATGCATGAACTCCTGTGGACAGATGTGGATGGTAAAGAGACACTGATACTCTCTCAGTAGCTGTAGGCTTTTACTCCAGCCCCATCTAGCACTGTCTAACCAACAAGTGCTCCTAAACAGTTCTTCAACAAGAAGTTCTATGACCTGTGGAACCACATCACCTGGAGCTTGTTAGAAATACAGACTCTCAAGTCCCACCCTGGACAATAGAATCAGCTGGTGACCCAATCCCAGATGATTTACATAAAATTTAAGCTGAGATTCTCCATTCTAGACTCCATCTGACCTAGTCTATCTTCTATCTAGGAAGATGGGGCTTGGGGAGGTCATCCACCATGGCTGCCCATTAGCCTGTAAAGGGACCAAATAGTAGATCCCACCATTAGATTTTGATTTAATTTGTCTGGGGCATGGCCCGGGCAAGGATATGTCTCCAAAGTGCCCCCGTAAGGTTGCCAGATTTAAGAAATAAAAATACAGAATACCCAATTAAATTTGAATAAACTATATATATATATTTAAGTATATCCTACGCAGTATTTGGGACATACTTACAGTAAGAAATTATTCCTGTTTATCTGAAATTTAAATCTTACTGGAAAAAAAAAATCTTACTGGGCATCCTGGGTTTGTTGGCAACACAATCCCCAGGTGATGCTAATATACGTCTAGGGTTGAGGACCTCTGCTATAAAGAAACCTGTTATTATGCAATACCTACCCTGGAATTTCCCTGAATGGTCCTGATTTCCCATATTCTCTCCCAAGGTGGTCATGCCTCAAACTTGTGAAAGTAAAACCTTTGTCATTGTGACCATGAGAACCATTAGGCCTGAGGAAGTCTAGTAAAACCAATGGACGGAGAAGGAGGGTTTCCAGGTGACCAGTATACATAGGATATGTCCTGTATTTAATGATTTTGTCCTGTGTCATATATTGACCTTGTCAAAACTCTTCAAATGTCCTGTGTTCAACTATTTGGGGAATAACTTACAAAAATTTGGCAGTCAAAGCTGTTTTTCAAATTGCAAATATAGGGTGTCCAATATATTTTTATTTGCAGATTAGGGCAACTCTATGGAGAAACCACTCTGGCTTAAATGCCTGGGGAATTTATCCTGAGAAACTTGTCCTTTCAGATTTGGTACTTGTCTGAACCTCTGTTAAGGTTTTGTACCCCAGACCTCTGAACTTCAGCAGGTCAAGTCTGCTAGAAAAAGGTGGCTACTCTGCTAGCCAAGAATTCAGTTCATTCTTTGCTGTTCCTGTTATTTAAGTTGGATTTAATAGTTTGGCACTTGACTCATTCATATATCACACATGGGATAAATTCATATTGAGAGACATTTGTTGCTTATAAAATGATCCAAAACATCTTGGTTTTTTCCTTCTTGCATTATTTTGAAAAGAATAAAATTATGACAAGCAGTGACTATAACAGAAGAGAAGTGAGACCCATAGATAAGCCAGGATGGACATGAAATGACTATTCATGGATTGCTGGCTTCCAGATGGACCCTAGGGCTGTAGATGCTACAGAAGAGATGGGAGGTTTGATGGATCTCGACTGTGGTCAGCCAGATAACACAAACATCATGAGAAATGCTCCGGGAGAGTCTTGATGAGGACACAGTAGCTGAGGGTGGGCGTGGGGTGAGGATGATGATGGCCTTACACTAGAGAGAGCCTGTTGCTGCTGCTAAGTCACTTCAGTCCTATCCGACTCTGGGATACCGCTAAAGCACCAGCCAGCCTCCAAGAGACAGTTTTATTTGTGTCCCTTTTTTTCCTTCATGTTACCTGGCACGGTTTGTATCCTTATTCTCGCTGTGGGCCAGGAAATAGCAGATACACAGTCTGAATTTGCAAGCTGGATGTTCAGGTTGAAGAATTATTCCAGCAGGCGTCAAGAAAGTCTGAAGCGATGAAAAGAATGAGAGAAGAGTTAGATATGAAAGATAAGCAGAAATGTCAACACCACTCTAATAGGAATCTCAGAAAGAAAAGTCAGAGCCCACAGAGGGAAGGAAATAGTGGGTCTGCTGCTGCTGCTGCTGCTAAGTCACTTCAGTCGTGTCTGACTCTGTGCGACCCCATAGACGGCAGCCCACCAGGCTCCCCCGTCCCTGGGATTCTCCAGGCAAGAATACTGGAGTGGGTTGCCATTTCCTTCTCCAATGCATGAAAGTGAAAAATGAAAGTCAAGTCACTCAGTCGTGTCCGACTCTTCGCGACCCCATGGACTGCATGCAGCCTACCAGGCTCCTCCGTCCATGGGATCTTCCAGGCAAGAGTACTGGAGTGGGGTGCCATTGCCTTCTCCGATAGCGGGTCTAGCCGACAGCAAACAAGCACATATTCAGAAGGTTTTAATAACGTGGTTAAGAGGTGCTGATATACATTAATATAACTGTTATGTACATATTAATAATAGCACTAATGTATATACATGTATGAGGAGGACATGGCAACCCACTCCAGTATTCTTGCCAAGAGAATCCCAAGGACAGAGGAGCCTGGCAGGCTACAGTCCACAGGGTCGCAAAGAGTTGGACACAACTGAAGCGACTGAGCATGCATACACCCATATGCATACATACCTTCATTTCCAACAAATAAAAGTTGTATTTTCTCAAGGTCATATGAAACTTCACAAAAACTGGACATGCTCTTGGCTAAAAAAAAATAAAATAAAAGAAGATTCCAGGCATCAATGTCACACAGATCCAGTGCAATAAAATTAAAAATTCATAAAATGATAGTTTTTTAAAACTCCATATGTCTGGAAACCAAAAAAGATACCATTAAAGAACATTTGGATCTAAAAGCAAATCAGATAGAAAAGTTATTAAAAATACAGAGCCTTATGGCAAGGAAAGCTTTGTGGTTTAGACGCTAAGTCATGTCTGACTCTTATGACCCCATGGAGAATCCACTGGATTCTTCAGGCCAGAATACTGGAGTGGGTTGCCATTTTCTTCTCCAGAGGATTTTCCCGACTCAGGGATCAAACCCACATCTCCTGCACTGGGAGGCTGATTCTTTACCACTGTGCCATCCAGGAAGCCCTCAGAGGGCTAGGGAGATCTTTAAATATATATAAACAAAGAACAAGAAAGATGGAAAATGAGCTAAGTATTCGACCCATGAACGTAAGGAGTAATAGAGCATGCATAAAGAAATAAAAAGGAAGAGAGTAAGAAAGATAACGGATATAAACAAAGAGAAAAACAGGATAGTAACTATGAAAAGTGAAAGCTGGTTTCTTGAAAAACTATGATGATTAAATGGGGGCATGTGTGTGTGCTCAGTTGCTCAGCAGTGTCTGACTCTTTGCAACCTCATGGACTATAGCCTGCCAGGCTTCTCTGTCCATGGGATTTCCATGGACAAGAATACCCACACAAGAACACTGGAGTGGGTTGCCATTTCCTCCTCCAGGAGATCTTCCCAACCCAGGGATCTAACCCAAGTCTCCTGGGAATTGCAAATAATATAAAGAGAGAAAAGAACTTATGGGAATAACAGTTTTTTATATTATAAAATATTTTAAATATTAAAATATTATAAAATAATAAGCAACTTAAGGACAGCAGACTTGAAGTATATATATTCGTATGTAGCTGGATAGAAAGATGGATGGATAGTTATACAATAATGGTTCTCAAAATGTGATTCTGGGATCAGTAGCTGCATCACCACCTGGAAAATTCTGGAAAATGCAAATACTCAGGGTCTCCCTAGACCTACTGACTCAGAAACTGGGAGTGGAGCCAGGAATCTGAATTTCAATATACCTCCCTGCCTTACCCCAGGTGATTCTCATACCTGCTAGAATTTGAGAACATTTGGGAGAGGTGATAAGGGCTATGGAGGGAAAAGCAGGGGGATGGAATACAGCAGAAAGGGACTTGTTCTTTTAAATAGAATAATTAGGTAAGGCCTCACTGAGATAGCTGACTTTTGAGTAAAGCACTAGCAGAGACAAGGAAGAGATTAAACAGATATATGAGTAAAAAGTGCTCTTAGGCAGCAAGTTCCAAGGCCCCGAGGCAAGATTATGCTTAACAAGTCCAAGAAACAGCAAAGATGTCAGTGTAGCTGGAGCAGATGAGCCAGGGAGAGAGTACTAGGAAATGAAGTTAGAAAACTAGAAAGGTGAAGAGGGAAGGGCCTGTGGAGCAGATCCCGCTGGTCCTATGCCTGATTCATTCACTGTGTGTGGATTCTGTGTGTGTGCTCAGTCGTGTCCAACTCTTTATGATCCCATGGACTGTAACTTGCCAGGCTCCTCTGTCCATGGAATTTCCCAGGCAAGAATACGTAGGTTGCCATTTCCTACTTCAGGAAATCTTTCCCAACCCAGGGATCAAACCAGCATCTCCTGTGTCTCCTATATTGGCAGGTGGATTCTTTACCACTGAGCCACCTGGGAAGCCCCTAGATGAGGACATTTCCCATCACCCTGGATGCACTTTGTTGCACCAGCTGATCTTATTCCTTAAGGACTCCTAAAGTCATTCACCACAGGGAGAATTTATGTAGGGAACTAATTACAAGAGGATTGGAGTCATGGAGAAGCCACATATATGGGTCAAACACCATATGGGGCACCTCAGAACTCCCCCAAATATTATACTTTTTTGCAGCCTGATGCCAGGCCAGGCTGTCTCTGGGCCTTCTCAGGACCGTTCTTGGTTCCTGCCACAATGTCTAGCTGAGCCTCTTGCTTCCTGCTTCTAAGGAATGGCAGGAAATTTCAATGTGACTACTCATTCATTCCTCATTTTGGTGAAAAGGCAAAATTACTTCTAGAAATAGTAGTAAGCTGACCCAGAGGGCAGAATATTGCTCATAATTCCTTTCTCTGGCCACCACCCCTTTCCCACCAGTTTCTCTGTGACTTGTGGGTTGGGGCTATCTCACATTTCCCTGGCTTTCTAGAGTTCACAGTCAGCCAGGTGGGAAACAGTAGCAGCAGGGGGAGAATTCCTTTTGGTCTCATAGAACAGTTAGCCTTGGTTTTCTTTGCTGAGAAGTAGCAAACCTCACGGCTAGGAGCACAGACTCATGGAAGCGGGTGGGTAGATGTGCTCAAATGCCAATTCTAGCTCTGCCAGTAACAAGCTTGGACAAGCCACTTAACTGAGTTCCATTCTTCCTGTCTTGAAAACTACTCAATAATAGTGACATCATTAGGTCTTTTCATGAATTTCAACTACATGACAGGCAAAGAGCCTAGTAGTCTCCTTCATACATATCTCATCCTAAGTAATTGTAAAGCTGTTATCATTATGGAATTTGTTTTTAACAGCCCACCCCAAATCAGATTCCTGCATGCCAATGTTGGGAGGGTCCTGCTTTCCTTGTGTGCAACTCCAGGGCCTCATAATAGCCTCAGATCTATTCTGCAGCATCTTTTTCTGCTCTGCTCTCCATCACTGGGGGGAGGGGAAGGACAGAGGGACCAAGAGAGTGCCCCTGCAGAATGCAGGCCCACGTGATCCCAGGACAGGTGACTTTGGACTAGGTTCAGCTAGCAGTGGGTAGCACTTGGTGGGAGAAGCTGGGCTATCTCTCCCCTTCCTGCTCAGCCACGGGTGGCATTTTGTGCAGAGACTGTATCTCCCCTGTAGCACCACCCGCTGCCTGACAACCCCCAGCTTCCACAGGGCTATCCTGGCCCCTAGGCTTTGGGAACATTGCTTCTTCCCTTTGCCCATAACATTTACAGAGTTGGCAGTAGGGTTTCTGCTCTTTTTCATCTTTGGCATACCTCTGCTCTTTGTTCATTTCTCTATTCCTTTGTAGCTGTTCCCTGAATTCAGTTCTCTCTGTGGTAATATTGGAAGTGGTTTCCATATTCTTGGTTAGAACCTGACAGACACTCATATTCTCTCGTTAACATTTGCTCCCTTATTAGGGATTATTCTGAATCCTTCATTCCTTGACTGTATTTGGGGGCAAGGAAAGGAAAAAGCCAAATGCCGTAGTTCTTGTGGAAGAACACAAGAGCCTTTACTCCAGGCTTTCACTTAGTCTT
Organism: Cervus elaphus; assembly: GCF_910594005.1. Classification (NCBI taxonomy): domain Eukaryota; kingdom Metazoa; phylum Chordata; class Mammalia; order Artiodactyla; family Cervidae; genus Cervus; species Cervus elaphus. The sequence continues at coordinate 38,421,795 of NC_057839.1, forward strand.
GCTGCAGCTAAAAATGATGGCCTTCCTTTTGTTCCACTGTGACCCAAACTAGAGCTAACCTTGGAACAGAGAGACCCACATGCTGGCAGGGACATTTGCATTCAATATAGAAATGATTTCTCTGAAGTAAAAAAGGTATGACCAAAATGAAAAAGTTCTTCTTTGCATTTTAAGCTCTGTAGCTTCCTGATTTCAACTTACTACCAAGCTACAATAATCAAAACAGTGTGGTACTGGCTTAAGGATAGACATACATATAGATAGGATAGGATTGGTAGCTCAGAAATAAATCCTCACATTTATGGTCAATTGATTTTCAGCACAGGTGCCAAGAACATTCAATAGGAAAAGACAGTCTTTTAAAAAATGGTGCTAGGAAAACTGGATATCCACATGCAAACCAATGAAGTTTGACTCTTCCTTTATATCATGTGCAAAAATTAAAGTGAGTCCAATATCTGAATTTAAGACCTAATACTATAAAACTCTTAGAGGAAATATAGGAACATCTTCATAACTTTGGATTTAACAGTTTTCTTAAATATGACATCAAAGCACTATAAAAGGAAAAATAGATAAATTGAACTTTGTTAAAATTTAAAATTTTCATACATCAAAGGACACTGTGGAAAGAATGAAAATATACCTCACAAAATGGAAGAAAATATTTAGAAAATCATGTATCTAACAAAGGGTTAATATCTACAACATATGAAGAACTTCTACAATTCAGCAAAAAGACATTCAGTTTAGAAATAGACAAAAGACTTGAATAGACATTTTCATATATATACATATAAATACATACATGTGAAAAAAAGTGAAGTTGCTCAGTCATGTCCAACTCTTTGCGACCACATGGACTGTAGCCTACCAGGCTCCTCCATCCATGGGATTTTCCAGGCAAGAGTACTGGAGTGGTTGCCATTTCCTTCTCCAAAATATATACATACACACACACAGATAAGCACATGAAAAAATTCAACATTATTAATACTTGAGGAAATGCAAATCAAAACCATGATGAGATGCCACTTCACACCTGTAGGGTGATTATAATGAGATTTTTAAAAAGCAGAAAATAGGGCTTCTCTGGTGGTTCAGTGGTGAAGAAGCCACCTGCCAGTGTAGGCATCACAGGTTCAGTCCCCGGTCCAGGAAGATCTCTCATGCCACGGGACAACAAAGCTTGTGCTCCACAACTATTGAGCCTGTGCTCTAGAGCCTGGGGGCAGCAACTACTGACCCCACACGCAGCATCTACTGAAGCCCCTGCACCCTAGAGCCTGTGCTCCGCAACAAGAGAAGCCACCACAAGAGAATCCTGAGCACTGAGATAAAGAGTAGCCCCTGCTTGACGCAACTACAGAAAAGTCTGCACAGGAACCAAGACCCAGCGCAGCCAAAAATAAATAAATAAATAAAATTATATATAAAAAAATAGCAGAAAATAAATGTTTGTGAGGGCGTGGAGAAATTTGAACACTTGTACATTGCTTGTGGGAATGTAAAATGGTGCAATCACTATGGAAAATAGTCTGGTGTTTCCTCTAAAAGCTAAACATAGAATTACCATATGATGCAGCAATTCTTCTAAGTACATAGCCAAAGAAAATGAAAAGAGAGACTCCAAAATCTACTTGTATACTGATGTTCATAGCAGCATTATTCACAATGGACAAAAGGTGTAAACAACCCTCTTCATCAACAGATGACTGAATAGATAAAATATGGCATTTACATACAATGAAATATTACACATCCATGAAAAGAAACAAAGTTCTGATACATGCTACAATATGGATGGACCCAGACAACTTATGCTACATGAAATAAGCAAGATATAAAAGGGAAAATAGTGTATAATTCTACTTATATGAAATATCTAGAATAAAAAATTCAGATTCCCAGAATGTAGATTAGAGTTTATCAGAGCTAGAGATAGAGGGAGAGAAAGGCTAAAGAGAAGGAGGAATGGAGAGTTATTGCTTAATGGGTAGAGTTTCTGTTAGGGTGATAAAAAGGTGTTAGAAATAGTGGTGATGGTTATACAACATTGTGAATATAATTAATGGCACTGACATGTACACAAAAACAAAGTGCAAATTTTATTCTATACTTTTTTTTTTACCACAGTAAAAGAACTTTTAAGTTTGTAAGCTGATGGACTAGCTACAAACATAGATAAATGTGATTTACACATGAGTTTCTCAGTCGCCCATCTCCCACACTTGTGCAGCCAGTCTCATCAAGTCTGCTCCCAACTCTTCTTTCCTGGGTAGATTTCTTGAGTCAGGTCAATGATTGAGGATCTTTGCACACAGAGAGAAAGGGTACAAGCTTGGGGAAAGCTGTGATATGTGTGAATAAGGAGTCAGGGCAATCAGCACATTGGAAGCATGCTGTTTAGAGGGATGGAGAGAAAGAGGTTTCAGTGGCTGCTGAGCAGGGGACTCTTTGGGATAAGGGCAAGATATTTAAAGAGGTTACAAGCAGCCTTCAAGAAAATCTACAGTTAAAGGTGGGTCTTAATTCCTAAGGAGGGCCAGAAGAGTATTCCTATTTCTTTGCATGCACTGCTGGGTAAGTCAGAACAGAGCTATAAGGAATGACTGTTTTTGTGCAGTCTTCCTGAGCAACAGAGAAATGGTCATCTGTCCCCAGAAGGAGCCCCTCAGCCCCACCCCACCCCATCAGTAACATTTTTCAACCAACAAACCTCACACTTCGTATCTGTAAGCATTAGAGGCAAGACTGTGCTGCCAACAACAACAAAAATGTTCCTCCAGGAAATTTGTGAAGCAAAACCTCGCTTGTCAGGCGCCATTTTGCTCTCAGAGGTGCACTTTTGAATGCTAACATTTCAAGAATTTAAGCAGCGGCTTTCCAAATGTGCTCCAAACTCAGGTTTCTTTACTGATGGGTTCTCTCACCCCCAAACACACATGCATTCTTTTTCCTTTTTAACTTTCTTCTTTTTTTTTCCCTCCAGATGCACTGAAAGGCTTGTGGGATCTTAGTTCCCTGACCCAGGATTGAACCTGGCCCTTGGCATTGAGAGCACAGAGTTCTAGCCACTGGACCACCAGGGAATTCCCACACATGCATTCTTGTTTCAGCCTCTGACATGTCCTCCCCCCGAGATCTGCGGTGTTCTCCCACCTGGAATGTTCTCTCAGCTAAATCCCACTGAGCCCCCAAACACACCTCTTCCCTGAAGCCCTCTCCAGACTCCAAACTGCAGTGAAGTCTCCTCCCCAGTCTCTCCTGGCCATTGTTTTCTCTACCACACAGTTTCAGTTCAGTTCAGTCACTCAGTTGTGTCCAATTCTTTGCCACCCCATGAACTTCAGCATGCCAAGCTTCCCTGTCCTTCACAAACTTCTGGAGTTTGCTCAAACTTATGTCCACTGAGTCAGTGAAGGAGTTGGTGACACCATCCAAGCATCTCATCCACTGTCATCCCCTGCACCTCCTGACCTCAATCTTTCCAATGAGTCTTTTCCAGTGAGTCAGTTCTTCGCATCAGGTGGCCAAAGTGTTGGAGCTTCAGCTCCACCATCAGTCCTTCCAATGAATATTCAGGACTGATTTCCTTTAGGATGGACTGGTCGGATCTCCTTGCTGTCTAAGGGACTCTCAAGAGTCTTCTCCAACACCACAGTTCAAAAGCATCTATTCTTCAGTGCTCAACTTTCTTTATGGTCCAACTCTCACATCCATGCATGAATACTGGAAAAACCATAGCTTTGACAATATGGACCTTTGTCAGTAATGTCTCTGCTTTTTAATATGCTATCTAGGTTGGTCATAGCTTTTCTTCCAAGGAGCAAGTGTCTTTTAATTTCATGGCTGCAGTCACCATCTGCAGTGATTTTGAAGCTCAAGAAAATAAAGTCTGTCATTGTTTTCATTGTTTCCCCATTTGTTTGCCATGAAGTGATGAGACTGGATGCCATGATCTTATTTTTTTTGAATGTTGAGTTTTAAGCCAGCCTTTTCACTCTCCTCTCTCCTCTTTCACTTTCATCAAGAGGCTCTTTAGTTCCTTTTCGCTTTCTGCCATAAGGGTGTTGTCATCTGCATATCTGAGGTTTTTTATATTTCTCCCGGCAATCTTGATTCCAGCTTGTGCTTCATCCAGTCTGGCATTTCTCATGATGTACTCTGCATGTAAGTTAAATAAGCAGGGTGACAATATACAGCCTTGATGTACTCCTTTCCCAATTTGGAACCAATCCATTGTTCCATGTCCGGCTCTAACTGTTGCTTCTTGGCCTGCATACAGATATCTCAGGAGGCAGGTAAGGTGGTCTGGTATTCCCATCTCTTTGAGAATTTTCCACAGTTAGTTGGGAATGCTAAAACTACCACACAGGTTAGTCCTTCATAATGTTCTGATTCCTACAGTTCTCTCATAGCTGTCACAACAGCATGTAATTCCCTTACAGAAGAGGCCCACAGCACACATCTGGGGGGTTTTTGAATCTGACACTAGCCCAGCACCAAGTCAGGCACTTAAGAGGTCCTTAGGAAAGTTGTTTCTTTGCCTTGAGTTGATCCACATGATCTTACCTTTCTTAACAGCACCCCACCATCACCACTGCTACTACCACACATGTTTCCGTCTCCTGGTTCCTACTTTCTCATTGTATAATATGAAGTCATGCCACATACTGAAGGTTACTGTGTAGAGTGATTGCCACTAGAAGGTGTTATTAACCACATGAGGACAATTCCTGGAAGTTTCCTCTCATCAGCCAATCCTTCACCTTTCTCAACAGCAGAGCCCCAGTTTTGTCCATGTATCATACACTCAGGAGGAGATGAATGAATCTGGTCTAAAACAATTAGAGCTGGCCTATTCAACTTTCTCTGCAAAGCCAGAGGCAGTCAGGTGAACCAATTTTGAGTCAGGTGACCCAGTGAAATATAGAAGGAAGTCAGTTGTGGGTTTCTGGGAAAGATTTTTTTTTTCTGATACAAAGTAGTCAGTTGAAAAAGAAAAGGCTTCATTAAAAAAAATTGAGGTACAGTTGATGCAAAATATTATGTAAGTTTCATGTGTACAATATTGTTCAGTTGCTCAGTCATGTCTGACTCTTTGCAGCCCCATGGACTGCAGCACACCAGGCTTCCCTATCCATCACCATCCTCCAGAGCTTGCTCAAACTCATGTCCATTGAGTCAGTGATGCCATTCAGCCATCTCATTCTCTGTCGTCCCCTTCTCTTTCTGCCTTCAATCTTTCCCAGCATCAGGGTCTTTTCTAATGAGTATAGTGATTCATAATTTTTAATGGTTATATTTGATTTATAGTTATTATAAAATATTGGCTAGATTGCCTGCATTGTACTATATATCCCTGTAGCTTAGTAGTAGTTTGTACTTTTTAATCCCTTACACCATTTGCCTGTCTCTGCTTCCCTATCCCCACCAGTAACTACTAGTTCTCTGTGTCTAGGAGTCTATTTCTGTTTTGTTTCATTCATAAGTTTGTTTTATTTTTTAAATTCCATGTGTAAGTGATGTCATACATTATTTGTCTTTCTCTGTCTGACTTATTTCACTTAGCAAAATACCCTCCAAGTCCATCCATGTTGTTGTAAATGGCAAAATTGCGTTCCTTTTTATGGTTGAGTGAGCGACTGAACTGAACTGAACTAAATATTCTATATATCACATCTCCTTTATCCGTTTATTTGTTAGTGGACATTTTGGTTGCTTTGATACCTTGGCAATTATAAATAAATGCTGCTAGAACCACTAGGGTGCATGTATCTTTTAGTGTTTTCAATTTTTTTCAAATAAATACCCAGGAGTGGAATTGCTGGGTCTATGGTAGTTCTATTTTTAGCCAGAAGGAATTTTGGCCCTCTTCCCTCCCTTTCTTCCTGGGAAGCTGTCATGTGAAGAATGTGATTTTGGAGGCATTGCAGCCATATTGTGGCCATGAGGGAAATGTAGTTCACAGAGGATGGTAGAGAGCCATCTGGAGTGTTGAAACTTACCTTGGAATCTTCTCTTTCTGAACTTTTTGATACAAGAAAAATATATATCTAAATTAATTGCAAATGTCCATCCTGTTACCATCACCCCTCTCTAGACCTTTGAGGGCAGCCCAGGTGGCTAGGCTAATGAAGGCAATTCTCAAGTGCAGCTTTCTTCTCTCTTTCTGCTCACCTTCCCTCCCCAACCCTGTAAAGCTGGAAGATAGAACCTTGGGACAGGACAGACATGAATTCAAACAAAGTCTGTCTCTACAATATCCCAGACAGGGTCAGCTGTTTTACAATCACATCATGATCCCAAGAACTAATGAAATCACCAGCAATGTTTTGAGACCTCAAACTCAACACAGTTGAGTCTTTTTTCACACTTATCAAATCCATTGCAAAAGGGAGGTCTGTGATAAGCACTATGAATTGGAACCATCTGGCTGTATAAACATGCAGAATGGTAGGGGTGGAGGAGAAAAGTGGAAGGAGTATCCAAAAAGAGATTTGGGTCTTGTCTGCATTTGATCCTTAATGTCTTCTTTTGCTTACATAATGAAATAATCATTAATGATAAGGTTCTTTTTTTTTTTTTTTTTTCTTCTCCTGATTAAGGTGATAATCTCAAGTTTCAAGAAGCCAAGAACTGCTTTAGCCTTAAACGATTTTTCTTTAGAAACATGAAACCAAGGACCTTCTGACTTGGCACATCAAGAGTTATTTAACGATAATTAAAGCCCCTATAATTTTGATATCTTTCTTGACTTACCCATAAACAGCCCAGGCTGTGCACTATGATGCTAGTCTTTGATAGGTTTATTCCTCTGCCTACATGAGGGAACGCTTTCCCTTCTACCACTACTCAAGCAGCAGCTAGGGAAAGATAGTGTCCTCAACTCCCACACAAGCCGAAGGGATTTTTAAAAATACTTTACAAATCAAAGGCTTTTAAATCATGTTTAAGAAAGGAAAAATTTAAGACTTTTATATGGAGCTTTTTTTTTTTTAACATTCTTTTAGAATAAGATTCAAATCTTTGGCATACTGAAGAGGCACATGAAATATAAACTGAAACCATTTGCATTATTCAAAGAAACAAATGCTTTTGCTTAACATTATGGCTACTTCAGAACCTCATGAGGAGTTTTGGTGTGAGGGAGTGTAGAGGGTGCTTTCAAAAAATTCATATAGCTGAGTCAATAAGTGACTGATAGAAACAAAGGTTCACTTCACAGAAGGGCAGATACAAATATCGGATCAGTAATATGTTCAGAACCCTTGCGAGTTAAAAAAAAGTAAATTAAAATGACAAAATGAGATACAGCTTTTCACCTATCAAATTTTGGAAGCATTAGATAGATAGAGCCCATATACAGGTTTGTGATGTAAATGCAGACCTCATGAGGGTATAAAGTGGTACATTTCTAGTAAGAAATTTGGTCATTTCTGAAGAACCCCAGGGTTAGCAGAAGGAAAGAAATCCTAAAAATTAGGGCAGAAATAAATGCAAAAGAAACTAAAGAGACCATAGCAAAAATCAACAAAGCTAAAAGCTGGTTTTTTGAAAAAATAAACAAAATTGACAAACCATTAGCAAGACTCATTAAGAAGCAAAGAGAGAAGAACCAAATTAACAAAATTAGAAATGAAAATGGAGAGATCACAACAGACAACACTGAAATACAAAGGATCATAAGAGACTACTACCAGCAGCTCTATGCCAATAAAATGGACAACTTGGATGAAATGGACAAATTCTTAGAAAAGTATAACCTTCCAAAACTGAACCAGGAAGAAATAGAAGATCTTAACAGACCCATCACAAGCAAGGAAATCGAAACTGTCATCAAAAATCTTCCAGCAAACAAAAGCCCAGGACCAGATGGCTTCACAGCTGAATTCTACCAAAAATTTAGAGAAGAGCTAACACCTATCTTACTCAAACTCTTCCAGAAAATTGCAGAGGAAGGTAAACTTCCAAACTCATTCTATGAGGCCACCATCACCCTAATTCCAAAACCAGACAAAGATGCCACAAAAAAAGAAAACTACAGGCCAATATCACTGATGAACATACATGCAAAAATCCTTAACAAAATTCTAGCAAACAGAATCCAACAACATATTAAAAAAATCATACACCACGATCAAGTGGGCTTTATCCCAGGAATGCAAGGATTCTTTAATATCCGCAAATCAATCAATGTAATACACCACATTAACAAGTTGAAAGATAAAAACCATATGATTATCTCAATAGATGCAGAGAAAGCCTTTGACAAAATTCAACACCCATTCATGATTAAAACTCTCCAGAAAGCAGGAATAGAAGGAACATACCTCGACATAATAAAAGCTATATATGACAAACCCACAGCAAGCATCACCCTCAATGGTGAAAAATTGAAAGCATTTCCCCTGAAATCAGGAACAAGACAAGGGTGCCCACTCTCACCACTACTATTCAACATAGTGTTGGAAGTTTTGGCTACAGCAATCAGAGCAGAAAAAGAAGTAAAAGGAATCCAGATAGGAAAAGAAGAAGTGAAACTCTCACTGTTTGCAGATGACATGATCTTCTACATAGAAAACCCTAAAGACTCTACCAGAAAATTACTAGAGCTAATCAATGAATATAGTAAAGTTGCAGGATATAAAATTAACACACAGAAATCCCTTGCATTCCTATATACTAACAATGAAAAAACAGAAAGAGAAATTAAGGAAACAATACCATTCACCATTGCAACAAAAAGAATAAAATACTTAGGAGTATATCTACCTAAAGAAACAAAAGACCTATACATAGAAAACTATAAAACACTGATGAAAGAAATCAAAGAGGACACAAACAGATGGAGAAACATACCGTGTTCATGGATTGGAAGAATCAATATTGTCAAAATGGCTATTCTACCCAAAGCAATCTATAGATTCAATGCAATCCCTATCAAGCTACCAACGGTATTTTTCACAGAACTAGAACAAATAATTTCACAATTCGTATGGAAATACAAAAAACCTCGAATAGCCAAAGTAATCTTGAGAAAGAAGAATGGAACTGGAGGAATCAACCTGCCTGACTTCAGACTCTACTACAAAGCCACAGTCATCAAGACAGTATGGTACTGGCACAAAGACAGAAATATAGATCAATGGAACAGAATAGAAAGCCCAGAGATAAATCCACGAACTTATGGACACCTTATCTTTGACAAAGGAGGCAAGGATACACAATGGAAAAAAGACAACCTCTTTAACAAGTGGTGCTGGGAAAGCTGGTCAACCACTTGTAAAAGAATGAAACTAGAACACCTTCTAACACCATACACAAAAATAAACTCAAAATGGATTAAAGATCTAAATGTAAGACCAGAAACTATAAAACTCCTAGAGGAGAACATAGGCAAAACACTCTCCGACATAAATCACAGCAAGATCCTCTATGACCCACCTCCTAGAATATTGGAAATAAAAGCAAAACTAAACAAATGGGACCTAATGAAACTTAAAAGCTTTTGCACAACAAAGGAAACTATAAGTAGGATGAAAATACAGCCCTCAGATTGGGAGAAAATAATAGCAAATGAAGAAACAGACAAAGGATTAATCTCAAAAATATACAAGCAATTCTTGAAGCTCAATTACAGAAAAATAAATGACCCAATCAAAAAATGGGCCAAAGAACTAAACAGACATTTCTCCAAAGAAGACATACAGATGGCTAACAAACACATGAAAAGATGCTCAACATCACTCATTATCAGAGAAATGCAAATCAAAACCACAATGAGGTACCATTACACGCCAGTCAGGATGGCTGCTATCCAAAAGTCTACAAGCAATAAATGCTGGAGAGGGTGTGGAGAAAAGGGAACCCTCTTACACTGTTGGTGGGAATGCAAACTAGTACAGCCGCTATGGAGAACAGTGTGGAGATTCCCTAAAAAACTGGAAATAGAACTGCCATATGACCCAGCAATCCCACTTCTGGGCATACACACTGAGGAAACCAGATCTGAAAGAGACACGTGCACCCCAATGTTCGTCACAGCACTGTTTATAATAGCCAGGACATGGAAGCAACCTAGATGCCCATCAGCAGATGAATGGATAAGGAAGCTGTGGTACATATACACCATGGAATATTACTCAGCCATTAAAAAGAATTCATTTGAACCAGTTCTAATGAGATGGATGAAACTGGAGCCCATTATACAGAGTGAAGTAAGCCAGAAAGATAAAGAACATTACAGCATACTAACACATATATATGGAATTTAGAAAGATGGTAACGACAACCCTATATGCAAAACAGAAAAAGAGACACAGAAGTACAGAACAGACTTTTGAACTCTGTGGGAGAAGGTGAGGGTGGGACGTTGTGAAAGAACAGCATGTATATTATCTATGGTGAAACAGGTCACCAGCCCAGGTGGGATGCATGAGACAAGTGCTCGAGCCTGCTGCACTGGGAAGACCCAGAGGAATCGGGTGGAGAGGGAGGTGGGAGGGGGGATCGGGATGGGGAATACGTGTAAATCTATTGCTGATTCATGTCAATGTATGACAAAACCCACTGAAAAAATAAATTAATTAATTAAAAAAAAAAAGAAAGAAAATTAAAAAAAAAAAAAGAAATTTGGTCATTTCTGTTCAGAACTTTTAACATATGCGTACTTTTTGATTCAGGAATTTCCTTGCTAGGAATATCATATAGCAGACACCCGCTCCCAGTGTCTCCCCTAGTGTGTGTGTGTGTGTGTGAGTGTGTGTGTGTGTGTGTTCCTTACCTGCTGATTGACCCAGGCTCTGACTTCAGCCAACTAGGCTCTGACCGTGTGGGGCAAAGAGATGGAGCCTGAAGAGTAGGCTGGGTCCTGCCATTTTGATTCTAGATTATCTACTATATTCTTCAACTTTCAGAGCTCTTCCTAGCTCTTTCCAATAATCCCATTTTTGCATGACTAGCCAGAATTGCTCTACCTTTAAAATGTTCAGACTCCTTGACCAGGAGACTACTTTTAGGAATCTGGCCTATGAAATTAATTGAAATTTGGACACAATACCAGGATCATTTATAATATAAAAAAGCAAAAGTGTATATGAGCAAAAGATTGGGGAATGATTAGTAAATTATATCTCAGCCTTGTAAATGAAGAATTATAAAGTCATTTAGAACTGTATTTCCAAAGACATTTTAATGATACAGAGAAATCCTTATGATATAATGTCAGATGAAAAAATAAAATTATAATTATAGTATGATGTCAACCACATGTCATAAATACATGCACTCTAAGATAGAGGAAAAATACAACAAAATAGTTATCCACAGTAGTGACATTTTGAGTGATTCTGATGTTTTTTCCATCCTTTTTCTATTTCCAAACTTTTAACAGTGAGCGTATATTACTTTTATAATGAAAAAAATCTTATTTTAAATAGGATTAGGTGAACTCTGACTTGTATTCATAGCGAATGTAATGTTGACTTGGCCAGTTCAGGGCATAGACATCCACTTAGCTTCATATTAGTTTCTTGGAGCACTTTTATATATTCATCTGTCTATTTATTGTTTTTATTTTGAGGATGATTTGTTTTTCTATAGTCAAAGATGAGCTATGTTCTCCACATGTGCATTAAAAAGCATTAATATTCCATCAACTTCCTGGCATCTTGATCTCCTCTTATTTCATAGCTGGGCCACTTGCTGGCCACCAGCAGGCTCAGTTTCACTTCTGTCATGGGGGCCAATCCTGGCTTTAGAAGAAAGAGTTGAACAAGGCTCCATACAATATTTAGGGTTTAAGCAGGAATAGTATTTGCAAAGTAAGATTATAGTTATCCTGCAAAGTGGGCTTCCCAGTTGGCTCAGTGGTAAAGAATCTACCTGCCAATGCAGGAGACATAGGTTTGATCCCTGAGTCAAGAAGATTCCCTGGAGGAGGAAATGGCAACCCATTCCAGTATTCTTGGCTGGGAAGTCCCATGGACAGAGGAGCCTGACAGACTATAGTCCATGGGGTCACAAAAGAGTTGGACATACCTTAGCAACCAAATAACAACATTGTCCGTTGCAGACATTATGTAGGTCTAGTAATTTGCCCTGATTAACCAAACATCTTTCTCTTTTGCTCCAGGCAAGGTGATGAGCACAATACCTCAGGCTTTCTAGAACTGGGGCTTGGCATTCCTCTTCCCTTTTCTTTTCTCTTTTTCTAGTTTTCTAATTAACTTTTGGCAAAGTTAATTATCCATTGATAAGCTTTCCAGGTGTTGCTTACCAGTCAGATTGCCTGTTAGGGCATGGGGGAACTAAAAATTATATACCTATGCCTAGATGATTCTAATTTAACCACAGAGAGGGAGAGAAGAAGCCTGAAATTAGCATTTTAAAAACACCCCAGCTGACTTTAATCTACAGCCAGTGTCCAGAACCACTGGCTTATTTGTACAGTTAAAGCCTGCTGTGTATAATAGGATCTAACTGAATGATTAAAAGTGATGAAAATAAGCTATCTGTTCATTTCAAATATATGTACCCAGCCCTTATTTCACTCTATACTTCCACCATGACTTTAACTAGCTTCTCTAAGAGCAACCATTTCTAGGTCCTGGGCTCCAGGCTCTATATTTCCATACCTACTTGTCATCTACAAGTCTGTCCCATACACCTCTCATGTCCACATATAGATGGACCAGTTAGTTCTCTCTTCCTGGCCTCTCACTAGGCTATGTCACATCAGTGATGGCGCTATCACCCATGCTGCTCTCAAGCTAGACATCTCTGCTGCATCTCTGACTCATTCATTTATCCCTAACATCAGATTCTATGGAACAGGGCTTGTAAATGTATTGGCCTCCAAAAGTCAGGCTGGAGAGAGAAATACAGGAAGGGTCTGGGAGTGACAACGGGGAAACATATGGTACATCCTCCATCAAAATGCATTCAAAGCTCAATCTGTTAAACACCACGGGCCAGACTGCGAGATTGATGTCAGTTTACAATCCTTGTATGAAGCCTCTCTCCTTTATATTCTTCCTCCACTCTGTCTCCTCTGCCTTCTCTGTGCTGATCTAATGGGACCCTTGTTGTCTCTTACCTGAGCTACTGGGACAACCTGACTTCTCTGTTGCCCACAGCAGTGCCTGGGTCACCAGAGCCACATCAGTATTCTGTTAAGTACCCTGGAGTCCTCAGATCGACCTTGAAGCTGGTTTTCACTCCCTTCTTTACCACTTTCTAGCAGTATGATCCGGAGAAGGCAATGGCAACCCACTCCAGTACTCTTGCCTGGAAAATCCCATGGATGGAAGAGTGTTGTAGGCTGTAGTCTATGGGGTTGCTAGGGGTCCGACACGACTGAGCGACTTCACTTTCACTTTTCACTTTCATGCACTGGAGAAGGAAATGGCAACCCAATCCACTATTCTTGCCTGGAGAATCCCAGGGACGGGGGAGCCTGGTGGGTTGCCGTCTATGGGGTCGCACAGAGTCGGACACGACTGAAGTGACGCAGCAGCAGCAGCAGCAGTGTGATCTCAGATAACTTACCTAGCCTCTCTGTGTTTAGTTTCCTCACCTATGAAATGGGAATAATAATTTTGGTACTTAGTCCATCAAGTTGTCATGAAGATTGAATTAATCCATATATATACACATATAAAATTTAGTTTGTATATTTATTATATTTAAAGTAATATATATTAAATTAGTCCACACATATTGGTCTATATAATATATATAAATTTAGCCCAATTCCTAACATATATGTGTGCATGTATGCACACATATATGTGTGGGCTTTCCTGGTGGCTTCAGAGGGTAAAGAATCTGCCTGCAGTGCAAGAGACTTGGGTCAGGAAGTGATCCAAGTCAGGACCCTGGGTCAGGAAGATCCCCTGGAGAAGGGAATGGCTACCCACTCCAGTATTCTTGTCTGGAGAGTTCCATGGACAGAGGAGCCTGGTGAGCTACAGTCTGTGAGGTCACAAAGAGTCAGACATGACTGAATGGCTAACACACACACACACACATACATATATTTGTATGATCACTATTATTTGTATGATTATACAAATGTTCATACTATTACTATTATTTGTATGATCACTATTATATTATTAAATAAAGTCCAGCTCCTTCAAAAGCCTTCCAGGGTCCACTACACTCTGGGCCCTTCCTACCTTCCAACTTGCCCTGTCAATACCTCACTCCCGCATACCAGCATTTGCCACACTGGATTATTCATCCGTAATTTCCTGCCTCCTGGCCTTTTCTTACCCTTTGTTGCCTGGGATGCCCTCATCCTTATTGCTGGCTAATGAAATTCTGTGAATTCTTCAAGTCCAGCTCATAGCAAACTTACTCTTGACCCCAATGCAATGCACTAACTTGGAGTTGGTTTCTCCCTCCTAGGCAATGTATTTGCCCTTCGTTTTTTTCCTTTAACAATTGTGCCTTATATGACAGGAGACATTTGGGACCTTCTTTCTCCTACCTCCCCTATAGCCCCTATTGTCCAGAAAACTACAAGTTCCTAAAGGCTGAGTTCTTGTCTTGTTCATGTTTTAAACACATGGGATATTTTAAATGTATATTTTATGACTTTGCACTTAGCAGAGTGCCTGGTATAAAGGAAGTTTGGGTAAAGTTTGATGAAGAGAATTGTTAAATGTGTGTAGATGCTCTCATGTCCATTCCATGCTGAAACAGACACTTGATAATTATCTGGTGTCTATAAATAGGATGTGAAATTAGACACTGAGGACAAAATCCTCCTTCTGAGATCCAAGTGGTCTGACCTGGGTGCCTCCACTGATGAGAATGCTACGGATCTAATCTATCCATTGCTCCGTGTGTGTCTGTTTGGACCTTTTTGGTTGCAAGTCATATTGAAACTTGATTCAAACAGATTTAAACAATGGATGAAATTTGACACCACCTGGGAATGAAACAGAAAAGTTCATGGAGGCTTCACTCTAGCTCAACAATGTAACCCAAGGCCAGGTTCATCCTATCTCTCCAATCTGTCTTCTGCACATGGTGTTGAACCCTAAGGCTGACTGCCCCTACAAGATGGTGGCCAGCAGTTTCCAGGGAATGTATGCTTCCTCATATGTCCACTGGTAGGCCTGCCATGTTGTGCAACTCCAGGGTACAACCCTCATGGAACTAAATTAAATGCAATGCCAACAGTGTCCTCTGGATTTGTGCAATACAATAGCCTCTGGAAGAGGGAATCTCTCCAGGTGGCTTACTTAGAAGAGAGGAGAAATTTCTTCACCAGAAGCCTTCAGAAAACATCTTGTTACATTCATAAATCCCATCTGCTCTGCTACTCAGAGACCTATAATGGGACCATTTAGGCTGACCGTGTCAGGCTCCGAGTTTGGGAGGCTTGAGTTACTATTGAAACAAGAAAGATGGTCAGTGATTCAGCTAGAAGAAACCAGGGAATATAGAGTTGGCTCCATCCAACCAATGATATCCATATAATACATAAATATATGTATAGATTTAATATATGCATACATGAAAGTCAAAGTGTTAATTGCTCAGTCATGTCCAACTCTTTGTGATCCCAAAGACTCCTCCATCCATGGAATTCTCCAGAGTACTGGGGTGGGTTGCCTTTCCCTTCTCCAGGACATTTTCCTGACCCAGGGACGGAACCTGGGTCTTCTGCATTGCAGACAGATTCTTTACTGTTTGAGCCAAAGCTTTGGTTTACATATGCATTAAAATATGCACTGACATTACCTGTGAAAATTAAGACTAATTTTCATTTACTCAACATATTTGCCTGCTACATACCTGATACAATGAACACTGTTAATTATCTGCACTCAAGGAACTAATAGTCCTTTCTCCTTTCGTTCTCTCCTTCATTACCAAGTTGAAGTGACTGAACCCTTCTCTTACTCTTCATAAAACCTCTTCAGAATCTGTTTATGGTACGTACCATTCCTTCCACCTTTAAGTGACTCATGGGATCACATTTAAGCCATTGACATGTTAGAGGTTGAGGTGTTGCAAGAAAGTTATGCCTGTGGCCCAGTGGGCATTTTTATGAGGGTGACCAAGTTTCCACCAGTCATGGAGAAGGGATTGTTCAGGATGACAGAGACCACCTTGCACCCTCAGTTGAGCCATCAGAGACAGGCAGATTTCCATAACATTTTCCATTTCTATAGCATTTCCTAAATTCTCCCAGAGCTATTCCAGTCATTCTAGCCATGTTGCTACTCAAGCTGGAAGACATATTTGGCTCCTTTTTAAATGAGTGATGTATTTATATTGGATCCCAGACATTTTGAGGCAATTAAAACAATGGTTTTCCCATGTGTAGTGATATTTCTGACCTCCAACAAAGTCCACATTTCCAGTTTTACTGGAGTTAAATCTATCAGATGGGCCTGAGGAGACCAGAAGTCTGGGCTCTGTCATTTATTAGTTATTTTACTTCGAACAAGGCACTTCACCTCTTCAGGCTTCAACTTCCTTCATCAACAACAGGATGCAGAAAATATTTATTGGGTGCCTGTTATGGGCCAGATTCTCTGCTAGATGCTCAGGATATGACCATAAAGGCAACTTCCTCACCTACAGAGTGAGTGGGAGGCCTAGATAATGTGAGCCTTCCTGTGGCTACAAAGTCTAGAGGCTCAAGAGACGGAGACAGCGGGTATATGTCCCCAGGTTCTGCAGCAGTTACTCATCAGCAACAAGTTGTGATGAGTACAGAGTCCACCCCCACCTGTCATAAGCATCTCTCACCTCTTCCTCTCATGCTGGGACCACATGATCAGGGTGTAAACTCTATTCTGCCAGGGCCTGCAGAACTCTGACTTTAGGCAATTCATCATTTAGTTTATAGATTAGTAGGTTATAAATATCCTATCCAAAATAAGTCATATATTCTCCTTTCCTTAAAGTATATTCCCCGAAGAACAGGTGTACTTTATCTCCTCTCATATAAACATCAGAGCCTGACCCTGTAAGTTCATTTAAAAAAAGAATCCTGTGGTGGGTGGTAACATTCCTTTTGGACTCTGGCTGCTCGTGGAGTTGCTCTCAGAGTGATCAGTGATCATCTGGACAGCAAGGAGAAATTAATCACATTGGAAGTTTGTCTGCTGCTATAAACCAACCAAAGATAATGCCTGCTGTGAGGCACAGGGGAAGGAGGGATGGAGTTGGAGCCGGAGAAGCTGGGTTTATTGAAGTCTCAGCTCAGCACTTATTGGAGAGAACTTGGGTGTGTCTCTGAGCCTCAGTTTTTTAAATCTGCAAATGAGTATGCCTACTTCTCACAGTTGTTACAAAGATTATGAGAGATAATGTATGTGAAATGTGCTCTACAAGTGTTAATTATCACTCTCTGTATTTGAGCACTTTAAGTACTTTTTCTTAGAATAAAGAGGAGAAAGTCACTCCAAGGACAACTAATTGGAATCACAGCACTTTGAATTAGGAGAGGATCTTGATGAATATCCAGTTCACCGAAGCTATTTCACAGAAACTAAATCCCAGAAAGTTTGAGTGGCTCACCAAGGATGCCATAAAAAAATAAATAGTTTTTTAAATGGGTGCTCAGTATGTCACATAATAAGAAGACTAGAGAATGGGCTATTTTAGAAAGTCAACACTATTGAGACTCAGACATTTTCCCCTCATGTTGGCAAGATGGTTGCCACAGTCCCAAGCATCACCTCATGTGATGATATCCAAAGGGAGGAAGATGTGTGTGGGTACGTGTATGTGTGTGTGTTGGGAAAGAATGGGGAAGGAAACTCCCATTGTACATCTTTTCTTTGCTATGAGAATGTGACTATTTCCATAGGTTCCCAGCAGACTTTCCCTCAGAAAAACTAACTAACTAACCAGACTGAGTTGTTATATGCCCACCTTTAAAACAATTATTGATAAAAAAGAATGAGGATTACTATTCTATGGTTAGATGGTTCATGGTTTTTACCCTGGGACCAGCTTCCTTAAACATGTTACTGACCCATGCCTAGGTAATATTCAAAAAAGAAAAAGAAGTAAAAGTGGGAAGTAGTCATTGGACAGGCAGCCAAGAGGATCTTGTAAAAATAATCCCATTCTTTCTAACTTTTGCTATAGGATAACTAGTGGCTCTTGTCACATAAAGAGATGACTCCATAATACCCATGGTCAAGTTTCCTGTATACACAGGCATGTGTGTATATAAAGGTTTGTGATATTTTGCAGTACATATTTCAGTTCATTCTTCATTGTTGAAATAAAAGGGAGTCCTAGATTAAATTCACATTAATTTCTAAACAAGCTGTGCTCAATCACTCAATTGTGTCTGACTCTTTGCTGCCCCATAGACTGTAACCCGCCAGTCTCCTTTGTCCATGGGATTTTCCAGGCAAGAATACTGGTATGGGGTGCCATTTTCTATTCCAGTCTTTCTGAGCCAGGAATCGAAATTGCGTCTCTTGTGTTTCCTGAATTGGCAGGTGGATTCTCTGCCACTAATGCCACCTGGGAAGCCCTCCTAAATAAGAACATAGTTAAAATATCTATTTACTGATTCCAAGCATTTTTTGTTCCTACTATGTACTAGCGACTATTCTGAGTGTTATTTACACATGGTACTGGAATAAATGTTCATCTCTTTGAAAAAGCAAAGTAAATACTGCTTAAAATCTTAAAGAATTAGATAATTTTAAGACAATATTTATGGAAACTTGAGATTAGTAAGACCTATCATAAAGGAAAGGAATAACATCATAAAGAAAAATTTTAAGTTGCAAAAAGTTTTTAAATTCCAGTACACCCCAAAATAGTATGCCAAAAGATAAAGAACTAAGAAAAATTATTGTAATATCTTTGAGAGGATATTATTCTTTAAGATATGTAAAGTTTTATAAATTGGTAAGAAATGGAAGACAACCCAAAAAATAGTCAAAGGACTTGAACATATAACGTAAAATAAATTTGCATGTGTTTAGTCGTATCCAACTCCTAGAAACCCTCCAGACTCCTCTGTCCATGGGATTATCCAGGCAAGAACACTGGAGTGGGTTGCCATGCCCTCTTCCAGGGGATCTTCCCGACAGAGGGATTGAATTCACCTCCTGCATTGCAGGAAGGTTCTTCACTGCTGGCGCCACGTGGGAAGCCCCAAAATAAATATAAATGGTCAATAAATAGATTTAAAGTGTTCAACCTCACTAGTAAAGTACATAAAGTTGTATGTTTAAGGCAATATGATATTATTTAAACTTATTAGACATGATATCAACCAGTGTTGGTATGAGTATTGGTGAAATGAGCCTTCTCATAAACAGCTGGTGCAAAGAGGAACTGGTTCAGATTTTTAGAAATGCAAGTTTATGATATTCAACAAAACCTTAATAAGGGGCATACCTTTTAACCCAACCATTCCCCTTCTGATTATTTATCCTAAGGAAATAATCAAGAGGACATACAAAGATGTTTTGAATCAATATGCTCACCATGGTTACTTTTAATGGCACTTGAAACTCAGGCTATGGATCCCAAGTACACATGTCAAACTTAACTGTAAATTGGTTGAACTTAGTTCTGGAGTTTATTAGAATTTTATAGATTGTGCAGCAGAAAGTCTTTTAAAATACTTTTAGAAAGCAAGGTATTTAAATTGCTTATTCCTTCTCTTTGATAACCTCAATGACCTTTTTATGGGAAAGAATAGCCAAAAAAAAAAAAACAAAGAAAAAATTACCTTTATATTCAAATTTAAAAATTGTCTTAGAAATGGTGCTGTAAATTTGATCATGTCATGAAAATTAACCTTAAAAGGTGCCATTTAAAAATATTCAAAAATGAACCTACACATGCTCCAAAGTTAAAGAGAAAAATAAAAAAAGACTTTTTCAATTAAAGCCATGAAAGATTTTAAATGAGAGGAAAAGTAAGCTTTGAACAGATAGCTACATAGCATGATTTTCTATTTTGTTTTATAATTATTGTTATTTAACATCTACTCATTAAAATTTGAAAAGTTTGGATTGCTCATTTTTAAAGTTATGGCTTATGCTACAATATGCTGTTCATTCTTTTCATTTTCTTCAATAAATTTTTACCGTTTCTTCATTTAAGAAAAGGAATTAACTAGTTAATAAAGATAATTTTGAAAAGAATTCAAATTTTTGTTAATAGTTTATAAGGCTTTCTCAGGGTATGTGATCAAAATAAGTAGACCTAATAGTTGCTGCCATTTGTTGAGTGCTCACTGTGCCCTCAGCACTGTGTCTATTAACTTTGCGTGTATTAACTCACTGAATCCTCACAGCAATCTCATGAGACGGCACCATCATTATACCCACTTTACAGATGGGGAAACAGAGGCACAGAGAGGTGATTAACCTCCCTGGGTGTACACTAGTGGTGCCTGGCAAAGCAGTTTGACCCCAGACAGTCTAATTCCAGAGACTGAATGCTAACAATGAGGCACAGTTGCCTCAAATGCCTAAACAAGACTGGCTACCTGGCTGCCAAAGACAGCTCCATAGAGCCGAAGGAGGAGTGTGCAGGGCTTCCAAACCTGTTCACCAATAAATCTTCCGGGGAAAGCTGTGAAAACAGTCCAGAATCAGAATCTCCTGAGGTGGGAGCTGGGAAGTGCCCGCCCCCTCCTTTTAAACTAAGTCATGGAATAATGGCTAAAGATTTTCCAGTGTTTGCTACGTGCCAAATGCTGAGCTAACCACCTTACATGCCCAGCTTCACTTGATATCACACAAACCACACATGGGTGATGCTCTCTGTCCTCTTCCCCTTTGAGGGGTGAGGAGACAGAAGCTTTAGCGAGGTTAGATAATGTGCCCACGATCACATAGCCCACAGTCACACAGCCCATGATCACACTGTCCATGATCACACAGCCGACGGTCACACAGCCCATGATCACACAGCCCACGGTCACACAGCCCACGGTCACACAGCCCACGGTCACACTGTCCATGATCACACAGCCCATGATCACACAGCCCACGGTCACACAGCCCACGGTCACACTGTCCATGATCACACAGCCCACGGTCACACAGCCCACGGTCACACTGTCCATGATCACACAGCCCACAGTCACACAGCCCATGATCACACTGTCCATGATCACACAGCCCACAGTCACACAGCCCACGGTCACACTGTCCATGATCACACAGCCCACAGTCACACAGCCCATGATCACACTGTCCATGATCACACAGCCGACGGTCACACAGCCCATGATCACACAGCCCACGGTCACACTGTCCATGATCACACAGCCCACGGTCACACAGCCCACGGTCACACTGTCCACGATCACACAGCCCACGGTCACACAGTCCACGATCACACAGTCCACGGTCACACAGCTCACGGTCACACAGCCCACGGTCACACAGTCCATGATCACACAGCCCACGGTCACACAGCCCACGGTCATACAGTCCATGATCACACAGCCCACAGTCACACAGCCCATGGTCACAGAGTCCATGATCACACAGGCCATGGTCACACAGCCCACAGCCACACAGCCCATGGTCACACAGCCCATATGATCACACAACCCACGGTCACACAGCCCACGGTCACACTGTCCATGATCACACAGCCCACGGTCACACAGCCCACAGTCATACAGTCCATGATCACACAGCCCACGGTCACACTGTCCATGATCACACAACCCACGGTCACACAGCCCATGATCATACAGCCCACGGTCACACAGCCCACGGGAAGTTGGATTAGGACTTTCTGTGCCTCCAAACTTTAACCCCCCACCCCCACACAGGCTGCCCTGCTCAAGGGCAGGGTTCAGGGAGAAAGTGATGATTTTGGCTGCATCAAAGGGCATCCCCAGGTCCCTGGTACAGGAGGCAGGCTCTAGGGAGTGTAGGGCCCACCTCACAACACAGAGAGGCTTCCCCTGACTGAGAGACCAGCAAGCGGGCTCTAGAATAGAGCCCAGAGAGCAGCAACCTGGGCAGGGCCCACAAGCCACGTAGACGACTCAGAGCTGCAGAAGCAGGCTGCAAACTCCACGTGAGGGCTGATGGGCAGAGGGTACACCCAGCCTGGACCAAGCCTCTGCTAGGACAGAACCTGAAATCTGGAAGCTTCTTACACCCTCAGGATCTGCTAAGAACATCAGATGCTTTAAGCCACGCTGTTCCTCCAATACTCATGAAATTTAAATAAAAACAAAACTAAACAATAAAATTCAACAATGCTCTATTTTGTTCTAATCCTCTCTTTTGTTCTTATCCTCAGCTTTCATGTTGAAATATCAAATACCAATTTCCTTTCAACTGCCTTAATCATCATTATTTGCACTGAGCCACCAGCTTTTCGTCACTGCTATGGTCCCATTCTGCCACATCTTTGCCATCAATCAAAGTTTCCTGATGGTAAATGAAGGCCAGGGTGTTTATGTGGGAAGGGGGAAATTTCCTGCCTCAGTTTAGACTGAGATGTCAATATGATAAATATCAGGATAACAAGGAGGATATGAGACAGATTCTTCCACCATCACACACACAAAATTTTCAAAGGAATGGCTCTGAGAACCTGGAGCATAGCACAGCGAACAGAGAGAAAAGAGTATTATAATGAAATTTTTGCAGAAACCTGTGCCCTGAATTTTCTTCCCCCACCTTCCCAGAGGGACTGGAGAGGTCCTCCTGAAGGTCTTGCCTGGTACCCTTCACAGAGCCCGATATGTCCCTGCACTGGAAGAGTCTGCATTGCCGTGGGCTGGGGCCACGAGGAAAAGGACTTCATCAGGGGAAGCAGGAGGCTGCAGGTGGACAACCGGCTGCCCAGGACTGATGGAAGCCAAGGCAGAACACAGATGAGGCCATGTGGGTCCAGGGAGCTGAAGGAGAGAGAGGAGCCTCATAGGGTCTCCCAGGAGGGAAAGTCTCGGCCATCCCCCAGCTCCCAAAGATTAGGACCTGATCCTGATTAGGAACTCCTCTCTGCCCGTCCCTCATTCTCCCACCCCACCACTCAGGGCCTGGGGGACCAGTCTGTGATGGGGTGGCAGAAGGGCGGAAGACAGCTGAGGCCAGAAAGACTGTAGGATCACTGCGGAGCATCAGGGTGTGAGGCAGGCTGGGACTGGGACTAGGGACTCTTTGCAGCACTGCTGCAGGGCTTGCACCTGGACAAATATCTCCTCAAGCAACAAAATATAAAGAAACTACAAGGGACTAAAAATAACTGCCTGCATGTACAGTTGGGCTAAATTATGGACAAGATACACAAAGACCAAAAAGCCCAACTGCTACTTCTGAGGGGCCAGGAACAAAAACAGGATGTGGAAAGTAGAAGCAGGGTACTGGGCATGTCCCTGCATTCAACACCATCAAAGGGGGTGGGCGGACCACCTAAGCCACCCCTCCAGCCTGCCCCCTCACCCCATGTAAAGACCAACTCACCCCCCTCAAGGTTTCTTGTTTTTGTTCCCCACTGATGTAAGCAGGAGCCCAGATAAAGCTGTGTCTGAATTTCTTGCACAGCCTCTTATCAAATTCTATTGATTAAGGAAGACCAAGAGCCCCAGAGAAGGGGAGAGTTGCTGCCAGGTCTAGCATAGAATATTCAGTATCACCACTGTAGGCTTTCTGTCTTCTGATTCAAGACTGCATGACTTAAAGGAACACAAGGCTGTCATTATGGAATGAGCATAAAAGTCACAGGCCTGCGTGATTCTCATCTGGGTTAAGGGAACATTACAACCACCATCCCAAATAGAGTTTAAAGGCACCAAGGGAAACAAAAGGAAAGTTGTGTCTTGAATATATCACAAGTTGTGCTGGTTCAGTTTACTGCTCACTCTAACATTTATCTGGCACCTACACTATGCTAGGAGAATCATTTGCTATTTTCCTTAAAGCTGAAAGCAGTCCTTTTTTAGGAAGAGACATAAACCTCATCAGGCTTCCCAGGTGGTGAAGAATGGCTCAGTGGTGAAGAATCTGCCTCCCAACACAAGAGATGCGGGTTTGATCCCTGGCTTGGGAAGATCCCCTGGAGAAGAAAATGGCAACCGACTCCAGTATTCTTGCCTGGAAAACCCCATGGACAGAAGAACTTGGCAGGCTATAGTCCATGGGGTCGCCAAATAGATGGATGCAACTGAGCGACTAAACAAACAAATAAACCTCACTCATCTTTACAACAACACAAAGAAGCTCGGAGAAAAGTGAAAATGAAAATGTTAGTCTCTCAGTTTTTCTAGTAGTCATGTATGGATGTGAGAGCTGGACAATAAAAAAAGCTGAGAGCCAAAGAATTGATGCCTTCAAGCTGTGGTGCTGGAGAAGACTCTTGAGAGTTCGTTGGACTGCAAGGAGATCAAACCAGTCAATCCTAAAGGAAATCATCCCTGAATATTCATTGGAAGGACTGATGCTGAAGCTGAAGCTCCAATAATTTGGCCACCTGATTCAAAGAACTGACTTGTTGGAAAAAACCCTGATGCTGGGAAAGAATGAAGGCAACAGGAGAAGGGGATGACAGAGGATGAGATGGTTGGATGGCATCACTGACTCAATGGACTCCAGGAGATGGTGAATGACAGGGAAGCCTGGCATGCTGCAGTCCATAGGGTCGCAAAGATTTGGACTGAACGACAGTCTCCCAGTCATGTTCGGCTCTGCGACCCCATGGACTGTAGCCCACCAGGCTCTCAGTCCATGAGATTTCCCAGGCAAGAATGCTGCAGTGGATAGCCATTCCTTTCCCCAGGGGATCTTCTTCAACCAGGGATCGAATTAGAATCTGTATTGCAGATTTACTGTCTGTGCCACCGGGAAGCCCCAATGCTCAGAGATGGTGAGTGATTGACTGAGCTGAATTCTGAGCCCAGTCATGTTGTCCACACTACAAAGGCTACGTTTCCCCAGGGGTGGGAGTGCCTGCAGCCCCCAGCAGAAAGATTTCTGTGTGGGGTGGACATGCTGATAATTTGCTCTGTGTTAGGATTGCAGAGACAAGGGTTGCCGTCCATGTATGGAGACAGCGACGCAGACACTCCTGGGAGGTCGTCTGATTTGAATTGTATTTCAGGCAGCAGCAGGAAATGAAGGCTGGAACCATTCATGCTCTCCTGCTTGACTCACCCTGGCGCAGTGGTACACAGGCTATTCCCCTGCCTCCCATCGTGGTTAATGGATACCAGTCTCATCCCCATTGACACCATGCTGGTGGCTAGATAGACTGTGCAAGCCACAAATACAGCCAGAAGATAGATAGATAGATAGATAAAGCAGGGAGCCTTAATCAGCAGACAGACAAGAAAAGGTAGAGAAAGTTTATTTTTTATTTTATTTTTTTGAGAAAGTTTAGAATTGAACAAAAGAGATGCTATGTAAAACTCCTGTGAAACATAAGCTGTGATAGGAGTAGGGTAAAAAAGGGTCAGAGTTTGAAACAGGAAAGTTTTGTTTTCATCAATCTTAACCTAACGTGTCAGGAAACTGGACAAGTGATATTGGGGAAAAAAAAAACTTTTCATAAAGTCTCAATAAATCAGGTCCAAACTGACTTGTAAATTTCCAGACAATCCACGTGTCACTCCCCACTCTGGCTCCCTGCAACCCCTACCTACACCCCACACCCCACCTCTGGAAACCACACAAACATATCAACAGAAGTAGGTTCCTCTCAAGGACAGGCTGCTGCATTCTTCTGATTACTAAATCGGCATAAAAAGCCACCATTGTCTTGGCAAGACATTCATGCCACCAAATCTCCTACAGAATCACCCAGTTCAGGCCAGAGGGGGCTCCCAGCCAGCCACGGGGAGGTAACTGCACCAGTGCGCAGGGCAGGGGTGGGGTTGGGGGAAGGTCACTAATTTATCTTAGTGGGGTGCTAACTTTGAAGCACATTGAAGGCTACTTAAATGTTAACATTTCCAAAGGGAAAGCACAAACATCCAGCTTTCAAGCCATCAAATTTTTCTTTTAAGAGATAACCACCTCTGACTCAGAAGACAAATATTAAAAATAAAAATACCCAATCCAAACAAAAACCAGACCAGCTCTTCACCAACAGTACGATCTTGGTGGTCTCCAGGTAAAAGAAAAATATCAATAGTATGTGCCTGTGTGTGTGGATATGTGTCTAAGTTCAGTCCAACACAGGTTTTCTTTTCTTTTTTTAAACAGTTTCCTTTTCCCCACCTTTGAAAGGTTAGCTAAGTTATACAAGTCCATCTAACCAAAGAAAATCCCATTCATGAGTGATTAAACATGGTCTTTCGAAAGACAAACAGAAAAAGATATTTCGTTAGCATGAAGCAAAAAGAGAACAAAAATACAAGAATTCTTCATTCAACCCTTGATTCAATAAGAGGGAAACTGTCTTAAAGAATTGAAACATAAAAAAAAAAAAAGAAACATGAGGTTTAAGTCAGAGCACCATTGCATGTTTTAGAAATTATTTGTTTCTCTTTCCCTGCAAAAGAAGAAAAAGAGAGACAGAGGGAGAAAGTTTCAGGAGAATGTTACAAAGAAAGAACAAAATAGATGTTCTTTATTTGCATTCAAAAGTGAGACTTTAGTTGTTGAAGCCAGAGTGTAAACTTAAAACTGCATGCTCCAAAGCCCAGGTTTTGCCTTTTTCTCCTGCCAAGCTCTCTTCATTAGAAACCACTTGTATCTCTCACTAGTGTGATTACCTGTCTACTTTCAGTCGAGTGACTCATCCACAGGGAGAGAGCTGCACCCAGCAAACTTCTCCAGCGAGAATGTTCTCACTGCCCCTGGAGGGATAACTTTCATGTCAGCTACAAAAAATCAGCTGCACCTTTCTGGTTGGACCAGGACAAATCTTGGAGGAAAGAGATTAGTACTACACTGTCATTCCAATTCCTCTTCCATCCTCTTCCAGAAGATGATATAGGACCTAGATGTTGAAAAAAATGAGGCAAACTTTCTATTCTAAGTGATTTTATTAGCCTAATTAAGCATCTTGGGCAACAGAGGACGAGAGGGTTGGATGGTATCATCAACTCAATGGACATGAGTTTCAGCAAACTCTGGGAGATGGTGAAGGACAGGGAAACCTGGCATGCTGCTGCCCATGGGGTCACACGAGTCAAACAAGACTTAGTGATTAAACAACAGCAAGTGTCTTGGGCTTTCCTCCTCTGCCTCCACTACTAGTAAGAAAACTGAATAGGGGAGGGAAGACCCCGACAAAAGATGAGCTACCATCTCAGAAGGGTTGAGGCTGAAAGGGTTCCTGATTTTGTATATGGGGACACAGCACGTATGGATGTTAGAAAAGGTTCTAGTGCAACTTTGCTGAGTGTACAACTTCAACATTGTAGAATCAAAGCAAAACATAAAGTCTGGGCTATTTTTTTCTCCTTTCAATATACATCCTCATCCAGACAAAATCCTGTCTTGACACCGTGTCTTTGTCTCCTGAGACCGTCTGAGGAAGAAAAAATTCACCTACCCAAACAAACAAAAACCAACCAACTCTGGTTTTTATAAAATTTTCAAATGCTGAAGTCATACATAATGGCATCCACTATGGTTTAAAATCTGTTTACCTGCTTTCTCCCACTCATCTGTCCCCAACCACCCCAACCTGAAGCCTCTCTTACTTGTTTCTCTTGCCCTTCTTTGCTTTTCAGCCAGAGGAGTGAACTTTGTATTGGAAATTTCTGGCCAGGTGTGAGGTATTTAGATTAACCTTGGCAAAGATAGCAAAGATTAAGAAAAATACAAGTTGGCAGAAGACATTGCAGTAGATGTTTCCCCAGGAACAGGATTAACAAAGAAAAATAAAAGAAAAAGATGTTACATCCGGCCTATTTCAAAGACATGAGAAAACACATGGCTTGTATAAAGTAAGAGTAAGCTCCAAGTTGGCTCAATTCATAAAGAATTAAGGAGGCAGCAATAAAAAACGCGAGACTATAAATACAGCCATAGTCTTCCTTTATTTTGCAACCTCCACCTCCCGCAAACTCCATACATGCCTTATATAAACTTTATTTGAATATTTTTCTTGGGACTTTCTTTTTACTCCCTGCCGACAGCCTCCCAGTTCTTTGACACTCACAATTCCAGTCTTTACATCACCCAACATGGCCCATTTCCAAACTAGTTCTTTTCATCACTCAAAATGTCTCCATCCCCAAGATCGCCGGCTCTGGAGTTTTCCTCGCATACCACCATCTCTTTGTCTTTCATCTTTCCTTCTTATTTCTCCTGAGCCGAACCTCCCTTTCTAGTATTCTCATCCTTTAGCCCCACTGGTTTCAGTTCTATCCCCATCCAGCCCAAACTTCAGATCCCTTAGTTCAATGATGCCCTGGCTAGACCGTCTTATCTGGGGAATCCCCAGGCTCTTCATTCCCCATTTTCCTCCAAGAGAAGCTGAATCTCATTGGAAAAGGCAATATATTACAAATGCCCACTATCTTACTCCCAAGTTCTCTTTCTTATGTCCAGGAACCTTGTTTTTGAAGTATTTCCAACGGTATTTAAGACATCATTATGTTCTTTCTATGTATCCCAGTTCTTTTGCAATTATCTCTCTCTCTCTTATTTTTTTCTTTTTGGCCCAGCATATGGAATCTTAGTTCCCTGACCAGGGATTGAACCCATGCCCCCTAAAGCAGAAGTGCAGAGTCTTAACCACATGATCACGAGGGAAGTCCCTGCAATTATCTTTGATGCCCAAGCCCACATCTTTCTTCTTCACCTATTCATCTAAAGAGGTGCCATGTCCTATTGACTCTATCTCCACAATAATGTTTAAATTGGCCTATCCCTCTTGGTTTCAGTTCTTATCCCAGTTCATGCCCCGGTAATCTCTGCTTGGCAGTCTCCACCAAATCCACCCTGCTCACCCAACTCTGAGCCTCCACTTTGCAATCATTCAATCCTGCAATCATTTCAATCCCATGTTGAAGCCTCTGGGGTCCCCCTGTTGGACACCACCTAAAATATAATGAACCCCACAGCCCAGCACAAATCCATCTACAACACAGCTCCAACTTGTCTTTCCAGCCCCAGCCCTTGATATCTCACCATTCTTGAACCAAACTGGAAAAAGACACATTGCTTTCACACTTCTGTACTTTTTGATCAATTCCCATCCACCTCTATTTGTCTTTCAAGCTTCCGCCATCTTTCCAGGCTCCTCTCGAATGCCTTCTCTTCCATGAAACCAGTGATATTTCGTTCCTTCACACTCCACTAAGAGTGACCTTATCTCACTCTGTCCTGGAGTTTACTTCTATTGTTCAGGAGGCATGTTGGATGCCTCCTGGGAAGACTTATTATTATTTTTAGCTCTGTATTCCTACAGGGTTTGTAAAGTGTCTTCCATAATATAGGAGCCAAATAAGTATTTGTGCAAAGTTGAAAAAGAAATCAAGCAGCTGGATCTGCCACTTCAAGTCTCTGCTCTTATTTGGGGTGGGGAGGTCCAGTAGTCCCTTTACTTTTCTGGGTTTTACTTGGTAAAGAAGAGCTTTTATCTTGAAGGTCTCTAAACGAATAGTCTAACTCAAATGCAATATATTTCTTCTGCTAGTGGAATAAATTTTGGAAAAACAATGCTATTTCCATAAGAAAAATTGCCCCAAATAGGAAGTTCCAGGAACTTCCAGTTGTAGCATTGCCACCATCAGAGCTAACTGTATATAATCGTATTTAATGGGGAAAGGTCTGGGGAGCTAGGTTGTGATCCTAGTGCTGTCTGACATCTCCTGACCCACCCTCCTACCCCTCACATTTTTATGTGCAGATATTTAGACTGCATGTTGTTTCCCCAAGACTTAAAATGAATTCCACAGAGTTCTCCTTTCAAAGTCTTATTGGGTCTGGTGAGAAATGGTGACGGGATCAGGGTCTGCCGTTATTTATTGTTTAATTTAATTTCCTGAGTCGGTCTCACCTCTCTCTGCTCTCACCTCTTCCTACGCCCAGTCCAGGGTTAAATGGTGACCCCTGTTCTGAAAGTGGCATTGTAATTTATTTATTTATTTAAGTTATTTTATTAATTAATTTATTTATTTATTGGTTTTAGGTAGCTCCTACTACGAAAGACCATACTTAGGCTCTTCTATTCTGCTAACTCAAGGAAACATGTTTTGCTTTCTTCTTTTCATAAACCACACAGCAGCTGAGAGCGTACAGGACATTTTTTGACTCTTAGAGACAATACAGAACACTATGACGCACTGATGAGTTTGTAGGATAAATGATACTACATTAAGTATTATTGTGATGTATGTTATAAAGAGATTAATTTGTCATAGTAACACTATAACATTCACCAAAGAACAGGAAGGAACTAGGAAAAGTAAGACTCTCTGAGAAAGTCACTGGAGTGCCTTGTGGCCCTTGGTCATGGACTTGAGAACTGGACAGCACTATTAGCATTAGTTTACTTTCCACCTCACACTCATTTAATCCAGGTGGCATCCTGATAAAACCAGCAGAGACGGTGTTATGATTCCCACTGAACAGATGAGAGGACTGAGTCCCAAGCTGCTTGTCAAAGGGCCACTGGGGAGCCAGAGTCACCGGCCAGGAGTCCTGGGTTCTGGTCCCATCATCTTGCCATCATATTTCACTGTCCCAGAAAAGCACTAGGAAAACACTAATTCCAAAGCCTGGGTTTTCAAAATGAGAGAAAGAAGGCACAGACAAGGGCCCCCCAGCTAGTTGGGCAGAGAATGGGTGAAAGCCAGGCCTTGTGAATCCCCAGCCACAAACTCTCTCTGCTCACTAAAAAGGAATAAATTACATGAAAACTAAACGGTTCTGAGACGGCATTAACCGTGCAGTAGTCCACATAAGTATTTAAACTGTGAGAAATCATCATGATGCCCGAGAAGGCAACAGGGCTACTTGAACAATTAAGAAAATAAAACTTAACTATGAGAATGTGCTTACAGCTGCATACTAATCAAATGTACAGTAAACTCTAAATGAATTTAGTGATTTTATCTATCATGCAATATACATGATGATCTGCATGA
This sequence comes from Cervus elaphus, assembly GCF_910594005.1. NCBI lineage: Eukaryota > Metazoa > Chordata > Mammalia > Artiodactyla > Cervidae > Cervus > Cervus elaphus. The sequence goes on from NC_057839.1 coordinate 38,452,831, forward strand.
CATAATATCAAATCTAGTGAGCCTATATGTAATTATACAACCTACAATTACCTATAATCAACTTAGTGATTATACATAAATTTAATGATATATCATTTATATCATATATATTATATATGGGCTTCCCTGGTAGCTCAGACAGTAAAGAATCTGCCTGCAATGTGAGAGACCCAGGTTCAATTCCTGAGTCAGGAAGTTCCCCTGGAGAAGGAAATGGCAACACACACCAATATTCTTTCCTGGAGAATTCCATGGACAGAAGAGCCTGGTGGGCTACACAGTTCATGGGGTTGCAAAGTTCATGGGGTCGCAAAGAGTCAGACATGACTGAGCGACTAACACACACACATATTTGTAAAATCACACACACCCTATTGGGCAGATGAAAATTAAGCAAAAATAGTAAGTCACTTGATGACTTCAATTAGCATCATACAATCTGAAGTATACTTTTCAACCCTTTTAAGTCTTCTGGCATCTGTTTTCAGCATCGGTGACATCAGTTTGCCCTGCTAACCTGCACTCTTTATTTTGATATCTTAGGCTCTGTTTTCCCTTCATTTAGCACTATGGCCACCCTGATGTACTACTTTCTCCTTCATCCCCAACACATGCATGCACGCGCACACACACACACACACACACACACACACATGTGACTGTTTGCCTTTGTTCTTGCTATTTCTTATACTTGGAATACTTCCACTTGTTTTTGCACTCTGGCTAAATATAAACATCACTTCTAAGTCTCAAGCTTGCCGCCACTCTCAATTAGAATAACACCTTTCCTTATTGATACACCCGACATAAATGAATCTCAAAATAACTACATTGAGTGAAACAAAACAAAACAAGGATATGCTATATGGAGGAGAGTGAAAAGTTGGCTTAAAACTCAACATTCAGAAAAATAAGATCATGGCATCCAGTCCCATCACTTCATGGCAAATAGATGGGGAAACAATGGAAACAGTGACAGACTTTATTTTTCTGGGCTCCAAAATCACTGCAGATGGTGACTGCAGCCATGAAATTAAAAGACACTTACTCCTTGGAAGAAAAGTTATGACCAACCTAGACAGCATATTAAAAAGCAGAGACATTACTTTGTCAACAAAGGTCTGTCTAGTCAAAGCTATGGTTTTTTCCAGTAGTCATGTATGGATGTGAGAGCTGGACTAAATAGAAAGCTAAGTGCTGAAGAATTGATGCTTTTAAACTGTGGTGTTGGAGAAGACTCTTGAAAGTTCCTTGGACTGCAAGGAAATCAAACCAGTGAATCCTAAAGGAAATCAGTACTGAATATTCATTGGAAGGTCTGATGCTGAAGCTGAAACTCCAATACTTTGGCCACCTGATGTGAAGAACTGACTCATTGGAAAAGACCCTAATACTGGGCAGGAGGAGAAGGGGATGACAGAGGATGAGATAGTTGTATGGCATCACCAACTCAATGGACATGAGTTTGAGCAAGCTCCGGGAGTTGGTGAAGGACAGGGAAGCCTGGCAGGCTGCAGTCCATGGGGTCGCAAAGAGTCAGACAAAACTGAGTGACTGAACTGAACTGAGTATGACTCCATTAAATTCTAGAAAATGTAAAATAATTTATAATGATAGAAAACAGATCATTGGTTTCCTGGGGACAGTAGAACAGCACTACAGGTGGGGTAAGGACAGGAGAAAGGGAGGGATTACCAAGAAGTACAAGAAAACTGGGGGATGATAATATGTAGTATGTTGATTTTGTTGATGGTTTCATAAGTGTCTAAATGCCTAAAATTATCAGTGTGTACACTTCATATGTATAGTTCATCCTACATCAATTATATCTCAGTAAAACTGCTGAAAAATTTAAAGAACGCTTTTCCTGTGTATTCTTTCCATATGTTCTGTGCATATCTCTATCTTACTGCCCACTGTATTTCAACCATGTTACCCATTTACATCCTCTGTTCAGTTAACCAGAAGGAAATTAGTTAAGGATTTACTAGTACTTGGTGATAAAGAGTTGGTGATTAATATCGGGACACCAGTATTACGTATAATAGACTGTCATTGGTGGTAACTCACACCAATAGCACCTCTTGGAGAAGACTACTTAGCTTAGCTAGTTGATGTATTTAAGAGCTCTATTCTTCCTCAGAGGCTCAACTGTAAAGAATCAGCCTGCAATGCAGGAGACACAGGTTCAATCCCTGTGTCGGGAAGATCTCCTGGAGAAGGAAATGGCAAACCACTCCATTATGCTTGCCTGGGAAATCCCATGGACAGAGGAGCCTGGTGGGTTACAGTCCATGGGGTTGCAAAAGAGTCAGACATGAATGAGCAACTAAACAACAAACAGCATTCAGCATCCTTCATCTTTGTCATATCTTCAACTTTGTAAAATTCTCCCCCTTTTTATTTTTCCTTACATTTTCTTCATGAATTATGCCATGCCTCCTAACCCTTGGTAGTATACTTTTGGTCCCATAATCTAAGAACCTACAACAACAGTGAGACATTTTTAATTTAAAATTTGTAGTCATTTAAGATTTCTCTAATAGTGATTTGGTGAATAAAATCTGTTTTCATTTATGAAATTGAAAGCCAAGTATTTGACTTGCCAGGCTCAGTTTGCATTGAAATACTTAACACATTGTGATGCACTTAATAAAAATTACATAAATAGATTCAGATAATGCCTTCTTTCAGATTCAGAGTTGATACTTTCAACAAGCACTTTTTAAAAGAATAAACGAAATGAACATTGTTAAATATCTGATAAACTTCTTCAAAGATTATTAGTTGTCTTCTCTCCTGCCTCTGTTTTGAATAAACCTTCCCAAACATTTTATCCATTGTGGGCATTTTTCAAAGAACTATGATTCTGACCTGATGCTGGGGAGGGGGAAAAAAGACCCTCATGCTTGGAAAGATTGAAGGCAGAAGGAGCAGAGGGTGACAGAGGATGAGATGGTTGGACGGATGGCATCACCAATTCTGTGGACACGAACTTGGACAAACTCTGGGAGATGGTGAGGGACAGGGAAGTCTAGCATGCTGCAGTCCACAGGGTCACAAAGTCGGACACAACTTGGTGACTGGAAAACAACATGATTCTGACACAATTTTTCCTCTTCTACTGTTTGGATCCTGCTGCTACCATCCCTGCCAAGCCTGCTAAGCTCTCTGCAGGTCACTTTCCATATTTCGAGTCCCTATAGACATGTCACCACTGTTGCACATGCTTGTGTCTACGGGGCATGGGTGTCTCTGCTGCCTCCCTGTGTACCACCCTACAGACCTTCTAGATCTGGATCCCACCACAGGGCACTGCCGCCTCTCCTGCTGGGTACTTCTGCTCCACCAGTGCTGACACATTGAGGTTCTGGGGTGATGAGTTTCTGCTGCAGTGAGGTGGGAAACATCGCCTTCTCCATGTCATGTGGCTTTGCCCCCAGTCTCTCCGAGTTTTGATTCCCAGCCTCCTCTGTCCCCAGGACTTAACACATTATTTCTTGGAGGGACTGGCTTCATACTGGCTTCTTTCTGCCTCACTCTCCCTTTAGGAAAATTTCTGCCCAGGAAATTATTTCCAGGGACTTCCCTGGCCATCCAGTGGTTAAGACTCTGTGCTTTCAATGCAGAGGGCATAGGTTTGATCCTTGTTTGAGGAACTAGGATCCCACAGGTGTGGCATGTCCAAAAATAAATAAATAAAATAAAGAACCGTCTTCCACTGGAAATCAGGTTCTACAATTGGCTAAGACATGTTGATCGAAGAGTAAAAGCTCAACTTTCAAATCACTGTCAATTGATTTTTTTTTTTTAAAGTGTCTCTATTCCTTGTGCACATAGATTTCTACAAATGTGCCCTTAGAAGCGTGGTTTGAGGCATGTGAATCAGGAACCTAGCTTAGGCTCCATCTAGGACAAGAAATGCTACACACATTTTTTGTCCAAAATTGTGTCCAGCTCCAAAATAAATGTGAGTATTCAGTTTTTCACTACAAATATTGTCTTAAATTTATCACATCACAAGCAGATTCTCAGAATACATATTTGGTTTTTATTAAGATTCCCCTCCAAAAGGACAGTGTCCTATGAAATATGACTTCTAAAAGACCTATAAAACTAGAACACTTTTAAAACATTTGAGCATGTGGTTCTGGAGGAAAAGCAAGAGAAGCTGGCATGGAAAATCTGAACATTTGCGGGATTCAATCCAGATGATCTCAACTATTAAGATAATTATTTAATGGCCATTCTCATGTACTTGTTTTGTCACTTTCTATTCAGCTCTGATGTGAATACACTAGCTTTTCTGTCTTCGATTATGAACAGAGCACTACTGGAAAATTGGGAGCTTGGAAAAGAGTAACAGTGGTGATTGAATGAATGGCAACAAAAACTATAAAAGGAAACATTTAAGGAAATAAACATCTATATTTACATGAAATATATTTAGCATAAACTCACATCTGAAATGTATATATATGCATATATAGAATAGCTACTGATAAACAAATATTTCACTTTTCCATATGACATTTATTATGTTGTTCTGTGAAAGATTAGATGTCAGATGCTAGAAACGACTGGAACAAACCATTTCATCTGTTTGCCTCCATCTAGGCAGGTCCTCTGCACCATACCTGAATTCTTAGATGGGGCACTTAAACAGTTCTTCAGTTGGGCAAATTGCTGGCATAACCACACAGATTATCAACTTCCTCTCTACTTATCCTTACCCATTAGCATCTCTTTGGTGCCCTGGGACAGGCATAATTAAAGCTAGGTATATTTCATGTTTTTCTTTAATTAAAAAATATTTATTTTATTTCATATTTTTCAATCAATAAACATTTATTGACATACTCTGTGTAAACTATCAGGCTTGATGCTTGGGGGAAATTTATAGAAACTAGGAATACCTTGTGGTTTGGTGGTTTAGTCGCTAAGTCCTGTCTGACTCTGCGACCCCATGGACTGTAGCCCACCAGGCTCCTCTGTCCATGGGATTTCCCAGGCAAGAATACTGGAGTGGGCTGCTATTTCCTTTTGCAGGGGATCTTCCCAACCCAAGGATTGAAAGTGTGTCTCTTATATCTCCTGTACTGCAGGCAGAATCTTTACTGCTGAGCCAACAATATATATATATATAAATTATACATAACATATAAAAATTATATATTATATTATATATATTATATATTATATTATATATATTTAATAATATATAAGATATATAAAGTATATTATATATAATATATTAATATTATATATTATATAAATTATATATATTATATTATAACTATATATATAATATAGATCCAAGATCGAGGGTATCCTCCCAGGGACAGAACACATTCCTCAACTCAGTGAAGAAAGCCTTTGCACATTTAATAAAGTAAAAGTTGCTCAGTTGTGTCCAACACTTTGTGACCCCATGGATTATACAGTCCATGGAATTCTCCAGGCCAGAATACTGGAGTGGGTAACCTTTTCCTTCTTCAGGGGATCTTCATAACCCAGGGATCAAACCCAGGTCTTCTGCATTGCAGGAGGATTCTTTACCAGCTGAGCCACAAGGGAAACCCATTTAATAAACACTTAACAAATTTAGAAATGACTGCTGAGCCCTGACACTTCTGCACAGTACCTCAGCTGGGCTCTGTTGTGTCCTGTCGTGCCTGTAGAAAAAGTGAAAACAGCACCAAAATCCTAGCCCTCAAACTGTGGCTTCTCAGGGAAAAAAATAGCGTCAAAAGGGAAGAAAGACAAGAAGACATTTACACTACATTAGGCAAACGCTTCCCTGGTGGCTCAGACGGTAAAGAACCTGCCTGCAATGCCGGAGACCTGTTCAGTCCCTGGGTTGGGAAAATCCCCTGGAGTAGGAAATGGCAACCCACCCCACTATTCTTGCCTGGAGAATTCCATGGACAGAGGAACCTGGTGGGTTACAGTCCATGGTGTCACAAAAAGTCAGACCTGACTGAGCAATTAACACTTTTAGACAAAGAACAGTTGAGCAAAATGAAAATTAGTCCCTGGCAACCATCCACATAAATACAAACATAAACACACACAGGTCAATAATGCAAAAGACAGGAACCAACTTAGATGCAAAAATAAAAATCAGAAGGACATTCTTCACAAGTGTTCTGAGCTACAGAAATCATAGTGAGAAGATAAATTCAATAAACAAAAGCCCATAGTCAAGATGATCAAACAATAAAATGAAAGTTCTCTGGTTGTCTGGTAGTTAGGATTCAGTCCTCTCTCACAAGAGCATGAAATAAACAGGAAAGTTACAGAAGCAAGAGAATAAATTGAAGGAAAAAAATAGCAGCATCTATGATTAAATTTGAGACTACAAGAAATGCACTAGAAAGTGTTAATCTGACTAACTTTGCAACCCCAGGGATTGTAGACCACCAGGCTCCTTGGTCCATGGATTTCTTCAGGCTGGACCAACCTAAAAACAAACTTAATGGTATGTAGGAAAGTGATTACAAATGCACTAAATAAATAGCAAAAAGCAAAATGCAATAAACAGAAGCTAATTTATACAGAGAACAAAATTAATACAACATAAGAATAATGTTTCTGAAAGAATTTAACTATAAGTTAGAGAAAGTATTAAATGATCTAATACAAGCAAATTGTACTCAAATGAACACGATACACAAAAATAAACTCAAAATGGATTAAAGATCTAAATGTAAGACCAGAAACTATAAAACTCCTAGAGGAGAACATAGGCAAAACATTCTCTGACATAAATCACAGCAGGATCCTCTATGACCCACCTCCCAGAATATTGGAAATAAAAGCAAAAATAAACAAATGGGACCTAATGAAACTTAAAAGCTTTTGCACAACAAAGGAAACTATAAGTAAGGTGAAAAGACAACCCTCAGATTGGGAGAAAATAATAGAAAACGAAGCAACAGACAAAGGACTGATCTCAAAAATATACAAGCAACTCCTGCAGCTCAATTCCAGAAAAATAAATGACCCAATCAAAAAATGGGCCAAAGAACTAAACAGACATTTTTTCCAAAGAAGACATACAGATGGCTAACAAACACATGAAAAGATGCTCAACATCACTCATTATCAGAGGATTGCCAATCAAAACCTCAATGAGGTACCATTACACACCAGTCAGAATGGCTGCTGTCCAAAAGTCTACAAGCAATAAATGCTGGAGAGGGTGTGGAAAAAAGGGAACCCTCTCACACTGTTGTTGGGAATGCAAACTAGTACAGTCGCTATGGAGAACAGTGTGGAGATTCCCTAAAAAACTGGAAATAGAACTGCTGTATGACCCAGCAATCCCACTCCTGGGCATACACACCAAGGAAACCAAATCTGAAAGAGACACGTGCACCCCAATGTTCATCACAGCACTGTTTATAATAGCCAGGACATGGAAGCAACCTAGATGCCCATCAGCAGATGAATGGATAAGGAAGCTATGGTACATATACAGAATGGAATACTACTCAGCCATTAAAAAGAATTCATTTGAATCAGTTCTAATGATATGGATGAAACTGGAGCCCATTATACAGAGTGAAGTAAGCCAGAAAGATAAAGACCAATACAGTATATGAATGCATATATATGGAATTTAGAAAGATGGTAATGATAACCCTATATGCAAAACAGAAAAAGAGACACAGATGTACAGAACAGACTTTTGGACTCTGTGGGAGAAGGTGAGGGTGGGATGTTCTGAGAGAATAGCATTGAAACAAGTATACTATCAAGGGTGAAACAGATCACCAGCCCAGGTTGGATGCATGAGACGGGTGCTCAGGGCTGGTGCACTGGGAAGACCCAGAGGGATGGGATGGAGAGGGAGGCAGGAGCGGGGATCGGGATGGGGAATACATGTAAATCCATGGCTGATTCATGTCAATGTATGGCAAAAACCACTACAATATTGTTAAGTAATTAGCCTCCAACTAATAAAAATAAATGAAAAAAAATAAAAGAAAAAGAAAAAAATCAACATCTCTTCAATATAGGGAAATCAATCAATGTGATGCACCCTATTAACAAACTGAAAGATAAAAACCATGTCGTCTTCTCAATAGATGCAGAAAAAGCCTTTGACAAAATTCAGCACCCATTTATGATTAAAAGTCTTCAAAAAATGGGCATAGAAGGACCCTACCTCAACAAAGTAAAGGTCATATATGATAAGCCTACAACAAACACTATTCTCAATGGTGAAAAACTGAAAGCATTCCCCCTCAGATCAGGAGCAAGACAAGGGTGTCCACTTTCACCACTATTATTCAACAGAGTTCTGGAAGTCCTAGCTGCAGCAATCAGAGAAGAAAAAGAAATAGAAGGAAACCAGATTGGAAAAGAAGTAAAGCTCTCGCTGTTTGCAGATGACATGATACTGTACATAGAAAACTCTCAGTTCATTTCAGTCGCTCAATCATGTCCGACTCTTTGCGATCCCATGAATCACAGCACGCCAGGCCTCCCTCTCCATCACCAACTCCCAGGTTCCACCCAAACCTATCCCCTTGAGTCAATGATGCCATCCAACCATCTCATCCTCTGTCATCCCCTTCTCCTCCTGCCCTCAATCTTTCCCGGCATCAGCGTCTTTTCCAATGAGTCAGCTTTTCGCATCAGGTGGCCAAAGTATTGGAGTTGCAGCTTCAACATCAGGCCTTCCAGTGAATATTCAGGACTGGTTTCCTTTAGGATGGACTGGTTGGATCTCCTTGCAGTCCAAGGGACTCTCAAGAGTCTTCAACACCACAGCTCAGCAGTATCACCTTGCTTCCATGGCGGCCCGGCCTTCCTTCACAGACATTTCCCACCACAATCTCCTCCCTCACATCCCCTCAATCTGTCTCTCCACAGTCAACAGCAGCCCTCGCCCTGGGATTGCTCCACAATCCCTAAACTCCAGTTCCCAGCTGCTGCACCTTCCAGGGGATCTATGTCCCTGTCCAGGGTATGTATGGCTGTGGCAAGGACTGTCTGAATCTCATTCCATTAAGGCTGCCACAGGTCAGCTGTTTCACTCTCAGCCTTAAATGTTTCTCCTCTGACTCAGACAATTGGCCCGAGGTGGGGATCAGATCCTTACTTCAGTTCCCCCACCCTCTGAGGTCAGGTCGAGTCCTACTAACACTCCTGTTTCTCCCCCTAGTTCCTTCATCCTACCGAGTTTTGCATGGGTCTGTATATTCTTTTCTGCAGGTTAGGTTCTCCCGCCTGCTCTTGGTGTTCTGCATGCACTTCTGTGTCCGAAGCTGTATTCCTGATGTATCCATGAAGAGAGATGTACTCCACACCCACCTACTCCTCTGCCATCTTGTTCTCCAGAACTTTGATTTTTATTTCTGAATAGTATACAGCTTTTTCCATTTTAATGTTGACGGACACTTGGATTGTTTCCAATTTGGGTCCCTTATAAATAAAATTGATATAAACATTCTTGAATAAATCTTTTGTAGGATAGTGACATTCCTTTCTTTTGGCAATACAGTTAAGAATGGAAATACTTGGTCATAGTAGGTGTATGCTTAGTTTTATTCAAGAGTGAGAAACTGTTTTACAAAGGGGTTGAATTATTTTATACTCCTACAAGAACCATATGAGAATTCCAGTTGCTCCACATCCACCACAGCGTTTTTTTACTTTTAATTATTTTGGTATCTCATCATGGTCTTTATTTACATTGCCCTGAGAAATAATGGGGAATCCCACAGACAGAGGAACCTGGTGGCTATAGTCCATGGGGTCGCAAAGAGTCAGACATGACTGAATCAATAGCATGCATGCCTGAGGACTAATGAGTCTCAATACCTTTTCACATACTATTGGTCATTCATATATCTCCTTTTGTGAAGTGCCTATTCAAGTCTTCTGCTTATTTTTTATTTAAATTATTTGTCCTTTTAATGTTTAATTCATAGGCGTTCTTTTACATTCAGGAGACAAGGTCTTTATCAGATATATGTTTATGAATATGTTCTCCTAGATTGCGGCTTGGCTTTTCTGTTTCTTAACAATGTCTCTTATGAACAAAAATTTCTAATGTTAATGAAGTCTAATTTATCATTTTTTCTTTTATAATCAGTGTTTTATATATCTTAAGAAATCTTTATCTCAAGATTGCAAAAATATTCCTCTGTATTTCCTTAAAGGAAACTTAATAGTTTAAGGTCCATATAGTCAAAGCTATGGTTTTTCCAGCAGTCATGTATGGATGTGAGAGTTGGACCATAAAGAAGGCTGAGCACCAAAGAATTGATGCCTTTGAATTGTGGGGCTGGAGAAGACACTTGAGAGTCCCTTGGACTGCAAGGAGATCAAACCAGTCAGTCCTAAAGGAAATCAACCCTGAATATTCATAGGAAGCACTGATGCTGAAGCTGAAGCTCCAATACTTGGGCCTCTTGATGCGAAGAGTTGACTCACTAAAAAAGACCCTGAAGCTGGGAAAGATTGAACACAAAAGGAGAAGGGGGCAGCAGAGGATGACCTGGTTAGATAGCATCACTGACTCAATGGACGTGAATTTGAGCAAATTCTGGGAGATAGTGAAGGACAGAGGAGCCTGGCATGCTATAGTCCATGGGGTTGCAAAGAGATGGATGTGATTTAGCAACGGAACAACACAGCAACTTAAGAGTCAAAGTTCCTTTTTCCCCCCACATAGGTATGTTTCAGCTTCATCATTTATTGAAGACACTCTTTTCCTTATTGAATTGACTTAACACTATATACATATAGTTCTATTCCAGATTCTCTCTTTTTTTTTCTTATCAGATTACAGCAGGTTTAATAGTGGCCCTCAAAGGAATGCCCAAGTTATAACTCCAGAACATGCAAAAGTGACCTTAATTTGAAAAATGATCTTTGTACATGTAATTGTGGATTTTGAGATGAGATCAACCTGGATTTAGGGTAGGCCCTTGTCTGTTGGCTTGTGTTCAGCTGCTCAATTGTGTGTGATTCTTTGTGACCCCGTGGACTGTAGCCCACCAGGCTCCTCTGTCCATATAATTTTCCAAGCAAGAATACTGGAGTGGGTTCCCATTTCCTACTCCACAGATTCTCTTTTCTGTTCCATTGCTTTATGGCTTATTTATCTACCCTTACGTCAACTGCACTGTCTTCATTATTAAACTTTTGGTAAGTCTTAAAATCTAATAGTGTGAGTCCTTCACTTTTGTTCCTTTTCAAGGTAAGACAGCTATTTTAATTTTTTGCATTTCAATATAAATTTTAGAATCAGCTTGTCAGTTTCTCCAAAACACCTGCTAGAATTTTGATTGGAATTGCATTCAATCAATAGATCAATGTGGTGAGAATTAACCAATCTTCCCTTGTAGCTCAGTCAGTAAAGAATCTGCCTACAGTGCAGGAGACCCAGGTTGTGCAGGAGACTTCCTGATCCCTGGGTCAGGAAGATACACTGGAGAAGGAAATGGCAACCCATTCCAGTATTCTTGCCTAGAGAATCCCATGGACAGAGGATCCTGGCAGGCTGCAGTCCACGGGGTCGCAAGAGTTGGACACAACTTAGCGGCTAAACCACCACCACACTCAACCAATCTTAACAATATTGAGTTTCCCAATTCATAAGCATCATATGTCTTTCCAGTTCAGCTTTTAAAAATTTCTGTTAGCAATGTTTTTATACTTTTCAATATATAGGTCTTTGCACATATTTTACTAAATATATTCCTAGGAATGTGTAAATGGCATTTTAAAAAAAAATTTTCCAGTTGTTTGTTGCAAATAAGCAGAGACGCAAATACTTTTGACTTTTTATCTCTTGGATCTGACAAAGTGGATTTTTAATTATAGTGGGTTTTTTTCCCCCTCCTTCCTTTTTTTTTTTTTTTAATTTTCCATTGAATTTTCTATGTACACCAGTGTGTTATCTGTAAATGAAAATAATTGATAGTTTTACATCTTCTTTCCTGTGTTTGTGCCTTTTACTTCTTATTCTTGCCTTATCATACTCACTGTCTCCCAGTACAATGTTGAATTGAAGGGATAAGAGGGAACAATTTTGCCTTAAAGGGAAAACAACAGTTCACCATTAGATTGTATGTTTGCCCTGGGCTTTTTGTAAATGCTTTCATCAGATTGGAAAAGTTCTCTTTATTTCATACTAAGGTGAGACTTTTTTTCATGAACATGTGGTGAGTTTTATCAAGTGCTTTTCCTGCATCTATTAACATGATCACATAATTTTTCCCCTTTATTCTTTGATGTGGTGAATTACATTGATTGATTTTTTGATACTCTACCAAACTTGCATAACCCTACTTGGTCATTATGTTTTATCTTCTTTATATACTACTATTTGCTTGAATTTGTTTAGAATTATTCCACTGATGTTCATGATGTTCATGGGGTCAATAGTTCTCTTTTTTGTACTTCCTTTGTCCAGTTTTGGTATGAAGGCTTTTCTGGACTCATAGAATTGAATGGGAAAATGTTCCCTCTTTTTATTCTCTGAAAGGGTTTTAATACTTGTATTATTTCTTATTTAAATGTTTGGTATTATTCACAAACCAAGTGTGCACTTGGGTCTGGGATTTCCTTTTGGGTAGACTTCTAATTATTTGAATTCTTCAACAAATATGGGAGTATTCACATTTCCTCCTTTTTATGGAAGTATAGTTGATTGATTAATGCAGTGTGGTGCCAATCTCTGCAGTATACTAAACTGACTCAGTTATACACACGTATATATATACTCCTTTTCCATTCTTTTCCATTACGTTTTATCATAGGATATTGACTATAGCTCTCTGTGCTATACATTAGGACCTTGTTTATCCATTCTAAATGTAATAGTTTGCATCTACCAACTCCAAACTCTCAGTCTATTCCTCTTCCTCCTCCCCCTTGGAACCACAAGTCTGTTCTCGACATCTATGAGTCTGTTTTTGTTTTGTAGATAGGTTCATTTCTGCCATATTTTAGATTCCACATGTCAGTGATATCATACGGTATTTGTCTTTCCATTTCTGACTTATTTCACTTAGTGTAATAATCTCTATTAATAGTTGCATTCACGTGACTGCAAGTGGCATTATTTTGTTCTTTTTATGACTGAGTAGTAGTGCTTCGTTTGTACATAACACATCTTCTTTATCCATTCAGCTGTCAATGGATATTTAGGTTGCTTCCATGTTTTGGCTATTTTGAAAACTGCTGCCCTAAGCATAAGGGTGTATATATTTTTTTTTGAATTATAGTTTTATCTGGATATATATTCCTAGGAGTGGGATTGCTAGATCATACGGCAATTCTATTTTTAGTTTTCTGAGAAACCTCCATACTGTTTTCCATAATGGCTGTATCAACTTACATTCCCAGCAACAGTGTGGAAGGGTTCCCTTTCCTCCACACCATCTCCAGCATTTGTTATTTGTAGACTTTTTATGACAGCCATTCTGACTGGTGTGAGATGGTACCTCATTATAGTTCTGATTTGCATTTCTCTAATAATTGAGCAACTTTTCATGTGCCTATTGGCCATCTGTATGTCTTCTTGGAGAAACGTCAATTAAGGTCTTCTGCCCATTCAAATTTTCTATATTTACTTTTAATAATTTCAGTTAGTTGATTTTTGTAAGCAAATAGCCCATTGTTCTAAGTTGTCAAATGTATCATAATAAAATTACTAATAATATCCCCTTTGCTGCTGCTGTTGCTGCTGCTAAGTCGCTTCAGTTGTGTCTGACTCTGTGCGACCCCATAGACGGCAGCCCACCAGGCTCCCCTGCCCCTGGGGTTCTCCAGGCAAGAACACTGGAGTGGGTTGCCATTTCCTTCTCCAAATATCCCCTTTATCACTCTCTTAATGTCTGTACGGTCTATACAGATGTCATCGAATTTGTATTTCTCCCTCTTTTGAGGGGTCAGTCATCCTGTGGGATTATTCATTTTATTAATACTTTAAAGAACCAACTTTCCTTTTTATTGGTTTTCTTTATTTTGCCTATTTTTTCATATTTTTTATTCCATTGAATTTTGCTCTTCTATTATTTTCTTCCTTCTACTTTTTTTGTCTTGCAAAAACAATAACTTTATTTCTTTTTAGGAATAAAGAAAGAAAGAAGGACTTTAGAGCAGTTAACATAAAGAATGAGAAAGTCATTAAAATTGACAGATAGGAGACCATCAGTGACTTGTTTCATTGTATAAAGGAAAGACTTAGAGTCAGACACATTTGAGCTCTGGTAATGGAATCTGTTTTTCTTTTTGACCATCCATTGTATGAACACAACTTGCTTTATTTAAGAATCCCCCTGTCCCCCAACACAAACACACACACACACACACACACAAACTATGATTCTTGAAGGGATACAAAACCTATCTCCCGTTATAAACATGAAAAATTCCAGAAATTTACTTCCCCAAGAAAACTTGTAGCTAGGATACAGGCCCATGATCTGAGTTTTGCCAGTCAGAAAAACATACCTCATAATAGGGGACCATAAGAAATTGTCCCTAGTGTAGCAGTAGTTGCAGAAATATTAAGTTCCTAGGGAAGCAACAAGACTGATGCTGATGCAGGCATCCAGTATCCACTTGGCAGTGTTGGCAGTGTGAAAGAGTGAAAGTGTCGGCAGTGTGAAAGAGTGAAAGCCACAATGTGCAAAGCAGCCAGAAGTGTCCTCATTCATACACCTCTGGATGAATGAGATCACCCCTAATTATACAGCCCTCAATCTAGGTCTGTAGACTTGCCTGGGGTTCTATGAGTCTACCTGGCAACATAATTCATTCTCTGCTGAAATTAGGCAGCCTTAGTTTCTGTTCCTTGCAACTAGGAGTCCTGTCTCTTTTAGACTGAATCCAAGCACCATGCTTACTAGCTGAGTGACTGTCACCAGATGGGTGATCTTTGTGCAATGTTCTGAACCTTTTTTTCCTCAACTATTAAATGAAAGAAATGGTACCTACCTCAGTGTAGTTATGATTATTACATAACATCTACAGAGCACCTGAAGTGTAATTGGTGCTAAATAAAGTTAAGTCCATGAAAATAAAAATTTATTACCCCATAAAATGTTGATTCAATCTCTTTTAAAGTAATTATCAAATCATATGTCATAGATCAAAATGGTGAATAAGAAATTTGAGGGTAGAGATAAACAAGATAGTCTTTACCTTCCAAATTTCAAGAATAAGAAAAGGCAAGCATAAGGTATTAACTCAAGGGGGAGCAGGGTTGAGATAAGATATTTTATCTTTGTTAGGAATTGGAAGACCTGAGTTTGTTTGTAAGATAATAAAATGAAACTAATAAAGAGTAATTTAGACATATAAGATGGCTGACAAAAAGTTGACAAAAGTTCTTTAAAGGTTCTAGATTAGAATCATATTTTGTTGCAAAAATATACAGAATACATACTAGGTACCATAAGACACAAAGAATAAGAAGTATTATCCAGGTGGGGGAAGTTCCTGTTTAAGTTAAATCTATACATACTCTGTATCTTGTCATCATAAAATTGAATTGTTTATTGAAAAAGGCAAGAAGCTCTCCTGTGATTTTCTGCTTTTAACCACAAAAGTTTTATAGTTATCTCCCATGGAATGTAAACCTTGACTACAAAGCTATGATAACTGCAAATCTTCCTTTACATAGTTGTCGTAAAAATTATATTTGGACACTTTATGTTTATTATAAAAGTAATTTTTGCTAGAATATGTTTGTTATAGTAAAATGGAACTTACTTTTCTTTTATAATGTACACACCAGCTCTGTGTCAATGGTTAGCAACTTTGTGAACCCACAACAGTATTCTCTCACTATGATCTACATGGTAGATCCTTTTGTCCTACTTTTCCCCTCAAAAACTTGTGTTTAAAATTAAATTTGTGGTTCTAACAGATTTTTCTTTAATTTTATTTTTTATTGGAGTAGAGT
Source organism: Cervus elaphus (assembly GCF_910594005.1). Lineage (NCBI taxonomy): Eukaryota > Metazoa > Chordata > Mammalia > Artiodactyla > Cervidae > Cervus > Cervus elaphus. The sequence continues at coordinate 38,468,768 of NC_057839.1, forward strand.
TAATGTACAATGTTGTGTTAGTTTGAGATGTATAGCAAAGTGATTCATGTGTGCGTGTGTATGTGTGTGAAAGTAAAAGTGGTAGTTGTTCAGTTGTGACCCCACAGACTGTAGCCTGCTTCTCTGTCCATGGAATTCTTCAGGCAAGAATACTGGAGTGGGTAACCATTCCCAATCCAGGGATCAAATCCAGGTCTCCTGAATTGCAGGCAGATTCTTTACAATCTGAGCCACCTGGGAAGCCCATATGTAAATGGGCTTCCAAGGTGGTGCTAGTGGTAAAGAACCTGCCTGCCAATGCAGGAGACATAAGAGACATGGGTTTGATCCCTGGGTCAGGAAGATCCCCTGGAAGAGAGCATGGCAACCCACTCCAGTAAATGGACAGAGGAGCCTGCCAAACTACAGTCCATAAGGTGCCAAAGAGTTGGACATAACTGAAGCAACTTAGCCTGCATGCATACATATATATTCAGGTAGATATATAAATACTTTTTCAGATTCTTTTTCGTTAATAGGTTATTGCAAAATATTGAATATAGTTCCTTGTGGTAACAGATTTACTGCTAAATACCATATGAAGCTCTTTTCATATGGTATTCTCTTCCCCTTCCTCCCTTCAAGAGAGCAGTTTTGGTAGAGCGGTGGGGATCACAGCCAGACTGAAATGCATTAGGGAGAAAACAGCAGTGAGGAAATGGAGGCAGGCAATTAGCCTCCACTTTAAAATGTTGGGGGTAAATGACAGGGCACAAAGATAAGATGCAAACTCAAGAGAGTGGAGAGTTAAGATAAAAAATGATGTTTAGACGGGATGGCCTGCACTTGTGTGTAAGACAAGGAGCAGGAGCCTGTGCAGAGGGAGGAATTGAAAACTCAAGAGAGAGGAAATAAGAGTAATAAAACAAAATCCTGGAAAAAGTAGGAAAAAGTGGGGGATCAAGGATCTATAGGATGGGACTGATGTTTGGGAAACATTTTCTTCCTCTGGGAAAAAAAGAAAAGGAGCAAATGGTGGAAATTTTAGGATGAACATGAAAGTGCATGGTCAGATACTTGTAAAATTCATGAGGAGCCAAGGGCTGAGAAGTGAGTTTGGCAGCCAGAGGAAAACGGAAAGTGCTTAGAGATTGCTCAGAGGAGAATGCCATGGAGAAGTCTTGGATTGAATAAAATGATTATTGAGTAGCAGTGTAGCCACAAATGAAACACCAGTGGATTCAGTAAGCAAAGTTCCTTGCTTTTCTCTAGTTACATGTGGGTGTAGAGAATCTTTAATAGCACTTGAAATATTAGGGACAATGGTTTTACCATGAAGCTACAGAGCTTTTGGAAAGAACTAAGAAGAAAACAGGACCACACAGAATCAAAACGATGGAGCTGAGAGGGACATCTGAGACCCAGAGCCCACCTGTCTACCCTCAAGCAGAAAGATAGCTGGATGACCCACTGGCCATACCTCACAATAAGATAGTGTCCCCTAAGACCTTGAAAGTGAAAGAAATGGAATCATCCCTAACATTTAACATTTTGATATCAATATACAATAGATTGGAACAGAAATATGCATTGCCAGCTTCATAAAGAGACTCCCAGACCTTCTAGAGCAGATGGTGTGATCTGACTAACTATATTAACATATCTAAAGAAAGTGTCAACCAGCCTTAGAAACAGAGAAAAGAGCACTGTCCAAAGGGAAAGAGTACCTTGGGCAGTGGACTTTGAGTTTTCTGGTCCCATCAGCAAGATCATCCCTAAAACAGAGCAAAAGGAGTAACATGTGGTCTTTACCTCCTGCCACTCAATGGTTTAATCATCTGATTTGGTGCTAACCTAGAACTATTCACACCATAATTTGGCTTCCTCCAATCATGGGTCTTTCCATAGGGAGACAATGCTCAAGTCCTTCCCATTCAGGTCACTATGATAATTATTTCTTACTGTAAATGTATTAACCTGTGACCAGTTTTACTTATCAGTCATATGAACTTGGCCAACATAAGCCCACCTCTGAATGCCTAGGTGAGCTGATGGTGGGTTTCTGAATCTGCAGGGCTGAAGTTAGTTGGAATTCACGAAAGGAAGGCCTCACCCTTCAAGTGCTCAGGGGAGATAACAGGCTGGCCTTCCGCTGGTGAGAAGCCACATCTACATAGTTTTTTCCATCTTGAAACAAAAATCGGTATACAGCAGATTGGACAAGGTCCTATGTATTTCACCCTTACTTGCCATATGGATGTCCTTTGCTGCCCCTCCAGATGGCCCTGGATGGTAGAGTCCCTTACTTCAAAGGGAAATTGCCCTGAGGCTGGCAGGCAATTATAATGTCAAAACTGAGTCAATATCATCTATGGACAGGGAGGCCTGGCATGCTGCAGTCCGTGGGGTCGCAAAGTCGGACACAACTGAGTGACTGAACTGACTGACTGGCAGCCTTTGAGGAGCCAGTAGTCAGCAATTTTTTTTTTTTTTTTGTCTTTTTGGTAAAACTCCAGGCTGATGGCTCTAGATTGCATATTTCTTTCTCTGTAAAAGCTTTGTTAACGGTTTGCAGGAAACAGAAAAGAGGAGCCTTCAAAATGCCCACACAAGCTGTGCTCCTGAAAGGTCTTCCAGCCACAAGGTGCAGTTTTCTCTCCAGGATCTGGGAGGTCTTACCTACTTAAAAAAAAACAGCTGTTTGCAAGGCAGGTGGAATGCCTCGAGGAAGGGATTCAGTTTTTCATCTTGATGCTGATATCTTTGCGCATGACAGCTCTCCCATCCCGCCCCCGTGTCCTTTGCCCTGCTGAAAGATAAACACAGGGCGCTTAGCATTTTCCCAAAGTGCACATTCATCGGGACTGGCTCTTATTTTCCCCACCACTGACTTTCACGGTGGACTTTTTACATGTGTTGTGGGGTCAGGTGTGGGATACAGGGGAGGGAGGGACTGTATTTTGTTAAGATCAAACCTGTGATTGATCTACCTGGGATTTCTTCTAGCTATATAACAAGAAAAGGGATAAACGAGTCCACTAATGCAAACACCTGGGTTGTGGGTGGCCAAAGACAGGGCTGGCTGGGGTGACCCAGGCAAGGAGTGGGGATTAGACAGGAGAGTGGGAGGCAGATCAGGAGCCATGATACAAGAAAAGGTGGAGGAGGAAAGACATATTTCTCCCAAGAAGGAATCTATAAAAATTAGACTCTGGGGAAACAAGAAAGGAACCTGGACCAAAGGACATGACTACCCAGAAGGGCTGTAGAACAGACAGAAATGCCAGGGCAGAAATGTCCCTGGGCTTAGCTCTGAAGAGATTGTATAAAGCCTGGTGGGCCCATGGGGTCGCAAAAGACTCGGACACAACTGAGCAACTAAACAGCAATAACCAATAAACATAAGATCCAGATACAGTCTGATAGAGGCTCTTCTGTGCAGAGAAAGCCCTTTCATCTTTTTTCTTTTTTTGGCCATACCTCATGACATGTGGAAATTTCCTGACCAGGGATCAAACCTGAACCCCCTACAGTGGAAGCATAGAATCTTAACCACTGGACCACTAGGGAAGTCTAAGAAAGCCTGTTTTACTTAATTAGGTCTATAAGATCAAAGATACTAATAGCAAAATAATTTTGTGATCAAACAAACATGAAATATGGCAATTTAATGAATCAAGACAATATGAAGTTTTTAAATGTTAAAACAAATTTAGAAGAGTTTTGGTTGTCATGGGAAATTTGCCCAGGGGCCAGAGGGGTGTAGGGGTATTGGGTGGGGTTTGTGGTACAGGGTGGGGATTATGGTTCTTTTCTCCATCCTGCTGCTTCTGAGTCTTTAGAAAAAAATTTGGGATCCTTCTGACTCCACTGAGAAAGCTTGTGCTTCAGATCCAGTGGTGCTATTAGCAACAGGACTCGGGATCCTTGCAGGGGCCTACCTCAGCGTTCACCAACAGCAAGCCTCGTCGATGACCACAATCAACAGTCACTTGAGCCTCTGAAGTCCAGAACTTTAATAGCCTTAACAGCACTCAATTTTCCACGAGTGCAGCATAACGGTTACAGTCTAGACTGCCTAGACTTGGACTCTGGCTCCTGCACTGAGTTATTGCATTGGCCAAGAAGTTCCCTTGGTTTTTAAATATTAATAAAAATAAAAGACACCTTTTCCATTTTCACCAAGAATTTTATTGAACAGCACATTCACTGTTTTGTTCCACTACCTTCTGCCGTTTTTTTAGCAACTTCATAATTCCATCTTTTCAAAACTTTTTATCTTTTCAAGCAAACAACTGTTTCAGGTGACTTTTACAGTCTTCAAGGGATGGAATTTTTCTTCCATTAGGAGAACTTTGTGAAAACCAAAATAAACGGAAATCCAGAGGTGTAATGTCTGGTGATTATGGTGGATGAATCATGACTTCCCAGTCAAGCTGTAACACTTTTTGCCTGGTCATCCAAGAAACATGCAGTCTTGTGTTATCCTGAGGAGATATTATGCATAATCTGTTGACAAATTCTGGATGCTTTCTGTCGAGTGCTGCTTCCAGTTGGTCTAATTGGGAGCAGTACTTGTTGAAATTATTGTTTGGTTTTCCGGAAGAAGCTCATAGTAGAGGACTCTTTTCCAGTCCTACCATGTACATGATATCACCTTCTTTGGATGATGAACCACAGCCTTTGGTGGTTCATTTCACTTACCCCATGATCTTTCCCATTCCACATTATTGTATAGTATCCACTTTTCATCACTCATCAAAATTTGTTTTAAAAACAGAATGTTTACTTTACATATCAGTTGAGAATCTCATATAGAAATATGGTCAAGACGGATTTTTTTCACTTAAGTTCTGTGAAACCCAAACATCAAAGCAATTAACATAAGCAAGCTGGTGCAAATGGTTTTCAGTGCTTATTTGGGATATTCGGAATATGTCGGCTATCTTCCATGTAGTATAACATTAATTATTCTCAATTAATGTCTTGATTTGATCCCTATCAATGTCAACTGATTTACCCCACCATGAAGCATCGCCCAGAGAGAAATTTCTAGCATGAAACTTCAAAAACCAATTTTGACACATCTGATCAAATTTGACACAGTACCTTCTGTATACACCACATAAATCTTTTTTGTGTGTTTCAGTTGTTTTTACCTTTCTTGAAATACTAAAGCACAATAAGCTGAAAATGTTTTTTTTTCTTCTAACTTTTAATATGAAAATGGCTACACAAAAATTCACCGATTTTTGAAAAAAGTATTTATTTGGCTGTATCAGGTCTTAGTTGTGGCAATGTGGAATCTTCCTTGTGGCATGCAGGATCTTTCCTGGCAGTGCACGGGCTTCTCTAGCTGTGGACTGTGGGCTTCTTTATAGTTGTGGCATGGGGGTTCTAGAATGTGGGCTCAGTAACTGAGGTGTTTGGGCTTAGTTGGCCCACAGCATGGGATCTAACCCAACCAGGGATCCCGATCAGGGATCAAACTCTCATTCTCTGCATTACAAGGTAGATTCTTAACCACTGGACCACCAGTCTCCAAAAATTCACCAATTTTGATAAACTTTTTTAAAATTCATGCTGATATGACAGCTGTCACATTACAACCTAACAAAACCATTTGGAATGAAGTTAAAGACAACTGCTAAGTGCTACTAGGGCCATCTTAGGGAATTTTGGCCAACCTAACACTAAATAGAGCCACTCTGGTAGAAAGAGGGGCTCTACACCTACGTCACGGAGACATAGTGGTAAAGAATTCACCTGCCAATGCAGGAGACATGGTTTGATCCCTGGATTGGAAAGACCCCACTGGAGCAGGAAATGGCAACCCACTCCAGTATTCTTGCCTGGAAAATTCCATGGACAGAGGAGCCTGGCGGGCTACCAGTCCATAGGGTTGCAAAGAGTCAGACACGCCTGAGCAACTGAGCATGCACACAGCATCAAAGACCTAGGCACATCTGTGCAAGAACTGCCAGCCTCCACCTGGTTCTTTCTTCAGAACCTCTCCTAGTTGGTGGGACGTCTCTCCCTCACCAGCTCCACCCCTACTTCATTGTCCCTCGCCTGCTGGTCACCTCTAGGACTCCTCTAATATGCTATTCTTTCTGTACCACGATTTATGTTGAGTTCCATTGTGTACCACTCTGCCAGCTAGTCCTCCACTAGAAAAAAAACTGGACCACACAGCTTCATGGAGGGTTAAAGGTTGACACCTCTCGAGGTAATAGGAATAGACAACGTCTAAGTGCTATGCCAAGTGATTTCACTTCATCTTCACAACAGCAACGAAGGAGCAATGAAGGAGTAATATCATCCCCATGTTTTCAGGAGGAAATCAAAGCTAGAGAGGGATTAAGTAACTCTGCTAGGGTCACATCTTTAACAAGTGGCCAAGCAGAAAACACCAGAGACTCGGGTTTGATCTCTGGGTCAGGAAGATACCTTGGAGGAGGAAATGGCAACCCACTCCAGTATTCTGGCCTGGGAAATCCCATGGACAGCGGAGCCTGATGGACTACAGTTAATGGGGTTGGAAAGAGTTGGACACGATTGAGCATGCATGCACCTAATGCACCTGAACCAGATTTTAAACCCAAGCATTTTTCCCTACGGACATTTTGCTCTTAACCATCATGCAAGTCTGCTTTAGCCACAGAACCTTCAGACACCACCCTCTTGGTAAATCTTGAAATAGAAAAAACTTCTGGAAAAGAGAGAAGTTTTGCTCAATGCTCCTTACATGACACCACATAAGTCACTGCTTTTCAAAACAGTTTGGTTCAAACAGCATTCCCTAGCCAATTTAATGGGTTGTGAGTAGTAGTTCAAAAAATTAAAATGAAATAAAAAAGAATGTAACAGAAGAGAAAATACCAGAGGGCATGGCACACACAAAAGTAAATGTTATTTTAGTTAACTTTTGCTTCAGTTTTCTATATATGCATATGTTTGTGTATTGTATGGTTAATACAGATGCATACGTATTTGTACATGAGTACCAACGTTTGTGGGCTTACCCAGTGGCTCAGCAATAAAGAATCACCTGCAATGCAGGAGACATTAGAGACTTGGGTTCGATCCCTGAGCCAGGAAGATCCCCTGGAGGAGGCCACAGCAACCCACTTCAGTATTCTTGCCTAGAGAATCCCATGGACAGAGGAGCCTGGTGGGCTACAGTCCATGGGGTCACAAAGAGTCAGACACAATGGAAGCAACTGAGCATACACATATGTACCAACCACTGTAAAGTCGCACAATGTATTCTTTCTTTTAATTGAAGTATAGTTGATTTACAATGTTGTGTTAGTTTCAGGTGTATAATAAAGTCATTCATACACATATATATGGATTATATATATATATGTATATATATATAGTTGCTTAGTCACTAAGTTGTGTCAGACTCTTTTGTGACCCCATGTATATATATATATCCTTTTTCAGAGTTTTATCCATTATATGTTATTATAGGATATTGAATAGAGTTTTTTGTGCTATACATCTTTGCTGTTCATTTGTTTTATGTATAGTAGTATGTATCTGTTAATCCCAAACTCTTAATTTATCCCTCCTATCCACCCCCCTCCCCACCTCCAGACAATGTACTCTTAACCATGGGTCAAGGTCAAATGAGTTTGTTTCACACTTGGGTGCTGGTTTAATCTGCTGCCTCCTTTATCTGGCCCTGGAGAAGCAGAGAACTTTGTAGACAGCTTCACTGGCCTGAGCTCAACTCAGCACTCTGTTTAGGGCTCCTGCCTGACTACTAGAGAAGCAGAGGCCCCATGAGCAAAGCTGTGCTCTCAGCAAATGTTCTCCCCCACTTTTCCCCAGCTGCTCCATTCAGCACATCCTGAAGGCAGGGTAGCAACTTGGGCCAGACTCACCAGGAGTCTGTGAGGATCCAAAAGGAGTGTGTAATTTAAATATTAGTGATATTCACATGATAATGGACCATGAGCCCTTTTTCAGTGGATGGAAACAACAGAGGTAGATCTTAGTTAGCAAGAAGAACTGGTTAAATTATAGCCCCAAACAACATTGTCTCTAAGACCAATCTAGGAGCAGTGCTATAAATTTAAAAGTGAATTTAACAAAATGTGAGGATGAAATTCTTGCTCTTTGTCCTAAACATCAGAATTTCTAGTTGGTTATGACTCTGTCAATAAGATATTTGAGACCAGAGCTGTGATGATCAACCATTGGCCGATAAACTTGAGGGCTAACATCAGTTAGTATTAAAATATGGTAACTTACCAAATGAAGATATTCTTATAAGCTCCTTGATATAGATTGATACATATATAATCTTCAGAACAACCCTGTTAGATTTAATTATTATCTCCATTTTGCACTTGGGGAAATTGAAGCTTGAGAGGTTAAATTTTGTCCACGGGCTTCCCTGATGGCTCAGATGGTAAAGAATCTGTCTGCAGTGCAGGAGACCTGGGTTTTATACCTGGGTCAGGAAGATCCCCTGGAGAAGGGAATGGCAACTCACTCCAGTGTTCTTTCCTGGAGAATTCCATGGACAGAGGAGCCTGGTGGGGTCACAAAGAGTCGACATGACTGAGTGACTAACACTTTCATTTTTCATTACATTCATCTATTAAGAACTCTATTGATTGCTATGGTAGATTGACTGCAGAAATAGCCCTATTTTAAAAAAAAAAAACTGTATTTGCATCCCTTGAAATGTAACTGCCACTCCAATTATAGGGTGTTGAAGCCTATTTCTGTTGAATTGAGACTGGCCTTGTGACTTTCTTTGGCCAATAGATATGGGGGAAATGACTGCATGTGGTGTCTAGGCCTCTAGAGGACATGTATGCTTCTGCCTTCTCTTTTGAATGCTTTCTTCTACCTAGGAAACAAGCCTAGGCTAGTTTGATAGAGATTGAGGGGCCACTTGGAGCTGAGATGAATCATCCTAGCTGAGGACAATCTAGACCAACCAGCCCCTCTCCAGCCCACCAACCTGCTGACTGCAGATCCACACACAAACCCAGCTAAGACTGGCAGCTCTGGCTCAGATCAGCAGAACTGTCCAGCCAATCCATAGATTAATGAAAAAACAATAAATTGTTGTTTGGGACATCAAGTGTTATGATTTGTTATACAGCATTATTGTAGCAATAGATAACAGGTAGAGTTGCCTTCCCAGTCATTTCTTTGCTTTGAAGGCAAAATCTGCTTCCCACTACAGAAGTTTAAAAAGCGTATGTTCACATTTTGAACTATTTTGTAGTTAGGGTGATTCAGTTCTGGCAGATGTACAGGGAAGTCAGTATGGTAGGAGGATATGTGGGGAGGGAAATAATGCTGAGAAACATTTTCCTTTCTGAAAAGAAAGAAACTGGCAGTGAGATAGTGATTTTCTCCTTTCTTCTCTACCTGCTTTGAATAAAATCATTAAAAATAGCATTGGAGCAACAGCAGACATTTTGTGGTCATGAGGCAAGAAGCCTAGGAACAGCAATCTAACACTTTGGAAAGAATGGAAAGCTGAAAAGATCCTAGGTTTCTGGCCACATTACTCAGTCGCAGAAATGGGCTTTTCTGCAGAAACTGGCTAAACCAGAAACTGGCTAACCTTTTGATTTCTTTATTATTTAAGTGATTGTGTGTTGGCTAAGTATTGATATATGTGATTGAACTTTGTACAAACACATTGGAATCCAGGTCTTGGTGCTAACATTTATGCAAATAGGAATGAGTGACCTCTCTGGGAAAGGCAGCCTTGCCCAGGGCATGCAACCTAATGAGCAAATTGGGGGCTGGATCTCAGGTCCCTTGACCAAATGGCCTTGTGTAGTGCATAACCTGCTCAGTCATCCTTGGTGACCCTGCTGGAGTTCTACAAATTCAGGATGTTTTTAGGATGCTTCTTCCAGGATTGCCTTCAAACCCCAGTTGGCATTCATTTATTGTTTCCAGTGGTAGCAAATCCTTGGCTGTTAAAGCTAAATTTGATTTGGGAAATAGTCAAAATTATTTTGATCCCAGAGGGGGCAACAATGGAAGTGTGCCACTCAGATCTCCTGCTGCTGGGAGCACAACTGACTAATGGCCCCAGTTACCGCCCCTTGGGATGCACCGCACTTACGCCATTTGGCTTCCAGACAATGACAGCATGACGGGGAATGAAGGCAGGCAGGCCCTTCCCAACAAGACACGGGACTCAGGGGCTCCCCATCAGCCTGGCTGAACATTTCTCAGAACTGCTGTCGCCAGGATTCTTCTCACCCAGGCCTTCTTTGATTCTTCTCTCCTTCCACACATGTCAGACCTGCAATACAGTCTCAAGACTCTTCCTGCTTTCCTTGCTTCCACCTTTTCCTTGCACATCTGGCCTCTTCTTGGCATCTGCTCAGCAGATCCAGCCCATAGTACCAAGTTTAGTGAAAGGATAAGGGGTGGTCATCAACCTGTTTAACAATGGCCAATTTCAAAGTACCAACAGTTTAGCAACCAGCTCAGGGCTTCCCTGATAGCTCAGTTGGAAAAGAATCCACCTGCAGTGCAGGAGACCCCAGTTCGATTCCTGGGTTGGGAAAATCCCCTGGAGAAGGGATAGGCTACCCAAACCAGTATTCTTGGGCTTCCCTTGTGGCTCAGCTGGTAAAGAATCTGCCTGTAATATGGGAGACCTGCATTCTATCCCTGGGTTGGGAAGATCCTCTGGAGAAGAAAAAGGCTACCCACTCCAGTATCCTGGCTAGGAGAATTCCATGGACTGTATAACACATGGGGTCACAAAGAGTTGGACATGACTGAGCAACTTTCAAAGGAAATGTTAGAAGTAGCTATAAAATAAGATGACTTTTCTGATGTAACTGATAAAAGGGACTCAATGAATATTGGTTAACTATTGAATAAGTGAAAAGGTTTTAAAATAAAATAATGTCATCTCCTATAGTTCTGCCTAAATGTCTACTGGCTTGGGTGCATAGGGTGGACCTCCAAGTTATCTTGTTGCTGCTATTGTTGTCTAGTCACTAAGTCAAGTCTTACTCTTTGTGACCCCATGGACTGCGGCACATCAGGCCTTCCTGTCCTTCACTATCTCCTGGAGTTTGCTCAAACTCATGTCCATTGTGTCGATGATGCCATCCAACCATCTCATCCTCTGTTGGCCCCTTTTCCTCCTGCCTTCAATCTTTTCCAGCATCAGGGTCTTTTCCAGTTAGTCAGCTCTTCACCACAGGTGACCAAAGTATTGGAGCTTCAGCTTCAGCATCAGTCCTTGCAATGAACATTCAGGGTTGATTTCCTTTAGGATGGACTGGTTTGATCTTGCAGTCCAAGGGACTTTCAAGAGTCTTTTCCAGCACCACAATCCAAAAGCATTAATTCTTTGGGAGTCTCCAAAAAGATTTCTCACATGTGTTCATCTTATTCTCAGTCTGCTCTGGCTCCCACTTCTTTTACATCTGCCTGGAAAGCCACTGGGAAAAGTCCTATGGCTACCATTGCCTATCTTATCTTGGGAACACCAAACCCCAGGGACCACTGAAAGAAGTTCCAAATCTTCTAATTCCTCTTGAACATGAAAGGGGCCAAATCATATAGGGAGGCCAGGAGAGAAGATGGGGAAGGATGGTTTTCTCTCCAACTCCATGCTACAGTTTTTACTTGAACCTATTTGTAAGCATCTCTCATGACTAGATAAGGAACACTTCATCAGAGTCTGCTACTAAGCCCTTTTATTCACCGGGGTCTCAAAATCAGTCCAAGGGACCAGGTAAGGACAGACACCTTCCACTCCAGCTAAAATTCTAGATTTCCATCCTCCTCTAAACTTCCTCAGCCCTCTCTCTAGGCAACAAACAATGAAACTAAAGATGCTCTGAATATGAAATAATATATTAACTTTATTTTCTTATATTCTGTATTCTTAATGCTCTGGCACCATGGGCCTTGCTGATTCTGGAGAAATTGTCCCTCCCAAGGCTGGCTAATTTCCAGAGACAGCAAATAACTCTGTTGAGAGAATGTCTTTCATCTAATATCTTCAAATATCTCCAAATTTTGTATCTAAAATGAAGACAACTACTGATATAATTAAATCAATTGAGAAGGTGTACATGAGATATTCTATAAACAAAAAAGGGCTATTCAAATATAACCAACCAATCCAGAGTCCAAACTTACCAACTAACACCTTTCTCCTAGATCTCACAGAGCCATATCCCCCTGCCCTAATCACTCCAGGGCCAGGTACAAGGCAACTAGGGATAGTCCCTACATCCTAGAACCTGTTGAAATTATTCAAACTAGCCAATCCTAATCTGTCCAACCAGCTTACCAAGCCTGGTCCATTCCTTCTCACAAATCCACGATAAAGGCTCTTGCCCATATTTTCTGCTCATGCCTCCTGTCTCCTGAATAACCCTGGTGCTTCCCCAAGTGGCCCTATAGAACATGACATGCCCCCTCCTTTTGAGAACTGTAAGTGACAAACTACCTTTTCAGTGGTCATTATTTCCAGATCTGTTGGCCTCATCATACCAGACTAATAATAAAACTACATTTTAAAATAAATGGATATTGGGGAGATTTCAGTGTGAGGGCATCTATACTAGCAACAGACAATCCCCAACTTTTTGTTCTGTTTGAACAGCCCTTTTTTGTTTACAAAGGACACATCTCAATTGCTTTAATTCTATCAGCAACTGTCTTCATTGTTAAGATAAAATTTGGAGATATTTGAGCCACTGCAACATTATTGAAAGAAATGTCTGTTTTCTATGAGGATGTGTGTGAGGCACAGGGCCAGAAGGGCTAGCATGAGCATTGTGGTATTGGTTTTAAAGAGGGCTCTAGACACACACCAATGAAAAGAACAATCTCAGCCTCTCATACTTCCTGAGAACCTCCTATGTGCCAGGGACCAATACAGATCATTTTCATATGTTAACTCATTTAATCCTCATATCAAGCTGAGTTAATACCCAAGGTGCCTACTATTATTTTCCCTGTTTTATAGACAATCTGAAACCAACTCTTTGAAAGTTGGTCTCTGTCATATAATAATAGAGCTGCAAATAACTTCAGAGATCAACCCTCCCCATTTTACAGATGAATTAAATATGTTTATGCATTCAACTCTACTGGAAGATTTTGTCATTTTTGAGCACATTCTCCAAATATGGCATACGTACCCTGATCTTGCCAATAGTGAGTTCTGACTCCTGTGACCTCTAGTCCAGCTGTGTCATACAAGGGAAGTGACACCTACTATAATAACCTCAAACCCCATAATCCATCACACATAACTTTGAAACTACTAAAGGGAAGTGTGTTACAATAACCAAACACACCTAGTGTATATCCCAAGGATTGCCTAAATATTTCCCATTTACGCTATTTTGAGAACTGGCTTCCAGCCCAGTTCCGACAACAGTGTTCAAGATTAAGTGGAAGGCCATGTGAGTATGGTAAATGAAAATACAGTTTTCCCCCCAAAGGGCTATTAGTTATGAGTTTATTTTCTTGTGCGTGTGAGATCTCTTTCTAAGCATTTATGAAATATGTACTTTGCAATTGTCTCACTTACTGGAAAAATGTGTGTGTCCTATGAGGTTTCTAGAGGACAATGGTATGTCAACTCTCATCAGCCTGCCTTCAGAAGATTCTGCAGAAGCTGGGCCCAAGAGCCCCCTTAGACTACCTCTCCCATAGCAACCGCCTCACTCTTGGCAAAGGCACAGACTCTCTGCTCTGCTCAGCTCTGGCAACATCAGTCGCCTTAATAAGCTAAGGGTCCTAGACAACAGCCACCTAAAGAGAGCTCAGGGGGCAACAGGAGCTAAGTTCCTGGGCACAGTCCTACTGTTTCTGGATTAGAGCCCTTGGTGGCATAGCCCCATCTTTGGGCACAGCCCATTTCAGTTCCATTGGCCGATGATAATCTGATGCATTCATTTGGCTGGAATGTTCTGAGCAGGATGGTAATCAAATTTCAATGACTTGGATGACCCTTATCGTCTCTCCCACCCCTGCCTGTTTCTGTACCAAGTCTAAAGCTTATAGGAAAGTGGAATACTTGGGATATGATATTTTCCAAGATTGAACAGCTGGCTTATATCTATTAAATTGCAGCTTTAAATTAATATACTCTATACTTCCCCTGTAAACCAAGGAAAACAGCAATGTACTGCAAAACTGGAAAGATTTCTGAGTTCTTTTAGATTGTGCCTAAAGGCTTATATTACAGTTTTGAAAAAGACCAGGATCTTGGTAATGAGTCACTGAGTGTGTATGCCAAGCAAATTTACCAGGTTCTTTGACACAATGTAATTGTGCTTTAAATTCTCCCAATTAGAATATTTACTCCACTGCCTAAAATAAAGTTATAGCTTGGAGTTCAATCTTCAGACATTCAATAATGACTTATCATCTATTGTCATAGTTCAAAGTTCATATTCATAATTAATATGCAACATTTTCACATTTATAGGATGAGTAACTGATCCAAGGAGTGTTCCTCTGGTGTTCACATCGTTACTTTATCCATTTCTGGTGAAGCAAGGATCATAGCAGTATGTCTGTGGTCAGCCCCTTACCTCCTACCTAAACTCTGACCTGAATCTGTAAGTTTAGGGGCTCAAGAAAGAGAAAAATTCTAAGAAACCCAGAAAATATCATTTATTAAATCCTCAAAGTCTATGTATATCTATGTATGCATCACAAAGCATCCTCTGCAGGCAACTGCCTGGCAGGATGGATCAAGCAACATGCCCACGATTCTTTACTGAGGCCTTGCTGTAAACTAGCTCTAAGGTCCCCCATGAACTGGGACCAATATAAAAAACCAGGGAGCTGGTGACTCTTTAATGTGAACTTTTTTCCATTTTGCTTTGCTTCGTGTTTTCAATTCTATAGACATGGCATGAATTTGAACCTGCAATGCTTGGATCAGACCATGAATAACTAAATGCCTGGACTGGGAAGATATGTCAGATCCGTATTCTCTGCTTCCACTCTGAGAAAAGGCTGTGCTTTCTTCCAGTGATTGGCCTAACACAGTTTGGCAATGACTTCTCCTGTATTTTCTGGCAGGAAATATGAAAAAGAATATATATGGAAAATGTGTGTGTGTGTGTGTGTGTGCGTGTGTGTGTGTGTGTGTGTGAGATGGGGTCTTTCTCTCAAGTGATTTTTCTATCTTTGAGGCTCCAGGATAGAGCGGTATAACCATTCCAGCTCTGCTTATTTGCTAGGTTCTAGGATTCAGGTTGGGGCTCCAAAGCCTATTTTCAACAAGGTTTTTTTAGTTATTCTTCCAATGAGGTTCAAAGCAATAAAACAGAGCAAGAACACGTCCTTGAAGGAGGAATTTGCTCCTTTACCCTTAATGCTATAATTGCTCACAATAAGGGTGTGGTGAAAGGACACGAAAAGGAAAGTTCAGCTTAAAAATGAGAAGACAGAGGGAAGGAAATGTAATCTGGCGGTGGATTTAGATGAGGATTAGCAGCTGTCCTGACTCCTTTGATGAAGGGCTTAACTAATAGCAAGAAGAACTGAGGATACATCTTAAGAAAAAGCTTCCTGACTATTATAAGCCCTGGCAGTGTCTTCCCAAAAGGGATTTCCCGGTGTACCTCTGCTGGTTCTTTTTTTTTTTTTTTAAGTGTGATGTTGTTTGTGTAAATTGGGTTTTGTTGTTATTACTCATTCTAAATTGTAGAAGTTTTAGACTTTCATGTTTTTGTCATTACTCAAGCAACGCATGTTCACTAGAGAAAGGTGGAAAATACTGATAAGTAATGAGAAAAAAATTATCTATCATTCCGCCACCCAGAGATAAGCACTCTTATCATTCTGGGGCATGTATTTTCAGACATTTTTCTCTGGGAGACTGGTTAAGTAAATGCTGGTACAGTCATAAAATGTAGCTTTTAAGAAGGATACATACATGATACACCGACTTTGGACCTTGGCCTCAGTTAGTGTTTATCCAAAATCTGCTCTTTGGTTTCATCTCTGGCCTTGGCCTTGGCAAGCAAAAGAGGTGAATGCTAACTTCATCACCATCTGGCAACCTTGGAGTCATGCATGTTCAGTGATTATGTGATGGAACAGATTACCATTACATCTAGCTGAGAATAATGTCAGTAACTTGAATAAGACGTAATCAAGATTCCAGTTAATACCTGAATATTTACCTAAAAAGGCACATAAGCATTTTAGATATAACCTGGAGGGGGAAATCTCTATTTGAAGAGAATTTTATATTGAAATTCTAACAGCTGGAGTACAAATACTGCAAATGTGTGTGTGTGTGTGTGTGTGTAGGGAGAGTAAAATGCCATAATAATTATGAATGGTTAGAAAAGTTATTTTATGCACTAAAATGATTATTAGAAACTTTCAAAAGCTTAAATAAGGGAAAGTTTTGCAAATATTAAACTACAAATGCACCATTAATATAGAATAAATGAATGCAAATACTAATAGAGAATGAACTAGACAGATAACTTAGGAAGATCATGATATCCTTTCTGAACAAAATGAATAATAACATTATTAAATGTCCCAGTTGAAACTAGCCCTTTCTACAGTATTGAAACATGCAGAATAATGACTGAAAGAACCATTTTAACAGTTGTCAGCTCTGGGTGACTATTATAATGTTCCCAGAGGATAATAACAATTTTTAAAAATTTTGACTATTAAATATTAATAATCAAACTACTATAATTTAATCAGCTGCATACAATTTCATATTTATTCTTATAGCCCAGAAATTCTTTCAATGATCCTGATATTTGGCTATTAGAGCCTCTACTTCAACAGAATACATACTTTCATCCTCAGGCACTTGCTATTTTGAATTGTAATCAACATGTCCCAAACATAGCGTACATTATATGTTTGAAACAGAGAGATATATGTCTGTTAGGATGCCTTCAATTACATGAAATAGACATTCCTACCCAAATGGTTTTTAAAAATTAGGATGGGGAAAAGAAATTATTGGCTCACATATCTTAAGAGTCTGAGGTGGCACATAATGTTAGCTTCAAATCAGGCTTCATTAGGGCTCAAGCCTAGGAAGGGAGCCTGGCTTTTCTCTCACCATTTCTCATCTCTACCTCTCAGCTCCATTAGCTTTAACCTTGTCCCCCTCTTTCTGCTGCAAGGATGGCTGCCAGCAGCTCCCAAAGCTGCTTTCCTCTTCCTTGGCAAACCGATAAGAATTCAATCAGTCTTTGTCCCAACAGTTCCCAGAAAAAGTCAGAAAGTACACCCTGCTAGATGTTTCCTTGCATGATGCTTTCACCTCTGCAACATCACTGTGGCCAGGAGGACATCACTTGATTAGTTACTTTAATCAACCAGCTTCCCATCCCTGGAGGTGGGAAAAAAATCAAACCAAATGGTGCATTCCCCAAAGGAATCATGGGACACTGACACCAAGAATTAGGAGAAACTGATGTTAGCCAGCAAACAGTAGATGTTAACCACAATGTGGAACCATGTTTCCCATTGTTGAAATAAGATTATGAAGTGATATATAGAGCATGATTCCAATTTTAATGTACAGATGTCAATGAAAACTTTTGCCTTCATTTATTTAACCAATCCCATCTTACTTGTTTTATAGTTGTTTATACCATTTCACTGTTAAAAGTGACACTTCAACTAGTACAATTGCATGTTCAATCTTACATTTGTGCAGAATGATATTCTTAGAATAAATTGCTAAATATTGAATTATTGACTCAAAAAAATCACAGTTTAAGGTATTTAGACATCTTGCCAAATTGCCTTCCCCAGAAGATACTTTTCAGCAGTGGTATATGCAATGTTAGCCTCCCATAACCAACCTCACCAACAAATAGTATTATTTATCATTTATACAGGAAAAACTAATATTTCATTGTTTAAATAAGAGTCTTTTTGAGCACTATCATAGATGAAATTATTCTGACATTAGCTATCTAATGATATTTAGTTTTTATGTTTAATGTTTAATGAGCTATCTGTTGATATCCAGTTCATTTCTCAGTTGACCCTTCATCTTTATTTACATGGTAAAATTTTATCTGTCATATGTTTTAATTTTTTTCTCACACGTCATTTTCCTTTATACTTTGTTTATGGTGGGCTTTGGTTGATTTTTTTTATTGTTTTGCCACATAAAAGTTTTACATTTTGATATAATCAAAATAATAAAATATTTCTTTTTAGATTGTTGTCTTAAACATCTTTTTGGGCAATAATATTTTCCACAACAATCATTTCTATTTTATTTTATATTTTCTACTAGTACAATTATCATTTCATATTTTATTTTTAAATCCTTAATTCCTCTAGAATTTATTTTGTTGTAAGATATGAGGTCAGGCCATAAAGTTACTTTTTTCTAAGTGGCTAAACAGAATTCCTAATGTAGGTGTTAAAAAGCCTGGTTATTAAAAGGGGTGGCTCAGGAGCCAGAGTGGTAAGTTTGTGAGCTCTGAAAGTTAGGCATCTTTTCTATGTCTCATCTATAAAACAGGTATGCTCTGGGTGGTTTTGACAGTGAAATGTGCTGAAAACACAGAAAGAATTAGAACATTGCCCAGGACATAGCACATGTTAGACTTTGTTGTTACCTCTATTTATTGTTGAAAGATCTATCATTTCTTCTTTTGCTATATTACATTTGTGAAGGACTAATTATTTATCTATATGTGGGTCTGTTTCTCAAATTTTTGTTTTCTCCTTTTGGCTAGTGTGTCTACTTTTGCCTCTCTGCTAAGTTTTAAAAGGGTTCATGTCAACATTTCTGAAAAGAGCAGAATGAACTTGGGACTTCTTAAGATGCTTTGGTTTCTTATCCTTAAAAGTGCTAGGAGTCATTTCTTTCCTGTGTGTCATGTCAGTTTCGCACAAATTAGCTCTCATCATTAAGCTCTATGGATACCATTTTTATGCTTCTTTAACTTATTCAGTCTCAGCTCTGCCATTTCCTAGCTGTGTAACCTTGGGCAAGTTATCTGAATTCTGCCTCAGTTGCTTCATTTGTAAAGTGGGCTAATAATTCTCATGACCTCATAGGGCTCCTGTGAGGTTTAAATGAAATGACATACAGATCTCTAACAAACACATGAAAAGATACTCAACATCACTCATTATTGGAGAAACGCAAAACAAAACCATAATGAGGTACCATATCATGCCAGTCAGAATGGCTGCTATCCAAAAGTCTACAAGCAATAAATGCTGGAGAGGGTGTGGAGAAAAGGGAACCCTCTTACACTGTTGGTGGGACTGCAAACTAGTACAGCCGCTATGGAGAACAGTGTGGAGATTCCCTAAAAAACTGGAAATAGAACTGCCATATGACCCAGCAATCCCACTGCTGGGCATACACACCGAGGAAACCATAATTGAAAGAGACATGTGTACCCCAATGTTCATCACAGCACTGTTTATAATAGCCAGGACATGGAAGCAACCTAGATGCCCATCAGCAGATGAATGGATAAGAAAGCTGTGGTACATATACACAACAGAATATTACTCAGCCATTAAAAAGAACACATTTGAATCAGTTCTAATGAGGTGGATGAAACTGGAGCCCATTATACAGAATGAAGTAAGCCAGAAAGAAAAACACCAATACAGTATACTAATGCATATATATGGAATTTAGAAAGATGGTAATGACAACCCTGTATGTGAGACAGCAAAAGAGACACAGATGTATATAGAACAGTCTTTTGGACTCTATGGGAGAGGGAGGGTGGGATGGTTTGGGAGAATGTCATTGAAACATGTATATTATCATATATGAAACGAATCGCCAGGCCAGGTTCAATGCATGAGACAGGGTGCTCGGTGCTGGTGCACTGGGATGACCCAGAGGGATGGGATGGAGAGGGAGGTGGGAGGGAGTGTTTAGGATGCGGAACACATGTACACCCATGGCAGATTCATGTCAATGCATGGCAAAACCAATACAATATTGTAAAGTAAAATAAATAAATAAAACAAAAATAAATAAATAAATGAAATTATACATGTAGAGCACATATTATGGTGAACAGACTAATCCCCAAATAAGTGTTAGCTATTAATTTATTTTTATTATTACCTTTGTTATATCATAGAACAAAAAGCCTCTCTTTCATCAAGTCTCTCTTAGCAACTACTGATAAGAAGAATCAGGATGTAAGAGACACAGAGGAAGGAAGACCAATAGTGTTTTTCAAGTAAGGTTACTATTTTTTCCAAGTTAATATATAATTAATAACACCCCAAGTAACACCTTGTACAGAGCAGGTGCTCAAAAAAAAAAAATATTGAACTAGTCGATATAAAGAAGATCATATTGTCTTTCTACCAGTGCAGTGCTGAGGATTTTATGTGAATACTGAGAAATAAAAGCTTCACTAATAATGTTCCACAAGAAGTGTGAATAAATAAAATAGCATGGAGATTCTTATTCAAGGCTTCTGGTACAGCTTTCTCTCTATGATCATCACATATTTATACACATGCAGAAAAGAGAAAGAGTAAAAAGAGGATAAATGCTTAGGGATTCATAGAGCAATAATTCCATTTTCTTGAGACCTGTGTTCTTTAGAGACATGGCCTAGCACAGAGTAAGTATCCTCTTTTATAATCTGTGTAGCATGCATCTGTGTGTGTGCAAGTACACACACACACACACACACACACACACACACACACACACACACAATCCACAAAAAGACATTTCTTGACATTTTAAACCATTCCAGATTGGCTCAATTCCAGTTAATCATATTAAAATGTCAAGAAAATTAAGTATTAAAGATACAATCTGGTCCTTCTTGAACTTATTTACTTGTTCTTTAAAAAAATAAAAGACATGGCAGGGAGCAGCTGACTGCTTCCTTCCTTTCAGCAGACAGTCTAATTATGTCTTCTTGCTTTTACTCAAGCAATACAATTTAGCATGTGTTAAAAGACAAGAAAGGCAGAGGATCTCAAACTTATATGTGAAAGTGTGGCCATGTGTGCTAATTTTCCCTGAGGTTTAGGGCGAGGCCAATGAGAGAGATACTTGAGTTTCTCATCTCTGAGTCATCTTGGGGGTCCCAGTAGCATTTGAGATGTTAGGCCAAAGAATTATTAGGAACCAAAACATTAAAATCACTCCCATGTGAGTGCGAAACTCAATCTTCTTGACTTTTGAAGGAGAGATCTTTCCTTTATAATTCTACCATTTTCAAAGCCAGTAATTATACACTGGATCAAAAGACTGATGAGGAATAGAATTGGAAACCTGGAGATAATTTAAGAATACCTTGGGAAACAGTGTCAGACTTTATTATTTTGGGCTCCAAAATCACTGCAGATGGTGACTGCAGCCAAGAAATTAAAAGACGCTTAATCCTTGGAAGGAAAGTTATGACCAATCTAGATAGGATATTTAAAAGCAGAGACATTACTTTGCCAACAAAGGTCCGTCTAGTGAAGGCTATGGTTTTTCCAGTGGTCATGTATGGATATGAGAGTTGGACTGTGAAGAAAGCTGAGCACTGAAGAATTGATGCTTTTGAACTGTGGTGTTGGAGAAGACTCTTTAGAGTCCCTTGGACTGCAAGGAGATCCAACCAGTCCATCCTCAAGGAGATCAGTCCTGGGTGTTCATTGGAAGGACTGATGCTGAAGCTGAAACTCCAATACTTTGGCCACCTCATGCGAAGAGTTGACTCACTGGAAAAGACCCTGATGCTGGGAGGGATTGGGGGCAGGAGGAGAAGGGGACGACAGAGGATGAGATGGCTGAATGGCATCACCGACTCAATGGGCATGAGTCTGAGTAAACTCCGGGAGTTGGTGATGGACAAGGAGGCCTGCCATGCTGTAATTCATGGGGTTGCAAAGAGTTGGACATGACTAAGTGACTTAACTGAACTGAACTGGGTAATTAAACCCAGTCTTTGAAGAAGAACTCAAAGGGGGAGGTCTTCAGTGATCTTAACTCTTGACCACAATTCCTTGGACATCACCACAAAAAAAGAAAGGACTACTTTTCTTTATGTGGCATCTGAAAATCCCACTATGTCAGCTTGAGTTCATTTTTACAGCCATTTTCACAAGTGATTTAAGTCACTAATTAATTGGCAAATGTTCAGTTCTCATCCACTCTAGTGATCTAGGTCAGGAGAAATAAACATGTCAGTATAGCCTGCAAAGAAAGAATAGAAAATTCCTTCATTGCTCTATGAGACAGATTCCTTTGCTATAATGACCCAAATAACAGACTTATAACAGTCAACTCTGAGTTTAAAAGTAGGCATACTTCCTATTTTATATGTAACCTTATGTTTTCAATCTAATTTAAGACAAATTCCTGAAGTCCAAGGGCCTTGTCCTAAAGATTTTAAAAACAAAATAAATAGGTAGATGATGATGATGGAGAAGATGATAGGTAGGTAGGTAGACAGATACATAGAAATCATCTACAGAACAGACCCCAGGTTAAAAAAATTTATCATTTTCTCCACATTTGTTAATTTGTTACCATTCATTGTATCCATTTTATTAAATGTCAGTCACTGTTGAAGCATTGGAGATGGAGTGGTTATCCAAAATATAAATATTTTTTTCTGCCCTCATTAGACCATCTAGTCTAATGGATATTGCCAATAATTAGATAGTCTTACAAACAAACAGAAAATTCATCACTGGGTCATATAACTACAAAGAAGAGAAAAACAGATAGGAGGATTTGAAAAAGTAAGGAAGGTCAGGGACATCTTCTCTAAGAAGTGATGGTTGAGGAGATATCTGGGGGAAAAAATGACAGGCATAGACTAGATAAAAACAGGAAGGAAGGATATCCCAAGGAGAGAGATCAGCATGTGCAAAGAAAGGCTGTATGGTGGGAGAAAGCAAGGAGAGTAGCGATTAAAGAATGCCAGCTGAAAACTGGAAAACAGGGGAAGGATACAAGATGGAACCCATGTGCACATATGAGGAACTTTGTCCACACCTTAAGAGCAATGGAAGTCAAGGAAACAATTTAAGCAGGAAGATGATGTGGTCAGAAATGTAGTTTTGCAACAATTAGTCTGAATCCAGTGTGAAGACTGGGTTAGAGGGAGCCCAGAGGGGCTATGGGGAAACTAGCTAGAATATTAGGAAAAAGCTGTGGCTATTATCTGCCTGCAGCCATGAAATTAAAAGATGCTTGCTCCTTGGAAGAAAAGCTATGACAAACCTAGACAGCATATTAAAGAACAGAGACATCACTTTGCTGTCAAAGGTCCATCTTGTCAAGGATATGGTTTTTGTAGCAGTCATTTATGGATGTGAGAGCTGGACCATAAAGAAGGCTGAGCACCAAAGGATTGATGATTTTGAACTGTGGTGTTGGAGAAGACTCCTGAGAGTCCCTTGGACTGGAAGGAAATCAAACCAGTCATTTCTAAAGAAAATCAATCCTAAATATTCATTGGAAGGACTGATGCTGAAGCTGAAGCTTCAGCACTTTGGCCACCTGATGAGAAAAGCCAGCTCATTAGAAAAGACCCTGATACTGGGAAAGACTGAAGGCAGGAGAAGGGGATGACAGAGGAAAAGATGGTTGGATGGCATCACCAATTCAATGGACATGAGTTTGAGCAAACTCCAACAGATGACGATGGACAGAGAAGTCTGGCCTGCTGCAGTCCACAGGGTCACAAACACGACAGAGTGACTGAGCAACAACAACAAGGTTATCTGGCATGATGGTAGCTTAGACCAAGATGGCACCAGTGGAAATGGATAGAAAGAAAAATCACTAGGACTTGAATTAGATTTGAAGATGGCAAGAGGCTTACAGAATAAGCATATGAAGTAAAACTAATTGCTTTTGGTGCAGGGAGGGAGGGTTAAAACAACAGTAATACTTTACAAGGCCAAATACTGCTCATGACTCAGGCATCTGGCATTCAAAATCTAAATAAGTCTAAATCCAGAATTGTGATTACTTTATGTTGCTCTGAAGCCTTACACTTGCTCCCCAGAGCTAATCTAAGACAAAATTCTAAGAAACTATGGGAGTGCTACTTCTAGTTAAGATACAGAAAGCCATAAAGATTATCACTTTTATCATAACAAAAAAAAGTAATAGATAAACTAAAAATTCTATTTTTCTGTTCTTAAAAGCCTTCAAAGGCTACTAGACACACACATAAGTCCAAGTAAACTAATTCCAAAGAGGACATGCCCTTGGAAGCAGGGCAAAAAAAAAAAAAAAGGTGGGGGTGATTACTTAGAGCAAATTGCCTAACGTGAGTACAGGGGGATGGAAATGGAAGTCTAACATAGCAGTTTGCTGGAATGAGAAAAATCACCTGAACTTTTAACAAGAGTGTGGGGTAGCATGAAACACTGAAATCTGGATGAGTCCCAAACACAAAAACATATCTCTCAAAATGGCAGTTCTCCGCCCTGGGAATTCGGCAGAGTCAGCAACAGTTGGAGCCGAGCTGGAGGTAAAGAGGGATCTCCCAGTCCCTCATGCTACTTAGGGTCCAGAGGCCTCCTAGAATTGAGTCTGGGGGTGAAATCAAACAAATTAAAACTGCAAACAATGTCCTTTCTGGTTCAGATACTGAGAATCCCACATTCATCATCTCCCTAGATTTGAAGCAAGAAGCTAGGAGTTAGACTGAAAGGCCAAGAGAACTCACCATAATCTCACTGGCAAGAGGTAAATGAAAACTAATTGAAGTTATATCCCAACCCCAGCTCAGTTAAACTCATGATAGGATCTAGATAAAGCTCCCTTCCTCAGCTTTGAGACAGAAAGAAGTCTTCTCTGGGAAAACCAAAACAAAAATATACAATCTAGTCTAGTCCCTATTGTTCTTTTAAGCAAAATGTCTGTGATCATGAGTGATTGAGTGCTCAATCACTCAATCATGTCCGGCTCTTTGCAACTCCATGGACTGTAGCCCACCAGGCTCCTCTGTCCATGGAATTTTCCAGGCAAGAATACTAGAGTGGGGTGCCATTTCCTTCTCCAGGGAATCTTCCTAACCCAGGGATTGAACCTGTATCTCCTGCGGCTCCTGCATTGGCAGGCAGATTCTTTACCACTGAGCCACTTGGAAAGCCTGCAAAATGTCTGACATAAAATTAAAAATTATAATACATACAAAGAAGAATAAAAATGTTACTCACAGTCAATAGAGGCAGACCTACTGATGACCAGATATTGCAATCAGTAAATGAGGTCTCTAAAATAAATACTTTAAATATGTTAAACAATTATGTTAAATATTATCAAAGATGGACACAATGGATAAACAGAAAGAAATTTCATCAGAGAGAGTCAAGCTCTAAAGAAGACCCAAAGAGAAATACTAGAATAGAAAAAAAGATATCTGAATCCAAAAAAAAGTAACATTAAAATTTGTGAGATATGATAAGTGAAGCAATGTTTAGAAGAAAAGTGGTAACTTTAAATGCATGTATCAGAAAAAAAAGGAATGATTTAAAACAAAAATTAAAAGGAATAAAGATAGATAAGGAAGAAACAATCTTTGCTTCAGGCAATATAATTATGGTTGTAGAAAATGCAAAGGAATGAAAAAAAAAATAACAACTAGAACTACTGAATGCATTTGCAAGGTCATAGGATAAAATGGTAATATTTAGAAATCAATTGTATTTCTATATCCTAGCAAGAACAACAATTAAAAAACCTTGGAAAACAAAATTTTAAATATCATTTATAATAGCAGCAAATATCTAAACATAAATTTTCAATACATGTGTAAGTCCTCTATTATTGTAAACTACAAAAACATTCCTGAGAAAAATTTGAAATAAATGGAGAGATACACCATTTTCAACAATTGAAAATTCATTTCTGTTTAGATATCTATTCTCTCCAAATTAGTCTATAGATTAAAATAATCCAAATCAAAATTTTAGCAAGTTTTTTCTTGTGGATATTAAGACATTATAGAATTGTATTAATTGAGATATTGTGTTGGCAGGAAAAAAAGCAAATAAGAAAGAAAAAGAATAGAGTCAATTATAGGTCCACAGAGATGTGATCAATAGATTTCCAACAAAAATTATGAATTTGATGGAAAAATAGCAATGGTGCTATGTAAAATAGTGCTAGAACAAATAAATATGTATGTAGAAAAAAACTAATTTTGACTCTTTACATTATGGCATGCAAGAAAACAATTACTGGGGATAGATCTAAGTGCAAAAAAAATATTCTAAAACTTCTAGGGAAAAAAATATCTTCATGAATGAGATGGTCAAAGATTTTTTTAGTCAGGATTCAAAAAGTCTTAACCAAGAGGAAAAAGATGATGATTAATTTCATTAAAATTAAAAGCTTCTGCTCATAAAAAACAGCATCAAGAAAATGAAAAAAGGCAAACTGACAATGAGAAAAAATTCACAACACACACACATATATATAATGACGTTGTTTTTCAGTCACAAAGTCATGTCTGATTCTTTGCAACTCCATGCACTGAAGAATGCCAGGCTTTCCTGACCTTCACTATTTCCCAGAGTTTGCTCAAACTCATGTTCACAAAAGACACTTGCTCCTTGGAAGAAAAGCTATGACAAAAATAGACAGCATATTATAAAGCAGAGACATTACTTTGCCAACAAAGGTCCTTATAGTCAAAGCTATGGATTTTCCAGTAGTCACATATGGATGTGAGGGTTGGACCATAGAGAAGGCTGAGTGCCGAAGAATTGATGCTTTTGAACTGTAGTGTTGGAGAAGACTCCTGAGAGTCCCTCGGACAGCAAGGAGATTAAATCAGTCACTCCTAAAGGAAATCAGTCCTGAGTATTCATTGAAAGGACTGATATTGAAACTGAAACTCCAATACTTCAGCCACCTGATGAGAAGAGATGACTCATTAGCAAAGACCCTGATGCTGCAAAAGATTGAAGGCAGGAGAAAAGGGGACAACAGAGGACGAGATGGTCAGATGGCATCACAAACTCAATGGACATGAGTTTGAGCAAGCTCTGGGAGTTGGTGATGGACAGGGAAGACTGGCGTGCTGCGGTCCATGGGGTCGCAAAGAGTTGGACACGATTGAGCCCCTGAACAACAGCAACATGTCCACTGAGTTGATGACGCCATTCAACCCTCTCATCCTCTGCCAGCCCCTTCTTCTCTGCTCTCAATCTTTCCCAGCATCCAGATCTTTTCCAGTGTGTCAGCTCTTTGCATCAGGTAGCCAAAGTATTGGAGCCTCAGCTTCAGCATCATTCTTTCAATGAATGTTCACAGTTGATTTCCTTTAGAATTGGCTGATTTGATCTCCTTGCTGTCCAAGGGACTCTCAAGTCTTCTAGAACACATAAAGAAGTTCTATAAATCAAAAATAACCGGATTAAAAAGCAGGAAAGTGAAAGTGTTAGTTGTTTAGTCGTATCCAATTCTTTGCAACCCCATGGACTGTAGCCCGCCATGTTCCTCTGTCCATTGAATTCTCCAGACAAGAATACAGGAGTGGGTAGCCATTCCCTCCTCGAGGGGAATCTTCCTGACCCAGGGATTGAACCCGAATCTCTCACATTGCAGGCAAATTCTTTACTGTCTGAGCCCACCATGGAAGCCCCCCCAAAAGGGGGGAAAGTTTTAAAAGCAATCTTCCCAGGGAAAGGTATAGGAGTAGCCAATAAGCACATGAAAAGGTATCTAACATCATAAGTTGTCAGAGAAATATAAATTAAAACCATAATGAGAAGTCACTTTCTATTTAATTTTTTTAATATGTTTATTTTTTTTATTGTATTTTAGTGTATTTATGAATTTATTTTTTGTCACACTGCACAGCATGTGTGATCTTACCTGCAGCCCGTGCTTTGGAAGCATGGAGTCCTACCCACTGGACTGTCAGGGAAATGTCTCTGCTTCTTTAAAGTCTGGCCATATCAAGTGTTGGTGAGAACACAAAACAGCTGGAACACCCATACATTGCTTGTGGAAATGTAAAGATACCATCACTTTGAAACAGTTGACAAGTTTTCTATACAGTTCAACATACTCTACCTATTGTATGACAATTCCACTCCTTGGAATATATTAGAGAAATGAAGGCAGATGCCCAAAAAGAGACTTGTATACAAATGCAGCTTTATTCATAATGCCCCAAAACTTTCAACAAACCAGATGCTCATCAAAAAGAATGAATAAGTCAATGGTGATGTAATCACAAAATAGGTTTCTCTTCGGCAATAAAAAAAAGAACTAAAGACACACGCAACAATATAGGTGAAGTAACAGAAGCTAGACACAAAAGACTATGGGCTGTCTGATTTCATTTATATTAAGTCCAGGAACAGGCAAAACAAATATATGATGATAGAAATCAGAACAGAGGTTGCCTCTGGGGGAATGAAGAAATGGACTAGAAAGTGGCAGTAGAGACCTTTCAAGATAATGAATATTAATGGTAACATCAGATTAGCTACATTCATCAAAACCCATTACACTTGGATCTGTGCATTTCACTGTACTATGTAAATTATTTCCTCAATACAGGAAGCAGGAAAAAGAGAAAAAGATCATGAAATCAAGCACACTTGACCACATGAAAAACATACAGATATACTAAACTGTAGATTCTATTCTCTACCCAGAATATTGAAAATATTATAAAAACATGACTTCACAATGCAAGGGAAAAGCACAAAGAAAATAATATAAAATCAAGCAAATGCCCAAAGCTTTACTTTAAAAAAAACAGACACACATAGAAGAGGATTGTCCAAGAGATAAATTTTTACACAACCTGAGATCCCCACTCTAGCAATATGACTATATTTACTTAGAGTCCACTGAAAGGGAATTTCTTAACATTTTTAATCATAAGAAAGCAACCAAAAAATTTAGTGTCATCCTCAAAAAAGAGTGGCAACCCAGCTCGGAGCCAAGCAAACTTAAATTCACAAAGCTTGTCTGTGCCTATGAGCAGCTCTGTGACTTGGGCTGAAATCCCTGCCTCTCAGAGTCTCAATTTCATCATCAATAAAATTACTGATGGAGTTTTAAGCAAGGATTGTTAAAGCAAGCATCCTTGAAGCAAGGATTGTTAGGAATGTTAAAGAAGACAATATATGGGAGACACATAATGCCTGGCATATGGACACTTCTCATGTAATTAGTTGCTGAAATTATTATTATTAATGGAGAAAAGATAGCCTGAGAGAAAGAAGATGGTGGAAGTTGAAGTCAGGAGTTGAAGTCGTTGTTAGGAGGGAGGTGTTTGTTTTGCTGAGAAACCAATACCAATGTCACCTTTGCTGATGCTTGAACCTCGGGGGGCATTTTTTGTATTAATGGAACCAGCACATCCTCCATCAGCTGACTGCTCCAGGGGTCTGATTCTAGGTTGACCTCTTAACACTCATAAAACAAGGCAGGACCTGGTGGGGCTCCTGGGCGTGGAAACCTTTCTGTTCGGCCTCCAGGACATTTCCTGAGTTCCAAAGGCCAGGTTCAAACAGTTGTTAACCAGGGAAGGGAGGGGATGCAGAGACAAGGAAGGAGCAGTCAAGAAACAACAGTGGAGCCTTTGGGCAGGTCTGGGTTCACCTCAAGGGGATACATATAACAATATCTTTGAACTCCTTAGAGAATTAATAATAATAATAATCCAACAAATCTCAGGTGTTTATATTCTTCATTCCATATTAAAGGAACAAGGGAAGCTCATCGAGATTAGGGGAGCACCTGAGGCCAGATTAATGGCGTGCAAGTCCTGTGCTAACCCTAATTTTATCAGTAACCCCACCCTTGAAGTATTGCTATAAAACTCCTCACCAAATCCTCCTGCACTGGGACAGTTTTTGAGGGCAGGAGCTGGCTATGTCTCCCTTTGCCTGGCAAAGCAATAAAGATATTCTTTTCTACTTCACCCAAAACTCTATCTCCAAGATTTGATTCAGCACCAGTGCACAGAGGCTGGGTTTTTGCATCACCAGGATTGTTGAGCATAACACACATCTGTGACTGGCCTGGGTCTGCAGGCCACCATTTTACAAGTCCTCTTTCAGTCCTCCCTTCCTGAACATAGTTTTCAGATTCTTCATCTCCCTCCCCTGGAAATACTCCAGCGAGTCAGCGTCGCTCTTAAAGTTTGCTTAATTAACCAGGAGCCACAGCGCATGGGGCCTGGGATACAGAGGAGTGTTACCTTCTCTGGTCTGGGTAGTAAACAGCTCTGCAAGCAGCCCAGAAGGCCTGGGGTCTCTCAGCAGATGTCCTACATTGTTGTTGGCTCCAGTTGAGTTTGCAGTCAATACGTCTTTTTTTACTGTGAGCTGCTGACAAGCCACTTAATGATAATAATATTTATGAAACAGCCTAAACAAAGATCTCTGTCCTTGGAAGAATTCAGGCCATACATTTCTTGATGATGTTTTCCTTCAACACACGTCTTGACAAGAAAAACCGGATTCCCCAATGCCCTGACTTCTCACAGACAGATGAGGCCCAAGCAACCAATCCAATCACTAAAGAATAATCCAATCATCTGTTCCTCCTGATCGAGATAATTACACCTGATCAATAGTTTCCACACCTGGCTGCATACTAGAATCACCTCTGGCCTCATTCCTGGAGATTCTGATGGACTGAGTCTGGGCACAAGGAATCTGTACTATTAACAAGTTCCCCAGATGATGTGGCACATCCAAAGACCAGAAATGGGGAACCACCCTCTAGACCAGCAGGATCGGCATCACAATTCTCAAAATTCTGGACATGAGGCCTTCTAAGCAGTAGGTGCAGGCTAAAATCTGAGAGCCACCAATTTAGATCCAAGGCTAACAAACTTTTGACTAACAAGTCAGACAGCAAATATTTTAGGTTTTGTGGGCTAAGAGACAAAACTGAGGATTCATGTTGTACTTATGTAACTGTTTAAAATTTACCCATTTGTTGTGGGTTATATGGTATCCATCCTCCTCCCAAAAGATAGGTGGATATCTTAATTTTTAGTACCTACACATGTGGCCCTGCTAGGAAATAGGGTCTTTGCAGAGGTCATCAAATTAAAAGGAGGTCATTAGAGTAGATCCTAATCCAATGTGACTGATGTCCTCATAATGAGAGGGAAACACATGGAGGGAAGATGTGAGACACAGGAGACCACCACCTACAAGCCAAGGAATGCCTGAGGCCACCACCAACTATGGACAGATTTTCCATCGCAACTGTCAGGAGGAAATGACCCTGCTGACCCCTTGATTTTGGACTAAGCTTCTATAAGTGTGAGATAATATATCTGTTGTATAAGCCACTCAGTTTGTGATACTTTATTATGGCAGACCTAGAAAACTAAAACTTCATTTAAAATGTGAAAACAATTCTTAGCTCAAGGGCCATGCAAAAACAGGCAGGCAGCAAGCTAAATATGGCCCATAGGCTGTATCTATACTATGCCCCACCATATTGGTTCAACATCCTGGCAATCAATACATTGTTCATAATCTTATAGTAGGCCCAGTCTCAAGCCCTCAAGTCCCATTCAAATATTACCTCTTTGGCTTGGTTTTCCATAACCTCTATGTAATGGGAAGGCCTTCAGAGTTCTTGACAGCCTTGCTCACTACTCTATCCTTAGAACCTGACACATAGCAAATTTCAATAATTATTTAATGAACAAGTGAATACAGATAATCAGAAGCACTTCCAGCTGGAAGAGACTAGATTTCATTTATCACAGACCTTCAGTTTTCAGAGAGGCAGTTTAAATTCACAGCATGTCCGTGATTGCCCAAAGTAATGTGGCAGAAAACCCAGATTTAAAATCCACTTGTCCAGACTCCTAAACTTACAGCCCCTTCCTCACACCACTCCACCTCTCAAACATATCTAAGCCTATCCTGAAACACTGACACTTAAGACACAACACATTATCCCCGATTTTACACATGAGGCCCACAAGTAAGTAAGGGATGTGTTAGGAACTTAGGTGTGGTTAGCAAACTGGCCATAAATTGGCCAAAGCCAGATTGAGCAGAGGTACACCAGAACATTCACTGAGGAAAACTGTGCGGTAGATGTTTACCTGGATTACCTAGTTCCCATTCCTTTTTTGGTAACCATATCCTAATTTCATTTTGGCAAATCAGCTCTTTTCATAGTGTGAAACCATTACAGAAGGTAGTTCTTAGAGCCCACCTTTCAACTACAAAGAGAAAGAGCCATCTATACAATATCTGCCCGCGGGTATGGTCAGGGACCCGTAAGTTCCCTCATCTCATCTCACTCAAAGGGACACCATCTCCCAGACTATAAATCCTAAATGGCACAGGCCATAGTATATTGGTTAACAATTGGTGTGTAGCAAATTACCACAAACTTAGTGTCTTAAAACAGCACAAGTTTATACTATCATAACTCTGTAGGTCAGGGATATTATGGCTCAGGGTTTGTGATGGCTAATTTTCTACATTAACTTTTCTGGGCTAAGAAATGCCAACTGAGATGGTAAAACATGATTTCTGGGTGTGTCTGCGAGGGTGTTTCTGGAAGAGGTTAGCATATGAACTGATAAAGAAGATGACCCTCCCCAGTCTGGTGGGGGTGGGGAAGGACCACCCAACTGAAGGGCCAAATAGAACAAAAAGTTGGAGGAAGGGCAAACTTGCTCTCTGTTGAATTTGAACATCATCTTCTCCTGCCCATAGACAGAGGTGCTGTTGATTCTCAGGCCTTCAGACTCAGGCTGAATTATACCCCGGCTGTAAGCTGGGTCTCCAGCTTACAGATTATATAATTTAGTCTCCATCATGACTTGAGACAATGCCTACAATAAATATCCTCTTATATATACAGTTAACTCTTGAACAGCATGAATTTGAACTGTGTGAGTTCACAGTTCAAATTCATGTAAAGATATGCAAGTTTTTTTTTCAATAAATATGTAGTTGTCACCTGCTTATTTAACATATGCAGAGTACATCATGTGAAATGCCGGGTTAGATGAAGCACAAGCTGGAATCAAGGTTGCTGGGAGAAATGTCAATATCCTCAGATATGTAGATGACACCACCCTTATGGCAGAAAGTGAAGAAGAGCTAAAGAGTCTCTTGATGTAAGGCGGTATGATACTGGCATGAAGACAGAAATATAGATCAATGAAACAGAATAGAAAGCCCAGAAATAAATCCACGAACCTATGGACACCTTATCTTTGACAAAGGAGGCAAGGATATACAATGGAAAAAAGACAACCTCTTTAACAAGTGGTGTTGGGAGAACTGGTCAACCACTTGTAAAAGAATGAAACTAGAACACCTTCTAACACCATACACAAAAATAAACTCAAAATGGATTAAAGATCTAAATGTAAGACCAAAAACTATAAAACTCCTAGAGGAGAACATAGGCAAAACACTCTCCGACATAAATCACAGCAGGATCCTCTATGACCCACCTCCCAGAATATTGGAAATAAAAGCAAAAATACACAAATGGGACCTAATGAAACTTAAAAGCTTTTGCACAACAAAGGAAACTATAAGCAAGGTGAAAAGACAGCCCTCAGATTGGGAGAAAATAATAGCAAATGAAGAAACAGACAAAGGATTAATCTCAAAAATATACAAGCAACTCCTGCAGCTCAATTTCAGAAAAATAAATGACCCAATCAAAAAATGGGCCAGAGAACTAAACAGACATTTCTCCAAAGAAGACACACAGATGGCTAACAAACACATGAAAAGATGCTCAACATCACTCATTATCAGAGAAATGCAAATCAAAACCTCAATGAGGTACCATTACACGCCAATCAGAATGGCTGCTATCCAAAAGTCTACAAGCAATAAATGCTGGAGAGGGTGTGGAGAAAAGGGAACCCTCTTACACTGTTGGTGGGACTGCAAACTAGTACAGTCGCTATGGAGAACAGTGTGGAGATTCCCTAAAAAACTGGAAATAGAACTGCCATATGACCCAGCAATCCCACTGCTGGACATACACACCGAGGAAACCAGATCTGAAAGAGACACGTGCACCCCAGTGTTCATTACAGTACTGCTTATAATAGCCAGGACATGGAAGCAACCTAGATGCCCATCAGCAGACGAACAGATAAGGAAGCTGTGGTACATATACACAATGGAATATTACTCAGCCATTAAAAAGAATTCATTTGAATCAGTTCTAATGAGATGGATGAAACAGGTGCCCATTATACAGAGTGAAGTAAGCCAGAAAGATAAAGACCAATACAGTATACTAACACATATATATGGAATTTAAAAAGACGGTAACGATAACCCTATACGCAAAACAGAAAAAGAGACACAGATGTACAGAATAGACTTTTGGACTCTGTGGGAGAAGGTGAGGGTGGGATATTCTGAGAGAATAGCATTGAAACAAGTATACTAGCAAGGGTGAAACAGATCACCAGCCCAGGTTGGATGCATGAGACAAGTGCTCAGGGCTGATGCACTGGGAAGACCCAGAGGGATCGGATGGGGAGGCAGGCGGGAGCAGGGATCGGGATGGGGAACACATGTAAATCCATGGCTGATTCATGTCAATATATGGCAAAAACCACTACAATATTGTAATTAGCCTCCAACTAATAAAAATAAATGAATAAATAAATAAATAAAGAGCCTCTTGATGAAAGTGAAAGAGGACAGTGAAAAAGTTGGCTTAAAGCTCAACATTCAGCAAACTAAGATCATGGCATCCTGTCCCATCACTTCATGGCAAATAGATGAGGAAACAATGGAAACAGTCACAGACTTCATTTTCTTGGGCTTCAAAATCACTGCAGATGGTGACTGCAGCCATGAAACAAAAAGATGCTTGCTCCTTGGAAGAAAAGCTATGGCCAACCTAGACAACATATTAAAAAGCAAAGACTTTACTTTGCCAACAAAAGTCCATCTAGTCAAAGCTATGGTTTTTCCAGTAGTCATGTATAGATGTGAGAGTTGGACAATAAAGATGGCTGAGCACTGAAGAATTGATGCTTTTGAACTGTGGTGTTGGAGAAGACTCTTGAGAGTCCCTTGGACTACAAGGAAATCCAAACAGTCCATCCTAAAGGAAATGAGTCCTGAATGTTCATTGGAAGGACTGATGCTGAAGCTGAAACTCCCAATACTTTGGCCACTTGATGTGAAGAACCGATTCATTTGAAAAGACCCTGATGCTAGGAAAGATTGAAAGCGGGAGGAGAAGGGGAGGATGAGATGGTTGGATGACATCACTGACTCAATGGACATGAGTTTGAGTAAGCTCTGGGAATTGGTGATGGACAGGGAAACCTGGCGTGCTGCAGTCCATGGGGTCGCAAAGACTAGGACACGACTGAGCAACTGAACTGAACTGAACTGATCAGTACTACATGATCTGAGTTTGGTTGAAATCACAGATGTAAGACTATGGAGAACCAACCATGAAGTTATAATATATGCTTATTTTCAGCTATAGGGAAAGTCAGCACCCCTAACCCCCAAATTATTCAAGGTCAACTTTAACTATGTATGTCCTGTTGGTTCTATTCCTGCAGAGAATCCTGGCTTACATGAGATCTCACAAGACGTTGGCCAGCTATGTTCTCATCTGACACACTTCTTCTAAGATCGGTCTGTTTTTAGCAGAATTTAGTTTTCTGCAGTTATAGAACTTGTTTCCTTTCTGGCTGTTGGCCACAGGTCACTCTCAGCTCCTTGCAGCCATTTTACTGCAGTCCTGGCATACAGGCTCCTACACCTTCAAAGCCATGAACAGCACATAGCATCCTACTGATGCTTTAAATCTGACTCCCCCATGCCTTCCTCTTATGCTTTAAAGGGATTTTACGATTAGATCAGGTGCATCCTGATAATCTCCATGTCTTAAGGTCAACTGACTTTGGATCTTCTATCTGCAAAATCCTTTCACATCACTACCTAGATAAGTGTGCCATTGAATAAAAAGGGGACAGGAATCTTGGAGCCTCTGTAGCATTCTGCCTACCACAGCTAGGGACATTTAGAGGTCACCGTCATTGTAGAGGCAGCAGTGGTGATAACAACCCAGCCACTTGGTTATCAGCAGGAGACGGAGACAGTGGCTGTGTTTCCCACTTCCTGCTTCCTGGGCCTATGGTGGTTCCTGTGGTTCCTAAATTTGGTCTCCCAGCCTCTCATCAAAGCTGAGGGCTACTAATATAAGTAAATAAAACTCCATTTAACTGATATTGGCCAAAGCTGTCTTCTGTTGCTTGCAATAAAAAACTTAGTTGTCTCAAGCTTCAATAAATGTCTAGCAAGCCACCACCAGAAAACAAACAAACAAAAACCAAGAAACAAAATCCAGAGTTGTAGGTTGGAAAGATAAAAGGTACACTGAAAGCTTTGTCAAGCCACATACCCCATGCACCAAAGTCTGGCATTCTGATTAGAAATACTTGAGTTCTACTATACCAGAGGAAATCAACCATTGTTTTATTTAAACAAAGGTAGTCAGTGGTCACTGTGTTAAAAATAAATGAACTAGTCAATTTAAACAAAGACTTATTCCAATTTTCTTTTAAATAGAAAGGAATGCACTAGAAAAAAACTGAAGCTAACTACCACTAGCTGAAAAGAAAAATGTCGGTCAAAAAGTTTTGATTTTGTAAGTTATGAAACTAAGTTTAACTCTGTGTTTTCTTAAACTGATCAACTTCTCTCAGACTCAGCCAGACAACACATGCCTCAAGATTCAGATTTTGTTCCTGAGCTTATGTGTAAGGTCACCTTTCCATACAAATATAGGCAGGATTTTTGGGGTGGCTCCAGTAGAAGCTGGAGAAGGAAATGGCAACCCACTCCATTACTCTTGCCTGGAAAATCCCATGGATGGAGGAGCCTGGTGGGCTACAGCCCATGGGGTCACAAGTCTGACACAACTGAGTGACTTCACTTTCCAGTATAAGCTGTACCACCATATCCCTTTCCAGTTCAGTTTCCTTCCAGGCATTTCTTTGTTCTGTAGGGTAAAGAGACTTCGTCAGCTCCTTGAATCACTTTCAGTTTGCTGTTGTTCAGTCACTAATTCATGTCCAATTCTTTGAAACTCCATAGACTGCAGCAGGCAGTCCTGTCCTTCACCATCTCCTGGAGCTTGCTCAAACTCGTGTTCACTGAGTCGGTGATGTCATCCAACCATCTAATCCTCTGTCACCCCCTTCTCCTCCTGCCTTCAACATTTCCCAGCATCAGGGTCTTTTCCGATGAGTCGGCTCTTCTTATCAGGTGGCCAAAGTATGGGAGTTTCAGCTTAAGCATCAGTCCTTCCAATGAATATTCAGGGTTGACTTCCTCTAGGATTGACTGGTTTGATCTACTTGCAGACCAAGGGACTCTCAAGAGTCTTCTCCAGCACCATAGTTCAAAAGCATCAAAAACCTAATCTGTTACCGGCCCACTCAGGTGTTCTGACCCTAGCAAAATCCAAGGAGTGTAATCACCATGGACTGTGGACAGTCCACCCTGTGGGTGACTGTCCTGGATAAGTGGCTGAGCATCCACAACACACAGAAAAGGGAAAACAACGCAGACCTCGTTCCCCTGAACCTTGATTTTGTTTATAGATGACAAACTTTATGTGGAAAAACACATTTGTGCCAGCCTCCTCGGGGAGCCCTGCGACAGTTCATTCCTCCTTTGTTGAACTGGGTATGGAAAAAACAGCACCAAGTTGCAAGGAAAGGCTGGCACCAGGCAGAATAGGCTGTGTGTTTCCACAGTCCACTCCAGCATAAACAGGCCTCGCTTATTAGTGAGTGACAAGCCAGGAACTCCCCTGTTTGGAAGACAAAGCCACATCCAAGGAAGTCGGGAAACACATATACTTGGTGCCCATCCTCCTCCTCTCCCTCACCTTAAACCCGGGGCTCACTTGCTCTGCAAAACTTCGGGCACCTGACAGATGGTGTTCAGCATCCCACTTTGGGATGTGGTGTTCTGTACCTCTGAGGCATCCTTGATTTTTGGAGCAGGCAGGGGAAAGCGAAGGAGACATTTCCTACTCTGACTTCTTGATGAGTGAACACAAAGGCTGTTTGATCAGTAGAGAGATGAGGCATCCAGACTCTGGATCCTGATGGCCTGGATTTGAATCTAGCTCTATCACTGTATTTGTCAGGGTAAGTGTTATAATTAACAAAGAAACCCCAAATCCCAACGACTAAACATAACACAGGTTTACTGCTTACTCAGGTCACTGTCCTGTGTGCTTTTGGCTAAGAGGCCCAGCTCCCTGCAGTTATTAGGGACTTAGGCTCATTCTATCCCACAGCCCTGACAGCATCCATGGCCTTGGAGGCAGGAGGTAGGGAAGACTGTGGAGTCAAGGTCTGGAGATGTATATTTCACTCTCACCCACCAGCCACTGACCAGACTCAGTCACATGATCTCACCTGTCTCAAGGGATGCTGGGAAGTGTAGTCTGTCTGTGTCCTAGAGGGAAAAGGAAACTGGTATGGTGAACAAACCCAGCCTCTGCCATATCTGCTTATTTAAGAAAGTTTCTATGTTTTGTCTTCTTTTCATGTGTTTATGTTCCTTCTTCTGCTGTTGATAGGGTATTATCAGTCAGGGTCCTCCAGAGAAACAACACATGAAATGTGAGTGTGTGTGTGTGTGTGTGTGTGTGAGAGAGAGAGAGAGAGAGAGAGATTGATTTCAAAGAATTGGCTCAGGTGATTGTTAAAAGTGTGGCTTCCCAGGTGGTGCTAGTGGTAAAGAACCCACCTGCCAACGCAGGAGACATGAGACACAGGTTCGATCCCTGGGTCAGGAAGAACCCCTGGAGAAGGAAATGGCAACTGACTCCAGTATTCTTGCCTAGAAAATTCCATGAACAGGAAGAACCTGGCAGGCTACAGTCCATGGGGTCACAGAGCTGGACACGACTGAGCACGCACACACACACACCATCATTATTAAAAGCTAACAAGTCTGAAAACAGAGCAGACTGGCAGGCAAGAGTTTGTCGGAGTCTGAAGGCAGTCTGCAGGCACAATTCCTTCTTTCTTGGAGAATCTTGAAATGTTAATGCTTTCAACTGACTAGATGAGGCCCATCACACTATGCAGGTGCTCTTCTTTCCTCAAAGTCTACTGATTTCAACACGAATCTCATCTGAAAAATAACTTTACAGCAACAGCTAGACTAGTATATGCCCAAATATCAGGGTACTGTGGTCCAGCCAAATTAATACATGAAATTAGCCATGACAGTGGGTATAACAAATTAATATTATAAAGCATCAGGACCACAGCTGGCACCTAGAAAGCTCTCTAAAGTTTACTGTCACTGCTGTGTGTGTGCTCAGTCACTTCAGTCGTGTCCGACTCTTTGCGACCCTACAGACTGTAGCCCACCAGGCTCCTCTGTTCATGGGATTCTGCAGGCAAGAAAATTGGAGTGGGTTGCCATGCCCTCCTCCAGGGGATCTGCCCCACCCAGAGATCGAATCCACATCTCCTGCCTTGCAGGCGGATTCTTTACACTTAGCCACTGGTGAAGCCCTTATTGTCACTGCTATGATTGTTATTACTATCATTACTGCTACTAACTAAGGCCCAACACAACCCCATAGCACCACCACTCCCACATCTTCCCTTGACCATCCCACCTAACCATCTAGGGAGTGACTGACCTAGAAAGGGCTTATCTGAGACAAATATTCTCATTATTTTTTTTCAAAGCCGTTTCCCATTTGCTATCTCACTCAGTCCTTCACTCAACACTATGAAGAGGGCAGGGAAACATTATTCCTACTGTTCTTATTTTAGAGTTGAGGTTCAGAGAGTATGGCTGCTCCTCACCCCACTTCCTAACTGGTACCCCACCCCATCCTCCAGATTCTGTTCTAGAAGAGCCACTCCTGGATGCCTTTCTTCTAACCTGATTGAAGACTCATCATGTATTATATTCCCATAGACATCATAGTGTGACAAGTGTTAAGCAGGATTAATTGAAATACTCCTGTTAACATTTCCCTTCAGATACTGTGAGAATTAAACCGATTTCTGTAGATAGATCTTGGGGAACCTAATTCACCATTTAAAACATTTAAATTATTGTTTCCATAGGAAAGCAAGCCCCATGATTCAAGAGATAAACTTTGTAAGAATGAACTATTGGACTAGGACTCTGGCTATACCTGGATTTCCTGCAGGAGTGCTGACACCAGGACTGACCTGAGATACACTGAGAGGCGGTCGGAGTTTGTCATTGGCCTCCTTCCATTCCCTGTCCTCCAGGCCTCATTTTTCTGCTGTGTCTGTTTTCTTCAGCATCACGCATACCCAATAAATAGGACAGAAGCAGAAGCCAAATATCTGGGTAATGGGCTTGGCTCTGTCCAAACCAGTTGTGTGACCTCAGACAAGTCTTTTTACTTTGGCTTCCTTGACTATAAGTCAGGGGGGTTGGATAAACTCATAATAGGTTGTCTTTCAACCTCACCTTGCCTTAGTCTATTCTGGGTCACCCCTCCAGGGGACGTCACTGTCAGCTGCCTGATAGCAGAGACTCACCAGCTTTGTCTCTTCCTACCTAGTGGTCCTGAAGTCTCCAAGGGGGATGATAAGAACTGACCCTGAAGCCTTCAACACACAAAAGAATTCCTTGCCAATGGTGGGAGCTCAGGCATGGAGCCTCCCTCCTGGAGAATTCTTTGAGGACAACTGCCCCTTAAATCCTATCACTCGGGAAACTGCACACTCTCCCCAGCCGGTTTGGGATTCTGTACCCAGCTGCCCAGGCTAGAGAGAGAATGTTTATGCAGGCTGGAATGATGGGGTAACAGGAACCACGTGCAGCTCAGAGGAGAGAGTCATTCAATCGCAGATATTGTCTCTCAAAACCCAAAGCCCTTAGAGAGCAAATTATTTCAGCTGCCTGAGCTGGTGAGCTTTACAACACAGTTGGTGCAGAGCCTCCTGCCCGGCAAAAAGCACGATCCCCTTTCCCCAAGGACATGGGTAACCCCCACAGAACCTTGTCTCCCT
This sequence comes from Cervus elaphus, assembly GCF_910594005.1. Taxonomy (NCBI): domain Eukaryota; kingdom Metazoa; phylum Chordata; class Mammalia; order Artiodactyla; family Cervidae; genus Cervus; species Cervus elaphus. The sequence continues at coordinate 38,509,759 of NC_057839.1, forward strand.
GACCAGCGTGCCGGCCAATCATGCTCTTCTGAAACTAGATACCGTGAGGCCAGACCTGTGCAGAGCAAAAGAGGCCGCCCCAGCCCACTAATCCAATGAAAGGATAGCATTCCATAGAGCACATAGCGTTCCCCTCAGCCCATAATGCCTGCATATGTCTGGGGGCGGCATTGCTGTGAAATACCCAAGACAAATCTAAGCCGGCTGAGAAGCTCTCCCACACCGGTCATCCCTGAGTGAAATAAGTCATCCAGTGTAGTGTAACACAGACCTGAGGGGCCTGAGATCTAGGGTTCCATCCAGTTTCTACAACTCGCTTAATAGGTGACCTTGGACAAGTCATTTAAATGCTGCAGGACCTTCTGACTTATTTTACCAATAAGCCCACACATTACCAGAGTCAGGACAACCCTCACATTCATGATTTTGTTCCCAGAGGAAGAAAGTTAAAAAACAAAACAAATATCAGATACTTTTGGTGTGCCAGTATAGTCTTTCAACCCTCCCACTAACCCATTTTACAGTTGAGGACACAAGCTTTCAGGGAGGTTTAGTAACTGCTATGGACTGATTTCTGTCCTCCTAAAATTCATAAATTAAAGCCCTAACCCTCAATGTTGAAGCCTGGCTTGGAGCCAGGCTTCAGCAATACGTGAACCGTGAACTTCCAGATGTTCAAGCTGGTTTTAGAAAAGGCAGAGGAACCAGAGATCAAATTGCCAACATCCGCTGGATCATCGAAAAAGCAAGAGAGTTCCAGAAAACATCTATTTCTGCTTTATTGACTATGCCAAAGCCTTTGACTGTGTGGATCATAATAAACTGTGGAAAATTCTTCAAGAAATGGGAATACCAGACCACCTGACCTGCCTCTTGAGAAATCTGTATGCAGGTCAGGAAGCAACAGTTAGAACTGGATATGGAACAGCAGACTGGTTCCAAATCAGGAAAGGAGTACGTCAAGGCTATATATTGTCACCCTGCTTATTTAACTTATATACAAAATACATCATGAGAAATGCTGGGCTTGATGAAGCACAAGCTGGAATCAAGATTGCTGAGAGAAATATCAATAACCTCAGATATGCAGATGACACCACCCTTATGGCAGAAAGTGAAGAAGAACTAAAGAGCCTCTTGATGAAAGTGAAAGAGGAGAGTGAAAAAGTTGGCTTAAAACTTAACATTCAGAAAACAAAGATCATGCCATCTGATCCCATCATTTCATGGCAAATAGATGGAGAAACAGTGGAAACACTGGCAGACTTTATTATTTGGGGCTCCAAAATCACTGCAGATGGTGACTGCAGCCATGAAATTAAAAGACGTTTACTCCTTAAAAGAAAAGTTATGACCAACCTAGAGGTTAAAAAGCAGAGACGTTACTTTGCCAACAAAGGTCTGTCTAGTCAAGGCTATGGTTTTTCCAGTAGTCATGTATGGATGTGAGAGTTGGACTATATATAAAGCTGAGCACTGAAGAATTGATGCTTTTGAACTGTGGTGTTTGAGAAGACTCTTGAGAGTCCCTTGGACTGCAAGGAGATCAAACCAGTCCATCCTAAAGGAAATCAGTCCTGAATGTTCATTGGAAGGACTGATGTTGAAGCTGAAACTCCAATACTTTGGCGACCTGATGCGAAGAGCTGACTCATTGGAAAAGACCCTGATGCTGGGAAAGCTTGAAGGCGGGAGGAGAAGGGGATGACAGAAGATGAGATGGTTGGATGGCATCACCGACTCAATGGACATGAGTCTGAGTAAGCTCCGGGAGTTGGTGATGGACAGGGAAACCTGGCGTGCTGCAGTCCATGGGGTCGCAAGGAGTCGGACATGACTGAGTGACTGAACTGAACTGAACCCTCAATGTGACTACATTTGGATATACGGTCTTTAGGAGGTCCTTAAGGTTAAATGAGGTCAAGAGGCTAGAACCTAATCCCATAGAACCTTTGGCCTCATAGGAAGAAGAAGGGAGCCCTTCCCCCACTGTGTGCACAGAACAAAGGCCAGGTGAGCACACAGTGAGACAGCGCCTGGCACAGCACGTGCTCAAAAGCTATGCTTGACTGATGACGTCATGACATTCACTGGGACCTGAAGAGTGAACCTGAACCTCCAAGCAGTCTCTGGGCTCAGGAGATTTTAAAATGGTTTTTAATCTCCTGTGGCTTAATGAAGACATCGCTCCATACTTCAACTTGAAGAAGGACATAAACCATTTGACTAGAATTGGAAAATTACAAATCTCCGGAATGGTTGTTTCTTAAATTATCTACCAATTTTAAGTTTAAACTTGCTTTAATGTCAGTTTCATGGTAGCGCTGCCATTAACACTGAAATCAATACAAAGCAAACTTCACAGTTTAATAACATCTGCCATTACTCATTCTTTTTGTTCTGTTTTGTTTTTACCAAATTCTTCTTTGATCAGTATAGAGAATAATTCAGGCTATCATCTATGTTATAATGCATGAAACTTAAATACCTTAACATCCTGAAAACCTTCAAGATGGTTGAGGAAAAAAATAAAAGATTCATAATAGCACACTTTAAAAGCTACTATATATTTATAAAATAGAAGAAAAAGCACACATACATGTAAATATCCATGCAGGTACATATATATTCATTTGTCTATACCTACACAAAATAACCTGGAAAAAATTCACACAAAACACTGATAATACTGGTTATTTCTAGGGAGAACTTGGAATATAGAAAGAGACTTTGTAAAATGTTTGTGTGTATGTGTATTTATTATTTAGTCTGCCATTGAAGTAGAGTGTAAATCTTAAATGAACTGCTCAATGAATTTTTACATAAGTATTTGCTCATATAACCACAATCCTGATCAAAATACAGAACATTTCCAGAACTCCAGAAGACACCCTCTGCTCCTATCCAGTCAATACTCAGACCCAAAAGACAACCACCCTTGGACCTAGATCATAATACAGATGGATTCATACAGTATCTAATCTCTCATGTCTGGCTTCCTTCTCTAGAACTTATATCTATGAGACACATCCATGTTATTGCATATGGTAGTCCTTCTTCATTAACATGTGGTATTCCATTGTATATGAATAGATGATGTATCAATATACCAGAATTTATGTATCTACTACTATTGGTGAACACTGCATTATTTTAGGTTTAGAGATATGATGTATAAAAGCTGCTAGGAGTATTCTAGTAGTAATCTAGGATTCTTTTGGTGGATTCACAAGTATTCACTTCTGAGGAACTGTTAGATCCATAGGTAAGGGTATTTGCGTTTTAGTAGATATTTCCAAGCAGCTTTTCCAAATGTTTATACCAATTTACACTTCCATCATCTGTATAGAAGAGTTCCAGTTAGTTGTTCCACATCATTGCCAACATTTGGTAATTGCTAATAAGGAGACTTTGGACTTCCTGATGGTCCAGTGATTAAGAATCAGCCTGCCAATGCAGGGGACACAGGTTCGATCCCCGGTCCAGGAAGATTGCACATGCCACAGGGCAACTAAGCTTGTGAGCTATAATCACTAATCCCATGTGATGCTACTACTGAAGCCCACCTGCACCTACAGCCTGTGCTCCACAAAAGAGAAACCATGGCAATGAGAAGCCCCCACACCGCAACTAGAGGAAGCCACATACAGCAACTAACACCTCGCACGGCCAAAAATACAAAAATTTTTTTAAAAGGAAGACTTTTAGCAAGAATCTGTTCACTATATATTCTTCTCACCTTTTGATTTTAAACCACATGCACATATTGCCTAGCTGTAATTAATTAAGTAAAAATATATCATGAACATTTAACAAAAAATGAAAGACATAAGCTGGCAAAAGTTACTTCATTTATCCTTCCTTACTGTAGATGACTGGTTAGCAATGCTCCAGACATGGAGTACAGAAAGGGAACCAATGCAGTGCTGTTAAACAAGCATTTAAATATCTGCCAGTTGTCTTAAAAAGGAACCACAAACTTCCAGAGAGAACAGAGAAGAAAAAACAGTGTAAAGTTTACTAGCAAAACAAATATGATACGAGAAAGCTCCACATAGAACTCTCAGTCAAGAGGTCTTAATAACAGAAAATGCCAGTGCATTGTATCCTCAGTAAATGCCATCTCTTTTCTCTATTTTGGACTGGTTATCACTTCATATCCACCAGTTTCCTCACCCACAAAACAGGGATGCATTCATCGCCAAACGTGCTTATTCAGCGTTTTGAGCATCTTCCACAACCCAAGCTTACTGACATTGAACACATAAAGGCAATAAGACACCATCCTTGCTCTCAAGAATATTATGACTGCAGCGAGGGAGAAAGACAGGCAAAACAATAATTAGAGTGTGAGATGTGTCATAATTCAGAGACACTCAGGGCACTGAGGGAGCAAAGGAAGCACAGCTAAACCAAATGTGTGGAGCAGAAAGATCACCAGAGAACACTTGGTTGACCTGAGTTTTGCAGGATGAATGATAATTAGTTAAATAGAAAAGGAGGAAGAGTGTAGCAGGTAGACAGACAGCATATGCAAAAGCACAGAAGCAAAAGAAAACAGACATCTTTAGGAACTTTAATATCACAATATAGTTGGAATGAAGAGAATGAAGAGTATGTTTCAGGTGGAGACATTAACTAAGGGAGGCCAGAGGGGCAGAGAGGCAAAAGAACATTATAGACTTTGCTTCTAAGCTAAGAAATTCCAACTTTATCCTGAAAGCTTTGGTAGACTGCGAGACATTTTAAGCAGAGGTCATAATGAAAAGATGAAAGGTTTCTTATCGTGCTTATTTGGACAGAGAACCAGAGGGGAAAACACAAAGAAGGGAGAACCAGGTAAAGGGGAAGTTGTAGAGAGCAAGAAAAGTAAAGAGAAGAAGAAGAGAAGGCAGAAAAGGAGGAGCTGGACCTTTTCTAAAATTGTTAAAACATAGGGGAATATTTTCATGACTTTAGAGCAAGCGAAAAGCTCTCAAAGAGGACACAAAGAACTTTAAACATAAAGTTGATAAATTAGACAATATTAAAACTAAGATGACCTGTTCATCAAAAGACAATATTAAAAGAATTAAAAGGCAACTCCACAATGGAAAAGATATTTGTAATTACATACATCTGATAAAGGAATCACATCCAAAATAACTTTCAGAGACTTTCCTGGTGGTCCAGTGCTAAGACTTCACATTCCCAACGCAGGGGGCCTGGGTTCAATCCCAGGTCAGGGAACTAGATCCCACATGCTGCAATTAAGAGTTTGCATGATGCAACTAAAACATCCCATGTGCCACAACTAAGAGCCAACGCAGTCAAATAAATAAACATTTTTAACAATACAAAAAAACCTTCAGCAATTAATTAGAAAATGACAGAAAACCCAATATACAATTATATAGACAACTCACAAAATAAGCTATCCATCCGAATAACTAATAAGCACAGGAGAGATTCTCAACTCCATTAGCCATCAGGGAAATGCAAATTCAAACCACATGAAATACTACTGCACATTCACCAGACTGGTTGAGATGAAAAAGTCCATTTTCAGAATCTGTTAAAGATGACTATATATTCCCTAAGACTCATTAGATTCTTGGGCATCCCTGGTGGCTCAGACAGTGAAGAATCTGCCTGCAATGCGGGAGACCTGGGTTCGATCCCTGGGTTGGGAAGATCCCCTGGAGGAGGGCATGGCAACTCACTCCAGTATTCTTGCCTGGAGAATCCCATGGACAGAGGAGCCTGGCAGTCTACAGTCCATGGAATCGCAAAGATTTGGACATGACTGAGTGACTAAGCACACATACATGATTCATTATTTCTATTCCTAAGTATATATCCTAGAAGGTACTAGGATGTTCACAGCAGCTCTATTCGAAAAAGTTTAACAGTAGAAACTACCCATATACCCTCAGTAGTTGAATGGAAGACTAATTTGTGGTATATTCACAAAAATGTGATACTTTACAGCAATGAGAATATATGCTCCACAAGAATGTGAAAACTATGGATGAATTTCGTAAACATGGACTTCCCTGGTGTTCCAGTGGTTAAGACTGCACCCTTCCAATGCAGAGGGCATGGGTTTGAACCCCAGTCGGGGAAGTTCCACATGCCTCACAGTACGGCCAAAAAACAACAGTGATAATAAAAAACCTTTTCAAAAAGGAGCTAGACACAAAAAAGCACATGCTATATAATTCCACTTACATAAAACCCACAAAAAGAGATAGTTATTCTGTTGGGCTACAGTTGGAGTCAGGTTTTGGTGAAGAGTAACACTTGAACTCAAGGAAAGTAGTCAGGATTTGAAGACAGGAAATAAATTTGGAGTCAAACGCAAGATGTTTTAGGGTTTTCAGTTCAGTTCAGTTCAGTTGCTCAGTCGTGTCCGACTCTTTGTGACCCCACGGACTGCAGCATGCCAGGCCTCCCTGTCCATCACCAACTCCCGGAGTTTACTCAGACTCATGTCCATTGAGTCAGTGATGCCATCCAACCATCTCATTCTCTGTCATCCCTTTCTCCTCCCGCCTTCAATCTTTCCCAGCATCAGGGTCATTTCTAGTGAGTCAGTTCTTTGCATCAGGTGGCCAAAGTATTGTAGTTTCAGTTTCAGCAGCAGTCCTTCCAATGAATATTCAGGACTGATTTCCTTTAGGATGGACTGGTTTGGTCTCCTTGCAGTCCAAGGGACTCTCAAGAGTCTTCTCCAACACCACATTTCAAAAGCATCAATTCTTCAGTGCTCAGCTTTCTGTATAGTCCATCTCTCACATCCATACATGATTCTGGAAAAAGCATAGCTTTGACTAGACAGACCTTTGTTGGCAAAGTAATGTCTCTGCTTTTTAATATCCTGTCTAGGTTGATCATAACTTTTCTTTCAAGGAGTAAGCGTCTTTTAATTTCATGGCTGCAGTCACCATCTGCAGTGATTATGGAGCCCCCCAAAATAAAGTCTGCCACTGTTTCCACTGTGTCTCCATCTATTTGCCATGAAGTGATGGGACTGGATGCCATGGTCTTCATTTTCTGAATGTTGAGTTTTAAGCCAGCTTTTTCACTCTCTTCTTTCACTTTCATGAAGAGGCTCTTTAGTTCTTCACTTTTTGCCATAAGGGTGGTGTCATCTGCCTACCTGAGGTTACTGATATTTCTCCCAGCAATCTTGATTCCAGTTTGTGCTTCATCCAGTCCAGCGTTTCTCATGATGTACTCTGCATATAAGTTAAATAAGCAGGGTGACAATATACAGCCTTGATGTACTCCTTTCCCGATTTGAAACCAGTCTGTTGTTCCATGTCTGGTTCTAACTGTTGCTTCCTGACCTGCATACAGATTTCCCAAGAGGCAGATCAGGTGGTCTGTTGCCCTTACACATCTGTAAAGGACAGCATCTGAGCCAGAGGCTCACAGGGCCCTGTGATTTGCCCTCTGTAAGTGATGCTGGGAATCCTACTGCACTGTCATCCCCAGAAAGAGGCAGAAACCCCCTGAGACATGAGTAATGCCAAGGACCTTGGAAGGCCACTGCTCTGGCAAACCCTCGCTCTTGAGAGTGGCCACAGGAAGCCCTAGGGGAAACCATATGAAACTTTAGAAGGTAGTGTCCACAAAAGCAGAATCTAGAAGCATCCTTCTTTTTTTTTTTTTTTTTACCTCCAAGGCTTCTTTATCACCAAAAAGTCTCTTCCGGGAGGCACTGGCATCAGCAGTAGACAAGAGGGTCAGACCAAAGAAGCCCCATTACCTAAGATCTCTGACACTATTACCACCCTGGCTGAATCATCTTTAATATCCAAGGAGAGACTACATAGAAAGGACCAGTTCTGGAATGCATAGTTCCCTGTGAAGGAAGGACAGCCATTCCTCATCAGGAAATGAGGTGACATTGGAGGCTCAGAAATTCTACATGCAGTCTACAGGCAGCAGGGGACTGTCCAACTTTCAGTGGATAAGGCAACCTGGAAAGGCTGGGTTAAATGGTCGGTTTCTAGCTCTCTCGGCCATGACCCACAAAGGGAAATACACTGTGCACTGTAACCCTCAGTTCAGTTCAGTTCAGTTGCTCAGTCGTGTCCGACTTTGTGACCCCATGAATCGCAGCACGCCAGGTCTCCCTGTCCATCACCAACTCCTGGAGTTTACTCAAACTCATGTCCATCGAGTCAGTCATGCCATCCAGCCATCTCATCCTCTGTTATCCCCTTCTCCTCCTGCCCCCAATCCCTCCCAGCATCAGGGTCTTTTCCAATGAATCGACTCTGCATGAGGTGGCCAAAGTACTGGCGTTTCAGCTTCAGCATCAGTCCTTCCAATGAACACCCAGGACTGATCTCCTTGAGGATGGACTGGTTGGATCTCCTTGCAGTCCAAGGGACTCTCAAGAGTCTTCTCCAACACCACACTTCAAAAGCATCAATTTTTCGGCACTCAGCTTTCTTCATAGTCCAACTCTCACATCCATACATGACCACTGGAAAAACCATAGCCTTGACTAGATGGACTTTGTTGGCAAAGTAATGTCTCTGCTTTTTAATATGCTATCTAGATTGGTCATAACTTTCCTTCCAAGGATTAAGCGTCTTTTAATTTCATGGCTGCAATCACCATCTGCAGTGATTTTGGAGCCCCAAAAAATAAAGTCTGATGCTGCTTCCACTGTTTCCCCATCTATTTGCCATGAAGTGATGGGACCAGATGCCATGATCTTAGTTTTCTGAATGTTGAGCTTTAAGCCAACTTTTTCATTCTCCTCTTTCACTTTCTTCAAGAGGCTTTTTAGTTCCTCTTCACTTTCCGTCATAAGGGTGGTGTCATCTGCATATCTGAGGTTATTGATATTTCTCCCAGCAATCTTGATTCCAGCTTGTGCTTCTTCCAGCCCAGCGTTTCTCATGATGTACTCTGCATATAAGTTAAATAAGCCCTGAAAGGTGAAAGTGAAAGTGAAGTCGCTCAGTTGTGTCCGACTCTTTGTGACCCCGTGGACTTTAGTCCACCAGGCTTCTCCATCCATGGGATTCTCCAGGCAAGAATACTGGAGTGGGTTGCCAGTTCCTTCTCCAACACAAATCTGAGTTGTTATCAATTGCAAGATACTCCATAATTTTACCACTGATAAAGAAAAAAGTGCTGTCTCTTACAAAACTCATCCTGATTTAAGAGATTTATGATGAAAAATGTATCTTAGATGGAATGCTATGCCTTGGATGGAATATAGAGGAAATTTCAAGAAACAATACTAACCTTTATTATGTGTGGTCCACTTTGACAGTCTACTCTGTTCTAGTCAATGTCATTTCTCCCAAAACACTGGTAATAAATCATTCAATTGATTTCAAATCCATTAATGGGTTGCAACCTACAATTTATAGAACAGTGGATTAGAATTAAGGTATAGGACTTCTGGATATATTTATTGAGAACTCCTAAGAGTTGAAATGAACCTACTGGTAGGACAACTATAATTATGGTACAGCATTTCAGTACCCATCACTGGGCTGAATCACCTAGAAATCTGAGGCAGATATAGCTATGGGAGTAATTCAAGACACTAGTGCTGTGCTGTGGGTGTGCATTGCTATAATTAAGCTCCGAGACATGTCAGCCAGGGCATTTCTGAGCATTGATTCCGGCATGCCTCCTGTATGTTGTAAGGTATGTGTCCAAAATTAGAGTGACTGAAAGCCCCTAAAAAGTTACAATGCTCCTTCCCTGTAACACCCTGGCCTAGGGCATTGGGACACTCTTTATAAATGTGGCTGAAGAGGGAAAATACCCTAGCTTATTTTACAAGTCCTTCCAGACCCAAGTATAATGGGCAATCAGAACACTCCTTTGGTGCCATAGTTTTCCTCATATCTGGGAGTCACATCTGTTCTATTCACATGAGAGTCCAGGGAGAAATCAGATGAGGGTTTTTTAGTTGGCCTTGCTTGAACACTTTGTGCACTGAGCATTATTCAAGGGAGATGTAAGTGGAGGATATGCAGATCACTGAATGAAGTTCCATGGGAATTACAGACAAGTTGAACATCTTATCAAGAGTTTAAACAGAAGCTTAAAACTTGGGGCTTCATAAGCAGATTAGCACTTTTATGGAACCCCACCCCCAAGTCTTCCTCCTTCCCTGGCAATTCAGGCCCATTGCTCCTCACTGCTTGAGGAGAATTCTAAATGATTAGAACTACAGCAACGGATGCTTGCGTTGCTCTCTATCACTCCTCTGATACTGGTTGTTCTCTGCATAACAGCACCCTGTCCTTGTATGTATTCATATCTCAACCTTATGGAAATCGGTCAGAGGGCAGAAGGGAGCCTCAGCAAGGACTGCAGATACAAAGAGAGAGCAAAGGATGTGGAGAAGCCATGTGCTTTTTGGCAACAGCCTGCTCTGATATAAGGAAGCCCTGGTGTGCCCTCCCACTGCACAGCTCTTGTAAGAAGACAGATGAGAACATGATATACAGTCCAGGAGGTCTGACCAAGAACTAATGGCTTTGTCCTTTAGTATTTGTTTGAGTTCTCCTTTATCAATAACATCCTGCTTCTCATAAAATTAGAACACACGAAATGCACATATTCCTATCTCAATGATTATCTGAAATGTGATTTGTTTAGAGTCCTTGACTCATCTTACTCCACATTTACCTTTGGCTTGAGTCAAGAGGATAACTAGAACTTAAGATCCAGCGAACACTCCTCTGTCCAGGGAGCATCCTGGCACAAAGCTTCTGCTAGGGGACAGAAGCCCCTTTTTGAGTTTTTACCAAATGACCATATGTATTAGCAGTGTGCTAAGACACTTCAGTCATGTCCTACTCTTTGTGACTCTATGGACCTTAGCCCACCGGGCTCCTCTGTCCATGGGATTCTCCAGGCAAGAGTACTAGAGTGGGTTGCCATGCCCTCCTCCAGGGGACTTCCTGACCCAGGGATCGAACCCGTGTCTCTTACATTCTCCTGCATCAGTAGGCAGGTTCTTTACCACTAGCACCACCTGGGGAGCCCCATATATTAGTGGAGGGCCCTGTAAATGGGGAGAGAAGAGGTAAAATGTTCATTAGTTCTATCATATTTCAGATCTATCTTAAGAACATGTAGAGTTGAACTAAGGCTCAGATTTCTGAATTAAAATACCAATTGATTTCATTGTTTTTCAGTTGCTAAGTCATGTCTGATTCTTTGAGACCCCATGGACTGCAGCACACCAGGCTTCTCTGTCCTTCACCATCTCCCAGAGTTTGCTCAAACTCATGTCCATTGAGTTGGTAATGCCTGCCATCCAACCATCTCATTCTCTGTCATCCCCTTCTCCTCCTGCCTTCAATCTTTCCCAGTATCAGGATCTTTTCCAATGAATGAGTTGGCTCTTCACATCAGGCAGCCAAAGTATTGGAGTAATGATTCCAGAGTTGTCTGATATTTAGGAAGAACCAAGAGTTATTTATTTGTAATTTGAATGTTACCATAAGAATAATAGTCATTATTTTTAAATAAATGTTGTCATGTTCACTATAAAAATAGGATCTTACTATAACATAGCAGTCAAGAAATCCAGAGCCCTGGGTCCAAATTCTACAGGTGCCCCTTACCACCCATGTGGCCTTAGGGACAGTGTTCAACTTCTACTGACCTCAAAATTCTCATCTGTTAATTGAAAGTAATTTTGCCTCTTTCATAAGATTGTTCTAAAGAGCAAATGAGATCATGCATACAAAATGTTTGGCACAAGGCTCAGCATTAGTGTTGTATAATGTTTTCTGGAGCAGAATTTGTTAGAAGTACAAATACTAAAATAAAACAAAATAGCAAGGACTAGAATCTTTTTGAGAGGAGTAGGATATCCTGTAGCCCACTGTGGTGTTTGGTTCCAAGGAATACCAGAGAAGGGGAAAAGCCCATGAGGAAGCATATACATTGTGCACTGAAGGACTTCCCTGGTGGTCTGATAGTTAAGAATCTACCTGCCAATGCAGGGGGACATGGGTTGCATCCCTGGTCCTGGAAGATTCCACATATCACGGAGCAACTAGGCCTGTGTGCCCAATAACTGAGCCTGCATGCTCTAGAACCCTGGGCCACAACAAGAGAAGCTACCACAATGAGAAGCCTGCACACTACAACTAGAGAATTGCCCCTGCTTGCTGCAGCCAGAGAAAAAGCCCGCACACAGCAATGAAGATCAAGCACAGGCAAAAATAAAATAAAAATCAATCAATCAATCTTTTAAATATACAAATAAACTGTCCACTGAGGATGCAGTCGGCATAAGGAGTCATCAGAAAGTGCTCATTCCCTATGAGCTTCTAGGTGAAGGAGGGAAGGAAAACTGGAGAACAGAGAAAGAAACTAGTAAATCCAGTGATTTCCATTTTCCAAGTGACTTTGCCATGAAAGCCACAGAAAACAGCAGTATCTGTGATATTATGAAACTCATTTTTTATACACTCACATTTTAGTATTTTTCCTGTTGACTGTATTTGTAAAATTCACGCAATTTCAATTTTAGTCCAAAAACTTTTCAAATTTCCCTTTGGTGACCTTACCAAGCACACCTCCCTTGAATTCTTGCCTGACTCCACAGTATTAAATTAACGTTGGGTAAAACTGGGAATATCTTTGCCTCTCAAAAGTTGCAATTTTTTTTTTTAATAATGCTGCTAATTACCTTCCTGGACATCTGACTCAATCCATTCCGTGAAGTTTAAGACATGGAAAAACTCATTTGGCAATTCCACTTTTAATGATTCTTCAACTTACAGAAATTGCCTTAGGGTGTAATCTCTATTTCCCTCATTTTAGCATTAGATAATTGTGTGTGTGCAAATACTGTATAATAAATGCTGTATAATAAGGTACTAGGACTCCGAAAGTTGCTGCTTATTGTGGAATTTTATGAAAGGGGTCAAAATTTTACACACACAAATGCAGACACACAATGATATTTAAGTTTAGGTTTGAAAGATACAAAAATTTTCATATGCTTGTGAAAAAAGTGCTCTCCACCAAGAGGACTACAGAGACCTTCCGTGTGCTTTGAAGTTAAAAACTGTTGAGAGAAAGGCTTTTCAAAATCAAATATCTCCAGTCTCTAAGAGAAACTAAAAAGACCACAGTTCCTTGTTAACCTGAAGGAGTCCCTTTGAAATCCAAATGAACGGCACTAAATGGAGAAAAAGAAGCACTTTCATAATGACCATTGTGTCTACTGGTTTGGTCACCATTATGTGTCCCCATTGAAAAACTTGTTTTACAAACCCTAAATGAAAGGATTTGCCACACTTCAACTTAAATTTACCCATACTTAGAAGTAATTCTGATTTCTTACAATTTTTTTTTAACCTTCCAAATGAAATAATTTAACCTCTGAGGCCTGCATCCCTCATTTTAGAAGCAAATAATCTGAGACCAAGAAGACACACCTGGGCAGGATTGTCAGATTTAGCAAATAAAAATGCATGTGAAAACACTGAATGGGAAACAGGTATACTAAAATGCCATTCATTGTTCATCTAAATTTCAGATGTAACTGAATAGCCTGTATTTTACCTGGCTACCCTATCCCTGGGTCACCCAGCTAATGAATAGATGCTGATGTGAAGTCACTCACAAAACAATTATTCCTTGGAAGCTAGATGCTCTGGAAGCAAAAAGCTATGTAAGCCCACCTCTCCCTCAAGGAACCTAGAATCTAACGGAAAATTCTTAATAAACTTGGAAGCAAAGAAAGAGTGTCAGGGTACCCATTTCAGCATACTACCTGAGAAAATGGGTCTCAATCCTAGTCACATATTAAAATCACCTGGGGAGCATTTAAAAAAAAAAAAAAACTCATTGCCCTGAGAATCTGATTTAATTGGTCTAGAATGAGGTCAAGGAAGTTGGTCTTATTTTCCCCCCAAATACTTCCAGATAATTCTAATGTGCAGCCTGGGTTGCATAATGACCCACTGACCTAAGACTTATAAATCTTCCCTAAGAAATCTTAATTCACAGAGTGGTTAGTCTGTGCTAAAGTGTGTGTGTGTGTGTGTGTAAGTGTGTGTGTATAAGTGTGTGTGTGTGTTGGGTGAGGGAAGTGTTCCCAAGCCACATGATTCCTGTATATCATGGAGGTGGTCAAAATGGCCATTTGGACTTCATAACAGAATTTGTTGAAAGGAAAGCATTTTGCTAGAATTCATCTGACCCCCATTCCAACCTTGGTTCTCGGTCATTTCTTATACATTCCTATACAATTTGTAGCCTATGTCCCACAAAATCTATCCTAAGTACATAGTTCATATGTCCCTCACAAACAGAATAATGAAGAGACAGCCCCATCTAACTCCACTGTCTGCTCAGTACCCTCCAGTTACCTGGGATCAGAAGTGGAGCCTCTGATCCAGGACAGCTCCTGTGAGTTTGGCTTTGTTTGTATATCTTCCCACCAGTGGAATCCACTAAATGAAAGCCCCATTCAATCTTACGACTTCCCATGGAGAGATAAATAAAGAAGCACTCTGGATGTTTTCATTATTGTCATTATATTTACCATCCTGGTTAGAAAGGGGTCAGGAAGCCACAGCCATGTCTTCCCCTGCTCAGCTCTTATTATCACCAAAAGACGTGGCAGCAAACACACAAAAGAATGATTTCTCAACACCAGTCTCAAAAAACAAGATAAAGAAGATAAGCCACCTGAATCCTGGGCACTCGGCTTGTCGTTTCTGACATCAATGACGAAGAAGGCAAGTTTACTGCCTCAGTTGCTGTATTTGTTCTCAAACTGTGCCATCTTCCAATACCAGCTTACCTTAATATTTTTCAAATTATTTTGACCACCTGATGCATCCAAAGTCCACAGCAAATTGTGTCTAAGTCCCAACTCTGAGAACACATGTGGCTGTGTGTCAAGCCCTCCTCCAGAGGGTCACCACTGTGTAATTCAGATATAGGCCATTTTACATAATCATTAATCCTCCCACTCCAGAATCCATCTGGGATCAATTCAGCCCTTGATAGCAATGCTGTTCTTTGGAATAGTAGGCCAGGACTGGTTTTCTTAGTTTAACATTTAAGAGACTCACTTCTCCAAAAGTGTTAAGTTGAAAAGTCTATTAAAAATAAAAAACATAATAGAGCGAAATCAGGCCAGTTGTATCTATCCAGGAATGATGAGTGAGCACATTTTTCAATACATTATTAAAGGGCTAAATGAGTGCTCAATAATACTAACACCAGGAACCTTAAGACCAAGAGAGATCAAAATTATTTCAAATGAGTCTGATTCATGTTAAATATTTCCTGTCTCGGTGACCAACAGGCCATGTTAAAACCAGTCCCAACTCCTTTTGGAAGTTTTGTTCTGCTACCCACATGAAAGGTAATACAAGAATTTTGATCAATGATGCAAGATTGCTAATTCTCATTGGGTAATTTTCCCCATTAGTCAGACATCAGCATGCCAACTTGGAGGCCTCACATGCTTTTCAGCGGGCTGCCATTGGGAGCTAGCTGTCAAATTCTAGGACTAATGGAAATATATTCCAAAGGCCAAATCCACCCTTTGCTTATATGGGGACAGTTCCTAACCTGCAAAGAAGCCTCAACGGCATCCCAACGTCTCCGATCTCCAGTCCTTCCTTGTGACCACCTTCTTCTCATTACCAGCATATCCACATTGACAACCTCTCTCTCTTTTCCCTTGAAAAATGCCAAAATACTCCCAAGAGGAAACATTATGTTTCTATACATTCCTATACAATTAGTTGAATTGGAAAGGAGAAGTCTGAGATTTTAAATTCACAGCAGAGACAGACTCATTCATTATACCTTCAAAGCCTGTGATTTGCACTAATGAGAAAATAAGCCAGTCATACATGGGAAGTATTCAGTACCGTCCTCTGCTGTAAATCTAATTGAAGCACCCAAATCCACATTCAGGAATAAACAGGCTGGCTCTCTCCAGTGTCTTCTCAAATGACGGCTCAAGGGATATGATAGTGATGTTCATGTAGTAAAGGTTGTCGATTACTATGCCAACCACAACCAAAAGAGGGCCAACATCATCAGACACGTCTACAACTCGAATGCAAGTCCCCTGCTACAGATCTGAAGAGACCCAACTAGAGGCCTGTCATATGGTCTATATGGTGCCTACAAAATCTATAAAACCCAGAGAACTATGTCTCTGGGTAAGCCCCAACTCTAATTCACATGCAGCAATTCAAAACCCCTTTCTTCCTCTGCCCCATGGCAAAAAGTGAGTCTGTTCCATCTGTTTACCATGATTGCTGTTACTTTCCAGCATAACCATAATCTTATTTTGTAAATCCTATTCCTGACACACCTCAAACCATCTGTCTATTCTTTCTCGGGCTAGCCTGGGGCTGTTTGGCAAACGTATGTCATTACCTGTAAGTGGAATATTTTTGAGGAGAGTACATGCTCCTTCTATGTTGCCATGGCTGCTGGGTGTTCCTAAATAATCTCCTTTGGTTCTTCCTCTAAACCCAATGTGCTTTGAGTAATCTTTAATGTGTGTAAAATAAAAGCCAAAAGGTAAAGGGCATGCATGCAACTACTTGGGTTTAAGATTCAAAGTAAGTTTGCATGTGCTCTTAGATACAAAAAATCGGTTGAAATTTTACTAATAAATTATATGTGTCAATTAGAGGAAAAAAGGTGGCCTATGGTTCAGATTCAGACTTGCAAAGAGTTTTGGGGAAAAAAAAAAAAGGTGATAAAATCTGAGTGGTAGAAATTCTGCCATTTCTTGTCCTCATGGAGCTGGGCCAGGTTCTCACCAATCTAGTCTCTGCTTTATCATTTCACCATTTCCCCCTTGCTTAGAACTACAAGAGGTTGATAAAGGCCTTAGAACTCTAAACTAGAGAAGGATACGTGATTCAAAGAGCACAGACACACATGGACAAACATGAGAAAAGATAGCTCACCTCATTAGTAACCAAGGGAATACAGAATAAAATAATAATGAGATCACTGTTGGCTCCCCCAAATGGCAAAGATTAAAAACAGTGAAAACATTTAGTGAGTTTGCAGGGAAATGGGCACTCTTAGGCACTGCTGGAGAAAGTAGAGAATTTATACAACCCATGTGTAGGCACTTTGGAAATATCTAGCAAAAATTTTGTGGTTCCTACCTTTTATATCCTTTACTTTACTTTTTAAAAAGTTAATTGTTTTTGTTTTAATTTTCTTTATTTTGGCTGCATTGGGTTTTCATTGCTGTGTGTGTGCTTTCTCCAGTTGCAGCAGGTGGGGGCCACTCTTCATTGTGGTACATGGGCTACTCACTGAGATGGCTTCTTTTATTGTGAGGGTTCTAGGGTGTGAGGGCTTCCATAGCTGTAGCACACAGGCTTAGTTGTTCCACAGCATGTGGGATCTTCTGGACCAGAGATTAAACCCATGTCCCTTACATTGGCCAGTGGATTCTTAACCACTGGACCAGCAGGGAAGTCCCCTTGCTTTACTCCTAAATCTCTGTTTTAGATAAAATACTTGCATGTGTACACATATGCAAAAAAAAAAAAAAGAGTGAAAATAGAAATATTGATAGCAGCATTGTTTATAAGATCCAAACATTAAAAACAGCCTCAATAGGCAAATGGCTCAACATCAACAGGGCAATGACTAAACTACTGCTGATTTACCTGATAGAATATTTTGCTTTCGTTAAAATGAATGAAGCTGTTCAACATTATTGGACATGAAAAGGTTGCTAGATAACTAAGACAGTGATTTGTAGAACACTAATATATTCCAATTCAGGGAAATGATAAAATTTCTAGGTATATAATGAGATGTTAAAGTGAGACTCTTTTTCAGATTTGTCTAAGGCTCCAAGCGACTCAGAATAAAGCAATAGGTGATCTGTGTTCTCACCTTTCAAAATGAGCTGCTAAGCCACCGAGACAGGACACGCAAAGCAGGCAACCACTACATCACCCATCTCAAGAGGATAAAAGGACTGAAATTGACAAAGCCGAGAATGAATTTCTTTGAAATGACATGTTGGGGTGGTGCTTTCACCTTTACCTCAGTCTAAATAAGGGGAGTTTCAAGGAGATTGCTCAGAATGCTGGAGTGTATAGGCGTATAGACTCGTCCATGACCCGAGTTCATCTACTGGCAAGAGGCTGGATCCAGCAGCATAGTCAGTCCCAACACACAGAGTGTGTTACATTGCGGCAGACCGCACTCCTCCTAAGAGAAACCAAACTGCATGTGGGTTCCCCTTGGAACACATGAGAGCGCGCCAGCCAGGAGCCTTTTAAAAGGGCCCCACCTGTAGAGATGCTGTCAGCACACTCCTCGCCCATATCCTTCCAGTCGTGTGATGGTATTCACACTCCTGCTCCAGGGGTTAGCTTTCATTCTCACCAGTAGCACCTGCATCTTTTGTCAAAGGATGCCCCCAAGCTGGCAGAACCCTTCATGTGTGCAGACAGCCAGAGAGCCTGGGGACTACAATTGAGACTTGAAACGACTGGAGGAATTGTTTTATCGTTATATATGAGTGTCCAGGAAAGTTACAGTGAATCTGCCTATCACCGTTGATAGAGACAGTAAGGGGAAACTGTTTCCTGAATGTACTTTATCCCATTCTACTCTTTCAATGCAATGTTGACAATTACACATATATATATAATGGAGAGAAGTCTAGAAGCTTACTCACAAAACCAACTTTGATCTCTAGAGATCAGAATGTGATTAGGGGATGAATGACAAGACCTTGTACATTTCATTCTATACGTTTCCATATAGTTTGATTTCTTAAAAAAAAAAACATATATGCTCATCTTTTTGGTAAACACAACCGTAAGATTTATAGATACAAATACATTCATTGCATAAGAATTCAGAAAAGAAAAAGAAAACAGACAAACCATAAACATATTTCTACTCCTTCCACACCCTACTGCTGTTGGTATTTGAGGGGTTTTCATTCCCATCTTTTTGCCTTGGGTGGGCAGGCCCTAACCGGGCTCCACCAACCCGGACAAGAGAAATTAGACAAGGTAGAGTTTCAAGGGTTGTTTAATTCCTCTGCTCAAATCTTCTGTAGCTATTTTGGCTATGTGAAAATTTAGGTACAGGTGCAAAGAAAACTGATTTGATACTTATATGTCTCCCTTATCTACCTTAGAATACTCACAAGCAAGGTGGAGATTTAAAAAATCATCAGTATGACATTTCCTTACTGCCTTCAGACAGTAGCAAAGTGGAAGGATAGAAAGAAGACTGAAATTTACTATTCCTCTTATGAAACCGGAAATACACATTCCTTGCCTGGAAATGAGTACTCAAGTCCAACTTGCCAAGGCTTACTACGTCTGCCCAGAAAATGCAGCTGAAAGCAAATTCAAGAGGAGATGTTATTTCCTTTCTGAGATTTATATAAGAATCTAAGCTGTTGCAAACTCATCTCTTAAGATACACAAATATACAGTTTGAGATCCTTGGCAAATGAAATGGCTGCTGCACATGTGGAAATTACCTCCCTGTTTGTTTTCAGTCTCGTTGTTTCCCCTGGGAACCAGAGAGAAAATTCAATTTCTAAACCTTGAAGCAGCTTGAACAATGAACAATTGTTAGCCTAGGAATAGCAGACGAAGCCTATTACTACACAATGGAAAGTAAGTGGCATTGTCTTGAGGTTGTGTTTACTACACCGGCTTGGTGGGTAAAATGATACGGTAGAGAGCAGGACTGGTGTCTTTCTCATTAGAAATCTCTGAGAAACCCTTTGCACTGAGGGTACCATCCGACTCCTTTCTGTTTTTCCTCTTGTTGAGTATAGGTCTGGATAATTACATGTTATTTCTCTTGTCTGTTTACGTGAATGAAACTTCTTACCAATTTCCACCAAAACCCTCTACCAAATCAATGAAGATAGGGTCAACGCAAAACCAATACCATGCGAATATGAAGCAAAGGTCTTCATTATTTCATTTCAGTGGCAAACCAAAAGTTCTGAAGAGGGGACAATTTCATGATCTTGTAAAACAGTAATAGAACACACAGACATGCTCTTGGCTCAGAATATGAAAACATTTTTCATGAGTAACTGAAATTGAGCTGAAATCGAGCTGAAATCTTCAAACCAGGAATGGCAAAGTATCCTTTTTACCAAATTTGTTGGAAGCCAGTTATACACTGAGGATCAACCCAAATTCAAACTGGTGCTAAAATCCAGTTTTCTTTTAGCATTTTTTTGAAAAAGAAGAAAGAAAGAAAAATAAACTTCCTAGACTTTACAATACAGCCTTTAAAAGAAGATTCTAAAGGCTACTTAGATCTTGGCTGGAGCTTACAAAACAATACTAACAGGTTGAGTGTAAATGAATCAAAACCAGACAGATTCCATTCCCCTTCAAGAAAATGTGTGTTTGGGGGACACAAAAATATAAATAAACAAAAGCTTCCCCCAAAGTATTTGAGTTTTAACAAAACTACAGTGTTCTGAATAAAAACTGGAGAAATGTCTTCTGCACATCAGCCAGGGCTGGGTTTCAAAAAGGTGACAGGCAGGGTAAGAGTGACTCCATCATGCCAGGCCCTAAGCTTCAGAAACACTGTTTAGTTTTCATCCTCCCAATAACCTGCATGGTAGACAGGTTTTCTTTCCCCACTTTACAGATGAGAAAAGGCAACTCGGGACCCTTAGTCACTTTCTCTAAGTCATTCAGCTAAGGAGTTATCGTATAGTACATCTGTTTTAGGAAATTGTCCCCACAGCATCCATTTCCTGCTACATAAAAACCATGATTACTTTCAGCGAGTATGACTTGCTGATGCTTTACAAAGGCGGTTTTGGAGCACGGGGCACTATAGGATAGTGGTGCATCATGGCAAGGCCAACATCTTGCTGGCTGAGACAGGGGCAGTGATAGAACTAGATGGGGGGAGTGGGGAATTGTATCCCAATGGAACTTAGGGTCACTTTGAAGTCATGTCATCACTTCAAGTTACTCAACTTTGTGGCAGGTCTGTGCTAAACACTTCATCTCCATTCACTCCTTTCATTCTCAAAATGACCCCAGGAGTTTTGTAGCACTTTAAACACTATTTTACATCTAAGAAAACAGGCATGGAAGATCTGAGGAAGAGGCAAAGGCTAGGGGATTTTAAACCAGCCTGCTCGATCTCTCCAGCCCCAGAGCAGGTGTCTGAGCTCCCTTCACCAAACTAAAAGTGCAACAGCATTCATGCATGACAGAACTGAGTTCAGGATGATGATTACTCTAGAAATAATGTGGCAAAGTGGATTGCTAGAACAAAATACCACAGACTGGGTAGCTTACAAACAACAGAAGTTTATTTCTTACAGTTCTGGAGCTGAAAGCCTGAGATCAAAGCAATAGTCTTTGTAAGGGCTCTTCTCACCGTGTCCTCACATGGGGGAAAGAGCCAGGGGATCTCTCTAGAGCCTTTCATAAGAGCACTGATCTCATTCATGAGGACACTGCCCTCAACACTCAAGCACGCCACAAAGCATGCCACCTACTAATACTACATCATCTTTACAGGTTAGGATTTCAGCATGAATTTAGGGGAGACACAAACGGTACTGTCCCACTTCAGTTCTCTCCCACTTTTCCTTATTGATAAGATTACGCTGTCTTCTCTCTAGTTATTGTTTCATCTGGTACATCATCCATTTTTGTTATCTTTTACCAGTTATCCCTTTAGACTTCTCAGCTAGTCCTCATCATCTGACACATTACACACCCAGCCACAGTCATGAAAACCTGTCATTGGTTTGATGAAATTCTCAGATTTTCCCTTCCCAATTCAACCCAATGGTCTGTCTACCCAACCATGTTCAAGCTTTACCTTCTGCAGGCTCTTTTTGTCCTATAAACAATGTCCCACATCTCAACAGACATCACTCAGCTTTAACCTTAGTGCAGACTACTTTTCCAAAAGGATAGAAAGAAATAACAAAGCACAAAATAAAGAAATCCACTTAGTTTTTCAATCCTTCCAGATATGGCTCAGTGAAAACTTCACTGGCCTCTAGAGACTTCCCCCAATTCAGCGAAGCAAATACTCTTCCTTCTAGTTTTAGAAAGGCTGTTGGGCAGTGTAATGGGCTTTGAAGACTATGGAACTCCAGGAAAGGGGATGAAACAAAGCTATGGATGAGCAGTGAAGCAGTCAAGCTTGAAGCTCTGCCCTCACCTCAGCAATTGGCACATCCTCAAATCTGACAAGAACCCTAAATTCACAAGGAAGGACTTACCACACCATTGTCAGGACAATTTCCAAGTTGCCAGGGAGGGTCATGGCACCTGTAATCTCTGTAGAACCAGGAGAATACTTATAGGTCTTAAATTGTTGAACATCATCATGGTTGGAACTATTTCTGTATTATCAAATGTGGTCTAAATTGCTCTCAAAAAGCAAAATGTATCTAGAGAAGATGAATACACACACACACACACAAACATACACACACTTGTATGTGATAAACCTGGTAGAAAAGAGGATTAGGTCCCCACCTCTCCTTTTATGGGAAAAATTCATGTCTTTTAATCTGTAAGAATTTGTTTTCCTTAGCTGCAAGTTTAGTTCTGCGGGTGTGTTCAGTTTCAGCTGACTCTTTGCAGCTCCATGGACTGTAGCCCACCAGGCTCCTCTGCCCATGGAATTTTCCAGGCAAGAATACTGGAACAGGTTGCTATTTCCTACTCCAGGGGATCTTCCTGACCCAGGAATCAAACCCATGTCTCTTGCATGTCGTGCATTGGCAGATGGGTTCTTTACCACTAACACCACCTCAGAAGCCCCCCAAGTTTAGTTACTTTCTTCTAGTTTATTAGTATTAATTCCTTTTTCTACCAGCCTGACCAGAACTAATTCTGTTTTGGTTCTAACAATGAAATCCAAATGGATTTCTGTCCTCTGGCCTATAAACAATTGGTATTATTCCAACATGAACTTGGACAAACTCTGGGAGATGGGGAGGGATAGTGAGGCTTGGCGTGCTACAGTCCATGAGATGGCAAAGAGTTGGACACAACAGGGTAACTGAACAACAACAACAGTATTCTTATAAGACCATGTCTACACTCTTTAGGACAGTCAGGGAAGATGTCATCCTTGAAAGGCTTGATTGTGCTTTTTGAATTTGGGAAAGTTCAATAACTCTGCTGCCCCTTTTCCTACCCTCAAGAATCCCAGGTCTAGTCTTAAAATTGTGAGGTTACAGGGAGGAAAGTAGACATAAATCTTACCTAATTTATGACCATGTCATCTGTGATTACACTTTTTTCATTAAAATGCCATTAGGAACTGAAGGTTTCACAGTTTTAGGTTGATGACTATTAATGTCTTTGTTACAAACCTTTTTCTAACAGTTGGGTTGGGTTTTTTCTTTGTTTTGTTTGTTTTTGGTCTATGGGGCCAGTAAATAAAGTGTTTTATTTTAAGACAATTAGCATTGATTGAACCATAAGTATATCTTATACCTTCATCCTGACAATTCACTCCCAACCATTTCTTCATCAAAGAGGGAAAGGCAGAGGGAGGCAGCAGTTAGATAAAATAAGAGAAACTGAAAAGTTTCAGGACATTTCTGCCATTAGCATGATTCCCATTCTCTGACTTTCTGAAACTGCCAACTACCTACACCTTGTTGTTTGGGCAAATGTAAGACAGGAAGGTGCCAGAATGGGACATTTTCTTACCTTCAGCCCCCATCTAGCGCCCCCAACTGACTTGGAGGAGAAATAGCAGTGGTAGTAAAGGTCACACAGCTAGAAGTAGATTGAGTATAAGGACAGGACACATACAGAAATGCAGCAGGAGCCTGGTGATGCAGATGTCACTCACTGCATGCAAAGGACAGTAATGAGAAATCACTGGGTTCCCTCTCCTATGTGGTAAATGTTAATCTTGATCCAAGCATTATCAAAAGGTTACATTAGGAGTCTGCTGTTGATTTCCCGAGTAAGGCTGACTCCTGTCCTCTAGGTCAAGTGAGGAGGGACAGTACGAATCCCAAGAATACAAGAGGAAGACTGTGCTCCAAGCTTGAAATGATGAATAGAAGGCCTTCCTGTAATAGTTACAATGGTAAAAGAACACCAAGGCATATGTTCCAATGGATTGGAAGGCTGTTTTGGCTGAATTACACAAGACTGAAGCACATTTGCAGTTGAAAAGGTAAATATTGCAGTCAGCCAAAAGATAAGAATATTTGACCCATGGGAAAATAATGATGTATAAAGATTGTCCTTTATTTTTTCTTTTTAAGGTTTTTCAAATTAGCACACTCAATCTTTTCTTTTGGCTAACAGAGTTGGAAGGCAATTGACACCCAAAGGGGAAGAAATACCCAAAGAGAAGGGCAAGTTTTTGAGAAGTTAAACCATCTCTTCCATTTCTTTCCTATTTAATAACTCAGTCATTTCTGCAAGGAACAAAGCTGCAAATACACAGTTGGCTTTTCTTTTGCATATTCACAGTCCCTTGAGAGCTAGCAAACTAGCTAAGCTACAAAATGTCTTGCTGGGACATTGCCAGGATTTTAGACTAAAATGCCTGGAAGGGCCTGGTGAAGGTTCTATGGATGGAGACATTCTGGTGAGCTCCCAGATCTGCAAAGCCAGGTTCATCAACAGTCTAAACACTCAACATTTCCCACTGGCAAATTCCTAGGTAGTCACTATATTGGAAACCCTGAGTAGTCCGATGGCATCATCTCTATTTTCCAGATGAAGAGATGAAGATGAAAGTTGAGTAAGTCATCCATCCATCACCTGCAGCATCAGGGAGCGCTGGGATCAGGCCTCAGCCTCCTCTCCCAGGACCACACCCACCAGTCTGTGCCCAAGAGGACTCCCAGGGCTTCCCTTGGTCACCTCCACTGACTGCCCCTGTCCACCCCACCAGGAGACTCACTAGGAGCAGAGACAGCCATGACTGAAATGCATGCAAATCCCTACGAGCTTCTGAAATCCTCAAGATACTGTTATAACCACCTCTCCCCTCAGACCCTGAGAAATTAGACAAGCAGACAGGGAGGCTCTTTGGTGGGAAGTGGAGGATTAACTTGGCCACTCTCTCTTCTCCTCGCCTCCCAAGACACAGAGTATAGCACAGTACTCCAGTATTCTCGCCTGGAGAATCCCAAGGACAGAGGAGACTGGCAGGCTACTGTCCATGGAGTTGGAAGAGTCAGACATGACTTCTCAACTAAACCACCAGCCACCACCACCCCTCCTTGTCACCCTGTCCACCACCAGAATCCAGGAACCAGAAAATTCTAACTTGTGAAGCTTGTTTCCTCTCACCCTGAGTACCAACCAACTAGCAATATGAGATCTACCCTGGGAAGAAACACTAAGGTTACCTTGTTGTTGTTTTTTAACATAAGAGACAGTATACCCACTTTACATTTCCATAGGAATTCTTCAGAAAGAAACGAGGATTGGGGGCTGGGATATACCATTTCTTCAGGAACCTGGATGGCTGTCAACTTGGTAAATCAAAGGCATTTGTATTAGGCTCCGGAACACACCCTCTCCAAGCTCCCTTCTTTAGTCACATGTGGAAGAGTTTTCACTTTTTACAATAATTCTTCATGGAAGAAGGATGAAAGTTGCCCTTAATGAAGTTTCGGAAAAGGAATCTGATCTTTGCTCTGGCGCTCAGATGCTACATCTTTGTAAACAGCGTGGCAAGGGTCTTTGTAAGATTTATAGGAAATGGCAATGGGCAGGCAAACGTTAGCTCCTAATCTGGCCCCATAAAGCTGTCCTGTTGGCTTTGTAGAGCTCTCAGGGAACATTATTGAAAACAAAAGAGAAATCAATACCCTTCAGTCCACTGCCAGTCCTGGGCCTCCAAAGTGAATCAACCTGGGCTCACCCACCTCTCAGAAGAAGAGGAGGGTTTTAGTTTCAGCTTCAACCAGATTGCCGTATGTTTAGAGCCTCCTCCCCAAATCCTTAGAAAAAAACCAGTCCCTGAAATTAAAGGTTGGCAAAGCCTCTCATCTACAAGGTGGTGGTGACTCAAGGATTTTCAATTCAGAGGAAGTGATGGGAAAGAAATGGTCTTTTTCTGCATGTCCTGTAGTGAATTTGATACTAACACTTGTTAGATGCGGGACAATCCCCCAAGGAGAGTCTATGAGAGGACCTCTATTACTAAATGTCTCTGGTTATGAAGAACTGAGTCATTAACAGGGGGTGGCCAGATTAATTATGAGTGTGGCAAGAGATGAGAAGCAACATTCCCTGAGAATGGGGTTTTGTGTAACAGAATATTAAGTCTTTATTTCAGACTTTATTACAGGGAAGAGAACGAAAAACTATCAAACGCCTTCCTCCCACTTTGGGGAAAAAAACTGTCCCAAATGATTATTTTACAGATCTTGCCCTTCGAACCACCTCCTTTTCTGCCCCATGTGAAACAGCTTACAGGACGAAATGCCAATGGAGCCTCCCCAGGGCAAGCCCTTCCTGGACATTCTCTTTGGCAGAAGTTGTGAATGAGATGCTGTGCCTGGGATTTTGTTGAATGAAAGAGAGTTTGTGCTGCTGAAGTCACAACCCGTCTTCCCCCAGCTCCAGCAACTCCTTTCATTGAAGTCTGGCGGCCTGTCTCTGCACCCTGTCACTCTTCCAATGCTTATTCTCTCACCACGAGAGGGAAATGTCAAGTTCTCAGCAGAGGGGGCAAAGTCTCTCAGTTATGCATCCAAATGTAGTCACCACACAAAACAGCCCCAGTGCTGACTTGCCCCAGTCAGCTTACAGAGACAAACTTTGGCCCTCGTCACCCTGAGGACAAAGGCGGGCACACAGAAATGCCGGCAGCAGCTCCTGGCAGGGCCCCCGGCAGGTCAAGCATTCATGTCGGTAGTGTGGAATTTCCCTGTCATATAAAACCACGGCAGGGTCAAGAGGCAGATACACCAATCAGGAGCAGGGTGGGACCTTTCAGTGTCTTCTCTGGCCTCTGTGCTGGGAGGATGTGGAACTGTCCTTCTGGCGGGTTTAAATGTCCTGGTAAAATAACATTACTCTTTTAGTGACTCACCCAGCAGATTGACAGTGCAATTAATAATAATAATGTACTACTATACTCAGCGCACTAAGATAAGAACTTGCAGGGCTATAAAGAAGTGGAACAGAGTGACACTAATGATGTGAGTCTAGGCGATTATGATGGCAGCAGATGGACGTTCCATGAGTGACAGCGACCTTTCCAGCAGCCCTTCCCCTCTCTCTTCTCATAACAGAACCTTGATTCTGTTCACCTGTCCAGTGGCTATGTGTTTTCCTAAAGGGAGGGGCTTCCTTACAGCCCCAGCAGGGGTACCTTGATTGGTCAAAACCAATGTTTCTAATGTCTGCTTGCACATTAGAATCACCTGAGGAGTAGTTTAAACATTCCCAATGATGGGGCCTGACCCCAAGATTCTCATTGAATTATCTGGACATGGGTCCCAGCCTCCCAGAGGCTTAAAAGTCCTCCATGTGATTCTAGTGTATACCAGGGATGAGAACCATTGGTCTAAGCCAAACCAATTATTTTACTCCATCATTAGTGACTGGCATAACGTTGGTCATGTGATTTAGTTCAGGTCAAAGATGTGAGAAGGCAACATCTGGGAAGCTTCTGGGAAATTTTGCTTTGGGTTTAAAAAGACAAAAGGAAAGTAGGTGCCTTCTCCTCCTTTTCTGAGCTTTGGACAGTGTTTTGAAAGGAGATGTGGTTTGAATAGGTGCAAGCAACTTGCAAAGTGACGGAAAGAGTCAACAAGAACCAACACCCAGAGGAGAGCAGAAAGGAAAGATGGCAGATGCATCCATGATGACACTGCTGGACTGATGAAGTAACCCAAACTGCAACTTCCCTTCCTCTAGACCACTGGAGTGAAAACTTGATTGCATATTGTAAACACCTGGAGTGTTCTTAAACCTACTGATACCTGGGCCTCACTCCTAGAGTGTCTGATATAAATGGTAATTGGTGAGGTATGATTATCAAGATTTAAAAAAAGAATTCCCAGTAGGTCACACTGTCCAGCCAAGTTTGAGAACCACTGCTCTAGATTTCTTGTTGAGTGTGACAACACATTTCCTTTTATTTAAGCCAATGGTTCTAAAAGTGTGTTCCCTCAAGCAGCAGCAGCAGCAGCAGCATCACTTGGGAACTTGTTTGAAATACTTATAGGTCTTACTCCTGCCTTACGGAATAAGAAAATGAAGGCGTATAACCCAGCAATATGTGGTTTAACAAGCCTCCAAGGGTCTCTGGTGCATCCTAAAGCTTAAAAACCATTGGTTTAGGATAACTTGACTCCTGGTTTTCGGTTACTCACAGCCCAAAACCCCCTGATACTATATTTATAACTGATGCAGAAACTCAGAGTAAGAAAGGACTACCTTAGCTAATTGGATTTGGACGGGTGAGGTGGAAGAAAACAGCCACACAAAGCTCCCTTACAGAATTTCTACGGTGCATTTAGGAAATGCAGGGAGGCAGTGTTCTAATGAGTCAAGGAAATTAAATCCAAGAAAACAGAATCATCGTCCTTGGTGTGAGGTTCCTGAGTATGAGGTTGAAGAGATCATAGATTTTATCCTCTAGATAATGGGAAGCCACTGAAGAATTTGAAAAAGAAGAGTTTTAAGGGGGAAAAATTACAAGTGATGGTATAGGATGATTAAACAGAATATGGTAAATTGGATAGAATGAAGGGGAAAGAATCCAGGCACAAGGATAAAGCTTAGAGAGCCACCCCAGCTGCACATGAGTTCAGGATTTTCTTCTCAGCATCTGAATTATCCATTCTGAAGCCAAGGAGTAAGATGCATCATCAGAGAATGGACATGTGGACAGCAGGGGAAGGGGAGGGTGGGAGGAACTGGGAGAATGGCATTGACATAGATACACCAGAAGTGGAAACGTAATAGCTTCAATTATAACCCCTGATTTCCATGCTTACATTCATATAGAAAGCCTCATTGCAAAAGCCAATTTACTTGTAATAACCATGATAAGTGTGGGCTTCCCTGGTGGCTCAGATGATGAAGAATCCGCCTGCAATGTGGAAGACCTGGGTTTGATCCCTGGGTTGGGAAGATCCCCTGGAGAAGGGAATGGAGAAGCAAATCCCCACTCCAGTATTCTGGCCTGGAGAATTCCATGGTTTGCATAGTCCATGGGGTCGCAAAGAGTCTGACACGACTGAGTGACTTTCATTCACAACCATAAGTGTAAACTCTTAAAACAGAAATTTTGATAAACTCTTGCTTTCTGGTACATTAGATGAAACAAGACTTCATGTGGGGGAAAAAGTTCCACTGTTAAAAATAAAAATGGAAACAACTGTATTTCATCCATTACCCTCATTCTGCTGATGAGAAAACTGACACATGAGGACTAGAACTCTTTGGGTCCTCATCCGTTTTCATATATAATATAAAAATTGAATCAATCCATGATTTATTCTGCATGATTCTGTGGATTCTGTGAGGTTTGGAAAACTAGAGGAAGACCTGGGGCCCTCCTCACTCCAGACACCTAACCTTGTGATTCCAGTGAAGAGGAAGAACTAACGTGAATAGAACCACACAAGGATGGTATAAAACCCAAACTGTACGGACTACAGCAGTGCTACTTGAATCCACAGAGGGGGATGGGATTGCTGGGAAATTAAATTGTGTAAGGAAAGGGGAGGTGGGAGAAAGGCACCTGACAGGACAGACCAAGGTGTGTTTTATAGAAGACAAAGACTCGTGGAATCACTTGTACGATGCTCTCCTACGATGCCTTCAGGAGTTATTTCTGCTGACTGTTTACTTCATTTACTGTGGGAAAATTCTAAGTCCTTCACTTTTCCATTGACCTGGTATACA
Organism: Cervus elaphus; assembly: GCF_910594005.1. Classification (NCBI taxonomy): domain Eukaryota; kingdom Metazoa; phylum Chordata; class Mammalia; order Artiodactyla; family Cervidae; genus Cervus; species Cervus elaphus. The sequence continues at coordinate 38,539,656 of NC_057839.1, forward strand.
GACCTTTGGGTTCACCTTCAAATTTGACTAATGCCAACTCTAAACTCAAACATACAGGGGGCCCATTATGCTAATAGAAAATAGACTGGCTTCTTTCTTTTTCTTCCTCTTCCTTCTTTCCTTCTGCCTTTCCTCTCTTCATTCCTTCCCCCCCCTCCCCACCTCAACTTGAGAATGAAAGGCATGAGGATAGGGATGAGATGACGGCAAAGTAGATTTTTCTAAAACAAGATGAAAAATCTTGGGATTTCCCTGGTGGTCCAGTGGCTAAGACTCCATGCTCCCAATGCAGGCAACCTGGGTTCGATCCCTGGTCAGGGAAATAGATCTTGAGTGCCACAACTGAGACCCGGCACAGTCAAATAAATAAACTTTTTTTTTTTTAAGATTAAAAATCTTGCTGCAGATAGGTAAGAAAACCATATTGAGATTCTGTCAGATGCAGGCAAAGGATGGCAACTGGATCCAATTAGCTTAGCTTTGCACAAAAGTTCGCCAGTAGAACGTCTGCCTTCCAAAGTGATATGCATTACCAGTGTTACAGAGATTATTTCATTTTTTAAGCTCTTGCTCGTCGGCATTACTCAGATTTAGTTCCCTAATACTGGAAGCTCCAGGCCTCCTGGTTCGCTGCTTTGAAAATCTAAAACACATGACAGGGAAATTCTAGTGAACTCAACAAGAAATTCTCCTCATGTAAAATTACCAGTCAATTCAAATGTCCAAGACGTGTGGAGTGCCACATGTTCAAAGCCTATAAAATTTAGTTGTTGTTTACCCAAGCAGCTTGCTTGGATAGCAAGCCAGACACAAAAAAATGTCGACACTCCCTCTTGTAACTGTACACTACCCTTACTCCCAACCTGGAACCAGCCATTGATATTCAATCGTGACCCAGAGCCCCAGGAAAGTTCTTAAATAACCCTGGTTGCTGTAAGCTTTCAGAGCTGCAATTTTTGGACCATTGCTTGTAGCTGTGTAGCCTCAAGAATGCTAATTAGATCAGTCGCAAAAGGCAGGTGCTCTCAAATAATCTGGTCATGCCCAAAAGCAATCCTTCTCTCTCTAACATTTGCTTTTATGATGGAAACATCAGGTCATGATTGCATTATCATCAGTGTCTACTCCTAAAAGAGGACTAACACACCCCAGTTCTTGGGCCTAGGTTCCAAATCCAAGGATATCACTTGATTTTGGTATTATTTCTGCATCTTCTAAAACAACAGCCACACAAATTCCATGCCCTACAGAGGAAATTTCTAAGTAAACATTATCTATCATGGGATGATACATTCATCAAGAGCTAAGGGAGTAATTTTTGGTTGAGTGAATAGGTGGATGGGGAATTTACTACAGCTTCTTCCTTGATCAAGGACAAGTTTGTAAGGAATTTAGGTATACACAAAAGGGAATGTGTTTCAATTGGAGACAAGATGATTCTTGGATTCAAAATAAAAAAGCAAACATCAGAGTTTGATGTCATGCCTTGGTTGTTCTGGTCATACAGAGACATCTTAAAGCACCTGACTCCAGGAGGGTAGCAAAGTTGTAGTTTAACCAGTTTTCTTCAGGACTGAGTGTATTCTTTGCCGGTTCAAAACAGCATTCTTATATAACTGTAACATCCGCCCTGGGGGTGGGTGAATTCTGCTGTACATGCCACTGAAAGGAAGTGAGAAAATAAAGACATCAAAATTCAATATAAGTCTGTGTGAGTTCTATGCATGAGTCTGGGTCTCTAACATCTGACTCGAGCTGACAAATTGAATTAACCAGCTTCCTGGAAGCAGCAGGTGACCAACTCCATTAAACTAGTTGACATTCTATCATCATTTTTGACTGATGAGCTATTCATGGAATTCCTCTGCTCTTTGAGATTCCACTTAAACTCCTCTTATGTATGCAACCCACATGAAGATAACATGACTTGATTCTCCTTGATGGAGCGGGATAATGCCTACTGACATTGATTGTATTGGAGGTCTGACTTTAAGTGAGAGTTGAGCTTAGGATATTGATCTCAGTTTGCAAAGTGTTTCTTTAATCACTTGATGAGCTATTCTTTGAGATATTTAAACTGGCTCTCTGCTCCTGGGCTGAACATTAGAACCAAATCCCAGGTCCATTTCTAAGATGATAAGGGCCAGAGGCAGTTACGGTCAGTGATCCAAGGACTACAGACCTAATCCTCAAAAACAGAGCAAGATGCTCTATTACTATTGTGAGGCGGGGGAGTAAAAGAGACAATGAGAAAGACCACAAATATTGCCAGGCATATAGCCCTCCACCCTGATCAGAAGAGACACATCTTGTCAAAACACTGAGGCAGCATCCTGCCAACAGGGTGTTCAATAGTAAACAGCCTCTCTCTCAGCAGAGACTGAGGGCAGCTTCAGGAAAGGGGAGATCCACAGATGAGGAAGTACCCAGGAAGTGCCCGAGCTGACTGCAGGTCCCCAATGTCCGCATCCAGGAATCTGCTCTGGGGCCAGTCCCTGCAGACCGTCTGGGGAGCAGCCCTAGAAACCCACGTGGCTCCAGAGTGCATGAGCCTCTTTGTAAGTTCAGCCCAACTGATAAAAGGCAGTCACTCCACTGAAAAGACCTCCAGGTCCCTAAATGTGCTTCACTTGGGCTTTCAGTACCAGGAGCCTATGCCCAGAGAATGGCTCCACAATGCAGAGAAAGGTCTTCAGTCCTCAGAGTGGGTGGGAATGCGGCTGGGTGTGGGGACGGCATGTGTGTGTGCATGCCCATATATGTGTGTGTTTGGACATATTAGAGGCCTTAAGACAGTATGACTTTAGGAAGAACTCCAGTTCTAGAATGAGAAAAACCCAAGTTTGAATCCTGACTTTGCCAAGGATTACTAGCTGTGTGAAGCTGAAGAAGTTACTTCCTCTTTGAAACTTCAAGTTCCTCATCTGTAAAATGAGTCAATTAGTCTGCCTCATGGCTACTGCTAGAACCTGAGTGGCAGATGCCATGAGGCCTGCAAAGCCGTGGTAGAGTGCCTGGCACGTCGTGTGTACTCAAGGCATCATGGCTACTGTCTTCATCCAAGAATCTAAGAATCTAAGACACACATGTGTATGTGTGTGTATGTGTAGGCAACACAGGATATCTTTACTACTATAATCTATGAAAGCTTAAAAATATTTAAAGAGGGTTCAATGCATAAAAATACTGAGCTAGACACTACATCTGGAAAAAGCAATGGCACCCCACTCCAGTACTCTTGCCTGGAAAATCTCATGAACAGAGAAGCCTGGTAGGCTGCAGTCCATGGGGTCACTAAGAGTCGGACACGACTGAGCAACTTCACTTTCACTTTTCACTTTCATGCATTGGAGAAGGAAATGGCAACCCACTCCAGTGTTCTTGCCTGGAGAATCCCAGGGACGGGGGAGCCTGGTGGGCTGCCGTCTTTGGGGTCGCACAGAGTCGGACGCGACTCAGCAGCAGCAGCAGCAGACACTACATCAGGTGCTTTAAAGATGGACTCAAAGTTTATGCTAAAGAATTAGAAAATAGAGTTGGCTAGAGAGCTTGAGTCCCAAAGACACCTCTTTTCCTTTATTCAAGCAGTTCCTGAAATCCTGTCTTCTCTACAGAATCTTCCTTAAATAAGAAGTGGGGAGGGTGTTGTTGAAAAGCTTCCACAAGTCATTCCCTTCATGCGGATACTCAGACCAAGGCAGCCTGATAAGTGAGGAGACCAATGTAAACAGAACTTGAAGGTCTCAGAGAAAATGTAGGAACATAAGTGGTTATTTGTGACAACTGTGTCTCAACAAGTAATACCCTACCTCCAGTACCTGCCTATCCCCAGCCCCATGAATGGCATGTGTAATCATCCTCCTTGAAGGCACCACTATCATGTTCTGGCTTTTTCTGAGGATCTGTCATCTTTAAGATCCTGTTTGAAGCCAAATAGACAGAAATGAGAATCAACCTACAAACCACTGTGGAGGGAAACAGAGTATTCACACCCTTCCCCCTTAATCCCCGAAGCAATATATATGAATGTTATACCTATGAAAACAGACAGCCATATACACCACAGAAATATATCATGCCCCTGCTCTTGGCAGGCGCCCAACTAGCCCCAGCTGCAGCCTTAAGCAAAATCTCTCAGCAGCCACTTGTGGTGGCCATGAAATATGATCAGACAGGAGTCATATTCCACATATACCTGTTCAACTTTGAAACCGAATTCCTGGAGAAACCAATGAATAGCTCGCCTACTCAAAGAGTCAGTGATTGCAAAGCAGCAGGATTTTCTCTTTTGGCAGAGATTTGTAAACTGCTGTCAACCAAAGTTAAAGTGGAGACTTTCTGAGAATGTGCGTTTTACAGGAAGGCAATAAGGGAACCTAAGTCCTTGACAATTCTGCTTAGGTTGGCGGAGATATTCTGTAAAAGAAGACAAGTGGGCACATGCAAAGCCCCGAGACTCCTGAAATGATCGGGAGAGATGTAAACGTCAGCCTGTCTTGGGGACAGTGTGAATCTCCACAAATGTGTAACTGTGTGCACTTCCTCTCTGCCTCTGAAGTGCTGCATTATTTCAACTCAATTCAACATGTATTAATATTTAGTCACCAATGTGTGCTGTGGATGTTGTTTGTTTGTGGGGTCAGGAGTGATGAGGGGAGGCCAAGGGGAAACTCAGGAAAGGTGTAGGCATGGCTCCTGCCTTCCAGAGTTTATAGTCTTGTCACAGTCAAACACACACACACATTAAATATCAGTACAAGGGAGAATGTGATAAAGTTTCCAAAAAGTAGGTTAGGCAGTGAAATTCAGAGAAGAGAGAAATCAGAATGGATTAGAGAAATCTCTCATGGAGGATGGAAGACTTGAACCTGGACTTAATATTCATTCCTTCACTGAATAGTCACACTCTATACACTACTGTATGACAGGCACTGGAAATATAATCTGAGCAAAATAAGACGCAGAACCCATTCTCATGGAGCTTACTAGCAAAGAAGAAATTGTACTTTCATCAGATTTCTTTATAGAATAGTAGCAATTCCTGCATCCTTGCTTTTGACCTTCATATGTTCTATCCAGTTAGTCATCTACTTTTGTTTTTCCTGGTGTTTCCCTGATAATCATCCTAAAAGCTGTTACTCATTGAAGGCTTACCATGTTTCAGATACTAAAATCTTTTCTTGTATTATCTCATTGAAACCTTGACTCAATCTTATAAAGTTAGTATGAGTTTAGGGAATCAGGCCCAGAAAAATTAAACTTTTATCCAAAGTCACACAGCTTAAAAGGACTGAGATCCAAGCCTCTTGAATTCCAAAGTCACCTATTCTGTGAGGTATTCCTTGAAGATGTGGGCTTCCCCAGTGGTTCAGCTGGTAAAGAATCCACCCAATGCAGGAGACCTGGGTTCGACCCCTGGGTTGGGAAGATCCCCTGAAGAAGGGAAAGCCTACCCACTCCAGTAGTCTGACCTGCAGAATTGCATGGACTGTATAGTCCATTGTGGTCACAAAGAGTCAGCAGGACAGAGTGAATTTCACCTTCACTTGAAGATCTAGTTGTGCAGGTTAAGGGTATCAGGAAGAAACATTTTGTTACCACCTCCATTAGGCTAAAGAGGGGAATGTGGCAGATGGATAGGAAGTATTAAAAACTTTGGTGGCTCTCAAAAAGTTGGTAATCCAGTCAAATGACAATTATATCTTTATTTTTTCCTTGGCCAACACATATTTGTTTTTTGTGTGTGTTTTTTTTGTTGTTGTTAACACTAAAAACAGCATCCTCTATTTAGCCTTGTATGATTTTTTTTTAATTGATACTTTGAAATATCAACTTCCTTCCTCCCTGACTCCCTGGGAAGGCTGATCTGAAGAAAGATGTGGTGTTTTCTCCAAAGTACTGATTCCCAGGTACTGTTTCTCTCCCTTCCTATTAAATGCTCAACCTCAGGGGCCACCAGCAGCAGCATTTGGCAGGCAATTCACCTGAGAGCCTCGGAAGCCTCTTGCAGAATTGCTGCTCAACCCAATCCTCCCCAAGGTGACCCAACAAAGGAGGGGAGACCTGCCACAGTGTCCTGACATTTTCCATGGCTCCTTTGAAGGAACAGCTGGGCCATAATACAAGGTTACTCTGGGATACCCATAGGTTTGACAGGAGCCCATATTTTAAACAGGGCGGATACTAAATCTATCCAACTCCTGGAATGTTACTATTCTCTCAGGAACCCAAAGAGAAGTTTCTGATGCTGATCTATAAATCTCCCTGGCCTAAAGTACCCAAAATTAGTTTCTGTGCCATGGGAACATAAAAATGATATGGCTTTCTTCTTTGACATGTCAGTTAATAAAGAGTGGGAGGTGGGGCCCGGATACTGCCTGACAGCTCTCTGAAGGGTTTATTCGTTAAAAATGGGAAGCATTTTAATTACCTGTTTGGTTTTTTTTTGGTTATATGTGTGCATTATATGTTTAAAGAAAAAAAACAGGTCCTTTGGACATTCAGGAAATTATATCATTAATTATGCCTGTCAGAACACTAAGCAGCCTAAAGTAAATGGAAATTTCTTAGCGTTTCTTTTTTCCTTTTTTTTAAAATGTCTTAAAAATATTGTTTTTGTAATATTTCCACAGACTCTATTAAGTACTTGATTAATGAAGAGAGTGGACATTTTTTGGTCATAGATAAATCAGCAAAATAGCTGCCTTTTGTTAACTGATGGCTTGCTTAGCAGAAAACCTACTTTCAAAATGTACCTGTTATTCAAACTAATATTAATGTTAATTTACATCCCTAACATACAGTAGCTATGGGGGAAGGGGGCCTGACTCAGGAACCTAAAAGGTATAGGGAGAGAACATTGGTTGGGATCACCAGATTCCTGAAGGCATCCCCTCCTTACTCCCTGAGACAGGACTGCCATTCTCCTGACAAGTATCATCCCCTTGATATGAAGATCCACTGGCTTTGCAGCCAGGAAGTACTGATAAGACAATACAATTCAGGAAACTCTGGACTAAGAGTCAAGGAGTGGATAACCCTCTCTGACCAACACAGAGAAGGAACTTCCTGGTTTGGGGCCATACACTGCCTAACTGTCCCAGTTTCTAGCTCCCACTGGACCCCCATTGGGTTGGGAAATCAAGAGGATGGTCCCTGTGTCTTTGAGAGGTAAACTCCACAACAGGCTTGGAAGGCAATCCACACCCCATGATCTCAACCTAGAGCTTGCTTTGCAAACAGTCCCCAGGGAAGCAGCTATGCAGATTCTTAGAACTCAAAGAAAAGAGGGGATAATTGGAGCCCTGTTGGGCTGGGAGAGAAGAAAAATTTAGCCAATACGCTCTAAAACCAACAAGATTTTTTTTGAAATGCTTTGTAGAACTCTCACTTCTTCTAGGGCTCAGTGGTTGGCAACCATGGTCACTGTCATTCTTATTGGATGGTTCAGCATGTAAAGGATTCATTAATATCCCCAACCATGAGTCCATGCATGAGAAAGAGGGTGCCCTCTAAAACTATCAGGCTCGAGAGAATGGAAGACCATCAAATGCACTGCAGGTGGGAAAATAAATTAATGCAATCTTCCTGGAAATCTACTTGGCATAATATACCAAAATGTATAAAAATGTTCACACGTTCTAAGTCAGCATTCTCCTCACTAGGAATCTACCTTAAGGAAATAATCAGAGATGGGGACACAGATTTATATTCAGGAATGTTTATCTCTGCATTATCATAACCAAAGAATTGGAAACTAAAATATCGATAATAGGAGGTTGGTCAAATGCATTCTGAAACATCTGTACTGTGGAATTTGAAAAGGCTATTTAAAATAATGTCTTTGAAAAACACTTCATGACATGGGAAACTGTCCATGTTAACAATGGTAACTGCATTCTTGGATTTTGGTGACTTTTATTTTCTTTTGCATAGTTGTTTGTATTTTTTAAATTTTCTACAACGAGCAAGAATTGTTTACATTCAGGCAACAAAATACATTATTATGGAACAGAAAGAAAGAATGTTGTGTGTAACCTTTGACCAAATAATGATTTGGGCTCTATATTCTTCCCTATGACAGATGGAAGGCCCTTTGATATTTGATCGGAAGTCTCACCATTCACAGTGGAAAGCTGCACTAAAGCTGACTCAGTCAAGTTTTCTAGCTCCTCCTGGACACAGGCAGTCTCTTCCAAAGGAAGGCATCCTCTACGTACTATAGCCAGTGAACTGTACATGAACTAAAACTTATGCAGGGACCAGTGCCCTGACAGCCAAGCTCAGAAGGGCTGGCTTTTCTTCTGAGTCCTTTAAGGGCTGTCTTGCAAAAGTCACACCAATATTGATGGTGGCCTTGGACTGAGAGGGCAGGACACTAGTTATTAAAACAGAGCCAACTGTCCCACAGCACTTGTCGCCAGTGTAATTGGTGTCTTGCTTTCCCATGCCCTTATTCCAGGAAAAAATTGTTTGGTTGGGTTTGGGGTTTCTGTAAACTGCAGTGACCCCTCCAATGAACATCCATATCCTCCTCCCCTTTCGTAAACTCAATATGTATTTGCCAGAAGGCAAATTTTACTCTGTCACCCACTGAGAGTGCATTAGGGCTATGTCAATCACATCACTGAGGGGGCACATGGAAGAAGATGAAACTTCTCAAACATGGAAAAAAGAAAAGCCCCGTCTTTATCCAAATCCCAGGCATACTTTGCCAAACACTTTCCCCTAAAATTTTCAAGGCCACGTGTTTGAACGGGAAATTTAATCCACATGTTTCTGATTCATATGTACACTTAATGCATCAAAATATCATCTCTTTGAAGTCCAAATGGCATTTTTATAGACTTCTTCCTTAGGAATGGAAAGTTGTGTTTGGCCAAGAACTGACAAATTCGAACCCTCCAAAGTCCAAGTTTCTTTCCAAGTCCCCAACTCAGAAGATTGAACCAGCCTTTGAAATACACCCTGTCCCCCTAGCCACCCCAATGTAACTATAAATCTTGAGATGCTTATTTCCACCATGGCTTCTCAATCTTGATCATATACTTTATGGAAGCTTCCAGTGAAAGCAAATTAAGGGCTATCTTCCTGTGAATTACCACCAGAATACCATGAGGGAGAGCAGATGGGGGAAGGGCTAGATTGCATGGCCCAGCCCAGGAACCTGAGAAATCAAGTGTCTGGCCAGGAGTAACAGAGCGGTTGGGGACAGAGCCAACAATTCAGTTTCAACTGCAGGCCGGGGTTGGGGATCCCAGGTTTTCCCTGGGAACCCTGATGGTAAAACATCACAGTGGGAAGATCTAAATTCAGAGCTTCCACAATTCTATTCCCAAATATTCCCTTGCAGACATGGCTTCCAACCTCATGCGGAACAGAATAGGACTGTAAGCCCATGGAACCTTCTCAAATCTCCTGTCTGAAGATGATCGGAAACATAAATCAATGCTGTCAAAACTGGATGCTGAGGATGAACACTGAAAAAGGTGAGCAAGAATTATCCATCTCATGCACTGTTTCCATCAAACTGAACCCTCCCTGCTACCTGGGCCCCAAGTCACTAATAGTCAGCGGGCCACCAAAAGATGGTGTCTTATGAGTTAGAGAGTATCCACTCTTTGCTTCTTAACTCCTTCCCTTAAATACAAGTCTCTGTCTAATTAATTCATTGCTATATCCTCCACAGTGCTTGGTGTATGGTGGTCAATAAACTTTCACTGAATAAAGTGAGTATATCTATTGAAAACAAAATGTACTGGTCTCTTCTATTGTCTCTTTGACTGTCCCTTCTACTTCTTTACTTACTTGTACTTCCAAAATTTAACTGCAGAAAAGTTATCAGTACCATCTCCCCAATGTACCCACTATTAAACATTATTTAGTAAAAATGAATCAAATCTGTATCTTAAGCAATTTGCCTGCCCTCTATCATTAATCTTTTCAAGTGGGCGGATGAACGGTCATTTGTAAATGGGCAGAAAACAGCGACTGTGGACTGCAAATTCAGTTAAGCTTGCCTTCTTAACACAACTGAAAATGTTTATCAACTCAAAGATAATGCATCTAAAAATATCGTCATGTTTACATTAGGGAGTCAGGCAAAACTGTGGCTTATCATTTCCACCCTTTTTAGGTGTTTCTAATGAACTTCACCAACTTAAACCATAATGATCTATTCTTGAATATATAAAGTAATACATTTCCAACTGTTTTTTAGAGAACTGCTTATTAAAGCTCCATCAACCCCAAGGGTTGCTGTGAGAGTAATAAGATGCTCTTCACCTTTCAGCTTCCCCAGTAGACACCACATCTGTGAATTTTTAGTAAGCCAGAAATTGGAATAAACTAGCTAGGCTACTATTTCTTCTCCAGATAGTGTTTATTAGCATAACTATCACATGTTTTAAAGAACCCAGTTATGTGCCACTTCTGTTATCCAGATGGGGAAACTGAAATAGGTGGACTATTACATAACATGCCAGCAAGCTGGATTTAGAATCTAAAGATCTGCATCTCCTGTTTATGGCTTAAACATCTGAGTAATATCAGATCCCAAAAGCCCTTCCTTCCTTTTAGTCTCATGGGTCAGTAAGGGATCTAGGGGATGATCTGATTCTATGGCTTTCCAAAAAATTGCTCAGCAAGCCAGTTCTTTCTATCCATTAAAATCTTCTGCACCTGGTCATTATGTAAAGTCTGTATTGTGGAGGGGACTCTGAAGATCAAGTAGTAAGGTACTAAGAACCACTTCTCCATTGGATCCTTAAAGGATTCAAAGACTAACTAGAACTCCTCAAAACACAGGTTGAAAACCTGTTAAAGAGTTCATCCCTCAAAGCCCTCAAAGGTGAAATGACTTACCTAAAGTCTCTAGGCTAACGACAGAACTAAGCCTAAAGGTTCTGAGTGCTCTGCCCACCGTATCACACTGAAATCACATAGCAGGGGAAGATTCACTTTCTAAAATAGCACCCCCATGATTGTTGTTTAATCATTAAGTCATGTCTGACTCTTTGCAACCCCCTGGACTACAGCACAACAGACTTCCTTGTCCTTCACCATCTCCTGGAGTTTGCTCAGACTCATATCCAATGAGTTGATGATGTCATCCAACCATCTCATCCTCTGTCACCCCCTTCTCCTCCTGCCCTCAATCTTTCCCAGCATCAGGGTCTTTTCCAATGAGTTGGCTTTTTGCATCAGGTGGCCAAAATATTGGAGCTTCAGCTCCTTCCAATGAATATTCAGGGTTGATTTCCTTTAGGATTGACTGGTTTGACCTCCTTGTTGGATTGCTACAACCTAAACATCAGAGTCAAAAACGGTTAATGCATGGAAAACAGAACCTTCTTGGATCAAGATAAAATCATAAATAGGAGATAGTGTCATAGTTTAGATCAGGAATTGGCAAACACATTTCTGGAAAGGGCCAGATAGTAAATAGTTTAGGCTTTGCCATATGGTCTCTGTTGTGAGTATTCAACTTTCATCGTAGTCATAGACAATACAAAAATGAATCAGCGTGGCTGTGTTCCAATAAAACTTTATTTATGGACTCAGAAATGTGAATTTCATATAATTTCACATGTCACAAAACACTGTTTCTTCTTTGATCTTTTCCCCCAAATGTTTAAAAAATAATAACCATTACTAGCTCATAGGCTACAGAAAAATAGGCAGAGGGCTGGATGTGGCCCACCGGCTAAAGTTTGCCAACTTCCATCTAGAAGAAAACTTTGCTCTGAAAAATGCTTAAGCAGGAATGAATAGGACCCGCAGGCTCTTTAAGGGCTTAGCACATAGTCTGTAGAAGAGCTCAGACAATGTAGTCACTCCCTGAGTGTTTGCATCTGGGCTGCCTTTTCTTGAAGTTCTGAAGACCTAGCAGAACCCACTGGGGAAAAGTAACATCTCCATGTCTTTGTTGGGAAGCAGTGTGACCAGTGCCCTGTTAAAGGTGTGGTACGAGGTGGTGAACTTTATGAAAGGTCTCTAAAGGAAGGAAAAAGGAAGACCTTTCTCCCAACCTCATGCTAAAAAGGGAGAAAGGAAGGAAGACCTGGACCCTGATGGCAAGATCCCTCCTATCTGATGCTAAGACCATTTAAGCAGATCACTTGAAGACAGTGTTTCATTTCACTGTAGATTCGGGGTGATCCTAGGAGCCAGGATCACTTATTTGATTCTTATATCAGAATCATTAATTCACTGGCTGCCATGCTTATAACCATCATCGCATGACCTAACAGGGCCAAATCAGAAGTGCTGATACACTGTATTCCATCTTTGGGGAACTAGGTAAGTTCTTCCCATGGGAACAATTATAAGAGTAATTAGTGGTGTCACCATGACATTAAACAAGCATAACTCAGAGGATTTAGCCATAAAATGACTTATTCATTGGAGTTTAACTGGTGGATACCCTTGGATAAAAATTTGGAAAGTCTCACGATTTTCCTGATAAGCTTTAAGAAATATAAACAGTCTCAATCCATTATTATAAATGCCCAATCCCATGTAAATGTCAGTCTTGCTATAAAGTTAAGACTCCTCCCCCCCCCACCCCTGCCCTCCTCTCACCTCTACCCCAAGCTGGGACCTAACTACACACAGCAAGTCCAAGACAGGGGAAATGGGCTAAAAAAAAAAGTCTTCCCTCTTCTGTGACCCAGCACTTTTATTCCTCCTCCCTCAGTTCGCTAAATGTGTTTTCTGACACCGCTGAATGAGAAGTCATGGAAGAAGCAAAGGAAATCTGTAAAGGAAAAAAATGTCTTTTTTTCTTTTTTGGTTGCACGGGATCTTCATTCCCGCATACCAGCTTTCTCTAGTTGTAGTGAGCAGGGGCTACTCTTCATTGAAGTGCACGGGCTTCTCATAGCAGCTTCTCTTGTTGCGGAGCATGGGCTCTAGGTGCGAGAACTTCAGTAGTTGTGGCACACGGGGCTTCGTTGCTCCATAGAATGTGGAATCTTCCTGGACCAGGGATCAAACCAGTGCCCCTTGCACTGGCAGGCAGATTCCTATCCACTGAACCACCAGGAAAGTCCTAGGCAGGTACATTCTTACTTGATTGATCTTATGGGGATACTTCAGCATTGCCACTCTTGGGACCTGACAAATGTCTCAAGATTAATGTCTCATGGGCACTGTTCCAGGTTCTTTGGAGATGCTCCATAACTGGGGCACTTCTCTGCCAGTTAATGGCTTATTCCTTCCTTCTTGAGTTGCTAACTTGTATCCAACTCTTTGTGGACCCATGGACTGTAGCCCACCAGGCTCCTCTGTCCTTGGGATTTCCCAGGCAAGTACACTGGAGTGGGTAGCCATTCCCTTCTCCAGGGGATCTTCCTGACTCAGGGATGAAACCCGCATCTCCTGCATTGTAGGTGGTTTCTTTACTGCTGTGCCACCAGGGAAGACTTATTCCTTCCTTAGCCCTAAGAAGTCCAACTGTATCTCCAGCTTCCCTCTGCTGTGGTCTGGGTGCCCCTCCTCTCAGAAAGGACATTAGGAGACCCCATACCAGTTATCTCTTGCTGCCACCCCCATTATCTGCCCTGACAATTCTGAAAGTACTAACCAATCCCATGGCACAGCAATCTCTCCTTCACTCCTCGAGTCAGAGCAACTAGCCAGTCTGTCTCAGCTTTTGAACCTTTCAGATGATGTCAGACACAAGAACAGCCTAAAGGGACACGCAACTCCAGTGGGTGCTCTAAAAGCCTCTTGCTCTTTGTTTGACGAAGATGGGAAGCAACTCATTTGGGGGATTCCCTTGGGTTGAATCTATTCTCCCCAAAAATGCTCCCCACACATTTTCAAACATACTCCTTTCCTCGGCCCTTTTACACCCTCAGCATGGATGAAGGGTTCAAGGTTTAAGTTCTCAGCCAACTATTCTGTAAATCCTGCTCTTTTTAAAAATACCTTACAATTTTACTTGTCAATTATACCTCAACGCATGTGTGCATGAGTGTTAAATCACTTCAGTTGTGTCCAACTCTTTGTGAACCCATGGACTATAGCCTGCAGGCTCTTCTGTCCACGGGAATCACCAGGCAAGAATACTGGAATTGGTTGCTATGCCCTCCTCCAGGGGATCTTCCAGACCTCAATCAGTTCAGTTCAGTTGCTCAGTCGTGTCCGACTCTTTGCAACCCCATGGACTGCAGCACGCCAGGCCTCCCTGTCCATCACCAACTCCCGGAGCTTACTCAAACTCATGTCCATTGAGTCAATGATGCCATCCAACCATCTCATCCTCTGTCGCCCCTTCTCCTCCTGCCTTCAATCTTTCCCAGCATCAGGGTCTTTTCAGTAGAGACCTCAATAGAGATTAAAAGAAAGAAGAAGCAACAGAAAGCATAAGACTATAAAAGAAGAAACAAAACTCATTATCTGCAGATGACATGATTATCTGCATAGAAAAGCCAAACTATCTACAGATAAATAACTAGAATTAACAAGTTATGTAAATCCTGGTCTTACACATCAGTTTGGAATGTTGTTTCTATTGTCATTGGGTTTCAACAGAAACTTCCACTAAGAACCTTCTTTGGGAAAAAAAAAAAGAACCTTCTTTGTCAGTCATTTGTGAAGACAGTTTCCCAAGCACACTTCTGCTGTAATGTAATGAAACCAGTTAGCAGCACCGTGCTACACAGCCTGGTCACAGTGACAGCCTTGTGCCCCTGTGAAAGTTTCACAGCGTCAAGGCCCTGCTTCTCCCAACATATGTCACACAAAGGTAGCCAGAGGAATATTCATTGCCCTGAGCAAACTACATGCTTCATTTCATGCAATATTTGCTCATACAGTTCCCTCAATCTTCAGGATCCTCCCTTTCTTTCCCACTTAAACATCTTACTGACATTCATCCTTCAAGGCTTTGCTAAAATGTCACCACTGTCTTGTATTTCCCCTCAAAGCTCCGTTTTGAATTATCTTCTCCTCCTCTTGTGTTTCCATAGCACTGTGCTGTTTCCTCTTCTCAGCCCCAGTGTCACTGTCTTTAGGAATTATTTTAGCCAGTTGTATACATGGCTGCCTCTCTAACAAGACAGTGAGCTCTGCAAATGAAAGAGACCTTAACTTACTCCTCTTTATATACCTGCTGTCTCAGCACCAGGCCAAGGTTCTGCTTTATCAAGGCAGAAAGAGGAAGAAGAGAGAAAAGGCTCCAAGGTGCCCTCAAAAATGGCAGGAACCACAGCTTTATAGCAGTGAGGGTCTCTCCTGAGTGGTCTTGCCCAGCAGGTGTTTCTACAGCACAGGACATGCCCACAGGGTGCTAGATTAATAGGAGAACGGTTCCCACATTGCATGTGACCCCGCCTGGGCTCTGGCCAGAAACTTCGGGCAATATTGGCCAGTTCTCTGAGTCCCACACTCTCCAGTTCTTGGGGCTTTACTGACTAACACAGGCAGCGCTACTCTGTCACACGTGTAGACCATGTGGACTTTTGTATCTCTTCCTTCCCACCATTTCTGGGCACTTACCCAATGGTTGACCAGTAAGAGAGTATCCAAGTTCAGTTCCCTTACCTCAAAACCTAAAGTGACATTTAGGCTACAGAGTCCCCTGTGGGATTAGGCTGAGTGCCTTACCTGGGGTCACATAGCTAGTAAGTAGCTGATATGGGATTCAAACCCAGGCACTTTGTACCACTCCCATAAATGACTTGTGATTTTAAGCATCACAACTACCATGTTAGACCTAAAGACAAAAGGAGTAACTCATAGCATTTGCAAAAAGGGAAAGCAGAATATTTCTATATTAAACTACTATATAGAAAATGGTTAGGTTAATCATCCCCAAATTCTTAGCATTGCATAGATACTATTTTCCAAGTGAAAAAATGAAAAATTAAGATCTTTAAACCCAGAAAGAACTGGTACTGAAACCCAAGTCTGTTACAAGTTAGCTATGAGTAGCTATGAGGCCCCAGATAGTTTATTTCATTTCTTTTATTCTCAGTTTTTCTGCATATAAAATAGACACAATAACACCTAACTTGTACTGTTATAGAATGGATTAACTACAACATATGCAACGTACCCAGCACATGGGCTTCCCTGGTAGCTCAGACAGTAAAGTGTCTGCCTACAATGCAGGAGACCTGGGTTCAATCCCTGGGTCGGGAAGATCCCCTGGAGAAGGAAATGGCAACCCACTCCAGTATTCATGCCTGGAAAATCCCATGGACCGAGAAGCCTGGTGGGCTACAGTCCATGGGGTCTCAGAGTCAGACACAACTGAGTGACTTCACTTCGCCCAGCACGTGGTCCACAGTCAATGAATGGCCATTGTAGTAGTATTAGTGGCAATAATAATAGACCTGGCCTCTGTGACTTGTGTAACTTTGAGGCTCACAAGCACAAATACATGCATAGTGATAATCCCTAAATACAATGGAGTATTATTAGTAAAAGTTAAAACTTGGAAGACTGCATTTGGGAAAAAGAATATCAATTTAGAGAGACCCATGTACTTACACTCTAGCTGGCATGTCAGGGATGATCTATTTGCCGGTAATCAATGTCTGTTGGGAAATGAAAATAGATACAAACATCATCGCGTGAGAACTAGGGAATGAGTCCTTCCCAAGACAGGTTGCAGCTGCACAATTTCAAGCTGACATTTTATTTCACCTTAAAAAAATAATTGTATTTAATAAGGTAATTATCACTAAAGGGTCAGATTCTGAAAACCAAGCTTCTACCATCTGATGCAGAACAGTTACAATCAAGATCTGTTTGGGGGTTCAGAAAGCCACAGAGAGCTCCCAAAACTGCTTTTCCAAAATGTGTTAGAATCTTAATAAAAGTATTTAGATACTGAGATCTTAAACTCCAAATATCATGCTTATTCTAGACTGGGTGTATATACTTTCCTTTGGTTTCTTGTTTTCTGGTTATATGTCAGGTTTGCCTTGTTACTCAGATCATAGGAAAGCAATTCTGGATAGTCTTGACCACTCTAGAGGGGACAGAACAGCACAGGGTAGATTTGATTCATGAGATCAACCAAATATGGCCAAAATTATATGACTCTTTGTCCATGGAGAAGCAAATTAGCAAAATAAAAGCAAAACTGCCCTTTCCTTTGGGCCCAGTTACCACTGACTCTGTCTCTGGTGCCAGGCTACCTGATAGACAGATTCCTTCCCCCTGATAGACTGATGAACTACTCCAAGTTTCTAAACAAATCTAGAAACACAGCCCCACTGAGGACCCACAGCCAGTCTACCTTTTCCAGCCTTTCAATACCAAGTGAGAGGAACAAGACAGAGAGGTTCATAGGTTGCTCTGAGCAGGTCGAGTTGACGCAAAAAGTTGACTTATGGAGAATGGAGTGGGAGGCACTTTAAAAATATATCTTCCTTTATTACTTGGCCTTTGAGTTGAACTTAATTATATATAAGATAGAGGTTATTGCTCCCCTCCATCTTCTTTGTATTTGTTTATGCCAAAGCAACCAGATGTCATGAGAGCAGGAACAATAGTCATTTGAGAAGTAAATATTTCTGTCAACCCACCAGCTGGGCACCATGGAGGCAAAAAAAAAAAAAAAAATCAATCTCTTGACTGAATTAAACTTCTTTGGGTTTTTGTTATTTTACGAAATTCAGACACTCTGCTCCATGAATGCTTCAAATTGTTTGGCATAGTATAAAAAAATGCAAGTAATAAAAATCATCCTTCAGCTTTGATTTACAGAGATAATCCCTCAAAGACAGATAAGGAAGGGGCTACCACACACAGTGGATGAAATTTAAAGATCCTGGATTAGATGACTGACTTGGCTATTAGACGGATCTTGACTCTGCACATGTTATTTTTGTTTTTTTCTTCTCCTTTACCTTCCCTGGTAGCTCAGGTGGTAAAGAATCTGCCTGTAATGTGGGAGACCTGGGTTTCATCCCTGGGTTGGGAAGATACCCTGGAGAAGGGAAAGGCTACCCACTCCAGTATTCTGACATATAAGAAAGTAAAATATACATGTTAAAACTATCCTATTTTCAGTTTCATTTATCACTCTCTGATTAAGGTAATATATCCTACCAGAATGCAAAGACACGCTTAGTCATTAATTTTTTAAGATACTTATTTGGAAATATTATAACAATAATAGCTAATTAATAATAATTAATAATTGTAATTATCATTACATCCCTGATTTCAAACATACAAGCATAGAAATTTCAAGGGACTTCTTTGGTGGTCCAGTGGCTAAGACTCCACACTCCCAATGCAGATGCCCAGGTCCCATCTCTGGTTGGGGAACTAGAATCCATATGCTACAACTAAGAGTCCTATCCCACAACTAAAAAGTAAAAGATACCACATGCTGCAATGAAGACAGAAGACCCCACATGCCACAGCTAAGACCCAATGCAGCTAAATAAATAAATTTTTAAAAATAAAATTTTAAAAAAAATTTAAACTTAAACTTGGCAAAATCTGAACAACTTCTTTTCCTTTCAAATACATCAAACCAAACTCAGAACCTTCCAATGTTTATTGTTTTTATCTTATCATACAGTTCCTGTTGCAGGTGGAATTCCCAGGGAAACACCCTGAGATAAGGGTGGAAAAATTTTACTAGGAAGTATTCTGAAGATCAGCACCTAAGGAAGAAACTCAGAAGCAAGGACTGAGAAGAGGGAGAAGTTGGACTGTGATGTAGTCTCATCAAACACCCCTGACCAACTCCATCAGTTCAGTTCAGTTGTTCAGTCATGTCTGACTCTTTGCCCATCCATGGACTGCAGCATGCCAGGCTTCCCTGTCCATCACCAATGCCCAGAGCCTGCTCAAACTCATGTCCATCGAACTGGTGATGCCATCCAACCAACTCATCTTCTGTCCTCCCCTTCTCTTGCCTTCAATCTTTCCAGCATCAGGGTCTTTTCCAGTGAGTCAGATCTCCACATCAGGTGGCCAAAAGGATTGGAGTTTCAGCTTCAGCCTCAATCCTTCCAATGAACATTCAGGACTGATTTCCTTTAGGATTGACTGGCTTGATCTCCTTGCAGTCCAAGGGACTCTCAAGAGTCTTCTCCAACACCACAGTTCAAAAGCATGAGTTCTTCAGTTCTCAGCTTTATTTAGGGAGCCCTGAAGCTGGATGGCCCTTTAGACTTGTCCCAAATTAAGGTAAAACAGATGGAGGGCTAAGTCCTTTGGCCCAGAAGTTGAATCTATGTAGCTCATCATAGCATCCACTACAGCTTTTAATGGAGCCAATTTTAAGTATGCTAACAAACCAGCTGGTTTGTTATCAACAAATATTTGTTGAATATATACCATGTGCTCAATACTGTAGAGACTGCCAAATATTATATTATTGGTTTCCCAGGTGGCACAGTGGTAAAGAATGCACCTGCCAATGCAGGAGATGCAGGTTCAATCCCCAGGTTGGAATTATCCCCTGGAGTAGGAAATGGCAACCTGCTCCAGTGTTCTTGCCTGGAAAATCCCATGGACAGAGGAGCCTGGTGGGATCGCAAGAGTCAGACATGACTGAGCAACTGAGCTCGGGCATGCACACACACACACACAGACACACACACGTCTTTGCTATCAAGAAACTTACAAGTTTTTTGAGAACAGATTAAAATGCAAAATTATTTTGCACAATAAAATTTTAAAATAACAGGTAAAGACAACAATAGCTGAGAAATGAGGGTAATCAGACCGAGGTCATTTTAAATTTTAAGGACAAAGAAATGACTTAATTCTGTGCAGCTTGGAATGGGAGAAGTTGCATGGTGTCCTTAAGGTTTTTGATGGGCAGAGAGTAGAAGGAAAGTCATTGTGGGTAGCAAGGTAGCAACAGTGATCTGAGGGCAAAATACAAGGCGTTTGGGAATAATCTTTGTAAAAAGACCATAACTCTTTGAAGAAAAGTCTATTAGGGCTAGAAGTAACAGAAGTACACAGTGAGATGTGGAGGCCACTCAGGTGGGTATAGATTTCTGGGAAACATGAAGGTGAAAGCATTTGCTTCTTCTAAGAATGGCAGAAGCAATGACAATTTTAGATTTATCAAGTTCTGATGAGGGCCGAGATAACCAGGTTCTGGGACTCACTGTGGCAGCATCTCTCTTAGCAGGTCAGTTCTACAGTGTGATTCTTGGAAGCCCAGCCTACAGACCATTCTTTCTGCATTTCCAGCTATTCTGTGAGCTAATATCCCTTAACAAATAATTTCTGTTTAAATTAGTGAAAGCAAGTTATGTTGTATGCAATGAAAAACCCTAATATATACACATTTTCTTATCTAATATTCACAACAACTGTGTAAGTAGATAGTACTATCCTCATCTTATAGGTAAGGAAACTGAAGTTACGAGGTGAAATAAATGGTCCAAGGTTTTCTGGTAAGTATGTGTTCAAGCTTAGATTTGAAGCTAGGACAATCTCATGCCTAAATCCATGCCCTTTGCACAACATCATAACTTTTTTCTGAAGGCAGAGTTATGAATGAGCCTCAATATTTTCCATACGAGCATGGGTATCTACAAACAGAATAGTTTCCATGATAGCTCGTTAGATGTTATACTCGTCCTCTGGATTGAAATATATAGTATTAGATGTGAATCATTCCAATGGCAGAGCAACATCAAAAAGTGGAAAGCTGCCTGCAACTCATGCCAAAGCCAGAAAAGGATGAGTCCTTAGAGCCAGTGGAGCCATCCTGCTGCTGCTGCTGCTGCTAAGTCATGTCAGTCGTGTCCGACTCTGTGCGACCCCATAGACGGCAGCCCAGCAGGCTCCCATCCCTGGGATTCTCCAGGCAAGAACACTGGAGTGGGTTGCCATTTCCTTCTCCAGTGCATGAAAGTGAAAAGGGAAAGTGAAGTCACTCAGTCATGTCCAACTCTTAGCGACCCCGTGGACTGCAGCCTACCAGGCTCCTCCGTCCATGGGATTTTCCAGGCAAGAGTACTGGAGTTGGGTGTCATTGCCTTCTCCCAGAGCCATCCTAGCTCTGCCCAACTCTCCCTTCAGTGATTGCTTACAAATTTAACAACCAAAACACAAACAGTCCTGTCTGTAGCCTCATAAATAAATTCAAGGCCACAGTGTAAAGCAAGTTTTGTCTTACTCATCTCATGCTGTTCCATATATTGAATTTAATCATCTCATGAACGTTAAATGCCTCCCCCAATTAAGAGACAATTTAACCACCTGTCTTAGCCCTTTCAACTTTAAGATCAATTCTATTAGTCAGACTCACTAGACAGTGGCCAAAAGTGTGTACTTCTAAGACCAAAGAGTCCATGGTTAAAAGTAGCATCTATGGCAGGGTAAGAAAATAAATGATACAGTATGACCATTCAGTTCAGTTCAGTTCAGTTCATTACCTCCTCCTAATCCCAAGGAAACACAAGCACCTTGAACTCTGGACCATCGGCTTCACCTTAGTAAACTAGCAGGAAGACCCACAATCAATGAGTCTCGGTGCAGCCATTCTCTACCATTCTCTACCTACCACAACTAGCTTTCCGAAACTCTGCCAGAGAATGAGTTGGGCTCCAGGGAAAAGAGAACTTACCCTCTGACCTCAACACTTCAAGCCTGACTTCACACCAGTTTAAAACACTTTATGGCACCCTTCCATTCATACAGTGTTCTTCTGGATGTTCCTTTCTGTCCTCAATTCCATCTTTAGCCCAGCTGACAAATGCTGCCTGGACACACAGCTGTCTCCCAAGAGGAGCCCCATAGTTTTTAAACAGCTTTGCTCTGTGACCTGACCTACAGGCAGGCTGCATACTTCAGTGCGCTGACAGCTAAGCCATGTCTTTTGTCCCAGGCACACAGATACAACAGGGTAGAGAAAGTTCACAGGCAACGTTCACATTTCAAAACGTAAATAAATGGCTCACACCAGAGGCCCAGTGCACTTAAGTGTGGAAGACAAAACCTTCCCAAGAAAAGAGTGACCCAAAGGGTACTATTCAGAAATCCCTCCAGCACCTCATGGTATGACGGCTGCACCTGGACGGCTGAATGAGATCTACCACCAGCAGGAGACCAGATGTCCTGTGCTGGGCAGACCATGTCAACAGTCTCACCTTCTGTTTCTTCCTGACTTGTTCCCTCAGCATCTTTCTGATATATTTTTCCCCTGTTGATCCCTATTCCTCTTTTCCTTTCTTTTTCTTTCCTTTATCCCTCTTCTCTCTCTATTATACTTTGTACTTCTTATTCCTCCAGCTTTTGCTCATATTTCCTGGTTCAGCAGCTCCTATTATTTCATACACTTGGAAACCTTTTATTTTCTTCCAGTTTTCCAAAGAACTTTCACAGCTGGCCCCATCTGTTTTCCCTAAATGACCCTCTGCTCTTTAATCATATGCACTTCCTCTCTGATTCCACCTGCCCTTAATAGGCTGGGCCCTACAATCTCCATACTCTCAATCCTACTAACAAATATAAGCTTAGGATAGGGGTGATTTGGGGCCGAATTTTATCACCATTTAAACACCAACCACAGATAACAGACTCACTGATATGTTATCAACTTTAGCCTTTTCCTGCAGTTATCTGGGTTTTTAAAAATTAACTTTTTGATATTTAACTCATTTCAAACTTTCACAATTTCATAACACAGGTAATGCATGTTCACTGTAGAAAAGTAAGTCAAAACAGGTAAGTAGAAAGACAGAAATGAAAAGTCATCTGCAAATCCACCCTTCAGAGAATACGCTGTGTTTCATGACTAACTTGATGAACAATGTTTTAAAAGATACAAAGATGAATGAAAGAGACATTGCCCTTCTCTTAGAGAACCTACATCCACTGGGGAAGAAAATAAAATAAGCACATACAATGTGGCATATTTAGAAAACAGCAAAAATGGATAGGAACAAGGACAAATAATTCACACCTTGGAGAAAGTGTCATCTATTATGAGCTCTGAAAGAAAAACAGGAATTAGCCAAGCACAAAAGAAGGAAAGGGAACTTCCCATGGTAAGTCTTCAAAGATAGATGGAGTTTGGCACTTAGAAAAAAACCAAAGGGAGTTCAGTATGGTTGAAAGCAAGGGGCAGTGTCTGTCAACAGGTAAGGAAAGAAGTGGTTAGAGGGCAGAGGACCTGAATAACTTTCCCCAGAGGCAATGGGAACATTGAAGGATATTAAGCAATGGAATAACATGATCAGATTTTTACTTTTAATGGAACCATGAGCCTAAAAGATAGAACCACAATATGCAATAGGTGCCACCCTCATAATCAGGGCAGGGAAGGAAGGAGGGAGAGAAACATAGGTAGTAAGTAGTAGAACCAGGATACAATCTCAGGCAGTCAGCTATGCTACCAACACTCTCTTATGATGGCTGTTAACAAGTCCTAACTATTCTAGGTGATCAATCAGGAAATGCAGGCAAATATGTTTTGTATGTGAACTACATATTTTCCTTCTTACAGTGGAATTAGCCCTTTGCCTTGAACTTGGGAGTGCCTGATTTGCCTGGTTGAGAGCTGGGTAAGCTGGAGCTAGCTGTGCGTGAGGAGAAACCTTATAAGGGATGCTCCACAAGCATTCTCATAACCAAGACCAGAAATGACAATGTGAAAATTAGCCAGCTTACTGTTTTGACTGCTCCCAAATCATAAATAATTATTCAGCTTCATGTTTTCACTTATCTGTGCAGCTCTTATCATAGCATATTTCCAAATATTATTATTATTGAGTTGGTTCAGATCCTAAAAGAACTTAGGATTTCCCTACTCTTGATAAAGACTTTTCTATTACTCACTGACACCAGGGCATTTTCTGTTGCTCATTAAAGTAATACAGTCGGTATAATTACTTGGACTTGAGCCTTGAGATTAGACAAGTGCTTCTTGAACTTCTTTATGGAAACTCAGAAAAAAAGGAATATATTTCATATTTAGATCTAGTACAAACATAAATGTGTGTGTCTGACTCTTTGTGACCCATGGACTGTAGACCACCAGGCCCCCAGACTCCTCTGTCCATAGAATTCTCTAGGCAAGAATACTGAAGCGGGTTGCCAGTCCCTTCTCCAGGGACAAACATAAATACCTATATAATATTAATATAAATGAAATTTTGAAGAAACAGTAATTACCATGACAGTATGTGATGCAGGCTTTCATTTTCTTTTCCATCCCATCCCATTCCATTCTATTTCTATTTATTCTATGATATTCTTTTCTGAGTTGGGACAACCACATCGGGAAACTCTTCGGTAGGGTCCACTAAAGTGGAATATACCATATCCGATAAACCAATGATTTTACTCTTAGGTAAATACTCAGGATAAATGAGTACATGTGCCCATCATTGGATTCGTTTAGACTGTTCACAAAAGTGATATGAATAGTTCATAAGGCCAAATATCAGAAGTTACCTAAAGACTCGTCAACAATAGAATGGATAAATAAAGGTTGGTATAGTCATACAGCAAAGCACTATGATTGTTTGCAAAAATGCAAATGAATTTCCCATACAAAATGTTAGGTACAAAAGAGTTAATGCTTTATGACTCTAATTACATAAAGTTCAAAATCAACCAAAACTAAACTCTATGCTGTTCTAAGTCAGGACAGAGGGTTGCCCTTGGAGGGATGGTGATCTGAAGGAGTTAATGCGGTGCTTCTAGGGTGCTGGTGCATCTTGATCTCAATGCCATTCACAAGGATGTGTTCAATTTGTGGAGCTGATCAAACTTCATATGTACTTTTCCACATGTAAATCACACTTCAGTAAAACATTAAGAAAAATACAAGTCACAAACCATTAAATTAGATTCTTCCACTCACTAATTGCTTGCAACCTCAAATTTAAAATATCCTACATGAGATATCAAGGGAAGACGTACAATGACATACCAAAATATTTAAATGTTATTCATAATAAAATAGAAAGTTCAAAAGTCTCATTTATAAACCACTAGATACAACCAAAATAAAAAGAATCCAGAAAAAATGAAACAGCTAAAAATAAGAAAATACTATCCCTTCTTACTTGATTTTTAATAACTTTACAGCTGCTTTCAATTCAAATTTTTATTGAATCTTCCATATTAATCTACACTTGCTGCCAATAATTTTGTTAAGAAACACACAGTTTTGAATATGCTTACCCAGCTTTTTCCTTGGTGTCCAAGCCTCTAGTCTCTTCTTAATTAAATAGTCAGGAGCAGTCCACTGCTAAAGGAAATCTCTCCTAATGCTCTCTTCAGGGCTATGCCTTTCCCACTGGAATCTCTTTTTTCCCTTAGAGTTTCCATCTCTGGCAAGATGTCCTCAAAATCTCCAACCTGCTCTAACCCATTCTTGAGGCGAGAAGAGATGTCCCCCAACCATGGCTGATTACAATCAATGTTTACACATTTGTTAATGAGTGCTGCGCTTGGTATTTTAAAGGGACCCAGATGTATTTCTAGTCACAGCCGTTCTCTTTCTCAAGCAAAATACAGATTACGAGCTATACTGTACATGATTTTTGTTTTTCAAATAGATTATTGCACACATATATAGGGCAGATGTCTTCCAGGACATTTCTTGGCTGATGTCTTTATTCCGTGATTCTATGAGAGTTTTCTTCAAATTCTACAAAGTGGTCAGGTCTCCAGATGAAGGCAATCCAGCTGTCTTGAGAAAGGAGGCTCTGTTTTAACTGGCATGTGAGTGTCCATTGAGCAGGGGTTGCAGATACCACGGCTTGGTTTAGGACCCACCTGCACCCCCACCCCTCAGCACCTCACTGTGGAACCAGTAAAGGTCTTTGGGGCCTTACAGTCTCTGCTGAAACCTAGATTGCATCAGTTTCCAAGGATGTATGACTTGCCCTAGCTGTCCAAAATACCTGCTCAAGTCCTCCTTACCCTTCACATCTGTCCAAACACAAGGGCAAGAGATGCACTGTACGTGATGTAAAGCCGAGTCCGTGCAATGCTCTTCATACTCAGAGTCAACAGTGAGAACGACATGAAACAAACGCAACCTGCTTTCAACAAAAGCTGAATTTAAGTTGTCTGTCTGCTAAAAGTACATTTGAAAAATGAAATCTTTCCATATGGCTTTATTTTCATCTATATAAAAGGGTGAGACTGAATTCCGCTTTATTTAAAAAAATAAAGCTCTATGTATATAGTGCTGACATATACACTAAAGTCATCTGGAAAAAATACAAGCTACTATAACGAATGCCAAATGCCAAAAGTAGCCAGTTTCATTCTATTGAGACAAATAGATGGAAGGGGAAATGTGTTTAGTTGACAGAGTGAATAGAGAAAATTGATCCCCTATTGTCAAATATACTGTTACCGGACAGGACGGTTGGGAAGCTCTGAAACACTGTATTTTGCACACAAGGTAAGCTTAAAGCCTTTAAATAAACCTATTAATATTTCAAAAGCTTCTAATATCCAAAAATGAAATGATTCACACCAGACTAAGTATTTACATTAGATATTCCTCTTTAATTCTTGAGACAAAGGAAAGTGATTCTTCACTGAAGAAGTGCTTTTTACACAAAGTTTTGAATGTCAAATGGAGAGAAACAGCATATTTTGTAAAAAGAACATTTAGTACCTAATATTCCAAACACTCAGCCTGGGTTCCTCCTTTTATGAGTGTACAGTTGTATCAGAGCCCAGACATTTAGAATTATATAGCAAACTTGTAACAGAACCACATTTCCTTTTGGAATACAATACAGCTGCAAACAAAAAAAAATCACATTTCCTCCAGTTAAATAGCTGTATCCTCACACCAATTATAGACTCTAGTAGACACCACCAGAAAGACGCCAGGGATAAAAGATGAGGATAAAACCCTTCTCTTCCATTTGGCACAGAATAAATCCAAAAAGAAAGAAAAGAAGAAACATTTCAAAGACAAAGATCATACTTTAGGTTTGTTTCTTGTTTAACATGCCTTAATTTTTTCCTTTTTGACTAAGAAACAGGACCTTATTTTTTGCTGTAGCACAAGTAGGCATTTCACAAAGGCCCTGAACTGCACATAAATTTTTAAAAAGCATTTCATGGGCTCCTTAGCATGATCTCCAGTCTCTCTCGGGCTTTTCCAAATAACAGACTAATTTCATTTCCTTCCATTCTGCTACCAAATTCTGCCTCTCCCCATCGCTACCATTTCTCCTACTTTGTTTTGTCTTTCCCTTCAGTAAACTCAACACCCTGGTAATTCAATCTCCTGTTCAATGTCATGGTTGAATCAAATTGCTGTCATTCAAAATATAACCTGAGGCTTGAACTGTGGCATGGTTGAGTGATCAGGGCAAATATTCCCAAATCTGGAATTTCTGGGTTTTCAGCTATTGAGCTCCTAAGTGGCTTTAGACAAGGTTTCCCTCTGTCTCATGAGAACAGGTCAGATCCTGTTTGTATTGCCTGAGACTCCATAGCATAGGACACTGCAGGTGAGGCAAGCTTTACCTATGGCTAGGCTCTCTGTGGGTTAGTGGAGAATTGGTTGTAATGGGATTTAAGCAGCAAATTGGTGACAGAGCCATTGACCTCCCAAGATGGACATGGAAATTAACAAATACTGGAAAAGATTAACAAGATGTCACTTTCACACCAGGAGAGAAATTAGAAAAGACCAGAAGGGAGCCCTGTTTAAAGATGTCTTCACTCATGGAGTATAAATAGCCAGGTTTCCCAGAAAGAGACATTTCCATTCCCACCACTAGCTCTACTTAAACAAGTTTGAAGGCCAATAAAAACACAGTGCTGGTTTACAAGGGTTAGGAGAAATGAAGGAAGATGGTGAATCTTCCTTGAGTTCAGAAGTTTAAAGAGGAAATTCTAAGGGTGGGAAGTGACAAATTGTATTGATACTAACCTTTAAAAAAAAATAATTCAAGACATGAACCAGGACCAGGCACATTATACAAATGTTATGAGACAAAGAGTAGAAACTATCCTAAAGTCTATGATAAAAGAACACCTGAAGTTACAGGGCCAGGTCATGAATTAGAAGTTGCAAACGCACGAATAACAACAGCCAGCCAACAGGATGGGCAGTTGCTATGCATTGTGAGAGACATGTGGAAAGGAACCCAAGTGTTGAAACTGGTGTTGGAAAACCATCTGAAAAGATCCAGAGCAAGGCATGCTGCTCAGAAATCAGAGACCTTTGCCTAGGAAACTTGCTCTAAAGGAGACAGAGGGCAAGCAGATAGCTCTTAGCTGACTCCCATCACAAAGTAGGCACTCCTTAAATCTTTGTAGAATTGAATTGCTGAAATAAACCATACTTGATGGAAGAAGTAGGATTTTTTCAGATTAGAACAGCTGCCTTTATGAATTGCACTGCTTCTACAGAGAGTAGTGTGGGAAGGAAAGGACAGCAGAACTATTCTCTTTAGCAACTGATAGTAAAATTAGAAGAAAAGCAAACAGCCAGAGCAGACGACCAAAATCAAATGGATGTGGACCACTTAAGTAATTGAGTCAGGGGATAGTAAATGCAGTTCAATTTAGGATAATGTCCAATAAATTGCTTTAAGAAATAACCTAGGGAATACAGGTTAAATGGAACAACCATGTAAGAGATTGATCTGCAAATCACAATAAAGAAAATCATTGAAACTAACCACCAGAGCATTACCAACTTCAGTAAAAGAGGCCATAGCGACCCTACCAGCAAAAATGCAAATAGACCCACTCAGACAACAGAGCTGCTGTCCTCATTGATGCGTTTCTCTCTACTCTTCCTGTGCTAGTGAAAAGTTAACCATTTCCCAAGCAGTCCTTTAAACTTAATCTATCTCAATATTTCTATGGGCTTCCCCTAACTTCTCTCCAAATTCCCTTTTATTTTGGCCTGACAAATTTGGCACTTATATTTGCAAATCAAATGGATATGTTACAAACTTGGAGGTGGTGGTTTCGTCGCTGTCGTATCTGACTCTGTGACCCCAAGGACTATAGTCTGCCAGGCTCCTCTGTCTACAGGATTTCCCAGGCAAGAATACTGGAGTGGGTTACCATTTCCCCCTCCAGGCAATCTTCCCAACCCAGGGATCGAATCCACATTTCCTGCATTGCAGGCAGTCTCCTGCATTAACCACTAATCAAATTCTTTGCTGCTCCACAAGGTGTGACCCTGGGAATCTGTGTACCTCGGGTACATGGCTTTCCCCTAAAGAGGGTGGAGTATAAGTAAAACTCAAAGTAAACTAAGCCCACACTTGCCCCAGGAATGGAAAGAGTTGGAAGTGACATGATTGACATTAGTCTATTTGAATTTAAATTTGATTTCTTTAGTCATGGACAAGAAACAAAGGGATACACTTTCATTTCAATGGTCATTTGCAGTGCTGTGTGCCAGATACTGGGCTAGGTGTTCAGGGTTCTGCATTGACTGAGTTGTATCCCCTGCCCTCCAGAAACCCACAGTCAAAAACTCACAGCACAACACACACAGGGCAAGAACAACTTCTGCTGTGTGCAAGGCGATCACACACACATTCTCTGTAGACTTGATCCAGATCTCAATTTGGAACAACTTTTCAAAACTACAGAATTTTTTTTAAATTTTTAATGTTTTATTAGTATCCTTAAGGCCCAACTGAAGGGAAAACAGGATGATGAACTCTGATCATTTGCTAAATAAAAATGGTCTGTTCTTGCCAGGAAGACAGCAGCTTGAGCAACAACATTCCAGCCAACTTCCTTTCCCATTTTATCCCAGCCTGGGAGGAATTTGTTCTTCCAGACAGCTGAGACTCACCTAGATTCCTGAAAGGAGCAGAGCCGACCCAACCAGACTAATTAGTGTCTGCGTTTCACCAGCTCGAGGAAAAATGTTTTGGTGAAAGGCAGCATGGACATGGCAGTCTAAGAGAGGGGTTTGAATCCTGCTTCAGCATTTTATCACCTTTAATCTAGCCTCTCCCATCCTCAACCTATTCATCTTTATAATGGGAATAATAATGTCTCATTGTTGGCTTGTTCCTTTTACAAGACAAGGTAATATATATAACAGTGCCTGGCAGGTAACTCAACTCACTAATGCCTGTTCCATGCCACTACTCCTGCCAAATGCTGGGAGAAATAACTTCCCTACATCCTATTCTTCCATTCAGAATGTCTCTAAAGTGTAGTAGACAATGGAAATGACCTCAGCTGGACATGGAATTCCTAGGGATACCTAAGCTTCCATCTTGTGAGTAAAAACATGGAATATCTACCATGGGGAGGCCATCACTCCTTCTAGTGAATACTTTCAGATTCATCCTTCTCCAAGAAATCTCAAAAAGGAGGCGCTCTTGGCATATTTCATACTTGGCTTCGTCACAAATGAGTCATGTCCTAGCCACGGCAAAAGAATCGGATACAGTAGAATTTTGCCAGAGGGTGAGAATGAAGAGTGAAAGGGGGAAAAACAAGACTGTGATCATTCTCATTGTAGGTCACGAATTTCATAGAAGGGAGAGGCTGAGTAACTGGCCAAAGACACACAGCATTTCAGAAATAAAGCTGATGAGAGGTGCACCGCCATGTCCAGGGCTGTGCTGCATTTGGGCATGAACCAAGTCTGCCTTTTTCACTGTCATAGCCTAGCTACCTAGCCCCTTAGCAACACCCAGAGCCTGCAACGCCTGGCGAAAGCTAGCAACACTTCACCCTGGCACTCAATAAGTACTCGCAAATAAATGATCGTAAGAAAGGTAAAATTAAAAGCATGCGGCAGCTCAGAACCTGCAGTTAAACCAAAACCTCATAAAATATATACAGAGAAAAGGATATACCCTGTTCCAAAACAGGAAAAAAAAAGAGAGAGAGACATTTTGTTCCAAACTAACAAAAACTGACAAGTCCCCCTGCTCCTACCCAGTTGTTATCTTGTAGTATTCCACACCTCCCCCCCACTACTTTTTTTCAGGACAATTTGCTATCCCTTCTCAAAAGCAACCCTCCAAATAACATAGATTTCATCATGATTCAAAGTTACAACATTTTTTTAGTAAAGGAACACCAGATAAACACTAGGAGAGCTAAGACTTTGGTGCCAAACAACCAAACAGATGTGACTCCTACCACTTCCTACCTTTCCAAGAGACGTGATTAATGGGGAATTATAGGAATATTCTAATTCTTGTTGAAAAGCTTGATCGATTTATTGGTGCTTGCAGCCAAAGAATAACCAGGTCCATGTTTCAAACCACTGCAGATGACCCAGAATCTGGGGCTCATCATGACTCTATACTTTGCTACAAGACTGGTGCCAAGAAAATTTCCTCCAAGCTCAGTAATCCTTCTTCCTTTCTGGATAAATTCTACATAACTTTCCCATTGCTCCTGCCTTGGGTTAAGATTCCTTGCAGCAGCCTTGTAAATGACTTCTGACTTTGCAAGATGCATTAACGTTACATTGTATCTCTGATTCCCACTCTTACAACATCCTCTTTCTATGCAAATAGAATCTCGCTCAGAAGCCTCAGTCCAGCTTTGGTCACCCCAGGAAACCATCACTGATATTTCTGCCCCGAGACAAAAACAGGTCCCTCTGCTTTCTGTTTTCACAGTGTATCTCACAGTTCTCACAGATGTCACACAATCACAACATCTTCACATGTTATTAATTTCTACTTAATTGCCTATCTTTCCAACTAGACTGTATAACCATGAGGAAAACATTATATCCTCAATACATGGTGGTCGTTAAGTAAATGAATGCCTACCCATGTTTTGTCGGCCCTCAATGTGCAAATTTCATTTCTTCTCCTGAGAGAAATCATAGCACATCTGCTTCAGCTAATTGTCTCCTGACATCCATTCTACCTTTTGGTTTTGGGGATAACTGAACCCCAGGAATTTTGGCAGGGAATAAGGCCACACAGCACACAGCTAGAGATGTTTCCAGCTTCCCTTGCAGCTAAGGTCTGGCCACATGAATGCGAGCTGAAGAGAATGTTCAACATGCAGGTCATGTCATTTATTTATTTATTTATTTTTAGGTCATGTCATTTAAATGGCTGCTGCTTCTGTAATCACTCCTTCCCCTTCCTAAAGGCTGGAGGGCAAGCATGGTGGTGCTGAGACCGCTTCGGCCAGAGAGATGAGGACAAAAATCTAAGGGATGACAGAACCACAAAACAGAAGAAACCTAGTCCTGGGTGACCTTGAGAGTAGACCCACCTATCCAACCAGGACTACTCACTTGTTTCTAGATTTACATCAGAGACAGAAATCTCGGCTATTGTTTATGCCTCTGAATTTTGGTCTCTTCTCTCTTTCTTTAGCATCCTGAATTGAACCTTTAATAATTCACATCAGGCGACTTCCCTAGTGGTCCAATAGCTAAGACTCCATGTCTCCAATGTGGGAAACAAGGCCTTTATCTCTGCTCAGGGAACTAGATCCCACACGCTGAAAACTAAGGGTTTGAATGCCACAGCTAAAGACCCCACATGTGACAGCAAAGATCAAAGATCTCGCATGCTGCAACTAAGATTTGGTGCAGCCAAATAAATAAATTTTTTTAAAATTCACATTGGTTGTAAATTTCTATAACTTAATTTTGCTACAGCAGGGGACATTCCTGAAGTTATTCCTTTGTTCAAGCATTATTATCACTAATAGCATGGATACTGAAAACTCATGATTATCTGCTATGTAGATACTATCTAAGAACAATAAATAATTTCATAGAATATAGCTATGTTTACCATCTGCACTAGAATAAATGCTCTGTTTACTTAACTGATGGCTGCTGTCTTACTTTGACTAGGCAAAGAAAGATTCCTCTGAGAGTAATCCAGGAGCACTTGGCCCTGCTGACACTGATTTCAGACTTGCGACCTCCAGAACTGTGAGATAGTAGAATTCTGTTGTTTTAGGACATGTACTTTTTGGTACTTCATCACAGCAGCCCTAGGCAGCCTTATTCTGCTTTGTATGAACCTTAATGCAGGGCTCAGTTAGTTCCTACAACCCTGTTTCTCTTCTCCAGTATTCATCACATGTTCTCAGATTCAGATGGTTCTTCTCTCTGCTCCCAAGGTGGCTGCCAGCAATATCCAGGGCTTCCTGCTTCTTCACATTTCACAGAGAAGAGAGAGTCAGCTCTCCCGGCAGCTGACTAAAGTCTGGGATTTGAGTGGCATTCCTGATGTAGACTGATTTGAGTTACGTGCCCAAATAGCAAATCTATGACAGTGTCCAAGGGGTGGGACTGTGTTGACTAATTAGAGTCAATCAAGGCCCCCCTCTCGAGATGAGGGCAGAGTCAAGTCCTGCTGTACTCACTGTTTTTATCCATACGTCTCCCCTCAGCCTCAGTCTACTCAAACAAATGCTACTTTTTGTTTGAGAGCATTTCCCCACTCCCGACCACAAGAACATGTTTGGCCCATTCACAGAGCAAGCTAGAAGTTCCAGAGTTAATGCTCCCAGAAGCAGCCCTCAACTAAGGATTAGCAGGAAACTGGCAGACAAATATGCCACTATCCTGACTCTTCAGTTGGAAGGACAGTGAGGTGTGCTCTCCATAGTACCCCAGAGTTTCTCAGGGGCATCGAGCACCAGGGATCCATAGTGACTGGTTACTACACCCTTAGCTGACTTTCCCTCTCCCTGCCACACTGCCCCACTTCCCCATCAGTATCTCTTCCAAATAAATTGCTTTTACTTAAATCTTTGGTCAGGTTAAGTCCCAATAAATTGTAAGGGAGAAAATTTAAAGTTCCACTAAAAAAGGGAAAAGGTAAGACTGGAAAACACTAGAAAGTCAACCAATGAATGCCCACTCTAGTCATTACTATCTCCTCTCTTTAAATTAATTAATAAGTCAACTATGCTTTCTCCCACAGTTCTGTTAAACAGACAAACGCACAGTATTGCCTGGCCGATCAGGAAGCACATAAATGGATTCCATTCTTGCTATTTGCTCCTCTACTTGCTGTGTTTCTTTTCACAAGTAATTTCCCTTCATTACGCCTCAAATTCCTACTTAATGAAGACTGAGAATGATGATCCTTGTTCCTAGAGAGTATAACCCCAGGAAAGTGGAGCATGGTATAAGGTAGCTCCACCTTAAACCTCTTTCCAAATGGTCTCTTGTTAAAAGTGTCAGACGGGCATATTCAACATCATTCCCCATCACTCAGTTCCAGAAGACGACATTCAACATTAGAGAATATGAAAGATCCAAGTCAGAAAGATCATGACCTCTGGAGTATTCTCCACCATCTGAAAACCAACGACTCTTATTTAATAAACTAACTTAAAAATACAATTTACTGATGAATGAGAGAGTAGCACTGAAACATATATATTACCGTATGAAAAATAGTCTGTGAGAACTTGCTGTGTGATACAGGGATCTCTAATCTGATGCTCTGTGATGACCTAGAAGAGTGGGATGGAGTGGAAGGTGGCGGGAAGGTTCGAGAGCTTGGGGACACGTATATCAGTTCAGTTCAGTTGCTCACTCGTGTCCGACTCTTTGCGACCCCATGGAATGCAGCAAGCCAGGTTTCCCTGTCCATCACCAACTCCTGGAGCTTGCTCAGACTCACGTCCATTAAGTCAGTGATGCCATCTAACCATCTCATCCTCTGCTACCCACTTCTCCTTTTGTCTTTAGTCTTTTCAACATCCGGATCTTTTCCAATGAGTGGGCTCTACATATCAGGTGGCCAAAGTATTGGAATTTCAGCTTTAGCATCAGTCCTTCCAATGAATATTCAGGACCAAATTCCTTTAGGATTAACTGGTTGGATCTCCTTGCAGTCCAAAGGACTCCTATGGCTGATTAATGTTGATGAATGGCAGAAATCAACAGAACATTGTAAAGCAATCATCCTCTAATTTAAAAAAATAAATTTTAAAGAGATAAAATTTACTTGTCATTTATACATTTTGAAGATTTTTTCCAGCTTTATTGAGATATAATTGATATATACTACTATTATGTAAATTTAAAGTATACAACATGCTGACTTGATACATTGTATATATTACAAAACGATTACCTCATAGCAGTAGCTAAAATGTCTGCATCACTAATCATCCAAGAAATGCAAATCAAAAGCACCATGAGATATCACCTCACACCTGTTAGAATGACTAGCATCAAAAAGACAAGGGACAACAAGTATGGCTTAGGATGTGGAGAAAAGGGAATCCTTGTGCACTGTTGGTGGGAATGAAAACTGGTACAGCCACTATGGGAAACATATGGAGGTTCCTCAAAAAATTAAAAATGGAGTTGCTATCTGATTCAACAATCCTACTTCTGGATAAACATCCAGAGGAATTAAAATCAAGATCTCACAGGAATACGTGCACTCCCATGTTCTCTGCAGCATTATTTACAATAGCCAAGATATGGGAACAACCTAAAGGTCCATCAGTGGATGAATGGGTTAAGAAGATGAAGTATACATATACAATGTAATATTGTTCAGCCCTGATAAAGAAGGAAGCTATTTGCAACAACCTGGATGAACCATGAGAGCGTTATGTAAAGTGAAATAAGTCAGAGAAAGACAAATACTGTCTGGTCTTACTTATATGTGGAATCTAATAAAGCCAAATACAGAGAAACAGAGAGTAGGTCAGTGATTATCAGAGTCAGCAGGGGAAGAAGAGGTGGGGTTGGAGAGCTATTGGCCAAAGGGTACCAACTTCCAGTTATAAGATTAACAAGTTCTGGGGATACATTGTACAGCATGGTGGTTATCATTAATGAGTGTATTATATTCTTGAATGTTGCTAGAAGAGTAAATCTTATATGCTCTCACCACAAAAAAAGAATTGTTGATTAAAACACAATCTGAACTATTCTGGCAGAGCTCAGAAATGTTTTCCCTAATGAGGTAATGAGGTCACTCTAGCTGAGCTCCCAGCATGAGCAGCATATCTAGTAAGTTTTCTCCAATCTCTTCCAGATCATTCTGCCATTGCCCTGGGATGGTAGAGAAACAATCCATGGGAAAAGCCACCCTGTGTTGGAGACACAGCAAGCAGAGGCAGTGCTTCACAAGAGTTGCAGGATGCAACCTTCCAATTCTCCTTTTTTTCTGAGTATAAGCAGATGTTAGAGACTCGTCTCATTATCTTGGGATACTGTATAATATTATTATGGTGTCAAGCTATTAGAGGCCACAAACGCTATACAACAGCAGCTTTAATTGAGGCTTAGAGCTGCATTGTAAATATGTAACCTTACTTGGGGGTGTTTGCAAATGCTCTCTGGAAACAGTTTAAAAAGATGTTTTCAATTGTTCGAACAACAGCTTTCCCTGCCAAGATCAAGTAAAAGCTTCTTAAGATATGGGCACCATAAACACATTTCTTAAGACTTCAATTTTTTTTCCCAGAAGCACAGCAAATCTGTGAGCCAGAAAGCCTCATGCATGCCACTTCCTGGACTGTTCCAGGGAAAAACTAATGAAACACTGCAAAAGTTACACTCAGATCTACTGTGATCTCACAGCCACAGAATTCCACTCTTCCTTTGAAGTTACTTTACTATGATAATAATTATCTGTCCATGAGTCTGGTCCTGGCACTGGCCTATCCCCAGGGATGGAGATTTGGGTGCATGCAACAACAGCCCACCTTCAGCAAGGAAGCTCCTGACACAGAAGGCTAACCATCAATCTTACCTGACACATTTGTCACCATACATACAAAGTGACTGGTCTTGAGCTCCTCGGAGTAAATTATAGCTCTCAAACATTTGGTGGAGGCACATTATGATTCTGATGTATAGGATAAAAGACAGGAAAACCTGGGTCATATGAGATTGGTTCCAGGCAGAAACTGTTAAAAAAAAAAGAAAAAAGAAAAGAAAAAACAGCCTGAGTCTCCTTTACTGGACAAAGTAAAAGAAAACAGAAACTGAACATTTTGAAATATACATTCAGAACAGAATACAGAGTCCAGAGGCGAACGATCCAGGCTGTAGATTATGCAGGCCACTTTGTCCAGTCTGGTACCAAAGAATTGGTATCTGACTCCAGTGGGTTTTCTTTTTTTATGACTTGCTAGCATGTGCATAACCCACTCCAGTGTTCTTGCCTGGAGAATCCCAGGGACCGCAGAGCCTGGGGGGCTGCCGTCTATGCAGTCGCACAGTCGGACACGACTGAAGTGACTTAGCAGCAGCAGCAGCAGCATGTGCGTAAGAAAGGGACAATTTTACATTTTTTTCCTTGTTGGTGACAATGATCTAAAGTGTAAGGACAGATGGCCAACAGGCACCTGAAAAGATGCGCAACATCACTAATGATTAGGAAAATGCAAAGTACAATGAAATAGTTTTGTGCACCTCACACTGGTCAGAATGGCCATCATCAAAAACTCTACAAATAATAAGTGCTGAAGAGGGTGTGGAGAAAAAGGAACCCTCATACACTGTTGATGAGAATGTAAATTGGTGCAGCCACTATGGAGAACTGTATGAAGGTTCCTATAAAACTAAACATGAAGGTACCATATGTTCCAGCAATCCCATTCTTGAGCATATATCTAGAAAAGACAAAAGCTCTAATTCAAAAAGATAGATGCACATCAATGTTCACAGAAGCACTATTTACAGAAGTCAAGACATTGAAGCAATCTAAACATCCAAAAGAAGAATGGGTAAAAAAAGATGTAGTACTTATATACAATGGAATATTACTTGGGCATAAAAAGAATGAAATAATGCCATTTGTACCCATACGGATAGAGCTAGAGGTTATCATATTAATTGAAGTAAGTCAAATAAAGAAAGACAAATATCATGATATCACTTATATATGGAATCTAAGATAATGATATAAATGAACTTATTTACAAAAGAGAAACAGACTCACAGACACAGAAAATAAACTTATGGTTGCCAAAGAGGAAAGGGTTGTTATTGTTGTTCAGTTGCTCAGTTGTGTCTGACTCTTTGCAACCCCACGGACTGCAGCATGCCAGGCATCCCTGTCCTTCACTATCTCTTGGAGTTTGCTCAAACTCATGTTCATTGAGTTGATGATGCCATCCAACCATCTCATTCTCTGTCACCCCCTTCTCTTCCTGCCCTCAATCTTTCCCAGCATCAGGGTCTTTTTCAATGAGTCGGTTCTTCACATTAGGTGACGAAAGTATTGGGGCTTCTTCAGCATCAGTCCTTCCAATGAATATTCAGGACTGATTTCCTTTAGGATTGACTGGTTTAATCTCTTTGCACTTCAAGGGACTCTCAAGAGTCTTCTCCAACACCACAGTTCAAAAGCATCAATTCTTCAGTGCTCAGTCTTCTTTATGGTCCAACTTGCACATCCACACATGGCGGGGGCGATAAATTAAGAGCTAACAGATGTATACCATTATATACAAAGTAGATAAATAACAAGGACCTACTGTATAGCATAGGAAACTATATTCAATATCTTATAATAATCTATAATGGAAAAGAATCTGAAAGAGAACATAGACATAAATATATGTGTATGTATATAAAAAATTGAATCACCTTGCTATGCACCTGAAACTAGCTATTGTAAACCAACTATACTTCAGCTGCCCTGCAGATACTGGACCTGCCAACATCGTCAGAGCAGCTGTCCTGTTGCACCCGTGACATCGGGGCAGAGAGGAAGCAACTATTTCTACACTCAGTGCTCATAACAGTGAGTGATAAGTATGGGTTATAGCCAGACATTGCTGAGAGAAAAAAAAATTTTTTTAAAACCTATACTTCAATTAAAAAATCATAAAATTTAAAAACAAGTATGAATGCTAGTCCAAACTGAGGTGTGCTATTTAAGATTAAATTCACACTGGATTTAATATCAAAATGTAAAATAGTCATTAATTATTTTTCTGTTAATTGAATGTTGAAGTGATCATATTTTGAAGATACTGGAATAAGTAAAGGAAGTTATTAATACTAAAACTAAAAAAAGTTGTATGGAAAATCCAAGGAGTGAGGGATTATAAAATCTCAATAACAAAGAGCCTGGAGTCTAGAATTTAGGATCATTCTATCATTATTGTCTTTCTAAAGAAATTAACAATGAACAACGACTGGAGGCTGTGTTTAAATAACTTACTCCATTATAATCCCTCAGCAGGGGATGGGGAACAAGTGAGAGCTAAATATTAGTTATTATCATATAACCATGCAGCAGGAGCTATAAACAACAGTATTTGCCATGAAATCACTATTTACCTAAATAAAACTATACTGCTTTGAAAAAATCTATACTACAAATACTGTAAGTTCATTTAAGGGTATTCTCCCACCCCATCCTCGAACCTAGAAATAAGTCTGGTTTAATGAAGTGTTTACTGTATTAAATAGATGAGATTTAGCCAGTGTGGTTTTCATTTATCTTCCTTTTCTATGACCAAAACTGATACATATAAACAGGGTTTTACTGGAAAAGTACCTTTGGCAAGAAAAAGGGGATACCCAACACTTTGTGTGGTCCACATTTTCTCTGTTACATCCCTTTCTTCCCTGCTACTATTACTTAGGTTTCTAAATTAATTTTTTCTAATTCTCCTTGAGGCACGAAACTGAAATTTGGACCAAAAGCAAGCCAAGATGGATGAGATATCATGGCAATATATTTTTTTAATAGTGATTATAAACATGGCCAGACTGAGGTTCATAATCTTGGCTCTGCCACTTACTATGATACTGCACAAGATTCTTAACTTCTCTGAGCCTTGGTATCCACATCTACTAAATGAGTGTAATATTATCAGTTTCACAAGAGTTGAAGGGATAGAGAGAGATCATTTGTGCTTATACTTGTCACAAATGTAGCATCTTACTCGGAGAAGGCAATGGCAACCCACTCCAGTACTCTTGCCTGGAAAATCCCATGGATGGAGGAGCCTGGTGAGCTGCAGTCCATGGGGTTGCTAAGAGTCAGGCACGACTGAGCGACTTCACTTTCACTTTTCACTTTCATGAATTGGAGAAGGAAATGGCAACCCACTCCAGTGTTCTTGCCTGGAAAATCCCAGGGACAGGGGAGCCTGGTGGGCTGCCATCTATGGGGTTGCACACAGTCGGACACAACTGAAGCGACTTAGCAGCAGCAGCATTTTACTTAACATGGTGAATAGTGCCAAGCACTACTATAAGTGAAATAAATTTTAAAACTAGGATTTGAACCCCAGGCAGCCTGGTTCTGAATCCTAGAGGTTCAATCACTGTTCTGAGCAGCTTCAGTATACACATATGCACTCAAATGGGGAAATAGAAACAGTATGATTATTGCTACAGCTAAGGTTATATCTGTTAGCTATTGCTGTATAACAAAACGTCTCAGAGGACAGTGGCTTAAAGTAACTATAATTTAGTATTTCTCACTAGTCTATATGTCAGTAGGTAGTTTTGCTTATCTGGCTCACTCTTGGCTGATCTTGGCTAGACTTACTTATGAGTCTATGGACAGCTCACAGATTGGCTAGAGGCTGACTGGTCTTGGATAGCCTCAGATGACCTGAATCTTTCCTATGCATATTTTACAATCTTTTAGTGGGCTAGCATTGGTCATGTTCTCAAGGTTATGGCAGAGATTCAATAACAGCCGAACTGAATCCAATGCACACGTCACACCACATTTATTAACATCCCATTGGCCAAAGCAAGTCATGTGGCTGACCACAGAGTCAAGAGCTGGGACAAAATGCTCCTCCCAAAACAGGAGGAGTGGAAACTTGCTTTCAATGCAATCCATTGCAGAAATACTCAGAATCATAGGGGCAGCAGAATTAAACATGAAAATGAATCCCTTAAACAAATATGTTATCAAAAACCTACATGAAACCATGAAGAACAAATGTACCTAAAATTGTCTTATGATTTATAAAACACAATATTAAGTTAGATTATTAACATCTGATTAGGACTCTGACATAAGTGAAACCACATGTATTTTTACATATAACTATCATAATATATCACAGAGAAGCCAGGGCAGAGTTTCAGGAGCCAACTTCCCTTCAGTTATTTTTACAACACAGATGATACTAATAAAAACTGGCAAATTTTGTAATATCATACCTTATTAAGAGAGAGC
Source organism: Cervus elaphus (assembly GCF_910594005.1). Classification (NCBI taxonomy): domain Eukaryota; kingdom Metazoa; phylum Chordata; class Mammalia; order Artiodactyla; family Cervidae; genus Cervus; species Cervus elaphus. Next base: position 38,580,707 of record NC_057839.1, read on the forward strand.
AAACTGGTTATAATGAGAATCAACTCTATTGACCATAATGATGGTTGTGATGGCTTCAAATTCAATTTGTAAAATATTTCATCACATTAAGAATTTCAATGTGGTATTTCTTGGTTAAAAGCCAAGACAGTATTTTATGATACCAGGTAAAATGATTTTTCTGTTAACATGAGCAAAGCTCTAAAATACACAGTAGAACCTTTTTATGTAGATGGCATTTAGAGATAAGAATAACATGATGATATTTCTCCTGTAGAGCAAAAGGAGATATAATATACATACTCTGAGCAAGAGAAAGATTCTTCAACAAGAAATAGTTGAATGTGTGGTGTAGATACCACTTAGAAGATGTGTAGGCTTGGATAAACTACTTACCCTCTATGTACCTTAGTGTTCTCATCTGTAAAAGGGAAGTATTGATAGTGTTTATTTCACAGGACTGTTAAGAATCCACCAACTTTGTCCTTTCTTTTCATGATTATTCTTGAGTTAATATTTGTTGAAATAAAAATTAAAATAAGAATAAATATATTCTTGAAAAAATAAGATAATTCTTGAAATTTTTCACTGTTCTTTTAATTTCCATATGAATTATATGACCAATTTTTCAATTTCTACAGTATTGTACTTTTTTTAATTTAAAAATTTTTGGCCATGCCAAGCAGCTTGTGGGATCTTAGTTCCCCAACCACAGATCGAACTGCAGTAGAAGGGTAAGGTCCTAACCACTGGACTGCCAGGGTATTCCCTTTGATTAAGCAAATTACACATAGAATTTGGGCTTTCTAGGTGGCTCAGTGGTAAAGAATCCACCTGCCAATGCAGGAGATGTGGGTTTGATTCCTGGGCCAGGATGAGCCCCTGGAGGAGGGCATGGTAACCCACTCCAATATCCTTGCCTGGAGAATCCCATGGCCAGAGGAGTCTGGAGAGGACACAGTCCGTGGGGTCACAAAGAGTCAGACACAACTCAGCTACACAAGCACGAGCACGTGTATAGAATTTAAATGAACCAAATTGTACCTGCATTTTACAGAATCTAAAGCCTCCAATTAAGGAGACGTGCAGACGGGAGTCTTCCATTTATCAGCCATCTTCTGCGGAGGTACAATATCATTGCCTAGCTTTAGGGGACACTAAATAACCAAACTAAAGGAAAAGGGATGAAGAGTTTCAGAGAACTGAGTAATCAGGGACTTTCTAGATACTATGGAAGTGCCTAGGACTATGATGGGCTCAGAAATGATGGGAGTTGAAGAGTCACAGGAGAATTGAGGAAGGTGATGTAATCGAGAAGGGCATAGTTTACATGGAGACCACAGGAATCACACAACTCCTACCATGCCACCCTATGCCATTTAGTTAGGTTCCCTTTCTATACGCTTCCCTCCAGGATTTTTAAACTCAGCCTATTGGAGGATTTTCTCCTGGTGAATAAACCTCTAGATAGTAACGGAAAATAATGTCTGCTTTATAATAAATGCCTGCTAGAATGTATCTGAAGCGACTTAGCAGCAGCAGCAGCAGCAGAATGTATTTGCAGAGTATACTGTAGTAGCCCTCCTTTTCTAAGATTATATGCGATGCATGAAAAACTACTATAGAAACTAACACATGTGAGGCAAGACAAAGAACAAAGGCATTTTGAGAATTCGTATGGCACCTATTTGCTTTAAACAGAAGAGTAAACTTGTCAGCAAGTCATTAAGAAAAAGCATCACTGGAATGCAACGTTGCTGTAAGCATTTGTTATTACTTTAAAAATACTCAAAAGGCTATCTAGAACCCAGCAAACTGTATGGGCTGGAAAGTTTCCATTCTCACTTATAAGGACCGCAGTATAAGTGAGGCACCCAATCTTCAGCTAACAGTTACTTTTGCACAGAAAGTCCCTCACCAATACTTGTTGTTTAAGGGGGCTAGTCCAACTGGATGAAAATCTGAGTGAGAAAATATTTTGATAAAGTTGTTTGATAGAAACATACAGTAAGATATAGCGAAATATGTTTTTTTCCAGCAATGAATCTGTTACCTTAAGTATAATTTATAATTACTCTATTATGTATATCAGTTCCATTCAGTTGCTCAGTGTATCCAACTCTTTGTGACCACATGGACTGCAGCATACCAGGCTTCCGTGTCCATCACCAACTCCCAGAGCTTGCTTAAACTCACATCCATCAAGTTGGTGACGCCATCCAACCATCTAGTCCTCTGTCGTCCCCTTCTCCTCCTGCTTTCAATCTTTTCCAGCATTAGGGTCTTTTCTATATGCAAAGGTATTAAACTTATGTCACTGGAAGAATCCTTCTAGTGTGTGTTTGTTTGCTTGCTTGCTTGTTTTTTTCTTTCAAGTAATCTCAACATGGCTCAGATGGTAAAGAATCTGCCTGCAATGCAGGAGACCCAAGTTCAATCCCTGGGTGGGGAAGATCCCCTGGCGAAGGGAATGGCTCCCCACTCCAGTATTCTTGCCTGGAAAATCCATGGACAGAGGAGCCTAGTAGGCTACAGTCTATGAAACTGCAAAGTGTTGGACAGGACTGAATGACTAACACAATCTCAACATTTCTTCTGGGATCTATTTTTATGTATCTATTTGCATAGAGTTCTAAGTCGTTGTATTGTTCGCTGGGCTGATTTTTTTTTTTTCAGTATGTTTTGGTAAGAAAGCAAACAAACCCAGCCCATGTCTGTTTTATTCTGAATTCCCTTATAGTGGGATCCAAATGAAAGACACTGTACCTTCATGAAAGGTCTCTGACAGTGAGTCTCAGGTGTGGTTCTGGAATAAAGGCAGGACCCAGAAAACGGTGAGAAGGGAGTGGGAAAGGGAGGGAGGATGGGAAAGATACAACCAGCCAGTATTGCATGCTTTCGGAAGCTCCAACTTGGACTTGAGTCACACATCCCAGGGAAAGAAAACCTTAAGGCTTCAGACACATAGCAACCATTTTAGTCATTCATATATATTCAAGAAACACTTATGGAGAAGCTAATATTCACCAAGTACTGACTGTGCACTGGAAAAAATACCAAAAGCAGTATTATCATGGCCCCAGGGGCCATAGTATAGCAAGGAATATGAACAAAGAAACCAGTTACGGCAATTTGCAATAAGTAAGGTAATCCTACTTGTTCTAACAAACCACCACTCCTGAAATCTCTGTGACAGATGTTTATTTCCTGCTCATGTAACAATATGACGCAGGCTTCCTGATGAGTTGGCAGCTATCAAATGTGAATTCAAAGACCAAGTTTTATTTCATCTTGTGGCTTCAGCAGCAGCATCATTTGATCTCCAAAATTACATTAAGAACACAAATTGCTGGACTTCCCTGGGGTGCAATGGATAAGCATCCACCTGCCAATGGAGCGGTCAGGCATTCAATCCCTGGTCTGGGAAAATTGCTCATGCTGTGGAACAACTAAGCCTGTGTGCCACAACTACCAGCCTGTGTGCCACAACTACCAAGCCTGTGTGCCCAACTACCAAGCCTGTGTGTCACAACTACCAAGCCTGTGTGCCCAACTACCAAACCTGTGTGTCACAACTACCAGCCTGTGTGCCCAACTACCAAGCCTGTGTGCCCAACTACCAAGCCTGTGTGTCACAACTACCAAGCCTGTGTGCCCAACTACCAAGCCTGTGTGCCCAACTACCAAGCCTGTGTGTCACAATTACCAAGCCTGTGTGCCCAACTACCAAGCCTGTGTGCCCAATTACCAAGCCTGTGTGCCCAACTACCAAGCCTGTGTGCCCAACTACCAAGCCTGTGTGCCCAACTACCAAGCCTGTGTGTCACAATTACCAAGCCTGTGTGTCACAATTACCAAGCCTGTGTGCCCAACTACCAAGCCTGTGTGCCCAACTACCAAGTCTGTGTGTCACAACTACCAAGCCTGTGTGCCCAACTACCAAGCCTGTGTGTCACAATTACCAAGCCTGTGTGCCCAGCTACCAAGCCTGTGTGCCCAACTACCAAGCCTGTGTGCCCAACTACCAAGCCTGTGTGTCACAACTACCAAGCCTGTGTGCCCAACTACCAAGCCTGTGTGTCACAATTACCAAGCCTGTATGCCCAACTACCAAGCCTGTGTGCCCAACTACCAAGCCTGTGTGTCACAACTACCAAGCCTGTGTGCCCAACTACCAAGCCTGTGTGCCCAACTACCAAGCCTGTGTGCCCAACTACCAAGCCTGTGTGTCACAATTACCAAGCTTGTGTGCCCAACTACCAAGCCTGTATGCCCAACTACCAAGCCTGTGTGCCCAACTACCAAGCCTGTGTGCCCAACTACCAAGCCTGTGTGTCACAATTACCAAGCCTGTGTGCCCAACTACCAAGCCTGTATGCCCAACTACCAAGCCTGTGTGTCACAACTACCAAGCCTGTGTGCCCAACTACCAAGCCTGTGTGCCCAACTACCAAGCCTGTGTGTCACAATTACCAAGCCTGTGTGCCCAACTACCAAGCCTGTGTGCCCAACTACCAAGCCTGTGTGTCACAACTACCAAGCCTGTGTGCCCAACTACCAAGCCTGTGTGCCCAACTACCAAGCCTGTGTGTCACAACTACCAAGCCTGTGTGCCCAACTACCAAGCCTGTGTGCCCAACTACCAAGCCTGTGTGTCACAATTACCAAGCCTGTATGCCCAACTACCAAGCATGTGTGCCCAACTACCAAGCCTGTATGCCCAACTACCAAGCCTGTGTGCCCAACTACCAAGCCTGTGTGCCCCACTACCAAGGCTGAGTGCCACAACTACCAAGCCCGTGCGCTGCAGCTACTAAAGCCCACATGCTCTAGGGCCCGAGAACCACAATTACTGATCCTGTGTGCCACAACTACTGAAGCCTGCATGCCTAGAGCCTGTGTTCAGCAGCAGGAGAATTCACTGCAATGAGGAGCCCTCACACTGCAACTAAGAGTAGCCCCCGCTTGCCACAACTAGAGAAAGCCTGCACGCAGCAGCAAAGACACAGCACAACCATAAATAAAGAATTTTTTTAAAAATACAAATTTCCATAAAAGAAGCATTATCACCACAAATCCAAAACGACAAACAGCTAAGAAATTAACATTATTAAAATTTTTATGCCCACAAATTCTGTGACTTGGATGAAATGAGCAAATTCTTGAAAAATACATCTTACCAATGCTGAGGCAAAATGAAGTGAAAATTCTAAATAGTCCTATTTGGACATGGAAGCAACCTAGATGCCCATCAGCAGACGAATGGATAAGGAAGCTGTGGTACATATACACCATGGAATATTACTCAGCCATTAAAAAGAATTCATTTGAATCAGTTCTAATGAGATGGATAAAACTGGAGCCCATTATACAGAGTGAAGTAAGCCAGAAAGATAAAGAACATTACAGCATACTAACACATATATATGGAATTTAGAAAGATGGTAACGATAACCCTATATGCAAAACAGAAAAAGAGACACAGATGTACAGAACAGACTTTTGAACTCTGTGGGAGAAGGCGAGGGTGGGATGTTTCGAGAGAACAGCATGTATACTATCTATGGTGAAACAGATCACCAGCCCAGGTGGGATGCATGAGACAAGTGCTCGGGCCTGGTGCACTGGGAAGACCCAGAGGAATCGGGTGGAGAGGGAGGTGGGAGGGGGGATCGGGATGGGGAATACATGTAACTCCATGGCTGATTCATATCAATGTATGACAAAACCCACTGCAATGTTGTGAAGTAATTAGCCTCCAACTAATAAAAATAAATGAAAAAAAAATAGTCCTATTTATCCAATAGATTGAATTTATCATTTAAAACTTTGCCACAAATAAAACCCCAGACTTTGATAGTTTCTCTGGTGAATTCTATCAAATACTTATGGAAGAAGTAATTATAGCATTATACCAACTCTTTTAGAAAACAGACGGGGAGGGAATGCTCCCAACAAATTTTATGAGGCCAGTATAACCTGAATACTTTAAATAAAGACAATATAACAAAGGAAAATTATAAAATTTCACTGGGTGTCATCTCCCTTTCAGCCAGTTGGAAGGGAAAATCGGTAAACATGATTTCATGTGAGATGCTTCTCTTGTAGGCCAGGCCTGTATATAGAATACCCTACATCCACTCACATTCCTTGAGAAGTTGATAATATAACACGTAAGGAAAACACACACAGACCACTGGTCCAGCACAGGACAAGACTGTGGCTGGTGAAACGAAGGAATGAAATGAACGAACCAGCAGTTAGCTAATGATGTAAATAAGCTCCCTTAAAATTGCCTCTACCTAGTTCCAGATGAAGTAGTAACTACTGCACCAACAATAATGGTTTACAGGTCACTAACGGACCCTGGTTCAGAGCTAACTTGTGGCTAGAACACTGGGTGCGTATTTGCTTTCTGTGGGACTTGGCGGTCAGCCTGACCTAGCATTAAATGTCTCAGTTCCAATTGTACGTGAAGCTAGTGAGATTCTTCTCTAGTCACTTAACCTTCCACCACCACAATTTGTTCCTTTTCTGTTTCTTTGGAGAGATGGGTCCATGGGCATAGAGGGAGTGGGGGAAGTCCAGAAATCTATCCTACTGACTTTTATGGCAAACGCTGTGTGGTCTCTCTGTATATATGAAAAGTTGGTAAATTTGTTTTAAAAGATAGGAGACGTCTTGTTTCAGTGGACACCACATGCCTCCCCTACTTAGCTCTCTTCCACTTTCCATAGGTGTGTTTTTCCTTATTTCTTTTTCCCATCCTAACTATTTTTCTTTCCTCATTTCCTGACCTACCACAAAATATCATGGTTTTCTCTAAAGAGCTGAAGGGAACATAGGCTTTCTGGAGGTTTCTGAGCATGGCTTCAATCTAGATTGTCATTCTCTGAAAATCAAGATAATGGTTTCCTTCAAACAGTGGCAGCAATACTTGGAGAATAGGTATATTACCACAGCAAAGAAACAGGAAAAGTCCTGGCTGTGGAACCAAGGCGGAGTGTGATGACACTGCTCCTGTCCTCACACCTCCTTTATAATTTCCTCAGTCCCCCAACTGCATCTGCAAGCATAATGAGCAAGGATTTCCACTGTTATTTCCCATCTACCACCATCACCACCTCCACCCTCCACATCTCTCTGGCTAACAGCTTCCCTGAGCCCACTTCCACCATCCAGAAGAATTATGGAGCATCTTTATGAAGCCCCTGAAAGAGCCCAGCATGGCAGCAGAACACTGCCTTTTCAGCCACCTCTGACATTTCATCCTGGCCATGAGTTTACCTTCATAAGGTACCCTATATTCAAAACCAACAGTTAAGCATTGAACTTTTGTTTTATTGTTTCTAATGTATATTACCCTGGAGAAGGAGATGGCAACCCAGTCCAGTATTCTTGCCTGGTTAATCCCATGGATAGAGGAGCCTAGCGGGCTATGGTCCATGGGGCTGCAAAGAGTCAGACATGACTGAGCGACTGAACAATGTATATTAGGTTCCTCTGCCCAGATAAATTTTAAGTTCCTTGGGGACAAGTCATGTCTAAAGCTGCTCTGGCACTTCTATAGGCCCTCACACAGCCTTACATGTGGTAGATCCTCAATTAATTATTTGATTTAGATCAAACAAGGGTGCAACCACTGGTTAAAAAGCAAGCATCCTTAAGAAAGACAATAGTATAAGCTTGTTGTATCATTATTACCTGCATTTGCATGGTGTTTCTTGTAACGGTGTTTGGATTGGGGCTGACAGTGAGAGGGGAAAACTCAATATTGAGAAGAAGGGGTTGGCAAAAAGGGAGACCCTCCCCAAGTGGGGGAAATGGAAAGTTGAGGGAAGTTGGAACTATTTTTTATACTGATAGGACTATCAGAGTTCAGAGAAAAAACGGTTCCACAGTGACCAGAGTGGTCAGAAAAGATTTTGTGGAAAAAAGGAGGACCACTTAAAGGAATATGATTTTCTTAGAAAAGTCAGAGAGCTTTTCCTGCTGGGAGAACAGACTCAGCAAAGGAATCGTGATAGAGTTTGATAAGTCAGGGCCTTGAAGAGATAGTGTTGACTTAGGCCAAAAATGTTCGGGGGCTGTGGGAGGCATGGTTGGGATAGTTACTGTGAGGTCCATTTATGGGGAGCTTTGAAAGCCAGACAAGGGAGCAGGAAGCCCTGATAGGTTCTTAAGCTGGGGAAGGCCCTGGTGAAAGTGTTATTCAGGGATATAGAGCAGGTTACAGTCCCAAGATCCTCTACATTCTAATACAGTGACCAGATAATGTAACCAATGCCTCAGTGTGGTACCCAAATATCTTCCTCCTGTTAAATGGCTGTGCTTTTTGAAAAGTCAATCTAATGAGAACTTCAGGGACCAAGGCAATCTTTGGACAAGATATATTTATTTGGAGTATCTCAGATTTCAGAGTGTGAACAGCTTTCTTTTGGATCCATACTTAAACCTGACTCTAGACCCTGAGTACAAGCCAAACAACTTTCTTTTGTTGTTGTTTAGTCGCTAAGTCGTGTCTGACTCTCCGACCCCATGAACTATATAGCCTGCCAGGCTCCTCTGTTTATGGGACTTCCCAGGCAAGAATACTGGAGCTGGAGTGGGTTACCATTTCCTTCTCCAGGGGATGTTCCTGACCCAGGGATCAAACTTGCATCTATCTTACATGCAGGTGAAGGCTGAGATTCCCTCATGGGGAGGATAAAGGGCAGGTATATGGGGCCATGAGGGTAACAGGTATCTGTAGCTATTTCTCCTTTAGACCAGTGCTTCTGGAACTTTAATGTACATACAAATCACCTGCGAATAATGTTAAAATGCAGATTCTAATTCTGTTGGTCTGAGATGGAGTCTAAGCTCCATTTCTAACAAAAACCTGGTTGGTGCTCATTGCCACAAGTCTATGGACCATACCTTAAACAGTAAGGATCTGACCACCATCATTAATAGTAAGCCTACAGTACATGCAAATGAACTCCAACCAAAGACTGAGCTTGGCAAAATAGTCTTGGGACCCCATGACCACCTTCTCCATCACCTCCATCATCACTTCACTAACTCCAGCATCTCTGTCACCTCCACTCTCACCATCATCTCCATCACCACCACCATCACCTCTATTATCATCTCCATCACCACCACCACCACCTCCAATAACACTGCCATAGCTTTCACCTCCGCCATTTCCATCACTATCACTAACACCACTACCATCTCTACCACCTCAATACTGCCCATTTTAAATCATCAAAATTATTTATATGACAGATCATTTATTTATCCAACTAGATTCTTCTTGGGCACCCAAGAGATGATTTGACCAATAGATATGGGCACTGAAATCAAAGACTGTGATCTCTAACCAAACAATAATGATAAGAACTGACGACTGGCAGTTCATCAAGCACAATCATGACAGCAGGAAATACCAGCTTCTTCTGATAGAAATAGCTAAAGCACAGAAGGAGACCTAACAGTAAGGCAAATCTTAATGATGGTATAACGGCTGTCAAAAGGCATCTGCCAAAATTGCACCTTCACATCGGGCGGGCTTTGGATGAGTAGCAGAGCTCATACATTTGGAAGGTAAAAAATGTAAGGAGGTGAGCTCAGCTCACAGCTGAACCAGGTAACTCCTCTGCTACATAAAATTAAGAACAGAAAACTGGGATTTCTTTCCTACTCTTTCTTTAGTACCTAAGAAGATCTCTGAGAGGGGCTGCCAAGTGTGCTTAACCTCTGTATCCACCAAACTCTAATCCCTGGCAAACATAATTTTTATTCTGAAAATGAGAAATCCGCCCAAGTAGTAGCAGCCTGAAGTTCAAAAACATCTGTACTGCTAGGTAAACATGATCCATACACATGATGTGGGTAGTGGTGAGTTCCTCTTCTCAGCTTCTGAAATGAGAAAGCCTAGGAAGGCAGCAACTCAGCCCAGCCCATGTGAACCTTCCGGGGTTTCAGAAGTGATTACAACCAAGTTCTCTAATTGCTTGTGCGCTTTATTAAGTAGATCCCCTTTGAGTCTAAAATCACATATGATGTGATTTTATGTGATTTAAATGTTATGTGATTTAAATGTTATTTCTGTAAGCTATACAAAACTACAATCTTTCAGTAAAGAAAAAAAAAGATGCTGTCAAATAAGATATGAAATGAGATCGTTCTCCTTCTTTGCAAGACAGATGTTATTTTTGGCTCTTCGGTATAATACATTCCATATTAGAGTCTCTTTCTAACTAAACACTAGGAATAGCACAAGCTTGCACAAAGTGCACCAGAACCATTATCAAGAAAACTTCTTTTTATTAACACTGACAACTTTTGAGGTCCCTGGTACAGAAACCTCACCCTGTCAACTGCAAACAGGACCCATTATGCCAAGGCTGGACTTTTTCCATCCATCTCACATATTCCTGCAATAGAAATAAATCTACACATTTCCTTAGAACCCGCCACAGGAGTTGACAAATGATTTTTCCCCTCTTATCTTTCCTGTGAAGCTCTTGTCCTCTTATACCGATAGATTTCATAAGATTTAATGTTTCTTTTCCCATCTTTAAAGAAATGTAGAAAAAGAAGACAGTAAGGATGGCATAACCTTACCCAGAAAACAAAAAAAAATTCCATGAAACCAACTGGCTTACTCTACTTGTGTTTATCGCCAAACCAAGTTTGGTGCTCAGTAAATATCAGCTGAAACTAATTAGCTCCAGGACAAAAATTTCCATATTGAACTGGGATGACAAGAATGCAACCAGAAATGAATAAAATGCACTGGTTGGAAGCAGATGGCAGTTTTACCAACTAGTGTGTGCAGTGAGAGAAACAAATGGTTATTATTAGGCTGATTTAATTTTCAGTTGGAGGTTCTTCTTCATGATGGAGAAGCTGATGTTCATTTAAATCCTCTGACCTCAGCCAACTGTGAATGCCTTCTGGGTTTGCTGAGGTCTTGCTTTCTTCTGCAGAGTTTTTAAAGATGGCATCTTGCCCTTCAACAGCCTGGGGGCACTGCCAGCTAAGATAAAGTGCAAACAAACATTCCTTGAAGAGACAAGAACCCGCATATGGAATATGGAGCTGTCCTTCATAAAGTCTGATGTTCTTCCATGCTGCTGGTGTGTGTAACAAAGGGATTACAGTGGCAATGCTTGGAATTTAAAAGAGACACAGGCTTGGTTGTTTCAAAAAAGACTGTGTGAGAGTTTGTGGAGATTTCTGGGAACAGAACTGGGTTCACCATCCCCGTGGAGTGAAAGTGAGTGGTGGTGGGGACCCAATAGGTAGACAAGCTCCTAGAGCCACCGGGACCATAGTCAACAATCAACAGAACTAGTCAGTAGTTAAGGGAACTAATCAATAGTCAAGACTATTTCCCTTCAGTTCACCCATACCTTGGGGTGCAGCTCCTACCCCTCTGCCCAGTACAAGGCTGCTCACCCTAAAGCAGAGTAGAATAGAGGTGCTAACCTCCTTCAACCCCTGCCCCACCGCTGTACAACCCTGACCGGAGTGAAGTCCTTGTGTTCTGCCAGGATGCTGGGGAGGCTCTTCCACTGTAAGCTGGACAGTCTGCCCCACTGTAGGTCTGACCCTGTCCGTATTTCATGAGCCTACTCAGAGGTCATCTGTACCTCCAGTAGTTGGTTCTCAAACATGCAAAAGCTTTCCTCCCTCAAAGACCTACCTCTCTTTACGCCTGTGGTTTCAGACTCAGAAGCAAACATGAGTCTAGTCTCCTCTGGATTCAGACTCATGCCTGGTCCTTGGAACCAATGAGATACTCATTCATACCAACTATGGGTGAAGACCTCAGTTTTTGTGTCCCTTGGTGAGACAATTCTTGGGTGTGTCCTACCCAGCCTCTCAGAAGGTCTACAAAAGGATTAGCTGTCCCCAGAGGTAACACACCTGCTAATGTCTCTTTGTGGAGAAGGCAATGGCACCCCATTCCAGTACTCTTGACTGGAGAATCCCATGGACAGAGGAGCCTGGTGGGCTGTAGTCCATGGGGTCGCTAGGAGTCAGACACGACTGAACGACTCACTTTCACTTTTCATTTCATGCATTGGAGAAGGAAATGGCAACCCACTCCAGTGTTCTTGCCTGGAGAATCTCAGGGACAGGGGGAGCCTGGTGGGCTGCCATCTATGGGGTCGCACAGAGTCGGACATGACTGAAGTGACTTAGCAGCAGCAGCAGCAATGTCCCTTTGATTTGCTTTTTGAGTTTTGTATTGCATAGTTTTGAATCAAGTTTATCATAAGAGGGGTAGAACATGAAAGATTTCAGAGACTGGTCCTCTTAATACCTGGGTTAGTGTGAATAGCTGAAGAGATGCCATATCTGGGTTAAACATCTTTGTAAGTGGCCAGCTGTTTGAAACCTGTGTAGGCAAATGTATGAGGAACACATCTCTTCCCAACTCCTTGTTTAATGGCTTCATGTTGGTAGTTGGACCATGGTAGTAGTATTTACACACACACACAAATCAGCAAACACTACATATTTCCCCAAAGAGCCTATTATGAAACATTTACCAGCAAACCAATGGCACCATCCCCGAGACCTTATTAATTCTCCAGCCTTTTCATACAAGAGTGGGAAATACGTCAAAAAATACTTAGGCCACCCACTGATCTTGAATACCATTATCATTACTAATATAATAATCATCATGCGACTTACTAATCCTTCAAATAGGAGATGGCTTATTTTTTAAATTAATTATTTCTGGCTGTGTTGAGTCTTCATTGCTTTGCTCAAGCTTTCTCTAGTTGCAGCAAGCAGAGGCTACTCTTCGTTGCGGTGCACGGGCTTCTCGTGATGGCTTCTCTTGGTGTGGAGCACAGGCTCTAGGCACACAGGCTTCAGTAGCTACAGCACACAGGCTCATGAGCTGCAGCTCGTGGGCTCCAGAGCACAGGCTCATCAGTTGTGGCACAGGGGCTGAGCTGCTCCTTGGCATGTGGAATGTTCCTGGACCAGGGATCAAACCTCTGTCCCCTGCATTGGCAAATGGACTTATCCACGGCACCACCAGGGACGTCTAGGAGATGACTTACTGAAGGGACCTCTGAAGTATGACTTTTCTGACTACATAGAAGCTGACTACCCCAGGGTATATATTCCTGATTAGAGCAATTGGCCATCTCTAGAGTGTAGCTTAAACCAACTCTCTGATATCATATTACCAATGTGGCAGTTGTTGAAAGTAAGTTGCAGACATCACACCAGGAGGCTTACTATGCACCAGGCAGTAAGCAAGGCATACCTCTCCAAGCCCCCAGACCTCACTTCTAGAAGTTTTCTGAGGAGCCATTCACCCAGCAAATATTTTTTGAGGAATTACTACTGTTTGTGAGGACCTGTGCAAAGTACTATGGGAAATCTAAAAGTGAGAAAAATGAGGGACCATGTCCTGGCAATGCTTAATTCCCATGAGGGACTTGTCCCTCAAGAATAATGATCCCCCCAATAAACTAATTTACCTGGTGGAGGCTGAGGTATAAGAATAGAGAGTGTGGTGGAAACCAGGCTCTGAAGGAACTCTACCCCGTTGAGCTCAGGTACAAAACAGATCTTGGTGAGCAGTGGGAAGGAAACGGCCAATGGACAGAAGGAGAGAGTGAGATCTGTGAGGGGGAGCTACAACTAGGTTATGCAGATTATGAAAAGGCTTAAAAATTATATGAGTTAAAGATTTAATCCTCAGGCCAAACATGACCTCAACACCACTTTTCCCAAGTCCTTGAAATTGCTACTTTCAGGTCAAGGAAAGCCTCAGATGAAATGAGTAGGTTAAGTGGAAATGGGTAGGGGTTTCAAGATGCTCAAAGTGGGGAGGCATGTTGGCCTGTGGTTCCAAGAAAAGGGAATGATGTACAAAATGCAGAGGCATGGGTCCAGCATGTCCAACTTGGGGGAATTTTGAGAACATCAGATAAGAAGAAGGTTTGGGTCTTGAGTTCTAATCCAAGCTTTGTTACAAATAGCTTCATGTACTTGGATGAGTCACTGAAATTGTACAAACCTTGGGCCTTTGCAAAGCATCAGCTTTTGGTTTTACAGAGCAACTCTACTAATTCCTTTATTGATTAATTTCTGTGTAAATAATTTCTATTTTTGTATTTATTAATTCCTTTACTCTATATTTTTTATTTTATTTTTCCCATATATATCCACCTTCTTGATTTAAAATGTTAGTTCATTTATTTTTTGTCTTCCTTGTTTTTCCTAATAAGTACAATTATAACAAATATTTATCCAAGTACCATGTTGGCCATATCAATGATTTTAACACATTGTATTTAGTTATATAGCATGTCTACATAGTTTTTGTTTCCTCTTTAACTTATGTGTTACAAAGAAGTGGGCTTTTATTTCCTTCCTTTCCTTTTATTTCCTTATTCCTTTTTATTTCCTTAGAAATATAGTTCAAAAAAGTACAATTTGTTTTTGGTTTGGGGGGATTTTTCTGGTTTATTCCTTCTCAATTTCTAATTTTAATGCATCATGACCAATGAATGTGACCTGTATGCTTTCTTTCTGTTTTTAATTTCTTAACATTTTCTAATCTATAATCATTTTTTTCTGAATGCTTAACATTCTTTTGAAAAAATAAATGCTGTTTTTTGGAGATATATAGGGCTTCCTAGGTGGCACTAGTGGTAAAGAACCTGCCTGCCAATGCAGGAACTTCAGGAGACGCAGGTTCAATCCCTGGGTTGGGAAGATCCCCTGGAGGAGGGCATGGCAACCCACTCCAGTGTTCATGCCTGAGAATCCCATGGACAGAGGAGACTGGCAGGTCACAGTCCATATGGTCACAAAGAGTCAGACACGACTGAAGTGACTTAGCATTCACATACACATTGGAGACATGTAAAATTTATTCACTGCGTTATTCAAACCTTTTGCATCCTTACTTATTTTTAGTGTATCTGGTTTATGAATTTCTAAAAACTGTGTGTTAAAGTCTGTTGTAACTGTGGATCTAGTTATCCTTTTATTTTCTATTTGCTTTTCTTTTATATATTTAGAAGCTATGTTGTCAGGGTTATAAAGGTTTGTCTAATAACTTTTATTACTTTTAGTATTCTGAAATATTCCTCTTTGCCTATTTTAATATCTATCTTAAATTTTCTTTTGCCTGACATCAGTATGGTCAAGTTTGCTCTATTCTGGCTAGCGTTTTTCCCTTCATATTTTATTCCATTCCTTTCATTTCAGCCTTTGTGTGTCTCCGGCCTGCTTGTGGAAGGAGCCGGACATGCCGTTCTGTGCAGTGTGACCTCAAGCTTGACTCCTGTGATCTGGAGGAGGAACAGAATGCGCTGTTCCTCGGGACAGATGTTTAGTTATCTCCTGATGTGGGGCTCATTGGTTCACCTACTGGTCACAGTCACCAAAGGCCCCACCCCGTCTCTCACTCACTGTGCTTGCCTAACACATGGGCTGCTCATTGCCTAGGAGGGGCAGAGGCATAGGGGAGGAAGACGGCAGATGATCAACAGACCTGATGGCTTCTGCTGCAGAACCCCAAATAACCACCCTATCAGTTACCCTTGGGGCCTGCTTGCCAGATCTCTGAAAGTCACCAAACTTCCAGCCAGAAGCATCTCTGGAGGCCCATGCACCTTTATAGGAGTTCTCTCCTGCACAATGTCTGTTGTAATTTCCCTCTTTGATCTGATTCCACCAACTTTCATCTTCCTGAAATTTATCAAATGACTTTTGGACAAATGAAACCCCTTTTGTTTTCAAACATAATTTTTTAAAAAACAAGATTTTTGCCATTGTGGATAAGAGGTTACAAGAATTTCCATAGTACTTCTGTATTTTCCATTATTTCTTTAAGCCAGCTTACCAAACATGGGATTCTGAGGCAAAACAAGTGAACATTTTTAGAGACTATAATACATAGTTTCAATTGCATCCTAGGAGGAGTATAATAATTTACACCACCAGTAGCAATTCCTTCATCAGAAATTGTATTGATCATTTAGAATGAAAAGAGAAGTTAGCTATCAAGTAGTCTGATGGTTAGAATTTTTTAAACAGCTTTATAAAGGTATAAAAGAGCTTTACAAAGGTCCCCATATAGTCAAAGCTATAGTTTTTCCAGCAGTCATGTACAGAGAGTTGGACCTAAAGAAGACTGAGTGTCAAAGAATTGATGCTTTTGAATTGTGGAGATAGAGAAGACTCTTGAGAGTCACTTGGACAGCAAGGAGATCAAACCAGTCAGTTGGAAAGGAAATCAACCCTGAATATTCACTGAAAGGACCAATGATGAAGCTGAAGCTCCAATACTTTGACCACGTGATGTAAAGAGCCAACTCATTGGAAAAGACCCTGATGCTGGGAAAGATTGAAGGCAAAAGGAGAACAAGGCATCAGAGAATGAGATAGTTAGATAGAATCTCTGATTCAATGGACATGAATTTGAGCAAATTCTAGGAGATAGTGAAGGACAGGGAAGCCTGGCATGCTGCAGTCCATGGGGTCATGAAAAATCCAACACGACTTAGCAACTGGACAACAATATAGAGGCATAATTGACATACAATAAAATGCACATGTTTAAAGTGTATAATTGAACAAGTTTTGACATATACATCCACCTATGAAATCATCAACTTGATCAAGAGAGTAAATATAGCCAATAATCCCACAAATCTCCTGAAACCCCTTTGCAATCTCTCCCTCCATTGCCAAGTAACTGATGACCTGGTTTCTGTCACTATTGATTAATTTACATTTTCTAGAATTTTATAAACAGAATTATAACTATGTACACATTTTTCTCTTGTCTTTCACTCAGCATAATTATTTTAAGATTTATCCATATAAATGCATGAGTCAGTAATTTACTCCTATTCATTGATGAGTACTATTCCACTGTGAGGATAAACCACAATTTATTATTCACTCTTCTTTTTCTGACTTGTATTACTTTTAATGATTCCATTTTAGTCTTCTTTGTTGATTTTTCAGCTATAATTCTTCATTTTATTATTTTAGAGGTTGCTTTAGGATATCATGTATATCTTTAATTTATCACAGTCTACCTTCAAGTCATATTATACCTCATTATGTATATAGGATAGGGGATTCTCAGATGGTTCAGTGGTAAAGAATCTTCCTCCCAATGCAGGAGACATAGGAGACGTGGGTTTGATCCCTGGATTGAGAAGATCCCCTAGAGAAGGAAATGGCAACCCACTCTAGTATTCCTGCCTGGAGAATCCCATGGATAGAAGAGCCTGATGGGCTACAGTCCATACAGTCACAACGAGTCAGACTGAGCAACTGAGCATGCATGCACACATGTATAGTATAAGAACCTTGACAATGATATATTTCCACTTATCCCTTCCTGGCCTTTGTGGCATTGGCATCACATATTTTACTTTACATATTTTATATGTAATAACTATATTGCTATTATTTTTGACAGTCAATTTTTTTAAAGATTACTAATAAGGGGTAAAATCTTACATATTTACCCATGTGTAGTTACCCTTTCTGTTGTTCTTCAATCTTTAGTGTAGACCCAGATTTCCATCTGTGATCTTTCCCTTTCTGTTTGAAGAACTTCCTTTAACATTCCTTGTAGTCATGGTCTGATGGTGATGCTTTCAGCTTTGTATGCCTGAAAATGTCTACTTGCTTTCATTTTCAAAGGAAATTTTTGCTGGATATAGAATTCAAGGTTGACAGTTTTTATCTTTCAGCACTGTAAAGATTTTTTCCACTGCCTTTTCACTTACACTGTTTTTGATAGTAAATTTGCTTTATCTTTGCTCCTCTGTGCTTAAGCCATAATTTTTTCTCTTGCTGCTTTTAGGATTCTTCTCTTTATCAGTGGTTTTTGACAATGTAATCCTGAGGGGTAATTTTCTTCATGTTTCTTGGGCTTGGGGGTGTCTTGAGCATTTTGGATGGTTGGTAGAATGAATAATAGCCTCCCAAGAATATCCACATTCTAATCCCCAAAACCTATTGTGTTAGTTAGGGCTGCCACAGACTAAGTGACTCAAAGAACAGAAATTTATTCTTTCTTAGTTCTGGAAGTTAGAAGCCCAAAGTCAAGGTGCTGGTAGGACCAAGCTCCTTCCCAAACATCTAAAGGAAGAGATTTGCTTGCCTCTTGCAGCTTCTGGTAGCCCCTGGTGCTTTTTGACCTGTGGCAGCATAACTCCAATCTCTGCCTGTCTTCACATGGTCGACTATCCTCTGTGTCTGTGTTTTCATGTTGTGTTCCCCTTTCTTTATGTCTCTCTTCTCTCTTGTGCATGCATGCTAAGTCACTTCAGTAGTGTTCAACTCTTTGCAACATTATGGGCTACAGCCCACCAGGTTCCTCTGTACATAGGATTCTGCAGGCAAGAATACTGGAGTGGGGTGCCATGCCCTTCTCCAAAGGTACAAAACATCTTGGATATTAAGAGCCCACCATACTCCAGTATATGCTGATATGCTCAGTTGCGGCCAACTCTTTGCAACCCCATGAACTGTAGCCCGCCAGGTTCCCCTGTCCATGGAATTTTCCAGGCAAGAATACTGGAGTGGTTGCCATTTCCTTCTCCAATACTCCATTATGACTTCATTTTAATTTGTATCTTAGCTACATCTTCAAATACCTTATTTCCAAATAACATCACATGCAGAGTTACCATGGATTAAGACTTCATCGTATCTTTTTTTTTGGGGGGGGGGGGATGGTAGCACAATTCTCACCATAATACCTGTGAATATATGTAATCATAAACTGCAAAATGGACTTTGCATATGTAATTTAGCTAAGATTTTAAGA
Source organism: Cervus elaphus (assembly GCF_910594005.1). Taxonomy (NCBI): domain Eukaryota; kingdom Metazoa; phylum Chordata; class Mammalia; order Artiodactyla; family Cervidae; genus Cervus; species Cervus elaphus. Next base: position 38,599,518 of record NC_057839.1, read on the forward strand.
TGGAAATATTGTCCTGGGATTATCCAAGTGGACACCATATAATGGTAAGAGTCCTTATAAGAGGAAGACAGGAGAGTCAGAGAAGATATGACAATGGAAGAAGCTGGAGTGATGCAAACACAAGCCAGGGACTGCAAAGTCTCTAGAAACAGGAAGAGGCAAGGAGCAGTTTCTCCTCTAGAGCTTCCAGAAAGGAGCTGTCTGTGCTGACACCTTTACTTTAGTCCCTAAGATCCGTTTCAGACTTCTGACCTCTAGAACCACAGGCATACCTTGTTTTATTGTGCTTCACAAACATTGTGTGAATGTTTACAAACTGAACATCTGTGATAGAGAAGGGCTTCCCACGTGGCTAAGTGGTAAAGAATCCACCTGTCAGTGTAGGAGATGTGGGTTTGATCCCTGGGTCAGGAAGATCCCCTGGAGTAGAAAATGGCAACCAGCTCCAGTATTCTTGCCTAGAAAATTCCATGGACAGAGAAGCTACAGTCCATGGAGTCACAAAGAATTGGACACAACTGAGCGACTGAGCACACACATACACAAGTCCATCAGTACCATTTTTTCAACAGCATTATTTTTAAATTAAGGCATGTACATTGTTTGTTTTTTTTTTGCATGCTACTGCACACTTAATAGAACACAATGTAACATAAATATAACTTTCATATGCACTGAGAAATTGAAAATTTTATGTGACTCACTTTATTGTGATATTTTGCTTTATTTCTATAGTCTGGAACCAAACTTGTAATGTCTCTAATGTACCTGTATAAGACAAATTTGTCTCATTTTTAAGCCACTAAGTCTGTGGTAATTAGTTATAGCAACAATAGGAAAGTAATGTATTAGGGTTTATAGGTTTTATCATATTGTTCCTTCAAATATTTTTGTCCTTCCCTCTCCTCTCCTTCAGAGACTCCAAATAAACACACACACACACACCCTCTTGAAGTTGCCCCAGAGCACACTGATGCTCTGTTCATTTTAATTTTTTTTTCTGTATGTTTCTGTTTCATTTTTGATAGTTTCTATTGCTATGTCTTCAAAGTCACCAGTCTTCTCTGCTGCAATGTCTAGCGTGCTATTAAGTCCATCCAATGTACTTGCTACCCTAGACATTATAATTTTCATATCTAAACATTTTTTTTCATTTATTTTTATTAGTTGGAGGCTAATTACTTTACAATATTGTAGTGGATTTTGTCATACATTGACATGAATCAGCCATGCATTTACATGTATTCCCCATTCCGATCTCCCCTCCCACCTCCCTCTCTACCCAATCCCTCTGGGTCTTCCCAGTGCACCAGGCCCAAGCACTTGTCTCATGCATCCAACCTGGGCTGGTGATCTGTTTCACTATAGATAATATACATGTTTCGATGCTGTTCTCTCGAAACATCCCACCATATCTAAACATTTGATTTGGGCTTTTTAAGAAAATATTTTCTATGTCTCTAGTTTACTTCTTAAACATGTGGAACCTAATTACAATAATTGTTTTAATGTCCTTGTCTGTTAATTTTGACATTTGCACCAATTCTAGGTCAGTTTTGATTGATTTTTCTCCTCATTATGGGTTATATTTTCCTTTTTTGCAATCTTAGTAATTTTTTTACTGGATTCTAGTCATTGTGAATTTTACTTTGTTTGGTATTAAATACTTTAATATTTCTATAAATATTTTTGTGCTTTATTCAGGGATACAATTAAATTACAAGCAAACAGTTTGGTCCCTTTTATTCTTGCTTTAAAGACTTGTTAGATGGCACCAGAGCATTGCTTAGCCTAGAGCTAATTATTTCCCACTACTGAGACAAGACTTCTCTGGGAACTCTACCCAGTGCTCCATGAATTGTAAGACTGTCCAATCTGGTTGGTGAGAAGAGGAATTATTCCTGGCCCTGTGTCAGTACCAAAGATTATTCCTTCTGATCCTTTAGGATGGTTCTTTCTTTGGACCCAAGTAATTTCCACATATGCATGAGCTGAAGTCCACTATTTCTTGAAAACATGGTTTCACATATTATATCTTTGTTTCAGGTGGAACGACAAATCCAATCTCTTTTAATCCATTTTGACAGAAGCAAAACTAACTTTTTTGTGTGTGAGAAGTTGATTTTCAAATAAATGCCACTATTTAACACAGATTAGAAGCAGAGCTCCTATGATTGAAAATGTGGAAATGCAGTGAAGAATAGACATGAATTTGAGCAAGCTGCGGGAGGTGGTGAAGGACAGGGAAGTCTGGCATGCTGCAGTCTATACGGTTGCAAAGAGTCGGACCCAACTGAGTGACTGAACAACAATGAAAGGATTGATGGCCTGAGGAAATAAGTTTACGTAGGTTCTTCTGTGATGCTCTCAGAAGCTCCAGAGGACTCTCTCCTGATTCACAGAGATTCACAGGGCCACTGGATCTAGTCAAACTTCTCCTTTGTATACTTAATGGAACTGAGACTCAGAATGATTAAGTCACTCACCCAAGGTCACACAGCTAAAACCTAGGTCATGGGATAAAAGGCTATAATGACTGCATATGAGTAAAGGCCTCAAGAATGGTAGCAATTATTACTAGCTCTGTCTTTGCATTTTAAAAAATTCAAAAGCCTGTAATAGTGACTAGAGAGGAGGGGAAATCTGTGTGTTTACAGAAAGGATCCAGTGCTAAAAGGCCCAGTTATGCCTTTCTTTACAAATCAACTGCATTTCCTGAATCCCCATCTCCTGGGGAAGGTTCTCATGGCTCCAGCTCAGCTCCCAGATCTCTCTTGTAGAACCCAGATCCCTGAATCAAGCATTCTGTCTACTCTGCCCCATCACCTCCCTTCCATTTGGTAAAATTCTCAGATCCAGTGAAACCCTTATTCTTTGCTATCCACCAAATATTTATATTTTAAAAGAGACTTACCCAGAACAATGTGTTTGTGATTGTTGGCAAATTTCCCTGTGGAAACAAAATAATCTCAATCCCTCACTAAAAAGCACAGATTCCGTTTTGCCTTGAACTTCATGCAGTAGAGTGTGGTCTGACAGCGTTTAGAAAGCAGCAAGAAGGAAGAGAGTTGCTCAAATAAAAACAAAGCCTCTAGGTCCCCACTGAAAATAACAAAACAGGAAGGAGGGTGTCAAAAGGGTCTAACTCAGACACTACACACTGGATGAGTCTGGATCTGCCACTCAATGAATCTCAAATTCCTTGTCTTTAAACAGTGTTCATAGAACCTGTCCCTGCTTGCTTCCCAGAGAATCTGGGAGCTACAAGTATATTTAAAAACAATTTGGAAATCACTTAGAGCTCCTTGGAGATAGAATGATATATAAATATGCTGCATTACTATTATATTAACCATACTTAAATATTGACTATATTACCATTGACAAGGATTATCTACAAAATCCTTAGCGCCTTTTCCAATTCATTTTCCAAATGACAAAGAAGTTAATTACTCTGGATTCTTGCTATATTACATCTACTAAAACCCAGAACTTGAGATACATTTAGAACTCTTTCTGTACCAGTGAGAACTGAAAGAATTTCAATATAACATAGCCACTCCCATGCCACAACATCACAGTATGTCCTTGGAGATAGCAGCAATAAGGGGAGTTAAGTATCTTTCTTGAAGATTCAGTCTTGTCATTTTGCCCTACACTAGAGGTAAAAATTACTAATTCATTTGACTCATCTTTGTTATCTAATTGTTATTTTTCATATATATTTGTTTGCAAGTTCAGCACTCAAAAGATGGTTTCTTCCACCTAAAGCTACACCTTCAGTTTAGCATGGCAAAATGTCCTTATGTGGGTAGTGACCTCATGATTTGAACAGCAGGGCCATTGTTTATAATTGTCCAGTTATGACTAACTCCTTGAGAACTGTGCTGTGTACAACTTTCTCCATCATATATTATTTCCTTAAAACTTAAAACATCATATATTATTTCCTTAAAACTCTAGTTTTAGCGGCAGCTGCGCAGTTCTGGAGTGACTTTGAGGAGATACCCCACATCCAAGGGCAAAGAAGAAGCCACAGCAAGATGGTAGGAGGGGCAAAATCACATTTAGAATCAAACCCCACACCTGCCAGAGATGCTCAGAGGGCTCAAACATACCTTGTGCGCACCAGGACCCAGAGGACCCCCCCCCCCAGAGACTGAGACAGAACTGTGTCTGAGTGTCTTCTGAGGAGGTACGGGTCAGCAGCAGACTGCCCCAGGGGCAGGGGCTCTGGGTGCAGCAGATCTGGGTATGGTATAAGCCCTCTTGGAGGAGGTCACCATTAACCCCAGTATAGAGCCACCAGAACTTGGATTGGACTGGGGAAATTGACTTTTGGAGAGCACAAATAGAACCTTGTGTGCACCAGGACCCAGGAGAAATGAGCAGTGACCCCAGGAAAGACTTGACCCAGACTTGCCCGTGGGTGTCCAGGATCTCTGGTGGAGGCCAGGGTTGGCAGTGGCCTGCTGCAGGATTAGGGGCATGAGTGTGGCAGTGTCTGCATGGGACCTTTGAAGGAGGTCGCCATTATCTTTATTACCTCCACCATAGTTTGGCCTCAGATCAAATAACAGGGAGGGAATACAGCACTGCCCTTCAACAGAAAATTGTATTCAAGATTTACTGAGCATGGCCCCGCCCATCCATAAGCTTCTTATCCTTCTCTATCAGAGGGCAGACAGACTGAAAACCACAATCACAGAAAACTAACCAATCTGATCACATGGACCACAGCCTTGTCTAACTCAATGAAACTATGAGCCATGCCACGTAGGGCTATCCAAGATGGGTCATGGTGGAGAGTTCTGACAAAACATGGTCCACTGGAGAAGAGAATGGCAAACCACTTCGGTATTCTTGCCTTGAGAACTCCATGAACAGTATGAAAAGGCAAAAAGAGAGGACACTGAAAGATGAACTTCCCACGTCAGTAGTTGCCCAATATGCTACTGGAGATCAGTGGAGAAATAACTCCAGAAAGAATGAAGAGACGGAACCAAAGCAAAAACAACACCCAGTTGTGGATGTGACTGGTGATGAAAGTAAAGCCTGATGCTGTAAAGAGCAATATTGCATAGGAACCTGAAATGTTAGGTCCATGAATAAAGGCAAATTGGAAGTGGTCAAACAGGAGATGGCAAGAGTGAACATCAGCATTTTAGGAATCAGCGAACTAAAATGGACTGGAGTGGGTGAATTTAACTCAGATGACCATTATATCTACTATTGTGGGCAAGAATCCCTTAGAAGAAATAGAGTAGTCTTCATGGTCACAAAAGAGTCTGAAATGCAGTACTTGGGTGCAATCTCAAAAACAACAGAATGATCTCTGTTCGTTTCCAAGGCAAACCATTCAATATCACAGTAATCCAAGTCTATGCCCCGACCAATAATGCTGAAGAAGCTGAAGCTGTAGGTCTATGAAGACCTACAAGACCTAGAACTAACACCCAAAAAAGATGTCCTTTTCATTATAGAGGACTGAAATGCAAAAGTAGGAAGTCAAAGAAATACCTGGAGTAACAGGCAAATATGGCCTAGGAGTACAGAATGAAGCAGGGCAAAGGCTAATAGCGTTTTGCCAAGAGAACACACTGGTCATAGCAAACACCCTCTTCCAGCAACATAAGAGAAGACTCTACCCATGGACATCACCAGATGGTCAATACCGAAATCAGATTGATTATATTCTTTGCAGCCAAAGATGGAGAAGGTCTATAGAGTCAGCAAAAAACAAGACCACGAGTTGACTGTGGCTCAGATCATGAACTCCTTATTGCCAAATTCAGACTTAAATTGAAGAAAGTAGGGAGAACCACTAGACCATTCAGGTGTGACCTAAATGAAATCCCTTACGATTACACAGTGGAAGTGAGAAACAGATTAAAGGGATTAGATCTGATAGACAGAGTGCCTGAAGATTTATGGATGGAGGTTCATGACATTGTACAGGAGGCAGGGATCAAGATCATCCCCAAGGCGGGGGGTGGGGGGGGGGATGCAAAAAGGCAAAATGGTTGTCTGAGAAGGCCTTACAAATAGCTGAGAAAAGAACAGAAGTGAAAGTCAAAGGAGAAAAGGAAAGATATACTCATTTGAATGCAAAGTTCTAAAGAATAGCAAGAAGAGATAAGAAAGCCTTCCCCAATGCAAAGAAATAGAGGCAAACAATAGTATGGAAAACACTAGAGATCTCTTCAAGAAAATTAGAGATACCAAGGGAACATTTCATGCAAAGATGGGCTCAATAAAGGACAGAAATGGTATGGACCTAACAGAAGCAGAAGCTATTAAGAAGAGGTGGCAAGAATACACAGAAGAACTATACAAAAAAGATCTTCATGACCCAGATAATCACGATGGTGTGATCACTCACCTAGAGCCAGACATCCTGGAATGCAAAGTCAAGTGGGCCTTAGGAAGCATCACTACAAACAAAGCTAGTGAAGGTGATGGAATTCCAGTTGAACTATTTCAAATCCTAAAAGATGATGCTGTGAAAGTGCTGCACTCAATATACCAGCAAATTTGGAAAATTCAGCAGTGGCCACAGGACTGGAAAAGGTCAGTTTTCATTCCAATCCCTAAGAAAGGCAATGCCAAAGAATGCTCAAACTACTCCACAATTTCACTCTTCTCACATGCTAGTAAAGTAATGCTCAAAATTCTCCAAGCCAGGCTTCAACGGTATGTGAACCATAAACTTCCAGATGTTCAAGCTGGTTTTAGAAAAGACAAAGGAACCAGAGAGCAAATTGCCAACATTTGTTGAATCTTCAAAAAAGCAAGAGAATTCCAGAAAAATTTCTCTTTCTGCTTTATTGACTATGCCAAAGCCTTTGACTGTGTGGATCACAATAAACTGTGGAAAATTCTGAAAGAGATGGGAATACCAGACCACCTGACCTGTCTCCTGAGAAATCTGTATGCAGGTCAGGAAACAATAGCTAGAACTGGACATGAAACAACAGACTGGTTCCAAATCAGGAAAGGAGTACATCAAGGCTGTATATTGTCACCCTGCTTATTTAACTTATATGCAGAGTACATCATGTGAAATGCTGGACTCGATGAAGCATAAGCTGGAATCAAGATTGCCAGGAGAAATATCAATAACCTCAGATATGCAGATGACACCACCAGATGGCAGAAAGTGAAGAAGAACTAAAGAGCCTCTTGATGAAAGTGAAAGAGGAGAGTGAAAAAGTTGGCTTAAAACTCAACTTTCAGAAAACGAAGATCATGGCATGTGTTCCCATCACTTCATGGCAAACAGATGGAGAAACAATGGAAACAGTGACAGGCTTTATTTTTTTGTGCTCCAAAATCACTGCAGATGGTGACTGAAGCCATGAAATTAAAAGACGCTTGCTTCTTGGAAGAAAAGTTATGACCAACCTAGACAGCATATTAAAAAGCAGAGACATCACTTTGCCAACAAAGGTCCATCTAATCAAAGCTATGGTTTTTCCAGTAGTCATGTGTGGATGTGAGAGTTGGACTATAAAGAAAGCGGAGCACCAAAAAATTGATGCTTTCAAACTGTGGTGTTGGAGAAGACTCTTGAGAGTCCCTTAGTCACCAAGGAGATCCAAACAGTCCATCCTAAGGGAAATCAGTCCTGAATATTCCTTGGAAGGACTGATGCTGAAGCTGAAATTCCAATACTTTGGCCACCTGATGTGAAGAACTGACTCATTTGAAAAGACCCTGATGCTGGGAAAGATCAAAGGTGGGAGGAGAAGGGGACGACAGAGTATGAGATGGTTGGATGGCATCACCGACTCAATGTACAAGAGTTTAAGTAAACTCCAGGAGTTGGTGATGGACAGGGAGGCCTGGTGAGCTGCAGTCCATGGGGTTGCAAAGAGTCGGACATGACTGAACTGAACTTTAGTATTAGAAGAAAACCATGAGTCAAGGAAGAGAATATGGGAATTGAGGAAACATGGACTATTAGGAAGCCAGGCAACAGAATTCCTCCCAAAGACATGTATACAAAGATAACAGATCTGTCATATATTTCTAATTCACCAGACTATATTACATGTACTTGCATAAACACAATATATTATACTTACTCATAAAAATATTTAACACATATACATTATATGTAAAAATTGATTGAGCTCCTAGTACTAGATCTATAATGGGCACTTCATAAATATTTCAACTATGTAAATATAAATATACTTACTGTCATAGCCGTACACTGTGGTTATTAAACTAAGATGAAAAAAATAAATAAATAAACTAAGATGAACTGCTGCTAATTTTCATCATGATGAAGATGGAGTTGCTATTCATTTTCATCTAGTTAGAAATGGCCCACCAGCTTCAGAAGACTCCAAAGAAACCTATAACCTAGAGTCACAAGCATAACCAAGTGTGACCTAATCAGCACAAACTGATTCCTCTGTAACGTATACCAGCACCTATTTAATTCTAAAAATCCTGCTCCTGAGCCTTGGCACCATCTTCTGAGAAACCTCTGTGCTATGAGAGCGAAAAGCAGAGGAAGAAGTGAATGAACAGGCTGAAGTGCAAAAAGAAGAAAGATGAGGTAGAGGTCCAAGTAAACTTGTTCACCCACGGAAACCACAGGAGCAGAGGCCAGGGATGCTGGTACAGGCTGTTGGACTGCATGCCTACTGTGTATAACTTGCCTCTTTGAATCTGGAACATCTATGGCCGTTCGGATTGCCTGGACCACCTTTGAAAGCCCCACCTTGCTCATATCAAAGTGGTTCCTTTTGGTTCCTTAATCCTGGACCTGTGACATTCTGGAATAGTTCTGTTAATAGTTCTGTTGTAGCTGAATGTAATGTGTGTTCAATAGATCATCTTTTTGCTGTCTTGGGTGAAGGGGGAAAAAATCCTGCTCCTGAAATTCAAGTAAAGACAATTGCTTTGTCATAGGTAAGCTCCCTTCTTTAAGAAAGGTGGTGGTCATATGGAATAGAGGAACAAGGATTTGTCTAAGAATCAGAAGACCTGCTTTCCAGGCCCAGCTCTGTTACCCACAAGCTGAGGCCACTTGTTCTAGTCCCTTCTGTCTAGATCTTTACTGCTTAGTCTGTACACTGCATAGTTGGATTTAATAGTCCATAAGGTTCCTTCAAGTTATGTGTGAATTCATTTATTTTTTGCATTTACTTAGTCCTTGTCAAATCAAGAGGGTTAACAAAATAAAAACGTAGGACTAAAGGGCAAAAGGAAAATGAAAATATGCTAACAACCAGGTTGACATAATTGGCAATTAAATTTATATTTGACTCTGAGCAATCAGGGCAAAATGACAAATGTAAGTTTCACAACTTTCATTTTTAGAGATGGAGAAACTTTCCTTCTTAAGGTATAATCTATAGTTACAGTCTTTGCCCTAGTTTAAAAGATAAACTGTGACCCTAGAGTTACAGGATCAAGCCCTAAGCAAGAACCCAACTCCACCCCCACCCCCGTATATTCTTCTAGGTATAGACTAAACATTCAAAAGACACCATTTTTCATAAGCAGTGAAATGTCCCGGCGAGGTCACTGAGTATCACACAATTGAGGAAATCAGAACCCAGAGAAATTAAATAATATTTCAGAGGCCACCCAGCTAGCTATGAACAGCAGAGAGATGAAACACTCAAGAGCCCCTGACCTGAGGTCAGCGCCTGGTTTTAGGTAACCCACCCCCGACGGCGGTGGCGCAGCCCAGGTGCACGTGCGTGGAGCTGAAGGTCCAGGGAATCTGAGACGAGCTGTGGGAAGCACAAGGTGAAAGGCAGGGAGCACTGGGGTCTCCTGGAAGTGTGTGCGGATCCCTGTCACTCCATCCCATTGCTTTCAGCACAGCTCAGTTTTAACCTGAATTAAGTGTGAATTGGCTTCCTCTTCGGCGCAGCAGACTCTTCCGGGCGCGGCACCCAAGCGGCAGAAGCATCAGGACGTCTGCAAGGTGGGCACGCATGTCAGAGACTCCGATTGGAGATCACCGCAGGCTGGGGGACCAGCTGCCTCCAGGAGAGAGAGGGGCGCCTCCCACCAAGCTCAGACACAATCCAGGCCTGTCGACTCCCCGCTTAAGGCATCCTTTCATCCCGAGGCTGTGACTCCAGGGACTAAGGTCACCAAAACACTGCTCACAAGGAACACCTATTAAGAATAAAATTTGACAGCAATTTGTAGGACCGTTTCCCTCATTTCCTGGTCTCAGGAAAGAGTCTTGAGGCTCGTGAGTGAATTAGTTTTCTCTGGTGGGGATGAAGTCTGAGAAACAGCAATGAATACAGCTTCCAGAGAAAACCTACTATTCAGACGACCATCCTGAAGAGCTTTTTTTTTTTTTTTTTCCCCAAAATAACTTGCCCAACAGTGCTTCCAGTCTTAATTCAAGTCTTTTCCCTCCTTAGCCAGCAGGGGCAATACTTCCAATAAGCATCCAAAAATCATTTTACTTCTACTGTATCTGTGAAGTGATGAAGTGAAAGTCACTCAGTCGTGTCCAACTCTGTGTGACCCCATGGACTATAGAGTCCATCAATTCTCCAGGCCAGAATACTAGAGCGGGTAGCCATTCCCTTCTCCAGGGGATCTTCCCAACCCAGGATCAAACCCAGGCCTCCTGTATTGCAGGCGGATTCTTTACCAGCTGAGCCACAAGGGAACAGGGTCTTAAGTAGGAAAGAAACCTTAAGAAACATATGTGGCCACTAGAATAGCAAAACAACTCTGCTGCAGCTTGTTAGTGGAAACTGTAATAGGCCTTGGCTTTTCAAGTTTAACTGGGGCTTTTTCCTTTCATTCATCTTTTTTCAACAAACATCAATCGCATGCCTGCAAAGGCAAAAGGGAACACAGACAACCATGCTCAAACTCTGAAACTTCTGTCTCAGAAATGACACACATCCTTTCTGCTCACATTTCTTGTGACAAATTGACCATTACCAATTTCAATGGTCAGAGATATATTATCTTCCCATGGAAAGGGCATCAAATTTGTGAACAATAAGACAGTCCTCCACAAGATCCTGAGATCCAGGACAAGGCTTGGTTTCACCCAGACTAGTTAAGGAGCTAGGACCCCAAGAGACAAATCATCTCTTAAAAGGGAGGCCCCAACAGCTCCTCGTTTCTCAACCCAAACTAGAGACACTCTGAAGACATGGACACCAATGAGGAGCATAGGGAAGAAGAGTCCTCTGGAAGCTCTTTGGGTAGAAGAATGCTTTTTTCATTCCTGGGAATTTAAGGACAAATATACGCATGAGCCCCTGACACATGACCTGAAATTTTCCATGTATACACAAATATTCAACCAGGTGGGTATCAAGTTGTAAGGATGAAACACAGCACCATGATGGTGTCTACTGTTGCCCTTCCCAATATTCTAGACCCTGGAGCCAGAAGGATCTTTTTAAAATAGAAATCTGGTTGTACTTGCCCACTCCTTCATCCACCTTCCCATGCACATATCCATAGCTTCTTCATAGTTTTACTCTAAAGATTAAAATCCTAACTAAGGGTTCCCTGCTCTCTCTGCCCAGGCACACTGGCCTTCTTTTCGTTCTTCAGGATGACCATGCTTATTCTATCCCTGGAGTCATTCCATATACTCCTTCCACTTACTGGAATGCTTTTCCCTACCTTTATCATTCAGGAAATTTCTACTTTCTTTAGATCTTGGCTTACTGCCGTTCTCTTCTGAAAATCTTCCTTGGTCTCCCTAATCAAGTCAATCTCCCTAGATTACTCATACAACAAATATGTTTTAGTATATACTAAGTGCTAGGCACTGTCCTACTTACTGGGAACATAAAGAAAAAGCATCAGTGTAACATCAGGGAAAATGAATGATAAATATAAACCTTGTATGGGTATAATAAGTGCAAGAACCACAAATAAATAGAGTAAAAGGCAAAAGAAGAGGAACACTATCTTAGATGAGGTGGTCAGGGAATACCCTTCTAGAGAGGAGAAAATTAACGGAACCCTAAATGAAGCAAAGGATCACGCAATGCTTTCTGAGAGAAAGAAATCCTAGGTGGAGGGGACCATGAGTGAGAAGGTCCTAAAAGTAGCACGTCGGAGAAACAACCACAGGTTTGTGATTTATTTCCATGCTGTGTATCTTATCTTAGCACTTATCTTAGTTATCAAAAACATTCATTTGTATCACCTGCTCACTGCTCTTCAAGACTGTTAGCTCTAATGACATAGGACAGGAACCAAGTCCGTTTTTTGCTCACCATTGAACACTGAATCTCCTATGTCTTGCCTGCTGCCTGGCACACAGTAGATCTTTGATAAACATTTGTAGAACAAATGAAGAACTAATGATGAACAGGGTGAAGTGAGTCAGAAAAACAAATATCATATATTAATGAACACATGTAGAATCCAGAAAAATAGTACAAATGAACCTATTTGCAAAGCAGAAGTAGAGACACAGATGTAGAGAACAAACATATGGACACCAAGGCGGGAAAGAAAGGTGATAAATTGGGAGATTGGGATTGACATATATTACTACTGTGTATAAAATAGATAACTAATGAGAATTTAATGTATAGCACAGGAGAAAAAAAACAAGGTTCAAGCTGTTTGTAGAAATATATTAAGTTAACCTTAAAAATCCATTCCAATGTACAGTTCAGTTCAGTTCAGTCGTTCAGTCGTGTCCGACTCTTTGCGACCCCATGAATCGCAGCACGCCATGCCTCCCTATCACAGACTCCCGGAGTTTACTCAAACTCATGTCCACTGAGTTGGTGATGCCATCCGGCCATCTCATCCTCTGTCGTCCTCTTCTCCTCCTGCCCCCAATCCCTCCCAGCATCAAGGTCTTTTCCAATGAGTCAACTCTTCGCATGAGGTGGCCAAAGTATTGGAGTTTCAGCTTCAGCATCAGTCCTTCCAATGAACACCCAGGATTGATCTCCCTTAGGATGAACTGGTTGAATCTCCTTGCAGTCCAAGGGACTCTCAAGAGTCTTCAACACCACAGTTCAAAAGCATCAATTTTTTGGTGCTCAGCTTTCTTCACTATCCAACTCTCACATCCATACATGACCACTGGAAAAACCATAGCCTTGACCAGATGGACCTTTATTGGCAAAGTGATGTCTCTGCTTTTTAATATGCTGTCCAGGTTGGTCATAACTTTCCTTCCAAGGAGTAAGCGTCTTTTAATTTCATGGCTGCAATCACCATCTGCAGTGATTTTGGAGCCCAAAAAAGCAAAGTCTGACACTGTTTCCACTGTTTCCCCATCTATTTCCCATGAAGTGATGGGACCAGATGCCATGATCTTAGTTTTCTGAATGTTGAGCTTTAAGCCAACTTTTTCACTCTCCTCTTTCACTTTCATCAAGAGGCTTTTTAGTTCCTCTTCACTTTCTGCCATAAGGATGGTGTCATCTGCATATCTGAGGTTATTGATATTTCTCCCGGCAGTCTTGATTCCAGTTTGTGCTTCTTCCAGCCCAGCATTTCTCATGATGTATTCTGCATATAAGTTAGATAGGTGCAGACAAATACTATTTGATTCCACTTAAACAAAGTGCTTAGAATCGTCAAATTCATAGAATCAGAAAGCACATGGGTAGATACCAGGGGCCAAAGACTGGGGCAGGGGATGGGGAGTTAGTCTTTAATGGGGACTGAGTTTCAGCTCAGGAAGGTGAAAAATTCTGGAGACGGATGATGGCGAGAGTTGCAGAACCATGTGAATGTACTTAGTGCTGCTGAACTGAACAGTTAAATATGGTTAAAATAGTATCTCTTAAAGTATGTGACTTTTACCACAACAAAAAATATTTTAAAAAATAAAAAGAAATGATAACAAAATGAATAAATGATGAAGCAGATCCCTAGACGAACACATAGAGTAGGTTTTGCTTGTACCCCACCCATATACCCTCAGGACTCACTATAAACGCCAAGAGCTTTTTACTCTGCCGTTTCTCCTATGGACATTTTTTCTGATTCAGACAGCACGTTTGGCCAATGAGTTTCAGATAGTTAATGTCCCCAGAAACATCCCCATCTACCAACACTATGGCAGCGGGGGCGGGGGGTGGGGTGCGGATCTTTTTCCTCAACCCTTGAGTGGAATAAGGGTCTTGGGCAGTGGTTCTCAACCCTGGGCAACCTTACCCCCGGGGGCATTTGCAATGTCTGGAGACCTTTTGGGTTGTCACAATCCTGGAAGGGAGTTGGGGTGGAGAGAACAGGAAGATGCTATTACCATCCAATGGGTAGAAGCCAAGCCAGGGATGCAGCTTAAATATCTAACAACACATCTCCTACAACAAAAAGTGATCCAGCCCCAATGTCAACAGTGCTGAGGTGAGAAAGCCCGCTCTAGGGGAATATTTAATATATTCTATGGTCTCCCCAGGCTTCCCTGGTGGCTCAGATGGTAAAGCGGCTGCCTGCAATGCAGGAGACCCGGGTTCAATCCCAGGGTCGGGAAGATCCCTGGAGAAGGAAATGGCAACCCACTCCAGTATCCTTGCCTGGAGAATCCCATGGATGGAGGAGCCTGGTAGGCTACAGTCCACAGGGTCACAAAGAGTCGGACACAACTGAGCAACTTCACTTTCACTTTTCACTTTCACTTTCACATGGTCTCCCAGAGAGCTGACCTCCCATTACCCACAGTGGTAGCTGGTTTGATCACACATCGTTTACTGGCTTTCTTCCCTTCTCTGTCTCACGTCCTGATCCCCTAGTGGTGTTTCCCAGAATCACCTCCTGAGCCAACTGTGTGTATGTTAAGCCACTTCAGTTCTGTCCAACTCTGAGAGCACACACTATGGACTGTAGCCCGCCAGGCTCCTCTGTCTAAGCCAACTACTTGCCCTCAAATCGTTGTTTCAGGTTTAGCTTCTAACCAAACCCAAACTATGAAATACTCAAATCTTGTGTTTCTCAGCAACCAGTCTCTCCTACTCTTTGGCTATGTAATAAGCCATGGAGCCGGCCTAGAAAGCCCCAAGGAGTAAGCAAGTGACACTGGCTTCTGAAAATGGCAGCAGCTGCACTACAGTTCTTTGTTTTGTTTTTAACATTTGTTTGTTTGTTTGTTTGTTTGGCTGCACTGGGTCTTGATTGCTTCCAGAGAGCTTTCTCTAGTTTTGGCAAGCAGGGGCTTCTCGTTGCAGTGGCTTCTCTTGTTTTGGAGCATATGGGCTCTAGGAGATGGGCTTTAGTAGTTATGGCACACAAGCTGAATTGCCCTGAGGCACATGGGATCCTCCCAGATCAGGGATGGATGGAACCCATGTTCCCTGCATTGGCAGGTAAATTCTTAACCATTGGGCCCCCAGGGTAGTACCAGGGCTGTTGCTCTTAAGGAAAGGCTGTGCCACTTGATAAAGTGTCTGGTTTGGGAAAGATACTCTTTTCCCATGGGTATCCCTGGAGAGTCACTCTGTTTAGATAGTTATTTGGCATAGGACCATGGAAGGAGAAAGACAGCCAGAGCAGAAAATCAAATACCTGGTTTGAATCCTACCTTTGTTGCTAATTGGATCCCTCTCCTGGCCAGATCACTAACTTGTCTTATATCCAGTTTGCCCTCAAAATGAGTTTGCTGGGAGGGATGATCAGTGAGGATTCTTTGAGCCCTAGTATTCTACTATTGCAAAGAGAATCACTCACCTTCCATGCCCCTTCACCATGACCTAAGCCCTGTCTGCTGTGTCCAGGGGCCTCATCCCTTTTCACCCAACCATGCTCTCCCAGGGCAGACCTCCCTTCCCTTCTCTTCTTCTATTAACCCTGATCTCATCCACAAATGCAGCTCAGTTCAGCTCTTAAAAATCAGCACATCTCTGAGCTGCATTTCCTAGACGCAAACCAAGGCACAAAGACATTTGCTCACCTTCTCAAGGCTGCAAAAATTGCAAAACTCAACTCCAAGTCCATGACCCCACCTCTACCCCACCCTCACTTGAACAACTGGACAAGTAAGCCTATGTACATGCTGATTATATATTCGATATGTGGTTTCAAGTGAAAAGGAAAAAAAAATTTAAACCCTTTCTCCTACTTAATAGAAATATTTAGGGGACAGGATATTTTGATTGAGAATTGCCAAGCATGTGCTATATAGATGATCAATTTTTGAAGAATTAGGAAAAATAAAACAACCCACATGCTTTGAAACCCATACTGTAGATAAGAATATGTTTTCCTAATGGTTATAAATGTGTTTCAAGAATGACAAAAATATTAAGAATGGCTGCCATTGGTTTGGCTCCATGTCATTTATAGTCTCAGTTTTCAAAAGGTTTGTGTCATTTTAGAAAGAGCTGGACATGTAATTTCAGTGAGGCCATAAGAGTAGGTCAGTGTTGTAGAAAGTGGGAAAAGGAATTATTGTGGTCTTTTCCTGTTGAGAAAGTAAGCATATTTTTCAGCCTCTTACTTATTTTTAATAAAATAGTTATTTAATAAGTAGACAGATATCAAAGGTAAATGGTTTTATAAAAAAATTCTAAATGTTTTGTTATTAAAGTAACATACTCATTTAGACATATTTAATTTATAAAAATGTACAGAAAAAAATGCATGAAGTTAAAATTGGCTAGTTTCACACCTACAGATCACCATTGTTTATGTTTTCATGTATTTTTTCCAATTGTTCAGACATTTTTAACAAAATTTGAGACAACTATTATCTAATATACATACAATTCCTATATCTTGCCTTTTTTACTTCTCACTGTGTCATGAGCATTTAATCAAAGATTCCAATATGCTTAATCATTGCATAATAGTTCATTTACCAGTCAATGAAAAATTGATTTAACTGAGCCTTTATTGTTAATGCTTAGGTTGAATTCAATTTCTCAACTTGTATGGAAGTCTCTCTGAATCTGATAGATTCCAAGAATCAAAATCACTAGGTCAACAGAAATTAACATTGTTAAGGTTTGGAAAAGCTTTAAATTCAATTAAAGCCAGGAATTAATTAGTATCCTTCTCATTCTTCATCCTTAATTTGCTGAGCACAGATTAATCTGACCCCAGCCTGATGCATAGATTTGACTAGGATTTTTCCTCGTGTTCTCTTTGAACAGTGTGTCTTTAGGAAAAGTTCGGCATCAACATTTTTAGAGAAAGGGGATTCTTAGGCTACTGCTGATATTCTATTTCTTGATCTGGGTGGGGGTTACATAGTTGTATTCAGGTTGTGAAAATTCATTGAGCTCTACACTTAAACAGTTTGTGTTCTTTAATGTATATGTGTTATACTTCAATAGAAAGTATGCTTAGAAAAATATTTTTAATGCTTCTTGGAGTCATTGGCTATGAATTTCCTCAATAAAGTCCTTAATAACCAGGAAATCCTTGTGATCTTGGGAATAAAATAGTGTGTATTTGAAAACCATTAGGTATTTTTTAGATGTAAAGAATTACCACTATCATCACCCGAGTGAAGTCATTCAGTGATAATATGTGAATGAGGCAATACTTTCAGAGGGCATTTTTAGTTTATAATAAATTAAGTAACTCTGAAATTGGTAAGTTGGTACATAGGGCGACCAGACTTTTGAAGAGGAGGGTTCTTTCCTGTCCACACTTCCTCTGGCTTGCTCCCCCAAAGAATAAAGCACATGTCATTGGGCTACTTAAAACTCTAGTTTCAGAATCTAGTATTCTAAATACAGGATTACCCTGGGCACATCCTTTGGCAACATCATCAATATCTGGAGTCAGTTTTTTACCTATAAAATGATGAATGAAACCAATGCCTATGGTTGGCAGGGTTGTCAACAAGGACACCTGGCTATAAGGTGTCTGGTGGGGCGTGACTTTCAGAGCTCACCATGCCTCCTGGCTAGGGGCTACACCCACTCAGAAGTAGGGGCAACCTTTTTCTAACTTAGACAAAGATGCCAAAGGGGCTCCCCAGAGGTTTTTGTCTCTGAAGACCCTCACCTTAACGTTCTATGATTTAGGTCCATGAATCTATGCTGCCACCTGGCACCCTCCATTTCCCTCACTTTCAGGCCAGGCCCTGTGGATGGCCTACATTCATCCTCCATGAAATACAGTCTGTATTATTTAGGAGAGAGGTCACAACCGTACAACATGAGTTTGACCTTAGTCCTAAGACAAGTCCTGTCATCCTTCTACAATGAACATGATCCCCAGATACCCCTGGGCTCTGCCTGGACATCTGTGATGGCTAATTTGATATGTCAACTTAACTAAGCTATGGTGCCCAACTGTTTGGTCAAACAGTAACTAACCAAGATATTGCTATGAAGGTAATTTTAAAATGTGATTACCATTACAATCAGTAGACTTTATGTAAGGCAGATTGCTCTCTATAATGTGGGTGAGCCTCATCCAATCAGTTGAAGGACTCAAGAGAAAAGACTAAGTTTTCCTGAAGAAGAAATTCTGACTCCAGACTATAATATGGAAATTCTGCCTGAGTTTCTAGCCTGCTGGCCTCCCTATGGATTTCGGACTTGCTAGCCACTGCAATCTCATGATTGATAAATAAGTAAATCAATAAATTAATAAATCTCTCTCACATACACACACAAATATATATCAATAGGACACATGTGTATCCTATCGATTTTGTTTTCTGCAGAACACTGAGTAATAAACACAACATCTAGAATTGCAGCCTCTCCAGTGGAGCAAGGCCCACTGAGAAACCTCCACATTCTCAGGAGATCTCTCATTGGAAGAATGGCCAGGAGCACAGTGACTCACGGCAATCCAAAAAAGCAGGAACCTACAAGTGCAAGTGCGAAGTCTCATTTTAACACTCATTTTAGAGGCCTTTGCAAAGCTTCTAATAACAAATACAATCTCAGAGTAGACTGTTGTAAGAAAATATCTAAACAGAAAGGATAAAAGGCTTTGGGGGTTGGTATCATAAAGTGATTTCACAACCATTTTTAATCCTTTAGAAAGTGCTTTTACATGCATGCTTTCACTTAATCTAGCAGCACTTCTTGGGAATAAAGTCATGAATGCAAATCTCATTAAATTCTGATCATTTGAGATAAATGGAATAAAACATCAGAAGAAAAAGACTGTGTTCTGCCATTGGTACCCATATGATGTCATAGGGGTTTCTCTAGATCCCTGGGAAGTATGCCTTTTAAAAGCAAAGGGAATATCCAAAAATAATTCAAATAAGAACTATTTTTATGATTTTTTATGAGCAGGCCTAGAGTATGAAATGGCATGTAAGGTCTAAAGAGAGAGAGAGAGATCTATTTAGGGATTCTAATCAATCATTTCCTCCCCTCCCTGCCCCTCTTAATCTTTCTGGCAGATTAATCTGAAGAACTCTGCCCAACCATTTCATTTCCTGTGTGCACACACCCTGTAGACACATACAAGCAGATCATTATCACTCTGGGAGTGATCATGGACCAAATGTTATTTTCACCTTCTCCAGCTTCACACTGTCTCATTCTGAAGACTCTGGCCATCAGTCTGTCCTTCACATCTTGGTGGTATTTTTAGCACCACTTCCCTTCAGATCTGTCTTTCTCCTGTCAGAATTCCCCTGGCAAGAAGATAGTTGTCTTCTAACTTTTTCTACCTTCAGCAGTTAAAGTTCACTCCAAGGAAAAATTCTTAAGTCTTGTAGAATAGCCTCAGTTATCTGCCATGCCTGCCAGTGAGGATGAAAGTGAGGAGGAGGATGAAGGAGAAAGAGGAAGGTGAGGAAGAGGAGACGGGCAGTAAAGAAGGCAAGATTACCTGCAAATTTCTTGCAGGCAGTATCTGAGCCTTGCTCCTCTTTGAATCTTTGCCTCTTAACATCATGCCTAGCACATAAAAAGTGTTTATTCAATGCTTGGGAAATCATGTAAATATAAAGAAAATTAACAAAATGAAAAAGAATGAGGTCTGCAGAAAGAGAGAGAAAGAATTAACTTATTTCTAGTAATACGAGGAGACAGTAAATAGAGCACAGTTTCTACAGTCAGAATGATTGACTTGAATTTCAGTTCTGAAACTCACTAGCTGTGTACCTTGGGCAAGTTTGTTAAGTTTGTAAACCTCAATCTTCTCATCTGTAAAATGAGTCTATAGCACCTGCCTCATTGGGTTGTTCAAGGATTAAATGTAGTCATATGAGTAAAGAACACTCTATAAATGTTAATTACTATAATTCTTTTTTGATCACCACCATCATCATGGCATCTCCTAAAGTCCCTGTTGCCTACTGATCTTGAAACTGGTTCTCTTCTAGAAATACCTTGATTTGGTAACCAGTCAAAAATTAAGAAGTCTGTATGTTGGTTTTGTGGATACTCACTAGCTATTACTCAGAAGGAAATTTACCATATTAATTTCATGTTGACAGTGCTTTAGGATATAGTGAAGAACATTAAAAACTTCTATTGAATTTTCATATCTTAGTCAATTAAAACATTTCTCCTGAATGTTCAAGGCATAACCTAAGAATTTGAAGTGACTGAATCTTTCATCACAGTACTAATCAGATTACAGTGAATTTTACTCCCTGGGTTTACAAGGGAATGTCTCCTTACATCCCAGAATGCTTCCAACAGCCAAACCCTCACAAGCTTGGCAGGGACCCAGGGCTCACCGGCACTCACTCACCTGACAGGCAATCACACTTCATTTGCAGTGAGGAGGAATTCCCTTTTTGATGACAGATGCACTTCAGGGACACACCTGCTGGGCAGGCACTGTCTCATGACCACTCAGGGGAAATGACCCAACACGCTTTCCCAACCAGCAGAAAAATGTCTATCGCTCTCAGCCTATCCATTCACATCCTCAAGGAAATGAATGCAGTGGGATCCTTTCTACGAAAGGCCAGAAGTGAGAAAGACCAGAGGCGGTATCAGGCTGTCTTAATTCCATGTCCATCCCTTGTTTTGTTTGTTTTTTAATTCTGCTCACCCATCCAAAAATAAAATATATATTTGAAAAAGAAAAAAAAATATACTGGTGCTGAATCACCATCTACTCATACAAGTGTTTTACAAAATTACTACCCTGGGGTTATAACTTTTTAATAGGTCTTTGGCCCTCCTCTTCCCTCTCCTATCCCAAGAAGCTAGTCTAATCTTATAACCTTTCACCCAGATCAGAATCATGGGCCTGATGATCAAGATCTTTTCTAAGTGAAAGAAAAAAATAATGACCATCTGTGTCATGGTACACAAGGTTTACAGATTGCAGAAAACACATTGCTGCTAGTGTTTGATTGTAATAAATCTTTCTCTAAATCTGGGATACTCATCACTGCAATAGTCTTTCTTTGAGACTCTAGGAATGCAGCTCTGAACAACAGCAGCTCATCCCAGTTGTACATAATAATTATAATGACAATATTTCTATTTGACAAGTTAAATTCACATGCAAGGAAATCTACATCCATTTACAAGAGCAGAAAACAACAACAACAACAACAAAAAAAACCCTGCTAACCCAATAAAGAGTAGCAAAACAAGAGAGAATTTCCTTTGACACAGATTGACAAGGAAGGAGCTTAAAAAGGAAGCCACAGACTCTGAGGATATCTGGCTCATTTGAGGCTGAGGTTTGGTCCATCAACCTGGAATTCACTAGATATGAATTCCTCAAAAATACCCATCCTTCCCAGTGCTGGATAAACTCAGATCCTGAGTCACAGCTTGAGGGATGTTCTTAGTTAGTTGGGGCTGTTGTAACAGAAATAACATAACCTGGGCAGCTCAAACAACAGACACTTATTTCTCACAGTTCTGGAGGCGAGGAAGTCCAAGATCACAGCATCTGCTGACTTGATGTTTGGTGAGAAACTGCATCCTGGTTCATAGAGCGCCATCTTCTCACTGTGTCCTCTATGGCAGAATGGCCAGAGCTCTCTAGAAACCCATCTAAAGGACACTAATCCTATCCATGAGGACTCCACCCTCATGACCTAATCACCTTCCAAGACCCCATCTCCAAACATCATCACGTGAGGGGTTAGGCTTCAACGTATGAAGTTGAGGGAACCAAACATTTAGCCCATTGCAGAAACTGAGTTCCCCAGGCCTGCCAGTGCTGAATGAACTTGAGCAGCTTACTAAAATTTGCTGCTGCCTTGTTCTGTCCATCTGTGAAACAGGGAAACTACCTACTTCACGGCACTGTTATGGGAACAAATGATTTTATATGTGAGGGCATCTAGTAAACAACAAGATAATGTTGAGCTAGAGCAATTAGGAAAGACATCATAGCCGAGGATGCTCCAGAAACTTAAAAAGGAGCAGGGTCTCGACAGGTTAAAAAAAAGAGGGGAACATTGTGATGTAATGAATATGGCAGCAACAAAGATGATACAGGTCCAATGGGTGAAATAGACTAATGGGAGCCCAGCAGAATGTTGGAGTCCTGTGAAACAGGCCTCCTCTTTGGATGTACACAGGGATTTTAGGATTAATATCTTACCCAGTAGTATTTTGCATAAAAGTGTGATGAAATTTTAAAACAGGGATTTCCCTGGTGGTGCAGCAGTTAAAAATCCACATTGTAAGGCAGGGGATGTGGGTTCAGTCCCTGGTCAGCGAACTAAGATCCCACATACTACGAAACAACTAAGCCCACAGACCACAATACTAAGCCCACAAGCCACAACTAGAGAGTCCATGCACTTCACCTAGAGATCCCACAAGACACAGTGAAGATCCTGCATGTGGCAACTAAGACCCAACACAACCAAAAAATAAATAGAAATATTTTTTAGAAAAATCTTTTTAGAAAAGAACACGAAATGCTAGTTCTTCATAAGACCTACGTGTTCCTGCCCAATTTTAGTGACATGCCATCCCTGCAAACCATAACTCTGCAGCCTCTGATCAGTCCCTGAGTCACTAAACCAAAGGTTCTCAAAACATGGACCTCAGGCCAGCAGCACCAACAGCAGCTGTCATGGAATTGGTAGAATGAGTGCACGCGTACTCAGTCACTTCATGGCCCTCAAAGATGTCCTTGTCCTTATCCTGGGGACCTGTGAACACACCACTTTTCACAGGTAGGAAAAATTAAGTTTGGAGATGAAATTAAGGCTGCGAATCAGCTTGCTTTAAAATAAGATTACCCATTGGCTATCTATTTTACATATGGTAATGTAAGTTTCCACGTTACTCTCTCCATACATCTTACCTGACTCTGGGAACTCAAACAGGGGCTCTGTAACAACTTAGAGGGGTTTGATGGGGAGGAAGATGGGAGTGAGGTTCATGAGGGAGAGGACATATGTATACCTATGGCTGATTCATGTTGTTGTTTGGCAGAAATCAACAAAATTTCTGTAAAGCAATTATTCTTCGATTAAAAAAATAAATTTTTTAAAAAGGAAAACAGGAAAAAAAAAGATTACCCACTTACTTGACTTAGTATGAACAGAATGCTAGATTTCTAATGTTAAGAAAAAAAATAGATATGCAACAAGCAATAAAGGGTTACTGTATAGCACAGGGAACTATAGTCAATATCTTACAATAACCTATAATGGAAAATAATTTCAAAGATAACATATGTGTATACAGACAAGTAAATCATCTTGCTGTGCACCTAAAACATTGTTAACTGTGAAAGTGAAACTGAAAGTTGTTCAGTCGTGTCCGACTCTTTGTGACCCCAGGGACTATTCAGTCAATGGAATTCTCCAGGCAAGAATACTGGAGTGGGTAGCCTTTCCCTTCTCCAGGGGATCTTCCCAACCCAGGAACCAAACCCAGGTGTCCCGCATCACAGGTGGATTCTTTATCAGCTGAGCCACAAGGGAAGCCCCTTCCCACAGGGGAAGGAAGTTAACTATATACCTCAATAAAATATATATATATATAAAGAAAAAATAAAGTAAGATCACCGAAGTGAGTCCAATGGCATCACAAGGATCCTTATACAAGGGAAGAACCAGAGAGAGGACATTGTGAGAAAAACTCAATTCAGTTGCTGGCTTTGAAGATGGAAGGGGGCCATGGGGAGGGAAGAAATGCCAGGCAGCATCCAGAAGCTGAAAAGTACAAGAAAAAGGATTCTCCCCTGGAGCCTCCACACAACCCTGCCAACACCTTGATTTTCTCCCAGTGAGACCCATTTTGGACTTCTGATCTCCAGAACGTTAAGATAACACATTAGTGTTCTTTTAAGCCCCTGAATTTGTGATAATTTGTTACAGCAGCATTAGAAAACTAATACAGCTGGAAAATTGCTAAAAAGGCAACTTCTTTGGCCACATTCCAGACCTACTGAATCAGAAAACCCCAGGGTGGGGCTCTGCAGTCCGTCTTTTAAACAAGCCCGGGGGTAATTCTGATGCACACTGAGGTTTGAGAAACACGCACCAGACTAAGCAAACACAATAATTTCCCCAAAGCAATCACACTCAGACACACATTCCCGTGAAAACACAACACAGACAATTAATGACTTGATTAGCCATGATAAAATCTACCAGAGCCACATCCTGCCTTGACAAGCCTAGAATAGGAAACCCAACCAAATCAATAGTGATTCAGATTCCCTCCAGGCTTAGAGTCTTCATTTGGAATATCAGTGATGAATGCGCCCTAGTCAATGGGAGTTCCATTTTTAATTCATTACTGATGCCAAATAGACAGTTATTTGAGGTGGAGTCACTTACCTCTATCTCACTAAACTTAAGTAATGGGGTGGAGTGGGGAATGTGGGTAGATGAAGGTCCCAATAAATCACAGATTTAATGATGGCCTGTTCCAGGAAGAAGAGGCAGAGTTAATTTCAGACACTTAGACAGGAAGGGATGAGGATTTTCATAGACCATAAAGCTGGTTCTTCCATCTAGAGTGTAGGTCCTGCTCACCCCCTCCACCATTTCATTGCCTATCAAGAGGTCAGTCAACCTCAACTTGAATATCTCCCATGATAAAGAACTCACTACCTTCCAGGGCAAACTATTCCAATCTGTAAGAGTTCTAATGGTGAGACCTAAATTCCCCTCATCTGACAGTTGGTTTTCTTTGGACTTCACGCTTGATTTCATTCTGGCCTACATAGACTTCTTTGAAGTCTCAGGTGTACACACTCACATTCGAGACTGAAATATGACTAGGTTGCAGCCTCCACTACCTACATTGGCTTGTTTTCTCAGTACTTTTAGCCTCTGCTGACCTCAGAGGGAGGCATGTGTGTGAGCTGAGCAGGAGGTAGACATGGGCCCTGTTAAAGACAAAGTGTTTTAAAAGCCTTTGATGAAAGGCATTATGGCTTGAAAGGGTTGTTTCTGAAATACTACACCTCCCTTTTAAGAACTCTTAAGATCTGAAGGGTGATACTCTCTCACCCCAGAAGAATTCAAGCATGAATTTTCTTAGAGCCACCAATTAAGAATCCAATTCCATCTCCCCCATTCCTCATTTCCAGGAGAAATTACCTAGTTAGATCTTTATTTTCATTTTTTTAGTAACAAACTTAACCATGCTGAAAATATCTCAGAGATAAATAACTCTTAGATGGGGCAAATTAAGATCCAAAAGCACAATAGCTCTACTTAGTACACGTAACTATAAATAAATAGAAGGAAACCCCGAAGTCATCTTTGTTGTTTAGTCGCTAAGTCATATCTGACTCTTTGTGACCCTATGGACTGTAGTCAGCCAGGCTTCTCTGTCCATGGGATTCTCCAGGTAAGAATACTGGAGTGGGTCGCCATTTCCTTCTTCAGGGGATCTTCCTGACCCATGGATTGAACCCGCATCTCCTGCATTGGCAAGAGGATTCTTTACCACTGAGCCACCAGAGAAGCCCAAATCATCCTTACTTTACTTATTAATTATTAATCCAATTATTTTGCACATCTATTATATGCCAGTCACTAAGAGAGATAACATAACACAATGATGAGCTAGACAGACACTGTATTTGTCCTCCTGAGGCTTGGAGATCCATTTAAACACCAATTCATCTCTATTCACATGATCCTATGGCATTAAAGTTCCAGATAGTTCTATCATTTATAAAATAACTCAGGGAAATGTGGTTGTTGGATTGGGATGCACCCATATCCTTGACTCAGATGGCTAAATGAAGGAAGCTAGAAACCCAAGGTTAAATAGATCTTGGATTTTTCTGGATGAAACCTGTTAAAAACATAAAAGAATCTCATTTTTGTCCATCGCCATATGGGTTTCTTTATGGAACCAACTGAACTAGGGTCCAAATGAGGCTTCTTTTAACAGAATTCATTAGGTTTTTCTTTCTTACTCTGTCCCAAGGCTTATTCCATCCATACAGAATTCAAACTTGCTGGCCAGTGTCACTGGATACTGGCAGTGATTCATGAACCCATAGTAGTCCCTGTGACCTCTGACAACCACTGGGGTTTAGCTCCCCTCACTCCACTTAAAAAAAAAAAATGTATGAACTAGCAACTGCTATCAAAGCACTAGCCCTCACATCACTAATCCAAAGTGCAAGCAAAATCTGTGGATCCTCCTACATTCCTGTGGATCTCTCTCCTGGGAGATCAGAAGATGCTTGAGACGTGTATGCATTATTCTATAAAAACAGAAAAGCTGCTCTTCTGATTCAGCATACCAGCTATGACAGAGACCCCAAAAAGCATCTTATGGAAGTCAGAGTTGTCCTCTTGGTTGTGAACTCAAAAAGTCAGATCAGAACCCAAAATAAACACAAAAACCAAAGCTCTTCCCTCCACAGTCAGTTCTATCAAGCATAAACATGTAATCCTTCTAGATTTATATTTTCAGAAATTCCCTCAATTCTAGAGTAGTAAGAAACAAAAGTGCAATATCCCCTGTATGAAGTGGGACTTTCTTATATTATGCAAAGCTTACTTTTCAAAGAAAAAGAGATGGAAAGAATACATGGAAGAACTGTACAAAAAAGATCTTAATGAACCAGATAACTACAATGGTGTGGTCAATCACCCAGAGCCAGACATTCTGGAGTGTGAAGTCAAGTAAGTTGAGCCTTAGGAAGCACTGCTGTCAATAAGGCTAGTGGAGGTGATGGAATTCCACTAGAACTATTCAAAACCCTGTAAGATGATCAAAGTGTTGCATTCAACATGTCAGCAAATCTGAAAGACCCAGCAGAGGCCACAGGACTGGAAAAGGTCAATCCTCATCCCGATTCCCAAGAAGGGCAGTACTAAAGAATGTTCAAACCATCGGACAATTGCACTCATCTCCCGTGCTAGCAAGGTCATGCTTAAAATCTTACATGCTAGGCTTCAGCATTATGTGAACCAAGAACTTCCAGGCATCCAAGCTGAGTTTAGAAAAGGCAGAGAAACCAGAGATCAAATTGCCAACATTCACTGGATCATAGAGAAAGCAAGAGAATTCCAGAAAAACATCTACCTCTGTTTCATCAGCTACGCTAAAGCCTTAGACTGTGGGGATCATAACAAACAGTGGAAAACTCTTAAAGAGATGGGAATACCAGACTGTCTTACCTGTCCCCTGAGAAACCTGTATGCAGATCAAGAAGCAACAGTTAGAATCCTCTATGAACAACTGATTGGTTCATGATTGAGAAAGGAGTATGACATGGCTGTCTGATGTCACCTTGTTTATGTAACCTATACGCTGAGCACGTCATGAGAAATGTTGGGCTGGATGAATTACAAGCTGGAATCAAGATAGGAGGGAGAAACAACAACCTCAGATACAGGAATGATACCACCCTAATGGCAGAAAGTGAAGAGGAACTAAAGAACCTCTTGATGAGGATAAAGGAGTGAAAAAACTAAATATTAAAAAAAATGAAGATCTGGCAAATAGAAGGGGGAAAGGTGGAAGTAGTGAAAGATTTCCTCTTCCTGGGCTCTAAAATTGCTGCAGATGGTGACTGCAGCCATGAAATCAGAAGATGATTGCTTTTTGGCAGGAAAGCTATGACAAACCTAGACAGGGTGTTGAAAAGCAGAGACATTACTCTGCTGACAAAGGCCTGTATAGTCAAGGCTATGGTCTTCCCAGTGGTCAGGTATGGTTGTGAGAGCTGGACGGTAAAGAGGCAGAGTGCCAAAGAATTGATAACTTCAAACTGTGGTGCTGGAGAAGACTCTTGAGAGTCCCTTGGACAGCAAGGCAATCAAAGCAGTCAATCTTCAAGGAAATCAACCCTGAATACTCATTGGAACAACTGATGCTAAAACTGAAGCTCCAGTATTTTGGTCACCTGATGCAAACGGCCGACTCATTGGAAAAGTCCGTGATGCCGGGAAAGACTGAGGGCAGAAAGAGAAGAGTGTGCTAGAGGATGAGATGGCTGGATGGCATCACCAGTGCAATGGACATGAACTTGAGCAAACTTCAGGAGATGGTGAGGGACAGGGAAGCCTGGTGTGCTGCAGTCCATGGTGTTGCAAAGAGTCATACATGACTGGGTGATTAAACAATAGCAACAACCTCTCAAAGACAACTTCTTTAGAAATTCAGGAGATCTGCGACCTCTTTATTATTGAATCCTCTCAGACTTTACCTTTCTGGGCTGAATAATACTAACCTTTTCATTCTGTTTTCATAAAACCAGCTCCTGCCTCTCCCTACCCTATTTCATCTCTCCCACATATATTCATATTCACGCTTATATCTTATCTATCTCCCCATAACCACTTTCCTCTGGAGGCATCCTTTCTTTCCTGTGGCACAGTGCCTGGGCTCAAAAGCAGCACCACATTTGCTGGAATGAAACCACCTTTCTCTTCTATTTAGTTTCCAACACCCTTAAAGAACAATCAGAACATGTTGACTTTTTACAGCCAGTGTCTTCATTGACTCACATGCCTAGATTGTAACTGATAACCCAGAGTCTGTTATTCCACTTGAATAGTTTATAGATTATTTTTCTACAAGTTCAAGATCCTTATCTATTTTGAACAAGAAAATGGAGAAATCTTATGATTTTCATCATGTTATTCTTTGAGATGGCATCTAGGCTAGAAGAAACAATAGTTGATATGCTCACTAAAGCAAGATGCCATGTCATGGGGACACACAGCAGCCCTGAGAGAAAACAGCATGTAGAGATACCCACATGGAGAGGAAGCATCCCACCAGTTCCCCCATGGCTAGCCATGGTGGGGAGCACCTTAGCAGTGGGTCCTATAGGCCCCGTCAAGCCTTCAGATGATTCCAGCCCCCCCCCGGGATTTGAGTCTTCCAGCTGAGATCACAGAAAACTTCATGGAGCAGAGATGAGCCACCCAGATGTGACCTCTCTGAATTCCTGACCCACAGTAATTCTGAGATAATAAATGATAATTGTTGTTTTAAGATACTAACATTTGGGGTAATTTTCTATACCACGATTGGTACTATATCACGGTGTATGGGTACCCAAAAATAACTTTTCCTAAAAAGTAAAAAAAAAAAAAAAAAATATATATATATATAGAAAAGTTATATACATATATATATATATTACAGTTCAAAATTCAGCATAGTGGCTACCTCTGCAGGGGAAGCAAAAGAACAGGATAGAGAAGAGGATACAAGCAATTGCTAAGTAATTGGTAAACATCTGCCTATTGGTCAGATGGTAATTTTTTGTTTGTTTTTTTTTTCCTTCAAGCATCAACATTTATTATTTTTTTAATTACAAAAGTTATGGTAGAAAGTAGAAGAAAAGACAGTTTAGAAAACTATGGATATGCACAAAGGAAAAAAAATCACACATTATTTAACTTCCATGTGAAAGTGAGCTTTTTTTCTTTATTTGTGTATAACTGGGTTTTTTTTTCCTTTGTGTACGTATCTACTCACACACATTTTATTTTTTAAAAAACTGAATCATAGTATACATATTCCTTTGTTATCTCATTTTTTCCACTTCTTTTTTTTTTTTTTTTTTTTGTTTAAGTGTAGTGCAGTTTATTACACCGGCAGGCCCAAGGCAGAGTCTCCTCTTAGCAAGGGCCCCGACCAGCATTTGTGAAAATCTTTTATTTTTTATTGGAGTATAGTTGGTTTACAATGTTGTATTGATTTCTATTACACAGCAAAATGAATCAGCTAGACTTTTTTATTTTCTAATGCTCAGATGCTCAGTCATGTCCAACTCTTTGTGACCCCATGGACTGCAGCCCACCAGGCTCCTCTGTCCATGAGATTCTTCTGGTAAGAATACTGGAATGGGTTGCCATTTCCTTATCCAAGATGGTATGTTTTTAATAGGTAAATAGATGAATGGATGATTAGATAGATGAATGGATGAATATATAGATAAATAGAAGAACTTGTATGGTCCAATGATGAGAGTGTGTCATGAGCCAAAAATTGTGTTTAATCCAGTTTAAACACCTAAGGTCCAATGATAAGAAAGGGAGAGAAGAGAAGAAGAGGAAGGGGAAGAGAAGAAGGAAAGAAGGGAGGAAGGAGGGCAGGAGGGAGAAGAGAGTGAAGTTATTAGTTCTTACCTGGTAACATGTCAAAATGCTTCCACCCTTCACCCAACATGTCTACTCCTGAGTGTATATCCTAGAGCAGCAATTCCAGAAGAGAAAAGGTACAATATTCCCAGAAGCATTTTATAGAAGCAAAATTTAGAAATATACCAAATATCCAGCAACTGTAATATGAATAAATCCATGGTGGTTATTCAGACGGTAAAACATTACACAACAGTAAATACCAATAACTAACATCCTGGGTTAATCTCTACCCAACTTCAGGGATAAATATCTAGAGATAATAGACACGGCTTTCGGCAATGAGAGAAATGTTCTGGAGCATGATGCTGGGCAAAAGAAGAAAGATGAGAAATGATTCCATTTCTATAACATTAAACACAGACAAAAATAGATAATACATTGATTAGAGACGCATGCTGGGCATGCGTGCTAAGTCTCTTCAGTCATGTCTAACCCTTTGTGACCCTATGAACTGTATAGCCCACCAGGCTCCTCTGTCCATGGTATTCTCCAGGCAAGAATACTGGAGTGGGTTGCCATGCCCTCCTCCAGGGGATCTTCCTGACCCAGGGATCAAACCCTCATCTCTTATATCTCCTGCATTGGCAGGCAGGTTCTTTATTTCTAACATCATCTGGGAAGCCCCTTAGAGATGCATATATGGTAGTAAAACTAGAGTAGAAAGCAAGCAAATACACGAGATTCAGACTGGTGACTGGGAGAAAGGGAGATTGACTAGGAGCAGGGCACGTATGAGAGACTCAACAGTATTGGAAATATCCTCATTCTTTCTGCATATATAAATATAAAAGCATTTTTAAACTTTATTATTAATACTCAGGACATTAGGAATTTCCAGATTTTTTTTTCAGAAGCATATATAGAACCACTTCTGGTAACAAATACAGTAGTAAAAAACTATGGAACGATTTATGAATTTGCATATCATCCTTGTGCAGGGGCCATGCTAACCTTTTCTGTATCATTTCAATTTTAGTATATGTGCTGCTGAAGTGAGCACAAATATTCTCTTTCTTAAGCAAGGTTGGGGAGACATCCAAGATATCCATATTTTTATCATTAAACTGTATGTAGATATTGTACAAACTTCTTTGTATGTACCGTGAATTTTAAAAATAAAGATACAGGTGCAAGAAAATAGAGAATCAATATCACATGGAAGGACTTAAGCAGCAGAATTTCCATCCAGCAAAGTGAACTCTTTGTCCTTTCAATGTCCCTAGAATCAGGTCTGAAAGAAACCTCAGCTACCCAGGTTTCATCTTTGCTCCTCGGAATATAACAGGAAAAAAAAAAAAAAATGTTTATTGACTAGCTATCCCATAACTTTACAATACCAGCACCACATTTACATCTTCAGGCCAGAAGTTCTGTATCCTAGCTTTGTGGGTTGTCAGATCGGTATTCAATATGACATGGTGCAATGAACAGAATACTGGGCTGAGTATGAGAGACCAGTTGACTCTGGGGTCTGCTGAATTCCTCCCCAGCCTAGATGACTTTGACAAAATCAGTTCACCTCTCTACCGGGATGCTTCAGAAGGGCCGCTGGGGATAGCCAGAGCTGTTCCATTTATAAATGACTTTTTGTTGGACTTCTTGGTTTGATCTCTTTTGAAGAAAAGGTTGCACTGCTTTAAAAAGAGAAAAAGTTCAAAAACCTCTAGACCAAATGATCCCGAAGTATTTTCTTGTTTTAACGTTTTAGAACTCTGTGCTTTGTGAAAATCATATTGTGGACCTGGCATATTGTTAGAAGCGTTGATCAAAAGGGTACTTACAACTAGATCACAAAGTTGGCCTCTTCTGGAGAAAGTCTATATATTTTTTTGCCAAGAGTAATGGAATATTCCAGAATTTCTCTAGCAAGGCAACTCAGGCTTCCCTTCCTTGTTTCCCCCTCAGAGCCCACCTGACCCTTATTCTGTCTGGGAATCTGACAGCAAATCTAGCTGACTCATTGAATCACTATTTAGAGAGAGATCGAGGGAGAGGGGCTGGAGATGAGGGGAATTTTCTGCAAGAGGCAGAATTGCGTAGCAACTTTCAGACAAGCTCCTGGGGGACCCATAGCTTGCTTGTTTGTCCTTGTCCATCCTTCTTATGTCTTTAGCCCTCAGGTCCATCAGCCATGCTGTCCTCAGGGTCTTCTTCTGTCCTCCACCTATACTTCATGAGATTTCCTTACACTCTGATTGGTCAAGCATGTGTCCAATAGGACACATTGGTTCTGGATCAAATATTGCCATCTAAACCCCAGTCTTCCAGACTTGATGGATTTCAGGCACCCACTAGAGCCACAACACCTTCTTTCCATCTCTGTACAAAGTCAACTTTGCCTGTGGCCACTCGGCTGGTAATACTCACCAGTGCCTACCAGGACAGCATGGGAGATCTATCCTCTGGCCAAGATGTCAATGCTATTGTCTTAATAACGGATTAGCCATCGAATCATCACCCCAATTTGGGGTGAATCCCACTTCCAGCTTTACTCTCTGCTTCAACTTAGTCTAATTTTCAAATAAAACACACCAGTTGCTGTTCTACACAATAACAAAAGGAAATAATGGGACTTCCCTGGTGGTCCAGTGGTTAAGAATCCACCTTCCAATGCAGGGGACATGAATTCAATCCTTGGTTGGAAAACTGAGATCCCACATGCCACAGGGCAACTGGGCCTCTGCACCACAACTAGAGAGAAGCCCATGCACCTTGAGAAGCCCATGTGCCACGACAAGAGAACCCACATGTCGCAACAAGACCCAGTGTGTCTAAGTATCTTTTTAAGTTACTCATTCTTATTTTTTGAAAAAACAGCAATTTTTAAAATATGAGCCTTGATAGTCTGTAAGTTCATCAAACTAATCATATTAATTAAACTTCAGATTCAATATCACAAAGATTTCTTCTAAGCACAATTCTGATATGCAATCATGATGCATGCTCTGGAGAAATAAAGGCTGTCACTCTTCCTTTTCTTTCCCCCACCCTACTTTACTCCAGAGTTGCTGAACTCCCAGGAGAACCATACAGCTACAACGTGTCAATGTCTAGACATTCACAGGTTGAGTTTTAAATGGGAATATTTCAAGTGTTGTCAGTAAAAATAATTAATATTCTCCTTGAAAGAGAAAGTCAACATAGAAAGATGCCTTAGCCAAAGCAGAAATCAGCTGTATTCTCAAATCACAAAAATGATTTTGCTCAGTCTGCTCCTGTTGCAAAAAAAAAAAAAAAAAAAAAGCATCTTCATTTGTTTATAGGATCACTATGAAACACAACGGCTTCCCCCACCCATGGTCTGGAAAGTAATTCTCCAAGGTTTTTATAAACACGCTGAATGGAGGAAGCTCAAAGCAATTCTCTCTGTCTTGAAAGGAAATTACATGCAGGCCCCAAACTCCAGCACACATGAATTCCAGGTCCATGAATTCAAGATAATCCATCCCATTCTCAGTGGCTAGGTCTGGTGGTCCACAGGCATATGCTCCAATCTGAAGGAAATGGCACCATCTCATTTGTGAGCTAGGACTATACAAAGTGGAATCCTATCCATTTATCATACTGCCATTTTGTCTAAAGAAATGGAAAAAGCAACACTTGATGGTTCTCATTTTTAGGTACCCTTAGCCCATTCTCCTTTACCCAGCATCCCACACTCTTTACCAGCAGTCTTTGACTGGCCAACTCAACCTCATCTCCCACTGCTCCATTAGCCTCTGCCAAAATCAAGCTATTTTAACCTCTACACCCCAGCCCACCTTGTGCTCTACACACCCCTCAATACCTTAGATAGTCCCTACCTGAGATGTTTCCACTGTCTTTAATATTATTTCCAACATTCAAAGCCCTCCTGAATACTCATCTCCTTCTTAAAAATTTTCCTAAACATTCCAGTTAGAAATCTGTATTTCCAATGAATGTTTGTAGATCTCATTTCTGCTCTTGTCTTTCTTACATTTAATTTGCTGAAAAAGAGGTTTGGTTTGCTTTGAATTTTGAAATAATATTCACCCATTCGAATTTCCCACTTGACTACAAGCTTTAATGGCTGCGGGGGTTGTGGGTAACTTCTATTTGGTGTGTCACCTATAATATCTACCATTTTTCTTTGCACATAGTGGCTAATTCAATAAAAGTCTGTTTATGATGCTTGGGAAGTAAAGATTCCAAACCAAGAAACCCAAAACATGTTGTTAAATGTAAGAACAGATTGCTCTTTAGTAAAACAAACAACTGATCTATACGTACACTCTATTCTGAAGGCTTGTTTGAGCCAAATCTCTAGAATTTTGTCTACACCAATCTCACAGACCCTAGCAGTCTCCCAGTTAAACTCTTTCATATATGGATCATAGACTAGACACCCAGAATCTAGCCTGAGGTGGCCCTGCACAACTAGAGGTTCACCATTCTAGCTATGTCATGCTTGATCCTGAGAACTCTGGGAAATCCTCGATTTGGGGATTACTTTGCCCAAGTAAACCCAAAGAGGAGAAAAGAAGAAGAACCAGCCCTCCCATCTCTAGTACCCTCCAAATGCTAGGCCAGATCAATCCTGATTGCAGATGTTCAAGGAGTGGTCCACTCTCAGACATCCATTTCACTGAATGGCTTTCATATTTGTGGCTTCATATGCCAAATGAATAAAGGAACAGCCTATATCCACTTAGTAGGCAGACAACCAGTAAACGGTGTCTGTGGTTACTAGCTAATTTCCTCTTTGCTATTTTCATAAAAAGTAGGGTTTATCTAAAGAATTTCTCTGGACTCTGATGAAATCCTAAAGCCTCAAATTCTTCAACATCCAGCAAGGATATACAAATATATCATACAGATAGATATCAATATATCTACCACTGCATATTATCAATACAAAGTTGCCATTTCCTTTCTTTGGAAGAACTGTTACTCCTCCTCATTTTTTCATCTCAGAATATTTTTCTTCCTAATAAAATATTAATCCTAGGAGATGGTTGCCATTGACTTGCTTTTAGTGGCATCACTTGACAAGATGACAATCCTGTTGGTCCTCAAGATTATTCAAAAGTTGCTCCCACCTGTGAAATTCAAAGTCTAGGAACTACCAGCTAGAGAAGATAGACCTTGCTAACGTCAGCTCTACATGATGTCTCTTGTCCTTTATTCTCATTTGCATCCTTTTAAAAAAAATCATCATTTATGGAGACACTCAATGGGTGCCTGACACTGTACCAGGGGTTAGGATTACAGGCATGGAGTATAGATAGTCCCTGGGAAGCCTATGATCTGGGGGAAAGGCAGGCAGACAAACAGTTACCCTATTTTAAAAAGCCATTGTTGGCTTCCCTAGTGGTCCAATGGTTAAGAATTTACTTTCCAATGCAGGTGACACGGGTTCCATCCTTTGTCAGGAAACTAAGATTCCACATGCCACAGGGCAGCTAAACCTGTACCCAGCAACTGCTGAGCCTGTGTGCCCTTGAGCCCATACTCAACAACAAGAGAAGCCCACACACAGCAAAGGGAAGCCCTCACGCCACAACTAGAGAAAGCTCACATATTGAAAGGAAAGATCCCGTGTGCCGCAACTAAGACCCGATGCAGCCAAAAATAAATTAAATAGATAAATGTATTTTTAAAAACAAAAAAGCCGTTGTTTCCATTTTCCCATCATGGGAAGTTCTAGAAAAAGAACATCTAGTTCTCCAGAATTTAACCTCCCATCCTTTTGAAGGATTCTGTCTATATTAAAGCATTTTTCCTTTTTTTTTTTTTCCAGGAGTCTAAAAATAACCAGAAGTGGCCTGGTCCTCTCTCAGCCTCTGCTACACTCTCCATGGGTGCCCAGGAAACACAGGCCCCAGGCTCACTTTGACCTTTTGGTGGCATCCTTCAGTCCCAGTTTTCATACAACAAACTGAAACATGACATCCTTGGTATCTTACCAGTCCCCCAGCATATGTTCATTTTCTGTTCCTGAGATATTTCTCTTATTATAAAACACATCACCTTTCCTGAAGGAGATCGCAATTAAGATACAGAGGAAAACAATTAAGTGGTGATTCAGACAAGAAATACATGGTGGATCATAATCATAAATTAAGGTAATCAAAAGGATCATAATATTTAATGAAGACAAAAGAGAAAAATGATAAAAGGGCTCCTTGTCTAAAGAGAAGGTAAGAGGTTCCTTCACTCCAACTTCTCACTCACACCCCATACCCTGTGACTAGTGAGATTTTTTTCTGACACTTCACTTGGATGCTTTAGAAGTAAGTGAGAAGGGACAGTTAGTGCTGTGACATGTTATGAGCCAGCTCTCTGAAGAAGAAGTGTTCTGATGTGTGGCATTGCCAATTTCCAAAGGGACAAATATTCCCACTATGGCCAATTTCAAAGTATCACCAGTTTAGCAACCGGCTCAGAAAATCCCTGATTATTTTACTACCTGTTTTCATGAGTCCATATGAACTAGCTCCTGCACACCACTAGATGAGTGGAATCTGAGAAGTGACTGTTCCAATCTTAGGTCCCCATCGGTTGATATGGAACAAGGCTTTTTAAAGCTACTGATTTGTTTTAATATAAAAATTTTAAATAAATGGGGCCAACTCCTTGATGTTAGGTGGGAACAAGCCAGCACTTTAGCAAGGGTACATTTATTCATCGTTGTTATGAATCTGAAAATGGGATCCAACTGCACTGGGAGCAGAGTCAAGCAAAGGTTGATGGTTCAAGGAGGGAGTGTCTGAGTTCGGGCAAGCATGGTCCAAACATCAGTAGGCAGAGAAGGTTTGATTACAAGTAAGCTGAGGGCACAGATGGGAATGAAGTGGGGTTAGGGGCAGGGGCAGGGTCCTGGGGGTGGAGGTGAAAGGAAGATAACACAGAGGCGTTTCCGAAAAGAGAAGCCAGGTACAAAATAGGCCCATTTCACAACTTTACCTTCAACTGATGTGTGTTTGCAGAGCTGAGTTCCCTGAAAAGTTCCACTCGGTTTCCAAGGAAAAGAGCCATGAATAGACGGTTTTCTGTCCTGGGGGTCTGTCCCCCCAGGAACCTGATTGCAAGAATGAGAACTCGGGCTGATGGCTCCTTTCTACACATATGGAACAGCTTTGGGATGGGAAAAGATTTTTTTAAAAACAAAAAAATCCCTGAAGAACAACTTTGGCTCTTGGTTAATGGGATTGATGCATGACTTGAGAGGAATGAGAACTGTGGCAAAATGAAGCTTTTGAAATGCTGAGTTGCTCTGGTTTTGGATCAGGGCCTTATCATTCAGTAGCCAGAGAATGGGTCTCCTTGGGCCTGTTAAAGTTATTGATTTGGTTTTAATATAAAACTTTTAAAGAAAGATTTTTGATTCAATGGAATGAATGGATATTTAGGTAGGTAGATAGATGCATGAAGAATGATATATAGATATATCATTACAAAATAAATATAAATAAATACATAAGTAAATTTTCTATAAGAGTTTTATATGAAGGAATATATATTAGCTCACATGATGGTGAGGGTTGGCAAATCTCAAACTTATCAATCAGGCCAGCCAACAAGCTGGAAATTCATCAGGAGTTAACTTGGCAATCTTGAGATAGAACTTCTTCCCTGGAAAACCTGTTCCTACTCTAAAGGCCTTCAACTAATTAGCTGAGTCCCACTCACGTTTTCAAGGGTAATCTTTACTTAAAGTAAGGAAATCAGGATTAAGGATTGCTGATAGCGGTTGTCAATCACATCTATAAAACATCTTAGGAGCAACATCAAGATTAGTGTTTGATCAAATAACTGGGTACCATAGTCACATTGACACAAGAAGTTAACCATGACAGGTGGGACCCTAGCTCACTGTCTCTGGCCCCAGGCTGGAATTTCTTCTCCAATGCTACTCAAGCACTCTGGGGTCCCACCCCTAGCGTCCATAGTAACATTAATGTGGCAGTTACCACTGGGGCCCACATCAGGTCTGTTCTTTGTGGTTCCTAGAAGCGCCTATGACCCTCTGGTCTGCTTCTTTCTGATATATTCTGTTGGGAAAGATCACTCTAGCCTCTTTTGAGGCTCAGCCTCTTTCATCTTTGGTTCTAAATTAATATCTGGGTCCACAGGGGCAAATACCATTACCCAGAACATCTGTCTGCATCATGTCAGCCCCTACAAGGACCATGAGTCTACTCTGCTTCCTCCTTTAAAGGAAGAGTGTCCATTTCAGGTCAGTCATGGGCTCTGGTCTGTGTCATCCTTGCTCTGGGCCCAGGATGGTTCCGCCACTCTTTGGACCCTTGCCAGTCACTGGGGCAGAAGGAACATGGGAAACTATAAACCAGCTCTTAAAGCTTCCTCCTAAAAGAGATATACTTTCCTTCCAGGAAAATGCCACCCTACCATGTGCCTGGAAGGAGATATGAAAATGTGTGGTAATTGGCATTGACTGTTACCACCAGACCCCCTGCTCACCCACAGGGCTGAGCCTCAAGCCCAGTGAGTTGCCCAACCTTGTCTGGATCAGATCACCAGCCCCCCCAGCCCCTACTCCCCTCACTCCACATGGGTCTCCGCTGGATGCAGCCAAACCTTCCCTTTACATTCACTTGTCTCTGCTTCTCTGCCTTTCCTACAACTCCCACACTCAGAAATAACCTTCTACACTTGATACTAGATTTCTATCATGGAAACATGCTTTACACAAACAGCATTAATAGACAGAGTTGACTACAGAGAAAGATTACATCCTTTAGGTTTCCTGATCCAAAGCCCCGACTCCTCATTGCAAACCAGTTAAGACCAGTGGCTACCTGCCTCAATACTTACAGTGTCCATGTGCTTCTAAATGGGCTTCCAGGTGGCGCTAGTGGTAAAGAACCTGGCTGCCAACGCAGGAGAAGTAACAGACAAGGGTTCCCTCGGGAAGATCCCCTGGAGGAGGACGTGGCAACCCACTCCAGTACTCTTGCCTGGAGAATCCCGTGGACAGAGGAGCCTGGCAGGCTACATGAGATTGCAGAGTCATTCAGAACTGAAGCAACTTGGCACACAAACACATGCTTCTAAAAAAAATACAACTAATGGTGCAAGAGAATTGGAATAAGACAACATTCTATAATACAGAAAATCTCAATTTTGTGAAACAAAACGTTCATGGACATAACTTTTAATGGGTCTAAAAACTACTTCAAAGGGATAGAGGATTATTTCTGGAACATGGAAAAAGAATTGACTGATATTATGTTTTCAAAGTAGGAATGTGTGTATATTCTTTTTTAAGATATTTTTTTTTAATGTGGACCATTTTTAAAGTCTTTATTAAATTTGTTGCAGGAAGGGGGACCCATTCCAGGACCCAAAACTGGGCTCTTGTCTAACACTAGGAAATGAATTGTCCGAGGAGACATATGTGCTGACAAAGCAAGAGATTTTATTGGGAAAGGGCACCCGGGTGGAGAGCAGGAGGGTAAGGGAACCCAGGAGAACTGCTCTGCCGAGTGGCTCACAGTCTTAGGTTTTATGGTGATGGGATTAGTTTCCGGGTGGTCTTTGGCCAATCATTCTAATTCAGAGTCTTTCCTGGTGGCGCATGCATCACTCAGCTAAGATGGATGCTAGTGAGAGGGATTCTGGGAAGTGGACAGACACGCAGTGTCTCCTCTTGACCTTTCCCGATCTCTTCTGGTTGGCGGTGGCTTGTTAGTTCCGTATTCCTTATCAGGATCTCCTGTCATAAAACAACTCATGCAAATGGTTACTATGGTGCCTGACCAGGGTAAGCGGTTTCAATCAGTGTGCTTCCCCTAACAAATTTGTTACAACACTGCTCCTGTTTTATGTTTTGGTTTTTTTGGCCACAAGTCCCGTAAGATCTTAGCTCCCTGGATAGGAATCGAACCCTCACTCCCTGCAGGTGAAGTCATAACCACTAGACCACCAGGAAAGTCCCTGGATATTCTTTTAACTAGGAAAAAATTTTAAAGGTTTTTCAAGTCCTTCTGGATGGATATTTGGCATCCTCTCATTACCTTTAAATCTGTGTTGTAGACAAGAATCTTCACTTACATCTCACTAAACTCACTTTTACAGTGATAAAAATCTGGTTCATTCTCTCTGGGTAACCAAGGGGGAAAAGAGGTGAGGATGGGCTTAAGAGAGGTAAGGTGTCTGCTTAGATGACTGAACACTCCTAGAATGTTAGCCAGAATAATTGTCTCAACTCCCCAGCTCCTTACTGGACTACACAGAACTCATCTAAGGAAAGCCTTCAGACCCTCAAAGGCATCCTATTTGAAATTTAACAGTGTCCTCTGGGCAGTTATTGAAGCAAATGGTGTATTCTCCCCAATCCTGCTCTCACACAGCATCTAAAACAAGTAGATGACAAAGTTTTAGGTTACCAGGATGTCACAACACAGTCAGAGCTGGGCAGTGGCCTTGTGGGGAAGGAAAGAAAAACAGAGACTCCATTCAGGCTCCCTCTCTCCCAAATCAAATAGCTCACAGGGGAGCTGCCTCCCCATCCCGGGCCCCTGTTGCCCAGACTAGGTTCAAGTGTCCAGCTACGGGCACGCTTCATTGGGCACAACCTGACCACTCCCTGAAAAATATCTGCTGCCCTTCAGGCAGCCCCAAGCAGCTATGAACACACTAGGTTTTAGACACAACCAGAATTGATGCTTTTGAATTGTGGTGCTGGAGAAGACTCTTGAGAGTCTCTTGGACTGCAAGGAAATCAAACCAGTCAATTCCAATGGAAATCAACCCTGAATATGCGTTGAAAGGACTGATGTGGAAGTTGAAGGTCCAATACTTCAGCCACCTGATGCAAAGAGCTGACTCACTGAAAAAGACCGTGATGCTAGGAAAGATTATTGAGGGCAAGAGAAGGGAGTGACAAGAGGATGAGATGGTTAAATGGCATCATTGACTCAATGGACATGAGTGTGAGCAAACTCCAGGAGATAGTGAAGGACAGGGAAGCCTTGTATGCTGCATGCAGTCTATGGGATCACAAAGAGTCTGACATGACTGAGGAGCAACAACAACAGGCAGCCCTCAGTAGCTGCAGACACAATACATCTTCAGAATCCCTGGGTTTTAGGTCTCACCTTGGATTTTGATGTATGCCCAAAGTGGAAGTTTTTGGGGAAAAAAAAAAATCAACCCTTCCAGCTAACACTGAAAGCAAAAAAAGGAAGGGCAGGGGCTATAAGCACTAGCCCAGACAAGAACTTCCTTTCCTCCTTAGGCTGGGCTAAACTCAGAGGTCTAATTACCACCATTCACATCCTGAGCTCCTGAACAATTGCAATGCAAACCCAAGCACAGTACAGATGGAGCAAAAGCATCTCTTTTGAGAGGAGGTGTGATAAACCCCCAGGGCACAGTGGCAGAATCTGAGATTAAATCTCTAATCCATCCTAGCCAGCTGCATGGCCCAGGGCCAGTTGTTCCGGTCTCTTCATCCATACAATGGGATGACCACACCCAGGAGCAACTGCAGATTTGGTGTAGAAGAAAGGACTCTCAGAATTTCTTGTAGTCTAGTCCCTACAGAAGTGAAAGTCAGGGTGCTTTGTGTTAATCATGTTTTTAAATTCTCTATAGTTTATAACGGGCTTCCCTTGTAGCTCAGTTGGTAAAGAACCCACATGCAATGCAGGAGACCAGGGTTCAATTCCCGGGTCAGGAAGATCACCTGGAGAAGGAAATAATGCTTTGATATCTTGAGGACCTGGTTGGCTGGGGAGAGAGTGCCCCTCTAGGATTAGCTAGTTCCTAGAGAGAGCGAACAATTTGCCTGTGAGTATGCCTATGCAAACCAACCTGTGCAGAGCCCAAGTCTTCAACCACCTCCCTTACCTAATTCACCTGCCCGAAGCCAATCTTTCCTCTGCCCTAAATCACCTCAGGGTCAGGAGCTGGACAACTGGATATCACCCCGTAGTGCAGAGCCTGCCAAAATTATTCAAACTAGCCAATCCTAAAATATGTATCCCTCCCTACCATGCCATTCCTGCAGGATAGCAATAAAGTCTCCTGCCCTTGCTTTCTCCTGGCTCCTCTGCCTCTGACCAGCCCTGGTGCTTCCCATGTGGCCCTGAATGGCATGGTGTGTCCCCTCCTCTTAAAAAACTGTAATAAACTTCTTTCAATAGCAATGACCTCTCTGTATCATCAGTCCGTTACCTCTATAAGCAAAATCCGGGGTACAGTCAAAACACCCTTGCCATCCAAACTCTTAGGACTCACAATCAAAACCCAGGAACCAAAAAACTGCAGGAAATTTAGTGTTCCAAACTAGGATCCAAGTAAATTTGATTAACGGAGGATACTTGTATTATGTAATCTGAATCCTTAATACTCTCAAGATCAAAAGTGTTGTTGGGGGAAGCTTTCCTAGTGATCCAGTGGTAAAGAATATGCCTGTCAATGCAGGGGACACAGGTTCCATCCCTGGTCTGGGAAGATCTCACATACTGCAGAGCAGCTAAGTCCGTGCACCACAGCCACTTAGCAGGACTCCAGAGCTCAGGAATACAGCTACTAAACCCCGAGCGCCTAGGGCCCATGCTCTGCAACAAGAGGACCATTTCAGTGAGAAGTCTGCACCACAACTAGAGAGTAGCCCCCACTCTCCACAACTAGAGAAAGTCCTTGCACACCAATGAAGACCCAGGGCAGCCGTAAATATAGAAATAAATCTTTAAAAAAAAATAGGTGCTGTTTGTGACCAGCAGCTGTTCCCCAAATAGGGGACACAAACTAGATAAACCAAGAGCTACACATGTGTGAAGCTCCCTACTAAAAAGTTACAAAGCTGTATAAAGTACTGATCTGTACCTTCCAGTATGTACAATAGTGTGTGTGTCTGTGTGTGTGTGTGTGTCTGTGTCTGTGTATATCCTCAGTTGCTCAGTCATGTCTGTCTTTTTGTGACCCCATAGACTGTAGCCCACCAGCCTCCTCTGTCCTTGGACTTTTCCAGGCAAGAATACTAGAATGGGTTGCCATTTCCTCCTCCAGGAGATCTTCCCAACCCAGGGATTGAATCCACATCTCTTGTATCTGCTGCACTGGCAGATAGATTCTGTACCACTGTGCCACCCTGGAAACCCATATGTAGTAAAACATGAAAAATATACAATGAATATTATATACTATCAAAGTTTAGAGTAGCAAGAAGGCACCAACAATACCAACAGAAGTCAATGGAGAGTCAAACATAACAGCTTAAGGGAAATGAGAATGTTCTGGTCCAAGTCCGAGTCTGCGGTTGGTTCGCTAACATGGTTTTCCTACACATGCGTGGAACCCTTCACTTCACAGTCATCGGCACTCAGCCCCTTTGCCTCGCAGGCTGCT
This sequence comes from Cervus elaphus, assembly GCF_910594005.1. Taxonomy (NCBI): domain Eukaryota; kingdom Metazoa; phylum Chordata; class Mammalia; order Artiodactyla; family Cervidae; genus Cervus; species Cervus elaphus. The sequence goes on from NC_057839.1 coordinate 38,643,292, forward strand.
AGTGCCTCCTTCTTGGAATGCTCTCTGGCCCGAGGCTCAGCCTGTTGGCTGTGGCTGTTCCTACCATGGGCCATGTGCCACCCATGCTTCTGTGGGGCTTTGAATGTGTCTTCATTCCACCATTGATCCACTTCAGCACATCAACTGATAGCTTCCTGAGTGTTCAGCTGATGCATCCTTGAGGGAATGTGTTTCTGAGAATACAGTTCTAAGGCTGGAGACTGGGCCATGGGACTATGACTTGTCATTGGTCATTAGTTCAAGTTAAAAGAAGCCACTGAGGAAACTCAGTCCAAAAGTCAGCCATGCCAACCAGACGTGGGCCAAGTAAGCAGTGCTCTGGGTTAGCTTTCATTCTGGACCACTGACAGGGGTTTTGGTGAATGTCACAGTATGTGATTGGCTTTTCCTTAAGAACTGGAAAGTTATCTAAAGAATTCTCCATTTCCCCTTAAATGCTAAAAACATGTTTCCAATTTTGTTTACTTACTTACATGGCTCTTAAATTTGTTCAATGCTTCTTTAGTTGTCCTTTACAAAGCTCATGACAGAAATATCTGCTTTGACAGGAACCTCCCAGCAGGCAGTGCGTCCTCCCTCTCTTATTACCAAGACTGCAGGCGGTGGAATGTGTGTGGGCTACAGATTCAGATTGTGGCTTGGGTCTGATGGCCTCTCACCAGCTGTGTGACATTGAGCAAGTCACTAAACCCTTCTGAGCCTCTTCTCCTTTCAGAAAAAATGGTAGTAGTCATATCTTCCTCACAGGGTTGTTGTGAAGATTAAATGAAATAACACAGGTGAAGCCCTTAGTAGAGAGTCATGTACAACGCAAAAAATGGTCTTCTAGTCTAGTGCTAGCTAACAAATGCTCTTAAGTGCCTATAAAGCAAGATATAATGATAAAGTCCTTGATCTCAAAGATAGGGTAAACTACTGTTGTTAAGAGCTAGTGTAATGACTATGAAAGTGTACTAGCTGGGATGGATTAGGTTATGCTGCAGTAACAAACAACACCAACATCTCAGTGGCTTAAAACAATAAAGGTTTGTTTTTTTAGCTCATGTTACATGTCCATCATGAGCAGACTGGGGAGTGGGGAGAGTCTGAATTTCACTTCATCCTCATTCAGACATACAGGCTAACAGGGATTCCACCACATGCAAAGTAGTTGGTTGTCTTGGCAGAGGGAAGGAGAGATGGAGAATCCTACTGTAGCTCTTAAATATACTTTAGCAAAACATTATTCATATATTATTAGCCAGAGAGAGTCCCTGGCAATACAAAACTCCAGAAGGACAAGGAAGTATAGGCTTCCTGTAGACTCAGAAGTTGAGTGGAACCAGAGACTGATAAAACTACTCATTTCTTTCACAGAAGGTATATGGTGTATGGTGAGATCATAAAGAAAGGAAAGCATAAGGTTGCCTTACATTTCCAGAGAGCCTTTGTCAGGGAGAGAATGCTTGTGATGAAACTTCAGAAATGAAGTATAGGGTTTCCCTGGTGGCTCAGTGGTAAAGAACCTACCTGCCAATGCAGGAGACACAGATTCCATCCCTGACCCGGGAAGATCCCACATGCTGCAGAGCAACTAAGCCTGTGCACACAAATATTGAGCCTGTGCTTTAGAGCTTAGGAGCTGCAACCAATGAAGCCTGTGAGCCCTTGAGCCTGTTCTCCTCAACAAGAGAAGCCACCCCAAGGAGAAGCCTGAGCACCGCAACTAGAGAGTAGCCCCAACTCTATGCAACTAGAGAAAGTTCACGCAAGCAACGAAGACCCAGGACAGCCAGAAATAAAATTAATTAATTTTTAGAAAAGAAACGAATTACAACTTGCCAGATCAGCAAGGAACAGGAGGTGCCCTGGACAGAGGGACTATTGTGTACAAAGCCTTGGAGGCCTTTGAGAGCATGATGCTCCCTGGGAACAAGTAATTTCATGTTCACAGGAAGAAAAAAGGGTGATCTGTGAAGAAGGGGGAACTGAGCTTGGACAAGTGCTAGATCATGTCACAATAAGGAGCTGAGACTTAATCATACAGGTGATGGGGGAGAGGCAGAAGCCTTGGAAGGTTCTGACAAAGGAGAATGCTAGCTCATCTTTTTGGTCAACACATATTTACTGAGTGTTTAGTAAGAACAAAGCACTGTTCAAGGAATTGGGGATATACTGGTGAACAAAGTTCTGCCTTCATGGAACTCAAATGCCAATGGCAGAAAAAGCCCTGTCGCAGCAGTTAGGGCCCTGGATTAGAAGGGGCTGGTTGAGCTGAGAAGCAGAGAAAGCAGGGAGGAGGTTATTGCAATAGTAGAGATGAGTAATAACGTGGGCCTAAAGTCCACTAGTGAGAGTGAAGAGATGGGAACAGATAAGAGACAGTTGAACGAATCAGCAGGACTTGAGGATGATGCTATGGAAGAGTTAAGAAGTGGGAGAAGTTCAGCATGACTCTCTGTTTTCCTGCTTGAACAATTAGATGAATGTCAGCACCCTTCACCAAGACTGAGAACTCAAAAGGAAGAACATATAACAAAGATGATGAGTTTTGTCGTAAGTTTATTGACTTTGACATGTTTTTTGCTGAAAGGAATTTTGATGTATTTGGGACTCAAGAGATGGCTATACACTGAAAACATATATATTGGGGGACAAACAGAAGAGAGCAGAAACAATGGGGAGAATCCAAATTGTTGACAAGTGTGTATCTTCTCTTTAAAACACAATTAATACAAAGCACCCTGACTTTCACTTCTGTAGGGACTAGACTACAAGAAATTCTGAGAGTCCTTTCTCTTCCTCTCAAGACCTCATGGGGTTATATGGGCAAATACATCTGCAAGTAGAGCTACACATTCAAAAATTTTCCATTTTGATAAGAAATGGAAATCTTATAGTTTATAAGTTTATGCCTATTGTTTAAAAGAAAATAATTGAGAAAAAGAATGGCATTAGACTTATCAAATTCAATGCAGGAATCTAGAAGATCATGAAGAAATGCCTTCAAATTTCTAAGAGAAAATGGTTTTGAATCTAAAATTCCAGACTCATCCAAATTTCCAATCAAGTGCAAGGATAAGTGAAAAACATTTAGTTGAGCAAGGACTCAAAAAATTTGACTTCAAAAAAAAAAAAAAATTTGACTTCAATGCGCTCTTTAGAAGCATTCAGGAAATTTCTTCACCAAACAGGAATACCCAGTGGATCTAGAGAAAAAGGGATCTGACCAAAGTAGGAGGAAAGAGAGCTATGGTGCAAAGTATTGAGGAAAAGCAAAGGGGAGAGTTGAAATGTGACCAGAGAGAATTGAGCATTTGGGGAACTCTGTTAGGTTTGTGACAGATATAATGCTGCACTCAGGGAAAAATAAAAGAAATAATGAATATTTGCATGAAAGAATCTGCAAGTGAGTATTCGGGGCAATTATTGACTCTAGGAGAAATAGGAATGATACAAGAAAGTAAATATTATCAAAAACCCTCCTCTTGGGTTAAAAATGAATAATATTAATATGGTAACATTTTAAATGCTGCTAGTTTAATAGAAAATATAACTATCTTAGAGGGATCAGAGAGGGAAGTGCAAGGAGGTACAATGTAGCCACATCCTCACCTACATTAGAAGAAATTGTTAATTTCAGACATCACCTGAAATTGATGTATGAAGAACTAGCTATCTAAAATATTCTAGAAATGAAGGGATAACTATGGAAAGAAACTGCCAGAATAATTAAAAAGTATTGCCTGTGCAGAGTAGAAATGCACATAGGGTAAAGGTGGAAGGTGTAGGAGGCAGATTTTTACATTTTATGTCTTTCAGAACAGTTTCTTTTTCAAACTTTAAGTTTTTTATTCTGTACTGAGGTATAGCCATTAACAATGTCATGGTAGTTTCAGGTGAATAGCGAAGGGACTCAGCCATATGTTTACAGGTATCCATTCTCCCCCATAGAACAATTTCAACAGAATTTTTAAGAAAAAGGATAGACATATAGAGGACTATGGAAGGAAGGGAAGAATGAGAAGCAAAGGACCCTGAGAATTCTGAGGAACACCAACACTATAAAGACTTAAGAAATTAACAGCAAAGAGATGGAAGAGGAACCAGCAGAAAATGTCCCTCAGAAACTAGAGGAATGACATTATCTGAGTTCCTACCTGCCGTGAAGTCACAGGCAGGTTTGAGACTGTTACTGAGGAACTATCAATGATAAAGAATTTGCCTGCAATGCGGGAGACCCAGGTTCAAACTCTGGATTGGGAAGATCCCCTGGAGAAGGGAATGGCAACCCACTTCAGTATTCTGGCTTGGAGAATTCCATGGACAGAAGAGGCTGGTGGGCTACAGTCCATGGGGGTTGCAAAAAGTCAGACACGACTGAGCAACTAACACACATACACATACATACGTACACACACACGCATCCCACTTATATCCATTTATAATTAACCTCTACGTAGATGTGAACTGAAAGTTGCTCAATCATGTCCCATTCTTTGAGACCCCATGGACTGTAGCCTGCCAGCATCTTCTGTCCATGGAATTCTCCAGGCCAGAATACTGGAGTGGGTAGCCACTCCCTTCTCCAGGGGATCTTCCCAACCCAGGATCAAACCCAGGTCTCCTGCACTGCAGGTGGGTTCTTTACCATCTGATCCACCAGGGGAGCCCAAGAACGCTAGAGTGCATAGCCTATCCATTGTCCAGTGGATGTTCCCAACCCATGAATCAAACTGGGGTCTCCTGCATTGCAGGCAGATTCTTTACCAGCTGAGCTACCAAGGAAGCCCTCTACATAGATGGGCCAGGACCTAAAAGCAGCTCTGGAATTATAAGATGTTGAGCAGTAGTTCTTCTTGCACTATTACCAGAGCAGCTAAATGCATCCCTGGCCCAGGGAAAGCAGCTGGAGCTAACAACATCTCTCAGAAACTGCTTGGCTGCCCTGCACCTTCCCTAAGCTCCCTGCCTCCCCGTCTGCCGGCCCTCACTCCCTGGTAGGACAGGACCTTGGGCTCCTGTTTCAAAGGTAGGATTCCGGGACTCTCTATGGCTTCCACTCAGATATCTTGACCCTTACTTCATCCTGAGACTCTTGTCCTTTGCCTCTTGGACTGGATCTGACATTCACTAGGTGCTGTCTGGGTGTCCCCATCTGCTCCTGGGGTTTGCTCCCACCCACCACCACACATGACAGGAATAGTTCATGGAGCAGATGTAACTTTGCTTTTCCTGACATAACAGCTGTCCAACTCTTGGAGGGCTTTTCATTGGTCATCCTCTAGGTAAACTCCTTTAGTCAGTCAGTCAGTGTTAGTCACTTCAGTCATGTCCAATGCTTTGCAACACCATGGACTGTAGCCCGCCAGGTTCCTCTGTCCATGGGATTCTCCAGGTAAGAGCACTGGAGTGGGTTACCATTTTCTTCTTCCTTCTGCTCCTTTACAGCTGGATAACGTGGCCATAGGTTGTTTATAGATATACTGGTTCTCTAATTAGGGCTTCCTGGGTTGTTCAGCTGGTAAAGAATCTGCCTGCAATGCAGGAGACCCCGGTTCATTTCCTGGGTCTGGAAGTTCCCCTAGAGAAGGGATAGTCTACCCACTCCAGTATTCTTAGGCTTCCCTGGTGGCTCAGACAGTAAAGAATCTGCCTGCAGTGCAGGAGACCTGGGTTCCATCTCTGGGTCGGGAAGATCCCCTGGTTGAGGGCATGGCAACCCACTTCAGTATTCTTGTCTGAAGAATTCCCATGGACAGAGGAGCCTGGCAGGCTACAGTCCATGGGGGCAGAAAGAGTCAGGCATGACTGAGTGACTAAGCAGAGCACAGTATAATTCTCTAATTCATATAATTAGTACTAATTCTCTAATTACTGACAGCTGGATCATAAGGAAGGCTAAGCACCAAAGAATTGATGTTTTCAAATTGTGGTGCTGGAGAAGGCTCTTGAGAGTCTGTTGGACAGCAAGAGTTTGAGCCAGTCAGTCCTAAAGGAAATCAACCCTGAATATTCATTGGAAGGACTCATGCTGAAGCTGAAGTTCCAATATTCTGGCCACCAGATGCGAAGAGCCAACTCATTGGAAAAGACCCTGATGCTGAGAAAGATAGAGGGCAAGAGGAGAAGGGGGCGACAGAGGATGAGATGGTTGGATGGACACTGAGCAAATGCTGGGAGATGGTGAAGGATGGGGAGCCCGGCCTGCTGCAGTCCATGGGATTGCAAAGAGTCAGGTGTGACTTAGCAACTGAACAACAACAATTCTCTAATTGGATATTAAAAGCACTAGTTCTTTTTTAAAAAGCATTAATTCTTTAGAGTAGGAAGAAATGTGGTGAGAGAGGCCATAACAGTACTTGCAGGCTGACAACTGAAAGAGCAGAATGTTCTTAAAGTATAGAAGGTAAAGACACTCAAGAGAAGCTCCATCACACAGCACCTGTGAAACGAAGGACATACCAAAGGTACTTGTAGATGATTTAACCTGAGAGACAATTTGAAGGGATGCGAGAAAGTCTTCAAGAAGCACATGGAAGGGGGACAGTCACCGATGATCAAGCTGGTTAAATGTGGGCAAGCTGGGATATTATAATCATAATGGTATTTAGTCAGTTCTTGCTGTGTGTTGGGCTGTAAACACTTTGCCCTTATTAGCTCACTTAATCCCCACTAAAACACTGCCAGGTCAGTATTATGATTTTTATCATTCCCACTTCACAGAGGAGGAAACTGAGGCAAGGATCTAACTGCCCTAAGGCCCACAGCTGACAGAGGTGGGGTTTGAACCCAGGTAGCACAGTCTAAAAATGCTCTCCTAAGCTTAACTGTAGTGTGAGTTACACAAAGAACATGTACATATATCCAGGCTGAGAAGCAGTCCCGCCTTTGTAAGGATTATAGTATAGAGCTCAGAACAGAGGATATGGAAGCTGACCAAGGACATGAACACATACATGGCTTCCCATCTCCTAGGGAGACTGAAATCCTGACAGGAAATCCTATAGACAGGCATCCAAGCATCCAAGAATCCAAGCAGAAACAGCTATTGATACATCTTAAGGAAAGCTAACTCTTATCGCCAACTCTGAGCACAGAGTGAGCTTAGCAAACCTCTCTGTTCCTTGGCAGACAGGGCCCTGGGTTCCCAGTACTGACATCCTGAAAAGTTAGGTGTGTGTGGGTGTGTGCGCTCCATCACTCAGTTGTTTTCGACTATTTGTGACTCCATGGACTACAGCCACTAGGCTCCTCTGTCCATGGGATTCTCCAGGCAAGAATACTGGATCAGGTTGTCATTTCCTACTCCAGGGGATCTTCCCAACCCAGGGATCAAACCCGCATCTCCTGCATCTCCAGTATTGGCAGATGGATTCTTTACCACTGAACCACCTGGGAAGTCCTGAAAAGTCACATATCCTGATGTAAAAGCCCAGTAGTACAAAATTCAGGGCAAAAAAAAAATGTGAATCATATTCTAACAAACTGAACCTGTCATTTAGAGGCCTTTGTGGCTCTTTTTAAATAAAATTCTTAACACGAGGTCCCAATTCTGAGCTTGCAAATCTGTAGCTAAATTTTACTCTAGGGGCAAAGAACTTTCCAGGTGAAGCCAGATGCATCCTTGGATAATTCAGAGAAATAGTTCATGGAAAAAGAACTGCAAGCTTTGTTGAAAAGAACTCTCACTGCTTGTTCAGCATCAGCATGAGAGCCCTCATCTTGAATTGTTCTCAATTTCTGATTTGTTTGAAAATCAATCCAAATGTCTCCCCACCAGTCCCATTCTCATCTAGTAAATTTTATTAAGCAATAAATTCACATCAAACACTACTCATTGAGAAACTTCAGATGAAACTAGTCAAATTCACTATACAGTGGACACTCTGAGGAAATCAACATTGCTCCTTCACATTTTTTCATAGGGAATGCCACTGATATCTGGCCCCCCCGCCCAACACTTTCTTGTGGGGCATGACTCCCAGGAAGGGGTCTTGACACAGAGAGGGAGTAAAAGCCTTTCAGAGCTGAGACTTCTGCATTAAAAAGCCATGTGGCTCCAGCCACACTTTTAGTATTCTTAGCTCAAGACCTGTAGTTAAGTCCAGACTTCACGGACGACTGCTGAAGGCACCCAGCTGCAAGCTTCCTTGCCAAAAACCCAAAGCAGTATGTTCAAGGTGCTTCCTGGCTCTGACTCAGCCAGTATGGAAGGACCCCATGTTGACAGTAGTGTAGGAACAGCTCTGAGCCTTCTCTAAGAGCGCTCTGGAAAGCATTATCCTACCCAAAGGGGATGAAAGTCTCTTTGAAAGCATTTGCCTAGCCTGCTCAGAGATGAAGACAAAAACCATAACACATGGGAAGGACCAATATCCCACAAACTGCTGATTGATATTATCTGGGTGTTCTGCTTTTGAAAACCTTTTGCTTGTAAAAGAAAAACACGTTCCCATCACTAACTGTCCCTGGAGCAAGTCATCTGCCCTTTCACAAGGATCTCATCGTAAAATGAAGAGTTTAATTATAGATGATTCCTGCAGTCCCATATGGTCTAGTAATAACAAATGTCAAAAGTGGTCAAATACTTACAATTTCATATGGCTCGACATAGCATGTACACACACCACACACCACACACACACACACACACTCACTGCGCATCAAACCTTACAAACATTTCCTCATTCATTTGGTAAAAATGCATTGCTAGCCAGATGCCAAGCATTCTTCCAGGCACTTAAAATACAGCAGCGAACAACGCGAGACCTGCTTACCTGGAGCTTACTTTCCAGGATTGGCCAGAAGCAAAATAATCAAGCAATACATATCAGGTAGTGATAAGTGCCATGGAGAAAAATAAAAATGGATGGAGACTGTCAGAGTTGGGTTGGATGTTCTATTTGAAATATTGGTAAAGGCCTCTGAATAAGAGGAAGTTTGGTGTGGAATTTAAAAAATGAAACAAAACTGTGAATATAACAAATTGGAACAGACTCACGGATAAAGAGAACAAACTAGTGGTTACCAGTGAGGAGAGCGGAGGGGAGAGGGGCGTTAGAAGGGCAGGGGAGGACTCTTTGCAACCCCATAGACTAGCCCACCAGGCTCGTCTGTCCATGGGAATTCTCCAGGTAAGAATACTGGAGTGGGCGGCCATGCCCCTCCTCCAGGGGATCTTCCCAACCCAAGGATTGAACCCAGGTCTCCCACATTGCAGGCAGATTCTTTACTGTCTAAACCACTGGGGAAGCCCAAGAAGTACGAAGTATTAAGTATAAAAAAAAGCTACAAGGATATATTGTACAACACAGGGATATAGTCAATATTTTATAGTAACTCTAAATGGAATAAAACCTTTAAAACTTGTGAATCACTATGTTTGACACTTGAAACATATATATTTTTAAAAAGATGCCATTTGGGTATATACGGTAAAGGAGGAAGCCACTGGACATTCACGGAGAGGAGGTTCAGGTGGAAGCCACACTATGTGCAAAGGCCCTGAGAGAGAAACATCTTGACCTATTCAACAGTCCAAGAACAGCAAAGACATTAATGTGGCTGGGAAAGAGAGTGACCAACAGGGAGAGTGGAAGGAAATAAACCACAGAGATCATCAAGGTCTGGCAAATTTTCACTCTGAGTGAGATGGGAATCCACTGGAACATTTGGAGCTTTAGAATGGTGTGATCTGATATATGTGCTTAAAAGATTGTTCTCACTAATGTAATGTAACAAGTAGACTTAGAGGGACAAGGGTCTCCCTCTAAGCAAAGGACCAGTCAGGAGGCCACTGCAATAATACATATGAGGAAGGAGGGTGGCTTGGATCAGGTGAGAACAATGGAGCTGATGAGAACTGGATATGTGGGGAAGGTAAAGTCAATAGGGTTTGCTAACTAACATACAGCATGGGGAGGGTGAGAGAGAGGACTCAAGGAGGATGCCCAGACTTTACACTTGAATAAGTGGAGTGATGGTGTTTCCCTTTACTGGCCTGGGAGACACTAGGGAAGGAATATACGTAAGGTGGTAGGAGATAGAAATCTGCATGTTCCATTTCAGGCAGGAGAAATCTGAGATGCTCTTTAGATATCTTATGTAACTGTGATAGTAATACCGTAGGCTTCTAGAATCTTCTCCGGAGAATTTAAAATATAATCCCCACAGAGTGAAGTCAGAAAGAGAAAAAGCAAATATCATGTATGAATGCGTGTGTAGGGAATCTAGAAAAATGGTACTGATGAACACACACAGGGCAGGCACAGAGATGTACACAGAGAACGGACTTGTGGACACAATGCGGGAAGAACTAACTCAGAGAGTGGCGTGGACACATAGACACTACCACGTGTAAAACAGGCAGCTAGTGGGAAGTTGCTCTTTAGCACAGCAGGCTCATCTCGGTGCTCTGTGATGACCGACCTAGAGGGGAAGGTGGGAGGGAGACCCCAGAAGGAGGGGATATACGTATACTTAGCTGATTCACGTTGTTATACAACAGAAACAACAAACAAATTACCCGCCAGTTAAAAATAAATTTTAAAAATAAAATTAATTAAATAAATAAAAATTAAATTTAAAAGCAAACTAATTAAATAAAATATAATCCCCAGTGACAACCTTCTACTTAGGAACTGTGCAGAGAATACCTGTGACCAAGGGTTTACTAGCAAATGTTTAACAACCTGTTCTCAAGGGGAAAAAGATTCATTTGTAACAATCTGTCAGTTTCCATGGTGTGAATTAAATACTCCACCCTGGCCAATTTCAAGCTGGCAGTGTGAGGTCAGCGCATGTGGAGAGGGGAAGGACGAGTACAAGGGCTCTCCTAACCCAGTGTGAGCAGCAGGCTCAGCGGGCACTGCAGTGACCTTCCCCAGGCCCCCACACTCCTCAGAAGGCAAAGTAGGGACAATTTTCAGCAGGGAGGGAATGGCTCTAGGCAGTTATCCTTTAAACACCTTTGCAGGGGTTTTGAAAAAACAGGTTGTGAGAAAGCCTGAGGCATTTGTATTATAAACAGCTGCCTTATTGTTGTAACAGACTCATCCAAGATCTGACATTAATTATCTCTAATGCAAAACAAATCTGCTCTCAAGTTTCAATGGGGGTAGAGCAGGACGGGTCTGCTCTCAATGGGGGTAGTCACAGGTCCCAGGGATGGTCCACAAGTCATTCTGAAAGAAAGGAAAACTCCATCCTCTACATTTGTTTCTGGTTTCTGAGCTCAGACGGAGAAGGCAATGGCAACCCACTCCAGTACTCTTGCCTGGAAAATCCCATGGATGGAAGAGCCTGGTAGGCTGCAGTCCATGGGGTCGCTAGGAGTCAGACATGACTGAGCGACTTCACTTTCACTTTTCACTTTCATGCTTTGGAGAAGGAAATGGCAACCCACTACAGTACTCTTGCCTGGAAAATCCCATGGACGGAGGAGCCTGGTAGGCTGCAGTCCATGGGGTCGCTAGGAGTCAGACATGACTGAGCGACTTCACTTTCACTTTTCACTTTCATGCATTGGAGAATGAAATGGCAACTCACTCCAGTATTCTTGCCTGGAAAATCCCAGGGACGGGGGAGCCTGGTGGGCTGCCGTCTATGGGGTCACACAGAGCCAGACACAACTGAAGCGACTTAGCAGCAGAGCTCAGAATCCCTTTCTAAAATAGATCATACCTGGATCATTTTCAACTTTGAGGTGAGAAAATAATTTGCTCTAGGCTTTAACCAGCTCCTGGAAAGAACTATTTTCTCAGGGCCATGATTGACATTAAATTTGCTTTATTAGATAGTTGTTCAGTTAGCAAACTAAAGATTCTTTATTTCCATCTCCACTCTAGAACAAGGGTTCTTTTTGTTTTGTTTTTTAAATGTGGACCATTTTAAAAGTCTTTATTGAATTTGTTACAATATGCTTCTCTTTTACTTCTTAGTTTTTCGGTCTTGAGGCACATGGGATCTTAGATCCCTGACCAGGGATTGAACGAGCACTTCCTGCATTGGAAGGCGAAGTCTTAACCACTGGACCATCAGGGAAGTCTCTAGAACAGGGGCTGGAAAATTATTTCAGCACACTCATGCCATGTAGGGGTAGTGGGTTGCCCACATGCAGAGATTCAGATCTAATTGGTTGGTAAGACCTGGGAGTGGGGCTTTTTTTCTTTTTTTTTTCATAATCCCTAGCTGATTCTAATGAGTAGACAAGGCTGAGAACCACTGCAAGTTCAAGTAACCAGTGACCAGTAACCAGCTCAAGTTCAAGAGCTCTCTGCTCTGCTTGGTCACTCAGTCGTGTCTGACTCTTTGCAAAGCTGTGGACTGTAGCCCACCAGACTCCTCTGCCCATGGGGATTCTTCAGGCAAGAGTACTGGAGTGGATTGCTATGCCCTCCTCCAGTGGATCTTCCCAAACCAGGGATCGAACCCAGGTCTCCTGCATTGCAGGCGGATTCTTTACAGGGAAACCCTGTTTCCGCCACTTAGCATGTGTCCTTGGAAAGGCTGTTGACCAAGGTGGACTCGGAGGTCAGGACAGATGGTCCTGGCTCACTTGTCCACCTAACATTCATTTTGGCTCCGACAGGGGAGCTGTATCATAGGCGGTTCCCTTGACACCTGTCCAGGAAGCCCCCTGCATGGTGTGAGGGCACGTTTCAAAAGAATGGCAGCCAAGGGCTGATGCTGCTTTTGACTGCTCAAAGAGCTGGTAAAACATCTTTATAAGGGATACCTGAGCAAAACATGGCTGGATCACGGATTTGCCCAAAATAAAGCATCCTGTCTGGGATGGAGAGTCAGGCTGATGCAATCCTAACCTTTCCTAACTCTCCCACCTGAGTTTAGTTTCCTGGTTTTACCACCTTACAAGTTGCAGTAGGCCTCATGGAAACCCAACATTCTCCAAATCACTGAAATTTCACATGGTTCCTGACCAAACAATAAAGCAAAGTTCAATTAAGAAATTCATTCTAAAATTAAGCAATGCTTAACTGCCTGACCTTTGGAGTTATTAAGAGTAAGGGTCCCCGGGGCCCTCTCTGGTGACTCAGTGGTAAAGAATCTGCCTGCCAGTGCAGGAGACACGGGTTTGATCCCTGATCTAGGAAGATTCCCACATGCCGTGCAGCAACTAAGCCCGTGCATCACAAATATTGAGCCTGTGCTCTAGAGCCCAGGAGCTGCAAGTACTAAAGCCCAAGTACCCTAGAGCACGTACTCCACAATAAGAGAAGCCTCTGCAATGACAAGCCTGTGCACCACAAATAGAGAAAAGCCTACACTAAGCAATGAAGACCCAGCACAGCCAAAAATAAGTAAAATGATTAAAAAAAAAAAAAAAAAGAGTAGGGGTCCCTTCCATGAACACTGGCAGCTAATGGCCATTTGCACCAGTCTTCTTACAGTGTTAGTAAGTCTACATAGCCTCCTTCCTGCCCTCCCTCCCAAGCCAGAACAACCCCATGCCCCGCCCTGCCCCTATGCACATGCTCCCCCACTCACACACAGGCACCAACTCAGGAGCCAAAGCTTCAGAGAGAAGACAACAGCAAACAGCAGGGTGGATGGAGAACGGATAGTAAGAGCTGGTGGTCCAGCCGAAGGACAAAGGTACAGAAAATGACTGTTTCCAAGGAGGATGAGGAAAGTCTGCCCTGGAGGGCAGAGCCCAGCCAAGGGTGAGCCCCACAGGATGTAGGGCCTGGCATGGCCTGAGGGAGCCAACCACCCGAGGAGTCGGAACTGGCTCAGGGCAGGCAATGGGGGGCCTCCACTTATCACACCACAGACACTTCCGGCCCATCTTCCACCTCCTAGTGTGTCTCCAGGGGAGGCTGGAGGGGAAGACGCCCTCCTCTGCCAGTGGTTACAGAGGCTTTTGATTAAAGCCTCTGGAATGGAAGCTTTGTCTTTTAAATCCCTCAAAACAGTTTCCAAAAAAAAAAAAAAAAAAAAATGTAGATAGAACAAGAAGGGGAGCAGAATGCTCAGGGCTTCAGCCTGCAAAGGCCAGATGCGAGAAGCAAATAAATTCAACGCTTTCAACAGGAGAACAGGGTGATGCTGCCAAGCGAGGCAGGGGAGGGGATTCTCTGGTTTTCTTACCTCTCTTCTCACCCAAGAACACACGTTATGAATTTCATGGAAATAGATGGTGGGATGAATCAGTTATATTCACCAGGTCACCCTTCTCCAAATACAATCACCGGTTTAGCAAATCAGGTCTCTTGCCTGTGCTGGTACCTCTGTCTGATAAATTCCTTCCTGATTGTTGTTCAGTCGCTCAGTTGTGTCTGACTCTTTGCGACCCCATGGACTACAGCGTGCCAGGCTTCCCTGTCCACTATCTCCAGCAGTTTGCTCAGACTCATGTTCGTTGAGTCGGTGATGCCATCCAACCATCTCATCTTCTGTCGCTCCCTTCTCCTCCTGCCCTCAATCTTTCCCAGCATTGGGGTCTTTTCCAATGAGTCAGCTCTTTGCATCTTATCCTAGCTCAAATGTCACCTCTTCTGTGAAGCCTTCATGGACTCCCCCAGGTAGAACCTATGGCTCTTTCTCCTATGTTCCCAAGACCTTCCTCCATACTCTCCAAGGACATAGACTGTCATCTAGCTACGTTCTGTCTCCCCAAGTGAACTAGGAGCTCCCAGGGGTAAGAGCTAGACCTTGTTCATTTTCTTATCCCCAGTGCCTAATAAACACTTACTAAGGGAACAGATAGATGGACACAAAGATACCGGAGGAATTCAGGTACCGGAGGAATTAGAGGCCACTGCTCTAAAAGGGAATCTTCATCCACAGGAGACACAAGGGTTGCACAACCCCAAGGCAGACTTTTCCATTGGCAGCGAGTCATCTTTTCTGAAAGTCTGGAAGGACTGTCAGCAAGATCTCTGCCAGTCTCCTCTGTGTCTCCCTCTATTTATACCCTGGGGCCAGGAGACAGGAGGAGGCTGCCTGAACTCAAGGACAATGATCAGCAAGCAATACCTTTGCTGCATTTATTCTTGGCAAGGATCCCCAGAGGTTAGGTTTCCTTTGGAAAGCAGCTGCTGAGAGAGGGAAATTCCAGTTTTTTAACTCTTCAGCTATTTCCAAAGAAATTGACAGAAACTTTAAATATCTGCTAAGTAGTCCTTAAGGCACCAAAATTTACCCTTAGGCAAAATGACCATAGGCATTGCAAAAGTTCTTGACTCAAAAAAAAAAATTTTTTTCAGGTTACTGGTAAGGGAGAAGCAAAAATAAATAAAAAAGAATAAAACTGAAAGAGTCTCTAAGAGAACAAAAAACTTAAGGGATGGTAATATAAAATCACCATCCTATCCAAGTATTTTAACTGTGTAATCGAACAGAAAAAGAGCTTGGTAAAATACTTAGGCTTACACTTAATGGACCTAAAAACAAATATATACATACATGTAACTAGTATAGCAACCATTCACCTAACTTTAACCTAATTTGCTAAAATGTTGTTTTAATCCCTTTTAGGGAAAGTGGCAAAAGCTACAGAAACTAAGAGCACACATTTAGATGTCAGACTTGAACTGAATCTTGTGACCTTCCAGCTGCGTGACCTTCCAGCTGCAAAACCTTAAAGCAAGTTCCTCAAGCCCTCAGCCTCAGTTTCTTTAGTTATAAAATGGGCTGTTTTAAGTCTTCCCGAGGTGCTGCACATAAAAGGTCTCCACGCAGGTGCAGACCAAGAAAGTGCTCAGGAAATGGTAAGTAGCAGTATTAGCAAGAGAGGTTCTCAGAATCATTATGACCATCATCACAATAACAAGTAAAGAAATGGATGACAGGACTTTAGAAAGAAAGGAAAAAGTTCTGAATTTTCTTCTGTCACTTCATGTGTTTATCAGATGCATTGGTCTCTGTAGAATCCCCCAAGAATGATAGAAAGATCCAATTATAGTCACAGAATTACCCAGGAAGGATATTAACACCTTTGATCAAGCTTTCTATTAAATAGTTGAGACAAAAGGGCTTCTTTTCTAAACATTCAATTCCCAGGAAAACTCCACACCCTAGTAGTCTAGTTCTTCTAAATTTGATTTGTTCATTGGTTCCAGAGGCCTGAGAGGCTGCCTAATACAGATTTCCTTCTAGAAGTCACATAAGAAGAGTTTCCAGTTATTATTTCCCCAACCGCTTGGAGGAATTGAATATATACCCCAAGAGGAGACCCATCTTTGGCACTGAAAGTAAAGCCCTAACCCAATGCCAAGTTTGTGGACATTGTAATAATAGATGCAGTTACTGAAAACAGCACTTTATCATCAGAGGCTGGAAAGACTCAATAGGAAAAAATTGTCCTCAATTGCATTACAGGTTTTCAAGGGCTAAAGACCAACCATTTAAATACAACTGTATGGTTTTGTGTGTGCATGTGTATGAGTACACATGTGCAAGCAATGAAAGCAGGTTTGAGGATTGTGAGACATGCCTCACACCTGACTCTTCCTGTCATGTCAACGACACTCTACTCACACACGTCAGTTCACCTACACCAGAGAGGACAAGAAAAAGGAAAGGAAGACCTTAGAGCACCCATGAAACTCAGCCAGCTTACAAGTATGAGTGCAGAGTCCACTTGCGCTGCTCTAACAGAATATCACAGATTAGGTGGCTTAATAACAACCAAAGTGTATTTCACTTCTGGAGGCTGGGAAGTCCAAGATAAAGGGCCTGGTAGATTCAGCATCTGGTGAGAACCATTTCCTAGTTCACAGACAGCCTATGTCTTCATAGGAGCACTCTGGGGTCTCTTTGATAAGGGCACTAATTCCGTTCTCAGGGACTCCACCCTCATGACCTAATCACCTCCCCAAAGCCTCACCTCTTAGTAATATCACACTGGGGGTTAAGATTTCAACATACAAATTTTGGGAGAACACAAACATTCAGTCTCTAGCAAGTACCAATAATCAAGAAGATGCAAATAAATTAAAATGGCACATTTCTATGAAATTCATTTTTATCTGACTTCAGAATAAATAAATTGGTATTTGGATTAGAAATTTTTGTTCTTTTCTTTTGCAATTAACCTTTATCAGTTGAGTTGAGGAGATTGGCAATTACAATATAATGACTTTCCATGAACACAGACCAATTAATGATAGCAGAATTACATTTGGTAAGAGGAAGAAGACATTCTTGGATGAAAAACCTGGATAAAAGATTGGATAATGGTAGATAATTAGGAGTTGGCTTATTATGCATCTCCATATTATATATCAATTCAGTTCAGTCACTCAGTCATGTCCAACTGTTTGCAACCCCAGGGACTGCAGCACACCAGGCTTCCCTGTCCATCACCAACTCCCGGAGTTTACTCAAACTCATGTCCATCAAGTCATTGATGCTATCCAACCATCTCATCCTCTGTCGTCCCCTTCTCCTCCCACCTTCGATCTTTCCCAGCATCAGGGTCTTTTCTAGTGAGTCAGTTCTTTGCATCAGGTGGCCAAAGTATTGGAGTTTCAGCTTCAGCATCAGTCCCTCAAATGAATACTCAGGACTGATTTCCTTTAGGATGGACTGGCTGGATCTCCTTGAAGTCCAAGGGACTCTCAAGAGTCTTCTCCAATACCACAGTTCAAAAGCATCAATTCTTCGGTGCTCAGCTTTCTTTATAGTCCAACTCCCACATTCATACATGACTACTGGAAAAGTCATAGCTTTGACAAGATGGACCTTTGTTGGCAAAGTAATGTCTCTACTTTTTAATATGCTGTCTAGGCTGATCATAGCTTTCTTTCCAAGGAGCAAGCATCTTTTAATTTCCTGGCTTCAGTCACCTTCTGCAGTGATTTTGGAGCCCCAAAAAATAAAGTCTGCCATTGTTTCCCCAACTATTTGCAATGAAGTGATTGGACCAGATGCCGTGACCTTAGTTTTCTGAATGTTGAGTTTTAAGCCAACTTTTTCACTCTCCTCTTTCACTTTCATCAAGAGGCTCTTTAGTTCTTCTTCGCTTTCTGCCATAAGGGTGGTGTCATCTGCACATCTGAGGTTATTGATATTTCTTCCAGCAATCTTGATTCCAGCTTGTGCTTTATCCAGTCCAGCATTTCTCATGATGTGCTCAGCATATAAGTTAAATAAGCAGGGTGACAATATGCAGCCTTGATGTACTCCTTTTCCTATTTGGAACCAGTCTGTTGTTCCATGTCCAGTTCTAAGTGTTGCTTCTTGATTTGCATACAGATTTCTCAGGAGGCATGTCAGGTGGTCTGGTATCCTGATCTCTTGAAGAATTTTCCACAGTTTGTTGTGATCCCCACAATCAAAGGCTTTGGCATAGTCAATAAAGCAGAAGTATATGTTTTTCTGGAACTCTCTTGCTTTTTCAAAGATCCAATGGATGTTGGCAATTTGATCTCTGGTTTCTCTGCCTTTTCTAAACCCCAAGCTCACATATTATATATGCTCACATATTATATATGCTCACATATTATATACTGCAGGTTAACACCAATATTATATATGGTATGTGTATGTATATAAAATACATATACATTCATGTATATATAGAAACATGGGATTGATATGTATATATTTCTGTATAAGGGTGTGTATATATGTGAGCATATATACATATGCAGGCATTGAAAAATTCATGTGTGTAAATAGTATATGTGTGTGTTCTTGTGAAGTTTCATCCTCACAAAAGAATGTGTCTCATGAGCTCTGTCTATAGCTGACATACGGCCTTATTTTAGGAAACATGTTTTCCATTTATATGGTTTATTATTCCCTGGTTGTTCCCTTCCTCCAGCAAAGTAATGCTGAACCTACATCTTCTCCCCTCCTCCCTACCAGATCACCTGCCCCCACTGGGAAAAGCCAAGTCCTTCCCACCTTTGCAGGACCATGACACACCATCATACCTTGTGGACAGCCAAGGGCAGCCCATCCTTATCCTAGGTGACTATCTCTATCAATCCCAACTCCTTCCTCCCAAGGGCCTTTGTCTGCCCTAGTAGAGCACAGATTTTGGTGGGAAGGCTCATCCAGACAGCCTCCATGGAACATGGGACATCTGGATCCAATAAAGCCTTGTAATAAAGTACCTCCTGTAGCCAGATTCATGTCTCATCCCCTGTGTTCTTGATGAGAGTCATGTCTCCCTGTGTTAAGAGTCTCTTCAGAGGGTGGGGATATAAGCTCTGACTTTTATGTAAATATGACCCTGCTGTCCTTGAGAACATGTGGGAAATTGTCTTTTGAAGGGCCTGGGTCATTATATGAGCCCACTCTCCTGAGGCCAGATGCACTGTCTGTTCTGCCCAAGTTATCCCTTCCCCTTTAACCTGGGGAGAGAGGGTCCCTCCTGAACACAGAGTGAAGGGTCTTCATCACTACCTCACTGCTCCAGTCTTCTGAGAGACAAAGAAAAGGATGCATTTTCCTGCACACAGCATCACCACCCCATTCCTGGCCATAATATGAGTAGAGCCAGGAGGGTACCAGGCTTCACCCTGGTCAGTCTGTCCTTAAAACACCTCCATCATTCTGTCTGCATGCCTGCGTCTCCTCTAGGACCTTCCCTCATATGTTCAAATGCCTGATTTTGACCCAGAGGTGCTCCCCATGCCCCATAGGGAGCCCCATAATCCTGGATTCCCTTTGAACTCTCTCTATTCTCATCAAAAATATACCAGTCTTCTGTGTCCTTTGGTCCTAAAGGTGATAGGAGGTGATATGTCACCCTGTGAACTTAATATCACCTGATGCATTTACTAGCTAACGGGTTACCTCTTATCAAGAAGATCAACAGGCAGTAAAACCAGAGGTGGGATTCTAAGAATTCTGTGTAGGCTAATGAGGCATCACTGGAGGGGGGAGTGAGATTTCGCCTCTTTCATGCCATCCTGTGTAAATAGTCACCAGCTCAACACACAAAGCAAAGCCAAGAGGAGGGACAGAAGACCACCGGAAAGCACTTCTCCAAGAAGACTAGGTTAGGTGTTCCTGATCCTCGCCCCCACCCTGACCTCTCTCAGAACCACACATGGAGTCTCTCTGGAGACGTGGAGGGTGGGCTTCCTTCCCCTGCGGTAGTGGAGTCCGGCAGACAAACAGCACTCCAGGGGCAGAGAAGCCTCAGAGTGCTTCCCCAAGGGCACCACAGAGAGCTGGAATACAAGGAACTCAAAGCCCAAGCCATCAGAAAGACTTTTGGCAGGAATACAGGGGCCATCAGGAAGCTAATTTAGATCCCGCTGGGCTGACTTGAGTCTGGAAGGAACATAGAAAGAACAAGAAAATTATGTGGTGAATTGTCAGAAGGCAGGAAAGACCCAAGGCCTTGGTCTTAATCACGTTCCATGTGAAGAAGTTCTGGCATGACGCATGCCTGAAACTTGCCAAGCCTTGAGTAATGGGAACAAACAAGAGAGGAAGAGGGGGGTTGCTGAGAGTGCCTGGTGGGGAGGGGGAAGTCAGGCCACGTCTAGGTGGTGCCAAACATCTGGGTAAACTGTAAAATGTTAAGCCAATTTCGAACCATTTTGTCTATAGAATAGCAAACACTGAATCTGAAAATGTCTAGGTCACATCATTGTAACTTTGTTTTATTTTTCAGTGTTTGTGCAGATGTTTGAAAATTCCTGGAGGGCATAACCAAGGCTTATTTATTTTCAGTTATCTTCACCTTCTAATACTCAGTACATGCCTGGTACCTCACAGCTACTCTATACACATTTGAGGAAGGGAGAGAGGCAGGGGAGAAGGATGAAGCCATGTACACAGATTACCTCCAAATCTTTGATGACAGGATGACCACACAACTCATTGCCCAAACTGGGACATTCTTTAGAGTAAACATGGCTGCTAACACTGGCCCAAGTCATATGGTCACCCTACTTAATGGTCAGTTATGTATGGAAGATGAAGCATTAGCAAAGAACCGCCTCTGTTGTTATTTTCCAAACACTATGTTAGACAGGCTTGCAGTGCAGAAGAAATAGCAAGAAGGCCAATGTGGCTGGAGCAGAGAGAGGGAGGGGAGGGTGGGAAAATGAGGCAGGACTTGGACTTCATTCCAGGCATGAGGAGGTACCCTGGTGGTAGGGGGCTGAGGAGTTTTTTGGGTGAGTGACAAGTTGTGATTTATGTTTTAAAAGATCTGTCTGTTTAGAATAGAGTCAGAAAGTACGTTGGTAGATGCTACAGGTCAGGGGATGGAGGGGTGGGGAGTTAGTGTTTAATGGAGACAGTTTCAGTTCAGGAAAGTGAAAAATTCGAGAGATGGCTGATGGCGAGAGTTGCACAACAATGTGAATGTACCTAGTGCCACGGAACTGTACAGTTAAAAATAGTGTATTTTATATTGTATGACTTTTACCACAATTAACAGAAATTTTTAATAAATTAAAAAATAAAAAACCAAAGATCTGTCTGCTGTATAGCTCAGGAAGCTCTACTCACTACTCTGGAATGACCTAAATGGGAAGGAGGGGGCTTTCCAGGCGGTTCAGACAGTAAAGGATCTGCCTGTAATGCAAGAGACATGAGCTTGTAATGCAAGCTAAACTTGAGTTCTAGTACTTATTCTGGGACCAGCGAGCTGCAGAGTCTTGGTCAATCCCTGGGTCGGGAAGATGCCTTGGAGAAGGGAATGGCAACCCACTCCAGTATTCTTGCCTGGAGAATTTCATGGACAGAGGAACCTGGCAGGCTACAGTCCGTGGGGTCACAGAGAGTCAGACACAACTGAGAGACTAACACTTTCACTTTCTTTCTTTCAAATGGGAAGGAAATCCCAAAAAGAGGGAATATATGTATGCATAGAGTGGATTTACTTTGCTGTATAGTAGAAACTAACACAACATTGTAAAGCAACTATACTCCAATAAAAACAAATTTAAAAATACATTTTTTAAAATGTTGTAAACAAAAGAAAATGTCTGTCTGGCTGTAATATGTAGAATGAACCGTAGGGGAAGAGTAGCATATGCCACTGTGGTTGTCCAAGTGCAAGAGGATGGTGGCTAGTGCTAGGGGGCAGTGTGTGCTGAGGAAGTGGAAATAAGGGGACAGTTTTAGGAGAACTGGTCTACACCGAGTTGCTGATGCAGTCAGGAGGGAGGGATAAATCGGGAGCTTGGGATGAACATACACACACTAATATACAAGATAGATAACCAACCAGGACCTACTGTATAGCTAAGGACAGTCTTCTCAATATTTTGGAATAACCTATATGAGAAAAGAATCTAAAAAAGAATGAATATATGTATATTTATGACTGAATTACTTTGCTGTACCCTTGAAACACCATATTGTAAATCAACCATACCCCATAAAATTAATTTTTTAAAAAATGAGAGGCATCAAAAATGACTCAGATTTAGAAGCTGAGTCACCAGCTGTGTAGATGGTGATGTCCTGGTCTACCTAGGGAAGCCAGGGGAGGTCAGGAGCCTTGCAAGGACTTCATTGACCTTTGTCTAAAAATGAGTTACTCTGAAACCCTCAGCTAGTTTCAATTACTCTGAAACCCTCAGGGGTCTCCCTGCTGTTTATCTTTCTTGGCTCTTATCACTATTTATACTTGTTTTATGTATGGGTTTACTAGGTTAATGATCATCTCCCCTGCCAGATTGTAAGGGACTTTGTCTTGCTCACCAATATGCCTAGCATCTAATATGTGCCCAATAAATATTTGCCGGAAAGAAAATCAAGCTAAGTTTTTGTAAAGCTAAACTTGAATTCTAGTACATATTCTGGGACCAGTGAGCTGAAGAGCCTTGGTCAAGCCATTGGGCCTCTCTGGTTCTCGACTCTCAGCATTACAACAACAGTTTGCATGAGGTGCCTGCCAAGGTACCTTCCAGCTCAAACATTCAGGAACCATGATTATGTTCTTTGATGCTCACAGGTGAGCTGGAATAAGCAAAACCAGAAGATGGTGTCCAAAGTCCTCTGAACTGAGGAAATATTGCTGACCTAGAGTTAAGGAGGGAGGTTGTCCCCAGTGGTCAGGCCCTCACAGAAGTACATGGAGATATATCAACATCACAGAGAAGCAACGCATCAGGGAGAGCAGGCTGGACTCATTTCCCTGGTCCTCAAGGAGGCAGGTGACACATCACCCCATTACCGGCACTGAGCAGGTATTCCAGGTCCCCATTTCTCCAAGGCTGCTGACTGAGGTCCTACCCCTCTGTCAGTCAGCAGCAGCACCTTCCTTTCTCTTCCTTCATGCCTGTTCCCATTATTCAAAGTTTGGTATGTGGTTTACATGCAATAAGCCAGATCATCTTTGTACTAAACGTGACTAAGTCTGCTATCCTCTGATAATACAAGGCATGGTTTTATTTTCTCATTTCCTCCTTCCTTTTTCCAGCCTCATGTCCAAGAGGGAACTTTGGAATGAGCCCCATGAAGGTTGTTGTTCTGCCAACAGCACTGTGATGACCCTGGGTCTCCCTGATTCCACGTTTGGCACTCCAGAACCCAACAGCTTCCCTCGGACCTTCTCTCTCTCTCTCTCCTTGCCAACAGGAAAGAGAGTGTGTGGATAAAAGAAACTGACAGATAACCCAAAATCCCATGTTAGTCATTAGTTAAAACTTCCTGAGCCACTAACAAGAACCAGAACTCACCCCAGGAATATTTCAAAACCTCTGCATTCAGGCTAGGTTGGTGTCGAGTTGCAACGCTATGCCTTGCAGGTCTGAACAATCATGCCCTATGCCAGCAGCTAGCCCAGGCCCAGAGGAAAGCTCCAGAACATCAGGGCAGAGGCCAGAGTCCTGAGCTCAATTATCACAGCCCAGATGCACCACTGGTGGCTCCTCTCTGCCTGATTTTCCAAACCGTGGATCCTAAGTCCTGCCCGTGTCCAACCACAAGAACTCCTCTTCTGCTCCGCCTTCCTACTCTAAATGGGCCTTTAGGCACCAATCTCTGGCCACACTCTGCCTACACCCTGTGCCTTACATGGGCCCTTGTCTGCTCTGTGCTAACACTGACCCTCGTGTCCTCGGGAATCAAAGGATCCAGATCTTCACAGATCTACCCGCTGGCCTACTTTTCTTTTTTCTCCATCTTCCCAATTTGTAGCTTATAACCTGTCTCAAGTTCTCTCCTGTCTGCATCTCTTCCTAGGTTAGAGCCTCCTCCTATGGAACTCCTGTCAAGGTTCCACTGGGAGCCCTATGAGCCTCCACACTGAATTCTGTTTTCTCCGCCACATTCTCTTGTTTATCCTTCTGCTTCTAAACCTTTTATTATAATGAGACATGGCCAGGCCTCCAAATTCTCATTACTCAGGCCTCACCCAATTTGAAGAAAAATTAACATACCTGGTAGCAAATTTCTGACTGCAAACACTTGCTTTCCAGGTCCCATCTGAACCACCACCATCTGTTGGCCCTATCTGCTTCAGGGCCTGGGTATGTCTATCTGTAATAACAGGTAATTGTCCTTGTCCTTCTATGCTCATTCTCTGAATTGTGTCCTGTTTAAGTAGAACTCTGATCACATCACACTTGTGCTCAAAATCCTACAGTTTCCCTCCCATTTCAGGGTAAAAGTCAAAGTCTTCACAGTGCTCTAGTGGTGTAGTGTTAGTCGCTCAGTCGTGTCTGACTCTTTGCGACCCCTTGGACTGTGGCCCGCCAGGCTCCTCTGTCCATGGGATTCTCTAGGCAAGAATACTGGAGTGGGTTGCCATTCCCTTCTCCAGGGGATCTTCCCCACCCAGGGATTGAACCTGGGTCTCCTGCATTGCAGGCAGGTTCTTTACCGTCTGAGCTACAGGGAAAATCCAAGTGGTCTAGAAGCCCCTTCAAATTGGAGGTGTAACCAATTGTTCCAAAAAGATACCAGGCATGCCCCTGTTCCTTTGCCTGAAACCATTTTCTCTGGAAAGCACAGCTCACCCACTCCTACTACTTCAAATATTTTCTCAAATGACATATGCAGGCCACCTCATTCACAGTATCAGCTCCTACCTGGTCATCCCATCCCCCTTACCTTTCTTTTATTTTTCTAAATTATATTCTATTATAGCATGTAATTCACTTATGTGTGTGTGTGCTTAGTCACTCAGTCATGTCTGACTCTTTGTGACCCCTTGGACTGTGGCCCACCAGGTTCCTCTGTCCATGGGATTCTCCAGGCAAGAATACTGGAGTGGGTTGCCATGCTTTCCTCCAGGGATCTTCCCAACCCAGGGATCGAACCCAGTTCTCCCACATTGCAGGCAGATTCTTTACCATCTGAGCTACCAGGGAATCCCTGGTATATAATTCTTTAATTTTGTCTCTTGCACTAGAATTTAAGCCCCCCAAGGACAGGAATTTTCATCGTCTTATTCAGTGATGAATCCTCAGTGCCCTGAATATTGCCTGGCACATAATATTATGGAATGGATTAATAACTCATTAATAAGAAGTTCATCAGTATTCTAGAGTCCCAAATCTGGTCTTCCTGCCAGGTTTGAGTCTCAGATTTTCTACTTTTAATAGCTGTGTGACTTCAAGCAAGTTTCTTAACTATTTTATACCTCAGCTTATTGATGTACAAAAATGAAAAAGACATTGCAACTATTGGGTTAGCCCAGAAGTTCCTTAATATGTTATGGAAAAACCCGAATGGACTTTCTGGTCAACCCAGTATTTCACAGAATTGTCAATGAGAAAATTCATGATGTATGTTTAGCATGGTATCTGGAATACCGAAAGAACTCTGTGGATGGTCTTTATTATCTTCAGCCCTAGTGGGCGAATTAGACTTTTGGAAATAATCAAAAAGCCACCTGGACTGAAGCCTGGTAAATAAAGTAACAGTGTCTCTGCTCAAGCAAGATGGGAAGATAATACAACATGAACAGTTCTCTTTTGTAGTTAATAAACCGGCTCTGTAAAACAATTCTGGGAAAGGAAAAAAAAAAAAAGCAACTCATGTTTTCAGCAATGGTACTCCCAGTATGGCCACTTGGAAGGACAACACCCATTTGGCTTCATCAGTTCTAACATATTCATATTTGCTAGTCCCAGAGTCTCAACAGAAGAAACAGTAGACATGGAGGCCCTAGAGGTCCTCTGCCATACCTCCTGCTTCACATATCACTTTATGTTGCTTTTCTGCCCTGGAGGTTCAACTGCTCCTTGAGTATGTGGGTCAAGAACCTCTAGGGAGAGAATGCCCAAGAGGCTTTACGGAGAGGATGTCACAGAAAATGATACCCTGAACCAGACCAGGCAGTAACCTGAGTGTTGGGAAGGTCTAGAAACCCAATCTGGGAAGAGTGATCAGAGATGGGATAGCTCCTTTGCAGAATAATCTTTCTGGGTCCCCGAGGAAGAGGAGGAGGGGCAGTCTCACCCCCACGTGGCTGATCGCCAGCCACCCCGTTACAGCTCTGAGACCTTCCTCCTCCTCTCAACTCTGGCATTGCAGGGAGAAGGGGGTGAGGATATAGAGGAGCCCAGAGAGGCACACTCAACCCTACCATCTGTAAAGATGCAAAGTGTCTGGCTCTTAAACCCCAGCTGTGCCCTCTGTTCCTCTCCAGGGCCAAGCATATGCTTCAAATTATATTCGAAACTCCAGGAGGGACCTTGCAGACTGTCCCTTCTCATTTTACAGAGGAAGAAACTGAGGCTCAGAGAGAAGGATGTGGGGATGGCCAACACAGCTGATAGCCCATCTATGTTCTTCAGCCTATCCCCAAAGTCACCTGCAGACAGCCTCCTTCCCAGAAATGGCTTCCTACATCTCCCTACCTGAAGGCAGCCTCTGGCTTCAGGAACACACTCAGCCAGCAGGCAGAACAGACCAGATGTGCCAGGAGGTTACTACTGTTATTGCTTAGAAGGGACGCTCCACCTGCTGTCGTTTAGTTGCTAAGTCATGCATGACTCTTTTGTGACTCCATAGACTATAGCCTGCCAGGCTCCTCTGTCCATGGGATTTTTCCAGGCAAGAATACTGGAGTGGGTTGACATTTCCTTCTCCAGGGGATTTTCCTGACACAGGAGTTGAACCTGTGTCTTCTGCACTGGCAGGCAGATTCATTACTGCTGAGCCACAAGAGAAGGCCAACCTTCCACCTACCAGGGGGATAATTTCAAGGCATGCCACACAGTTTCTTTGAGGGGCATTTTCTCATCCAGTTCATTCAGGGAAAAGACTTTCATATTCAAGCAAGAAGTACTAAGCTGAAAGTTCTAAACAATTTTGTTCCTTTGGACCCCTTTGGCAATCTGGTGGAGATTGTGGACCTCTCTTCAGGACAATTATTTTTGATGCACAAAATATATAGGATTATAAAGGACACTAAATATGCTAAAAAAAAACAATTTTCAAAATAATTTTTAAATAACTTTGGAATATCATAACATGCAGATGTCTTTGTTTTATCATAACAAATAAGATCGAAAGAAGAATCTCATAATGAACATAATTTGAGAGTAGTGATGGGCATAAATAATAGTTGCTGTACCAGCTGTAATGTGACATGAAAACGTGTGTGATTTCTGTTGTTGACAAAGTCACAGGCGCTGCTGATATCATAGTGTTGCCTACATTCATAATTGGAGGAAATGATAACATCCAGTTAGAAATTAATGAATAAAGGTATAATTAGTTCCCATCAAAGTTAGAATTTTTCCATCCAAGCTCACAGACCCTCTGAAATCTCTACATGGATCCTCTGGGTGTCTATGAACACCAGACAGGTTAGGAACACTGTGCAGGAATATCTATGTGACCTGCTAATTGGTGACTTAGCCCAATGGCTAAGTCAATGGCCCCTTGAATTTCCATTCCCTGGGTCAGGAAGATCCCCTAGAGGAGGGCACAGCAATCCATTCCAGTATTCTTGCCTGGAGAACCCCAAGGACAAAGGAGCCTGGTGGGTTACAGTCCATGGGGTCACAAGGAGTCAGACACGACTGAAGTGACTTAGCATGCATTCTGAACAATTCAGTCCTAAAGCCATAAGTGAGGGCAGAACAAGGTGGTTCTGTAGCAGAGATGCAAGGAGCCACAGGGGTTCAGAGTAGGGTATCAGAATTTGAGCAGACTGAAGAGGGTGGTCCCTGTCAGGGATGGGATAGTAGCAGACATAGGAGATATCACAGGGCATTGATCAAATAAAAAAATATATTACTAGTGGAAGCAAAGTTTCTCATTGTTAGAAAAGACAGAGATACAGAGAAGGAGAAAGCTGAATAATCCCTGGTGTTGGATTCCAGCTGAAGACATCTGCATGAATGCATGTATGTATCCATACACTCTAGCTCTGGCCATAGAGAAGTCTGGGGCGCAGCAATACCCCCCAGTAACAATAAGCACACCTAGCACTCAGATCTTGTCTTCTAAATACTATTTTCTTCTCAAAGAGAACAAGTTTCCTTGGAGAAATGGCTGATTGCATGACTGGGGCCAGAAAGTAAGGATGAGCCTGGAGTGCTAGAAAAACAAGTTCACGTTCGTTGTGAAAGGAAGGTTCAGGTGAAAGGAATGCCAAAGTTGGCTTGAATCTGATCCCAGGGGCCAAAACAGGGACCATTTACACATCAGAAAAATTAAGAAGAATTAGAATGTGTTTAATACAATGAAAAATCATGAGTCGATACAGATATAAATAAACAGATGAAACAGTTGAATGTTTGATGAGAAATGAGACGTTTATACAGTTTCAAGACACCTCCCCACAAAATACATATCAATTACACCGGGGAAAAGAGTAACTTTACAGTGGGAAAACCTAGAAGACACCAACTTAATCTAGTAATCAAAGGTAGCAACACCAGTCATAGCATAAAGAGGCATCTATTCAGTTCAGTTCAGTCGCTCAGTCGTGTCCTACTCTTTGCGACCCCATGAATCGCAGCACACCAGGCCTCCCTGTCCATCATCAACTCCTGGAGTTTACCCAAACTCATGTCCATAAAGTCGGTGATGCCATCCAGCCATCTCATCCTCTGTCATCCCCTTCTCCTCCTGCCCCCAATCCCTCCCAGCATCAGGGTCTTTTCCAATGAGTCAACTCTTTGCATCAGGTAGCCAAAGTATTGGCATTTCAGCTTCAGCATCAGTCCTTCCAATGAACACCCAGGACTGATCTCCTTTAGGATGGACTGGTTGGACTCCTTGAAGTCCAAGGGATTCTCAAGAGTCTTCTCC
Organism: Cervus elaphus; assembly: GCF_910594005.1. NCBI lineage: Eukaryota > Metazoa > Chordata > Mammalia > Artiodactyla > Cervidae > Cervus > Cervus elaphus. The sequence goes on from NC_057839.1 coordinate 38,672,455, forward strand.
AATACCACAGTTCAAAAGCATCAATTTTTCGGCGCTCAGCTTTCTTCACAGTCCAACTCTCACATCCATACATGACCAGTGGAAAAACCATAGCCTTGACTAGACAGACCTTTGTTGGCAAAGTAATGTCTCTGCTTTTTAATATGCTATCTAGGTTGGTCATAACTTTCCTTCCAAGGAGTAAGCGTCTTTTAATTTCATGGCTGCAATCACCATCTGCAGTGATTTTGGAGCCCAAAAAAATAAAGTCTGACACTGTTTCCACTGTCTCCCCATCTATTTCTCATGAAGTGATGGGACCAGATGCCATGATCTTAGTTTTCTGAATGTTGAGCTTTAAGCCAACTTTTTCATTCTCCTCTTTCACTTTCATCAAGAGGCTTTTTAGTTCCTCTTCACCTTCTGCCATAAGGGTGGTGTCATCTGCACATCTGAGGTTATTGATATTTCTCCCGGCAATCTTGATTCCAGCTTGTGCTTCTTCCAGCCCAGCATTTCTCATGATGTACTCTGCATGTAAGTTAAATAAGCAGGGTGACAATATACAGCCTTGATGTACTCCTTTTCCTGTTTGGAACCAGTCTGTTGTTCCATGTCCAGTTCTAGCTGTTGCTTCCTGACCTGCATACAGGTTTCTCAAGAGGCAGGTCAGGTGGTCTGGTATTCCCATCTGTACCACTTGGTAAGATACAGTGAAAAGCACATAACCTAACTGCTGCAGTATTCCTGCCAAAATGCCTAGTCTGGATATAAGCACGAGGAAACATCAGACATTGAAACTGAGGGGTGTGCTACAGAATGCTAACCTTTGAACTTCAAAGTGTCAAGGTGCTAAAACTCAAGGTGTGTTCCAGACTGAAGGAGGCCTAAGACACGACAACCAAATGCAGCCTGTGATTCTGAACTCCATCCCTTTGCTGTGAGGACATTATTAGGATAACTAGCAAAACTGAAATGGGGTCTGAGGACTAGAGGATAGCAAGGTATCAGTATTCATTTCCTGATTTTGATGCTCACACAGGAAAATGGTTTTTTTCCCTAGGAAACATCTTCTCAAATATTCCAGGGTGATAGGATACAAGTTGGAAATTTACTCTTAAAAAGTTCAGAGAAAAAAAAAAATGTTCTTTGTAATATCCTCTCAATCATTTTTGAAAGTCTGGGGTTGTTTCAAAATATAAAAAGAGGAGGAAAGGCTGATTCTGTGACCATCGTTTACCTTTAGCCAGTACACAAGAGGAAAGAAAACATAATCAAAGGAAGATTAGGGAGCATGGATTCTTGGAACAGAGTCATGACCTTATATTTAGAGAATCCTGTTCGTTTCAGTTGAGAAACAGGGATAGATATTCTCCACTGCCACCACACCTTAGAGGGTAGACTGAAAGAGAGGTTAACTCTTGCCCCAACCGCGTGATAATCAAAAAGCTGCAGAAATAGAGCCACTGAGCACCACCACCAGAGCAGGACATGAAAAAATTTGAGTGCAGCCTGCCCTTCCAGAATTGGGTGGGCAAGGAATACAAAAATATCTCCCAAGAGCAGTTGACACCATGGAGGACAGCTAGCCTTGAGCCACCTTGAAAGAATCTAGCCCCAGAGGTTAAGGTGATTCCACAACCAGAAGCTCAGAAGGAAGGGGAGATTGGAAGTAATAGAGGAGAACCATACCTGGTCAATAGGAGGGTAAGCCCCCAAGTCAGGGAATAAGACAGTCAGTTGGCAATGCCTGATACCACTTTAGGGAAAGGAGATCTCTTAAGACCTACGAAAGTACTCCAAGAGAGAGTGCTAATATTTGAGAATTGACACGCAGAGGGCCTCAGCCCCAGAATTCAACTATATCAATACTGGACTAAAACCCCAAAGAACAAGCAGCAGTATGACAAGTGGCAGAAGAGGAAAGAAACAATAAGAGAAAATATAGAACAAAATACACCCTACCCTTCCCCACTGCAAGTTCCCAAGCCTTGGTCAGACCTAGAGTTCTGAACTGGAGAAAAGAAGAAAAAAAAAAAAAAAACTTGAAATTTTTAGTTGAATCGTAATATTTCAGTACTGGAAAGCACGACTAAAATATTTGAGAGTAACCCAACATCTGTGGAATCTCCCAGGGACAGGGAAGGAAAAGCCAAAAGAACTCATGCGAAAAGCAGTGATGAGTAAGAATAACGTGACTCGGCTTCTCCCCAGCGAGTCCAGCCCATTCAATCCACCATTACATATGCATTATCTTGTTGAGTCCTTGTGACACCCTAGGAGCAAGCCTGACTGAGAGGGACCAAGGGCAGGCTTATGGGTACCAGTCACAGTACCCAGTGTGCCAGACTTCCAGGAGCCCCTGGCATTGATCTGCACCATCACTTCCCACGCGGGTAACCAGGGAGCAGACACCAACAGGCAAGCTGGTAGGTAGGCAGCAGAAACCAATGGAGGATAATGCAAAGCACAGTTATAGGGAATTTGCTCTGCTTTGTAGTGGCTTCCTGGAAAAACCACAGCTACAGGGAGGATTGGAGTCAGGGACGGGGTGGTTCTTCCAGGGCAAAGGCGCTGGCAGAAAACATATTGTGAAAGTTAAAAGCCCCAGCAGAGAAAAGCCCAAACCAGGGATGTTCACAAACCGAGATTCTGTTTATTTGCCCATCGTTCTGTTTCTTACTCCTGCTTGTATCACCTGGGCCCTAAACTCAGAGACTCTAGACACTGGATTTTTCTTTTTTTAAAGTTCCCTGGACTATTCTAATGTGCAGCCCAGGTTAAGAATCATAGCTCGACTGCAATGATCTTGCTGCTTCAGTTTGACAAAAAGAAAAAGAAAACTGCTTTGTTTCGGTCACAAATGTCAACTTCGGAAAAGCTTGGCTGAGCATGAACTTCAACCTTGTAAAGTAACTTGTGAAAATTATCAACATACTAATGGACATTTCAGCATCCCATCATTTACTAGGTTTAATTATAAAGATAGAGATTGATCTATCTTGCTGTGCTAGTGGTAGAATTTATTGTTTAAGTGTTTCTCCTGCATTTGGAGAAGACGATCATCAGTTCAACTTATCTATACCTACCTTGCTCCCCTTGCAAAAGAAACACACACATTCACATGAAGGTTTAAAAAAAGAGCAAAGCCATTAGACCAACCAGGTGAGTGAACCGAGGTACTTTGTTTCATGTAAACTATGGAACCAAACCCCCACGCTACAGCATTTCCATCCACCCACTGATGTCAGCATTTTAATAAAAGTTGAAAACAGGTAGTTAGATGAGTCTACACTTTGACATTATTTAACTCCAAAGTCATTTTCAATTTCCACACCTTTTGTTTTAATATTAACATTTCCCGTTACTCACACTGGGGATTCCCAGGTAGTACTAGTGGGAAGAACCCCACCTGCCAATGCAGAAGACATAAAAGACATGGGTTCAACCCCTGGGTCAGGAAGATCCCCCGGAGGAGGGTACAGCAACCCACTCCAGTATCCTTATCTGGGAAATCCCATGGATAGAAGAGCCTGGTGGGCTCCAGTCTACAGGGTTGCAAAGAGTCGGACTCAACTGAAGCGACTTAGCATGTGTGCATTACTCACAGTATAAGAAAAGGCCCAGATCCCTCTGCTTGAAAGTCAAGGTCCTTCACAATCTATTTCCAACCTGACTTTCAACTTTTACCTCCTTCTCCCCATCCTCCTCTAGAACAAATTATCTTTCATAGCTAGTAAGTCCTCTCACTATCCCAAACTTTCTAAAGTCACCTTTTTTTTCTTCCATGTCCTTTTACCTTCATTAAAAACTATTTTTGATTAGTTTTTTTCTCTACTGAAGATAATAGTGTTTCATCTTAAACTTAAGCAGGAACATATTTAAATAACCATAGATAATCTATTTGTCTTCACTACTAATAAAAAGACAATGTTGACCATACCATTCACAAGTCCAGGTATACACTCATCATTCTAATGGCTCCAGCACTTCGCCCCTCTCTGGATCCTTGGCCTTTTCAATGTGACTTGATTGCTCTACCAACCAAAAGGCGGCACGTATTTCCCTACTCCTTATTACCAGTTTGAAACTTGCTTTGAACATTGGACAGACCTGACATAAGCCAAAGCTTAAACAGAAGTGCTCAAGTGTTACTACTTTTGCTTCTACTCATCTGTGATTGCTTGGAAAACATGCCAGAGCCAGCCCATTGGAGGATGCCAAACATATGACCCAGGGACTCCAACTGCCCCAGCCAACATCCAATCAATTGCCAGACTGGTATGTGAGTGAACTCAGCCGAGACCAGAAGAACCTCCCAGCTGAGTCCATCCTAAATCAGCCAACCTTTGAAAACATAGCGGCTTCCCTGGCGGCTCATTTGGTAAGGAATCCGCCTACAATGCAGGAAACTCGGGTACAATCCCTGGGTGGGGAAGACCCCCTGGAGAAGGAAATGGCAACCCACTCCAGCATTCTTGCCTGGGAAATCCCATGGACAGAGGAGCCTGGTGGGCTACAGTGCATGAGGTCACAAAGAGTCAGACATGACTTAGTGACTAAACCGCTAAACACCACTAGAAACCATTATACCAGTGAGCCTAACCAAGACCAGAAGAACTGCCCAAACAAGTCCAGCCTAAACTGCCATCTTACAAACCAACTGACTTAATAAAAAAAAAAAAAGGAAAAAACAATGATTTTCAGTCACTGGGTTTCAGGATGCTTTGTTTCACATATTATTGTGGCAATCAATAAATGATACAATTGCTATACTAAAGACTATATAGCAATAATTTAAGTGAAAGCAACTGGACAAAGAATAGGCAGCAAGACCCATGGGTGCAGGGACTATGTTGGGTGATTCACCACTGGATCCCCTTTGCACAGCACAGGAACAGTTTCAGGGACTCGATAACAGGCGCTGGATGAGGCGAACATCTGGTTGTAACAGAGCCTACGCTGGAACAGTTCTCAGAATGGCCATAAAATCATTAACTTCCAAACTTTTAAAAATACAGCTGACCCACTTCTATCATTTACTTACCTTTTTTTCCTTTCTAAGTCAAAATCCTCAGCTAGCACACATAAACCACACAGTAAAAAGAGGTTTCTGTAAAAGCCTTTTCCCAAGCACGCCGATGACTCCTTGCCCCATCACATAAAGTCATTTCTTCCCAGCTGCCAGGCTGCTTCTGAAAGAGCTATAGCCCTGCCAGTTACAGTAGCTGGTATAAAAGCTAATCTTATAAAACACACATCACTTCTCCAACCCCATAATTAAGACCAGAAATCTGTAACTGAGACATTCATAAAACTGGGGTTTCCAAGTGCCAGCTTTGCCTTCAAGTTCTGCACAATGGGGCAGATTTGGGAAAAGCTGCCCAGAATAATCTGATGGGCATGAGAATGGGCTCCTGAATGGTCAGTGGTCAATGGGAGCAGCCCCAGGCCAGTGCTTTCCAAATCGTCTTCTCCAAATTCATGGCTCAGTACTTCTCTATCCACCTGTGATCACTATTAGGGGCCAAGACTAAACAACTATTAACAAATCCATTGTATTAATAGAACAAATTTCTATGGACAAGGTTGCAATTGTTTGGCTTTTGGAGTTCTGTCTTTATTAGTGTCTCCAGAGGCTAGTTGTAAATGAGAAGGCTTTTTAACTTCTCAGAAGGACATTTCTATTTCATCAATTTTATCTTTCACAGAAGGGACCAGCTTCAACCAACTCTTTCCAATCCTCATACTTGGCTTAGAGTCAGAAGCCAAGATTATTAAACTGATGTAGACACTGTGCTTATTAACTGAATTCTGATTTATTAACATGCTTGTTTAGACACAGTCATAACAAGAATTGGGAAGCTAAAGCCATTCCTTCCCAAAATGCAAACACATACACGTGCTTTACCTCTGAGTCTATTTATCTGGACCAAAGTGTTGATATTGGCAGGTCATCCTTGAATCCACTTTGGGAGCCTGTCCCTTTGATATAGCCGGAGGGTAAAACCGCCACATCCACATATGTCTTCAATTGCTGAGATATTCTTTTCCCACCACTTCCCACTGTGGAGAAATTTTGAATCTGTTTAATATGAGGGAGGAGCCACTTTGCTATTCTGGGCTTAACTATGAAATATTTATCGAGTTCTAACTTAACAGGAGCTATTTGAAACCCCAGGGCCTTAGGATTGTATCATTTTCATAAACAGAGGCCCAGAAATTGATCAGGTAATGGGAGGAGGAAGAGGGAAGGTCACCCTGATTTGAAGGAGTGGTAGAGCAGGGAGCTTAGATGATAAGCACCCAGCAGACAGGAAGAGCAACTTTTACGTGCTTCATTCACTGTTATGGGCAAAGAATGTGAAAACAGAAAAGCACCATCAAGATCATATGTGCCAAACTTTGCATTTTGTATGAGGCCATTAAAGCCCAGAGAGGTTAGGTGATCTTCCCAAGGTCACACAGCAGGTCAAAAGAGGAATCAGGAGGAATTTTTTTCAGCAAATATGAGTACCGTCTACAAAGACAGGGCAGTATTACAGGGGTTGATCTCGTAGGTACAAGCCTCAGTACAAACTTTCAAGTTTTTTTATCTCTGGGGCCCAAACTCAGTGCACTCATACCAGTGAGCTCCCAACATTAGCTCCCAACAGGGAAGAATTCATGATTTAAGGCAAGGGTTCTCAACCTCAGCACTACTGACAGTTCGGTGTGGGTAATTCTTCATTGGGTGGGGGTAAGGGGCTGTCCTGTGCTTTATGAAATGTCTTGCATTCTCCCTAGCTTCTACCACTAGATACCAGTAGCATCAAGTTTTCTTCTCCAGGCATTGCCAAATGTCCCCCCGGGGAGCAAAACTGCCTCAGTTTAGAACCACTGATTTAAAACAAAATTAGTCTGACACCTGTTCAAGGCTCCACAAAAGCATCATTGAGCTGAATGATATATTTGTATTAATGATAAGGAAGGTAGAAAGATCTGGAGAGTTAAAGAGAAAGACTTGATATCATCACAGAATTATCCAGTGCCTAGAACCATGCTCTGTACAAAAAACTTATATTCCATCTTTTTAGAAATTAATATGTAATAATTTTTAACTATTTTATTTTAATTTATTGGGCTTTTTAGAAATTGATTTAGACATTTTATTCTTATTTATTATTTTGGCCATATTGTACAACATGTGGGATCTTAGGTCCCTGACCAGGGATCGAACCCAGACCTGCTGTACTGGGAGTGTGGAGTCTTAACCACTGGACTGCCAATGAAGTTCCAATTGTTATTTACTATTAATCATAAGTGTTAACTTATTAATAAAAATCTTCTAAATGCTTCATGTTTACATTCAGATAATTTTCTTTCTGTTTTCTTACTTCTAATGGACAGTGGGTATACTTTTCCCAATGGCCATTGTAATTCCTCTTTGAACAAAGAAACCAAAACATAGCCCAAAGGGTATACAAAGTACACACAAGTAGTGTAAAAACAACCCCTCCCCCAAATAACAATTTTTAAAAAGCCTCATTCACATTTGATCCTTTACTAAATTAAAATGTATTTATATTAATGAGTAAACATCCTGAGGCAACTTAGCTCGCATTAGGGCTCTCAGACTGCTTTCTGGCCACCAGCCCTGAGCTAATGAGGATGGAAGTGGTTAAAGGGGGCAGAGTGGAAGGATGGGACCTGGACAGTGCAGAGTTAGTGCCAATTTCATGTCATTTCAAACTCCCAGCATGAAGCAACTCCTACGTCCTAGGGGAAGGTAGTGATCTGCGACTTTGTGGCGGTACCCATTGGAGGCCAGTGTGTTGGAGGAACTGGGGAGAGGAGCCCCGCAGTTGGCTGGGGGCTGGACTCAGCTCCGTGACTCACAGAAGACACGTACAAAATGACACTGGTGGGTGATTTTTAAAAACTCGTTTGCGAAAAGTTGCTATCAAGTGAGGGATAAAACCTCAGGGAAAGTTGGAGAGGTAGTTCACTGTAGCTAATGAGCAACATGAGGGTAAGCACAGAAACACTGGATTCTCCACGGAAATGCAAGTCAAGACAAAATCAAGAAGATGTAACATTCTCTTATTCTCACCTTATTCTCAAATTGAGGGAGTCAGAAAGTTTTGGAGCACAGTCCTCTGGGTTGTCTATTGTAAAGCCTCACTTTACAGGGGCTCATGAAGGAGGGTCCAGACTGAGGGACTCTGACACCGTAGGCTGGGTGCAGGGGTGGGAGAGAGTACAGGTGGAAAGCCCCAGAAAGAGGCTTGCTTGGCACCTCTGCCTTTCCAGAGTCACCTCCCCATGTGGTTCTCACCCAGCTCTAGGGTGTCTGGTACCAAAGGGCTGCCTAGAGCCAGGGCTGGACCTTGGGTGTCCTGGCTTATGGACCCCAAAGAAGCGGCATCAACCGTGACAAGAAAATAGATCAGCTCTGGAGAGGCCAGGCAGTGTCACTCCAGGGGCTTATACGGAGGCTGAAAGATGACTGTTCTCCCAAAGACTCACTGGCCCGGGTGCTGGGTGTGCTGTCTGGGGCTCATCAAGCTGCTCTGATCGCCTTCCCCACTGGTGCCACCACTGAGGACCAGAAAAGTCAGATCCAGCTATGCCCTGGGCTGTGAAGTTTCCTGTCAGATATCCCTTCCCTAAAACCTGAAGGAAGAGATCACCTCTGTATCTTATTTCAAAGGGGCTAAGGATTGCTGGGTTCAATCCCTGGGTCAGGAAGATACCCAGGAGAAGGGCATGGCAAACCACTCTAGTATTCTTGCCTGGAGAATCCCATGGATAGAGAAACCTGGCAGGTTATCCCTGGTAGGAGTCATGGGGTCGCAAAGAGTCAGACATGACTGAAATGACTTAGCATGCATGCACAAAGATTGCTGGGAGAAATACCAACAACCTCAGATATACAGATGACACCACCCTATTCGAGAAAGCAAAGAGGAACTAAAGAGCCTCTTGATGAGGGTGAATGAGGAGAGTGAAAAAGTTGGCTTAAAACTCAACATTCATAAAACTAAGATCATGGCATCTGGTCCCAACACTTCATGGCAAATAGAAGGGGAAGAAGTAGAAGCAGTGACAGATTTTCTTTTCTTGGGCTCCAAAATCACTGCAGATGGTGATTGCAGCCATGAAATTAAAAGACGCTTTCTCCTTGGAAGAAAAACTATGACAAACTTAGATAGTATATTAAAAGGCAGAGATATCACTTTGCTGACAAAGGTTCATCTAATCAAATATATGGCTTTTCCAGTAGTCATGTATGGATATGAGAGCCGGACCATGAAGAAGGCTGAGCACCGAAGAATTGATGCTTTTGAACTGTGGTGCTGGAGAAGACTCCTGAGAGTCCCTTGGACTGCAAGGAGATCAAACCAGAGAATCCTTAAGGAAATCAACGCTGAATATTCAGTGGAAAGAACTGATGCAGAAGCTGAAGCTCCAATACTTTTGCCATTTGATGCGAAGAGGCAACTCATTGGAAAAGACCCTGATGCTGGGAAAGATTGAGGGCAGGAGGAGAAGGGGGTGAGAAAGGATAAGATGGTTGGATGGCATCACTGACTCAATGGACATGAGTTTGAGCAAACTCTGAGAGATAGTGAAGGATAGAGAAGCCTTGTGTTGCCGCAGTCTATGGGGTCACGAAGAGTCGGACATGACTGAGCAACTGAACCACGACAAAGGGAGTGAACTGCCTACTTGGCTACACTCCCAGCAGCTCCAAATCTCTGACAAACCATGGCTCCCACATGAGCCAGCAGGAAGGTATTCATGCTTGGTTCTATACCATTCACCAAGCTGGACAGAATCCTACGACTGTCCTTCTCCAGAAAAGTTCACCCTCCTGTAACGTGCCACGTGCTTCATATATTATCTTGAAGTGAAAAAGTGTTAGTCGCTCAGTTGTGTCTGACTTTTTGCGACCCCATGGGCTGTAGCCCACCAGTCTCCTCTGTCCAGAGAATTCTCCAGGCAAAATACTGGAGTGGGTAACCATTCCCTTCTCTGGGGTATCTTCCTGACCCAGGGATCGAACCCAGGTCTCCCACATTGTAGGCAGATTCTTTAGTGTCTGAGCCTTCCTTCTAACAATATGGCGATGTGCATGTGTATAAGCGAGAAAACTGGGGTTAGGAGAAGGTAATTAATTTGTCCAAGTTTGCACCAACAGGTACGTGATGTGGCTAGGACATAACCAAGCCTAAGTTCTGTCCTCTCACCATGACAGGAAGGGATGAGAGATGCAGTATTGAGGGCAAGTCTGGGCCTCTCCTGCCTGACTTCTTCAAGACAGACCTGGAAGCTTCCACGGGGGCTGCATCTCTCCATGCCACCTACCATGTGCTGGTTACTTTGGTACCCTGAGAGCATCTCCATAAATGGCTGTGAGCATGGCTTCCCTCCAGAACTGCACTTCCCACCACACCCAAGCCAGGACCTCCAGGGATTCAGCACAGCCAGTCTCTCAAAGTCAGCCTCACGTTCCAACACAAGACCTCAGGTGCAGAGACTTTGGGACCCTTCTTAGACTCGGGGACAAATGGATAGCCATGGCCTAACTACAGGCCCAGAGCCTCATTTATATTTCCTGCGGCTTCTGTAACAAATTACCACAGATCTAGTGGCTCAAAACCACACAAATCCATTACTCACAAGTTGGTAGGTTAGAAGTCAGACACAGGTCTCACTGGGCTAAAATCAAGGCATCGGCAAGGCCGCACTCCTCCTTAGAGGTTCAAGCAGGGAATCTATTTCCTGGCCTTTTGCAGCTCCTGGAACTTGCCTGCATTCCTTGGCTGTTGACCCCATTCCTCAGCTCATTCCTCAGAGGCAGCCACAGCATGCTGAATCCTTCTCACACGGCATTGCTTCTCTTCCACAGAAACACCGCTTTCTGACTCACTCCTGTCTCCCTCGCCCACTTCAAAGGACCTTTGTGATTCAGTCTGGTCCCTGCAGCAAATTCAGAATAATCTCCCCATCTCAAGGCCCTCAATGTAATCACATCTGCAGAGTCCCTTTTGCCATGATAAGTAACGTAACAGGACACAGACATCTTTAGGGAGGAGACGTACCTCATGAGGCCAGAATCTCCCCTCAGGTCATTTTCACACACAGAGTGCAGATATTTTGATAACCCTGGCCCAGGACCACCTTGGACTGTGAGCAAGTTGAGGATGGGGCCTCTCCTATCTTATTAACCAGCGCCTGACACATGGAAGTCACTCTGTGGGATCTGTTGCTTCAATAAGTGCCCACCTTGGCCAACAAACTGACCTCTCCCAGTAGCCTTTAAATCCAAGGACCTTCGATGACTCACGTCTGCCTTCTGATTGCTCACTCTTAGATGCAGCCCTCCTGACCATGAGTGCCCACCAGCACAGAGCAGGGGCTGCGTTCACCCACCAGAGTCCCTCTGCCCTCAGGAGAGGCAATGCCACTTGTGGTGACGAGTTTGCAAAACCTGAGATATTGCCATGGAAGACTCTGAGAATGCCCTTGTCAACATGATGCTGTCTCACCCCAGGATCTAAGGTGTTTAAATCGACACGTCGCACTTCCCTGGTGTTCAGTGGTTGAGAATCCACCTGCCAATTCAGGGGACACGCTTGATCCCTGGTCCAGGAAGATCCCACATGCCATGGGGCAACCAAGCCTGTGCACCACAACTACTGAGCTCTCATGCCCTAGAGCCCGCGTTTCACAACGAAGAGAAGTCACTGCAATGAGAAGCCGACATCGCAACTAGGGAAGACCCAGCACAGCCATTAATTAATTAATCAATTAAATCAATTCATGAACCATCTCTCCACCCTGTGAGCACTGGGGCAGCTCTACATGTAAGGCCCTCAGGGTGAAGTCCAAATTGTTCAAGTACAAAATAACCCTGGCAAACGGTTTTGTAGAGGGAGGGATGCAATGCCATCTACACACCTCTCTAGCGCCCCCTCTGGCACCTTCCAGTCGTAATGAACAAGGACATCACACCTCACCCCACCCCACCCCCCCCCCCCCCGAGATTTAGCATAATGCTCTGCTGAATTAACCCCAGAAGAGGTGAGATGAGCAAACTGACTCGGGATAGATTAAGAACTTACCCAAAGTTATCTAGCTTATAAATAGGAGAGCCCCATGTAAACCCTGTCTGACTCTCCAAACCAATGTGCTCTCAGCCTCATTACCCAACCTCCCAATGTGATGTGATAATACTGGCCACTATTCACGCTTCAGGGCCTCACCCAGTGACCGGGAGTGTCCACTACATACAGAACCACCTGGGCCCAGTTACAGGGCAGCCCTTTCCCTCTCATTTCCCATTCTTTCTGTGAACATTAGGATCAAAAACCTTCTGATGTTGTCCCTTCTAGGTCTGCCTTCCATCACGATTTGCATGTATAGTAGAAAGGATTTTGTTAGACAATTAGAAGAACTTGCTCAAACATTAAGGATTGGTTAAGACCACTGGATTAAATTTTCCAAACAAAAGAACAAGCAGACACTGGAATGGAATTATCGAGGTGTCTCCCTTTGGAATCTTGCACAATAGAGTCCACAGATTCAGTAGCTAACTAAAGCCATTCACAAATTTAAAAAAAAACAAAACACCTATATTTTCTTCCCTAAGTCTGTTCTATCACTTATCCTTGCAGCCCCACAAACCTCAGGTGCCTGGATTGAGGGAGATAAGGGGGAGGTTACCTGTCATCACCTGTCAGAGGAAAATAAACCCCAGTGTCCACCCTGAATCTGTGGTTCTCAAGCTCTAGTGGGCATCATAATCCCTAGGAGGGCTTATTAAAATAGAGATCATTTACCCCAGCCCCAGAATTTCTGACTCGGTAGGTCTGGGTGGGGTCTGAGAATCTGTATCACTAGCAAGTGCCCAAGTGACGCTGATGCTGCTGGAGTGGGGGGCAGGGGGAAGCAGGAGGACCACACTCTGGGAATTGCTGATCTGAACCTCATCGGCCTCCATCCTTATACACGGTTGGATTTAGAAGGGATCTTGGCTTCCTCCCAGCCCTGAGGTGTGCCCCAGGGTCTATAGGATGACCAAGTGCTCCTTTCCCAGCTTTTCTTAGAACGGTCTTTCAAAACCTAGCTAGAGCTCTGATCTTTCACCAAAGAGGCGCTAGCCTGCTTTCCCCCATCACAGATGAGATTACGTCGTCATCTGTTTTCTCTGAAAAGACACTAATCTTAAGCGCTCGCTGTGAGCCGCCTGTTTACCAAGCTGCCACTGACTTGGCACCGAAGTTTGCTTAACCTCTGCTCAGCTGCTGTCTTCTGAGGATTTTCTTGTCCCACCCTTGGCCAGGCCCATGTTTTTCCGGTTCAGTCCTGAGAAGTCTCTCATTTCCCAGGTGGAGGAATTCAGGTTTCTTTCCTGCATGAGCCCCTTCTGGATTCCCTTCCTTGGCTGCTCCAGGCAGACCAGGGACAGGGGTGTGCCAGCTGCCCAGCAGGCAGGGGTATTATCACCACGGTGTTTGGAACTGTTGGCACATGACGACAATAAAATGAGGTTTGTTTCGTTACTGTTTTTAAATGTGGGAGGGTGTGGGCCCCCCGACCAGCAGCATCAGCCTCCCTTGGGCACTTGTCAGGGATGCAGATTGTCAGACCCCACCCAGACAATGCACTCCCTGCCCACTCCTCCTCCCCTATGGCCAGCACCTGGGGCAGACAGCTTCTACTCTCACCCACCATGGCCCACTGAGACCATACAGTGTTGTTATTCTACCGGTCTTTAGGTTTAGCACCATTTCTAAAAGGGCCATTTGTCACAAGGTCCCCTGGGAGCAGGAGTCAAGGTCTAGATACAATTCCCATCTTTCTGTTCCTTCCACAACCACCACCTCCACCCACCCCACTACACTGCCCAGCTCAGGGCCCTGAAATCACTCTTACGCATGTCCATTTGTTATTCCTTCCCTCCCCACCCACCACCCATCAAAGCCTGCCCAACCTCCTGACTAAGTGGCTAAAATGATCTGTCAAAACCATTCTCCCTAAGGCCTTTGTGGAAAGGCAGGACTTTTCCCAGACCTTGTCATACCTAAAACAGCAGGATTCCTAGGTTGTGTTGTGTCCATTTACAAAAAAAAAAAAAATTATACTGTTAATGATGGTGATGAAGCAACTCAAAGCTCCAAGGGTCAACACGGAAAAGGTAACCTCTGGTCAGGACCCTTAAGACCATGTTGTGTATGCGAACTCTGAGTGTCCATCTCAAGGTATCAGCTTTCTTTTGTTGCAGGGAGAAGTCAATTCTGACTCCATCAGAAACTGTTTCTTTGACTTGCTTTTCATTGCTCTTGTTATTATAATCATACACAATGGCCTGCCTCAAAGAATCCTGCCCCTCTGTCCGATTGTTAAAGTGCCCTTGTTCAGAACCCTGTCCACCTGTACATGGCATGAAGGAGGAAACTAACACATCTCCCTGCCTGAGGCTTCCCATTCTTGGAGACATTTGCAAGATTAATGGCCTTTTTTATTTTGGTTTCTCACCTCCCACCCCCACCATCTCTGATCCATGAAAGAGCCTGGCATCCAGACTCTGACAGAATGGTTATTTTGAGACCTTAGTCTGCCACCTTCTTGGTCAACCAGCTCTCCAAATAAAGTCGGATTCCTTGCCTCCACACCTTATCTCTCAGATTCATTGACCTCTTGTGCAGTGAGCAGAGTGAGCTTGGACTCCGTAACACTTTTAACATCCAAGCAAATGGCCTGAACTCCATCCCATGGGAGTAAAGTACCCTCCTCCAGACACCCAAGTGGGGGCAGGGCAAGAGGACTCATGGCTGGGCCACCCCACACTTAAATTCTCCCTTAAAGGGACTTGTTGGTCCACGCTCACCAACCAGCCTCCTGCATTTATGGTTTTCTCTGTGCACCTGTGTGTGTTCCCCTCCCTCAGACACTATCCCCTCCCCCACTCATTCTTCAAATATTTTGCCTGAATTTTGGGAAAAAAACATAAGAGAAAATAGCTTAAACTGAAATTGGTCACCAGTACCCTTAAAGTTGCTATTCTATCCCCACCACTCTCACCCTCTCTAACTGGATCTTTTCTTGTTTATCTTTTCCCAGTTTTCCAGGCTCCAATCTCTCTATCTCGCTCTACTCACAAACCACCAAGGGAAAATGGAAAAGTTCTGTTACTTTATAATATAGACATGTTTAAATCTGAACACTCCTTTCCCGGTGGCTTCAGGCCCTTTTCTTCTCATCTGTTTAATAAAGTTTCCTTAACAAAAAACCACCTTCTCCTGGCATGAAACCCACTGATCCCAGCACACAGAGAGGCTACAACAGTCATTTCTGTTTTGAAATTTTCCTTCCCTGATATCTAGGCAATTTCCTCTTCTGCCTACAGGCCTTGCTTTGATTCTTAAACCATAAGAGGTTTGTCTTGTGCCAATTCACTTTTCTCAATTACCTATATATATTTTTTTCATAATATTATAGAAACATTTCATATATTACTGAAAAACAAAACACATGATCCCATTACTCTTTCAACCATTTTCATTTTCAAATGCTCCATTTTAGTCTCCATCCGCCCATACACATTTTAAGGCATTCATGTTTCCTCTTCTGCTTTTTTATTTTCCTTATACTAAAAACACTTTTCATGTCTTCATTGCTATTATTCTAATAGCTGTAGAACATTACATCAACTTATTGCCCCACAGTTTATCTATATATTTGTTGTTGTTGTTTAGTTGCTAAGTCATGTCTGACTCTTTGCAAACCCATGGACAGTAGCCCACCAGGCTCTTCTGCCCATCGGATTTCCCAGGCAAAAATACTGGAGTGGGTTGCCATTTCCTTCTCCAGGGGGATCTTCCCAACCCATGGATCTAACCCACATATCCTGCATTGCAGACAGATTCTTTACCAACTGAGCCACCAGGGAAGCCCTATTTGCTTGCCTTTATCTAAATTGGTTTTCTCTTCTTTAATTCCATCTTCCCTTTCCATTAGTTAAATAGGTATATATTCTTTTACTCTTGTAGAGTATCAAAAAAAGGGCTTTTATTTTAAAATCTCCTGGCACTCAGTAAATACAATTATTTACACTTTGGCTTTTGCTAGATACTCTTTGGGTGTTGTGTTAAGTCACTTCAGTCGTGTCTGAGTCTTTGCGACCCTATGGACTGTAAGCCACCATCTCCTCTGTCCATGGGATTCTCTAGGCAAGAATACTGGAGTGGGTTGCCATTTCCTTCTCCAAGATACTCTTTAGT
The DNA here is from genome assembly GCF_910594005.1 of Cervus elaphus. Taxonomy (NCBI): domain Eukaryota; kingdom Metazoa; phylum Chordata; class Mammalia; order Artiodactyla; family Cervidae; genus Cervus; species Cervus elaphus. The sequence goes on from NC_057839.1 coordinate 38,688,705, forward strand.
CAACCTAAAATAAATTGTCTCCTCAAGTCCTACATGGCGCTGTGCATCATAGATTCAGGTCCTCCATAGCACAACAGCAGAATTCCCCATGCATAGGCAGTGCCAATTTCTGGCATTAAATATTAAGTAGTTTCTGTTGTCCTCAAAGTACAAACAAGCCGGCGCATCACTTGATACCCATATTCAGATGGCCATCAGTGTAAGACACAACCTGAGCATGGGCTGATGGCAGAGATGGCCTCAAACCCAGCCTAGCCTGCCTTCTGCTGGGGTTCTGAACCCCACACAGACTCTTTCTGGGGAATAGAACCATCCTTCCACCATTTGATCCAAAATGCTGTGCATCCTTGGAGAGGCTACCTACCTTCAAACAAAATATAGTAATCCTTCAATTATTTGTTAGAGAAGCCTTCCAAATATCCCTTTTTTCTTGACTTTGGACAATGGTTTTACATTTACATTTGAGATGTTCTCAAAACTTGAAGAATAAAATGAAACCACGTTGCAAAGGACTGGAGCAAAACTGAGCTTGAAAATAGTCTAAAACCTTCTTTCTCCCTCCATCCTTCAGCTAATCTACCCAGAGTTTGGGGTGAGGTGCCAATTGTTTAAGACCCCAGGGTATCCACACATGTACTTCAGCAGTAAAGGTGTCTATGAATTCTTCAAAATTTTCTCCCTGGAACTCGTTCATGTGACCACGAACACAAATAATGAGAATGGAAAACGTCTTTGGCTCGGGAAGTAAGCTGTTTCTGTTAGTTAGGCTATGATTTTGAATCTATTAGCAAAGCTTAGCTGTCTTGTCTGGAATCAGAGAGGTCAGTATGAGGTTAAGCCCAAGTGAATGGCCCATCCTGAAATAAACATAGCACAACCCAGAGCTATGTGCAATGTTATTCTTTCACCTTCTTCCTGGGATTTCAGAGGTTGTGCAAATGGAACACTAAAAGAGACAAAATAATGTAACAGTATGAAGTAATGCCAGGAGAGAAATCTGTTTATTTGAGGATTCAGAGAAGAAATAAACATACTTTAACTGTGGATGTGGGGCTTCCCTGGTGGCTCAGATGGTAAAGAATCCACCTGCAGTGCAGGAGACCTGCATTTGATCCCTGGGTTGGGAAGATCCCCTGGAGGAGGGCATGGCAACCCACTCCAGTATTCTCATCTAGACAATCCCATGGACATAAAAAATAGGACACGACTGAGCAACTAAATACAGTACAACTGAGGCTGTACCTACCTCTACTCCCTTACAAACCCCCTCTTCCTTCAAAAAGAAAAACTTATGATTTCTCTTTTCTTTTTCTTGTTTCCAAAACCTTTTCATTCTCCGTCTCTTTCCTATACACACAGAAGTGAAGAAACATAGGATGTTAGAACTGAGTGGAGGAGCTGGAGAATCAGCAAAGCCAGTGCTTTTCCAACTTGTTTTATTTTATTTTATTTTATTTTTTTTATTAGTTGGAAGCTAATTACTTCACAACATTGCAGTGGGTTTTGTCATACATTGATATGAATCAGCCATAGAGTTACACGTATTCCCCATCCCGATCCCCCCTCCCACCTCCCTCTCCACCCGATTCCTCTGGGTCTTCCCAGTGCACCAGGCCCAAGCACTTGTCTCATGCATCCCACCTGGGTTGGTGATCTGTATCACCATAGATAGTATACATGCTGTTCTTTTGAAATATCCCACCCTCACCTTCTCCCACAGAGTTCAAAAGTCTGTTCTGTATTTCTGTGTCTCTTTTTCTGTTTTGCATATAGGGTTATCGTTACCATCTTTCTAAATTCCATATATATGTGTTAGTATGCTGTAATGTTCTTTATCTTTCTGGCTTACTTCACTCTGTATAAGGGGCTCCAGTTTCATCCATCTCATTAGGACTGATTCAAATGAATTCTTTTTAACAGCTGAGTAATATTCCATGGTGTATATGTACCACAGCTTCCTTATCCATTCATCTGCTGATGGGCATCTAGGTTGCTTCCATGTCCTGGCTATTATAAACAGTGCTGCGATGAACATTGGGGTGCACGTGTCTCTTTCAGATCTGGTTTCCTCAGTGTGTATGCCCAGAAGTGGGATTGCTGGGTCATATGGCAGTTCTATCTCCAGTTTTTTAAGAAATCTCCACACTGTTTTCCATAGCGGCTGTACTAGTTTGCATTCCCACCAACAGTGTAAGAGGGTTCCCTTTTCTCCACACCCTCTCCAGCATTTATTGCTTGTAGACTTTTGGATAGCAGCCATCCTGACTGGCGTGTAATGGTACCTCATTGTGGTTTTGATTTGCATTTCTCTAATAATGAGTGATGTTGAGCATCTTTTCATGTGTTTGTTAGCCATCTGTATGTCTTCTTTGGAGAAATGTCTGTTTAGTTCTCTGGCCCATTTTTTGATTGGGTCATTTAATTTTCTGGAATTGAGCTGCAGGAGTTGCTTGTATATTTTTGAGATTAATCCTTTGTCTGTTTCTTCATTTGCTATTATTTTCTCCCAATCTGACGGCTGTCTTTTCACCTTACTTATAGTTTCCTTTGTTGTGCAAAAGCTTTTAAGTTTCACTAGGTCCCATTTGTTTAGTTTTGCTTTTATTTCCAATATTCTGGGAGGTGGGTCATAGAGGATCTTGCTGTGATTATGTTGGAGAGTGTTTTGCCTATGTTCTCCTCTAGGAGTTTTATAGTTTCTGGTCTTACATTTAGATCTTTAATCCATTTTGAGTTTATTTTTGTGTATGGTGTTAGAAAGTGTTCTAGTTTCATTCTTTTACAAGTGGTTGACCAGTTTTCCCAGCACCACTTGTTAAAGAGGTTGTCTTTTTTCCATTGTATATCCTTGCCTCCTTTGTCAAAGATAAGGTGTCCATAGGTTCGTGGATTTATCTCTGGGCTTTCTATTCTGTTCCATTGATCTATATTTCTGTCTTTGTGCCAGTACCATACTGTCTTGATGACTGAGGCTTTGTAGTAGAGTCTGAAGTCAGGCAGGTTGATTCCTCCAGTTCCATTCTTCTTTCTCAAGATTACTTTGGCTATTCGAGGTTTTTTGTATTTCCATACAAATTGTGAAATTCTTTGGTCTAGTTCTGTGAAAAATACCGTTGGTAGCTTGATAGGGATTGCATTGAATCTATAGATTGCTTTGGGTAGAATAGCCATTTTGACAATATTGATTCTTCCAATCCATGAACACGGTATGTTTCTCCATCTGTTTCTGTCCTCTTTGATTTCTTTCATCAGTGTTTTATAGTTTTCTATGTATAGGTCCTTTGTTTCTTTAGGTAGATATACTCCTAAGTATTTTATTCTTTTTGTTGCAATGGTGAATGGTATTGTTTCCTTAATTTCTCTTTCTGTTTTTTCATTGTTAGTATATAGGAATGCAAGGGATTTCTGTGTGTTAATTTTATATCCTGCAACTTTACTATATTCATTGATTAGCTCTAGTAATTTTCTGGTAGAGTCTTTAGGGTTTTCTATGTAGAGGATCATGTCATCTGCAAACAGTGAGAGTTTCACTTCTTCTTTTCCTATCTGGATTCCTTTTACTTCTTTTTCTGCTCTGATTGCTGTGGCCAAAACTTCCAACACTATGTTGAATAGTAGTGGTGAGAGTGGGCACCCTTGTCTTGTTCCTGATTTCAGGGGAAATGCTTTCAATTTTTCACCATTGAGGGTGATGCTTGCTGTGGGTTTGTCATATATAGCTTTTATTATGTTGAGGTATGTTCCTTCTATTCCTGCTTTTTGGAGAGTTTTAATCATAAATGAGTGTTGAATTTTGTCAAAGGCTTTCTCTGCATCTATTGAGATAATCATATGGTTTTTATCTTTCAATTTGTTAATGTGGTGTATTACATTGATTGATTTGCGGATATTAAAGAATCCTTGCATTCCTGGGATAAAGCCCACTTGGTCATGGTGTATGATTTTTTTAATATGTTGTTGGATTCTGTTTGCTAGAATTTTGTTAAGGATTTTTGCATCTATGTTCATCAGTGATATTGGCCTGTAGTTTTCTTTTTTTGTGGCATCTTTGTCTGGTTTTGGAATTAGGGTGATGGTGGCCTCATAGAATGAGTTTGGAAGCTTACCTTCATCTGCAATTTTCTGTAAGAGTTTGAGTAAGATGGGTGTTAGCTCTTCTCTAAATTTTTGGTAGAATTCAGCTGTGAAGCCATCTGGTCCTGGGCTTTTGTTTGCTGGAAGATTTTTGATTACAGTTTTGATTTCCTTGCTTGTGGTGGGTCTGTTAAGATCTTCTATTTCTTCCTGGTTCAGTTTTGGAAAGTTATACTTTTCTAAGAATTTGTCCATTTCATCCAAGTTGTCCATTTTATTGGCATAGAGCTGCTGGTAGTAGTCTCTTATGATCCTTTGTATTTCAGTGTTGTCTGTTGTGATCTCTCCATTTTCATTTCTAATTTTGTTAATTTGGTTCTTCTCTCTTTGTTTCTTAATAAGTCTTGCTAATGGTCTGTCAATTTTGTTTATTTTTTCAAAAAACCAGCTTTTAGCTTTGTTGATTTTTGCTATGGTCTCTTTAGTTTCTTCTGCATTTATTTCTGCCCTGATTTTTAAGATTTCTTTCCTTCTGCTAACCCTGGGGTTCTTCATTTCTTCCTTCTCTAATTGCTTTAGGTGTAGAGTTAGGTTATTTATTTGGTTTTTTTCTTGTTTCTTGATGTAAGCCTGTAATGCTATGAACCTTCCCCTTAGCACTGCTTTTACAGTGTCCCATAGGTTTTGGGTTGTTGTGTTTTCATTTTCATTCATTTCTATACATATTCTGATTTCTTTTTTGATTTCTTCTATGATTTGTTGGTTATTCAGAAGCGTGTTATTTAGCTTCCATATGTTTGAATTTTTAACAATTTTTTTCCTGTAATTGAGATCTAATCTTACTGCACTGTGGTCAGAAAAGATGACTGGAATGATTTCAATTTTTTTGAATTTTCCAAGACCAGATTTATGGCCCAGGATGTGATCTATTCTGGAGAAGGTTCCATGTGCACTTGAGAAAAAGGTGAAGTTGCTTGTTTTGGTGTGAAATGTCCTATAGATATCAATTAGGTCTAGCTGGTCCATTGTGTCATTTAAGGTTTGTGTTTCCTTGTTAATTTTCTGTTTAGTTGATCTATCCATAGTTGTGAGTGGGGTATTAAAGTCTCCCACTATTATTGTGTTACTATTAATTTCCTCTTTCATACTCGTTAGTGTTTGCCGTACATATTGCGGTGCTCCTATGTTGGGTGCATATATATTTATAATTGTTATATCTTCTTCTTGGATTGATCCTTTGATCATTATGTAGTGTCCTTCTTTGTCTCTTTTCACAGCCTTTATTTGAAAGTCTATTTTATCTGATACGAGTATTGCGACTCCTGCTTTCTTTTGGTCTCCGTTTGCATGAAATATTTTTTCCAGCCCTTCACTTTTAGTCTGTATGTGTCTCTTGTTTTGAGGTGGGTCTCTTGTAGACAGCATATATAGGGATCTTGTTTTTGTATCCATTCAGCCAATCTTTGTCTTTTGGTTGGGGCATTCAACCCATTTACATTTAGGGTAATTATTGATAGGTGTGGTCCCGTTGCCATTTACTTTGTTGTTTTGCATTCACGTTTATACAACCTTTCTGCATTTCCTGTCTAGAGAAGATCCTTTAGCATTTGTTGAAGAGCTGGTTTGGTGATGCTGAATTCTCTCAGCTTTTGTTTATCTGTAAAGCTTTTGAATTCTCCTTCATATCTGAATGAGATCCTTGCTGGATACAGTAATCTAGGTTGTAGGTTATTCTCTTTCATTACTTTCAGTACGTCCTGCCATTCCCTTCTGGCCTGGAGGGTTTCTATTGATAGATCAGCTGTTATCCTTATGGGAATCCCTTTGTGTGTTATTTGTTGTTTCTCCCTTGCTGCTTTTATATTTGTTCTTTGTGTTTGATCTTTGTTAATTTGATTAATATGTGTCTTGGGGTGTTTCGCCTTGGGTTTATCCTGTTTGGGACTCTCTGGGTTTCTTGGACTTGGGTGGCTATTTCCTTCCCCATTTTAGGGAAGTTTTCAGCTATTATCTCCTCGAGTATTTTCTCATGGCCTTTCTTTTTGTCTTCTTCTTCTGGAACTCCTATGATTCGAATGTTGGGGCGTTTCACATTGTCCCAGAGGTCCCTGAGGTTGTCCTCATTTCTTTTGATCCTTTTTTCTTTTTTCCTCTCTGCTTCATTTATTTCCACCATTTTATCTTCTACCTCACTTATCCTATCTTCTGCCTCCGTTATTCTACTCTTGGTTCCCTCCAAAGTGTTTTTGATCTCATTCATTGCATTATTCATTTTTAATTGACTCTTTTTTATTTCTTCTAGGTCTTTATTAAACATTTCTTGTATCTTTTCAATCTTTGTTTCCAGGTTATTTATCTATAACTCCATTTTGTTTTCAAGATTTTGGATCATTTTTATTATCATTATTCTAAATTCTTTTTCAGGTAGATTCCCTATCTCCTCCTCTTTTGTTTGACTTGGTGGGCATTTTTCATGTTCCTTTACCTGTTGGGTATTTCTTTGCCTTTTCATCTTGTTTAGATTGCTGTGTCTGGAGTGGGCTTTCTGTATTCTGGAGGTCTGTGGTTCCTTTTTATTGTGGAGGATTTACCCAGTGGGTGGGGTTAGACGATTGGCTTGTCAAGGTTTCCTGGTTAGGGAAGCTTGCGTCAGTGTTCTGGTGCGTGGAACTTGATTTCTTCTCTTTGGAGAGCAATGGAGTGCCCAGTAATGAGTTTTGAGATGGGTCTATGTGTTAGGTGTGACCTTGGGCAGCCTGTATGTTGACGTTCAGGGCTATGTTCCTGCGTTGCTGGAGAATTTGCGTGGTATGTCTTGCTCTAAAACTTATTGGCTCTTGAGTGGTGGTTGGTTTCAGTGTAGGTATGGAGGCTTTTGGACGGTCACTTATTGCTTAAAGTTCCATGTAGTCAGGAGTTTTCTGGTGTTCTCAGGTTTTGGGCTTAAGTCTCCTGCCTCTGGATATCAGTTTTATTCTTCCTGTAGTCTCGGGACTTCTCCAACTATACAGCACTGATAATAAAACTTCTAGGTTAATGGCGAAAAGATTCTCCCCCGTTAGGGACACCCAGAGAGGTTCACAGAGTTACATGAAGGAGAGGAGAGGGAGGAGGGAGATAGAGATGAGCAGGAGGAGAAAAAGGGGGACTCAAGAGGAGAGAGACAGATCTACGCAGCTGTCTGTTCCCAAAGTGTTCCTCGTAGCCCAGTCACCTACAAAGATTCACAGAATTGGATTGGAAAGAGAAGGGGAAAGGAGGAAACAGAGGTGTTCTGAGGTAGAAAACAGAGAGTCAAGATTGGGAGAGAATAATCTTCGGTTTAAAAATAGGGCTTCTCTTCTTTTTTTTGTAAGGTTATAGTGTATTGAAAATGAAAATTAAGGAGTAGTAGAGGAGTACTAGAGGACTTTAAAAGAAATAAGAGAAAAAGAAAAATAGAAAATAGAAGAGAAAAAGGAAAGAAAAAAAAAAAGAGAAAAAAAAATTTTTTTTCCCTAATTAAGAAAATCGTGAAAATCTATGAAAATTAAAGTTAAGGAGTAATGGGAGAGTAATAGGGAATTTTAAAGGAAAATAAAAGAGAAAAAATAAAAAAGAAAAAAAAAAGTAAAAATATATCTGGGAGTTTCTCTGGAGCTGTTGCGGTCAGTGTGGGTTCGGCTCAGTTTCAGATAGCTCCTCGTTCCAGCTTACACTTCTCGATATCTACAGGCCCCTTCCGGTGTAGTCGGTGTTTTCTACAGGGATTTTAATCTGTTGCACCAGTCCCTTCTGAAGCGGTTCCCTTTGTTTATTTGGCTTCTGTTTGCCGGTCTCTTCAGAGCCTCATTTCCGCCCTGACACAGGCCAGCGGAGGTGGACTCTTATTCAGGTAGCTAGTTCCGTCGCTCTGCGGGGAGGGGCTGGCGCTGCAGGGAGGGGCTGGCACTGCGGGGAGGGGCTGGCGCTGCCGGGAGTGGCTGATGCTGTTTTCTCCGTCTGCGCTGCTCAGGCTCCCGGCTGTTCTATATGGAGCGCGCCCCGCGCTGCGCGAGGTTCCAGCCCTCGGGTGTTCCACAAAAGCGCGGAAGGAAAAGCTGCGCCTGCTCTCTGTGCCTTCCCCGTCAGAGCGGTCCAGGCAGCCAGGGGCTTGGTGGGCGCACTCTCCCCAGGTGTGGCGCGCCCACTCCCTTCCGCGGACCCAGTCTCAGTTTCCGCTGGCGCCAGTCGGGTGCGCGCGCCTTCCGCCCTCCGCGTCCCCAGCCCCAGTCCCCGCCCGCGCCGGTCGGGTGCCTGCGCCCTGTGTCTCGCCGCGACCTTCCCCTCCCCCCTGCCTGCTGCCTCCGGCGGGGCGGGGCCGGTCCGCAGCCTGCGAGCTCTTCTCTGGACTTTCTCGGTCTCTTTGTTCTGCGAACGGCCGGCAGTGTGTTCCGGCCGGTTAATTTACTCTCTCTCCTTTGGTCTCCACAGTTCAAGTTGGTAACTCACAGAAGCTCCCTCCGATTGCCCTCAGGGCACTCAGGCCCGGACCCTACCCCAAGCAATGCCACCTAAGACTCCCTTCCTGGGACGGATCTCCGTCCTTAGCTCTTTTGTCTCACTTTTTATGTTTTATATTTTGTCCTACCTCCTTTTGAAGACAATGGGCTGCTTTTCTGGGCGCCTGATGACCTCAGCTAGCGATCAGAAGTTGTTTTGCGAAGTTTGCTCTGCGTTCAGTTATTCTTTTGATGAATTTGTAGGAGAGAAAGTGGTCTCCCCGTCCTACTCCTCCGCCATCTTGTCCCCCCCCCCAACTTGTTTTAAACCAAAGAATCTCATTACTGACTCAAAGATATTTGGAAGCTGTATTAGCTATGGCTGCAACGATGGTGTGTAACAACCACCCCCCAAATACAATGCTTTTAACAACGTTTGTTCTCTGCTTACAGATCTGCAGGTTGACAGTAAGCTGGTCTTGAAGGGACTTGACTGGAGAAGTCCTGCTTCAGGCTATGGCTTGGGCCTCGTCTGCGCCACACATCTCTCATTTTCTTAGACCAGCAGCTACCTGCAGGCACATTCTCATAGTAAACGGAAGAGCACAAGAGGCAAGCCAAACCAAGCAATACACGTTTCAAGCCTGTGCTAGCATCTCATCTTCTCACATTCTATAAGTAATTCAAAAGTAAGTCATATGGCCAAGCCCCAAACCAGGGGCTTGCGGTCTGCTCCAAGGGGCAGAGATTTATTTGCTGACCAGCAATCCAAATATGTAAAACAGACATATTTACATATTTTATAAAGTGGCTCTTTGCTAGTGGAGTTGAGATGAGGGAAGCCTGGACTCCGTGCTCTTCCCCTTGCCAAATTCCCAGTGAGTCCTCTGGTAATACCATGGCTTCAAGGAACACAGCATGAAATGTGAGGCAACCTGCTCATTTTACAGATGAGAAAGTTGAGGTGCAGATAATCACAATCACTTATCCACCATCTGAGAAGTATCCGGCATGAGGCCACCAGCGAGAGCACCCTCTCTACAAGTTTTCAAATCTGATGACGACTGGTCATTTTTCAGTCTCTAGTCACAGTTAAGGAGATCACCGCAGTTACATAGTTTACAATTTGAGTAAATTGCTTGCAGCTGGAGAAAATATTCACAAATCAGGTAGCATAGTAAATAAAGAAAAAGAGGGGGTGGAGATATGACTCTGGCTACTGAATCTCTAGCTACTCACTTCACAGCAGCAGCAACTTTGATTCCCACCACCCATGCATGTTTGATGTAGGTCAGAGCAGACAAACCAAGTGGGAGAGTGTATAGTTAAGCCAAAGTCTACACGCATTTTCGATACAGAACATTTTCAAATTACAAAATAGAAACAAGGCCATAATGCTATTGTAAGGCTTCAGAAGCCAACGCATTAGGAAGAGAGGAAAAACTTCCCCAAGTCTGTAACCCCCTGAGCACCAGAGGCTAGAGAGAGCACCCATAGCCTGAGGATGCTGTCCACCAAAGAGACCCACAGGCCCAGCTGGAGGACTTCTCAAGAGTAGATACCAGAAACAGAGAGTAGGGTCAATGCCAAGAAAAACAGCCATTTAATGAGGCATCCGAGTGAAGCCAGAGGCACACCAGGATCCCACAGAGGGCCAGGTGTTTGCAGCCTTATCCAGGCCATGATTGTGAAATCAAGGATGGGTACAAGACATGGTCCCCCTCAGCGGTTGGTCGTGGAGGGGGGATGAGGTGAAACAGCCAGGCTATTCCTTGAGCTGCGAGTGCAAAGGGCTCCCTTGTCCAGTCTTGGGCGTCCTCTCAGCACAGCTCTATTCACCCACGTTACCAGGCCACCCCAGGGACTGAAGCTTGCAATCTGTCTTTCTACAGGAAAGACACAGTGCTGACCTTATGTCATGTCATGCGAACAGAGCAGAAACTACACCTGGGAACTACATTTCCCAGAGTTCCTGCATGGCTCCAGATCAAAGCTGGCAGTAAGAGAAATCTGCAGGAGATTTGGAAGGTGGGATGAAGCAGTGGCCATCAGGTCCGGGAGGTCAGGTGCCGGCACAGGTGCAGCAGCAGCTCACACACGCTGTCACAGCCCTGCTGGCCCACCTCAGTGCTGCTGACATCAGCTGGGTCCACAGCAGATCCAGGTCCGACCAGTTCTCCCCCAGCCTCTCCAAGCCCTGAGCCAGGTACACATTCAGCTCTGTGACAACGCTGCTGCTGCTAAGTCGCTTCAATTGTGTCCGACTCTGTGCGACCCCATAGATGGCAGCCCACCAGGCTCCTCTGTCCTGGGATTCTCCAGGCAAGAACACTGGAGCGGGTTGTCATTTCCTTCTCCAATGCATGCATGCACGCTAAGTCGCTTCAGTCATGTCCGATTCTGTGCGACCCTATGGACAGCAGCCCACCAAGCTCCTCTGTCCACGGGATTCTCCAGTCAAGAATACTAGAGTGGGTTGCCATTTCCTTCTGTGACAATGGGCATTTTTTGTGATCCGTTTGTGACAATGTGACCCGTTTTTCCTGTGCGTCACCTGTGGGATCAAGACCGGAGGCAGTGAGAGTCAGGGGCACGTTCCAGTTTGTTCCTGTCCTCTCCCACTTCGTATCCAACTTTTGTCCCAAGTGCAGGCCCTGTTGGCCTGTGGAAGATTTAGGCCCCACACCAGACACAGAGGCAATAGCCTTGCATAGACTTTGCCATTATTTTTCCTACTGCATAAGTCTAATCTCTATACTGAATCCTTTTTTCTGTGTCACTCAGAATAGCTGTGCTGTTCTGATCAAATGCTAACTAACACAACCAACTATTCCCATGGTCTCAGAAAATGCAAAGGCCTTCTGTTTTTGCTTCCATGTGGTTCTTCTCAACAGCTTTTGCTACAAGCTTCTGCTTTCTTGATTGAACTTTGATCACTATCATCACTACCTCCAACACCAACACCACTGTCACAGTCACTGTCGTGACCACTACCAAACCACCATCACCAAAACCACGCCTACCACCATCACTTCCATTGCCACCTTCATCACCAAAACCACTGTCACCATCACCACCACCGTTAGCACTGCAGTCACCTGCTGCCTCCACCACAACCATCCCTCTGGCCTTATCTCCCTGAATTTTTTCACACCAATAGATTCATCTAAATAAGAGTATTCCTGCTTTACAAATTGGAGCTGAGACCCAGAGAGATTAAGTAACAGGTCAGCAGCCAAGGGGAGATTTAAACCCAAGTCCAACTCCAAGTCCCCTCTTTCTTCACTCCACTGCACAGCCTCTAGGACTATGTTTAACAGAAGAGGGCATTGGCCAAAGAAGCAAAAAGGACAGGAAGAAACGGAACTGTGCTGATCAAGAGACAAGCACACAGAGAAATAGCAGCTAAAAGGCGGTAGATAGGCAAGAAGGGATGGATTCAGACAAGTCCCTCGGACCAGAGCTGGGGTTGGGGGTGTGGGAGACCAACCGCCGTCTAGCAGCTGTTCTGATCTAAAGCCTGCCTGGGATTCCAAGAGGAAGTGGCCTTGCTTTTGACAACCTCAAAAGGCAGAGCCCCAGAGGAAAGCCTGCCTGCTGCCTGGAAGACAGAAATCAGGTCCTTTCTGGCCTCCAAAGAAAGAGTCAGTGAGTTCAAAGAGGCAGGGGTCACAAATTATGAGAAGCACCTGTAATGTCCACTGAATGCCTCAGCCAAAGCAGTCCTCAGGCCTGCCTGTGCCTTAGAAGAGCTCTGAAACTCTTTACCCTCAAAACTTCTCTTACCTTTTAAATATTCCCCAGTTCATTCTAACATGCAAGAAGGACTGAGAAGCAATGCATTAAACCAACACAATTCTAACTGAGTTCATGATTTTCCTCCATTTGAGCCCCCAGACGTCTCTCTACTCTAGTATGATTTAGTTGGGTTCTTGAACAAAGTGACTCTGGGTAATAGATAGTGGTAAAGAAGATGAGAAAAAAACATTCTATCCCAGGAAGAAGAAACAGATGAGCCTAATTTTAGATGGAGGAATCTACCCCCTTTTTATTTGGGGATGAGAGAAACTGAGAGTTAATCTACAAGCTGAAGCAATAAGAAAAGGATAGTAAGTTGGAGGTGACTCCAGTCGATGCAGTGAGTTACTACCCTGCCCCTGGCTCAGGGTAAAGTTCCTTATTTTCCACCTTATTCAAAGGCTCCATGGAACAAGAGAAATTATAATCAACAATAGTGATTGTTAGCATTTGTCAAACATTTATTATGTTCCACGTACTGTGCTAAGTTCTTTATGTATAGTAACTCTTAAGTCTCAAGGTAACTTTATGTAGTAGAGGCTAACATTTTCCCCTCACGATACAGATGAAGAAACTGAAGCACAGAAAGGCTAAAGAATTTGCCCAAATTCACAAAGGGTCAGAGCTGGGATGGTATCCCAGGAATATGTCTCCTGAGTCCACATTCCTAACACTATATCATCCAACATCTCATCCCTCATGGGCCCTGAGGTGGGTAATATTATCCCCATTTTACAGGTGGAAAGACAGGTGGAAAGTTAAGTAACTCTCTCAAGCTGCCCGATCACCTCACTAGCACAGCCTGGATTGGGATCCTTCATAAGTAGAAATACACCTGACAGGTTTAGGAGTAGTTTAGCCTCAGAGAAATGTTACTAAATGCCCAATTCTTCCCCAACACCACCCCACACTTCACACTCAAAGGATACACAGAAATCACATGTAATGATATTTTTAAATAACTGTATTTTTAAAAATCTATACAAGACCCAAACCAGCACTGGTTTAAGTGCCGAGTCTGAAAATGACACATAAATAGAAGAAACGGTGAATCCAGTCATACTCTAGGCTGGGCAAAACATCTCAGACTATTTGTTTCAAACATTCTGCAATTGGCAAGACCCAAACCACATTTTTCCAAGCATTCCCTTCTCCACTCCCCCCCCCCCCATGGCCCTGCTTTACATTGCAAACCCATGTGTATTTCCCCAAAAATGTAATCCATATGTCTCTGATCCGTTTACACTTAACTCATCAAATTGTTGTTTGCTCAGAGTTGTTTGCTGCCCATGAAGCCTTCTGAGACTGTCTGTGAGGCCTTCAAAAGGTTCTTTCAGCTTCTTTTCTTAGAAACAGGAAGCTACATTTAGTCAAGGGCAAATGAAAATGTTGGCAATGGGAGGAAAGAAGTTCCAGGATTGGAAAGTTTGTTCTTTGTTCCCCATGGCAGAACAGCAACGAAGGTCCCCCTGAGGTGATATTTCAAGGTTTGGGGTACTTGCTCTTGGTGAAACAACAAGGTTGGGGCTGTTCCAATTTTGTCTTCAGCCGTTCACGGTCCCTTTGTGGCTATAGTCCCTGAGGTGGCTTTGGAATGGACTGGAGAGCCAGGAGCACATCTCTGATCTGGGTCATCAGTGATCTGATGGTACTCACTGCTTTGGTGGAACTAAACGCTATATACTGGATTTCTATCTCAGCAGCTAAAGATCGTGCAGATTCTGCTTTTACATCCACCTAAAAATTAAAAAAAAAAAAATGCATGCATATAGACAACAAACCAAACACTTCTTAAAACAAACCATTACATCTGATATGGTTTAACCCATCCATGTTTTTTGGCCTTTGCAAAAGGTTCTAGTTTTGTGTTTGGTTGTTGGTTTCTTTTTTTTTTTTAATTGCTTAAGTTCAGCTAACTTCTGTCCTTTGGGAAAACTGATCTATGTAAATATGGTTTAACTAAAGAGGTTCAAGACAGTCACATGTGTTTTATATTTTCTAATCATCCCGAACTCTGTACATAGTGAGCAGACTGAGAAAATGATGGTGGTCTCATTTCAACATCAATTTTCATCTTTTCTATCTCCCAAGAATACTGAATGATGGCTGAAGAGAATCTCACTTCCTGTTTCCAAACAATCAGAAGCTGGTATTTATGGAAACCCTGACAGTGTGTGAAGGTATTGAATGGGTTGAAGGCTCAAAGGGAAATAACAACTCTCTAAGATGTCCACATTCTCAATGTTGACCATAAGTTTAGTGAAGATTCATTTAAAATATCCCAAGCCCCTGATTAAATTGAATATGATCAACATTTAAATATGATCAATACAGTGTTAATTGTTTTCATTTTCTAGTATTGCATGATAAATCACTACAGCATAAGTGGCTTACAACATAAACTTGCTGTCTTACAGTCTCTATGGATCAGGGATCCAGGTATGGCTAAACCGGGTCTCTGCTCAGGCTCTGAGCAGAGCCTGAAGGTTGGAATTGGGAAAGACCCTGATGCTTGGAAAGACTGAAGGCAGGAGGAAAAGGGGAAGACAGAGGATGAGATGGTTGGATGGCATCATCAACTCAATGGACATGAGTTTGAGTAGGCTCCAGGAGTTGGAAATGGACAGGGAAGCCTGGCATGCTACAGTCCATGGGGTGGCAAAGAGTCAGACATGACTGAGTGACTGAACTGAACTGAAGGTGTCAGTCAATCTATGTCCTCATCTGGAAGCTGAACTGGGGAAGAATCCACTTCCAAGTTCATTCAAGTTGTTGGCAGCATTCACTTCCTTATAACTGTAGGTCTCTCTGTTTTCTTGATAGCTTTTGGCCATGAACTGCTCTCAAGTCCTTGAATGCACCCTTAGGTCCTTGCCAAGCAGGGCCACTTTCTTAAAACATAACTACTTACTTCTTCAAAGCCAGCAGGAGAATCTCTTCCTTCATGAATGGCCCAGTCCATCTTCAAGGGCCTTCACCTGATTAGGACAGGCCCACCCTATATCTATCCCTTCCTCTTGATTAACTTAGAATCAACTGATTTGGAATCTTAATTACATTTCCCAAACTCCTTGCCTTAGCTGTATATTATAACCTAGAAAGGGTACGACATCTCTCATATTCAAAGGTTCCATCCGCACGTAAGAAGCATGTATGCTGGGCAGGGGGCTGGATTTTGGAGGCCACCTTAGAATTCTGCACACTACACCTACTATGTGCAAGGGTATGGTGACACATACGTTATGAATCCTACCTTCACAAAACTTACATCCAAATAAAGGCAGTGGATGCGTAACAGATAATGACTACTCCCTGAGACACATTCTGTAATAAAGATACGTTCAATGTTCAGAAACAGCACAAAAGTGGTCACATAGAAATCAAGACGTGTAAGGTGAACAGAAGTTCAGCAGGCAAGCATGTATGGGAAAGAGGGGATTAAGTAAGATTGCCTGAAACAGTATGGTGTGATTAAGAAATTATCAGGAATTTGATTTTCCTAAGAGTTTAGCAAATGTGGTGAGTATTTTAATTTTGACTTGTCTTCTCCAAAAGAGTAGGAAGATTAATTGCCTTAAAGCCTGGTTGACGGACCATGTGTATGTGTATGTAATATGTTGCATGTGACCCATCTGCTTATGGCAATCATGAGAATAACACTGAAGGAAAAAATGTATAATAAATTAGCACTCCAGCTGTGGACTGAATGTCTGTTTACCCTCAAAAATCATATACTGAAGCCCTAACCACCCACTCCATTCAACTGTATTTGGAAGTGGAGCCTCTGAGAAGTAATTAGGTCATGAGGATAGAACTTTTATGGGGGGATTAGTGCCCCTTATGAGAAAGAAATGGACTTCCCAGGTGGTGCTAGTGGTAAAGAAACTGCCTGCTAAAGCAGGAGACATGAGGCTCAAGTTCAACCCCTGGGTCAGGAAGATCCCTTGGAGGAGGGCATGGCAGCCCACTCCAGTATTCTTGCTTGGAGAATCCCATGGACAGAGGAGCCTGGGGGCTACAGTTCACGGGGTTGCAAAGAGTTGGAAACGACTTAAGTGACTTAGCACTCACGCACAAACTGATTAAGACATCAGTCCTGTAAGAAAACATGCTTCTGGGTTTCCCTCAGAATGTATGGACCTTTTACAATTGAAAGTCGCCCTTGAAATAATTTTCATTCCAGAAAGGTGGAAATGAGTCCATACCTACATAGGCATAACAACAGGAAAAGCCAAGGCAATTTCTGCATCCCAGAGCACAAAGAACAGCAACCAAAGCTGGACAGAAAGCCAGGCCCATCCCAGTGCCTGAGGCAACACATGCTAAACTGCAGCCCACATCCTGGCACTTTCATAACTTGAAACAGGATTCACTTTTGAAGCTTGAAGCCTTCTGACTCCTCCACCACAATATATAAACATAGGCCAGAAAGAAAATGCCTCTAAAAATTACAGTAGCCTTTATGGCAACTCTAAAACACCTCTTAAACCACTAGGAAGATGACAATACTATAAACGAAAATGCAATCATCTTGCAGGCAGTTTGGGTCCACATGTCCCACTTCTATCGCCAAGTCTGTCTGTGGGGTATTTTCTGGTTACTCAGACCTGCTCAAGCTGAGTCTGCCTCTCTGGAGTCCTCCTGGAAAGCCACAAGGCAGAGGGGAAAGTATGTTAGATATGACATTAGGGGACCTGGGTTCCAGATTCAATTCAGTTTGTTCTTTCATTTACCCAGGATTGTTGAAGGATAAGTGATTTTCCCACTTCTTGGGTAAGTGAGTTTTCCAGACAACTGAAAAAATTGCTAGCTACAAGATGTTTGCACTTTATTGTTTAAATATGGGAAATTCTCCTAAGATATGGTATCTATTAAGAGATGGGCCCTGGAGTCAGGATGCTGGGTTTGAATCCCAGCTCCAACACATGCTCATTGAGTGACATGGGCAAGGAACTTAACCTGTCTGTGTCTCTGGGGATAGTCCCTACTTCATAAAGTAGCACAGAGGGTTATGACATAAAACACTAGAACTGTACCTAGCATGTAATAATTATCTCACAAGTATATGTTTATTCTAAAATTATGAAACATAAGAGTTGAGAGGCTTTTCTTCTCAGAGTCATCATCATAAACACCAAGCAAAATACTGTGTGCATATGTATAATACATACTATATATAATGGGTTGGCCCAAAAGTTCATCCAGGCTTTCCATATGATGTTTTGGAAAAACCCAAATGAACTTTCTGGCTAACCCAATATTGTATGCTGTACAAGACACCCATTCTCACTAAATACATACACACACATACGCATAATAAAATACATAAAATCATGCTTTCATGACTCACCGGAATATATTAGGAAGACTACATTTACCCTATATGACCTCAGAAGGTGGTTTTCAATGCCTTATGTTTGCCTTTTTTTTTTTTTTTTTTGCTTTTTTTTTTTTGCCATTTTTAAACATCCTAGCTGCCCCTCTCATTGGTCTAACTGCCGTGTCTGACTGTCTTCTCCCTCTGAGTTGTTCTTCTAGGCTTCTAGGACTGGGAAACCTGACCACAAAGCTTGCTGGAACTGTGACCAGAATCAGAGCACAGACATCTGAATGGAGAGTCTTACAAGCTCCATTATGAACTAAATGTATGGCCTTAGATATTTGGGCACTGAACAGAACAGTATTTAGCTTGCTTTCTCAATCTTGAGCATACTCTACATGAGGTTTGCAGCTACATTCACATGGCCTTCATGTACTGTGAGCACATCTCCAGAGCCCTCACAGGGGATGGGATGAGAAAGGTTTACCCAGTCAGCCACCAAGCCTTCCACTTGCACTTCAACCAGAGAAGCTCTGATATTTTATATAATGGGGCTCTGCATACAGTGGTAGTTTGCAAAAAAGGACTTCGCTGCTAAATAAATAAATAAAGCTGACAGCTACTGTTCTACAGAGTCATGTTTGCCAGATATCTGACATCTGGACATTTGTTCTCCTCTGTATGTTTGAAATATTTCAAAAACTGAAAAGAGAATCACAAGGTAAACATAACTATGAATTTAACATAAGAATTCACACATGATAAATGAGACCAGACAACTATAGAAAATATTTCCACATAAGTCACCATAACTGTGATTTCTCAAAAAAAAAAATTTTAATGATATTGGGCTAACCCCATATCCCACCAATGAGCCACCAAGTTAACTGTAAATAAAAGTAAAATAAGTTATAATTCTAACAAATATAACATTGATGATGGCTACAAATAGACAGGAGTGAATTGCATGGCTGAGAAAAAGACTTGTTAACAATCATTTGTTAGGGTTTTTCCAGAATTCACCTAAAGAGATTCCAATAGCTGATGTTGAGTTTCTGTTCAGAGACATCCCACAAGTGAAGATGGACACATTAGCATGATTGACATGATGCTTCAGCAACATCAAACTCCTTCTTATTCTAACTCTATCCTTACCACTCTATTAACAAGGATTGTTTTGGCTTCAAGAAACAGAAAGACACAAAAGAGTCTTTAAAAAAGCTTAACCAAGATCAAAGTTTATTTCTCTCTCATACATGGAGTCTTGAGGTAGATAGTCTCCAAGGACCCAGGCTTCTTCTACCTTATTGCTCTGCCATGAATGGCTTCCATTCTCAAGATCCCTTCTGATCCAAAATGGGTGCTAAAGTTCCAGACATTATGACTACATTTCAGACATCAGGAAGGAGGAAGAGGAGGAAAGGAAAATCGCCCTTCTTTTAAGGAAACTTCTTAAAAGTTTCACACACCCCTTCTGTTTACATCATATTGGTCACATCTTAGTCATGTGGTCACACTTTGCTTTGCAAAAGGCTGGCTGGGAAATGTAATCTTTATTCCAGACAGTTCTATTCCCATACTGTGAAAGAAGGGAGAACAGATATTGAATGATAACAAAAGCCTCTACCATGCCATCTCCTGACTGACTTCCTAGGTGAACCCACTCAATGGAAATAGAGTGGTATCCCTGTTATCTACTCTTCCCCTAACTATATGTTTAAAAATTCATTTTCAAATACCTGTTCTTTGTTAAGTACCTTTTATGATTCCTATTCAGCAATAAAAAGGAACAAATTATTAATCTGTGGAACTACATTGATAAATCACAAGATAATTACACTGAGCGAAGATAGCCAGAACCCCTCCCCCACACACACACAAAAAGGAGTATGTGTTGTATAATTACATTTAAATAAAATTCTCAAAAATGCAAACAAATATACAGTGACAGAGAGCAGAACAATAGTTGGGAACAACAGAAAAAGGAAAGGACTGCAGAGGAACACAAGCGAACTTTGGAGATGATGGATCTGTTCCTTATTTTGATCATGGTGATGGTTTCCGGGGTGAATATATGTATCAAAACTCATTAAATGGAAAACTAAAAATATAATTGAACCTACATCATTTATATTTCGACAACACTATAAAATACTTTTTTTTAGAAAAAGAACCTATTACATGCCTGGCAGATGCTAGGCACAAAGGATACAAAATAAGCCTGTTCTGATGAATGAAATAGGCTTATCAGTTTAGAGGGAGTGAGTGGGTCCCCCAACACTGAGCACCATCAATAAATAGACTAAATCAAGGCACTCAGTCTACAAAGTGAGGGTCAGATTCTGGCTGTTGTGTCCAGCCAACCCCCCAAACCCAGCCTGAAACAGCCCATCAGGCTTAACCATTTTGCAGCAAGGAGCAAAATACAAGTATACATCATGCTGTAGGTCTATTTCTACATATGGCTATGGATACATACGGGGAATTATATTAATACTTTAAAAGTCCCAAAGTTAACTGTGTGTTTTCCCTTTCAGAAACGAAATTCAATGGCATGCTCCCTTCACTTTTCACATCTGTGTTGCAGAACCAGAGAGGATCATATGACAAAGCCAAGAAGTTGGCTCGAACAGATCTTCAGAAGGAATAGTCTAGCAAGATAGCTATTTAGAATCTGCTACTTCCAATGACCAATACCACTCATGTCTTGGCATCTCTGGGCACTGCTCTTGTCCTGTGGGTGATGTTGCAACAGTGCAGCACACTAAGTTCTGGAAACCTCAGATGTCAGCTCAAAGGCAAATACTACTGATCAAATACTTTATTTGATTCTCAATTTTGCCCCCTTGCTTCCCAGGGCTTATGAAGGTTAACAGAACGTTTTCTTAGAATGGAAAGCTGTGACTTCTACCTTTTCCACTTGGAGAAAAAAAAAATCATAAAAGAATAATGGTTGTCAGGAATTGGGAGGAAGAGGGAGAGATGAATAAACAGAATTAAAGGATTTTCAGGGCAGTGAAAACATTCTATACGATACTATAATGATTGACACATGTCATCAAACGTTTGTCTAAATCTATAGAATGTACAACACCAAGAGTGAGCCCTAGTGTAAACTGTAGGTGATAATGATTTGTCAATGTAGGTTCATCAACTGTAAGAAACGTACCACTCTGGTGGAAGATGGATAATCTCTGTACCTGTGGATAATCTTCCACCTGCCCCTGGGAAGATTCTGTACCTTCCCCTCAATTTTTTTATGAACCTAGAACTTCTCCAAACAGTCTTAATTTAAAAGACTGACATGCAAAAATGATAATCAACCTCACTAGAGTTATATACATTCTAATAAAAATAATGAGATATTATTGCCAACATACTGGCCTTTTAAATTACAGGAATAAAGTGCTCATATACAGTAGATACGGAGAAGGAAATGGCAACCCACTCCAGTATTCTTGCCTGGAGAATCCTGTGGACAGAGGAGCCGGGTGTGCTGCTATCCACGGGGTCGCACAGAGTTGGACATGACTGAAGCGACTTAGCATGACTGCATGCGTTGGAGAGGAAATGGCAACCCACTCAGGTATTCTTGCCCGGAGAATCCCAGGGACAGAGGAGCCTGGTGGGCTGCCGTCTACGGGGTCTCATAGGGTCAGACACGACTGAAGCGACTTAGCAGCAGCAGCAGCATACAATAGGTAGGCGTATATATATTGACCTGTTTCCCTAGACAGTAATTTGGTAAGATGTATAATGAGCCTTTTGAAGAGTTCATGATATGTATGCCTAAACAGTTCCAAATGATTACACAATAAAGTGTTAGCTCCTTTTAAGAAAGTCATTAGTTGCTGTGTAGATAGCTTCAACATAAAAAGGCAATGAAATCAGATCAATTGAAAATCCACGTTAAAAAAAGAAAAAACTTTTTTCCAATCCCCCACGAGGCCTTTCATTGTGTGGTCTGAACATCACTGAGTCAGGAGTCTCATACAGAGTTACATCAAATGCTCCTCACAGCACCAAACACCTCCCCCTCTTTTCCTTACCCACACTTGACACCCGTGTATAACTGACCCCTTTACATAAAGATGCTGAGGCTGGACTGTCCTCTGGGACAAGAAAGCAAAAGTCCAACTGACACCCCCACCATGACGCAGAGAGCCTTGAAGGACTGGTGTAAGGTAAACCCACAGGGTTGGACTACGTGATTACCATGGACCTGATGGCGGTGAGACAAAGGGCCATGTGAGATGCATGAAGCAATGACAATAAACTCTGGTTATGGGAAATTTTTTCAAGAGCTGGTCCTTCTTCGTCTTAAAAAAAAAAAAAAAAAAAAACTAATCTGGAGTGGAGTAATGAATGATTCCATACAAAATCACCAAATCTTAATTCTTTTCAAATGTTGATCGTATTTTAAAAGACCCATGATTCAAAGCGCTCCTTTCGCTTTGACTCAACCCCCTCATAAAAGCAGACTTGCTCCCCTCATTAAGCCAAATTCATTGGCATTCAAAGTGTATTGACTTACTGCTTTGTGATTGCCCTAATGATGCTGGAACTTCCAAAGCCCTGGAGCTCTGCTGATGAAAATAATCCCTTGCCAGTATTTCCTTTCTGACTGAGCACCTCTGTGCACTGAAAACATATATCAGTGCAAATTAGGAAGGCCTTTCCTAGTCCTTATCACATTAATTTTGTGGCTTTACCTTTTCAACAGGAAAGTAAATCCTTTTCTTAAGTCATTTGGGGATGGCCTGAGACAGCTCATCCATGAGAAGGCCCAGAGCAGACGGAGGAGGAAGGAGAGAGAAATCAGTGACAATCTTCAACATTTGTTCCTTAATGATAAGCAGCTTGACCCTTCTGAGTAGAACATCTGAATAAACTACTCAATCCTGAAACTGATGGAAGTAGTTCTGTCAGAAACAGAAGTTCCTCATTATAATGTGGTTTTCATGAGCAGCTATTTCTGGGGAAAGAGGAGGAGAGCCAGGGACAGGGAGATGTCAAAATATGGCTGTCAAAACCTAACACTGTCAAGCCTACAACACTCATAGCTACAAGCTGGAGTCAGTCCCATCCCTAGTATGTCACAGAGACAGTTCACAACATCTACAACATCACCTCCCAGGCATGTCTGCAGCTTGCTCTGTGTCCTAGGACAAGGCCTTCCTTGCCTCTGAGCCTCATCTCATTCATATTAATACACAGATGAGGCTGGACGAGGGGACCTCTGCAGTCCGTCATGATCTATTCTGTCGAGTATTCAGTCCATGGAATTAACTGGATGCTCCCCTAGTGGCCAGGCTTTGTCTTGGCGCCTTAATTCTTCATGACATCACTCTTCCCAAGACGCCTCTGATTTTTTTAAACGCTGTGTCTAAAACGCCAAGAGAACCTCTTCAGGTGCATGTTAAGAGTGTTTCATGGAGAACAGTTGGTTAAAGCCTGTTGTCTGTTCCTTTAAATTAATTTTTATTGGAGTATAGTTGCTTTACAATATTGCATTAGTTTCTGTTGTACAGCAAAGTGAATCAGCTGTATGTATACATACGTCCCCTCATTTGTGGATTTCCGTCCCATTTAAGTCACCACAGAGCACTGAGTAGGGTTTCCTGTGCTATACAGTAGGTTCTCATTAGTTATCTATTTTATATATAATATCAATAGTATATATAATATCAATAGTGTGTATATGTCAATCCCAATCTCCCAATTCATCCACCACCACCTCTTTCTCCCCTTGGTGTCCACTCATTTGTTCTCTATGTCGGTGTCTCTACTTCTGTTTTCCTACTTTCTGTTGATGGACCTTCTAACACCACCCATGCAGAATGACCCAGAACTGGAGGTTGATTTTCCCCTCGGGGTACATCTGGCAATGTCTAGATATATTTTTGTCACAACCTGGAGGGAGAAGGTATAATGCTCTTGACAGCTAGCGGGTAGAGGCCAGAGATGCCCCTACTAATCCTAAAATGTACAGGACAGCTATCAACAACCATTATCCAGCCCAAAATGTGAACAGTACCAAGGCTGAGAGGCCTTGCCCAATGCCAGAATGAGTGGAGTGGAGCAACCAGCTCCCCCAGCTCCCTAGAATCCATTGTGTGTATCTCTTTCCAATTCTACATCCATAAGGTCACCCTGATAGCTCCAAAGTGGCCACTGTGGGAGTATTTACACCACAGAAACCTGAACACTCTACAGATCAAGGCAATTTTATTTCTGAGAGCTAGCTGCTAAATATTTATCAACACACTGCTACTTACAGCCAAGTCCTAAACTAACTGATTCAAAATTCAAAAGTGCTTTTAGCAAGACGGCTAGATTGTAGGGAAACTAGAGGTGATTTTACCGGTGAATGAGGAGTCTGACCTCATGGCAGCATCAGGACGAGGACAAAGGCGAAAGGAACAGCGTGAAGTCCATCATGGGCACAGCCTTGAAGACTCTCCCGTCTTGTTGTTCTGTTTGTTTGCTTGGTCATCCTTCCAAACAGTATTTGAGAGGACAATTTAAGAAATAACAATAGGCTTATTTATTAAACTCCTCAGAGGACGGAAAATGATAATAATTCAATATATTTAATTTTGAAAACTGGACATACAAAAATAAAGATCAACATGCGACAGGTTGCAAAGCCTGAGGGGCGAAGCCGAGAAGGCAGCCTTTCAGCACCTGGCCTGGCCACCTGTGCGTGCATGCTCAGTCATTTCAGCCGTGTCAGACTCTTTGCGACCCTATGGACTGTAGCCCTCCAGGCCCCTCTGTTCATGGGATTCTCCAGGCTAGAATACTGGAGTGGGCTGCTATGTCCTCCTCCAGAGGATCTTCCCGACCCAGGAATCGAACCCACGTCTCTTATGTCTCCTGCATTGGCAGGCGGGTCCTTTACCACTAGCGCCACCACTTGAGAGATACACTTCCCAGAAAAGTGCAGGTCCTGGATGTCAGCAAAGCTGGACTCACTAGATGCCCAAAGAGATCCACTCCTGCCTTCCAGGGCTTCATGCAGACGACAGCCACACTACAGAAACTCAAGCTCCACTGGAGGGAAACTTTTCCCTGAGTTTGCTCTTCATTACTGTCTTGATATTTGCCTCTGGTTGCTATAACAAAATCTGGCCTTGGAATTTTTCTGGGAACAAATAGGAAATAGTTGTGTGTGGGGGGGCAGTTCAAGACCCTACGCACATTTAGGTTTAGTTATAAACACTCATCGTAAGAGAAAGCATTGACTCATTAAACCCAAAACAAAACAAAAAAAAATATTTTTTATAATCCCCATTCAAAAACTATTACTGTGTTCCAGAGGTGACCAACTAGAAAGCTATTTGTTCTCATAGACGAGGTCACCAACAAAATGAACAACGGGGGTGGGGGGCACTGACCAGTTGGGGTACTGGTCACCCTGTGCCAAGGTACACTCTGCTTCTAGTGTGTTTGATTTCTGGAGCTGGGAGTGCAAACCCAAGAGCAGAAATTTTCCACTTGCTAGAACTAATTATTTTGTCCAATGATTGTTTTTCAACTGAAGAGAAAACCAGGGCCACAGCCATGCAAACTCCAGCACCAAGGGTATGGAAAATATGATGAGGGCAATGGGGCCTATGACACACCTCGGGCCCAGATGTGCTGGGGTGTCTCTGGGTTTTTTTTTTTCTTTTTGTCTGTCTTCCTCTGAGGCCCTTATGTCTGAAACTGTGTTCCTAAATCTCCACATTTCATCTAAGCCCAAATTAATCTCCCCGTTCATGTCCACTGCCCTGTCTTCCAGAACCAGGCTTATATGTGGGAAGAAGCAGCTATCACCCCAACAGAGGGATCTGAAGGGTAGGAAAGCCTTTGTACCCTACATGGGCTGGCCAGTGTAATGGGGGGTCTGCAGCATAGGCAGCTGTTGTGAGACACAGAGGCTACAGGAGGTGTCCTGGAGAAACAGCCTAGTGATCCTTCCATTGGCCATTTAGCTCCATGGTTCCAACCTGATTTTTCCCATCATATCCTCCTCTACTCCTTTCAAGCTTTCCAACAAACCTCCTCTGCTCTTGTCAAACTCCTACCTCACCATCCCTTGCATCTAGCACAAGTGACAAGTGAAAGCTGCCCAGTCATGTCCGACTCTTTGGATCCCCATGGGCTACAGTCCATGAAATTCTCCAGGCCAGAATACTGGAGTGGGTAGCCTTTCCCTTCTCCAGGTGATCCTCCCAACCCAGGTCTCCTGCATTGCAGGCGGATTCTTTACCAGCTGAACCACAAAGGAAGCCCAAGAATACTGGAGTAAGTAGCCTATCCCTTCTCCAGTGGATCTTCACAACCCAGGAATCGAACTGGGGTCTCCTGCATGGCAGGCAGATTCTTTACCAACTGAGCTATGAGGGAAGCCTGCAACCAACACAGATGTCTCCAAAACAATGATAAAAATGAATTACCACATCAAGCAAACTTTATCTTTCACTGTTGCTCAAAAGAGAGAACAGATTTGTTCAGAGGAACTATTCAGGTAAGCCACTTGGGGAGGAGAGACAAGATCTCAAGGGATGATCAAATAGCAAACAGTAGTCACTGAACTACTATTCATAAAATAAGAAAGGAAGGAAAATGTATCAGGCCACAGGAGATTGAGCCTGTGTGGGAGGGGCCTAAAGAGGTAAAAACTGTAAGAGTAGCTTCTTACCTAGTATTTACCACTGTCGAGCACTAGTTCCAATCTCTTTACATGTATCCACTTATTTAATACTTACATAACCCAATGAAGTGGTCCCTACTACTATCCCCATTTCACAGATGGGGAAACAAAGGCCCAGAGTGGCTCAACAACTTGCCCAAGGTTACGGGCTTATGAATGATGGTGCTAGTGAGCAATGGTCTGTCCTTTGAACCACAGAATCTGTACTTTGAACCACTCTACTCAACTCCCTAAGAGGGTAAACCTCTGGGAAGAGCTGAGGAAGGACAGTAAAACAGAAGAATTTTATCAAATATTAAAAGATACCAGCGTAAGACACACCATAATGTTATGGACTGCTATGAAAATGCTGCCATTATACTCTGACACACCATCACAGTAAGGCAGTAAGTGGTTTCAGAGATAGCAAGTATCCAAACAGGAAAAAGGTGCATCTTAAAAATGATGAAATACAGCCCTGAACGGGGATGATGAGCATGTGAGCTGTGCAATGAAACCACATCTCCCCTTGGAAATCCTCAGTTAAATCCTGTATGCCTCACTGGTGTTTCTGTGAGTATAGATTTTTGAGGAGAGGTGGTACAGGGAAAAATTTATAGAAGTGCTGTGTGTGTGTGTGTGTGCGCGCACACACACGTACACTCACTCATCCATGCAGGCATGAGTGATCAAGTGCAGGGCAAAGACAATTTTAACAATTTCAAATTTTCCCTACACTCAGTTACACAAACAAAATACAGTTTATTTTGCTGTAATTGATCTAATCCTTCTCCTGAGCCCTTAGCCTTACAATGCAGAGACAGATAATTAAACGTCAACCCACAGAATAAATTAAACAAGCTCCTGGGTATTTCAATCTTGCAATTTTCCTCCCCAGCTTTCCCTTCTCCGAGATGACCTCTAGGGGAAGAGTTTATTCTTACCTGTTGATGGCACAAAAGGGGAAGGAGATCCTTGGTCTCCATGATTCATACACACAGGTCCTGTACCTCCCTCCAGGTCCTCTGGGTCCTCCTCGGAAGGCCTCTGATGCTGAAGTCTGTGGCCAATCAAGGTCTGCTATGCACTCTCTTGGCTTGGCTGGGGCCCAGTGAACTGAGCTCCCCTTGAAGCCCTCTTAGGAATCAAGGACCCCAGAGGTCTCCCTATGCTTCCCATCCTAGGCAGTCCCCACGGGGCAATCCCCTAGTAGGTTCATCAGCAGGGCTTACTCATGGCACTCAGAACTCTTGCCCAATGAACCCTGGTGTGACTGCAACATCCTGCCCATCACAATGCCCTGCTGGCCGCCACACTGAAGTAGCCATATTAAATAAGCTCTAGCCATCCCAGCCTCTTTGGAGAAGGAAATGGCAACCTACTCCAGTATTCTTGCCTGGAAAATTCTGTGGACAGAAGACCCTGGTAGGCTACAGTTCATGGGGTCACAAAGAGTCAGACACAGCTGGGCACACACACACATCCTGGTCTCTTAGTGATTCCCTAAGAGTCATACCTATTGGTAGGTAGTTACCTATGCCCAGACGATCATAACCACCTGAAGGGGAAACACAGACATTATATAGAATTAGCTAAATTAATAAAGATTATTATCAATTGCCTAAACATGCAATCTAAAAAACAACATAAATTAACCTATTTACAAAGCAGAAGTAGAGTCAACAGATATAGAAAACAAATTTACAGTTACCAAGGGGGAAAGTGAGGGAGAAATCAATTGGGAGGCTGGGACTGACATATACACACTGCTATATATAAAATAGATAACTAATAAGGACCTACTACATAGCACAAGGAACTCTACTCAATACTCTGTAATGGCCTATGTGGAAACAGAATCTAAAAAAAGAGTGGCTATGACTGATCCACTTTGTGGTACAGTATAAACTAACACAATGCTGTAAATCAGCTGTACTTCAATAAAAAATAATTGCAAAAGATTATTATCACTTATTGAATACACCAGTGTGTGTTCTAGCCCTAGTTCTTGTCAATATTATATATCTTCCCCCAGTGGGGAGAGAGGAACACAGGCCAACATGAACATGTGCCATTCAGGTCATTCTATCTGACTCCCCCAGGATAATCTGACCCAGGAAAGCCAAGCATTGCTTATGCGCTAGTTTTAGGAGTTTGTCCAGAGCTTCAGATCATTATGGCTAGAGAGGTAAATAGGCTGAAGAGCTGATACTGCTGAAATCACATCCATTCCTGAAAGTCTGGGGTGAACCCATCAGATCTCAGGACAGAGGACCAGGGTGGCTGTTTGCCCCCTCCACAGACTGGAGCAGCTGAGTGTGGAATCCGTCAAGGTCCAAGGAGTAGGTCTCCATCGACAACTCACCTTCCTCCTCCCGGAATATCTACCCTCTGTCCACCTCAACGGACCGCCCCCTCTCCCCACCCCACCCCCGTTCAAGAAGTAGAGTATTTGAATTCTACATTTTAAAACAAAATCCTCAAGAGGCCAAATCTTAAAAAAAAAAAAAAAAAAAAGTACATGAAAGTGAGTTTTAGAAGAAAAACTGGAAGAGGGAGCAGAGCTGTTCATAGGTCCAGAAAACAGAGCCCACCCCCCTCCCCATCGCCCTACCCCCTAGACCTGGACCTGACAGTCTGGGTCTTCCCCTGGCCACGCCCCCCTCCATGGAGACCTGCCCACTCGGAGCCTGCATCTCCTTTTCCAGACCACACCTTGGGTGCCAGGGACCACTCTCTGCCTGAGCGTCCCAAGCCCCCTTCTAGAGCCTTCCCCAGGCCGGTTCTCTCAAGGGAGAACCTCCAGTAATCACATACCTAAACCCAGGAAGTGGCCACGGGGTGGCTGTTTGCAGACATGGAGCTTGGATGTACAGACTGGGGCTACCAGGGAAGAAAGAGATGGGGGAGAGGCAGCAGGCCGAAGGGAACCTCACTTTCTGAGCCACCACATTCCTGCATGGCACCCCAGGAGCCCATAAATTTTCATTCCAACCTGCCCTCTGTGCAGGTATATTTGTCAAGGCAGGAGGATGGAACATACATTATTTAACATCCGGTCAGCCTGATTTATAACTTGTAAATATTTAGACATGGTACATGAGCCTTCATTCTTACACTTTTTCAGGCCCCACAAAAGTTAAGTGGGGGCAGGGAAGGGGAAATGGAGAGACTTTCTGGATCAAAAAGAACCAAAATTGTGTCTGTGCCGAGTGGTGTGTAAAACAGCATCTAGAACATAGTAAGTACTCAAAATGTGTGTCAAAAGAAGGAAGACAGGGAAGGAGGGAAGGAAAGAGAATGGGAAGGCTTTGTGTTAAACCTTCTGTACCTTCAGGATCACGGAGTCAGAAAAGTCAGAATTCAAAATCTGTCTCTAGCCTTCCCCCTGAGTGTCCTCATACAATTTACTGGACATCTCTAAGCCTGAGGTCCCTCATCTGGAAAATGGGGAGGTTGTGTCTATCATATAGTGAAACAAAGGTAAGTAATAGCTACTTATATCAACCCCACTGTCATCATCATTTTCATTATATTCTCCATCCCTCAATCCCATTTAACTTTATTCTGAAGACCAACTTGTTTCAGACAATCTCAGGAAGGCTGCTGCTACTGATGTGCCCAAAACAGAGAACGAAAGATTTTCTGATCTCCATTTCTGCCCCACTGATATTCTCAAATGCTCACCAACCACCCATAGCCTGGTGGACCACCCATACCACTGGGGACGTGCCATTTCAATACTCACCAGCTTGATTTCCAATGGCTGGCTCTAGCATTTCTTTGCATAAGAGCAAAGTTAACTAGAGGCCACTTTGCCACTTGAATGGCAGGACAGAAGTGTGGGACAGTAATGCCCAGAAGCAGCCTTCAACCAATGTCAAATTCAAATGGGTAGCAATACCCCATCTCTCTCACTCCCGGGGCAAGATAACTCTGAGGTGCACATTCTATGCTGCTGCTGCTGCTAAGTCGCTTCAGTCGTGTCCGACTCTGTGCAACCCCATAGATGGCAGCCCACCAGGCTCCTCTGTCCCTGGGAGTCTCCAGGCAAGAATACTGGAGTGGGTTGCCATTTCCTTCTCCAATGCATGCATGCATGCAAAGTCACTTCAGTTGTGTCCGACTCTGTGCGACCCTATGGACAGCAGCCCACCAGGCTCCCCTGTCCATGGGATTCTCTAGGCAAGAATACTGGAGTGGGTTGCCATTTCCTTCTTCAGCATATTCTATACTGAATCCCAACAGAATCAGTTCCAGTTACCCTCAGTACTAACTTATGGAAAATGAACCCTTTGGTTGCTACACAAGTATGTATGAGTATAGCCACGCCAGTTACTATGACCAGCAAGTGTTTCTTTTAATTGCTCAGTGTTCATGCCTTATGTGTGTGTTAATCCCTCAGTTGTGTCTGACTCTTTGCGAACCCCTGGAGTGTAGCTCGCCAGGCTCCTCTGTCCCTGGGATTCTCCAGGCAAGACTACTAGAGTGGGTTGCCATGCCCTACTCCAGGGGATCTTCCCGACCCAGGGATTGAACCCACATCTCCAGTGTCTCCAGCATTGCAGGCAGATTCTTTACCGCTGAGCCAGCTGGGAAGCCCCCAAGACTGCCTTACTATTTGTTAAACATTTTGAAAACCACCTCTTCACATTTAACCAGCAAGTTGCTACCACAAGTGCTTCTTGAAAAATGACAACATTCTATAAAACTAGGTCCAACAGCAACTTCACCTATAAAATAATAAATATTTATTATTTTTCCCTGCTTCCTACAAAGGCATTAAAATTCAATAATTAAGTGGTGGAGAACAGACTATAAAAGATCACTCAGCATTTCTACCCACATAGGAAAGCCAGCAAACACCGTGGAGTTGTTGTTGCTGTGGTTGGAAGATTTCCCATGTGTTCAAGGGAGGTATCATGACCCTGCACAGTGTATCAAAGAGGGCATCTGCTCTCAAATACTTCTGCACTTGGCAGTGACCTCGGGGCTTGACAAATATGTTGTCTCCGTGTTTTTATTTATTATCTCATAATCCTTTGAATGGCGACACATTCTGAGATTACAACAAATATATTAAGATCCCAATATGAATATAATGTAACCAAAAAGATGACCTAGATCTAGAGTGGGTGAAAGCCAATGCAAACAGTGGCTAAACTGGGCAGCTGTTTGCAATTAGATTCAATTAACACATTTTAAACACAGCATTACGGGGAACCCCTTTGAAGTGTGCTGCTCTGGGAAAGTTTTTTTCTTGAAAGGGGCTTCCTAATGGGAAGCAGTCAAAATGCACAGCTGAACAACTTAACTTCCTATTTTGACTTGAGTGCCATGTAGAGTTCACAGTTTTAATTCATTTTCCCCACTTATGTGTATAAATATTTCAAACATGTAATGAAATGTCTGGGAAGGCATCTTTGCTGAAAAGAATATTTGTGAAGCCAGGAAGAGGGAAGAAAGGGGCTGAGCTCCTGCAACCTAACTTGCATGCTGCTGAATTGCCAATCTCTACTAGAAATGTACATTGTAAAATCATAACCATTCATTTAATAAGCACATCAGAGCGCTGTCTACTCCGAATGAAAAGCTGAGAATGAGAACCTAGTCTCATTTCTCCCTGTATCTCTACTACCTGCAAAGGCACACAGCAGGCTTACCAAAAATATTAGTTAACTGAAGGAACGGATGGATGTGTACTGAATGAATAAGCAAATGCATGAATGGAGTAAAGAAATAAATTAATTATATACATGTGTTTGGAAAACACAAGCTAAAGTCCCTAACCCACATATATGTGTGTGTGACACAAAGCCACAGGCATATTCAGAGAAAAGGAGAGAGCTGTCTAATTAGTTTAATTAGAGCTGTCTAATTAGTTCTAATTAGTTTTCTGGTCCTGCCTATTTGGGGATAATTTGGAAGTTAAACTTTAGCTGCTTTTTCATGTCTGACAAAAAACGGAGGACTGCAAAGTTAGGTAGAATGTACCTAGAATGGTACATGGCAATTAGCGCTAAATAAATATGTGAGGACTTATGGGTTTCCCTGGTGGCTCAGTCGGTAAAGAATCTGCCTGCAACGCAGGAGACCCTGGTTCGATCCCTGGGTCGGGACGATGCCCTGGAGAAGGAAATGGCAACCAACTCCAGTATTCTTCCCTGGAAAATCCCTGGACAGAGGAGCCTGACGGGCTACAGTCCATGGGTTGCAAAGAGCTGGACACAACTAAAGCAGCTCAGCATGTAAGCACACACCCAGAACGAAAATCCCATGTGCTGCACCTAAGACCCAACACAACCAAGGAAACAAACAAATATTCTAAAAAGAAGAAGAAAATGTTGATGCTAAGAAGGAACTGAGGCTCTGACATCCAAAAGCAAAAGAGCTCTGACACTGCCCATGTGACAATGTCTCAGGTCAGAGGGAGGCTGGAGCAGAGTTGGGTGCCATTAGAGCCTCATAATGACAAGTTCCTGCAACTTGATAATTTAGGGACTTGTAATGTATCTGTCCACACATCAGCCAGCTTCAGAGCCAATGGTGTACTCCTCGAAGACAACCTAGAAACCTGGAAAATCCAAGATGAATGGTCTGTTAGCATAAAGGATCTCAGTGGCTTAAATCCTCCATATATCATGACTGCATGAAAGGCTTCCTGTGTAAACAGAGGAGCAAGACCACACTGCCTTGTATCAAGACCTGCTCAGCTTGTTTAAAAGGGGCATTATTTTCCACTGCGCATGTGGTTTCTTCACAGTTTCACTCACACATGCACACAGCCTATCTGCGCACAAGGCATAAAACTCTTTGGGCAGGCTCTTAAGTAATAAAGGGCTTAGCCTTTTTGTATTACTTTGGGGAGCTTAAAGCTACAGATGACACTGATGCGTCTATGATACCTACTGGTCAGCTTTCCATCTCTCTCTCAGCTGGTCATCAATATCGCTTCCCTTCCCACTGCCTTCGCACCCTGCAACCTTCAATTCATTTGTTCTTGAACCTCCCTGAGTAAACAAAGGTGCTTATTTTTGGTTTTGTTGTTGTTTAGTCCCTCAGTCGCGTCTGACTCTTTGTGACCTCATGGACTGTAGCCCACTAGGCTCCTCTGTCCTTGGGATGTCAGGCAAGCATACTAGAGTGGGTTGCCATTTCCTCCTCCAGTGGGTCTTCCTGACCCAGAAATCAAACCCATGTCTCCCGTATCTCCCGCATTGGCAGGTGGATTCTTTACTGCTCAGCCACCAGAAAAGCCCTCTTTTTGGTTTACTTGCCATCAGATAGGGTCTCTTTTTAATTAAGTAGTAATTATATGCAAACATTTTATGACAATTCTGCAACATATGAGATTCAAATCCATTTCTATTGACTCCCAAGCCTTAGGCTCATTGGCAAAGGCCTTATGACTGCATGATGGATATGGGTGAATTACTCAAAAGTCAGGAGGAAGAGAGGGGGCAGAAGGTATTGTATTGAGAACAGGCTTTATGTTCATAAAGTTTATGAACACTCCAGTTTATGCTATGGTAGCAACACTACCAAAATCTCAAAGGCGTCTTTCTCACTCCACTACACCCCCATCATCTGTAGCCAGGTATGTGGCAGAGGAAAGGTCTGCTCAGCCTCACACCAGCAATGACACAGTTGGGCTGGTGGTGACACGTCACCTCTGTGTGCATCTTACAGCCCAGAGCTAGTCATGTGACCCAAACACAGTCACTCAACTACAAGGGGGCCAGCAAGTGAAACCCTGCCATGTGCCAGGAAGTCACAGAGCCAGAAAGATTTGGGGAACAGCACTTTTGACCACCAAGACAGGAGGAAGGAAGGAAGAAGCAGCCAGAAACGGACTACCTTTGAGAAGGACACACTAAGAAATCTTATCCACCATCACTGACCTAACCCTAGTCCCAACTTAACAGCATCTACCACTGCCTATAATATCCTGCAAAGCAGAAAGTATTTCCCCAAACGTATTTCAGCCTTCAGGCTAATATTTAAAGAAAGAAGTGCATGCACTTCTGTAAGACTGAGGTTTTGGTAGCAGATGGGTGTTGCTTTGTAATTAAAAAAGAAGAGTTTTGTTTTAATTATAAGATTTTTTTTTAAAGCTTTCATTTGCTATGAAATAGGCATTCTCATATATTAATTTTAGTAACAAAGTTGGCTGGGTCTTTCTGGACTATTATTTATTATATGTGGAAAGAACATTTTAAGTGGTTCATTGCCCTTTGACTCTGTAGTTCTATGTCTAGAAATTAATCCTTAGGAAATAAGCAGAAAGGCAGATGAATATTAGGTAAAAAGATATTTTCTACAGCATTATCATTAATGCTCCAAACTGAAAGTAACACAAATTTCCAATGAAAGAGGATTGATCCAATAAATTTTGCAATATCCATATGCTGGAATATTGTGTAGCTACTAGATGAAGTAGCTCAGTGAGCTGCTGAATGCATATGATTGACTACTGACATTAGGAATCACAATTACAAGGTTTATCTAGAAGTATGAAAAAAACAACATGAATAACAGGACAAAATAGAACTCAATAATACCCATTAAAATTATCTATGAAATAAAGCAGGTCTGTATCAAATTCAGAAGGGATTAGGGCATACACATGACATTTCGGGGGTTTGAGTTTTTCTGCTGATTGCAAATTTGTGATCAGATGTTTTGTGCAACTCTTGTTCAGTTGGTGAAAGGAAAAGAGGAGAAAAGGGAGTGAGAGGGAGGAGAGAGAAGGAAGGGGGATGGTAAAAATGGACCGTTCAGGTAGAAAGGGGAGCAGAGGTAGAGGAAGATGGTTTAGAAAGCTCCCTGCAGTGGTCACCAGAGCAACCTGTGCCCTCCACCCCATCCCACCCTGCAGAACACTGGGTAGGCTCCTCGTCTGTGAGCTACATGCATGCGACGTGATTTCATCCACCAAAATGTGTGAATTTTTTCAGTTCATTAAATACACAGAAGGTATAGAAAAAACCTTCAATATACCCACATTACATTCACAGATAGGCGTGCTACTTAGAAGGAGCTTTGGCATCTAAGTAATGTGGCTACCTGGAAGGTTCACCAACCGTCCAGTGAGCTACCTGAGCGTTTCTAAGGGTATGTGCTGCTTGGTCTGGGCAATAACCAGTGAGTGGCATCCATGAGCAAGGCTGAGTGACAAATCTGGGTCTGGCCTTCTCCAGACTTTCTGAGCTCCATCCTTGAGGGTGAAACAGAGGACTCAAGTGTTAGTAGTGGAAGTTCTTAAACAAGCCAGAAAGCCTTCTCAGCTCAGTAGGCTAGCAACAATGAGATGCCATCCCATTCCCCCCTCCCCCCAGAAAGGCTACAATTAAAGACTCCCAATATCAAGAGTTGGTAAGGATGCAGGTCAACTGGAAGTCTCCTTCATTGCTAGTAAGAGTATAAATGGTGCAACCACTTTGGAAAGCTGTTAGGCTGCTTTTAATGTAATTCCACTCCTAGGTACATAAATAAATGCAGATGCCTAAAAAAGACTTGTAGAAGACTGGGCATGGTGACGAGTCATAACAGTTCAAATGCATTCCATCTGTTTCCTTTCTCTGGGATGATGGACTGCCCAGGACAGGGTTTTCTCATGGTAGAGTCCAGGGGCACCAGAAGGCAGAGGAGGCTTGCCTTGCCTCTTTTTTTTTTTTTTTTTTGCCTTGCCTCTTGAAGCCCCATTGAGAACTGACGCATGGTCACTTCAGTCCTTTTTCTGTTGGCAAAGCGTCCACTGAGCATTTACTACAGGCTTGACTCTTCTCGGGCATTTTAACCTTTGCAAGTGAAGTGAAAGTATTAATCACTCAGTCATGTCTGACTCTTTGAGACCCCGTGGACCACAGCCCTCCAGGTTCCTGTCCATGGAATTCTCCAGTCAAGAATACTGGAGTGAGTTGCCATTCCCTTCTCCAGGGGATCTTCCCAACCCAAGGATAGAACCTGGGTCTCCTGCATTGCACGCAGATTCCTTACCACTTAGCCACCTGGGAAGCCCAAAAATATGGTACACTTTACGAATTTGTGCATCATCCTTGTGCAGGGGCCATGCTAATCTTCTCTGTATTGTTTCAATTTTAGTATATGTCCTGCTGAAGCAAGCACAATGAGGTGGATACAGTAATTATCCCCTTAGATAGATGAAGAAACTGAGGCTTAGGGAACTTAAGCAATTTTTCCAAGGCCACAGAGCTGGTAAATCCTAGCAAGGATCTGAGTGCCGAGTCAGTTCCAGAGCTCCTCACACTGAACCAGGATTTAGAAGACCCAAGATCCTGCCTGCCCGCTCCTGGCACAGAAGCCTGGGGAGTGAAATGAGTTGAGGTGTAAATTTTTAAATGGCTTGAAAAAGTCACTTAACCTATCTGGCTTTCCATTTCTTGTGTAAATGAATGTTACATTGGATCTCTAGGCTCACTCCAGGTATAAATTTAATGCCAGAGTTGTGTGAACTCAGTAGAATACTTATGGTTAACTGACAACAGCTATAAATGGATAATCTGCTAATCACTAAAAGCAAGCCCACAAACTACCCCTGATTTCAAGCAACTACTCTTAAAATTTCTTTATGTAAAATAGATATCGATTTAATTCTTTTTTTAATACTGAATATTGCTTTTTGGCAGATTCTTTCTGGTAGGAAAAAGTAATTCCTTGTAAAATTAAATCAATTCTCCCTGTTAATGCAGGATTTCGCTTTAATCTTTAACTGCAAATTGCAGTTCCCAGGGAGGCAGAAGCAAGCTTCTGGCACATGGGTTTTCCCCTCTTCATTCTGTGGGTGGGGGATGGTTAGAACACGGCTGATACCCCAGGAGACCTCCCTCTGGGTGTTCACACACACATGCGAATCCCATTCCAGCAAGAGCAAGAGGAAGGGCTGAAATTGTATCATGGTCTATTGTTCCTTAAAATAACCTCCTAATGTTCTCTGAGGATTTTTTAAAAACCCTCCTCTGGTCTCCCAAAACAGACTTACAGACTTAGAAAGCAGCTAATTTCTACCTGTTTGCATTACCATGCTGTTTGGTAAAACAGGATAGATGGATAGGTAAATGGGTAAGTAGATGGGTGGATGGCTAGGTGGGTGGATAGGTAGTTGGACAAGTAGGTAGATGGGTGGGTGGATGGTCAGACTGGACAGATAGACAGGTAAACACACACACTGTACCTCTGTCAGGAATGCTTTTTCCATCCCACTCTCTTTCACCTAATTAACTCCTATTTACATGTCAGTTCTCCTATCAAACATTGCTCCCTCCAAGAAGCCTTCCCTGATTCCCCAATCAAGGTCAGGTCCCTTCACTGTCCTTTCATGGTTCAGTGTTCCTTTCTCCAGAGCACTAATCTATATGTAGTTATGCACTGTCAGTACAATCAAGTAGATGTTTAATGTTGATCTCCTCATCTAGGCTGTACACTCCATGAGAACAGGGAGCATGTGTGAATTCAAAGGGAAAAAAGTGAACAAACAGACCAAGCAGGCTATGAGCTTTGAACTTCATTATAAAGAGGTTTCTACTGTAATCAGAGAACTGCAGTATTTAAGAAAAGAAGAAACCTTCAAGGTCAAATGGTACTCACGGAATGAAAGAACCAGAGTTCTGAGGGAACCTGTGGTTCAACCTCCCACACAATGTAGGAATCTCTGCATTGTAATGAGATTTGACCTGGATGAACAAAGTGGATGAACAAAGTGTATAATTCTTTTCAGAGTAGGCATTTACTTCCTTGGGAAACATCATCTGCTCTGGTTACCCTGAAATCCTAAGACATCTTAGTTCACATGTTAGTTCACATAAGTGATGATTTTCTTCTCGTGCTTTTTCAATCAATTAGTAATTCTATCTATCCCAACGCAAGGCATTAGGGATGTGTGTGTATGTGTACACCCCTATATTAATTACGCAGAAATCATATTTTTACCAATGAAATCATTTAAAGTGCACCAAAGTGTTTCACTCTTTAAAGGAATTTTAAGGTAAATTCTTCTATAAAGTGAAGCATATTTTAAACTTTAGATTATCTGACCCCTGATGTGTGCACTTCGAGTCTAGATTTTCAAGCTGAGCTTTCTGAAAATGAGACACACCTCCAGCACTGGATTTTACAATGAAGAGATTCCTCAGAAGGATGACTGGGAGCACTTTATCATAATATTTAATAGATGGAGATTAAACTGGTTCTCCCTAGTATGTCCCAGAAGACAACCCTGAGTTCCTCCCTCCTACTCCATCTCGGGTTAGTGAGGTGGAGATTCCGTCCTCCACTCAGACCTGACCCTGCTGCCCAACTACAATGGTGTCCATCTGCAGACGCCTACGAGGCCAGCTTGCATGGCATGTGGAGGATTCATCCGAGTGTTCTTAGGAAATGAGCTCATCAGCTATTCCCTGAACCTGATGCCAGCCACACGACTTGTAGCGAGGAAGAGACTAATGTGATCGACACTGTGAGTACAGGCAGCACTGTACCCAGTCCCGGAGACCGATCTCATGGTTGGTCTACAAGCTGAGCACAGTAGTCCTCTTCTCCTTCACTAGAGGCTGGGCTAGGATGGACCTGTGAGCCAGCTCTGGGATGTGAAGGGAAGGCTGCTGGGGGAGTCTTGGCAAAGATGCTCCTCCTTGATAAAAGGAGAAAGGGCTGGAAAGAGACGCCCTTTCTCTCCATTCCCTTCATCCTTCTTGTTTGGGACACTGTCCTGTTCTGGGACACTGTCCTGTGAGAACATGACTTTTGGAGTTATGATATCCGTCCTGCACTATGAAAGGAGGTACTACTGACACACAAATATTAGAATCCAGACCACAAACATCAGGTCTCAAGCGACGTCGTGGAGTCGCTGCACCAATCCTGGGGCCTCACATATCCAAGAAAATGAATGCTAAATGTCTTCATAGTTTGAGCCACTGTTAATCCAGCTCTCAGCTACTTGTAACCAAATGCACTCCTGATACAAATCACAACCTAGTCAATATTTTATATCAGTGTGGCACATCACATTTTTCAAAATACTTACGTATCCATGACCTCGTTTAATCTCGCCAACAATCTTGAAAGAAAATAGTGCAATTTTTATTATCTCTCATTTTACAAATATAGAAACTAGGATTTTGAGAGAATTCAGTTCAGTTCAGTTCAGTTGCTCAGTTGTGTCCAACTCTTTGCGACCCCATGAATCACAGCATGACAGGCCGCCCTGTCCATTACCAACTCCCAGAGTTTACACAAACTCATGTCCATCGAGTCGGTGATGCCATCCAGCCATCTCATCCTCTGTCGTCCCCTTCTCCTCCTGCCCCCAATCCCTCCCAAATTAGTCTTGTGTGAAAAAACGAAAAGAACCAAGATTAAAACAGATTCAAGACTCTTCGCTTTAGTCCATGGCAAACCATGGTCCCCAAGGCAAATAGTCAACTGGCAATCTAAGAATGCTTTTGCATTTTTAAATGGCTGGGGGAAAAAAATGAAAGAACAGTAATATTTTGTGACACAAGAAAATAACATGAAATTTCAAATGTTAATTGAAATGTTAATTTACCCATAAGTAAAGTTTTATTGGAAAACAATCATGCTCATTCATTTACATATTGTTTATGCCTGCTTTAGTGCTTCAGTTACAGAGCTGTCACGGAAACAGACTCTGGCCCACAGAGACTAAAATATTTACTACCCGGCCCTTTACAGAAAAAATATGCTCACCCCTGGGTTAGTACTATTATGCCCACTCAAAAAAACTACATTCCAATAAAAACTGTGTCCAGCATTTAGGACACCATATTTTACATCCCAACACAGTGATCTGAGGTTTGGTTTACTTTGGTTTGCTGTTTGTCTTTTTTTTTTTTCATCATCTGAATATAACCTACTGACAGCTTCATAATCCCCAGACTACCCAGATAGGAGCAGGGAAATGTCTTGACTAACTGCTAATTAATCAGTCTGGCTTAAATTCTCCCCTCTGTAAACACCAGAGCACATCTGTTTAAAACAATATTTTGATGAAATAGTCCCTCAATCATAAAGAAAAAAACTAACATCCCAGTCATGCCAGGCTGCAGGAGTGTTTCTTCTCTGAGAATGGCCGTCACATGAGTGTCAATGAATCATGCTAAATTTGGTGCTAAACATACAGACTTCCTCTGTGGCAAAACTATGGGCAACCATATTATGTAAATCAAGGTTATGCAAATCATAAAAAGCAGATAGAAAGCAAATACATCATTTTATTTCATAAATCTTTTCTTGTTTGGATTTTTATAA
This sequence comes from Cervus elaphus, assembly GCF_910594005.1. NCBI lineage: Eukaryota > Metazoa > Chordata > Mammalia > Artiodactyla > Cervidae > Cervus > Cervus elaphus. The sequence continues at coordinate 38,729,326 of NC_057839.1, forward strand.
CATAACATGTAATCATCAATATAGTTCACTGAGAAAATATATACAAACATCATACAATACCTAGTACATATTTTCTGCTCAAAAACTAGTTGAACCTGAGATTCCATGAATCATGAGAAGGAAAATTTTTAAACCACTTAATTGTTAAAATAGACTTTTTTTTTAAAGTATGCATCTTTAGCACATAAATTTGAGGAACCAGTAGTCTAATAAAATCCATCTGAAAATAAGTTTTTTCTCATTCTTGTGGCTTTGGTTTAAACCACTTCATAGAACCCCTAAACATGCCTTAAAAGATACAATGCCAGCTCTATTCCAGCCAACATGGTTTTGCCATGTTTATAAACCTTTGCATTGTTTTAACACAGAGACAGCATGCTAGTCTATAAAGATGCTTTTAAGAGTTTTAAATTAAAATTACACTCACCCCACTATCATCATCAAGTAAAGGTTTGAGTTCTCCATTATAAAAGGTTCTTTTTAGGACATTAGAGATCTAGGCTCCCTGTCACCCAGAGAACTCAATGTTTTGAGTTTATCTGCTCCCTCTGCTGCCTGGTTCCGTGGTAATTAGCAGGCTCTTGGAGCTGGGCTGACATCTCATGTGATAGAAGTGTACTAGCAAAGAAGTAAACACAAACAGCTGTGTTCACTCCAGCAATGTTCAAACCTTAAGCTGAGAGAAAGTGCTGAATCATAAAGGAACAAACTGAGGGATAATAACTCTTTCAAAATTCTAACAAAGGACCTAAAGGTTACATCTAATAGGACCAACCATCCAAAAGTAACGGGGCTGTAAAATATGCAGACTTTTCAAAGATAATAGTTGAACATGTTCTTTCTTTCCTAGACAAAAGCTTTTTTGTAATGACTGCAAATTCTCTGGAAGAATTGATAAAAGTTAAGTCGTTTCAGTCATGTCTGACCCTTTGTGACCCCATGGACTGTAACCTGCCAGGCTCCTCTGTCCAAGGGATTCTCCAGGCAAGAATACTGGAGTGGGTTGCCATTTCCTCCTTCAGGGGATCTTCCTGACCCAAGGATCGAACCTGCATCTCCTGTGACTCCTGCATTGGGGGTGGATTCTTTACCACTGAGACACCGGGAAGAACTGATAAGAATCCAATAATTGTGTTCCCTAGGAATGGATGGCTTAAAGGTGGCAGGGGAGAAAGAATCACTGATCAATAAAAACGCATTTGTGCCTCTTGAGAGGTGTAACATGTACAGGTATAATCTAGCCACGTAGTTGCACAATTTAATTACATTTTTTAAATTACATACTATACACCACACAGGCCTCAAATAGATCAAAGTTACTGAAAGCACACAATACAAGTTTTGACTTCTAATGAAATTCTTCCCATCATTTAACAAATACCATTTATGTGCGGCAGAGGATGAGATGGTGAGATAGCATCACCAACTCAATGGCCGCAAATTTGAACAAACTCTGGGAGATAATGGAGGACAGAGGAGCCTGGCATGCTGCAGTCCAGGGTCACAAAGTGAAAGTCACTCGGTCGTGTCTGACTCTTTGCAACCCCATGGACTATATAGTCCATGGAATTCTCCAGGCCAGACTACTGGAATGGGTAGCCTTTCCCTTCTCCAGAGGATCTTCCCAACCCAGGGATCTAACCCAAGTAGGTGGGTTCTTTACCAGTTGAGCCACCAGGAAGGCCCAAGAATACTGGAGTGGGTAGCCTATCCCTTCTCTGGCAGATCTTCTCGACCCAGGAATGGAACCAAGGTCTCCTGCATTGCAGGCGGAGTCTTTACCAGCTGAGCTGCCAGGGAAGCTACCACGGTCACAAAGAGTCGGACACAACCTAGAGACTGAACAACAATAATTTTTATGCTAGATACTAAGGATGCAAAAATTAGAAATATGGTTGCTACCCTTGCAGAATAATTGGTCAAATGCATGCAGGCAATTATATATAATGGGTACAAAGTACAGTAGGACAGAGGAAGGATGCTCAATAAACACTGGGTTATGTATTCTGAAATCTGTATTTCAGCCTCCAACAGTCACCTGGCGACACCGTTTAACCCAGGAACAGTGTTGTTCCTGTTCAACATTGTGAGGTCCTCTTTTGGAATCAGTGTGCAAGCTCTATCAGTTGTCCATTGCCAGAACAATGGTGTGTAATAACCACAAAACCTCAGTAACATACAACAGGAAGTATTTATTGCTCATCTCGGGAGTGATCAGAAAGGCAGCTCTGATGATCTTTACTAGGCTCATTTACATGGGTGGGGACAGGGAGGGTAGGAGTCAGCTGGCTATCAGCTGACCTTGGCTGTCACTCATCTCTGATTCTTCATTAGGCTTGCCCAAGTGTGTTCTCATGGATAATGGCAGAGGTTTGAGAGAATCAGTGCAAACATATTGGCCTCTTGGGTCCCACGCTCAAAAGTGGCAACCCTCACTATCACTGCATTTCAGTGGCCAAAACAAGTCACAACGCTGATTCAGATTCAGGGGATGGGGAAACGGACTCACTTTTATAGTGACATGACAAAGAGCATGGCTACAGAGAAAGGTGAAGAACTGAGCCCATCACTGCAATTAACCACCAGTTTATACCAGAGGAGCAGTCTCTAAATCTGTCTCTCTAGTCTCTATCACTAGAATTTATTTCAGATGACTTGGTCTTTGCCCTCAATTAAATCCACCTTCAAAATCCAGTTAATTGCCACCACTGAGTAGGGGAATGCTAGCTCATGCCTTTTTATGTCCCTTGACAACTGCCAACACAAGGCCTTAGGAAGGGAAATGCCTGAACGATTTATATTAGATGAACAAATACATCCACGCATCCTAAAAGTGCTTTGAGCAATAGCTGCATATTGGGACATGTAGTCTCCTCAGGTGACCATTTTGAAACGGACGTCACATTTTAACATGTCAGTGTTCCTGTGTTTGTATGAAAAAGTGATCCATTACATTTAGGTCAGGCTTCCCTGGTGGCTCAGATGGTTAAGAATCTGCCAGCAATGAGGGAGACCCCAGTTCGATCCCTGGGTTGGGAAGATCCCCTGGAGCAAGGCATGGCCACCCACCCCAGTATTCTTGTCTGGAGAATCCCCATGGACAGAGGAGCCTGGTGGGCTACAGTCCATGGGGTCACAAAGAGTCGGACATGACTAAGTGACTAAACACAGCACACTTAGGTCATATTCCTACTATCAACATTGTAAAGCCCATGCTTTATCCCACTTACCTTACTTTTACCTTTTGTTTTTCCCTCAGAACTGCACTTTCCAACCTTTCATCCATTATTTTTTGAATAATGAAGTCATTCTACAAATATGCTCTTCCCTAAACTTACGTTGGGTATATTATGCACTGATCTTGCACTGGCTGGAGAATGACTCTGAAGAGGATAACAGTGACCTACCTTGGGGGTTGTTCTGCAAAAAGTTACATGATGGATTCCTCAAAGAATGGTCTGCAAATGTGCTTTTTGTAGTATTAATTCTTTACATTTCTCAAGCTGACTTTCTCTCACAGAACGCCCAGGACTTCACATATGGTTGGCCAGATCCTGCTGGAGGGTAAATTATGCCCCAGGAGTCAGTGAATTTCTTGGTGGAGGTATTAACTCTTTTTGGGTCACTAGGGTTCCACTTAGAGCACTGCAGGAGGGCAGTCATTTATCAAATAGCACCTCAGCAGCCAGAAGGTATTACGTGCAACATAAATTATTCCCAGGAAGTCCTTTATGAACTCAGAAAATCTGGTTTATTATCTCACCTACTCACACAGATACTTCACACAGTATCCCTGTGAAGGAGAGAACAAGCAAGAAGAGAAAAATAGGTGAGGCTGGCGAGGCTAGAATCTTCTTAAGCTCCTGCAGCTTGTCAAGGACAGAGCTCCAATTTGATCTGCCTGATCCTTGGCTTGACTTCCTCCTAACCAGGTCTCAGGATTTGGGGCTCTCAATTTGAAGTTTCTGCTACCTGGGAGGAGGTGAGGCAAGTGAGGTGCCTAGGATGCAAAAGGAGAAGCCTTAGCTCCTCCCATAGTCTTGGCCCTGCTGCTGATTCAACGAGGGAGTCTTGGATAATTGCTTAGAAGAAGCCACAAAATTCACACATATGTTTCCTGCTAGCTTCTATTAAATCTGTAAATATTTTCTAAATTATGTATTTGGCTGTGCCAAGTCTTAGTTGTGGCATGAGGGATCTACTTCCCTGACCAGGGATTGCACCTGGGCCCCCCTACATTGCAAGCTTGTAGTCTTAGCCACTGGACCACCAGGGAAATCCCTAAGTCCATAAATACTGATGAGGATTCATTAGTTGTTTTCCCACAGTGAGGAAAAGTGGAGAAGGCAATGGGGGCGGGGGGGGGGGGGATATGATGGCAGAAAAGGCTGTCTTCTTGTTTTGTTACCAAAATTGGAAATGGTCAAATGGTTGGTCTATTTTAGGCCAAAGGAGAAGAAGCCAGGTTGAAGTCTGTGTGATGCAATTAATACGTGGCAAAGCGGTCCCCTGGCATGTTTTGGCTTAAAGGTCCAAATACTGAGTCCTTGCCCCAGCATCAACCATCGTCTTTGGCAGTATCTCTAGCTATCGCCTATGTTTTACATCTTTAGGAAGACTACAGAAGCTCTGCAGCAAGCATGATGTGGTCGAAAAAGGATTAGGATGCAGGGGTCTTGACTCCCCACTCAAATCTCTCTCAACACATCTTTGTGCCTTTGTGATGAAATGCTGTGTAGCCGCTGTCTAAAAGCCAAATATAATGGACTACTCAGGAGGGCGGCTTGCCTGGAAAATCCCATGGACAGAGGAGCCTGGTGGGTTACAGTCCAAGGGGTCCAGAACAGTTGGACACGACTGAGCGACTTCACTTTCGCTTTTCACTTTCATGCATTGGAAAAGGAAATAGCAACCCACTCCAGTGTTCTTGCCTGGAGAATCCCAGGGACGGGGGCGCCTGGTGGGCTGCCATCCATGGGGTCAGACATGACTGAAGCGACTTAGCAGCAGCAGTGAAGGAGTACTTAGTGTTGTGCTCTGCCTGGAAGCTACTCTGTATGCATGTGTGTTCAGTCACTCAGTCATGTCTGACTCTTTGTGACCCCACAGGCTGCAGCCCTCCAGGCTCCTCTGTCCATGGGATTCTCCAGGCAAGAATATTGGAGTGGGTAGCCATTCCCTTCTCCAGGGGATCTTCCTGGCCCAGATATCAAACCAGAGTCTCCTTTATTGGCAGGTGGATTCTTCACCACTGAGCCACCTGCAAAGCCCTCTGCTACTCTGCATGTTTGCTAAGTAGCTTCAGTTGTGTCTGACTCTTGGCAACCCTATGGACTGGAGCCCACCAGGCTCCTCTGTCCATGGGATTCTCCAGGCAAGAATACGGGAGTGGGTTGCTATGCCCTCCTCCAGGAAATCTTCCCCACCCAGAGATCGAGCCCATGTCCTTGTGGTTCCTACATCGACAGGTGGATTCCTTACCTCTGAGCCACCTGTAAGCCCTCTGCTACTCTGAAAGGTGGTAACTGACTTCTTTTAAAAGTTTTGTTCCCCATTTGGCCAGACACCAACCTCTACCACCAATAAAAAGTCGAACTGATTTCTCTGTATTTGGACTCATTTCTTGGCTCAACAAAAAAATACTAAGTCCCAGTTTGAAAGAATAAGATACAATATATCCCCCGTGTACTCCCCACTGCTGTCCTTAAAGCACACGTGCAAATGTCGGTGCACTCACAGACACCAGTGAAGTCATTTGATCCCACGTTTTCTCGATAGTAAGAGTGTGTCACTCACTCACAGAATGACCTTGGATAAGTCACTTAACCCTCTCTGCCTCAGTTTTCTCTCCTGGTAAATTGAGATTAGACTCTAAGCTTCAGGTGCTTTCCAGCTCTGGAATTCCTTAATTCAATAGGTGATACAGTTCCTCAGAGTTACAACTTCAACCTAACTGGAATCAGCAAAGTACAGCCCTCAGGCCAAATCCTACCTACCACCTCGTTTTGTGCAGTCTGAGGACGAAGGATAGTTTTCATGTTTTAAATAGTTGAAGAGAAAAAATAAAGAGTAGTATTTCATGATGTGAAAATTATATAAAATTCAAATCTCAATGTCCATAAATAAAGCTATATGGGAACACAGCTGTGCCTGTTCATTTATATATCTTCTATGGATGCTTTTGCCATACAAGGATAGAGATGAGTGGCTGCAAGAGAATGGCCTGCAAAGCCTAAAATATTTCCTTTATCTACCCAAAAGAGCCTGCCCTTTACAGAAAAAGTTTGCCAAACCTAACTTGAAGCCACTAGACCCTTTGCAGAGTAAGAGTCTGCTGGAACCCTCTTACCTGATTAAGGTTTTATTACCAGGAAAGAAGACTCCCATAAAGTAATCCTAAGAACCAAAAACAAAATTCTGGGTAATTAGGCAATTTGATCCCCATAAAAGAAACTGCTGGAAATCACTGATAAATCTACCATGTCAATGTCAGAATCAATTTCTTAAGAGAAACAATTTACTCCAAAGGAGTTATCTACTTTACAATTTAGTCCTTACAAAGAAGTCAATACAGTCCATTTTTCCCTGTTCTTTTTTTTCCCTCTTTTCTCTTTAAGCGGTTTGAAGGATAGAACATTTATCTTTCTTTTATGAGTAATCGTATCACTGGTGAAAATGACTGTTAAAGAGTGAGCGAGCATGAAAGAAATCCCTGCCCAATAAAGTGGTGACTTTGAAAAGGAAATTGCCCTGCCCCAGTGATGGATTCGGTCTCGGCCGTCATGACCCATGTTATGAGGAAGTCCAGGGACCCGGGTCCTGGCCCTTACAGGCAAAGCAGCTGCAAGGCTCCCCTGGGAGCTCACCGGGACTCTCTGTGAAGGGCCAAAGGCTGCTCTGCCACCGCACTGCCCCTTCAGGTTGCAGCACACAGCGCTGAGTCTGCAGGGACCCCTCCACCTAGCCTGGAATGTCCCCCCCTTTGCTTCCCCTCCTCTCCGCCTACTACCCTTATCAAGCCCCAGTTTGAGTTCCAAATATGGTCATACTCAAGGCCCATAGCCTCAGGATATCCTGTATTCTTTATCATTTTTTGTTTCTGTTTTCTCTTCCTCCCAAGGATCTGCCTGCAATGCGCGAGACCTCGGTTCAATCTCTGGGTTGGGAAGATCCCCTGGAGAAGGGAAAGGCTACCCACCCCAGTATTCTGGCCTGGAAATTCCAAGGACTGAATAGCCCATGGGGTCACAAAGAGTTGGACACAACAGAGCCACTTTCACTTTCACTTTTTCTCTTCCCCTGGACTTGGGGCACCGGGAGCACCCATGATTTTGACATCTTTCAGTTAAAGATCCACAATGAGTTCTGATGAAGATAATGATAATGGTGAAATGGGAAATCAGCAAGGTGATGAACTCTTTTTTTCTCAAAGAGGAGATGAGATGCTTGAACCACACTTGCTTCTCCCCTTCTGAGTTTCTGGCAGGGTTTTCCAAATGAGAGGCTGAGATCTAAGGACACTGTGAGATTTCTTAGCAGTGTGTTGTTATTACTTTATCAGGGGACCACCCACCTATTCAGCACAAAAGTGGTATTCTTCTGGACAGCAAATTGTTCTCTTCTGGATGATGTTGAGGAACATCAAATCAAACATATCTTTGTCTCCTGGAGAAAGGAGAAGATGCGGACACAGAGCTATTGGGGAGTCCCTACTTCCAGTCCAGTGTCTGGGGAGTTTGAGATGGTGACATCAGGCCATCCCCTTGTGCCCAATGCTTGATTCCTGGCAGTCACTCTGGAAGCAGCTTTGTTTCTCATTCTCTGTGAAGGTCTAAGATTTTTGTCAATATCAATTGCAGTACTTTTAAACATTGGGCTTTATAGTGGGGGATCTTGAAAAATTTTAGAATTTTTCACTTCTTCTGTAGTCGTCAGAATGTTGTAATCATCTAAAAAATGTCCTTTCAAAACTATAAGTATTTGCTTTAACTCTAAGTTAATTTTACACTTTCTTTTATGTTACTATTTAAGATAATTAGTACTATTTCAAAAGGATTTAATGTTTTGGAAAAGTCTGAGTCCTAGAACCTATCAAAATAGGTAAGCCTCTTAGTTTGGCTCTCAAAAAGAATCATCATATTAATGATTATTATAATCATTAGGGGAAAGAAAACTAACTGATACCTCAACCCTGGCTGCACTTAGAACAACTTAAAATACCAATTCCTGGGCTCCACCACCCAAGAAATTCACATTTAATTGCCCGGGAACAAGGCCGAGGCACGGATATGTGTTTACAACCTCCCCAGGGTTCCACTTGCCAGGTAAAAATCACATCTGAGCACCTCACATATACCTCTATCACGGCATTTATCATTTTATACTATGATTACTTGTGTACATGCCTCCCTCTCCTTAGAGATGGTAAGCTTCCAGAGAGAGAGGAGTCATATCTTATTTATCCTTGAGTCTTGTAGTAGACAGAGGTTTGTTAAACTCCCAAGTGCCTGCTATTAACACAGCTCCTTCTGGGTGCCCAAATCCTGCGGAGGGAAGGCAAAGAGGAACTCTAGCAAGTGTCTTAAGTGAAGATGGCCAGTCTTGGAACCATGAGACCCAACAACGTAGACATGGGTGATTAGTCCGGGAATAAGAACCTGACCAAGGTCTGCTGTGCTCCAGGGTGTCCAGTAACCTGTATGTCCTGACTCAAAAGCTCTCCGCCCATTTCGAGCACCTAGCTAGTGCCCAGTGGGGCCAATAAGATCCTCTCACTGGAGTTTAAATGTGAGATCAACAGAGAGCTGAGCAGTTGGTAGCAGGAGCAGAAGCCAAGAGACAGTCGGAGAAAAACAGACAGAGAGGAGCTGAATCACGTTGGCGGCTAAGCCTATTAGAAGGGACGGCAGATGCCTGTGGCTCAGGGGGGCAGCAAGATAACCCAGTCACAGAGCCGGATCCTGAATGACCTTCCAGTTCCTGAACTTCAATCCAGTTTTCGTGAGGCCTGGCTGGGTGGCCTTTCCGGAAGGCTTTTCGGAGACACGTGGCTGAGCACTGGAGATTCCGGTCAGCCTTCCTTCCACAGTCAACTCCCATTACTTAGGGTAAACTAGAGGTATCTGTGCTCTGCAACACCCCCAAAATCCCAGTCAGCACAATCCCCAAGGTCTAGCACTTTGCCTGGCACAACAGCGAGCACTAAATCATTGCAAATGTTTGGAAGGCAGGACCATCTCCAGTTGAAAAGCCTTCAGAAAATGAAGAAATCACTCACGGTTAAGAACGCTGGCGAGGGTCGCCTTCAAATTCCAAAAACAGTGTTAAACTAGTATAAGTATATTAAGCTTAGCCCATTTTCAAACCCATCTACATTTCTACTGTAATCTATCAAAGAAGGATATGTCACATTCTGCAGAACTTCAGTAGGCATCCTAATTTCAACTAAGGTATGTCTGGATGACTCGATTTTCACTCCGCTTAAACTTAAATCATGGTAACATTAAAAAGAACAATTTTCCTCCCACGCTAACGTCACTGACAAACCTCCAAGGTAGCTGATATTTGTCTTTCAAGAAGTTTAGTACTATGGGCTCTTCCCCCCACACTGCCACACACATTTCCCTGTCTATTGTCTGTATCAGTTACTCCAGGAACACATACTCCTCAACAGCCGGATGAGTCATAAAATAAGAGGTACATGGATGTAAACTGAGCCTGTTTATGCTCTCCCTGGCCCCAGCTAATAAAATAAAAGAGGTACCACTGAATTCAGGTCCAATGGCTTCCGGAAAACAGGTTTCTGCTTAGCAAAGACATACCTTACTCAGTACATTATTTTAAAGGTAGAGCTAATTTCATGCCCTGGGTGAATGCAACGGATTTATGGGGAGAGTCATGTGCAGGGTGTGTAAGGACTTGCCCTCCTCACGTCCTCTACAAAAGAAGGCTCTGGCGCTCTGGTGGTGAGCAAACCAACAAAAGGAATGCCTAAAAGGTCTCACAGAGATCAGGAATGGGCGCTGGGTCCCTGCTCACTGGAAACTCAGCACCCAAAGCAGTGCTTGCTTAGGTCTCCCATCTGCATTTTCGAAAATAAAAGGTTTAGTCCAACCTTCCCCGACCTGTTCCCAATCAAGTGATCTGAGGCCTCTGGAATTGGGATTCTGAATGTATGTGTCTACCCCACGTCTGGTATTATATTACAACAGCATGAAAATGGAGCCTAGGACCGAGGAGCGGCCAGCCTCAGAAGCCTTCTTCATTGCCTGCCGTGTAATACATGATATGCAAAGCCTCTGACTTCAGCCAGCAGATATGTGGAGACCGTGTTGGCCCTAGCATGGGGACTAGACTAATGTGTGTTTAGGTCAGAAAGCGAATCAGAAAAGCCACTGGAGGGCACGTCATGGGGTGAGAGCCCTATAAATTCTGCCCCGGTCTCAGCGTCCCCTGGCAAACACTCGGCTTCCCTCCCTGGGCCGCTGCACATCTCTCCTTCGTAGTGCTGGAGAACTCCGGCCAGCAGCAGCCCTCCTCGCTATTGCCTTCTGCCCTGCAGAAAAGCCAGAGAGCTAGACATCGAGGTGGAAGGAAAGCCTTCGACAGGCGCGAGGAGAGCCCATTGCAGCCCTCCACTCGACGGAGCCCCGGCTCAGACAGCTAGGCGCGAGGGCGAAGCCCGGCGCGGGCGCCGCGGTCAAGTTCGGATTGCCCCCTTCGGTTGGTCCGCGCAGAGCTCAGCACGTTCCTCCGGATCTTCCCGGCGAGGAGGAAGCGCGAGCCCGGCCGCGTCTCCACGCGCTGAGCGCTCTCTCCCTGCACCCCGGGGAGGGGCGCCTCGCGTCACCCACTCGCACCCGGAGCCCCCCGGTTCGGGAGCTCGGGCGCCTCCTCGCTGTTCTCCTTTCCCTCCCCGTCGCCGCCGCCGCTCGACCCCTCCCCTCCCGGGGCCCCGCGCCTCCCCTCCCCCACCCCGGCCCCCGGCCCGGGCTCTCCAGGACCAGCCTGCGCTCCTGGCGCCCTCATGTCTTCGCGGGACTCTCGGCGCCGGTTGACGTGGTGTCTCGTTCGGATTTCCAGGCTCAGCTCCGGCGGCAGCATCAGCCCGGCCCGTCTCGTGCTCCCCGGCGCGGCGCCCCAAGAAGGCGCAGAGCGCGGCCGCCGCCGCTGAACCGCCCGCCGCGCCCCGCGCCCGCGCGGCCCCGGCTGAGAGCGCGGCGCGCGCAGCCCTGTCACCCCTCAACCAAGGCAGCGGCGGCTGCTCGGACCTCGCCTTCTGGGGGTGCGGGGAGCCGGCGGGGGAGCTGTCGGCATCCCTCGCCCTTTTCACGGCGGCGGCGGCGGCAGCGGCTGGAGCCTTGGCCGCCGCCTCCTGCGTGCCCTCCCTGCCGGGAACGGCCCCAGGATTGCGAACTCGTGCCCCTAACCTGCTGGGCGGGGCTCCGCGCTCCTGCCCTCGGCCCGGATGGGTCTCCTGGCTGGGACTCGGGGCTCCTGGAGTTAATGTTCAGCTGGGGGTCTGCGGAGACCGGATCCGAGGTGAGTCGGGGAGAGGGCCTGAGGGGAGGCGGGCGCGGCGGGCTGCGGGGCGCTGGAGACAGAGGGGGGCGCGGCTGGACCTCAGAACGGGCAGTGAGACTAGGAAGAGAAGAAACTAAGAACCGAGACGCTCGAAGGACAGAGGAGAAAGAGAAGTTGAACTGGAGACAGGCTGGCCTTGCGGAGGGGCAGTTTGCCTTTCCACGTGGGCAAAGATCTCTGGGGTCCCTGATGCCTCTGGACCCCGGAATATTCGACAGGGACCGTTTCCCTCCCCGACTCGGCGGGGCGCTCTTCCGTCAAGTCCCGGGAAGGTGCCGGGCTGGGGTCGTCTTTGAACCCACCACTGCCAAAGTTGGGTCCTCTGTGGAGGCGCTGCTGCATAGATATCATTACTGGGGTGTAACTTGTTTTGGTCTGTTCCGAGGGAAAGTGTAGGCCCCGGGAGGGGCTGCTGCTAAAGGTCCTGAGGACCTAAAAACAGAGCGCTCACCTCCTCTGGAGCCGTCTTGCAAATCTACATTCCTCGCCCTTTTCTGAACCCGGTTACTTGCATGAGCCCGCAATTCCAACTAACCATCCGCGTCGAGGTTAAGAGAGGGGCTTCCGGGAGAGCCCAGAACCCGGGTCTCCGTCTGCCACAGACTCTCGAACCTCAAGGTCTCCCCTACGCCATCTAAGTGATGATTTGAATGACCGCTTTTCTCCTGCACTGTGCCACCTCCCCGGTCAACACTCTCCACCACTACCTTGCACAACCTCAGGGCTGATTTCGCCGCCGTTTGGTTTCCAGCCCCTCTCGGGGCGGGAAATAACTTTCCGCGGACCTCCCCAGCCTTCTGGCGCCTCCCTGGTTTCGGCGGTGGCAAACCGGTCTGCAGAGCCGACGCGCGCGCTCCGGGGGAGCGGCCCAACCCCGTGCTCGCAAGATTTTTGCTCATTGGTGGGGGCAAACACAAGTCTCCTGGGCGCTGCCGCGGATATGTTAGAGCGCACTCGACTCTTGCACAGTATTTTCGATGTTCACTTAAGTATTCCAAGGAAGAGATGCTGCTTCTAACCTCACTCACGCACCTCCACCCGCAAAGCTCCAATGCGAGCTTCTGGGCTTCCGCCCCGCAGCGACCCGGTCTTGCACTGAGTTTCGCCATATCTTCGCTTTGGCAGGGTTCAGGGACAGTAGAGCCTTTTCAACAAGTGTCAGGTGTCCGAGGAGCCCGCAGCGTCCCCAGCCTATTCTCGCAAGGGGTTCGGGTGCACTCTGGATCTGACACACGGCCTCGGGCCCTTGACCCATTCCCTGACTGTCTGCAGAAAGAGTCGCTCATTCTTTTCCCTACCGCGGTCTTGGGCCCAACTGAGTAAGTCCACCGTCCGTTCAGGACAGAAGGCACAGCTGACAAAAGCAATACATCTTTCAGCAACTTCTGTCCGTATTCCAAAAGAAAGCCTCCAAGTTACAGCGCGCCCCCACCCACCCACCCCCCGCCTCCCTTTTTATCCTCCTGAGACCTGGATCTCGAGGGCAAACCTCCCAGCCTGCCAGACACGGGAAAGTGCGGGGGCACTGGCGGCGGGAGCGCTCACCCGCGGTGAGGCTGTCACCGAGACGCGGGGGAGGGAGGGGGAGTTCAAAAACCAGGTTGCCGAGAAACCAGCTTAAATGGGGCGGGAGAGAAAAACCCGGGAGAGAGGATGAAGAGTAATAGGACAGGATGAACAGCAGGGATGCCCGGTGAGGACATCCAAAAGTTCCGGGGGGGGGGGGCGGTAATTTGGATTCGGAGAGGATTGGAGGGTGGTGGGGAGCGTTCGTGCAGCGGTTCTAAAGTGGCAAGGCAGTAGCCCGGCCGCGTGGGCGCTTCGGAACTCCGGCGGTTTCTGGTGCCCCCTGGTGCTGGGAACTCAGAAGCGCCCGGCGGCGTCTCGCAGTCCCGCTCTCTGAGGCGTCCGTCCTTTCCGCCCCAGGCCTGAGAATCACCAGATGCCGGTGCCCGCGACGCTCCCCTTTTGCTCTGCCGGACGCAGAGGGGAACCAGCCTGTGGGGTACCGGAACGGGTGCGGGGGCACCTGGCGGAGAAGGAGAGCTTGTTTATTACCGCATGTGGCAGCGCGTTGGGCAGTTGGCGCGCGTAGCAGAGGCTGCTGGTTGCCGCAGAAACGCACATCGGACAGATGTGCTTTGAGAAAGCGATAAAGAGACCGACAGGGAAGCCACTGGGTGTGTTGAGGGTGGGGATGTAGAGACCCCACCGGGATCTGGGAAAAACCTCCCCGTAGACCGCTGTGAACGCTCAGCCTCCAGACTCCCTCCGCCCGGCAAATACCGGGAACTACAAAGCCGCTCTGACTGCAGCCTGCGCCGGCGGTGCTCAGAGGGGAGAAGGCGCCCTTCTCGCCCGCGGGAGGTGGGCGAGCTCTTTTCACCCGGCGGAGGGCGGGGGCGGGAGCCTCCTTTGGACGAGGCGGGAAGTTTTCCTCTGTGTCCTCTTTTGCCAGCTTCGTCACACTTCTAATTGAGGATCTCCACGACCAATTTAAAAAGCCCTCCGCCTGCCAAGCAGAAAAAAGAAAAAAAAAAAAAAAAGGAAAAAGGAAAAACCCTCTTAATGCGGAAGGGAAACCTGGTGCCTCTGTCGCTTCCTGTCGGCGGGCACCGCGATTTGGGACGGCGCATTAACCGCGCGCCTCCCTGCCCCTCCCGACAGCCAGACAGTTAGCACGCGCCCGCGAGCTGGCACCCGGGCAAGGGGGCGGGAGGCCTAGCGTTCCCGCGTCGTCTGCTCGAGCGCCTCGCAGGGCTCGTTTTGCACGGCCTGGGTGAGGTGTTGCCTGGGGGCCCCCGCGCCTCAACCCACAACCTTTCTTTTTCCCCGGGTTTGTAAACCAGCCAGGAGGGCATGGAGCGCCGGGAGCCGCAGGGTTTAGGAGTTCGTGGTTCCTACAGACTCCCCAAGCCCAACAGCTGCGTAGCGAACAAACGCCCAAGGGATGGAAAATGCATTCGTCTCCGCAGCGGTGGGAGGTGGCGGTCGAATTAAACGCTTCCCCGGTTGGCCTGCACCGGAACCCGGCGGGCGTTCTGGGTAGAGATGGGGGTGGGGGCGGTTGCTGGAGGCGGGCGCTCCTAGCGACTGATGGAGAGGAATGGGGTCGAGGTTTTTTACTTTTACCTGGAAACTGCTTTACTCTCTTCCACTGAAAAAGTTCAAGGAGCTTTTCCTAAGAATCCCTTTTACTTGGAGGAACGGGGATAGTCAACTGCATGAATCTCGTAATTTCCGCTTTAGAATGCCCTTGGAAATTAGAACGCTGGCATTGGGGAGGCACCTCAAGGTGCCCGGGTCTCCTCCCCCCGCCTCCGCCTCGCCTCCTAATTGCGTGGAACTGGGCCCTGAGTTGAGGGTACCCTTTTTCTCTCCCGCCCTCCTTTCTAGGGGTGCGAGGATTGAGAAGCCAAACGGAGCCCCCTAAGAGGAGCTGAGCCCCCACCGTGCGCCCTTTCCCGGTCTCGACCGGCGCTCCTGCGTAGCGTCCCCTACAGGCTACGATCTTCCAGGAGTGACTGTGACCCGGCGTGGGGCGCTCGAAACCCCTCTGCGAGGGGAAAGGATTTAAGGCCAGAATCTTGCAAAAATGCAAAAATAGAGTATTCGAGTACACCACGAACATTTTCGAGACCGAGGCAATCCCTCCCTAACTGTAACGCTAAAGCATTTGTTGAACGCTTACGTTATGCATGGTTAGGCCTTTTCATATGTTAATATTCGTAACCTTAAGAAGTGGAAGTAGTATTTTAAACCGAGTTGAAACTTTGTAAAGTTCAGGAGCTTAACACAGATATTCCTGGAGAGCTTCAAAGTCTTTTAAGTCTCCACTGGCTTCTTGTTTCGACGACAAAACACGAATTGAAAAGGCAGGAATAAAGCCTGAGCAGGGTTCGTGGTGCCACTGAGCCTGACCCCGCCTAGCTGAGGACAGGATCAGGACCCCGGGCGGGCTGGTCTCTTGCTTGTGTTCAGGGCTCGTTCTCCAGGGGGATCTGTGGGAGCTGCTGGACGGGGCGGGAGCACAGGGTGAGGGTTGCCCGGTCGCCCCCCAGAATGGAGATGGGGTTGCGCGCCAGTACTGTTGTCGTCGTATTGGTACTGGCAGGGGGAAACAGCCCTGCCCCGAAATCCGGGGATCCGATGGCGGAAGAAAAAGGCAGTTGTCTGTTGGAAGCCAGAGAGGCGCACCCCGGAGCAGGGACAGGCAGGGCGCTGGGAAGGAAAGAAGGGTGGGGGTGCCCGGGGAAGCGCCCGGCCGCAGCGGTCCGGAAGGAGGGCGGTGCCAAGTCTGGAGGGGAGCCCCGGGGACCCGCGCGGGCCCCAGCATCCAGGCCTAACGTGCTCTCCCCGGTTCTGCGCCCCTGCCCGCCCGCCCGCACAGGTGCCGCCGCCGGACGGGACTCTAAGATGAAGTTATGGGATGTCGTGGCTGTCTGCCTGGTGCTGCTCCACACCGCGTCCGCCTTCCCGCTGCCCGCCGGTAAGAGGCCTCCCGAGGCGCCCGCCGAAGACCGCTCCCTCGGCCGCCGCCGCGCGCCCTTCGCGCTGAGCAGTGACTGTAAGAACCGTTCCCTCCCCGCAGGGGTCACCCCCACCCGCCGCCCGCACGCACCCCCAAGTCAGCCCAGACAGCAGAGTGGGCTCCCAGGGAAGAGCCGCGCAGGCGCCGAAACCCCCTCCCGGTGCGCGGCCACCAACTGGTGCCCCAAGTCTGCATGGCACGTGCTGGCTTTGCCCAACACAGAGGGTAACACGTTTTTCTGCTGCTCGTTTAGATTCTGATCAACAGCTGTTTTCCCCACCACTCCCACCACCACAGGAAAACACACAGTGTTCTCTTTTCTCTGCCTCCCCATCACACACACACACACACGCACACACACACGCACACACACACACACACCCGTGTTTTGTTCCAAAGCCCTTTATCTCTGTTTGGGTGTGCCTGGCTGTGCTGAATTCTGAGAACAATTGCATTTCCATCCTAAACTGCCCTTGCAAGGGAAAAGGCTGAGGTTTCACAAAAGCATGCCAGAGTCAGAGAAAACACAGAAAGGCCTTGATTTCCAGAACAAGCATCTGGGCAGTGTCAAGTGTGTTGAGGAAAGTTCCGGTTCTAGAAAGAAAACGATAAATAGCGCTGGCTGGGGCTAGGGGAAAAAACAAAAAAACTGTAGTTCACTCCACACATGACAATGTTAACTCCTAAGACCAGATTATTCATATTAGAAAATAAATCTGTGATTTGCCTCTCAAAAATGTCTTAGTGGTTTATCAGGGCATGTCAAC
The DNA here is from genome assembly GCF_910594005.1 of Cervus elaphus. Classification (NCBI taxonomy): domain Eukaryota; kingdom Metazoa; phylum Chordata; class Mammalia; order Artiodactyla; family Cervidae; genus Cervus; species Cervus elaphus. Next base: position 38,746,207 of record NC_057839.1, read on the forward strand.
TATGATTTGATTTAATTTACCCTCTGCTCTTGAGAAGTTTATTTATTGCATAAAGCAGAAATTAAGAGATTACTGGGGAGGAATAGAAAATTTGCACAACCCCAAACTAAAGCAACAGTAAACCATAGCCATAACCATGCTGGCTACTCCCCATTTCTATTACCCTATTCTGCATTTGAAAACTATTGTGATCATAGGCACCATTGAAAGGTTCCAAAGTCAGCTGTATGCTGGAGTCCCCCAAACCTGTGGCCTTGGGCTAAAAGTAGCCTAGGAAATGTGATGTGCTTATCTTATGCTTAATTACAATAATAAAAGCATCTTCTTCCTGAGGTCCCAAGAAAAAGTGCATTTTTCTAAGACAAATTAAGTCTTCAAGAGTGACAGCGTTAGAGAACACAGTTTGATCCCTTGAAATTGAAGTAACTGTTCCAAGAGTGTATGTCAGTTAGTTGTATAAACCTATTTTTAAAGGTTTTGGTTTCAGCCACAAATGTCTATCCTAGTGTATATGTTTCTCCAGTAGAAACTTAAAATGTGCTTTAGTGCCATAGTCTTCAGAACAGTATCCATGAAGGCTAAATGGCTTTTCATTCATTCAAACAGCCTAGGTCAGAGGAACAGGAACCCAGTGAAAGGTAATAGTTTTCTCACCAAGGCACTCTGGAGGAAAAATGACTGTGTCTGATTATGAAGCTGATTAGTTCATGGAAATTTAATAAGTATATTGGTATCCTGTCTACCTAGGCTTATTTAATGCTGGCTCCTGCTTCTGGCTCTGCTTTTGGCTAATTTGTCACCTCGAACAAATTACTTACTGCCAGACTCAATGAACAGTCCTTTCCATTCCAAAATGCTAATGACTGAGATCTGGCCTACCCCAACCTTCACGCTCCACCCTAACCTTCCTCTGGGAAGAGACTCATAAGACCCCTGCTTACTGGACTCACCTGGTGAACTCTAGTGACTGCTGGTGTTGGGCCTCACCCAGAGAGATTCTGATCTAATTGGCTTGGGGTGTGGCCTGGACAACTAGAGATTTAGGTGTTTCCCCAGGTGAGTCTAATGTGCAGTCAGGTGAATCCCTATGCCTTGATAATACCCTAAGAAAATCTGTGCCTCATGTAAGGTCCAGCCAGTCATAGAGCAGGCAAGGTAACATTAATCTTATTGATTGGGGGGTGGGGGGAGTTGTGGGGGAAGGGAGGTTTTTTCCAAAACTGATACTAAGTCATCAGTAGTATCGATGGACAAGATTCTGACTACTGTATTTACATTTGAACCAGCAGAGCACACCCGATTCTGTTTTATCTATGGGAAGACCCAATAGATCCTTGAAAGAGAAATGTTCCCAAAGAGAAAGTGAGCTGCATTCTAAGCCAAATTGACTTCTTTCCAGGTATGTTCAATTCGGTAGCAAGTTGTCAGTGCGGGGAAGGCAGGATAAAGACAATGTGCAGACTTTGAACACTCAACCAATGTCAACACGCACTGTCACAGTGCTGACATTTATATCCTTCACTGTACACCATGCAGTGAAGGCTTATGTAGAAAACATTAAGTCACTCGTCGTTTGAAAATAGAAAGTGCCATAAATACTGATCCCTCTTCTTGGAATTTAGTGATTGAGCAAAGGCTCTTTTGTGTTACCTGAGTCAGTCATTCCATGCTGTTCAAAGGGGGCTGGACTGCACCCTGTCTACACATTCACCCTTGAGATCGCATGTATTCTGCTGGTTCTGATGTAAATGAAGCAGCCAGAATCTTGTTTCTACCATTATCACGTGTTGAACTAACCAATTAGAATTCGTAACTGGCCCACTTGTCTGCACAGAGGTTGACCATAAAGTTCATGGGCTGTGGCTGCTTCTTGTAGCAGCTTCAAACTTGTCTAAACTTAAAGACTTGTGGTTTTCCTTTCGGGTCATCCAAGACTTTTCCGTTTCACCATCTTTGTTTTTATTTTATCATTGTGCTTTTTACCTGTGTCTTCACTAACGTGTGATTAGAGCAGGCCTGAGGCATGTAAAAGGTGAAACTAGAAGGTCTTGTGCACAGATGTCATAGCATTTTAGAGCTGAAAGGTAGCCCCTAAATTTCCCAGGCCTAAAGATATTAAGTAGTTTATCCAAAGTGCAAGGGTTCCATGATGGCAGGAGGAAGATTTGCTGAAGCCAGAACCCGAGTTTCTCTAAACCACTGAATTGCAGAGCGTTCAGTCTTGCTACCTAGGAGAAAACACTTTATATGGGAGGAAAGTTTTCAACTAATGAGTAAAACTGTGTTACACAAGGTTGCTTGAAGTTTTTAAAGGTTTGTTAATCATAGTCATATACCAGTTCTCAGCTGTGCATGATAACTCTAAATGTGTTTCACAAAGCATAAAATGCATTTGCTTTTTAAAAATTTGTGATCTAAAAGCACCTATGCATTCAACAAGTAATTAATGTGTGCCTGTGTGTGCCAGGCACTGTCCTAGGGGCTAGGGAATCTTCAGTACACAGACAAAAGCCCCTGTCCTCACAAAGTGTACTATCTAATAAAGGTACAGGGTGTGGTGCAATTTGGTGGCATTGTAAACTAAAACTAAACTGTGCTCAGAAAAGGTGGCCTTTTTGTGTGACCGGAAAACAACTAGAAGAAACACTGAGCATTGCTAAATTAAAATTGCAAGTAATCCACAATGCATTGTAATATAATGGGGTTCCATTCTACCGGTTTGGTAGCAAGTCACAAAATTTCCTAGAGAAACAATCTTGCAAATCAAGCCATCAAGTTCTCAGACTAGCCCACAAAAATCTATGTAACCTTGATCAAATTGAGATATGATTCACAATATTATGAAGCTGGAGTCTCCTCCCAAGTTGTCATTTCCCATAATCTGCAGAAGGAGGGCACAGAGCAAGAAATCATGGAGTTTCAACAAGCAAGAGTTCAAGTTCACACATTCAGTTCAGTCAGCCTGGCCACTTAACTGTTACTTAACAGCTCTCAAACCTCAGTTTCCTCATCTGTGAAATAGGAACACTATTCATCCTGCCTCCCAGGGCTGCTGTGAACAGAGTTACATGAGGCAATGCTTTGTAAAGCCCATGCCCCATAAACAACCATCATACTTGCCACGCAGCTCCTCCCAACACGCACCCAGTGAGTGCCTTTTCTTCCGTCCCAGGCTGTCAGTTCAGCCTCTGCCAAGACATTGCTCTAAATGGTGGAATTTCAAGCAGCCCAACAAAGTACAGAGAGTGGAAGAAATGCAGGCCTTGCGGGGAGGCTATTTTGGGCCCCGCAGTCAGTCAGTTGGGCCAGCCTTGCGTGGGATTCTGCCCCCGGGTCAGCTCCCCCTGGCTCTTCCCAGGTTTCACAGCTCCTTCCCTTCCCCATTTGCTGAGCCCATAGTTCCTATGGAATTTTTCCCACCAGATTCCCATGGTCATGTTAGGGAGACCCTCGTCCCCTATGGGGAGAAGGGAGCCAGGACACCATAAGATCCTTACGTGTAAGAGATCAAGGAGGCAGTGAGCTGGAGGCTTCCTGTCTTGAGATAGAGCATTTCTGTTTTAAGTGATCCCACCTGGATATTTAATTCAAGCTGTTTCACAAACCCAGCAAAAGACTGTTAGTGAATTTAGTAAACTTTCAGCCTGTTGTTATCCAGCTAAGAAACCTTCTAATGCAACAAGGTAGTTAAATGTTAGGCTTTCAAATCTAATTTTGTGGGATATAGAGTTCAGAGTAAATAAGCACCGTCCATCTATTTTTTTATTATTATTTTAGGGACTATATGAACAGACAATACTGGAATAAAGTCCCTAAGTTGGAAGGGGGCTCTGCCATTTGGGATGAGGTGCTTGGAATCAAGAAATCCCATGTCAGGCTTTTAGGAGACACTGATTCCTCACTCAAGATTTGAGACCAACATCTCATTCTGGCCTCAGTCTGAAGACCTATTTCAAACTGTTGCTGTTTAGAGAAATCTATTTCAGGCTTAATTTGAATTGGCCAGTCTTAGGACCTCAGGCTGATCCAACAGCCAAAGAATTATTCTCAGAAGATTCTCCTTTCACTGATAGAAAAATAAAAGCTCTCCGGCATTTTCCCTTCCAAATGTCCCTTTCATCTTGGTTTATTTAGCACTTAATGGTCCATAGCCTCTTTATTCAATTAAAACATATTCTTTAATCACTTGAGCTCAATCAGGAAGCAAGTATTAAATATCTTTCATGCTCTAGGTGCTGTGTGGGCATCCAGAAGGCAAAATTGTGAACTTAAATAGCTTATGATCTAGTGGTAAACTATGGATAGGCAGATGCGTGGGTGGGTGGGTGGACTGTCAGTCCAACAGATAGCTATGTCTACCGAGGCGTGTGCATTAGCTGTGGTCGTGGCAAGAATTCCTAGCAATGAAGTCACTAGGATTTGGAGATCATAGCAGGAAAGAATTCGGGGGAGAGGGAGGATTTGAGCTAACCCTTGAAAGATATGTATTAGGAAAGGAAGGAAAAGGAAAAGGGGCACATTCCAGACCAAGGAGAAGCACAGGCAAGTTTGTGATCACGATATGGGGAAGGGGCAGGTGGTGGATACGAGGAGGAGGCCAGACCAGTCGCCAAGTTCTGAGAACAGGTGGCGGGAAGTGGTGTGAAATTTAGGCTATCTCTGTAGGTGACACCCAGATTATGAGATGCTGTAAAATCCAAGAAAAGAAGGTGCTTGCTCTGTTTCTGATGGCAGCGGGGTGCCACTGGGGTATCTCAAGCAGGCAGGGGGCAGCAAGTGGGATCTCACTGCTAAGCCTTCTTGCTGCAAAAAATTACTCAAGCCCCAGGCTTCATGAATCTATAGCATAGGCATATTTTTCATTTTGAAGTGTGCCCTTATTTTTAAAAAGTGTCTAGCCATGGGCATAATTGAATCAACCTGTTAACAAGTGAAAAGCTACAAATAAAAACTTAAAGTTAGTATCATACAAATGAACTGATTTACAAAACAGAAATAGACTCACACACTTAGAAAACAAACTTATGGTTACCAAAAGGGAAAGGTGGGAGGGGGTAAACTGGGAGTTTGGTACTGACAGATACACACTACTATATATAAACTAGATAACCAACAAGGACCTACTGAATAGCACAAAGAACTATATTCAATATCTTGTAATAACTTATAATGAAAACCTGAAGAAGAGTAGATATATAAAGAATATATATATCAACTATACTTCAATTAAAAATAAAAACAAAAAATAAAGTTTAGTATCATTACACCTCTTTGCTTTTCATGTAGTAACCCAATTTTTAACAAATAGGGTTTTTTAATTTATTGAGTATAGTTGATTTATCATGTTGTGTTAATTTCTGCTGTATAACAAAGTGATTCAATTATACATACATATATGTATTCTTTTTTATATTCTTTTCCCTTATGGTTTATCACAGGATATTGAATATAATTCCCTGTACCATAGAGTAGGACTTTGTTGTTTATCCATTCTAAGTATAATAGTTTGCATCTGCTAACCCCAAATTCCTAGCCCGTCTTTTCCCAGCACCCCTCCCCCTTGGTAACTACAAGTCTGCTCTCTACATCTATGAGTCTGTTTCTGTTTAATAGGTAAGTTCATTTGCATCATATTTTAGATTCCACATAGACATGGTATCATAGTTGTTAGTCTTTCTCTTTCTGACTTACTTTGCTTAGTATGATTATCTCTAGGTCTAGCCATGTTGCTACAAATGGCATTATTCCATTCTTTTTTATGGCTGAGTAGTAATCCTCTGTGTGTGTGTGTGTGTGTGTGTGTGCGCGCGCACACACACACCATGTCTTCTTTATCCATTCATCTGTCAATGGACATTTAGGTTGTTCTGTGTCTTGGCTGTTGTGAATAGTGCTGCTATGAAAATAGGGATGCATGTATCTTTTTTAATTACAGTTTTGTCCAGATAGATACCCAGCAGTGAGATTGCTGGATCATATAGAAACTCAATTTTTAGTTTTTTGAGGAAACTCCATATTGTTTTCTACAGTGGGTATACCAATTTACATTCCTTTACCAACTGTGTAGGAGGGTTCTCTTTTCTCCACACCCTCTCCAGCATTTGTCATTTTTTAAATAGATTTCATATATTGTCCTAAAATCGAGTAAGTTTGAGCTCTACTGGGTAACAGATGTTATGTATCCCTATTGTACAGATGAAGCAATGAGACCTAGAGATTTTCTCAGGCTCACAAATTTAGTTAAGTCATGAAGCCAGAATTCAAACCTCAAACTTCTAGTCCCAAAACCAGTAATTTTGGCTTAATACAGACTGCATTCTCATATTAGTAGATTAAGAAAACACAAATCTTGACTTGCTAAAAATACATTCACTATCTGAAACATGTATTTCTAGGAAAATCAATGAGCTGAAGCAAGGAATATTATATTTCCTCCAGGCCCTTTCTTTGATCCCTGTTTGGGCCAGAGTGGACCTAGGGTTATTTTATTCATGGTACTTCAGAATCCAAATCAGGACATTTTAGGAAGAGAAACATGCATTTCTTCACACACTCCTAAATTATCGATGCTTTTTGCAATGAGGGAAGGCTCCCTAACTCTTTGGGACAAAGTGAGGTCTCCTCAAATACTTGAGGCCTTCAGGGGGGTACTTGTTCTCAGATGGCTTCTGTTCTGCCCAGGGAAGGGAGTGTCCACATGGGAAGCCAAGGGCAACAGCATATGTAAGCCAGAACAGTCACCTCTATGGGAACAGGAGTGGGTTTGTATAAGCAGATTTTATGTCTCTACTAAGAATCAACTGGTTAACTCAGTAGAGATACAACTCACTTTTTAATGATTTTATAGGATAACTGAGTTGGAAGGCCTAGTTTTGAAAGTCTTAAAAACTTTTTTTCTTGCAAACCTACCAAATTATGTTGAAAAACTAGCACACACTCCTAAGGTAACATCTGTAATTTTATAACAAGTTTAAATAGTTGTAGCAGAAGTATTTCCAGCCCATTTGGCAGCTACATATGTGCTTCAATATTTTTGGCAAAACTTTGGAACTGCAAATTTAGCTTATTCAATTTGTGGGAAATTATCCAAATGTATCAGCTCAAATACATTGATTTTTTTCGTCAGAAAAGGTCCAACTTCATTTTCATTTCAAATACACATGTTAGTCTGCATCTATGGCAACCACTACCCTTTTGGATCCTACTTGTAAGCTGAATAGATGGATGGGTAGATAGACCGACAAGCAGATCATGCCTTGCCATGACTGCCTGACCAGAATGAAATATGGAACCACCCAGTTTGATATTTCCTGCTTTATTCATATGGGACTTTTCCTCAGTAAAATATTCATAGTACAATGAACCCCCACAGGTCTTTTTCACCAAGATGGACTTCTTGTTAGCATTTGCTTCATTTTTTTTTCCCTAAACCATTTGAGAATTACTTTCAAGCCTAACAATAAATAGTTTAGTGTGAACCTTCTAGGAGCAAGGACATTACCTTATGTAACCACAATTCAGTTATCAGTCTCAGGAAACTTAATATTTGTGCAATACTGTTATCCAACAGATAGTCTATCATCACATCTCCCCAATCGGCAAGAATGTCCTTCATAGTTTTTCTCTTTAATCAGGGGTCACAAATTGCATTTGATTGTTGTGTCTGTTTATTCTCCTTTAATCTGGAATTAGCTTCCAACCCATTTTTCCCCCCACAACATTTTTAGAAGCCCAGGCTGTCTTGCCTGTGGTTCTGCAGACTGCCCCTCGGGTTGCATTTGTGGGATTGTTTGCACTTGATTAGATTCAAGTTCACATCTTTGGAACACTGAGTTCATGATGACATGTCTTCACATCATGAGTCACCAGCACCAGTTTAGCCCAAGGAGCCTTGCACACCCGGACTGTCCTTACAGGTATCTATCCACCAGACAGTGCCTTGCAGTAAAATGAGTGAGATAAGCAAGAAGTGCATCTGTCTGAGGAAGTCCACAGGTGATTGTAAAACTGGCCGTAGGAGTATTTGTCTGTGGACCAGTCTTAGAATGCAGCACATGTGGAAGTTGCGGATCTGGACATGGATTCTTCTAAAATGCCCCGTAGACTCTAAAAAATCTTCACGTACCCCCACCCCTCCGAAGGATACGTGCCACAGTCTGGAGACACTGACCAAGGCCGTGGTGAACACAAAACATTGTTCATGGGCTGTGGAGTCAGTTGAGGTTTGTGTGGTTAATTTGAGGGCATTCCTAGGAAGAGGGAAGAGGCAGCCCAGACTCCCAAGATGGGTCTGCTCCTTCTGTCCACAGACCACCAGGCCAGGGCCTCCAGGCCTTCCGCTCTGTGGGACACACTGGATGAGCAAGGGGCCAGTGTCTGTGTCCGCTTCAGGGTACTCTGTCCATGAGCCAGCCAAGTTGATCTTCATGCTGCTTCCTCCGGTATACTGTCGATGAAGGATCATCATCAGACGTGAAAACCATAGGACTTACTTTTTGGGCCATTTGTTAAATGCCTCCAGGCCCTGAGCTAAAAACTTTTCTCCCAGTGCGAATAATGATCCCGATTTTAGGGGGAGGTTGGGGCCGCACAAGGTTATAGGCAACTCAGCCAGACTGGACTTGGGAAAGCCTAATCCAACACTTACTTGGGACCACATGACCACTTCCTGCCAGTGTACCACACTGCTGCATAACTCTCTGGCTATGTCAGAAGGTCAGGGAGGAGAAAAGTCAGGAGTGGAGGTTTTGAATGCAGCTGGTTTTGAATGATTGTTGTTGTTCAGTTGCTAAATCGTGTCCGACTCTTTGCAACCCCATGGACTGCAGCATGCTAGACTTCCCTGTCCTTCACTATCTCCTAGAGTTTGCTCAAACTCATGTCCATTGTGTCAATGATGCCATCTAACCATCTCATCCTCTGTCATCCCCTTCTCCTCCTGCCTTCAATCTCTCCCAGCATCAGGGTCTTTCCCAATGCGTCGGCTCTTCTCATCAGGTGGCCAGAGTCTTGGAGCTTCAGCTTCAGTGTCAGTCCTTCCAATGAATATTCAGAACTGATTTCCTTTAGGGTTGACTGGTTTGAATGATACTTCTAGCTAATTATCTGAAGAGTCTTTGAGAGTCCAGTAAAGTCGTTCACTGAGGGGCAGAGAGTCCCTCCTCACTTTGATGGCAGGAATCCATCAGGCAGGCTAGAGTGATAACACTTCCCGTTCACCCCCTTTATTCTCCTTTCAGCTTTTCGGTCCTTCCTCTTCTTGCCCAGGTCTCTCCGGCCCTTCGAGTTCCTTCTATCCAATGCTCAGTTAATAGCTTCCCAGGTGGCTCAGTGGTAAAGAATCCTCCTGCCAATGCAGGAGACCCAGGTTCGATCCTTGGGTCAGGAAGATCCTCTGGAGAAGGAGATGGCACCCCACTCCAGTATTCTTGCCTGGAAAATCCCATAGACAGATGAACCTGGCAGGCTACATACAGTCCATAGGGTCCCAAAGAGCTGGACATGACTGAGCGACTAAACAGCTCAGCTGGCCCTGTGGGGAAGGGCCCAGGAAAGTTGGATGCAGGCCCCAGTGTAATTGCCAGGCCTCTCCGACTGCAGACAGGGCCTTTTGGAAAAGAGGAAGTGAGGTTCATTTGCTTTCCAGGTTCCTCTGGGGTTTCCCCTGAAAAACCACCCATCTCTGATAACACCACAAGGGATTCTTTTCCCTTTGTGTGCGCTTAGTTTCACTGGGTAACTTTCTCACCTCCCCAGAAAGTGTTTTGTAAGGACAATAGCAGGGCCCCTGGTGTGCACTCTTGAGAGTAAGGTGTTTACAGCTGGCTGTGGAGTGCTTTCAGCTCACACCAGGTACTCATGGATTAGCTGACAAATGGACACCCTACTGGGTGTTTTCCTGACTTAAAAGCAGAAGAATGAACATTTCCCCCCTCAGGGGAGCCATTTCTGTATTACCATAAAATTATTAACATCACTATAATAAGAGCATGAGCCACATAGGCGGAAATCAGAGCAATTAGAATCTGAATAACAAAATGAATATAGTCCATCTTTCCTGAGTGAGAATTTTTGGGCTATTTGTATTCATGGAGTAATTTCAATTACAGTGATAAGTTTTCTTAGTTAAATTGTAGGATAAATAGTCAAGAAATGGTATTTCTAAGAAGTATGTGTGATGTTGGTCAAAGTAGGTGGAGATGGTAAATAAAATGGCATTTTGGTTAGGCAAAGTTGGCCTTTAACGGTATACCCAGAATTCCTTTTTCTGAATTTTGAACTGGTTGGTCTTTTCTTCTGCCTTGAGAGGATCCAGAAATACTTTTTTAAACGACAAAAACACTGGTGTTTTTATAACACAAATACTTTTCAAATAAACCCATGTCATGTTTTATTGCCAGCCAACCACTGGTCACGAAGAGAATGCACCAGTTGCTCCAGCAGTGGTCACAATGACTTAGTAAATGGCCTCAGCTGGTAACTGTTCATAGAACAGATGCTGTGGACCCTTCTTGAAGTGACCAGGATGGCCTATCTAATGCTAGGTGAATACTCTGTCCAAAATAGGAAAGCCAGGGTAGTCATTACATAGTGCAAGATAACCTCAGCAATCTAGTGCTTAGGGACCCATGGGCACTTTTTAAAAATAATTTCAGTTGAGTGGCAAAATCAAAACTTTTAAACAGCAGATGACAGAACTTTGAATTTTTCAGAGAACTGGAACATTCTCCTGGACCAACACTGCACATTTCAGAGGTCACAGAAGGTCAGATTAAAAACAAGGGTCAACAGTTTCCAAGACAAGCTGTGGGGCTCTCAGAATCCATTTGGCAGCGGTTGCCGTGGACGATTCTAGCCTCTGAGTTCTAAGACCTAAGCATGTTTTCTTAAATTGTAGGATAAACAGTCCAGACATGGTATAGCTCATAAGTATGTGTGACGTTGGTCAAAGCATGACCTACATATGATAGAAGCAGCAAAATCATAAATGAATAAAACAGATTTTGAGAATATGTTTCATTTTGAAAAATAAAACCGATTTTGTTGGCCATTTGGGTGAGAAGCACTGGAGGAATATAGCCTGTTGGTGTCTTTGTGCTCTCAGAGATGATGGGCTCCATCTCTGCCTTTCCAGGTGGAGACTGAAATGTAAGGCTGCCTCCCGGAAGAACCTGGATGTTTTGAGACTCAGATACACGGCCCTCTCTACACATCCCTTCACCTCTCCTAAAGACAAATAGGAAGGTGATTTGATGAGTCGAGAGGCACTTGGTTATTTCAAAAGTAACCAAGATGTTGAGACAAGAGGCAAAAAAAAAATGTTTAGGACTGCTAGAACCTCTTGTGGGGTCTCCTGGGGCCACGATGGTGGCGGCTGAGCAGAATGCCGCTGGGACATCAGCAGAGGTGGTCCTCTCCCTGATGGGGGTGACTGCAGATGAGTGTCAGGCAGGGGTTTCCCACCGAGACTCGAGACTGCCCACCTCTTAGGGTGTCAGCACTGGGGACCGCCCCCCCACCAGAGGGATAGGCGACCTCAGGAGGATTGCCTAGTCCAAGGTTGCAAGGCTGAGCAGGGACTGACCCCGGGTGGAATCCCGGCCTCTGTCCTCTCCAGCTCTGCAGTGAGATTTTGTCACTTGGCGCCAGTGTGAGTTTGAGGAGCTTCCGGAGACAGGGCCTCTCTGTCTGAATCTGCCGCCGCCCTTGGCTGCCGGTTTTCCGGTTTTTACTGGGAAACTGCCAGTTCTGCCTTGGAGTGACATGCAAGACCCAGGAGCTGGGAGAGGTGCCCCTGACCCGCATGCTTTTCCCTTTTGGGAGACAATATACTGTATTCTGCGGCCTGCGGCAGCCTAGCTTCAAAATCTACTTAATGCACCTCCGTGCCTGCTGAACTTTCCAATAGGGAGTGTTTCTCACTTCCTGTTCTGAATGTGGTAAATGCATGCAGGTGGAGTCAGCATACCTTGCCCTCCTCCCAGAGTTAAGTTGCCACAGGCTGACAGAAGACAAACTGTACCACCGTGGAATTTTTACTTAAAAACAGATAGGAAAAAAAAAAAAAACAGATAGGCAGCTAGGAGCACTGGAACAAGTCTGAGCTCTGAAACCAAACTGACTGAGTCCACTTGTATGAGCCACGTGACCTTGGGAGGGTAGATATTTATCTTCTCTGAGCCTCAGTTTCCTGCTCTGTAAAGTACAGATAGTATGCAACCCCTGTTTTAACCTTGCAGGGATGTCATTAGGGTTCAAGTTCAGGTTGGTACCTTTCTCTTGTGACTATTAAGTACACCAAGGAAGCTATCGCTTATACTACAGGATGATGCCATTTGTAATAAGAGGAATTTTAAAGGTGAGGCTCTTCCATGTAGTTCTTATTTCAATACTAGTGAAAGAAAATCATGTTTGTACATTATTGAAAAGTAAAAATAACATTCTAAGGAATGACATTAGTTGGGAATTCTCCTGAGAGGTTATATAAATCTTAGGCTGATCTTTTCTTTTCATACAGACGTGCATGTGTATCTGTGTTGGTCTTTCCCAGATGACTCAGGGGTAAAAAATCCGCCTGCCGTTTCAGGAGATACAGGAGATGCGGATTCAGTCCCTGGGTTGGGAAGATCCCCTGGAGGAGGAAATGGCAACCCACTCCAGTATTCTTGCCTGGAGAATCCCATGGACGGAGAAGCCTGGCGGGCTCTAGTCCATGGGGTTGCAAAGAGTCAGACACAAGTGAGCAGAGCATGCAGAATCACACAGAAGTGTGTAGGTATATATGCACACACCATGCGTGTATATATGCGCATGTGTATACGCACATACACAGAAAGAGGACTTCTCTTTTCCATGTGCTTGGTCTACAGAGCAGTTTGTACTTTACCTGGGCTTCATGTGGGCAATGAATATCAGAGTCAATGTCCTCCACTGCCAGGGGGGGTTTCCACTCACCTCCTTTTGTGGACCGTCTTTCAGGGGAGGCTCCACATGTGAGGGTGGGCTGCCCAGCCCCGCAATGCCTCCAGATGCAGCATCTTAGGCCTCATATCCAGGATCGAGCCCACCCCAGAACTGGGCACTGCCTGGAGCAAGGGCACCCGGGTGCTGGTTGAAGAAGCGCATCTCACCTGTGTGGCCCTGGCTTAGGCCGTAGGTCATGCCTGTGGACCTCAGCGTATTAACTCTTGCCCGTCCAGTATCCAGCAGCTGGGTGATTTCCAGTGAAGCATAGAGGCAGGACCCCCAGAACAAGGAACACCTGGGTCTTCCCTCCAGCACCCCTGCATCCTTGAGGCTGGCTCTGGCCTGGAAGACGGCTCCTTTACAAGAGGCCCTCTGTGGGTACCAGAGTCCAGGCCCCTCTTCTCTGGGCCCCACAGAGACCCCTCCCACTCTAAGTAAGGGGTCACATCCTCACTGCTCTGTGCACAACCTTGAGCTTGTGGGCTCCCTCCGGGGCCCATGGGTGGAAGACAGGCTGAAAAGTGGCTTAGGATCCCAGCCGGGCAGAGGAGGGGGACCATCCAATAGGACTATAAAATGACCTCTTTGATTAAAGTATCATTAACCTGTACTCTTTTTTTAAGAGAAATCTAACATTTAAAAGAAAACTTTGTCCACTAAAGGCCAGCCTAGCCAAGATAATGTTTTGAATTATGTGCTTTTTAGTTTGACTATTACAAGGAGTACTCCCAGATCTCACCATTGTTCCTATAAAAACTCAATTAACTTTACAAGATAGTCAATATCCCAGGCCTTTGTTCCTGGGGTTGTGTTATTGTTTTTTTCCCATAATCGAGGAAGGCAAAGTCTGGGTAGTGAATAGTTTGGTTTGTTCCCGGAGTCTGGCCCAGTACAAGGTTTCACTTGTTTAAATAACACTGTTTATATGAAGGACACATCAAAGTTTAAATATTTTAAATAGAATAATGCCAAAATATTTAGTTGCACACTAAAAGGATGACTTAAATGCATTTGAGCATTTTGATTGTTCAAAAACTTTAGCTTTTTGATGTCCATGTTTTCTGAGATCGAGCCTCCAAGTGGGTCTGGGAAATGAGCAAGTGTTTGACCTGTTTTTTCAAAACGATGCTCTTCTTTTGTGGTTTGCAAGTATTTTACTGTCAAAGTTCTTACTAACAAGGGCCATTTGTGTAGCTGACATGCTGCCAAGCCCTTTATAGGATGAAGAAAGTGATATGACATCAAGTCTTCATTTGGGGAACTAATCCAAACACAAGCCCCTTTCTTTCCACTTTGCTCAGTGAATTCCAGGAACATGGAGGCAGCCATGGGTTTCTTGGTTCGTGACGGGTAGTTTACTTGCCTGGGCTGGGTACTGGGCCTCTGCAGGATGCTAAGGATTGGCTCAGTGAGGTGCATGGCTCCCAACACACCCCACAAATACCTCATGTTGATAAATGGAGGTCTCTCTAGAAATGAACTCAGTCAGCAGCAAAAGGCCTGGGATTAGGAATTTTCCATTGGAAGAGACAGGCCTCTTTGCTCTGTGGTTTGGAAAATATCATGCTGCCCTTTTCTAGTTTCCAAAATTCGTATCCATGTACAACTTTCAGCATAAATATTTATTTTTTTACTCTATTCTTCAAGAAGGAGAAGAGGATGGGGAGGGTGGAATCCCTTCAGTTCAATTAGAATTGCCTATGTCCTGAACTTGAGGCTTCAATAAATATTTCCACCTTAACAACAAGTTATAAGGGAGATGTCCCATGAAAGGAGAAGTTCTTCTCATAGCTGCTCTCTTCAGTTTAACACAGGGAACACGGATTGACTGCTTCCCCAGTGTGAGAAAGGCTTTTAATTCAAGTTTAATGATCCATTCACCACCTCACCCTAAAGAATAAGTGATCAGTGCATCCACACTGCTACACATATCACCCCAGAAGGCCAAGTAGAAATTAAAATAAAGGAACTATACATTCTCACAGTAAAAGATAAGTATGTCCCAATCATTACTGAGGATTGCTTATACTAAAAAACCATTTGCTAGTTATCTGAAATTCAAATTTAACTTGGTATTCTATATTTTATCTGGCAAGCAAAGCCAGTGGACAAAGGCATACAGTCAAAATGTCATAAAAAGGAGGGACAGTGTTTTTCTGGAAATTTGAAAGTGTCAGGCAATTAATAAAAACATTACAAATGCTGATTCAAATCATCATTATAACTCTAGTAAAAAGAATGTAATTTATCATGATATATAAATTAATGAGTCTAAACTAGTGTAAGCTGAACTTTTGAACTCGAATGTTTTCCCGTTTATGTTAAAACTCTCAGTAATATTTCATCCTCATTTCTGATTAATCTTTAGTTGATTCTTAATCAGTTTTAACTTCCATGTTCCCAGGTTCTTAACTTAATGATCTATTCAAGAGTTCTTAAAGAGAACTGGGGACTCCATCATGTGAATCCTTTTGTAAAACAGTCTTTTAGAAATTTGAGGCCTTTTTTTTTTTTTTTTTTTGTATTTTTACTAATCACTAATTTATCGGGGCTTCTTCCCTCATGGCTCAGATGGTAAAGAGTTTGCCTGCAATGCAGGAAACCTGAGTTCGATCCCTGGGTCGGGAAGATTCCATGGAGGAGGAAATGGTAATCCACTCCAGTATTCTTGCCTGGAAGAGCCTGACAGAGAATCCCATGGACAGAGGAGCCTGGCAAGCTACAGTCCATGGGGTCGCAAAAAGTTGGACATGACTGAGCAACTAACATTAACTCATTTCTGATTAATCTTTAGTTGATTCTTAATCAGTTTAGTTGATTCTTAATCAGTTTTAACTTCAATGTTCCCAGGTTCTTAATGATCTATTCAAGAGTTCTTAAAAAGAACCAGGGACCCCATCATGTGAGTCCTTTTGTAAAACAAAGAGTCTTTCAGATATTTGAAGGCTTTTTTGTTTTGTTTTTTGTATTTTGACTAATCACTAATTTATCAGTTAGAAGTTCAGACTTCTGTTCAGGTTTCTGAAACCAAGCACATCTAATTTCCTCTTTTATAACTTATTGTTGGAAAAAAGTCACAAATAGCACAAGCAACTCATCCGTCAAAATAAGTAGTTCATGTCTTTAACATAGGGCGATTTTTTTAAATTTTTTAGGCAATTCCCTGGTGATCCAGTGATTAGGACCTGGTGCTTTCACTGCCATGGCCTTGGTTCAATCCCTGGTCTGGGAACTAAGATCCAGTATGCCCCACAACACAGCCAAGAAATAATTTTTTTTTTTTTTAATTTTAAGAAAAGAGAAGGAAAGGAAGGGAGAAAGGGAGGGCAGAAGGAAGGAACAAAGAAAGGTGGGAAGGAAGAAAGGAAAGAAGATTCCTAAGGGACTCAGGTAGGAAATGGTTCAGGGGAAATTTCGAATCCAAATACCCTCCCACTCTCCCAGTATTGCTTGAGAAAACATTGCTCCCAGGGAGCCAGAGCCTTTCAGAATCCTCGGAATGAGGTGGGCTTTGAGAGCTGACACTGTAAAGGTGCGGGGGAAGCTGGCAAGGGAGGCAGCTCTGAGACAGTTACTTGCTCTCAGGTGGGAGATGACTCTGCACTTGTGGGCACTGGGGCTGCCCATGGGGTGGAGACTGTGTATTCTGGAGCCTTTCAATTCATCATGGTGTGGCTGAAGCCCAAGTGTTCCCTTGGGAAATGAAGGACTCTCTACCCTCGTAAAGTGACCTAAGTCGTTCAAAAAGAAAAAAACATCATTGCAGGCCTCCAGGGACCAGATCCTACTCTAAGCTCCCAGGATTCATTGGTGAACAAGCTAAGCAGAAGTCCCTGCCTCCTGGAGGTGACATTCGCTCAGAGAAGACAGACAACAAATAGGCACCATGAGAAAAGTCAGACAGTGTGTTGGAAGGGGTCGAGTAGTATGCTGTGGGGGGAAGAGGGCAGGAGGATCTGGATTCGAGGTTGGGAGGAACTTAATTGAAACAGGGAGGTCAAGGTGGGGCTGGGTAGTGGTGACTTTTGAGCCGACTTGAAGGGGATGTGAGTGTGAGTCACTGGGTTCTCTGCGGGAACAGCGTTTCTGTAGAGAGGGAACAGCCAGCAAAAGGCCGAGTGCCTGATGTGTGCGGTTCTCAGCCATGACAGTTTTGCCCCCAGGGGACATCTGGTCGTATCTGGGGACACTTCCGTTTGTCACCATTGGGATGGGGGTGGAGGCTAGTATGGGTGTCTTCTGGGTAGAGGCCAGGGGTGTAACTAAACATCCTTAAACGCTCCCACAACAAAGGATGTGCCAGCCCCAGTGTCAGTAGCACTGAGGTTGAGAAACCCTGTGTTTGAGGAACAGGGAGGAGGCCAGAGGAGCAGGAGGGGAGGCAGTAAGGAGGAGGGAAGTCGCACACGAGGTCATCAGTAACAAAGGCTGGACGGAGAGGGTGGCCCCATCAGGGAGGGCCGTAGGCCGGTGTGGGCTTTGGCTTTTACTCTAAGAGAAGTGGGGAGCCACTGGAGGGCTAGAGCAGAGAAGGGACATGAGCTGCATTCACAGTTTCAAGAGCGTCGCCCTGGCTGCCAGGTGCAAGATAGACTGAAGGAGGGTAAGGCTGGAACGCGGGGGCTCACGTCTGGTGTGATTATCCAGACAAGAGGTGACTGGTCATACACCAATGGATGCAGCTTCGAGACTTCTATGCACAGAACCATCCAGTGTCAGATTTTAGATTTAGGACAACAAGGTGATCTGGAAATTCCATACCATCCCCACTCTTTCCATAACTACATGTCCTATATTTTCCCCTAATATAGATAATATTATATATTATCTATCTACCTGTATAGACAGATAAGAAAGAGGAATCAATATGGTTAAGTCGCCTTAGCTGGATTATGTTTTACACACTAGGATACCTGATACCTGTTTTAGCAATTCGTTCATTACAAAACAATTTGACATGGGTTAGGCACAGTGTAATCCTCTGCTTTACCATGGTCTTGGCAAAAAAAAACATTCCCTCTTGCTAACAACTCTTTTGTTGTATATTTTTCTAAGCAATGTAGAACCGTAAACATCCTAATTACCTGAAAATGGGATCGTGTCCGACTCTTTCTGACCCCATGGACTATAGCCCACCAGGTTCCTCTATCCATGGAATGTCCCAGGCAAGAATACTGGAGTAGGTTGCCATTTCCTTCAGGGATCTTCCCAATCCAGGGATCAAACTCACATCTCCCACATTGCAGGCGGAGTCTTTACCATCTGAGCCACCAAGGAAGCCCTGAAAAAGGGATGATGGGAGCATAAAAGGTCTAGTACCTAATACATGGACATCTGAATTACTTTCCTCTTTTAGAAGTATATTCAGTTGTTCAAATAGTTTCTCTTCCCTTACCTGATCAGCTGAAGCAAATGTTGAAATACAGCAGAAAATGCCAAAAAACCTTGAATTCATGCATTTGCCCAAAATGCATCCTAGAAGCATCACCTCAGTCATTGCTCCATGTGATCTTCCTAAGGTGCACGTCTGTTGTCCTCTTTGCAGCCAAAGCCAGTGGGAGTTGTAATGACAGCCTGCCGAAGAGGCAGGACCCCACCGCTCCTGTCCACAGACAGCATCGAATTCCATGTATTGCTGTGATACATGTAAACATCATCTTATGTCTGACCTTGTATTTTTAAAGTCCTGCTAATCCAAGGAAGTGGTAAATTAGTCTCTTTATTAGTGAACAGTGGGCTGTTTTTCCGTCTCTTTCTTTATGTTTTTTAAGGAAGTTTTAAAATATAGTTGAGTTCAGGACTTTTTCACGTGATCTATCCAAATGGTTCTCGTTCCACTCAGCAGGGCAGAGGTGTTAAGTCAGGATGGAGTTCAGAGAGGCGCACTTGACATTCCAGATGAAAGCAGCAGTGTCTTCCAAGATTAATCCATCTTTCACCTTCTAAGACAGGGTTTCTCAAAGTAGGGTCCAGGGACCACCTACCTCAGAACTCCCCCAGGGCTCCTTGGCTCCTCCCCACACTTCCCTCGAGGGTCGGCCAGGTCTCTGTATTTTCCCAGAGTATCCCAGCACAGTCCTACCCACACTCACAATTGAGAACCCTGACTGCAGCTTACCGTTATTAGAACAAGAAATGACCCTCCATCAGCATCTCAACATCGACTTGTTAAAAATGGCAGACGTCATCCAAATGGAAATTCCGTTTCTAAGGATTGGTTCTCCACATGGAAGTGTGTCTCCTTCAAGTGAATGAATTTCCTTCCTGGGAATCTTGGGGGGTGCCTTTTGGCCTTTGTCCTTGGGGGTTTACAGTGGTCCCTGAAGGGGTCATTTCGCCATGGGTTTGTGGGGTGGGCACACTGGGTCGTCTTTCAGAGAGACTGATCTTAGAGACTCCTTGAAATGGTCATTGCTCTTGCCTCATGTGACCATTTCTGTTTTCTTGTTGCACAGCAAATATGCCAGAGGACTACCCTGATCAGTTTGATGATGTCATGGATTTTATTCAAGCTACCATTAGAAGACTGAAGAGGTCACCAGATAAACAAATGGCCGTGCTTCCTCGGAGAGAGCGGCACCGGCAGGCGGCAGCCACCAGCCCGGAGAATGCCAGAGGGAAAGGCCGGCGCGGCCAGAGGGGCCGAAATCGGGGCTGCGTGCTCACCGCCGTGCATCTGAACGTCACTGACTTGGGTTTGGGCTACGAAACCAAGGAGGAACTCATTTTCAGGTACTGCAGCGGCTCCTGCGATGCAGCCGAAACAATGTACGACAAAATATTAAAAAACTTATCCAAAAGTAGAAGGCTGGTGAGTGACAAAGTCGGGCAGGCGTGTTGCAGACCCATCGCCTTTGATGACGACCTGTCCTTTTTAGATGATAACCTGGTTTACCATATTCTAAGAAAGCATTCCGCTAAAAGGTGTGGATGTATCTGACTCCGGCTCCAGAGACCGCTGTGTATTGCATTCCTGCTACAGTGCAAAGAAAGGGACCAAGGTTCCCAGAAAATGTTTGCCCAGAGTGGAAGATGAGGACCAAGGAGGCGGAGGAGGAGGAGGTGGAGGCAGAGGAGGAAGGCAGCCGTTGTGGGAGCCTGGTGGAGGGAGATCCAGCTGCAGAAAACTGGACAGGAGAGAGAAAAAAAACAGCCGTCCGCGTTCTTCCGGGCGGCCGCTGACGTCACCGGAAGCTCAGGGCTGGTGTCCCTGGTTGGGTGTTGCCATCGTTTCATCTGATACAGTCCACCGCCACGGGTCACGGGCGCAGTCGCGGATGCACTTGAAACCAAACCAGTGTATCTCCTGTGGTTTGCTTTCACATGTCTAGAGACACCAGGGAAACGGTCCTCCTGGTGTCATTCCTTGTCATTGCGTTTTACTGCTGAAGGCAAGAAAGGTTTATTTTTCTGTCACTCAGTGGAGACATACCCCGGAAAGGAGGGGAAAAAAAAAATCAAAGACCCAGGAGAGATAGAAACCTTTGCTTTAAAGGTTCAGGCCTGAGGTTTACTCCAACCAGCATTTTGGGGAACGGTGGGTGATTGATTTCAAACATGGTGTGTGGGGTGGGAAGAAGTTGGCTAGGAACCAAAAAGGCTGTCCTCATGACTAAAACCAAACCTGAAGGTATTTCCTTTCTGCCCTTGGAAACAGGAAACCAGTGTGGTTTTTCGGCAGCATTCTTGCAGGAGAGCGTGCGGGAAGGCCCCCAGCTGCACCGGGGCGGGGAGGCCGCTGGGCTGTAGGTTTACAGAGAGACAGATGTTACATACACCCCAGCTCCGTTATGCGTGGTCACCAGTGACCAGAGAAGCTACTCGATGCAATGCATCCGTTTCAGATACAGAAATATAGAGAAGATATTTATTGAGATTTAAGTTATTGTTATTTATTACCGTTCACTAATGAGTTTTTCTTTTTTTCCCTTATTTATTAAAGTTTCTTTTCAAAGGTGCCAAAGTATATGTGCTCGCAAAATGCAAAGGAAGGTGGCAAAGGAAATTTTAATTGGGATCAAGGGTCCATGCTTTTCAAAGTATTAAAAAGATTTTCGCTAGGCAAAAATCACTTACTTTACCTTTTTAAGAAAAGCCCTTGTGTGATTCCACCCCCCCTCTCCCAACCGGGTCTCAGCATCTTACCTGTTTTTATAGTTTAGAGAAGGAACATGTCAGAAGGAAAATTTCTGATGGACCTTCCTTTTCAGGAGCAGCACGTGGAGGCCATGGCATTTGCCCTCATTTCTACACGGTTCCCTGTCCCAGCAGACAGGCCGTGTGCTCCATTTCCTGCAGTGTTTAAGCTCCCACCCTCCCCTCCACATGTATCTGTCTGTGATATGCATAACCATATATGTCAAAGGTTAAAGTCCCTTTAATAGGTGGTGCTGGACTCACTGTTGACCTCAATGTAACAGTTCTGTCAGGTAGCCGGGGTTTTGCCCTGACAGTGGAGACTCTTCCCCTATCCTTCCATCCATCCACCGCCTTCTTGAGAAACACATCTAGGCCCAGCACAGCCAAGGAGCGCTGCGGGCCTTCTGGAAGTGGGGTCAGCCTGGTTGCCATACAAACCACCAGGGGCTGCCCCCATACACCTGACTCCTCCTCAGAAGAAGGTGGCCGGGAAGGGTGGACGTGGAAGACGGGCCCTGGCCCAGCCTCAGCACACCTGCCCCACTGCGTGGCTGCTGAAAGCCTTTGACAGGGCAAGGACATAGGGTGAGAAAAACTATCTCAGCGACCAGGTCATGGATTTGTCTGGTCACTGCCCCCCTGCTCAATGAACTGGGCCCTATTTTAAGAACTTGTGACATATCTCATAAAAGGGATTTTTATCAAAGAGATTATCACTACATCACTGCCTTAGTGGCTATTAGCTCCAAAGTGGTACAGATTTGGCAAATAAATAGCCTACTGGCCTCCCTCAAATAATCATGCTAATTTTACAAAGTAATCAAGAAGCAGCAGTTACCAGACATCCCTTTGCCACCCCCACCCCCAAGGACCCAAGCTGCCCATCACTCTGCCCCCTCTGTCCTTTCTGCTCCGCTTGCAGGACTCGGAAATAGAGGAAAAGGGCCTGCCTCTCAACCTCTCTTGGGGCCCAAGCAGGGAAACTTGCTGAGGAGTGGCCTGCTCAAAATAGGGACAGGTCGAGGCGACCGGTCGGTCATGAAGTGCAATTTGATGCAGCCCCAGATCATCTGTCCAATTCAGAGAATCCTGGCAGGTCTGGTGGCCGGCGTCCCCAGGGGTCAGCCTCGGCCCCAGCTCCCTGTGGAGAGTCTCTGCCCACAGGGGTGGTAGAATTCAACGGATGCTGACAGCTCCTTCCCAGCATCACCTACACACCATAAGCAGGTTTTCACTGAAGCAACTTGCTCCGCCAAAGCCACAAAAGGGTAAAGTTTGTGATTTTTCTTTATTGTTGCGATTACCATCTGATCCAGTAAGGAGTGCACTTCTTTGGAAGTTCTGACTTCTCTGATCTGTCTCAGTCGTTTGTGTTATACAACCAAAGTTCTCTACAGACTTTATTTTTGTACAATATTATTTTGTAACTTTTTACAAATAAAAACTCATTTCTATTGCTCTCTCTACTTCTGTGCTATCTCACCGACCCAGGGACCACGGCTGACTCAGGCTAGAAGTCCGTCCCTTTCACCACCACTGAGCCACTGGTTGGTTAGTGACCTTGTCCATCAACTCTCCACAACCAATCAGTACTCAAGTGGGGAAGAACTTGCAAAGTTGTTCTTTCTTTATTCATTCCACAGACGCTAGGTGTGCGACATTGTGCTAGGCACTGTCCAAGGCACCAAGGATCCAACAGTGGCCATACCAATCTCTGCTCAACAGAGAGACTGAGCTCTGCTTTCTCCTTGTGGGGTTGATACTTCGTTTGAGGAGAGAAAGACAATATTCAAAAAAGTATGTAGGGGGTCGTGTGTCAATAAATGAGTCACCATTTATAAAGGATACAAATAGGGTATCATAACAGAAAATAGCGGCCCTGCTCTAACGAGAGGTCACATTGAGGCAGGACTTAAGAAATAGGAGTGTCCTGGCAAAACCCTGCGGCAGGCAGGCGCTTGGACGGCGCCACTGCTTTGCACAATCCCGAGTGACGCCCTCGGTTCACGTGGGTTCTCCGCAGCAAAGTAGCAGGATCCGGGGAATTGTGCAAATGGTGGCCCAGGCTTAGTTGTTCTGGTGGCAAGAAAAACACACCGAAGAGAGGAAATGCCATGGCCCAGGGCTGGGGGAGGAGAGCATGCTTCCTCCTCGGATGACACACACCCCGAGCTGTGTCACCCGAGGCCTTGTGACTATTAAAAGGTGGCCTTGTACAGCGTTTCAAGCCCAGAACAAAACCGATGCTCTTAAGACTCTTCTAAGTGGCCACCAGCCTAGACTTTCCAGCAGAGCGCAGTCAGTACAGTGCCGGAAACGCCCTCCCCCTCCCCGCCGGGACACTGCCCGGTACCCACCCTGGGCGCTTGGCGTCCTGCCGCCAGGGCAAAGCTTAGCCCAGGGTGCTTTCTCCATGCTGAATTCTGGTCCAGAGTTCGGAGAGGAATGCAAACACTTGCTTATCTCCTCTCCTTTAACCATTTCCCCAAAGTGTGTTCCCAGGATGGCAGACCAGGTGAGATAGTCCTTAAAAATGGAGTGCTTCTCTGATCAAATAAGTTGGGGAAATATTGAGTTATATAACATCTTTTTGAAGTTAAAAAGAGAAGTGTAGGGTTTCCCTAGTGGACTCAGTGGTAGAAAATCCACCTGACAATGCAGCAGACACAGAGTTGATCCCTAAACCCCAGAAAATCCCACCGGAAGATGCCGCCAGAAGATGCCACCGGACAGTTAAGCCCTGCACCCCAGCTATTGAGCCTGTGCTCTAGAACCCAGGAGCCACAACTCCTGAGCCCACGAGATCCAACTATTGAAGCCCTCCTGCCCTAGAGCCTGAGCGCCACAACAAGAGAAGCCACTGCAATGAGAAGCTCACACGCCACAACTACATAGTAGCCCCGGCTTGCCACAACTAGAGAAAAGCCTGTGCAGCAATGAAGACCCAGGAGGGCCAAAAATAAATTTAAAAAGAGAGAGAAATGTAGAACCTATTAGAGCCATTAATAAAAACTAATGAACATTGTGACCAACCAGGAGTAGCATGGAGTGTGCAGATTTCCCCGGATGGACCATGAAAATGTCTATGGCTTTGCTTGCTTTCTCTTAACATCTGTTGTCCACCCCTTGAAACCACCTTGGGCCCTGTTGCCTGCTCCTGTAAACATGGGGATGAGCCGAGAGGGGGACTGGAGATTTGTAAAAAGGCAGAAACACATGGAGAAACATCTGGGGAGTTCCCCATGTGCACATGTATACACACACACACACACACACACACACACACACATATACCCACACATTCTGGACATTTGGGCATTGTGGGTTTCTTGTTCAGCATGATTAACCAGTGGTCAGCGTTGGAAGTTCCATTCAACCAAGAAAGAGAGTGCATGTTGAAAGCTGGGAAATTCTTAGCAGCAATGAGAAAAGCAACTTTCACCATGCTTACCACACATGTTCACCCAACTCAAGTTGTTAGGAACCACCAATGCTTTGGCTGGCCCATAGTCTGGAGTTGGGGGGTAGATGTCCCCTCACAGTGGTCCTCAGAGGAGTGTGGCTCTTGTTGGGCATCTGAGTCCCTACTGCTGAGGATGGTATGAGAGCCTAGGGTCAGAACCTTGGACACCAGGCTTGGATGGTCTCATGGGGCTTGTGCCCACCATCATCTCAGGCTGGTTTTCTCCTGTGCATCTAATGCCAAAGTAACACTTTAAAAGAACTTTTAAAAGAACCAGTCCACTCACAAAGTAAAGATGGGAAATCAGAATTCTGTTAACCTAAGTCTCAAAAACAGAAAGCTCCCTCCCCTTCACACACAGGGACCCTCTTGGGCCACAGCTGATTTGCTGCCTGACCTCAGCATCACAGGGAGGAGGGAGTCCACCCCTCATACCACCCACCTTCGCTTCTCAGAGCATAGCAGCAGGGAGGGGATGAAAGTGTCAGCCACAGGCCCCAAGCGTTCTTCCACCAGGTAAGGAAGTGTCTGAGCCCCAAGTATCTCCTTGAGAGGCATCTTTGTTTAAAAAGGTGTTACTATAATCCCAAGCAATAGTTGACTTGACTCTCATCTCCCCACACAACCTCCTGAATGAAATCAAATCCAGATGCTGCCACGTCATCCCTGAAAATAAATAGAGAGTTGGGAAAACAAGAGGAAAACATCCACTTACTCATATGTGGTCATTAATACGCTGCCACGTCCCGGCCCCATGGCAGGTGTGGAGAACGATGATGGGAGTGCAGTCGGGGTGGAGGATATGCGGTGACAGGTGCCTGAAAAGTGCCAGAACGCCTCCAAGAGCAGCAGGTGGGAAGAAAATCTGGAAAAAAAAGTCAGAGACAACTACACAGTAGGGTTCCCAGATAACTTTAATTTCAGATAAACATGCCTAATTTCTTAGTAAAACTATGTCTCATGCAACATTTGGGGCATGTGCTATTTGGGACATGACTATTAAAATGATTACTCATTGTTTATCTGAAGTTAACGGGGCATCCTATATTTTAATTTGCTAAATCTGGTAGCAAAGAAGCAACTTTCAAGTTGGGACTTGCATGTGAGCGGGAATCTGTTAGGTGGACAGAGGCAGAGGGCAGGGGTGGGATGAGGGACAGAGTCATTCCAGATGGAACCAACAGGGCAACCCAAAAGGTTGGAAGTGCACTGTGCATTCAGGAAGCAGCAGGCAGTGTGGCGGGCTGGGAGCTGACTTCCTCATCACACAGGGCACCTCGGACACTGTGCCTCAAGGCCATGAGATGTTCAGAGATCCAAAAATGGCTTAAATTTTAATATTTTTAAAATCAGAAGGAAAACGCTGTAACAATAACAAACACGGAATAACAAATTCAGCCTGGATTATATTCATCTGTATATATTAACACAATCACGTGATTTCTCATATTTTTTTATGGAGAAGAGATCCCCAAAGGCAAAAGGACCTCTGACCCACAAAAGCTGTGATTCAGCTCTGAGTGCACTGCCAGCAACAACCTGTCCAGGTTCTCTACCCAAAGGTTTTTTCTAGTTTTCCCCATCCTATTCAATCATTAAAGCCAATCTTGAACTATAAAATAAACAAACAAAAACTTTCTTCTCACCCTTAAAGTTAGATTGTCTTCTCAGGATATTTGCATTTACTTCCTGATCAAGGAAACAAACCTAAGCATGGCCATTAACCTTCTAAGACTCGCTCACTTTTCTTGAGAAAGGACATGAATCAGGACATGAGGGGGTGAGAGATGTAAGAACAGGTCAGACAAAAGAGCGGATGGTGAGGAAGGCAGAGAGAAGACTTTAGGCCCCAGGAGATCGGAGAACCAGCTGAGGTGGGCATGACAAACAAGATGAGGTTTTCAAATATGCGGAAAAGATCCTTTTAACTTGGGGAATTCTTTCAACTGGGACATGTAGGGGATTTTAACACACTTCTTGTACATGGGCCTCATTCATTCAATTAATTCATATCTATCTCCTAGCAGAGGAGGACATAAGGATATAAAGATAAAGCCCTCAAGGGCATCCCAAATTAGAGGGACAGACATAAGAATATTAAAGTACAAAGTGGTGGGACTTCTCTGATGGTCCAGTGACTAAGACTCTGCACTCCCTAAGCAGGGGGTCTGGGTTCGACCCCTGGTCAGGGAACTAGGTCCCATATGCTACAACTCAGACCTAGCACAGCCAAATAAATAAGTAAACAAATATCTTTTTAAAAATACCAAGTGATGAGGGCAGCGATGAAGAGACACAGTATGTTAAGGGAGGTTAGAGGAATAGTAAATAAAGCTGAGGCTGTGGGGTGGATAAAGGTATTAAGGATGGCATTCTGGAGGTGGATGCCTGACAGATGGTTAAAAGAGAGAAGGAATTTCCCAGACTGGAATTGAAGAAAAGAGGGTATTTCAGGCAGCAGGGACGTGAAAGCTAAGTCAGGACTAGAGATGGTCGGGTGTGCTGTTGGCTTAAAAAGGTAGAGCTTTGGAGACTGGATGGATCCGGCAGGAGACAGGAGGGAGCAGAGAGGGTGGTGTGTGAGGGGTGTGGGGTGGGTCAGGAGCTCTCACTCTGGCGACTCCAGCTCTGTATCCATCCCTGGGGAAAGGATCACTTTTGATCTTTTTGATATTCGCACCTGACCTCTCCCTCTCAGACCCTCTGTCCCCCACCCCCAGTCCCTCTGCTGTCACATCCTCTCAAAGCCTGGTCTGCACTGCTTTCCTTCTCCCACAAAAAGCCTCTCGTACCCCAGGGGGCTGAAAAGGCTCCCAGATCAGCATTTATCCAACTGTCTAGTTAACGGTTGCATTAGGGAAGCATTCAGGGAGGAAAGGGTCCCTTGATTTTAAAAACTGGAGAAATGCTGCATATTTTGATTCCATCTCAGGAAGAGACAGTTCATGTTACACATCAATCAAGGCCTGTTCACTGTTGTGTAACTCAGCACCCCACCATCCTATTTGACCATGGAGCACATGCTGACATCTAATGTAAGTGTGCTGTTGGACACAACTTGGGAAATGGTATTATAGAATCAAAGGAATTAATCTCTAATGGAAGAACTGCAGACACCAGAAGTAAGTTATTTCTGGGCAAGGGGATCGTTCCACCCCATCACTAGTATGCCGCCATGCTTGGCCTGAAAGACCTGAGAAATAACTGCCCCCTTTTTTTCTTTAACATGCATCACTGGTCCAGTAAGCAACCAAACTCAGCTGTGTTATTTCTCTGCGCTTGAGCAGAGGTGATTAACCCTCCTCCCCATCATCATTCTCCACTGCCTCTACCCCAACCCTGCCATCATTCACGTCTGGACTGGAAGACACACCAAGGGTTCTAATCCATGCTACACACACAGATAAATGGGTTCTCGTGCTGTTCATTTCATGCTGTTGACCAAATATAGACAGACCCCTTCCATTCCTGGCTGTGTGATTAGATCACACAGCTGGGTTCTCTTGTGCTTGACTGAGGCCAGCGACTGGCCAAAGAGTGTGAGGAGAAGTGACACGGGTTTCTTCTGAACCAACATTTAATGGCCCTTGGGAGACTCTTGAGAGTCTTTCATTTTCTGTAAGGACGGCAGCCAGGTACAGCCAAGAAAGCGACTGTTCTGTCAACTTGGAGTGACTCTGATGAGCAAGGCCACTCTGCCAACCCACAACAAACATGGCCTGATGGATGAGAACCAGCCTTGTGTTATGGGAGCCACTGAAATGTCGAGATTATCTGTTACTGAAGCATGCCTGCACCTATTTTGACAGATACATGCCTCTGTTATGATGAGGCACATTATGGGTCGTGAAGAGAAAGAGCCGTCAGCAGAGGCCGGCAGAGGAGCAGCAGAAAGGCTCAAAAGGAAGGGTAGGAAATTCAGCTGAGGAGGTAACCAGTTGAGGAGGAAATTCATTTGTGCTCTGAGTCAGACCACAGAGCCCCTGGGGCCACCAGAGCGATGTGGGATTTTATTTTTACTCAGGCAGAAAGCCATGAGAAGGGTTTAAAAAGAGGGGTGACAAGATCTGATTTGTAATGTTAAAGAATGATTGTTCTAGCTGCTTTGCTGAGTTGCAGACTGCGGAACTCTTGGGCTCCAAAGTCACTGCAGATGGTGACTGCAGCCATGAAATTAAAAGACACTTGCTGTTTGGAAGAAAAGCTATGACAAAACTAGATGGCATAATAAAAAGCAGAGACATTATTTTGCCAACAAAGGTCTATCTAGTCAAAGCTATGGTTTTTCCAGTAGTCATGTATGGATGTGAGAGTTGGACCATAAAGAAAGCTGAAGGCTGAAGAATTGATGCTTTTGAACTGTGGTATTGGAGAAGACTCTTGCAAGTCTCTTGGACTGCAAGGAGATCAAACCAGTCAATCCTAAAGGAAATCAGTTTTGAATATTCACTGTAAGGAATAAGCTCCAATACTTTGGCCACCTGATGTGAAGAACTAACTCATTTGAAAAGATCCTGATGCTGGGAAAGATAGAAAGCAGGAGGAGAAGGGGACAACAGAGGATGAGATGGTTGGATGGCATCACCGACTCAATGGACATGAGTTTGAGTGAGCTCAGCTCTGGGAGTTGGTGATGGACAGGGAAGCTTGGCGTGTTGCAGTCCATGGGGTCACAAAGAGTCGGATATGACTGAGCGACTGGACTGAACTGAATGGAGACTGTGGAAGCCAGGAGACCAGCCAGGTGAATGCAGGAATCAAGGCAAGAGATGATGGTGACTTGGGCGAGGGTTAGTGACTGTGGTGCGATGGGACTTGCTTAAGCCTGGGCAAGTGGGGAGGACGGGAGAGCGGGAGGAGAGAGGGTGTGAACAGGATGGCTCCCAGTCTGAGTCCAAAGCAAAGGTATCACTAAGAGGGCTGAGCTGTCCATGGCTTGTGTGGGGTCGGGTTGGAGTCTCGGGCTGGACTTTTTCTGCTTGGAAGGTCACCCAGTAAGAAGAAGGATGCTGGTCCTCACTCTGGGTAGGCAGGAGCCAGAGCCGGGGCAGGGCTCCGAGGGTGCCTGCCAGGCCCCGAGGTCTGGAATGCCATTAAACGCGTGCGTGCCAGGCCGGCTGGCTCACGTTCAGGATGAACCTGCCGCTGCTCCCTCTGACAATGTTTGGCATGAAATAAAAAGTATGGCTTTCAAATGATACGACAAGGAAGATTCTTGAGCAAATATGGCCAAAGGCTCTGGGCAGCATGTTCTCAGAGGCTGGGATTCCACCCGCCTCCAGCCTTCTTTTTTCCATCTGGTCCTCCCCAAGCCTGCCTTGAAGTTCAGCCAGCCAGTCTCATTGGCCTCCTCACCTGCCACCCAGCCCCACCCTCTCCAATTCTGCGCACTGCTGCCAAATACATCTTAATCACCTAGCTCCTCCACTCAGAATCCTGCTCTGCCTTCCTGCTGCCAGTCAAACCCTCAGACTGCCAATCAAAAGCTTTTCAATTTGTTTTAAACTAATCTTTTCTCTAGGTTGTTGTTTTGTTTTGTTTTGTCCCCTGAATCTCCCTTTTTAGCCTAATCTTTACCCTTCAGTCACTATGGATGACCCATAGAACCTCAAAATCTCAAAATACACACTGAGATGTTTATACTTTCCACAGTTGGACCTCGCCCAAGCCTTTCCCTCTGCCAGGAATAATAATGTCCCTCATCTCATCAATGCTTCAATTTCCCCCCAGCTGGTATTCATCACTCACTTCACTGCAGTCCAACAGCCAAGCTCTTCATGGGTGGGTCAGGCTGATCACATGGGCCCTTTTCATGTGGATATTAGTGCACTGATCTTGTGTTTTGTGCTGGGTTGAAGGCTCCTAGAGTGCAAGGCACACATCTGGCTCGTCTTTGAATCCTGCAGAGCCCCAAGCATGTGTCCTCATAGGTAGTAGATACTCAAAAAGTATGTATTTGTCAGGACTTTGAGTTACAAGTAGAAGAAACTCAACTCAAGCTTATACAATGTCTTATACAATGAAAGGGAACGGATTGGCTCATGAAAGTGAAAAGTCCTGGGATGGACCTCGCTTCAGGAAAAGCTAGATCCAAGTGATCAATGGATGTCACAAGGAACAGGTCCCTTTCACGCTTCCCACCTCACTGTCTCTCACTGTGTCAGCCGTATTCTCAAGTCTGTTTTCCCCACACACGGTGGCAAAGATGTCCAGTGGAAGTTTCAGGCTTCCACCCCACTCTCTTAAATACCCAGTAATAATGCCACCAAGGATCTTAGAAGAGATTCTGATTAGCCAACTAGAACCAGATGCCAATTTCTCAGTCATTTACTATAGCCAGTGTGTGTGTGTGCTAAGGTGCTTCAGTTGTGTCCAACTCTTTGCAACCCTGTGGACTGTAGCCTACTGGATTTCTCTGTCCATGGGATTCTCCAGGCAAGAACATTGGAATAGGTTGCCATGCCCCCCTCCAGGGGAATCTTCCTGACCCAGGGATCAAACCCGAGTCTCTTATGTCTCCTGCAGTGGCAGGCAGGTTCTTTACCACTGAAACCCTACTATGGCAAAAGGGATGACTAATTCTGTCCAGGCCTGGGGCATGTGCCCACCTCCAATGCCAGAAGGTGGGCCAACTCCACTAAACCACATGGACTAAGAACACAGGAGGGAAGATTCTGCAAAGAATAGTTGGATGCTGTGACCTAAAGAAAGGGATGAGAGACACTGAGCAGGCACAAGCAGCAGATGTCCATGACAGCAGCATTTTCTGTGGTGGCACACTCCAGGAAGACAATTTGGATCTCATTTTTCACATTGATTTAGACAACCATCTGCTCAAAAAGATTAATGGTCCTATCTTGGCTTATTCATTTGAGCAAAACAGCCAGTTCACGTAATAATTCAAATAGAACAGCAGGGAGCAGGGGACACCAGTTAGCACATAACTGGGAGAAATATGAAGATTGGCAATCGATTTATTTTACAAAAAAATTGAAAGAAAGAAATATTAGATGGATTCATGGATGCATGAAGGACTGTTTTATTTATTTGATTGTGCCACCCTGTTATAATGGACCTCTTTAGAAAGACAATTCAAAGAAAGTCTAATTAATAGAAAACCCTACTGGAATGATTTAAACAGGGACTTATCTCACACAACTGAGTGTTTATGAATATACACACAGTGGGTACCACAGTGATACATTTTGAAGGCAGATCTACCAGTGGATGTTAACATCAGTGGGCATATATTTGAGGAGAAAATGGTATTTGCATAATTTCGAAATATCTCTCCCAAGATAGTTATTAATTATAAAGGGGGAAATGGTAACTTTATAGTAGAGAAACTCAGCAGAAGCCACCTTAGCCAGGTGAGGAAGGCTATGATCATCAGCAATAAGATATATTAACATCACGTCCCTGATAGCATGATGTACTGAGAAGGGCGCAAAATCACTCGTGTGTAATTTTTACCAAAAATGCAAAACCTCAGTCTAGCCTTGAGAAAGTATCCAACTCAAACTGAAGGATATTCCACAACATAGCTGACCAGCACTATTCAAAAGTGTCAAGCATGGGAGGGAGGAACAAGGAAAGAGAAGATTTATTCCTAGGTTGGAAGAGACTAAGGAGACATGACTACTAAAACAGGGTGAGACCATGGATTGGATCCTGGAATAGGAAAAGAACATTAGTAGGAAAACTGAAGAAATCTCCCTTGGTAAAATCTGTAGTTTCATTAACAGTATCGTACCAAGGTTAATTTCCTGGTTTTGCTCACTGTATGTGGTTATGGAAGATGTTAGTGTTAGCAGAAGCTGAGTGAAAGGTGTATGGGAGCTCTCCTCTTATTATTTTGACAACTTTTCTATCTAAAATTATTTCAAAATTTAAAGTGAAAAAGAGGATTATCCAGCTGTTTCTTTGTAAGCAAGTAAAACTATTGACGCTTCAGTGCAAAGGTTCCTAGGATTTCGTGCCCAAATCACAGATATAGACAAATGATCTGAGTTTGGATAAGGGAAGGAGCAGTGTGGCCTTGATACTTTTGATGCGCCTAGGAAGGGCTTCAAACAAATCATATAGCTACAACTAGACCTTGAAAGCATGACCCAAGGGGTAAAAGGACTTCCATAGGTGGCCCCCCAAAAAAGTTAAGACACAGAAGTGTGAATGAATAAGTATGGTATGTTCTGAAGGCTACCCAACTCATGTCCAGGCAAAGAAAGCGACAGTGGACTCTCACGTGGTGTAGCATCTGGAATGTCAGGCTTGATAGGAAAGTGGGGTGGACATGGGATTGACTGTGAGGCATGGACAATTGGGAAATAAAGGCAGCATCTCAGGAGAAATCACTTATGGAAGAATAAGTACTGGACAAATTTCTGTGGGCAACAATAAGAATGATGTCTGAAAGTAAAAGCCATATGCCCACACATTAAGAGGGAGTTTTTTTTAAGGGCACCAGCTGATTTAGATCAGGATATCCTGGAGTGAATATTTATCTGGAGGAGCAATCAGTGATATGGTGTCAACTAAGAAGCTGTGCTTCTCTCAGTCTATGTCAACAGACCTCCTCCAACTTCAGTGTCCAAACAAAGCACCCAGGGATCTTGTTAAAATGCAGATTCTGATTCAGCAGGTCTGGGATGGTTTAACAAGTTCCCAGGTGAAGCTGCTGATGCTGGTCCTCAAACCATGCCTTGAGTAGCAACAACATAGATCATGGCAGATGTTTACGGTGGAGAGACACAGTGAAGACAGTAGTTTAAGAATATTGATCCGGGAATACTTTCAACAAGCCTGGGCCAGTTCTGACTACTTTCCTGGCCTTGGTGGGAGGGTAAATAGTCCCAAGAGTTAATGCTGAAAGCTGAAAATTTTGTATGAAAAGCACTATCAGACAAGTAACACTGGCTTGAAGAGCAGATAGTTATCCTGATAGGCGGAATTAGAAAACCCAGAAGTGAAGCTACAGTGCATCTGTAATGCTGACTGTTACAGCCAGTCCACTAAGCACTGTGCTGAAATGCAGTCAGACGGCCCACAGCCTCCCAGGAGCAACAGAGGCCCAGCCAAATAAAGGCCCAATGACAACCTCACTGTACCAGGGCCTGTGGCCTGGCCTGTCTGCATGGTCAAGTCTGGTAAACCGAACCAAATCCCCTTCATACTCTTTCATCTCTTCTCAGATCAAATCTACCATTATCCAAGAAGAGGCCTTCCAAGCTTCCCACCAAAATGCAACCCCCATGCAAAAATGCAGAAGCTAAAAGGAAAGAAAAAAGATGACTTTTGACCTCTCCTAGAGACTTATTCAGACTCTTTGTGACCCCATGGACTGCAGCATGCCAGGCCTCCCTGTCCATCACCATCTCCCAGAGTTTACTCAAACTCATGTCCATTGAGTCGGTGATGCCTTCCAACCATCTCATCCTCTGTTGCAAAGAGTTGTATACGACTGAGCAACTGAACTGAGGGACTTATTCACTCCACTTCTCAAGTCCTACTTCCTGTCCACACCAGGCAACAAGTTAGGAATGTCACCTGTAATCATTAATTGGGAAGGCATTTTCATTTTCTAAGGGTATCTGGAAGGCAGTGAAAAGTGAAAGTGTTAGTTGCTCAGTTGTGTCTGATTCTTTGTGACTTCATGGACCATCATAGCCTGCCAGACTCCTCTCTGTCCATTGAATTCTCCAGGCAAGAATACTGGAGTGAGTAACCAATCTTCCTGACTCAGGGATTGAACTCAGGTCTCCTGCATTACAGGCGGATTCTTTACTGTCTGAACCATGAGGGAAGTCCTCTTCCCTAAATGATGAGATGCTATTCAATCAAATGATCAGGGAGTGAGTGCCTCCTGCCTGAACTGTGTGGCAATCAAGATGTCTGCCCTCAAGATGCTCCCCATCTCCTGAGAAAGAAGAACAAGTTGAAACTGAGGCAAGTACCAAAGGCTGCAGGAACCCAAGGGAAGTGATGTCCAGTGGACTCGAGGAATTGGAGACCTGGGAGATACACCCTGAGCCAGGGCATCTGCATCCCCACTCAGAACCCCACCTTCTGCCGGACAAGACACCATAGCATCCGCCATTTCCACCTGGGCTGGCAATGCTCCCCCTGCTGTGAGGTGCAGACATTCGCTACTGAATCCCACAGTCTGATTGTTTCAGCCTCACCTGCCACACTCTCCCATATATTCCCTGCAGATGGAGTCTTTCCTACAGCTGCCTTACTTCTCCCCAGGCTTCTAAATCATAGCCACAAAATCCTCTCACATCCCTTTGCTCTGAGTCTCCCTATTCATTCACTGCCCTGGTTTTGCAGGCCCTTCCCAGAGCATGGAGCACACATCTTTTACTGGCATCCATAGCACCTTGCCCACCAGCCTCTCTCCTTGCTACCCTCTGACCAGTGTTGACAAAAATCCCTTGTTCCACCCACCCACCATGTTCCCTGGTATTTGTTTGATCTTGTTCTCATACCACCTGTTGTTTGGGGCATCCCCCCTTTTCCATCCAAATACTAGTATTTGAGGTCTGTGCTCACAGACATCACTTTAGAACAAACTGTTAGAATGCTGTTTTCCACAAGGCCCAACTCATACCTTAGTAATCTGACAGATCATGTTTTTAAGATTCAGTCAAGTTGTAGCATATATCAGAGCTTCCTTTTTCATGACTGAGTAATATTCTTTGTATTATATACACAATTTGTTTATCCATTCATCTGTCAATGGACATTTGGGTTGTTTCTAGGATTTGGATATTACAAATAATTCTGTTATAAATATTTGTGTACAAGTTTCTGTGTATATATGTGTTTTCACTTCTCTTGGGTACATACCTAGGCATAAACTGCTTGGTCATGTGATAACTCTATGTTAAACTCTGTGAGAAACCACCACACTGTTTTCCATGGTGGCTGTCTCATTTGTCTCTTCCTTATTGCCAACATCATTATTGTTATCATAGCAGCTAATATTCAGTGGGTACACAATGGGCCAGGCTATATTTAAAACATCATGTTGAAATTGAAAGAAACCAGGACATGTCACCCCAAAATATGCCTCTATGGCATCTTGAGCTAAAGGCAATTAAGAGGCAACAAACTCAGGACTTCCCTGGCAGTCCAGTAGTTAAGACTTGGTGCTCCTGCTGCGGGGGTCACAAGTTCAATCCCTGATCAGGGAACTAAGATCTCTGCATGCCCACACAGAGGAGTCTTAAAAAAAAAACAAACAAACTCAGAAAAAGTTCCCCTTTCAGGATGTAAGTTCTCCTTTTTCTGAAGACAGATTCTTATTGGACCAGAGATAGCCTGGGAGGCATCTGTAAACAAACCTCTCTCCTTTAGTTTCCTCCTTTTATTTACCTTCCCACACTTTGCCACCCTTGGAAGCCTACAACTGCCTTCCTTTGTCCCATCACGTCTCTCCAAATTTTCTGTTCTTTGTTTAAGATGCTAGATAAGCTGAAATTCTAAGCCACCACTTTGAGTTATTATACTTTTATACAGGATTCTTCCATATGATGTGTGCTGCACATATCAGTAAGCCGTTTTTCTCCTGTTAATCTTTTTATTGAAGAGTCCCAACTGAACACTTAAGATGGGTCGAGGCTTAGTTCTTCCTTCCCTGCAGTATCATCAGTGCCTTCATTTCACAGACGAGGAAACTGAGGCCCAGTACCTGCCCAAGGTCACAGAGGTCAGATGAAGTACAGCCGGCCTTGGAATACTGTGAGCTCACGAAAGGCCTATGTACACACGGAAGCTGGGGCGCAGAGAAAGGAGAGTTCTGATATGGCTCTGTTAAGGAAGGGGCCCTAAGCTAAGGACTGAAAGATGAGTGTTCCTGCCCGTAGATGTGGGGGAAGGATATGCAGGCTCAGGGGAGCAGCAGAGAGAACTGAGTGAGCAAACGCACTAAGCTTGAAAACACGTGCTTCGTGTAGATGGATTATATGGTGCAGGGTGATAGTTACTTTTACCACCATGTCCCTTCACCTTCACAGTACCTGGCACCAAGCAGGTGTAATAAACATGTGCTGAGTGAAGACGTTAGAGAAGTGAATAAAAGAGAAAGCTGGAGAGATGGACAGTGTGCAGGGCCAGGGGAACTTCATCTGCCTTGGTAAGGAGTTTGGACTTCATCTTGCAGGTGACCCAAAGCCTTGAGGGTCACATCAAAATTACCTTTGCACTGCAGAAAGATTCCTGCAGCAACAGTGTGGAGCGTGGCTTGGAGGAGATACTTAGAGAAGCCAGGGAGACCAATTTGGAGGCAACCGCAACAGCCCAGGAGCAAGACGTAGCTGAAGGTCTGAACCAAGACAGTCATAGCTGGAGTGGGAAGGGGAGAAGGAGACCAGTGGGATGAGTAGAAAGAAGAAATAATGTGGTAACAGGTTAGACATGAGGGCAGAGGGAGAAGCTGGGGTTGTGACTATTCCCAGGCTTATGTTTGGATGATGGGATCTATAGAGCCACTGGTGGGCATAGTAGGTGCCCTTGCTTGGTGACCAGTTCTCCACATTGGATGTGGTGCCCTTAGGCTGCCTGTGGGACTTGAAGGTGAAGATGAGCAGTAGAGCCTGAGGATGAAGAGTTAAGGTTCACCAGCACCCACGTGATCACTTGATGGCCTGGAGGTGGGGTGAGAGCCCAAGGATGTGGACGAAAGCAGGAGAACAGGGACCTGGAGCCAGACACAGTGACGATGCTGGGAATCATGTTGACCTACCATCACAGCTGTGTCTTCCCCAATCCACTTGGACACTTCCAAGTGTCCTTCCTACTTCCTAGTAGGAAGTGTTCCTACTAGGTTCCTTATGCTCAACAATTTAACTAAGCTAAGCTAGACAGTGTAGTCCAAGACCACCTTCCTTTCCCACCCACACACATAGTAGTAACATCCTCACTTGCTTTCTTTTCCTTAACCATAGAAGATATTTCTAGGCATATGTATGTACATGCCTCAATTTCCCTGCCATCCTGAATATCTCACTTATGACTTGGATTCATCATTTTCAATCTTTGAAAAATATATGACTGTATGACTCTGTGAAGGAGAGAAGGCTTTGTCTTCTCTTTAGAAAAAGAAGCTGTGCCCTTCAAACTGGGGTTTGGTGGCATGGTGGCCCAGGTGATTTGGCTTGGGGACTTGACGCCCTGGGGCCCTGGTGGGGGGCAGACTCAGATGTTCTCTGCCCCCTCATTAGACAAGGAGTCCCACACAGAGAGAATGAGCTCACTATGCCAGTGCAGGATTCCGGACCTTTGCCACAGTGATTTCGCGCTGGAAATTATTTCAGCTTCTGCTTTCATCTCAGTCTTGGGGACTTGGGGAGGATGGGTCTGCCCTTGGACTTGTCCTTGATCTGTGGACAAGTGACAGCTTGTGGGCTGAAGCGCAGCCCAGGGACATAGTAAATTCCCAGGGCCGTCATTTCTCCAGAAGCAGACCACCCTCTTCAGGAAAGACCTGATCTCTCTCTTTTTTTTTTAAACTGGGTCTCTACTTTGATCATCTGCCACCTCTTTCCACAACCCCGCCTCCTCGCTCCTGCCATGAAATTTTAATTTAAATGTCAATCATGAAATTTCCAATTTATATTTTGTAGTTTCACCATTAGGGATTGTGTTTTAACTTCTAGACTGCGAAGAAAGGTACTCATAAATCGGCAGTGTTCACAGCTTGGTCAAGTCGATTTCCGGATGTATTTTGTGAAGTTGCAGCTTAGGAAAACAAAAGCTCACAAATGGCTTAAAAGTGGAACCATTTTCAGATTGGCAGTCAGATGAATTTATAAACATTTTCTCCCATTCCTTTTTTTAACTTTCCCACTCCAAATGCAGAGACAGGAAACATAACTTGTGTGGAAATGTGTTGATTCTCCTGGGGTGAAGGACACTGTCTACCCCCAACAAGTTAGTCCCCCAACTCCACCCCCACTCATCACAAGCAAGGCACTGAAGCAGCAGTCAGGACACATGGGGACTGATGAAATCAGGAGGCAGCCAAAGAGACGGCAGCCAAAAAACAGTCTTCATCAGCTGCAAACTTGCTCCCCTTTCAACCACACCTCAGGGTTCTTGGTGCCCTCCTGAGAACTCCTTACTCCTCTTTGACCCAAAGGCTGACCTTTTTTGACCTTTTTTTTCCCCACTCTGCTACTGCAGGCTGCCTTGGGTGTTGGGATAAATAGTGCTGAAGCACTGCCTTCTGTTTTCTCTGTATTTTATAAGCACTATCTCATTTAATCCTCAACACTGCTAGAGAGAGGCCACGAGTACCTATGTTTTACAGCTGGACACCTAACACTCAGACAGGCTCCTGGTGAGCTGGTGAGGGTTCCCAGCGGTGAGCAGCAGAGCCAGGGCTTAGCCTTGGCTTCTTGGCACCTACACCGGCCCCCCCCGCCACATCCTCTGACTTTACCCTGTGCCACCTGACAGAGGGAAGCCTGGGTCACAGATGTCACAGCCCCTAAGTGAGCCAGGGAGAGAAAGAACCAGAGCTTTTCTCTGCTCCCATCTGGGGCTCTCTGACTGATGCATTTCTTACCAGAAATGGAGTTGCCCAAGTATTTATTCAGGGGCTTCCCAGGTGGCGCTAATGGTAAAGAATCTGCCTGCCAATGCAGCAGATGCAAGAGACGCAGGTTCAATCCCTGGGTCAGGAAGATCCCCTGGAGGAGGGCACGGCAACCTGCTTCAGTGTTCTTGCCTGGAAAATTCTGTTGACAGCGGAGCCTGGCGGGCTACAGTCCATGGGGTCGCAGAATCAGACACAACTGACAGACTAAGCACACACACAAGTATTTATTCGTAAGAGAAACAGAGCAATGTAGTGGAAAAGCATGCACCCTAGAACCTGAAGCTCGGGGACTCAGGCTTTTGCACTTGTAAGTTGGGTTGACCTTGGATGTGGGCATAAGTCACCAGTCACCCTGTTCTTATTTCCTCATCCGTATAATGAGGATGAACGATTGCCCTACCTTCTTCTCAAGGCTGCTATAACAATCAATAGAGCAACAGAAATGAAACTTAGGAAATCTTCTACAAACTGTGTATAAATATGTTCTCTATGTGTGTGTTAATGCCTGAGAAAAGAATATTTTAGGGTCACTGAATCCATTCCTTAGGTCTGCTCTTGAGCATAATTTTCAATTTCTCTTGGCCTTAGTTTCCCCATCTTTAAAATGTGGCCAAGGGGTTCACTGAACCCTAAGTGTATTTCTAGCTGTAACATTCAGGAGCCTACTGACTCTTTTCTGACTCCTACTGTGCTTTCCACCCAGCCTCAGTGGCCAGGAAAACCTAGAGATGGGGTTCCTTCACACAGAGCCTTCTATCCTCAATCAAAAGGAGGCTGGTGATTAACTAGCAAAGGTGACCCAAGGATATTCAACTGCAAAAAATGGCAGGATTGAGTGCTGAGAGGAATAACAAGTTTCATCCCTCCACAATGTTTTATGAGTGAACGTTATGTGCCGCTTAGTGTACTAGAAATGAAACTGGGTTTTAGAAACAGTCCAGAGGGGAAGATAAACTTTAAACAAATGCTTTCCAGGTAATTATTTAATTGGAGTTGTGACATATGCTGGGAAGTAGAGCATGCCTGTTTATCAGGAGATTATAATAATGGTGGAGGTGGCGGGGGACATCTCAGGAGGATTTCCCGAGGAAGCAACATTTCAAACTGATTCTCAAAGGAGCATCTGGAGTTGGCAAGGCAGGGAAGTGATGGAGAATGGGTAGAGAATGTGCTAAGCAGAAGGGACAACCAGTGCAGAGGGCTTTTAAAGAGGAGAGTTCCTGATGTATTTGAGTTGCTGAAAATAAGCTGATTTGGCTGGAATGCTGATGGGGAGACGAGTGGCATGACCTGAGCTTTGAGATACAGTCAAGGACAGATCATGCATTATCTTACAAGCATTACATGCATTATCTTACAAGTCAAGATGAAACAATTGGGACTTTAGCCTAAGAGAATGGGTTAGTTCAAACCACTGTAAGGTTTGAAGCTGGAGGCTGTGTTCCAGGCAGTTGGCCCACAAGATGATTGTGGAAGCAGCCTGTGTATTAGAGGAACATAAGAGTGAGTGCAGTGAAACCAGCCAAGAGGCTAGTGCAATGATCTAAGGCAAGAGTGGACAGTGGCTGGGCCTGGGATGGTAACAGAGAACCATGGAAAGAGTTGAGAGATAGTAATACTTCAGAGGTGGAACATTCAGAATGTAGTTGTTGATTGGGTATGATGGGGGAAAGGCAGGTAATATATACACCATATGTTATAAGCCATGGAAGTTACTAGTACCATGAACCCTAATAGCAGATGAACAAAGGAAGTCTCTAAGAGGCTTGTCCAGATTAGAGAGCTAAAAAGTGGGGTCCCAGAACTTCAACTCTTAAGTCATAATTATTTCAGGTATGTAAAGGTTCTTCATCCCAAGGGCTATCATTACTTCATGAAAAACTCAGTGAAGGTCTGATTTCATGTGTGCTGAATTCCAACCACACTCCGGTGAAGGCCATATGATGAGAAGGGACTCGAGTGAGCAAGTGACATCATGACCCAAATAGAGACGCTATTCAAATGCGCGCCATGGCCTCCTTACACCATCACCTAATTATAGCTCCTGAGGAAGCGTTGGACAATAATACACTGTTCAGAAGCCAATGGATGGTTGTCAGTGGGCCAGACGGTCCTTTTCATCTCAGCTGATATTCGGAAGATAATGTGTAACCAGCTCAATGAGGTTTTTGTGGTGGGGCTTCTGGCTGATCAGGTCATAAATCTTTCAGGTCCAAGAGAAAGGCCTGTCCAGCTTGTGAGTTGAACAGGCTCTTCCCAACTCCGGAACTAGCACAACTGAAGGAATGCCGCTTAGAGCCATCTCTCCTTGCATCCCAAAGAAAGGAAACAATAGAGGTCACACAGTTCTCGTAAATACATGTGCGTCTGACACGGAGCAAGTCGCTCACTACCATAGCCACTCTAATGCACTGGCCCAGCATGGGTTGGCCAAGACAAACATTGATTTCTTTCCAAATGTTCTGGTTTTAATGACTGTGGTTAGGTAACTTCCCCTAAGTCCCATAACTATAAGTGGCAGAGTCTGGAGAGTCTCTCCAAGCACAGGGCCAGCCTGCCTTGGGACCAGTCTGAGCCCCGGAGCCTCAGGTGCACAGTGAGGATGGTCCCCACCTTCCGGGGCCCCCGTGAGGGTTCATACCAGCAAGGTGTACCCCCAGGCTCACTGTGAGAATTTGACAAATGAGCTCAGCTAGTTCTGACAGGGTGGAAATAGAGTACACAAGAAATTCAAACTGGAATCAAAATGAACATAGATTATACAAATAGGACACTGATATGTCCAGAATGTCTGAGATGAACAGTGGAAGGTTGTGCATAAATCTGAGCAATTATTCAACATTGAGTGACAACCAATTTCCCAGCTCATAAACCATGCCATGACTAAAATCCCACTGATCCTATCTGCGTCACTCTGCCCCTCCTGGTGTGAGTCATACTCCTGATTCCCCAGGCACCTCAAGGCCTTCACTACCCTTTGATTCCGTGAAAGCAGTATCATTGTGCCAAATGTACACAATAATGTCAGTACTCTTTCCCACCTAATCTGGATTTTGCCTGCCTTTGGTTAACGAACACATACTCCACTTACTGAATTAATCTGTGCAGATACACCACCAGATGCTGGCTCTACGAACAAGGGAAGGTCTGGTCATTGGCATCTCAGGGTCCACATCCTACGGGGGAGAGAGGTCTGTAAGCCCTGGTTAGGACACGATGGAACAGGAGCTATAAAAGCAGGAGACTCCAGCTATAGAGGGAGAAGACGCAGAAGCTACTGCCTCTGCTTCAGAGGGAGGGGAATTCAAGAACTGCCCACCTTCCTCTCCATTCCACCACCTCAGGAAAGCCTGGAAGGGATGACCAGGAAGTTAGCCTGTTAGCCAGAGCACCGAGAAGTGGGTGTATCTGGGTGGTCGTGAGGAGGAAGAGCTGTGGAAATGGGCACCAGGCTAACCCCACCACGATTTAGTCCCATGAACTCCGTTTGGGGGAGACGGGGAGATGCAGGGGAGAGGCGAAGCTGCCCTCCGCAGGCTAACACAGGCAGCCAGGGCCTGGCCTCTCCTGCTCACCTCACCCCTCTCCCAGTGTATCAGTTTCTTACACCCTATCCTTAGTTCCTACCACCCAGAAAGTTTTCTCCAAATGAGCGGACCAGCCATCCTCTCTCCTCCCTTGTGTAACCAAATCTCTTACCCCAAAGATATGCTCAGACTCTCTGGCCTCCACTCAGCCCTCCGGCTTCCAGGGCGGCCAGAGCAGCCAGCCAGCCGGCCCAGTGCCCCACCGGTTTCTAATTAAAACAGAACACGTGCTTCTCTAGACACAGAACAATCTCTTGGAGGAGAAACAACAGGTTCCTCTAAGGTTGGCCTTCCAGTCTCACTTAGATGGCTGTTTGTGAAGGAAAGGAAAACAGGCAGGCTTGAAAGAAACAAATAGATA
Organism: Cervus elaphus; assembly: GCF_910594005.1. NCBI lineage: Eukaryota > Metazoa > Chordata > Mammalia > Artiodactyla > Cervidae > Cervus > Cervus elaphus. The sequence goes on from NC_057839.1 coordinate 38,789,325, forward strand.
TTTTATTGTTTTCTTTTCAAGTTGTACTGCCATCTGATGCTGACTATTAAGAACTTAAACATGTCTCTGGAATGGCATTCAGTACTTGAAAAAAAAATCACATTATTTTAATGTGTTGGAGCTGCAAAACTTAAAAATAAATTTCCTGTTTCCCTTCAGTTATAAAAATTTACCTAATCCTCTCCAGATTGATCAGGGTTAGCGCTGTGCTATGGAAATGTACACTCTTCTGAAAATAAAAGAGCTTTTCCAATTAAAAGTTAAAATCGACCCAAACACCAAAAAAGCCATGTGTGGTAGAATATATCCCTGCTCCACAGGCAGGATTGCATCGTCCAGCCCAGAGGCTGCAGACTGCATTACCTAAAGACAGGGCTGATAATCAAAGTAGTTAACAGCTATCATGGCTCTGGGCAAGGACTTGTCAGCAAATGGATGTGAGACCTTGTGATGGAGTCAGGGAGATGCAGGTCCTTAACGCCAGAGGGAACCTCTTTATAGCCAGTGTGTAGGGAAGTGGGCTTGAGTGTGCTCTGGGGGGATGTCTCCTCTGGAGGAAAGGGGACACTGAGGGTGCTCAGGAAAGTATTTACCCAGAGAACAGGAAGCTTTCACCAATTTAGCAATTGGTTCAGGTGGACCAGTACGTACCCACTAAATATTAAAAATCTGTATTTTGGGCAGCTGCCACAGAAGCTGCCACATCCTCCTGCTCATCCTCCTCCTCCTCCTCCTCCTTCTATGGCCTCTGGCACAGTTGCTGAGACTCCCATCCCCTCTTGTCCTCATTCCTCTCCCAGTTCCTGCTCCTCCTCCCATCCCCAGTGCTGAAGGGCAGAACCCTTGGCAATGGCTCCCTTCCACTTGGGCCATGAAGAGGCTGAAACAGTCCAGTACTCCAGCCCCTCTGAGCTCATTTTGAATCTCAGTTTTTTCTTCAACAAATTTGATATCCCCACCAGCTTTGGGTCATCTTCAGACATGGGATCAAGCCCTGAGCCTTTGGAGTGGGAGCACTGACTCCAAGACCCTAGACTACCGGAGACTTAACCCTAGGGAGTATCAGATAGTGAGAACTTACACAAAAGAAACCACTTGAATACAAGACCTGGCATCACCCAACCACCAGTAACATACTGTGCAGAACACCTCATCTAAACAACAGACAAAACAAAAACACAAACCAAATCACAGGCAGACAGGATGACCGCCTCACTCAGCCTTGCCCATCAGAGAAAAAACAAAACAAACAAACAAAAACTCAACACAAATCTCACCCTATACAAAACTTACACAAATCACTGGACCAACCATAGGAGGGCAGAAACCAAAAGGAAGAAAGAAGTCAGCCTTGAAGACTGAGAAAAGGAGACCTCAAACACAATAAGTTAGAAAAAAAAAATAACGAAAATGCAGAGAAATGCTACACAAATGAGGGAACAAATTAGAAACACAGAAGTCCAAATAAATGAAGAGGAAATAGGCAAACTACCTGAAAAAGAATTCAGAATAATGACAGTAAAGATGATCAAAAACCTTGAAAACAAAATGGAGAAAATGCAAGAATCAGTTAACAGAGAACTTGAAGAATTAAAGAATAAACATACAGAGACAAACAACACAATTACTGAAATTATAAATACTCTAGAAGGAATCAATAGTAGAATATCTGAAGCAGAAGAATGAATCCGTGAGCTGGAAGATAAAATGGTAGAAATAACTTCTGAAGAAGAGAATAAAGTAAAAAGAATGAAAAGAACTGAGGATAGTGTCAGAGACCTCTGGGACAATATCAAACGCACCAACATTCAAATTATAGGGGTCCCAGAACAAGAGAAAAAGAAAGGGTATGAGAAAATTTTTGAAGAGATTATAGTTGAAAATTTCCCCAACATGGAAAAGGAAATAGTCAATCAAGTCCAAGAGGTACAAAGAGTCCCATACAGGATAAACCCAAGGAGAAACATGCCAAGACACATACTAATCAAACTAACAAAGACTAAACACAAAGAAAGAATATTAAAAGCAGCAAGGGAGAAGCAACAAGTAACATACAAGGGAAACCCCATATGCTTAACAACTGATCTTTCAGCAGAAACTCTGCAGGCCATAGGGGAATGGCAGGATATATTTAAAGTACTGAAAGGGAAAAATCTACATCCAAGATTATAGTACCCAGCAAGGATCTCATTCAAAATTGATGGAGAAATAAAAAGATTTTCAGATAAGCAAAAGTTAAGAGAATTCAGTACCACCAAACCAGCTTTACAACAAATGTTAAATGGACTTATATAGTCAAGAAATACTAGAGAAGAAAAAAGATCTACAAAATCAACCCCAAATAATTAAGAAAATGGCAATAGGAACATATATAACAATAATTACTTCAAATGTAAATGGTTAAATGCTCCAACCAAAAGACACAGACTGGCTGAATGGATACACAAAAGACCCAAATATATGCTTGTCTACAAGAAACCCACTTCAGACCTAAAGATACATATAGACTAAAAATGAGAGGATGGAAAATATATTCCCTGCAAATGGGAAGCAAAAGAAAGCTGGAGTAGCAACCTTCATATCAGACAAAATAGACCTTAAAACAAATAAGATTACAAGAGACAAGGAAGGACACTACATAATGATCAAGGGATCAATCCAAGAGGAAGACATAACAATTGTAAATATCTATGCACTCAACATAGTAGCACCTCAACACATAAGACAAACATTAACAGACATAAAAGGAGAAATCGACAGTGACACAATAATAGCAGGAGACTTTAACACCCCACACACACCAATGGACAGATCATCAAAACAGAAAATTAATAAGGAAACACAAGTTTTAAATGATACATTAGATGAGATGGATCTCATTGATATCTTCAGGACATTCCATCCAAATGCAGAAGAATACACCTTCTCAAGTGCACATGGAACATTCTCCAGGATAGAGCACATCTTGGGTCACAAATCAAACCTCAGTAAATTTAAGGAAATTGAAATCTTATCAAGCATCTTCTCTGACCACAGCACTATGAGATCAATTACAAGAAAAAATTACAAGAAAAAAACTGTAAGAAACATAAACACATGGAGATTAGACAACGTGTTTCTAAATAACCAACAGGTTACTGAAGAAATCAAAAGAGAAATCAAAAAACTTCTAGAAACAAATGACAATGAAAACACGACAACTCAAAACCTATGGGATGTAGCAAAAGCAGTTCTGAGAGTGAAGCTTACAGCAATACAATCCTGCCTCAAGAAACAAGAAGAACATTGACTAGGCAACCTAACTTTAAACCTAAAACAACTGGAAAAAGAACAAAAAAACCCCAAAATTAGTAGTAGGAAAGAAATCATAAAGATCTGAGCAGAACAAATGAAAAAGAAATGAAAGAAACAACAGTAAAGATTAATAACTAAAAGCTGTTTCTTTGAGAAGATAAACAAAATTGCCAATCTTTAGCCAGACTCATCAAGAAGAAAAGAGAGAAGAATCAAATCAACAAAATTAGAAATGAAAAAGAAGAGGTTACAACAGACAATGCAGAAATACAAAGGATTGTAAGAGGCTTATGAACAACTATATGGCAATAAAATGGATAATCTGGAAGAAAAGGACAGATTCTTAGGAAAGTTCAATCTTACAAGACTGAACCAGGAAGAAATAGAAATTATGAACAACCCAATTATAAGCACTGAAATTGAAGCTGTGATCAAAAATCTCCCAAAAAACAAAAGCCCAGGATCAGATGGCTTCACAGGAGAATTTAGAGAAACATTTAGAGAAGAGCTAATGCCTATCCTTCTAAAACTCTTTCAAAAAATTGCAGAGGAAGGAACACTTCCAAACTCATTCTACAAGGCCACCATCACCCTGATACCAAAACCAGACAAAGACAACACAAAAAAAGACAACCACAGGCCAATATCACTGATGAACATAGATGCAAAAATCCTCAACAAAACTTTAGTAAACAGAATTCAGCAACACATCAAAAAGCTCATATACCATGATCAAGTTGGGTTCATTCCAGGGATGCAAGAATTCTTCAATATACACAAATCAATCAATGTGATACATCATATTAACAAATTGAAAGATAAAAACCATATGATAATCTCAATAGGTGCAAAAAACCTTTGACAAAATTCAGCACCCATTTATGATTAAAAGTCTTCAAAAAATGGGCATAGAAGGAACCTACCTCAACATAGTATAGGCCAAATATGATAAGCCTATAGCAAACATTATTCTCAATGGTGAAAAACTGTAAGAATTTCCCCCAAGATTAGGAACAAGACAAACATGTCCACTTTCACCACTATTATTCAACGTAATTTTGGAAGTCCTAGCTACAGCAATCAGAGAAGAAAAAGAAATAAAAGGAATCCAGATTGGAAAAGAAGTAAAGCTCTCACTGTTTGCAGATGACATGATACTGTACATAGAAAACCCTAAAGACAGTATCAGAAAATTACTAGAGTTAATCCATGAATTTAGCAAAGTTGCAGGATACCAAATCAATACACAGAATTCACTTGCATTTCTATATACTAACAATGAAAAATCAGAAAGAGAAATTAAGGAATCAAGCCCATTCACCATGCAACAAAAAGAATTAAATATTTAGGAATAAACTTACCTAAAGAGACAAAAGAACTGTACACAGAAAATTATAAGACACTAATGAAAGAAATCAAAGACAACATAATCAGATGGAGAGATACTCCATGTTCCTGGGTAGGAAGAATCAATATTGTGAAAATGACAATACTACCAAATGCAATCTACAGATTCAACATGATCCCTATCAAATTACCAATGGCATTTTTCACAGAACTAGAACAAAAAATTTCACAGTTCATATGGAAACACAAAAGACCCTGAATAGCTGAAGCAGTCTTGAGAAAGAAGAATGGAGCTGGAGGAATCAACCTTCCTGACTTCAGATTATACTACAAAGCTATAGTCATCAGGACAGTACGGTACAGGCACAAAAACAGAAACATAGAACAATGGAACAAGATAGAAAACCCAGATATAAACCCAGGCACCTATGGGTACCTTATTTTTGACAAAGGAGGCAAGAATATACAATGGGGCAAAGACAGCCTCTTCAATAAATGGTGCTGGGAAAACTGGACAGCTCATGTAAAAGAATGAAATTAGAACACTTCCTAATATCATACTGAAAGATAAACTCAAAATGGATTAAAGACCTAAATGTAAGATCAGAAACTATAATACTCTTAGAGGAAAACACAGGCAGAACACTTGATGACATAAATCAAAGTAAGATCCTCTTTGACCCACCTCCTAGAGTAACGGAAACAAAAACAAAAGTAAACAAGTGGGACCGGATTAAACTTAAAAGCTTTTGCACAGCAAAAGAAACTATAAGCAAGGTGAAAAGACAACGCTCAGAATGGGAGAAAATAATAGCAAATGAAACAACTGACAAAGGATTAATTTCCAAAATATACAAGCAGCTCATACAACTCAATAAAACAACCAACCCAATCAAAAAGTGGGGAAAAATCCTAAACAGACATGTCTCCAAAGAAGACATACAGATGGCTAACACATGAAAAGATGCTCATCATCACTCATTATTACAGAAATGCAAATCAAAACTACAAGGAGATATCACCTCACACCTGTCAGAATGGCCATCATCAAAAAATCTACAAACAATAAAGGCTGGAGAGGGTGTGGAGAAAAGAGAACGCTCTTGCACTGTTGGTGGGAATGTAAATTGGTACAGCCACTATGGAAGACAGTATGGAGATTCCTTAAAAAACTAGGAATAAAACCACCATATGACCCAGCAATCCCACTCCTAGGCACATACCTTGAGGAAATCAAAATTAAAAAAGACACATGCATCCCATTGCTCATTCATTGCAGCACTATTTACAATAGCTAGAACAGGGAAGCAACCTATATGTCCATCGACAGATGAATGGATAAAGAAGTTGTGGTAGATATACACAATGGAATATTCAGTTCAGTTCAGTCACTCAGTCATGTCCAACTCTTTGCAACCCCATGGACTACAGCACAACAGGCTTCCCTGTTCATCACCAACTCCTACAGATTGCTCAAATTCATGTCCATTGAGTCAGTGATGCCTTCCAACCATCTCATCCTCTGTCGTCCCCTTCTCCTCCTGCCTTCAGTATTTCCCAGCAAAGGGGTCTTTTCAAATAAGTCCGTTCTTTGCATCAGGTGGCCAAAGTATTGGAGTTTCAGCTTTAGTATCAGTCCTTCCAATGAATATTCAGGACTGATTTCCTTCAGGATTGACTGGTTGCATTGTCTTGCAGACCAAGGGACTCTGGAGAGTTCTCCAACACCACAGTTCAAAAGCATCAACTGTTTGGTGCCCAGCTTTCTTTATAGTCCAACTCTCACATCCATACCTGACTACTGGAAAAACCAGAGCTTTGACTAGATGGACTTTTGTTGGCAAAGTAACATCTCTGCTTTTTAATATGCTGTCTAGGTTGACCATAACTTTTCTTCCAAGGAGCAAGTGTCTTTTAATTTCATGGCTGCTGTCAGTCACCATCTGCAGTGATTTTGGAGCCGCCAAAAATAAAGTCTCTTAACTGTTTCCATTGTTTCCCCATCTATTTGCCATGAAGTGATGGGACCAGATGCCATGATCTTGGTTTTCTCAATGAACTGTTACTCAGCCATAAAAAGGAATGCATTTGAGTCAGTTGTAATGAAGTGGATGAACATAGAACCTATTATACAGAGTGAAGTAGGTCAGAAAGAGAAAAATAAATATCGTATTCTAATGTATATATACGGAATCTAGAAACATGGTACCGAAGAATTTATTTACAGGGCAGCAATGGAGAGACATAGAGAGAGGTATGGACATGGGGAGAAGGGAGGAAAGGGTGAGATGTATGGAAAGAGTAACATGGAAACTTATATTACCATATGCAAAATAGCTAGCCAACATGAATTTGCTGTATGGCTCAGGAAACTCAAACAGGGGCTCTACATCAACCTAGAGGGATGGGATGGGGAGGGAGATGGGAGGGAGGTTCAAAAGGGAGGGGATATATGTGTACCTATGGCTGATTCATGTTGAGGTTTGACTGAAAACAACAAAATTTTGTAAAGCAATTATCCTCCAATAAAAAAAATAAATTTAAAAAAAGAAAATTAAAATTAAAAAAATGAAAAATTATCTGTATTTTGTTTTGGCAAGTAATGCACATTAAAAAATAATGCTATGTTCTTGTGAGTAATAAAATCCTGCATATTGAGAGTGTAGCTCAGTGTCCCTCACACACACACACACACACACAAATAATAGTGCCATGTAAACCAAACCAAAGAGGTTGGTAAGCAATGATTTTACAAATCCTGGTAGACAGCAATCATGGGGGCCAGGGCCACCTGGATCCATGGTATCCACTCAGCATGAACCCACCAAATTGTTCCAAAAGCCAGTATCTCTCACCATCTCCAAAGCCCCTGTCCTGATTCAGGCCACTCCATGTTTTTCCTGGTCATTTTAAACTTCTTTTCAGTAACTCTCTGGGTTAAAGTAGTATTGGCAACACCTATACCCAATAGTCATTGCTAATAGCCACATAACACTCCATGGATTGAACACGGAAAGGCAGGAGGGCCTACCAGGAAGACCACCAGCCCAGTGATTGGATCAACTTCCAGTTCCAGGTCTAGTTCTATGAGAACTTGGGCAGACGAGAGACTGAAGAAATTCAAGAGATCCCGTGACCACACACCACACACCCCGTCTCCTCGGTGAGGTCAGTCAACCATACAGATTCTCCAGCAATCAGCTGGAAAAGCAGGACCCCAACCTTAAGTTCTGCTCTTAAGGTGATGAAACGCTGGACACCACCGTGGTGTCCAGAAGACATCTCTGTGACTCAACATCTTCATGAGTAGAATAGTTCACTGTGAAATTTTAGTGAGTTTATTGTGAAAATCAAAAGATAAAGTGAAAGCTATTACTACATTCTATCTAGGTTTAAGGTAAAAGCTTTTTATCAATATTATTGTTATACAGTATGCTTTTTATCAACATTATTGTCATACAGTACCTTTCCTCTTAAGAACTCCAAGTAAGGGGTGCTTCTAAAAACAAAACAATCTAGTGAATACAACAAAAAAGAAACAGATTCACAAATAAAGATAACAAACCAGTGGTTCCCAGTGGGGAGAAGGAAGGGGGGCAGGATGGGGTAGGGAATTAAGAGACACAAACCTTTATGTATAAAGTAAACAAGCTACCAGGATATATTATACAACACAGGAAATACACTCAGTGTTTTGTAGTGACTATAAATGGAATATCAGTGTCAGTTCAGTCACTCAGTTGTGTCTGACTCTTTGTGACCCCATGGACTGCAGCATGCCAGGCCTCCCTGTCCAGCACCATCTCCCAGAGTTTACTCAAACTCATGTCCATTAAGTCGGTGATGCCATCCAACCACCTCATCCTCTGTCATCCCCTTCTCTCGCCTTCAATCTTTCCCAGCATCAGGGTATTTTCAAATGAGTCAGTTCTTCACGTCAAGTGGCCAAAGTATTGGAGTTTCAGCTTCAACATCAGTCCTTCCAATAAACATTCAGGACTGATCTCCTTCAGGATGGACTGGTTGGATCTCCTTGCAGTCCAAGGGACTCTGGAGAATCTTCTCCCCAACACCACAGTTCAAAAGCATCAATTCTTCGGTGCTCAGCTTTAAAAATTGTGAATCACTATGTTGTAACTTACAACTTACACCTGTAACTTACATAATATTGGACATCAACTATACCTCAATTTTAAATAATGAAAAAAGCACAAGCTGCTTTATTTTGTAGGCAGAAAAATAGAAGATCAAGAGGTTGCAATGGGGCCAAGACCAAAACACTCTTGGGGGCTTCTCAGATGAGGCACATTCTCTCATCTCAGCCACGGTGCGGCCATGTTGCCTCACCTGAGGCATCAAGTCTCCGAGATTTACTCAAATTCAGAATCAGAGGGAACATGAAGTGCTTCACGGAACAGAGTCACTCCGGACACTGGCTACAAATGCAGGCTCCTGGGCCCAGTCCGGGAAACATATTGAATCTGAGTGACTGGGGGTTGGGCCCAGGATTTGGTATTTATAATAACTGTCCCCACCTGACTCTGATGCAGTCTAATACTTTAGAATCAGTTTCTGTAGATACTGGATCACCCTTTTATGGCGAGACCACACACGAGAAGGCTGAATCCATAGTGTGTCGCAACCCAGAGAACCTCCCTCCGGGCAACATTCTTTCAGCAGCTTGTAAGACACCACAAGCTGTCCAAGTGGACAGCATGGAGAAGGATAGCCCTGATGGCATTTGGATTTTAGAGCCGGGAAGAGTCCAAACCCCATTTCCCAAAGAATGGTTGCTTCAACAAAGGGCTGAGCGAGAAGTTAGCAATGCAGCAATGGCCACAATTATGTTCCAGCCAGAAAGATGCTGCCCAAGCATATGACATACACCCCAGTCATGGGTTTGACTTTTGCGGGATCTCTGATCTGGCATTTTCTAAGACCAGATCACTTTCCCTGTATCTGAGAGGTAACAGGATACTTATAAACAAAGCCCATAAAATGCCGCTCTAGGGGGATAGAAACTCTTGATCCCCGGGTCAGCTTAGCCACACCTGCTAGTTTAAGTCTAGTTTAAGTCCCTGTCCCTTGGTTTCTTTAGGAGTGAAACAGAAACTCTCTCAAGGGCTTCCTCTAAGGGACACAGCCAGGAGAAAGAGGCAGAGTTTGCAGAAAGCTGAGTGGAGCACAGGAGAAATCTGAGCCCACCCTCAGATGCCCACATGTGAACAAGCTCTGGGATTTAGGTGCCTCCCTTGTCTGCATGCAGGAGACAAAGGAGATATGGGTTCGATCTCTGGGTCAGGAAGATCCCCTGGGGGAGGGCATGGCAACCCACCCCAGTATTCTTGCCTGAAGAATCCCATGGACAGAGGAGCCTGGTGGGCTCACAGATTGGATACGCCTGAAGCCACTAGGCACACACATTTAACTTGTCTGAATAGCAAATAGATTTACCTGCTGTGGCTCATACTCCGAGCAGCACATCCAGAGAAAAGACCGGAGGGAAGCCAAATGCCCTTTCTAGTCCTGCACAAGCCCTTCCTGCTCCCCTCCTGCAGCAGGTGTGACTCCGCAGCTCTGCTCCCCACGCGGCCCCTCTAGCCCACAGTGGCTCACTGCAGCGCAGCTGGAAGCACCGGAGCCTCTGCACGCTGTCCCCAGCCAGCGCGCCCCTTCCTCCCACCTTTGCCATTTCCCACTCGGGTGGTCCTGGTTGTTTCTTCATTTCTTCTTTACTCCCTTTCAAAGCAAACTGAAATTCTTGGTGCCTTAAATAAAGAGGAGAAAGAAAAAGAGATCAGGAAGATTCAAGGGACCTACACTCAAAGTCCTTGGAATCTAAACTCTTTAGTGAAGCCTCTAGGTATTTGGAGTCTCTGATGTCTATTTCTTTTTTTTTTTTTCCATTTATTTTTATTAGTTGGAGGCTAATTATTTTACAATATTGTAGTGGTTTTTGTCATACATTGACATGAATCAGCCATGGATTTACATGTATTCCCCATCCTGATCCCCCCCCACTTCCCTCTCTACCCATGTGTCTACATGTATTCCCCATCCAGATCCCCCCTCCCACTTCCCTCTCTATCCATGATGTCTATTTCATAAAGGACAATCTGAAATTTAAGTAGCAATCTCAGATTATTGAAAATACTCCATTATGACTAATTATGGCTAAGAAGGTTAGCAAGGTAAAATGGGGAGACTGATTCCAATTTCTCTGGATTGCAAACCAAGGCAAACCAAGCTGAGAAGATTGGTCTAGAATTGATGCAGATTTAATTTCAGTTAGGTTACATTTATGTTATGATAGAGTGATTTATGGGCTTCCCAGGTGGAACTAGTGGTAAGGAACCTGTCTGCCAATGCAGGAAATGTAAGAGATGTAGTTTCGATCTCTGTGTCAGAAAGATCCCCTGGAGAAGGAAATGGCAACCCACTCCAGTATTCTTGCCTGGAGAATCCCATGGACAGAGAAGCTTGTCAGGCTATGGTCCATAGGTTTGCAAAGAGCTAGGACACGACTTAAATGACTTGGCATGCATGCATACAGAGTGAATTATGCATACTTACTGGTATTTCTGGCCATACTGGCACAACCATAGAAACAGTCACGTACTGAGCATTGTCTGGGCCATTGGTTAAGTCTTGTTCTTACACTGATTGTCTAGTTGAATCCTGAAAACAATTCCATGAGCTAAGTATTAATTTGTCAGATTTATGGTTAGGGGCATTGAGGTTCAAAGAAGTGAAATAACTTGCCCAAGGTCACAATACATGGCCGAGCTGGGACTCTAGGCTTGGTCCATCCCATTCTAATCAGTGGTCTCTGGGAAGAGAGGAGATGAAGGAACACCGAGCTGCTATCAAAGATCTTTGTTATGGTCCCAGCTCCACCATTAACTAACAGTGTGTCTTGACACAACTACCTGATTTTCAGATCTCCCCTTTCCTCATCTGTAAGATACAGGGCTCATGGTAGATCACCTCTGATATCCTTTCTAAGTCTGCCAACTTCTAATTATAGCTTTGCTCTATCACATTAACAGCCTTCTACCACTTTCTCTGAATTTTAGGATACATAGTCAGTCATAACTATAACTTACTGGATGCTCGGTCCTTGATTTCTACCTCTCAATGACAACATTGTTCTTATGGGCAAAACACAGTCTGTCTGCTTTGCCGCAGCCCATGCTATGATGTACTTTCCAAGGCACATTGAGGCAAAAGTGAGGGACTGCTTGTCAGAATCTCCAGAGATAAAAGCAATAACAATTGCTTGTTGTGCTATTCTGTCTTCTCAATATTTACAATCCTTTGATCCTCAGGGAAAACCTGAAAGCTGACTACACATAAATTATACGAATAATGTTGATTTTTGTTGACTGTTGGTAATGACAAAGATCTTAGAAGATGCAAGCAAACCCAGGCACAGATAGGTTAGGACCACACATCTGGCCCCAAGTAAATTCATGAATATTATCTCGAGGCTGCACATTGTCTGGTGAAAGAAAGAGTCATCATGCATGACACTTTGAGGTTTCAGCCAGCCTTGGAGCTAGATGAAATAAAGAACATGACTATGGGGGCAGATCAACAGAAGAAAGCTTTGGGTGAAGGTCTAGTTTCCAACTTCAGGGAGGGCCATAATTGTTGGTGGGCACTGAGCAGGTGGGACTGGACTTCAAAACTAGGGCTCCACATTTTTGAGGTGAAGAGACAGATTTGCCACCTGTTCTTCAGGACTTTCATGATTCAGATCAAATACACATAGGCCACAATACAGGATTTCCAAGAAATATCCTGAACGAGAATTTCTGAAGAGTCTGCCTGCTCCTGCTAGAATGCTGCTGCAAAGAGACAAAGTAGTAAGAACACTTGTGTAGCATCTCATTGTTTGCAAAGTGCTGGCACTTTGGTTCTCATAACATCCCCGAGAGTCACTGAGGCTCCAAAGAACTTGTGGAACTGGCTCAGTCTGGGATCTGAACCCAGGTCTCCTGACTTCAGAGCTTTTCTCTATGCTATGTATCTCTGAATGACATTTTTCCCAATGGAAAAATACTTTATTATTTTTAAAAACAAAATAAGGAGAAGAAAAAAATCTATGTACTTTGGAGGCAAAATTGCTGCTGGCCATTTGTCATGGTTAACTTGCTATTTTTCATAAACAAGAGGCAGTTGGGCCCAAGGAAAAGACCACATGACACCCAACGAAATGAACACGATATTTTTTAATGCTTTGGAGAATGAAGGACAAATAAGAAATAAAGCACTATCAAAATAGCCTATGAGAAATGCAAAAGATAACTTTCCCATTTTTCTAAATTTGGATGGTATTTGGATGCTGTCACCACCAGCACCATGAAGGTCATTGATTGAGTTGAAGATGGTCAACAGTGAGGCCAACAGGAAGAATACCAGGGTCCCTGTTGACTCCGTGAGAAGCTGAATCAAACAGGACCAGAGCCTCCTAAGACAACCTTAGCCAAATCTTGGGAAACTTTGTCAACTTTCACATTACATGACAACTTCTCAAACATACAGAATCAAATTTTCCTTGATTATGGGGGAATTATAATAATAGATTATAATAGATTTGGGCTTGTTTCCTAAAAATGTGCCCTTCATATATACACAGGTTTCCCTGATAGCTCAGTTGGTAAAGAATCTGCCTGCAATGCAGGAGACCCTGGTTCAACTCCTGGGTTGAGAAAATCTGCTGGAGAAAGGATAGGCTACCCACTCCAATATTCTTTGGCTTCCCTTGTGGCTCAGCTGGTAAAGAATCCACCTGCAATGCGGGAGACCTAGATTCAATCCCTGGGTTGGGAAGATCTCCAGGAAAAGGGAAAGGCTACCCACTTCAGTATTCTGGCCTGGAGAATTCCATGGACTGTATAGTTCCTGGGGTTGCAAAGAGTCGGACACGACTGACTGGGCTTCCCTCGTGGTTGAAATAGTAAAGAATCTGCCTGCAATGCCAGAGACCTGGGTTCAATCCCTGGGTTGGGAAGATTCCCTGGAGAAGGAAATGGCAACCCACTCCAGTATTCTTGCCTGGGGAATCCCATGGGCTGAGGAGCCTGGCAGGCTACCACCATGGTTTGCAATGAGTTGGACATGATGGAGAGACTAACACTTGCATGTATTCTCAGTGAGATATTACTGATACATAAACACAAGAGCCAACAACTACATTAGCATTTTATGGTTCACAAAGCCCCTTCCCCCCATTTGAACCATAGAGCACCCTCTGGATACAGACTGGGTGATTAACATCAACTCCATTCCACTGATGAAGAACTGAGGCTCACAGTTTATTTGATTTTCCTAAACTCACAAAATTACTACACAGCAAAGCAAAAACATGAACCCCAAACTTCTGACTTCATATTTCATGCAACTTCCAAGATATCAGCCAGAGCACTCATTAAGACTGCTTGATTAATGCAGCAAATTTTCTTCCATCACATGTTTATCTTCTGCCATGACTGATCAGCCCCAGAGATCTGAGGAGCAGCACCAGACATCTGGTCACATCAGCTCCGTTGGGCAGATCTGGGGAGAGTCCAGTCATCAGCCACCCATGCTTCGAAGTACCTTGTAAACAGCAAAACCATCATCTGTTATTCAGCCACTGGCGTCTCAGAATACAAAAGGCTGTGAGGCAGACTTAAACTCACAGGCCTAGAACCTCATGGATCCCTTGGATTAGGAAGCTACAGTGCTGGACACCTGTCCATTCCAAGGAGCCAAGTGCGGAAGCCACAGCAACTCTGGCTTAAAACAACAACCATAGTAAGTCGCATCCATGCTGACTGTTGGAGCTTTGCAGGGGCCAGGGGTGTGGTGGGAAGGTAGGAAAACAGAATTCTAAACTTTGATGTTGGACCTTCAAAGTCTGTAAGTTTTTTCTCTCTTTCTAGGGCCTTAATGAAGTGGGAAATGCAGTCTTGAAAAGTCCCACCTTAAATCAAGTGTACCTTCATGTCTCTTTGTTAGGTATATTCATCTCCTGGGGCTGCCTTAGCAAATTAACACAAACCAGATGGCTTAAAACAACAGAGATTTAGTCTCTCACAGTTCTGGAGGCCAGAATTCTGGAAATCCAGGTGCCCATAGGGTCATGATCCCTCTGAAGGATCTGGGGTGGGATCCTTCCTTGCCTCTTCTTAGCCTCATGGTTGCCATGATCCTTGAAGTTCCTTGACTTGTCTACATCACTCCATCTTCACATAGTCTTTTCTGCCTCCATCTTCACATGGTCTTTTCCCTTTAGTGTGTCTCTCTGGGTCTTCCCATGACCTTCTTATAAGAATACCAGCCATTGGATTTAGGACCCACCCTAACTCACTGTGACTTCATCTTAATTTAATTGCATCTACAAAGACCCTATTTCCAAATAAGGTCACATTCTGAGGTTCTGGGTATGCATGAATTGGCAGCGAGGGGTGGAGGACACCATTCAACCCAGTAATTAGGATTATTTCTCAGAATTACCTTTGGCCTCTCCAACTGGGCATCCACTGATAAGATAATTTACTAAAATTACTCATAGAAAAAAATGAGTCATTCTTTTGACACCCTAAAATTCCATTTTGGTAACCAATTATAAGAAAAGAATCCTATGTATATAAAGAAACTCTAGCTATGAAGACAAAGCACCATTGCTCACAATACCAATTTTGAAAACAATAGAAGACACATCTATATAATGGATGACTAAGTAGCCCTTAGGGCTTTCCTGGTGGCTTGGTGGTAAAGTGCCAAGCAGAAGACGCAGGTTTGATCCCTGGGGCAGGAAGATCCCTGAAGAAGGAAATGACAACCCACTCCAGCATTCTTGCCTGGGAAATCACATGGACAGAGAAGCCTGGCAGTCCTACAGTCCTTGGGGTCGCAAAGAATCAGAAATAACTTAGTGACTAAACAAAAACAAAGTTGCCTCTCAAATCATACATAAGGTTTGAAATAGTGTGGAAAATTTACATTTATTTTAAAAGTGAAAATATACCATATTTTAATTAATATTATTAAAATTATGCTTAAAAGAGAAAATAAATCTCAAAATTTTAGATAAAAGAAAAAATTAGTTATTCATCAAAATATTAGCAGTATTTGTATTTGAATGGTTGAATAATTTCTTTTTCTTTTTTAGGTTGTTCAAA
Source organism: Cervus elaphus (assembly GCF_910594005.1). Taxonomy (NCBI): domain Eukaryota; kingdom Metazoa; phylum Chordata; class Mammalia; order Artiodactyla; family Cervidae; genus Cervus; species Cervus elaphus. Next base: position 38,805,137 of record NC_057839.1, read on the forward strand.
TTATATATTTTGGCGAAGCAAGCCCACAACTTATTGCTTAAAACGATAAAAATCATTCATTTTCCTCATTTGTCTGCATTTTAGGCAGGGCTCAGTAGAGGTTGGGCTTTCCTGATAGCTCAGTTGGAAGAATCCACCTGTAATACAGGAGACCCTGGTTCGATTCCTGGGTCGGAAAGATCTGCTGGAGAAGGGATAGGCTACCCACTCCAGTATTCTTGGGCTTCCCTTGTGGCTCAGTTGGGAAAGACTCCACCTGCAATGAGGGAGACCTGGGTTCGATCCCTGGGTTGGGAAGATTGGCTGGAGAAGGAAAAGGCTACCCACTAAGGTATTCTGGCCTGGAGACTATATAGTCCATGGGATCACAAAAAGTTGGACATGACTGAACAACTTTCACAGCAGAGGTTGGCTCATCTCTGCAACAACAGCAGATGTGATTTGACTGGGACTGAGGGATCTACTTTTTAAGATAGCATGTAGCATGATGGTGCTGGCTGTCAGCTGGGTGCCCAGTTTGGATTCTCTGCCAGAGGACTCAGTTCTCCACGTGGGCCTCTCCGTGGGATTACTTGGGCATCCTAACAGCATGGCAACCAGCTTTCAAGAACAGATGTTCCAAGAAAAAGAAAGGAGAAATAGCAAGTTTCTTAATGCCTGGCCATGGTAACTAGCACAGCACCACTTCTGCCATGTTCTCCTGGCCGTGCCATTACAGGGCCTGCTCAGATTTAAGGGGAGGGGATCTTCTTGATGGGAGGAATGTTGAAGAACTTGTGGCCATCTTTTATCACCATTACAAGTCAATTTTGACCCCTAGTATAAATTCTCTGATAATTCATAAAACTACTTAGAACAGCAAACTTCTCTTCTCCTTGCCCTCAGAGTCCCTTCTCTACCTACAAACTTCTAGACACACACACACAAACACAGTCTCATCTATCTTTAGGCACTTTGCTCCTGACTTGGTCTCTCAGATCTTTGGTGAGGATATTAAGTAAAAAACTGTCTACTTGTCCTAGTGCCTTGTGGTATGTCCCATTCCAGATAGATATTTTCAAAGGTGTCTGTTAACAACCCTCTCTTTTCTGATCTCCTCCCACACAAGAAGACTGATAAATAGATGAGGCATATCACCTCTGAAGGCCTCCTGAGCCAGGCTGTTTGCATACATCTACGCAGGCACTTGGTTGCCCTCCCTTCCCCCTACCACATCTGACTCGGGTTATCAAACATAGAAGGGCTCACAATTGCCTGATATAGTCATATTGATTCTTAAAATCTTCCCTAAATTGGCCCAAGTCTCATGTGCTCTTAGATAACATAAAGAAATGTTCACCTTTGTATGCTACCTGCATGTTAATCATGAAGCTGAACTCTTTAGGTTTTAAGTGGGACAGAAGGCTAACAATCTTTCAAAGCATAAATATAGGATCTGACTCCAAAGCAGTAAGGTATTTTAAAATATTTATACATTTATTTGGCTGCACCAGGTCTTAGTTGCCACATGCAGGATTTTAAGTTGTGGCATGTGGGATCTAGTTCCCTGATCAGGGATTAAACCCAGGCCCCTGCATTGGGAGCATAGAGTCTTAGCTACTAGACCACCAGGGAAGTCCCTAAAGCAGTAATATTAACTGCCTAAGATTAAGAACAGTGTGCTAGAGTTTTTCACTTAACAGTTTGGTGCTTTGTACATGTTTGAATGTGACTGAGGGTTATGTTCTGGTTTTCAAGTCTGAATGGCCCAGTTCTACACAGTCCTTTTGGGAGATGAAAGAGCTGCTAGCAACACCTAATACCCCAGAATTTTAATTAACGTTAGTGATCCTCTCTACAGAAAAATGTACGTGAGCAAATGCAGTATATGCTATGTTCTTTGAGGAAGCTCACAGACACCCATGGGTAAAGACCCCATGCTGCCGGCATCTCAGATCTTTGGTGACACAGGAGAAGTCAGTGCCTGAGTATGTCATGGTGGCTTTGATCTGCTTGGGCCACCCCAGTAACGGCACTGATACCTGTTTACAATCTTGCTTCTTCCTCAAGCCAACAACAGTTACCTGTGAACACTCCAGTGACCTGTGTAAATCCCAACACAGAAAGGCAAAGCAGCTGGGATATGGACCAAGCTTTGGTATTCATATTCTTACTTCCCATCTGCAAGGCAGAAGTGCTTCTCATACTTCATTCCCCATCCCTGTCTTTCCCTTCCCTCTGACAAATATTTAATGAGCACTTTTTAAACCTCTTTCACAGAGCTATGATCTAGAAATACAAATGTGAATAAAATACAGCTCCTCTCCCAGAGAAAACCACAATTTCAAAAGATAATGCACCCCAATGTTCATTACATTACTATTTATGATAGCCAGGACATGGAAGCAACCTAAATGTCCATCAACAGACGAATGGATAGAGAAGATGTGGTACATATCTATAATGGAACATTAGTGAGCCACAAAAAGAACAAAATAATGCTATTTGCAAACAACATTGATGGACCTAGAGATTGACATACAGAGTGAAGTAACTCGGACACAGAAAGACAAGTATCATATGATATTGCTTCTATGTAGAATAAAAAATGTGTACATGCTAAGTTGCTTCAGTCATGTCCAACTCTTTGCAACCCTATGGACTGTAAGCCTGCCAGGCTCCTCTGTCCGTGGGGATTCTCCACACAAGAATACTGGAGTGGGTTGCCATTTCCTTTTCCAGGGGATCTTCCCCACCCAGGGATCAAACCCACATCTCTTATGTCTTCTGCATTGGCAGGCAAATTCTTTATCACTAGTGACACCTGGGAAGTACCCCCCAAATAGGGTACAAATGAACTTATTTACAAAACAGAAGTAGAGGCATAGATATAGAAAACAAACATGGTTACCAGGGAATAAAGGAGGGGAGAGATCAACTGGGAAATCTGGATTGACATATACACACTACTATATATAAAGTAGGTACTAATAAGACCCTACTGTAACTCCAGAAAGAAAGAAGACACAGAACCCAAGCAAAAACAACAACTAGTTGTGCATGTGACTGATGACAAAAACAAAGTCGGATGCTATAAAGAGCAATATTGCATAGGAACCCAGAATGTTAGGTCCATGAATCAAGGCAAATTGGAAGTGGTCAAACAGGAGATGAACATTGACATTTTAGTAATCAGCAAACAAAAATGGACTGGAATGGGTGAGTTTAACTCAGATGACCATTGTATCTGCTACTGTGGGCAGGAAACCCTTAGAAGAAATGGAGTCCAAAATGCAGTAGTTGGATGCAATCTCAAAAATGACAGAATGATCTCTGTTCATTTCCAAGGCAAACCATTCAATATCACAGTAATCCAAAGTCTATGCCCTGATGAGTAATGCTGAAGAAGCTGAAGTTGAACAGTTCTATGAAGACCTACAAGACTTTCTAGAACTAACAACCAAAAAAGATGTCCTTTTCATTACAGGGGACTGGAATGCAACAGTAGGAAGTCAAGAAGCACCTGGAATAACAGGCAAATTTGGCCTTGGATTACAGAAAGAAGCAGGACAAAGGCTAATAGAGTTTTGCCAAGTGAACACACTGGTCATAGCAAACACCCTCTTCCAACAACACAAGGGAAGACTCTACACATGGACATCACCAGATAGTCAATACCAAAATCATTTTGATTATATTCTTTGCAGCCAAAGATGGAGAAGCTCTATACAGTCAGTAAAAACAAGACTGGGAGCTGACTGCAGCTCAGATCATGAACTCCTTATTGCCAAATTCAGACTTAAATTGAAGGAAGTAGGCAAAACCACCAGACCATTCAGGTATGACCTAAATCAAATCCCTTATGATTATACAGTGGAAGTGACAAATAGATTCAAGGGATTAGATCTGATAGTGTGCCTGAAGAACTATGGACGAAGATTCGTGACATTGTACAGGAGACAGGAATCAATACCAACTCCAAGGAAAAGAAATGCAAAAAAGCAAAATGGTGGTCTGAGGAGGCCTTACAAATAGCTGTGAAAAGAAAAGAAGTGAAAAGCTAAGGAAAAAACGAAAGATATATCCATTTGAATGCAGAGTTCCAAAGAACGGCATGGAGAGATAAGAAAGCCTTCGGCAGCGATCAATGCAAAGAAATAGAGGAAAACAATAGAATGGGAAAGACTAGAGATCTCTTCAAGAAAATTACAGATGCCAAGGGAACATTTCATGCAAAGATGGGCACAATAAAGGACAGAAGTGGTATGGACCTAACAGAAGCAGAAGATTTTAAGAATAGGTGGCAAGAATATACAGAAGAACTTTACAAAAAAGATCTTCACAACCCAGATAATCATGATGGTGTGATCACTCACCTAATGCCAGACATCCTGGAATGCAAAGTCAAGTGGGCCTTAGGGAGCATCATTATGAACAAAGCTAGTGGAGGTGATGTAATTCCAGTTGAGCTATTTCAAATGCTAAAAGATGATGCTGTGAAAGTGTTGCACTCCATATGCCAGCAAATTTGGAAAACTCAGCAGCGGCCACAGGACTGGAAAAGGTCAGTTTTCATTCCAACCCCAAAGAAAGGCAATCCCAAAGAATGCTCAAACTACCACACAATTGCACTCATCTCACACACTAGCAAAGTCATGCTCAAAATTCTCCAAGCCAGGCTTCAACAGTATGTGAACTGTGAACTTCCAGATGTTCAAGTTGGATTTAGAAAAGGCAGAGGAACCAGAGATCAAATTGCCAACATCTTCTGGATCATTGAAAAAGCAAGAAGAGTTGCAGAAAAACATTTATTTCTGTTTTATTGACTATGTCAAAGTCTTTGACTATGTATATCACAACAAACTGTGGAAAATTCCGAAAGAAATGGGAATACCAGACCACCTGACCTGCCTCTTGAGAAACCTATATGCAGGTCAGGAAGCAACAGTTAGAACTGGACATGGAACAACAGACTGGTTCCAAATAGGGAAAGGAGTACATCAAGGCTGTATACTGTCACCCTGCTTATTTAACTTATATGCAGAGTACATCATGAGAAATGCTGGGCTGAATGAAGCACAAGCTGGAATCAAGACTGCCGGGAGAAATATCAATAACCTCAGATATGCAGATGACACCACCCTTATGGCAGAAAGTGAAGAAGAACTAAAAAGCCTCTTGATGAAAGTAAAAGAGGAGAGTGAAGAAGTTGGCTTAAAACTCAACCTTCAGAAAACTAAGATAATGGCATCTGGTCCCATCATTTCATGGGAAATAGATGGGGAAACAGTGGAAACAGTGAGAGACTTTATTTTGGGGGGCTCCAAAATCACTGCAGATAGTGATAGCAGCCATGAAATTAAGAGACGCATACTGCTTGGAAGAAAAGCTATGACCAACCTAGACAGCATATTAAAAAGCAGAGACTTTGCCAACAAAGGTCCATCTAGTCAAAGCAATGGTTTTTCCAGTAGTCATGTACAGATGTGAGAACTGGACTATAAAGAAAGCTGAGCACTGAAGAATTGATGCTTTTGAACTGTGGTGTTGGAGAAGACTCTTGAGAGTCCCTTGGACTGCAAGGAAATCCAACCAGTCCATCCTAAAGGAGATCAGTACTGAATATTCATTGGAAGGATTGATACTGAAGCTGAAATGCCAATCCTTTGGCCACCTGATGAGATGAACTGACTCATTTGAAAAGACCCTGATGCTGGGAAAGACTGAAGGCAGGAGGAGAAGGGGACGACAGAGGATGAGATGGTTGGTTGGAATCACCGACTCAATGGAAATGAGTTTGAGTAAACTCCAGAAGCTGGTGATGGACAGGGAGGCCTGGCGTGCTGCAGTCCATGGGGTCGCAAAGAGTTGGACACGACTGAGTGACTGAACTGAAGAATCTACTGTAAAGCACAGGGAACTCTGCTTAATATTCTGTAATGGCCTGTATAGGAAAGAGTCTACAAAGAGCAGATATATGTATAACAGACTCATTTTGCTGTACAGTAGAAACACAACACTGCAAATCAATTATACTCTAATAAAACTAAAAAAAAAAAAATACAGCTCTTCTCATTTTTCAAAACAAACTCATTATATATTCACAGAACCCAATGTATTTTAGTTTTTACAGTCTATTTCCCAGTGGGGTAAACAGACACCCTCAGGCCCGCAAGCCATGAACATATACAGATTTACAATGCAACATGAAAGAAGGCTGCAGTGGAGAGGTATGTAAGCAGCCATGGGGGCCTAGGAGGGTGGAAATAATTGTCCGCCTGGGGGGGTTAGGCAAGGTGGAATGCTCCCCAATTTCAAAAGCAAACAGGCAGACAACAAAGGAACATGTGCAAACGCATTCAGGTGCCAAAGAGCATGGTACCTCTGGGTTCAGTTTGGGTGGACCTCAGAAACAGGTGTGAGATTAGTTCAGTTCAGTCACTCAGTCGTGTCCGACTCTTTGAGACCCCATGGACTGCAGCACACCAGGCTTCCCTCTCCATCACCAGCTCCCACAGCTTGCTCAAACTCATGTCCATCGAGTTGGTGGTGCCATCCAACCATCCCATCCTCTGTCGTCCCCTTCTCCTTCTGCCTTCAATCTTTCCCAGTATCAGGGTCTTTTCCAATGAGTCAGTTCTTCCCATCAGGATGCCAGAGTATTGGAGCTTCAGCTTCAGCATCAGTCCTTCGAATAAATACTCAGGACTGATTTCTTTAGGATTGACTGGTTTGATCTTCTTGCAGTCCAAGGGACTCTCAAGAGTATTCTCCAACACTACTTGCTGTGTGAGATCAGCAAGAGTTAAAGGAAGAAAGACCAGGAGAACCAGTCTATTGTTATGACTGACTTGTGTTGTTGTATGGCAGAAACCAATGCAACACTGTAAAGCAATTATCCTTCAATTAAAATTTTTTTAAAAAGAAACTATGATAAATTATTAAAATCAGTGGGGAAAAAAAGACCAGGAGAGGCCGAATCTTGGATGTCGATGCCCCCAGGGCCACACAGATGGGTTAGAGAGAGAACACGGAGCCGCTGCACGGCCCTAAGCAGAGGCATGAAATGATAGGGTTTGGTTTTAGAAAGTTAATTCTGATAGGAAAAAAAAAAAAAGATGGATTAGATGAGGACCAAATGAAAAACAGACAAGTTGGGAGGGAGGCTCCTGAGAGGTTCTGGTGAGGGATCAAAGGAGGTCTCAATTCCAGTCAGGCTGGTAGGGAAAGCCATGGAGGTCAAATATGAGAGATTCAGAACACAGCACAAATAGAAACCAGCAAGTAACTAGATGAGGTGGGAGTAGGGGTGAAGGAGGAGTCATTTTAACTTTCAGGTTCCTTACTTGAGTGAACAGAAATGGCGTTGACTGGGATCAGGAATACAAGGTTATATGGGGCAGAGAGCTGAGAGCCCTGAGGGGCCAGAAAGGGTGAGGCCTGTGGGGTCACCATCCTGGCACTGAAACAGCGGATTAAGTGAGCACCCCCTCTTCGTCCAGTCCTGGTTCCCAGGTCCTTGCTTGCCAAAATTGAGACTGGAAATTCTTATGTGCATTTCGATAATCTTGTGTGGAAAAATAATTTTTTTTACCAGCCCCCTGAGTGAGACAGAGCATCTCAAGCATGAGACAGGCCACTTGTGCTCTGGGTAATAATGAGAAAAACCAACTTAGTGCTAAATTTGCACAATTTCCCCTTCCCTTACATCACAGCAGACTCCGCCAAGACCACTATGACCAAGTTTTTGTTTCTCACTCCAGCCCTCCCGGCAAGACGAATACTTCCATATGGTGCAATGTTTATGTTAAGAAGGGAAAAAGTCTGACATGATTTCAGTAAATTTTATCCAAGGAGCAATAAATTTACAAATCCTAAGCAGCTGGAACAAAACAGTGGTCTGTAATTGATTTTAGATGAAGTGAATTTCAATAAGAATAGAAAATTTAGAGCAGTAATTTGTTAATTACTGACGTTTAGGTATCTTGGGTGTCTCCATACAGTCCTCCCTAAATGTAATCTTAGCCAGATTATTTTTTGTTCTGGACTTCTTTTGACTCATCTGTAAAATGGGTTTAGTTATTTTACCTACTCATGGGGTTTTTATGAGGATTAAATGAGCTAAGGTAGGTAGAGTTTAGGATAGGAGTCATCAGATAGCCGATTCACTTTGCTGTGCAGAAGAACCACAACAAACTGTGGAAAATTCTTAAAGCACTGGGAATACCAGATCACCTGACCTGTCTCCGGCCAAACCTGTATGCAGGTCAAGAAGCAACAGTTAGAACCAAACATGGAATAATGATTGATTCAAAACGGGAAAAGAAGTACATCAAGGCTGTATATTGTCACCTGCTTATTTAACTTATATGCAGAGTACATCATGCAAAAATGCCAGGCTGGATGAATCACAAGCTGGATTCAAGATTGTCGGGAGAAATATCAACAACCTCAGATAGGCAGATGATGCCACCCTAATGGCAGAAAGTGAAGAGGAACTAAAGAGCCTCTTGATGAAGATGAAAGAGAAGAGTGAAAAATCTGGCTTAAAGCTCAACAATCAAAAAACTAAGATCATGACATCCAGTCCTATCACTTCATGGCAAATAGATGGGAAAAAAGTGGAAACAGTGACAGATTTTCTTTTCTTGGGCTCTAAAATCACTGCAGTGACTGCAGTCACGAAATTAAAAGATGCTTGTCCCTTGGAAGAAAAGCTATGACAAAGTTATGATTTTTCCAGTAGTCATGTACAGATGTGAGAGTTGAACCACAAAGAAGGCTGAGTGCCAAAGAATTGGATGCTTTTGAGTTGTGGTGCTAAAGAAGACTCTTAAGAGTCCCTTGGACAGCAAGGAGATCAAACAAGTCAATCCTAAAGGAAATTAACCTGATTATTCATTGAAGGACTGATGCTGAAACTAAAGCTCCAATGCTTTGGCCACCTGATGCAAAGAGCCAACTCAATTAAAAAGACCCTGATCCTTGGAAAGACTGGGGGCAGGAGAAGGGGGTGCCAGAAGATGAGATGGATGGATGGCACCACTGACACAATAGACATAAATTTGAGCAAATTCCAGGAGATAGTGAAGGACAGGGAAGCTTGGCATGCTACAGTCCATGGGGTCGCAAAGAGCTGGACACAACTGAGTGACTGAACAAGAAGAAACTAACAGCACTGTAAAGCAACTATACTCCAATAAAAATTGATTTAAAAAATAGTAGTTATCAGAGAGTAGGCATTCAGCAAATGTTAGTTCTTCCTCTTATTACCTATTAAGCTAAGTGACAAGGGAAGGGGAATGGGATTAAGATGGGGATAGGAGAAGAAAAGGACAGAAAATAGCTTACAAGATTGAAGGTTTTCAGAATTTAAAAATGCCCATTGCCACCTCAGAACTATAGGGGGAAAAAAAATCTGTATGAGTTTGAAGGGTTGTTCAAGGAAAAGGTGTGGGGAAAGGTGGTATGTGAAGCTCACAGAACCCAGAGCTTTCTGATACACATTCTGGGTCATCATTCACTTTCATAACTATTTTGTTCACTGGGACAGAAGAGACGAGGAGAGCAGAAGGCAAAAGTACTCAAGAATCTGAATTGTCTAGTGGAGATGATCTGACAGGCAAAAACTACTCTGGGTTGATGGGAAATTAGGGGAGAGAAGGCAAATTTAGCACAGAGATGATTTCCTCATTGTTACTCACAATACAAGTGGACATTTTCATGCTTGAGAATGAAACAGGATTTTATTCTATTGACTCATTATTACTTTGGACAAACTGCCAATTTTTTTATTTAGCTTTCTAATCACAAAAGTACAAATTCTCTCAGAATGATTCTTAAAGTCTTCTACTTACACAGTTTTTAATTTACAAAGCACTTCTATACTTTTCTAAATTAATACAGATAAAAACCAGACTAAGTCATTATCACTAGCTCTGTTTTAAAAGAGCAAGTATTTACTGTTATATTTACTGCATGTCAGGCACTATACTAAATGCTTTACACGTATGTCTTATCTAATGCTCTGACAAACCTTTGAAGGTTATACTATTATCATCTGAGTCCAGAACAGCGGTCCCCAACCATCTTAGCACCAGAGACAGGTTTCATGGAAGATGATTTTTCCACGGACCTGGGTGGGAATTGGAGCAGATGGTTTCAGGATGATTCAAGTGTACTGCATTTAGTGTGCATTTTGTTTCCAATCTAATACTGCCACTGATCTGACAGGGGTACCAGTCCATGGCCTGGTGGGTGGGGACCCTGGTTCAGAAGAGAGAAGCTTAATAACTCTCCTAAAGTGACCCAGACAGTAAAGAGCAGAGCCAAGATTTGAACCCACACTGGTCTTATTTCAAAGCCCACTTCCTAACTCCTAATCACTGCTTTCTGCTGTTCTAGGATAATCAGATACACATTGTTTCCTAGAATGGCAATGGTTCAAACTTTCAGTTTGAACTCAGCCTAATTATTTACAGTCATGTAAACAACTGTTGTGAAATTATACAGAGATATTAACCATTTTGATGTTCATTTCCATACTGTGCTTTTAGAATTGCTCACGACCGATGTACGTCTCAACGTGTGTTCCCCTCCCCCAAGGTTATAACAATCTGTATAAGACCAATAACTGTTGAATAAAGTCCTAAAATACTGAAAGTACTTGATAATAGGCTAAGAATCTACTTCTTATTTACTTTTAATACAGTTTAATAGTCATAGGTAAGAAAATGTAAACACAAGTTTAGTGAAGGGTAGCTACCAACCTTTTGAATGGCTCAATAATGCAAAGGACAAAACCTGTTCATAAAAATGTGTTTTTATTTCATTAAAAAAAAACAAACCTGTTCAATATCCCTCCCCCTCATGCAAACAGCTCTCATAGGAGATTCTTCAAATTTTACGTTTTTTCCATTCTGGCTCATTCTTTGTTTCCTCATCATCAGATTCAACTTGGGCAAACATGGTTTTGGGCTGAGTCCTAAAAGACAGTTAAAGAGAAGAGGAAAAATTTAGTCAGCAAGTGTGCATTGGACTTTGCTACTTTCATCAAGTAGAAGCACATTTGGGAGATCAATTACATCTCAATTATTAGAGAATCATTAACCTTCTGGCAAAGAAAAGGATAATGGAAATTTAATTATGTTCAGATTCTTTTAAAGGTTTTCCTTCTGTGGCAGACTATGTATGTTGTCCTTTCCTTAAATAAAATGAAAATGTATCAAATTCAGTGGAAACTCACACATCCATAACCACCCTCCACCTCAGACTTGGGCTAAATAACCAGGGCTGTTTGGGAGGCCAAACTATAGTCACCAAGCAAGAATCTACAGTCTGTCTTTATAACTCTGTGGGCTGTTCCTAGACTTAAGTACTCCAAATGCACTTGATTAGAGTGCACACAAACAGCAGAATCTGAGGTAAGAGTTTTCTTATTTCATGGGTTTAAAATGACAGATAACATATATGGTAACTTGGACCTGTCAGCAAAAGTAAAAAACAAAACGAATGAACATTCCTTCCACCAAACACCCAGATCAATGCATGCAAATATCCAGCATTGTCGGATCTACCACTGAGCATCACTGGTGTAATACTGACATGCAGTACATCAAGCAATCTTTGCATCAGGACTTGTTGTGCTTTGTAAACATACCTGGTTCAATGTCATTCCTTTTTACATCATTCACACAGAAAATAATTGCAGGAAAAAAAAAGAAAAGAATTGCAGGAAAATATCAGATGCTCATAATTTATGCCCCTCTCAGTCATGCTGGTTTCCTTTTAAAAGCAGGTCTACTGCATTATGAGGGAACATTAAAGCATGCTATCTGCAGATGATGTACTTTAGCTTACATCTTCATTTAGAGTTCAGTTCATAATATGAAGGTCATTGCAGAATGGTAAACTAATGTCAAAATCCCCTTTATCTGGCAAGTGAAACAAGGTTAAAACCTTATGTTACTGACCAAGTGGTTGCCAGAGGGGAGGGGGTATAGAGAGGAGAGAAACAGGTGAGGGAGATGAAGAGGTACAAACTTACAGTTATAAAATATGAGTCACTGGTATGAAATGAGTGGAGAATAGGGTCAATAATTATGTAACACCTTTGTATGATGTCAGATGGTAACTAGACTTATCGTGATGATCACTGTGATATGCATACAAATATCAAATCACTGTGCAGCGTACCAGAAACCAACACAGTGTTTTAGGTCAGTTATACTTCAAAACAAACAAATTCACAGAAAAAGAGATGAGATTTGTGGTTATCAGAGGTGGGGATGGAGGAGGAGAAATTGGAAGAAGGCAGTAGAAAACTTCCAAGTCAAAAGTTCAAAACTTCAAGTTAACTTCAAGTTGAATAAACTTCAAGTTAGAAGACAAATAAATACTAGGGATGCAATTTACCCCATGATAAATAGAATTAAAACTGCCTTATGCTATATATGAAAGTTGTTGAGAGGATAAATCCTAAGGGTTTTCATCACAAGGGAAAAATTTTTTTATCTGTTTAATTGTGTGTCTGTATTAGATGATGGATGCTCATTAAACATTGTGGTAATCATTTCATGATGTATGTAAATCAAATCGCTATCATACTTTAAACTCATACAGTGCTATATGTCAATTATATACATATGTATACATACATATATATACATATGCAAGGAAAAAACAACCCTTATTATTACTGTTCCCTGCTGCTTTATTATCCTGGGGAAGAAGCATAAACCATCCACTTTCTATACAGACACTGTTTTGATGCACGCCATGCAACAGAATTCCTCATGGACAAGTTAGTCACAGTTCCTATCTTTCCAGTCACTTGCCTAGAGCCCACACTGTCCCCATACACAATCCAGTTGGTTACATTTCTTGTTGTCACTTCAAAACACTGTTGTGACATCCATAAACAAGTCATAACTCTAACATTTCCAAAACCAGCTGCAGACTTTCATAGGTCATGAGTTGCTGAGTTACTAGAAAGCAGGGCCACTGACTTTCTAACATGCTACAACAAGGCAACTGGTGCTCATGACATATTTCATCTTTCTGGCAAAAATGTTGATCCTCTGGGTATAGACAAACCAGTACAGGAACAAATTTGTCTGGCTGAAAAAAATCCTCTGGAAGCCTGGAGCAGTGAGGAGCCCTCAAGCTAAGCCTCGGGCTGGGGATTCATTCCCAGTTTGGCCCCTGACTGGCTTTGTCACCTGGAACAGGTGTTTCCCCTCTCAAGGGCTTGGTTTCCTACTCCACTAAATGTGGAGCTTGAACTTGATTAGTGGGTCCCAAAGGGCTAAAGGCCCAGGGTGGACGAGGATGAAGTGTGTGTTTTTAACATTAACTCCAGTATAACACAAACAGAGAAGTGCATTATTTCATACACGTACAGTTCTCTGGATTTTCACAAAGTCTGTGTGCCATGGAACCAACACCCTGAAGAAGAAACAGCATGACTAGCTCCCAAGCCCCTCATATTCCCTTCGAGTCACTAACCCCCCGACCCAGGGTCACCGTATCCTGACTCCTGGTCTCACAGAGCAGCCGCACCTGTGTCCGTCCTGTCTCTGTAGGGTGCCTAGAGTGTGCGTTATTTTGTGCCTGGTTTCCTCTATTTCGCACCATCCATGGCGCTCAGGAGCGTCCCTGGTGGCTCAGAGGGTAAAGCACCTGCCTGCAAAGCAGGAGACCCAGGTTCTATCCCTGGGTTGGGAAGATCCCCTGGAGAACGAAATGGCAACCCACTCTGGTACTCCTGCCTGGAAAATCCTAAGGACAGAGAAGCCCCAGGCTATAGTCCATGGGGTCGCAAAGAGTTGGACATGACTGAGTGACTTCACTTTCACTTTCATGGTGATCAGACGGTAAAGAATCCACCTGCCATGCAGGAGACCTAGGTTCGATCCCTGAGTTGGGAAGATCCCTTGGAGGAGGGAATGGTAACCCACTCCAGTATTCTGGCCTGGAAAATTTCATGGACAGAGGAGCCTGGCAGGCTACAGTCCATGGGGTCGCAAAGAGTTAGACACGACTGAGCAACTTTCACTTTCACTTTCTTTCATAGTGCAATGTGTACTGAGGATGTTTGCAACAATATACTCCAAAAAATATACACACACACAAAATAAAGGCAATACTGTGAATTTTACCATGAGTTAAAATGTGTTTAAGTGAAACATCCTTTATGTTGAGATAATGCTCTTCTATCTACTTTGTAATAAAATGTGCTGGAAGTTTAAAAACAAATCCTTAGAACTAGCTATTTAATTTCTAAGAGATTAGAAAGAACAAGGTCTTCTAAAGATAGCTGGGAATGCTTCATAGCTCATCAGAGTTAGCTGCAATGAGAAAAGTCCTTATGAAGTTGTAGTGTCGCTTTTTTGGGATATAAAAAAAGAAACTGAATGACAGGTCACAGGAAGAAAACCTAGAGCTTGAAAAGGCTATTTCATTTCTGTAGTCACTTTTTTTTTTCTTATAATCCACCTACTTCCAGAAGTATTTTTAGTAGGTTAGTGGCAAACACTGAAGGGCATAGAATCAATGGATCTCTTTAACAAGAGGCAGAAAAGCAGTAATGATGGCAAAGAGGCATGGGAGAACGCTTTGTGTGAATGGAGACATTGTATAATCTTGATTGATGTGGTGATTACAGGTGTATACATTTATCAAGATTTGAAAAGGGTGCATTTTGTATTTTATTGTAAATAAACTATACCTCAATAAAATTGAATTATAAAGAAAATCCAAACAAAACAAATGAGTAGAAGGTCAAGAATAAAAAGACGAAAAGATATGTAACCAAGCATAAAACTTAGCACTAAATTTCCTAGAAGCCGAGACAAAAGAAAGAGTTTAGTTTTTCAAAAGAGATAACCTTCCCCTTCCCTATCATTGAACTCAGCAAAATTCACTGAGTAAATTTTCATAGAGGATCACTAAGACTGTCACTTTCAATTACCAGACCACAACAGTTTTCTTTCCCTCTCCAGGTACTTTAACTCAAGGGGTATCAACTTGTTTGGAAGACTGGAAGGTCTTATTTGTGAAACTCCATGAATTTACTTTAAATGCCACTTTTGAACTAATAAAAATGTTGTCAGCAAAATAGCCATATTATGTGCTCACATCAAATCATGACGCTGAGCTCTCGTGTTCCACTGGGCATTCACTAGCCATGTTCCCCTTCCCCAAATTGCCAAAATCAGGCATAAACCAGTGTTCAAAGTTTCCCAGCAATGCTTGCTTACCAGTTTTCCCCTTCATTTTGCTGCCCAGGTAGGTAACAGCTGAGTATAAAACTGGGCTCTTTTCAACAAAAAACATTGGGAAAACTGTGTATCCTTATGCAATGAAACTGGACCCTTACCTTATACCATGTACAAAAATTAACTCAGCATCAATCAAAGACCTAAACCTAAGAGCAAAAATGATAAGAAGAAAACACAGGGAAAGTTTTATGACATTGGATTTTGCCATGATTTTTTTAATATGACACCAAAAACACAGGCAAGATCAAAAATAGGTAAACTGGACTGCATCTAAATTAAAAACTGTACATCAAAAGACAAAATCAACAGATTAAAATGAAGAGTTGCTCTGTAGTAGAACTTACTACTGCAAGATGAAATGAGTTCTGGGGACTGGTTGCACAACAACGTGAATGTATTTAATACCATCAAATGGTTAAGATGGTCAATTTCATGTTATGTGTATTTTACCAAAATTAAAAAAGGCAAAGACTAGGCTCCTGAACTTGGCAATGAGGAAGAACAAACCCCCTTCCTGGGAAAAAAGGAGGCACCTTAGGAAAAGCCTTAGCCTCCAACCCAAGGCCATGCCTGCAGCAGCGCTTCTCAAACCATCTGTGGTGCAAGGCCAGACTTTGTTTCCTAATTTCCGACCACTTGCAGATAAATATTTCTAGAAAAAAATTAAAAGATTACAAAACACAGATCCAAATGTTTTATTAGATTCAATAAAAATCTCCGATCGCAATAAAATTTCCCAAGCTTATCTTGTCAGCACCGGCGGGTGGAGCGGACTGCAGAGCATCCACTCCCTCCCTGCGCTCGGGAAAGAAAGGCTCCGAAAGCAGAGAATCTGTGTTCTCAACACAGGCTGCTACACACGACGAGTTTACTCCAACTGCAGAAAGTATTTCTCACATCTAGAGAAGCTGGCCCTGTGTGATGCTACAGAAGGCTCGGTGAAGGAAGTCTGAGGTTGCATTCTCACAGGGCCACCCTTTAAGGAGCAGCCTCTAATTCTCAGGAGTATGAGATGGGGAGGTGAAGGGAGATACAGCCCACGGAAGGAAGTTCCCCTTGTGCCAAACCATCCTGCCCCTGCAAAACCAACATTCTTACACACAGGTCAGCACCTTCCATAAGAGCTGTATGGTGTCTGCTGAAGAAAGACCAGGTTCTTCAAAACATATTACTAGATTTAGAGCAATGAGTGTATCTGTCCAGTCTAAGGAATGCCACTGTTTTATAGAAGCAAAATGAGAGAATTATAGCTTTAAATCTCGCAGCTATTCTTTCTTGCCAGCAATTTTTATCTTTAAATTTATTTCTAGCAGCTTTTCTTTTGAGATTTTTTGGAAATACATACAAAGGGAAGACCAAAAAAAAAAAATAAATAAATAAATTCAGGATAATTTAGGGCATTTAAAACCGACTTCTTTAGCCACTTTTCAAGACAATGAAGAACAGAGATGATTAGGCAACTTCCAGCAGAGTTAGGAACATAACCAGATTTCTTCTCTGGGGTGGCCTAATTTGCCCTTGGCATAGAAAACATCTATAAAAATAAATCAAGAGTGTCAAGCAAGAGCAAAATGACACAAGCAAAAAGATAAAATGTTTTGAAAACACTTAAAAGCTGGTCCAGAAATTCCTACTTTTAAAACCAATAGGAAACCAACACATAAACAACAAAAAACCCTCTAAGCCCCTTCTAACCTTGTCACCGGCCACATAACACGGATTCCTTTCTGGACAGCTTAAAGAAACGGAATTCATTCACTGGATTTAACACAGACTCTTTTGGGTGCTTCCATGAGGAAAAAGTAGAAAAATTAAACCAAAGGGGCACTGAAGATATGGCAGCAACTAGGGAAATACACATATAAATAAACAATGTGCAAGAAATATATTCTACGGTTTCAAGAAGGCATTTTATAACCACCCATTTCCTGTCTTCTGTTTAATCAGCTCCTCTAGAATTCTCAAGAGACAGGTCAACTCAAACTTACAGTCTCATAGCAGATTTACCTCAGGCGCCCCAAACAAAATCCTATAAAAGAACTGATCTGAAGAAAAAGGAAATAAGGGGAACATTCCATTAAGCCCAAGCATCATACATGCTCAACAGGTGAGGGGGGATGAGCTAATAATAAGCCTCACTAGGAAGTAGTGAAGGGTCCAACTTTATCCAGACTCTTTGTTTCACTGGTTTACTGTCCACATTTACCCATTTTTCTAAGTGTTAACTGAAAATAAACTTACAGAAGGCTAATGTGAAAATTTTATTTTCCAGTGTGATTAACTCATTTGGCAAATAGTAAACATTTTTCACTTGACTATATGTGTCATCTTGTTTATTAGAGTTACCAAGAAAAGAAGAGCAGATTAGACAGCAATATAGTTATTACTGCTAACAGTTAAATAAACTAACCAGAGGAGGGGTGATGGGTTTTTTGCTTTGCTTTAGCTTCAGTAACATTCTACACTTGCTAATAGTTAATATTTCATGAAGTAAATATAAAAGCTTAAGCAAATGTCTTTCTCAAATCTATAAATTCTGAATAGCTGAAACTTCTTGCTGATTAATGTTCCTCTTGGAACATTTTTTTAAACTGAATTCTCAAAGTTATTTGTACAAAGTGAGTCTTCTTCCAGCAATAGCATGCGTAGAACAATGACAGAAGCCCAACAGAATCTGAGTCCCACCTCATTTCCACTTTGGGAATGAAGAAGAACAAACCCCCTTCCTGGAATAAAAAGGAGGCACCTTAGAAAAACCTTATCCTCCAACTTGGGGCCACACCTGAAGCAGTGCTTCTCAAAGCATCTTCAGTGTTTCCATCCAGAGGAATTTTATGTAGAACAGTCAGTAATGAATAAAAATTCTCCCTGCAATCTTCCAAAAGGGCATTTTTTTTGGATACAGTGTTTATGTAAGAGATTCAAAGTGTCCTATCAAAGATTCAAAGACTGTCTCTTCTCTTCTGACTAAGCTCTAACCTAGGCTTCCTACATTCCTCCTTGAGTGCTCAGACCAGAGAGAAGTCACAAAGTGTCTCTGGCTGCAATGAGAAGTTGACAGGTCAAATTCTTTTTAGCTATGGATATTCTCCTGATATGATTCATTCAAAAAGCATAAAGCGAGCTCCAGGGTAATAGAATGAGTATGAGGGGAAATCATTTGTAATATTTAGTCATCAGTATGTGACTGTAAACCACAAGCTTTTTTGGCTCAGGGCCCATTGTTTATTATGAAGGAAAAACCTCAAAGCCAAAGTCAATTACAGCCATGACTTGACAATCTGACACACTTGTTAACCCTGTTAGAATGAATACGGTACAGATGAACTCTGACCCAGTCATCACAATTGCAGAATTATGAAGATTAAATAAAGGCTTGACCAAAAGATTCCACTTGAAATGGTCCCTTCTTTTTGGTGAAGAGCTAGGCAAAGATAACTTTTATTATTTATTTATTAAAAATTTTTATTTTATATTGGAGCATAGTTGATTAACAATGTTGTTTCAGGTATATAGCAAGGTAATTCAGTTACACGTAAAAAACATTAGGGATGCATAAGAAGATGAGAGGCAACAAGAAAAAGAATGTTCTATCTTTTTCAGGAAACAAACATAGCGTATTTTGGAAAATACCTAAACATATTTCAGACTCATTAAACAGGATATACTAACTCATAATGCTTGTGTGAGAGGTCAAAAGACTGGGTGAGTGGGAAAAGGGACATACATGAAACCTGTGGAAACTGGGGGAAAAAATAGAGGACAAAACACAAAGAACCTTCTAAAATCACTATCAGTAAGTGGGTAAACAAGTTAGAATGATTAAATCTTTGAAAAGCACACAGGCCTGAGGCAGCCCAGGTAACATCAATGCCCTCCCTAAGCTCACGTTTATAAAACGTATGTAACGATGTGCCACAATTTCTATTTGAAAACATGCACAAGAGCTGGGCATTGGTGCAGCCTAATCTCTTACTCCATACATGGGGAAAGAGTCTCATGAAGGCAAGTGAGCCCTGGAGCAGGAACTAAACCCCAGGACTTCTGATTCCTGGTCTAGCATTCTTCCACTACGCCATGCTGGCACACACAGTAATCTTTTCGGCTTCACTATTATTCAACTTTTCCAATAATTACTATCAGTTGCTTTGTGATGAGAAGCAGTATGCTGTAGTACTTAAAAGTGGAAGCTTGGCTTTGGAGCCAGACTACCTGTATGGCTCTACCTGTATTGGCCTCTTGCTACCTATATGGCTTTGGTCAAGTTATATGTTTCCTCATATGCAAAATTGGAAAAATAATACCCCTTCCTCATAGGATTGTCGTGAGGATTAAAAGAATTTTATATATATATATATATATATATATATATATATATATATGAATTTTAAATATGACTGGCATGGTGTAACAGCAGTGTCATTATTACCACATCCTTTATTACCCAATTTATATTTTCAAAAGTTGTATGTAGAATGTATCTGATAAAATAATTTACATATTAAATACAACATAGCAGCTTATGATTAAAAAAAAAAAAAACAACCCTGGGGGAAATGCTCTTCTATGTAAATAACTTGTCTTCAGTATGAATTTCTATAATCAAAATAATCTATTTCATACATATGAAGTTTTAGAAGGTGAATAACTTGTGGTTTATTTTACATAATTACTTAAAAAAATTATTATCAGACTTTAGTGTGCAAAATAATCACCTGGAGAACTTCTTAAGACGCAGATTCCCAGCCCCAATCTCTCAGTCTAACTGAGTTGGGGTGAAGTCTAGAAATCTGCATTATTAACCTTCCCACTCCCACCCTCAACTCTGACACAGACAGTCCACAAAATCACTTTGAGAAACACCGGCCTTTACATAGGAATATAGTGGTCAGTGATATCAGTCAGGCAACCATAACTCAGGGGGGGGAAAGTTATACTTCTCTCTATGGGTTTATGTCTCTTCCTGACACAAATCTTTACTCACTCAAAGAGTGACCTCTTGAAATACTGCCTAGTAACTCAACATGACTTCAGTGGATCCTTTATAGATGGTAATGATATTTCAATGCTCACACACATATCCATGTATCCTGTATCACATGAGACATGCACACTGAAAATTAAATTGACTGCACCAGCAATAATGACAGCTTAACTGGCAAGAAAAGTGACCGTGGCTGGCAGAGCTGTCAGGCTGCCAGGCTACTGGCCAGGGTTCAGGCTCCCACACACAACCATCCGTGAGGATGTGTGACCTAACAGCGTTCTGGATCTTTATCCTGCCCCCTCCCCAGCCAGCTCCCCTCCCTCCCGACAGCAACATCTTTTGACAAGAAACTAATTGAATCTGCCCATGTGTAGCTGAATCAGAGTCCTTGGTGATCCTGCTGTGTTTTAAAACTTTCAGGGCTATTAGATTGCGAGTGCCAGGAATGAAACTTCAGTACTCAAAAGTAAAGGTAAAGGGTTCAAGACTCTTTGTTCTTATCACTGGAGAGAAAAGGTAAGGATATGTCATCTGCAAGCAGGCAGATTTGTGTAATATCTGTCAATAATTGTGTTTTTCTGGGATAATGCAAGATACAGTAAATTTTCACTTCATCACTTCAGACACAAGTCAATTGCAGTGAAGAAGAACAACCAGACACCCATTCTCAATTACAGTGACCTTTATGAAAAGATCCTTTAAATATTAGCTGCCAAAAACACCCTGCTTTTTGGCAGTAAAATAGTATACTCTAGCAGGTGAACACAGGAGAAATTGCACTGCAATTCAGGCTAACAAATCACATGCCACAGACAGCACCATGAACTTAGTATGCAATAAATGTAAACTGACCAAACTGAATGGAAGGAAAGAGACGGGAGCAAAATGCAGCAGCAGGAAAGTGTATATTGAGAGAGACCACAGACCTCTGAAAAGCTCATTAAATTAGGGATCAAGAGAAAGGGAAAGTCAGAGTCACTCAGTGGTGTCTGACTCTTTGCGACCCCATGGACTATACATGTCCATGGAACTCTCCAGGCCAGAAAACTGGAGTGGGAAGCCTTTCCCTTCTCCAGGTGATCTTCCCAACCCAGGGATCAAACCCAGGTCTCCCGCATTGCAGGCAGATTCTCTACCAACTGAGCTACAAAGGAAACCCTACAAGGGATTAAGAAAAACGAAGTTTAATTCTAGTTTTAATTGTAAATTGTCAGTCTTCTCACATGTAAGGTAAGGATATGACAGCATCTATTCAACCCATTTTGCAGAACTGCTATGACTAGCATATTATTCAATTATAAACAACACTAAACCACCTATGATGCAGGAAAATGCCATTAGGTAAGAGTAACCAATGAACAAAACCAATTTCTGCTTCAATTAACTCTATTTAAAGAAAGTTGAAAATGTGGACAAATTTTTTTCCAAGAAAATATTAATTACCAAGCAGACTCAGAAAAGTCAGAAAATCTAAAGAGTCTACTTCCCATGAGGGGATAGACAAGGAAGAAAAAGATTAAGGAATTACTACTCACCCTCTCCTCCACAAAAGCACCTGACTTCAACAGTTTCACCATCTATTCGATTTTTACAAAAAGATTTAATGGTACACAAGACAGTTCAAGAGTATATACAGAAAAGGAAAGCACATGAAGTTTTTATGAAGGCAGCCTAACACCTGACAAAGAACAAACCACAGCATGTGAGGGTCATATCACAGATGCTAGGATGATTCGCTCTCAGGAATTTTGTAATATGATTAATCATATTCATTGATCAAAGCAGAAGTACACAGGGAAGTCCCTGGTAGTCCTGTGGTTAGGGCTCTGAGCTTCCACTGCAGAGGTCATGGGTTCCATCTCTGGTCCCCTGGTTGGGGAACTAAGATCCCACAAACCACACAGTGTGGCCAAAAAAACCTCCCCCCAAAACAAAAACACAAAAAAGTAGAAATTCTTAGAGACACGACAAAGGAATTCAATAAAACTCAGCATCTATTTCAGAGCAACATGCCCCTCGTCTCCGCAGAGTGTTTTCTTCGCCTAGGACACTCTTCCCTTGGATACCTGCCTGGCTCACTCCCTCCTTCCACTCAAGCCCAAGAACACTTTAGCAGAGGTTCTATCCTGATCGTCGTATCTGAAAATAGTGCCCTTCTCGCTCCCTGATTACTCTATGCCCCTTTATCTCTATTTTATTTTTCTTCATTGCATGTGCTACCATCTAACATTTATGGATTTATGTATTGTCTGTCTCTGTCTACCAGAATATAAGCTCCATGAACCACAACTTAGTACAATATCTGACACACTGTAGGTGTTCCATAAATCTTTGTTGAATCTTCTCTAACATCCTGCATGTGGGTGTTTTCAGAAATTGTCATGCTTTACAGAGAGATACTACTAAATTGAACAATATGAAATTGCCAATATTTGACTTTTTTTCATCTACAAAAAGGGCAATTACACATGTTTTAAGAAAAGGATGTGCACTATTGCTTTTATTATTTAATACCATTTTGGCAATACTACCGTTTGGCAATACTAGTACAATTAGATAAGATAAAGAAATAGCAGGTACAAATGTTGGAAATTATTTACATGTGATATAATTTTTAAGGGGCTTCCCAGGTGACTCAATGGTAAAGAATCCGCCTGCCGATGCAGGAGACCTGGGTTTGATCCCTGGGTCGGGAAGATCTCCTGGAGAAGGAAGCAGCAACCCAATCCAATATTCTTGCCTGGGAAATCCCATGGACAGAGGAACCTGGTGGGCTACAATCCATGGGGGTCGCCAAAAGTCGGGCATGACTTAGTGACTAAACAACAACAACAACAAACCCCTCTAAATCTGACCACATTTAATAAAATATTTTCAGTTGGGGGAAAAATGTCATAAACAAAGTGAAAATAAAGACAACTGACTAGTAGCAATACTTGCAGTACATGACACACAAAGGGTTAAGCTCCTTAATATAAAGACAAATAGACCAAAGGGCAAAAGACATAAACAAAGTTCACAGGAAGAAGAAAGAAGAGTTTAACATATGCATGCGTGCTAAGTCGCTTCAGTTATGTCCAGCTCTTTGTCCAACCAATGGACTGTAGACCACCAGGCTTGGTCCATGGGATTCTCCAGGCAAGAAACTGGAGTGGGTTGCCATGCCCTCCTCCAGGGGATCTTCCCAACCCAGGGATCAAGCCCACAACTCTTAGTTCTTCTGCACTGGCCAAGTGGGTTCTTTACCACGAGCACCACCTGGGAAGCTCATGTTGCTAATATCAATCATTAATCAGCAAATGGCATTTTTTCAATATTTGTGGAGACACGGCAACAATCTACTCTGTGTACAAACATATGTACATCTGTTTGGAGCAGTTCACTATCAAAATGATACTTGACTATATTTGGCAAATTTTAAACTATGGCTCTGTTTACTCTTCTTTCTTCAGATAATTTTTGGTATGCGTCTAAACAAATTTTTGAAGTATAAAAAATCCCTAATGGTAATAGACATTAACCATTCCATTAGAAACAGAAGTGTCAACAGAGGCATAATCCATAAGCCCACAAGCATATCTGAGTGCCAAGGATGTGTTGACATGTATTAGCTTATAGCACACAGATTTGATACAAATGAAGGCTAAATGCAAACTATTTAGCTGGCCAGCCTTGATATGACCCTCTTAGCTGTTGTGATACTATCCAACTAACCATTCAGAGACATTCCATCTGTGTTGTCTGGTTATTCATACATGTTGCGAACATCCACCACTAATATCATAAAGTTTGCTCTGCTACCACATATAGTAGAGGATACGATGCTCCCCACCAGGGGCCCTCAAATCACTTTATCATTTCTCTGCAGGGTGCTTTCACTCACAGCGGTAGCATCCATCTCTCTGTCAGAGGACTGTCCCCAGGTTGCTGGATCCCCAGAGAGTTGCAAGTACCGTAAGTGTCTCCCCCAGTTCCACCTCTAGCCATCACCAATGGTAACGGATGCTGGAGTGAAGCACTGCAGTTACTGCGCCCCTGACCAGGGTCTCCAGGGTCACCCTGTGGGATGCTAAGGAAAATGACCCTCTTGGAACTCTGTTTAACGCTGTACTCTTCTTGGCTTCAATCATCTTCATAGGGGTCTTTTTCTCAAGGTCTGCTTCTAAAGAACCCAAGCTAAGACACTGTGTTTTACTTTTAGGCAAAGTATCCATAGCTCATAATGATCAGCAGATAGGGGATCAATATCAGTATAACACGTGAGTTGGTTTATAAAGGATTTTTTTCCAGCATATAAATATCAGCTTTCTCATAATTGAAGAGAAAACTTTAGAAATACATAAAAACATCAACAAAAAAGCTGATTTACTTCCAACAATACAAAAATACACATACACAAATTTATTCACTATGTTAGTAATTGCAAAATGCTGGGAACAACCTAAATACTCACACAGGAGAGTAGTGGAATAAACCACTGTATAGCCATATAGTGGATCACTACGCAGCTGTGAAAAAGAATGAGAATGAACTCTGAACTGATGGATAGTGGTTTCCAGGTCATACTATTAGGTGAAAAAAAAAGCAAAGCTCAAAAGACTATTTATGGAGATTCCTTAAAAAATTAGGACTAAATCTACCATATGTACTATGGCCATGTAAAGTGTTGACATCAGGGCAAGTTGGGTGAAAAGTATGTATCAACTCTCTGTACTGTTTTTATGATTTTTCTGTAAGTCTAACCACTACAAGTTCACCCATGTTAAGCTAACTGAGGGAATCTGAGCTGGCAGGCTCGACTCTGCCTGTGTTAAGTATTACTTACAAACCAGCTCTACAAATAAAAGTTAATCCTCAATAATGGATCCTACAAACTGTCCTCTTCATTTGCTTTTTGTTGTTGCTGTTCAGTCACTAAGTTGTGTCTGACTCTTTAGATCCCAGGGATGCAGCATCCCAGGCACCTCTGTTTGCGGGACTTCCCCAGCAAGAATACTGGAATGGATTGCTATTTCCTTCTCCTCTTTTTAACCCTAACTATAGCTCAGCTGATAAAGAATCTACCTGCAATGCAACAGACCCTGGTTTGATTCCTAGGTTGGGAAGATCCCCTGGAGAAGAGATAAGCTACCCACTCCAGTATTCTTGGGTCTCCCTGGTAGCTCAGCTGGTAAAGAATGCACCCACAATGCAGGAGACCTGGATTCAATCCCTGGGTTGGGAAGATTTCTTGGAGAAGGGAACAGCTACCCACTCCAGTATTCTGGCCTGGAGAACTTCATGGACTGTATATACATTTTTCACAACTAAGAAAATGCATATAGGCAGTGATTTTCTTTCTCTTTCTTCCTTTCTTTTTTAATCACAGGTAGAATGAGTTTCACATAACTGGCTTGTTGTTTTGTTGTTTTAGTCGCTAAGTCATGTCTGACTCTCTTGCAACCCCATGGGCTATAGCCCACCAGGCTCCTCTGTCCATGGGATTTCCCAGGCAAGAATACTGGAGTGGGTTGCCATTTCCTCCTCTAGGAGATCACTCCCACCAGGGATTAAACCCACGTCTCCTACATTGGCAGGTGGAAACGTGAGCCACCAGGGAACCCCCATAATGGGTTTGTGTGAGTGCTCAGTCATGTCTGACTCTTGTGACCTCACAGATTGGAGCCTGCTAGGCTCCTCTATCCATGGAATTTTCCAGGCAAGAATACTGGTATAACTCTGATGGAAGTGGCCTAGTTTAAAAATTTAGAATTTTACAGTCCTCAGATATAAACAAATGCCTATGTTTCTGGACCATTATACATGGCCTATTTCTCATGCTTCAGAATAAAAAAGAAAGGGAGAAGTTAGAACCCCAAAGCAGCCATTGCTATGTTCTACCCAATTTGTCAACATAAGAAATGTTCTATTTTAAAAGGCTGGTTCCTTACTTGGAGTATGCTGGAGAAACCCAGTATGGGTTGTCCTCGGCTGCCTTGGCATGCCGCAAAATGGCTTCCCGGGGATTGCTGTCATCAGTTTTGTCCAGAGCAATGTTCTTCACGATGTATGAAGACAGAGTGCCTCCATGAGTTCCAACCCGGCCACCACGACCTGTTCCAGAGGGAAAAAAACAAATCAGGAACAGACTGAGCATACACTCTGGGCTTATCTGACAAGGTTGAAAATCCTTCACTGCTGGCTGCCCAGGCTACAGGTTAAATGAATGACAGGGTAGGGTCAGGGATTCAGATTGACCTGATTTTTGTCATTCTGTGAAGAATCAAGGTTTTGAGCATTCTGGGGCTTCTATAGACTTTGGTCTAAAGCACACTTAAGAGTACTTGAGTATCATCCTTTCTGCTTTCATTTAAGGTAATCACAACCAAAGTGGAACATCACCAAACCTCAACTTCCCTATAATATTTTAAAATACAGACATGTTTTTATTATGCTTTAGTTGCCTAATTTACACAGTGACAGCAATGTAGGAAGAAATACAAATAGTTTGCCATATATATGCCTTAAAAAGTTCTCTGGGCATGAATACATGATATTCAATTAATAAAAATAACCAATAATCATTATGTGCTATTTTAGTTTTAAACAAGAATATCTTAGGGCTTGCCATCTTCCAAGGACCTTGTACGAAAGAAAACAAGTAAGATGAATAAATTGATTGACATTATTTTACTGTATGTAATGGCTCTTGACAGGAAGCTTCACCTGGGCGGGAATTTGTTCCCCACTGGACCCTCAACTGCTATCCTGGTTCCCAGTACACAAAAGACATATGACTTTTCAAGGAGGTTAAAAAGAGAAAAAAAAAGACAAAACACCACATGAAAAGTCAAGTAGCACTAAAAGATTAATTTTATCAGGCAGGAAATAATTGCCAGAGAATCTGTATGGCCAGTAACTATTGTATCAGTAGCACTTAGAAGAAAAGAGCTCTTCAGGCTGATGCGGGAAGGGGATCTATAGGAAGAAATACATCCAATGTGGGAGAAGTCAGAAGACAGAGAAGGTTATTTTCAATGAACGGAATAGTTTAAATACAAAAAAAGGGAAAGTTAGAAAAGAGGGAAAGTATAGAAAGAGGGAAGTTCAACGGGCATTTGGGGGCAGGAATGAACGAACAGTCATATCAGAAGATTAGAGTGGGAGAGAGGTGAGGTGTAAAGCTCAATCATGGCTGAGAGTCAGACTGTAGAGAACTCTGAACCTCCGGGCATGCGACTGGACAGTGCACCGCTTCTGAAGATGTGGGGGCAGCAGCAAGATGAAAACTACAGGAATTGGGAATAAAAGCTGTAAGATGAATGAAGGTAGTAGTGAGGAGAGAGAGTGAGTTGAGAGAGTGCTTAGGTACAAGGGCTTTTTAATAATCCAGGCAAGAATATTATACAGGAATTCTGATTATAGGACGATGGCAGAGAAAATGGGGAAAAAACCGAGACTGGTATATGAGATTTTTTTCAATGCTGAAGGGGCAGGCCAAAGAGATAGAGGTCCAGAAGTCAGGTTCAGATGAATAAACAAGTCATAAGTGATATAAGCTTATGAACCTAGAACAAATGGAAACTATGCAGCTGATAACAGAAAAAGGGATTCTAGTAAAGGTAAGACTGTATGATGGCCAATGCTGCCTTGCTTTCTTCTGGTCTTACTTTCTTAGAAACTCTAAGGATTTTTATTCATCTTCTAGGGAAATAGGCAGCTCTATTTTAATAACGCAGAACTAAATGATGGCCTCTTTCTGCCTTTTGTGAACTCTAATCCAGCCTAAATTTCGGCCAAAGTATTCAGTGTTGAATTTTAAGCCAGTATGGTGAGCAGTGATTTAAACACTGAGTTCCAAGGAGCCCCAGAGCTCCAGTGAGATCACCTAAAGGACTTGGAGACCAAGAAGAAAGGGCTCTGGGCTTCCTCTCTGCTTCAGCACAACAGCTCCATTTGCATCAGTTTTATGCACTGGGCTTCTGCATCAGTTCTTTAAGCAAAAAGTTCTGAGGCTCAAAGAAGGTGTTTGAAAATTCCTATTTAGTAAAAATCTCTGAAGACGGGTATCCAGGCCCAAAAGATCTTCCAAGTTCTGTCTCGATTACCCCACCCTGGCCCTCAATGACCCCCTCTGCGGGTCACAAGCTAGATCAGTCACCTGGGCCTGCGACAGGAGGCTCGGGTTTGTGAGACTTCAGGGGATCCAGTCTGTCCTTCTCCAGCTGTTTCCTCGTACTCCGTTGGCGAGGTTCGCGGAACATAGGCAAGGCATGAGCTGGGAGAAGTCACAGTTGAAAAATTTCATTATGACAATAACCCTTCCATCCAAAAACATAGCTAGAGCATGACTAAATGTAGATGAAATGGAAGTCGTAATGACGGCCTTCATCTAATAATAAAAGACAGTCTTACTGCAACCAATTAGCCAATTTCGTTCGAGACCAGACACATTGTTCACCTCTCCTGGCAACTAATGGCGCTCGGGAAGTACTGTCAAATACCGTCACGGAAACACTGATGAGGCTCCCCATCTACCAGACCGTGGGCAGCAGTTAAACTTAACTTCTGTGGTTTTGACAAGAAACACTTAATGGGGCTGCCTCTTACTTTTTTTCTTACAGGACCCAAATGTGAATAATGCCAACAGCTTGCCTCCTCAAGGCCTCATAAACACTGGAGTCACTTCACACATTTCTGAAATGTGACCACCTCTCAGGAACGGCTGACAACACTGAGCAACCAGAAGAGAGGGACACTTATCCCACGGAAACTGGGACAGAGGCTGTCTTGAATGCACAGAGGTGGCTGAATCTCCTGACATGGTGACTTAACAGGGACTTATTCCTTCTTCAATGTGGTAGACAAAAGAATAAAAATCAGAGAGTAAACATCTGTCCAATTGCTCTTGGTTGTTCACTCAGTGTCAGAATTAAATTTCAGAATATAAAAGAAAATACAAATTTATAAGGGAAACAGTGTCATATTCTGGTGGAGAGGGGGAAAACTGCTGGGGAAAGAATTAAATATCTATTTATGACCACAAAAAGTACCAGAATAATGTCTTTGAATGTTTACATGCAAATTAAAACTCCTTTAAAAGAGAAAACTGGGGGAGAATTAAAGGCATAATAACAGTTTAAAGGAACTTTATGATGTGAATGACAGAAATGGCTATAACACCTGGAAAACACTTCTAGTACTGGCCATCCTCAATGCACACTGCCAGCCTGGGCCAGGACCATATCACTCACCAGTAAATATGCCTGCCTTGAGTTAGGGGAGCTGAGAAACACAGCCACCCATCACTCTGTTGGGCAACATGACACAATAGTATTTTTAGGAGAGGGAAAAATAGCTTTTCACTTCAAACGACTGCAGGAATTTAAGTAGGCCGCATGTAATTACACGAGCTAGACTGCTTCTGACACTGACTTTAACACTTCTACTCTTACAAAAAAAAAAATGCCATGGGATCTTTTTACTCATCACCAGCTTCAAGGGGCTTGGTTTTATACAAGACCCACCAGCAGAGAGAAAACCCAGCAGTGCAGCGCCCCCTGGGCTTGAGACTGAGCCGCTGAGAAAGTCCACAGGGATCGCTACTGCGTCTGAGCCGCTACCCGTGGCAGGTCTGAGACTGTGACTCTGGGAAACAAAAATCTATCAGATCAACAAAGTTGTGTGGCAAACCTGAGAGATGCTGCTCTGTCCTGATAAGATTTCTGATTGTACCTCAGGTAGTTCATTTTATATCCGAAGGTCTCTGGATCAATCTGTCACAGGGTCACAGAATTTAGGCTCTTCCTTTTGGGGTTGAAAGTTACATGAAGTCACCCTGTCTCTGTGATGAGTCACAGAAGCTGAAGGAGTTAGCTATTACATGACTCCCATCCTAAACACATGAATAGGGTATTTTTTAATATACGCCTGAACTTGGAGGGCTTTTTCTGTCTCTAAAGCCATGAGATCAACAGCGCACAAGACTAGAAGACAGATGCATGACAGAGAGACCATGCTAACAACT
The DNA here is from genome assembly GCF_910594005.1 of Cervus elaphus. Taxonomy (NCBI): domain Eukaryota; kingdom Metazoa; phylum Chordata; class Mammalia; order Artiodactyla; family Cervidae; genus Cervus; species Cervus elaphus. The sequence continues at coordinate 38,835,390 of NC_057839.1, forward strand.
TACGGGTGATGATGTAGTCCTGGGTTAGAGTCTCCGCTTGCTTCGCCTTCCGCTGGGTTTTAACTACACATAATTTCGCTCCCCTGAGAGGAGTTAAAGCAAATTATTTCCTTTATTTGGTCTTAGAAACAGAAAGTCGATGTCAAAAGCATTAGACACTTTTCAGGAACACACTCTGTACACATCATCTCACCAAGTCCTTGACTTTCCAAGGACTGGCAACAGATGGAGCCCTTGGTGATAAGAGATTAAACATATGGGACGGCAAGTCTGTGCATCAGTGGTTACTACTGTGTGAGAGGGTTAGAAAGGTAACTGGAAAACAAAAGGCTAGTTAAAAAATCTATAGAAATAACCTAAAATTAAGATCTTAAAGAGATATTAATAACATTAATCAACCTTTTCACCCTAAAGGTCACAGGGTTCAAATTTTAGTTTATGGCTCAGATGAAAGCAACCTGGGTGGTCTACAGCCCAAGTGGCATTTGTCCACATCTCAAATACAAGAGTAAAATGTCTGGATCCTAGTCAGCTTGGCAGGATTGCCAAGGGGCTACAGCCCAAGAATGTGTGGGATTAGCCAAAAGTGTGCTTAGAATGTCTCACTCTCCTTAGCAATAATGAGTATCCCTTTCAGGACAGACAAATACAAATAAGTAAATTTTTTAAAAGAGTCCAAAGATAGTGCCTTCTAAAGGGTGCTATCAAATGGGGTTCATCATTTTCTCAAGTAAAATGGACCCCTTCCTTTCATCCTACTTACATTAGTATTTTTAATTTATTAAATAACAAACAAAATCCTATTTGTTCTTAAAGACTACAATATGTAATTTTATTTTATGGGGCAAAGGTTCCAATTCCAGAAAATTCTGAGGGAAACAGGACTGTCTGCTTCTAGTTAGAGCCAGACTATAGTCAATAAATATTAACTAATAGAGGACAGGCTTCCTTTCCCCCCAGAAGAATGTGGGACCTCACAACAGGTTTATGGGGAACCCCAGTAAATTCAGCATGTGGAATTTTTTACTAGATAGCCAAGGCTTACTCTAAAGAAACAGCTAATCACTTACTGTATCTTAATAGAGAGAAACAGACCATCTCTTTTGGATGGTGACACATGTTTACCTTTGTGCCCAAGGAAAAGAGAAATAACTGAGGGACTGACTGAGCCTCCAGTGAGGTTTTTAGATCCTTGAAACACACTGGTATGCTTAAATTTGGCAACTGGGCAGATGTGAGGTAGAAGGGGAAACTGTCTGTGCTGTCCTCCTCTGCTGGCAGAGAACAACTCCACCAAACATCCAAACGGTACCTGAGAAAAGCCCAAACAGAAAGGGAACAAAATGGACAAACCAGTTCCATTTCCTGTGAGTGGTTCGTTCCCTGCTCTGTTAATCCCTTACATGCATCACTGTTAATGCCACTGTCCAGGGTGGTATGCAGAGTGGGCAGGCCTTTCCCCCGATCTTGCACTCAACATTTCAGCTAAAGAACTGCAAATCCCCAGGAAACTTTCACTTTGAATTCTGTATGGATCAAGGAGCTATCTAAATCCTCTTTAAAGCACAATATGAGGAGTTTGAGGCTTTACTCTGGGCCAGCTGCATTTTCTAAAAGGGTGGATCCCCATCAAAGAGGGAAATAAATAAAAGCAGGGGTGAAAAAAAGCCCTCCCCCCAGTTGTTGTCATCCATCTCAAACAGGCAACACTTATGAAATACCTCTGACTCTTGTTGGGGTCATAGTAGACTTTAGCCAACCCATTTCCAGTCCCCACCATGATCTGGTTCAGCTTTGGGTGCCACAGGCAGCGGACAACGCTCTGAAAAGGAAAAGGCATGGGAATCATCTAAATGGGGCACAGACAAAAGGGAGAGAAAACTCTGCTGGTGCTTGGACGGCTAGTTTACTAAACTGAATGCCACCCTGATGATGACTTGCAGCTTTTAGGGCACTTTCTTCCAAACCACTGAGTTCTGTTCTATCACTTATTATCTCTGTGACACTCTATAAAAATATAAAAGATGTCCCCTTCCAGCCTTCTCTCCGCTCCTTTTCCGATAGCATCAAGCCACGAAGCTGGGCCTTCCCAGCTCTGCTGTCATGTCAGGCTGGCATCTTGGAATGCTGAACTCACATAACTTGGTTCATTTTACCAATGAAGCAGATTTAGATCTCAGCGAATCATGCTTTTATGCACACAGTATGCCCCTCTGGACAGCATATTGAGGCCAGGTGGTTACTATTTTTAGTTTACAAAGATCCAAATCTCATAAAGCTTTCTCAGGAACAACACACATTTGTGAACTGTGAATAATATCTCCCTATCTATGAGATTAACCAGCAGGACAATTGCAGAAGTAAAACAGAGATATGGAATATAAAGATGTGATGTTAACCTGAACGAAAAGCAGGTTAGGAGAAGGTTCACTGGAAGAAGCTATGATCCTGTGAATCATTACTGGTGAGGAAAATAAGTGCTGTTCTGGGGTCAGAAAGAACTGCAAGTTCCCAGTAAGAACTACAACCTGTTTTTAATTTTTGCTGAAATAAGAGGGCAGAGGTGGAAGAGATGGCAGGGATAGAATTAAGGGAGGGAAAGGAGGCTAAGGTTGGTAGGCAGAAATACCACATGTTGGGTTCTGCAGATCTCACTCTGATAGAACAAGAAATGAGTGGAAACATTAATTCAGTGATTATTAGGAATCTCTCATGTGCCAAGCAACATACAAGGACTAATGGGAAAGGGTACAATTAGATATTGCCATCTTACATTCTAATATTAAAATGTGAATCATGGAAATTTCTGTCTTCTAAATCTACCTTGGGCTGAATTTTTTTTTTTTTGGCTTCTTCTCCCCAACCACGTGGTTCTTTTGTTAATATAGAATATCTGGTAATTTCTGCAATCCCTTTTGATAGAAATTCTGGCTTCCACTTGACTGGTAAAAAAATGCACATAGTTAAATGGCTACAAAGCCCACTCTGAGATTCCTGAGAAGCTAAGGAAGAAATGTAAGAAATGTCAAAGTGTCTGTAGAACTTCTAATTCATGTCTGACAATATTCTAGAAGAATTGTTCTAGCGCTGCTGAACAGGGTTGAGATGTTCTATTGAGAAAATCAAACCAGAGTGGCTGTGTTTATCCTGTCATCAGGGGGAAAATTAAGCTAAACAGGCAGGTTTGCACAATTTTAAGTTTTTGCCCCACAATTTTTTTTAAACCTATAGTATCTGCTACTCAATGTCTACTAGCAAGTGCTAAAAGATGATAAAACATATACAATGGTGAGTGAATATTCATAGAAAAACTTGAAAATAGTAAATCATATTTTTCAGTAAAATGTGAAAGCAGTAAATCAAAGTTAAACAACTAGGGGGTGAGGTTGCTGTCACCTTTGTGCACGTGCTCATGAAACTTACTTTACAGTGCGTGTGTAGAAAAAGTCACACTTTTCTCCCAATAAAACTGCCTTGTTGGTAAGATGGAATTAAGTTTATCAATAGTTCATGATCTGCAAAGCACAGCCTGACTACTAGGTGCTCTGTCACTGGGACTAATGTGAGAACCATGCCTAGACCACTGGAAATCTCTAGACAATCAAGGTCAGGTATGTGGAAACTTGAAAAGAGTCACAGACAACTTCCCACCAAAGCTAGAATAAGCTCATCCAAGCCAATACTCATCTCCTTCAAGTCTTGGCTTCACTGTCATTGCTACTCAGACCACCCTGTTTGAAATGGCACCACACGACTCCCCTTCTTTCCTTGTTTTCATAGCATGTGTCACCTTTTAAGATGATATACAACTTACTGTTAATCATGCTTTTGACATAATATATAACTTACTGCTAATTATGCTTACTGTCTGGGCTTCCCAGGTGGCACTAGTGGTAAAGAACCTACCTGTCAATGCAGGAGACCCAGGAGATGTGGGTCCGATCCCTTGGTCGGGAAGATCCCCTGACGGAGGGCACAGCAACCCACTCCGGCATTCTTGCCTGGAGATTCCCACAGACAAGAGGAGCCTGGCGGGCTATGGTCCGTGGGGTCACACAGGGTCAGACACATTGAAGAGCCTAAGTAGGCACGCACACATGCTTACTGTCTGCCGCCCCCACTAAAATAAACGCTCTGCACAGGCTGCTCCTGGTCTGTTTCCTGTGGCCAAGGGTCTCAAGTGCCTAGATTTGTGTCTGATACTTAATAAATATTTGCTGCAGGAATGAATTAAAAGTTACAACTCACCCAACCTAAATAGATTGCTTTGCTAGGTGGGGTTGGAGATGGACAATTTTCAAGTTAAAATCATTACTGCCTATGAGAAATAATTTGATTCCTCCAGATTTTTATTACACTCAAGTATCATACACACACAGAGGGTTAGTGCCCTCCCAATGTGGGCCAGAAAAGAGGGATGAACAAGAGCCAGAGGGGCAAGGGAAGACAGGGAGAGGGGCTCTCAAGGGTCTTCAGAAATCTCAGCTGCCCACAATTGGCCCCAGGACAATTTTAAGGACATAGTACTGAAGTTATTTCCCTTCCTTGGTTCTCTAGAGGTCTGGCTAAGCAGTCTAAGATTACTGGTTCTCAAATATGTTGTCAAGCGAGCAGGGTACAGAATTGGAAAAGATCCACAACGTAGGCCTGATAAATTCCAAGACACCAGCCAAACAGGCAGTTTCCAGGGGCAGCAGGTTACCGTTACTCTCTCCGTCTACGCCGAGGGTGTAAATGTCAGAGAGAGGCAATGGCCGGGCCAGCAGACCAACGTCTGACTGCTTTCCAGGGAGTCCAAGCTCCGGGCGCTGCATCTCTATTCCCGCTCACAGTCTTTCCCTCCTACGCCCTCACACACACACACACGTGACTGGGCAGCACAAGCTCTCATGGAGAAGCACGTTTACCCTCCTTTTTACACAGAAGGAAGGAGAAGGCAAGTGAGCCCCCTTGAACTAAATAGTCATTCCAGAGCGCCATCCACTGAGGTGGTGAGTCACCAAGGCATCCCATGAGGGCGCTGGGAGCAGTCTGAGTGAGGCAAAAGATACTTAAGGCTCAATTACCCTAAGACTGGTTATTAATCAAATACTACCCGGATTCCAAAACATGGAATGAAGAAACAGAATTCAAAGTCAAAGGTGGGTGGGCTTTTTTTTTTGTTTATTAATATTTATTGTGTGTGTTTAGCTAACCTTCATAAACTTTGCAGCTAATGCAGTTCCACACTTTGTCCTGTCAAGGAAATGCATCTTATAGCAGAGAGCTGGCCATCTGCCAAACCAAACAATCGCTGAGACGGCAGCGAGGCTGGGGAGCAAGCAGAGCTGCCCCGCTGCTAACTTGTCAAACACACATACTGGGTTTTACATAACAACAATGGGACACGTGCCTGCTAGAAGCCCAAGGAGCTATCACAAGACAAATGAGCTACAGCTACTTAGAAAGAGTGCATTCACTTCATCCACCATCCACAAAGTCACCCTCCATCCTCTGTTCTTGAAGAGGTACTTCTGCAGCTGGGGGCTTGCCACATTCAGACGGACAGATTTACTGAGTGAGACAATGAATGGAGGGCAGAGAACACATCTGAATTAAAGGACCAGAGGGAACCATTATGATAGGAGATCTACACAGACCAGACAGAAAGCAATGCACTGCCAAGAATTAGATTCTGAAGTTAGTCTGCATATTTTAAATATACTGATTTGCTTTATTAAATTGATAAAGGATTTTATTCTTACACTGATCCACTTCATCTTACCAAAGCATTGTGGAACCACCACTGGCTTCCCGTAGCTGCTTAAACTGAACTCCGTGTTACCATAAAATTAAGTTTAGCTTTTTGAACCAAAAGCTACTGTCATTTTAGATAATTTGGCGGAGCAGAGGAACCACAGTCTGTCTCCAAAGTACTCAGTTCAAGCAGCAGCCAGAGAGAGACAGTAACTGGTGCTGGAGATCGTAAGCAAGATGTCAAGGCAGTAATCAGACTTTAAAGTGCTCAACACAGGGAGCTCTCTTCTCTGCAGAGACCGAAGAAAAGATAGGGGGTTGGGGCAGAGAAGAAGAAAACACTTTGTGTACAAAAAGCAGTGTCAAGATTCCAAAACAGGAACTTTGGAATTACCCTTCCGCAAAAGTAAAAAGGCCATAAAAACCCCAAATAATTTACTGCTGTGGTTTTTTGGTTTACTTGATGTGATGGAAGCAAATAAGGAGAAGAGGAAGAAATCAATGAGAGAAATGAATCTGTATTTTAGGACATGGGAGGAAAGGAACTATCAGGTTATCTGCAACTTTATGTTATAAAAGTAGCTGACACCTCACAACACTACAAAACTAATCATCTCACCTCTTGATTTCACAAGAAGAAGAAACTGAGGCTTGCAGGAGGCGGGGTAACATTCTCAAGGTCACAGAACTTGAACACGAGGAGCTGGGATGCTCAGGGAGGTTTTCCCGACTCCCGTGCTCATTCCTTTATACCTCCTAATTATGCAACGCTCTGTTTTAGAAGATGGGAAGGAAGAGTCGCTGCAGATTTTAAATCGTCTCCAAACCCACCTAACCCAGAAGAAATCTTAGCAAGTTTATACTAAAAAGCAGATGATATTACTAAAATCATAAAAGAAAAAGTCCGCTACTGCCCAGTTCACAAATGTTACTATAAAAGAAATCAATGCCTGCATAACATCTTAGGCGTCAGTAATGCACATATCCAAACACTGCTCTTATTCTACTTCACATGCTAAAAGAAGCCCAGCACCCTTCCTAATTTTGTATCTTAAACATGATTATGATGAAACACCCTTTCCTGATCCTTCCCAGCTGCTGATCTACACTGTAAAAGAAACTCCATCTGGTTTTTTCATGTTTGGTTTTTGTCATATAGTACAAGAATGGATAAGCTAACTCAGAGATTCTTTCAGAGAAGTATTTTCCAAAATCTTCAAAGGTAAGAGCCTCACACATTTCTGTGAAGGAGACTGTCAGACAGTTTTGCACATGTGTGTGGAGGCAGTCTCATGGCCGTGCACACCCTCAGGACTGCCCATGACATCTGAAAGTCCATGTATATGCTGATGCCCAAGTTTAAGAACACAGATCGAGATGTGAGTCCAAAATGAAGAAAAAGAAGGCAGATGAAAATGGAATGGTACCGGTGAAAAAACATTCTTTGGATTTGCACAAACCCAAGCTTTATTTCACAGAGAAAGAAAAATTGCTTTCCACATTAAAATACTTAACCAGGTAGGTAGAAGAGTCAGGTAGGAATGCTTTAAACTTTTCCAGGTTATTTGTCTTGTCCTCCCAAAGCCTTTGCTTTTCCCAAACTTGGATTATTTTGCAGTATGCTTGGGCCATCGGGTTTAGTTTCACTCCTTTCAAGTTCAGGAAGCAAACCTGCTGAGTAAACTTTTGTCTACAATAAATAAGACTCCTCAACACCCACCTGATCTTCACGGAGATACCCCTCAAACAAAAATGTTTAAAGACATTTTCTCTGCTCTTCTAAGTGAGCACGTGCCTATCCATTTTCCCCCCTCCACATTCCTCCAACTCTAAGGAAGTTCCATCAGAGGGCCAGACAGGTAGCAATTGTCACTCTTTGCTGAAAATCTTCTTAATCTCCCTTCTCCCCTGCCCCAAACAATTCTCTCTCTGATAAACCAGATAGAAGCCCAAAGGTGAAAAGAGGAAATGTCATGGCACTTTTATAAATGTAGGGGTTGCTGAAAACAAACAAACAAGGAAAAGCGTTGCTCTATACCTGCCATAAATATCTGGTACGGATGCACAGATTATGCTTTTTGAAAAGAAAGTGAAAATGTCAGTAGCTCAGTTGTGTCTGACTCTTTGCGACCCCATGGACTGCAGCCAGCGTTCTCTGTCCATGGAATTCTCTAGGCAAGGATACTGGAGTGGGTTGCCATCTCCTTCTCCAGGTGATCTTCCCAGGGATCAAACCCGGGTCTCCTGCATTACAGGCAGATTCTTTACCATCTGAGCCACCAGGGAAGCCTTGGTGAAAACTTTTTGAAAACTGGCATCTAATTATCAAATTAAGTCCTATCAAACCCATGGAAAATGCATTTATTAAAATCAGTTTATTTACAGACTCTGCTCTAAAATTAAGGTAACTGTTAAAGCAGTAAAAATCTGGAACCTGGTAATTGTCCTTGGCACAAAATGAATCACATCTGTAGCTGATAATAAATTCGTCTAAAGAATTTCATCACGAGAAAAAGTTCTCAGAGAAAACCGAAGGTCTCTTGGGTAAGAAAATTAAATACAATCTTCTTCAACTAATTCAAAACACTAATGTCAGTTTGCTCCAGTCTATTTGAGAAGAACTTACAAAGGCAGGAAAAAAAAAGGACAAATAATGACTAAAGAAATCTAATAATTATTTTAATTAATGACAGTTTGGGAGCAGGAAACAAATAGGTGGCAGGAGGTTAGAGTCTCCAGGGTGAGTGACACCAGCCGTGGATCAAGGCAAATACCCACCGAGAAACAGCACTTACTACAGGCACATTCCCAAAATTCTCACAGAACTCCGTCCTGGTGGGCAGAGGATGGATCAAGTGTGCCAAGATATGGAGCCCTGGGGGGTTGAGAGGGGCCTAGGGCACTATAGCCTCAGGCAAGTCAGCACCAGCAAAGAGTGGGTTTGTCTGTAATATCACATAGTATCATCTATTATGAACACCAGGCTGTGAAAAAGCTTGGGAAGCACTACCTAAGACCATCTCTCGATCTAATCTACACAGACCCAGATCACTTTACCCTTCTTCATTTGTCAATAGTTCAAGATGGGCATAAAGATAATAAGCATAAATCTTTTCTTTATGTAAATAAACAAAGCACAAATGGATAAAGCTTTAAGTCTCTAACTACTAGACAGGAGATATATATGATCAGATCTTAGAAATCATTAAGCATGTAAAACAAAAAAACTGTAGGAGAACCTGAGTCTTCAGAGATGAACTATACAGGATATGTAAAGCACTATTTGTTTTAATATAGTATAGGTAAAGAAGTGTTATACACTATACTCTTTTATTGAGCCCTTTGGGGCGGTCTCAAAACCCCTTATGATACAAGATGATCTAGTACTCCAGAAAAGGGGAAAACACTATCCTGGGATTATGAGTTAATTATAGAACTCTTTGTTTCCCACACTAATAAATTGTGGAAGTCTGGCCAGAATTCTGATAGAACAGCTGGAAAATTTGTTACCAAAGAGCACTCATCAAATTCTGGTTGGGAGAGGAAAGTCTGACATAGAAAATCCTACAAGACATAAAGTCCTTTCCTTGGTCTTCTCTCAGTGGGGGTGTGGTGTGGTGCTGGAGCTGGACAACAGAGAGCTGTCATTACTGTGTCATATGTTTATACATTTTATAAACAATACTGTGTCATTCTGAACACTGACAAAATTGACCTGTCCACAAAATCAACCTCTCTTTTTTTTTTGACATTTTTATGGAGTCCAGTATGTTTCTCCTTCAGGGTTGTGTTATCTATTAGGTGAGTCTTCATCCAGGTTTGCCATTCTTGGCAATCCTGTCTATACAAGGAAGTGTATAGATCTGCTTAAATGCCAATTATATAAAACATCAAATTCTTGTGTAGAGAAGGAAAATTAAAAGTTTCTAATTAATCAAAAGGGAAACACTGGCTGTTTCTCTTATTTTGAAGGACTACAAATAGAAGTAAAATAGTACACAGAACACATTTCCTTGAGACTGCTGACACAAATTAAGTAGAAGATGCCTTTTAATACAGCATGTTGCAGAGTTAAATGATACTAGAAAATGAATAAACTATTAAACTGGACAAGACGTTCTTTGACTCCTCATTCTTCAGTGATTTATGAAGTCTGAAGGAGGATCTGATAGGCTCCTCATGAGATCAGTCAGACCTGTCAATCTTAAAGGAAATCAGTCCTGAATATTCACTGGAAGGACTGATGCTGAAGTTGAAGCTCCAATACTTTGGCCACCTGATGTGAAGAAGTGACTCCTTAGGAAAAGACCCTAATGCTGGGAAAGGCTGAAGGCAGGATGAGATGGTTGGATGGCATCACTGACTTGATGGACTAGAGTTTGAGCAAGCTCTGGGAGTTGGTGATGGACAGGGAAGCCTGGCATGCTACAGTCCATGGGGTCACAAAGAGTCAGACATGACTGAGTGAATGAACTGAACTGAACTGAGATCGCTGTCAAATATATAACTATAGGAAAAGACACTCACTATAGGCTTTGAAATAGGATTCCTACAGTAAACATTATTTCAAAGAAGAGAATGTTGAATAGAAAATCTAAAGAATTGCTCCTGAACTAAGAGTCTACTGGTTAAATTTATAAACTGTTCTTTGAAAAAAGACTGGAAATGAGAACAGAAACGAGGTGATAAGCACACCAGAATTTGTCTTCTAAGGGAGAGTAATGACTGGACTTTTGATAAAATACAGTGACAAACTCCAACAAATAACTTTTACTTCAAAGCAGAGTGTGTTCTACAAAATAGACCCAGGAAACAGGTCATATTCATTAACAGTATAACAACCAAAACAAATTATATTCATTAGAGTTTTAGATTACCAGTATTTTAAGCATCCACAGTAAATCTGCTACCTCTACTGAATTCAAGACATAGCTATTTTTAGTAAGTCTGAAAAAGGATCATCTCAAGTTTTAAAGAAGCAGACAAAATCTGTACTTCTTTCATCAAATCTAAAAGAAAACATATTTATATTCTGAAATTCCAAATTAATTAGAAAAAACTATTAACAAAAACAAAAGCAAGAGAAGCTGGCATGGAATAGGCTATGATAGTAAGTCCCAAAAAGAGTATACTAGAATAAAATATAATAAAAGGTAAAGCAAAATTAACAAATACATGTTCACCAAACACCTACTATGTGCCATATATTGTTCTAACCCTAGGAATATAATGATCTGCCCACCCACATGGCACCAAGGAGCCCCCTTACTCCAGTTTGCTCACTGGAGAGTCTAGAAATAGCTGAAAAAAGAGTATCAGAGGTAACAGAAGTGTTGAGAAAATAGGACCCACAAGAAAATGTTAAAATAACAATATCAACTAAGTTTGGTTCACTTAGACAAGAGAAGACAGAACAGTAACTTTATAATCTTCAAGGAAACAGAGGATGTTGACCAGCTGTTCTCTAATTCCTTGAGGACTTGAATAAAGGATGTGGGCTCTAGGCATGAGAATGTAGGCTAAAAGTAAAGGGGAAAAAAGGTCTGATGATAGTAAGAGTTTTTATAAACAGAAATGAGCTTTTTAGGGAGGTTGTAAAATCTTCTGTTAAAAGTCTAATTTTCATATAAGAGAGCTGAGTCGTAGTCCTCAAGTCAGCAAGAAGATGGGCTCTGGACAACAATATTGAGACACTAAGCAAAAAGAATCTGCCTGCAATGCAGGAGACCCTGGTTTGATTCCTGGGTCGGGGAAGACCCCCTGGAGAGGGGATAGGCTACCCACTCCAGTATTCATGGGCTTCCCTGGTGGCACAAATGGTAAAGACTCTACCTGCAATGTGGGAGACCTGGGTTTGATCCCTGAGTTGGGAAGATCCCCTGGAGAAGGGCATGGCAACCCAATCCGGTATTCTTGCCTGGAGAACCCCCATGGACAGAAGAGTCTGGCGGGCTACAGTCCGGGGCATCACAAAGAGTCGGACACAACCGAGTGACTAAGCACAAAGCCAAGTTAAAATATGCCTGATGCCCCAGCTAATGAAGCAAAAGCCAGCAGCTGTGCCTGTGGCAGTTACATGAAGGGAACCTATCACCAGCATGGGAGAGGGGACTTGCACTGGGACCAAAGAGATTAATTTATTTCCTATAATATGAATGTCCCTGCAAATGTGCGGTGATCTTAGACAATTCCTCCTAGGCACATCTGCTGCAATTTGTACTGTTTAATTATTTATTTCATACAGTGTTTTCCATCATTGTTAACCATTTTTTAATTAAAAAAATTTCCTGGTGCTGGGTGAAACAGAGGGATCACATTCCACCCAGTCTCTCTCTCTGAATGCAGTTGTAAAACCTAAATTTGAGGATTTTGAAAAGTAAATAGGAGTAGGTGGACTGGGAAATTAGTCTAGAACTCAAACTACTACTGAAGCAGCATCAAGTTTACTACTTCCCCCAACTCTTGAACTTCACCCTACTTCCTGGCCCCCTAAAAAACTGTGATGAACAAAATATCAAAATTTTAAATTAAGACAGCCTCAGTTCAACTTACTTTTCCTTTTGTCTCAATATGGCTTGACATAGCACTGTCACTGTTTCCATTTTTATTTAGAGTATTGGAATTTTACTCATCATGAATTTTTTGCATTAATTTTATTTTTTATAATGTTGCATTAAAATGTTAATTTGTTTTGATTACTGAGTTTTTTGACACCTTCTTCTATTTTGTGTTTGAGTCTGACTCTAGTCCTGGGCCTGCCTCAACCTATAGCTCACTCTATAACACAAAAATTAGCTCAAAATAAACCACACACCCAAAAAGAACCACAGTAAACCATAAAACTTTTAGAAGAAAACACAGAAGAAAATCTGCATGAGCTGGGGTCAGTCAAGGAGTTCCTAGACGTGACAGCAAAACTACATTCTATAAATGAAGAAAAACTGATAATTTAGACTTTATCAAAATCAGTTTCCTTTGAGGGGTTCTATTAAGAACAAGAAAAAACCACCAACAGACCAGGAGAATTTATCCCAAGAACTTGGTATCTAAAATATATAAAAGACTCTCAAAATTGACACTAAGAAACAAACCTGATTTAAAACTGGGCAAAACAAATCAAAACCACAATGAGGTACCATTACACGCCAGTCAGGATGGCTGCTATCCAAAAGTCTACAAGCAATAAATGCTGGAGAGGCTGTGGAGAAAAGGGAACCTTCTTCCACTGTTGGTGGGAATGCAAACTAGTACAGCCACTATGGAAAACAGTGTGGAGATTTCTTAAAAAACTGGAACTAGAACTGCCATATGACCCAGCAATCCCACTTCTGGGCATACACACTGAGGAAACCAGATCTGAAAGAGACACGTGCACCCCAATGTTCATCGCAGCACTGTTTATAATAGCCAGGACATGGAAGCAACCTAGATGCCCATCAGCAGATGAATGGATAAGGAAGCTGTGGTACATATACACCATGGAATATTACTCAGCCGTTAAAAAGAATTCATTTGAATTAGTCCTAATGAGATGGATGAAACTGGAGCCCCTTATACAGAGTGAAGTAAGCCAGAAAGATAAAGAACATTACAGCATACTAACACATATATATGGAATTTAGAAAGAAGGTAACGATAACCCTATATGCAAAACGGAAAAAGAGACACAGAAATACAGAACAGACTTTTGAACTCTGTGGGAGAAGGTGAGGGTGGGATATTTCAAAAGAACAGCATGTATACTATTTATGGTGAAACAGATCACCAGCCCAGGTGGGATGCATGAGACAAATGCTCGGGCCTGGTGCACTGGGAAGACCCAGAGGAATCGGGTGGAGAGGGAGGTGGGAGCGGGGATCGGGATGGGGAATACGTGTAAATCTATGGCTGATTCATATCAATGTATGACAAAAAAAATAAATAAATAAATAAAAATTAAAAAAAAAAAAAAAAGAATTCATTTGAATCAGTTCTAATGAGATGGATGAAACTGGAGCCCATTATACAGAGTGAAGTAAGCCAGAAAGATAAAGAACATTACAGCATACTAACACATATATATGGAATTTAGAAAGATGGTAATGATAACCCTATATGCAAAACAGAAAAAGAGACACAGAAGTACAGAACAGACTTTTGAACTCTGTGGGAGAAGGTGAGGGTGGGATGTTTCGAAAGAACAGCATGTGTATTATCTATGGTGAAACAGATCACCAGCCCAGGTGGGATGCATGAGACAAGTGCTCGGGCCGGGTGCACTAGGAAGACCCAGAGAGATCGGGTGGAGAGGGAGGTGGGAGGGGGGATCGGGATGGGGAATACGTGTAACTCTATGGCTGATTCATATCAACGTATGACAAAACCCACTGAAATGTTGTGAAGTAATTAGCTTCCAACTAATAAAAAAAAAAAACAAAAAACATAAAACTGGGCAAAAGACTTGAACAGGCACTTCGCCTAGGATGATATAATCATAGAAAACGAACACATGAAGATATTCAAGTCTCCCACATTGCAGGTGGATTCTTCACCGACTGAGCCACCAGGGAAGCCCATGAATACTGGAGTGGGTAGCCTATCCCTTCTCCAGGGGATCTTCCTGACCCAGGAATTGAACCAGGGTTTCCTGCATTGCAGGCAGATTCTTTACCAGCTGAGCTACCAGGGAAGCCCTCACTGGTCATTAGGAAAACAAATTATACCTACAATGAGAAAGCGTTTCAAACACCTGTTTGAATGTATAAGATAAAAATGTTACAGTACAAAGTTGGTGAGGATGCAGAGCAAGTAAAACCACATATACTGTTGGTGGGAACGCAAAATAATACTGCTTATCTGAAGACGGCTTGGAAGTTTCTTATAAAAATAAACATTCATTCACCATATGACCCAGCAAGCCTATTAGGTATTTGCCCTGGAGAAATGAAAAATTATGTTCACACAATGAATGATTCTTATTGTTGTGGTTTAGTTGCTAAGTCAAGTCCAACTCTTTTGCAATCCCATGGACTGTAGCCTGCCAGGTTTCTCTGTCCATGGGATTTCCCAGGCAAGAATACTGGAGTGGTTGCCATTTCCTTCTCGAGGGGATCTTCCTGACCTAGGGATCTAACCTGTGTCTCTTGCATTACAGGCAGATATTTTAGGGCTGAGCCACCAGGGAAGCCCACAAATGAATGCTTACAACAGCTCTATCCAAAATCTCCCAAAATTAAAAATAATCAAATGTCCTTTAATAGATAAACAAACTGTGCTATATTCATACAGTGGAATACCACTCAGCAATAAAATGTAACAAGTCAGTGATACGCACAACTGACCTGGATGAATCTCAAAGGATGCTGCCGAAAGAAGTTGATCTAAAATGGCTACACACACTATGAGTTCATATACATGACATTCTTGAAAAGTCAACACTAAAGGGATGAAGAACAGACCAATGAATACCAGGGATAAGGAGAGGGAGAGGGGTAAGAGTGTGACTACAGAGGGATGGCACAAAGGAGTGTTTGGGGTGAGGGAACTGTTCTGTTTGTACTGATTGTACAAACTGATTGTACTGATGGGATTACAGGAACCTATAGGGGCCAAAAATAACTTTAAAAATAATAATCAGTACTACTAAACTTGTTCCTTTCATTTTCCTTATGTAAAACATTTTAAAATTTGATAAGGTAGATACTGGGCTTCTCTAGTGGCTCAGTAAGTAAAGAATCCACCTGCAATGCAGGAGACGCAGGTTCAATCCCTGGGTAGGAAATGGCAACCCACTCCAGTATTCTTGCCTGGAAAATTCCAAGGACAGACAGCTTGGTGGGCTACAGTCCGTAGCAAATAATCAGGCATGACTGAGCGACTAAACCACCACCACCGTTAAGGCAGACATTAACAGTTAAACCACCATGAAATTGGTGATTTCTTTCCTTTCTACTCTCATATGCCTACAGATGAACACTCAACTGCACTCTTTAAATCCTAAGAACTACTGTCCTGGAACATCCATAGCATAATACCACTAGGTGCAATGAGAAGTAATTTAATCACACCTTACAGACACCAGTCTGGTGTCCTGTACACTGTGAGGTTAACTTAGCAGGAGATTCTAGCTGAGTTTCAGTCACTGTTTAAATTGAACTCTGGTTTGTATGCTGCCTCCTTCAGGAAATTTCAAGAAAGGGTTTAGTAAGTCAAATCACAAAAGTAGTAAAATTGCAATATTGTTTTTCCATCCGAGCCCAATGGTATCTCTTTTCATCACTAATTAAAGAAAATATTCTTACAGAAAGTAGCACTGACTGATCATTGTGCTTTACAGTAAAGCATTATCCTAGTTACCAGGCTGAAGTTAGCTCAGGACCTGGGAAAAAGGCAGTACTGGAAAAAGAACCATGTAATTGCTGTGCTGGCAAATTGACACTAAAACTCCATCATCCTCTATTGACTCCCAGGTTCCCTTTCAAATATTAATATACCTCAGAAGGCCAGGAAATACACAGTGCACACACACGCTTTTTTGTTCCCAGTGAGCAAATGCTCAATAAACCTAGGTTGAGTATACTGTCTTATCATTTGGCAATAGGAGAAGAGACACATTTTACTAAATACAAACATACTGATCAGGATCCATCTAGGATTTACATTGTTTAATCTTCCCAAGAAAGTGAATTTCATTAAGCTGATACTGCTTTATTCAAAATAATACATAATTCAAAGCAACTGCTATTTCCTAGCCAACCAAGCAGCCTCATTGCTCTTTAATAAAAATCAGATAATGGAAAGCTAGTTTAACCCAAAGTCCATTTTTTTCCATTCCCTTGTGCTTCACATTAAAAAAGATTTCACTGTATTTTAGAAAGCAGATAAATGCCAAATATAGTCTTTCTTTCATTTTCAGTTGGCATTTGCACTGCCTATAGATCAAGTTCCCTCTGTGTACTATTTTCCTTAAGTTCCTGACTGGGCAAAGAGACCACTTGACTTGTCTATTTCTAGAAAACATTTAAAGAGGTGCGATTCGGCCTGAGCTGGGACTAGTAAGACAGATCATTAGTCTATTTCCAGTACAAAACGGAAGAACAGAGGAGTTCTTCAGCTCCTTCAGAGACAAGCGTTCACAGGTACAGCTTCATTAATTCATTAAGTTCGAAGTAAATTCCCAAACTAGCTATACCTGTATTCAAGTATGAGAACAAAGACACATTCCAAAGCCAATTCTGAGGACTCTGTGGAATATCCATTCATTTGAATGGCCTTTCTGCTTTCCTTCACATGTACAAATAACATGGGGTAACTGCAGTGTGAAGAGTCAGCATGTCCCTTACACTTAATAAGATAAACAGATCCATGAAGGGCCTATTACTTCATGGCCCCATTATATCCATTTATCTCTCTCTTCAATCTCTTTGGATTTAAGAAAACAATATTCTCTTCTAATAAGAAGACAAAAACTTTTATATGAAATGGAAGTGGTAATCATTTCATTTTATATGTTACATGTCATATTATATATTAACACATATAGCAATTTTCTGGACATCAAAATTTATTAATGTAAATGTCATATTTGGTATAGTCTATGGGTAATATGATAAGATATGATAATTTCTCAGTGATCCCTTCTGTATTGTTATACTACTTTTATAATCAGAAAAACTCAAAATAAAAAAAAGCTAATTTGAGGTTTCCCTGGTGGCTCAATGGTAAAGAATCTGCCTGCCAATGCATGAGATAAGGATTCGATCCCTGATCTGGAAAGATCCCACATGCCATGGAGCAACTAAGTCCATGTGCCATTAACTACTGAGCTTGTGCTCTAAAGTCAGGGAGCTGCAACTACTGAAGGCGGCACCCTAGAGCCTGTGCTCTGCAACAGTGGAAGCCACTGCAATGAGAGGTCCACGCCCCCACCGCAACTAGAGAGTAGCCCCCGCTCCCCACTTGCCAGCAACAAAGATCCAGCACAGCCAAAAATAAATAAATAATATTATATATAGAAAAGGCTAATCTGATATAGTCCTCATTGCAATGTATATAGGAAGAATGTATGTACATACCAAGAATCAGATCTTACAAGGTAAAGAAAAATAATGTGAACTCAAGTTCTCTTCAGAACTTCACCTAAATTAAAGGAAACACAGCTGGTATTTTTATGGAAATTTTTGTTTTCTTAAAGCAATCTCTTTTTTTACACAACATGGACCTTACCTTCTTATGCAGTAGGCTATCTTTATAAGTCAGATAAATAGGTCTGAAATAAGAAACTTTCCCACCTTTTGGTAAATATATAAACTATTACTTAATTAAGATACTTTTAACAATAATTCTGTATTTTGCAACCATGATAATTAAGGGGTAGAGATTATAGCCTGTAGATAGGTAGGCATTAAGTAAGTATGTAGAATCCAAATTTCATCTCTCTGAGGAAAAGAAGATTCCAGAGAACAAACAAGGGTAGAAAGAAACAAAACTCTAAGATAATCCCTGTTCTTTGCCATCTAGTCTCTTCAATGATTAAAATATGCTCCTAAAGATAATCAAATATTCTTTTAAATAATCACAAATGAATTTTTGTCTTCCTTAAAAGGCCTTTACTATAACCTTTCTTATATAGGTACTAGGATTCTCAATCAACTTTGAAATGCCTAAGGCAGTCTAGTTGAAAATACCAAATCTAATTTCTCTAACCTTCCCTTCTGTTCAGCAGCCAAATGCTAGCTCAGCTGTGCTAGATGCTATAGCTATGTTTTAAAAATAGAGGTTTAGTTTTTCTCTTTCTTTTCCTCACTTTGTTTGCTCAGTGTTCATAGACACTGAGGTTCCTCAAAAAACTACTTAAGCAAACAAACAAACTAGAGGAAAAGTCAGGATCAAGTGGGAAATTTCTGACTTTTTTCTCCCTTACTTAAGGGAAGGTCTTCTATCTTTTAAATTATTGTTCAAAGTAACTGAGGAAAAGAGGCCCCACTTCAATAATGCCAGCTCAAACCAGCTTTATTTCAATATGTTTGGGTGAAAGAGTGTCAGTGGTAATATGCTAACACAATTGCATACACCATGTCCCTTGATTTATTTATATGAGGGAAAAAGGAAATTCTGTTAGTTATTCTGCAACAAAGTATAGTAGTTTGATGAAAAATCACTAAGCTAATAATAGTTTAAAATGTATTTCAGAGCATTTCCCAAAATACTTGGAATTTTGAAAAGACTTAAAATTTCCTGTTTCTTCTAAACATAATTACTTAAAAAAAAAGTGATAGGTCATCTCAAATTACATTTTATCCATCCCTTTTCTCCAACGCTTTTTCCCCACATAAAATAGAGTAATGAATGCTTTTTACACAATATATAAAAATTCTAGGGTCCCCTCTTACATAAACACAAAAGTGAGCTTATAAACTCAAGATCAAATTATATTCTGGAATTTATCTTAAAAAAGAGGCTATGCACATTACTCAAATTACAAAGAATTGGATGATAAATGAGGATATGCGTTTTTTTCAACTTGAACAAGCAAAATTAGACTACAGAGGAAACATCTAAAAATAATTTCAGCAAAACTGTAAAATGTCTATAACAGCATAGGGTAAAATTAGTAAATATAAGACACTTGTCATCTGCTAGTTGAAGAGCATTGAGATTCTCTACACTGAACAGAAAAAGAAAAATTTTCAAAAAATATGACAATGCAGTGTGTAACTAAAACATTTTAAAAAAATTTGTTTCAAAAATAAATATGGAAAATATAATTGTTATTTCTTTTTAAAGATATTTACTGTGAAGATTACAGGACAGTTTTTAGTTATTAGGAAATAAATTATACAGATTGTTAACATTCTCTAACTGAAAACAGTGTTTGGTTCCCTATATACGTTGTGAGCTTGGCATTCCAGCATATAACTATCGAGGGATTTATTTCGGAGAAGGCAATGGCAACCCACTCCAGCACTCTTGCCTGGGAAATCCCATGGACGGCGGAGCCTGGTAGGCTACAGTCCATGGGGTTGCGAAGAG
This sequence comes from Cervus elaphus, assembly GCF_910594005.1. Lineage (NCBI taxonomy): Eukaryota > Metazoa > Chordata > Mammalia > Artiodactyla > Cervidae > Cervus > Cervus elaphus. Next base: position 38,855,136 of record NC_057839.1, read on the forward strand.
TCGGACACGACTAAGCGACTTGACTTCACTTTCACTTTTCACTTTCATGCACTGGAGAAGGAAATGTCAACCTGCTCCAGTATTCTTGCCTGGAGAATCCCCGGGACTGGAGCCTGGTGGGCTGCCGTCTATGGGGTTGCACAGAGTCAGACACATGAATTAGCAGCAGGGATTTATTTAGTTTTTAAAAAGATTGTGAGAAAATCATACTTCATTGAAGTAAATGGCTTCAGGACAAACCTAACACAACCACTGCCTGTGCCAGGTCAAAAAAGCAAACAACTAAATGCAGATGTTAAGAATATGAAATGCTGTCTTCTATCTAAATTAAAACTCAAGAGAGTAGTAAGTACCTTATTTTACCAGTGTGTGGCATTTCCAAAGAAATGAAAATTCTGGTGTTTTTGTTCCTTAATACTTACATTGACATTTCTTACAACAGGGATTTGAGAACCAGGTTTTTATTTTATTAAATTAATTTTTATTAGACTATAATTGCTTTACAATGTAATGTTACTTTCTGCTGTACAGCAAAGTGAATCAGCTATCTGGACACATAGATACTCTCTTTTCTGGATTTCCTTCCAATTTCAGTCACCACAGAGTACTGAGTAGAGTTAGAGCTATAGAGCAGGTTGCCATTAGTTATCTATTTTATACATGGTAGTGTTACATCCAAAAAGCAACAGAGTTCCAGAAAAACATCTATTTCTGCTTTATTGACTACGCCAAAGCCTTTGACTGTGTGGATCACAATAAACTGTGGAAAATTCTGAAAGAGATGGGAATACCGGACCACCTGACCTGCCTCTTGAGAAACCTATATGCAGGTCAGGAAGCAACAGTTAGAACTGGACATGGTACAACAGACTGGTTCCAAGTAGGAAAAGGAGTACATCAAGGCTGTAAATTGTCACCCTGCTTATTTCACTTATATGCAGAATACATCATGAGAAACGCTGGGCTGGAAGAAGCACAAGCTGGAGTCAAGACTGCTGGGAGAAATATCAATAACCTCAGATATGCAGATGACACCACCTTTATGGCAGAAAGTGAAGAGGAACTAAAAGGCCTCTTGATGAAAGTGAAAGAGGAGAGTGAGAAAGTTGGCTTAAAGCTCAACATTCAGAAAACTAAGATCATGGCATCTGGTCCCATCACTTCAAGGCAAACAGACGGGGAAACAGTGGAAACAGTGTCAGACTTTATTTTTTTGGGCTCCAAAATCACTGCAGATGGTGACTGCAGCCATGAAATTAAAAGACGCTTACTCCTTGGAAGGAAAGTTATGACCAAGCTAGATAGCATATTAAAAAGCAGAGGCATTACTTTGCCAACAAAGGTCCGTCTAGTCAAGGCTATGGTTTTTCCAGTGGTCATGTAGGGATGCGAGAGTTGGACTGTGAAGAAAGCTGAGCACCAAAGAATTGATGCTTTTGAACTGTGGTGTTGGAGAAGACTCTTGAGAGTCCCTTGGACTTCAAGGAGATCCAACCAGTCCATCCTAGAGGAGATCAGTCCTGGGTGTTCATTGGAAGGACTGATGCTGAAGCTGAAACTCCAATACTTTGGCCACCTCATGCGAAGAGTTGACTCATTGGAAAAGACCCTGATGCTGGGAGGGATTGGGGGCAGAAGGAGAAGGGGACAACAGAGGATGAGATGGCTGGATAGCATCACCGACTCGATGGACATGAGTTTGAGTAAACTCCGGGAGTTGGTGATGGACAGGGAGGCCTGGCGTGCTGCAGTTCATGGAGTCGCAAAGAGTCGGACACGACTGAGCAACTGAACTGAAATGAACTGAAATCTCAATTTCCCAATTCATTCCACCCCCTCAACATCATGGTATCCATACCTGGTTTTTAATGACAAAAATACAATTAAATAAAAGAGGTGGGTTTTGGCCCCTCTAGCGAAGTGTCCAGCCTCTTTATCCATCCCAAGGAATGAATTTGTTAATCTTCTTACATTCCAAGAAGATTTAAAACTTGAGAAAAAAGATCAAAGGGGCAGTTTAAAGTCCCTTAGCAGACCATTTTACAATATAAACAGAAAACAATGCTGTCTGATGTTAACAACCAAAAAAACAAAAACAAAAACAAACCCAGACAAATCCTAAATCAGTAATTTAAAAGGCCACTTTAATGTGTATGGCTTTTTCCCTATTTGAAGCTCTCTTTTCATCCATCTATTAAAATGGATCTCAAAATCTGTTATCTGACTTTCTGAAGATAATTCAATATATGGTAAATTCTATTTCCTTAATGAACTCACTCTTCTGTTTGTTTCTTTTCACTTGCTCATCCCTGAAACACTCTGGTTTCCCAGGGCTCATCTCCTCTAACCTTTATGCCCTTTCCTGTGATCAAACTAATCATCAACCAACATTTCAACTGTGAACCATAAATACTTCTCCCCAAAACTGTGCTTTTTTTCTTCTAAAGCACCAAAGTTATCTACTCATCTGTCTACTGAACATCTCCACCCAGACATCCTAAAGGTACTTTAAATTCAACATACCACTGACAGACTCAAGTGTTTTCTTCTAAAACCTTTTTTTAAATCATAGGGAACATTGATCCAGTCTCCTAAATTATACACATACAAATAAATACTATATCTTGGAAATCTCACCTTCATACTTCAATAAAAATTAACTTCTAAAACCTGGTTCTGAATGTGTTATTCCTTTGCTTTAAAAAAAAAAAAAAAAGGCCATAAGATAAAGTCACTTTCTTATTATGATATGCTGCTGCTGCTGCTAAGTCGTTTCAGTCGTGTCCGACTCTGCGTGACCCCATAGACGGCAGCCCACCAGGCTCCCCTGTCCCTGGGATTCTCCAGGCAAGAGCACTGGAGTGGGTTGCCATTTCCTTCTCCAGCGCGTGCAAGTGAAGTCGCTCAGTCATGTCCGACTCTTAGCGACCCCATGGACAGAAGCCTACCAGGCTGCTCTGTCCATGGGATTTTCCAGGCAAAAGAGTACTGGAGTGGGGTGGTATTGCCTTCTCTGTATCATGGTATACAAGGTCAGTTTACCTTTCCATCTCCAGATACTTCTCTCCTGCCTTACTCCTCAGACACACCTGCGCTCTACAACATCCATTACTCACACTTCCCAACTATACCATTCATTGATTCAATAAACAAGCGCCATCTATGTGCTAGGCACTGTTCTAAGCACTGGGGGTATTGCAGTGAACAAAACAAAATTTCTGCCCTCATGGGCTTACATCCTAGTGGAACTAGACATATAAAAAACAAATATATAATAGGTGAAGTGGCGGTAAGTGCTATGGAGAAAGAGATCTAGCTAGAAAAGCAGTTCAGAGCAACACAACAAACAGCATGATCTATACACTTAAGACATCCAATCCACATGTCTTTAAAAACAATCATATTTCTATATCCCTTAATTTATTTACATTTACATTTCAATTTTATTTAAAAAATATAACCCCATGAATAATATCGAGAGGCACAGTCATTAGCAGCCATTAAAAAAATAAACATCTTACTTCTGGAGTGACCAATAATAATAATTTAATTTTTTGAGATTAAAGTTGAAGACTTAATTAAGTTAAGACTTAATTTAAGTTCAGGTTTGATGCATGAGACAAGGCACTCAGGGCCAGTACACTGGGATGACCCTGAAGGATGGGATGGGGAGAGAGGTGGGAGAGGGGTTCAGGATGGGGAACATGTACACCCATGGCTGATTCATGTCAATGTATGGCAAAAACCACTATGATATTGTAAAGTAATTAGCCTCCAATTAAAATAAATAAATAAAATTTTTAAAAAAGAGTGTTTTTCTTTGATTCCAGTGTTTCAGTTGGCTTCTGGATGCACCCCAACAAAGTATTATTTTGTGCTGGCACATTTCAAATTATGTCATGAGATTAGAATCTATAAAACTTCGGCACTCATCTAGAATTAGTCTCATCATCAGTTCACTGTCTCTAACTAACTACACTATGGTTTCAAATTTAGGGTCTACAATTTAAGACTCCATAGTAATACTAGAATATTAGAGACAGGAACTTTTTGCTGGTGATTTAAAAACAGCGGTTCAATGGCCCGAATCATGTAAGTACATGGTATGTCTCAACTGTTTACAACGAGCTGAAACAACAGGAGAAACCTACAGAAGAGCAATGCTTAAGACAAAGGATATTACGAAAGGATCGGACAGTGAGCCAAAGAAAATCTGCATAGACATTAATTGGCCTGTTTCGTACTCAAAATATAACAATGATTTGCCTTCCCATCTAAATAATAATACGTACTTTAAAAGACTTTAAAGGAGCTCAGATTTTCCTCTGGGAATCTTCACTATTATTGTATTACATACGGCTGCAGTCTCTAGATATCAATGAATGAATGAATGAATGCCTGCATGCTCACATGCTGGTGTTTTACTACTTACATACGTATGTAAAAAAAAACTTAAGGGGGTGGGGATTTGGGAGTTAAATCTGAAGTGCTTTAAACTTCCAATAACTAAACAGAAATTAAACTCAGTGGAAGCCGCACCTTACCTCAATGACAACTCTGACAAGGAAAATTCTGTCAAAGATTTCAAATAATGATACGCTTCATCACCTTCTGAGGGTGTAACTTTTCACTCTGTCCATAACCCCTGAATCCTTACAAACACGCACACCGTGAGAAGCTTCCTTCTGTATGCTACATGATGATCTGCCTCTCCTCTCCTGAAATTGGTTGGCAGAGAAGGTAAACACCCCAGGCCCAGCTGAAATTCTGACTATGGTGTGCGCCCACAGGAAATACTGGGTCAGGAGAGGGGAAAGTGTAGGCAAGTCACTCTGCAATGTACTTACTAATAATTTCTGTGTTGGAGGAAAAAAAGCAGCTACCACTGCAGTGTAAGGGCAAGAGCTTATGTTCTGTTTCAAAACCAAAAGCAAAGATGGCTAAGAGGCAAGCTTCACTTTCTTCTCAAGGCTGGGAGGAAAGAAAGTACATACCGCATCTGTGATGTCTATTTCATACACCCTTTGGAAAGTCCTGCGCTCGAAGAAGACAAGCTTGCCGCTGCCACATCCTCTTTGGACAGATGTCCCAGTGACCACGAGTTTATCATCCGGACTGAAACAGCAGTCAGTCCTGCAGACAACACGAGTTCATAAGGTGAGGCTTCTGATCCCACAACAAAGGAGCAGCAATGAGCGAGTTAAACAAAACATAAACAACACCACTGTAATGAGAGACAACTCTTACACAGGGTGTATAATACATCAGGCACTTACATCAATATCCCCATTTTACTGAAGAGGAAACTGAGGTGGAAAGAAGTTAAATGAATCTTGTCCAAGATCACAAAACTAAGTGGTGCAGCTGGGGTTCGAATTTAGTCTGACTCCAGAATCTGTGTTCTAATTTCTAAATATTATAATATCTTTTACTGTAAATAGAGTGTGGGAAAAAAACTCAATATTGACATAGATCCTGTCTACACAAATAGACAGTGTATAACTAATGTCTAAGTGGTAATGATTTTGACCAGTTTGAGAACTATTTTCATCAGCACTACCTCTCAAATAATTTGAGTTTTGTCAAGTCAAGCACCGAGCAATGAGGAGCAGCCTGCACTGCTGGAACCTAACTGATGGCTATGATTCAATGGCTCTTGAGGATGAGAGGTCCGGCCATCTGACTGTGAATAACCTAAGCCAAAGACATTATGCAGTTAGCATTACTTGTAGCAGGCACTCGGCTCAAAACATTCATATTGGCTATAAATTCACATTTGTTTGTCCATCTGTTTAACAGATAAACATCATGGGCCACAGGCCATGCTGGAGTTAGTGCTCTGATATTATATAGCTTCCTCCATTTGCTGCTTCCATTACCATTGTGCTCTCCTTCCTGGTCATCATTTAATACAGATGTGAAATTTTATTTCAACCAAAATAGAAAATTTTGCTTAGGCACCAACTGTGGGACTTAGACATCAAATCCCAACTTCAGCTGCTTGCAGAAAAATCTTTAAAGCTTCAGTTAGCAGAATGGAGATTACAGCGTTCACCAGCCAGAGCAAGACGGTCTGAATAAGTGAAGGTTACCAAATTATTGATTGGAATGATGATAAGAAAAAAATTGAGGAAATAATACATAAAGGTTCAGTAACTATGAAAAATTGCTTTTATGGCTGCTGTTGTTCAGTCACTAAGTCATGTCTGGTTGTCTGATATCCCATGGCCTGCAGCACGCTAGGCTTCTCTGTCCTTCACTATCTCCTGGAGTTTGCTCAGACTCACGTCCATCGAGTTGGTGATGCTATACAACCATCTCGTCCTCTGTCACCCACTTCTCCTCTTGCCCTCAATCTTTCCCAGCATCAGGGTCTTTTCCAATGAATCAGCTCTTCACATCAGGTGGCCGAAATACTGGAGCTTCCTCTTCAGCATCAGTCTTTCTAATGAATACTCAGGGTTGATTTTCTTTAGGATTGACTGGCTTGATCTCCTTGCAGTCCAAGGAACCCTCAAGAGTCTTCTCCAGCAACACAGTGCAAAAGCATCAATTCTTTGGTGCTCAGCCTTCTTTATGGTCCAACTCTCACATCCATATATGACTAGTGGAAAAACCACTGCTTTGACTAGATGGACCTTTGTCAGCAAAAGGATGCCTCCACTTTTTATTATGCTGTCTAGGTCTGTCATAGTTTTTCTTCCAAGGAGCAAGCAACTCTTAATTTCATGGCTGCAGGCATTGTCTGCAGTGATTTTGGAGCCCAAGAAAATAAAATCTGTCACTATTTCCACTCTTTCCCCATCTATTTGCCATGAAGTGATGGGATCAGATGCCATGATTTTAGTTTTTTGAATGTTTAATGTTATGAGGATTCAAATTTTAAAATAAAGACAGGCCTACTCTGTCATCTATTAAAAGAACAATCCTTGAAAATGTTTTCACTATCCCAAGACCCTATGTGTGCATACAATGTATATATTCACACACACAAACACATGAACATACATCATTTCAACTTCAAAAATAAAATCTTAAATTCTGAAGAACATACAAAATGAAAGGAAAAATAAAATGCACCTTTCAAAAAACCTATTTCAATCATTCTCTAGTCCCTTTTCTAGATGATCTAAGACATATACCATAAGTTAACATGAAGATGAAGAAGTTACTTTACAATTCTCCTGTGCTTATCAAATATTAAAAAGATGCTACTTACATTGGGAACATTGTGGGAAGACCCGAGGCAGAAAAGAGTGGCTTATTAAACTGTCGGATGTCCCATAATTTTAATGTATCATCACCTGATAGAGGAATGAGAAGAAAAAAAAAGACAGAAAATAAATTTTGCCCAAAAAAAAGAACAAGTTCCATGTTTAGAATTTGCTAAACTTAGTATATAACTTTAAGCACAGGACAGGTGAGAGGAGGTGGGGGAGGGAGGGAGGGAGGGAGAAAGGAAAGAGGCAGGAGGGAAGGAAGAAGGAAGGGGATGCATATAACATGTTTTACTGTTTAACTGGGGAGCCTGAGAGCAGGAGTTGTGAGAACAGTAGAAAGGTACAGGATAATGAACTAGCCTCCTAGAAATTACTTTCCAGATTGATGTAGCATCTGTAGGCTAGGAGGAACCCTGGAGAATCTTCTCTAAAGAGTGACTGTCTGTGAAGCAGATGGTAGTTTCCCTGTGGTGTATTTGTGCAAAACTTGACTTCTTAAGAAGATATTAATTTAACAACTATCAGGACTGAAAATAGTGCAATTCACAACAGATTCTTTTTCCCACTTGTGTGTGGGTGAAACTATCCATTAACATTAATGAGGGTGAGCCATGTGATTCCATTCCCTGCAGGGTAACTCGATCTGTGCCTCTCATTCTTCACTTTGCTGGGGAGTACAGCTTTTCCAAGCCATTTAAAGTATAATGAATATTCTTTAAAGAATCACTTTTGAAATATTTCTATAAGGCTACTAACTAATTCCTGTCCATAATGAAAGCCAGAACTCTTATAGGTAATACATTTGCTATTCTTGCTCCCCAGTGTCCACAGCTAAGACCTGTCTCAATCCCTGGGGTCCAATAAGGAATTAGTATCAGATGCAAGTGAGGTGAGCGGAGAGGTCAATAAAAATCCTCATTCTTTCTCCTTAGATCCTACCTCTGAAATCCAACTTTTGGCAGGTGCACTAATCCACAACTGGCTAGAGAAGCACAACGTGCTTATACTGGAAGAAATTGGTAACATCCACGTTTTTGCTTTCAGCCTCTTTAAAAGAAGTTATCCATCCTCACAATCCTCAAACAAACAGAAAACATTAATCTGTATTAAACAGTTTAGCTAGCCTGGCAGGTTCTGCAGCTAGCAGGAGCACCTCACAACACCCTGGGGACTCTGCCGAACAGAGAAACATCCATCTGGCATATTCTATACATCCAGGAAAGAAAATGATGGACTACAGCAGACATGTTCTGCTGATGACATGTTACCCAATAGCTAGTATAGGGTGGAAGGGGAAAGGAAAGATTATCACTAAAATGTCTTTGACTGAAATGGAATTAATCTCATACTTATAAGGCAGTAATAGCCAACTGAGTAGGGCTGACCTATTTCAAACTCTACAGGAAGAATTTTTAAAGTATGCTCCTCTCTTATTCCCCTTGTCTCTCCCCACTCTACCCGGGAGATTTGGATGTACCACTCTAGAGATGGAAGAATGAGTTACTGTGAGAATTTTCAAGTAGTGCACTTACCATTTTAAAAACCTTCCTGGAGATTCAGATATACTCTTGGGCTAAAAATCACTGCTTGTAAGTAAAGAATATAGCGCGTGCATATGTGCTAAGCTACTTCAGTCGTGTCCGACTCTTTGTGACCCTATGGACCATAGTCCCCCAGGCTTCCTATCCATGGAATTCTCTAGGCAAGAATACTGGAGTGGGTTTGCCATGCCCTCCTCCAGGGGATCTTCCTGACCCAGGGATTGAACCTGCGTCACTTATGACTCCTGCCCTGGCAGGTGGGTTCTTTACCACTAATGCCACCTGGGAAACCCACAAAGAATAGAGTATATAGTATTAATTAAGAGTCATCTGAGGAATCAGATAGCAGGTTAGACAACAAGATCCTACTGTATAGCACAGGGAACTCTGCTGAATGTTATGTGGCAGCCTGGATGGGAGGGGAGTTTGGGGGAAAATTGATATATGTATATGTATGTTATCCACCTGATACTATATGTATATGTATGTTATCCACCTGATACTTGTTATCCACCTGAAACTATTACAACATTGCTAATCGGTTATATTCCAATACAAAGTAAAAAGTTTTTTAAAACAAAACAAAAAATAGGTTAGAACTGCCAAACCAAAATATATATATTTTTATGCAATCCATTTTGCCATGTATACCATAAATAGAAAATACATGTACATGTGCTCTGATTTTTAAAATTACATGAGGGTAAAATATATAAGGCTTCCTGGGAAGAAAGAACTGGAATGGACTCCCCAAGGGTAAAGGAACAAGGACCAGTTAAACTAAGTGGAAAGCCGTGCTACGTCTGTCTTCCTTGCTTTCACTAAACACTATCAGTTCAGTTCAGTTGCTCAGTCATGTCCAAACCTTTGCAACCTCATGGACAGCAGCACGCCAGGCCTCCCTGTCCATCACCAACCCCCAGAGTTTACTCAAACTCATGTCCATTGAGTCGGTGATGCCATCCAACCATCTCATCCTCTGCCGTCCCCTTCTCCTCCCGCCTTCGATCTTTCCCAGCACCAGGGTCTTTTCTTCTTTCAGGAAAGGAACTCTGTTGTGAGGTCCACAGTTTATACCAAGCACCTAGTACAATGCTTAGCTCAGAGTGGTGACTCAACATACAGAAGTTATGTGAAAATGAAAGATGTGAATAAACTATGTGAGAGAATAAATATAACATTGCTAGATTCATTTGGTCTATGGAATAAAGACTAAATCCTTTATGTGATATTTAAGGTCATCTATAACATGGCTCCAACCTACTGAAGCCTGATTCTCTCCTCTCCCCAAAAATAGGCCTACTAGAAGAGTCTCAGGCACACCCCACACTTCCCCCTAACGCTTTGTTCATAAGCTATCTTTACTATTCTCTTATTTCCTTGTATACCACTTATTCATTTGAGAAAGATTTAGCAAAAAGTTGGAAACAACCTACATTCAACCATGTAAGTGTGGATAAGTAAACTTGTCAATACAATATGATCACAGTGGATTACATAACTATTTAAAAAATAACATCCAGATATACAACTTTTATTAACTAAATTGAGTTAGTGTTCAAACTGAAAAAAAATCAATGGTCGGCAAATAGAAGAGCTTGAAATATCAGACCCAGAACTATAAAATAATATAGAAAGAATATAGAATATCATCTACACAATTCCATAATGTCAGAGGTCATCCTCGGAGGTTCCAAACACTGATGAAATTTGGAGGTAAAATTGAAACTTGGGCAAAAAAGTACATATTTTCTAAATTTTACCTGGTAATTTCCAATAAAATAATACTGCCATGCTGAAAATGCATTGTAATGAAAAAAACTAGACTGGCAAAGGCCATTAACAAAAGCACAGCTAGCTTTACTAAGTGCTAAGATATTAGTGTGATCTTTGTCAGCGCTAAATATGATCATTTTATATATAGAAATGCATCAAGAAGAAAGCTTTTAACCTACCTCCACGAGAAGCAAGGACAGTACCATCATAGGAAAAAGTCACGCAAGAAGTATCTGTGCCTGGGTCATGAGCTTGTTTATAGTGGAACTTCGGATGAACCTGTTTGCAAAGACAAGCAAAGTGCTAACTTCTTATCTGAATCCCAATCAGAACAGTTTTGTGGCAAGAATATTTTATTTTATCATCCAGAAAATGATACATAATAGCTATAATTTCATCTGAATATAGGTTTTCTTAAATTCTGGAAAAATTCAAAGGGCTTTTAAAACATCCATTTGCTTTAATAGGAGAAAGGAAGAGACAAGGTTAAAGTTCTGGTAGGAGGTATTTTTCAGACTGCCTCAGCAAGCTCTGAGCAACACAAGATTAGCCCCACACTTCGTTCTTCTTCTTATACTTATAAAGTTTTAGGGACCATTTCCTATGGTTATCTGAATGAATAAATATAAATAAAAATTACTAATGAATATATTATTAACTCAAAAATATCATCGTATTCCTAGTACATGTCAGGCACCGTGCACACAGTTGTAAGTCTTGAGCATCTTTAGTGCACATGGAGGATCACATGTAGGATAAGGCTGTGGATAATGATGACAGCTAGCCTTACTCATGCTTACTATATCCGAGGCACTATATCCTTCACTATCTTCTGCCTATGGTGTTCTCAATTACTCTACAAGATTACCTTCATTTTACAGATTAGAAAACTAAGCACAGAGAATTAAGTACCTGTACCTAATGGAAGTTCTTGACTTAAATTCTTACTTATGACCTTACTAATACTGCTAACTATATTATTTATATATCACCTCTTTTACAAAACTGTTATTTCTTGTATCACCAAATGTGTGACTGGGCCTCTGGCAAAAATAACGATGATTAAGCGACTTGAAGCATTTAGTCAGATACGTAGTTCTATTTGAGATCAATGATTGCAATAATGTAACTCTAGATATAGGAAGAAGAAACAAGAAGAAATATTTTTCCTGGACTATAAAAGACTAGTAAGACAGGTAGGTGACCCAGAGACTTGGCTACTGTTAGCAGCTTACCAAGTGGTGCAGTGCTAAGGAATCTGCCTGCCAATGCAGGAGATGCAAGAGACGGGTTCAATCTTGCATGCAAGTGATGGGTTCGATCTTGCATGCAAGTGATGGGTTTGATCACTGGGTCAGGAAGATCTCCTGGAGTAGGAAATGACAACCCACTCCAGTATTCTTGCCTGGGAAATCCTCTGTACACAAGAGCCTGGCAAGTTACAGTCCATGGGGTTGCAAAGAGTCAGACACAACTGAAGTGACTGAATATGCACATATAATATACCAATCAGGTGGGATACAGAACATTAAAAGGTACAGAACCCACAGTAGTCATATCATATAAACTTCAGCATGAACCCAAGAGCAAGGCAGTTTCATTTTGATTGAGATTTTTATATCAAATATGCTCTTCAATTATTAACTTCACTTTGTTCAGTCACTAAGTATGTCCAACTAGGTGACCCCATGGACTCCAGCATGCCAGGCTTCCCTGTCCTCCACTGTCTCCCAGAGTTTGCTCAAGTTCATGTCCATTGAGTCAGTGATGCTATCTAAACATCTCAACCTCTGCCACCTTGTTTATTGTGGAATTTAGGATGAACCTGTTTGCAAAGACAAGCAAAGTGTTAACATCTCATCTGAATCCAGACAAGAATAGTTGTAGCAGGAATAGTTTATTTCATCATACAGAAATGATATATAACAGCTATATATAAATCTTAATTTCACCTGAAGATAGTTTTTTTTATTCTGGAAAAAACTTCAAAAGGCTTTTAAAATATCCATTTACTTCACTTTAACCAATAAAAAAAGTTTTATTCCATGAAATAAACTGGATAACCAGAGGAGATCTTAAATTTGCATAAAACATCAATATATGGACAATCTGCAATGAAAAATACCCCCACATTTTGAAAACAAAGTCAAAGTGATTGAAAAACACTTCTGGTATAATATGGGAAATCTAAAACTACAACTTCTCCTTTAACACCTTTTATAATCATCACAGGCAAAGTACATCATTCTTTAAGGAAGTTGAGATTGTTAGCTCCTTTATATAGGCTTCCTATTCTTAGAAGTGCCTTATGTTAGACCTGGAGAACATCAAGTTTCAAATACTCACAGAGATGGGAAATGCAAACACAAAAACCTAGGTTTTTTTTTTTTTTTGCCGAACTGCCCTTTCTTTAATTTTTTTATTTATTTATTTTTTTTCTTTTTCTGTGTCTCTTTTTCTGTTTTGCATATAGGGTTATCGTTACCATCTTTCTAAATTCCATATATATGTGTTAGTATGCTGTAATGTTCTTTATCTTTCTGGCTTACTTCACTCTGTATACTGGGCTCAAGTTTCATCCATCTCATTAAAACTGATTCAAATGGATTCTTTTTAATGGCTGAGTAATATTCCATGGTGTATATGTACCCAACTCCCTTATCCATTCATCTGCTGATGGGCATCTAGGTTGCTTCCATGTTTAAAGGCCCTCTCTGAGATCACACGGTACAAACTTCCAACTGGTAAAGTCACCCTTTCTGAGAAGATGGCCACAGAGCCTCCAGCAGTGAGGACTCATTATGACACAAGCAACATCAGTGCATTTGTCTGGGTGGCTCTAATTGTAACACCTTTCTTAAACTGGGTCCAAGACTCCCTTCCTTCTAACATCTCCTTGTGAGTCCTGGTCCTGCCTTCTTTGGCTATGCTAATCCGAGTTTTCCCTCTCTAACAGAGACTGTCAAATTCTCAAAGAAAAATAGGACGTCTTCCTCATAGTCTTAAATATACCATTTTCTGTAATTTCTAAATAATCCAAATACTCTATGGTGGTAACCATAGAGTAAACCATGTAAACCATGAGTTTACATCCAGCAGATTCCAATAACTTTCCATCGCTCTAGTATATATCTATTAATGCAAGAGGAAAGACAGCCCTCAAAGCATCAAAACATGCTTTGTAATTAATAAAAGCAGTGGAATAAACTATCTTAAATCAGAGAATTTAAATAAATTGCTAGGCTGAAAACTGGGGAAAATTCAGTAGAAAGAAAACTGGTCCTAAAGCCAAGTCAACCTGACCTAAAAGCTCAGCTTACTACATTCTAGTTTGACTGTGGTCAACAGGCTTAATTTTTCTGTTCCATATTATATAGTTTACTAATCTTGCAAATAACATGCCCTACACATCTTCCCACTCTTACTCTTTTCCTCCAACTCCCAAAGAGACTGAGTTGCATTTAACCTACTATCTCCCTGCCTTGTGTACACAGCACACATTTATTCAGTCTGTAGTGGGCACCTCCTCTCAGAAAGTTGCTGAAATGCAACTATGCTACCAAAAATCAAACTCTGAGAGCAAGATGAGACAAATGTTAGGCTAGCTAACACACTAGGTGTACTAACATTTAACTGTCCTTTCAAATCTACTCCTAGGTCCCCCTAAATAGATAGGGGATTCAACAGATTCACTGAGAATCTATTTTTAAGCTTAGTTATAATCAAGCTTAAAAATAGCTGGAGTGCGAAGTCAAGTGGGCCTTAGGAAGCATCACCACGAACAAAGCTAGTGGAAGTGATAGAATTCCAGTTGAGCTATTTCAAATTCTAAAAGAGGATGCTGTTAAAGTGCTGCACTCAATATGCCAGCAAATTTGGAAAACTCAGTAGTGATCACAGGACCGGAAAAGGTCAGTTTTCATTCCAATCCCAAAGAAAGGCAATGCCAAAGAATGTTCGAACTACTGCACAATTGCATGCATCTCACACATTAGCAAAGTAATGCTCAAAATCCTCCAAGCTAGGCTTCAACAGCACACGAACTGAGAACTTCCAGATGTTCAAGCTGGATTTAGAAAAGGCAGAAGAACCAGAGATCAAGTTGCCAACATCCACTAGAACATAGAAAAAGCAAGAGAATTCCAGAAGAACATATACTTCTGCTTCATTAACTATGCTAAAGCCTTTGACTATGTGGATCACAACAAACCGGAAAATTCTTCAAGAGATGAGAATACCAGACCACCTGACCTGTCTCCTGTGAAATGTGTATGCAGGTCAAGAAGCAACAGTTAGAACCTGACATGGAACAACAGACTGGTTCAAAATTGGGAAAGGAGTATATCAAGGCTGTATATTGTCACCCTGCTTATTTAACTTATATGCAGAGTACATCATGAGAAACGCTGGGCTGGATGAAGCACAAGCTAGAATCAAGATTGCCAGGAGAAATATCAATAGCCTCAGATATGCAGATGACACCACCCTTATGGCAGAAGGCAAAGAGGAACTAAAGAGCCTCTTGATGAAAGTGAAAGAGGAGAGTGAAAAAGCTGGCTTAAAGCTCAACATTCAGAAAACTAAGATCATGGCATCTGGTCCCATCACTTCATGGAAATAAATGGGGAAACAGTGAGAGAATTTATTTTCTTGGGCTCCAAAATCATTGCAGATAGTGACTGCAGCCATGAAATTAAAAAAACACTTGCTCCTTGGAAGAAAAGCTATGACCAACCTAGACAGCATAAAAAAAGGAGAGACATTACTTTGCCGACAAAGGTCCATCTAGTCAAAGCTCTGGTTTTTCCAGCAGTCATGTATGGAAGTAAGAGTTAGACCACAAAGAAAGTTGAACGCTGAAGAATTGATGCTTTTGAACTGTGGTATTGGAGGAGGCTCTTGAGAGTCCCCTGGACTGCAAGGAGATCAAACCAGTCAATCCTAAAGGATATCAGTCCTGAATATTCACTGGAAGGATTAATGCTGAAGCTCCAAAACTTTGGCCACTTGATGCGAAGAACTGACTCATTTGAAAAAACCCTGATGCTGGGAAAGACTGAAGATGGAAAGAGATGTGGACAACAGAGGATGAGATGGTTGGATGGCATCACTGACACAATGGACATGAGTTTCAGTAGGCTCTGGGAGCTGGTGATGGACAGGGAAGCCTGGCGTGCTGCAGTCCATGGGGTCACAAAGAGTTGGACACAACTGAGCAACTGAACTGAATTGAACTGAAGTAAAGGTACCACATATCTTGCATCATCTGTCAACCTAGCATCTCATTAGTGTTTCTTCCATAAATAACAATGTGATAACCTACCTTCCAGAAGGAGAGCTGCAATTAAAAAATCCTGGGAAACAAGAGCTGCACTATTATAACACAAAATAAAGCAGCTTCTATCTGTAAGGTTCTAGAAAATTTCATTAATTCTTAGAGGTGATAAAGACAGTGATTAAATAGTAACTAAAATGGGAAAGTCTTTTTGAAATGTCTAGCCTAGTGCCTGCATATGACGGTCAGTCAATTTAACATGTGCTCCTACTTCTTAATTTCTGAGCACCAAAGCCTAGTACATTAATTCCTTGATCAAGGATAAAAAAACATTTGCAATAGAGTCAGGGAGGCTAAGTGGTTAGTCCCACAGTCTGGTGTCAGACGACTCAAGTATGAATTCTAGCTCTACCACTTATCAGCTATCTAACAGTCTGGAAAAAGGAGGATCAATAACACTACCTACCCCATGGGGTTATTGTGAAGATAAAATGAGAAAGTTCAGGTCAAGTCCTTAGAAAGAAGACTAACAATCAATAAGTGCTGGCTAATAATAATGGGATTGGGAACCTGCTGTGTTCCAAGCACTGTGCTAGGTGCATGAAATAGCCTATTTCTATTCCTCATGCAAATCCTGCAAAGTAGGTACATTTTTCACTTCATGGGTAAGGGAACAGATTCAGAGAGGACGAGCAATCATTCCAGGCTTGAGGTCAGTGCCAGGGCTCATGCCACCCTGGTTGAATTTCAAAATCGTATCTATTTACCTTGAAATTGCTTGATAAAGAAAAACTGTGAAAATATATTGTATCACCTTTAAAACAGAGTTTGAAAGCAGTAAGCATTCTTTCAGCAGCCTTTCTCAAGAGCTCAATTTTGTGCTCAGAAACATTTCTTCTGCCCCTCAAATCAAACCAAGAATAAAATCTTTTTTTAATTAAAAAAAAAAGAAAAGACTGGGAAAGATTGAGGGCAGGAGGTGAAGGGGATGACAGGATGAGATGGTTTGATGGCATCACCAACTGTATCACTGACTTGGAGGACATGAGTTTGAGCAAGCTCCAGGAGTTGGTGATGGACAGGGAAGCCTGGCGTGCTACAGTCCATGGGGTTGCAAAGAGTCAGACAGAACTGAGTGACTGAACTGATAATCAAGCAATTCCAATCAATTTTATATTTTCAATCTCATGTTAGGGTTACTTGTTATACCAGTATTAAAAATGTTCCAGGATTCTTTTAAATGCCAAGAGTAAACAACAGAATAAATATAGATCGGTGCATGCAAGCATGTGTGCTTAGCTGTTCAGTCATGTCCGACTCTCTCAACCTCATTGACTGTAGCCCAACAGGCTCCTCTGTCCATGGGATTCTCCAGACAAGAATACTAGAGTGGGTAGCCATTCCCTTCTCCAGGGGTTCTTCCCCACCCAGGGATCAAACTCAGTTTTCCTGCATTGCATGCAGATTCTTTACCCTCTGAGCCACCAGGGAACCCCCAAATGCAGGCCTAGACTGAATATAATTTCCTCCTGTTTCTCTGACTTTTGGGATATATAATAAGGATTATGAGAATAATGTATACAAAAGTACAGGAACTGTCATATAAAGGTACTTTTCAGTTCCCTATTCTCATTTAAGTCTTCATTTCAATTAGAGAAAATTAGACAATAAAACCTCCCCCAAAGATTCTGCAATAGTCTAATTAATATACTGTATGAACATGGCATTCCTAGGGTAGAAGAGATGGGCAGACAACAAAGGTACTGCTTAATATCTACAATCAAAAAAAGACAGAAATAGAGAAGCAGGAGGCTGAGGATGGTCATTTCAATAAAAAAAATCATGATCTCTTGCTCTATTCCCATATCTGAACCTATTTTCAGATCAGAAACCAATTGACTATAGAGGTAGCCAGATTCCTAAGAGGACAGACAGTGCTCCTCAGTGGGGCAGTAATTCTCGTCCTTCCAAAAAGGGACTGTTGACTATAGACTGAATAAAGTAGTAGTCCCAACTGTAGCCACCATGCTAACTGGGATAGCAGTATAGCTAGAGCAGATTAATAAAGCCTTGGGTTGACTTGGGCTCAAGGAGTTCCCATTGGCCTGGCCAAAGTTTTCTAAGATCTACACTGCAGTCTGAGATTCTTCTCAGCCAGCCCTCCTTCATTGCTTCCCTCTTTCCTTCATAGGCATCAGATCTGGATCAGCACCTGATTCTCTCCAGCTCCCCATACACTTTTCCCTTACAGGAGATTTGGCAACAAATCTTTTACCCCTCTAATGCTGCCTTAACATTTGCTTCTCTGAGAACCCTACCTAACAGAAGACATTAGCAAACAAGACACAAGCGGAGACTTATAAAGGCATATAGGTGAGGACTTGCTTTCTTGCTGCTTTTGGAACCTAGCCACCTTGTAAAAAATTGCAAGATGCTTTCTGGATGACCAGGGACACGTGTCCAGTCATCCCCACAGCACCAGCGGATAGCTAGCCAATAGCTGGATATGAGGGTGAGGCTGGTCTAGAATACCCAGCCTTAATGGAGTGGTTAGTTAAGTGCAGATGCAATAGAGAAGCCAAGCCAGTTCAGACCAGAAGATCTGCCCCCGACCCAGAGAATTGTGAGAAATAATGAATGCTTGTTGTTTTAAACTACTAAGTTCTAGGGGAGTTTGTTATGCAGCAAAAGCTAACTGATGCAACACATGAAGGATGTGAACAAGGCAGAGCAGACAGTAAGCATTATACATGTCTATCATTATTATGAGTCAGGTGATTCTATAGCAGCATTAATAAAGTTTTAAGAAGGTTAATTCTTGCTTCCCTGCCTTAGCACTCTACCAGATAATGTTCATCATAAACTAGTCCTACAAACCTGCAATTAAAATTAATTCAACTGTATCATATCTGTACTTTATATAATCATTACACTCCCCCTTTGCCTTTTTGAATCTGCCTGTGAGAACAAAAGTTCTCTCTAGTAATGTTTCTTAACCCTTGCTGGCATTGCTTGAGATGATTATTGTCTCTAGATAGTTGCACAGTGTTTTCATCCAGTTGCAGCCATCTCTTCTATATATTCTTTGACACTAAGACAATGATTCCAGAAGACAATATTAGAGTAAGAGAGGTGAATACTTGGAAGTAGCTCATTCATGGAAAACAGACGGGAGGGTTGTGTGCTTAAATTGCTTTTCTTTATGTTACCAGATGAATAACATTTCTGATCTTTTCTTTCAAGTAGGTCAGCTTCAGATTATTTGTTTCCCAGGCCCATCATCTGAACTCTAAGAACCCCAATGAGTCTTAGAACACAGCATAATATGTAATATCATGGTGCTTACAAGATGAACACACTCAATAAATATAGCAAATGAGACCCTGAACTTTTGAGCATGTTTCAAGGAAACAACATATTTCATACCAAGTTGACAGTTTCCAAGTTCATAAATTTTTTTAAAAAGATAATTATATTCCAGCCAAGATGTTTTCCCCTTTCCTCATTCTTTTCCTCTCTCTACCTCTCTCCCTTTATTTTTTCAAAATAAAGACAAAGGCAATGATATCTGACAAAGGTTTCTGGAAAGTCCATTTGTCATCTCTCATAAAATAGTGTGATAATAAAATTTTTAGGATCCATATTTACAACGTCAACCACATTTACCGAGGACCCATTATACACACAACATAGAGATAACAAATGAAGAGACAGTGTAGAATTTTCTTAAAATGATTCACAAGTTGGGAAAGGAGAAGAAACACTTAAGACCTCTTATTCTTTCATAAAACATTTCCTGAATCAAACATACGCCAGGTTTAAAGGGCATCAAAATGACTAAGAACTGACTTCTGCCATAATGAGGACACTCACGGGAGGGGTGAGGGGAGGGGAGACACCAAGAGAAGGGAGGGAGGGAGGAAGTGAGAGGGAGCATGTATGACCAGAGCTGAACTTTTCAGCAGGATTCTCCACTCTCAGTCCAGGTTCACTGTTGCAACCACTGTGATTTCAGAAAACAGTTATGACCTTAGCATTTATTCTTCAACTGTATTTGGCAAAGAGATAGCCCAGCCTCCATCCCTCACTGGACAATGCTGCAGTTTCACGTTGTTTGGTCATCTGAGACCAGGTGAAGGCAGTGCACCACTACCTAGGGCTCTGTCCGAGGACCAGCTGGAAGCTGCAGCTGCAGAAGGCTCAGCCACTGAGCTCCATGAGTCACGGGCAGAACATGATGCCACTGCTCTGGAATCTTCTGGCTCCCCATGTGCTTGCAACTTGAAATTCAAGGTGTTTACTTTAGTCTATAAAACAAACCCCTTATGGCTCGGGCACAAGTTACCTTCACATTAATCTCCCTTCTTATAAACCCGAGCTGAGATCAGCTGGTATCCCAGTTAGGCACTCGAGATTTATGCTTCAGAAATCTGGATGCAAATAAATGTTAGAGCCCTGCAAAAAACTCCTGCTTTCAGAATTGCAAGAAAGCATGAAATGAAACTTTGGACTTTGATACTCCATTTCTAACCTCTGAGACATCACACAGAATCATTTAAAGATGGGGCTGTTATCTTATTAAAGCTTTTAAATATCTGGTATATTTTACTATTGTAATTTTAAGCAACATATAACTTTACTGGGGGAAAAAATGAGGCTAATACAGAATCTCATATGATATTTTGTAGCTCTCTAAATGAGGATACACCCATGTCACCAAGAGGAAAGATTTAAGAAGAAAGTCCCTCTAAAGAGAAGTCTCAAAGAAGGGTTTCCCAAAAGATGTTGTGTGTAACATCATCAGATCCAGGGGTGGGAGATGGGATGGGGGTCCTTCTGTAGCCAAGTAAGCCTGGGAAACCAGAGTTTATTTGCGAACTGTGGCCTTGTCTTGAAGATTCACAAGGCACATTAGCAGATTAAAAGCCAGAGTCTTTTAAGTAGTAGTCCTAGAATAAATCAACTTCTCTAACATTTCCAAAGCTTATTTCACTATGGAACCATTTTTTTTCCCCTCCTTCTTTTCAGAAAGTACTTACTAACATGAACAGAATTAACATTCTCTGGGTCTTAATTGGGGAAATATATATTTAGAGCAAGGGTCAGTAAACTTTTTCTGGAAAAGGCCAGACAGTAAATATTTTAGGCTTTGGGGACTGTAAAGTCTCTGTTGCAACTATTCACTTCTGCTGTGATGGTATGAGAGCAGCCACAGACAGTAAACAAATGGATGAGGCTGTGGTCCAACAAAACTTTATTTATAAAAAGAGGTGGCAGGCTGGATTCAGCCTGCAGTTTGCTGACCTTGGATCTACAGAGAAGAAAAATCTTTGGGAGAGGCACTCAATCTGTAAAAATCATTGTTACATAAACTAAAAAGGCTTCTTGTGACGCAACAATAATTTTAACTTGTAACACTAATGGTGATGGCGATAGTAATAATAATGACAGGTACATTTGCTGAACATGCTGCTACTTGATGCAACATGAAATTTTCTAATTTCATTCTTAAAACAAGCCTCCTGTAATTATCATCTCATTTAACAACCAAGAAAACTGAGGCTTAGTGAGGTCACTTACCCAAAGAATATGACTAATAAATACAGCAAAAATTGGAACCCTGATTCTAACTCCAGAAACTGTACTCCTTACTAAAACACTATTTTTTACTTATTTATATATCTATATTTACATTTGCAGCCGTGTTTTAAACTAGGCTGGTTTTGGGTTTGTATAGATTATTACTATAATAGCTCTAAATGAACTACATCTCCTTGCAGTCCCAGGAAGGGCAATGCAAGGAGAGAGGTGAATAACATAAAGTAACTTTTTTCTTCTTCAAACCTCACTTTTTTTTTTTTTACACTATCAGGGATTTCTGGGGGAAAAAATGCTATTACAAATTCCATCTAAGGCAGAAGCTAGCAGCCTTTCATCTATACAGGGGCAATGGAAATCACAAGCCAGTCATTTTTCAGCTCCTCTAGCCCTGGCCAATGGGATGTGGCACATGATAATACAGCTAATACAGTAAATGCTAAATTTATAGCATTTACTCTGAGCTAGACACTGTCCTAGGTGCATGGCATTAACCTCTTAAAATCCTTCAACAGCCTTATGAAATAAGCACTATTATATCTTTGTTTTTCAGGGAGCACATGGTGGTGCAAAAAGGTGAGGTCATGCGGTCAGTCAGCGGCAGAGCCAGGATTTGAACTCAACCAGCCTGGCTCCGGGGCTTGCACCTTTAACCACCACTATACTCATACATCCTCATGGCTCTCCTGACTTCAGGCTCCCTCAGCTCCGACCCCCATTTGCAACTAAGGTGGACTGGGATTCTGTGTAGCACCTTTGCTCTGTCCTTACTAAGCCAGTCCTCTCCTCAATCACCAACGGAATCTGAAGGTGAAAGGCAGGAAAGTGCAGCAAGAGAGTGAAGGAGGGCTAGAGGGTGAGCAAACACAACAGTTTTTTGGAAACAGATAAAGCCACTGTCCATAGTAGTAGTAGTAGCAGTAGTGAAGTCGCTCAGTCGTGTCCGACTCTTTGCGACCCCATGGACTATAGCCTACCAGGTTCCCCGTCCATGAGATTTTCCAGGCAAGAGTACTGGAGTGGGCTGCCATTTCCTTCTCCAGAGGATCTTCCCAACCCAGGGATTGAACCCAGGTCTCCCACATTGTAGACAGATGCTTTACCGTCTGAGCTACCAGGGAAGCCACTGTCCGTGACCAGACCTAATTCCAGGTCACTAGCTCAACTCAGCCCATAAGCAGACGCTGATAAGCCTTTACTCAAGAAGATCACACTGGGAGTCCCTGAAGTCATTTAAAGCTTGGTAAATAACGCAGGACACAACTGGCAATGAGGAGATCCTACTGACGGCTGTGATCCTGAGCTGCCCTTTGTGCGATGCTGCTGCCTTTTCGCATCCATCTTTATGCCTAAGCTTGGAGTAACAGGAGTTAGGATCTTAGACTGGCAATAGCACATAAAAAACACAAATGTGGACACAAGTGCAGCTTTCAATTCAGCTCTTTAATTGAAGAGGAACTTGAAAGACACTATGCCAACACCGGAAGCACGGTGCCGTGGAATGACCTGCCTAGACAGGAGGGAAAGCCCGGCGGTCCCCCCTTTGAAGTCCAGCTGCCTGAGATTCACTGGCAGCCGACCTTCAAAGAGAGCCGATGCTTCCTTCCCTCAGCCTGGCCGCCAAGCTTCCCGGGCAGCTGGGCAGATTTAGCCACTCTCTGCCCAGCTGTCTGTGAACTCTGGCAGCCAGTTCAAGTGAGGGATAGAGAGGTGGTGTGGGAGGGAGGGGGAGGAAGAGTGAGTGGTGGGGAGGAGGAGGGTGGCGGGCCCGGTGGCGCCAGGGCAAAGAGGATGCTGGGTCCCCTTGGAGCCAACTTTATCAATGTCAGTCAAAAGACCAAGCTTCCAAAGGGAGCCCAGTCCAGCACCACTACAAAGCAACAACTGGGTGAGCACAGAAATCTCAAATACTTCATCCTTCAAAAGCTGAGTGAATCTCAAATGCACTCTCCTACAGATGGCCCAGTTGCTGCAGAAAGCAGTCCACTCTAGACATAGTGACGCAGGGGACGAAGCTCAGGTCAAGAATCAAAAACGCACCATCCTTTACTAATTCTGATTTTCCAGCAGGGTGAGTTTATGCTTCTTGTGGACTTTCGGGGTTGTTTGCCCAGTTTGTTGTGGCAACCCTTCTGTTCCCCTGGCAGCCAATAGCTGAAACCACTTCTGTTTCTGGGCCTGTGTGGCAGATGCTTGGAGAAGACTGACACGTAGAACATAAACATCACCAGTGTGTTGTTAGGTTTATCCTCTGGAACCATATGCTTGAAACAGAAGATAGTGTGTGTTGTCAGCTGCAGGTGCAAAAGGGATACAGGACAGTTCTACTGGTGACAACGAACTTTCAGAAGAAGTCTATCCAAGAACCAGATCTTATGTTGGGTAAAGTGGGAGGCTATGAAAGTGACAGACATACAGTAAAACGGAAACAAAAGAACCGAAGGGTCGTGAACAGAGGAGTCAATTATCAGATCTGCACTTCAGATGGAGCCCTCTGGCAGCTACCTGGAGAGGAAGAGAGGAAGACTGGAAGCCAGAGTAAAAATCATGATCAATTTCATGAAGCCTTTCCTCTAGCTTTGCACAATTTGGTTAGGAAAGAAATGCAAGGATGAGCTTGTACTGAGCACCGTGACAATATGAGGGAAAGACCTAAGTATTCATATAGACTATTGTATTAAGTCACTACCTACAAACACATCCTCCTCCCTGCTCTTTAGATGTCTTCAAAACTGTATGACACAGCAGCCCAGCATTAAGTGCAATGATATCAAAGAAATACAATCCAGGACTTCCCTGGTGGTACAGTGGATAAGAATCTGCCTGTCAATGCAGGAGACACAGGTTTGATTCCTGGTCCAGGAAGGCCCCACGTGCCGTGGAACGACTAAGCCTGTGGGCCACAACTATTGAACCTGTGCTCGAGAGTCCAGGACCTGCAACTACTGAAACCTAAATATCTTGGAGCCAGTGCTCCACAAGAAGAGAAGCCGCCACAATGAGAAAACCCAAGCGCCACAACCAGAGAGTAGCCCTTGCTTGCACAACTAGAGAAAAGCCTGCACCACAATGAAGATCCAAAACAGCCAAAAATAATAAATAAAAACTACAAAAAAGAAGAAACACAATCCAAAACTTATTATCTGACTTTAAAAGTAATAACACTAAGCCTGTAGAAGGAGCACCAATGAATATTTGCTGAAATCAGTCCAACTTTTTCCACTTATTCTACAAATATTTATGGAATTCTTGCCATGTGCAGGGCACTATGCTAGGCGCTGCAGGTAACAGATTAGTATTAATAAAATGGCTCCTTTCTCTCCAGATCTGTCCAGAAATGGAAGCAAACATAAACATCTGTACTGCATTGTGCAATAAAAAATGATAGTATCCCCCAGTTATATAATAAACCCACAAAATAATGGTTAACTCTCCCATGGTAGTATACTGGTGATGGGTTGGAGGTGGAGGAAAGAGAAATCGGGGAAAGCCTGGTAGGAGGCTTGACTGTGCTCAAGGTTAAGGAGGAGATCACTAGGAATACGAAAAAGAGTTTTTTACTCCCCTAGATGACTCAGAATATAAAAGACTCAGAAGTGTGACACAGCACATAGCTTTTGGAACCACAGAAGGTACCACAAACAGATCTGTAGCCCATAAGACTGGACAGCAGGCGGTTAAATCATTAGTGGCTTTATATGCGTTACAGACAGTTTATCTGTACCCATGGGCAACGCTGAGCCTCTGAAGGGTTTTGAGGAGAGAGGGGTAATATGATCATATTTGTATTTTGAAAGATTACCCTGCAGTTGTAGGAAAGATAAACTGGAAAAGGGAAGACTGAGGGCAGGCAGAAAAGTTAAGACACACCTGCAGTGGTCCAAGTAGGAGCAGGTGGGGCCTGCAGTTGAGTGATGGAGGAGTATGTTCATCAATTTAAGTTGTAGTCAGTAACTTTGATATGGGCAGTTTTCCGTGCATATGTGAAGTGGACACAGCAAATACTGTGTACCTTGGGTAGAAACCTGACAATGAAAGAAGGAAGAGTTGAATAAGGCTTTTGTTAAACCAACTAAATAAGAAGCAGAAGCTTCAGTGTATTTTCTAGGAGCCAATAGGGATAAAAAGGATAAAAATACAGGAAAGGGAGTAACTGATAGAATTAAGTCTCAGAGGAAGCAGGAAGAATGTGATCAAGTGCACAGGTGGAAGGATTAGTGAGGAACTAGAAGAGAAAGACCTCTTCCTTGGAGACTTCAAGGAAGGAGGCTGAGAGACCAAGAAAGTCTGATTACAGAGACACATTTATACATAAGAGGGTGAAAAATCTGACAAAAGTCCAACCTAGGATCCTTACTTTCCCATGTGAAGAAGGAGAGTTGACTGAGTAGGGAGCAAGGGACTATAAAATGGACCAGAGAAGAGCTGGGAAAGTTTGAAAATACCCGATGAGATGAAATGACAGAGATAACTGAACAGGAAAAAGGAAGGGATTACCAAAGGCAATGAGGGCCAAGGAGAAAACATGTATCATAAACCTGGAATGGTAGCAACCTGAAAAACTGTGAGTTTTATCAGGCTGGACTACAGCTAGACTGAGGAAGCAAAAGAACCACATTTCTGGGGCTGCTGGGCAGTAAACAAAAAATAAAGAACAGCTAACAATCTCAGTAAAATGTATACTGCAGAAGACAAATGACCTTTTCTCCAAGGACTACAGCCCAGAGTTTATTGATTTAAATTTGCGTTTTGGCCCCCCAGATCAAAGTTGAGGGCAGTGTAATGCAACTTTACCTTGGTAGCTCAATTATAAAAATAAAACTTTTAAAAAATGTACACTTTATTAAAGAAAATGCCTTCACAACAACTAAAAATGGTAGTTTTACTTATTCTGGAATTCTCCAGGCAAGAATACTGGAATGGGTTGCCATTCCCTTCTCCAGGGGATCTTCCCGACCCAGGGACTGAACTCAGGTCTCGCCCATTACAGGCAGATTCTTTCCTGTCTGAGTCACCAGGGGAGCCCATTCTGAGCACAGCATTAACTTATTTTTAAAAATCAGGAGTTCCAATTACACTCACTTAAGAAATCAATTTGAAGGAAATACTTATTCGTTGCCTTCAAGGACCCTGGCATTTTGCTGTGCCTGTAGGAACAGACACAAAAACACAACCCTACCTTCAAGATGATAATGCTTTAACTCACCTTTAAGTATTTAAATAATTTTCTTTTGTCTGTTAAAAATTTCCTCACTCATTAAATTTGTTCATGATCCTGGCGACATGACTCTTTCATTAAACCACAAAAATGAACACTGATCAAGTAGTAACTATCAGAAAAAAGGGTTTTCTTAGAAAGTATTTTCAACCATATGATAGCACGGATATGTGTAATCTAAAATATGACATAAATGCACTTATCTACAAAACAGACTCTCAGATATAGAGAACAGACTGGTGGTTGTCAAGGGGGTTGAGGAAGAATGGATTAGCAATTGTAAACCATTGTATAGAGAATGGATAAACAACAGGTCCTACTACATAGTACAGGGAGCTATATTCACAATTCTGTGATAAACCATAATGGAAAAGAATATGAAAAAATACACACACATACATATAAAACTAAACCACTTTGTTGTACAGCAGAAATTAACACAACATTGTAAAGCAACTATATTTCAATAAAATAATTTTTTAGAAGTATTTTCATTTACTTTTTAATTCAAAGAAGAGGGAATATGGAAGAAATGAATAAAATTTATAAAAATATATATGCACTCAAGAAATTAGGGATTTCCAGCTTTTCTGAATAAACTAAAAGACATAACAGCCCTTATTTCCACATTACAACACAGACTGGTGGAGGATGTATGTGGAAAAAACCACTCATCTGTAGGTTTCCATCACGTAGAACACTTCACTTCTGACACTTCTGGTCACAAAATGTGGGGAGGGTTTTCCCCACACCAAGCAGTTCTCCAAGACATCAGCTCAGTGTCCTACAGTGGAGCTCAGTTCTGACTTTACAGAGGTCAAAGTTCAGCCCTACAAGTCTGCACCCACCCCACTCCCACTTCAGGTGCCAATCACAAGCAGTAGATCCCCAACCTCCTTGGGTTCAACTAATTTGCTAGAGCAACTCACAGAACCCTAACAAATATTTATGTGCATTGATTAATTTATTACAGGATATGATAAAGAATACAGATACACAGGGTGAGGTCTGGCTTCTGTCCCCGTGGAGTTGGAGTACATCACCCTCTCAGTACATGGATGTGATCACTAACCTGGAAGCTCTCCCAACTCCATGCTACTGGGATTTTTATGGAGGCTTCCTCACACAGGGGATCAATTATTAACTCCATTTTCAGCCCTTCTCTAGAGAAGTGGGGAGCAGTGCTGACGATTCCAGGCTTCTAATCATGGCCTGGTCTTTGTGGTGACCAGCCCCCATCTAAGAGCCAGCCGAGTCACCTGATTGGAACAAAAGATGCTCCTAGACTCTGATCACATAGGAATTCACAAGGGTTTTAGAGACCCTGTGTCATGGATTGGAGATGAAGACCAAATGTATACATTTCTTATAAATCACAATATCATAGAGGGGGGAAAAAAGACTGCCTTAAGGTAACATGACAAAAGAAGTGGTCTTAATTTGAAGTAAAGAAGATGTAACATTTAACAGTAAGATATTATTAAACGTAAGCACTGGGATGCACTGAAATTTTTTTTTGACCAATAGCTACAGGGCGTAGAACTTTTTCCAGCATCTTTGTTACTTGGTGCACTGAATATTTAATCAAGGCAGATAGTTTCCTCCTTCCAGCAGACAGATATATTTTGGGAATGGACACAAACCAGTCTTTTTTAGGGATCCAATACTGAGATCTAAGAAAAATTTTCAAAGTATTTGTTAGCATTTACCTTGGAAAACATTTACTTATCTGTAAAACTGTGCTATCTCCATAAGCTCAAAATATTCTCTTAAATGATCCTTTTCACCTGAGTTTTAATGGAAAAATATAGAGGATCTGCTGTTTATCAGTATGTTGAACCCTCTTACCTCCTGGCCCAAGCTCTTCTAGGCAAAGGTCAAATGTCACAGAGAAATGAGAAGGATGGATCACTTGCTCAGACCCAAGACCCCTAAAGAGACAAAGTAGTGTCTGGTTTGTTATGAAGGCAAAGGAAGGAAACTTGCCCATGTTCTAGACCCAAACTGTCTAACATGGAAGTCACTGGCCACATGCAGCTGCTGAGATCAAGAAATATGTCTACTAGAGATCTCTTCAAGAAAATCAGAGATACCAAGGGAACATTTCATGCAAAGATGGGCACAATAAAGGACAGAAGTGGTATGGCCCTAACAGAAGCAGAAGATATTTAGAAGAGGTGGCAAAAATACATGGAAGAACTATACAAAAAAAATGTTCATGACCCAGATAACCACAATGGTATAATCACTCACCTAGAGCCAGACATCCTGGAGTCCAAAATCAAGTGGGCCTTAGGAAGCATCACTATGAACAAAACTAGGGGAGGTGATAGAATTCCAGCTGAGCTACTTCAAATCCTAAAAGATGATGCTGGGAAAGTGCTGCACTCAATATGCCAGCAAATTTGGAAAACTCAGCAGTGGCCACAGGACTGGAAAAGGTCAGTTTTCATTCCAATCCCAAAGAAAGGCAATGCCAAAGAATGTTCAAACTACCGCACAACTGTACTCATCTCACATGCTAGCAAATAATGCTCAAAATTCTTCAAGTGAGGCTTCAACAGTACGTGAACCAAGAACTTCCAGATGTTCAAGCTGGATTTAGAAAAGGCAGAAGAACCAGAGATCAAATTGCCAACATCCGTTGGATCACAGAAAAAGCAACAGAATTCTAGAAGAACATTTACTTCTGCTTCATCGACTACGCTAAAGCCTTTGACTATGTGGATCACAGCAAACGATGGAAAATTCTTCAAGAGATGGGAATACCAGACCACCTTATCTGCCTTCTGAGAAATCTGTATGCAGGCCAAGAAGCAACAGTTAGAATCAGACATGGAACACTGGACTGGTTCCAAACTGGGAAAGGAGTACATCAAGGCTTTATACTGTTTCCTTGCTTATGTAACTTACATAGAGTATACCATGGGAAATGCTGGGCTGGATGAAGCACAAGCTGGAATCAAGATTGCCAGGAGAAATATCAATAACCTCAGATACGCAGATGACACCACCCTTATGGCAGAAAGCAAAGAGGAACTGAGGAGCCTCTTAATGAAAGTGAGAGTGAAAAAGCTGGCTTGAAATTTATCATTCAAAAAACTAAGACCATGGCATCTGGTCCCATCACTTCATGGCAAATATTGGGGACACAATGGAAATAGCTACAGACTTTATTTTCTTGGGCTCCAAAATCACTGCACATGGTGACTGAAGCCATGAAATAAAAGACACTTGCTCCTTGGAAGAAAAGCTATGACCAATCTAGACAGCATATTAGAAAGCAGAGACATTACTTTGCTGACAAAGATCCGTCTAGTCAAAGCTATGGTTTTTCCAGTAGTCACGTATGGATGTGAGAGTTGGACCATAAAGAAAGCTGAGTGTGGAAGAATTGATGCTTTTGAACTGTGGTGTTGGAGAAGACTCTTGAGAGTCCCTTGGACTATAAGGAGATCAAACCAGTCCATCCTAAAGGAAATCAGTTTTGAATATTCATTGGAAGGAATGATGCTGAAGCTGAAGCTCCAATACTTTGGCCACCTGATGCAAAGAACTGATTCACTGAAAAAGACCCTGATGCTGGGAAAGACTGAAGGCAGGAGGATAAGGGGATTTCAGAGGATGAAACGGTTGGATGGCATCACAACTCCTTCACTGACTCGATGGACATGAGTTTGAGCAAGCTTGGGGAGTTGATGATGGACAGGGAAGCCTGGTGTGCTGCAGTCCACGGGGTTGCAAAGAGTCAGACAGGACTGAGCTAATGAAATGAACTGAGGTCCATGCAGTTGTTGCAAATGTCAAGATTTCATTCTTATTTATGGTTGAATAAGATTCCATTGTATATATACACCACAATCTTTATTAAAAAATAAAATATATGAAAAAATCTTAATATTTGAAAAATTCAGTTACTTTCTCTCCATTAAGAAAACACATTTATTTGAGCTCTAATTGAAAATCCCATGAATAGCAAACTACAAAGTAAGAAGTCCTCAATTTCACTGTGTCACTTTGCTCGAAGCCAAAGAAATATCCCAAACCACTATTTCTGTCCATAAATTCCAGCTGACAAAGAACTGAAGAGAACACTATAAATCAACTACATTTCAATTAAAAAAATATTGGTGAAGAGTACCAAGCATGTTTGCTTTGTTGATATCCTGTTTTATAGTGACTTCTGACAACTTAGCTACTGACAGATTACTATGAATATTTTTCTCTCTCTAAAAAACATTATTCTTTTTTAAAAATGCTATTAACTATTTCCAATCAATATCAGGATTAATCACAGTGAGTTTCTAAATTACGGCATCACAGTTTACAGTGGAGTGGCTTCATAAATTTAAATGAAAACAGAAGGAAATCCAACATGCCTGAAAGACACGGTCTTTTTGGAGCAGAACCCAATGGTTCTTCATACATTGCAGACATTAATTACCACCTAGGTCAAGCAAGTAAAGGAAGCACAGATACTGAAGAATACTTTTTATTAGGTCGTGGTGGTGGTTTAGTCGCTAATTCATGTCTGACTCTTGCTACCCCATGGACTGGAGCCTGCCACACTCCTCTGTCCATGGGATTTCCCAGGCAAGAATACTGGAATGGGTTACCATTTCCCTTCTCCAGCGGATCTTTCCGACCCAGGGATTGAACCTGGATCACCTGCATTGCAGGCAGATTCATCACTGTGAGAAACCAGAGAAGCCCCTCAATATAAACATTTTTCACTTGATCTTTCTGTATATTTACTGGTAAGGTTTTGTTTTGTTTTTATTGGGAGTTGACAGGTTGAGGGAAGAAAACCAATTCCAGGTTGACTGGAAAACTAGTTTGTTCCCATGATACAACTATTTTATATTTTTAAAACCTCCTCTCTTTTGCACATATTTCAGTCTGTCAATAATATTTTATTAAGTGTCTCTTCTGTCTGAGGCACTCAGAGCTAAAATATAATCTCTTTTCATGAAATAAGCATTGATACTTACAATTTCATGTCCCACAGTTAACATAGAGACTTTTGGATATTGTTGCTATAGAAAAGTGAACTAGGAAAAATGGCCAAATGAGTACAAGAGTAGCACACACACAACGCAGAAGCAAAGACAATACATTTATTCTACTGATCAGCAAGGTTTTTAAAAAAAATTTCAGTTGTGCCTAAATTCATGTTAACCTTGGGCATAGTTTAGTAAAGCCAGAAATATCAGAGGTTATCAAAAATCAGAACTGTTGTTTTACTCTTATAAATCATGAGCTACCTAGATGAACAAGTGTCAGCTCAGGTTTCAGAGAAATTTCACAAGATTCAGGTGGCCTTCTGCTGGACATATCTGGTTACAGTATGTATAGCATCATGATAGTCACATTCTATAAAATGCTATTAGGAAAGATGCCACCTATTTCACTACATTTTCTGCAACTGTTCAGTAGAAACAAACATAATAACAAAGCTCTAGTTTTTCTATTGGGATTCCCAGCTGGTACTAGTGGTAGAGAACCTGCTTGCCAATGCAAGAGACATGAGAGATGCAAGTTTGATCCCTGGATTCAAAAGATCCCCTGGAGCAGGGCATGGCAACTCGCTCCAATACTCTTGCCTGGAGAATCCCATAGACATAGAAGCCTGGCAGGCTACAGTCCATAGGGGCATAAGTTTAAAAAGTGAGAAAGGAATTATTTCTTATTTTATCTTTTTGAGTAAAGGTTAAAATATTTTAGAAAATCTAAAAATTACTTCCCCAAATGCCCAAGGAAGCTATGAAAAACTGAAACTTGATAATTTTTTTGAAAGTATAATGTGCATTTCCTGAGGAACAAAGATGCTTTACCACTTATCTAATCTATGTTTAATAGAAGTAAGAACTGTCATGAGAAGTTCAAAATACTTCAGGGTTTACAAATTCACTGGCAAATGAGGTTTCATTCTCTTTAGGAAACCACATCACTTACTTATTGCTCACCAAGAAAACAAACAAACAAACCCAAAAAATGCATATACATAATTCTGGTCAGCTTTGAATTATTTTCATACTTTTATGTGGATTGTAATCTTATGAAAGAAGAGTACTTATGTAATAATCATTAGTTGAACTGAGGATGCTGGGTTGTTTTCTCTTTTTATGGTTGAATTGTTCTCATACTTTGAGCTAGATTATAATGTTATGGAATAATGGACCCAGCAATATATTTATGCAATAAATATTAGTCGAGTTGAGAACATTGGGTTATTTTCACTATTCATGAATATCTGATGAAATTAACCAGAAGCTGGCATTAAAAAACAGCAAAACAAAACCTGAAGACATAAAGACATCTACAGGTTGACCTTTTATTTTTCTTTCTTTTTATGCTCTTCTTTTCCACTCTTCCTTTTACCTCCTTTGCATTCTGAGATAAGCAGGATAAAGCCTTTTTACTTTCAGGAATCTGTGAATCTGTATAACATGCATGCTCACTGTATACACCCAGGCACTGTGCCTCCAATAGGGTTCTCTTTTCTAATTATATTTCCTCCATTTCCTGGTTGTCATCAACACCTGGTATGTGTCTTCTCTGGACACTTTCATGCTAAAAATATTCTCTTTTAGATCATCTTAAATGGATCCCCTTAAATATCTGGATGTAGGATTGTAACCTACATGCTCATTTTCAACTGTCTCAGTGCTCCTATTTTTTTTTTTTTCAGTGCTCCTATTTTAAATCTTGCAAGGTAAATCAAGATTATAATGTCAAGTATAAATAATCACAAGATGAAGAATACAACCCTGATTTTCTAAACTTCATTTAGTTAACTATTAATATTATTTTTCATAATAAGACAATGAAGAGATGAAAAAGGAAAGGAAAGAAAGAACATATTTGGGAAGGAAAACTAGAGTTAATATAAAGAGGAACAGAAGAATAGATCGAGTAATACTATGAAAGGCAGTAACAGGACCAGCAGAAGTGAACTGTGAAATAAGTCATCACCAGGTAGGTGAACATGAAAGAAAAATTTGTCACCTTTATGTAACTATAGGGAGTTTATAATAAGGGATACCTACTCCAAGGGCTTCCATGGTAGCTTAGCTGGTAAAGAATCCACCTGCAATGCAGGAGACCCCAGTTTGACTCTTGGGTTGGGAAGATCCCCTAGAGAAGGGATAGGCTGCCCATTCCAGTATTCTTGGGCTTCCCTGGTGGCTCAGAAGGTAAAGAATCCACCTGCAACGTGGGAAACATGAGTTTTATCCCTGGTTTGGGAAGGTTGCCTGGAGGAGGGCATGGCAAACCACTCCAGTATTCTTGCCTGGAGAACCCCATGAACAGAGGAGCCTGGTGGACTATAGTCCATGGGGTCACAAAGAGTCAGACACGACTGAGCGACTAAGCACAGCACAGCATACCTACTCCAAGTAGACAGGTACCACACTTTCAGCAATCATGCTTTCAAAGTATATGTAAATCAAGTATTGCATTGAGTTACTAGATCTAGAACATTCAAACTTTAATTACACCTCCAGCCATATCAATCTGCTCTTACCATAAAATATGCCTTTCTAACATAACTGACATCTAAATGCTACTATAGAACAAGAGAAGCCAGTTTTCAAAAACAAGTGTTTCAATGATCAGTACCTGTAGCAGAGAAGTGAGTGTGAGGTTATACTTACTGGGTTATGCAGTATAAGGAAGAGAATCTAGAAGAGAAATTCTAAGAAAGTACAGAACAAATCAGAGAAAAGAAAAAGGCTGGAGGTCATGTTCTTCAGTGGTTTGTGGTGGTGGTGGAACTGCAGACAAATAGTTCAAAAGACCCATAGCAATTCTGCTATAATGAATAGCTTACTGGGAAACAAGTGAATCACCAATTATGCTAGCTCAGTAAAACAGGCTAAGTTTAGGGTACTGCCTACAAACACATACTTACTCTACTGTCCTCTGTTTAATGAAAGGTAACATTAGAGAGAATTTTAAGGATTTCATATATTCAAAAGAATATACCCTATATTTCATTTATTCATGTGAAGCATGAACTTTCAGACTTTTACAATGCCTAGTATTTCTCATATTAAATCACTGATTGAAAAAAAAAAGTTCTAGTTCTTCAAGGGGACAGAACAGAAAAGTACAAACTTGTTTATTTAATTGTCTCCTTTAAATGGTGATTCTTCATTTCATAAATATTTCCAAATTTAGGACAATTTAAAATTTACTGAGGTCAAGAATAAGTGCTGCTTTAGGATCAAAAGGTAAGCTAATACAGACAGCAAGTATCTGTTCAGAGTTTAAATCCAAAGTGTGACCTACTTTTAAGACTTCATAGCCCAGAGGAAAAAGTCTTTAGATCTAAATGTCAGCATGTTCTTTCAAAATTATTATTGTGATTATTTTTAACTCCATCGTTCTCTCAATGAAAAAAACCACATAATACAGTCTATTTATCAAAGACTAGCGAATACCACATCAGAGAGGCTAAGACATAGCTATAGAAGAATTATCATGAAAACACAAAACATATCCACACTGACAACTACCATGAGGAATGTTCGCTCCCATACTCTAAATAGCATTAAAGATGGAAATGACAGGCTTTTCAATGTAAGATAAATGGAATAGATGTTTAAGACATTTTTAGAATTTTCTTCTCCTAATAAATAAAATCCGTCTAGTCAAGGCTATGGTTTTTCCAGTGGTCATGTATGGATGTGAGAGCTGGACGGTGAAGAAAGCTGAGCACCGAAAAATTGATGCTTTTGAACTGTGGTGTTGGAGAGGACTCTTGAGAGTCCCTTGGACTGCAAGGAGATCCAACCGGCCCATCCTAGAGGAGATCAGACCTTGGTGTTCACTGGAAGGACTGATGCTGAAGCCGAAACTCTAGTACTTTGGCCACTTCATGCGAAGAGTTGACTCATCGGAAAAGACCCTGATGCTGGGAAAGATTGAGGGCAGAAGAAGGGGACGACAGAGGATGAGATGGCTGGATGGTGTCACTGACTCGATGGACATGAGTTTGAGTAGGCTCTGGGAGTTGGTGATGGACACGGAGGCCTGGCGTGCTGCGATTCATGGGGTTGCAAAGAGTCAGACACAGTCGTGAACTGAATAAATAAAATCACTTAAAAAAAGTTCTTGTTTTTCAAGGATATGCCACTATAACCATAACTCTCTATAATAATATAGTAATAATAAAAAGTCACTCAGTCGTGTCCAAGTCTTTGTGATCCCATGGACTATACAGTCCATAGAATGCTCCAGGTCAGAATATTGGAGTGGGTAGCCATTCCCTTCTCCAGGGGAACCCAGGTTGGTTCCCAACCCAGGGATCAAACCAGGTCTCCTGCATTGCAGGCAGATTCTTTACCAGCTGAGCCACCAGGGAAGTCCAGTGTTCTAAAAGAAAAAATTTTAATATACATTTCAGAGACATGGAAGAATCAATATCACATATAAATGTCTCTAGAAAACCATGATACAGTGGTTAAAATCCATGCCTTTGGAGCCAAGATAGACCTAGGTTTCTAGGCTTTAACATTTCTAGTTTTATATATATGTATAATAGGCAAATTATTTAACTTCTTTAAGTCTTGGTTTTCTCATGTGTAAAATGGGGAAATAAAAGCATCTTCAGCAAGTCGTGGTGAAAAATTAGATGAAATAATAAATATAAAGTGCCCAAACACATTTCTGGTACCCAGAAAGAGATCAACCAAAAATAACCATGCTTTTGTTTTGATATGACACAGGCAATTGGGAAGCAGATAAATATTGAGAAATGGTTGCAACAGTATTAGTTCTCAGAATATGCTAACAGAATTTAAAAGTATATTTCAAATCAAAGGAGAAAGCCACTTCATCATCATGGTCACCATCAAAGAATGCTGCGGAACCCAAGCCAAAAGACAGTAACTGCCCTCAAGGAGCTTATAATCCAGAACAGATGACACTGGCACCAATGAACAAGTAAAAGGCCAGAGCCACTGGCAGAGAATTGTGCAACAAACTCAGACCAGAAAAGGGCTTAAGAGCCAAGAAAGTGAAGGAATTAAGCCTTACAACATTCAGGCATAAGATCAAAGTTCCTAGATCCGCATGAGAGGCAGGAAAGGTATTTTGAGAGTTATTTTTTAACTTCCTCCTGTCTCACTAGCAGCCCCCTTGAGCACCCCAGCTTTCCTTTAATAGAGCTGAGTGATCACAAGAAAACTGTGAGGAAATTTTGATAAGTCTTCAGAGGTGGATAGTGGTGTCCATATCCACTAGGAAAGAATCATAGTCGTATTATAAGGATTAAAATTGTGCTGATAAGTCTTAATCATGATCAGGAAGCATGAAGTTGTAGGGAAGTTTTTCAGCCCGCCCCCCCAACCCCATCATCTTGGTATGATAATCCTTTAAGGGAAAATTAGTCCAAAAGGCAACGAGGGAAAGAATTTCAAAGGCTTGACACAATGATGCTGTTGTTCATTATTCAAATGAGTCCTCTCTTTGGGGTTGCTTTTATGTTCTCCACTTCTTTTTTTTTTTTTTGATTTTTTTTTTTTTTTATTAGTTGGAGGCTAATTACTTCACAACATTTCAGTGGGTTTTGTCATACATTGATATGAATCAGCCATAGATTTACACTTATTCCCCATCCCGATCCCCCCTCCCATCTCCCTCTCCACCCGATTCCTCTGGGTCTTCCCAGTGCACCAGGCCGGAGCACTTGTCTCATGCATCCCACCTGGGCTGGTGATCTGTTTCTGAAACATCCCACCCTCACCTTCTCCCACAGAGTTCAAAAGTCTGTTCTGTACTTCTGTGTCTCTTTTTCTGTTTTGCATATAGGGTTATCGTTACCATCTTTCTAAATTCCATATATATGTGTTAGTATGCTGTAATGTTCTTTATCTTTCTGGCTTACTTCACTCTGTATAAGGGGCTCCAGTTTCATCCATCTCATTAGGACTGGTTCAAATGAATTCTTTTTGACGGCTGAGTAAAATTCCATGGTGTATATGTACCACAGCTTCCTTATCCATTCATCTGCTGATGGGCATCTAGGTTGCTTCCAAGTCCTGGCTATTATAAACAGTGCTGCGATGAACATTGGGGTGCATGTGTCTCTTTCAGATCTGGTTTCCTCAGTGTGTATGCCCAGAAGTGGGATTGCTGGGTCATATGGCAGTTCTATTTCCAGTTTTTTAAGAAATCTCCACACTGTTTTCCATAGTGGCTGTACTAGTTTGCATTCCCACCAACAGTGTAAGAGGGTTCCCTTTTCTCCACAGCCTCTCCAGCATTTATTGCTTGTAGACTTTTGGATAGCAGCCATCCTGACTGGTGTGTAATGGTACCTCATTGTGGTTTTGATTTGCATTTCTCTAATAATGAGTGATGTTGAGCACCTTTTCATGTGTTTGTTAGCCATCTGTATGTCTTCTTTGGAGAAATGTCTGTTTAGTTCTCTGGCCCATTTTTTGATTGGGTCATTTATTTTTCTGGAATTGAGCTGCAGGAGTTGCTTGTATATTTTTGAGATTAATCCTTTGTCTGTTTCTTCATTTGCTATTATTTTCTCCCAATCTGACGGCTGTCTTTTCACCTTACTTATAGTTTCTTTTGTAGTGCAAAAGCTTTTAAGTTTCATTAGATCCCATTTGTTTAGTTTTGCTTTTATTTCCAATATTCTGGGAGGTGGGTCATAGAGGATCTTGCTGTGATTTATGTCGGAGAGTGTTTTGCCTATGTTCTCCTCTAGGAGTTTTATAGTTTCTGGTCTTACATTTAGATCTTTAATCCATTTTGAGTTTATTTTTGTGTATGGTGTTAGAAAGTGTTCTAGTTTCATTCTTTTGCAAGTGGTTGACCAGTTTTCCCAGCACCACTTGTTAAAGAGGTTGTCTTTTTTCCATTGTATATCTTTGCCTCCTTTGTCAAAGATAAGGTGTCCATAGGTTCGTGGATTTATCTCTGGGCTTTCTATTCTGTTCCATTGGTCTATATTTCTGTCTTTGTGCCAGTACCACACTGTCTTGATGACTGTGGCTTTGTAGTAGAGTCTGAAGTCAGGCAGGTTGATTCCTCCAGTTCCATTCTTCTTTTTCAAGATTACTTTGGCTATTCGAGGTTTTTTGTATTTCCATACAAATTGTGAAATTCTTTGGTCTAGTTCTGTGAAAAATACCGTTGGTAGCTTGATAGGGATTGCATTGAATCTATAGATTGCTTTGGGTAGAATAGCCATTTTGACAATATTGATTCTTCCAATCCATGAACAAGGTATGTTTCTCCGTCTTTTGTTTCTTTAGGTAGATATACTCCTAAGTATTTTATTCTTTTTGTTGCAATGGTGAATGGTATTGTTTCCTTAATTTCTCTTTCTGTTTTTTCATTGTTAGTATATAGGAATGCAAGGGATTTCTGTGTGTTAATTTTATATCCTGCAACTTTACTATATTCATTGATTAGTTCTAGTAATTTTCTGGTAGAGTCTTTAGGGTTTTCTATATAGAGGATCATGTCATCTGCAAACAGTGAGAGTTTCACTTCTTCTTTTCCTATCTGGATTCCTTTTACTTCTTTTTCTGCTCTGATTGCTGTGGCCAAAACTTCCAACACTATGTTGAACAGCAGTGGTGAGAGTGGGCACCCTTGTCTTGTTCCTGATTTCAGGGGAAATGCTTTCAATTTTTCACCATTGAGGGTGATGCTTGCTGTGGGTTTGTCATATATAGCTTTTATTGTTCTCCACTTCTTCCCAATGTTCTAACTTACTCATCCCTCGGGCAGTCAGTGAATAGCTTAATTTTGTTCATCTGGCTTATAAAAATCCATTAATTTAAGTTAGACACATTTTTTTTCTTTTAAGTGCTATGTATATCAAACTATACAAGAAAGACTTAAAGACAGTTAACTGAAGTTAATGTTTTATTTATTTATTTATTTAGTACTACCAGTTTATTGCTTCCAACCCGTCTCCCTCCACCCTCGTGCACACATGCTCAGTCATGGAACCCCATGGACTGCAGCCCGCCGGGCTCCTCTGTCCATGGACTGTTCCAGGCAAGAATACTGGTGAAGTTAATATTTTAGTCTTGTTCTTGGAAACAACAAATTCACTTCCTTCTAAAGTTGGGATGTCAGTTATCACTTTCCCTTGGAAGCAAATCAGGGAGACAGATTCCATCAACTGTCAAGAACTGAGTTGATTTTGTAAAATAGCAATTCACAAAATCTGATCTCAGATCTCAGCATCAGTGTGGAGTTTCTCCTTTAAGACACACACTAGAGAGGTTCACCAAGAGGAAAAGGGACTACAAACACAAAAGAGTTTGAGAACTTGACATACAAATATAGATAAATTTCTGAGCTGATATGAGAATCAAAAGTAACAATAGCTAAACAGAGAGCTTTCTGCCCCCCAGGCACTGCTCTAAGCATACACACACACACACACACACACACACACACACACACACACACACACACACACACACACACACACACACACACACACACACACACACACAGAGTCATTTAGTCCCCCTAACAAGTCAAGAAGCAGGTGCTGTTACTGTCTCATTTTATACCGAAGAAACTGTTATTCATATGCCTGGATTTGAATCCAAGTATACTTCCAGTCTACACAGTTAACTAGTACATTAGTGACTCTCAAACTCAACTGACTAGTTCAAAATAATACATATGAAAGCATGTTGAAAAATACACATGCCTTGAAAACAACTCTTGCAACTTAAACATTCTTTAAGTGTCCTAAAAAGAATAGGATGGAGACAGTTTAAACTTACAGACTGTTTAGTTGTTAAGTTGTGTCTGACTCCTTTGCAACCTCATGGACTGTAGCCCGCCAGGCTCCTCTATCCATGGGACTACCCAGGCTCAAGAATTCTGGAGTGGGTTGCCATTTCCTTTTCCAGGGGATCTTCTTGACCCAGGAATTGAACCCGTGTCTCCTGCACTGGCAGGTGGATTCTTTACCACCGAGCCACCAGGAAAGCCCAAAGTTCCAGACAGCTCTCTACTAACCAAAGTTATTAAATCCATTAAAATCATACACTAAGGGGCTCTCTCTTACCCTTGATATCTTGAAAAACATAGTAGATTTGTACATTATGAAAGTGAAAAAGTGAAAGTGAAGTCATGTCCGACTCTTTGCAACCCCATGGATTGTCGCCTACCAGGCTCCTCAGTCCATGTAATTTTTCAGGCAAGAGTACTGGAGTGGGTTGCCATTTTCTTCTCCAGGGGAATCTTCCCAACCCAGGGATCGAACCCAGATCTCCCACATTGCAGGCAGACACTTTACCATCTGAGCCATCAGGGAAGATAAGAGCTCTCAATTAGAGCAGAAGATGAATTTACTGAAAGAATAGAAAAGCACATCCTAAGAATCCCGGGGAGGCTACAGAACCAGGCCCAGAAAATGTGTGGGAATTGATAGGCATGGCACAGGCAAGGTCCCATCCAGACTCAGGACCCAGCACAAGCCGAAAGGATACCGTTACCACTTCAGAATGCTGTGCCGACACCACCAGAGTCCCTGCTACCCCTGGAAATGGTTGCCACTACTCCCACTCCCACATAAGAATGAATCCTCCCCAGTCATTAGCTCCTGAATCAAAGGCCACAGTGGTGAACTGGATTGGTCAAGCCTAGTTTGAATACAGTTAAGTCTCCTAAATACAAACATTCAAGTTGGAAACTCTCAAAGATGCAAACATGTGTTCACATGTCCAATCACAGAAGTTAATTCACGTGTCTGGAGTACACTGCCACATGTGTGTATCCTCTGCAGGTGGTTGTCCTTTTGTGAACCTGACTGTACCGCACTCTACAGAGTACAGTAGTACAGTGTCTTTACTTCAAGCCCAGATGTCCAGAAGTTAAGTGTAAAAAGCAGTGGTAATGCACCTGGTGCTGCTAGGAAGTGCCTAGTGATAATGACAGAAACAAAAATGAAAATAATTGAGAGAGTGGAGCATGGTGAAAAGATGGTAGACACTGCTTGTTCTTACAATATGAATTGTTCAACCATTGGCATAATTCTAAAGAACAAGGAACATGTGAAGTCTGCTGCACCAAACATGGCAACAATAATATCGAAGAAGCATGGAAAAGTGATGGAGGAGATGGAGAAATTTGTCAGTGTGTGTACGTGGGATCAGCATCAAATCCCATTCAGCTGAATGCTGATTCAAGAGAGAGCTAGTAGCTTTTATGAAGACTTGGAGAAGAAACATGGCAAAGAATCAGAGGGTGCATCTTTTAATGGCAGTCATGGCTGGTTTTATTGGTTCACATGTCCAAGGTTTGCTAGAGCCAACCTTCACAACATAAAGTGGTGAGGCAGCAGGTGCAGATACAGTAGCTGCCTGGGAATTTCCTGAAACACTTCAAGAATTACAGATGAAGGCATGTATTTACCTGAGCAGGGTTTTAATGTGGATGAGACAGGACTGTCCTGGAAGAGGATTCCAGATCAAAATTACATCAGTAAGCAGGAAAAGTTGATGCCAGTCTATAAAGCAGCAAAGGATAGGCTAACTCTGTTGTTTGATGGCAATGCTTCTGGTGATATGAAGCTGAAGCCTCTCTTGGTTCATCATTCAGAGAACCCAAGAGCCCTTCAAAACACAGCCAAGGGCTCTTTTCCTGTTGTATGGAAGAGTAATCCCAGAGTCTTGTCATGTCGACACCAAGGCTGTTTCAAAATCACTTTAAGGTTAAAATACATATTTAAAATACATTCTTTATTTTAAAATAATTCTAAACTTAATGAAAAATTACAGAAGTATTACCTATATC
Source organism: Cervus elaphus (assembly GCF_910594005.1). Classification (NCBI taxonomy): domain Eukaryota; kingdom Metazoa; phylum Chordata; class Mammalia; order Artiodactyla; family Cervidae; genus Cervus; species Cervus elaphus. Next base: position 38,897,562 of record NC_057839.1, read on the forward strand.
TATATACCCTTTACCCAGCTTTCCCTAATGTTATCATCTACCATAACCATGGTACAATTATTTAAAAAGCAAGATATTAACACTGACAGAACACTATTAATTAATCTACAGACCTTATTCTAAGTCTACCAGTTTTCCCACTACTGTTTTGTTTTCTGGTTCAGACTAAAATCAGGCTCCCACATTGCACATAGTTGTCATGTTTTCTTGGTCTCCTCCAACCTGGGATAGTTTATCTTGAACTTTGGAAGAGTACTGGCCAGTTACTTTATAGACTATCCCTCCATTTGGATTTATCTGATGTTTCTTCATTATTAGACAGGTTACACATATATTTTTAAGAAGAATACAATAGTAGTGACTTATACCTTCTTGTGCATCATATCAGGATTTATACAGTATCAGTGTCTTATTACAGGTAATATGATCTTTAATCACTTGGTTAAGGTGGTGTCTACCAAGTTTCTTCAATGTAAAATCACTAACACTCCCTTTGTAGTTGGTACCTTGTGAGGAAATACCTTGAAATTATGTAAATATCCTGTTTCTCAATCATACTGTTGCCCACTAATTTTAGCATCATTCATTGATGATTCTTGCTTGCAATAATTATTATTGTGGTGTTTGCCTCAAGATGATTTCCTATTTCTGTCATTCCTTTTACATTAACTAGAATTCTATTGTAAGAAATTATGTATGCATGTGTCGTGCATGTGTGCACTTGTGTGTACATATGTATGTACACATACAGATGTACACACATATATTCCTGGATGCTTAATTTATTCTACGGATTGAAGTTTACAGACTTATCCCAGACTTGTCTCAGATTTGGACATTAGGAGCAGCTTCGATTTGGCTCCTTTGTTCTTCTGAAATGTCTCTGTCATTTTTAATTCCTTTATCAATTATCTTTTCAGCACAAATAAAACATTTTCAGGATTTTTCCCCTTTTCAATTTAATTTTACTGAAATCATTTTCACTGAGATTTATTTTCCCATTCAACTTTTAGAAACAAAAGATTCAGTTTATTCTTTAAAATACACTGGACTTGATACACCATTGTGTCAAATCCAATTCTATGGAGTCAAATATTACAGATGTAAATTTTGTAACAAATTTTTACATTTGAAGGTAGAATTTTAAAGGTCCTTTAGCCCAAATCTACTGAGTTTACAGAAAAAGAGGCTGAGGCGTGGTGGGGTTGAATGACTGACTTTAAACAGCTAATTCTGAAACAGCAGTGGCACAGAACCTAAAATACGATTCCTGCTCTACACTACCGCGCTGTGTCCTCTCCTAGGCTCTATCAAAATCAGCGCACAGGGACTCTGAGAAAATACACCTCAGGTTTTTTTTAATTGAGAAAATACATCTGTAATAAGGTTTACTGTGCCATCTCTCTCACCCTTCTGGTGAGTAAGGTGAGTAAGGCAGGAAGGGCGTTGGTAAGGATCATAGCTAAACTTGGGTCAGAGGTGCTAAACAAAGTGGTCATACAGGTAGAGACGGTATAGGTCAAGTCACAGAAATTCAATCAGCAGAAACAAGGAAATTACGTTAGATCATGGAGGAAAGGATCAGATCTCAGTGAGGTTTTGGAAATAGAAATCCAGCCCCAGGCCAAAAATTAAAAGCATTATTTAAAACATAGGGAAACAGAGTAATGGAAATGGATATCAGTAAACTACCCCCAAGAATTAGCAAATTCATTTATTCAACTGAGTTGGATGTGGACATTAGGATTTTGTGACTTAACACACCCCAAACTGAACTCCTTACAGCCTTTCCTTCTCCCTCCACTTCCTCAAGCAAACCTCCCTGCTCTGATGAGTGGCATGGGTCTTCAGTTACTCTAGCCAGTCACTCAGCCCTCATGCCTCATGCACAAACACTTAAAGTCAGATGTGCCCCACACATCCTAAATCCCTCTGTGATTCACTTCTCAGGCTTGGTCTCCATTCTCCTCCAGAGACTGGGTTGAGTTCCTTATAATGGCTCATTTGGGACTGGTTTTACTTGAGACCTTTTAACCGATCCCCTTACCTTAAGTTAACTGTCTCTTGCCTTAATTTCCTCTGATTTATCTTCTGTATAGACAACAAAGTGATTTTTCAATAACTTAAGTCTGGTCATACATTTTTCTTGCTTATAGCCATTTGTGTGTTCAGTTGCTAAGTCATGTCCAACTCTTGCGACCCCATGGACTGTATAGCCTGCCAGGCTCCTCTGTCCATGGGATTCTCCAGGCAAGAATACTAGAGTGGGTTGCCATTTCCTCCTCCAGGGGATCTTCCCAACCCAGGAATCAAACCTGAGTCTCCTGCATTGGCAGGTGGGTTCTTTACCACTGAGTCACCTGGGAAGCCCTACAGCCATTTACTCAAAGAGAAATAACAAGCCTGCCTCTCAAGATTGCCCCACTTCAATGCCACCAAGAGGGGCATGGCAAGCCACTGTGAGGGATAAGGCTACAGATTCTCTTTAAACAGCATATTCACTCTATCCACTGTTTCTGTATGGACGTGGGTTTAGGTAGACTCCGGCAGTTGGTGACGGACAGGGAGGCCTGGCATGCTGCGGTTGATGGGGCTGCAAAGAGTCGGACACGACTGAGCAACTGAACCGAACTGTTTCTGTAGTACATACAGAACCAGAAGTAAAGCTTAGCAAATGTTCTTAGCTAACTGAAAAACACTGAATATGTACTGGTTTTCAAAATATTAAAAAATGCTTTCCTGTAATACAAAACAGAAGCATTTGGTCAAAGTCTACCTTTGTAAATGGAAAACCCCATGTGTGTGTGTGAAAGTAGCTCAGTTGTGTCCAATTCTTTGTGACTCCATGGAATTCTCTAGGCCAGAATACTGGAGTGGGTAACCTTTCCCTTCTGAGGGGATCTTCCCAAGCCAGGGATCAAACCCAGGTCTCCCACATTGCAGGCGGACTCTTTACCAACTGAGCTATCAGGAAAGCCCAGGGAAACCCCATATAAACACACAATTGCTATCAAGCTCACACACACATACTTGTAATAGTCTCAGATTTACACAGGAGGGTCACTTTCTCTAAGAATGCGGATTTAGGAATATAGCAGAGAATTTTTTATTTTTTGGCTTATCACATCTTATTAAACAAAAGCATACTTAATTTATCAATATAAAAATAACTACCATGTATTTTGCTATAATCTTAAACTAGTATTTTGATGCAATGTCTAAAATATCTCTTCTTTGAGATAACACATTTTATGTGTGGGAAAACATTTAAGCCTCATGCAAATATCTTTAGTATCTCCATATGTTTTAACTCACAGCATTTGGAAAGTCTGCTCTGCAACTAAATGGTTTATAGGCAAACCTTCCTTGCTTTAAAAATAAAACAGCAAAATGTCATCGGGCTACTGGATCTAGTCAATGACGAAGAATTCTATTTAAGCTATGGTCATTTAAACGTACCAAACATGTTTTAATTGTAGGCCATTTCTATAATCTTGATTCACAATAACAGTAATACAATATTGGGTTGGCCCAAAAGTTCATTTGGGTTTTTCTATACAATATTATGGAAAAACTTGAATGAAATTTGCAGCCAATCCAATACAGAAAGCATTAAGATAGCAGAGAATAAATTATTTCCTTCAGTGAATGACGAGTGATTACTTAATGGACACAGAGTGTTTTTACAGGGTGATGAAAAAGTTTTGAAACTAGAGAGAGCTGGTGGTTGCAACAACATTTAGTGGTTTTGCACAACCACTAAATCCACTGAATTAACTGAATATTTGAAAATAGTTAACTGTATGTTATGTGGATTTTTACGTCAATTTTTTAAAGTGTAATTTTAAAATAAATCAATTTTAACTAAGTAAACAATAAGCTGCAGAATAGATAAGAAAAGAATTATGAGAGCAGTATGCAAACAAAATCAGGGAAACAGACTTAACTAGAAGAACTAGACTGGATCAGTACAGATGACATTTTGGGGGCTGAACTACAGAAATCTGAGAGGGAGAGCCTTGCAAACTAACTTTTCAAGCTACCAGCACCTAAGTACACTCTAACAACAGGTGATTCTGGTGGGCACATCAGATATCTTCAGGGGCTTAGGAAGCCATAGAAGGCAGGGAAAGAATCTTTTGCATCTGTCTGCCTCCTGATCTAGATTCTACAGCTCCCCTTTCTCTCCTTCATCATTCAAGTGCCTACTGTGTTTATTATGACCTCTGGTCATTCAATGCCTCAAACCATTTCTTCTTCTTCAGTCAAACCTTCTGTTTTTTAAGTGTAGGCTTTAACTATGTTTTTAAAGGATGTTAGCCTTGCCTACCTCACCTGTGATGACCAAATGATACCAGGGAGATGATTTAGAAGTGTTTTGCAAACTCTGGATTCTAACTCATTAGTGGGACATAAAGTCAATTCAAGAGATTATGATCAGTACTTTTAAAAAATGAAATCAAATGGAATGAAAAAAATCAGAGCGCACTGTACACTGCAAGATTAGGAACTGTTATGGTATAGTATTTCAGGTGTTCCGTGTGTGTGTGTGTGTGTGTGTGTACATGTGTCAGTCTATGCCAAGATGTGTGTGTAGTAAGGCACAATGTAAAATGTAACTTACTGTGCATATAGACTACACAGCTTTACAAGACAAGTAAGTCCCTTCTCTGTTTTCGGACTGAGAGAGTATAAACACGGTTTCTCATAATAAAACAGGGTTACCACATGATGTACACAGCAACTAGCTCCCTGACCACCTGTTCCATGAGTATCTGTGTTTTCTACCCAAGGTAAAATGTCTACAGCAAAAAGTCAAATTATTCACCAGACAGTTTAGATTAAGTCTTTATAAATTAACTATAAATAAATTTGAGCAATAACTTTAAAAATACTTCTGAATTAAGATTAGATCCTTGTATTACTTTGCAGGATAGAGCTGAAAGCCACAAAAACCCGGATATGGGACAAAACTGGTAAATATTTACAGTATGCTGAATTGCTGAGATTTAAAAGAATCTTGCAGTGCTCTTTAATTTGGATCTCACATTATAAAAACAAAAGTTTCTGAGGAGTTGTAAGAAATGTGGTAAGGCTTGGGTAAGTAATAGAAAAAAGAAGATGGGAAAAAAAATAAAACAGGAAGAATCGCTGTATCACCAAGGGTTTTGGAGCTCAAATCATCACTAGTTACATCATTTCTCCAGTTGCAATGAATCAAAGAGTAAGTTAAAAGAGGACACATGCAGACCAGAGCACTGTTTTACATTTTTGGCTCAGACACTATTTTCTGTATATAAAAGCACTACTAGTGGCTCTATTGAGTGAACATTTAACATTTACTATCTTGTTTATAATGGTTAAAACAGTAATGTTTGGCCTTGTCAGCTTACAAAATAAATCAGAGCTGTCCTGTAGCTGGGAAACATGGCTCAGGAAATATCTCTCCTAGAGAGAGGCATCCCTTATATAGGCTTTCTAGAGAGTATGGTCACCCTGCAGAGAGTCTGACCATTTTAGATGACATAGCAGCCCTACCTAGACAACTGCAAAGGGCTTTGCTTCTACGATGCATGCCAAGTCACTTCAGTTGTGTCCAACTCTTTGCGACCCCATTTACTGTAGCCCGCGAGGCTCCTTTGTCCATGGGATTCTTCAGACAAGAATACTGGAGTGGTTTGCCATGCCCTCCTCCAGTGGATCTTTCTGACCCAGGGATCGAACCTGTGTCTCTTACATCTCCTGCATTGGCAGGTGGGTTTTTTACCACTAGCACCACCTGGGAAGCTTATACAACAGAAAACACTAAAAAAATGTTTTTTTTGCTTTTAAGAATTAGGGTGCATTTTACCATATTGCCAATTGATACAAGATAATAATAAAAGTAAAATTAGCTTCCAAATTTGCTAAAATAACACAAAACCAGGGCAGGTTTTCATGCAATCCAAACTCTCAAATAACCTACTGATCACTAGAAAATCAGGCACCACGAAAAGAAATGATCAAATGTGTTTTATGGAATCATTTTCCAAATCAGCTCTATTATATCAGAGTACAACTACTTAAAAAGGTATCTTTGAAAAATACTGTGAAAAATTACTTTTACATTAAATTTTACTCATTTGTCAATTCTAATTTCAATAAACCTTCAGAATTCAAATATCATCTCACCACTACCACCCTCGTCCAAGAAATGACCAGGACATCTGCAACAGCCACCCCTCAACCAGTCTCCTTGCCTCCACCTTCCACTCCCTATAGTTATTCTCCATGCAGAGGATAACTGCATGGAGAGGTGATTTTTCAGAAAATGTAACTTAGATGATGTCATTCTTCTCCTCCAATCTGTCTAATGGCTTCCCATTATCCTCCGAAGAGTGTTCAAACTCCTTGATGTAGCCTCCAAGGCCCTACTTGGTCTGATAGACTCTCACCCCAATCTATGCCCACTTCTCATCCACTCTTCCCTAGAAAGGAGATAGTTTACTGACTCATGAATGTGGGAAGAACTAGTTGAAAGTGTTTGACTTAGTACCCTTCTCTTCCTTCCTAGGTATAAGCTATCCTTAGGGCATTCTTTGCATCTCCACATCCTGAGCCCTCCTGGTGTAGGCCTAGCTGGGCAAATATTGTCCAATTCCAGGAGTTTGTCAGCAGGCGCTTTTGGTTTTCATCCTCTTCCACCATACGAAACAAAGGTAGATTCTGGCCTTCATCTGTCATGTTTGAGTGATTAGTCTTACTTCTTAATTTCTTTAGAATCCATGTAAGGGGAAGGAATACTAATTACTAGGGCTACCAAAATCTCCAACATGACAACAGAAACAAACACATATACAAGGCATACCTTATATATGAGTACAGAAAAGAATCTAGAAATAGTCATCTCTGGGTAGTAGAGTTATAGGCATCTTTCTTTATATGCTTTTCTATTTTAGGTGAACATTTTTATAAATTACTATGGATTACTTTCTTAAATCAGAAAAAAATTAACCAAAATATACTTTCTTTGGGGGCAATTAAGGAGGTTCCCGGTATCAAGTTTTCAGAGGAAACTGTGAACTATGTTGAATACATGTCTAATAAAACTGAAAACAGTTACAAAACGACTGTCTCTAACCATGATTACATAATTAGAAAATAAAAATGTCTTACCTTTTTTACAGACATTTTATAATTACTTTCACTTTACTATTTTGGCTAAATTCAAGTTACCAAGTAGTGACAAAAATTACATCATTCTCTTGAATCTATATTATGTCATTCTCTTGAATCTTCCCTTGTGGCTCAGCTGGTAAAGAATCTGCCTGCAACAGGGGACACCTGGGTTCGATCCCTGGGTTAGGAAGATCCCCTGGAGAAGGAAAAGGCTACCCACTCCAGTATTCTGGCCTGGAGAATTCCATGGACTGTACAGTCCATGGGGTTGCAAAGAGTCGGACACAACTAAACGACTTTCACTTTCACTTGAATCTACATAGCCCCTCTGGTCTATTTATTCAATACAGGATTATATCAGGGTCTTCCCTGGTGGCTCAGTGTTAAAGAATCCACCTGCCAATGCAGGAGACATGAGTTCAATCCCTGGTCCAGGAAGATGCCACATGCCATGAAGCAACTAAGCCTGTGCACCACGATTATTGAGCCTACGCTCTAGAGGATGGGAGCTGCAACTAATGAGCACATGTGATGCAACTACTAAAGCCCAAGTGCCCTAGAGCCCATGCTCTGCAACAAGAGAAGCCACCACAGTGAGAAGCCTGTGGACCAGAACTAGAGAGTAGACCCTGTTAGCAACTAGAGAAAAGCTCTTGCAGCAACAAAGATCCAGCACAGCCATAAGTAAATAAACAAAATTTTTAAAGAAAGGTTATATTAACTACTTACTTATAATGTGTATACATTTGACTCAGTAACAGCAGCTCTTATATTTTAAACTGGAGGTTTTGGGTTCATGACTGATTTCGTTTTCTAAATATCAACACACAACCATAAATATTCAGGTAAGTTTTCTTCTATCACATTCAGGAGAAGACTCTTCTATTTTTACTTACAAATTGAAATGTTTTAAAAATACATACAAGTCTTTATAAGTAAATTCTGTGTTAACTCAATTTAAACTTTCCTTCAAGCTTCCCTGAGCAACTTTGATCAATAGCTATATTTAAGAATTTTTTCACACATTCTCATCAGTTACATTTTTTTGCTTCTATATGTTAATGTCTAAGCTTTGAGGTAGTGTATAAGTTTTGCCTTTCCAAGGATATTGCACAAGGTCTATATTTCCAAATTAGAGTATGACAGCAAGGATCTTTTGGATATAATTTAAATGCTGAGGGTGCAGGTAAATTAAACTATTGAAAGTTAATTCAACAGTACTTATATATACTTTGTATACCAAAGGAAAGGAAGAAAAAAAATCCTTGCCTACAAAGAGCGCCTGATAGTGACACACATCCTTGGTCAACTTAGGCAGAGTGAAAGTTTTCCTTCTTAATCTACTCCCATTTCCAGTGGCAAGAGGATGTAGGGTTTAAAGTTCAACTGTAGATACAGTTTTTAAAAAATTATAAATCCATTTTAACAGTAAGAGTAAGAATTATTTACTTTTTAAACAGCTATATCAAAGCATAACTTAATACTATAAAATTCACCCATTTTAAGTATGCAACGCAACAATTTTTAGTAAATTTACAGATAGTTGTGCAACTATCACCATAATTTAGTTTAGAATATTTCCATCAGGAGGATTCATTTTTGAACCATAACACCGTGCAACACAGCAAACAGGAGTACAGGTCAGTGCAGGCTGCTGGGCTCCACAATTCACCAGCTGCATGAGCCTGACAAGTTGTTATACCTTTCTTTGAGGTGCTTTAGTTTTCTTATCTAAAAATTCAGTTAATGACAGTACTAACCTCACAGTGTTGTTCTCAGGGTCAACAGAATTAACATATATATAAAGCACTTAAAACAGTAGCTGGCACAAAATAAGTATTCAAGTGAAAGTAAAGTCTCTCGGTCATGTCCAACTCTTTGGGACCCCATGAACTGTAGCCCACCAGGCTCCTCCGTCCATGGGATTTTCCAGGCAAGAATACTGGAGTGGGTTGCCATTTCCTTCTCCAGGAGATCTTCCCAACCCAGGGATTGAACCCGGGTCTCCCGCACTGTAGGCAGACACTTTACCATCTGAGCCACCAGGGACGTCCCATCAATAGATATTAGCCATTATTAATATCATACACTTTAAAATCTACTTATTAGATTTAGATTTATTAGAAAGCAATAAGCAAATAAGCACATTCCACACTGAAGACTAAATCAAATGACCTGTAACAACACATTCATTTGATAACAATGAAGCCTGTCTAACAGTAACTTAAAATTCAGAAACAAGAATAACAGTAACTGAAAACAAAATTAATCCAAGGTAAAATCCATGATGCTAATGAGAACCTACTGTGTAACACAAGGAAGTCTACTCCGTGCCAGTAACCTGGATGGGAAGGAACTCCAAAAAGGGGGGTATATGTATACATATAGCTGATTCACTTTGCTGTACAGTAGAAACTAACAACACTGTAAAGCAACTATATTTCAATAAAAATTAAAAGTAAATAAATAAAACCTATGATGCTCTGATAGCATCTATTCACCTATTTATTCAACAAATATTAACTGGGAGCACAATATTAACTGTGAAACAGCAAATAAGACAAAAAGTCCCTGACCTTATGAAGCTTAAGAGGAGAAGAAATGAATGAACAGGCACATGAAAAATAAAACAAGGTGATTACACAGTGTTAAGTGCTATAAAGACAATAAAACAAGGCAATCGGACAGAGAAACAGGTACAGAAGAAAGCCAGGGTACTATACTACTTTAGTCAGTAGTCTAGACTGGCTTTAGAACCAGCCTTAATCTAATTCTCAACTACTACATGGTTTTATGGTTCTTTGAGACAACATTTCACCAGAGGCCAGAATGAGAGGTTAGCAGCCCTACCCAGAGCAATAACCATGGCAGAGGCAGCAAAGATAACAAGCGCAAAGGCTACAAGGTGAACAAGGCCTAACAATGCTTGAAGCAGAAAGAGGCCAGTTAGCTTGGAGTTTATCTATCATGAAGGACAATGGTAGAAGATGCCATTAAAGAGGTAGGTAAATACCAGATTCCTGCTTTATTTCTCTATTTGAATCACCCCTTTCCTATTCAATAGCTTGAGGTGATATCAGGTCAATAACTGGACATTTCTGCAGTCTAGGGAAACTCACCATCACCATGGGTTACACTATGGCAAAGCACTCTTCACTTATTAAAAAGATGAGATTTTTTTTTAAGTGGAAGCTTAATATTTTTAAACAAACATTTTACCTAATTCTGTTATTTGAATGTCTTCAGGATTTACACTCCTAGGATAAATAATCTTCTAGTCCACAAATACAGCAGCACGACTGTGCAACAGTACCACAGAGAGAATGGCAACTGATCTACCTTCTTCATTGGGTGAGATCTCCTCTAGTTGGGGGAGCTGCCAGGAGAGACAGACAGGGCAGAGCGGTCAGTATAGAGTAAGGCACCAAAGCAGGAAGGTAGAGGATGATCAGGAGAGAACAGAGTATAACCTAATCTGATTTTTAAAAAGACGTTTTTCTATTTATGGAGAGAGTTGCAGGAGATACTCTAAGGCAGGATAAAGACAAATGGAAAGACTGAAGGTGTCAGCCTGCAGATACATGAACTATATTGCTCACTATGCAGTAAGCAGCGAAGGAGTGATTATTACATTGAATATGATTTAAACTGGGGCTAAGCAAACCAGAGAGGATGGACAGAGAAGGGAAAGGATACCTAGCAATGCAGGTGAGGGGTGATGAAAGTCTGAAGTAGAGTGAAAGCAAAGGAGAAGAAATTGAGGGGGCAGATGCGAGGTACAGTAAGACACAGAATATATAGGAGACAGAGAATATTGTGAAGTTCTAAATGGAAACACAAATGAAGAAAAACAGCAAAGTCAAAAGGAAGGGTGACTTCTAAAGGAGAAGAGAAGTAGTGTTTAGGGTATTTTGAGCTTAATTCTTGATGGGATTGTCTCACAGACAAGTGAAGGTGCCTTTAGAGTGCAGAAGGATCTTCTCTGTAAACCTGGTGTCCTGAAATTTCATGATGCCTGGTTTGATGTGAGTCTTCATTCACTGTGCTGAGCACTTGATGAACAATTCTTACCCAGAAAAAAGAAAATTACTTTCAGTTCTGAAACTTTGGCGGAGGGCAGGATGCATCACACATCTGGTATTGTCTGCTATTGACGTAAAAAAGCAGCCATAGATAATATAAAAATGAACAAGCAAGGATGTTCTAATTAAGCTTTATTCATGGACACTGAAATTTGAATTTCACATAATTTTCATGTGTCATGAAATACTTTTGTTTTTTTTTTATAAACCATGTGGCAGGCACAGCAATGTCCCACGCAAAGACTTCCACCCCCTAATCCTTGGAACCTGTCAATATGTTATCATACCAGGCAAAGGGGAATTAAGATTTCAAACTGAATTAATGTTGATAACCAACTGATCTTAAACATAGCAATTATTCAAGTAGATATAATGTAAGCACAAGAGTCTTTAAAAGTGGAAGAGGGAAGCGGAAGAGAAGGTCATGGTTTTGTGATGTGAAAAAGACTCAAACTCATTATTGTTGACCTTGAAGATGGAGGAAGGCAGCCATGAGCCAAGGAATATGGGTAGCTTCTAGAACTGGAAAGGGCAAGGAAATGGATTCTCTCCTGAAGCAGCCAAAAGAGAACGCAGTCCTGCCAACACGCTGATTTTGAGTTCAATGAAACTATTTTTTGTTTTTTGTTTTTATTTATTTTTTTTTTTGAAACTGTTTTTTAATATACGTTTTTTAAAAACTTCATTTTATGTTTAATTGGAGGATGATTACTTTACAATACTGTGATGGTTTCTGCCACATATCAACATGAATTAGCCATAGGTATACATATATCCTCTCCCTCTTAAACCTTCCTTCCACCTTCCACCCCTCTAGGTTGTCACAGAGCATCAGCTTTTGGTTTCCTGAGTCATACACCAAATGCCCACTGGCTATCTATTTTACATATGGTAATGTATAGAGTTTCAGTGCTACTCTCTCAAATCATCCCACCCTCTCCTTCCTCCTCTGTGTCCAAGTCTGTCCTTTATGTCTTCGTCTCCTTTGCTGCTCTGCAAATAGGATCGGGACCATCTTTCTCAATTCCATATATATATGTCAATATACAGTATTTGTCTTTCTCTTTCTGACTTACTTCATTCTGTATAATAGGTTCTAGGTTCATCTACCTCATCAGAACTGACTCATCAATGAGACTTCTAACTGACGTAAGTATAAGAAGTCTGTGCTGTTTTAAGCCACTAAGTTCTTGGTAAATTTGTTACAATAACCACAGAAAAACAACACAACCATTTAAAAATGAAAAAAAAAAATCTTTCTTAGCTTGCAGGTCATACAAAAATAGACGTGGCACATGGGCCACAGCTTGCTGACCTTTGGTATAAGCACTTGCTCCAGACTGCCTAGCACTAGATCCTAGTTCTGCCACTTACGGGCTGCAATTTTGGCTAGGCAGCACAACTTTTTTTTGGTATTGGTTTCCTCATCTTTAAAGTAATGATAGTAATAGTACTTTTGTAAGGATTGTTGTATGGATTAAATAAAGTAAAACATGTAAAGTACTTAAAATACTACCTAACTCAAAGTAAGTACTCAGTAAATGCTATAATAATAACAATGGCAATAACAACAAAGGAGGAGATGAAACACAGCCCTCTATGAAGATTTTCACCTTATCTCAGCTTTGCTTGTAGTATTAAGTCTCTCTGACAGACCACCCTAAAAGTAACTCTTCAGTCTAGGGTAGGAAGAGAACTGCAAGATAAGCCAGTTCATCTTTTATAGGCTTTTCCCAGCCCAGCTAAGGTTTCAGCTTTCTCTAGTTGGCCAAGTCAGTGACCATTCACACATCTGGTTTCTAGTTTCCAAAAGTGTCTTGACTTCTCTTTTTGGCTGTCATCTCCTCTCTAATTCCTTTTGTTTGTATGTGTTTATGCTTTAAAAATGCCTTTTCTGTCATTTTAGTGGGGTTTCAGGAAGAAATAGAACTGAATGAATCTGTTTAACTTACCATATTTAACTAGAAGTCTTAAATTCAATTATTCTCCTGCCCTCAAAAAATAAGGATAACAATCATCCCCATTTAAAACAAAAATTTTAACCTAACTTTTTCAAAACTAACATATTCTCATTTTGATTAATACTGCTTCCCCAAATATGTGACATTTTACAAGAGCATTATAAGTAAAACTTTAAAGCTTCCATTAAAATAATTGACAAATTACAACTTAACTTTAGGGCTTGCAAGTAATTTCACACAGTATTGATGGTTTGTGTTTTGAATCAATGACACATTTTTTGAAAAGTGAGCTTTGAAAAATATGCATGTTAAAAACACTATGGAATAAGTTGTAAGTCATATGCTTTCTCTTGAATGTTTATTTTAAAAATAATTATAATTCACAACTGGCAAAGCACACTAATCAATGGATACATAAAGTTTGTGATTATTGATGGTGATTTTATTTCCATACATTGAATGACTGGTTCTAGCAGGGATCTATATTCTTATCTTCCTAAACCATACTTTTAACCACCAAAGCATCTGCTATGCTCAAATTCAAGACACTTTCCAGACATTTGTTAAACTGCACCCTGAGATTTAACTACACCATTCTACAAAAACTGCAAATCCCCTAGGAGCTAAAAAAGAAAGAATAAGACAAACAGTTATTAAAACCTGCTATGTACAAGCCCTGTTCTGGATGCTTTAAATATATACCTAATACAATCCTCAAAATAACCAGACAAGGTGGGGATCATGCCGTCATTTCATGAATAAGGAAAATGAGGATGTAGACAGCTTAGGAAACTCAGGACTGGTGGACAGAAAGTCCCAGGTAATGTGCAGAGTAACTGTATGTCTCGGGTGTCATTTACAAAATATGCTATAGAACTACACAGTAGACTTTTAGTTATCCATATTTATTTTCTAAACTCCAACTATTAGGCCTAATGAAAAGACAAAAATCTATATTTGAACTGTTAACATGACTTTATATTTTTTACAGAGCCACATCTAGCTAGACAAACTAACAGAAATAGAGCTACGGAGAAAACTACAGAAGGATACATTGCAGGTAATTTATAAGTCAGAGAAGCCCAATTTACAAGCATAATGGGTAGAAATAGGGTAATAAGAGCAGAGATACAACTAATCATAATAGTAATAACAATTTTTTGAAAAGTATGTATTTCATTTTTGTAAAATTATGCTTCCCTTTAAATAAAGAAATTTTGAAAAATCCAATTAGAACCATATCTATTATTACAAGGTTGTCCATGTTATACTCTCAAATTAAAAAAGTGAAAGTTAAAGTTGCTCAATCGTGTCCGACTCTTTGTGACCCTATGGACTATAGTCCGTGGAATTCTCCAGGCCAGAATACTGGAGCAGGTAGCCGTCCCCTTCTCCAGGGGATCTTCCCAACCCAGGGATCAAACCCAGGTCTCCTGCACTGCAGGCGGATTCTTTACCAAACAAAAAAAAGGAAATTGTAAATTTTCTATTATAAAAACAAAATGTTTTACTCTGTGTGTGTATGTATATATAATATATTAATAAAGGGGAAGGTGTAGAAGGCCAAAAATCAACCTAATCTTAACTTGGGTCACCTGAAGGTGACTGCAAGTGTGCACGCTCAGTCACTTCAGTCGTGTCCAACTCTTTGTGACCCCATGGACCGCAGCTTGCCAGCTCCTCTGTCCAAGGGATTTTCCCAGCAAGAATACTAGAGTGTGTTGCCATGACCCCTCCAGGGGATCTTCCTGACCCAGGGATCGAACCCATGTCTCCTGCACTGCCGGCATAGTCTTTGTCCACTGAGCCACCTGGGAAGCCCTGAAGGTGACTGGAGACATTTAAAGATTTGTGGAACACTGGACTCAAGCTACTACTGGTGACTTTATTTTTCGTATTCTCTCTCCTTGATACCTGTTCTCTTATTCACCAGGGGCTTATTTGCTCAGAAGCTTATCTCCTGGTGTGATCACTCACTAGTCCTTGCCCCAGCTTTCTCTGAACCAAACCACCTTTCTCTAGCATGGCTGAGAGAATGTGGGCACTGACCAGCCACCAAGCTGGAGAAATGTCTCTACAGTGTCTCACAGGCTTGAGGTTTTCCTGGTAAGGGGTTGTAGTGTGTGGTCATGTTTCTAAAAGGGACAGCCCCAGAATCCGGACTGGGATTGCAGGCCAAAGGAGCAGTAGGAGGTAGTCAGATGGAGAGTGGGTCAAGTTTCTGGTCATACCCTATTGCCAAATCAAACTTCAAATACTATTCCCCCCATCACCTGTTCTAGGGAAGGCAAAACTCCATGAATATAATGGGTTCTCATTTTCCTACCACAATCTTAGTCTACATATAATGATTGCAATATAAGGACGCACACCATGTTCTTTTGGTAAAGAATTTGGCATATTGTCAATTCTTGACAGATACTAAATAGCACTAACACTGCTTCCAGCAAAATATGTCCCAAGAGTCCAGTAGGTTTTTTAATGTGAATGGAAGTCATCACTGGGTATTCATAAAACTATTCAAGCTGGAATATTTTAAACGCCAGAAATTATACTTGAGAGAGACATGAAACATCATTTTAAAATCCATCTATATTAATACAGATTATGTGTTTTTACATCATTAAAGATATATCAAAAATTATGTATTTGTGGACCTCAATAGCTCTCATCCTCCCTCTTGTATCTCTGACTCATTATGTTTTCATATAACATAGATAGTTCTTTATGCTACTATTTTTAATGACTTCTTAGAAATAAACTGACAATGTCAACAAACAAATAAAATATATAGTATAGTATGTCAGGTGATGATCAGCACTATGGAAGAAAATAAGAGGGAGAGAGAGTGCCACCGGTGGGGTGAAGGCTGCAATTGTATATAGTGTGGAGTCAGGGAAGGCCTTGCTGAAAAGATAGCACTTGAGCAAAGTGCTGAAAGAGGTGAAAGGTACAAGTCATGTGAACACCTAAGAGAAAGAATGTGGAGGCTGAAGGTTCAGCATATGCAGAGGTCCTGAGGCTGACCTCTCCAACATCATCTCCCCGTATTCTGCACCTCCCTCACTTCATGCCAACCAAACACTGGTCTCCTTGCTGTTGCTCACATACAAGCTGGTGAATGGAGAGTGAGGAATTTGGGAGGCAGCACAGACCAGGAGAAGCTCCTCTGAAGTGGCCTTCCTCTCAAATTTAAAAAGAACCCAGCACCAAATGACTCAGAGTGATACTGGGCAAACAAACACTCCTCTTGAGCAACAATGTCCAACAGAACTTTCTGCAATGATGAGAATGTTCTCTATCTGTGCTGTCCAGTAAGAGGCTAGTATGGCTGAGGAACTGAAATTTTAATTTTATCTTATTTTAATTATTTTAAAATTGAAATAGTCAAATGTCGCTAGTGGCTATACTACCAGCCAGCAAATTTCTAGAATAAAGGTAGGCCTGGGGAACACAGAAATTTATCACTGACAGACACTTTACTTCCAAGAAAAGAGATACATTTCATTTAATTTGCTGAAGTTCAAGTTGGTCTAATGAGAATTTCATGATTAAATACAGCAATTGTGATAGCTTTACTCATCACAAAACATATGTATGAAGCATTATTTGCCATGTAATTCTTTGGCTACTGTGTGGGAAAAATTACTGTTATTACCTTTTCTTAACTTAGCTTTAGTGTTTCCCTCTACATGATTTATTATTGCTGAAGTAATAGTTAAGAATTTTTAAAATCTATTTTTAATCGAACTGGGTTTCCTAACAAGATTTTTTTCCTCTCAATTTGATTTTTCTTCAGGTGACACACACATATGCAAATTTAAGAATATGAAGAAATATAGTGAAGAGGATGTTGTAAAATAAGCTCTATATTCAATGTATTATTAAATTTTAACCAAACAGAATCAAAGATTCTGATTAGAACAATGGCTTAAAAGATTTTCTTTTCTACAAAATAGGAAACATGAGATATATGAAATATTTTAAGAGATATGCAAGGCTAGTCTTTAAAAACTATATTCAACTTAGAAACTATGGTTTCTTAAAAAAGGCATGTACTATATACACCATGGAATATTACTCAGCTGTTAAAAAGAATTCATTTGAACCAGTCCTAATGAGATGGATGAAACTGGAGCCCCTTATACAGAGTGAAGTAAGCCAGAAAGATAAAGAACATTACAGCATACTAACACATATATATGGAATTTAGAAAGATGGTAACGATAACCCTATACGCAAAACAGAAAAAGAGACACAGAAGTACAGAACAGACTTTTGAACTCTGTGGGAGAATGTGAGGGTGGGATATTTCAAAAGAACAGCATGTATACTATCTATGGTGAAACAGATCACCAGCCCAGGTGGGATGCATGAGACAAGTGCTCGGGCTGGGTGCACTGGGAAGACCCAGAGGAATCGGGTGGAGAGGGAGGTGGGAGGGGGGATCGGGATGGGGAATACGTGTAAATCTATGGCTGATTCATATCAACGTATGACAAAACCCACTGAAATGTTGTGAAGTAATTAGCCTCCAACTAATAAAAAAATTAAAAAAATTAAAAAAAAAAAAAAAAAGGCATGTACTGTGCTTAGTCGCTCAGTCGTGTCTGACTCTTTGCGACCCCATGGACTGTGGCCCGCCAGGCTCCTCTGTCCATGCGGATTCTCCAGGCAAGAATACTGGAGTGGGGTGCCATGCCCTCTTCCAGGGGATCTTCCCAACCCCAGGATCGAACCCAGGTCTCCTGCATTGCAGGCGGATTCTTTACTGTCTGAGCCACCAGAGAAGCCCATGAAAAGCATGTATATATGTACATACACATATATATGTGCATGTATGCATACATTATATATACACACACACACACACACACACTAAACACATTACTATTAAAGCTAGTCAAGAAAACTTTTAAAATTTCTGTGTTAAATCAACAGCACTCAGAGACGATGAAAGCCAGTTACTAAAAAATTTATTGCTTAGTTAAAACTCAGTTTACAATTCAAAGGATTTTTAAAATCTCTGAGCTGTTATGAAGCTTTATGGGGTTTATAGTGGAGATGAAAACAGAAATAAAAAGATCTGACAAACAGAAAATGCCAAAGATATTTCCAGCATTATCAACATGGATTCTTTTTTCTCTATCATTACTTTTTACCTTATTCCCAGAAAACTGACTTTAACTCCATCTGCCTGAAAAGACAACTGCTTCCTGGGGCCCCTTTCAAAATTAAAGTGTTTGATGGGCAATTTTATTTGAAAGAATATCATTTCTATAATTGTTAAAAATAAGAAGAAAAAAAATTAAAAAAAAATAAGAAGAATGTAAACTCTATGAAGGCAGGAATTTTGGATAATCTACAGTAGTTTCAGTCTTCAGAATAGTGCCTGAATACAGTAAAGATAATAAATACTTATTGAATTAATAATTTTACCAGCACCTTTTAGTAAAATGAGATAATCAACTTTTCCTATAACATTAGTGTGGATTTTCATTTTAACATTGGTAATCTAGAATAATTCCACTTAAAAATTCTTGTTTTACCATCTATACATGCAACAAAGCCCTTTTCAAAGCTTATTGGTAATACACAGAATTAGCCAAAGACTATTCATTATTTTATTCATTCTTTCTGTGGTTATAGAATTCTATGATCCCTTTCAATTTCAAAATTTATTTTATTCTAATAATGACCTAAAACTGAAAAAAAAATCTGAAACTTATTCAAATGGAATGTCATGGAATGTCAAATTATTATTTAAATTACTACAGAAGTAACTGCTCAACAATTTATGGATCACCCTGGTTATTTCATGGTTTTCTCACCTCTTTTAAAGGGTATTTTCTAGTTCTCTGCTTAGTCTTGTTTTATATTACTGTCAAATTCTTCACTTACAAAACCAAGTATATTGAAATGTCATAAAATAAACCACACTATATTTTTTACATTTTATACCAAAAGATTGAGTTTATGTTAAAAAACAAAATCTAATACACGTTGGAAAATACTGAGCTGGAATGTTTGCTAAAATGCTGTTTACTGCAGAGGCCCAATGTTTTATCAACTAACACTGAAGTTTAAATTAGGGCTAAACTCAGGAAATTGACCTTCATAATATTTTAACATGATGTTTGTCTTTCTAAGGTGGCTTTCTTCTCAGAAAAGAGTACTTAAATATCCTTGACTTACTGTCATATTTCGGTCCCAGATCTGTATGCTTCCATTCTGGCAAGCAGCTGCTATGAGGTTTCCATCTCTACTATATGTGCACGTGGTAGGAATTACTTTTTTACCCTGCATCGTCCGCGGTTTAAACACACTTTTTTGCTTCTTCGGATTTTCAACTTCCCAGGTCCTCACAGTCCTTAAAAAAAGAAAAAAAGGGAGATTTTCATTTATAAAAAAGAAAGGGTTTTAAAATACAAAAGAGTTCACAAAGACCGCCTGAACTTTTAAGCATATAAATCTAATTAGTGTTTTTTACATTTTTAAAATAAAATGTGCAGTATGTAAATGAGGTTTCCCACTGCAATAAAGTCAACCATCCAAATTGTGCTGTCATGAAATCAAATCACAAGTGGCAAATTCTACTTCAAATGAGTTCTTAGTTCTGACCCTCTAAAGCAGTAGTTTCCAAAAAACTCTGACTATACACTCTGATCAGTAGAACTGTTGAACATAATATATCCCTTACATATACAGGTTAATTTTTAAATTACATGTGTTAGTATACTGTTATATAACACACACCATAAAATATACTGAAAAAAACTGGTCAGTAAAAAAGAATGATGTGGGACTTCCCTAGCCAAAACAGGAAAAGATAATTTAAAAGAACAGTGGGGTAAATATAAATATAAATATAAAACACATAGCAACATGGTAGGTTTAAATCCAACCTCATCAATAACTGGAAATTCCATTACATTAACTGGAAATGGCATAAAACCTCTAATTAAAAGGAAAAGACTATCAGATTGGATTAGATAAAAACTAAAATTCAGCAGTCTATATTTTTATATATATAGAAATATATAAAAATGTGTGTTTATATATGAAAAACACACAAAAATACTTAAAGACTTATTAACCATTTAACAGTAAAAGGATGGAAAAAAGATGTACCATAACATAATCAAAAGAAAGCAAGAATGAGTATATTAATGTCAAAGTGAACTTGAAAACAATGAATAAAACTAGAGACAAAGAGGAAATTTTCATTATGAAAAAGAGTCAAATGATCAAGAAGATATAAGAAACAAAATATTAAGAAGATACGAGAATCCTAAAGGCATATCTCCCTAATAACAGAGCTTCAAAATGTGAAAGCAAACTTAATAGAAATAAAAGAAATACCAAATCCATACTTAACAGCTGTACACTTCAACTCATCTCTCAGTAACTAATCAAACAAATAGACCTCCCCTCACCTCAAAAAGAAAAAATCAGTAAGACTACAGAAGACCTCAGAAACTCTACCAGACAAGTTGAGCTAATTAACATTTATGTAACACTTCACCCAACAACTGGATGTGTATTCTTTTACACATTGAACATTCACCAAGATAGACAACATTCTGAGCCATTAAAACAAATCTAAACACACTAAAATGAAAGACATCAAAAAAGTATATACACTGTTCAAAAAATGAAACTAAATAAATGATCAATACAGAAATGTATCTGGAAATATTCTCTTCCAAAACATTCAGAAATTAACAAATACAATTCTAAATAATCCTTGAGTCAAAAGTTCATAAGGAATATTAGATAACCCTCTGACTTCAAAAAACAAGAAAATACAATATATCGAAATTCTTGGTATTTGACTAAGACTGAGCACAGGAAAAAAGAAGAAAAGACATGCCTCAAATCAATGATCTAAAATTCAAACTAGAAAAAGGAGAGAATATTAAAACCAAAACTAGCAGAAGGGAGGAAATGAGAATACAAATGAATAAAACAGAAAACCACAAATCAGTAGAGAAGCCAAAAGCTTGTTGAGAAGATCAATAAAATTAGAAAATTTCCAGGTGTAATGATTAAAAAGCAGAAATTGGGGACAACTTCAAACACCAGTATCTCGAATGAAAGAAAAGATATAACTGTAGAGCTTATCAACATTCAAAGAATAATAGGGAAATTTTATGAATGAATTTACACAAATAAATCCAATAATTTACATCAAATGGACAAATTTCCTTAAAAGACAAACCAGCAAAGTTCACTCAATAAGAAATAATATCTAGAATATTTCTATATGATTAAAAAAACTTAGCACATAGTTGAAAATCTTTCCACTAAGAATGACTTCACTGTTGAATTCTATCAAACATTTAAGAAAGAAATTAACACCTTAAGAAAGAAAAGGCCACCTACTGAATAGGAAAAAGTTTTTGCAAAGATGTATCTGATAAGGGATTAATATCCAAAATACACAAAGAACTCATGCAACTCAATACTGAAAAAACAAACAACCTGATTAAAAAATGGGAAGAAGATATGAGTAGACATTTTTCCAAAGAAAATATATAGATGGCTAACAGAGAAATGAAAAGATGCTCAACATCAGGGAAATGCAAATCAAAACCACAATAAGATATTACCTCACACCTGTCAGAATGGCTATTATCAAAAAGACAACAAGGGCTTCCCTGGTGGCTCAGTGGTAAAGAAGCTGTCTGCCAAGGCAGGAGACGCAGGTTCAACCCCTGATCCAGGAAGATCCCATGTGACACAGGACAACTAAGCCTGTGTGCCACAACTACTGAGCCTGTGTGCTACAGTCTGGGAGTAGCAACTACTGAGCCCACAAGCCCTAGAGCCTGCATTTCACAACAAAAAAAAGCCACTGCAACAGGAAGCTGCACACCACAACTAGAGAATAGCCCCCACTCGCTGCAACGAGAGAAAGCCCACACAACAATGACCAATGAAGACCCAGCACAGCCGAAAGTAAGTAAACATTAAAATAATAATAATAATAACAAGCGTTAGCAAGGGTGTAGAGAAAAAGGAATCCTTTTGCACTGTTGGTGGGAAAATAAACTGGTGCAGCCACTGTGGAAAACAGTATGGAGATTCCTCAAAAAATTAAAAACAGAACTACCATAGAACCCAGAAATCCCACTCCTGGTTATTTATCTGAAGAAAAAGAAAACACTAACTTGAAAAGATATATGCACTCTTTATGTTCCCATTGGTCACCTATGTTTGTGAGAGCTGAACCGTAAAGAAGGCAGAGCACCAAAGAACTGATGCCTACCAACTGTGGTGCTGGAGAAGACTCCTGAATATTCCTTGGACAGCAAAGAGATCAAACTAGTCAATCTCAAGGGAAATCAACCCTGAATACTCCTTGGAAGGATTGATGCTGAAGCTGAAGCTCCAGTATTCTGTTCATCTGATGGGAACAGCTGACTCACTGGGAAGTCCCTGATGCTGGGAAAGATTGGGGGCAGAAAGAGAAGAGGGTGTCAGAGGATGAGATGGCTGGATGGCATCACCGATACAATGGACATGAACTTGGGCAAACTTCAGGAGATGGTTAGGGACAGGGAGGCTTCATTGCTGCAGTCCATGGGTCACAAAGAATTGGACACAACTGGGTGACTGAACAAGAATGTTCACTGCAGCATTATCTACAATTGAAAAGATGTGGAAACAACCCAAGTGCCCATCAACAGATGAATGGATGAAGAAGATATGCGTATACACACACACATATACATACAGACAATGGAACAGTACACACAAAGCCACACATATCTACACATACACACATACATGCAGTGTAATGTATGTACACACACACACACATATACACATACAATGGAACAGTACACACATACCCACACATATATACCCACACACACACATACATACAGTGAAACATTACACACACACACATAGACACACACACAAACATACATACATACAAAGGGAACATTACTGAGCCATGAAAAAAATGAAATCTTGCCTTTTGCAACAGCATGAATGGACCTAGAGGATATTATGCTAAGTGAAATAAGTTAGAGAAAGACAAACACTGTATGATTTCACTTACATGTGGAACTTAAAAAACAAAACAAATGAACAAACGCAACAAAACAGAAACAGAGTCATAATACAGAGAAGAAACAAGTGTTTGCCAGAGGGGAGGAAGTAGGGGTAGGAGACAAATAGGTGAGGGAGATTAAGAGATACAAACTTCCTAAGTCAGAAAGAGAAAGAAATATACCATATGCTATCATTTTATGTGGAATCTAAAATATGACACAAATGAATTTACCTACAAAATAGAAACAGACTCACAGACATAGCCAACACGCTTGTGGTTGCCAAGAGTCTGGGGATGGGGAGGTGATGGATGAGCAGATGCAAGCTATTATATAGAGAATGGATAAACAACAAGGTCCTACTGTCTAGCACAGGGAACTATATTCAATATCCTATGATAAACTATAATGGAAAAGAATAAGTATGTATGTTTGTGTAAAACTGAATCACGTTGCTGTACAGCAGAAATTAACACTGTAAATTAACTACACTTCAATAAAATAAAGTAAAAAAACTTTTAAAGATACACACTTCCAGTTGCAAAATAAATGAATCACAAGTATGAAATGTGCAGTCTAGGTAATACAGTCAATAATTAGACAATATCATTATATGGTGACAGATGTTAACTAGACTTATCCTGATGATCATTTTGAAATATATAGAAATATTAAATCACTACATTGTGTAACAGGAAGTAACATAATGTTGTAGCAAATTATACTTCAAAAATAAACAAACCAATAGAGCTAGAACAGATTTATGGTTACCAGAGGTGGGAAAGGGTGGGAGGAGTGGGTGGAGAAACTGGATGAAGGCAGTCAAAAGGTACAAACTTTCAGTTATAAGATAAATTAAGTTCTAAGGAGACAGTGTAGAAGATGATAAATACAATTAAAACTGCAGTTGTTATGAGAGTAAATTCTAAGTGTTCTTGTCACAAGGAAGAAAAGTATTTTCTATTTCTTTAATTTTGTATCTACATGAGAAGATGAATATTCACCAAACTTACTGTAGTAATCATTTCATGATGCATGTAAGACAAATCATCATGCTGTACTCCTTAGACTTACACAGTGTTTCATATCAATTATATCTCAAAACTGAAAAAAAAAACCTGATATTGAGCCAAAGAGGAAGGAAGGGAAGGAGGGAGGGAGAGGAGGAGGGAAGAAGGAAGCTAACTCTATATAAACTCTTCCAGAAAACAGAAAAGGGAACACTTCTCAACTCACTCTATATGGCTCTGAAGCCAAAACCAAAGTCACCAAAAGAAAACTATAGATCCCAATGAACACAGACACAAAAATCCCTCACAAAATAGCAGTGTATAAAACTGATACTATGACATGATTAAGTGTTATTTAAGCCAGGAATGAAAAGGAAGATGGAAAGGACTGAAAATTAAACAATATAATACACATATCAAAAGACTAAGAAAAAGATATCAGATCTCAACTGATGTAAAATAAGCTTTTGAAAAAAATTCAACATCCACTTGTGATAAAACAAAAGGAAAAAAACCTCTCAGTAATCTAGAAACAGAATGGAACTTGCTCAATCTGAGAGAGGACATTTATGAAAAACTCATAGGTAATATGCTTCCCTAGTGGCTCAGGCGGTAAAGAATCGGCCTGCAATGCAGGAAACCAGGGTTTCATCCCTGGGTTAGGAAGATTCCCCTGAAGAGGGGAATAGCTACCCACTCCAGTATTCTTGCCTGGAGAATTCCATGGACAGAGAAGCCTGGTGGGGTACCGTCCATGGGGTTGCAAAGAGTCAGACAGGACTGTGCAACTAACACTTTTACTTTCACTTTCATAGGTAATATACTTAACGGGGAAAGGCTTTCCTCATGCTGGAAAACAAGACAATGATCTCAAACTCTTACCATTTCTTTATCTAGAGTTGCCTGCCAGTGTAATAAGGTAGATAAAAGAAATTAAAGGCTTACAGACTGGAAAAAAGAAACAAAACTGTCGTTATTAAGAAACCACATGATCATCTATATAGATAATCTGAAGAGTCTACAAAAATGCTACTAGAACTAATAAGTGAGTTTAACAATGTCACAGGATACAAGATAAATAATCATAAATCAATTTTATTTCTATTGACTAATAACAAACAACTGGATACTGAAATTATGACATAATATTTATAACAGCAAGAATAAATATGGAATCTGTCAAGAATGCATAGTATCTGTACACTAAAAACCATAAAACATCTCTGATAGAAACAAGATCAACACAAATGAGAAGATACACTGTATTAATGGAGTCAATGCTGTTAAGATTTCATTTCTGCCCAATTTAATTTTTAAATTCAATACAATCTCAATTAAAATTCCAGCAGAGTCTCCTTGGAATTAGAAACTGAATAAGCTGACTCTAAAACTTATATGGAAATGTAAACAACTTGGAACAACCCCAACAATTTTGAAAAAGACGTAAACTAATTCTACCCAGATTCACACACCACCTTCTAATTCTAATTCCCACATTATAACATCCGCTGGATCATCGAAAAAGCAAGAGAGTTCCAGAAAAACATTTACTTCTGCTTTATTGACTATGCTAAAGCCTTTGACTGTATAGATCACAATAAACTGTGGAAAATTCTGAAAGAGATGGGAATACTGGACCACCTGACCTGCCTCTTGAGAAACCTGTATGCAGGTCAGGAAGCAACAGTTAGAACTGGACATGGAACAACAGACTGGTTCCAAATAGGAAAAGGAGTACATCAAGGCTGTATATTGTCACCCCACTTATTTAACTTATATGCAGAGTACATCATGAGAAACACTGGGTTGGAGGAAGCACAAGCTGGAATCAAGACTGCCAGGAGAAATATCAATAACCTCAGATATGCAGATGACACCACCCTTATGGCAGAAAGTGAAGAAGAACTAAAGAGCCTCCTGATGAAAGTAAAGAGGAGAGTGAAAAAGTTGGCTTAAAGCTCAACATTCAGAAAACTAAGATCATGGCATCTGGTCCCATCACTTCATGGGAAATAGACGGGGAAAGAGTGGAAACAGTGGCTGACTTTATTTTTCTGGGCTCCAAAATCAATGCAGATGGCGATTGCAGCCATGAAATTAAAAGATGCTTACAAGGAAAGTTATGACCAACCTAGACAGCATATTAAAAAGCAGAGACATTACTTTGCCAAGAAAGGTCTGTCTAGTCAAGGCTATGGTTTTTCCAGTAGTCATGTATGAATGTGAGAGTTGGACTAAAAAGAAAGCTGAATGCAGAAGAATTGATGCTTTTGAACTGTGGTGTTGGAGAAGACTCTTGAGAGTCCCTTGGACTTCAAGGAGATCCAACCAGTCCATCCTAAAGGAGATCAGTCCTGGGTGTTCATTGGAAGGACTGATGCTGAAGCTGAAACTCCAATACTTTGGCCACCTGATGCAAAGAGCTGACTCATTTGAAAAGACCCTGATACTGGGAAAGATTGAGGGCAGAAGGGGAAGGGGACGACAGAGGATGAGACAGTTGGATGGCATCACTGACTCAACGGACATGGGTTTGGGTGGGCTCCGGGAGTTGGTGATGGACAGGGAGGCCTGGCATGCTGCGGTTCATGGGGTCGCAAAGAGTTGGGCACAACTGAGCAACTGAACTGAACTGACTGAACACCGATCACACAAATTGCAATTATACATACTGACATCTATCTCTTCTCCAAGAAGAGCTCCTTTCGAGCAAAGGCTCTGTCTTTTGTTTGTTCGTTTTAAATCTTTTTATGTCTTTCTTTGTTGCTTTCTTGCTATGTCCTGCCCGATTCTTTGTGACCCCATGGACTACAGGCCACCAGGCTCCTCTGTACATGGGATTTCCCAGGCAAGAATACCGTAGTGGGTTGCCATTTTCTTCTCCAAACAAATGTCTAGGTTTTATCAAATTTCTTGAACACAATAGAAACATAATATATAACAGGTCCTCAATAACTAATGTAAGAAATTCACTGCCTATCTAAGCATTTCAAACATCAATTTTAATCGAGGTATAACCAATATACAATGAAATTTCATTGACATTTAAATGTATAGGTTTCAAGCAGCCAGCATTTGCTATCAAATATTTATGATTTATTCCAAATAAAGGTGTTTGTTTGTTTTTTTTAATAACCTATGCATGTCTTCTCCCTAAGATTTACTTGGGAACTTAATTAACTATTTAGCACTACCAAACCCTAGTTTTTAGAACTGCTGAACCCAGTGCCTAAAATAAGACTGCATCCACTAAATTTTAGGAACTACCAATTAGCAAAATGCAAGCTCAAATAAGAGTTTGGGAACAGTACACAGGAACAACAGAAAGACACTCTGCAACTTCAGGATATAAAGCAACCCAGAGGAAGATTCAGGATACTTTAGTGTTGCAAAACACTGCAACAGCTAGAAGCTATCAGCAGTGTGACAGATATTGTTAGATACATAATCCAACATCCATTCTCTTTTCTTCTCCAAGTCTGCAATTTCCAGCCTCTTGCAGATACATGTGATGAAGTATGGCAGTTATACTTTGACCAACATTGTGTAAATGGAAGGGTATCAAAGAACTCTGGAAAAGTCTCTAAAGGAGGGTTGCAGACCCTTCTTCACCTCTTCTTGTTTACTCCTTCCTCTGCCAGAGAGGATGTGATTCTGGATTCAAGCAGCATCTTAAAGCAACAAACAGAAGGCCCTGGTCCTTGATGACATTAGAGACACCACATCAACACTAGAGTGCCTATGTCTAGACTTCTGATGGGTAGATAGATAGGTAAAGTTTATTGGGGCCTAACATACTTATTATGAAATTCTACTTTTTAAATGTGCAGTACTGTGACTTTTGACAAATGAATAGTTCTGCCACTCCAAAAACTTATCTTGTGTTGCCTCTTTATAAAAAATGCTTCACAGCCCCAGCTTCAACAACTGGCAACTATTAACTGATTTTGTTTCCTGATAGTTAAGCTTTTTCCAATACTATAGTGGTAAAGAACCTGCCTGTCAATGCAGGAGACTTAAGAGACACGGGTTCGATCCTTTGGTCAGTAAGATCCCCTGGAGGAGGGCAAATGGAAACCCACTCCGGTGTTCTTGCCCAGAGAATCCCATGGACAGAGGAGCCTGGCGGGCTACAGTGCATGGGTCTCAAAGAGCTGGCCACGACTGGATCCACTTAGCACACATGCATACTGTACGAAGCCTTTTGAGCCTTGCTTCTTAAACGTAGAATCTAAGTTGTTGTATATATCAGTTGTTGTTGCTGTTGTTTAGTCACTAAGTTGTATCCAACTCTTTTGTGATCCCATGGATTGTAGCCAGCCAGACTCCTCTGTCTGAGGGATTCTCTGGGCAAGAATAGAGGAGTGGGTAGCCATTTCCTTCTTCAGGGGATCTTCCTGACCCAGGGATCAAACCCGTGTCTCCTGCATTGGTAGGCAGATTCTTTTACCACTGAGCCACCAGAGAAGCCTGTATTTATCAGTAGTCCATTCCTTTTTGTTGCTGAATAACATTCCACTATATGGATATACTACATTTTGTTTATCCACTTGCCAAATTCAGGATAGCGGGTTGTTTCCAGTTTGAGATGATTATAAATAAAGCACTACAAATATTGCTTTGTGGATTTCTGGCTTTTTTGTTTGTTTGTTTTGGTAAAAATAAGTCATTATTTCTCTTGGCTAAATACTTAAAAATGAAATTGACGGTCATATGGGAAATGTATGCTTAACTTTATAAGAAACTGCAAAACTGTTTTTCGAAGTAGTTATTCCATTCCGCATTCCTATCAACATACAAGAGTTCCAATCACTTTATATTCTTGACAGCAATTGTAGGTATGCATTGGTACTGTGATTTTAATTTACAGTTCCTAAATGACTAATGATATTGAAGGTCTTTCCATGTACTATTTGCCTTCCATGTCTCCTCTTCAGTGAAGTGTCTCTTATTTAGTTGTTTATTTTCTACTACTTTCTTTTTTGAGAGTTCTTTAGACATTCTGGATAAAAGTTCTTTATCAGACATATGTTTGGCAAATATTTTTCAAGTCTGCAGCTTGCTTTTTCATTTTAAAAGTCTTTCAAATACAGGTGTTTTAAATTCTGATGAACTCCTCTTTAGCAATTTTTAAATATTACATCTAAAAAATCTTTGCCTAACCCAAGGTCATAGAAATTCTGTTTTCTCCTAGAAATTTTACAGTTTTAAGTTTTACAATTAGCCTATGATCTATTTGAATTATTTTTACATGTGGGATGAAGTCAAGGCTCTTTTTTTAACATATGAATATCTAATTATTATAATATCATTTTTATCTGAGCATTATAATACCTTCACTACCAAATGAATGTATTCTGTATTGTTTACTTATCTCTGTTCAGTATGTTTACCACAGTTAATATGTACAAAAAGTTGAGAAATATCTGGTGTGCCTTTTCTTTCTACCCTAAACTCTTCAACACTGGGGATAAATTATGATAGTTTCTCTTTTTTTAATAACTGCACATCTCCAAAAGTCAGATGACCATTTAGAACTACGATATGAAAGACCCCACACAAGTACTATAAAGTATCATTATCATTATCTGGCTTGTTTAAAGTTCGTCTCTAAAACTGGGATAATAATACCAACAATGAGGGGTTGTGAGGATTAAATGAGATTAAGGATGTAAACGTTATCTGGGACAGTACTTGGAATACAGTAGGCACTCAATAAATACTGGTTTGTTTCTGCTCTTCCTCTTAGACCATAAATAAAGCCTTAAAGCTAATAAACCCAACAACTAAGTATGTTCCATTTATTTCAGTGGTTTATTAACAGTTTGAGCTAGTCATCAAAATAACAGAACAAAAAAGCAGCTAACCTAGCATATAGATGTATGAAAAATAAATTTACATAGCATCTGATGGTGACTAATTACAGTATGGTTTTATGGCTCTGATTCTCTGAATCTATGCCTGAAAAAATGGATGCTAAAGTGCTAGGCCATTAGGTATCTGTCAAAACATTTTATGCTGAAGAACACATATTTTGAAACTTGGAGTGAGATCTGGTCTTGTAAAATTAAAACTGTGTTTCATAAAAATAGATTTAAAAATAGAAGAAGGATCTGTATGGGCCTTTCTGGACACAAAATGAAAACACCCAGAAGACAAGAAAAAGACACAGGTGGGGTCATTACACTGCCCCAGGCACAAATGCTTTCTATCTTAAACTTTTGAATCCTTTCCAAATACAAGGTCTAAACTTTCTGGCATCTGCTGCATAAATGCATCACAGCATTTGGCAGAAGTCAAGGGAAGCATTAATTTTGCATGGAAATCACTTAAGATATCTTGGTTTAATTTTTCTCAAAAGACTACACAAGCAACTACTTGAGTGATGTAAGAGTCTGAAACTTGCGGGCTCTCTTGGCAGAACAAATCCAACAAGAAAAACCTTCTTTTTTTTAAGGTATTATCCCACAGAAATGGGGAAAATGTTTTAACGTCTATATAAACCCATGATAAACTTTATAAACTACACATAAGTCACATTGTACACACAAAGTAATTGCAATAAAAATACAGCTGCATTTAGAAGAAATGTATTTGTGTTAAAGTTCTATACTTATAATTATTAAAATTAGGCCTTATGAAATCTAGACTTAGAATAAGGAATAAATACAATAATAAATAACTACTTATACCCTTACATTTATGACCAATTGATTTTCAACAAACATGCCTAAACAATTTCATGGAAAAAGAATGGTCTTTTCAAAAATTGATGCTGAAACAGCTAAATACCCACATGCAAAAAAGATAACTGAGGACCTTCACTTCACATCATACAAAAACTGACTCAAAATGGATCATAGACATAAATGTAAAACTATAAAAAACATGACATTAGATTAGGGTATGGTTTCTTAGATACACCAAAAGCATGAATGATAAAAGGAAATAAAAAGATAAATTAACATCATCAAAATTAAAAATTTACAAGCTTCAAAAGATACTATGAACAAAGTGTAAGACAAGACATAAACTTGGAGAAGTTATCTGTAAATCATATATCTGATAAGAGACTGGTGTTGAGAATACTTAACGAATTTTTATAATACAATAAAAAAAAAAAAAGAATGACCCTCATGTACAATATTTGGGTGACTGATAAATTCAGTGTAACTGATAAAATGTATAGCCTACAAAAAAAAAAAGATGAGTGATCTTTTTTTTTAAATGGGTAAAAGATTTGAATACATATTTCACTAAAGAATATATCCAAATGCCCGATAAGCACATAAAAAGAAGCCTGACATCATCTGTTATTAGGAAAATACAAATCAAAATCACAAGATATCACTTTATATTCAATAATTAAAAGACACATAATAATAAGTGTTGGTGATGAAGCAAAGAAACTGGAACCTTCATATTTACTGGTAGGAATGCAAAATGGGTGGAGTCAGTTTGAAAAACAGTTTGCCATATTATAAAATATTAAACAGATTTACCACCTAACTTGGCAATTCCACTCCTGGGTATTTACCCAAGAGAACTGAAAACATACCCTATCCAACAACTTTCACGTGAATCTTCACAGAAGCATTATTTTTAACAGCCCCCAAATGGAAACAACCCTAGTGTCCATCAACTAATGAATAGATAAACAAAATGCAAAACTGTCATACAATGGAAAATTACTTGTTTGGCAACCAAAAAAAATAAAAAGGAGTGATATATACTATAGTACATGACTTTCTTGAGGTTTCCATTAACAATAACTGGGCTTCCCAAGTGGCACTAGTGATAAAGAATCTGTCTGCCAATGCAGGAGACGCAACAGATACAGGTTTGATCCCTGGATTGGGAAGATCTCCTAGAGGAGGAAGTAACAACCCACACCAGTTTTCTTGCCTGGAGAATCCCATAGACAGAGGAGCTTGGTGGGCTACAGTCCATGGGGTTGCAGAAAGCCAGAAATGACTGACCACGAGCACACACAGAGCTAGAGGTATGAGTGGTGAATGACTAAACATGGATTCTTTTAAGGGTGATGGAAATGTTATCAATTAGAGTGTTGCGGTGGTTGCCCAACTCTATAAATACACTAAAAATCATTTAATTGCCCCATCCTCTTCTAGTTTCAGGTGCTTAACATCTCATTAAATTCCTAGAACCACCACCAACAATTAAACATTTCTGAGAACCACTTTCATAAATCTCAGATGAGGAAGTCAATAAAATGAAATTGGAAGAGATTCTCAATTTAAAATATATACCAAACTGTAAAGCAATTATCCTTCAATAAAAAATAAATTAATACATATATATACCAAAATACTTATCAGCCAAAAATTAGGCCATGTTCTTATACATCAAATAAGAGCTCAGAAGCTCTTTACAAAGCACTTTTACAATCTTTCATTAAATCAAACAACAAGAGAGATAAGGGTCTAATATGTAGGTTAAGAAGCAAAGGATCCTGAATTATGCAGAGTTCAAGTGTGCTGCCAGATCACTGTAGGTGAAGTAGTACTCAAGACCTTCCCACTGATGTTAAATTAAAACTGTATAAATATCAAATATCAAATGTTCAGCTGCTCAGAAGTTTGTGTACCAACAGAAACTATAGATATACAATATGTCTCAGGAAACTCAAACAGGGGCTCTGTATCAACCTAGAGGAGTGGAATAGAAAGGGAGATGGGAGGGAGGCGATATATGTATACCTATGGCTGATTCATGTTGAGGTTTGACAGAAAACAAAATTCTGTAAAGCCATTATCCTTCAGTTAAATAAATAAATAAAATAAAATATAGATATACAATATATGTCTATATTTTATATATAATATATATTGAGAAGTTCACATTTATTTCTCAATGTGAAGTGAAGTGAAGTCGCTCAGTCATGTCCGACTCTTTGTGACCCCATGGACTGTAGACTACCAGGCTCCTCCATCCATGGGATTTTCCAGGCAAGAATACTGGAGTGGCTTGCCATTTCCTTCTCCAGGAGATCTTCCCGACCCAGGAATTAAACCCGGGTCTCCCGCATTATAGACAGATGCTTTACCATATGAGCCACCAGGGAAGTCCATCAATTTCTCAATACATAATACTAAATATTGTAATAGAGAAGGAGAAAAAGGGAAGGGAGAAAGGAAAAGAAAACTGTATATTCAGATGTATACCCAAACATGTTAAAGCCGTAGGTTCCTTTTTTTCCCTCTAAGTCCTTTTATTTTAACCTATCAAGAAACTCACGAGAAAAGTAGTGTAGTGTTTTTTTTTTCAAATTTTATTTTATTTATTTTTCTCCCAATTATTTTTATTAGTTGGAGGCTAATTACTTTACAATATTGTAGTGGTTTTTGCCATACATTGACATGAATCAGCGAACACCCACAGGTAGATGCTGAGAACTGTTCTGCTCAGGGTTATGACAAAAATATTTCACAGGTTATTTCAAAAGAATATATGGAGATTTTCCTACACCTTCTAATATGACAAATTAAAATATTCTAAATAGATACTTATTTCAACTCCTTTTATTCTCTTAATATCTAGCATCATTTTGTACATATCATAGGCTTTCAATAAAATTAAAATCCTATGGCAGATATATCTAAGTAGTATATATTTATATAATAAAATATGCACAAATTACAATAGATACTGTCATTATATTTCAGTACTACTTACTCTATGTTTGAGTTCTCTTTCTTTTTTTAATTTAGAAATAGTACATTCATTGTTAACTTTCACTGTTTAACTTGAGTTCTCTTAAAATCTTCTTCAACATAACTTGTTTCAACTAACTTTTGTTGAGGTGTGAGAACTGTTTCTCACTGAAGAAGCAAGAATTGACTAGGATGAGGCCTTTGCCTTCATGGAAATCACAGCTGGGCAACTGCATATAATGTACAAGCAATAAACCACAGGTCAATAGTCCAACATAAGCTAGATACCTGGGAATACTAAGGTGCCTGTTCTCCAAGCACATATACTCTACTGGAGGAGAAAAACTGGGGGAAAGACATCATCACGTTATAAGGCAACATCCAGAGAAGCGAAACAGGAAGTTCATTGGAAAAGATCTAGAAAGGATTCCTCAGAGGTGTGTTTTTTGAAGAAGAGTTGAAATTCACAGTTGGGGGGAGAGGGGTGAATCCTAGAAATTGATACAGAATATGCAAAGATAAAGTGACTTGCAAAAGCATAGCTTATTCTAGGAACAAGTATTGATAGTCTGCTCTGGCCTCATGTAGACAATAAGATTGTCAATAATCATTGGCAATTACTAGACTATAAAGGGGATCCTATAAGCTGTACTGGGATTATAGGCTTTACACTTCAGGAGACCATGGAGCCACTAAATAGAGGAATGACTAAGTTACATAAACAGTCCTGTGTTTTAGAAACCCACCTGGGTGGTAGTGGGAAAGACTGCTTGGAGAGGCCAAGTCTATAGGTTGCATAGGCCAGGTGAGAGATGATCAAGGCCTGGGCTATGGCAATGAAGTAGGAGGGTGTAAAATAAAAACAACTTTGAGGAGGGGAAAGGAGGTAGTGCCATTCATTCAGTGAGACAGAGTTGTGGAAGTGGCAACCTAAGACGAAAGGTAGTAACAGTAAAGGAGATAAGTTCAGGTGAGACAACTGTGTGGCAATCAGGTGGGGAACCTTGCAGGTAAAAGGAGTACAATTAAGGCTCATTAGAAGGCAGACAGAGACACAGCTGTGGGAACTACAGACGGCAGACCCCCTGCACAACAGACACTTAAAAACAGGCAGCAAAATGGGAAAGAGTGTGACAGGAGACAAGAAAAAAGTATGAGAGGCAGGAGAGGACAGTGTCGGTGAAGACAAAAGAGAAAGTTTAAAAGGAAGGTGTGATCAAGAATGTCAACTCCACAGAGATATTAAGATACTAAGTAAAACAAGAACTAGAAGGCCTTCACTGGATGTAACAGAAGTCATACATGAGGCCTGCAAGAGAAATTTTAGCAGACTGAGGGGGCAGAGGTCACAATTAGGAGTGGAAGGGAATTAGGAGTGGGAAGGGATAAGGCAGTGATAACAGGCAGAGAGCGCTCCCCAAAAAATGCTATTTAAATTTAGATAGGAATCTAGGGGTGGGGAAGGATAAATTAGGAGCATGGGGTTAACTGATACAATTCCTATACAGAAAATAAGTAAGTAATAAGGATTTACTGTGTAGCACATGGAACTATATTCAACATCTTGTAATAACCTATAGTGGAAAATAATCTGGAAAAATATACACACACGTAAATATAAATATAACCAAATCACTTTACTGAACACCTGAAACTAATAAAATAAAATAAATACACTGTGCTTCAATTAAAATAAAATAAAATTTAAAAATTAGAAATTAAAAGAAACATTGGAATTGATAAAACTTGATGAGGCTGTAAAAGCATCAAAAGCCTCAATTGATGCTTTTGAATTTTGGTGCTGGAGAAGACTCTTGAGAGTCCTTTGGACTGCAAGGAAATCAAACCAGTCAATCCTAAAGGAAATCAGTCCTGAATATTCTTTGGGATGACTGATGCTGAAGCTGAAACTCCAATAATTTGGCCACCTGATGTGAAGAACTGACTCACTGGAAAAGACCCTGATGCTGGGAAAGACTGAAGGCAGGAGGAGAAGGGGATGACAGAGGATGAGACAGTTGGATGGCATCACCGACTCGATGGACATGAATTTGAGCAAGCTCCAGGAGCTGGTGATGGACAGGGAAGTGTGGCGTGCTGTAGTACATGGGGTTGCAAAGAATTGGACATGACTGAGCAATTGAACTTGTTTAGGATGAAAAGGAACAGAATTGAGGAAGACAGGAAGAGGAGAGGATATAACATTTGATTTGACTCCTAAATGGGAAGAAGGTGTTGTGGGGCAAATTTTATATGAGGGAATTTATGGCAGAAGGAATACCATGGAAAAAGACCTTGAGAGTAATAGTTAATATAGTCTGATATAGTTACAGTATGTGTGTATTGTGGGAAGGGGTGCGGGGGTTGAATACATGTCGAGATGAGGACAGGCTAGGACTGGACTGGAAAGACCCTGCAAACTCTGTTAAACTAGTCATGTATGGATATGAGAGTTGGACCACAAAGAAGGCAGAGTACTGAAATATTAATGCTTTCAAACTGTGATGCTAGAGGAGATTCTTGAGAGTCCTGTGGACTGCAAGGAGATCAAACCAGTCAATCCTAAATATTCACTGGAAGGATTGATGCTGAAGTTTCAATAGTTTGGCCACCTGATGCAAAGAGTTGACTCACTGGGAAAGTCCCTGATGCTGGAAAAGACTGAAAAGGAGAAGGGGGCAGCAGAGGATGAGGTGGTTAGACGGTATCACTGACTCAACGGACATGAATCTGAGCAAACTCTGAGAGACAGCAGAAGACAGAGGAGCCTGGCATGGTGTAGTCCATGGGATTGCAAAGAATTGGATACAACTTAGCAACTGAACAACAACAACAAACAGCATTCTGTAAACTTTGGGAAACAGATATTCAATAGGGTTTGGGGATCATGAAGGGCAGGGCTGACCTCCTCTCCTAGTCTGCATGGACTGGTCCTCCAACCACAGGGCCTGAACCATGGCTGCAGAGTATGGAGCCAAGCAATGAAGATAATGTCCTTGACAAAGGTCCTGGACAAAGGGAAATCATGGCTGTTATCAACATAAATGGAGAATTTGAGAAGAAAAGAAAATGAAATTAAAATATTAAATAAGGATCCAGTGCTTCTAACAGTATGTATTTCTGACCAACTGCAAATGAACACAAAGAGGTCACTGAAGAAAACCAACTCTTGGAGAGGGAACAGACAGACAAATTCTCTCATCCTTCCACCTGTATTTCTATGTACTTGATCAGGGGAAATTCACAATAAATCCACTTGGAGCATAATACAAGTCACTCAGTGTTAGTCACTAATAATTACTCTCATGCATCTAAATAAGAACTCATGTGGATTTGGCCTTAAAATGTAGAGAAATATGTAGGTACCTATAATCACAAATGATTGTTTATGTCAAAGTAATCACTACCTCCCAATAAAAACAATACAAGGCACAGTGGGTTGGGGTGGAGACTGAGGAGATATGGAAGAAGAGGAAAGAGAATATTGCAGCCAGTACAGGATAAAGTGGGTATGACAAATCTTATAAAAATCTGCCTCCACCCACCTACTCTGATGCTGCCAGGGCTCAACAGTTTCTAGACCAACTTCTCCCTGAATATGAGCAGGTGCAGGCAGGCTTTCCAAGCAGCCACTGCAGTAAGGAACTATTATTCTTCATGATTATAGCCATTATACTTTATTTTTTTTAATGCTTCTGAAATACAATACATATATGAAATTTTCACTCAACCAACCACATTTTAAAGCAGCAGCCTCCACATCTGCAAAACAGATTATAAAGATAACAATTTATGTGCCAAAGAGTGATTCAGTGCAAATTTGAAAATGAGATATTCTTCTTTTGAAACAGAATGGATGGATCTTCCCGACTGAAAAGTTAAACAATGCTTAATCAAGTTGTAGAGTTAAGTAGTGAAGTCAATGTTACTTTAGAAGTTTACACTAAAAGGAGTGAACCTTTTCAATATCTAACAAATTAATCCACAACAGAACTCCACTACTTGGAGAATTATTTCCAGAAATCAGGAATGTCAAAATGTCTTTGATAATGAACTCAGAATACTGAATTAATAACCTGCATAAAACCTAAGAATTGGACTAATAATCATAATAGATAACATTTATGTGCTCATTACAAAGCAAGCACTGTGCTAAATACTTTATCACTTAATCCTCACAACCCCATGACATGAAGAAGGTACTATTATTACCTGTTTTACAGAGGACAACTAAGGCACAAAAGGATTGACTAATAATGTCAATATTCAGATAACTGGAAAAATCAACTACTGTACGTACTGCTCATTCATGTTTTATAGTGTTGTCTATATGGATCCACTGAAGACATGTAAGGTCTCATGTTAACTTTGGATTAATATGTGATAAATCTTGATGGCTCAAGTAATCATTTTTCTTGAGAAAGAATATTGAAAAATTTCCATACCTATAAAACCAGTGCCAAATAAAGTTGAATATTATTTGTATTTTGCATCTTTTAAGAATAAGCAGTGACTCTAAAAGTCTATAAAGTATATTGTGTTACAGAAATGTAGTCCCTATTAACAAAATAAACACCAACTTTTCTCTTTCAATGAAGAAAGAAATCAATGAGAAAACACTTTCAAAAGAATACTAGGATAAGAGATTCCAGTTATTACCACTGCCTCTCTCTGTCCCCCATCCCTTACACTTTTCCCATCCTCCCAGACTCATAATACATTTGTTCATAAGCCAGGCATTTCCCTCCAGAATAAGTTCTGTTAGACATGCTTTAAAAATATCCTTAGGGAAATAAATTTTCTGTGTGTAAGGGAGGGGGAACAGCCTGGAGAAGAATCAGCAGCCGCTGATGCACAAAGTTCAAATGGGGAAAAAAACAAGGTGAAGCCAGGAGAAGTTTTAAAACTCAGCACACACAGCTTAAAGCCCTGCACAGAGGCGATGAACTACTAAAATCAACAGAGCAGGGGAGCCATCCAAGTAGCATTTTACCATCAGAAATAGGTCCTTGGAGAAAAGACACTGGTGGAGTCTTGCTAAAGAAGTACTATACACAAGGACTGCCCATGACAAAAATGGGTTGAAACTCAGCAAACTCTCCAAACACTCTCTAGACCTAAGGCCTTTACAGTGACAATAAAGAGATGTTCACGGGAACTCCCTGGCAGTCCAGCGGTTAGGACTTGGCACTTTCACTGACATGCACCAGGGTTCGATCCTGGGTCGGTCAGAAAATCAGGGATCTGCAAGATACTGTGGTTCAGCCCCCACCCTCTCAAAAGAATAAAGATGCTTACTGTCTGTAGCACTACCACTTAATAAAAGCTAAACACTTCTCAGGTCAGCATTATACTACCACTAGGCTAAGGGCTTTTCACTTGTTATTGCATTTTAAATTCAAATACTGAAACAGGTACCTTTATCACTCTTAGTTTAGTTTAGATATGAGGTATGTAAAGTTAAGTCATCTGTCCATAATCTTACAGTTAGTGGCAGAGTAAAGATTTTAATCTAGGTCACCTGGTTTGTAAAGAACCTTGATACCTAAAGGATAACTGTGTGTAGACCTCTGTATAATCACTGTATAAAACTGTGCTAGATACTACTAAAGCCAGTGGAGAATTCTTAGGTTATATTGCTAGGTGTCTGTTATAGGGACTTTGAAAAGTACTATTTACAGTATTATTAGTCTAGTTCCCAGGGACAATCACTACTCATGACTTCCTAAAATATTAAAAGGTTTGATTTTATAGTTTGGTGTTCACCTGTCTCCGCAGTTAGTCTGAATACAATGGTCAGCACACTTAAATTTACTCCAGGAGAAATAAGGACCAAACTACGATAGCTAAAATGACCCATCCTAAAACTAAGTAGCAAGACCATCACAGGTCCTAATAAGGCAGATAACTGCTTTAATAAATTTAAATAATGAAAGCTTTCATACACTTCCCCCACCCCTGGGAGCTCTCTAAAGTCCTGTGAGATCAGGGATTTGGAATCTAGTGAAATATCTCCTTGCTGTGACTTAAGAAGGGAGAAGCCAACTAATATCCAACAGCCAGTTAATGCAAAAGGATCTGTCCCCATATGACACAGCTACTATTTATTAGTTTATTGCCTTAGACTCTCTGCTGCCCAACTCTACATCTATGTATAGTTTTGGAGGATGATTTTTTGGGGGGGTGGGGGTGACAGGGAGAGGAGGTCCATGGTTTGCCTAAAATAGTACATATGCATACTTTTTGAAGAAAAAGTCTATAGCTTACCCTAGATCATCAAAGAGATCCAACAAAGGTTAGGAACATAGCTCTAGGTTAACTAAATTTTAACCCTGGCCCAAATAAAATCTTCAGAGAGCTGGCTGTATATTTAGACTGCATTGCTTTGATCCCCTCTTAGAATGGTTTCTCTTGAATTTCATTTTTTGGTTCTGCCCTTGATTTACATTGAGAGGTGCAACAAAAAATAGTAACAGGAATCTAGTAAAGAAAAATGATTAAGGGTGAGGACAATGAAGCCAGATAGATTTGCCCATTTTTAAATCCTTTCTCTGACTTACTATGTGATTTTGGACAAGTCACTTAACGTCTTGGGGCCTAAGGTTCCTAATCTGCAAATATTACTTCACAGAGTTACTGCAAAGAATTGAATGAGAAAATAGACATAAAGGACTTATTCCTCGACTATAGTAAATGCTCAACTATTATAAACATACTGTTGTGGATACCGTCTATATCAATCAGCACTCTATAGGAGGGTCCCCAGGAAGCATCTGTTTTGTATACTCCTTTGAAAGGAAAAGCTCAATGTTTTCACCTTGAGGATCCCGGGGCCCTGCACTGAGCACGTCTCCCTCTTCGCTCTGGCCGCCAGCAACTTTACAGCTGAATCTACAGCTTAACTTTACCTCCTGTGTGGCAAAACCCTACTAGCAATTTTTTGTGAACTAACTTTAAACCTTCACCCTTACTTTCCCATGGCCCCGAATAGTTTATTTTTTATAACATTGTGTTACTACTGTTACTTTGAGCTTGTCCGAATTCTTTCTTGGAATGAGGTAAGAGATACCTAAAAATAAATTAATTAACAAGCCA
Source organism: Cervus elaphus (assembly GCF_910594005.1). NCBI lineage: Eukaryota > Metazoa > Chordata > Mammalia > Artiodactyla > Cervidae > Cervus > Cervus elaphus. The sequence goes on from NC_057839.1 coordinate 38,938,606, forward strand.
ACAGAAAAAATAAATAGTGCTATTTTTTGCGTTGATGATAATTTAGGTTAAAATTAAAAGCTACTTTCCTAATTCATGGGTATATTGACTACAGAGTCAGGAGAAAAATTTAGTCCTTTGGACTTTCCAAAGTAGAATCTGCCCTAGACCAGATCTTAGACTCTCCTAAGGAAAGCTGAATCAGGAGTCATCAGTCAAAAAGCAAAATCAATCACTGGGATGGTGATGAGATCTTCACGTGAAGAGTAAGTACTAAAGGAGTATGGCAACATGCTGAGGTGTTGGTGAATGCTTCTCTCAAAGTTAATTATGTTCTAGAATTCCATGAGGGACATTTCAAAAAGAAGCCACAAATTCACAGTAATGGGCTTGGTGGTATCAATTTCTGAGGAAAATGAAAACAAAAGTTTCCCATCTTTACTGTACTGGATCCACAGCAATGGCAGGTAATATCCAGGCTGACTTAAGGTCTCTTTATTTTCTGACCCAGATGAATGGAAATGTGCCATAGCTGTCGTGTGTTAAGCAGATGGGACACCAAAAGGGCTGAGCTGTTGGCCAAAGACAAATGGGAGAAGAATTCAAAATGTAAGCCAAAGAAGTTTTCCATAGCTCCTTGGCAATACAGCTTCTAAATAAACGATCTTAATTTAATTCACATGTGGTGAGTGGAAAATTAAAAACAGGACAGTGAAAAAAATTAAATGAATTCATTAAATAGATAAAATTATAAAGCAGTTTCACTACTACATATGTTGATATCACAAACTATATTTACCATATCTTTAAGTCATATTGTCTCAAGCATACAAAATATAAGATACTAATTTTTGGGAAGCAAATGTTTTCCCAAGAAGAAAAGTATGACCTCTTAAAGAATCAATAAGACAGAATAAAATCCAATAATTTTAAAGTAGCACATTATCTGGGCTTCCCTGTTGGCTCATTTGGTAAGGAATCTATCTATAGGGCAGGAGACACGGATGGGTTTGATCCCTGGGTCGGAAGATCCCCTGGAAAAGGGAATGGCAACCCACTCCAGTATTCTTGCCTGGGAAATTGCATGGACAGAGGAGCCTGGTGGGCTATAGTCCATGGGGTCACAAGAGTTGGCCATGGCTTAGTAACTAAACCACCACCACTAGAACACCACAAGGCTATACTAAAGAGAAGAAAATATGAAGACAAAGTAGAGATGAACTTCTAAAAAAAACAAAAGTACTATAAAATCTTAAGGCAACTTCTTGTTTGTAGGAGCTGTTGTCTACCACAAAATCTCCATTTTTGTTCCCAATTTATTGAAAGCTGTAAGAAAGAAAATGAAACTGTTGAATTAGTCACAACAATGAAACAAATAAGTTAATACAGTAAAATTCAAACTTCTTTCAGACTATAATCAAATCTCTGAGAGTAGTAACATTTTCCAAAATTGTTGTTAGAGTTGGATATTTTGTCTTCTTTCTTTGCTCTTCTAGAGGTGAATATATTTTATTTTTTAACTGGCAGATAATTGCTTTACAATATTGTATTGGTTTCTACTGTTGTTGTTCAGTCGTTAAGTTGTATCCGACTCTTTGCAATCCCATCAACTGCAGCACGTCAGGCTTCTCGGTCCATCACTACCTCCCTGAGTTTGCTCAAACTCATGTCCACTGAGTCAGTGATGACATCCAACCATCTCATCCTGTCGCCCCCTATTCCTCTTGCTCTCAGTTTTTCCCAACATCAGGGCCTTTTCCAATGAGTCAGCTCTTCGTATCAGGTGGCCAAAGTATTGGAGCTTCAGCTTCAGCATCATACAATGACGCAGACCAGCCATAAATATATATTTTGCCTCCCTGTTCAGTCTCCCTCCCCCATTCCCATCACACCCCTCTAGGTCATCACAGAGCACTAAGCTGAGCTTCCCACCAGCTACCGGTTTTACACATGACAGTGATCTATGTCAACGTTACTTTCTTAATTCGTCCTACCCTCTCCTTTCCCTGTTGTGTCCACAAGTCCATTCTCTAAGTCTACATCTTCCTTCCCTGCAAATAGGTTCATCAGTAGAAGTGAATATATTTTAAATTTTCCTTCCTTTCTTCTCTCCCTCCCTCCCTTTCCCTTCAAAGAGGATTTATGGACCTACTGATACACTAGTCAGTCAGTTCAGTCGTTCAGCTGTGTTCGACTCTTTGCAACCCCATGGACTGTAGCACACCAGGCTTCCCTGTCTATCACCAACTCCCCGAGCTTGCTCAAACTCATGTCCTTCAAGTCGGTGATGCCATCCTACCATCTCATCCTCTGATGTCCCCTTCTCCTACTGACTTCAATCTTTCCCAGGATCAAGGTCTTTTCTAATGAGTCAGTTCTTCGCATCGGGTGGCCAAAGAATTGGAGCTTCAGCTTTAGCATCAGTCCTTCCAATGAATATTTAGGGTTGACTTCCTTTAGGACTGACTGCTTGGATCTCCTTGCAGTCCAAGGGACTCTTCAGAGTCTTCTCCAACAACATAGTTCAAAAGCATCAGTTCTTCGGCACTCATATCTTTTTATGGTCCAACTCTCACATCCATACATGACTACTGGAAAAACCATAGCTTTGACTTAGATGGACCTTTGTCAGCAAAGTAATGTCTCTGCTTTTTAATATGCTATCTAGGCTGCTCATAGCTTTTCTTCCAAGGAGCAAGCATCTTTTAATTTCATGGCTGCAGTCACCATCTGCAGTGATTTTGGAGCCCCCCAAAATAAAGTCTGTCACTGTTTCCACGGTTTCCCAATCTATTTGCCATGAAGTGATGGGACCAGATGCCATGATCATGGTTTTTTGAATGTTGAGTTTTAAGCTAGCTTTTTCACTCTCCTCTTTCACTTTTATTAAGAGGCTCTTTAGTTCTTCTTCTCTTTCTGCCATAAGGGTGATGTCATCTGTGTATCTGAGGTCATTGATATTTCTCCTGGCAATCTTGATTCCAGCGTGTGCTTCATCCAACCCAGCATTTCTCATGATGTAATCTGCATAGAAGTTAAATAAGCAGAGTGACAATATACAGCCTTGACGTACTCCTTTCTCAATTTGGAAACAGTCTGTTGTTCTAGGTCTGGTTCTAACAGTTGCTTCGTGACCTGCATATAGATTTCTCAGGAGGCAGGTCAGGTGGTCTTGTATTCTCATCTCTTTAAGAATTTTCCACAGTTTGCTGTGATCCACATAGTCAAAGGCTTTAGCATAGTCAGTAAAGCAGAAGTAAATGTTTTTCTGGAATTCTCTTGCTTTTTCGATGATCCAAAGGATGTTGGCAATTTCACCTCTGATTCCTCAGTCTTTTCTAAATCCAGCTTGAACATATCTGAAAGTTCTTGGTTCACGTACTGTTGAAACTTCGCTTGGAGAATTTTGAACATTGTATTGCTAGGTGTGAGATGAGTGCAACTGTGCAGTAGTTTGAACATTCTTTGGCATTGCCTTTCTTTGGGATTAGAAAGAAAACTGACCTTTTCCAGTCCCGTGGCCACTGCTGAGTTTTCCAAATTTGCTGGCATATTGAGTGCAGCACTTTCCCAGCATCATCTTTAGGATTTGAAATAGCTCAACTGGAATTCCATCACCTCCACTAGCTTTGTCCATAGTGTTGCTTCCTAAGGCCCATTTGACTTTGCATTCCAGGATGTCTGGTTCTAGGTAAGTGATTATACCATTGTGGTTATCTGGGTTGTGAAGATTCTTTTTGTATAGTTGTTCTGTGTATTCTTGCCACCTCTTAATAGCTTCTGCTTCTGTTAGATCCATACCACTTCTGTCCTTTATTGTGCCCATCTTTGCATGAAATGTTCCCTTGGTATCTCTAATTTTCTTGAAGAGATCTCTAGTCTTCTCCATTTTACTGTTTTCCTCTATTTCTTCAAATTGATCACTTAGGAAGGCTTTCTTATCTCTTCTTGCTATTCTTTGGAACTTTGCATTCAGATGGATATATCGTTCCTTTTCTCCTTTGCCTTTTGCTTCTTTTCTTTCCTCAGCTATTTATTTGAAAGGCCTCCTCAGACAATCATTTTGCCTTTTTGCATTTCTCTTTCTTGGGGATGGTTTGATCACCGCCTCCTGTACAGTGCCATGAACCTCCATCCATAGCTGTTCAGGCACTCTGTCTATTCGATCTAATCCCTTGAATCTATTTCTCACTTCCACTGTGTAATCGTAAGGGATTTGATTTAGGTCATATCTGAATGGTCTAGTGGTTTTCCCTACTTTCTTCAATTTAAGTCTGAATTTTGCAATAAGGGTTCATGATTTGAGCCACAGTCAGCCACAGTCGGGAAACTGATAGACTAAGCACTTCTCAGTGCGAGAAACACAGTGCTGAACAAAACAGACTAATATCACTGTCTTTGTGAAGCTATTAGTCTAGTCATGTACATGGATTCATTTGTTTATTTTCTCATTTCAATATCTCATTATTGTGTGCCTTCAAGGAACATAGGTTTGAAGAAACACACTAGAAATTAGAGAAACAAAATCAAATAGCAGCATCAGGGTTAAGACTACACAAGGAAAATGAAAACTTTAAATATACTATTTAAATGAGAATACAATGTGTGGAAGAGAATTGCTTCAGATTCAGATCAGGGCCCATCTGTGGAGGCATTCCGTCACTTCTCCAGGCTAAATTTATCACTTTTCATATGTCTCTATGAGTTGAGTATGTTACACATCTTGTATAAAACTTGTCATATCACATTATATTTTATACCAAGCATTCTTTTCCCCCACATTAGATCTCCTTGAAGACAGAGTCCAATTTTGTACATCTTTGTGTCCCCAGCACCTAGACCTGTGCCTTGCAAATGAGTTCAAATAAATTTACTGAATTTATGGCACGTAATTACAGAAAGATAATACCTAAAATGTTGTATGCTCATTACAAAAACAGTCAAACTTACTTTGATCTTCAATAAAACTAAGAACTATGAGATACACAGCCAAGAAATCAGTAAGTTATTAAAATTTCATAAAAAGGGTATAATTTGAGCTGAATGGTTAACTACTGGAAGACTGCTTCCACATGTTGATTACATTGTTACCCTGCAACTTTCTGACATTCATATGGTCTCCACTAATAGTGGGTTTGTCAGTTAAAGACATAAAATAAAATGACAATGGTCTGGTACAGAGCCTGAAAAAAGGGCAAAACAAAAATCTTGATATGTTTATAATTATTCAAATCATGAGCATCATTATTCCTCTCCGCACTGCCTGTATCGATCAATGCACCACCCTTACTGGTACTTCCCCTAATCCCACCTCTCTGAGCCCCTTCGCTCCTCCACCAACACCTCTTTCATGCTTTCCATGCAACTTTGCTTTCTTGTCTCTGTCACTATCCCTTTTTTTTTAAATTGAATTGTGGCTGTACTGGGTCTTGCTTGCTTTTGTGCAGACTTCTCTCTAGTTGCTGCAAACGGGGTCTGCTCTTCAACGTGCTGTGCAGTTCTGCCACGATTCTGAAACTAATTCTGTGAGACCAGCAGTAACCCCCTGGCTGTCACATACAAAACTTAACACATCTATCTTTTCCTTGAAGTTTTTTCTTCTCTGCCCTTAAGTTTTCCTATCTCTTCTGCTGAACCACATTTGACCTCTGCCTTTAAAAAGTCAGGGTTTAAAAAAAAAAAAGTCAGGGTTTGACAATTTTGCCATTTGAAGCAACATAGATGGAATTGGAGGGCATTATGCTAAGTGAAATAAGTCAGACGAAGACCGAAACTGTGATAGCACTCATACGTGGAATCTAAAAAATACAACAAACTAATGAATATAACAAAAAAGAAGCGGACTCACAGCTATAGAAACAAACTGGTGGTTACCATGGTTGAGGGGGGGCAGTAGACAATACAGGGGTGGGGAGTGGGAGGTATAAACTATGGGTGAAAGATATGCTCAAAGACATACTATGCAGCACAGGGAATATAGCCAATGTTTTATAATAACTATAAATGGAAAGTAACCTTTAACATTATATAAAACATAAAAAAAATTTTTAAGAATAGGGTTTGTCAGGGTTCTGAGGGAACTATACAAAGCCCTATTGCTTATATTGTGAGAAAACCATAACTAAAAAAAAGACACATGTACCCCATGTTCATAGCAGCACTATTTACAATAGCCAGAATATGGAAGCAAACTGGGTGTCTATTAACAGTTAAATGGATTTAAAAAATGTGGTACATATATGCAATGGAATATTACTCAGCCAAAAAAAGCAATGAATTTGAGTCAGTTCTAGTGAGGTAGATAAACCTAGAGCCTGTTACACAGAGTGAAGTAAGTCAGAAAGAGAAAAACAAATACAGAATATTAACACATATATATGGAACCTAGGAAAATGGTATTGATGAACCTATTCGCAGGGAAGGAATGGAGACACAGGCATAGAGAATGGACTTACGGACAGGGTCAGGTAAGGAAAGAGTGAGACAAACGGAGAGATTAACATCAACATATATACACTACCATGTGTAAGACAGAGTCAGACCTAAGCTTACTATCCACACATCTACCTATTGCCTGGGTTCCAATTCTATATTTCCAACTACCAACCAGATATGTAGTTTTCCTGTCAGCATCTAGAACTTAGCATGTCAAAATTAGAATGCACTATCTTGGAGAAGACTCTTGAGAGTCCCTTTGACTGCAAGGAGATCAAACCAGTCAATCTTAAAGGAAAGCAGTCCTGAATAGTCTTTGGAAGGAGTGATGCTGAAGCTGAAACTCCAATACTTTGTCTACCTCATGCAAAGAACTGACTCACTGGAAAAGACCCTGATGCTGGGAAAGAAGGCAGCAGGAGAAGGGGACGACAGAGGATGAGATGGTAGGATGGCATCACCAACTCGATGGACATGAATTTGAGCAAGCTCCGGGAGTTGGTGATGGACAGGGAAACCTGGTCTGCTGCAGTCCATGGGGTCGCAGAGAGTCGGACACGACTGAGTGACTGAACTGAAGTGATGCCACAGAGCACAGAGTAGGTGCCAATAACTCAGGGCTGAATGAACATCTGATCAGATGATACATGCTGAAGAATCTCATTCTGAGCATGCCTCACATCTGTTCCCTGTTTCCACCAAACTGTCACCAGTGCCCTGGACTGGACCATTATAACCTATTGTCCACACTCTAGAATTAACCTTGGGACCAAGGTCTCTGTCTTTAGCTTAGATCTCTCTACCCTGACATAAAAATGATGCTTTTTTTCAGGGAAGGTGAGTAAATCTGATGAGGTCACTCTTCTGAGGAAAACCTAAAAGATCAGAAGGTTACAGAAAAAAGTTCCAGATAGCACCCAAGAGCCTTCTTAAAGTGATTACAATCTAAACTCCACTTTCTAGGCTCTGGTCCAGTTATTTTCGCTGCTTTACATTAGATACACTGGAGCGTGAGAAAGCACTGTTTGGTAAACAGAGTCAGAAGGAAGGGCTAGCTAGCAACTCATTAAAAATTAAAAGAACCTAATTTTTCTAATACCCAATGTCAAAATAAAGTTGAAAAACTGAACAGTCAGAAGAATTAAGTGGCATAAAGAAATAAAATACAGCTGTGTGACAGAACTGGGATGGAGACTAGGGACAGGGTGGTTACTGGGTTATCCACAAGGGCCAGGAAAGGCATCTCTTTTGTCTTACGTCTTTTTACCTCTTTAAAGGCATCTCTTTACCTCTTACGTCTTTCTGGAGTTGAAATCTGAGTGGTAAGAGCTGTATCTTATCATGAAGAATAACCACAGGTGAAAGGCCTTCATGTGAGCAAGAGCTCGGTGTGGGGAATGGAGAGAAGGATGCTGTGGCTGCAGCAGAGTGTGCCGTGAGATAAAGCCTGTGAAGTAGGCAGGGGCCAGCCCGCACAGTCTGCTAGTCTGGATTCCATTCTGAACTGCTAAACCACTGGATGATTTTAAGGAGGAAAAGGGCATCATCTGATTTATCTTAAAAATTCCAAGGGGAGAACTGATCCATTCATTCACTCATTCATTCTTTCATTCAACGAATATTTAGTGTCAACTGTTTACCAGACACTGTTCTGGGCAACATGGATACAGTAGTGAACAAGAGAAGTAAAGCCTTTGCCTTCATAGAGCTTTTGTTCTAGAGTATTCTGTGAAGGCAAAAAAGGAGCAAAGAATCCAGTTAAGAGACCACTGCAGTGCCCACATGAGGGATTATGATGACTTGGACAAGACAGGGAGAAGAAATGGGCAAATACAAATTATATTTCAGAGGTACAACAGATAGGACTAGAAAGGTAAAGGAAAGGGAAACTGGGAATGACTCTCACATCTTGCAGTGATGGTTGGAATGTTAAAATTACTAAATGTAATTACTAGAATAGAGGAAAACAGAAGAGGCACACATCTAGGGAGGGAAATCAAGAGGTCTAGCTTGGTGAGAAAGAGTGAGGTGCCTATCAGACTTCCGAAGAGGAGCTATCCAGTAGGCTGTTGAGTTTAGGAGCCTAAAGTTTGGTGGAGAGGGTAGAACTCAAGCTACAGAACGTCGCATCGAGGTGGTATTCAAAGACATAGAATTTGGGGAAAGAGTTCAAACAAGGAGAACATCTAGGATCAAACTTTGAGGGGTTGAACAAAGAAAGCAAAAAAGCGAAGACTATTGAGAAGAAATGATTAGGGAAGAAATAGGGAAGAAATGTACAGTGTCTCTGTGGCAGTGGATGTATGCTGCTAGGATCTTCCAGGGACAAACCACTTATCATTCAGTTGTAAGCAGTGCAGTTATCTGACAACCTCTAGCTGTTAACAGGCTCAGAATCTGCTCAGCCTTTAAGCCAAAGCCACAGTCCTCCCAGGTCACCCCAGCTAATCACTGAGCACACTACAGGTAGCATGGCCGGGCCAACTCTGCCTAACTCAGGTCTCTTCTAATGAGACTCTTTGCTGCAGAGCTCCTGGTAGGGTTGCCATGGACTCTATTCAATCTACACCACCGTCTGAAGTTCTCCCTGCCCAATTCTGCCTCCTCCCCACCTCCTTCCTTTCTTTCTGAAGCCCTGACCTATCCAGTCTTGCTCCCTTCCCCTTGACTCTTTCACTGGCAAGCCCCTCCGAACAACAAGCCTCTGGCACACCTCTCTCCATCTGAGCACCTGCATCCCAGACGACCACATTAAACAGTGACAAAAACCAAGAAGGAAGAATATTCTGAGAAGGAAATGGTCCGCTGTGATGAGGTTTGCTGAGAAATCAAATGAGGAAAGGAGAGAGAACTACCTGTGCGTCGGGCAAAATGACAGTCATTGAGCATCCTGAAGAGGGCATTTTCAGGGGAGCAGCGGGGATCAAAACTGAACTGGAACGGGCTGAGGGGCAAATGACAGCCCCTCAGGGACAGAGCAAAGACGACAGATCACTGAACTCTCTCTCTCTGAAATTGTGCTTATATAACTCCCAGCTAAATAACAAGTGCTCCGCAAGAATAGTACTAGGATTTTAAAAAGTGTAACAGGGGAATCCAGTTTAGATGGGGGAAGGTGTATCTGAGGAAGTACAGTTTACCACAATACTAGAAAGAAGAACATTCCCGGAAGAGGGAAGAGCAGGTGCTAAAGCCAAGGAGTGGGAGAGAGTTTGAGTTACTAGACAACCAGAAAACCAGTTGCTGTGGATGATATAAAGACAGCCAGGACCAGGTTATGCAGGGTCATGTGGGAAGTGATACATATTTCAGATCTTAGCCTAAAGCCTAGACATTTTAAGCTGGGACTTTGTGATTTTAAAAACATATCACTATGTTTGCAACAGGAAAAAAACAGAAGTGAACAACCTGTCGAGAGCTGATGATGATTTTTTTTTTTATTTTTGACTTTTATTTTCTGTTTTTAAATTAATTTTATTGGGGTATAGTTGCTTTACAATGTTGTATTCATTTCTGTGGTACAGTAAAGTCAATTGGCTACACGTGAGAGAGCTAACAGTGACTTGAACTTGGGCAGTTGAGTGCATTCATTCATTCAAATAATATTTGATAAATGAGAGAGGCAAATGGATTCAACATGGATTTTCAGAGGTAGAACCTACAAAACTGGTGAAAAGGGGGTTCAAAGAAGGGGAGTTATCAAAGATAATTCCTAGGATTCCGGCTCAACCAACTGAGCAGAACTGCTATGATGCCCAGAAGAGGTACACCAACTTCTCAGGGGTTCCCCAGGCCAGATGTATCCAGTAGCCCCACTTCTCAGGGGCCCCCAGATCAGATGCATCCAGTAGCCCCATTTCTCAGGGGTCCACCAGGCCAGATGTATCTAGTAGCCCCACTTCTCAGGGGCCTCCAGATCAAATGCATTCACTAGCCCCACTTCTCAGGGGCCCCCAGATCAGATGCATCCAGTAGCCCCATTTCTCAGGGGTCCACCAGGCCAGATGTATCTAGTAGCCCCACTTCTCAGGGGCCTCCAGATCAAACGCATTCACTAGCCCCACTTCTCAGGGGCCCCACAGACCAGATGTATCCAGTAGCCCCTTTTCTTGGTGGTACACCAAGTCTTTCTCATCCCACCCAAATAATCATCACACCAAAGATACAACTGTGTAACACATTCCCATTACAGGACACAGCTTACACAGCATGTGTCTCCTTCAGTGCTCAACTACCTCATTTTATGCCTGAGGGAATGGATTGTCTACGAGAGCTGGAATCCAGTCATACATATTAATGATGCTCTCTTGACCTTTACATGTAATTTTACACATACTTCAGGAACAGGCCATAATCCCTCAGTCCAGCAACTTATTTATGAGTCGTTTTTGAAGCTGTTATCACTGGCTTCTCCGTTTGGCTTTTCCTGGGAATTAGAAATCCGTGCTTAACATGAGCTGGTCCTTTCTCTTTTTTATATAAAACCACCACTAAACTCCGTAAACTAGATCTTAATAGTCCTGAGCCATTTTTATTTTTTAATTGCATAAGTCTTTCCTTTTTGCTCCTGCAGCTCTGAATATCCTTTACAAAGACACATGACACATTTGTGACATTGTGTCAAGCCTCTACTATCCCTGTAGAAAATCGGAAAAAGTATAGAAAAGAATCATCTGAGTAAATTAAATATACCTAAATTACCAAAAGGAAGGAAGAAGGGATGAAACCAATTTTCAAAGTGATAACCAAAAATGTTTCATGTATATAAAAATATATGAAATATTATAAGTGTTGCATGATGAGTCAAAAGTAACTATTACCCCAGTATATTCTTTTGAAGTAAACCCATAGGGTAGTTTAATTATCTAGCAGGAAATGATTCAATTTACTTACACCAAGTGGACACGTGGGCTTAAAATAGGCCCACTGCTGCTGCTGCTGCTGCTGCTGCTAAGTCACTTCAGTCGTGTCCGACTCTGTGCGACCCCATAGATGTCAGCCCACCAGGCTCCGCCGTCCCTGGGATTCTCCAGGCAAGAACACTGGAGTGGGTTGCCATTTCCCTCTCCAATGCATGAAAGTGAAAAGGGAAAGTGAAGTCTCTCAGTCGTGTCCGACTCTTAGCGACCCCATGGACTGCAGCCCACCAGGCTCCCCCATCCATAGGTTTTTCCAGGCAAGAGTACTGGAGTGGGATGCCACTGCCTTCTCCGATAGGCCCACTAGAAGTTATCAAATTTATTACCATCTCTAGGAAAGAACAGACTAGTCTAAGGAGTTCCTTGGTGGCCTAGTGGTTAGAATTCCTGGCTTTCACTGCCAGTAGCCTGAGCTCAACCCCTGGCTTGGCAAACTGAGATTCTGCTAGCTACATGGTGTGGCCAAAGAAAGAAAGAAAGAACAGACTATTACACTAACTCTTACATATTTTGGTATTGTCCTGAAAGACCATTTTGTATCCAGGGGCTTTTTCGAGAGAATGATTAGTCTATTCCTGACCAATATAGAAAGCTATATTGACCCCCTTCCTCAATTCTATATCAATAATACATATTATAGAACAGGATTTAATTTGTATCAAATTATCAGAGAAAAGACTGTATGACAAAATTGATCCAACAGGCAGCACTACTTAGAAATTCTGGTTTTAAAGTGACTGTTTAAATGTTGCTTTTGCCTAGGATTACACTCAAAATCAAGCATTCAAATCCACAAACATTTATCAAGCATACGTATCTGCTAGGCACTGTGAGGAGGGCTAAGGAGAAAAGGATGAGTAACACAAGACCCCAGTCCTAATAGAAACAATACAAATTTGGTGAGTTCAGGAATTCACTATCTCTGGCAAAGTACACAGATGAACTCACAATTTAAGGATGCTCAAATACGCTACACCAGCTGTGAAATTACAGCAAGGGAATAATTTAGCTGGGAGGAGACTTCACAGAAGAGGGAGCATTTGAGAAACATCTTGAAAGAAGACTGAGCTCAATAAAACTCCAATACAAAAAGAAATAAAAGATTTTAAATGGAAGGAACAACTTGTGCTTAGAAACAAAGGCCATGCTCCCAACTGTCCTAAAGGACAATTCTTCAGACCTCACTTTGTGAAAGTCACTCAGTCATGTCTGACTCTTTGCAACCCCATGGACTTTGCAGTTCAAGGAATTCTCCAAGCCAGAATACTGGAGCGGGTAGCCTTTCCCTTCTCAAAGGGATCTTCCCAACCCAGGGATCAAACCCAGGTCTCCCGCACTGCAGGCAGACTCTTTACCGCTGAGTCACAAGGGAAGCCCAAGAATACTGGAGTGGGTAGCCTACCCCTTTTCCAGGGGATCTTCCTGACCCAGGAGGCAAACCAGGTGTCCTGCATTGCAGGCAGATTCTTTACCAACTGAGTGGATCTCAAAGCGACCTTTGACCTGATGACTGCTCTTGTACCCTTGACACAGTCTCCTAGTTTTTTGACACTGCACTCTCTGCTTCCCACGCACCTTGGGTAATCTCACTTAGCAGTCTTTGAAGACTGCTCTCTGTCCCTTAAACAGTGTCATTTCCTCAGAGTTTAGTCCGAGGCCCTTTTTCTTCACAAATGAAAAGCTCCCTGTCTGGCTGCTTCATCTCTCCCAGGCTTTCAACTACTGTATACCCATGACCCTCAAAGCTGCATCTCCAGAACAGCTCAGTCCTGAGTCTGAGAGCCAAATGACTGCTGTCTTCTGGATACTTCTTTAAAATTTCACAAGTACCACAGACTTCAAACCTTCAAAATTAAACTATCTTTCTCCCAAACCCCCTGCCCTTCCTGTGATGCCATTTTACTTCAGTGAACTGGCTGGTCTATTATCCAAGCCAAAAACTTGGACATTATCCTTGACTCCTCTCTCTCCATCACACTCACCATTTATTTCAGTCGCTATGCCCTGTGACTTTTGCCTTTTACTTGCATTCATTTACTTCTCTTCACCCCAGAGGTACTGTCCTGGTTTATGGTCCCATCATCTCTTACATGAATTACTGCAAACCCTTCTAACTAAACCCCTTGCGGCTGGTCTTCCTTGATCACCTTGTGTGATAAGTTCCTAATTACATTCTGGACTTAACTCTTGCCACAAGCCCCTACACAGTCCATATTTCCAGCCACGTTCAAACATTTCTCTTGCCTTTACATCTTACTATATACATCTCCCATGCATAAAATGCTATTTCTATTCTCATTTTCTCCCTAATTTCCACTCACTCTTTAGATCTAAACTTATCGTTTCTTCAAGGGAGCCACTGATCTCCCTGCTTCTGATCTCCAACTGCTTCTCTCTTTTTTCTTTCTTTTTTGAATAGGTTTTACATTTCTTTTTTTCATTGAGGTATAACTGACAAATATAACTGTAATATAAAGTGTACAATGTGATGCTTTGATGCAAATATACACTTTAAAAAGATTCCCACCATGGAGTTAATGAATTATCATTCCACACATTAAGTGTGTGTGTGTGTGTCTGTATCAGAGACAGGATACAAGTTCTATACAATATAATATTATCAACTATAGTCACCATGTTATACATTAGATCCTCAGACTTTATTCATCTTGGAACTGTAAGTTTATACCCTTTTACTAACCTCTATTTCTCCTACGCCCTATCCCTTGGCAACCATGATTCTACTCTCTGTTTTAATTTTTTCCTTTTTTTTTAGAGTCCACATATAAGTGATTAGTTAGTTAGTTAAGTCACTCAGTTGTGTCTGACTCTTTGTGACCCTGTGGACTGTAGTCCACCAGGCTCCTCCATCCAAGGGATTCTCCAGGCTGGAGTGGGTTGCTATTTCCTTCTCCAAGGGATCTTCCCAACCCAGGGATCAAACCCAGGTCTCCCGCATTGCAGGCAGATGCTTTAACCTCTGAGCCACCAGGGAAGTCCACATATAAGTGATACGATGCAGCATTTGTCTTTTTCTGTCTGGCTCATTTCACTTAGCAATGTCTTCCCAGGTTCATCTATTTGTCACAAATATCAAGATTTTCTACCTTTTTAAGGCTGAATAATGGTCTACTGTGTTTGTGTGTATATATGAATGTGATATATATATATATATGAAATACACATGTGTGATATATACATATATATGAGATATATATATATTTTTTATCTCACATTTTCTTCATTCATTCATCTGCTGACAGACCCTTAGGCAGTTTTCAGACCTTGGCTCTTGTGAATAATGCTGCAATGAACACGGGAGTACAGATACCCTTCACAATAAGGATTTCAGTTCCTTTGGATCTATAACCAGAAGTGGCTGGGTACTATGGTGGTCCTGTTTTTAATTTCTTGAGGAACCTCCACACAGTTTTCAATAGAGGCTACAACAATTTACATTTCCACCAACAGAGTACAAGGGTTCCCTTTGCTTCACATCCTTGGCAGCATTTGTCATCTCTTGTCTAACAGACATCCTAACAGGTGTGAGGTGATGTTGTACTGTGGTTCTGATTTGCATTTCCCTGGTGATGAGTGAGGTTGCGCAACTTTGACTGTACCTGTCCAACTGCTTCCTTTTATGTGTTCCTATCATAGGTGTTCCTATCCCATCATAATTTAATTTGATGTTTGCTTGTCAGTATCTTCCCAGACAGTAAGCTCACAAAAGCCCTTGGCACAGTGCCTGTGCATACCATAAGAGCTCAAAAACTATTTGTGCTATGGCTAAACAAATGATGAGGAAATCCTTAACACATTTCATCAAAACACGTAAGATTAAAGAATGGGTACAGGGTGACAGGGGACTTCCTGTGGTTCCCCTTTGAATAAGGTCAATAGAACAAATAATATATGAGATACTATTGTAAAAGGACAACAAAGACACTGAAAAAGATTACTCAAAAGATGGTAATTCAATTCAACAAACACTTGGAGGTACAAATGAGCTGCTTTTGTCTTTTGATTCACTGATTTTCCAGAAATATCATTCAGGATGATTTTCCAAGAAAGCAACAACCGACCAAAAAGCAAGCTTATGTCTGAAGCTTTTTTCCCCTTCAAAGAAACATGTTCTAAGACCAATCACTGCACAGAAGTTAGACACTGCTGCATAATGAACTACCCCAAATCCAGGGGCTTAAAACAGTATTTCTTGCTCTTAAATCCACAAGTCAGGAGGCAATTCCAACTTGGCTGTGCTCTCTCATGATTTTGATAAGTCTGATAAATTAGCTTAGACTGGCTTATATAGAATGGCCTCCCTCACTACATGCATTAACCAAAGCAAGCTACAAGACCAGTCTAGATTCAAGGAGTAAGTTAAAAAAAAAAAAAAAGAAAAGAAAAACAACTTTACCTATACAGAGTTACACTGCAAGGGGATAGACAGAGAGAGAAAAATCAAGGTCATTTTTTGCAATCAATCTCCCACACACTATTTGGCCCTATATACGTATCTACCTATGCTTGGTACAGTTCAGTATATTATATTCATAATGATGATTTTGATTCAGCAAGGAGTTAAATAACCCTTAGTATATTACAAGGCAGAGAAGTTTATTGTAAAAAGGTTTTCCTGATCAGAATGAAGGTTAAAAGATTTACGCCAGGTAACTCACTTACTGTGGTGTCATTCCCCATTGCTTCCAGAGAATAGTGTTTACCACAGTGCAGTTTGTTCACTGTGAGTGCGATCCACAGACTTGAGAAAGTAATAGAACTGTATCACCGGTGAAAGGATTCAATTAAAGTAAACAAGGGCTAAAGCCCAAGCCAGATCCTTTTAATAGAGAGAAAACCGTATACCTACATAATTCAGGAAGAGGAATTCCTAAACACCTGCAACAGAGATAAAATTCTCTAAACATACTGATGAAAGCATTCACTAGACTCTAGTACCATAAGGAGTCAGGTGATCAGGTGGGTAGGGATAAATGAGGAGTTCCTATGACAAATTCACATAAACTTTGAAAGCTATCAGACAGAAAATTATATTAAAATGAAAAAATACTTTCATACATGCAAACTGACATCAGTAAGGTATTTTTCAGCAACCACAAAAACTATGCTGGCCATGAATAGGTAAACAGAAACCAGACCAAATTACAGATAAGCTTGAAAGCATGCAGATCTTCAAATCCAAAGATATTACTGGGTGCACTTGATCCTTAGAATATGTGGCCTAGTTTTGCTGGATGACCCTCCAATTTCTGAAAAGTGCTACAGGATCCTCCTGACAACGACCTCTCCTAACTCCAGCATGGGAACTCTTAGCATTTCCGATGTGGATTTTAGAGACAAAGATAGAACACTGAGACCTGCCAAGGCTGAAAAGGATATCACTTTCAAAGGTTAAAAAAATCCCCCCCCCTTTTCTGATGACTACCCAATTACACAAGCCAGGCATGATAACCGGGAACAGTGAAAGAAGTCTTCTACAGACATGGACAAAACAGCTTGTTCAAGCTCAGTGAAAAAAATGCATGAGACACAATGATAAAATGCATCTTTGGGGGGCTGCACATGGTGTAGCTAACTTAGCATGAAAAAAAAATTAATATAAAACCCAAAACTTAGAAACTAATTATAATATTAGCATTTCTTATGAGGGCTTATTTTATAATATTTAAATAGCATAGGTTTTCATAATTTAAATTTTACATAAGAGAATCAAGTTATACAAGAGATTTATTCTTAAAAATCTGTAGGCAGAACAAAATTTTGTAAAGTGAAACCCATTCTTCCTCTGAGAGCTATTATAAATCCAACATGTGTATCTATATATAAACATGCTCCTGAGACCATGGACTTAGGTTATATTTGTGTGTACCACAATAAAAGTTGTAGTGTGATGTCCACTTTTATGATGTCCTCATTTTCCACCTGCCCAGCTGATCTACTAGGTTCCAAGCATCTCCTGTCAATATTCAACAGTGGCAAATGTTTTAGTCCTCTTATTTATTTAAAAATGAAAAAATGATGTTTTGATTTTCTACTCAGAGGAGAAACCTAAGGCATGAATTCAAGAAGGGAGTACTTGGTTGGCCTGTGGGTTCTTCTAGTGTCTCAGCCATTTGTTGAAGGTATTCGCCATTGCTTCTTCCTACAGAGACAGTGCAAAACAGCTACCAAAGGAAAACTCACAGTAAACTACTATTATTTGCTCTTGCACACCCAAGTTCTGTAACTGCTTCCTAAGAAGAGTCAGAGAAGTCTTATAGTGATGTTCCTAAAACAGGTCTTTTCCTCAGAATTATTATGTAATCAACTTCAGAACATCTTTTCACTGCACACATATGTTGGAGTTTTATACAATAAAAGTCTTTACGGGCTTTCCTGGTGGCTCAGATGGTAAAAGTCTTTGGATGAGTCTGACAGTTCTCAGCTGAGCTAAATCCCAGATGAACTATAAAGCAGATCTCTACATGAACAAAATCCTCATCATACCTGCCAACTTCAAAAACTATTCCCTTTACCGCTCCCTATCAAGCCATGATTTCAGCCAAGTAAAACTAGATTAATGTTGTGGGATAGGCACATATTTATGATTATTAATCCACTAGTTGTTCATACAATCAGATACCTAAAGTCACATAGTCAGTAAGAACCTCAAGAGTTTGGCATGAGTGAAGAAATGAGTATGATCTGTAAAGAATGTCAACTGTTTGTGTGCAAAAAAGGAATGTTGCTGAGACTAAAAAGAATGCAAAGTTTATCTTAAAGAATTTTAAATAGAAATTCTATTATAACTGCTATGTAAATACTCTTTTTTTTTTACTATGAGAGAAAGGTATTCTAAACAAAGATAAAATACAATCAAGGTCATTTTACTTATGCCAATTTGTGGGTTGAAGGAAAGAAACACTTATCTCAAATTTGCAAAAATAAAAACAAAAAAGAGGTAGACTCAGAAAAATTTTACTAAATAATAGTAGGTAATGATGTACTACTACTATGCTTAATGAAAACATATGGTGATAAACTATTGTTTACAACATAAAGGAAGTAAAACCTTAGTAACACATTTCTACAAATATTTAATAATGTAGAACTTAATCACACAATATCACTAATATGAAAGATCAGTGGTATTAAACTACTATTTATGAGAATGTCAATGCAACATTTTAGTCAAGAAGTAACAAAAAGTGATTAGTGGTTGTCACAGGTTGAGGGAAGGGAAAATTGGGACAGTAACTGCCAACTGTTAAGGGGTTTCACTTTGGAGCAATGAAAAATATTCAAAAATTAGAAAAATGGTTGCCCAACTCTTCAAATATATACTAAAAACACATTTTTCATAAAAAACAAATAATGCTAAACATTTTTATTACCTATGTGAATTCCTAAAAATAAAATAATTATTTATTCCAGGGTAATATACTGAGTATATTCAAATCTATCTGTAAACTTCTTTGCCTATTATTTTCTAGGAAATTATCTCCCTGAAGGGGTTACTATGATGCTCTAAATATCCATCAGCTTCTAAACAACTCTTCAAAACATAGAAATGACACTAAACATTGAAGATTTTGACATCCCGACAAATGCCTTTTTTTTTTAAGGGTTTAAATTCCAGTGGGCTACATAATATAAGGACACCTGTTTTCCTGGGAATTAACAGTTGTAAATACAGACAACATAAGTAATTTCACACATCAAGCTGATGTGTAATAAAATAAATCTACTCAAGGTTCTTCTTTCAACAAGATAACAGACTCTAATGGTAAATGACTACAGCTCATCTTGTTAAGATCAAAAGGGAATGACTTTTGCAGCAAAATATGCCTACCAGCTAAGCTATTTCACCAGCTCAGTTACTAATGACACAAAATCAGTCTTGCATGGAACAGCAAAGAGAAGAAAGAAGGGATTCTCAAAAAATCTGATTTGTTGAGGCTGTAAACTACTTTGCAACTTTTATTTAGACGTTAAGATTTTTATGTATCCAGATAAAAGTATCAGAATTGTGCTGAGAATACAATAAATTTTTCCTTAACCTGTAAGCTCTCTGCAGATATTTCAAATCCACCAAACTTGACCTATATTAACAGTCCTTTCTCATTGCTACCTTATGACAGAATATCAGAGCTAATTTGCCATAACTGGTATATCAAGAAAGAGCAAGATCTGTAAGGCTATCTTCTCTGCTACCGTATCACACAAATGTCACATAGTGCAGTTCATTTTGTGGTGATGTTATTTCTAAAAGGCTAAAATAGCTTATTTTGTATTTAAATGTTAACTACTTGAGTTACTGCCAAGTGGTCATGCATAAAACATGAGCTGCACTTATGTTGCCTTTGAATTAAAACAGACACAATTAGAAAGATGTCACTGTCATTAGAAAAAAATCTTTTCTGAAACCATTAATTCAGAAACACTCCAATGAAAAAAGGTAAAGGGTTATAAGTAAACGTATATGTGTGTGTGTGTGTGTGTGTGTATATATATATATATATATATCTAGCAGAATAAACAGATAACCCTATCTTTATCATATCATAAATTTTAGCATTAGATCTCATATAGTTGTCATACCAATTGTAGCCTCACAATTTAACTTAAAGAGAGGAAAAGGAACTTTTCCCCTATCTTCAGTTAAGCTAAAACGATCTAACCAAAACTATCTAACATGCCCCCATAAAGGTTGATGAGGAAACTGAGCCTCAAAACTATACTGAGCAGCTTGCAGGTTTCAAACCCAAGTCTTCTGATTTTTCTAGAATGTCATTATAAAAAACAAAGAAAATCTCCCACTTTTCCACACAAAATTTGATTATGCATTTGGTGTCAGCTGTTCATATGCAGACTCCAGGACTATAAGGGTATCTTGGGTACCAACAGTACAAGGGGTATCCAGAGGGCTTGCCCTAATCCATTTCCTTCAAATGTCTCTTTCTTCCTTGACACTGTTCCTTTCAGCCTTAACTCTCTAAATCCATGTCCTCGTTTCTGTTTTCACACTAACCCATTAAACAGTATTTAAAGATGTAAACAGCAAATGCACTTACAGCTTCAGATGCTATCTTTATGTTAAATCAACAGAGAGAACTTCTCTAGTTTTTACTAAAAAACCAATCTGTCATAATATAAACTATAGTAAAAAGAAATCTACCCACCAGAGGATTAAGCTCTGCCAATACAATGAGACTTGCTTTATAAAAATAACCTCATAATGATATGGCCTGTTGCCGAGACCCTCCTACAGTGGATCCTGTCCTTGTTGGGGACAAAACAAGCCTTAGCACCATGCCAACATAACAGCTGCCAACAATGAATTCTTCCTGATTCTGGAGAACTGTCACTCCCTTGTCCAACCAAGGTAGCTAACCTTCCTTATCTTTTGTGACCATGTATTTTGACTATATAACTTATACGAACATTTTATATAACTTTAATTAAATAGTTGTTTTGTTAGCCCTGTGTATGCCATCTCTACGATGCCAATTAGTGAAAAAGACTTTATTTCTAAAAGAAATTAAAAAATATGATCATCTTTATGACCAAAATAATCTTGGGCTTCTCTGGTGGCTCAGTGGTATAGAATCCACCTGTCAGTGCAGGAGATGTGGGTTCGACCACTAGGTCAATTCTCCAGAGGATCCCCTGGAGAAAGAAATGGCAACCCACTCCAGTATTCTTGCCTGGGAAATCCCATGGACAGAGGACCCTGGCGAACTACAATCCATGGGGTCACAGAGAGTCAGACATGACTTAGTGACTAAACAACCACCATAACAAAATAATTTTCTCTCTCCGTTCTCTACATTGGTTATTTCTGTTTTTCTAAAACTTCGGGAGAGCTTACGGAGGATAAAAGAAGTAGAAGATATTCCTGCTTTCATGGCACTTAAAGTAATATTAAAGAGATACTATTAACAGAGTTGAAAATAGTTAGAAAACACTTCAGTGGATGGTACAACAGACTGTACTTCCTAACGGTCTTTTTGCAGTACCCACGAGGTGAGACATGGTTAAGTCTGTAGTCGCCAATCACAGCCATCCTTCTTGGTAGATCTCCCCAAAGGTATGTATAATAGACCACTTGCCTCTGAAATTAAAGGGAGTAGGAGGCTGATACAGTAACAGTGAGCACAGCATGAGCCTGCCAATCAAGGATACCGATACACCACATGGCTGACTCAGCTAAAGCCACTGCCTGACCAGATAAATTGCTCTGACCTGTATTTTTTTTTTCCTTAAGACTGACTTCTGTAAGCCTTGGTCATGTAATAAACTAAATGATGAATAGCTGGGCAGCGGGAAGGTGGGGGCGGTGGGGGGGTGGGGTCCTGGGAAGACTCAATGACTTCAATTGTCATAAGCATATAGGACTAGTTCCCATTTTTTTTATGACAAACTATTAAAGCACCTCAGACAGGTTTATTTTTTTAACTTGAGATATGCTGCAGCATGGTTTGAATAAATACTATAGCAATCAAAAAATAACTAAGAAATATAACTGCATGTTCTATCAAAGGGGCTGTATTTTGAAGATTTGAAAGAAGAGAAGAGGTAAAAAAGAAAGGTGTCAATCTAATATAGACAGACAACAGCACATATTTAGCTTACCAGACACTCTCTCATATTTGACTTTAAATCGAGAATTCTAGGGAAGGGGATATAGCTGTAGCTTAAATACTGCACATCTAAACAGAAGGAGCTGAACCAGATGATCTAGCTGTCATTAAAACTGTATAACTTTAACCAAGAGAAAATACATAGCACAATAGGTCAGAGAGATACCTTTGAATATAGCAGAAAGAAAATAATTCATCAAAAGGCAGTGCTGAATCCATAATGATTCTGAAGAATATCTGGCTCTGATCTGGTCCCCCAAAACAGATACAAACCACTACAATGTTGTATTTTAAATAATCATATCAAAAATAAATGCAGGGTCTGTACCTCTCCATCTTGAATTATATAGACTCCTAATTCAAGCTACTTTGGCAACACTCAACTATGAATGGCTTTTCTGGGTTCTAAATTCTCCCCATAATGAGCTTTGCTTAAATTGGCTAATTAAAATAACAAAATTTTGTTCTGCTATCAAAAGGGAGGTATTAAAAAAATTGAAAAAGTTATCTTCTAAAAAGTTATGAATGTAAGCAATAAATACAGTGAAAGAGAGGTACATCAGCCAAAGCAAAACAAAACATATAGCTGAAAAAAGTGAAAGTTTATTTTAATGTAAGAAAAACAAAAGGAGTTTAGTGTTATTGGAGGGTAATGAGAGTCAATCCATAATCTCCCAAGGCTTTCCAAAGGTGTTCTCTGCTGCTACTGATTAGCACGCTTGTAGCAATGGCACCCCACTCCAGTCCTCTTGCCTGGAAAATCCCACGGACGGAGGAGCCTGGTAGGCTGCAGTCCTTGGGGTCGCTAAGAGTCGGACACGACTGAGCGACTTCATTTCCACTTTACACTTTCATGCATTGGAGAAGGAAATGGCAACCCACTCCAGTGTTCCTGCCTGGAGAATCCCAGGGATGGGGGAGCCTGGTGGGCTGCCATCTATGGGGTCACACAGAGTCGGACATGACTGAAGCGACTTAGCAGCAGCAGCAGCAATGAAGTAACACCCAAGTAAGTCAGTATTTCTATACAACTTTACAGGAGTATGCTCTGCATTAATATTTGTTGTTGAGAGATGAAAGAGGAGGATGATGTGTGAAGGAAGAAGAGAAAGGGAAGAAAGGGAGGGAGGGGTAGGAAGAGGAGGAGAGAGGAAGAGAGAAGGGAGAGAGATAAGTGATGCCACATCCAAGCTCAATATGTCTTACTTGAAGACAGGGTGACAATACACATAATTACAAGTATCAAAGGAAGACAAGTTATTAATATTCTAGCTAAAGATAGGTTGGTAGTAGGTACAAGGGGAAAAAAGGGCAACAAAACTAGGCCTAGTAGCTTAAGAATGAGATGGCTGCAGAGTCACTTGCTTTTCTCGACAGAGGAATTTAAACTTATCTCTACAAATAACATAAGGAAGAACAGAGAAATAAACTTTTGCCAAGAAGGGTATATTTAAGAATCAAAGGAAAATATTAAATATGCTGAGTTCAAAACAAAAAAATTTCAAGCCAGCAGATATTAACATGGCAATATGTACCTTTACAAAGTAAATCACAAGCTGTCAGAAAATTTAGATAGATTATATCATAGTAAATACTCCTAAATGTCTAATATCTTTTTGAAATTTAACATTCAAAGGGCTTTCTTTCCATTGAAGAAAGACTGAAACTCTTATAGAACATTACTATTAATGAAACTTGAATAGCCAATGCATTTGACATATTTAGAGTGAAGCACAGTAGTCATGTGAGTTCTTGTAGGAATTGTATTAAGAATATTATTATTATTAAGAAATAAATTATAATTACAAGTTAATATATAATACATATTTCAAAAAAAATTCCAAGAGGACTCTAAATGCTCACACAACGAAAATCTAAATAATTCGTCTTTTATTATACAGTCAACATTTGTGGGGTAGATTATCTGATGTATGGATTACTCAAGGGAAATATATTTATTTAATAAAATACTTAGAATTATCATAAACCAAAATAAAATTCTTATTAGCAGATGCCAAACATTTGAAACTATATAACCACCAAAGACACTGCTAACATATAACAGTGTTATAAGACATATAACCACGCCTGACACTCTTACAACTTCAAACCATTCCTCTTACCACTAAGACTATAGCATCTCTTGGTCTGTGTCAGAGTGCACAGACTCTCTCCTGTTCTCCAGAACAAAGCAATGATTCCATATTCCTCAGAAAGAGCAGATGAGGAAGAGAAGGAAAAAAGAAAGAAGGATCTTGTAACTGCCCAATATGTCTTGTTGCAAGATAATTAAATGAGTTAATACATACAAAGTGTTTAGAATAGCGCATCTGGCACAGAGCAAGCATTCAGTAACATTGGCTATTACTCTCATACAAAAACAGAGTTTTACAGAAGTCCTAGTCTCTGTAAACTATCTAAGAAGAATAAATAGCCCTTATTTGGTAAACTCACCACTGATCTTCAGGGCCAGTGCTTTGCCAATGCTCTTCAAGGCCCATCAGCATTAATTATAACAGCTACTTGGGTGGTCATTAACATGAGTGATTCTGTTAAGCTTTTTTTTAAATGAACTTTATAAATGTCAAGCATCAGTTCTGCTGCTTTGAAACAACAGCTAACTTCTTATCATGCTCACTAATCATACATTTCATTCCACAATTAAAAGTATTCACTTTAAGTTAACTGATCTTTTCTTTTGGAAGCCTATTCAGGTTGTATCTAAAAACCAAACCTCAATGATTTCATTTCTCATGTATAATTCCATTTCAAGAAGAAAGTAAAAATATTAAATCCTGTGTAACACCCCAACAATACACACTTCCTAATATAACACTAATTTGGATATAAAGCAATTGGCAGTTGACTCCCAACCTCTACAACATGCTCACCCCATGGGTCTATGAAAAAAGATTAACTCATACCACTAAGTTATTCTGTGAACTGGACTGGGGTTTTCCTGGTAAGTCATGAAATTTTCCAATGCATTTATTGCCTGCAATTCTACCAGCTGCCATTAGGTGGTGCCTGCTAGTGGAAGGTAAGAGGCAAAGAGGCAAAGCACACAATTCTATAAATAAAAGAATATTCTATCAATGATCACCATAATAAAATGCTGCTAACTATGCACTATAAGGTTGGTTATATAAAAACATAATATTAAATAATACAAATAATTCTCTAACATGTATTTAACCTTTGGTTATTTTTTTCCAGTAAGTTTTTATAAAAATCTGTAATTGATAACCTAGAAGACAACAACCTAGAGCTTCTTCCGTGCGTTGCTTCTGCTTATTCTCCCCATCTGTGACCATCTGAAGACTTCTGGGCCTTGGAGTTTGGTATGAAATCTTACTGGTAGCTGGAATTATTTTCCTTTAACTAAATTTCCTAGAAGACTTCAACTCAAAAGAGTCAACCCTCAACTCAAACATTATTTCCTTTGTGAACCTCTCCCTGATCATGCAAACATCTTACTCCAAACTGCCACAGAGCCTGAGGTGGGTGGACCCAGGTATAGTACTTATTTAGCCCTCCATAATACAGTGCGCCAGGGCATAAACATGCATTTTATGAGTCAGCAATGCTGGACTATGACCAGTATTAAATCAGCCTGTAAAGACAGCCAGCTTTTCACAGGCCAAGACCTGGTAAAGTCATGCTCACTATTTTCCACAATAACTCTGAAACAGGTACATGACCTAGTAGCTATCTTTGGCGGTGTTGGCTAAATAAAAACAATCTCAGCGTATAAACAAAGGGAGTACTGAACTAAAACAATGGCAGAGTTATCATTCTTGCAACCTATGAAAAATGTGAAATAATTAACTAAATAGAATCAACTGAATCAACTGTCTGCTGTGAAAAATGAAAGTGAAAGTTGCTCACTCATGTCCAACTCTTTGCGACCCCATGGACTATACAGTCCATGGAACTCTCCAGGCCAGAATACTGGAGTGGGTAGCCTTTCCCTTCTCCAGAGGATCTTCCCAACTCAGGGATCGAACCCAGGTCTCCCGCATTGCTGGCAGATTCTTTACCAGCTGAGCCACAAGGGAAGCCCATCTGCTATGGAAAGCTGTTGCTAAATCATTATTTCCATAATCCCGTTGAGACAGATATAAACAGTTCAACAACATTAACCACAACAATAACAGCAAATAACTTACAGAGTGCTACTTTGAAACCAACACTACCCTAAGCACTTTAGGTATATTAATTCATCAAATGCTCACACAACCCCATTTCACAGAAGACAGAGGCACAGAGACAAGAAATAACTTGCTAAACATCACTGTACATGGCAGAGTTTGGATTCCAACCTGCAGAGTCTGGCTCCAGCGTCCAAGTTGAGAACTACATTTCATTGCTCTGTAACTAGAAGGAATATGAAATATTTCCAAAGACTGGAGAAAAGACACAACAGTGAAGCTGTGATCATGTCCTATACTGACAGAGAGTGACCTTCTCATAGCAGGAAATACATTACACTCCTAGGGCCGGGCACATGCACATGCCCACTCACCCTCCAACACCCACAACTGAAACAAACATTTCAAGAAACAGTATACAGTATAACAATTTCTACTTGATTTTCTTTTGTAAAAAAGGCTGGTCATGACACAAAAGACGTCTCACAGAGCTTGGAAAACACTGCACCACCCCTAGGATCAGCTTGACGTGCAACCATTTATTCTGAAGGAAGATACAGCAAAAAGGATACAGATGATTGTGGACTTAAGATAACTAAAGCTAGCAAGAGATGTGATATAGTGGAGCCAGACATGAGTTCCAATCTCTACTCCACCCCCAAACAGATGTGTGATCTAGAAAGTCCCTCCTTTTTCAAGCCAACGCTGTAAGGATTTTAAGTGAGACAGAGTATATAAAGCTCTTTGCCCATTATACATATAAAGAAACACCGACTCTTGAGGTTTACTGTTAGTTTGAAGTAGCTTTCATAAAAGCACAGGTTGAGGCTATTTTGATATAGGAAATGATCCAGTAACTGATAAGACGACTTACTGAAGACAAGCACCATCCTACCTGGGAAAGAACTTTCTCCTCCCTAGGTGTTTGAACTAACTCCCAGGCTGAAAAGTAACTAGAGGAAAACTATGGTCTTCCATTATGGGATCCACGTCTCCTGGCAAACAGGACTTCATGCTCCTCTGAAGAAACAATCCAGAATGAGCCATTCCACAGTGTGATGGGTGCCCAGTGACCCCAGGAGACTGGGAAGCACCCTGAAGAGTAAGGACCATGTTGTATTCATCTCTGTACATTTAGCTCAAAGCATGATGCTTACGCAACAACAGATATAAAATACATTTTTGCTGATCTTCATTGAAGAAAACGTCTTAGCTGTGGCCTGTGGAGCAAAGGCCCTCTGAGTGCAAGTCTGTGTCATCTGTCTCACTGTGTGACTCCCTTTTTGCCTCTTCTCTGTGCACTCTCATAGGAGACAGTCCCTTTTTTTCTTTTTTTTTTTTTTTTTTAGGAGACAGTCCTCTTGGTAACTATTCTTAAAACTACCCACTGCTTTTGCTCCTCTTTCCTAATCAAAGCCTATATAGTAGTAGCTCACTTCTCTGTAATTTAGTTTTAGAATTGTTCTTCACAAGGATAACCAGTTTTTCTTGAAAGGACAGAATTAAATCAAGGCTGTCTAAACTTTAATTTTACAGATAAAGACACTGCTCCAAGAAGGGCAAGTACGTTGCTCAAGCTCTCACAGGTAGTAGATGACAGATGCTGAATTAATTTATGGTCCAAGCTTTGCATTACAGTAACAGCAAACTTGGCCTTGTATATTTTAAACACATTTGGTTGAAGAAAATAAAAAGCCCAGAATAGCAGTAAACTTGTACTGAGCAGCAACAATGTGCCAAGAACTACGCTTTCCATATATTACCACATTTAAAACTTGCAACAGAACTACAAACTTGTACAAATATGTATCTTGCAAATTCTCTGGGTGACATGGAAAAGCACAGAGCTTTGAAGATACATATAGCTTTCTCTGCCAGTGCTTATATACTAACCTCGCTAGACTGTACTCATTGGAGAAGCTCAACATGACCTGCTAAAAATGCTGAGTTACATATTTTAAAGAAATATAGTAAACACAGAACTTTTAATTGCATGTCACAAATAGAATTAAACTAAGTGTTATAACAAATCTTTTAAAAGCCGACATGGATGCCAATTTAGCAAAATGCAATAATAGACACTAAAATGTGCACACACACCCAAGGAGCTTTTGTCTATACGTATCTGTATCTATAGATGTTTACCACAACAGCACAAAATTTTAAAATATTTATTGGTTCAATTAAGAATATTAACAACCTTGGAGAGTTTCTGATTCAAAGCTTTTACTGCCATGGCCTGGGTTCAATCTGTGGTTGGGAAACTGAGATCCCACAAGCTGCATGGCCAAGAATATTAACACACTCATATATTAGTATGTTTATAAAAATATAAATGAAAATGTCTCATGAAAATATAACAATTATTTTCCAAAGCAAACAAAAATAGTAAGAATTTAGCACTATTCTACATTTTTGCAAATCACTTTGAAGTGTGGCTTAGTAGAGGACAGTACTTAGTACCTCTGTATTCAATCTGTTACAATATGTCATTCTTTTAAACCACAGAAGGGCTATCCATCACACAGGTATGCAGCGGGGAAAAAGGAGTGTTTTAATAGCCTTTTCAGATAGTTGTTGATGTTCTTCAATACTGCACTAAAATTCAACCAGTGGTAGTTTCTTAAAGTTAGTTGCAATGTGGAAGCTGAAATCATAAACTTCATATACTTTCATATTAAAATCTACAGGTTTATCTTAAACTTCGCAGAGATACTTTCTGTAACATCATGTTACACATCCATCAAGTGACCTAACTGGTCACTTGAAAAATATTGGTCACTGAGCTATGCAAATCTTCAAAAATCTTGATATGTTTCATTAAACAATTGTGCTGGAGAAGACTCTTTAGAGTCCCTTGGACAGCAAAGACATCAAACCAGTAAATCCTAAAGGAAACCAACCCTGAATATTCACTGGAATGACTGATGCTGAAGCTGAAACTCCAACACTTTGAAGAGCTGACTCTGTAAAAGACCCTGATGCTGGGAAAAATTGAGGACAGGAGGAGAAGGGGGCAACAGAGGAGGAGATGGTTGGATGGCCTCATCGACTCAATGGACATGATTTTGCGCAAATTCTGAGAGAGAGTGAAGGACAGGGGAGCCTGGTGTGCTGCAGCCCCTAGGGTCGCAGAGAGCTGGACATGACTGAATGACTGAACAACAAATATTTCACCCAAAAACTCAAATTTCATCATTGGACATGAACCTGCCAACTGTTTTTGTTAAAATGACAGTGACTTTGTTCATTTTTTTCAGTAAAATGTCTTTCAAATATCTAGTCTGAATAACCATAATTTGTCTGTTGATAGTTCTTACAAGTAAAAATAATGTTCCATGAAAAAAAATTTGGCTCACAACTCAATCATTCAAGTGCTTTTCCTTCAGACAGCCATCATGTTTTGGTATGCAGCAGAAGTGCTTTATATGCCATTCCATGTTGTCATACAGAACAGTAAAGACAGGTACTCAAGGGTTAAGACCTCCCAAAACTAATGATTTCTACTGCTTCATCAAAGACATCCTTAAGTGAAACTGGCATTTAAAAAAAAATTATAACTGTGTGGCAGTAGATAAAATATTTACACTCCTGCAATTTGATACCATTGCCTTGACTAAGGCCAAGGTACCAGTGGCTTTACCTCCAGAGCTTTGGTGTCATGAAGCAAATGTCAACACAGAAAAAAAAAAAAAAGCCATTTTTTATGAGTTACCATTTTGATGAAAATAGTTTTGACCTTGTAAAGCAACAAAAAAGATCTCAGAGACCTCCCCAGGTCCCTGGATCATACTTTGAAACTTGCTGCTGCAAATCAGTTTCATTCATCATCTCCTTTAACTAGATCTTTACATTAGAGAATTTGCTACATATATTTAATACTTTCTCATAGCCAATCCACAATACATAGTAAATACATTCTAACTTATGATGCTAATTTCATAAATCTAACAGAAGTTTTGTGAAAAGGGCTCTGGAAGATTTTCTCAATAGCCACTTGAAGTGCTTGCTCTACCAGTGGCTAACTATCTGTGTGACCTTGGCTAAATCACTTCTCTCAACATCAATTTTTCTATCAGTAAGATTAGATAAGGGCTGGACTAGCTCAGTGATTCTCACCTGAGGTGTGGGTAACATATGGATGGAGATTAGATTCACTACAAATGATGAGTAGTGTTACTGATGGGAGTGTTCCATCTATGAAAACCCTACAAGCAGAAAAAAAGAATCATTGACCCAACAAAATGAAAGTCATTCATTATAAAATTCTTAGAATATGGTTACAACCATCTCAACCTCCACTCATTCAATTTATTCCATAGAGATGCTAGAGTAATTCATTTTAATGTAAATCTGTGTCACTCCCCTGCTTAAAAACCTTTTTAGCTCTTGCAGTTGTCCTTGGAATAAAATCCAATTGTGTTCAACATGGTCTATAAAGCCCTGCATGATTTGGCTCCCATCTACCTAAGTAAATTCATCGCATGCTGCTCTCCATCTTGCTCACTGGGTTTTAGTGACACTGGATTTCTCTCTGTTCCTGTAACAGGCATTTTAATACAATGTTTCCTCTGTCTGGGATGGTACCCCCTTCTCTGCTGACCAATAATCACTCATCATTCACATCTCAGCTTAAACACCACATCCTCAAAAACCTTTTACTGACTCTCTAGTATACTTTAGGTCTTTCATGTATTGTTCCTTTATGGCATTTTACACTCATAATCATTTACATTGCTATTCACAAGCATTTTCAAATGTTCTATCTCCCCGCTGTCTTTTAAATTCTATAAGAGGAAGAATTGCTTTATTTATCCACAAAGTTAGCTAAGCTAGAGCACCCAGTGGGTTGTCAATAAATATTTGCTGGCTGATAAACAAAATGATTTTACAAGAACAGAATGGAATTAAGAATGTTAAAAGCTGTGTGTTTGCAAAGGGTGTATTTTTCTGTAGAAAAATAAATTATGTAATGGGTTATGAACAAGTATCATAATCTTTGGCCTATTTGGGACCTATAAGTAAAAGAAAGAAAGACACAGAATGTGCCTAAGAAAGACACAGAATGCTCACTACAACACAGTTATATGATATAAACCAGAAGCTGCTCTACTTCTTCAGTTATTCTATGTAGAGATAAAGCTATGTAACCACATTTTTGTTGGAGAAAATGTCATCAGTGAGCCTTATTCCCTTCATGAAAACACAGACTGTTATTGTAAGACATAAGCGACCATACGAAGTGTTATTAAAAAAGTCTGTTAGTTCTATTTATAGATAACTTAGTACAGCTTTCCAAAAATATCATTTGTTTTATTCAGATTAAGAGAACACAGCCCATTAAGGAAACATGTATCAAAGGGAAGCTTGTAATTAACAATTTATGAGATATTTCTACTTTATAGTCTACTTGATTTTATTACTATTATAAAAACAGAAAAATATTATCAGGAAAAGAATAAACAATTTTCACTTGAAGCCTTTCTTAAAAGCAGTAACAAAATTGAACATTTTCCTCAAGACAAGTTTTAGAAGTACCATCACAAGAAAGGATAGTTTATAAGACATAAATAGTTTTACAAGTCATATAAACTTAGAAGTTAAAAAGAAGCAATGGAAAAGGGCAACTCATTATTCACACTTTGTAGCAAAGTGCCTGATAATCTGTCGCCCTAACTTCATCAACTCTGTAAATATGAAACTGAAAAGATGAGATGACAATTTTTTCAAAGTTGGTAATGGATTCAACAGTTTTAACACAATAGAAAACAAGAAATTCAGAAACAGTATACATCTACATTTGCCATGTAGTCACAGAAACTGAAGAGAGAAATGGAAAGGGTAAGATGAAAAGGAAAAATCACTCATTACAGCTAAGACATGCAAAAACTGACATTCAAAACAAAGAAACATTTGAATTTGAATTATGAGTTTCAAGAACTGCAAAAATGCAAGATATGGAAACATCTTTTATTTCCATTCCTGCAACTAAATTCAATTCAACAACTTTCACCATAACAATATTCTTCTTCATAAACAACTACTCCATAAATGGCAAGGGGGCCACCACACACCATAACAGCATTGGTATATTAGTCATATATACATATCCATTCAGTCACGCATGGAGTAGACCAGCTGTACTGAAGCTACTTTGCCTGGCCCAGAAACCCCTGGAGGAAATTCAAACCACCTTCTATCAAATCCTTGGTTAACTTAGGGATCCCAGTAAACAAGTATACTCATCAACATTTAGAGACATCCACATTCCCTTTAAAACTAAACACAGAAATGAAAGAATAAGTATTTTATAAATTGAACTGATGCAAGAGACATATTGATGAAATCAATGATGTTTTTCTTATGGATTTTAAGATAAAGAAAATACTAAAAAGCATCTTCCACCATTTATAATCTCTAGATTGAAATTACTGTTCAGCACTGATATTCCCACAGCCAAACAAGCTACTGATTAACAACTATGAAAAGTGTGCAAATAAAGTAAAACATAAATCTGAACTTCACCTCAGTTTCTGTCAACCTTACTTACTCTTATTACATATGGCAATACAGTACACATAAACAACATTTTGTATAAAAATTACCTAAAATGTAAATGCTTCACTGACTATGCTAAAGCATTTGACTGTATGGATCACAACAAACTGGAAAATTCTTCAAGAAATGAGAATACTAGACTACCTGTCTCTTGAGAAACCTGTATGCAGGTC
The DNA here is from genome assembly GCF_910594005.1 of Cervus elaphus. NCBI lineage: Eukaryota > Metazoa > Chordata > Mammalia > Artiodactyla > Cervidae > Cervus > Cervus elaphus. The sequence goes on from NC_057839.1 coordinate 38,971,464, forward strand.
AAGAAGCAACAGTTTGAACTGGACATGGAACAACAGACTGGTTCAAAATTGGGAAAGAAGTACTCAAGGCTGTATGCTGTCACCCTTAGTTAACTTATATTCAGAGTGCATAATGAGAAATGTTGGGCTGGATGAATCACAAGCTGGAATCAAGACTGCCGGGAGAAATATCAACAACCTCAGATATGCAGATGATACCACCCTAATGGCAAGAAGTGAAGAAGAACTAAAGAGTCTCTTGATGAAGGTGAAAGAGGAGAGTGAAAAAAGCTGGCTTAAAACTGAACATTCAAAAAATGAAGATCATGGCATCTGGTCCCATCACTTCATGACAAATAGATGGGGAAAAAGTAGAAACAGTGACAGATTTTATTTTCTTGGGCTCCAAAATCACTGCAGGTGGTGATGCAGCCACAAAATTAACAGATGCTTGCTCCTCGGAAGAGAAGCTATGACAAACATAGACAGTGTATTAAAAAGCAGAGACATCACAACAAAGGCCCATCTAGACAAAGCTATGATTTCTCCAGATGTGAGAGTTGGACCACAAGAAGGCTAAGCACCGAAGAACTGATGCTTTCCAACTGTGGTGCTGTAGAAGACTCTCGAGAGTCCTTTGGACAGCAAGTCAATCCTAAAGGAAATCAACTCTCAATATTCAGCCGAAAGACTGAAGCTCCAATACTTTGGCTACCTGATGTAAAAAGCCAACTCACTGGAAAGGACCCTGATGCTAAGAAAGATTGAGGGCGAGAGGAGAAGGGGATGACAGAGGATGAGATGGTAGATGGCATCACTGAATCTGAGCAAACTCAGGGAGACAGTGAAGGACAGCCTTGCAAGCTGCAGGTGTCACAAAGAGTGGGACACAACTTAGCGACTGAACAACAACAACAAAAATCAAGGATAATGTGACATTAAATGTTTGTATAATTCCTAGAGACATAAGATGAAGTATTATACTGTAAACACATGACAAAAATATACCTAAGGTGAAAGTACTAGGAAAATTATAATCAAACAAAGGGTATTCAAGGATAGTAGGAGCTTAAAAATTAAAATGTATATGAAATTAAAATGCTTAACTGTATATAACTCTCACCTGTTCAGTAAGTTCAACTCCTTTGGTAATACTTTATTAGCATGTTTTGAGTTACAAAACATAAATGACATTATATCTCAACTTAAGAAAAGAATATAAAAGACCAGTTCTGCATCTGTTTCATTAATAACACTAAAAAACTGTCCTAGTTTTTAAATTTTTTTTAAATCTATTTTTTTTAAATAAGGTTTATTAGTGAGTCAAACCACGTCATCACCAGTTAGCAGAGTAATAAATATATCATTCATCCATAAAGTTACAGGTAAAACATGAAACTTCTCCTCTGCATCTAGTGCTAACTACTTAAGATCAACACCCAATTACTTTCAGTCACCATGAAATCAAAAATTATCTGGACTGTTTTTGATGTGTTGTTTTCTAGTCATTAAAAAAAATTGATTAAATAATGCCCTATTTTATTTTAGGCTCTTAACAATTTCTAAGGGAAAACTAGTTCTAGAGCCCCAAATACTGCAGAGTTCTCAATAACTATTCATTTCGTTCTCTAAATAAGACACATTCCAGGATTTTGAGTTTCATTGTAGTTTCATTCACATTTCATGATGGGAACTGAGAACACTGATATTTTCCATTTAAAATAAAATAGATTACAAACAAAAAACAAAAATCCAACTTCAGTCTGTGTAACAAATTAACTCACATAAAATGATGAATGGTGATATTTAGAGGGCAACCACAATCATAAACCCTAATCTAAGCTCTAAATCTAATTTTAAAGAATTTGTATTCTTATAAATTCTTGATATTAATAATTATATTAATAGTAACAGTAATAATTTTCATATTTATGTTTATTAATATATTGATTGATGAATATATTACTAATTAATATATTATTGATAATAAATATTAAACATGATAATAACAGTGACAATAGCTCTACAGTGAGCTATTGTCACTATTTTAAAATCTACAGACTTTTTACCTACTCTGTGTTTCTCAATAGAAATAAAATGGAGTTGAGTAAAACGAAATTATTTTGAGAGTAATGAATCTGTATGAACCAAATGAATGTATGATAAAATTAAAAGAAGATCTCTATTTTTTTTTCCATTCAAGCCTACAGAAAAAGACTGTCAATAGAAGATAAATCAAACTAACACCAAATGTGCATATCTCAATTACAGCAGCAGTTTGAGAATAAATTCTTATCACTTTCAGAACTTATAAAGAAAAAGATTTAAAATGTGTCTGAGTAAATTATGTCTCTTATTATAAGCATATTTCACCATAATCACCAGCAAGTCTGAGTAAAAATATTTTCAGAATTTAGGGTCTCCTGACACCTAAATCCTAACTAACTCGTTGTTTTTTTTTTTTTTTTTTTTGGCTGTGTGATGCAGCCTGTGGGATCTTAGTTTTCTGATCAGAGTTTGAACCCAGGCCCCCTGCATTGGGAGCACAGAGTCTTAACCACTGGACCACCAAGAAAATTCCTCTAATTAATTCTTTAATGAAGTTATGCTTCATGTAAAATTTCTATTAAATGCTTTAAAATATATAGACTTTTAAATTACACACAGTGAAAATAAAATCAAAGCTATTAATTTTACAAATGCTGGTAGCTCTTCAAAAACAATTTAAAAAGCATTAGATAAAAGGATCAAAGAACTGAATCAGGTAAAAACAAAGTCAGATAGTGTAGACACAAGATCTAAATGGTTTAAGACCTTAAACCGTCATGAGGAGTAACTAACATAAAATGTTAGCTTCAGGTGTACAACATAATGATTCAATACTTGTACATATTGCAAAGTGATCACCACAACAACTCCAGTTAATATTTGAAACCAATATTATTTTCTGTTTCTATAAGGGGATCACCAAAAAAGAACCAATAGGAATATAAATACCACCTTACTTATTTGGCAGCATGGACAATAGAAAACTCTGCTCAGAATCAGAAAGTAAGCAAGAAAAAGTCTCCTAGCAGCCACAGATGGCAAAAATTAATGTGCTTAAAAGATAAAACTCATATGTTACACTAAATGCTTGTTCCTTCTGCACAAATTCTAAAAAGCCACCCCAGCCCCAGCCCACAGCTTAATAGAAGTAAAAAAATTGCAGAGAGAAACAGGTACGTAGACAGATCACCATACTAACATTAGCAAGAATAACAATTAATAGAAAGGGGAAATTAACAAAGTAAAAATAGCAGTCAAAGAACTCAAAAAGCTATAAAATAGGCCTGCACGTACCAAGACTTTTCTAACGCATATTATATACCATGATGTAGCAACTTATAGATTATGAAGATGTTAACACTTATGTATTCATGAGTGTTTTAAATATAATTCATAAAGAAAGCTAACATATTTTTTAAGTTTCAAAAAAAACTTTAAATAGAAAAAAACTCTTTGGATTACAGAAAAGTTTACTTTTCTGAGATCCATGTATAAAAATCAACATTCTTTGGATAATTTTATTATTATATTTATGTTATAAACAATAAAAATCAAGTCAAATATGCCTAGCAGCCTTCCAGCAAAAGCCTGTAAAATTCAGGGGTGTATTACCAGCTCAAGGATATGATGAGTGGTGGAGTTCTAAAGTTCCTCTTGGTCTGGAAAGTGTGTGCTCTTTCTATTATGCCTTGCCAAAATTGACTAAAAGAATTTAATTGGTGAAGTACATCATTACAAGCTGCAACCAAATTTTAAAAATAATTACAATTTACTGAATCCCACTGTAAAAATCATTTACTAGTGGCAATCTTCTTTCCCAAAGTATATTCCTGGGAACATTATGTCCAGAATGTAACAGGTGTTGTTGGCTGTAGGACAGAGAGGGAGTTGTACCACTATGTCTAAAAAAATGCTGGTTTCTTTTGTTAGTGCATTTCTCAGGGTCTTTACCAGTATTTTTATCTGGAAAAGCTTGAAAGCTACAAAAAAGTTAAAATTAGTACAATAAACACCCATATACCTTTTCCAATGAACACCATATATCCTAACATTCATTTTGTCACATCTATATTCTCAATCTCTCTCTCTTCCATATATATGTATATACACATTCATATATACATACACACACACATACAAATATACACAAATACACTATTTCTGCTATACCATTTAAAAGTAAGTTGCATATCTCAAGACACAAGGCATCTAAATTCATCAGCTGGTATCTTCTAAGAACAAAGATATTCTTCTATATAATCATGATTTTATGTAACATGAAGCAATAATATTATCTGTATCAGTTAACAACTGTTATATAATAAAACATTTTCATTTTATTTATGATGTATAATAAAACATTTTCAAAATTTAATGACTTAAAACAGCAGGCATACCAAGCAATATTGAGGAAAAAGAACAAGGCTAGAGGTATAAGTCTTCCAGACTTCAAACAATACTATAAAGCTGCAGTGTGGTACTGGCAGAAAAGAGACATATAGATCAATGAAACAGAAGAGACAGCATAGAAATAAACTCATACCTACAGTCAATTAATTGTCAACAAAGGAGGCAAGAATATGCAATGGAGAAAAGACCATCTTTTCAGTAAGTGGTATTGGAAAAGCTGGACAACTGCATATAAGTCAATGAAGTTACAATAGTCACTCACACCATACACAGAAATAAACTCAAAATGGCTTAAAGACTTAAATATAAGACAAGACACCATAAAACTACTAAAAAGGAACATAGGCAAAGCATTCTCTGACATAAATTGTACCATTGTTTTCTTAGGTCAGTGCCCCAAGGCAAAAGAAGTAAAAGCAAAAATAAACAAATGGGACTTAATTAAACTTATAAGCATTTGCACAGCAAAGAAAACCATTAACAAAATGAAAAGACAACCTGTCGACAGGGAGAAAATATTTGCAAACGATGGAACCAACAAGGTCTTAATTTCCAAAACTTACAGAGTCCATACAGCTCAGTATTAAACAAACAAAAACCAAATCAAAAAGTGGCAGTAAACCTAAATATAGAGATTTCTCCAAAGAAGACATAGAGATGGCCAATAGGCACATGAAAAGATATTCACCATCGCTAATTATTAGAGAAACGCAAATCAAAACTACTATGAGATACCACCTCATGTCGGTCAGAATGGTCATCATCAAAAGGTCTACAAATAATAAATGCTGTAGATGGTATGGAGAAAAGGAAACCCTTCTACACTGTTGGTGGGAATGTTAATTGGTGCAGTCACTATGGAAAACAACATGGAGCTTCCTTAAAAAAACTAAAAATAGAGTCATCAAATGATCCAACAATCCCATTCCTGGGAATAAATCCAAAGAAGACTCTAATTTGAAAAATTACAAAAAAAAAAAAAAAGTTACATGTACCCCAATGTCACAGCAGCACTATTTACAATAGCCAAGACATGGCAGCAAAATAAGTATCCATCGATCTATGAATAGATAAATAAGATATGGTATACATACACAATGGAATATGCTGCTGCTGCTGCTAAGCCACTTCAGTCGAGCCTGACTCTGTGTGACCCCATAGATGGCAGCCCACCAGGATCCGCCGTCCCTGGGATTCTCCAGGCAAGAACACTGGAGTGGGTTGCCATTTCCTTCTCCAGTGCATGAAAGTGAAAAGGGAAAGTGAAGTCACTCAGTTGTGTCTGACTCGTCCCGACCCCATGGACTGCAGCCTACCAGGCTCCTCCATCCATGGGATTTTCCAAGCAACAGTATTAGAGTGGGTTGCCATTGCCTTCTCTGCAATGGAATATGACTCAGCCATTAAAAAAGAACAAAATAATGCCATTTGCAGTATTAATAACATGGACAGATCTAGAGATTATCATACTAGGTCAACTAAATCAGACAGAGAAAGACAAATATCATGTGATGTTCCTTACATGTGGAATCTAAAAATGATACAAATGAACTTATTTACAAAACAGAAACAGGGACTTCCCTGGTGGTCCAGTGGCTAAGACTCAGTGCTCCCAATGCAGGGGGCCCAGGTTCCATTCCTGGTCAGGGAACTAGATCCCACATGCTGTGACTAAAGATCCCACTGAGGTGCAGCCAAATTTAATAAATAAAATTAAAAAAAAAAAAAAACAGGCTCACAGATGTGGAAAACAAAGGTATGGTTACCAAAGAGGAAAGGGGAGGATAAGGAGGGATAAATTGGGAGTCTGGGATTAGCAGATACAAACCACTACATAAAAGACAGATAAACAACAAGTTCCTACTATATAGCATAGGAAATCATATTTAATATCTTGTGATAAACTGTACCAGAAAAGGATTTGAAAAAAAGCATAAATATAAATATATATATATACACACACATACATATATAACTGAATCACTTTGATGTACATCAGAAACTAACACAACATTGTGTATCAACTGTTATTTCAAAAAAATAGAGAAGCAAAGTTTTTAAAAGTTAAAGAAAAAGCAACAGCAAACATATGTGACTGTTTATGTGTCTACCAGTTGGGGGGATGGTTCTGTCCTACCCGAGTTACCTCATGTGTCTGTGATCAGCTCTGCTAATCTAGGTTGGGGGTCTCTCACAAATCTGGGGCTTGGCTGACTGTAAGCTGATCTAGGATAGCCTCAGCTGGGACAATTCAACTTGCCTCCACCAGATCCTTCATCCTCCAGTAAGGTTACAGCTTGATCAGACAGCAATGCCATGGTTTCAGGAGAGTGCAAGCGTAAAGTACTCTTAAGAAGCCTATGCTCAGAAATGGAGGTAACAAGTCACAACAGATCTGAACAAATTCCTCTGTGATGCAAACTCCTGAGTAAGCAACGGAAAACTTGCAAGGTGGAAGCATCTGATTCATTGCTGAGCGGCAACTTGCTCAGTACGAATTCTGTACACTTGCATCACTTGTATTCTTACTCTGTACACTACTATAACTCCAATTATAAAATGCTTCCCTATCAGATTATATAAATTCACAAAGAGAAATGACTTCCTCTGGATAAGTAAAGCATTTTCATCTTCATTACCATCTGGTTTTTGTTAACATTTACTTCCAAGCATCATGTAGTAAGCTCTGCTTTACTGTCTGTGTTTCATTCCGGTAAACTTGGGAAAACCGAAGAGACTGCCATATTACTCTCTCTCTCTTTTTATTTCATTTCTAAATTGAAGTAAGAATATGATCCCAGAACACGATCCTGGGATCATGTTTCACACTGAAACTCATAAAACTCAGAAGCAAAAGCACTAGCATTTCCAACTCACATTCAGAAGAAACATCCATAATTTAATTTGGTGTATGAGGCCAGAACAAAATACTGAGTGCCCCCTTGGAATAGTTCCTCAAAAATGCTGATGCCTCACTCCTCCTGGATCTAGACATATTTGTAACTTGTGCTCCTTACGTGAATGGCTGGGACTGGCCCGCCCGGGCTCCCCCTGTCCTCCTACACTGCCGACAGCCACAGCCTGGCAAACATTCACTGCGTGCCCACACTAAATACGTAAAACTGTGAAAACACACAGGGGCTGAGGTGGATAACTGTATCGAGAGGCTCTCTGTACCATGGCTATACTATCCAAAAAATGTATTCTCCCAGATGCCCAAAATGAGGAGAAGGAAGGAGAAATAAAAGGTGAATGGGGAAAGGGAGGAGAAGAGGATATTACTGATATGAGCTCAGTGAAGTCTGATGAAATGATCCTAGTTTAAATCCTAAATAATCCTTAATAAAAGAGAGTGAAGCTTGAAAGATGTGCAGTTGATATTTTATCTTTGTCCTGCTCACAATATGGGGCTTCCCCAGTAGCTCAGAGGTAAAGAATCTGCTTGCAGTGTAGCAGAAGCAAGAATCACAGGTTCGCTCCCTGGGTCGGGAAGATCCCTGAAGGAAATCATGGCAACCCACTCTAGTATTCTTGCCAGGAAAATCCCACTGACAGGGCAGCCTGGCGTTAAAACATTCCTATGATTTTGACTTTCAATAAAGTTATGGTACAGATCTCATATTCTTCGATGACTTGCCTTGTGACTACATTAAAATATTAGCCCATTATACCTTAGCCTCAACACCTTATATGGTGTAGAATCTGCCTTCTTCTCCAAATTCAATTCATATCATTCTCACCTTTCCTAACAACCAACAAAACGTCAGTCCAACTGGACTTTCCGTCCCCCAAATACGCTGTATTACATTCTCTTCTTAAGGTCTTGAAATACGCTGCTATTTTGGCCTGGAAAGCTCTTTTCCCTCAGGATGCCTTATGTGCACGGTATCTCAACTAAAATATCACCTTTTCCAAGGCTTTCTCCACGTATTTTACACCCTTCTGTCCTCTATCCTTTTGCTTTATTTTACTTTATTCTTCACAGTTATTACTATATAATAAAACAATATTAATTGACCAGCGTCTCTATTACCATGTCTACCTCCCAGCACTCGCCTCCCCTTGAATGTAAGTCCTAGGAAGGCAGAGACCTGGGTCACACAGGTGCCTGACACACAGTGCACACACTATATTTGTTGACTGATCTAAGGATCCGACCGATCTCCTACGGCTTAGTCCGTTGCTAATTACTATCCTCAAGGGCCAAGGAGAAGTCAATCAAACTGCAGACCATCTGAATGTATTAGTGACAGGTTTCTCTAAAAAGTAGTAAAGAATCTGTATAATTGGAGGGGGAGGGTCCCTAAGGTTAAAGCCCACTTATCCTTTTATACAGCCTTTTTGACAAAGAAAGCCCATTTGTACAGTGTAAAAAGAAATTGGAGCACATTTTCAAATGTAAAATATACCGGTAAGTCAGTGACTTGGGCAGGGGATGAAAGAATTGTTCTTCCAAAGAATGAGACAAACTACATTTTACACCCAGTATAATAATGTCATGCCCTAGAACTTTACCCAAACCATGTAGAGGATAAAACAAAGTTACATAGGTTTCAGGTTTCTTTACACCCTATTCAAAACCATTTAAAGGTTTATTGTGAATTGCAATTGCTGGCCTCAAAACATGTAACACTCAAAGTTTCTCAAACTTTTTTGATCATGTATGTCTTTCTTCAGACGACTAATTTATGTATACTCAAAATCTATTTGGGGAAAGCTTCTGTAGCCCTCATAAAAGTTATTGTGTTAGCAACTATTAGAGTCACCATTCAGCATCATCCTTAATAGTTCTGAGAACAAGATGTTTTCTGTTTTTCCAATGGCTTTTATTCAGCTCAAGTTTTTAACCAGAGTAGCTTAGATCCTCTGTGTTTTTTACTTTCTTCCAACATTAACATCAATCTACATATTTTCTTTTCTTACTATACTGTATAAAGTCTCTAAATAGTTATAGGAATCTCTGTCTTGCTTCCTATTTAAATGCAAACAGTACGCCAATGTATAATAAAATATTTACTTTAACTTTTGGTAAACAGCTTTTATCAGCCTTCAGTAATTTCGTCCTATTCCTAGAACTTTTACTGGCAAAGATTACTAAATCCTATCGAATCTCAATTTTATTATATAACAAAATCATATGATTCTTCAACTCTAATTTTTTAAATATTGAATTATACTGAAAATTTCTTAATGGTAAAATTTCCTAATTGTAAAATATCCTTGGATTCCTAGGATAAACCTTACTGGACCATGGAACACTATTAATTCAGATTAGCTGCTAAATTTGTTTTCCTAAAGCTAAGTAAAGAATATGACTATAAACACACATAATTTAAGTATTTGGAAAGATAATAAGATAAATATAAAAGGAAAAAACTATAGAATTCTATTTACCATAAATTTTAACCAAGTGTACTATCCTGTTTCAGTCATATTCTGTATATTCTCAATTTTTAGTTCCTTTTAGATTGACTTATTTTCTAAACTGCACAATAAATGTGAAATTACCTTTTGTCTATTATTTTAAAGATTAATTCTAAGAAACATAAAATATCAAAAAATATGAATAGCATTTGTGAAAAGTAATGACGTAAATTACAAATATCAGAAAACAAAAGGATGAAAAACAAAATGGCCAAAAAAAAAAGAAAAACAAAATAGCCTAAAAGCAAAGACATTCTTTTTTATCTAAAATATAATAGTGTTTCACCTAAATAACACTATATAAATGTTTTTATTGTTAAGATGTTTTCACTGCAATTTTCTCTGTAGTATTACAAATAACTCATTATTGTAAATTACTCAGTACCAAAAATGAACCATATAATGTAACAATATAGGAAAAAGCTGTTCAAATATTCCCTGTAATATTCTTGAATCCTAAGCCAACAAATATAATTCAAAAGAATCTTAATAACCATTTAATCAATTTTTTCAGTTATTACTACCAAAAACCATCATTTAAGCAACAAATGTATATAAGCTATTAGATTCAGATGGCAATCAGCCTTTACTATAAAAAGTAACAAACATTAGAGTCATCTGAGTCCACTTAACAGCATCGATCGATCGATCCACGGTGCTCCCTAATGAACGCTACTGGAATTCATACCAACTCTCATTTTTACAGCTTTCATATTTATTTAAGCAAACCTTGTATGTCAGCTGAATTCAAGGTAAAGTTGAGAACAAGAATATATAAACATAAGGATTCTTAATATCCTATCTCTTACTTTACTGGCAAAACTGCTACAATGTAAATGTTAAAGTAAATACTGAAATACAAGAATTTATCAGATGAATCATCAACAATACTCACGCATCATTTGAGCAAGTCATAAACTCTCCCTTTATTTTGGGATGCCATGATCCAGTATGAAGCATTGCTGTGTGACCCTTGGGAAAAAAAAAAAATAGAAAGAAAGGAAAAAAAATCCTTAAAAAATGTAAAATAAACAAACTGACCAAAAGTTGACATATTGTGCTTAAAAGTAAAACTTTTTAGTCCTCTCCAAGGCACATTATTTTCATTACAAACCGATATTATTAGTTTTATTTCATAATATGCTTTGTTTATTTCATCTTGTTTATTTTAATTTTAATTCACCATGTAACCCCTTCTCCTCAGGAATCAGTACAGTGCTTATATACAACAGATGCTTAGAAAGAAAGGAAAGAGAGGGGAAAATGACAGCTTCTTTTTAGGAAAGAAGTAAAAAGTAAGAAAGACAATGGGAAAAAGTCAGTGGGAAAGAATTAAGGAGAATAGGAATTATTACAGGTAAACAAGACAAAAGCAAGAGGATGGCGGGGGAGGGGAATTTCCACTTATTTAAAATGTGTATGTGAGAAAAGAAAAAGCATCTTTAAAATGATTCAGGAAGATTAGCCCTACTAAGCATAGAGAATGATATAAAAACACTGTAAATAAAACAATGTGATGTTGGTATAAAAACTGACATACTTACAAAATCCATCACAGAATATATATTTCAAACACAAAACACACATACACGCACTCACACATTTCCCTCCTAAGTAGCAAAGTAAGTTAGAGTGGTCTCATACAATAATGCAGGTTCAAATGGGGCAGAAAAGAGCCTAATATTTTTAGTGTAATAATAGCAAGGCCTCTTATTCTGAAAGGGTCCAAAACAAAGCTAAACTCAGAGGTAAAATGTGCATATCTAAATGACTTAGAAGGAAAATAACTGTAGCTGTCTGAAAAGACTGAATTGGAACTGCAGTACCCACACATAAGCCTGGAGGTCATCTCTAGTCCAAGCTGCCCGCAATGCCTCAATCATATCTGGTGAACTCCTGACTTTCTGCTCATGTTAACAAGGTACAAATAGCGACCAGAGATCGGGATCTCTTCCTGCAGTAGGAAAGAATGGACTGAAGAAGTGCCTGGAGGGACTAGACAGAAAGTTTGAGATTCCACTTTCCCTTCCTGAGCTGAATATATATATAGTCAACTATCAACTTTGACATTTCCATTTGCATATAATAGGCATTTCAAACATAACAGGTTCAACAGAGTAATCTTGATTCTTTTTTTAAAAAAACTTTTTCTTTTATATTGGAGTAGAGCTGGTTAACAATGTTGTGATAGTTTCAGGTGACTAGCAAAGGGATCCAGCCATACATATACATATATCCATTCTCCCCTAAAGTCCCCTCTCATCCAGGCTGTTACATAACACTGAGCAGAGTCTTGATTCTTACTGCCCACTTCATTTGCAATATATTTCTTTCCTCGTTGCTAAAACTACAAACTTGGAAAGAAAGTGTAAGTCACTCAGTCGTGTCCGACTCTTTGCCACCCCATGGACTGTAGCCGACCAGGCTCCTCTGTCTACAGAATTCCCCAGGCAAGAATACTGGAGAGGGTTGCCACTTCCTTCTCCAGAGGATCTTCCCGATCCAGGGATCAAACCCGGGTTTCCTGCACTGCAAACAGATTCTTTACCATCTGAGCCACCAGGGAAGCCACAAACTTGGAAGTAATCCTTAAATATTCCAACAACCATAACCCCTAAACCCTCCTCTCTCTATACACCCAGATCCAATCCACTAGCTAGTCCTGTCAGTTCAGCCCCAAACACATCTCAAACCTATCCACTTTTTTCCTTTACCATTACTACAACTCTTATATGAACCAATATGTCTCTGCATCAGTTATTATGCAGTATGATAGACCTGTTACTAATCTCTACTTTTACTCTTGCCTAATATGCTCTACAAAGCAATCAATATAGTCCTTTAAAAATATGTTTTTAAAAATGCCACTGCTTTTTATCCTCACTGGCTTTTCAACCTCTTTACATAGTGTACAAAAACTGACATTTTCCACCCCAGCTTTCTTTACAACTTCACTTACTTTGTGCTCCTTCTTGCAAAACTCACTACACCTCACTGGTCTTTCATTTCCTGATACATGACGCTCTTTCCCCACATCAGAGCCTTTACACATGCTTTTCTGTTTGCTAGAAAGCTCTTTTTCTGCTTCTACATGACTGACTTCTCCTCACTCTTTCAATTTCACTTTACATGCCACTTATACAAGTAAGTACTGTCTGACCCTCTAGCTAAGTGAATATTGCTCACTCCACTCTTCTCGATCAGAGTACCTGTCCATTTCCTTGATAACACTCACCATAATTTGTAATGCTATATCTATTAAGTTCTTGATTATTGACACTGTGTTAATGTTTTACATATTCAAAAAAATAAGGATGGAAGAAATCTAAAACAAAATAAACAGAAACAAGTGAACACCACTGCATTTCAAATGAATAACAAATATACCGAAAAGACAAAAAGAAGGTAATAAGCCAAGAAACTACAAACCCTGTAGTGGGTTGAATGGTGCCCCACCAAAAAATATATGTCTACATCCTAATAGCTGAAACCCTGAATGGACCTTGTTTGGAAAAATAACATTTTCAGACATAATTAAGAATCTCCAGATTGTCTGGGTCAGCCCTAAATCTGATAACAAGTATCCTCAAGTATCCTTATATCTATCCTCAGAAAGAAGAGAAGACACAAAGAGGAGAAGATGGAAGCAGAGACTGCAGTTTCATAGCCACATGCCAAGGAATGCCTAGAGTCACCACAGGCTAGAAAAGTCAAGAAACAATTCTCCCAAAGCCACTGGAGGGAATGTGGCCATCCAATACCTTGATTTCAGACCTCTGGCCACCAAATTTTGAAAGAACAAATTTCTACTGTTTTAAGCGAGTAACTGTGTGTTAATCTGTTACAGTAGTCCTTGCTGCTGTTGTTTTAGTCGCTAAGTCATGTCTGACTCTGTGATCCCATAGACTGTAGCTTGCCAGGCTCCTCTACCCATGGGATTTTCCAGGCAAGAACACTAGAATGTGTTGCTATTTCCTTCTCCGGGTGATCTTTCAAACCCAGGAATGGAACCAGGATCTCCTGCACTGGCAGGTGGATTCTTTACCACTGAGCCACCAGGTCTGATCACAATGGTGTGATCACTCACCTAGAACCAGACACGCTGGAATGAGAAGGCAAGTGGGCCTCAAGAAGCATCACTACTAACAAAGCTAGTGGAGATGATGGAATTCCAGTTGAGCTGTTTCAAATCCTGAAAGACGATGCTGTGACAGTGCTGCACTCAACATGCGAGCAAATTTGGAAAACTCAGCAGTGGCCACAGGACTGGAAGAGGTCAGTTTTCATTCCAATCCCTAAGAAAGGCAATGCCAAAGAATGTTCAAACTACCACACAATTGCACTAATCTCACATGCCAGCACTAATCTCACATGCTAGCAAGGTAATGCTCAAAATTCTTCAAGCAAGGCTTCAACAGTACATGAACCGTGAACTTCCAGATGTTCAAGCTGGATGTAGAAAAGGCAGAGGAACCAGAGATCAAATTGCCAACATCCACTGGATCACTGAAAGAGCAAGAGAGTTCCAGAAAAACATCTACTTCTGCTTCACTGACTTTGCCAAAGCCTTTGACTGTGTGAATCACAACAAACTGTAGAAAATTCTGAAAGAGATGGGAATACCAGACCACCTGACCTGCCCCCTAAGAAATTTGTATGCAGGTCAACAAGAAACAGTTAGAACTGGACATGGAAAAACAGACTGGTTCCAAATCAGGAAAGGAGTACATCAAAGCTATATAATGTCACCCTGCTTATTTAACTTATATGCAAAGTACATCATGAGAAACGCTGGGCTGGATGAAGACAAGCTGGAATCAGGATTGCTGGGAGAAATACCAATAAGCTAAGATATACAGATGACACCACCCTTACGGCAGAAAGTGAAGAAGAACTAAAGAGCCTCTTAATGAAAGTGAAAGAGGAGAGTGAAAAAGCTGCCTTAAAATTCAACATTCAGAAAACTAAGATCATGGCATCCGGTCCCATCACATCATGGCAAATAGATGGGGAAACAATGGAAACAGTGAGAAACTTTAGTTTTGGGGGCTCCAAAATCACTGCAGATGGTGACTGCAGCCATGAAATTAAAAGACACTTGCTCCTTGGAAGACAAATTATGACCAACCTAGACTGCATGTTAAAAAGCAGAGACATTACTTTGTCAACAAATGCCAGTCTAGTCAAAGCTATGGTTTTTCCAGTAGTCATGTATGGACATGAGAGTTAGACTATAAAGAAAGCTGAGTCCTGAAGAAGTGATGCTTTCCAACTGTGGTGCTGGAGAAGACTCTTCAGAGTCTCTTGGACTGCAAACCAGTCAATCCTAAAGGAAATCAGTCCTCAATATTCATTGGAAGGACTGATGTTGAAGCTCCAATACTTTGGCCACCTGAAGTGAAGAACTGAGTCATTAGAAAAGACCCTGATGCTGGGAAAGACTGAAGACGGGAGTAGAAGGGGACGACAGAGGATGAGATGGTTGGGTAGCATCACCAACTTGATGGACATGAGTTTGAGTCAGCTCTGGGAGCTGGTGATGGACAGGGAAGCCTGGTGTGCTGCAGTCCACAGGGTCTCAAAGAGTCGGAAACAACTGAGCGACTGAACTGACTGACTGACTGAGCCACCAGGGAAGCCCTATAGTAGTGCGGTGTACATGTATGCTAAGTCGCCTTCAGTCATGTCTGACACTTTGCAACCCCAAGGGCTGTAGCCTACCAGGCTCCTCTGTTCATGGGATTCTCCAGGTAAGAATACTGGAGTGGGTTGCCATGCCCTCTTTCAGGGGATCTTCCCAACCCAGGGATCGAACTCGTGTCTGCCTGCATCTCCTGCGTTGCAGGTAGATTCTTTACTCACTGAGCCACCTGGAAGCCCACAGCAGTCCTCCTAGAAAACTACTAATACATACTCTCAGTCTGAAGACCAAAAGAACTGTAAATGAGTATGGCATTCTAGTTAATATATTTGTTCCTTTTTTGCAAATGGTATGCATTAACAATTCTAGAACTGCTTTCAATATAAATGAAGATTTAAGCAAATGAGGAAATATGTTGGCAATAATAGGAGCTGAGTTTCTACTGTTGGAGAAGGGAGTTACTAAACTGGCAAAGGCTAACAGAGTTTTGCCAAGAGAATGCACTGGTCATAGCAAACATCCTCTTCCAACAACACAGGAAAAGACTCTACACATGGACATCACCAGATGGTCAACCCGGAAATCAGACTGATTATATTCTTTGCAGCCAAAGATGGAGAAGCTCTATACAGTCAGCAAAAACAAGACCGGGAGCTGACTGTGGCTCAGATCATGAACTCCTTATTGCAAAATTCAGACTTATACTGAAGAAAGTAGGGAAAATCACTAGACCATTCAGGTATGACCTAAATCAAATCCCTTATGACTATACAGTGGAAGTGAGAAATAGATTTAAGGGACTAGATCTGATAGACAGAGAGCCTGATGAACTATGGACAGAGGTTCATGACATTGTACAAGTGACAGGGATCAAGACCAACCCCATGGAAGAGAAATGCAAAAAGGCAATATGGTTGTCTGAGGAGGCCTTACAAATAGCTGTGGAAAGAAAAGAAGCGAAAAGCAAAGGAGAAAAGGAAAGATATTCCCATTTGAATGCAGAGTTCCAAAGAATAGCCAGGAGAGATAAGAAAGCCTTCCTCAGCGATCAATGCAAAGAAATAGAGGAAAACAATAGAATGGGAAAGACTAGAGATCTCTTCAAGAAAATTAGAGATATCAAAGGAATATTTCACACAAAGATGGGTTCGATAAAGGACAGAAATGGTATGGACCTAACAGAAGCAGAAGATATCAAGAAGAGGTGGCAAGAATACATAGAAGAACTGTACAAAAAAGATTTTCGTGACCCAGATAATCACAATGGTGTGATCACTCACCTAGAGCCAGACATCCTGGAATGTGAAGTCAAGTGGGCCATAGAAAGCATCACTACGAACAAAGCTAGTGGATGTGATGGAATTCCAGTTGAGCTATTTCAAATCCTGAAAGATGATGCTGTGAAAGTGCTGCACTCAATATGCCAGCAAATTTGGAAGACTCAGCAGTGGCCACAGGACTGGAAAAGGTCAGGTTTCATTCCAATCCCTAAGAAAGGCAATGCCAAAGAATGCTCAAACTACTGCACAATTGCACTCATCTCACACGCTAATAAAGTAATGCTCAAAATTCTGCAAGCCAGGCTTCAGCAATACATGAACCGTGAACTTCCAGATTTTCAACCTGGTTTTAGAAAAGGCAGAGGAACCAGAGATCATATTGCCAACATCCAATGGATCATCGAAAAAGCAAGAGAATTCCAGAAAAACACATACTTCTGCTTTACTGACTATGCCAAAGCCTTTGACTGTGTGGATCACTATAAAATGTGGAAAATTCTGAAAGAGCTGAGAATACCAGACCACCTGACCTGCCTCTTGAGAAACCTGTATGCAGGTCAGGAAGCAACAGTTAGAACTGGACATGCAACAACAGACTGGTTCCAAATAAGGAATGGAGTACATCAAGGCTGTATATTGTCACCCCACTTATTTAACTTATATGCAGAGGACATCATGAGAAATGCTGGGCTGGAGGAAGCACAAGCTGAAATCAAGATTGCTGGGAGAAATATCAATAACCTCAGATATGCAGATGACACCACCCTGATGGCAGAAAGTGAAGGTGAACTAAAAAGCCTCTTAATGAAAGTGAAAGAGGAGAGTGAGAAAGTTGGCTTAAAGCTCAACATTCAGAAAACTAAGATCATGGCATCTGGTCCCATCACTTCATGGGAAATAGATGGGGAGACAGTGGAAACAGTGTCAGACTTTACTTTTTTGGGCTCCAAAATCACTGCAGATGGTTGACTGCAGCCACAAAATTAAAAGACGCTTACTCCTTGGAAGGAAAGTGATGACCAACCTAGATAGCATATTAGAAAGCAGAGACATTACTTTGCCAACAAAGGTCTGGCTAGTCAAGGCTATGGTATTTCCAGTGGTCATGTATGAATGTGAGAGTTGGACTGTGAAGAAAGCTGAGCACAGAAGAATTGATGCTTTTGAATGTGGTGTTGGAGAAGACTCTTGAGAGTCCCTTGGACTGCAAGGAGATCCAACCAGTCCATATTGAAGGAGATCAGTCCTGGGTGTTCATTGGAAGGACTGATGCTGAAGCTGAAACTCCAGTACTTTGGCCACTTTATGCAAAGAGTTGATTCATCGGAAAAAGCCCTGATGCTGGGAGGGATTGGGGGCAGGAGGAGAAGGGGACGACAGAGGTTGAGATGGTTGGATGGCATCACCAACTAGATGGACATGAGTTTGAGTAAACTCCGGGAGTTGGTGATGGATAGGGAGGCCCGCCGTGCTACGATTCATGGGGTCACAAAGAGTCGGACACGACTGAGTGACTGAACTGAACTGAACTGAAACTGGAAAAAGGGGAAGATTAGAATTAACGGTGCGGTGTTTGACTGAAACTGGGGATATCAATACAAACTCATGGTTTTTAATAGGTATATGTAAATACAGGGGTAAATTTACATTTCTAAATTATTCTCTCGCTTTATATGCTGCAAATGTCTAGAAACAATAACACCTCAGCAAACATAGGGAAGAGATCCTTGTTGCCAAATATTCTCCCCTAAAACAACGAGGGCTCCTTGGAGAAATGATTCTTTCTGGGGCTGAGGTAGGAAAAGTACAAGATGAATACAGAATATATGATTATCCTAAAAAAATAAGGGAGTGTTGCAAACATGATGCTGCTGCTGCTGCTGCTAAGTCACTTCAGTCGTGTCCGACTCTGCGCGACCCCATAGACGGCAGCCCACCAGGCTCCCCCGTCCCTGGGATTCTCCAGGTAAGAATACTGGAGTGGGTTGCCATTTCCTTCTCCAGTGCATGAAAGTGAAAAATGAAAGTGAAGTTGCTCAGTTGTGTAGCAAACATGATGAGGATATGCTAAAAAGATAAAATGCAAATTGGAGGGGCCTTTCACCAGTTAAACCTGGGACAATTAGGGTATCAAAATAAATAATGAAAGTAATGATTGTAAACCACTGTCTAAAATAAGAACCCTTGAAAGCATATTAATAAAGAAATAAATAAGAGAAAGTTCTTCCTTACAGAATGCTGATTAATAAATATAAGATAAATGATAGAAAAATTTTTGCACAATATTGCAATCATCAGAGTAATATTCAATAACTGATTCAAACAAAACCATCAATGGACTCTCAAAGCAATGGAGGAAAGTCTAATAATGAACAAGATAATGCCATGGTCTCAAGATTTCCCTGCAAATTACACAGCAATTACAAAAAAGGTAATATATAGCTAGCAACTTTGTACTAAAGAAATTTGGTAGGTATAAGGTACTTTCTGATATGAAGAAGCAAGGAGAGTAAAATATTATTTTGGAGTCAGTCCTTCTAGAAATGCATACCCTGACTCTAATTATGAGGAAAAACAGACAAAATTAAATTTTACATTTTACAAAATAACGTGGGTTATAGTCTTCAAAAAAAATCAAAGTAAAAGAAGTTGGGGGGTGGGGAGGTATAGGAACTACTCCCAATTAAAGGAGACAAAAGGCATGATGATAGAACTGGTGAAAAAATAATTATGAAGGAGATCATGGAGCTAACTGATGAAACTATTGATTATGGATTAAATAAGAGTATTTTATCAATATTAAATTCATGATTATATAAGAAGATGAAACATCATTAGGAAAACCACACTAAAGAATTTAAGAGCAGAGGAGCATGATGTTTGCAACTTATTTTCAAAAGTTGGGTGAAATTAAACACACATACATAATTTTTATGTATGTGTGTATGCATATATGCCTAAGTGCCTAAAGGATGTATAAGTAGGGGGGGAGAAGGGAAAGAGAGGAGAAGGAGGAAGAGTGTTTGTGTTAGTTATGGGAGAAAGGGAGGAAGAGATGGGGTGATGGAGCAATGGGACAAAATGTCAGCAATTGGTGATTCTGAAAAAAAGTATAAAGAAGCTCTGTGTACTATATTTTACAACTTTTCTGTAAATTTGAAATTACACCAAAATAAATACTTGAAAATATATATATTCTGGCTGCTCTCTGAAAAGTCCGTTGCAGAAACAACAGAGGAATATTGGCTTCCCTGACCCTACACCAGGGAAAGGCCAGTAACAAAGAGGCACAGTGCCTCCTCCCAGGACCCCAAAGCAGCAAAGGCAGCAGCCCCAGTGAGGTAGAACACTTTTAACGTCCCATGCCCTCTACCAGGCTAACATTAGTGACTAAGTTGATCGATCACCTATGGCTTCTCACCACACAGCAGCATTTGTAGGACAGAACCTTTCTGATAGTCTGTGCTTTACATCGGGATTAATGCCAGCATGGAGTAGCAGCACTCCCTTCCCCACCAACTCACAGACGCAACTGCTGAGGGGTGGGGAAAATATGATGTCCCCTTCCCACTCCAGCTTTGCCCAGGGGCATATCCAGTTATAGGAACTACTACATAACATAAAAAGAGTAAGCTTCTGGTTTTCCAGCAAGAACATCAGAACAATAAACCTCTGACAACAGAGGGCAAAGGGGAAATTAAGGGCTTAACAAGGAAGAAAGCAGGACAAAAATATCATTTAAATCTGCATGAGAAGTACTGAGCTCACTGCTGAGGTGAGCTTATATGTATAATACGTGAAACCTGTCAGAAGCAACTTAAGAAAAGCGCTGAGATCTTGAAACACCGCAGACTACCACCGAGGTTCCACATAACCTCCTGGGTAACATGCACATGAGACAAACCAGAATAGCATACAAAGGCATAAAGACCTTGGAAATTAAACCTATATTGGAAGTAAAAACAGCTAACATAAGGCAGGTCAGGACATACAGCCTAAAAGTAATCAGGTTGACTGTCAGCTAAAAAGAAACCACATATTCACATAAGCAAAAAAAAAAAAAAAAACTTCTAGCATTCTCCAGAAGTTTTAGACAGGAGCCTGCATCTCATAACACAATATTCAAAGTGTCAAGAATACAATCCAAAGTTAAACATACAAAAAATCAGGAAAACCTAACGAGGCCTCAAGGAGTAAGACATGCTAAGTCACTTCGTAGTGTCTGACTCTTTGAGACCCTATGGACTGTAGCCCTCCAGGCTCTTCTGTCCCTGGGGATTCTCCAGGCAAGAATGCTGGCGTGGGTTGTCATGCCCCCTCCAGGGTATTTTCCTGACCCAGGGATCAAACCCATGTCACTTACATCTCCTGAATCAGCAGGCAAGTTCTTTACCAATAATGTCACCTGGGAAGCCCCAGGAAGTAAGACGAAAGATGCCAACCACAAGATGACCCAAAAGTTGGAATTCTCAGAAAAATACTTTAAACCAGTGTTTACAATCATGATACAAAAAGGGAAAGCAGATAGTTTTGAAACAAAGGCAAAGACAGACATGCTCAGCAAAGAAAAACTAACTACTTTTTAAGAATGGAAATTTGTACTGAAAAACACAATAATGGAAGTTAAAATTCACTAGAGGGGCTCAACAGTAGAATGGATACATCAGAGGATAGAGTCAGTGAACTTGAAGACAGATAATTCAATCTAAACAACAGAAGAAAAAAAAAAGAATAGGGAAACAATGAGCAGAATCATAAAGATGTTTGAGACTATATCAAAAGATTTAGTATTCCTGTTATATAAGACTCACAGATGCAGAAAAATATTTTGAAGAAATAATGGCTAAAAATTTCCAAAGTGTGGTGAAAAAAGTTAACTTACAGATTTAAGAATCCCAGTGAAAGCCAAACAAAACGAACTAACAACAACAATCTTTAATGTAAGACATTTTTAAGGTACTAAGAGAAAAACTGCTGTTATTGTTCAGTTGCTCAGTCATGTCCGACTCTTCACAACCCCAAGGACTGAAGCACGTCAGACTTTCCTGTCATTCACCATCTCCTGGAGCTTGCTCAACTAATGTTCATCCAGTTGGTGATGCCATCCAAACACCTTTCTGTCGTCCCCTTCTCCTCTTGCCTTCAATCTTTCCCAGCATTAGGGTCTTTTCTAATGAGTCAGCCCTTCACATCAGGTGGCCAAAGTATTAAAGAGTTTCAGCTTCAGCATCAGTCCTTCCAATGAATAGTCAGGATTGATTTCCTTTAGGATTGACTGGTTGGATCTCTTTGCAGTCCAGGGGACTCTCAAGAGTCTTCTTTAACACCACAGTTCAAAACCATCAATTCTTTGGCATTGAGTCTTCTTCATGGTCCAATTCTCATATCCATACATGACTACTAAAAAAACCATAGCTTTAACTAGACGGACATTTATTGGCAAAGTAACGTCTCTACTTTTTAATATGCTGTCTAGGTTAGTCATAACTTTTCTTCCAAGGAGCAGGTGTCTTAATTTCATGGCTGCAGTCACCATCTGCAGTGATTTTGGAGCCCAAGAAAATAAAGTCTGTCACTGTTTCCATTGTTTTCCCATCTATTTGCCATGAAGTCATGGGACTGGATGCCATACTCTTAATTTTTTGAATGTTGAGTTTTAAACCAGCTTTTTCACTCTTCTCTTTCACCAAAAGGCTCTTTAGTTCTTTTTCACTTTCTGCCATAAGGGTGGTATCATCTGCATATCTGGGGTTATTGCCAAGTTAAATGTACAGAAAATGCACTTTAGAAGCAAAGGTGAAATAGAGACATCCTAAGATGAAAGAAAACTAAGAGAACTTGTCACCAGTAGACCTGCTTAAAAAGAAATGCTACAGAGGGAATTTCCTGGCAGCCCAGCAGTTAGGACTTGGCACTTTCACTGACAGAGGCCAGGTGTGATCCCTAGTCGGGGAACCAAGATCCCACAAGCCTCACAGCATGGCCAAACTGTTTTAATTTTTTAAAAAATAAAATGCTACATAAAGTGAAAAATTGGTCATATAATTCATTTGGAAACTTTTTAAAAGAATAAAACATTTCAAGAATTATCTTATTATTTCAAGAATATCTTTACTATTATTTTTTTCTTATTTTAATTCTCATTGGTTTATTATTTCAATAAATTTTAACCCAAGGATAATCATGAAAAGAAAGAAAATGTTGGAAGACTCACACTTTTCCATTTTTCAAAATTAATTACATGTTAATGTTTGTAGTAGCTTTATTCATAAAGCTTTGTTGGCAAAATATGTTTTGCCAATGGGACAGATGTTTAGTGAGAGGGAAAGAAGGAAGTAATGAAGATGTTTCAAGAAGGAGAGAATAATCAACTGTGTCAAACACTGCTGAGAGTTACAGTGTTAGGAGAATTGAGAACTGACCACCAGTTATGAATCACATGATGGTGCGGTGGCATGAACAGGTAAGTGAGTTAGTGCTGAAGTGTGTGTTGGTCGCTCAGTTCTGTCTGACTTTTTGCGAACCCATGGACTGTAGCCTGCCAGGCTCCCTGTCCATGGAATTCTCCAAGCAAGAATACTGGCATGCATGGGCATTCCCTTCTCCAGAGGATCTTCCCGACTGAGGGATCGAACCCAGGTCTCCCACAATGCAGGTGGATTCTTTACCACCTGTGCACCTAAGGTACTAAAAGATAGTAATTAAACTGCCTGGAAAATAGATTAAAATCTGTAGAATTGTCAGAGATCCCATTCATCTCTTTCCAAAACAGAAATCTGTCTGTCAAGATAGTAATTAAGCTGCCTGGATAATAGATTAAAATCTGTAGAATTGTCAGAGATCCCATTCATCTCTTTCCAAAACAGAAATTTGTCTCTTTGCTTATTTAAGAAAAAAAAAAAAAAGAACTTCTAGTGCCACGCAGTAAATACGTGTCTGATCTAGTTTCACTTCATTAAATGTCTACCTCTGGCCCCAGAAAATAGCTCATGATTTGCAACAAAAGGAACACCTCAATATCCATGAGACATGCCCGGCCCTCAGGGATGTAGATCCTAAACTGCTTTGGCTTCCTCAATCTTGCACACTACTTCACACTTTTATTCTCCCTCTCAGCTTAACTCAGCTCCACCTCCACTGACTTCTCTTCCTGGCCCCTTAATTTAATGTGTAGCGGGCTCACCTCCCAGTCAGTTCCTAGTTTACCATCTTCTTCTACTCCCAGACTCAGGAGTCACTGCTTCTCAGCACAACGGGCGCTACTCAATCCAGTTCTTTTTTCTTTTTTTGCAGTATAGCTTTTGGGGGGTGGCTTTTTTTTTAATTGGAGGATAATTGCTTTAGAATGCTGTGGTGTTCTCTGCCATACATCAATGCCAATCAGCTATCTATCTATCTATCTATACCTCCTCCCATTTGGAATCTCACTTCCTATGCTTTGTCCTAACAGAAATCCAGCCTATGCAGGTCTTGAAGGCAGGCTTCAAAAGAGAGGTCTTTTACTGATATATATTGATTAGAGTTGAAATAGCATCTAGAAATAGAAAGTATATTTCTAACAGGACCAAAAGAGGATGATCCCTACTACAGAGGACATTAACATAAAACACGATCACCTTAGTCATTGAGTACACAGAATATGAGCACAAATAGTAAGTTAAACTGAAGAAATACTAAAAGACTATGAATGCTGTTTCTTGTTTGTAAAGACAAGAGTATGACAAAGGCAATGGGAATGTTAAGTACCCTTGTGTTAAAACAGTGACCAAAATTAGTCATAATAGAAAATGAAGTTCAACTGAGGATTCTTAAATGAATCTATAAACAGATTCAGTATCATGGCTCACATTAGTGGAAAAAAAATTTTAAGTGACACCTATTAAAGAACAGTCAGTGATGAAAACACTTTTTCATCAAATAAACTAGGTTTTCTCTCTTTCTCCTTTATCTAAACATAGGCACTCCTAGGGGAAAAAAAAAGTTTCCTTCCTTTATTTAACATTCTGGAAAGAGCCTAGTAGAAAGAATGAAGCATCTATTTATTTCTCATAGTCTGCTAGACTGTGCATACAGAGAGGACATTATCAAGCCATGACCACCATTGGTTTCATCTAATTCACACGCACTCACGCACTCACGTGCACAGAGGTGTGCTGATCTACAGTTATCAATCCGCACCCTCATGACGGCCTCATGACAAAAGCTGTGACAGCTGCCCCACCACAGTGCCACTTGTAGTCACTGAATGAGGTGAGGCTCTGTGACTCGTAAAATGAAAGTACCCATGTTTTTAGCATAGTGAGTTAACTAGCAAAGGCAACTCCTCTGAAGAGAGGAAATGCTTCAGGGAATGTACTATCAGCTTTAATCCAAAAGTTCTCCTTAACTGGAGTCCATTCATGGCTTCAGAAATCTTCAAACTTCCTAAAATTGTCAGCAAAAGTTTGTGTCAGTATACTTTGCTGGAGAAAATGTTCATAGCCTAATTTTGGGAGTTGGCAATCTTCTTCTCTAATGGACTTGTTTTTTAGTCACTCAGTCATATCCAACTCTTTGCGACCGCATGGCCTGCAACACGCCAGCCTTTCCTGTCCTTCACCTTCTCCCAGAGCTTGCTCAAACTCATGTTCATTGAATTGGTGATGCCATCCAACCATCTCCTCCTCTGTCATCCCCTTTTCCTCCTGCCTTCAATCTTTCCCAGCATCAGGGTCTTTTCTAATGAGTCGGCTCTTAGCATCAGGTGGCCAAAGTATGGGAGCTTCAGCTTCAACATGAGTCTTTCCAGTGAATATTCAGGATTGAAATCCTTTAGGATGGACTACATAGTAACTATTTTCAGATTTCTGGGTCACATGGTCTTTGAAGGAACTACTCAAACTCTACCACCATAAGCACAAGAAGCAATCACAGACAACAATAAGTGAACAGGCATGGCTGTGTTCCAGTAAAACTTTTATTTACAAAAACAGTGCAGGCTGGATTTGGATCACAGACTGCAGTCTGCCAAACCCTGTGTAATCCATCACATTCTTAGTCATTCCCTTCTATGAATCAAGGCCTCTGAAATTCAAATCTTTCTAACTACTGAGCAATTTTTAAATACATGTGAAGATACCAAAGAGATAGATTCATTCTTCTTTGATCGACTCAACTCCAACGACCTTTTCTCCAAGATATTGCAGTAGCTCCAACTATAGCTAACTTTGTCCACAGATGGTTCCTTTTCTGGAATCATGAATGTTCTTTTCAACATCCTAAATTTCAACCAATCACATAAACCTGAGTGTCCTTTTGCTGTACTTATAATGAACAACTTTTATTCTGGAATAAATCCCTCTTCTTCAGCATTGTATTCCATTCAAACACCTCATGCTCATAAACAGGCTCAAGAAGATCATAGCATGCGTGCATACTAAGTCGCTCAGTCATGTCCAACTCTTTGTGACCCCATGGACTGTAGCCCACCAGACTCCTTTGTCCATGGAATTCTGCAGGCAAGAATACTGGAGTGGGTTGCCATTTCCTTCTCCGAGGGATCTTCCCTACCCAGGGATTGAACCTGGGTCTCCTGCATTGCAGGCAGATTCTTTACTGTCTGAGCCACCAGAGAAGCCTTAAAAAAAGGTTGTGTCCAACTCTTTGCGATCCCATGGAGTATAGAGTCCATGGAATTCTCCAGGCAAGAATACTGGAGTGGGTAGCCTTTCCCTTCTCCAGGGGATCTTCCCAACCCAGGGATTGAACCCAGGTCTCCTGTATTGCAGGCAGATTCTTTACCAGCTGAGCCACAAGGGAAGCCCAAGAATATCATATGAATATGCCCAAGACTCTCTTATAACTTTAGATTTTGTAACCCTGAATGCTCCCACAAGTCTTAACAATTTTTCTCTCACACTATCAATAGCTATTCTAAGCCTTTACTATTCTACATAAGGCCTCATTCCATTTCCCAACACAAAACTAGGAAATGATTCAGTGGCTACATGGTGACACCTTCAATTTCTTATCTAAGGCCAACCACTTGTAAACGTATCTGCATACGAGCCCAATCTCATCCCTCTATTTCCAATGTGAATACATTTCCTCCTCCCACTCAAAGCTAAGTCCTACTCTTATGCTTGATCTCCCTCACTATCACCTCCTTCGGGGACTTTCATTATTACTTAGTATGTATGGTATTTGCAGGACTGTATTAGTTTCCTATTTCTGTGTAACAAATTACCACAAACTTAGGGGCTTAAAACAACTCTTAGTTTATTAGCTAACAGTTTGGGAGGTCAGAAGGCCAGTCACAATCCAGAAAGTTGAATTTTCTGCTCGGGGTCTCGGAGGCTGAAATCAGGATGTTCGGAGAGCCACATTCCTTTGTGGAGGCTCAAGGGAAGCATTCACTTCCAAGCTCACTCAGGCTGCTGGCAGAACCCAACTTCCTGTGGTCGCAAGACTAAGATGCCTATTTCATTGCCTCTGTCAGCTGGGAGCTGCTCACAGCATCTAGAAGCTGTGTGCCTTCCTCACTACATGGATTCCTCCACCTTCAAAGCCAACAAATGAGAAACTTCTTTTTTTTACCTGATTAGACAAAGCCATTCCCAAAAACCTTTGCAAAACAGTCCCTTCTTGACATATACACCCTACTATGTATAAAAGAGATTAACTAATAAGGACCTACTATACAGCACAAGGAACTCCACTCAATACTCTGTAATGGCCTATATGGGGAAAGAAACTAAAGAAGAGCTGGATATATGTATATGTATAACTGATTCACTTTGCTGTGTACCTGAAACAAACACAACATTGTAAATCAACTCTAGTCCAATAAAAAAGTTTTTAAAAAACAATAGGGGGAAAAAATCCCTTCTTGATATATATCTCTTGCTGAAACAGCTAAGAAATAAAATCCTTAAGGTTCCTAGAAGTCAACTGGTTTGATTGTGAAAATAAAGTCTGTGAGGCACACGCTTCATTTCTTGAAGCAGCCTTTAGTGTAACTGAATATTCTGACCTTTGGATCTTTCTGAAGTTTTAGTAAAAGGTTATACAGCACACTCTGGGCTTTTTGTCTGTGTCACACTTTCAGAAACAATTTCTTCACTTTAACATTCTTTGCCATATGGATAGGCTCAAAATTAACTAAATCATCTAGTACTTGTTTCTGTTTAACAAGACTTTTCTCAATTTACCTTTTGTTCTCATCTTTTACTATAAGTAGCAAGAAAAAACCAGGCAGTACTTTCAACATTTTGGTTGGAGATCTCCTTGGCTATAGCTATCTATCCAACTTCATCATTCAGTTTTCTGCTTGCATATTCAAAGCCCGAAAAGAGAATCCCTCTCGAGTCAAATCCCTCAAATTTCAAAATCTTTTTTGCCAGGAAGAGATCAATCCCTATTAACGGCTCATCTGATTAGGCAGGATCCACTGAGGATAATCTTTCTTTCTTAAAGTTAACTGTGAAGACAATATAATCTAATTGCAGAAGGATCTCATTTTACTCATGGGTCACATCCACACTCAAGGAGAGGGGCAGGGAATCTTGGGTGCCACACTGGAACTCTCCCTACAGGGACTATTATGTAGCAATTTTGAAATTACTTTCTATGTACAATAGGAAGTGTTGTTCCTATTGTCACTAAGTCATGTCCAACTCTTTGAGATCCCATGGACTAGCAGCACACCAGGCTTCCCTGTCCTTCACTATCTCCCAGAGTTTGCTCAAACTCATGTCTACTGTGTCGATGAAATCATCCAACCACCTCATCCTCTGTTGCCTCCTCCTCCTCCTGCCTCAATCTTTCTCAGCATCAGGGTCTTTTCTAATGAGTCAGCTCTTCACATCAGGTGGTCAAAGTATCGGAGCTTCAGCTTCAGCATCAGTCCATCCAATGACTATTCACAGTTGATTTCCTTTAGGACTGACTGATTTGATCTCCTTGTTGTCCAAAGGACTCTCAAAAGTCTTCCCCAGCACCACAATTCAAAAGCATCAATTCATCAGCACTCAGCCTTCATTATGGTCTAACTCTCTCATCTGTACATGACTATAGGAAAAACCATAGCTTTGACTATACGGACCTTGAACA
Organism: Cervus elaphus; assembly: GCF_910594005.1. Classification (NCBI taxonomy): domain Eukaryota; kingdom Metazoa; phylum Chordata; class Mammalia; order Artiodactyla; family Cervidae; genus Cervus; species Cervus elaphus. The sequence goes on from NC_057839.1 coordinate 39,000,336, forward strand.
AACGAGTAAATACACTGGTGATGCTGGAGGACAAGTTTTTCACTGGAGAAGTGAAATACAAATACTGAATGGGGAAAGGCTAGGAAGTTGGATTCAGATTGGATGTATCACAGTGAACTCATGATTTTTTTAATATATATTTTGCTTATTCTTTGGTTGGTTGGTTGGTTTATCCCTCCAGCCCCAACTCTGTCTTCTGAAATATTCTAGAAGATTAACACCTCAGCAACAATGAACATAAGCAGTGCCCTAGATCTTGATTTGTTAATAGAATTCCCAATTCAAGAGAGCCATGGAATGCTAGAAAAATCAGAACAGAATAGTACAAGGTGAGCCAGGAACATTTTGTTGTGCCAGAATGTAAGAAAGTACCCCCGAAATGATGGGGATAGGTCAAAAGGATAGAAACCAGTGTAATGGAGTTTCTATTAGAGAAAAAGCTCTGGAAATATTCAGAATTTGGAAAGAAACACAATGTATTTTAAATGAATTCATTTTTTAGAGTTATATTTGCAGTTAAAATCACCAGTTACAACTGCTTGAGGAAATAAAAATATACCTAAAATCCACAGTTTACAATATTTTACTCCTAAGAAACAATATTTACCATTAAAAAGACATGACTAAAATATTTCATTTCCAAATAATAAAGGCAATTTTTTGGAGAGGTTTTATATCAGAATAACTACATGTACTATTCAAACATAAACAAAGCATTTGAAAGTACCTTTTTCCCAAAATTCCTTATAAAACTTCTAATCTCCCTAATTAAAGTACAATCATAGAGGAATGGCCCACTAAAGTGTCCAAGCGTTATAGTGTCCTCTGAGCCTGTCCTTTCCCACTGTATCCAAGTAATTATGAAATAAATGGCACAGAACCGTTATTAAAGTTGAAAAGGGCTGAAGGTAAAGTATGGGTCTACGAGTTTAAAAGAATAGAGAAAAATATTCTTTGGGACTTCCCTGGTGGTCCAGTGGTTAAGACTCTGCACTTCCCCTGCAGAGGCCTGGGTTCAATCCCTGGTCAGAGAAATAACATCCCACATGCTGTTGGGGGCCAAAAAAAGAAAAACACTCTCTGACTGGAAGTAACATACTAAAATTCTGGTTTAGAATAAATGAGTTTTAGATGACAATATAACTACAGTTTTTAAAGTATGTGTTTGAATGGTTTAAGGGTTGATTCTTGTTTATCCTTGTCCTACTTTCCTAGTGACTTAAACCTGAAGAAGTAACGTCCCATTTTCCCAGATAATATAAGCAATAAATCCTATGAAGTGGAGATCAGTGATCTTCATATTCTAAAGAAACAGCAGAACCTGATTTTCAAAGAACATCTTATAAAGAACTTCAATACGGAAAACAGACAAAACTGGAATCTCTCTGGCTGAAGGAGGCCCCCTGCCCCTCACTCCCACTCTGAGGCCTCGCATTCCACTCTACTACATAGCTCTAAACAATACCTTATGTAAAGGTTCTTGTGTGATCAAAAAAAAATGTTTTTCAGATTCATAAAGGGAAAAAGGTATACAAAAACTGAAATCTTAATTGTGATTATATTTGGGTTGTAGAATTATGAGTAATTTTTCCTTTTCAAATTTTTAACAGTCAATAAAAATTACTGTTAAAAATTCAATAAATTAGTTTTTGAAGGTATAAATATAAATACTCTCCCTGTAATGCAATATGTAACAGAAATACATATATATATATATATCTCACTAGAAGCATACCCCTAAAAAAATACACATGTTCACATAAAGATATAAAGAGATAAAAATCTAACAATATAACAATTTAATAACATAATTAGAAAGGCCTGTTTATATTTGAAGTACATAATATTTTATCATAACAGATCAGATATATTTAATAGTTTCTTTTAATGCTCTATTGGTTGAACTTTCCAGTAAAGCCACAGTTATTAATTACTCTTCGAATCAGAAAAAAGTTTTAAAAGTTAAGAAAAAGTGTCCCATAAAATCTGCTTCCTTCAAATAATAATACTTGCATTTCTAAAACCCATCACTCAAGTCAAGGAGTACAATTAAGCTAAAAATAGTATTTCCTAAATAAACAGTCAATTATATTTGCTTCTGAGAAATGGAGAGAGTAAGTATTAACCATGATTTTGAAATCAAAATAGAGATAACATTAGACAAGATTGAGAGAGTTAGAGTATTAAGTTAAAATAGACAGTTGTTTTTCACATATTGGTAATTAACTTAATATTTTAATTTCCTATATATCTACATAGCTTTATCCACCTTCACTCTACTTTCCCAATAATTTTACTATATGCACTATATACATACTTCTATATATATATATATATATATATATACTTTTATATATATATATGTTCAGTCACTAAGTAGTCATGCCTGACCCTTTTGTGACCCCATGGACTGTATGTAGCTCACCATGGGATTTTCTAGGCAAGAATACTGGACTTGGTTGCCATTTCCTTCTTCAGGGGCTCTTCTTGACCCAGGAGTCGAATCCACATTTCTTGCTTTGCAGGCAGATTCTTTACCACTGAGCCACCTCTGTGTGTGCCTGTGTGCTAAGTCACTCAGTCGTGTCCGACTGCGAGACTATGGACTGTAGCCCGCCAGGCTCCTCTGTCCCTGGGATATTCCCTGCAAGAATACTAGAGCGGGTTGCCATGTCCTTCTCCAGGGGATCTTCCCAATCTAGGGATTGAATCTGTGTCTCCTGCGACTCCTGAACTGCAGGCGGATTCTTTACCACTGAAGCCACAAAATAAGCCCACTTGCACGTGCGTGCCTGTGTGTATGTACGTGTGTGAAACTGAAACTGCAGAAATAACCAGATACAGAACCACCAGATCCCTTTCATCTTGAAATTTTCTTGGCTAAAACCTAAATCCACAAAGTCTTAGTTTTTGTAATGTAAGAAGCCCTGAGCAGCTGAAATATTAGTAAGAACTTAGAAACTAGCAAAAAGAACATCTTTTCCTCACATTTTTAAAGAAAAATTGTCTGTGGTAACCATAAACTAAAAAAGAATAAGTTAAATAAGAGTCTTTAAAGCATTCATCTCTACAAACTCACTGTTTAAATAAAGTTTGGGATTCTCAAAAAGCTTCAGATCAAACAGATAAAAACAGAATGATTTGAGTGTAAGAGAGAGAGGCTGATCTGGAGCACCGTCTGCTTTATTTCCTTATCACCATCACCCTAAAAAAACATCTTGGGTAGAAACTTTAGGGAGGTGATTTTAAGATAAGGGGATAGGAACTCTAGTGGAATACATCAAGGGAAAAAACCATTATTCAAGTCACCATTTCAATACAATTGCATATAGCATTATGTTTAAGTTATATCTGAATGCTGTTTGAACCATCTAACACACACTGGACACTCAGTGAACAGCCAATAAACAAAAGGAAAGGCATGAGACTGCAACCCTCAGTAGGACTGCAAGGTATTTCAGTAGACTTCAGCAGAGGGCAGTTTGAAATACACTGTATTAATTTATAGCAGAAATTACGGCAGCAACAATAAGCTGTGAGTAAATATGCATGGAATTAATTAAATTCACTAAAATATTCGGGGTCATACTTACCTTGGTATTGGCCATATCCACAATATACTGGTCTCCTTTTATACATTCCATTACTTCAAAACCATCTCTGTCAATCACTTTGGCCTGAGAACTTCCAGATACAACAAGTATCATGTCTCCCGTGTTACTGTACTGTAATGACTTGATCTGATGGCTACGCAAGAAAAAAAAAATTGTGGTAAGACACAGAGTATGTTTATACTATCACTCCATTAAGCACTGTCAGAAAAAAAAACTTCATTCAACTATACAAGTTGATAATTCTATAAAATCACGAGCATCAACCTCAAAAGGGCCCTCAACACCAGTGGCTATCCTAGTAAGCTCTCCTCTCCCTCTCCACAGCAATCTATTAAAAACCTCTCTACTCACCTTAAATCTTCAACCCAAATAACTCCCCATCTCTAGTTCTTGCTTCTTCCTGCTTTGTCCCAGAAGAAACATATAAGGACTGCCTCAGTGTGCTCTCATCACTGTTATAAATGTATCTGCTTCTGAACTCTTCCCTTGCTTCTTCTCTTTGATTACAATGATGAAAATGAACCTCTTCCTGCCCAAGGCATATCTACTACCTATATTTTGGATCCCACCCCTTCCAGTCTCCTTGGGAACTTATGACTAACCTCTCTCTCCTCCCCTTCTCAGCTAAGCTATCTAAACAAGTTTTCGTCTCCTCCCTTATTTCTCTAGCACCCAGGTGGCACTAGTGGTAAAGAATCTGACCTGCCAATGCAGGAGACACAAGAGACTTGAGTTCAATCCCTGGGTCGGGAAGATCCCCTGGAGAAGGGAATGGCAACCCACTCCAGTATCCTTGCCTGGAAAATTCCAAGGCCAGAGGAGCCTGGCAGGCTATAGTCCATGAGTTACAAAGAGTCAGACACAACTGAGCATACACACACATACACATACACACTATACATAGAGTATCCTTTTCACCCTCACCACCCCACTGAAAGTGATCCTGCCACTGTGGCTATAGTGGATGCTGTGGTGACCACCCACATCAGTCCTTTCAAGACTGAAGTACTCATTCCCCAGCTTCCAGGATTTGACCTGCTGGTGGCTTACAACTGAAGTCTCAGGAATTTCTCTGAGTTGCAGAGAACTCCCTCATCCAAGGTTATGTTGCTATCCCAAAGCAGCCCACATTTAAGGACTGGCCAATGTGCAGTAAAATGGCCCAGCCCTCTGGTTCAACTGGAATACCTCAGAAGGGTTATTCCAGCTTCAGATCTCCCTGTGGAAATCAGTTGAGGTTTCTGTTGCAACCACCTGGCAATTCAGTTCCTCCATCTTCCTAATGCTGTTTTCCTCACAGCTTCTCTCATAGAAGCCCTCCTCCAGAAAGCACTACTCCACTTCTCTCCAGAAGCACTCCTCAGCAAACCTCCTACATGCAAATCCTGAAGCTTCAAAGTGAGTCTTGGGAGAATCAAACCTGAGAGGGTTGATGTCAAAGTAGACCTATGGAGCTATTCCAAAATAAGATTTCAGAGTGATGTCAATCATGGACTGGTTAGCAATGAGGACCCCTTCTCTGGTGGTACCTAGTCCCTGATGAGCTGCAGCAGTGCAACTGCATTGCTAAAACTGTTGGTGAGAGGGAAGGCACTGGCTGGTGCAATATTTCAGGCATTTGAGAGTACAGGAAAAGAAGTAATTGAAAGGATTAGGGAACTAGGTAGCTATTGCTAGGTGCAGTAAATACAATGAAGAAAGTAAATGAAAGGCTGAGGATGGTCATCACCAACTAAAGACTATAGTGTGGAGGCTGGAGTGTCTATATGGCAGCATATAAAGACAGGGTTATCGCTCTCTCAGGTAAGTGCTGTGCAGTCACTGATCCCGCAAAGCAAGTGTTTCTACCTCTATTAGGAAGGAAAACCAAAAGCAGTGGACATTCACATGTAAATCAACAGCAGCATACATTTACATGCTTCATCCAGAGCTATGTTAATTTTCTAGTCCTCTGTCTTAATATAGTCCCAAGGGACCTGGATGACCTGGACAATACAAAGAAATTCATGCTGGTCCCAGATCTCCATGATAGCATGTTAACTGTATCGGGTGAACAAATTGTATCAACTACATTGGTTAGACATGCTTTCCAGTAGATGAGAGGTAAAACGTAGAAAAGATCAGGAGACTGAGAAAAGAAGATATGGGATGATCCATGTAGACAGACAAACAAATGTAGAAATCAAAAATGAAAAAAAAAAAAAAATGAAGCTCTTTGTATCACATGTTAATCCCAGAAAGCATCATACTTAAAAGAGGCAATGAACAACCATGCAGACAAAGTGAGTTGGCCGGTTCAGTTGACACTAGCTAGCTTTTGTCCTCATCCACCCTACTCTTAATGCAGTAGGCTCATAAATGAACCAGTGGTGGTGGGAAAAGGGAGGAAAGTCACGCATAGGAAAGAGAACAGCTCTCAAAGCTAACCTAACTGCTGCTGAAGAGCCAACCGGCCAGTAACAGAGGACTACGGTAAGCCCCCCGCCCACAATCAATACTAGGCTAGTTAATATGCAAAATGTGAAAAATTATAGTCAGTGTACCTGATGCGAACAGCTGACTCGTTTGAAAAGACCCTGATGCTGGGAAAGATCGAGGGCACGAGGAAAAGGGGACAACAGAGGATGAGATGGTTGGATGGCATCACCGACTCAATGGACATGGGTTTGGGTAAACTCCGGGAGTTGGTGATGGACAGGGAGGCCTGGCGTGCTGCGGTGCATGGGGTCGCAAAGAGTCAGACTGAGTAACTGAACTGTACAGGGAAAGACAGAGTGGGAAAGGCAGAGTAGGTACAAAGGGGGCAAGAATAAATATTTTAAATCGAGTGGTCAGGAAGTAAATGACTAAAGTGTCTTATCAGGTAACTGAGGAAGTAAGTTATGTAGATATTATCAGGAAATTAATAGAAAGGATTTGCAGCAAAAGAATACTTGGTATATTCCCAATGTGGCTGTAACAAAGAGAGCAAAAAGAACCGAAGTTGGAGACAAGGTAAGAAGGCAGCAATTAGGCTGGTGCAGAGAGCCATTTAAGCCACCAAAAGGACCTTGGTTTCACTCTCTTTGGAAGAAATGAGAGGCAATCCAGCAGACCATTATAAGGTGAGAAATGACACAACCTGACCTACACTGTACAAAACCACTTTTTTTGTGCCTGGACTATTTCATAGTCTGAGGTCTATGAAGCCCTTCTTAGCATGTTTTTTAAACATATTAAAAAAAAAATACACCACATACACCATGGAAATCATTTATAAAGAACTAACGATAAAAATATTTTTTTAAATTTGTGACATAATATGTGAGTTTCTAGACTAACGTATCAAGTAACTATGCCTAGAGGCAGGGCTAATAACTACTGTAATTTCAAAGCAGTGATGAGCATGAAAGTGGAAGTGAAAGTGAAAATGTTAGTCACTCAGCCATGTCCAACTCTTTGCAACCCCATGGTGTATAGCCTCTGTCCATGGAAATCTCCAGGCAAGGATACTGGAGTGGGTAGCTATTCCCTTCTCCAGGGGATCTTCCCCACCCAGGGATCAAAGCTGAGTCTCCCACACTGCAGGCAGATTCTTTACCATTTGAGCAACCAAGGAAGCATCTGTAACAATGGTAATGTGTTATGAAAATATTTGAAATCTGCAGGTATACCTGTGACTTTGTTGTCTACTTTTACAATTAAAGGAAGTGCTAAATTTCAGCTAGAGTTTAGTAAGAGGAAAGAAATTATTATTTAGGTTCATAGAAATTGGGAGAACCAGATACTGACCTTCTAAGCCAAGCCATAGAATTTTAAATAACCATTATTAATAAATTAAATGACAAGGTAAAATTTTACATTTGTTGTTATTTAGTTGCTAAGTCATGTGACCCCATGGACTCAACATAAACCATGAAGTCTTTCGTGACCCCATGGCCTACAGCCCGACAGGTTCCCCTGTCCGTGGAATTTCCCAGGTAAGAATACTGGAGTGGGTTGCCATTTCCTTCTCTTGAAGACTTTTCCAACCCAGGGATCAAACCTGCATCTTCTGCATTAGCAGGTGGATTCTTTACTACTGAGCCACCAGGGAAGCCTAGTAGAAAGAATTCTCAAAGAATTCTGGAGTATACATACACACAGTACTCAACCATAAAAAAGAACAAAATTTTGCCATTTGCAACAACATGAAGAGACCAAGAGGGTACTATGCTTACTGAAATAAGTCAGACAGAGAAAGACAAATACTATATGTTATCACTTATATGTGGAATCTAAAAATAAAACAAATAAATAAATATAATGCAACAGACTAAGAGATATAAAGAACAAACTCATGGTTACCAGTGGGAAGACGGATGAGGAGACAGGCAAGATAGGGGCAGAGGATAAAGAGATACAAACTACTACCTAGAAAATAAATAAGATATGAGGATATATGTACTATATATATATATATATATATTGTACAGCATAGGGAAGAGCACCAATACTTGATAACTTTAAATGGTATATAATCTATAAAAATATTGAATCACTATCTAATAAAACTGAAACTAATATTACAAATCAACTATATTTTAATTTTAAAAAACAGGTAGAAAAAAAAAACAGGTAGAAAATAAAATTAATAATCAAAGTCCAAAATATAAAATTTCTCTATCAAAAATAAAAATGATCACATTTTTTTAAAGCTGTATTCAGCTATAGTGTCCTCTATGAATGTAATTCTATTATCAGAAAATTAATTAAATTCCTTGATTTATCCAAACAGGCCAAACTCAAAATAAAATTGGCTTCAACAGTAAAACAATTTTAACAAAATGTTAGGTCATTTAGTCCAATTTACTTTCTAAGTCTATAATTTTAAGGCTGAGAAATAAATATGTATTTCATTTTAAAAAACTATTAATTCATGATAACTGTGTCTTCTAAAAATAGAATATACACAAAAAGTTAAAATTCTGGTATGTTTAGTTAGGGCTGAGTAAGATTATTCCTCCTGGTTGGTTACCAAATCCAAATCAGATATTTACCAATGAAACTGCTTTTATGCACAGCCACCACTAACTAGAGACAGCTGCTCAAAATTTATACTGTTTCTCCTAAAATGATGAAATGCTAGCTGATAGTATCTGAAATATTTATTCTGCAAAAAGTCATTCTTAATGTACAAATTCAGAGTACTGACTCCAATGGCAAAGATAATTCAAACAAAGATCTGAGTGAGCTCTGAGCTTATAATATGTGACAATGTGAGGGATTTCACCACAATCCCCAAGATCAGTGCGTCAAGGTAGGTGAGAAATTGAAGCACCCAAACCAGATGCTCATGATAAAGGAACCTACAGAAGCGAAGGTGAGGCTGCTGCCCAGGGTCCCTCCTTCCTATAAAAGAAAAGTCTCTCTGGCCTTATGACATCCTTTCTGAAATATTGGGAAAAAATGAGGTCCTCAGCAAAATTCTGACCAGAGCCCCAAATTCAAATTAAGTCTGTAAGTAGGCATCAATACTAATAAAATATAAGGTCACTTGTTTGACCAAATGTGTCAGCTGTTCATTTATTCCCTCAACTCCAAATTCACCCTTCACTGCTTACTCTGCAAAAATGGATTTGGGCCCTTTAAATATATTCCCTATGCCAACTGGCACGATGCTAATCTTGTCCTTAGAGAGTGCTAGAAAGGCATTCCAGGAGAAAGGGGTTTTCCTCCCTGGAGCTTGTGTGTTCCTCTTTGTAGGTTCCTACACCACACATGGCTTCTCCAGTCTCCAACCCCTGCCATTGATGCAGCTGCTCCAAGACCAGGCTCGTGGAGTGCACAGCAATCAGTAGCCAGTAGCACCCAGCAGGTTCCCCGGTACTTCCCTCAGTCAGTTTTATATCAGAGTGATCAGGTGAAACAAGTTTCTGGCAAGTACTCCTGTCACAGAAACTTAACTTTATCATTTAGTGAGCCACAGCCTTGCCCTCTCAAATAAGGTCTAAATCTCAATCCTGGAAGCCTCCTCCTTAAACATCCTATATGCTAAGAGTAAGGCTGCTTCTCTTATGTGCTATTCCTATATTCTTCAGAGTTCACTTTTAGTAGCCAATCCCTCATTACACCAATTCCATGATACAGTTAGTATTTCGTTATAGTATGCTTTCCCTGTTCAAATTACTGTGAATTCTCTCTCTTAATCAGCCTCTGACTTACCAAAATCTCAAGTTATATCTCAATTAATATCAGGAACTGAGACAGCTATAGGCCATTTAGTCCAAGTTTTTAAATATATGAACAAACGGGTCAGAATTTTGATGATTAGTCAGCTAAGACTGCTAAACCAAAGTCTATAAAGAGAGAATAGAATGAACCAATTAGATCACAGGGTGTATATTTCTTAACAGTATTCCCATTTGGAGGAAGTCAATTTTCTTCAAGAACCATGACAGATCAAGTACTTTAAGCAACAACTTTGTTTTTTTCTGGTGAACCATTTTTGTTTCCAAAGGGAAATGAAAATCTAAAGAACATAGCAAAATTTAAGAAGAAAAGGTAGTAGAAACAGTTCAATGGCTCCATTTCTCTGACAATCTATTTTACCAAGTTGCTCTCTTTACATTTGGAGGGAAATACAAAATTTTACCAATTCCACACTAATACTCATCTTAGTTTCACAGGAAAGCCTAACATTTTCCCTCTGTCTCATTTTATGTGCTCTCTTTGCCAACACTGAAATGAAATGTTCAGCATCAAGCTCACCATTCCTGTCCCCCTTTGCTCTTAATTCTGCTAGCCACAGAGTTAAAAGGACAGGATTAAGAGTCATTAGACACAGTACTAAGGAGAATTAAAGGGCTTGTTCAAGGGGCGTAACATCTGCTCCTCAAATTCCTGCCTAAACAACTAAGATTCCGATCAAAGAGAAGAGAGGGAAAGGCAATCTGACAATAAACTGGAGTCATGAGGAAGTGAATGTTCTCTCAGGGAGTAACTCTGACACCAGAGGAAGGCTTAGTGACATTGCACAATTCTTTCTGTGAAGTTATTCATGGGGCAAGTGGGAATATACGAGTATAAGTGGAGGGGAGTGGGGAGGTGAAGATTGAGGATCCTTTTAAGTAGTTTTTGCTCTGCTAGCAAAACAAGCTGGGACATGCAAGACAGATAAACACAGCTGTTTGGGGCTGTCACTTGGGGCTCAGGAGCCAAGGTGTCCTGATATAGTGAAAAGCGCGCCGGAATGTGAGTCAGGAGGCCCGCGATCCAAGTCCTCAGTCTATTGCTAACTAGCTGTGTGACGATGAGCAAGCCCTTTGGCTTTGCAAGACTCAGTCTCCCCATTTCTTTCCAAATTAGTAGATGAACTAGATGAGAGCGCTATGCAGAGACGCTCCGGAGACAGCGTTCATGTACCGGCTTCATACTGTTGCTGAGTCCTGGTTTCCTCCACTGAAAAACCTAGAGAAGTAACACCTACAGGACTGAGATGAAGATTAAAAATAAGACGCATTTTTGTGCTGCGAGCACAGCATATGAAATAAGTAGTTGCTATTTTTACTACTTCTTTAATCCAAGGGCTCTTTAAGATTATTTGAGGGGTATAAAATCTTGATAGCTACTGTAATGAATACATTTGAATCAAATACATGGAATATTTCAAATTCATTACAAGACAAGTTAGTATGTTTAGCATGTGTTTTAATTACTATTAACCAAAGTGTTCAAGAGAAATATCCTTACATCTTTTTTCATTTTTTGCACCCACTCACAAAACTCAAGCGCTATGCCAAATATAGCTACTACTATGTTCTTGAAAATGAAAGGCAATAATAGAGAAAATGTAGTTTCAGATTGGCATGCCATCTTCCTACAGAATTTGATGAAATTGTCTGTTCCTTCCAGGTATGTAAAATATATTATCTAGTGCTTGGAACAGGACAAGAAAGTGAGAAACATGAGACAGACCATCAACGGTTTCTGTATAAGAATATCAAAAAACACTGATATATTCTATGTGGAAATAAATCTCCAGCTATTCAACATTTTAGCTTTTACACTTAACAAGAGATTTCCAATTCAAAATTAATTAGGAATATATCATCTATTGGCTTAATATACTAAATGTTAGAAGCCAGTAGTAACTTTACAAAATAATATACCTGTCGAACAAAACTAAGGCCACAGAAAAGGTCTATCCAGGAATAAACACTAAAGCTAATCAATAACTCTCCCATTAAAATGTATATTCTTACTTATAAATGTGATAAAATTACTCTGTCACTCAAGTGCAGATTATAAGCTTCATGATTTTATATGATTTCACAAGCAAGCTCCATGGTAAAAGACAATGAACCTAAATATTTAAACAGTACATTTTCGTATCTTCTGAGGATTAGAGAAATACGATCAAGAACAGCCAACCAATGAGGATAATTAGCAAAAACTAAGTCCTTGCTCTGATTATCCCTAACAGCTTTCTTTATGATATGTTAAGAATAATTCAAGTCTCAATTCTAATAGCAGAACAACAGGAGCTCAGCATTTAACAAAGTATAAAAGGTGCTGAGAGAGCAGCAGTGGGAGAGCCCTGGTTCAGACAGCCTCTCTAGAAAAGCAACATTTTGGTGAAACCTAAGCATACAAAGAAGCTAACCATGTTTGTGAGTAGGGAGCAGGTAGCAACCCATAGATACAGCATTCTAAGCAGGAAAAAAGTCTTGTGTAAAATCCCTCAGCCATTTTGTTGAAGAAAATTCAAAAAAGAGAAGTGGGCAGAGGCCAGATCACATAGGATTTTACAAATCATGGCAAAGCATTCGTAAGTTTCAGTAAAAATGCATCAGAACTGTATTAAGCAGTTTGGCGGGTACAGTGAGGGAAAAGAGACCGCTGCAGTGCTCTAAGTGAGATGCTTGAGTTGAATTCTGAAGGAGGAATCTGGAAGAAACTGGAGAGGCAGGAAGCACATGGAGTATAGGAAAGGATGAAGAAAGGACCAAGTACAGGGGAAGGAGGGGAGAAAGTGGGGACAATGAACTAACTGCAATAAAACTTCATGCTGTGAAGTCAGACAGAAAGATAATGACAACTATTAAGTCCTTTGATGTTTAGGAGAAGAATAAAACGATAACCCTATATGCAAAACAGAAAAAGAGACACAGAAATACAGAACAGACTTTTGAACTCTGTGGGAGAAGGTGAGGGTGGGATATTTCAAAAGAACAGCATGTATACTATCTATGGTGAAACAGATCACCAGCCCAGGTGGGATGCATGAGACAAGTGCTCGGGCCTGGTGCACTGGGAAGACCCAGAGGAATCGGGTGGAGAGGGAGGTGGGAGGGGGGATCGGGATGGGGAATACATGTAAATCCATGGCTGATTCATATCAATGTATGACAAACCCACTGGAAAAAAAATAATAATAATTAAAAAAAAAATAAAGTGATTATCTATTAAAAAAAAAGAAAAAAAATAAAAATAAAAATAAAAACATAAGACTAGAAATTAAGGATTTTCGAAAGATCACCCAAGAATGTTAAAATGTCAGTGTAGGGGAGAACCTGAAGACAGAGCAAAAAGAATATATAGACAGGGTCCTTGGGACTTCCCTGGTGGTCCAGCGGCTAAGACTCCATGCTCCCAATGCAGGGGGCCAGGGTTCCAACCCTGGTCCAGAAACTGGATCCAACAAACCACAACTAAAAGATCTTGCATGCTGCAAATAAAAATTCTACATGCTGCAACTAAAAAAAAAAAAAAATGCTCTGCATCACAAGAAGACTGCAGATCCCACATGCTGCAACTAAGACCTGGCACAGCCAAATACATCACTAAATACTAAAAAAAAAAGGAAGGTCCTTCTTAAAAAGAAGAGCTATAGCAGATTTGTACAAATAATAGCTGCCAAGTTATGCTTTAGATTTCCCTAGCCCAAATATCAAAAGAAATAACCTCAAAAAACATAACAATAGGTAGAAATATCAGAATTAGAAACTGAAAGACCTGAAAGATAGAAACTATCCAGAAATTTTTACAGAAAAGGACAAGAGTGATTAGAAAAATACCTCCCCAAAAGAGTACAACAGCGCTATATGAAAATATCCCACAAATCAAGAATTCATAGGGAAATACATTCTCAAAGTAGAGAGGCTGCCCTTATGCAAACAGTTATCACATTAGGCAGCTAGCAGCTAAAAACGATGTTCAAGAGATGACACAGGGGTTGAAAAAACAAAGAAGGACCAACTAGTCAGAACTCTAACAAACTAGCTTCCCGGAAAACAGAATATGCAACACATGAAGTGGAAACTTCCTTGACTCCTAGACTCAAGTCACTCGAAACTCCCTTGGACCATAGGTTTGTTCCACTAGCTACAAGCTCTTCTTTAAGGAAATGAGGAGACTCAAGGAGAATCTATTCACAGCCTCTCTGTCACCAGGCAAGGAGAGTAAAATAAAAAGGATGAGATTCTAGACATAAGATTGCAAACTTTCACTGTAAAGGGTCAGATTGAAAATATGTTAAGCTCTGCAGGCCATATACAATCTCTGTCACGTATTCTTTCTCGTTGAATTCTGTTTTACAATCTTTTAACACTGTATAATTTTTAGTTCAAGTGTCAAAAAAAGAAAGTCCAAACCAACTCTTGTGTTTAGTCTCTCAGTCGTGTCTCTTTGCGACTCCATGAACTGTAGCCCACCAGGATCCTCCATGGAATTCTCCAGGCAAGAATACTAGAGTGGGGAGCCATTCCTTTCTCCAGGAGATCTTCCTGACCTGGGGGTCCAATCTGGTCTCCTGCATTGCAGGCAGATTCTGTACTGTCTGAGCCCCCAGGGAAGCCCTACTAAACCAAACCTACTATTTGTGTGTGCATGGGGTCGCAAAGAGTCAGATATGACTGAGCAACTAAGCAGGGACAGGGTTCCTTGGTCATTTCCATGTGTGGATATATCTGTCAGAGAAGCTCCTTAAATTGGGTTCCTGAGTCAAAGAGTATGTATCCATGTTTATAATTCGGAAGATAACACCAAATTGCCCTCTACAGAATGGAACTAATTTACACTCCAGGCAACAATGCCTGAAAGTGCTTATTTCTCCAGATATTATCAACACAGTTTACATTTTACATCTTGACAGATATTATCAAATTGTTCTTTAGAAAAACAGCTTAATAATTGATATCCCACACTTTCTTTCTCCCCAAATTTGTCTTCTTGCTACATAGGATAATAGAGATCTGTTTCATCTTTGCCCATCTTACAGGGGGATTTTCATTTTTTTCTTCAATTATTACTGAAGGTGAATACAATGTTTATTAGTCAGTTGCATTTCTTATGCTGTTATCTGTTGTTTTCTTTGAAATTTTTAATTTTCAAATACTTCTCTTTATTGATTTGTAGAAACTCATGTATTATGTATATAGCTAGCAGCCCACTGCTTTCAAAATGTTTGTCAACTTTTTATGAGCTTATAATCTGTCGTTTAATTTTGCCTCTGTTAGCTTTTGTTTTCTAAAGTATAACATACCTTTTTAATTATAAAAGCAATTCATGCTGTTTTGCCATATTATAGAAAGTAGAAGTTCTTCATTACTCCTATGTAATTTTATGTCCAATCCCAAGATGGAATCTCTTAAACTTTCCTTTGTAACAGAAAGACAGAAACATATAAGCTGCATATTACAGAAATCGACTTGTTTGAATACTATTTTTCATTTAATAAATATTTGTGGAAATCTTCCTATTTATAAAAGTTTCCAGAAAATATGGTTTATACTAACAAAGGCAGAAAACAGGCAAGGACAGACAGTGATATTTAAAAGCAAATTAAAGCAGCTCTTCAAAAGACACTATCCTGAAAATGAAAAGCAAGATACAGACTGAGAGGAAATATTTGTGATAAACATATCTTATAAAGAACTTTATCAACCAATCCAAGAAAAGCAACTGAACTTTAGAAATGGACAAAAGATTTGGACACTTCACCAAAGAAAATAACACAAATAAGAACATAAAAGGATGCTCACCATTCATCAAGAAAATTTAAGTTAAAACCCAACTATACAACACCTACAGGTTTCCCCGGTGACTCAGCGGTAACAAATCTGCCTGCAATGCAGGAGACATGGGTTCGATCCCTGGGTGGGGAAGATCCCCTGGAGGAGGGCATGGCAACCCACTTCCGTATTTTTGTCTGGAGAATCCCACGGACAGAGGAGCCTGGCGAGCTACAGTCCAGAGGGTCGCAAAGAGTCAGACACGAATGAAGCAACTAGAGCGAGCATGCATGCGTGTAACGCTACACATGGAAAAGAGTGGCTGAACTTTGGTAATACCAACTGCAGGCAAGCATGAAATGACTAGAATCCTTACACACTGCTCCTAAGAAAGTAAAAATGGTTCAGCACTTGGGAAAAGTTAAGCAATTTCTTACAAAGTTAACACACAAAATGCACATGGTCCAGCAAGTCTCTCTTAGGTATCTACCCAAGAAAATTAAAACATCTGTCTACAAAAAGATCTATATGGAAATATTTATAGCAGCCTGATTCATAATACCTAGAAACTAGAAGCAATCCAAATGTCTATCAGCTAATGAACAGATAATCTGTCTGTTGTATATTCATACAACAGAATACTACAGAACAACAAAATGGGGGAAACACTGTTGATAGAGGCAACAACAAAATCAGATCAGTGGTTTTCTAAGGGTCAGGAGACAGGAAAGACTGCAAAGTCACTAGAAGGAATTCTCTGGGATAACAAAAACGTTCTATAACTTGTGCTTAGTCATAATATCACCACTACCATGTGGTGGTGGTGATAATATGACTATGCATTTCCCCAAACTCATAAAACTGTACATTTAAAAAAATGAATTTTGGTGTATATAAATTATACCCCAATAAATGTGATTTTTAAAAAGCTAATAAACTTTAAAAGTTCATTAAAAGCCATAAAAAACTAAATCAAAACAGTAAGAAATTAGTCAAGTAGACTGATTTAAAAGATTCTCACAGATTGTAGCAAAAAAAAAAAAAAAAAAAGAAGATAAAGAGAACTAGGTCAGAAAGAAGAAAAGGGAAATGGAGAAGAAATAATAGATCTGGATAGCCAGTAGGCCTAAAAGAAAATTAGGACAGAAACAGCTTAAACAATAGCCTAAATGTTTAGAGATACAATCCAATCTTAGGATACTAACAAAATCTTAGTAATGGGAAGTAATACATAAAAGATAACAATGTGTGAGTCTGTGTACTGAAATTCCTTCATGCTAAACAATACTAAGATAATAATTATTTATACTGCATTACTAAGCACCCAGCACTGAGCCACACATTTTGCATACATTATTCATTAATTATTATCACAAGCCCAAAGAAATGGAATTGTTTTATTTTGCAGGGAAAGAAAGCAAGGGTCAAAGTGATCACACTTGCCTAGTCACACAGAAAATGAACTGGTAAAAGCAGAATTCAAATGCAGATTTCTATGACACTGAATCTATGCTCTTACCCATCATGCACACTGACTCTAGATTAGTTGAAGAAGTGAATTTAATATAAATCAGTTTGCTACAGAAAAGAAAGAGGGAGGGGAAATATTTCGACAGAAGTCTGGGAGAGTAATGAAACTTCCTTCTACCTCCATAATAACTGACAGGTAGGACACAAGGTCAGCTACTTAAGCAGAGCATCATGCCAATGACTAGAGCAATGACTCACCCGTTATGATTTCTCGTAATAGAAATTTTTACATTGCTGAGTCAAGCATTCACTCAGGAAGATGAAATATTAATTAATGGTGGATTTTTTTTTCTTTGAACTCTGGAACTATTTAATCAAAAGAAGAAATTAACAGATATATGCCAAAGACTACAAATGCCACTTTAAAAAGTAGAAATCACAGTTCAGGAGCAGTCACTTTTAATATAAAATGAATGGAAATGGTAAGATGCAATAAAATTCATTAAGCAGTTACCTTGAGATTATATATCATATTATTTAGCTCATAAAGAGCAAAACATACCAACCCGAGACCTGAAGCCCAATGCATCATAACAATGCAGAGCCAGAGATTTCAAAAACTGCCGATTCCTTATTTACCCTGAATTGATATGGTTTAAGTTAAAATTTTTCAATTTTGCTGGAAAAGAAATTTTATACTTCCTTTCTTTTTGAAAAAAAAAGGGGGATACATCTTGGTGGAAATGCCTTCTTATTCTACACAAAAAGAAGTTTTTGGAGAAAAATATGAAAGCATTCCATTATTTACTACCTATTTAATGAATAATTAGTTCTTACTATATGACAGGCACTATTCCAGGTATTGAAATACAAGTAAACAAATATAAAAAACAGGTCATTTCTGCTGTAAAGAAAACAAACCAGAACAGTGCATAGAGTAGGTGGTGGTAGAGAGGTGGGGAGATGAGCTACTTTTAACAGGATTATTAGGAAAGGTCTCTGAAGAGCTGCCGACATCTGAGACACAACTCAAGAGGTCACTGGTTTTTAGTCAATGAGATAAAATACACAAATTGTGTAAGTTGATGACAGAGAGGGTTAACAGAAACCCAGGAAATTAAGCAAAAAAAAAACAAAAACCTTAAGCTTATATAATATTACAATGAAAATATCTGAAAATATCAATATATTCAGGTACACAGCATATATATCAAAGAATATTAACTGTACTTAACCACATATCTTTCACCTCATAGTAAAGCTTTCTGGTGATGCACACAATCCCACACTGACCTCTACACAGATCATGTCAACAACCTCCTTTCTAATTGGTAAACCACAAGAAAGTCCTGTCATTCCCAGGACTATCCTGACATACCAAGAATAACTTTTGTGATTTAATTAACCTACTAACTCTTGGCTCAGTAGTAAAGAATCCGCCAGCAATGCAGGTGACGCAGGTTCAGTCCCTGGGTCAGGAAGATCCCCTGGAGGAGGGCATAGCAACCCACTCCAGGATTCTTGCCTGGAGAATCGCCATGAACAGAGGAGCCTGGCAGGCTATAGTCCATGGGGTCACAAAGAGCCAGACATGACCAAGTGACTGAGCACACACACATGCACTAACTCTACAAATGAAGTTATCCTGTAACTTTTTCTTTCTTATTGATGTTACCCAAGATTAGCTGCAAATAAATAAAAGCTCGTTATGCAAGACTGAGTGTGAATATATAACGAGGCTTCTTTTTCTAACAACTCTTATCAAAGTATAGATTTGCAATGAATTTAAAAGTAAATACTGATCACTCCATACCCACAGGAATGATTATCATCAAAAAGACAAATACAAATGCTGGTGACCAATGGTTAGTCAAATGGTTAAGGACTCACTGCCCAGGGCCCCAGGTTTAATCACCAGTCAGGGGCTTCCCTGGTGGTTCAGAGGGTAAAGCGTCTGCCTACAATGCAGGAGACCTGGGTTTGATCCCTGGGTCTGGAAGATCCCCTGGAGAAGGAAATGGCACCCCACTCCAGTACTCTTGCCTGGGAAACCCATGAATGGAGAAGCCTGGTAGGCTACAGTCCATGGTCGCAAAGAGTCAGATGTGACTGAGCAACTTCACTTTCAGGGAACTGAGATCCCACATGCTGCATAGCATGGGGGTGGGGGGATGGTTGGTAAGAATGTAGAAAGACTGGAACCTTCTATATTGCTTGTGGGAATTTAAAATGGTATAGCCACTTGGAAAACAGTTATTTTCAAGTTATTAATATGTTAAATATAGATTTACATTATGACCTAGCAATTCCCAATTTATGTTAAAAGAAATGAAAACATATGCTCATTAAAAGACTTGTTACACAAATGTTCAATAGCAGCACTATTCATAATAGCCAAAAACTGGAAACAACCCAAACGTCTACCAAATGGTGAACAGACAAACAAAACATGCTCTCTCTCTCTCTCTCTCTATATATATATATATATGTATACATACATATATATAAAAAGAATACTGGTCAACCATAAGAAAGAACAAAAGTCCTGATGTATGCTACAACATGGGTGAGCCTCAAAAATATTCTGCTAAGGAAAAGAGGCCAGATGCAAAAGATCACATGTTAGATCACATAAAAGATCACATATGGTTCCATTTATCTGAGACATCCGAAAAAGCACACCTATAAAGCAGATGAGTGGCTGCCTAAGGCTGGAGATGGAAATGGACAGTGACCACAAATGGGAAAGAGGTTTGTTTTTAGAGTGATGGTAATTAGATTGTGGTTGCACAACCCCACTGTTAGAAACTACTGAATTGCATGCTTAAAATGAGTGAAGTTTATGGTATATAAATTAAACCTCAATAAACTGAATTTAAGTAAATACTAAAACAAAAGAAACAAAGAAATTCAAATTAATTTTAAGATGCTGTTTGCTGAAACATATTATAAAGAATGAAACAGCCTCTCTATTGTGAGATAAACTGATTACATCCCTCTGCCATAGTCCTCTCATCTGCCATCAGATGAACAAGTTAATGAAAGCTTGCTGCGTGCAAGCACATCACTGTTTTACTGAGTTATAGTGATGACTCAATCTTCCCACCAATTGTCTCTATTATAACTACTTTGAAACTTTGTTCATATAACACTTTATGACAAAACAAGTTTTCACTTTGCTTTTATCATTTATATATGAAGGATGTCTCTCCTCCTTTCTCATGAGGCCATGGCAACTAAAAGTGAAAGTAGCATTTGAGCCCAGATGATTTTAAACACAAAGGTAAACAAATGCAGGCATTAGGGTTGTGCTAAATGATTAGCAACAGGAAAAAAACACAACATTTTTAAATTAATGAAAAGAATTCATGAGCCTCTGAAAATACACCCACAAACCCCAGTTTGAGAAATCTGTAATTATGCAAAGTCTGAGAAATTATTGAAGTATGCAGGGCTGTCTCACTTCACACTGAATGTTCATACAATTAAGTGGTTCTAGTTAAGTGCCCATTCACAAAATGCTTTGGGAAGAAAGTCTCTATAATGCATGACCAAAAACAACTGTGTTTTCAGTTATGAGTCTTTGGTGGACTTTCTAAGTGGAAATTTATTTTAACATCCATTAAAATAGCAATCTTAAAACAATAATCACCTGATGAAAAAATAGTAGAATTTATCCACTTGAAAAGGTTGAACATCCGACACAAATGATGAACTCTTGAAAACCATTATGGTACAGTAACAAAACTGCAAAAAATTTTCTCAAAAGTGAATGTAAATGCATAATCACTTAAATCAATACTATTAATTGAATTACGCTACATCTGACTAAAAAACACTTTATCGACTATTATCCCAGAACTTAAAGCAAGACATCAGGCTTACAAGTTTCCAAATGAATTGTTAACTTGTTAATCATTAGCAGACTAGAAGATTATAGTAGAGGGATATAATTTATTTTCAACAACAAAAAACTCATTCTGTACATCCCACTGAGTTTCTTTTTTATTTTTCATATCGAATACAGGCAACCCTTGTTTTGCATGGTTCTGATATGCATGGATTTCAGTTGCCATGGTTTAGATAAATAATACCAGATCCCAACAACACAGCTCAAATTTCAGTTACTATTGTATACTAACCATGAGTAACCACATAAAGTACAAACTTTGCTAATAGCATGTCAGTCCAAAAATCACTATATAAATAGAACTGTGCATCGTTATCAATTGCCAATCACAGCACTTGTTTCAAAGTCTGTCACTGATTGGTCACTGCACATACATTACTTAATTTATGCACAGACAACAAAGCACACAGTTGTTTTGCCTTCTTGTCTCCCAGGGATAAACCCATGTGACATTTCATAAAATGGATAATCAAAAGGGGGTTATGTGACCATGTCGACATTTTAAAATGTACACAAAAGGCATTTCATTTCTTGCTATCTCATCTTGAGAAACACTCAATTTACACATATGCCCAATGAGGTATAGAAGTAATCATGTCATCATTTATTTGGAATAGTAAAAAAGTTGCCACAACCATAAAGTCCATCAAGGGGAGAATAGCTCATCAGTGTAATGGTGTTCAAAGTATGTACTCAGATCAAGGTGGCATGTGGGAACTTGTTAGAGATATAAATTCTTAGCCTCCCCAAACCTAAAGAATTTGAAACTGTAAAGGTAAGGCATAGCACTTAATATTTTAACAAGCCCTTCATATGGTTCTGACACCAATTAAAGCTTTAAAACCACTTAACTATGGTAAATTATACATAGTATGCTAATATAGCATTTAGAAACAATATAGCAGTATACATGTAGTGATATAAAAAATCTCCAAGCAATATTGTGAGTGGGGAAAAAAATTATGGAACAACAACCACCTGATACCATTTATGAAATACAAAATGTACTTGTTTTTTGATATGTACATTTGATATCTGTTGACATCTGCATGAAAAAACCTCAAAGAATTTAACACAATGTAAACAGTGATAAAACCTGGGGAAAAGATTAAAATAAAGATGATAAAGAAAGAAGTTTAGTTTTATCTGAAATGTTTTAATTTCTGAATGAAAACATAACTTTATGTAGTACTTCATCAATTAAAATGCTTTCAAAAGAAGAGAATAGACAGTAGTCATCTTTAAGTGGGCTAAAAGAAAAAATTCTTATTTTGAGCTATCTAAATGATCCAAAAATTCTCAACATTTTATGAAAAGTTTTACTTCATCTACATTTTTTTTTTGCATAGAGAATACAACAGAAGGGTCTGTGATCTCAAGGATTCTATCAATAATTTTTAAATCTATATAAATACATAATTATTAAGAATCTTTGAGGAAACAAAGAAAGTAAAAAGTGACTAGCAGATTGTATCAGAGAAAATGTGATAATGATTTTCACTAAATAACAAAAGAAGACTTTAGAAACTAGAGATCCATAAATCTAATATTGATATGGGGCAAAAGTCCAAAACAAAGTTAAATAAGACTTCAAAATACCAAAGGATGCCTCAAAAAGAAGCTGAACAAGTGTTTTTTTAATCTGATTTTTATATTGACAGATCAAGAAAACATTTAACATCACTCTTTTCAAGGTGTCCCAGGAGAGTGAGAATGAGGCTAAGAATATTACAGCTTCAGTCCTTTGGTGAAATTAATCAGAGGTGCCCCAAATCCAGAACACCCTGCCTCAGTCTCACCCCTAAACAGAACTTCTGCCTCCCCTCCTGAATGGCTCTGGGGCTCCTCTGGGTGTGAATACCTCTTTGACACCCACTTATTCATCATAATGCTCCCTCTTGGATATCAGCCAAATTCTGACATCTTTTATTACAGGTGAGGAGATGGTCTAAAAACAGCATACTGTGCTTTTGTATCTTGAAAACAGATTCCCTCAAGTTTTCTTGGCAGATAAAATAGAAATAATGCAGATGAGTGACAAAAGAAGAACTCAGCTTGAGTAACTGGTATGCATAGATTCTCATATGAGTGAACAACTTAATCTAAAAAGTTGTTTAGCAAATCAAAGTCAAAAAAAAGAAGGGTTTCTAATGGCACACCAAAGTCTGCCTCTTGCAATATTTATCAAGTTATTAATTGAATAAGAACTTACTGAACATTTATCAAATTTGCAATTAGCAAAACTCAAAGATCTGACCATTACAGAAGAATTCCAAATGTTTTACGTAATAATCATCCTCTCAAGGAGGTAGAGCTTAACTTTTCCACTCTCCCAAATGTGAGCAGCATTTATTGATTTGCTTCCAAGGAATGGCATATGGAAAAGTGAGGAAAAAGTAACTCTACAGTGGAGAAATCTTACAAACATGATAGCATGTACCTCTGAAATGTGGTAAGAAGGGCACTTCACCTCTGTGATATTCAGCCCAAAAACCCATAGCCTCAGTCTAACCATGAGAAAAACATCATTTAAAAAATAATAATAAATCAAAGGATATTCTACAAAATACCTGTCCTGTACACCTCAAAACCGTCCAGGTCATGAAAAACAAGGAAAGATTGAGATACTATTATAAATCAGAGGATACTAGACAGACCTGAAGACTAAATGCAATGTAGTATCTTAGAAGGGATATTGGTTTTTAAAAAGTGAAATCCGTGGAGAAGGAAATGGCAACCCACTCCAGTATTCCTGCTTGGGAAATTCCATGGACAGAGCAGCCTGGTGGGCTACAGCCCACGGACGGTGTCACAAAAGAGTCAGACACGACTTAGTGATTAAACAACAACAAAGTATGTTAGCCATGGAACCAGAGTTCCAAGGTCCAGTAGAAACATATAAGAGAAAAACAAGCAATGAGAGGCTGGATAAGAAACTGGAAACAGAGTGCTAATAAATAAATAAATAAATAAATAAAATAAAAAGTGAAATCCAAATAAAGTTTAGAGTTGAGCTAACGATAATGCATCAACCTTGGCTTGTCACAGGTATAATGTGACGTGGTAATGTAAGATGTTAATAATAAGAGGAACTGGGTTACGGGTGTACTTGAACTCTAGACTACCTTATAGTTTTTCTGTAAATTAAAAATATTCTGAAATTAAAAGTTCACTAAAATTATGAACTGAAAATATCAAATGATCTCTTCATTTGAGCGCACACACCTATGTTTTTTACCTCTTTCAACTGAAAAGGTCAAGAAGTAATGATACCCCAGTATCAGTGAACATGTGCAGCAACCAGATTTGCTCTTGAATACCACTCCCATAACAAAACAGCTGTCTGTGGAAAAATCCTTACTCTGGGACTTGGAAAGGCATGTACTAGGATAAAAAGTAAGCTTTTAAAGACTAAAAAGGTCATGTCAAAACAAAGTAATCAGGGACTCCCACTGGCCAAATCTTGGACAACTTAAACATCAAAAAAGAATAATGACTCCAACTGACTGAAACACAGGAAAATTGTAAAATCATAAATACTGGTAACTGCAAAAGAAAAAAAACACACTCATCATCACCAATAGCAACAACTCATTAACAATGCTAATCTGTAAGCTAAAAATGAGTAATAAAAGGGTAATAACTAAGCATTTATCCTGACTCTTCAGTAGGAATTGTATTTCAGGGGAACCAATTAATACCAGTTACTGAGGAAAAGTACTTCCTTTAGAAGAGTGCCAACAAGTAAAAGTAGATGAAACAGCAGAATTAGAAAACCCCTATCTTGCAGTCCTCAATGAAACAAAATAAATGATTCAGGTATGAATAATCAATGGATGCTAAACTTATTAATTGAAAGGATGAATAGAATCTGGATATTAATGTGGTACCAAGGTATTTTCCCACAAAGTTCTTTCCTATCTCAAGTATGTGATATTAACTTTACAATGGAGGAATCAGATATTCCAACTTAGCCCAGGGATCAGTCTTAATTTCTAGTCACTAACAGTGACAACAACCAGATAATATACGCCACCTGATATTAGACAATACGGATTATAATCAAGCCTTTGGATCTTCTATAGGAAATACTGGAGATAAAGAAAAAAACTTAGATGATATCAAAAGGAAGCAATTAGAAATCAGGCAGAAAAATCTCAGAGGACAACTAGACCTGTCTTTTAACAAACCTATGGGAAAGAAAATGGTTAAGGAAGGATCACTGTAGATTAAAAGTTAAGTAAGAGACAAAACCAATACAATATTGTAAAGTATTTAGCCTCCAAAAAAATAAATAAATAAATAAATTTTTAAAAAATAAATAAAATGAGATACAGTTTAAAAAAAAAAGAGAGAGGTACAAAATAGATGTGCTGTGTATTACTTGATTGGATCCATGTCTGACAAACCAGCATTAAAACACATTTTGAGAGCAAAGGAGGAAATTTAAATACGGAATGTTAATTAGAAATATTGAGGAATTCTAAAGAATTTTGTTAAAAGTAATAATGGAACTACATTTACATAGAAAGCATCTGTCATTTTAAAGGGAACACATTGAAGTATTTCAAAATGAAAGGTCTGTTTTTTTTTAATATTATAGTTGATTTATAACATTAGTTTTAGGTGTATAACAGAGTAATTCAATATTTTATGGATTACACTCCACTTAAAATTACTACAAACTAATGGCTATATTTCCGTATGTTATACAACATACCTTTGTTGTCTATTTACCTTATACACAGTAGTCTGTATCCCCTTAATCCCATACCCCTATGTCACCCCTCTCCCCACTCCTCACTGGTAACCACTGGTTGAGTCTCCCCGTCCGTGAGTCTGTTTCTGTTTTGTTATATAAAAACAGTGTCTTCACTTTTAAATAATTCAAAAATTACAAAAATGAACTGAAATAAATAAATAAAAAGATATTTATAATTGCTAAATCTAGGTAAAGAGTAGATGGCTATTATACTAACCCCTCTATTTGTCTCTCCATTTGAAATTGTTTACAGTAAAAAGTGAATTACAGATGAATAGGTAAATAGATATAAAATATACACTGAGTCAATAAAAGGCTTCCCCAATGGTTCAGCAGTAGAGAATCTGCCTGCCTATGCCAGGAGCCACAGGAAAGAAGGGTTTGATCCCTGGGTTGGGAAGATCTCCTGGAGGAGGAAATGGCAACCCACGCCAGTATTCTCCCCTGGAGAATCTCATGAAGGATTCTTGCCTGGAGAATCCCATGGACAGAGGAGCCTGGCAGGCTACAGTCCATAGGATCACACAGAGTCAGACACGACTGAAGCAACTTACCATACACGCACGAGTCAAAAAAAATCATAAAAAGCAGAGAGAGTCACATTATTTGGAGATCAGGAGCAAGTGATGGCAAAGTTAAATAGTTGTCATGATTTAAAGGAGTAATATTCACATAACATTTGCAATTTTAGAGTTTTATATTAATTTTATATGTTGTCAATAATTCTATTTCTTCCCATCTAAACCGTTGATAGCTCACAATTATATACAGGATGCAACAATTTAATTGCAGAAGAGAAAATAAGCTTATTCTTGGTTTTTTCCTGCATTTCCATTATAACAGTGTAGCAAATGACACATTTTAATAAATAATAGAGCACTAGCTTGAAACTCAAGAGACATGTATTCTCTTCAGAGCTGATTATTAACAAAGCACTGGATAGGGACTTCCACTGGTCCAGTGGCTAAGACTCCATGCTCTCAATGCAGGCGACCCGGGTTCGATCCCTGGGGAACCCAGGGAACTGATCCCACATGCTTCAACTAAGACCTGGTACATCCAAATTAAAAAAAAAAAAAAAAGCACTGGAGAGTACTGAACAAGTCACCCAATAGCTGTGAAGATAGAAGGAAAGCATAGTCCCTTTATGTATCAAGAGACTATCATGTGGGGAAAAGGGGTATAAACAACATATTTTATGTACAGTTTCAAAAGGTCATCATACTAACTCAAAATGAATATCACTATTTTAAATCATCAGAGCTATTTTAAATGCAGCCATCACTGGAGATACTGGAGGGCTTTTTGTATTTTTTGTTTTTGTTTTTTTGTCTTTTCCTTTCCAATTGATTATTTCTTTGACATGATCTATTTAGCAAATTTTCAAATCTTTACTTCAGACAGCCTGCAGAAAAATCCCGGCATCTCATTTAGATGCTCTAACCATCACTTTCATCACAAAAGGTTCACGGAGGCAAACGCTCAACAGTCCAGAGATAGGAACTTTCTCTATACAGTTAATGGAACCCAGAGTTTACAAGTAGAGATTAAGCAAAGAGACATTACCCTTACAAGTTCAGGTTGAAGACAAAACTAGATTTATACCCCATTCACGTAAGAGTGAAACTGGGTCTGAATAACTTCAGCTAATCCACATATCTTGAATATTTTTAAATCTCATCGTTGAAAGCTCATTTATAATATACATCATGCAAGTTAACAAGTTTAACCAATAAAATCCATTTCTGATATCCAATAAGCTAAAAGAGCAAAGATGGTCCAAAGCAGAAACAAGAGGCTGGCTTACAGCAGCAACACGTACAGGGCTTTACGATACAATGCTGGCTGACCACACCTGCACAGCGCAGCACCGACGAGCACTTGGCTCCTGGCTTAAATACGCTATACACATATACAACATTGCACAGTAGCTACTGAAGTGTTTTAAAGTAAACTAGACAAAGTAACAATTTCTAAATAAAAATATTTTAAGAAAACACAACAAAAGACAGAAAATGTTTTTAGAACAGATTCATGTAACTAAAGGGAACTTACTAAAATAAAAGATATACCTTCCTTTCGTCTGAATAACAAAGGTAGAATACAGTCATGTAAACTTACTGTATTCTGATAAAAATCATCATAAATGGAATTCAAATGACCAGAGACTCTGTCTTCAAAAATGAAGATATTAAGTTGCATAATACATACCATTCACAGGGCTGAAGGGATCGAAATGCCTTAAAAGAAGCGTCCATTCCAGCAAAATCCCAAAATTTAACATCATAGTCATATCCTCCAGTCACCAAACGGGCACCTGAGGGATCCAGACCCAAAGCAGAAACCTGTTATTAAAAAAGAAAAAATTAAATGGAGAGAAACTATTTATAGTCTATTATAACCCCCATTTCCTTTCTCTAACCCTGCGGCTCTGCTGCTGCTGCTGCTGCTAAGTCACTTCAGTCATGTCCAACTCTGTGCAACCCCATAGACGGCAGCCCACCAGGCTGCTCTGTCCCTGGGATTCTCCAGGCAAGAATACTGGAGCAGGTTGCCATTTCCTTCTCCAATGCATGCATGCATGCTAAGTCGCTTCAGTCATGTCTGACTCTGTGAGACCCTATGGACAGCAGCCCACCAGGCTCCTCTGTCCATGGGATTCTCTAGGTAAGAATACTGGAGTGGGTTGCCATTTCCTTCTCCTCTCTAACCTACTTCCTACTTTATAGGCGATGACAATATAGATCACTAACTGCTGTTATTTATGAAAAGTAAAAATGGACAGCACCTTCTAAATCATTTGACTTTATTATGAGTATTATTTCCTTAAAACACAATATTTTTTTAGTTTATTGTAATTGGAGGACAACTATAGTATTGTGATGGGTTTTGCCATACATCAACATGAATCAGCCATAGGCATACATTTGTCCCCTTCCTCCCGAACCCCCCCTCCCCCTTCCCTCCCCACCCCATCCCTCCAGGTTGTCACAGAGCACCAGCTTTGGGTTCCCTGGGTCATACATCAAACTCCCACTGGCTATCTATTTTAATTTAATCTAACCACCAGCTTCATCCCAGCTTCTCTACCATGTACTCTGAATAGCTATCACTGCAAATTCATATGATACACTAAGTTGCCTTAGAATGTAAGTAGGTATCTTAAAAACAATTCATTTTTTCAGTAAAATATTTTGAGAAAGCCTTTTAAGACTGTTTGACTGTTACTAAATGAAGAACACATGAAATCTAAAATTACCAAAATGAGTCATGTGAATAGGAACCATAAATGAATTTAACAAAATAGAGCAAAGTGAAAATTATTATCTTGTGAATATGGCTAAATGACTCTAAGTATAGTCACCTTAAACAATTATTTTTAAACATGAGTTTATAAGTAACTGGCCACATTATAATATCACTTATACTGGTTCCATAAACTATTTGCTTTCCCTGTTAACTTTCTGAGGTCCAACTCACATACAAATATCCAATGCGTAGCTCACTGTTCTTGAGCTGTATTTAACATTCTTCTCAAAGCAGTTAGTCCCTGGATTTACTGCCTCTCAGAAGGAAAGAACTGCATTTGGACTGCATATTAAACGTGATTATCATATATGAGACAGAAAAAGGATCACAGTTTGAAATAAAGGAAGGGAAGCCCATAAAGAAAGTTACTATAAATCAATTCTCTAAATAAACATGAAATGTTAAGTTACAGAAGAAATCATATGAAATCTGGAATTTGCTTAAAACAACCCCACAAGATAGGCAGATGGCATGGGGGAAAGGAGGTTTATTAGAAATATAAAGTATACAGGAAACAAGATTGGCCTTATGTCAACAATTGGTAAGGCTCAGAGACAAATATATGGGAATTCCTTTCAGCATTCTGTGAATGTGTAAACATTTTTACAAAAACTAGTTTAAAAAAAAACAACAGACATATAAAAAAAGACCTATTTCCAAGAAATTGAAATACATGTGCAAAAGCAAAACTGCAAAGAAAAAAAAAAAATTAGTTAACCGAATAGTACAACTAGAAGCTCTGATTTTTAAAGTGCAAAATAACAAAGTATTGTTTAAATTGCATACATTTATTTTATTTTTTAATTTTAATTATACACATTTTTAAAGATAAAATTTGCTTTGAAAAACTATGAATATTTAAATAAGATATATTATTTATCTGTTATTAACAGAATTATCAGTTGCAAAAATCTCTAAATGACAGGAAAGCTTCCTTTTTAAGTACTAGTAGTCTGTAACATTTTTTCTTATTTACTGAAAAACATGAAAATTAGTAAAATTCTTTCATGATTTCAGAATAAAACTATAAAAATGTGACTTAATAAAAAGTAGGCATAGTATATAGAACTAGATGGAAATGGCAGCAATGAAAGGCAGCAATTCTCAGATATTTTGGTTTCAAGAACTTTTACACTCAAAATCTTTTGAGAACCCCTAAAAATATCTGTTTATGCAAGTTATGTGTGTCAATATTTACCATAGCAAAAATCAAATTAAGACATTTATAATATATACTGTTTACTTCATTTAAAATAATAATAAACCCACTGTACTTTATAACCATTTTATGGAAACAATATTTTCAAAAGTAAAAATTTCATTGGGGAGAATATCATTATTTTAGCATGCATGACTATTAATTCTATCATCTGCATTATTTCTGGACCTATTTCTATTGATTGATATTTTTCTGCCTAATTATGGGATTTTACTTCTTCACATGTCAGATATCTATTATAAAAAAAGGTTGCTTCATTATAAAGGGAAACCAAGATAATTTTATTCTTTTATTCATTCACAAGCAAGTTTCATTCATTTAACTATCATTTTTAATAAAATACTATTAAATCCTTTTTTTTACAATAAGATAGGTGGCACCAGTGATAAAGAACCCATCTGCCAATGCAGGTAACTTAAGAAATGTGGATTCCATCCCTGGGTCAGGAAGATTCCCTGGAGAAGGAAATGGCAACCCACTTCAGTATTCTTGCTGGGAAATCTCAAGGACAGAGGAGCCTGGCGGGCTCCAGCCCATGAGGTAGCACAGTCCATGAAGTCGCAAAGAGCTGGACATGACTGAAGTGATGTGGCAAAATAGTTTCATCTTACACCTCAAAATTTTTAAGCTGCTTTAATTTTTAAATTAAAATTTTAAATGCTTTTGAGCTGTGGTGTTGGAGAAGACTCTTGAGAGTCCCTTGGACTACAAGGAGATCCAACCAGTCCATCCTAAAGGAGATCAGTCCTGAGTGTTCACTGGAAGGACTGATGCTGAAGCTGAAACTCCAATCCTTTGGCCACCTGATGCAAACATCTGACTCATCTGAAAAGACCCTGATGCTGGCAAATATTGAGGGCAGGAGGAGAAGGGGATGACAGAGGATGAGATAGTTGGATGGCATCAACGACTCAATGGACACAGGTTTGGGTGGACTTTAGGAGTTGGTTACGGACAGGGAGGGCTGGCGTGCTGAGGTTCATGGGGTAGCAAAGAGTCGGACACGAATGAGTGACTGAACTGAACTGAATTTTTAAATAACATAAATAAATGTGACAATTATAAAATATAATCCATAAATCTAAGGAATATAATCTTTAGAGTCATAATAAGCTTATGTTCATTTCTTATCTCAACATCCACCTAAAAAATGAACTCAGGCCTCTTACTGATACAGAAATGAAGCCAAGGGTAACAAGAAATTTTCCCACACCATAATAAAAAAAAGTATTTGAGTTTCATTTCTTTCTCTCATTTACAGTGTTCCTATATTGAAGAAAGAGGTTTTAAAGCCAACAATAACAATGACAATTTTCCTTAACAATAAAAATAACAATTTCCTTAATGAATAAGTGTTGCTATTGTAAATGAAATGCAATGGCTATTTTGACTGAACAGAAAGGTAATCTGTTTTCCTTAATGTCCATCATTAAGGAAATGTCTATCTCAATCTCTTTGTGATATCAGTTGATTGTATAATGGCCTTATTATAAGTATATCATATTAGTTCACTTTTCCATGACAGCCTTGTTATTGAGGGAAAATAAATAAAATTTTAAAACTTACTGTCTTAGTGCCATGCTTTAGTGTTATTTCATGGGAGTCAGGGATCTTTCGGACAGGATTCTGAAACAAGAAAATTCCATGACGTTAAAAAGTAATATACCATATTTGAGAGGAAGTACATACATTCACAGGGAATTTAATTTTTAAAAGTTGCATCACTGGCTTTTTAACACAAAACTTTAAAAAACTGGAAATAAAAATTGTGAGTATATCATTTCTGAACTTCTAGATAGATTACAATTGGTTACGCTGAGCTGATAATAAATTTATCTTATATCTCTAAAAAGCTAAACCTAACTTCCAGATGTTCAAAGCTGGTTTTAGAAAAGGCAGAGGAACCAGAGATCATATTGCCAACATCCGCTGGATCATCAAAAAAGCAAGAGAGTTCCAGAAAAACATCTATTTCTGCTTTATTGACTATGCCAAAGCCTTTGACTGGGTGGGTCACAATAAACTGTGGAAAATTCTTCAAGAGATGGGAATACCAGACCACCTGACCTGCCTCTTGAGAAACCTGTAATGCAGGTCAGGAAGCAACAGTCAGAACTGGACATGGAACAACAGACTGGTTCCAAACAGGAAAAGGAGTATGTCAAGGCTGTATATTGTCACCCTGCTTATTTAACTTATATGCAGAATACATCATGAGAAACGATGGGCTGTAGGGAGCACAGGCTGGAATCAAGATTGCCGGGAGAAATATCAATAATCTCAGATATGCAGATGACACCACCCTTATGGCAGAAAGTGAAGAAGAACTAAAGAGCCTCTTGATGAAAGTGAAAGAGGAGAGTGAAAAAGTTGACTTAAAGATCAACATTCAGAAAACTAAGATCATGGCATCCAGTCCCATCACTTCATGGTGAATAGATGGAGAAACAGTGGCTGACTTTATTTTGGGGGGCTCCAAAACCACTGCAGATGGTGATTGCAGCCATGAAATTAAAAGACGTTTACTCCTTGGAAGGAAAGTTATGACCAACCGAGACAGCATATTAAAAAGCAGAGACATTACGTTGCCAACAAAAGTCCGTCTAGTCAAGGCTATGGTTTTTCCAGTGGTCAGGTATGGATGTGAGAGTTGGACTATAAAGAAAGCTGAGCACCAAAAAAATGATGCTTTTGAACTGTGGTTTGGAGAAGACTCTTGAGAGTCCCTTGGACTGCAAGGAGATCCAACCAGTCCATCATGAAGGAGATCAGTCCTGGGTGTTCATTGGAAGGGCTGATGCTGAAGCTGAAACTCCAATACTTTGGCCACCTCATGCGAAGAGGTGACTCATTTGAAAAGACCCTGATGCTGGGAGGGATTGGGGGCAGGAGGAGAAGGGGACGACAGAGGATGAGATGGCTGGATGGCATCACCGACTCGATGGGCATGAGTTTGAGTAAACTCCGGGAGTTTGTGATGGACAGGGAGGCCTGGCATGCTGAGATTCATGGGGTCGCAAAGAGTCGGACACAACTGAGCGACTGAACTGAACTGAAGAAATTCTTTAGGTTGTATGAAACTTTAAGATCCTCTCCATACAGAAAATTCTTAAAGTCCTCTTTTCATTGGTACTTGGGCATACCTTAAAGTATTTATGAACTTAACTTATAATAGAAAACACATTTGTCTTAGAATTTGCACAGGATATATACCTTTTAACCCATAAAAGATGAACAAACAAAAAACTAATATTCAAATGGTACAAATATGGAATTCAGTGATTGATCAATTCAAAAAGCCTTTATTAAAGTGAGATTATACCAGATTCTAAGTGGCATTAGACACAGCCTCTACTCATCTCCCCTCCCAAAAGGGAAACACCAATAACTCTGCATGCTTCCATGCAGAGTTAGAAAGGGTATGGACAGATCAATGGAGGAACAGAGACAATGGATACATAAACCAGACATAAGAGGTCACAGTGATCATTTATGTAAGAGGTTTCATTGTTTAATCAAGTCTCCATTATCCAAGTGTAGGGTAACTATACTAAAATTCTACAGTCATTACAAATTCATGTTAGGACTATCTTGCAATCTACTTAATTAAACATGTGCAATCTATAGATTTTGGTTTCTGACTTCCCTCATTCTTCAGGATCACAGATGAACCAATCAATCACCAGTTCATTCTAGTTTATCTTAAATCTTTCCCCTACTATGGCTCTTTCTTCTCAGCATGTGAATAATCAAAGTACTTCCCATATTAAAACACGGACACACTAATTTCCCCCTATGTTTACTGCTGTATCATTATCTTTTATCTTTTCTTTCCTCACACTACATTTACACTCAGTGCCTCTACTTTCTTTCAGCTTCTACCTCTACCATTTAAGCATTTGTCATTTAATTCCTAATGCCTAGCAGAGTTTTTAGCACTTAAGGGACTCTTAGTAAATATTTCTTGAATGAATAAATACTATTAATACCCCAGGGTACTTCACAGACCTTAACCTGCACATCTGACCTTTCATCAGCATGATAACTTCATAACTATTTCCTCCACCTTGAAAAATGTTCCTTCCTGGGAGGAATCAGCCTTGACAAAAAGCCAGAAAATCTAGGGTTTTAAAATCAAGCTCTAATACTCATTAACCCTGTCATAACCTCAGAAGAGTAACGACTCTCGGTTTCCTTATTTGCAAAGAGGATAACATCTGCCCCTTAGGTTATTGTGAAGTAAGTGTTTTAAAGGTCATAATACAGAGTCTGGCACAAAGTAGGTGCTCAATAAGTGACAGCCAGCATTTATTCTAAGCCATAGCTCCTGTCTCTCTGGTCATATTAGTCTATTTCTAGGCTTCTCCTCCTCTTTATTTGGCTAATTTCTACTCACCCTTTAAGACTCAATTCAGATGTGACCTACTCCTGAAAGCATTTCTCAAGATTTCAAACTCTGAGTTAAATGACCCTTCTGCGCTGTGCTACGCTTAGTCACTCAGTCGTGTCCAACTCCTTGCTATCTCATGGACTGTTTCCCGCCAGGCTCCTCTGTTCATGGGGATTCTCCAGGCAAGAATACTGTACTCCCGTAACAACCTCACCTTGTCTCGTGTGTGCATGCTCAATCGCTTCAGTCGTGTCCGACTCTTGGTGACCCCATGGACTGCAGCCCACCAGGCTCCTCTGTCTACGGGATTCTCCAGGCAAGAATACAGGAGTGGGTTGCCATATCCTCCTCCCGGGGATCTTCCCAATTCAGGGATCAAACCCATGTCAGCATGCATTTCCTGCATTGCAGGTGGATTCTATACCCACTGAGCCACCTGGGAAGCCCCACAGAACCTATCATAATACACTGTAGTTTTTGACCTCTCTCTCTCCACACCATTCCCTAACCAAACTGCAAAAGAGATACTTCTCAAAGACTGTGAGGTCACACACAAACACACACACATATTGTCTCTAGTTCCCTAATCTATAAAACACTTGGTATATGGCAGGCGCACAAAAGTTTTTAGAGTGAATTAATGGCTGTTACAATGTCTACCTTGTAAATCACATTAGGTAATCTTTAATTTACCTCAAACATTAGTGTTTATGTCCATAAAGAAGAACAGGTAGGTGCTATCCATCAGGTGAGTCTGCTGAGTGACAGTCAAAGATAACTGACAATTTTCCAAAAGTAAAAACCTTTGAAGAAGTAAAAACCTTTGAAGAAGTCCTGTCCCAGACTAAAAAAGCACATATAAAGTTGCAAGTATGGAGAAATAAAGGCAATTTTGTTTTAGACTTGTTTGCCTCTGAAAGTGGCTATAGTTCATTAGCACCACAGATCAGTAAAGGAGATCAGGAACCCAGAGGCACTGCACAAAAACACTGACCTCACAATAACCCAAGGAAGTGCAGGGGAGTTTGCAGTTTATTTCAAGACAAAGATATTACAGTATGGTTCCCTATCTCTTGGAAAGTCCTACACACACCAATCTCAGAGATACCAATATTCCAACACAAATCTCAAAATAATGTAAAAGTTGAACAAATGAATTCTGGACTACCTCTACATTAATTATGTAAACCACTGCTTCCTCTGCAGCTGACAATATTTGTAAGTAATAAAAACTCATGTAAAGGTGCTGAATACTCTTACAAGAAACAGGAGAACAGTTCAAATGTTTTACTTAGAGAAGAATCTATTACACTATCATTTCATAACCAATGACTATTTTATCACTCAGGAAAGAGAAACACTGTCACCAAAAGGAAGGATGAAAATTATTCCACTGAATTCAATGCAGAATGTGCCTATATATAGACAATTTTTGACATTTAAAGAAAAAACTTACAAGAACACAGAACAACTTAGTATTTACATTAGGAGTAAATTAAATATTTAAATAAATATTGTTTACATTTATAATCAAAGTTTTACTGGAAATCATGTAGGACATAACTCATAAAAAGCCCATATAATTGGCACAACTAAATCATCTAAAATAGTAGCAATCCATCTTTTGGTAGCATACCACTTGATGGTGACTGTTCTTTGTCCAGAACTTTTACTAATGACTTTTTGAAATATGGCTTAGTGTGAAATTTGCTATAACAGTAAAACATTTTCAAGATTTCCCTGCCAGAGGACATCATAAACTACAAGACCTCAATGAAGTCATTTATTGCCAAAATTCATAACAAGAGCTACACTCTTAATGGAAGATGGGAAAAGATATCAGTTTCTGTTTTGGTTTGATTTTAAATGCCAACCAAAGGATTATTTCCCAGGCTCTTTCGTTTACCTCAATAAGAACAACGATAGCAAACATATCTGGAATAACATGAGCAATTCCATCTGATGTACATACATCCTTACAGTGTTTTCAAAAGAACTGAAAATCATTAATAACCTTTCTGGAATAAATTTGTCATAAATTTTAAAAGTTAGATATGTATAGTACTTTGAGCCAAAATAAAAAAAGTCTCCTCAGTAATAAATGTCTACCACAAAGCAGCTAGTAGTTGAGGCAGAAAATGGAGATTTCCATAAAGGAGCTTGAAAATGAGTGTTACTTTCTCCCAGAAACCACTCTGGAAATAGTTACCAGGGTAGTACCATTGTTGTTGTTTGCTGTTTAGTCACTCAGTCATGTCTGACTCTTTGTGACCCCATGAAATGCAGCATGCCAGGCTTTCCTGTCCTTCACCAACTCCCGGAGCTTGCTCAAATTTATGTCCATTGAGTCAGTGATGCCATCCAACCATCTCATCATCTGTTGTCCCCTCCTCCTCCTGCCTTCAATTTTTTTCCCTGCCTTCAATTTTTTCTCAGGGTCTTTCCCAGTTCTTTTTATCAGGTGGCTAAAGTATTGCAGCTTCAGCTTCAGCACTCATCATTCCAGCGAATATTCAGGACTGATTTCCTTTAGGATTGACTGGTTGGCTCTCCTTGAAGTGCAGGGGACTTCCAAGAGTCTTCTCCAACACCTCAATTTGAAAGCATCAATTCTTCAGTGCTCAGCTTTCTTTATGGTAAAACTCTCACATCCATACACGATTACATCCATACATGAAAAACCATAGTTTTCGCCATAGAGACTTTTGTCGGCAAAGTGATGTCTCTGCTTTTTAATACACTGCCTAGGTTGGTCATAGCTTTTCTTCCAAGGAACAAGCATCTTTTAATTTCATGGCTGCAGCCACTGTCCAGAGTGATTTTGGAGTCCAGGAACATAAAGTCTGTCACTGTTTCCACTGTTGCCCTGGAGTCCAGGAACATAAAGTCCGTCACTATATTTCCATTGTTGCCCCATCTATTTGCCATGAAGTGATGGAACTGGATGCCATATTAGTTTTCTGAATGTTAAGTTTTAAGCCAGATTTTTCACTCTCTTCTTTCATTTTCATCAAGAGGCTCTTTAGTTCTTCTTCGCTTTCTCCCATAAGGGTGGTGTCATCTGCATGTCTGAGGCTATTGTTATTTCTCCCTGAAATCTTGATTCCAGCTTGTGCTTCATCCAGTCCAACATTTCGCATGATGTACTCTGCATTTAAGTTAAATAAGCAGGGTGACAATATACAGCCTTGACATACTCCTTTCCCAATTTGCAACCAGTCCATTATTCCATGTCCAGTTCTAACTGTTGCTTCTTGACCTGCAAACAGGATTCACATGAGGCAGGTAAGGTGGTCTGGTATTCCCATCTCTTGAAGAATTTTCCAGTTTATTGTGATCCACATAGTCAAAGGCTTTAGTGTAGTCAATGAAGCAGACGTAGACGTTTTTCTGGAATTCTCTTGCTTTTTCTATGATCCAGTGGATGTTGGCAATTTGATCGCTGGTTACTCTGCTTTTCCTAAATCCAGCTTGTACATCTGGAAGTTCCAGTTTCATGTACTGTTGAAACCTAGCTTGGATTATCACAAGCAACTAGAATTAGAGTCCATTCTGTTGTAACTCTTGGAATTAATTCATTTACTCTTTCACTTACTAATCACACATTCACTTAACAACATTTATGAGTGTTTAATCATATACAACATACCAGGAACTAAGTTAAAGACAAAAAGACCAATAACAAAGAGTTTGCTCACAAAGAACTGTCAATCTAACAAAATAAAACAAATAGGTAAACAAATAAGCAAACTAAAATCTTTCGGAGGCTATGGCAGAAGGATACATAGGGTTTAGCACTCAATTCCATTGCGCCGAGGAATCCCATGTGCCTGGGAAAGTAGAGAGTGATTAGAAAAGGTTTCATGAAAGAGATGTCTGAGATGCCTTTGGAAAAACAGAAGTTCTCTAGGTAAAAGCAGAGGACATCTAGGATAGAATAAGGTGAATCTTGACACTTTCTCAGCTGCAAATAGTTTTACCTGGCTGGAGTTTAAATTTCCGGGCAAGAAAAAGGGAAAAGGGGTGTGTGTGTGTGTGTGTGTGAAAAGGGGTGTGTGTGTGTGTGTAAAAGGTGTGTGTGTGTGTGTGTTAGTTACTGTTAACCCAGAAAGTTGTGTAAAAGGTGTGTGTGTGTGTGTGTGTGTGTGTTAGTTACTGTTAACCCAGAAAGTTGTGTAAAAGGTGTGTGTGTGTGTGTGTGTGTTAGTTACTGTTAACCCAGAAAGTTAGTTAGCCCAGTCAGTTATCAGCCAAACTGTATACAATGCCAAGAATCTGAAATTTAAGCTCTGAGCCACGTAGAGTAATATAACAAGATTTGAGATTTCAAAAAAAATCACCAAGGTATCAAAAGAGACAATTAACACAGTGAAAAGGCAACATACAGAATGGGAGAAAATATTTGCAATGCACATATCTGATATGGTATTAATATTGAGAACAAATTAAAAATTTCTATGACTCAACAACAACAACAACAAAAAACCCATTTCAAAATATGGCAAAGGAGTTGAATAGTTATTTTTTCCAAAGAAGCATATGAGAAGATATTCAGTATCACTAATCCTTAGGCAAATCCAAATCAAAACCACAATGAGATACCACTTCACAATCAATGCAATACTAATATTTAATGGGAAAAAAGAAAGAAAAACTAAAGAAGTGTTAGCAAGGATGGACAGAAACTGGAACACATACATTCAGTTCAGTTCAGTTCAGTCACTCAATCACGTCCGACTCTTTGCAACCCCATGAATCGCAGCACACCAGGCCTCCCTGTCCATCACCAACTCCTGGAGCTTACTCAAACTCATGTCCATCGAGTCAGTGATGCCATCCTGCCATCTAATCCTCTGTCATCCCCTTCTCCTCCTGCCCTCAATCCCTCCCAGCATCAGGGTCTTTGCAAATGAGTCAGCTCTTTGCATCAGGTGGCCAAAGGATTGGAGTTTCAGCTTCAGCATCAGTCCTTCCAATGAACACCCAGGACTGATCTCCTTTAGGATGGACTGGTTGGATCTCCTTGCAGTCCAAGGGGCTCTCAAGAGTCTTCTCCAACACCACAGTTCAAAAGCATCAATTACTGGAGGGAAATGGTGCAGTTGCTATGGAAAACAGCACAGTAGTTCCTCAAAGAATTTAAACAAGAACTCCCATACGATTCAGCTATTCCACCAGCATATATATGCAAAATAATTGAAAAGCAGCATTTGTACATGTATGTTCCAAGCAGCTTTATTCACAATAGTCAAAGGGTGGGAGGAACTCAAATTTCCATCTATGGATGAAGGAATAACAAAAATATGAAGGAATTTCATATTTTTCTTATTTTTACATTTTTCATATTTTCATCTTTTTATATTTCATAACATATTTTTCATGAAGAAATAACAAAAATACCTATATATGTATATATACATATATAGGTAAGAATATTATTCAGTCTTAAAAAGGAAGGAAATTCTGACACATGGTACAAGACGGATGAACCTGGAGGACATTATGCTAAGTGAAATAAGCAACTCAGGAAAAGAGAAATACTGTATAACTTGTACTTATCTGAGGTATCTAGAGTAGTCAAATTAATATAACTGCACTTATCTGAGGTATCTAGAGTAGTCAATTTAACAGAAACAGAACAGTGGTTGCCAGGGTTGGGGGAGAGATGGAAATAGATGTCATTTAATGGGTTTAGAGATTGTTTTGCAAAAATGAAAAAGTTTTGCAGATTGGCCACACAACAATGTAACACTGCTGGGCTGTACATCTAAAAATGGTTAAGACTGCAAATTTCCTATTATGTGTAATTTACCAAAACAAACAAAAAAAGAACTTATACTATATACAACACACATAAGCAAACCAAAAAAGATTAAGTGAGGCATACTATTAAGCTGGAGTACTTTTCAATATGCTAACAAATGCTAGGTAAGCTTCAAAATAAATCATTTATCAAATACTTACAATCTTCCTCCAAAAATGTAAAGCTACATGTTTAAAATACTGCAGGAAGGAAAGACAATTTCCTACCTAAATCTCACAGCTGGTTCCAATCCTTCAATTAGCAGTATTCCCAAACCACTTCTCAATTACTTTCAAACCATCTATGCCCTATTGCAAGCTGTAATCTTAGAGAACACTTCTTAGTAACATGACTTAAAAGTACATTATTAAATAACTTTTTGTACTTGTAGGGCTGAGAAACTTAAAAAGGATAGTTCATTCTTATTTTATCAGAAGTCACATTAAAAAAAATGAAAAAAAAAATGACATTAGCAATAAACACAAAGATGACAAATACTCTATGTTTATTTATCATACAACAATGGCAGGTAATTAGCCAACAGAATTTATATCAAATGATATCTATTTTCAAAGCTATCGTGAACATATACTCTATCATTTCCTAACATTCTCTAAAATTTTATGAATATTTCAGACCGTGACTGCAGCCATGAAATTAAAAGACGCTTGTTCCTTGGAAGAAAAGTTATAACAAACCTAGACAGTGTATTAAAAAGCAGACACATCACTCTGCCAACAAAGATCAGTATAGTCAAAGCTATGGTTTTTCCAGTAGTCATGTGTGGATGTGAGAGTTGGACCATAAAGAAGGCTGAGTGCCAAAGAATTGATGCTTTTGAAATGTGGTGCTGGAGAAGACTCTTGAGAGTACCATGGACTGCAAGGAGATCGAACCAGTCAATCCTAAAGGAAATCAGTCCTGAATATTCATTGGAAGGACTGATGCTGAAGCTGAACCTCCAGTAATTTGGCCACCAGATGCAAAGAGCCGACTCACTGGAAAGGACCCTGATGCTGGGAAAGATTGAGGGTAAGAAGAGAACCCTCAATGTCTCTCTAACACTTTTGGTCAAAACTGTAACTTCTCAGAGCATCACATAATTTGTTTTAGAAATTTTCTTTATTAGTAGAATGTTCCTGCAGGTTAAATTTGAAAAACTAATGTTTTTAAAGAAGTTTCTGGTCAAAGGGTATAGACTTTTTAGTTATAAGATAAGTAACTTCTAAGGATTAAATTTGCAGCATGGTAACTACAGTTAATAACACTCTGCTGTATACGTGAAACTTGCTAAAGAGTAGAGCTTAAATGTTCTCATCATGTGTGTGTGCCCAGTTGCAAAGTCGTACAAACCCTTTGTAACTCCATGGACTGTAGCCCACCAGGCTCCTCTGTCCATAGGATTTCCCAGGCATTCCGTGATTTGTGGCTTGATAATGCCAATATCTGGGGCCTCCCTGGTGGATCAGATGGTAAAGAATCCACCTGCAAAGCAGGAGATCCAAGTTTGATCCCTGAGTCGGGAAGGTCCCCTGGAGAAGGGAATGGCTACCCACTCCAGTATTCTTGCCTGAAGAATTCCACGGACAGAGAAGCCTGGATGGCTACCATCCTTGGGGTCACAAAAAACAGGACATGACTAAGCAACTGAGCACACACATAGTGATTTAGTACTTCTACAGATTATACTCCATTATAGATTATTACAAGATAATAGCTATAATTCTCTGTGCCATACAGTAAAATCTTGTCTATTTTATATACAGCACTTGTATTTGTTACTCTAATACCTCTTGTTTGCCCCTCCCTTTTCTCTCTGTCCTTTGGTACCACAAGTTGATTTTCTATATCTCTGTTTCTCTTTTGCATACCCATTCATTTGTTTTACTTTTTAGATTCCACATAGAACTGATATCATATAGCATTTATCTTTCTCTTTGACTGGAAAATCTTAGAAGTCAAATTTAACTTTCAAATTAGCAAAACTCCTACTCTATAATTCAATCTTCCAAACTGCAAGTAAATAGGATTTTTTTCCCCCAATTCATACAAACATTCATTCAACAGTTACTTAATAATAAAAATCCTATTGTTTTAAAGAGTCAAGGCAAAAATAGGAATAGGAATCTCATTTCTGTTACTTACTAGTGGTAGGAATAAAAAAAAATCCCTCCTTCATAGAGCCTCTATTTCCTTAACCATCTACTGGATATAAATAATAATAGTAACAGGGAGCATATACATGCATACTATGACCAAGCACTGCTCAAGGCACCACATATATACAAAGTCATTTAATCTTAGCAATAACTTTGGTCCTATTTTCACCTCATTTGATGAGGAAACTGAGGCAAAGAGAGGTTAAGTAATTTGTCCAAGGTCACATAAGTGGTAAGTGACTAAGTGGAAATTTGAACTTAGAAATCTGGTCCCAAAGTGTGTACATGTAATCATTATGACATACTGCCTCCTCT
The DNA here is from genome assembly GCF_910594005.1 of Cervus elaphus. Classification (NCBI taxonomy): domain Eukaryota; kingdom Metazoa; phylum Chordata; class Mammalia; order Artiodactyla; family Cervidae; genus Cervus; species Cervus elaphus. The sequence continues at coordinate 39,043,259 of NC_057839.1, forward strand.
GTAGTAATACTCGCCCTGTGAGCTTCACAGAATACAACGACAAAGAGTTAATATACCAAAACACTTTACAACTGCAAGCCCATTATAAGAAAGACATTAGTACAAGCCTGGGGCCATAAAGGTTCTATCCTAAAAATACTTATTTGAGAAATCATTTGACACCAGGTATAAACTACCATGAGATAGAAAAGGTTAAACACATTTCATAATCTTAGATATGTAGTGCAAAACTAGTTCAACATGGGTTATATACTGTAGTATTGTTAGCTACATTTATGATTTCATAACTGTCTTTTATAAAAAATGAGTTATTCCTTGGGCAATCTTTTTATATTTAAAGATATACAGTTTTCATTCCAATCCCTAAGAAAGGCAATGCCAAAGAATGCTCAAACTATCGCACAACTGCACTCATCTCACACACTAGCAAAGTCATGCTCAAAATTCTCCAAGCCAGGCTTCAGCAATATGTGAACCGTGAACTTCCAGATGTTCAAGCTGGTTTTAGAAAAGGCAGAGGAACCAGAGATCATATTGCCAACATCCGCTGGATCATCAAAAAAGCAAGAGAGTTCCAGAAAAACATCTATTTCTGCTTTATTGACTATGCCAAAGCCTTTGACTGGGTGGGTCACAATAAACTGTGGAAAATTCTTCAAGAGATGGGAATACCAGACCACCTGACCTGCCTCTGGAGAAATCTGTATGCAGGTCAGGAAGCAACAGTTAGAACTGGACATGGAACAGACTGGTTCCAAATAGGAAAAGGAGTATGTCAAGGCTGTATATTGTCACCCTGCTTATTTAACTTAAATGCAGAGTACATCATGAGAAACGCTGGGCTGGAGGAAGCACAAGCTGGAATCAAGATAGCCGGGAGAAATATCAATAATCTCAGATATGCAGATGACACCACCCTTATGGCAGAAAGTGAAGAAGAACTAAAGAGCCTCTTGATGAAAGTGAAAGAAGAGAGTGAAAAAGTTGGCTTAAAGCTCAACATTCAGAAAACTAAGATCATGGCATCCAGTCCCATCACTTCATGGTGAATAGATAGGGAAACAGTGGCTGACTTTATTTTGGGGGGCTCCAAAACCACTGCAGATGGTGACTGCAGCCATGAAATTAAAAGATGCTTACTCCTTGGAAGGAAAGTTATGACCAACCGAGACAGCATATTAAAAAGCAGAGACATTACTTTGCCAACAAAGGTTCGTCTAGTCAAGGCTATGGTTTTTCCAGTAGTCATGTATGGATGTGAGAGTTGGACTATAAAGAAAGCTGAGCGCAGAAGAATTGATGCTTTTTTGAACTGTGGTGTTGGAGAAGACTCTTGAGAGTCCCTTGGACTGCAAGGAGATCCAACCAGTCCATCCTAAAGGAGATCAGTCCTGAATATTCACTGGAAGGACTGATGTTGAAGCTGAAACTCCAATCCTTTGGCCACCTGATGTGAAGAGCTGACTCATTGGAAAAGACCCTGATGTTGGGAAAGATTGAGGGCAGGAGGAGAAGGGGATGACAGAGGATGAGACAGTTGGATGGCATCACCAACTCAACGGACATGGGTTTGGGTAAACTCTGGCAGTTGGTGATGGACAGGGAGGCCTGGCGTGCTGCGATTCATGGGGTCACAAAGAGTCGGACACGACTGAGTGACTGAACTGAACTGAAAGATACACAGATGGTACTAATTTTAACTACAAATAATATCAAGGTATCAGTCAAACTAGAATTAACTTACTTAGGAAAATAAAAGAAACCTGAGACATAATAAGTTTTCATCAAATTTACCTGGTACTGATAAAAAAATATATCTTAATCCTTCTCTACATAGCTCTCTTGAAAACCCAACACTGATACCATATCTGATTTAATGTAACTTTGCATACAACTGTAAAAGGTAATGAAAATTAAAGACATCCCAAAAGCCAATCTATATAGGTTCTCATATTCATTCTATAATTCTTGCACTAGCAATTATACACCCTATTCATCCCATCAAATATGGAACAGACACAAATACTTCATCCTATTTTCCACAGCACTACTACAACAAAAGATTTTAAATTGCTCTTGGGCATTTCCAGTTAAAGAGAAGTAGACTGTTTACTTCCTATCTCTTTTCTAGTATGTAAAATCTTTGATGACAGGTGCTAAGCCTTATTTTATTTGCATCTTTAGTACTTAGCACAGTGTCTGACAGACAGTACCTGCTCAAACATATTCATTCTAACTAAAGATATAAATTGCCTAGCAATGACAGTCTATTTAAAGAAAATAAACATGAAATCCATGAGAAAAAATAGACAATCAGGGTTTGAATTTATTATAGTATGCTTATCCATCCTTTCTAAAATATGACGTATGTATTAACTATCTATATTCTGTATCTACTCTTAAAATTTTTTCTCTGTTCCTTCAAGATAAAACATCCAAAGCCACAGGCAGAATTACTATAAGAAATACCTAATAAAGCCCAAGTGCCAGGTACTCTGCTAAACACCAGGAATCCCCTAAGAAGGAAGACATAGGCACTGTCTTCATAGAGCTCAGAAACTATAGAAAGTGCACACTTGTAAAGAAATAACTATCACAACAATGATCATTTTATCACAGTTGTGACAAGTACAATAATTGAAGAGTGTCCTATGTCAAATTTGGAGAAGGCAATGGCACCCCACTCCAGTACTCTTGCCTGGAAAATCCCATGGATGGAGGAACCTGGTGGGCTCATGGGGTCACTAAGAGTCAGACACAACTGAGCGACTTCACTTTCACTTTTCACTTTCATGCACTGGAGAAGGAAATGGCAACCCACTCCAGTGTTCTTGCCTGGAGAATCCCAGGGACCGGGGAGCCTGGTGGGCTGCTGTCTATGGGGTCGCACAGAGTTGGACACGACTGAAGTGACTTAGCAGTAGCAGCAGCAGCAGCAGCTATGTCAAATCATATAAAAAAATTAACTCCGTATGTACCAACGACCTAAATGTAAGAACTAAAACTATAAAACTCAGAAAAAAAACAAACAAATAAACATAGGAGTAAATCTTCACAACCTTGGGTTAGGCCGTATGACACCAAAAGCACAAGCAACAACAGAAAAAACAGATAAACTCAGACTTCACCAAAATTTTAAATTACTATACTTGAAAGTACACGATCAAAGAAGGTAACAGAGCAACCCACAGAACAAAAGAAAATATTTGCAAAACATATATCTGAGAAGGAATTTGTGTCCAGAATACATAAAGAACCCATATAACTTAATAAAAAATAGACAAATAACCCAAATAAAACAGGCAGAAGATCTGAAGAGATCTTTTTGCAAATAGGACATACCAATGGCTGATAAGCACATGAAACTGTTCAACATCATTACTCTTTAGGGAAATAAAATCAAAACCACAATGAGATACCACATCACATCCACTAGGATGGTTATAACCAAAAAGACAGTTACGTGTTGGTGAGGATATAGAGAAACTGAACCCTCATAGACTACAGATAGGATTGTAAAATGGCATAACTAGTTTGAAAAACAGTTTGGCAGTTCCTGTTAAACATGGAATTATCATATGACCTAGCAATTCCACTCCTAGATACACATCCCAAAAAACCCCAAAACACACATCCATATAAGTACTTCTAGACAAATATTCATAGTAATATTATTCATAATAGCCAAAAAGTATAAACATCTGATGTCCACCAACTAATGAATGCATCTTTTTAAAATGTGATAGGTCCATATAATAGAGCTTTATTTGGCAATAAAAAGGAATGAAGTACATGCTATATAACAAGGATGAATCTTGAAAACTTTATGTTAAGTGAAAGAAATCAGTCCCAAAAGACCGCTTATTATATTAGTCCATTGGTATGAAATGTCCAAAATAGGCAGGTCCATAGAGACAGAAAGTAGATTAGTTGTTGCCAACAGCTGGAGGCCCACTAGTGGAGGGGGGATAGGGAGTGAAAGTAAAAGGCTACAAGGTGACTTTTTAGAAGGATAAAAATGTTTTAAAATTGGATAGTGGTGATAGTTGCACAACTCTATGGTTATACTAAAAATCACTAAATTATGTATCTGAAAATTATGAATTTTAGGGTATTAATTACATCTCAATAAAGCTATTACAAAAATTTTTAAATAACAGAGGAATATGCTGGTACCACACAAGTAGCACAAAGAAGGAGGTATTCAAATGTCAGTGAATGCTTTTAAAAGGACAAAACACTCTCCTTTCACAAGGAGAAAAGTTGGATCCTGAAAAACGAAATGGTTCTTCACGGATAGAGACAGGTCTGTCACAATGTCACCCACAGGGTCACTGCTTACATAGACTACCAAGAGAATGGAGCTGCAGGAAGTACTGACCAGGGTCCACACAGAAGAAAAAGTGTGTGGCAATGCATGAAAGAGCAGTCATACTCAAAGCCTGTTCCTAGTTGGCACGAATGGGGCATGAGACAAGTCTAAGACAGACAAGAGCTGACCTTGAGGAGCAGAATAGGTCACAACTAGTGGTGAAAGCGAAAGTGAAGTCGTGTCCAACTTGTAGTGACCCCACGGACTGCAGCCTATTAGGCTCCTCCATCCATGGGATTTTCCAGGCAAGAGTAACTAGAATGGGTTGCCATTTCCTTCTCCAAGGGATCTTCCCAACCCAGGGATCGAACTGGGTCTCCCACATTATAGACAGACACTTTACTGTCTGAGCCACCAGAGAAGTCAAGTATTCAGGGGTAGATTCCCCTAGATATGAAAACTGGCTCCACTGTTTACTGTGGCTTTCGGTAAGTTAGTGCCTCTGAGTATCAGTTTCCTCATCTGTCAAAAAAGGATAATAGAAGTAGGAGGATTAAACAAGTTATTTCACCTTTAATACCTAGAACGTTGCTGCACAAAGGAAGTACCACCACTAACTGCACTACTGTTTTGGGTTCTAGATTTAAGCATATGTTTATCTCTTTATCATAAATCAAACAAGAGCAACTGCAGACACTGAACTGTGGCTTAACAGTGAATTCCTGGTTTGTTGGGGCCTCCCTTTTTTGGCTGCACTGCTTGGCACATGGAATGTCCCTGACCGGGGATTGAACTTAGGCTCCCTGCAGTGGAAGTGCAGAGTCTAACCACCAGACTACCAGGGAAGTCCTGAGCAACACATTTTATGACAGTAAAAAGTATCAAGACTATGCCATTAAATCCCTTCATTTAATTAAAAAAAAATTTTTTTAACCCATCTGTAGTCTTCAAAGCCTTGTGGAATGCAAAAGTGAATAAAGACTCCCTGATTCCAACAGAGAGCAGTGGTGAAATGGCAAAATTACCACCCAACAGCTGCCTGGTAGACCATGTGAATCAACTATGTGGTCTTGGTCTTCTTTCAAATTCACAATTAGCTGCACTTCCAGCACTCAACACCAAGAGTATGCACAAAACACCCCTCAAGTAAGGATCAAAGTCTACAGGAGAACTTCTTTTAAGTTCATTCTGTTGGTGCTTTTTTAATGTGTACCTTCATGCCATTCTATCAATTTGGCACTTAAAAATATAAAATGTATTCAAATGCAAACTTCATAATCTTGGTAACAGGCAAGTACCTGATTCTACTAAAAGACAAATCAATTTCAGTAAATATTAATTATTTTGTAAAAATTCTTTAAAAGTACTAAGAAATCTTTTTCAAAATTGACATATGCAAATATTCCACTTTTACCCATATAAAAAGAAGACGTGAAAGATCAACAGAGGTATTTTATTTTCAAATACTGTGTTTATACCTACTAATCTGAAAAACTGATGTCTGTTTTTATACCTTCTTTAACATCCATAGAAGTGCAAAATATAATTACATAACCCTTGTTCTTAAGAATGCTTACTAGTAGGAAAGACAGAAGAAAACAAAATGAGATCGATTAAAAAAAAAGTTCAGTTCAGTCGCTCAGTCGTGTCCGACTCTTTGCGACCCCATGAACCGCAGCACGCCAGGCCTCCCTGTCCATCACCAACTCCCGGAGTCCCCCCACACCCACGTCCATTGAGTGGGTGATGCCATCCAACCATCTCATCCTCTGTCGCCCCTTCTCTTCCTGCCCTCAATCTTTCCTAGCATCAGGGTCTTTTCAACTCAAATACTTTAAAGTAATACACTGAGAGTTTAAAATGGGGAGGGAGGAAATTATATTGAAAACAATTTTTTTATTGAAAACAATTTTTTTTACATTGAAAATAATTTTTTTCTTAATTTTAAAGTAAAATGAAATATATGTGAAACAGAGCCAAAAGGTAAGTCATATGCAGGAACAGATGAGGAACTGGAAAAAAAGAAAAATGAAGGCGAAAGATAAAAAAGAGGAAGATTACACATAGATAAATAACAAGTGAAGGACTTTGGAAGGATCAATTACAGTAGTATTAACAGAACTATAAAGTATAAACATGCAACCCACTAAACCTAAGATCAAAAATATAAACTGTGAAAAAGTCACAGCATTATAAGAGACAGTCAGGGAGGAACAGAAAAAGACGACTTCATTATTTCACATAAAGTACTGATAATAGTAAAAATCCTTGGGTAAAGGGGAAAAAAATCATTTTGAGGAAGGAGGAGATGTCCAACAGAGTATTTGGAGAAATGAACAGGGGTTCTGTGAATTAAGAAGATAAATATATAGCTATAATAAATAACAAAGAATACAAGGAAGAACATAACTTTTATTCATGATTACAAGAGTAGTAGTCAATTTAAAGGGATATCTAAATGTTCATAAAAGAGGAGCATTAAAAGGTTTGATTAAAATATCTTAAAATGAAATTTAAATTTTTAGATAGTTTATTTAATCTTTAACAAAAGTTGTCATAACTTCATCAAATCTTAGAACACACTGAATCTTACAAACAACAAAAATAAATCAGGCATTATTTTATGAGAAGTAGGGAATAATTTTTCCAACTAAAATTTAGTTAGCATAAAATGGCACCATAAACAATATAGGATCAACTTTGGCAACATTATTAAGAGGGCTGCTTTTGCAAAAAAAAAAAAATTCAAAACCTTCATGAATTTTCTCCAAGGATCCCATGATATTCAAATATCATCCTTGTCAATTTTCTCTTTTTCAATTAAGACCTGGTCTAACTTAACTAGATCTTCATTAGACAATGGGTTTCAATGAGGGACATCTTTAACACCGCTTCCATGGACTTAAAGAAATTTTACATCTGCAAGATTTGTAATTCACTTTTTACTCATTTATACTGATCGAAGTTTACAAGAATTTAACGCTGAATACTTATATGTTAAAACAACTGGTAACTGAGGAGACTACAGTCAGTTAAAAAGTACTCTGCCTTCCTCATTGTTCTTAATTATGCTTTGCATTGTCTGCATCTTCCCCATCATACACTAATTACTGAAAATAAACAGTCCACACTAGCAGAGTCATTCACATTGCAGGTGCACAAAATAAAAACCCCTGATTAGAGGCAGAAAGGACCATTCCTGGTAGCCACCTGAGAGGATACAAAAGCCAACCTAGAAATGGGAGCTTAAAAAGGTCTGCACAGCTTTGACAAGGGAACTGTGGAAGGACTAGCCTGGAAATGTGTGAGTAGAACACTGCTCCTGAGTTTCTAAAAGTTAACTGTGACTAGATCATAAGTTGGCTTTGATTCCATGAAATGTCTAGGGGTAAGAGAGTATAACCAGAGTCAAAGATGGCCATTCACTCAACAAATATTCCATGAGTGTCTATCAGGTGTCACATACAGCTCAAATTTTTCTGGGGATAGGATAGTAAAAGAGCCAACGTTACTGCCCTCAGGGAACTTAAATTATTGTGAGGAGAAAGACAATGAACCAATAAACAAAAATGTCAGATAATGGAGCACCATAAAGTAGTGGAATGGAGGTAGAGAATTTATATAAGGCAGTCAGAGAGGTAACATTTGAACAAAAAAATCCAAATGAAATGAGGGAGTCATGTGAAGTTCTGAATGTTATTTCAAGGAAAGACAAAATAGAAAATATCTATGAGGGAATATGGCTTCCCTGGTGGCTCAGTGGTAAAGAATCTGCCTATCAAGCAGGAAACTCGGGTTCTATACCTGGGTCGGGAAGATCCCCTGGAGAAGGAAATGGCAACCCACTTCAGTATTCTTGCCTGGGAAATACCATGAACAGAGGAGCTTGGCAGGCTACAGTCCATAGGGTAGCGACTAAACAACAACATGAGGTTATGGATAAGCATAGCTGTTCAAAGAAAAGCAGAAAAGTCAATGTGAGTAGAGAAAAGTGAGTAAGACAGAAGTGGAAGGAGATCAAGTCAGAGAGACTTGCAGAGGCCAAGTCATGCAGGGCCTTAGAAGGCAAGGCAAGAACTGGGATTTCCTAACCATGTGATAGGAAGAAACTGCAGAGCTTACTGACAGGAAAGTAACTAAGAAAGCAGGAAAGTGACAAGATCTGAAATGTGCTTTTTAAAGTCTGGATTACTCTGGTGAACAGAAAAATAATCCTTCTTATTTGACCTTACAGACTTAAATTATAAAGAAGCTAACCTTAAAATTCCTGCCACTAAGCCTTATTCTATATAGGAATCTGTTGCTGATTTTAAAGGCTTAAAGATAAAAAACAAACAAGCTTTAAATATATTACTGTCACAAAACACAAAAGAATAAAGAATTCTTATACATTATTCTTCAAAAAAAGGTAATTGATCTCAATCTAAACCTCACCTGTTCCAATTTTTAGAAGGCACTGTTTATAAGATTCTTTTTTTTCCTGCCACTCTAGACAGGAGAGTTGAAAAAAAGGGACTCACGCCAAAAGCCAAAACGCTTTGATTGCCCTCTAGTGCCCATCTTAAAGAATGAAGACCTTCCCACATTAGTCTGGAAATAGTAATGAACACATGCAAGTTTTGGAATAGAGCTTCTAGCATCCTCTGCTGACAGAATCTTGCAGGTGTAATTAAATTGCTTTCTGTTTCAAAGAACACCAATGTTCCTCTGAAGTTAACATTATTAAGTTTTCTCATATTGTTTTTTAAAAACTTTCTTTCCAGTCAGCTGCAATTGCATTAAAACTGGTCATTAATCAAACACTGGTAATGATGATGAAAATAATGATAAAATCCAGCAATTCTGACTACTTAGTATGTGTCAATCCGTACGTTAAATGTTTACATCGATCATTTCATTTCTCATGGTAATCAATTCCTGAGAACTAAAAGAGAGTTTTTTTTCCACTTTCAATTCTTCAACCTTTCCTTATGCATGAGGGAAAGAGACTGACTGATACAGGTGGTTGGCAATGACTAAGGGCAAAGGATGAGAAGCCTCAGACCAGAAGTCAGGGAAGCACAGTGGTGGCCCCAACTTGGACTCTTCACCACAGAACGTGCCAACCAGGGAGTCAGAGAAAGTTCATGGAAAACAGGTGCTCACATCTAAAAAGTCACTGTTACATCTAGCCTTTAGTTACAGTCATAAAAATGTAACTTTCAATTTTCTGTAGTAACGGGAAACAGGATAGCAGGGATAATGAAAATCCTCAATAATCCCAAAGATTCCATTTGATTATGTTAAAACCTTCTTTACCTTTAAAATAAAAATCAGAATTGTGCATATGTAATAGATATGGTTTAAAAATCATTTTTCATCTCTTTCCTGACTCCCTTGAATTTTTATTCACTATTCAGTTCAAAGCAAGATATCATGCCTTCAAATACTCACTATGTACTTCTAAGTATTTAAAAGATGGTATAGTTTGACAAAGTTCTATAATGGTGCGACACCATTTTCACTCACATTCTATTTGAAAGGACAATTTTATTACCACTGTAGATAAGTACAATGGATCAAAGGAAAAATAAATGAAAAGCAAGCTTATCATCAAAAGAAATTATGATGTACAACATTAACATTTCCAATCCAGTGATTTCAACAGTAACACTAAAGTACTTACTAACCAGCAACTGAAGTAAGATGCATATTTAAAAAATTAATTACAATCAGACAGTATGCTTAAACCATCAACATGTTCTCTGGTAATTTTCCTTTCAATTCTAGTGCTATCAGTAACTCAATTTTTAAAAGTCTGTGCCTAGAATAGAGCACAAAGAACTATTAGGGTTGCAGGAATGTCCCATATATTGTTTAGGATAGCTACTGCAACCGATATATATAGAATTCTCAAAACCGTTCATACTGAAACCTTAAGATCTGTGCAAATTACTATATAATTACACCTCAATCAAAACAATCACATTTTAAGTTTTGTGGGACTGCTTTAAGAAGAGAAAATTTAACTTTTTTTTGCCTCATTTAAAAGGTAGGTTCATAATTGTATAGACTACTAGTCCACACAATTAAATTAACTAATTAATCTCTTTCAACTGTGGGGCAGTTCTTACAATTAATAAACTATTATGTAACTAAATTTTAAGCTTAGGACGAGGCACATATAATGGCTCTTACAAGAACAGGTGTCTATTTGCATTTTCGTGCTCCCACTTCTGTTCAGTCCTCTATTTCTACTTCCATTTTCCACGTAAAAATTAGAGATTGATGTGCCAAAAATAGAAAATACTCTCAAATGTCATAAAATGACATTTTCAATTATAAAAACCAAACACATTCAATTCTGATTGACAAACATTTACTCTCTGTACTATACTAAAGGCACTGTACTAGAGGTTTCAAAGGTTTTTAAAAACTACTGTACTATTTATATACAAATCCCTGCACCTGAGGTCATCACATAGGATTGCAAAGGCGAGGCACAGTAGTTAACATAAGAATAAAGTAATGATTTCACAAGAAAAATAGTTTGCTACAGAAGGCTGAAAACAAGACTGCGAAGTAGCACATGAGCTGGCGTCCAGAGAGGCTGCTTGAAGGAAATCACATCTGAAATGGTCTCCAAATGCTAGAGAGAATTTTAACAAGCAGAAACGGGAGGAATGGGAAGGAAGCATTAAAGTTTTGATCAGTGTCCCCTCAAAACTAGCTGACTCCTTTGTAAGAGAGAATTAATGGGCAAATAGGAATTGGTGAGGTCTAGTACATTTACAAATCAGGTCTTCTCTACATTAGCCTGTTCTAAAGAGATATTAGACAAGTCCTTCCTTTAAAAAAAGAAAAACCTTGAATTACTGAATTACTGATAGAGCCAGTGCTAAATGAGGAATGAAATATATGTCAGTTGTGAAAATAAAAGAGATCAGCAAGGAAGTAAAACTCCTTTAAAAAAAATGATAATCATCAGTTCAATTAAGGGAAAATTGCTTACTTTGCTTACAGTTATAACTTGTTTCACTAAAGAGCATTCTGGGCTTCACTGGTGGCTCGTGGTAAAGAATCCGCCTGCCAATGCAGGAGACAAAGGTTCGATCCCTGGGCCGGGGAAATCCCACACACTGCAGAATAGCTAAGCCCGTGAGCCGCAACTATTGAGCCTGTGCTCTAGAGCCCGTGAGCTGCAACTACTGAGCCCCGGTGCCTAGACCCCGCATTCGGCAATAAGAGAAAACCACTGCAAGCCTGTGTACTGCAACTAGTGAACAGCCCCTGCTCACTGCAACTGGAGAAGGCCCACGCACAGCAAGGAAGACCCAATGCAGCCATAAATAACATAAAAAACAAATCTTTTTTTTTAAGGCACATTCTTCTAAAGTCAAAGTGTAACAGAGCAGGATTAGCACGGCCCTTAGCAGGCAGCCATTGCAGGGCCTTGCTCAGCCATGGGTCAGTGTCTCCGTAGGCCCCGCCTATGAGCAACCAACTGTCAATGAGCGACCCTTAGCTGTCCTGCTCAGCTATTAGGCGCCCTGCAGCGGGCCCTGCCCACTGGTAACCGTCAATGAGGGATCACCGGGGAGGTGATGCAGTCAAGGGTTAGTGGTGTGGAGAGTGAGGTAAGAAGCAGATTCAGGCCTCCTCCTGAAGGCCCTCCGGCTCACCCAGCCTTGGGCCAGCAGATGAGCTGGACGGCCCAGCGAACAGACTGGGGACTACGTCCTGAGGACTCCAGAGCCCTCACTAAGGCTCTCCACCAGTCATGGCCCAGGCCTTGAGGCAGTGGGTGAACCTCTCCCTATCTCTGCAACCTAATAGCAGTGGCCGTCTGCCTGGTCACAGTCTGTAAGACCTGGTCTCCCATTTGGGTGGCCTGAGGAGACTGAGGGCCAGGTGGGTTGGGTGCCGAGCTCCCTCAGGGATGACAGCTGAGCAGGTTATAGGAACCCGGCCCTGAAGGAGCTGTCAACTTAGATCTGCCTCCTCTTACCCAGAAGTGGGACCTTGAAAGGTTAAAGTTGTGCCTTGGGACTTTCCCCTTTCTTGTCAGGACAGAGAATAAAATGCTCTGGATAGAGATTTATAGGAACATCATGACCTGACCATGACTGGACCTCAAGAACAAAGGATCTGACACCAAGAAGTCTGCAACAACTAACCACGCCCATCCCTCACCTTTTGCTTTTAAAGGGACTTGCCTCGAGCTTTCAGTTACTTCAGGGTTCTTAGGGCATGAGCCACCAATCTCCTTGTACGAATCCATAATAAACTTTTCTCTGTTACAAACTCTATTGTTTAGTATTGATGGGCCTCTCTGTGTGTCGGGCACATGGGCTTGCGAATTCAGTAACAAAAGTGCTTAAAATATACTTTTTTTGTTAAGATCTCTTACTCAGAATGCTTTTGTAAAGTTAAAAAGAAATCTAGGGCTTCCCTGGTACTCTAGTGGTTAAGAATCTGCCTTAAGCTGCCTTATGTCAATGCAGGGGACACAAGTTCAATCCCTGATCCAGGAAGATCCCACATGCCACACAGCAACTAGGTCCACGCACCACAACTACCGAGCTCTAAGGCCCTAGAGCCCGTGCTCCGCAACAAGAGAAGCCACTGCAATGGCAAGCTCGAGCACTGCAACTACAGAATAGCCTCCACTTGCCATAACTAGAGAAAACCCTGAGCTGCATCAAAGATCCAGCACAGCCATAAGAAATTACAAAAATTAAATCAATAGGGCAAATTAACCTTTGTGGAGAAAAAAATTTAGTATTTACTGATTGTTTAATGGTTCTTCTTCAGTTCTTTTTTGTACCGAAAAACTTTATGCTGCTGCCAAGTCACTTCAGTCGTGTCCGACTCTGTGCGACCCCATAGACGGCAGCCCACCAGGCTCCCCCGTCCCTGGAATTCTCCAGGCAAGAACACTGGAGTGGGTTGCCATTTCCTTCTCCAGCGCATGAAAGTGAAGTCGCTCAGTCATGTCCGACTCTTAGCGACCTCATGGGCTGCAGCCTACCAGGCTCCTCCGTCCATGGGATTTTCCAGGCAAGAGTACTGGAGTGGGGTGTCATTGCCTTCTCCGGAAAAACTTTATAGTGTTATTTATATTCAGATGCTTCTCTCATCTGAATGTTGTTATACTTTGTTGCTGCTGTTCCTGTTGTAAAACGGGTTTTTCGATTTTAACCCTTTAAACTTAGACACTATTAATTCTGCGTTGATTAGTCCCTTTTTGTTTTAGGTAGCTTCATATCAAATACAATAATATTCTCACGTTTTTCTAATATATATTCTTGATTATTTCAGTTGGTTTAGCAAAAATGTCTGGAATAATATAATGTGACAGTTACCACCTTTTAATTTTAAAGGGAACACCTCTAGTGCTCCTTAATTATGTATAACACTGACTGGTGGTGTGAAGCATGAATGAATCATTTAATACAATATTAAAGTTTCCTTTTAGTTTCATTTTTAAATATTTTCTTAGGAATCATATTAACTATTTTAAATTCCATTTTAGTTATATATTAAAAGAGAGGATTGTAATGATAAATACCAGGCACCATTCTAAGGGTTCTATATATTTGTTCACTTATTCAACCATCCAGACCACAGAGTTAGGTGTTTTATTAGCCCTGTTTTACAGAGGAAGAAAGACAGACAAAGAGGTTAGAGAAGTTAAGTGATTCCCAAAGTCACACAGCTTGAAAGTGAAAGAGTTCCATCTGGCTTCAAATCCATTTCTCTTATCACTACTCTGTATTGCCTCTCTGTATCTGTATTTATTGACTGGACTACAATCGTAGAGGTCCAGTCAATAGCGAAAATTGAGAAATGACTTAACATAGCTACTGACATTGAAGTGATATAAGATTAGACTAAGGTGGTAGTGATGGAGACAGAAATGGAGAGATCTGGTATATACTTTGGAGACACAGCTAGTAAGACTAGTTAAAGAATTAGAGATTGGATGTAGAGTAAGAAGGAAAGAAAGGAATCAACAATGGTGACTAGGTTGTGGCTTATCCTTAGCAAATATTGAGAACCTTGTTTCCTGTTTTTTATACTAATCTTATTTATGTATCTTGGTTTCCCTTTTATTAGCACTCTTGCCTGGAAAATCCCATGGACGGAGGAGCCTGGTAGGCTGCGGTCCATGGGGTTGTAAGAGTCCGACACGACTGAGCGACTTTACTTTCACGTTTCACTTTCACGCACTGGAGAAGGAAATGGCAACCCACTCCAGTGTTCTTGCCTGGAGAATCCCAGGGACGGGGGAGCCTGGTGGGCTGCCATCTATGGGGTCGGACACGACTGAAGCGACTTAGCAGCAGCAGCAGAGCTTCCTAATGTATGCTTTCTTATAGCAGATCATCTCATTATGTCTTTTTTGGGACTAGGTAAAACACATACAAAATCAAGTTTATTCACTAGTACTTAAGACATTTTACATCCAATACTGTTCTCTTTGGGCTTTTTCTATATCTGTCCTAGATTTTCCTTTTCACGGGGGCAGGGGGCGCTGCACTAGGTCTTAGTTGCAGCATACGAACTCTGAGTGGTGGCATGTGGGATCCAGTTCCCATACCAGGGATCAAACCTGGGCCACCTGCTTTGAGAGGTTGCAGTCTTAGCCACTTGACCACCAGGGAAGTCCCTGACTTAAATTTTTTAATTAAGATCACAATTGCCTTATAATAAAGGACTGCTTTTTGTAATCCCATCATTTGTTTCTAATGACAGGTACAGTTTATGATCAGTGTGGAAACTGGAAAAGAACAGAATATAGGGCAGAAATAAACATTATTCTCACTCCTATAATATAGAAGGAAGCAATGGGAGGACTTTTTACCATACACATGTAGTATTTAAAATTTTTAAATCATAATGTCCATACAGTTTTATGTCCTCTCCTTAGCACTACTGAAAACCCTTAACATGTCTAATGACTACATAATACTGTCATATGACTACATAACGATTTGCTGGTCCTTCCCCCATTATCAGATATTTATTTACATTATTTCTAATTATTCCAATATTTCAGTTATTTTCAAGTTTTTTAGATATGGAAACTTTCTGCCAAGCTCTGAGCAAGCCTAACATAAAAAAAAAAAGCTAGTCCTGTTGAAGGGTTACCAAAACCACCCTTCAACAGTGTTCCACGGAACACATTCTGAAAACCACTACAATATGCAGTGCTGTGATAAACATCTTTGTGCATAAAGCTTTTTCCAAATTTCCTGAGGCTAGAGTCCCAGAAGTGATAGTACTAAGTTTAAAAAAAAATAAACATCTTTAAGCCGCCTGGTATTTAGTAATAATAGTCTAGTAAACTATCAGAGCTACTGGCTCAATTTCTAGAGTATCTACCTGGTCACAGCACTTCACAAAATTTGACAGCTATAAGTTTATTTCAAGATAGGCATAAAAAGATGTAAAAATGAGTGAGATTCAAAAGGCCAGGAGTTTACCATCTCCCCCAGGTCATCTTTGTAAGAAATTAAACACAAACAGAGACATCAACCTTCACATGTCATTAAAGAAACATTTTTCACAAAAATAAATGTTACTTCTAAGCTATTTGGGAGAAAGAATGTTCTTAAGTAAGTTTTATATGGAAACTTCAAAATGGTTTCATTAGCACAGAGAAGCAAGGCAGCAATTCCATATCATCATTTTAAGAAAATATCATTTTGTAAGCAATATCCCATGTCCATAAGTATCCATGAGGCATGATACTGATCATAACCTATGAAGGTAACCTAAGTTAGTTAACCTATGACCCCAACTGTGACTATTTAAGTGAGAAGTTACAAGTGGTTTGGGAAGAGGTACATGAGAATAACCTATGGAGACTTTTTTTTTTGGGTAAATTAATTATTTATTTTAATTGGAGGCTAATCACTTTACAATATTGTAATGCTTTGTGCCATACATTCACATGAATCAGCCATGGGTGTACATGTGTTCCCCATCCTGAATCCCCCTCCCACTTCCCTCCCCATCCCATCCCTCTGGGTCATCCCAGTGCACCGGCCCTGAGCGCCCTGTCTCATGCATCAAACCTGGACTGGCAATCTATTTCACATGTGGTGACATACATGTTTCAATGCTATTCTCTCAAATCATCCCACCCTCGCCTTCTCCCACAGAGTCCAAAAGTCTGTTCTTTACATCTGTGTCTCTTTTGCTATCTCACATGTAGGGTCATCATTATCATCTTTCTAAATTCCATATATATGCACTAATATACTGTATTGGTGTTTTTCTTTCTGATTTATTTCACTCTGTATAATAGGCTCCAGTTTCATCCACCTCATTAGAACTGATTCAAATGCATTCTTTAATAGCTGAGTAATATTCCATTGTGAATATGTACCACAGCTTTCTTATCCATTCATCTGCCAATAGACATCTAGGTTGCTTCCATGTCCTAGCTACTGTAAACAGTGTTGTGATGAACATTGGGGTACTATGAAGACTTTTGTTATAACACAGATTGTAGGGGCTGGGGCCAGTTCACCCTAGTCCTACTGACCTGACCTCTGAATTACAGAACCTATGAATATATATTTTTTTAATTGTACCAAAGATGAGTCTTACATTCAGATTAAGAATCATTGAGTTATTAAAAATATTTATCCTTAATTTCAATAACACTTGCTGAAATATTTAGCCATTCAAGTGTGTAAATATGGTTACTTTCCTAACAAATATAATAGAATGTCTCTCTAAAAAGACACAATGCTTTGCAAGTTTCTAAACAAAAAAAAAAATCAAGTCACATTCAGGAATTACCAGGAGTCACAGCTGCTTGCTATGGTAGTTTATTTTTCCTCATCTAGGGAATGAGTACTATTACTTGCAATATGACCTGTATTACCAAGAGTGTAATCCTGCAGCAGTGAAGGGACTGAAAATCAGAGGCAAAGACAAGTGACTACAGCAAAATTTTAAATGGGAGAAAACAAAGCCTGAGTGTGATCTTAGATGTTGAATTTAGGATACACTTGGAGATTAAATACGGACATGTGTCATGAGTGATTAGAAAACTGGATCCAAAGTTCAAATGAAATGAGGTAATGCTTCCAGTTGCTCTAAGTGAATAGGAGTCATGAGTATAAGAAGATGTAAGAAACTCCCCCCAGGCTGCATATGAAATGTTAAAGGAGATAAGGACATACTCTCAGGGAATGCTAATGACTGGAAAACAAAAGGAAATATTAAGTGGTAAAAGAGGCCCTAGCAGAAATGTAAGCACCATCAGAGCAGGGATTTATATGCATTGTTTTCTGCTGTATATCCAACATCTACAAAGTATGTGACTCATAAGATGTGTGCCCAACAAATATCTGTGGAAAAATAGTCAGAGATAGGCAGCAAACCAACAGAGAAATAGCAAGGGAAGAGTTTCAAGGAAGAAGTCAACATTGTCCAATAATGCAGAGGTAGATACAGAATGAGACCTGAGAAAGGGCCTTTGGATATCTGGATTTTGTCATCTCTGTGAAATGGTAAGGGCAGAAGCCAACAACAAAGACAAGGAGAAACTCTGGAGTGACACAGTAAAGGTGGCAAAGGAGGAAACTGGACAGGAGGTTGGAGGGGAAACTGCATGTTTGCAAGTTAAGAGCCAACGGCAAGTAGACAGACAAAAGGGTAAAACAAAATATCCAAAAGGTTGATGGTCTTGAACCTGGTATAAGAGAAAAAAAAGGAGAGGAAGTCAAGGGCACCTACAGAATGGTTAACAGCCTTAGTAACCAGACAGGACAATTCTGATATATTTCAAATTGTAAAAAATATAGCTAGCATTCTGCTGTATAAAACATTCTCCTATAATTTTGTTTAGTATTACCTCAGGCTGATTTCCTGAAGGAACTAAATTCAGCTTCTGAATCAACAAGCAAAAAATTACTAGACTCTAGTCCAAACAACCACAAAAACAAAATTCTTTAAAAGGCCAGAAACATTTGAACTCAACATTAAAATGTCAGCCCAACACTGCCAGAAACATTTGAACTCAACATTAAAACGTCAGCCCAACACTGCTAGGTAAATTACCTACAATGAATCATGCTAATTTGTCTGTCTAGATCCCACAATAACATTCATAGTCGAGACAATAATCAGCAGATTTCCTTTGCCTATGACTCCTAATTCTACTATTGCTTGATCTAGAAGGCTACCAATAACCCACTTATCAAACATAATACAGTATAAAACTTTGTTCTCACTCAGAACTTAAAAAAGAGACTGAGGTTGCCACTCATCAAGTCTGAAAACCAAAGGCCTCCATTCAAAACCAATGTAATTTACCTGAATCCAGGAAGGCCACTGCAAAGCCACATTCACAATGTTTCCAAACATCTAAACTATCTGCTTCACCTACCATCTCTGCCTTAGTCTTTAAAATGTTGGTTGTGATATATATTGGAAAGAAAAATAGGAGAAAGGGAAATAAGGAAGCTCCCACTTTTATCTCCAATCTAAAGTTTCAGACTTAATCCATTCACAGTGCTAACAAGTACTCCATCATCAACTGGTGGTGGTTTAGTCACTAAGTCGTGTCTGACTCTTGTAACCCCAGGGACTGTAGCCCACTAGGCTCCTCTGTCCTCGGAATTCTCCAGGCAAGAGTACTGCAGTGGGTTGCCATTTCCTCCTCCAGAGGATCTTTCTGACCCAGGGATCGAATCCAGGTCTCCTGCATTGCAGGCAGATTCTTTACTGACTTAGCTACAGGGGAAGCCCCCATTATCAGTTAGTGCATACTTTAAAACTGAAGCTGTTACTGGCACAAATCACCAACAGCCTTGCTGTGATCCACATGTTATTCAATCAGCATTTTCTGTTTACTACATTTACAAGAGGAAAGGCACACCATAAAAAGTTTTACTACCAAAAAGAACCAACACATAATATTATTGAAAAAAACAGAAAGCTGTTATTCAGTCTCCTGATACACTTCAATTACAGCCATGAGAAGTTTTCAAATAGACTTCTGAGATCCAGACCCAAGCATGTTTTCCCCTCTCTGCCTAGCTGCACTTTGGGTTTACTCACATATCAGCTCCAAGTCAATGGCTCAGTCTTCACCAACACTATATTCTAGACAAGTTGACTTTCCCATCTTCCCGAATCTAATCTTGTGCGCTGTGCCTTTGTTTCAACCATTCACTCTTCCTAGATTGGAGGTGGGCTCCTCCCACCTCACCCATCAGAACATTACCCTCTACAAGGCTCCTTCAAATTCCACATCCTTCAGAAAGTACAGGCATTCCCTTTTATCCTTGGTTTTTGTTTTCCTCAATTTCAGTTCCCTTTAGTATGAAAATACTAGTAAATGGAAAGTTCCAGAAACAAACAACTTGGGAGTTTTAAATTGTGTGCCTTCCTGAGCAACATGACAGAATCTCAAGCTACCCTGTTCCTTCCTGCCCAGCAAGTACACCATTCCTTTGTAGGACATATCCCACCATCAGTCACTTTAGTCATCTGTCAAGGTATCACTGTTTGTGTTCAAGTAATTCTCATTTTACTTAATAATGGCCCCAAAGTGCAAAAGGGATGCTGGCAATTTGCATATGCCAAAGAGAAGCTATGAACTGCTTGCTTGGAACAGGCAACAAAGATCCGGGATTTGAGTTCAACAGATGTATGGAGTTCTCCTTCTTTCCCTTCTTGGCTCCTGCCATTTCTGGATCCAGAGATCACTACCTTATTAAAGGCCTCCTATTTGGCCCCTGTATACTCCAACTCCTTACAAAGTTTATCTTCAGCAGGCTCCAACAGTTCCAAACCAAGCTGATGTTACTACAAGGGTGGAAGCTGGTTTCAGATATGTAATACCCCAGCTTAGATCAAGTAGAGCGAGACTTCTGCTCTGCTAGGCAGGACTATGCCCATGCACAGCAGGAAGAAGTTACAGAAGAAAGAGATCTCCACCCCAATTCCCAAGAAGTACCTTCAAGTATGAAGTCTCTCAGGGGAGTGTTGTTAGGAGAAGCACACTGACTGAAACTGCCCACCCTGGCCAGGAACTGGGGTAACCATTTGAGTGAGTTATTTTATGACAGGAGGTCCTAGTAAGGAACACGGAACTAATAAGCCACCACCAACCGGAAGAGTTTGGGAAAGGTCAAAGGGAGACACCACATTTCTGACCACGTCCCAGAATCCTTCTTGCTGGCATCCATCTTGGCTGAGCAATGAGTATGCCACCAGGAAGGACGAGTCAGGATGATGAGCCAAAGACAACCCGGAAACTAATCCCATCACCATAAAGCCCGAGACTGGGAGCCAGTCACCAGGCAGAGCAGTTCTCCTGGGTTCCCTTATCCCGCTGCTCTCCGCCTGGGCGCCCTTTCCAATAAAGTCTCTTGCTTTGTCAGCCTATGTCTTCCTCAGACAATTCTTTTCTGAGTGTTAGACAAGAATCCACTCCTGGGGCCGTAGAGGAGGTCCCCCTTCCTACAACACTTTGAGTGAAAAAATTAAATTGATGAGGATAGGAAAAAAACAGTATGCGGAGGTTGCTGGATCTACAGTAAGAACCAATCTATCTGTGAAACTGTGAAGAAACAAAAAGAAACTCATGTTAGTTTTGCTGTCGCACCTCAAATTTGCAAGTTATAGCCATAGTGCATGATGAATGCTTAGTTAAGATGGAAAAGACATTGTATCTGCACAAAAACATATTTTGAGAGAGAAGGAAAGACCACATTCACATACAGGCATACCTTGCATTAACGTCCTTTATTAAGTTTTTACAAATTGAAGATTTTGTGTCAACTCTGCTTGGAACAAGTCTATTGGCACAATTTTTCCAATACTTTTTCTCAATTCATGTCTCTGTGTCATGTTTTGGTAAATTTCACAATATTTCAAACCCTCCACCAGTAAAAAGATTACAATTCACTGAAAGCTCAGACAGTAATTAGGGGGTTTTAGCAATAATGTATTTTTAAATTAACATATGTACCTAGTTTTCTTTTAAATATAATGCTGCACTGCACACTTAACAGACTATAGTATAAACATAACTTTTATATGCACTGGGAAACCAAAAAGTTCTTGTAACCTGCTGTATTTCAACATTTGCTTCATTATGGTGCTCTGGAACCCAACCAGCATTTACCTCCAAAGTATGCCAGTAACTTTTATTACAATATATTGATATAAATGTTCTAAGTTACTGTTGTTAGTCTCTCACTGTACCTAATTTATAAATTAAACTTTATCATAGCTATGTATGTATAGAAAAAACACAGCATATATAAGGTTCAGTACCATCCGCAGTTTCAGGCATCCACTGGGGTCTTGAAACATATCCCCCCTGGATAAGGGGGGACTGCTGTATTTCTTCTCAGGATCTGATCTCATTAGCCTCATCTTTCCATTTCCCTCTAGTAAGAAAACTCAGCTACACATAAATCACATGACGATTTCACCACAATATCAAGTGCATGTGCATGCTCAATCATGTCCAACTCTTTGTTACCCCATGGATTGTTGCCTGCCAGGCTCCACTGTCCATGGAATTTTCTAGGCAAGGACACTGGAGTAGGTTGCCAGTGCCTACTCCAGGGAATCTTCCTGACCCAGGGGTTGAACCCATGTCTCTAACGTCTCCTGAAATGGCAGGCAAATTCTTTACCAACTACATCACCAGGGAAGCCCACAATATCATGTACTTGCACACATTTAGGTCCTCACTATAGAAACATTATTTCTCCTCAAAACACTCTTCTGACTTCTCTGTTCTCTCTTCCTCAGCCCACTGTCAGCCATACAAACCTGCAGTAGTCAGCTGAGGCCACCATAACAAAACACCACAGAATGGGTGGCTTATTTTCTCACAGTTCTGGAGGCTAGAAGTCCACAACCAACATGCCAGAAAACTTGATTTCTGTTGAAGAATTTTTTCCTATCTTATAAACAGCCACCTTCTTGTTCTTATGTGCAAACCTACCTCTCTGGTGCTTCTCTTCTTATAAGGATGCTAATCCTATTTGGATCAGGCCCACCCCTATGAGGGTTTCCTATAACTTAATCCTGATTATGTCTGAAGACGCTCATCTCCAAATACAGTCACACAAAAGGTTAGGGCTTCAACACATGAATTTTGGGGGCACACAAACATTCGTAATGAACATAACAAAACTCATTCTCACGTATTATAGTTTAACCCACATATTACCTACACTATGAACTACACAAAATAACTAAACACTTTTTTTTATTGTCTACAGCATATTGTGGTCTAGATGTATAGTTGTTGGTTTTTCTGATTATCCACGTACACTTAAAAGAAAATGTTGGATGAGGGTTCTATATATGTTCAATAGATAAAACTTGTGCATTTGTATTGTTAAAATCTATACTCCAATTGCCAGCTTAACAATCTCTGAATTGTTTCTAAAAAATTTTACATTATCACTGTAGGTTTCTCCATTTCTCCTTATAATTCTGTCAATTTATACTTTGATTATATTGTGTTAAAATGAACACAGGTTAAGGACTATCAAATTTCCCTGGAGAATAAGTTGTTTCTTTTACCATTAGTGATATGCAAATGACACCACCCTTATGGCAGAAAGCAGAGAAGAACTAAAGAGCATCTTGATCAAAGTGAAAGAGGAGAGTGAAAAAGTTGGTTTAAAACTCAACATTCAGAAAACTAAGATCATGGCATCTGGTCCCATCACTTCATGGCAAACAGACGGGGAAACAGTGGACACAGTGACAGACTATTTTGGGAGGCTCCAAATTCACTGTAGATGGTGACTGCAACCATGAAATTAAAAGACGCTTGCTCCTTGGAAGAAAAGCAATGACCAACCTAGACAGCATATTAAAAAGCAGAGACATTCCTTTGCCAACAAAGGTCCGTCTAGTCAAGGCAATGGTTTTTCCAGTAGTCATGTATGGATGCGAGAGATGGATTGTAAAGAAAGCTGAGCACCAAAGAAATGATGCTTTTGAACTGTGGTGTTGGAGAAGACCCTTGAGAGTCCCTTGGACTGCAAGGAGATCCAACCAGTCAATCCTGAAGGAAAATTGTCCTGAACATTCATTGGAAAGACTGATGCCGAAGGTGAAATCCAATACTTTGGCCACCTGATGGGAAGAACTGACTCAATGGAAAAGACCCTGATGCCAGGAAAGACATTCATGAGCAGAATATGCCTGAATATTTTAACCCAATTGGAAAACTTTTTGTCTTTTAAGTAGCAATTATTGTGAATACTGATATGTAGTTGACCTTTGAACAACACAAATTTGAACTGCACAGTTCCACTTATAGGTGGAATTTTTTTAATAGTAAATACTACATAGTACTACATGATCCACAATTGGTTGAATCTGAACACGTGGAACTTTGGATATAGTGGAATCATGTAAATGTGGAGCTGACTGTCAATTATAATCAGATTTGTGACTGCTCAGAGAGCTGGTGCCCCTAATTCCTGCATTGTTAACGGACAACTGTATTTGTTTTCATGTCTAACAAGTTATTTTTGTGACCTTGATTTACCAAGATTTCCATCTACTTTTTTCCAGTCTTTCTTTTAAATGTCTGAATTCATTTCAATAACATAGCAACAGTATTTCAGTGCTAGTGGTACAGATCAATAAGTGGGTACACTTTCTGCACAGAATTTAAAACAAAAATAAACTCAACTAAAGATGAGACTACATTTTATTATCACCAGGTGCTGGCAATTGTTTGTCGCTATGATTAGTGCTGAGTTTTGCTAATATACATGTAAGCTTCAAATAGGCATATTTTTATCACTTACCTTTTAACAGACATTGCATCTACATGAAGTTAGCTTGGTGAACTCGCAGTTAAACCTCTGTACCACATACAGCTACACACATTTTCAGATAACATTTTTACTGGTTCAGAATCACCCAAGCTTACTTCAAGGGTAGTTTCTTATATTCAATCCCTGCTGTACTACATGTTCTTGCATTTAAACAGTACATTCAAAATAAACAGTGATTATAAAGTTAAAGAAACAAAATGGTATCTTCCAGTCTATTATTCTTCTAATGCCAGGAAAAAAAACCAAAGATAACAGACTAGGTTGGCAGAGGATTCAAAAAGGGAATGTTTGAATTGCTCAATGTTTTCATCAAAAACATTTTAAAGCAAAGGATCATTTAATGACAATGTATGCCATAATTTAGCCATTTTCTCTGATTTTTGCAGAAGACAACATTAGAAGTTTTTACCAAATATGTTAGAAAATGATGAATTTTCTAGAAGAGATATTAGTGAAAATATTTTAAGAACAGAGATATTTAAAAGCCACTAGAACTGATATTAAAAAAAAAAAAGATATGGTCAAAACTGCAGTCTCAGGAAATTATTATAAAACAAGATTTCTAATGAAACTGCCAAATTTATTCCTACAGTCCTCTTTTCCTAATTTTATACATGTGAGCATGAAAAGCTTTATTAAACTATGAATAAACACATAATGACAATTTTGATATACTGTGTACTAAACACATATAAGCAAAGTATGCCCACTGATGAAGTCAGTGACAGATTTGCAAAGGCTGTCAGTTTCTCTTCTGACCATTATTGTTTGTTCCAGCTCATAATTATTACTGAAAATAATCTGTCACAAATAGAAAGGTGTTTCTTAAAAATGACTGATTCTAGGTATCAAAAATACAAAGTACATCAAAGTTCCTTTTACTATTTTGGAGGTTACACAATTTATTTCTTTTCTTTGGGAACTTACTCTTAAAATGGTAACTTGCAATTTGACTTAAGGTAATCTAAAATTAACTAACATCTCTAGCCTGCTCCGGAATAATAAGACTTCAAAATGAATGAACTGATTCCACTCTCCTGTCTTCCACATTATCACTCACAGACATTTCAAATCCACTTTGTTTTTAAATCTTCCCAGATTTATTCATCATCAACATTACTTTCATTCAATGCTACATAAACTTAACAAAACGCTTAATAATGTTTTAAAACATTGTCTCCTGTTGTCCATTTATTATTTTTGAGTTCTATTTACTTATTCCTGAAATACATCCTTTAGAGTTCTTTCAACAAGGGCTGTCAGTAGTAAACTCAGATTTTTTTTTTAATTTGCTCTCATTCATGAATAACTATCTAGGAGGGAATTGATCTCTACACTACTCTAAAAGACACTACTCCAGTGAACTATTTTTCTAAATTAATTTTTATTGGAATATAGTTAGTTTAGAAATGGTGTGTTTGTTTCTACTGTACAGCAAAGTGAATTAGTTATACATATGCATACATTCACTCTTTTTTAGATTCTTTTCCCATATAAACCATTGGTGGTTTAGTTGCTAAGTCATATCCGACTCTTGCGACTCCATGGACTGTAGCCTCCCAGGCTCCTCCATCCATGGGATTTTCCAGGCAAGAATACTGGAGTGGGTTGCCATTTCCTTCTCCAGGGGATCTTCCCAACTCAGAAATCGAACCCAGGTCTCCTGCACTGTAGGCAGATTCTTTACCGACTGAGCTATGAGGGAAGGTGAGTACATAAATCATGACCGAGTACTAAGCAGAGTTCCCTGTGGTATACAGTAGGTGCTCATTAGTTATCAATTTTATATACAGTAGTTTCTGCATGTCAATCCCAATCTCCCAACTTATCCCTCCCCTGCCTTTCCCCCTTGGAAACCCTAAGTTTGTCTTCTACAACAGTGACTCTGTTTCTGTTTTTCAAATAAGTTCATTTGTACCATTTTTTTTAATATTCCACATATAAGCGATTTCTTAAATTACCACTGAAATACTTACTTCCTCCTCTTCTGAATCACCATCATCATCATCTTCTTCTTCCATATCTTCTGCAAGAGGTGGAGGCAGAGGACTGAGAACGGTTTCCATAGGATTAACTGGTTCTTCCACCATTTTAAGGGGTAAAGGGGGGCCAATTAACTCATCATCAGAAGAGTCAGAACTCTCATCACTTTCACTGCTACTTGTATCCCTGAAAATACAGAAACAGAAACCCATTGCCTTTGCTGCAAAAAAGAACATACTCAGGAGATTGTATTAATTTCCCATGAAGCCCTGTTTCTCCTTATAACAACTGAGTTTTTTAAAATGTTTTTAAATTTGTAATCCAAACATTAATTGTGTGGCTCAAATATTTATTTTTTGAATTATATATATAGTTCTTTCTTAAGTAATGTCAAGAAACACGTATTTTAGTTGTTAATTGTATGATTAAAAAATAAGCAAAAAAATTTGATTATATTTTTAAAACATATTCATTTTTTTCAGGAAGAGTAATGTTCTTTCGTCTATTATTGTTTGAGGACACGTTTTGTATGAGTTTTTTCTTTGAAATTTTGTAAGTTGTGTTTTATGGTCTACGATATGGTCAGTCTTGCATATTTTATGTAAACTTGAAAAAAATAAGAATTCCCATTGTTGGGCTGAGTGTTCTGTAGACATCAATCAAAGGTGTTGGCCAAGGGCATCCTTAAGGTCCTTTCTCTCCTTGCTGACTCATAGCTCACTGTCCATCAGTCACAGACACAAACGCTGACATCTCACACTAATGCAGATGTGCCTATTTCTCCTTTCAGCTCCTTCCCTTTCTGCTTTGGGTGTTTCAAAGCTCTAATGTTAGGAGATGCACATTCAGGATTACCATGTGTTCCTAGAGAACTGCCTTCAAATACTATTTAATCTTAAGAAAGTAAAAAACTTCTCTTATCTATCCTATCTAAATACAGTTTAAAGTCAAAGACAAAAGCTCAGAGCAATTATATGTTAGAGGCCCATCAGACAATCCTCATGAACCAGCAAAATAACTGAGGAAGAAAAACTACAGAACACTACACCATAAGAAAGAAAACCACGGAGAGAACAAATGCCTCTATTCACTGTGTGTGAATACAATCACTGTTTGTCATGGGAGCAAATAAAGTAAGAAATGAATGTTACCTCAAAATGTTTCAATACATTGTCTGAAAAAGAAATTATTTCTCACTGCTAATCCAAGTAAGATGAGTTGCTAAATTGTTAAATGTAGCTTCCTTGGACTGTAAAAGATACCTTATTCTAACCTAGATGTCCATCAGCAGACGAATGGATAAGGCAGCTGTGGTACATATACACTATGGAATATTACTCAGCCATTAAAAAGAATTCATTTGAATCAGTTCTAATGAGATGGATGAAACTGGAGCCCATTATACAGAGTGAAATAAGCCAGAAAGATAAAGACCAATACAGTATACTAACGCATATATATGGAATTTAGAAAGATGGTAACGATAACCCTATATGCAAAACAGAAAAAGAGACACAGATGTACAGAACAGACTTTTAGACTCTGTGGGAGAAGGCGAGGGTGGGATGTTCAGAGAGAACAGCATTGAAACAAGTATACTATCAAGGGTGAAACAGATCACCAGCCCAGGTTGGATGCATGAGACAAGTGCTCAGGGCTGGTGCACTGGGAAGACCCAGAGGGATAGGATGGGGAGGGAGGTGGGAGGGGGGACCGGGATGGGGAACACATGTAAATCCATGACTGATTCATGTCAATGTATGGCAAAAACCACTACAATAATGTAAAGTAATTAGTCTCCAACTAATAAAAATTAATGGAAAAAAAAATACTTTATTCTAGGCAGTATCCTATTGATTCTCAACTATTTTTCTACCCAACACATCAGAGAACTATCATAAGTTAAGAGTGAAAGTGTCAGTCACTCAGTCATGTCAGATTCTTTGTGACCCCATGGACGGTAGCCCAGCAGGCTTCTCTGTCCATGGGATTCTCCAGGCAAGAATACTGGAGTGGGTTACCATTCCCTTCTCCAGGGGATATTCCTGACCCAGGGATCAAACCTGAGTCTTCGGTATTGCAGTCAAGATTCTTCACAGTCTGAGTCACAGGGAATCCAACAGGGACTATTATATACTCTCATTAAAGTCTTTATCAAACACCTCTATACATTCTGTAGCCACCACCATCCACCATCCCTCTACTGCCTTCCCCTTCCTAGAAGATTGAGAATTGCAATTCTAACAATCAATCTATCAAATAATTTTACAGGAGTCAAAGTGTCTTTGCCATCTAATGAAGTCTCTTCAGTATATAAGTTCCATGAAGGCAGAAATTTAAAGTCTGCTGTGTTCCCTGTTGTGGCTCTATCAGCTGAATGATGCCTGACATCAATAACAACTGAAAAGGGACTTCCCTGCCGGCCTGGTGGTTAAGACTCCATGCTTCCACTGCAGAAAGGGCACAGGTTCAATCGGTGGTCAGGGAACTAAGATCCCACATGCTACATAGCGGTGGTTTATTCAGTAAGTCATATCTAACTCTTGTGACCCCATGGACTGTAGCCCACCAGGCTCTTCTGTCCATGGGATTTTCCAGGCAAGAATACTGGGGTGCATTGCTATTTCCTTTTCCAGGGGATCTTCCTGACCCAGGGACCAAACCCCAGTCTCCTGCATTGCATGAGGGTTTTTTACCACTGAGCCACCAGGGATTTCCATATAACACAGTACTGGCTCCTTGGCTACAGTAAAAAGATTTACCTTAATATTTTGTTTCCCAAGTCCCCATTGTCTCACCAACCTTACCTGCTAATCAGAAAGTAGGCAAAAGAGATTTCTATGCAGTTTCCCTATGAGATGACAGGTCTTCTTCACTGGCTTTCATTCTCTCTCTCTCTACCCCTCTCTCTCTGCCTCTCATTATTTTTCTCCTTTGAGCTCAGTGCCCCCGTGCTCCTCTTGGGAACACAGGCAGAATATGATCAGCTTTTAGCTGGGTTGTGGGGCCTTTTCTGGCACCAGTACTACAGATATCTTTTATTACAGGCTGAATTGTGTCCTCAAAACATTCATATCTTGAAGCCCTAACTTGCAGTACCTCAGAGTATGACTGTATTGAGAGAGAAAGCTTCAGAGAAGTGATTAAGCTAAATGATGTCAATAGGGATGGGCCCTATTATAACTGGTGTCCTTATAAAAAGAGAAAACTTGAACAGAACTTAGAGGGAAGACAATGTGAAGAAATAGGGAGAAGATGGCCATCTACAAGCCAAGGAGAGAGGCCAGCAAACCCCGCCTTCATGTTGATCCTGGACTTCTAGCCTCTTGAACTGAGGGGAAAATAAATTTCTGTTGTTTCAGCCATCCAGTCTGTGCTAGCTTGTGATGAAAGCCATTACAAACCAGTACAGCAGCATCTCCTTTCTTTTCTCCCCTTAATTAGCAAACTAAAGAAATATATGGAACATCTGCCATAAGCAAGATACTGTGCTGGACACAAAGAGAGCTGGAAAGAAGTACAGAATAAAGAGAAACGTAAGACACTGGGCTTCCCTGAGAGTTCAGAGGTTAAGAATCTGCCTGCCAATGCAGGGGACAAATTTGATCCCTGGTCCGGGAAGATCCCACATGCTTCGGGGCAACTAAGCTCATGCGCCACAACTACTGAGCCCCCACACCTAGAGCCTGTGCTCCGCAACAAGAGAAGCCACTGTAATGAGGAGTCCACACACCGCAACCAGAGAGTAGCCCCTGCTCACAGCAATGAAGACCCAGAGCAACCACAAAGTAAATTTTCAAAAAATAGTTTATATAACCAATTTGACAATTTAAAACATACCTCAACAACAGAATTCTTGTATTATTCCACCCAGATTTGGAATCTGTATACCTATTTATACTGCTTGAAGTTCTTAGTAATTATGTTATATAGTATCAAATTTCACTTTAAAGTAATTTTAATGGCTGCTTTCTCCTATCACTGGATGAACTTCACAATGTGCCACTGTTTACATTCCTTCTTAGTTATAAAGGATCCTACCAAAAAAACTTATCATGAATACTTTGGGGAAAGGGACAAAAGACATAAATGACAAAATAAACATTAAAAAAATAACCAACTTGTCAACATCTTTCCAACTTTACACAGTTATACTCTGCAGTCAAAAGGCATAGATTTTAATGCTACACGTGGAATACTTTGGAAAAAATCAACTGATTCACAAAGTGACAAAGGACTTTTTCGTGGTCCTGGAGATGTACAACTGCCTGAAATGGGAGGAATCATGCAAGCTTTTTAGTATGAGGAACTTAGCCTAAATTGTGTTACTAACACCTAGAAAATGACAGTAAAGACAAGCACCTGGAAGATGATTTAGAGCAAGCTCTGGCCACACTTGAGCCTGAAGATGTCGGTTCAAGATCTTCATTTTGCCTTCTTAATTCTTTCTCTCTGTTCATCTCTTCCTCTCTTTCTCTTGCTTCTGTAAAGATTATAAAAATTTTTTCAACAGACTTCAAAATTTATTATTTAAAATGTTGAAAACTAACAAAATTACAAAGACACAGGAGTGTTACCAGTAATAGCAAAAAACTATCACTCTAAATGCCCAACACTGAGAAAACGACTGAATTTTACTATATATCAACATAATAAAAAAATACAGACAACAAGAACAGTGACAGAAGGGAATTCCCTGTCATCCAGTGGTTAGGACTCAGTGCTTTCACTGCGCTGGCCCAGGTTTAATCCCTGGCTGGGGAACCAAGATCCTGCAAGCCAGGTGGAGTGGCCAAAAAATATGTATATATAGAAAATACACAAATCTGGGAAAATATTAACAGACATGCTAAGCAAAATTAGGATAGGAACCATGACTGCAGTATGTAAAAAGATGTGCCAAGGGACAAGAAAGTGTTCAAATATAAGATTTTGGGTAACCTCACTTTTTAATATTTTAAACTATAAACTCAGCACTTCCTTCCTTTCTGACCTGCCCAAACTGGATTTTTGGCCACAGACTTGACACTAAAATTATGAGAAAAACTGAATTACATTAAGTTTCCAGAGGTTTTTACCTTGGAAAGACAAAACAAATTTATCCATGGAAATCTAATCTTTCTCCTCTGATAATTTCATTCAACAACTGGGGGAACATAGGAAGGAAATTAATTATATGAATAAGGCTTGTTCTCGATTGCTACCATCTTCAATAACCTGAGATAATCTTTAACACTTTTAAAAAATTTTAATAGTGAAGAATAATACACCCAAAGTTAAGCAATATCAAAGGGCACTCACTGGAATGCTGCACTATTCAGGGTCTTTTGTTGCAGGATATAGAGGGTGAGTAACAAGGAAATAGGCAGCAAGCGTCAACAACTAGTCACTCATTTCAAACATGGAAGATAAAAAACTCTCCAGGAAGAGGTAAGGCATAGTCACATTAATTTTTCTGTGCTTTCCACTGGGCTGAGGTGGGTTAGGAGTTAACAGTTCTGCACGCTGATGCTGGGGAGGTTGAAAACACTAAGAGAAGGATAATGCCCAAATTTAAGAGTGAGCCTGCTGGGCTCCTACCTTCATCCTGCCTCCCCAGTAATTCCCTCTGTACCCTCCAGGGTGAGGGAGGGCAGGGGAGCTGAGAGAGGTTGGGAAGTGAGGCACGGGAGGCCACACTCGGACTGCAGGCTCAGGTTTTAAGGGCAGTTCTGACACTAATCAGGAATCCACACTAAGGCACACATCATTAGTCACCTATTAGCAGCTACTTCTCCCTTTTTCCTTGCAAAGAAAACCACAATTCTCCTGATGCTGGGCCCCTTCCTGTCCAGAAGGAGTAAAGTTTGATTTCAAGTAAACCATAGTGAACCTGCAAGGGCTGTTTTTGCAACTGATGTACCACACTAATACTGGCTAATAACACATGAGAGGAAGTCAGCTGGAGGTACATTTGAGAAAGGTTTTCTTACTCCTTAAGAGTTACACAAAAGCCTTTCAGCCTGTGGATGTGGTCATCTGTATGTTAACAAAATTTTGAGTCATGAGGACAGTGAACTTAGGATAAGACAACACTCTAAAGCTGGCAAAGCAGAAAAAAGGGGAAAAGTCTTTAAGTCCTTCATATCAGGATTCAGAAGATGGAAGAGTCCCATTTCAGAGCTCTTGTCATGGCATGATACTAAACTTTTCTTATTCAAGTCATTTTGTATTAGGTCTCCTATGACTTCTTTGGAATGAAAACAGCAACAGACTTTATTTTCTTGGCTCCAAAATCACTGCAGGCAGTGACTGCAGTCATGAAATTAAAGACACTTGCTCCTTGAATGAAAGCTATGACAAACCTAGACATCGTATTAAAAAGCAGAGACATCACTTTGCCAACAAAGGTCTGGATAGTGAAAGCAATGGTTTTTCCAGAAGCTATGCATGGATGTGAGAGTTGGACTACCAAGAAGGTTGAGCGTCAAAGAATTCATACTTTTGAGCTGTGGTCTTGAAGAAGACTCTTGAGAATCCCTTGTACTGCAAGGAGATCAAATCAGTTAATCCTAAAGGAAATCAACCCTGAATGTTCATTGGAAGGACTGATGCTGAAGTTGAAGTTCCAATACTTTGGCCACCTGATGTGAAGAGCTGACTCACTGGTAAAGACCTTGAGGCTGGCAAAGATTGAAGGCAGGACGAGAAGGGAAAAACAGAGAACAAGACGGTTGGATGGCATCACCAACTCCCTGGACATGAGCTTGAGCAAACTCCAGGAGATGGTGAAGGACAGAGAAGCCTGGTGTGCCGCAGTCCATGGGGTCGCAAAGAGTTGGACATGACTGAGTGATTGCAGCCATGAAATTAAGACACTTACTCCTTGGAAGGAAAATTATGACCAACCTAGACAGCATATTAAAAAGCAGAGACATTACTTTGCCAACAAAGGTCCATCTGGTCAAGGCTGCGGTTTTTCCAATGGTCATGTATGGATGTGAGAGTTGGACTGTGAAGAAAGCGGAGCACTGAAAAATTGATGCTTTTGAACTGTGGTGTTGGAGAAGACTCTTGAGAGTCCCCTGGACTTCAAGGAGATCCAACCAGTCCATCCTGAAGGAGATCAGTCCTGGGTGTTCACTGGACTGATGCTGAAGCTGAAACTCCAATACTTTGGCCACCTCATGCGAGGAGTTGACTCATTGGAGAAGACCCTGATCCTGGGAGGGATTGGGGGCAGGAGGAGAAAGGGATGACAGAGGATGAGATGGCTGGATGGCATCACTGACTTGATGGACATGAGTTTGAGTAAAGTCCGGGAGTTAGTGATGGACAGGGAGGCCGGGCGTGCTGCGATTCATGGGGTCACAAAGAGTTGGACACGACTGAGCGACTGAACTGAAGTGACTGAACGACAACAACAACCTTTATAACAATCCCTGAAGCAGAAACTTTTTTTACTTCAGCTTTAATGGGGTATAATTGACAAAACTGTAAGACAGGTAAAGTGTACAATGTGATGATTTGGTACAAATACACACTGAGAAAGAAATCTTCCCATGGAGTCAATGAACACAAACATCACCCCACATATTTATCCTGTGTTTCTTTTTTTGTAAGAACAATTAAGTTCTACTATCTTAGCAAATTTCAGCCATATCCAATATAGCTGAAGTAAATACTACTATCTTCACTTAATAGTTTAGGAATCCAAAGCAGAGAAGTAACACTACAGTCAGAGCAAAACAGTCAATTGAGACTCCACAATGTATCTTTCCTTGATGTGACCAGACCTTCTGAAGCCTGTAAAATTATCCAGTGAGTACCACCCACTTTATAAAGCAGTGAGCCTGCCTCTCTCCCCAAAGGGCCATAAAGTACAGCTCTTTATTTGCTTACCTGTCACCAGACTATTTGGAAACTATACCCACCCACGTATCTAACTAGAGTTCCTCCCCAGTGGATGAGTGCTCCAAACTACTTGCCCCATCCAGGTGAATTATCCAATTTTTTAATTTAGCTGTTCTAATTTTAATTATTTTTCAGCCATGCTGGGCAGCATGCATGACCTTAGTCCCCTGGCTAGGGATCAAACCTGTAACCCCTGCATTGGGAGCACTGAGTCTTAACCACTGGACCACAAAGGAAGTCTCTAACTTTTTAATTTAAAACTTAACTTTTTTAATTTTTACAATAGTAAAGATTTTCTACCCAGAGAGGTTCCTGTCATCACCTGCTGCTTCATTAAAATGAGAAGAAAAAAAAAAGGAAAGACATTTGTGAGAAAAAAAATATTTTTTTTATCTCACTGTCTACTAAGGACAAACCAAAATGAGACTAATTCAATAGACTGCAGTTCCCTGACTAAAGGGGTCATTTTTGTGTACTTTACCAAGAGTAGGACCAAGCACACATTCCTGTATGTACATACAGGAATCCAAGTGCTCTGTGAATACTGTAAAGATGCTCGGTATGTTCCATTAGCAGAAGTGAATTAACTTACTCCCCAACACCTCATTTTATTCTTTTAAGTATCTCAATTTATTGGTATCTCTCTATTATCAGGTAGCTAATAGTTTGGACAGCCATTCTGCAAAAGCACCCCAGCTGTACGCAATTCATCCAGGATAACAGCAAACTATCCAAAACTACCATGTCCCAAGTGGACTGATCCACACAAACTGCAGTTCACATGAATGTAATTTAGCAGCTGAAGAACCTCACCTTCATTATATCTTAAGCATTATAGGAAGAAATGAGTGTTAAAATAGCATGCAAAGGAAATAAAACTAATAGAAACAAGCTAGAATGATGTTTTAATCATATTCTTTTTTTCTAGTTGCTCAGTTGTGTCCAACTCTTTGTGACCCCATGAATTGTAGCAAACCAGGCTCCTCTGCCCAAGGGGATTCTCCAGGCAAGAATACTGGAATGGGTTGCAACTTCCCGTCCCAGGGATGGAACCTGGGTCTCCCCCATTGCAGACAGATTCTTCCCCATCTGGGCCACCAGGGAAGCCACTTGCTAAATGTTTCTGCCATTCTAAAATGATTCAGTAGGCTACCAATTTCATGAAAAATTATATTTAATTTAAAATGTTTAGTGCAAAAATGACTACAAATAAAAAAACAAGATCAGGATTATCTGACCACATTAGTTATAATTCTTTATTAACTATTTAGAGATGTAACTACTATATACAAAGTTCTGCATTAAGATACTATAAGTATAAATATGAAAAACAAGATTATCAAGACATGAACAATACTAAAATAAATTTATAATAAAGTATTATTTTAAAAATGTAGAGAACAGTTATGTCCAGAAGAGTTTTGAATATCTAGAAAAGGTAAAATATGAGGTGAGGCCTTAAAGGATAATGTAGGATTTAGCTAGGTAGGAAGACAATCTCAAGTTAAAAAAAAAAAAACTTTTTTTAAGCTTTTCTAATTTCTAAAACCTCTGGGACAATTATTCTTTCCAAGATAATTAAATCATCCATTGAAATCATCTTAAAATCCTATCTCAATATCTTCTCAAGGAATTTTTTTCCAGTCATGTAACAGAAGGTTAATAATCCACTGAAACCATGGCCACACTCAAAACAAGCATTTAAATAAAAGACATTTTCTTCCCCATCTATCTTCTCATAGTATATTAGTTCTAAAAGAGTCTATGTCTTTCACATGTCCAAAACCTACTAACAGCTTTCATAAACTTAAAAAATACTTCAAAAACAATTTATAACACTATTTTCTAACATTTTTGGTAACACATATTTTATTCAGGCTTTATAGTATAATTCATCCTTTCTATTAGAGCACTTAAAAACCAAAACTGCACATCTGCATACACAGTTAAATCTGCCATTAAAAGGAACCAAAAGTTCTTATTTTCCTCAACTCTGGTGTCAAAGTTCAAGAAGACTCCAGTATCTATCATTAGATAAATAAGGACCATATCAGAATTTTTTAACTTTTAAGAAAAGTAAGGCAAACTTTGGCTTCTTCTATTTAGATGCAGGGGTAGAAACAGGAGTCTAAGCCCGAGAATGTAACACAAAGTCAAGAAAGTTCAACCCATTTAATTCATCCACAAATAACAATAGGAAAACAAGGCCCTGAGATAATTTTTCAAAATTTTAGAGCTCGAATAACTCTTTATTGGAATTCCACTTAAGTGCTACATGAATACATATTTTACTAAGAAAAATGATAGGAATTAAAAGTGATATTTATAACATTACTGTTTAAAAAGTATTATGCCCAACATCTTAATCCCTTCAAGAAACCTGAAGGGAACTTATAATAAATAAGAGAGACCTTATCACTGTCAACAAACAGATTGGGAAAATTAAAAATCTGAAATTTAAAGATCCATCCAATGTTATTCATCTAGTAGAATGTGGGTCTAGCCCTTAAAGCTGGGTCCTCCAACTCCAAATTCCAAACTCTTTACAATTAATCATGCCATTTAAAAAAATTCTCCAGCGGCTTCCCTGGTGGTCCAGTGGTTAAGACTCTGAGCTCCCAATGCAGTGATGAAGGATTCAATTCCTGGTCAAGAAACTAACATCCTGCATGCCACTCAGTGTGGCCAAAAGAAACACACACACATTCTCCAAAGATGCAGGGTTTTTTTTTTTTTTTAAGGCAATACTGCAGTTTTAAATTCAATTCAGTCTGCACAAATAAATACTAAGAACCTATCTTACAAGGCATGGTAATGGGGACTATAAAACTTAGGTAGGGGAATAAGACAATCACTATTCAAAGCATTTGGTATCACACGCTGGAAAGCTAAACTGTGATAATATAAACGTTCACTGAAACATTCAAAGATGAAGTGTGTAATGCATTTGTACATATGCTACAGAGAACACGTCTCTACATATTGTTTGATGATACTAAATTATTTAATATTCTTAGGTGTAGTAATAGTATTTTGGTTAAGATTTTTCAAAATCCTTATCACTTAAAGACATACAAAAATATTTATGGGTGAAGTAATGTATCTAGGATTTTTGTCAAAGCAATCTGAGAGGAGAAGTAAATGGAAATAACACTGGCCATGAACTGTTACAATAGTTAGATCTGTGT
Organism: Cervus elaphus; assembly: GCF_910594005.1. Classification (NCBI taxonomy): domain Eukaryota; kingdom Metazoa; phylum Chordata; class Mammalia; order Artiodactyla; family Cervidae; genus Cervus; species Cervus elaphus. Next base: position 39,080,467 of record NC_057839.1, read on the forward strand.
GATAGGAATACGGGAGTTCATTCTTGTACTTCTGTATGTAACTGAAATTTCAGGTAATAGTTGAAGGTTTTTTTAAACAATACACATTATATGTAGATAGCTGTCTTTTTACCACACACACACACACAAATCAAAAACTATTATTCTTCCAAAGACCAAAAATCATGCTCACTTCTCAAATGTGAGATATTACTGCTATATAATTTGTATTTTAAAACAGTGATAAGCACTGGAGTAACATCCACTTAAATTCTTCCAGGAGTCCTATCTCTGGTTCCAAGTGCCTTCTGCTCTATCAGTTTACATCTATCCCTTCTCTAGTATAAGAATGATCTGAACCAGATCTAAAGAAAGCAGTAGAGGAGACAGTCACCTCCAAAGATCCTGAGGTGGTAGCTAGAATTGCCAACCACCTGCTATCAAACCAGCCAGTCTGGAAGTTAAGGCCTTCATTAAATGTCTGATACAACTCATGAATGCATTGATTCAACAGCGCCAGCCCCATTCACTGGATGGCTCAATTTTCTATACTTTCTGGGTCAACGATCAGTGGTATACACAACTTTGAGAGCCACCTCTAGCTCAGCCTTCCAAATACTGGTTCCACTGTAAGCAGGAAAGAAAAAAAATGAAATGAAAATCAGATAGAGGGTGAAGAAGAAAAGAAACCACTATTCTGATTCTTTTTTTTTTTTTATATATATTTATTTATTTGGCTGCATTAGGTCTTAGTTGTGGCTCCAGGGTGTAACTGCCCCGAAGCATGTCCAATCTTCCCAGACCAGGGACTGAACCTGCGTCCCTTGCATTGCAAGGTGGATCCCCCACCACTGGGTCACCAAGGAAGTCCCTATTCTGATTCTTATTAATTAACTTTGAATCCTTGTTTGCTCATAGCTCACACTTGTTACAGATTTTAGAACTCAGATCTTCTTATCCTATTTAGATACAACTTTTATCATATTTAAAAAATGAGACTGAAAAAAAAAAACTGCTTCCAAAGGAACCAACACATGTGAACTTTTAACAATTTTGAAATTTTTTTTCAGTCTTATAATTTTATAACTGGTAACACACCTGTGTAAATTGGATACAGTATCTACATAAATAAGAAAGCAAATAACTAAACTTCTTACCCAGTGTTTTCCGACTTCTTTCCACTGCTGTTCTTCGAGTTTGTTCAAACATTGCTTCCAAATCAAATGTGCGAGCTTTTTTACCTAAAACAGGAATAAGAAGCAGACTATGATTTTCTTGAACTAACTTGGCCAGTGTTCGGGTACTCAATACTTACTTACTGATGTATCAATAACCACTTAAAGTCTATCTAATTTATAGCACAGCTACCAAATAACCATAAAATATCAATGAAGAAAACATTTACTAACCAGGGAATTTTATTTTAAATATTTATTATTTATTTGGTTGCACTAGATCTTAGCTGTGGCACTCAGGATCTTTAGTTGCAACATGCAGGATCTAGTTCCCTGACCAGGGATCCAACCCATGCCCCCTGTATGGGAGCTCAGTCTTCGCCACTGGACCACCAGGGAAGTCCCAACTCCCCAGGGAAATTTAATTACAATCTCATCACTAAATAACATTAACCAGTCAACTTTCCCATCCTCCTGTAATTTATCTACTCACTCTTTGAAACTTCAGCATGGGTACGGTACTAGGCAGAATAGAGAATGTTCATATCGTAATTCCTTAAACCTGTGTATATATTACATTCACAGGGACTCTGCACATTAATTAAGGTTATAGACTCAAAAACTGAGAGATTATCCTGGCAAGCCCAGTCTAATCACAGAAGGTCTTACAAGAAAATGTAGAAAAGATGCAGAATAGATATGGCAGAAGTCAGAGAGACCTCAGACTTGAGAAGGATCTCAGTGCGTTTGCAGATGAAGGGGGCAGAAAGACAAGCAATGCAGGTATGAGAAAGAGGTAAGAGACTCCCACTTGAAAGCCAGTGAGCAAACAGGGGTCTCAATCCTAAAACCACCAGGAACCGCCATTCTGATGACCTGCATCTGCTTGGAAGCAATGCTGTATTTCATTTTACTAGTTTTTTTTTTTCAGTACTAATACCTACTCTGTGTTAGTTAGAATGTGGTAAAAATGCTTTTCTTACACACTACAGGTTGATATAAACGGAAACCACCTTTCTGAAGAGCATTATGACAACATATACCAAGAAGTTTTAAAAGCTATATATTCAATTTTTTGTTACTTTTTAATACCTATATATTTTATCAAAATAGTCCCTCCTGTAGAAATCTACCCTATGGAAGTATACAGAAAACTCCTTTTACAAAAGGAGATGAAAGAGTTATTTATAAAAATGTTTATTTCAGTGTTATTGATAAACATTAGAACCTATGGGAGAGAAACCTTAAAATGTTACAAGTTACAGCACTTCTATCTCCTAGTCAACCCAGCAGAAGACAGGCTTTGGAAGAGCATTTTTATAAAATGGGAAAATCCTCAAAATATTAAGAACTCAACAAATTCCATATAATTAATAAAACTGTACATACATACATACGATCTTAATGTTATTAACACACAACAGAAAAAAACTGGAAAGCAAACAAATTTTTATGCCTTGATTTTTAGCTCATGAGATTATGAATGATTTACTTTCTTCCTTCTCATTTATTGTGTTCTTTATATTAGGGAGAAAGCTATTAAAAAGAACTGAAAGAAAAATAAGTAACATAATACTACAGTACATAATACTGTGTACAAAGATAAGTATATAATACTACATTTCAAGAAAAGATGGGCACAATAAAGAACAGATATGGTATGGGCCTAACAGAAGCAGAAGATGTTAGAAGAGGTGGCAAGAATACGCAGAAAAACTATACAAAAAGGATCTTCACAACCCAGATAATCACAATGGTAAGATCACTCACCTAGACCCAGACATCCTGGAATGAGAAGTCAAGTGGGCCTTAGAAAGCATCACTATGAACAAAGCTAGAGGAGGTGATGGAATTCCAGTTGAGTTATTTCAAATCCTAAAAGATGATGCTGTTAAAGTGTTGTGCTCAATATGCTAGCAAATTTGGAAAACTCAGCAGTGGCCACAGGACTGAAAAAGGTCAGTTTTCTTTCCAATCCAAAGAAAGGCAAGGCCAAAGAATGCTCAAACTACCACACAATTGCACTCATCTCACATGCTAGTAAAGTCATGCTCAAAATTCTCCAAGCCAGGCTTCAACAGTATGTGAACCGAGAACTTCAAGATATTCAAGCTGGTTTTAGAAAAGGCAGAGGAACCAGAAATCAAATTGCCAACATCCGTTTGATCATCGAAAAAGCAAGAGAATTCCAGAAAAACATCTATTTCTGCTTTATTGACTATGCCAAAGCCTTTGACTATGTGGATCACACCAAACTGTGGAGAATTCTTCAAGAGATGGGAATACCAGACCACCTGACCTGCCTCCTGAGAAACCTGTATGCAGGTCAGGAAGCAACAGTTAGAACCGGACATGGAACGACAGACTGGTTCCAAATAGGAAAAGGCGTACATCAAGGCTGTATGTTGTTACCCTGCTTATGTAACTTATATGCAGAGTACATCATGAGAAACGCTGGGCTGGAGGAAGCATAAGCTGGAATCAAGATTGCTTGATTAAGATAATTGAGAAATTATCAATAAACTCAGCTATGCAGATGACACCACCCTTATGGTAGAAAGTGAAGAAGAACTAAAGAGCCTCCTGATGAAAGTGAAAGAGGAGAGTGAAAAATTTGGCTTAAAGCTCAACATTCAGAAAACTAAGATCATGGCATCTGGTCCCATCACTTCATGACAAAACAGATGGGGAAACAGTGAGAGACTTTATTTTGGGGGGCTCCAAAATCACTGCAGATGGTGACTGCAGCCACAAAATTAAAAGACACTTACACCTTGGAAGAAAAGTTATGACAAACCTAGACATTGTATTAAAAAGCAGAGATTACTTTGTCAACAAAGGTCCATCTAGTCAAAGCTATTTTCCAGTAGTCATGTATGGATGTGAGAGTTGGACTATAAAGAAAGCTGAGTGCCAAAGAATTGACGCTTTTGAACTGTGGAATTGGAGAAGACTCTTTAAGAGTCCCTTGGACTGCAAGGAGATCCAACCAGTCCATTCTAAGGGAAACCAGTCCTGAATATTCACTGGAAGGACTGATGCTGAAACTGAAACTCCAATACTTTGGCCACCTGATGTGAAAACTTACTCATTTGAAAAGACCTTGATGCTGGGAAAGATTGAAGGCAGGAAGAAAAGGTGATGACAGAGAATAAGATGGTTGGATGGCATCACCGACTCAATGGACATGAGTTTGTGTAAACTCCAGGAGTTGGTGATGGACAGGGAGGCCTGGCGTGCCACAGTCCATGGGGTCGCAGAGTCAGACACGACTGAGTGACTCAACTGAATCCTACAGAAGCATACAGCACTTTTGTAGACATGACCTCCTAGGAGATAATAAATATGTGGTTCAAGACATTACCCGAATAAATGAATGTATGAATGAACAAACAAGAGACACAAGTGAAGACTTTGGAATAGAAAAAAAGACTAACCTACAAGGACCCACTGTACAGCACAGGGAACTATATTCAACAGTTTGTAATAACCTATAAGGGAAAAGAATATCTATTAATATGTGTGTGTGTTTGTGTTTAAATGAATCACTGCGCTGTACACCGGAAATTAACATGACATTATAAATCAACTGTATTTCCCCTTAGCTCAATTGGTAAAGAATCTGCCTGCAATGAAGGAGACCGGGGTTCTATCCCTCGGTTGGGAAGATCCCCTGGAGAAGGAAATGGCAACCCACGCCTGTATTCTTGTCTGGAGAATCCCATGAACAGAGGAGCCTGGTGGCCTACAGCCCATCGGGTCGCAAGAGCCGGACAGGACTTAACGACTAAACCACCAATACTTCAACAAAATAACAAATTTAACTATTATAACATCACTTAATAGCCCACTTGATGCCAAAAGGGCCATCTTATTACAGACCACAATCAGTGGTTGGCTCTCAACCTCAGGACGCAGAGAAACAACTCTCTCCATTAACCAACACCTTCCACCGCGTAGGTCAGGCAACAATCTTTCTTTTTCTCTAACCGTCCCGTAAGTGTCACCTGGGCTGGTCCCAAGACACAGAGAGGAGTTAGAAAACAGATGGGGGAAGAGTGTGACTTGAAATTGCAAGATACACACACTAGAGTTAAAAGTATTAATAAATAAGACGAGGCACAGCGGAATGTCGGAACACAAGTGACAGCTCGAACACCCCTCCCAACATGCGACTCTTAAAACCTCTGCAAAAGGAGACCATGTCTAGGGCAGTCACTCACCGAACCCCGTGAAGCCCATGGTGACCGCCAGCTGCGGGTCTGGTCCCGATGCGTCTGAGCCTGTCATTTGAGAAAGAGAAAAGGGAAAAGGCCTTATCAGAGGGCGACCCCAGCGCCGCCCGCCCTGCCCGGCCCATCCTACAGGTGCTCGCCTCACTGAACCCACCATCGCTGGGCCCCGGGCGCTCCATGCTCGGCCACCCTCCAAGAAACCAGCAACAACCACAGCACACACAGCCGCCGAAGACTCCCGGCAAACCGGGCAGGAAGTATCGCCTTCAAGCGTCAGCGTCGCCGCCAAGGCCAAGAGAGACGCCTTGCGCGGACGGACAGAGGCCTCCATGGGCAGCGCCGCCCTAGCGGGCTGGCGATGTATAACCGCCACGGAGCCTGGCGTCCAATTAAACCCATCTGGGGATTCTATTCACTCTTTTTGCTTCCTAAAATGCATTTACCGACCAGGTGACACTTAATCCTCAGAATTCTAAGGATGGCTTCAAATTTCACATCACAGCTAACCTTTAATAAAGTTTTGGTATGCTGTCAGAGAAGAATATTCACAAGTGTCTATAAATGTTAAAATACTCCCTTTTCCAACTGTGTAACTGTGTGTGACGGACCTTTGTCAACAAAGTGATGTCTCTGCTTTTTATAAATACTTATATAAGTATATGTATACTTTAGATACTTCCACTAAACAACATATAACAACGGTCATATGAAAATCTAGCTATCTCTTATTTAGCCAAACATTTAAGGGATCTGCAAAAATGTAAAATAACACCATTCTTTCATTAATGGCTTAGTTTTACAAACTGACAATTTTTCATAAAATGTGTTCTTTACAGTAACAAGGATTAGACATTATTCTTCTAAATATTCTTCTAATTTTTATGTATTCGGCTGCACTGGGTCTTTTAGTTGTGGCATGTGGAATCTTTAGTGTGGCATGCAGGATGAACGCTTTTTGAGTTGGTGCAAACATAATTGCGATTCGGGACCATGAATTTGAAATCATTATAATTAGCCTCAGACACATCTTTATAATCAAAATAAGAACAATTACAATCTACACATTTTTGCCAATGAGAAATAAGTTCCTTTGTTGTTCAGTCGCTAAGTCTTGTCCAACTCTTTGCAAGCCTATGAACTGCAGGACGCCAGAATTCCCTGTCCTTTACCATCTCCTGGAGTTTGCTCGAACTCATGTCCATTGAGCTATCCAACCATCTTATCCCCTGTTGCCCCGTCTTCCTCCTGTTCTCAGTCTTTCCCATGACATCAACCGTGAAATTAAAAGACACTTGTTCCTTGGAAGAAAAGCTATGACATACTTAGACATCGTATTAAAAAGCAGAGACATCACTTTGCTGACAAAGGTCCGTCTAGTCAAAGCTATGGTTTTTACAGTAGTCATGTATGGATGTGAGAGTTGGACCATGAAGAAGGGTGAGCACCAAAGAATTCATGCTTTCAAACTGCGGTGTTGGAAAAGACTCTAGAAAGTCCCTTGGACTGCAAGGAGACCAAAACAGTCAATCCTAAAGGAAATCAACCCTGAATATTCATTGGAAGGACTGATGCTGAAGTTGAAGCTTCAATAATTTGGCCACCTGATGCAAAAAGCTGACTTACTGGGAAAGACCCATCAACACTGTTCGAAAGCCTCAGTTCTTCAGCGCTCAACTTTCTTTATGGTCCAACTCTCACATGCATACATGACTATTGGAAAAACCATAGCTTTGACTAGATGGACCTTTGTTGGCAAATTATTGCCTCTTTTTAATATGCTGTCTAGGTTTGGCATAGCTTTTCTTCCAAGGAGCAAGCATCTTTTAATTTCCTGGCTGCAGTCACCATCCAAAATTACTTTGGAGCCCAAGAAAATAAAGAATAAAGAAAATAAAGAAACAATGTTTCCATTGTTTCCCCATCTATTTACCATGAAGTGATGGGACCAGATGCCATGATCTTAAGTTTTTTTGAATATTGAGTTTTAAGTCAGCTTTTTCTCTTTCGCCTTCATCAAGAGGCTGTTTAGTTCCTCTTTGCCTTCTGCTATAAGAATAGTATCATCTGCATATCTGAGGTTATTGATACTTCTCCCAGCAATCCTGATTCCAGCTTGTGCTTCATCCAGCCCACAATATTTGGCATGATGTACTCTGCATAGAAGTTAAATAAGCAGGGTGACAATATATAGCTTTGACATACTCCTTTCCCAATTTGGAACCAGTCCATTGTTCCATGTTCAGTTCTGTTGCTTCCTGACCTGCACACAGGTTTCTCAGGAGGCAGGTAAGGTGGGCTGGTAATCTCATCACTTTGTGATCCATACAGTCAAAGGCTTTAGCATAGTCAATGCAGCAGAAGTAAGTGTTTTTCTGGAATTCCCTTGTTTTTTCTATGATCCAGCTGGATGTTAGCAGTTTGATCTTTGGTTCCTCTGCCTTTTCTAAATTCAGCTTTTACATCTAGAAGTTCTCAGTTCACATACTAGCTTCAAGCTAGTTGAAGCCTAGCTTGAAGGATTTTGAGCATTACTTTGCTAGCATGTGAAATGAGTGCAACTGTGTGGTACTTTGAACATCCTTTGGCATTGCCCTTCTTTGGGATTGGAATGAAAACTGACATTTTTCCGGTCCTGTGGCCACTGCTGAGTTTTCCAAATTTGCTGGTATATTGAGTGCAGCACTTTCACAGCATCATCTTTTAGGATTTGAAATGGCTCAGCTGGAATTCCATCACCTCCACAAGCTTTGTTCGTAGTGATGCTTCCTAAGGCCCACTTGAGTTCATATTCCAGGATGTCTGGCTCTAGGTGGGTGATCACACCATTGTGGTTATCCAGGTCATTAAGACCTTTTTAATATAGTTCTTCTGTGTATTCTTGCCACCTCTTCTTAATATCTTCTGCTTCTGTTAGGGCCATACAGGTTCTGTCCTTCATTGTGCCCATCTTTATTTGAAATGTTCCCTTGCTATCTGTAATTTTCTTGAAAACATCTCTAGTCTTTCCCATTCTGTTGTTTTCCTCTATTTCTTGGCATAGTTCAGTTATGAGGGCTTTTTTTTTTTTAATCTCTCCTTGCTATTCTTTGGCACTCTGCATTCAGATGGGTATATCTTTCCTTTTCTACCCTTCTACTTCAGTTAATACTATTCTATAGAAAACAAAGTGATACACTCAGGTTTTTTGCCTGAGTCCTTGCATGAGGACAGGAGAGTTTCCATCAGAACACGAAAGTTGTTTCAGTTTGATATTCCCAACACAGGTACAATGCCTGACTCAAATTAAGAATCCCACTGCTGTAGATGACATGTTGGGTGTCTGTGTGTTACTCGCCCCATCCTGTCAGACTCTTTGTGACCCCATGGACTGTAGCCAGTCAGGCTCCTCTGTGCCGTTGGATTCTCCAGGCAAGAATACTGGAGTGGGTTGCCATTTCCTTCCCCATAGGAATTTTCCCAACCCGTGGATCGAACCCAGGTTTCCTGCATCGCAGGCGGATGTTTTACCATCTGAGTTACTAGGAAAGCGTGTTGGGTGGCCTATTCTATACCAGTCCTACTGTGTGCTGGGGATGAAACAGTGAATAGAATCATCTGCTTCCCCTCTGCAATGAGAAATAAAGCAAGGCATCAGATCTCTGCACCCAGTGAAGATTTCGTAAACATAAATTTTCACGGTGACGTACCACAAAATTAACTGGTAGCGACACGGAACTAGAAAGCCTGATTTACACCTAAGCCCATTAGAAATGTAGAGAAATTTTGGTTTATGTGTAAACTTTTTCTAACGGTTACAAATTCCTATCGACTCCCAGAAGTTATTTGGTAGTGAAGTTGCTCTGTCGTGTCCGACTCTTTGCGACCCCATGGACTGTAGCCTACTAGGCTCCTCCGTCCACGGGATTTTCCAGGCAAGAGTACTGGAGTGGGTTGCCATTTCCTTCTCCAGGGGATCTTCCCAACCCAGGGATCGAACCCGCTTTGTCGGCAGACGCTTTTACAGTCTGAGCCACCAGGGAAGTCCGAAGTTACTTGGAGCACCGAACAAGTTGACACGAGACTCAAACAGGTGCTGTTGCGGGTTTCCGCTCCCCGAAGCTCGAGGCACCCCGATCCAAGCGCGCGCTGAACCCACCAGAACCCGAGCAAGTCTGCGCAGTACCCGCAGTAACCGGCTCCCACTCACCCGGCCCCTCCACCCCTCCTTCCTCTCCACCCCTACAGACCCCCATCCCCTCCCTCCCCTTCCCCAGCTTCCCCCCCACCCCCCTTTTCCCTTCCACCTCCTTCTCTCCCTTTCTCCAAGACAACACCGACTTCCCTCCTCCCGCTCCCCAAACAGCCACCTCCCTCTCACTTAGCTCCACCCCTAACGTCCACCCCTTCTAACAAGTTCCCCTTCCCAGCTGCCAAATGCAAGCTTCAAATTCCCCACCCGATGAACCGGAAGTGCGTCATGCACTGGCGCCGCGGCCCTCGTTTGGCGCGCGCGCTCTAAGCTTTGGGGCTGAGCTAGCGTCTTGGATTTTCTCTTATTTCTCCTTGCTTTTTGACTTTCTCCGGTCGCTCTTGTCTTCGGTTTTGGATATGCCGTCTTCTTTGCTGGGGTCGGCGATGCCGGCCTCCACGTCGGCCGCAGCCGTGCAGGAAGCTTTGGAAAATGCGGGGCGGCTCATCGACCGTCAGTTGCAAGAAGACCGCATGTACCCGGACCTTTCCGAGCTGCTCATGGTGTCTGCTCCAAGTGAGTGATCGTTGCCCAGTTGGTGACTGTTTCTCAGCCCAAAGGACTCTCATCTGACTCCATAAATAGGTCCCATCCCCAGGGCGAATGGGCGAAGACGTCCTGAAATTTAGGGCGCTCGTGTGGGTTGCCATTCCCTTCTCCAGGGGATCTTCCCAACCCGGGACTCAAACCCGGGGTCTCCCTCATTGCAGACAGACCCATTACCGTCTGAGCCACAAGAGAAGCCCTAAGGGGGGAGAAGAGCCCATTTTCAATTTTTTCCTTCTCTCACCCTTCATCACAGGCAATTGAGAGGTTGGGAACGAGGAGCAAGCCCCTATTTGAGGCAGAAACAGGCAAATATTTTAACCTTAAGGAGCTTCTCACTACCTCCAGGTGTTTATCGCTAAGCCCGAATGAGGAGGATCACCTGATCCAAGTTTCATCTTTGTTAATATCTCGCATCACGATTGGAGTAAAACCGAAGAGCAAACCAAGTTAATTTGGAAGTTTATGTTCGCTGAAAGAAATCCCTTCTTATATGTAGTGTTACTGTAATATGAAATTCTGAAGGGTATGAAAAAGAACTGCAAGCGGAATGAAGGAAGGGGACAGGGAAACAAGTGATGATGGGTGAACAGGGAGGGTAGGGCAGATGTGCCAATAAAAGACAGGTGTCTGTACAATATTCTGTTTAATGGTGTTAAATGAAGATCAGGCTCCTCAAGGCACATAGAATCACACAGGTTGCTAGAAAAGAAGTGACGCCTGTGTGAGGTGGAAATTGGAGAAAAGTAGAGGAGAGTAAATAAGCACAGGTTTTGGAAAGCATGAACCAAGATATTCTAAGCAGGATAATTCCCAGGTGGCTCAGTGGTGAGGAATCCACCTGCCAGTGCGGGAGGTGAGGGTTTGATCGCTGGGTTGGGCAGATCCTCTGGAGAAGGAAATAGCCCTCGCTACAGTGCTCTTGCTTGAGAAATCCCATGGACAGAGGAGCCTGGCCGGCTACAGTCAGTGGGATCACAAAGGAGACAGACCGGACTTGGCAACTAAACGACAATATTTGCAATGTAAACCTACAAGACAGCTCCTGCAGTTTAGTAAAATTCTTCAGAGAAGAGACAGGAACAAAGCAAAGAGTATTTGTTCCTGCCAGCTACTCACCAGTGGGCTTGTCTTGTAAGAACTGAGTGACCTGTTAGCAGCTCTCATTTTGAACAGCACCACTCCCTTTGACCTCCTTATTTCTGAAAGCAAACTGTGAAAACAGTCCATATCTCCTTGTCTTCTCTTCATATGTCACCCCAGTCCAACCTGTCCACCTTTACATACATCTACCTCTCTAACCAAATCTTTCCTTCTTCCATCCTATTCTTTACACCCTTGTTCCAGTTATACTGAATTTAACACATTTACTATAATAAGAGACCCCCTCTTAAATTTTTCATGTATTCGTCATCATTTCTAAATGTTCTTCTTTGCCTAATAAGCTGTTCTTCCAGGCTCCATTAAATATCACTTTCTCTCTGTAGGCTTTCACAATTCCATTCTTTGTTTTCCCACTGTCATTTAGCATGCACAGTATTCTACGTGTAATGTATGGCTGAGTCCCTTCAGTGTTCACCTGAAGCTATCACAACCTTGTTAATTGGCTACGCCCCAATTATAAAACGTTTTTGGTGTTCAAAAATAAAACTTTTTAAATTAAAAAATAATGAAGTGTCTCAAAAAATTATGTTTTAATATTAACTAGAATGTCTTCATTCTATTTGCTTCAAAAAACACGTTAGGGAAGAAGTGGATAGGACTGATACATATAAAACATGACTGGGCATACCACGGGTGATTTTTGAAGCTGGATATTTAATACATAGGAATTGACTGGATTTGTTCTCTAGTTGTATAAATTTCTAAATTTTTCATAAATTTGTTTTATATGTCACTTGCCCCCAACATCTTTGTATTTTAGGGAGGCAGAAAAGAGATGATCAGTCAGATCTAAAACACCTTGTTCAGGACTGGGAGGGAATAGACCACCCCACTCCTGCCCTTAGTGTCTGGGCTTTAGAGGAAGAGGAGAAGAGTTGCCAGTTGAGAGCACTTGATAGAGTAGTTTGATTCCTCCCCCCCCCCCCAATAAAATACTGCTTCTGTGGTATTACAGACATACCTCATTTTATTGCTGTTTGTTTTATTACACTTTGCAGACACGGGATTTTTGTTTTTGTATTTTTACAATTGGTTTGTGACAACTCTGCCTTATCAGATGATGGTTAGCATTTTTTAGTAATAGAGTGTTTTTTAAGTTAAGGTGTATACATTGTTTTTTTTTTTAAACAATACTGTTGCATGCTTTAGTATAGTGTAAACATAACTTACATGCACTGGAAAATCAAAAAATTTATGAGACTTGCCTTCTAGGGATGTTCATTTTATTGCAGTGGTCTGGAACCAAACCCACAACATCTCTGAAGTGTGCCTGTATTGGTGAAGGGGGTGGGGCTTCCCAGGTAGCTCAGTGGATAAAAAATCTGCCTGCAACGACAGGAGACTTGGGTTTGATTTCTTGGTTGGGAAGATCCCCTGGAGGAGGGCATGACAACCCACTCCAGTATTCTTGCAGGGAGAATCCCAGGGACAGAGGATCCTGGCACGTTACAGTCTGTGGGGTTACGGAGTTGGATGCAGCTGAGCCTGCATGCACGAGGGGATGGGGGAATGCATGATGGGAAAAGGCATGGGTTGTTTTTAAGTGGGAAAGGAAATGCTGTTTTTTCCCCAGTCAGTATTTTGTTTGTCCACTGTTGTTTTTATCTGTAAAGCAGTTTTATAATTTTTTTCCCATTTCAGATTAGTAAAATAATAGAAAAACACTATAAGTTATTGAACTAACCATTTCTTTTCTTACGGAGGTTGTTTTTATCTGTAAAGCAGTTTTATAATTTTTTTCCCATTTCAGATTAGTAAAATAATAGAAAAACACTATAAGTTATTGAACTAACCATTTCTTTTCTTACGGAGACAAGTCTTTGTTAAAGACTTCAGTGTTGAAACCAGTAATTGCACCCCGTCTCAACACTGGAATTCCTTCGGCCTCCTTTTTGTGAGATCAGAACTATTTTCTCTATATACCTTTAGAACCACCAGACACACAATTTTATTTTTGTAGCCTGCAGTACTTCTGCTTGCCCATTTGATGCCCAGTACATTATTATTTTAAATAAATGCTTTGTTTCTTTTTTTATTTTTTGTAGATAATCCCACTGTTTCTGGCATGTCAGATATGGATTATCCCCTGCAAGGACCTGGCTTGCTGTCCGTACCCAACCTTCCAGACATCAGTTCCATCAGAAGAGTTCCTCTCCCACCTGAGCTTGTTGAACAGTTTGGACGTATCCTATTCCTTTGTATTAACTATTTAAAATATTTAAAAATTAGTATTCTCATTATTACAGTTCTTGTTTTGTGTCTAATTAGTGTTTTGTGTACAAATTCATATAAGGATTTTATTTAAAATACTTTGAAGTACATGGGTAGTTTGCCATGTGCCTAGAAAATTTCATAATAAAATTGAATGTTGAAAATTGAGTCACATTTTAATTGTTAAGGGACATTGAGGAGAGTGAACTGTTTCCAATTAATTCTGCATTTTAAAATGACATATGGTAAGGTGATAGATATTAAGTAGGGTGGGGAAAGGAAGTTTTTACTACCATGCTTTTTCAGTTCAAAGGCCAATGGTTTCCCCCCTCCCCCTAATTTTAACATTTAAAACTGGGAAGTGGCTCTGAAAATATTTAAGCAAAGAATTCCAGGTATTTTCTTCTGAAAATACACCCCAAAAAGTTTTTGGTGTATTTTCACACTTACGGGTATCTTAGTTTATTAGTGATTGCATTTCCAAGGGTTACAATAAGAATCTACACCTAAGGGTATAAGAAACTGACAATGCTCTCTTCATAGACTGAAAAGTTAGAGGAGATTTCTTATCTTCTAAAAGTAAGATTTTATTTGCTTTTCTTAAAATGTAGCACACCCTATAAAAGGACTATAGAGTTATTTGCTAGGAAGCTTTTATAAAAATCAATCTGTAGCTGTCATGATAAAGACATCAAGATCCTATATAAAAAGTTTAAGACTTTCAAAAGTGTGTTAATCTCTTGAGGGTGAAAGGGTTTCATGCTTCAATATAATGTGACATAGAAAAGAAATGAAAAATTATGGAAATGTAAAAATAGAAAAATCTAGTAAAATCTAATTGATATTTTGCCTTTAGTTTTCATTGTCTCTCTGAGACTTTGTAAAATAGTGTTACTAAATATATAATACTTCTTATCTTTCACTCTTCTCTTGCTTAGTTTCTTAATATTCTTTAATCCTCTGTTAATACAAGAAATATTTCCTTTAATTAGAAAATGATTTTGTTTTCACAGGTGTTTGATTGTCATATAATTACATAAATCTTGGTCTATTTTTCGTTTTTATGAGGATTGTATATAGATTGTCACCTAGCTATGACTTTAGCTTAACAAGTGTTTTTTGTTTTTTATCACTCTCTCATACAGTTGGAAAAACTGGTCCAGTAAAACAGTTTTTATTGCCAGCTCAATATTACTCAGAATCAATAATTTTTTAAAGTTAGTAATGACAAAAACATTACATTTGTTATTTTGTGTATATTTTAAATGGTCAGGTAGCCTATTTAGAAATAATAAATTATAAGTATTTCTGTCATACACTATGGCTTTCATTAAACGCTTTGGAAATAAAGATGTTTCATTTGCTCTTCCTATTGAAGAATGAATAGGTCATGGTTTTTTGATTATGTGGTTTTATGTGATTTTAAACCAAAATCTTTTGAAACAAGCTTAAGGAAGACGGGTTGAAATCATTCTTCCTTACATCCACACCCCCGCAGACATGCAGTGTAACTGCATGATGGGCGTGTTCCCTCCCATCAGTAGAGCTTGGCTCACCATTGACAGTGACATATTCATGTGGAACTATGAAGATGGGTATGTATTTATGGCTGGTTTGCTTTAGCATGATTAGAATTTAAATTATCTTTATTGCAACTAGTCGTCTACTCACTAGAAGCTGCCTGGCTTATCTTTCATCCAAGTCAGTGCTTCTCACTATACATACTACCTGGGGATGGGGTTAAAATGTGGATTATGTTATGGTCATTCTGAGTAAGACCTAGGGATCTGCATTTGTAACAAACTCCCAGGTGATGCTGGGGATCTGGGTACCACTCTGAGTAGAAGTCTGTTTCCCAAACTGACCCTATAGTAAAGATAGTCTATCACTGATTCTTTGAGAGATGGTGTGACTTTTTTTTTTTTTTATTTGACATTTTGAAAGACCTGTTTTCTCTGCATATCTATGTGGAGTGGCAGGATGTTAGTTTATCTTAGCAGTTGTGTTGTTATTCTGTGGGCTTGACCTTGTGTAAATTAATGTATATAGAAGGGTCTGGGTGAAGGCCCAAGGCATTCTTGCTTAAATAAAGTTTATCGATGTGCTGCATTTTTTGCTTTTGTTTTTTTTGGCTGTGCTGGGTCTTCATAGCTTCAAGGGCCTTTTCTTTAGTTGCGGGGAATGGGGCCTTCTTTAGTTGCAGTATGTGGGCTTCTCTTGTTGCAGAGCACAGGCTTTGGTGCATGCAGCTGCAGTAGTTGGAGCACATGGGTTCAGCAGTTGCTACTCCCGGGCTCACAGCACAGGCTCAATCACTGTGGCGCATGGGCTTTGTTACTCCATGGCATGTGCGATCTTCCCAGATCAGGGATCGAACCTGTGTCTTCTACATTGGCTGATGGATTCTTTACCACTGAGCCACCAGGAAAGCCCTGATCTGACGGTTTTACTCTTGGCAATCTGGAAAAAATTTTTGTTTTCCATTTCTCCATCACATTATCTTTAGGTGAGGGACAAGATAACCAGAGGAAGTTCTGTATATATAGTTATTACTCTTGCTCGTAAGTAATTAATGTACTTGTTAGAAACACACATATAGTGTCATTGAGTCAAAACTGATACTGCTTGAGAACTTGCAAGTTAACTAATTTTGTTAGCTGGGGTTTTTTTTTTTTTCCTTTAATTTAAATTTTTCCTAGCTATTTTTATTGTTGAAATGGTATATGTCATAATAGCAGTGATATTATACTGTGATTATTCCTCATGTATCATGCACTTTGCCCCAGTTTGCTATATTGCACATATGTATTCATTTTTGCACTAAAGAATAGAACCTCTTTATTTAGGCATTGAGCTCTTCAAGAAAACCTGAAAAAAAATTACGAAATGTATAGATGTGAGAATAATTTAGTTAAAGTGGGTTTCTGTGTTAATGAAAATTTTTATATTTCCGTTGACATCTAACATACCCATTTAACAACTACATTGAGTTTATCACAGATCAGACACCATTGTGTGCTTGAACAGTATTGAGTAAGATAAGCGTAGTCCCTGCCCACATGGAAAGTCTGGTTCAGCCTTACTTTGTATTCTTCTGAGAGGGTCTTCTTGCCCTTGCCACAGCAGTAGATCGCTGTTACTGGAGACTTGCAAACCTGGGGAGGATATTTGGAGTGGAAACCAGCATTCCCCCTTTTCATGGTTTATGTGTAGCTTTAGGCAGACCTGTGTGCCTAAGTCTTGGAACTGAAACAGTTCTGTTTGATGGTTCTATAGTCTTTTTTGTATATGTATATATTCTATAGTTTTAAAGAGTATTATAAGATAAAAGCTTTTCTTTATGTGTAACATGTTTTTCTTCTAATATTGACAGAGGAGACCTTGCCTATTTTGATGGGCTTAGTGAGACTATTCTTGCTGTGGGGCTTGTGAAACCAAAACCTGGTAAGAATTAAAAATAGAAAGATGAAATTATGTTTGTATATCCTTGGATTCCAAATGTTTTAGGACTCTTGGAGATCATATTTTAGTTACTAAATTTCCTGTTGAAGTTTTGTTCTGAATTACTTCTAATTAGAAATATAAAAAGTGATTAGGAATATTTAACAGTTTACTCACTTTTCAGTATAATGAGTCTGCCTTCAAAATTGTTAAATTCTTGAATTTTATCTTACTTTTTGTTAGTCTTTCTTGATTTACCTGAAGTTTTTTGCATTATACATTTTTCAATAATTACTGAATATAATGTAAAAAACCATTTTTAGTCTGTGTGTTTTTTTAGTCCTGGTAGCCCATGGCCATGAGAACAGAGTACAGAATAAATCCTAAGAGAATTCACAAGCATTGTTTAACCTAAAACAAATTTCACCTTTAGTAGGCTAGGTGTTTTATCATGGCTACTGACAAGCAGAATTGATTGACTTAAATTTAATATACATCTCTTTAAAATACATCTCACTACAGAAGGAAATAATAGATGAGATTTACTTGTTTACAAGACCCTAGTAGGAATTTTTGCAGTGTAGTCATTTGAAATGTAGCCATTTTGAAATTATACTAATTGACATAAATGTATTTCCCTTACATAGAATTTTATAGTAGCCTTTACTGTGCTGTATGTTTCTGTATTTTGTTTCTTCATTGAAAAGCTTGTTCATATGAAAATCAACAGCTGTTCCTGCCCTCTATCGTAATAAATATTAATTGTCCATCTTAAATAGTTAAACTTTGTTCTCCTCAAATGTAATTTTCAATACAAAATTGAAATGGCATGGTCTTTGATACGACAACAAAGGTGTTATCTTTGGTAAGTTTTCATAAATTTCAAGCTCCTTTAAATCTAATTCTGAAATATTGGGTATATTTTGAAGTCATTAAGTAAAAAGTCTGTCCTTCAGCTTTATTGATGTGAATCTTGAAACACAAAATTGTGACCTTTGTCCCCCTTGGTATTCATCAGTGAAAGTAAAACCAAGTGATGGTAGAAGCTTTGTTATGTTTTCTGACATTTAACCCAAATGAATACATATAAAGAGATGTCCATTATCATAAAATATATTTGCTTATATTCTTATCAGTGACACACTAATTTTTTGATATTATAGTGTGGAGAGTGATAATTACACGTACCATTCCATACCACTCCAGACTTTTTAAATTTAAACTAGTTTAGCATGAATTAATTAACATTTTAATATTTTGTGCTTGGTTTAATGCCTTCTCTGAATCTGTGAATTTATCTGGCTGTAATACTGAAACTTATTTGATCTATAAACTCATTTCTGTGTCTATGAATTTGACTATTCCATGAACTTCATATGAGTGGAAATATGTAGTACTGTCTTTTTGTGACTGGCTTGTTTCACTTAGTATGATGTCCTCAAGGTTCATCACTATTGGAGCATATGTCAGAATTTCCTTTTTAAGGCCTAGTAATATTCCACTATATATACATACTACTTTGTTTATCCATTTATCAATTGACAGTCGCTTGAGTTATTTCCACCATTTGGGTTTTGTGAATGGTGCTATGAACATGAATATAGAAGTAGAAATTTTTAATTTTAATAAACCTAAACTGTTTTATAATGTAACCCTCATTTAAATATCATTAAATACTGTAGTGTTTGTTTCTAAGTTTTTTTTTTTAACTACTATTTGCTTATTTAAATGATCGCAGTAATGTTTTAGCACCAACATTAAATTAGGTTCACACTTCTCATACGCTAGTTAATCTATTGTGTTATTTTGTCATTGAGTTGTGTCCAATTCTTTGCTCATATTAAAGTAACAATATTCTGTTAATACTTAAATGTTGGGTATTTTCCAGAAAATAGTCCCTAACTCATGTTTACTTTATCTTAGGCATCTTTCAACCTCACGTACGACACCTCCTGGTTTTGGCAACCCCTGTGGATATAGTGATTCTTGGACTCAGCTATACTAATTTGCAAACAGGTATAGCAACTCACATGTGGTGGGGTTTTTTTTGATAAAAATATGTTGCCCAATTTAATATTATAATTGAAAATTAATTTTTTACAGTAAGTTAACTTTCTGAGCTATTTGCTCTTAGGAAAATAATACTTTCCTATAGATATAGTATTTTTCAGATTAGTAACTCCACAAAAAAATTATTTTGGATTATTTGCCATGTTAATGTACCTTTCTAAAATGTCCAATATAAAGGAAGGGTAATAGAAGAGAAATAGTTGCCACTAGTAATTTTTCAATAATGCCTTCAATTTCTTTTTTTTTTTAAGTGGCCATTTTAACATATGAAACACAGAAATATACATTATTCTTTCCCTTAAAGTAAGACGCTATCAATTAATTTATTGTAAAAACATTCAGTGGTTTCTTTTGCATTCTAGTAACATTTTAGGTAAAATAATGTTGAATTTCGGAGACTCCAATGAATGAATATTGGGAGAGTAAGAGATAAATAATTCGTGATTATTACTGCCATATCCCTAGGCTTTTTTTTTTTTTTGCAAAATTTAATACTTTGGTTTAGTTTTTTTGTTTGATGTTTTAGTATGTTTTCTATATATATGCTATATATTTTATATATGTTATATATACATACTGAAGATTCTATTTTAACATGAATTATAAAATTGTTTATGTCAGACTATAGTAATTTTAAAATGTACATTTTACATACATTTTTGAAATTTTTTAGCATATCATGAATTCAGTAAGAACATCAATCCTGAAGACAATACACTGATTGTGTTAAACTTTTAAAGAGTTCGTAAAGTGATTCCTGTATTCTTCCTTTAAAAAAAATAGGTTCTGGAGTTCTCAATGACAGCATGTGTGGTGGAATGCAATTGCTTCCAGATCCCTTATATTCTCTTCCTACTGATAATACTTACCTTTTAACAATAACTTCCACTGATAATGGCAGAATTTTCTTGGCTGGAAAGGATGGCTGTTTATATGAAGTAGCATATCAAGTAAGTCTGGCATTTATAAACATTTTTTTTTCCTCCCTCTTGATGGGGTATAGATTGATAAGCTTTTGTCTTTATTTTCTAATTATATAAGTACATTAATATATTCTTACGGAAGGTGGTCAAACATACAGTTTAAG
This sequence comes from Cervus elaphus, assembly GCF_910594005.1. Classification (NCBI taxonomy): domain Eukaryota; kingdom Metazoa; phylum Chordata; class Mammalia; order Artiodactyla; family Cervidae; genus Cervus; species Cervus elaphus. The sequence continues at coordinate 39,100,603 of NC_057839.1, forward strand.
TTGTAGCCCTTCATGGCTACACTATACCTATTAAACCCAGTCCTCTCTCCAGAGGTAACAGCCATTATCAGTTCTTTACATGTTTTTGTAGAACATGATACATAACATCTTTGAGTACTGGAGTGGGTTGCCATTGTCTTCTCCGTTTGATTACCTATAAATATGTTTTAAAATATCTATATGTATGTATTTGTGTGTGTGTATACACATATACAAACATATAGTGTACTTCTGTGTATGTTTTTCCTTGGATTATTGCTTATGTTTTGTTTCATAATTGACTTTTTTTTTTCCTTTGTTGTTTTTTTGCCAAGTCACATGGTTTTGTGGGATCTTAGTTCCCCAGTCAGGGATTGAAACCAACCCCATCAGTGAAAGTTCATGAGTTCTAACTACTGCCCCGCCAGGGAATTCCCCATAATTGGCTTTTTTCATTTAATTTTGTCTTGAAAGTTTTTCCTTGTCAGTATCTGGTAGATAGATAGTTGTTACGCTTTGTGTTGATGCATGATTGTCCATAAAATGAATGTACATGATTTATTTAACAGCTCTTTTCTTGAAGGACTTCTAGGTTTTTATTACATGTTTCACAAATAATGATATAATAAGTGTTCTTCTGCAAGCCTCCTTGTACACATGTGTGGATATTTTCTAGTGTGGAGACTTTGAATTCTAATAGTTGTGTTGTCAGGTATATGTATTTCAACTTTTATGTTTTCCTTGTTCCCTATTACGAATTGTAGACTCTGAGCAGCATCTGTGATTGTATCCCTTTCCCCTCTCTCCTCACTCTTAACACTGGGATTTTCAAACTTACTCACTTTGATCTATCAGAAGAAAATTATTTGTTTTTTTATTACTAGCTGGGTTGAGCATCTTTTCATGTGTTTTGGGTCATTTGTGTTCTCTCTACTCTGAAATGTCTTTGTTCCAGTTGCTTCTTTTTTTCCCCTTTATATTGTTGCCTTTTTCATAAGTTAAAGGGTAGGAAACTGAGAAGATAAATGGTCTCATAGTCATCAGTCAGTCAGTTCAGTCGCTCAGTTGTGTCCGACTCTTTGCGACCTCGTGAATGGCAGCACGCCAGGCCTCCCTGTCTGTCCCCAACTCCTGGAGTCCACTCAAACCCATGTCTATCAAGTTAGTGATGCCATCCAGCCATCTCATCCTCCATAGTCCCCTTCTCCTCCTGCCCTCAATCCTTCTCAGCATTAGGGTCTTTTCCAGTGAGTCAACTGTTCCCATGAGGTGGCCAAAGTTGTCCTACAACTAATTAATGGCAGAGATAGGATTAGAACTGAGGTTAGTTTTTTATGTTACGTTGTATCTCTTCCTTACCCAGTTTCTCTTGGTTTTGTTCGCTATTCAAAAAGGTTCTGTTATAGATTTAAGTATGGCAGAACTCGATGATTGAGGGGCAGACTGTAGATTATGATGGGGGTGGCTACTATTTTTTAAATGTCCATTTAGCAGTAGTGGGAAGAGATAAAAATACCTCTATCTTATGTACTTTTGACACTTACAAACTATGGCTATTATTTCCTTGCTTGCTTTCAAATAGACATTTTTAAGATAAAGTGAATTCACTAACATAGCAGTGTTGAGGTTGCTGGAATAGACATAGCTGGTTTAATTGAGAGCAGTGATTTTAGTCAAATACATTTTTAAATTTTTAATTACAGGACTAAGCTCAGTACTTGCTTTGAGTAGTATGTCTTTATTTGCAGTTATTGGTATTTCACTAAGATTTGAGAATGCTTGTAAACATGAGTATATAGTAGTTGCTGTGATGGGGGTACCTACCTACATTTACAAGTCTTCTTTCATTTTTTTAAGGCAGAAGCAGGTTGGTTTAGCCAGAGATGTAGGAAAATAAACCACTCAAAGAGCCCACTTTCTTTCCTTGTTCCTTCATTACTACAGTTCACATTCTCAGAAGATGGTAAGTAGAAAATAAATCCAGCAAACAAAAAATTTTAACAAATTATTGACTTAACATTTTCTTAAATTCTCATTCTTAATTGAAAAAAATTTGTTGTATATTTTTATGGTCTTTTAAAGGGAGAAGGGATGATAAAACAGAGACAGCATGAGTTTTAGTACTAAATTCCTGTAAATGTAGCACCTTAGAACATGTGTCTGCTGCAACTATGTGTACTTAAACCAACCATGTCTGTATGTGAGAGAGTTAGACATTCAGACATTTAATACATGTTTAGCCCCCTCTAAAAGAAATTCCCAGCATAAAATGAATATATCTGAGTTTTTAATGAGAGATATAGTCAGGTAAAGTAATTTTTAAATGCTTCAGTAAGGTAAGATAAAAGCACCTAAAAATGTTAATATGACTGAATTTTTAAATTATTTATTTTAAACAATGATATATTAGAAGTTTCTTGAAGGAATAGACCAGGTAGAACTATTTTGCATGTGTTTAGCATATAGTAAATTAATGTTCATTAAATGTTTGTTAAAGGAAGGAATAATTTGAAACTTGGTTTTGATTTGGCTTGAAAAATTAATTTAGAAGACAGAAAAACTTATTTATGATGCTATTAGCCCAGTCACAGTATTTGATATTTGCCTTTTTTTTTTCACATGATGTCTGCCCTAAATGCTTCGTGGCTTTGTTCTGGTGCAACTCTCCGAAGATTTATCTATAAAACAGCAGTTTTAATTTGTTGTAAGCAGCTACTGTGTTTGATTTGATAATCACTGGGATTTTTCTTTTGTTTTATTTTAGATCCTATTGTTCAAATTGCAGTTGATAATTCAAGAAATATTTTATATACACGATCTGAGAAAGGAGTAATACAGGTAAGTATTAATATTTTGCCACCATATAAAAGTGGAAGAACATCCCTGTTTTTAAGAAAGAAGACCTAGTCACTCTTGGCTTTTCTTATGAAGTGTGTGCTTTAAAAAAAAAAAAAAATTCCCAAGGTACTTCTTAGGGCCCTAAATTTCTGAATGTTTTCCTACCTATATGAACTAGCTGAATTAAAGAATCCCTAAGAAAGAAAGTTTATTTAAAAGAACATTTGTAAAATGTATACAGTTTATAATCATGTCTTAAGTGGGTATAATTTTTTATTCACAGGTGTATGATTTGGGCCATGATGGACAAGGAATGAACAGAGTTGCCTCAGTGTCACAGAATTCTATTGTCTCTGCTGCTGGTAATATTGCTAGGTAATATGTAACTTATTGTCAGACATTTCATTTGCAGGCATAATTATATTAGTTATATGCAGTATACTAAAACTACTCCCTCTTCAAAATATCTCTAGAAGGTAAGGAATGTTGGAGGAAATGACATTCTATTTTATGTTGGAAACAGTTCTTAAAGATGCTTCCTTTTGTTCTTAAGTTGGATGGTTTGAAACATGAGGCAGACTGGTTTTTCAGTGAAAAGGACACCTTGACCTGTGTTTTTCCTTGGAGTTTAAAATTATGCTCCAAAAGGTCTGTGCAGGTATTACAGGTATTATGACTAGGAAACCAGAAATCTCAAAGTATGTCCCTGTTTGTAAGTACTCCACCCTTTAACACATCTACATAGTAGTTTCATTGGTCTGATAAGTGACACAAGTACCATTTGGGAACACAGAATTTCAGAATTGTATTATTCTCACTGTCTACTTAGGGAAATTGAAACTAAGAGCTATTACAATTTGCCTGAGGTCTAAACTCCTAAATAAGTGCTGAGACCCATCCTAAAAGCCAAGTCTTCAGACACTGTACACTGCTGTTTGCATATGTTACAACTGACTTGGCTGCAGAAGTTTTCTTCACATAACACCTCACTTTTCAGATTCTGTTGTCTGTGTGTCTGGGTCACTGCTGTGGTCAGATATCCTAGTGATAGCATGTTTTCTTTGCTCTTCAATGACCAAGAAATTCTTTAGGCAGACAATTTAAAAGGAAGAGTTTTCTTTTTTTTCTCCTGGTTTTTTTTTGGGGAGAGTTTTTCAAATCCACAGAAAAATGAAAAAAATAGCAAGATAAACACTGATATACCCTTTATCTAAATTTACCAGCTGTTAACATTTTGCTTCATTTGCTCACTGTTTTGACCTATATGGGGGCTTCCAGGTAGCACTAGTAGTAAAGAACCCACCTGCCAATGCAGGAGATGTAGGAGATGCGGGTGTGATCCTTGGGTGGGGAAGATCCCCTGGAGGAGGAAATGGCAACCCACTCTAGTATTCTTGCCTGGAGAGTCCCATGGGCAGAGGAACCTGGTGGACTACGGTCCATGGGGTTGCCAAGAGTCATGTAGGACTGAGCATGTGCACACACGACACACATAAACACACACATACACATGACCTATATGAAAGTAAGTTGCAGACATGACTTTCATCCTTAAGTCCTTCACTTTCCATATCCTAAGCTCTTATATACTGTATTATCATTACCACATCTAAAAAAATGAACAGTTTTATGTTCTAATTGTATAGTCCATATTAAAATTATTGTCTCCCACATCTTTCATAGCTATTTTTCTTTACATTTTTCTCCACATTCAGTCATAGCTCATGAGCTACACTCGTCATTAGTTTGTCTCTTTAATATAAAACAGAAGTCCAATTGCCCTTTTCAAATGTTAACATTTAGGAGGGAGGGACAGGAAAGTTATTAGTAGCATATCCCAGTTTCTGAATTTGTCTTATTTTCCCTATTTATAGATTCAGGGTAATACTATTTTAACTAGTATTACATAGATGATGTGAACTTCATAGAGCATTACATTGAGGTACATAATACCAGTTTTGGTTTTTTTTTCCAATTTTCCTATTGATTGATTAACACTTGATTAAGATTGTATTCACCAGAGCTCTCCATTATAAAGATTCACTTGTTCCCCTTCTTAATATTTGCAATGATATTTTAATGCTCTAAGAACAACTTGTTGTTGAACCATTTACCCAGTGGACTTAGCCTTCTCTTATAGTCTTTGAAAAAAGGATTATTCTTAACATTGTTAGTATGAAAAACACAGAATCGAGGGTTTTTGTTAGTTCTTGCTGCTGTTGGATTGCTTTCTAAAAACTACTCTTAAAATATTTTAGCATACTTAAACATGTAAGAATCCTGGTGGAATGTGTTCCTGGTAATTTAATAGATAAATTTAAAAAATAAAGTTCAGCTTTTCTTTCTTCTAGGACCATAGATCGTTCTGTTTTTAAACCAATTGTTCAAATAGCAGTGATTGAAAACTCTGAATCACTAGACTGTCAGTTACTGGCGGTCACACATGCAGGTATGTTGTTTTATTTATTTGTGTGCTATTACTGTGATAACTTTATAATCTTCAGGTTTGGAAATGTATGACTGCAAATGAGTTTCTATTTCTGTATCAGTTTTGTCAAGCTATATTAATAATTCATAAAATGAAGGCTTTTGAAAAATCAAAAGATTCTTCAGGCTCTGTCTCCTGATTTTATGGATGTAAAACCAGGCCTGAAAGGTAAAGTGGCTATTATTTAGTGGCAGAGTCTGGTCTTAAAGTTGTAGACTCTTTCTGGTGAAATGTGTTGATTTATCTCCCAGTTCCAAGTGGTGTTGCCTTAGAAACCACTCCAGCTAGGAGAGTGCGTGGGGACTTCAGATCAGTCAGGAGAGTGAGATGTGACTTGAACAGAATTCTCTGTTTTTCTCTGGAGTTTCAGTACCATGTGTGCCTTGTGTCTTTTATTTCCTGTTAATGACGGATAATTTTATTCCATGATCAGGTGTAAGGCTGTATTTCAGCACTTGTCCGTTCAGACAGCCATTGGCACGACCTAATACATTGACACTGGTCCACGTCCGCCTTCCTCCTGGATTCTCTGCATCTTCAACTGTGGAAAAGCCTTCAAAAGTACATAAAGCTCTTTATAGTAAAGGTAAATTCTGAAACTGTCAGATGGAATATTAGATGCTTAAAGTTTTTAAAATTAGATTGCCTTGTGAGGCATTTGAAAATAACAAGGAAACTTCCAATAAAATTCAGAAAATTTTGAATTTTTGTATCCAGTTTATTTTTTTAATTAGCTTTTATTTCAAATTTTTTAAATGTCAATTTTTTTCATTGACATATGTCATTCATATATATATATAAATACTGTAGTTTTTAATATTTAAGTGCTTTTTAAGTTGTTTTGAACTTAAAAAGTACTTGTATATGAACTCACTGGTCAAAATCGGTGTTACATCCATTGTAACAGACTTTGAACTTTGTTTTTTCAGGATGGTTAGGAAAACTCGAATGACTTTTCTGATACCATTTGTCCATGTATTCATGGATATGGAGAATTTTCCATCCAGGAATATGAAATTTTGATGATGAACTCTTGGATTCATAATTAACTTTAAAAACTGAGATTCTAATTAAACATCAAAACTAGAAAAACCTGTGTGTGCTTTTCTCCAATGTGAGAAAGCATTTGTTAATTTATTTTGATTTTCTAATAATTTTAAAGCGTTTTCTGTACTTACTCTACTATGTCTTCTAATATTTTATTTTTCAACACCCAAATGAAACTTGCCTTTACAAATGGAATTTTTTCAAGTACATTGTAACATGCAGCTTCACAGCATATAATTGAGATACAATTTTTACATACCATAAAATTTATCCTTTTAAATTGTACATTCTGGTAGTGTTTAGATTATTCACAGAGTTGTATAACCATCACTATTATCTAATTTCAGAATGTTTTCATCACTCCTAATGTTTCATCATTAGCAGTCACTCTGCTGCTAATGGGTGAAGAGTTCCTAATAAGAAGTCCTTTTGCCATCCTTATGCCAATATCCCACTGTGATTACTATTGCTTTGTCATAAGTTTTAAAATTCCCATTTCAACATTTTTTTTTCAAGATTCTTTTGACTATTCTAGAACTCTTTGTCATATAAATTTTAGAATCAGTCTGTCAATTCTGCAACTAAAAAAAAGCAGATGGGATTTTGATTGTTGAAAATATACATCGATTTGGGGGGTATTCCCATCTTATAAATATTGCCTTCAAATCCATAAATGTGGGATATCTTTCTATTATATTCAGTTATGTGCATGATACAATCAAATTTCAGTTTTTCAAACCTTATACACTAATTTTAAGAAAACATTTTCTTGCTACTTGACATATACTATTCTCAATTTCTTACAAGCTAGTTACATAGCTTAATAATTAATTAGGATCCCATCACCTATAGTCAGCCAATGGACTCAAGGTTAATATCACTAAACTCAGAATGAAGTGAGCAAATTAGTGGGAGGAATTGGAACTGAGCTTAGGAAAGCATATTTCAAAACCAAACTATAATGTCAGCTAATATTGCTTAGGTAATTCTTCATAGTATATTTATCTCTGCCATTCCACTAGTAACTTCATCATTTTTTATTCATGGAGTATTTGAATTAACCAGTACATGAACTCTATTTCAATGAATATTACATACCATTGATTGTAAGTCAACAATTTTTTATGTACTAAATACTTTCTTTAAATGTAATAATTAAATTAATAAGTTCATTGTAAACATATACTAACTTTAGAAATGTACAAATAATTTGTATTTATCTGAAAGAAATAACATTTACAGTCTAGAACATTTAATGATACTACCCTAGCACTGATTATATGTCATTTTAGAGGATTTATTTTTTATTTTGCAACTTGTTTACTTATAAAGATTAATATGTATATTTATGTATCCATACTAATGTTACAAACATTATTACGATTATTATGGAGGTGTATTTGACATCCTATAATGAGATTTTTATGTATTAAACTTTTAGGTATTCTGCTGATGGCAGCGTCAGAAAATGAAGATAATGATATTTTGTGGTGTGTTAACCATGATACATTTCCTTTCCAAAAGCCAATGATGGAAACTCAGGTGAGTTATCTTGAGAGATTTTAAATAATTTATTACATAATTTTAAGTGAAAAACAAAACTAGGAGAAGCTTTATCTTTTGACTTATTACTGTTTGCTTCTAATAATCTTATGTGATTAGCAGTCTTACTGAAAAGAAGTATATACTGTTTGTTCTTTGTTTTTCCTCTCTAAGATAAGAAGTCATTATGGTACTCAGTAAAAAAATCTTTAAAGAAAACATTGGAACCCGTTTAGAATATTTTCATAAGGTACCTGAAAATACTTAGATCATTCTGAAATTATCTTTGTCCCATTTGAATATGTTATATTTTTAGTTACTATGAGGCCATCTATTTTAGTTATGACTTAGAATTTTATTCTTATGATCTCTTTAATTTGTAGTTCTGTCTAAATATTTAACTTTTTTCTTTTAATTATAGAAAATTTCAAACATATGCAAAAATAGAATGGTAAACTGAACCCCACATTAAGGAGTTACCCTTCACTCCATCTTGTTTGATCCCTTTGTCCTGCATATACAAATGTATATACACAAACACATAATTGTGTTTTAAAAGTAAATATTAGCACATACTCCATGAAGTCAATGGAGAGGTCCTGGGAGAAAGATGTGGCCCCCACCTATCCCGGCCCAGCACCACACCTGGGCCACTCATCCCAGCCCTGAAGGTGCTGAGAAGAGGCCAGAGATGCTCCGTCCTCTAGTGTCCCCTGTTCCACTTCCATCTGTCCTCCTAGATGCACTAGCATAGCTCCTGTTACCTGCACCTGGAGGCTATTGATCAAAGCAGATCAACCAACCCCCACTAGGGTCTGAATGTCTGAGAGTCTCTTTGGAGCCATCTCTTTAAAGGCATTTTGGCTCTAATTGTCCCTGGCTGCTTTTGGTCATTCTCAAACTGAATCCTCTTGTCAGGCAAAGTGGGAAAAGGTATGTGTAGATGGGTAGAGAAAGACCCCAATCCTAGGAAGGGGGAACATGGTTTGAATGGGCTCTTCCAAGTTTCTGACGTGGCCTAAGCAACTGGGGTAGAGGCAGGTAGGTATAGAGACAAGGAGCACCTTTCTCAAAATCTTTTCTTTATCCTTCAGGGTTTACTGAGCACATACTGTATGCCTCATTCTGTGATAGACTATAAGGATTTAGAACTCGAGAAGATATAAACCCTGTCTTGATGGGAGCACAGTGTTAGGGGGTGCAGGTTTGAAATCTGGCTCCATTTTCTCAGGGCAGTGACTCAAAGGACTTAATATGTCTCTGGCCCTCAATTTCCTCATCTATAGTAGTTTTAATATTAATAGTACCTACCTGTATGGGGTGAAAGTGGGATTAAATGAGTTCATGTGTTCAGAGTGCTCAAAATACTACCTGGCACATAGGAAGTACTTGATAAATGTTAGCTATTATTTGTTTTTGTTTTTAAAGTAGGTACTATGCATCATATCACTTCATCTGTATACTTGAGTTCTCAAAAATGTGGACTTAAAAAACAAATGTAAATCCAGCTCATGAACATTAATAATCAAATTGTAGTCTCCCCAAGACACTTATAAAAGACATTAGGACAATGGGAAAAATTCTGTATTGACTGGGCATTAGATTGTATTAGAGAAATGTTAATATTCTTACATGTTAGAATAGTTTTATGGTTATGTAAGAGGACATCCTTATTTTTAAGAGATGCATGCAAATATATTAACATTTAATGGTGACATGGTATTCATAACTTTCAAATAGTTCAGTAATTCAAAAAATATAAGAAGAAAAAAGAAAGCAAATATGGCAAAATGCTATCAATTGTTGAATCTGGGTATCAGGCATACATGGACATACAGTGTACTTTCAACATTTTATTGATGCTTTAAATTTTTTATAATATTTTAGAAGACCAGGATACTTTTTTTAAAAGAATATCTTAGTTTAGAAAGCAAATATAACTTCAGAAGAGAGCAAAACTATGTGTTAGGAAATTTGAGCACTGAACCTACCAGTGTAGATCAGTTCACTCTGGAAAGAAGGTAGAAGGTATGTAGTCTTTGGTTATTGAAAAAATTGTAGTTATAGTATATAATATATATAGTTTATCTTAAGAAAAATTTGCCTTTTTCTTCTAGTATGAAAACATTATTTACTGTCATAGAAGATGCTCAATCAAAATAATAAGTATTAAAAAATTAAATACTGACTTTTAAGAATATTCACCCTAATGTATTATTAATTTATTAAATCCTACATTTATTCAAAGATTGTATCCTTTTTAGAAGATTTTGCTTTATGTAACTTTTATTGTATGTAGACAAAAATTTATTTCTTCTACATAGATGACTACTCGTGTTGATGGTCATTCCTGGGCTCTTTCTGCAATAGATGAGTTGAAAGTAGATAAGATTATCACACCCTTGAATAAGGATCATATTCCAATAACTGACTCACCAGTTGTCGTACAACAGCACATGTTGCCTCCCAAGAAGTTTGTTCTCCTCTCAGCACAGGTACGTGCATATCCTGTTAAGGTAGAGACGAAAAGAAGCCGTATTTAATGTTTTTGTCAAAGTATTCTGCAATAGTTGCTTAGTAGAGTCATTTACTTAAGCACTTAGGAATGTTTACTCTTAAAATATTCTCAAGGAATAGTTATAAATTCCAAAAATGCAACAAAAAGAACTCACTCTTTACAAAATAGTATACAACATATTTTAGTATTTATTTTTTGAGTAGTAATGCATTGACAGAATTCCAGTGGTAAACCGACGGGTATACACAATAAAATCTCCCTTCTGGTTTGGGTCCCCTCCTTGCAGACTCCCATGTCATCAGAATTTGTATCTTTCCAGAGATACATTATAAATATACAAATAATACAAATATATTTATAAACAAATAATAGCATGTGTGCTGCTTTTTATGTTTCAAAGATATATTTTAGACATCTTTCCATATTGATATTAGGACTTTCTCATTCTGTTTTATATTTGAAAGGCATTCCCTTTTATGGATGTACCATTTTTAACTAGGTCCCTATTAATGGATCATCTTTTGCTGTTAAAAACAATGCTACAAACTTGTGCTTGTATAATTTCACATGTGTGAGTAGAGCTATAGAATTGCATCTTCTGGATTAGAAAGTATGTGTATTTATCAATTTGATAGATGTTTCTGGTTCCCCTGTATACACACAGTTACCATCAGTGACTGCTGAGTCTGTTTCCTTACATCCTCTGCAAGTACAGTAGCCCATCTTCTTAAGAGTGAGGTTGACGGTCTTCTCTAGTGTTTATTTTTCTGTGAATTGTCTGCTCCGATTCTATACCTGCTTCTCTATTGAGTTTGTCTTTTCGATTTATAGAAACTCTATATATTTAAGGGAACTTTTTGTGAATTAGGCTCAAACATTTTTTCTGGTTTGTCATTTGATTTTCTTTATTGAGTTTTTTTTTTTTTCCCCCCATGTGAATAGGTTTATAAGTAGTGGAAATATTCTGTTATTTGGGGGAACTTCTGATACAGTTTTTTTTTTTTTTTTAAAAAGCTTCCACACTCTAAGTTCTTGAAATCTTTCACCCATAGTTTCTTTTAGGACTATTCTGTTAAAGTTTTATTTTGTCCTTTCTGTTTGGAATTTAACCTGGTTTTGGTATGACTATGGATCCAGCTTCAGTTTTTTCTGAAGTGGACATACTTGTGCCTTTGTGATTAATGGGTAATCTAATTTTGACCCTTTGGTTTGAGGGGCAGCTTTTATTATATATTAAATTCTAATATTTACTTGAGCTTGTATCAGAACTTTCTACTTTGTTCCACTTATCTGACTATTCATGTATTAGTACTATGCATTAGCTAAAGGTGTATAAAGCTTCACTTAAGTTTTCCATATGGATATATAGATCTAGGGTGACTTGGGAGTTGAAATGTAGATGAGATGATCTTTTTGACCAGTGTACTTTGTGTTCTTGAAGTTTTTTTGTTGTTTTTTTTTAAGGTAGGGTCCGTTGCTACTAGCCATTCTTAGTAAATCTATTATTCATCTTCTTTTTTTATTTAACTTCTTAGGGGAGTCTTATGTTTCATAAACTTAGACCTGTGGATCAACTGAGGCATCTACTTGTGAGTAATGTGGGTGGAGATGGAGAAGAGATTGAAAGATTCTTTAAATTACATCAGGTAATTATTTGTAATTTTTTTTAATGTGATGATGTTTTAAATGATGAGAATGATAGCTACATTTTATGTAAGTTAGGATCAAAATGCTGGGATTAATACTAGTCTTCCTTCTTTGCCTTAATCATATATGTACTGGTATTTGGGAACAGGATTAATATGCTATAAGGTTTATGGTAAATGCTCATATTTTTTATTCTGTTGATAAATTTGTATCATTAAAATGTACTAGTAAGAGTGTGATGGTCAATTTATATGACAAATGTATTTTTATTAAAGGACAAGACGTTTATAGATAAATGGATAACCAACAAGGACCTGCATTATAGTATATGGAGCTCTTCTCAATGTTATGTGGCAGCCTGGATGGGAGGGGAGTTTGGGGGAGAGTGGATACGTGTATATGTATGGCTGAGTACCTTCACTCTTTACCTGAATTTATCACAACATTGTTAATCAGCTATACCCCAATCCAAAATATTAATAAAAAGTTTTCTAAAAAGTAAAATAAAAGATAAGACATTAAAAAAAAATAAGACATTTTCAGATAAATAACTTAAAAAAATTTTTTTTTTTTTTTTTTGCTTAATGACATCAGGAAAAAATTAGGGGTAACAGTGATGGGGACTTTAGTATTTTAAAACCATAACTAGAAATGATGAAGTAATACTAGGAATGCTTAAAGTCAGGAATATCAGATCAAAGTTAAATATACACACTCTAGATTCAAACCAGCTCCACCATCTGAATAGATTACTTGAGTTCTCTGAGCTTCCATTTTCTCATGTGTAAAATATGTATTAAATTATAATATGTGACATGAAGACTAATATGCTTTAAAGTCTTAAAATAGTGCCTGGCACACGGCAAGTACTTAATACATGTTAGCTGTTGTTGTTTTCTAAAAGATTAAAACACCTTGAGAAAAAAAGGAGGTGACTAAACCAGAAACTAAAATAGAATCTAGATAAAAAGAAAAAGAGAACATCCTTTAATAGTGGTGCCTATGAGAAACTTTAAAACCAATAGTGTTTACTTCTCCTTTTTCATACCTGCTGCTTTCATTCATTCAGCAAATATTTATCAAGTACCTGCTGTGTACACAGATTTAAATACTGGATACAGCAGTAAACAAAACTTCATTCAAAATGTTTATGTTTACTCTAAGGGAAGATAATTCTTTTTTTTTACAGGAAGACCAGGCTTGTGCAACTTGCCTTATTCTTGCTTGTTCCACTGCTGCCTGTGACAGAGAAGTATCTGCTTGGGCTACTCGGGCTTTCTTCAGGTATGTTTATCACTTTGCTCTTGTTTTTGGCCTCCTTTTTTTTAATGGATACATTGGCTAATATGGTCGTTACAAAACATTTAAGTGACCATACAGGCAAGTTAGTAAAATTTATTTGCAAAACGATGAAGTCTAGAAAGGTGATAATATACCTGGAAACACCTTGATGAGCATAATTTATGCATTGTAACCCTTTCTCTGGAGTCTCTTCTCCAACTTCTTTTGTCTGGTCTTCTTTCTACCTCAGTTAACTATCTCATTTGTCTTTTCTACTTTCTCAAAGACTATAGCAGTTCTGCTCTATGTGTATCATTTGCATGGAGAGATTCTGCATCAATCACTTCAAGGAAACTTGGGTATCAAAGAGATATTGTTTGGAAAATATTTAGCTAAGAATAAATTTAAAATGCAATTTTTAAAAAGAATTTTTTGAGTAGTCTAACCATAATTCTAGTGTGGGAGTTATAGTACCGTACACTCATTAAATAAATTCTATGCTTCACAGACCCTTTTTTAGAAATTGCCAAAGTCCCTTATAATTCTTCTTGGTAGCAGTTTCAAGTCAACATTTACTAAATAAGTATTTTATTAGGTATCTATGTGTGTATTTCACTGTCAGCATGATGCATTGAAGTCACTTATGTTTAAAGCATTTATCCTGAAGCTAAGCAGAACTTGAAACAAGTCCAGCTTTTAAGGTGGATAGTTTCACTGAATAAACTCAGCCCCTGTTGTCATAAAAATAGGTACGGTGGTGAGGCACAGATGAGATTTCCAACCACTCTCCCCGCTCCGAGTAATGTCGGTCCCATCCTGGGCTCTCCTGTCTACTCCAGTGAGTATGAAACACTGAAATTATTTCTAACAGAGCTTGAATTGTAAAAGCTTTGTAGCATATTTTAGGGCTTCCCAGGTGGCTCAGTGGTAAAGAATCTACATGCCAAGGCAGGAGACACAGGAGATGTGAGTTTGACCCCTGGGTCGGGGAGATCCTCTGGAGTGGGAAATGGCAGCCTGCCCCAGTATTCTTGCCTGGAAAATATCATGGACAGAGGAGCCTGGTGGGCTACAGTCCATGGGGTCACAAAGAGTCGAACAGCACTGAGCACACCTAGAAACATATTTTAATGGATAAAAAATTTTGTTATGTTTTCTTTTCTGGTACTGGATTGTTAGGGAATAATTCTATAGATGTCTGATTAGAATTATATATAGTGAATCCTTAATGTATACTGGGCAACAAAATAAGATGTAAGCAGTAGTATTTACAGAACTCATTTGTTACTTATTCAACAGGAAAGAGTTGAGTGATTTAATAATAAACTCCCTCAGTGTTTTTCAAAGTGGGAATTGTTAGAAAATTGCTAGGAAATGGGTCCCTAATTCTTGAATATATTATGAGGGGTGCCCCTCCTTACTCTTACATTTAGAAACAGTTTCTGTGTCTGATTTTGATCAGATTCAAAAAACTGGGAGATAATTTTATCAGTCTTTATATTGTTTTCTTTTTAGGTTCTCCTGTTCCTAGTGGTACTCTGTATCCAAATCCATCCTTCTTAGGAACACCATCTCAAGGTACCTGTTTTCTCTGTTTGAGGATGCTATTACTATTCTTTTTGGAGCCATCATTATGAATTATTATTCTAAACACTTAACTTGTCCTATTCCCCTGAAAATAATGTAATTTAATAGAAGTGGCATCCAAACAAGCGTTGGCATTCGGCCGTAAATGCCTTTACTTAGCCTACCTAGAGAGCCCCCTTTGTGAGTACCAGGATTTAATCACCAGCCCTGAACTAACTGACCTCTTTTACTCCCACCATTAAGATGCAGTGATTGCAAGCTTGCTTTCCTTTTCATCCTGCATTGCCACACTTGAAAGCCAACCTGGGTCCCAGTTCCTAACCAAGTCTAAGTCTCTCTTGTCAAGGAAAATCAAATTAAATAGCTGTTTATTTCAGTATTTTTGTAACTGTTTTTCCTTTGGGCCCAGGTACAACTGACTTGGGTTTTTGAGAATTCTGTATGTTTACGGTTAAATTTTGAGATTTGATTTTCTTATGTGTGTACAAGGTGTCCACCCTCCTGCCATGTCTACTCCAGTGTGTGCTTTGGGAAGCCCAGCAACTCAGGCCACAAGTATGAGTTGTATGGCTGGACCAGAGATTGTGTACTCTGGAAAACACAATGGTATTTGCATTTACTTTTCTCGAATCATGGGGTAAGTTTTTCATAGCATAATTAACTATTGCTCATCTTGTTCCATTTTGTACAGTTGAACATTTTTAGCTTCAAATTTGGAACATCATTTATTCCTACTAAATTTTACTTATAGTTTAAGCTCACTTGTCCATTAATAAGATGGTTTTCTGTCATTCAGCTTTTATATCATCTAACCATCAAATTATATTTGTTACTATGTTTCACATATGTATATGTGTCTTCAAAATACATCTACCTATATTAACATGGAGTGTAACAAACCACTCCATAATATGAAATCAGCATTGAGGTAGGAGAGTTCTACTCAGCTCTCTGGCACATGTTCAGGGTTTTGTTTGTGTGTTGGTCTAGAGTGGTCTCAGCTGGGACAGCTGGATTGCTCTCTTATTCTCTAGCAGGCTAGTCAAAGATCATTGACTTGGTGGTGGCAAGGTTCCATGAGACAGAGTAGAAACTTGCAGAGCCTCCTGATGCCTAGGCTCAGAACGGGCCTATCATTTCCACCTCGTTTACTTGTCACGGGGACATCTCTGAGCCACCCCAGGTTCAAAAGATGGGAAATAGACTCCTCGTTATAAAACAGGCATCAGAGTCATATTGTAAAGAGGCTAGGTGCAGGGAGTAGGTATAGAATTACAGCCATTTTGCAGTCATTCTGCTGTATCCACTTAACTATCATGTCTGGTGTATGTTTTTCTTAAATTTGAGATGTATTCTTTCACATGAATCATTTTGCTTAAAAATGTGAAACAGTGCAGAACTCATAACTCAGAAGTTCCTTGTTTACAACTTATTACCCAGAGTCTTTGATTTTCCTCAGCAGTATTTCATTATCTGAAATGACATCAAGTTTGGAAATTTTCCTGTTTTTTTTGTTGTTGTTATTCTTTCAGATAACTTAGTAAAATGTTAATTGAAGTCATTGCCACACTTTAAAAACTAAATAAACACACAGCAAAAGGATTTACAACATATTGTAATGTTTTTATTCATCTATAGCACAATCATTAAAACATTTTTTTTCCAGAAACATATGGGATGCCAGTTTAGTTGTGGAGAGAGTATTTAAGAGTGGCAACAGAGAGATCACTGCAGTAAGTGTGTTGTATAATAGTATTCCATCATCTCTATGTAACCAGTTTATATTTTCAGTGGATAAGTAGATCATTTCATATTTCTTAATGTTATAAACAGCATGCAATGATTATTCCTTCATGTATGTGTTTGTGTACTTGTTCAGTAAACTGTTCACCCCCTGAATTACATCTCAAGCTCTGTCACTTGTTAACTGATGAGTGAATTTAACATTCAGAGCCTGATAACTTAAAGTAAAATGAGAATGTATCTTCCTTGTAACATTGTTATGAGGGCTAAATAGAGTCAGTCCTGGTACTTAATATTGCTCAAAATTACTGTTTAATATTTTGCTTACATGCCTCCAAATTCCATGAACATAGCACTAAATCCCATGCATTGGCATACTTTCCAGAATGCTTTAAGAAATAGAAATTTGTATTATCATAAATTCAAGTAATAAAAATTTTTTAATGTGAAGTGTATGTGCAACTTATTTTAAGCTTTTTTCTTTTTCCAATGTAAAAATATCAAATATATTTTTAGCTGTGATACTCTTAAAATTCACATTTCTAAGAATCAGAGTGTATTTACTTAATATATGATTCCATTTATGTGAATTTTGAACAGGCAAAATCAATCTATACTTTTTTTTGGTAGAGGTAATAAAAGTGGTTGCTTACCTAGAAGATAGAATGACTAATGACTAGAAAGGGGCAATAGAGAACTTTCTTGGGTATTGGAAATATTCAGTATTGTGGTCTGGGTGGTGACTCTTAAGATGTAAAAAGCTATCAAAGTGTTCACTTAAGATTTGTGCATTTTACTGTCTGTAAATTATACCTGATTAACCAAAGCAGCAAGGGTGGAATGTGGGTGTCTAGCCCTTTATTTTGGTCACCAAGTATAAATTAAGGAATAACTTTTCTATTTGTGAAGATAGGGTACCTCAAAATTAAAATTCAATATTTATTATGCATATATAGAGTATATGTTTTTTATGGATACTCTTTTTCATTGTTTTTACATTTTTGAAAATATTTCTTCGTTTTCAGATTGAAAGTAGTGTTCCCTCCCAACTGCTGGAGTCAGTGCTACTAGAACTGAAAGGTTTGCAAGAATTTCTAGACAGAAACTCCCAATTTACTGGAGGACCATTAGGAAATCCAAAGTAAGAATAAGTAAAATTTATTTCCCTTTTTGTCCCTGAGATTTAATTTACATATTATAAAATTTGTCCTTTTAAAAAAAGTTTCATGGTTTTTAGTATATTCATAAAGTTAAAATTTCATCACCATTATCTAATTCCAGAATAGCTGTATCACACCAAAAAGAAACCTTATACCCATTAGCAATCACTCCCTATCTTAATAACAAGCAAAAGTAACAAAAATACCAAAAACTGCCTTAGATGACAAACGTTTATTTTTTGTAGTTCTGGAGGCTGGAAGTATGAGATAGAGTGTCAGCATGGTTCAGTTCTGGTGAAGACCTTCTTCCTGGTTTGCAGACAGCTGCTTGCTTTCTGTGTCCTTATGTGGCAGAGAGAGAACCAGACCCAAAGTTCTCCACTTTCTTTTTGTAAGGGTAGTAATCTCATCATGGGGCTACACCCTCATGACCTCACCCAGACCTAATTACCTTCCAAAGGCACCACCACCAAGTAAAAGAATCTGCCTGCAATACAGGAGACCTGGGTTCGATCCCTGGGTTGGGAAGATCCCTTGGAGAAGGGAGTGGCAACCCACTCCTCTATTGCAGGGAGAATTCCTTGGACAGACCATGGGGTCACAAAGAGTTGGACACCACTGAGCGACTTCTCCTTTCACTTTTTTTCACTTGGATATTTGAGTTTCACTATATGAATTTGGTGGTGCACAAACATGTGGAGTCCATGGCACTCCACAGTTGCCCTTCCCTCAATCCCTACAAATACTAGTCTTCTCGGCCTCTATGGACCTGCCATATTTTGGATCTTTTATGTAAATGAAAATATACAATATGTGACCTTTAGTTTTGGGTTCTTTCTCTTAGTGTAATATTGTCACATGTAGTGTGTATTAGTACTTGGTTTCATTTTTCAGTTTATCATTTGATAGACATTTAACTTGTTTCAGCTTTTTTTTTTTAATTTATTTTTTTGTTTTTTTGAAGTTTAGTTGATTTACAGTATTGTGTGCTTAAGCTTTTTGACTATTATGAATAATGCTGATATGAACTTTCCTGTAGAAGTTTTTGTGTGGACACACATTATAAAAGTGATATTAAAAAAAAAAGAAAAAAGTGATATAAACTTGTAAAAAATTCACATCACTCCCCCAGTGAATTAATTTGAAGTGACAGTGTAAACTTTTAATCATACGTGAATACACATTTCTTTTTTTAGTACAGTTTTTTAAAAGTAACACTTCATTTACAGTTATTAAAAAATATTTGGCTGTATTCGTGTGTCCTACAGGACATTTCCTTAGCCTTTCACCCAGTAGTTTGTACCTCTCACTCCCCTACCCCCATATACTGACCATCCCCCAGCTCTACTCATAGCCTCTAGTTCTCTATATCTGTGAATCTGCTTCTGTTTTGTTATATCCAGTAGTTTGTTGTATTTTTTAGATTCCACATGTGAGTGGTAATCAGTATTTGACTTATTTCACCAATCCATCCATGTTACTGCCAATGGCAAAATTTTGTCCCTTTTTGTGGCTGAGTAGTAGTTCCACTGTAAAAAAAAAAAATGGAATCTAAGTAGTCATACTTTTGTGAAACATTGTTTACATTCAGCATATCCTTTAAGTGAAGTTGCTCAGTTGTATCCAACTCTTTGTGACCCTGTGGACTGTAGCCCACCAGGCTCCTCTGTCCATGGGATTCTCCAGGCAAGAATACTGGAGTGAGTTGCCATGCCCTCCTCCAAGGGATCTTCCCATCCCAGGGATCAAATCCATATCTCTTACATCTCCTGCATTGGGAGGTGGGTTCTTTACCATTAGTGCTATATGTATTGGCTACATGGTATTCCATTATATTCAAGCTATTAGTGGTATAATGCTATTTATAATTTTGAACAACATGAATGAAGAACAAAATGAATGAACAACAAAAAATGTTCATTAGATTTTATCTGTTTCTTGATAATGTAAACAGGTTTCAGTAAGTATTCTTTCTACATGTTTGTGTACTTGTTCAGTAATATTCATATGAATTTCTTTACGAGTAAAATTTGGGGGGTACAAAGATTTTTTAAATGTTGCAATGTAGTATTTGGTTGTCCCCTAAGGTTGTATCAAGTTTTTGTTTATGTTTAGCCTTCGGAATTCTGTTAACTATATTTTAACATGTATATATCCGTTTCTAGACCCTACCACTTTTTAACTCAGTTTATAACCTTTGTCTTTTTGACCCCATCTCAGTTTATTGTTGTTTAGTCGCTGAGTTATGTCTGACTCTTTGTGACCCCATGGACTACAGTATACCAGGCTTCCCTGTCCTTCACCATCTCCCAGAGTTGGCTCAAACTCATGGCCATTGAGTTGGTGATGCCATCCAGCTATCTCACGACCTCCTGCCCTCAATCTCTCCCAGCACCAGGGTCTTTTTTTTCTATTAATGGAAGTATAGTTGATTTATAATATTATATTAGTTTCAGGTGTATAGCTTTGAATTCAGTATTTTTACAGATTATACTCCTTTGAAAGTTATTACAAGATAATGGCTACAATTTCCTGTGCTATACAATACATCCTTATAGCTTATCTATTTTTACACATACCACTTTGTATCTCGTTATCTCATACCTTTACTTTGCCCCTCTCCTTTCCTCTCCCGCTTTGTTTTCTATTGTCTGTGAGTCTGCTTCAGTTTTGCATATACATTTTTAAAGTTCATCATTCTTTTCTTTGCATCCCTGAAGTTGCACTAAGAGCTGAAATAATCAGATTCTTCCCCAAATGCTTTTATTAGCTCATTTCTCTCAATAACCAGTATTTCCTTACAGCTGGTTCTTTTCTTTTTACTTTTGTCCTGAAGTTTTCGAATCTGTTAAATGGGATTCTTAATAATATGTACCTTATAGAATTATTTTAAGTCATTAGTGGGGACAAAAAGCAAGTGTTCGATAGAAGGAAGCTCTGTTATTATCTGTTTACTCTCAGTGAAAATTTAAGCATCTGAGAGATTAAAATGCTTCAGATTGGGAATTCCTCTGTGGCCCAGTGGTTAGGAGTCCATGCTTCCTACTGCAGGGGGCATGGGTTTGATCCCTGGTTGGGAAAGTGAGATCCCCCATGTCGAGCTGCATGGCCAAAAAAAAATTTTTTTTTAATAAATAAAATGCTCCAGGTTTAACTTGTTAACTGTTGATTTGGCAGTGATTATTTCACTGATTTTCACAGAGAAAAAGAATATTCACAACATATTCCAGTTCATTTGTATGAAATATTCAGATTGAAAGTAGGTGAGCTATTGCTTACGAAATGAAGAAGTAAGAATTGACTGCAAACAGAAAGTGGGTAAAAATGCTTTAAAATTAGGTGATGGTGATAGTTGCACAGCCCTTTTAATATATTTTCTGGAATTTCTGTTTCAGTACTGCTGCCAAAGTACAGCAGAGGCTGATAGGATTCATGCGTCCTGAAAATGGAAATACTCAGCAGATGCAACAGGAGCTGCAGAGGAAGTTGCACGGTAAATTATTGCTTCTGATTGATCAGTTAAATGTTGATGACCTGAGTAAAGAGTTTTATTAGGTGAATAGAAAACAGTGGGCAACTCTTGATAAGGTCATTTGGGTTAATGAATATATTTATTAAAATAATATTAGTGTTTTTGCATAAGTATAATATGGACATCTTGTATTTCCATAACTTTCAGCTCATTTTTTTTCCTTTCTTCCACCCAAAAACATGATGATATGTACCTTTTCTTTTTTTTTTTTTTTTTACTTTTTTAAAATTTTTTTGGCCACACCACATAGCTTGTGGGATCCTAGTTAGGTTGCCTTCACCCTTTGGGGTATTTTTATAATTCTGCTATGACTATGGTATACAAATAGAAATTTGAGTTCCCACTTGTAATTATTTTCTTATATATCCAGAAGTGTAGTTGCTGGATTATGCGTAGTTCTATTTTTAATTTTTTGAGTAACCACCATAACTTTTTCATAACAACTATACCACTGTACATTTATACCACTAGTACACAAAGTGTTCCAGTTTTCTCCACATTATCACCAGTAATTTTTCTTTTTCTTTTCTTAAATTTCTATCCTTATGTGTGTGAAGTGGTATTTCTTACAGAGCTTACAATGTGAATCAAGTGTTAGGTTTTTTTTTTTTTTTAATCAATTATAAAAAGTAATAACTAAGGAAGGAGCAAAGGAACTGAAAAGTTCTTGTAACCATTAATTATTCCAGATGTGACTTGGAATAGTAATAAAATATTAAGTTTTGTCTGCCATTTAATTATATATATTTTTTAAGTTCTTTGCCTTCTGTTGTTTGAGCCAGTTAGTCTGGCTTATAGAACTTTGCCAGTTAAGACCCAGCCATTTACTTTTGTCCCAACGTACTTTCTTTCCTTCCTGCCGGATCTAGTTTTCTGTTCAGTATTTGCAAATTCTTTTTTTAGTACTTCTTTTCAGGTAAGCTTGATAAAATACAAGCAATAAGGATTTTTACAAAGGGGAGCATTCAAATTCCTGGCAGTATACACTGAAATAACCACTTTGGTGAGCAATTTGATCATACGTAGTAAAACCTAAAAATGCGTATATATTCAAAGCCAGCAGTTTCACTTCTCAGTATGTATGCAGGAGCAGTCTTTATCAGACTTTTTTCCTCACAGTAAGAAATAATTTTTACATTACGACCCAGATGTTTAAACACACACAACTGAACACAATTTTAAGCAACAACTAAAACTATTTTGTACTCTATTTTTTTCCCTCTTTTTCATTCTATTTCCTTTTTTAAAGGAGAGGGGAAAAAAGCTATCGTGACTGACTGAATTGATTTCATGATTCTCTAGTGCATCTTAATATGAAAAGCAGTCCCATCAAAACCTGACTGAAGGGACAACCCCATATTTGATGTTGGTTAGACTACGGAAGTGAACTGGCTGGCTGAAGATCTGAATGAGAACGATTACTACTTGGGTCTTATTTGTTCCTTGAAACAGCCTAAACACATATTAAAAGGCTTCAATGCCAGTGTTTAATGGGAAAAAAAAAAAAAAAAAACCTGACTGTGTTTTCAAAGAGACCTTTTTTAAGGATATTTATTGCATTACTGTTTCAGTAGCAAAACATTGGAAACAATAGAAATGTCCTCCAGGTGGAAAATGGACCTAATTGTGGTAAAACACATGATGGGATACTCAGCAATTAAAATAAATGCCCTGGACTTACATTTATTGAGTAACCTGTGAAAATATAACTGAGCAGAAGAAAACAATGGTGTAAGTTGTCCAAAACTGCAACATTTTTCCTGTTTATGTATGCACACACACACAAGCACTTCCATATAGTGAGAGGATAAAGCCATGAATTCAACAACTCATGATCGTCATTCCTTGTGATCGGCAGAAGGAGAACGATAAGGATCTCACCCTTGACTATGGCTGTCTTTATTTGAGATGAACTGTTGTCTTACTTGAAATAAAACCTAACCTATCATTTTGCAAACTTCATTAGTTGTGTTTTGTAATTAGAGGCTCAACTGAGTGAAAAGATTTCACTTCAGGCAATCCAGCAGTTGGTTCGAAAATCATACCAGGCTCTGGCTTTATGGAAACTTCTTTGTGAACATCAGTTCACTGTTATTGTAGGAGAACTTCAGAAGGTAGGAAATTTTTTCCCCTTAAAATCATACTATTAATATTGTGGTTAACTTGTTTTGAGTAAGCTTTAATCTTGCACTTAGATTCAGGAGGGATTCTTTTGGGAAGCATTTAGGTTATGATAAATTAGTATGCAATGAGAAAATTGCACTAAAGCATGGTAACTTGAAGACTGAGATTCACTCAGTCATGTCTGACTCTTGGCAAGCCCACAGACTACAGCCTACCAGGCTCCTCTGTCCATGGAATTCTCCGGTCAAGAATACTGGAGTAGACTGCCATTCCCTTCTCCAGGGGATCTTCCTGATGCAGGAATCAAACCTGCTGCTGCTAAGTAGCTTCAATCGTGTCTGACTCTGTGCGACCCCATAGACGGCAGCCCACCAGGCACCCCTGTCCCTGGGATTCTCTAGGCAAGAACACTGGAGTGGGTTGCCATTTCCTTCTCCAATGCATGAAGGTGAAAAGTGAAAGTGAAGTCGCTCAGTCATGTCCAACTCTTAGCGACCCCATGGACTGCAGCCTACCAGGCTCCTCTGTCCATGGGATTTTCCAGGGAAGAGTACTGTAGTGGGGTGCCATTGCCTTCTCTGAATCAAACCTGGGTCTTCCACATTGCAGGGTGATTCTTTACTGTCTGAGCCACCCTGATAACTTGAGGGATTCATTGTCAAAACCACAAGTTTGTGATATGTAGATGAAATCTTACTTTACCAAAGATATTTTTCCAACAGTAAATTGTAACCTTTATTTGTGCTTCAGATCCCTATGGGAATCTGATCAAAATTCTCTCTCCCCACCTTCAAATGATGCATACAGACACATACACAGACTTTTTGAATGTAAATTCAAGGAATCCAGTAATGTAGATTAAACATTCCTACTTTAAAGAAAGATGTTCACCACTGTGGGAAATGAATGGTCCATGCTGCTCTTGCTGCCCTCATTGGAATCCTTATTAAGGATAAAGGTAATTTGCATTTATCTGAATGTTAGGTGGTTTATTCCTACCTGTCAATTTCATTGTGAGCATTTCTAAACATACACAAAGTAGAGGAAGTACAACAACTAATCCCCCTGTCTCCCACATTGCAGGCAGATTCTTTACTGTCTGAGCCACCCTGATAACATGAGGGATTCATTGTCAAGACCACAAGTTTATGATATGTGGATGAAATCTTACTTTACTAAAGATATTTTAAAATACACAATTCATTTGTATTCAGCATTTTCATCATTTTACCCCTTTTGCTTAATCTATCCCCTTATTTTCTTTTTTACTGAATTATTTTAAAGTAGATCTCTGACATCATGTTTTTTCATTTCTATATAATTTAATGTGTATTCTTTTAAAAAGATGGCCATTTTCTTGGACACCAATTTCATTATTACATTTAGCAATATTATCACTAATTCTTTGGTAGCATCTGAAATAGTGAAATTACTGTCTTAAAAATCTTTCTGTAGATTGGTTTATTCTAATCAGAATCTGAACAGTTGATTCACTCATTGCATTTGGTTGTTATTTCTCTTTAGTCTCTCAGTCTAGAGTAATTCATTCTCTCTCTCTCTCTCTCTCTGCTGTTGCATTGTAGCGAATTTGTATACTTGTAATGAACTTGTTTGCCTGTTTCTTGCATTTTCTGTGAAATGGAAATCAAGTCTATAGAAGCTTGAGAAGTTCAGGTCGATTTATTTGAGGAAGAATAGAATACTTCATAGATAATCATTTATTATGTTTATTATTAACTAATGTATTTATTAATTTATTAGGAGACATAAAAGATTTGATTGTCCCACTTTTAGTCATATTGACATTGATTATTGGATTCAAAAGTTAAGTCTAGTCCTGCTGTTGTGAAATTCTTCACTGAACTTTCATCAAGCTTTCATCACATCAATTGATAGTCATTACCTAAATCAGTTATTTCATTTAGGATTACAGAATGGTAATTTTCTAAATCTGTGGTTTCTTCCATATTTATTAACTATAGTTCTAATCCTTATCCTCTAGGGCTATTTGGTTACCCAAAAAAAATTTTTTTTTTCCAAAAATATTTTTATTCTTGACTTTTAAGTATCAGTGTTCGAAGTTAAAATACAATCTTTGTGTTCTTTCCAGTACTGTCCAGTGAGTTGTTTTGTTCCTTTTAAAGACATATTTTCTGTTATCTTTTTAAAGATTCAAATGAATATGCTTAATTATGAAAGCTGTTTTCTTTTCCATGACAGCTAGAATAATCATTTCTAGTTTTATTGGCTGGTAAGCATAATCTAGGTCAACTTTTAGCCTCAGAATTATTTTTTTTGTGTTCCATCTTCAAAGCTTCCTTCCTGACATGCTCATGGAATGCAAATTAAATACAAATCAAAAAATTGAGCATTGATTGTGTATTTGTTGAAATTTAGGAAAAGATAGTAGTCAAATCGCTAAACCAAATGTTATTGCAGTATAAATCACCTCAATACTTTAGAACTCCATTTTAGTAACCTGATTTTTTCAAAATGAGATCAAACTCCAGTGTTAGAAGTCCTTGAATAATAGAAGTTGAACATTATTTTGGCTTTCCTGATGGTTCAGTGGTAAAGAATCCACCTGCAATACAGGAGACACAGGTTTGATCCCAGGGTCGGGAAGATCCCTGGGAGTAGGAAATGGCAATCCACTCCAGTCTTCTTGCCTGGACAGTCCCATGGACAGAGAAGCCTAGCAAGCTATAGTTGCAAAGAGATGGACACAACTGAGCAAGCAGGAGACACATTATTTTGGATAGATAAATGTAAGCCAAATATTTTTTAATGTAGATAATTGATTGTTTTTTCCTAGTTATAACTAAAGTCAGGAGGCCTGCCTCCCATTTTGGCCCTTACTTGGGCTTTGCTTTCTGTTTGTAAAGTGAGAGATTTGGAATAGGCATACTATGGGTTCTTTTCCAATTCTCTATGATCTATGAAAATTTGTAAAATTTTATTATTTTTATACTTCAGTATATTTTATTTTTTTAATTATAGAGGCTATTAATGTTTTAATTATTTTAAATTATTGAAGAAATTTCATTCTGTGCAGAAATACGATATTCCTATATTTTTGATCAAAGGAAAAATTTTCTCTTATACTCCTAGGAATTTCAAGAACAGTTGAAAATCACCACCTTTAAAGACCTGGTAATCAGGGACAAGGAACTGACTGGGGCATTAATTGCTTCTCTAATCAACTGCTACATCAGAGATAATGCTGCTGTTGATGGCATTAGTTTACACTTACAGGACATCTGCCCACTTCTGTATAGCACTGATGATGCAATTTGTTCTAAGGTATGATGCCCTGTTACGTGTTTGGTGTATTTTGCAGTGTGCTAAGAGCACAGTGGTACTGTAATCAGAAACTCTCTTTTTTTCTTGACATATGACCTTGGGGTAGGTCTCTTAGCCTTTCATGACCTCAGAATTCTCATCTGTGTAAGAAGGAAGTTGGATATATTATTTCTTAAAATACATATATAAATTTTTCATAAAGAATCTTTGATAGTATTTCTAGACCATATGGAAAAAATGGTTAAATATGCCTTTCTTTAAAATTTTTTTCTTAAATCACTAAAACTTGTGTATAATAAATTAGAGTTAATTGGGCAATTTTTATTGATCCTTTCCTACAGGTGAAAAAACCTTAAAATATCAGTGTTTCCTGGACTGGCTGCTGACCAATAATGTATTTACTAGGCAAGAGATTTACCAATCAAAAGCTGTCTTGCTTAACATATTTGAGAGAGGAATTAAGAATAGCTAGGATATTTTGGTCAAAAACTTTTCTGCCTAAAATTAAGAAGAAGTAAGTTTGCAGAGTTGTTTTTATCTTTGATGGTCATAAACCAGATGTAAATTTAGACTTAGACTAAAACCTGTATTGACAGCATCATCTGTGTGCTTGATTTCATATCTTTCTAAGTTCTTGTCATCTCTACTTCTAGGCAAATGAGCTTCTCCAGCATTCCCGACAAGTTCAAAATAAGATTGAAAAGGAAAGAATGCTAAGGGAATCCTTAAAGGAGTATCAGAAAATCAGCAATCAGGTGGACCTATCCAGTGTTTGTGCTCAGTATAGGCAAGGTGAGAAATGAAATGTTTCATACCTTCTGTTCAACTCAGAGGCAATTCTTCCTTCAATTTTCAGTGACCCAAGTGATAAGACACGCAAAATAAATTTCTTGTGTCTTAGTATTTGATGACTGTACCAGCTTCTAGAAAAGCTATAGTGCTCTTATCTTGAAATGTGTAACTTTTTAACATTGTAGTTCTGGTTCCTGTTCAATCCTGTAGTTCAATGTTCTGGTTAAACAACTATCTGTATTAGATTTCTTTCTGGGTTACATATATTTTTCAGATACTTTAGATTCTCTGACCAATTTTTTAAAATACTACCTGTCTGCTCAGTTTAAAATTACTTGAAATCAAATCAAACATAATGTTCTGTTAGTACAGGTAGTACTATGAATCCTTAGACTTTTTTTTTCCATCAAGGGACTGTAGTCCTTCTCTTTGTTATTTTAAATATGAAATTTTTTTTACAGTGAAGAAAATATATTTAATAGCTGCCTTTTAGGCATGTTGGAACCTAATTCTTTGATAGACTCATCAGAAGTATTTTATATGATACTGTCACCTAGGTAACTAATACACAGTAGAATCCTTACAGAGGTGAACATAATAATCTTGATCAGTGTCTTTATAAGCCAGCTAAGGAAAAATGTATCCACGTAATATGCCTTAACTCTTTCCCATTAGTGCGTTTTTATGAGGGTGTGGTGGAGCTGTCTCTTACTGCTGCAGAAAAAAAAGATCCTCAGGGTCTTGGACTTCATTTCTATAAACACGGAGAACCAGAAGAGGATATCGTAGGGCTTCAGGCTTTCCAGGAAAGGTGAGTTTTACCACCTTAGCAGAGTCTCAACTTTATGGATATAGGACTTTTCTTTGTGAAAAGTTTGACTGGTAGTATTAGGAAAATAATGTTTCAAGTACAGCCCTTATAAAATTGAATTATGCTTTTCCTAAAAATGCCCACTTTATCATAGGTGTGAATCAATATTGTAATTCTTTGCCTAGGGATAAAATTATAGTCTGGTGGGAATTCTTAAGAAATGTTTTGAGCTACCTCTGTGGTTTTTCTGAAATTGTATTACTGTCAGTTTTTTGTTCCTGGTTTGTTTTTTTTTTTTTCTTTTTTAAACTTTATTTTGTATTGGGGTATAGCTGATTAACAATATTGCGGTAGCTTCAGGTGAACAGCGAAGGGACTGAGCTATACATATACATGTATCCTTTCCCCCAAACCCCACTTCCATCCAGGCTGGCACACAACGCTGAGTAGAGGTCCATGTACTATGCAGTACGTCCTTGCTGGTTATCCATTTTCATGTTTGGAAACAAAAGTGCTGCCTCACCCGTCCAGTCCTCAGTATCTGGTTCTGGATGAAGATTAATTGTTTTGTTTTGTTGTGGTATTTTAAAGGATGATTTTTAAATGTTTAGAGACTGCTAAAAAACAATGGATATTCATAAAGGAAGTATATAACCAATCTAAGACGTGTTTCATTTTTATGAGTTCACCCTTCTAAACAAATGCTTCTCAAACCTATAGGAAAAGTGTATGATTTGTATTATTTTTAATACCAAATTGTGTATGTATTCAAAATTACCTTTAGTTTGTATTTTCAATTGTTAACCAGTTGCTAACTCAATCATGTAACCGTTCCTCTTTCATGCTTTCTCAGATTAAACAGTTACAAGTGTATTACGGATACACTTCAGGAACTGGTAAATCAAAGTAAGGCCGCTCCTCAGTCTCCCAGCGTCCCCAAGAAGCCCGGGCCTCCAGTGTTGTCATCTGATCCCAACATGCTGAGTAATGAAGAAGCAGGACATCACGTAAGGGACACGGTGTATTTTCATTCTGAAAACGCACTGCATTTAGAAGTTCTGCACAGTGGTGGCGGTGGTATAATCATCTAGGGAAAGGTGATAGCTCTCAGAACTTACCATTTAAGGATTCTTGATTTCTTACTAGAGGTTTAAAAGGCTGAAGGTCAGGTCAAGTGTTTAACTATGCTAATTTTTACTGTTTTGTTTTTTTTAGTTTGAACAAATGCTTAAATTGTCTCAGCGATCCAAAGATGAACTCTTTAGTATTGCCCTTTATAATTGGCTAATACAAGCAGACCTTGCAGATAAACTGCTACAGGTAAATACTTTTTATACCAATAGTGTTAATTTATATTTTTAAGTAGCATTAACTCAGTGAGTTAGTATATATGGTTATTAGGAAATACCAACCGTTAGGTATTAGTGAAAAGCCAAGTAATGTAATACCTTTTTCTAGTGAGCAAGGTATCCTGTTGCTCTAATCTTCTTGTTACTTAGAAGCTGATTGAGATTGTTTATATTGTGGCATGAAAATCAATGGATTATGAATTTGGAGACCTGGACTTTGTCTTAACTCTGCCATTAAGCTGCTTCACAAATGTCCTTTCACTACCCTAAGTGTCAGTGTACCTCACTCTGTGAAGTGAACAGACGGCAACAGATTGTGGCAAGGATGCCTTTGAGCTCAGAGGCTAGAAATCAATAGCTGTGTTCTCAAAGTTTATTAAAAGATTTGCAATTGGATTGTAATAAATTATTTTTATCAACATAATACAACTGTCATAGCAATTCTTTGATAATTTATGATGAGAAAAATTGCCCCTCTCTTATCTATTACTGGATTATAACATTGCTTATGTATACATAAAACAAGGCACACCTATAAAATGATGGTATATTTGTTATGTAAAGAGCAAGTGGGTGGTCAGAAAATGTTTCTGAACAACTCTACAATTTCCAGATTGCTTCTCCATTTCTGGAGCCACATCTAGTCCGAATGGCCAAAGTTGATCAAAACAAAGTTCGTTATATGGATCTACTCTGGCGGTATTACGAGAAGAACAGAAGTTTCAGCAGTGCAGCTCGTGTCCTGTCCAAACTGGCTGACATGCATAGGTATGGCCTCATATTCTCACTGTGATAAGTAATTGATAACTGGACCATACCTAGTTACTGCGTCCAGAGTTCAGATTTTAAGAAAACTTTATTCAGGTTATACATAAATAGAATTTTTATGATTTTACTTGGATTTACCTAAAGTGAAAGTGTTGGTCTCTCAGTCATGTCTGACTCTTTGTGACCCCGTGGACTGTGGCCCGCCAGGCTCCTCTGTCCATGGGGATTCTCCAGGCAAGAATACTGGAGTGGGTTGCCATGCCCTTCTCCAGGGAACCTTCCTGACCCAGGGATTGAACCTAGGTCTCCCACATTGCAGACAGTTTCTTTACCGTTTGAACTATGCGGGAAGCCCTGGATTTACCTAAAGTTTATAGTTTTTTGTTTGTTTCATTTTTAATAATGTGTAAAGGTACCAAATAAGTCCTACTAAACAGACTCTATTCAAACTATTTTCTAAACCCTTTTTCTTTTAACTGTGTCTTTAGAGTCTTTCCTACTAACTGCAGATCATTACTATTATTAATTAAAAGGACAAAAAATGCTTCTCAAAGGCTTTATTATTTTAAATGTTTAACAAATTCCAGACCAATTTCCTCAACTCTTCTATTGGTTTAAGTTCCTGACAAGGTCTTTCAGCATATATATTAAGGAGTATTAAGAATTCTGTTACAGAAGACAGTGAAATGTCCAATTAGATTGTCACATAAAGACAACTTAATAAAATTTTGGACCGATTATTAATTTGACCCTCTTCATTTGAAATGTTGCCAAAAGAATATGGTGAAATTTCTAAAACATAAAGATTGGTTATGTTAGGAAGAGGAAGTGTTTGAGGCAAAGCTGTGATTAAACCATGTTAATCAGAACGGTTGCTTCAAGCACCCAGAGCTGGCTGATACCAAGGGGGAGAGTGTGCATCTGGCTGTGCACTCATGCAGTTGTGATTACTGCGCGTGTGGACCCAGGGCATTTTTATCTTCCTGCCCTCTTTGGTCATAATAATCACTTGATTTTCATAAATTCCCCTCACATACAGAAAATGACATATATCGTAGTGACTTCAATTTGTCTTTGGTTTAATAAAAGGAAAGAAAAGGAATTTGAGCTGGTAAAGACCTAAAATGTATTTTGGAGTAAGTCAAGTCATAGTTTTTGTATAATTAAGAATTGACTTAAAAAAAAAAAAAGAATTGACAAAAAAAAAAAAACAAAATTAAGATGAAATAACAGCATTATTAAATATTTAATTCACTACAGCTCTATCTTAAGGTTCTGTAATTCATTTCTTCATCCAGTATTTGAGTGCCTATTATTTTCTGCCCTCAGAGGCACATATGGACTGTGACCTTACCCAGGCCTTCAGAATCTCATTTCTGGATTACTCTTGTCATTCCTCTTAGTACATCCTAGTACCACTACTGTACAAATCTTTGTAAGTCATTTCGGTCCTGCTGCTCATCGTTTGCACTGTTAGAGTGGCCCTTAATTGCCTTTTCATTAGTATTTATGGACCTATTTCTTTGTTACCACAATTATTTCGTTCTTATTATAAAATATTCAGAAATCCTCTAACTTTTAAGACCAGTGCCCATTGTCCATTTCTACTTCACACACGCATACACCCTAATTTCCCCTTCATGTCAGGACCCTGTACATCTAATCTTTAGCTCTTAACTTACCATCCATCTCTTTCCACAGTAAAATCTTTTTCCAACTATTATGTTACTACTCTTCCTCACTACACTTTTTTTTTTATATATGTAAGCGGCACTAAATAAGTTGAAGGCTATAGAATATTCTACTTTAAGTAATTTGGAAATGTTATCCACTTTCAAAATGTTTGTTTCAAGTGGGTTTTTTTGTTTGTTTTTTTTTTTAAAGAGATGAGGGGTGGAAATAAAGCCTTTTTGAAACAAGGCTCCTAAAGGTACAGAGTCTTTTGTTTTCTTTGTCCATATATATCTTTACTACTTACAAGGACCTTTTATATATTTTTGACCCTCATAATCACCCTGTTAGGGAGGCAGATTTCAGTTTTTCCTTCTAACAAGGTATTTTTCTCCATTAAACATTGAAGAATGCCAGTAAGAGTTTGTTCTTGGACCCCAGTTTCCATGTATTTTAAGAATAAATACAGGTTTTTGTAAAAGCAGTTTTTCTGACTAAGTTTCAGAAATTGCATTAAACATTTTTTATTTTCATAGTTCATCCTTTACACAGGAGAAATTTCTAAAGTTCACCTTTGGATTCGTTCCAGAGTCACTCTGACTAAGCAACACTTTTAGCTGAGAGAGGTGTTTCTTTGTTTCTCTCCCATTCTTTGAGGAGCAGATGGGTGTTGACTGCCCAGATATAGGTGTTCTAAAGATCAATGTTGGGCTCTTCTTGCCTTTGGATGAGATATACCATGATTTAGGTTTCCAGATCTCATGAGTCTTTCTTTCTGGGTTCTTCAAGCTGAGTTTACTTGTGAGAGTGCTAGGATTGCTCTTCAGTGCTGATAGAAAGCTTCTATTTTTATCACGATGTTTAACTGTTCCGTTGCATGTTTTACAAGTAATCAACAATACATTTTTGCAGTCTGTACTTTTTCAGAATTTTTGCTTCCTTAAAACTGAGCATATAATTTTTTCTCAAGTGTCTGTATTTTGGGTACCAATTTGGGTTTGGCCACATTAAGGTAGAGAAGTGAAGAATATGAGGAATAATAAAAAGTTTTCTTTAACATTAGAAGGTTCCAAGTTTTAATATACTGAAGTTTTAAAATAATAAGATAAT
Organism: Cervus elaphus; assembly: GCF_910594005.1. Lineage (NCBI taxonomy): Eukaryota > Metazoa > Chordata > Mammalia > Artiodactyla > Cervidae > Cervus > Cervus elaphus. Next base: position 39,133,893 of record NC_057839.1, read on the forward strand.
ATTTTGGACATAAGTGTTTCTTTATGTGTTCACTTAAATTGTGGATCTCTTTTGTTAGAAATCCTCTACTTTTTCAAGTTTCAAATGGCATTTTATGTTAATTTGGTATAAAATAGTACATCATAACTGATATATATTGGCTCCTTAAGAATTCACATAAATAAAAGTAAGGATTTTCCCCCTCCAGCACAGAAATTTCACTTCAGCAGCGACTAGAATACATTGCTCGTGCCATTCTTAGCGCCAAAAGTTCCACTGCCATTTCATCAATAGCTGCAGATGGTGAATTCCTTCACGAATTAGAAGAAAAAATGGAAGTAAGTGCTAACAGTACTTAAGCCTATCCACACTGATTATCAGCCACGTGTTAGTCCACTTCTCTTCTTGCCCTAGTAAATAATAGGTCTATAGCAGTCAGTATTAATTTTAATCTCTTCTGCCTTCTTTCTTTCTTTTCATAGTTACATATATAAATAAAATTAGCAATACAGCACTTGAGTCCTAGGGCATTGCTATAATCTAAATGTTTTCTCTATGACATTTCTAAAGGTTTATTCTACTCTTCTAACACTAAGCAGATTATATTGCATTCACCATTAATTCCAGAGATATGAAGTAGAGTAGGCTAAAGCCTTTACTAAGAGACACACTAATGTATATGTAGTGGTCCATATAAGCTTATTCCTCATTCACAAACATCCAGAGTTGGTGTTCCTGATTGGCATGTGGCTTTCTTTGACTTGGTTGATGTCACTTCCCAAGTTCTATTTTCTGGTTCTACCATTCCAATAGCCTTACCTTTTTTTTTTTTTTTTTTTTTGATCAGAGGGAAGAAACGTGAAGAAAGCATGTCAGAAGCACATTCACTCTTAAAAAACCTCAGCCCTGAAGTGGCATACTTATGTTCACATTGCTTTGAAGAGAACTTAGTCTTAGGGCCAGACTCCATGCCGAGGAGGCTGCAAACTAGAGTTCTGGCCATTCTGTCTGGCTGTAATCATGGGAGAGACTGGTGTTGGTAGGCAGCAAAGGCTCTCAGGCACAGTCCAGTCCCTGTGTAATCCTCTTTGTTGTAATGAAAGGTTGCTAGTCTGTTCTGATAAAAGCCTTTGTACATTTTTCTTTATTGAGGTAGAATTGACGTATAACAATTGCTCAGGTGTACAACATAATGACTAAATTTTTCTGTATATTGTAAAATGATCACAATAAGTCTGGTTCGCATTTGTCACCATAAATGATTACAAAAAATTTTTTTCTTATGATGCGAACTTTCTAATATCTACTCTCTAGGCAACTTTCTAAATATGCAATACAGTTTCATTAACTATGGTTACTATGCTGGTATTTTATTTTAACCAACTTAAAGTTTGTTATTTAGCAAACAAACTTAAAGTCAGATACTAGGAGTCATTTCTCCAAATACCTGGTGATTTATCATGAAGAACTTAAGATTTGCTTTTTTCTACCCAAACCAGGTTGCCAGGATCCAACTTCAGATACAAGAGACACTACAAAGGCAATATTCCCATCATTCTTCTGTACAGGATGCAATTTCTCAGCTGGATTCTGAACTAATGGACATAACTAAGGTAATAAAAAGGCAAATGAAATCCCTGTGATAATCAGCTATTATCTAAAAATTCCTTGTTTCTTTTGCATTTTCCTTTGTGTTTTAAGAACGCAATTGAGCCATCTTTGGGAGCACGTCACTGGGCTGAAACCACCATGTTACCTCACCCTTACAGCATATTTCTCTTTCCAGGCCACTTTCTGTCAAGAATCTATCAAACTCACATGGGGCTTTGTTAAAACTCCTGCCATCTAATTTATGGGCTGTTTCTTGTCTTGAAAAAATAATTTATATTTGCCCAACTTGCCAAGCCTTTTCCACTTTGTACCCTCTGGAACAGTTTCTTTTTCAATTATTACTGGACATTTCTCTTAAGTACCCAGAAACACCCTTAGATTTGTCAGTATACCCATGATCTTTTCAAACCTTAGTTTGGACAATACTAGTTCTAAAAGAAGTGTCACTGCAGCATCTTGCTCTTAGCCAAGGGAAAAAAAAAAAAGGCACACATGTTGAAATCTGTTTAAATGCGTTAACCATTCTTAATCTGGCATTATGACAACCTACACACCATCACATATTTATATCATATTTTAGGAACTTCAGATAACATCTTTGGTTACTTTTAACTTTCAGGGGGTTCTTTATTGTTAATTTCTGAATACTAACCTCTTGATGGATGTTGGCATTTTCTCCTACAGCTTTATGGGGAGTTTGCTGACCCATTTAAACTTGCAGAATGTAAACTTGCAATTATTCACTGTGCTGGTTATTCAGACCCTATACTGGTGCAGACACTTTGGCAAGATATCATAGAAAAAGGTAAGTGTTCACAGCTAGGTCTGTTAGCTACACATTATTTAATGACTTGGTAGAAGAGTGAATGTACACTGTTAGTGATCATATATTAAGGCCTCATGAAAATTGTATATACCTAAGCAGAGGGTAAGTGACGGGTACCTGGATATGGTTGAGGGTGATCCTCTAGAGAAGGATTCCAGTGAATGTTTGAGAGGACCCTCAGAAAAGATTGTGATTTTTGTGGTTTGTACTGCTTAGTAAGGAATTCTGAGATACTTAGCTCAGAATCCCCTACCAGTCTCCTCCTAACATGAAAGAATGTTAGACACTTAACAGAAACACAGAATCTGCTCATTATATTAATATGAATACAAACAAGCTCTATCGTATTTTGTCCCTTGAGACACAATACAATAGTTTAAACTTTTCCCGTTAAAAACACTTTGGGGAGAAGGAAATGGCAACACATTCCAGTATTCTTGCCTGGGAAATCCCATGGACAGAGGGGCCTGGTAGGCTACAGTCCTTGGGGTCTACAAAGAGTAGGATTTGACTGAGTGACTAACAATTTCACTTTCAGGGAACTAGATCCCATTCCACAAGGCCAGAAAAAAAAAAACAAACACTTTGGGTTTCTAATGACGTGTCTCTTTGTTATAGAACTAAATGAAAGTGTGACGTTGAGCTCCCCAGACAGGATGCATGCTCTTAGTCTCAAGATTGTGCTCCTGGGCAAGATATATGCCGGCACGCCTCGCTTCTTTCCTCTCGGTGAGCCATAACTTCAGCTGCAGTCATGGGGCTTTTGTCTTCTCTTTGTTTTGATGGTGTTCTTCACTGACATGGAAAAATAATGGTTTTAGAGCAAAATCATTTTGTTGTTGCAGTTTATCAGCTTTGCAGTTTAATTCTACCTCTCCAGAAAGAAACACTTCCAAAGAATAGTAGGATCTGTTGATGAATGATTTTGGATGTGAAACTTCTTTGCTTGACCTTTCAGGTTTATGTCGCTATGTTGGAATAGTGCTAACAGACCACAGTGTTATATTATTGGCAATCCTATACAAGTTTGAAGAAAAGGGAAAAATAGCTGATGTTTTCACGTGTTGATGATCTGTGATTGGTTTAACTGCTCCCCTATATTGAGGACATATTTTCTTTAAAATAGCAAGTAATTATATTAAAAATGTAATTTCTGTGAATCCCTTTCTTAACTAAATTTGTAAGGTAGGAAACTCTTATTATGAGCCATTTGCCAACATGTAGTGTCTTCTTTGGTTGTAAAACAATAGACAACATAAATACATTCATACAGTAGAATGTTAAATAAGCACTTTGTGCTTTCGAAAAGTGTTGAGAAACATGAAGATACTTATAACCTTATATTGTTTTTAAAATATGAAGATACAGACTTGTTTACAGGTCTTCTCTGATTTAGGATGTATTCCCTGGACATGGTAAGAAATAAAACTGTTATAATCATACCCTTATTTCTTATAAGTACAGTATTAAAAACTGCCTATGCCATTTCAGTTCAGTTCAGCTCAGTTGCTCAGTCGTGTCTGACTCTTTGCGACCCCATGGACTGCAGCACGCCATGCTTCCGGTCCATCACCAACTCCCAGAGCTTGCTCAAACTCAAGTTCATCCAGTTGGTGATGCCATTCAACCATCTCATCCTCTGTCTTCCCCTTCTCGTCCTGCCTTCAATCTTTCCCAGCATCAGGGTCTTTCCAAATGAGTCAGTTCTTCGCATCTGGTGGCCAAAGTATTGGAGTTTCAGCTTCAGCATCAGTCCTTGTGAAGAATATTCAGGACTGATTTCCTTTAGGATGGACTGGTTGGATCTCCTTGCAGTCCAAGGGACTCTCAAGAGTCTTCTCAGCACCACAGTTCAAAAGCTTCAATTCTTCAGTGCTCAGCTTTCTTTATAGTCCCAACTCTCACATCTATACATGACTACTGGAAAAACCATAGCTTTGACTAGAGGGACCTTTATTGGCAAAGTAATGTCTCTTCTTTTTAATATGGTGTCTAGGTTGGTCATAGCTTTTCTTCCAAGGAGCAGTCATTTAATTTCATGGCTGCAGTCACCGTCTGCAGTGATTTTGGAGCCCCCCAAAATAAAGTCTGTCACTGTTTCCATTGATCGGTAAAATAAAGAGCAGCCACATGAGTATGTGAAGCTTGACAATTTTAATAGCAAAATGACCACATTGTGCACAATACCTTTTGAGGGTGTTTCTTCTTTGACTTAGGATTGTTAATGGTTCAGCCCAATAAAATTTAGAGTAGAAGAGAACTTCCTTTTTCTATCACTCTGTCAAAGGCAAACGGGAGCCTTCAAGCTAGAACAAATTAAGAGACTTTAGAATTTCCATTACCTCTCCAGAATCTCCATGTGGTAACTTGTAGAGGAGATGCAGGTTCAGTCTTCAGTGATTCTTCTTGCCCATGGCTATTCACATTGGTCAGTCTCAGATTTTAGGTACCATAAATATGAATTTGATTGCTTCTGTTAAGAGCTTATTTATGACATAACAGGTAGTAAAAAGTGAGAGTGGGACCACAATTAGAGTCACCGAAATAAAGAAGAATCTTATCAATATTATATTTAATATTTCTAAAATCAAGATACAGCAGCCCTTCTTTTTCTGGAAAGCTGTTAAGATCCAGTGTTTCAGGATATTAAGGAACTCTTATCATGAGACTTCTGTGGTGGTCCAGTGTAAGATTCCATGCTCCCCGAGCAGGGGGCCTGGGTTTGATTCTGATGGGGGAACTAGATCCCACATGCCACAACTAAAGATTCCTCATGGCGCATCTACAAATCTCTCATGCCACAACAAAGGTCAAAGTTCCTGCATGCTGCAACTGAGACTCCACACAGCCAAGAAATAAATAAATGAATAATTGAATTTTTAAAAAAAAGTATCAGCAGGCCCTAATGTGATTGTCAACGGTCTCTATTCTCCACTTGTACTTATTGCTGTTTTCTACATTCACTCTAATAGTTTTTTCCCTAATAGCTTTGAAGTGTGTAAGTGAATGGTTTTAGCATATTTGCAGAGTTGTACAACCATCACAGCTAAATTTAGACCATTTTCATCAAAAAGAAATATCCACCCTCAGCCTTAAGCAACTACTAATCTACTTTCTGTTTCTACAGGTTTGCCTGTTTTGGTATATGCCTTATTTTATATTCAAGAATTATTTGTTTTGAAAATTGTTTTTTAAAAAATTTCCCTCTAGAAGCTGCTCAGTTATGAATAAGACCTACTTTTTAGTATCTAGGGTTAACAAATCTAGAACAACAAAAATTAGTGATTATGTGAGGTGAAGGACGTGTTAACTAATTTTATCGTGGAAAACACTTTGCAATATGTTTTAGATCATCACATTTACACCTTAAACTTACACAGTGCTATATGTCTATATCTTGGTAACACTGGGGCAAAAGTAGAGTTAACAATCCCAACTGATGTTTTTCTCTCCCCAGATTTTATCGTGCAGTTCTTAGAGCAGCAAGTTTGTACTTTGAACTGGGATGTGGGTTTTGTGATACAGACAATGAATGAAATTGGAGTGCCATTACCTAGACTACTGGAAGTATATGATCACTTGTTCAAGTCACGGGTAAGGAAAATATTAAATAAAATAATTTAGTTAAATCAATTTAAGTTTCTAGATATAGGAGAGGATTTTTTTGGTTGTGTGTTTATAAGTATCATATAATAGAGGTGTACCAGAAATTTGCTTCATTCGTTGAGTATCAGAAATTATCATGCTTCAGACTTTTGAAACCAGTAATGAGAGTTGCTTTGTTACATACCATGATAAAAATCAAATATTTTTCAGTATCAATAAAGCATAATTATATATGCTTTACTTTTAGCAGAATAGGCTAAATACATTAAGAATTACTTACTTTAAAGGAATAGAACCTTTCCTGGTGGTCCAGAGATTAAGAATCCACCTCCCAACACAGGGCATGTAGGTTTGATCCCTGGTTGGGGAACTGAGATCCCACACGCCACAGGGCAAGTAAGCGCGCACACCACAGCTAGGGAGCCTGAGTGCACAATGAAAACCCAGCGCAGACAAAAAGGAAAAGTAAATAAATAAAGGAACAAAATATCATTCACTGTAAAAACAAAATATTTATTCTCAATCCTTGTAACCTCATCTAAAATATCAGTGTTTAAAGATCTTTCCACAAGAAAAGGAAAATTTAACTATATGGTGACCGATGATTACTAGGCTTATTGTGGTGATCATTTTGCATCATTTTGAATGCAAACAGCAAATCACTATATTGTACACCTGAAACTAATACAATGTTATATGTCAGTTATACCTCGATTTTTTTAAGAAAATATCTTTCTCACCATATTTAACCTTATTGGACGTATGTTTTGTAATTTTTATCCTAAGATGAAAGAGCTAAACGAAACCTGTTGAACTAGCTTCTGTTTAATAGTAGTCATGATTATAGTAGCTTCATCAGAACATTTATACAATGCTTTCTTTTTTTTTTTTTTTTTCATACAGTGCTTTCTAAGGCACTTATTTATCTCATTAAAACTCACACTGAGCCTTTGGAAATGAACAACTAATAATATCCCATCTTCTACATCTGACAAGGGCAGAGATGTTAAATAACCTACTCAAGTCACATGGCTAGTAATGGTGGAGTCCGAACTAGAATTAAGATTCTCTGACTGCTGGTTTAGTCTTTTTTTTTTTTTTTTGGTTTAGTCTCTTATTCACACTATCAGATTAAATCTGCACAGGTTCCAGGTAAAAATTGTGTCACAGTCAATAGGAAGAAATGGATTCTTTTTTTTCCTATTATCTCAGGTTCCTACACAGCAAATTAATATGCTCTGCAAAGTGCAATGATATATCAAATATTCTTCCTAAATGACATCACAGTGCAGTTTACAGTGCACTGAACTCTGAAGAGTATTTTGACATAAGTGAGGGAAAAATGAGTTGACACAATTCACCTTACAATTGACGATTTGTTTTTTCTTTATAGGATCCATTCTGGAACAGAATGAAGAAGCCACTGCACCTTTTGGATTGTATACATGTACTATTGACAAGATATGTTGAAAATCCTAGCCAAGTTTTAAATTGTGAGAGGTAACTATGAATTAGGTACTGTGTTATATACCAAAGGATTTTAAATGCATCTAATAAATATCTGGGTAACAAATTTGGAGATAGTGGGTCACGATACGGAGACTAAAAGAAGTATGGAAGATTTAAACTCTTGTGTATGTTTGCAGAAACTGATACCAGTTAGCACACATAAAAGGTGAGAGTTTTTCCATCTTCCAGCCCTTGTCCTGATTTCTCCCTATAAATGAAAGGATAAAATTAATGAATTACTGCTAAACTCCTTCCATTTTGTTTTGTTTTGTTTTGTTTTGTTTTTTTAAACTCCTTCCATTTTGAATGAGCAACCTAGGAAGTGCCATTATGTCTTTTGTGATATTATTGGCCGCTCAAGATACATTTGTTTGAAGAGACCAAATGAATGTAAATATTTAATATTAATTTAAGGAGTCATTCCTTATTGCCCTCCTTCTCATTGTAACAATCTTTGAGAGGAAAATGGTGGTATGTGGTAATCCACCTACTCCCCTGAATGTCTTTTTCATTTATTTGCCATTTACTTAATCACATGATCCTTCCTCTTCTGTGAGCCTTTACTAAGTAAGGTTAGCAGAAGTTGACGGGAAGTCCTATAGGAGGAAATGTTTCTGAATCTGTAGATGGCTGATTGGGTGTCTTTTTCTTTACAGGAGAAGATTCACAAATCTCTGCCTGGATGCTGTTTGTGGGTATCTGGTCGAGCTCCAGTCTATGAGCTCCTCAGCAGCAGTACAAGCCATCACTGGAAACTTTAAATCTCTTCAGGCTAAACTAGAACGGCTTCATTAATTATTGTAATGTATTTTCATCCCTGCGTTTTTAATCTGTAAAATAAAAACTCAGCTGGGTCCAGCTATCACATGCTCTAAATCTAAGAATTTAAGAACAATTTTAGTAGAAATGCGTTTTTAATAAGTGCCTGGTATCAGCAGAGAGTACATTTGCAGGTGAATTCTTTTTTACTACATAATACTATTTTGCTTTTTAATAATCAAGTTAAAAACAAATAAGATTATTTATGATTTTAACACAAGGATAAACAAGTAAAAAAAACTCTTGTTTTGAATTTATATGCTCATTGTCAAGTTAGTTCAAGTATCGAAACTTAAATAGGCTAGCTGAGTAGGTCCGGTCCCGTAATAGTAGATTCTACAACAGTTCTTAAATAGGCAAATAAACACTGTCTCTTTTAAAAAGTTTTTAAGATTTTTGGGTTCATCTTTGGAAGGAAATTTCTTCTAACTACTGATTTTGTCGGTTACAATCCTTGTAGTACACACCTGGTTGTTTTTTCTGAGCAAGTGATAAACTTGTAATTAATGGTCTATGTCCTATCTCCCCTACAAGGAGATGCTGTTTTCCCTCATCATCCACCTAGCTCTTCTTTGTCCTGGGACTACTGGTTCCTTTAAAGTGGTGGTTCTCCAAGTGTGTGCACCAGCATCATCTGGGCATTTGTTAGAAACTCAGATTCTCCAGCCCAGCCCTCTGCTTTAATACGCCCTTCATGCTGTCCCAGTACATGTCAGGTCGAGAACCACCGTGTTAGACGGTGCAACCAGTTCATGGATGGAGTTTCCCATCTGATGCCTCTTCCTCCCTCGCCCATCAGTAACCACAACACCTGAGTTTCACCCAAGACACACCATATATGAAGCAAAACTGTTCATAATATAGTTTCTAATCTTCAACAGAATTAGGATGGCAAAACCAAGTGCCCAAAGTCATGGCAACAAAAGGAGAAGTTTGGTGAGTGACCAGGACTCACAGAAAAATAAGAACATGGACTCCTTTCCTCTTACCTTTTGTTACCAAGAGTAATGACCTTCTTTTTCTTTTTTTTTTTTTTTTTGAGTAATGATCTTCTACCTTTTGTCACTAATGTATGTCTAACAGTTTTCAAAATACATTTTGAAAATATTTTTCCTTCCACTTTTATGTTTTTCCCAAGATCATGGGTTGCCTTCTCCACAGTTATTCTCTTAGAATTTAGTTCCCTTTCTCCTGTAATCTCCTTATTTATAATATTTAATAGGATGTTAAAATACCTTCTTATTAGATACCATCACCTCTCATATTTTTCAGCTTTTCAGTTCCTTAAGTTTAGATATTTTTGAATATGTAAAATGAATGTATGCTACACATTGTTAATTCTGTAAATTTAAAATTCTATCTTGTCTACTTAAAATGAAAGTCTTGCTTAAATGCTATATTTAGCCGTGATTCCAGTTCTGCTACATGCACATTTACCCACAAGAACATTAATATGTATGTTAAGTTTACAGAACTCAAAATAATGAAGCTACATCTTTCATAAGGAATGTAAGCTAATGTGGCTAAATGGTCTTTAAGAATCCAGAAATCTGAACCGTTTCTTTTATTTCTATAACACCTTACATAACATCTTTAAGAATTCTAGCCACACAGCAAATCTTTTCAATATCCTTTGGAGGGTAAGAGTACTAAGAGAAATTAAGATCCTCTTCTCCTTTTTAGTCATCTGGAAGAGTGTAAAACCTTAACATTCATAAGAATCGCTTCGATAACCTGTTTAAAACAGATATTCCACCTTCAATGTGATAATGATACTGGTGGTAAGTGGATCAAACTTGGAGTAGCATTGTTCTATCACATGTATCAACTTTGTTTATATACTTTATATTTGGTTTTCATTCAACACATTATTTCTTTATAGTGACTATTAAACATCTATAGGCAATGAATGATAAGTGGAATATATGAAACAGTGCATTCATTGTAGGCAGTGAGGAGTCACTGAAAGTCATTGTGACACATATTTCCAGATAGATCATTTTAGTGTGGCAAAATGGTTAAGAAAGAAAAAAAGCTGTTTTGAGGACTTCCCTGGTGGACCAGTGGTTAAGACTCCAAGCTCCCAATGCAGGGGTGGGTTCCATCCCTGGTCAGGAAACTAGATCCCACATGCTGGCTGCAACTAGAGATTCTGCATGTGGCAAAGAAGGTCCCACGTGCCACAACTAAGACCCAGTGCAGCTAAATAAATACAAAAAAATTTTTTAAAAAGAGAAATGTTTAACTGTACAAGGTAAAGGATATTAGTCCTGAAATGCATGAAATGTATGTTCAGCATTTCTTTAGTATAATACACCTAACTTACTAGTGACTTGTTTGTTGAAAACCTATCTGCTCCCATCTTTTATGTTGTATAGTTGATTTCATCTCAGGGCTCACAGATTCCTCATTTTCTTCCTCAGGATACTTCCCTCCTCCATCTTTTTTCCTCTTAGTCATGAGGGGGAAAATATGATAGGGATACAGTTGTATCAAGGAAATAAATAGAACACTGAATCTAAATGTCTGGAAAGGCATATGCTTTCCTTCCATTTTTTATCAGTTTTTTCATTTAAATTCCCTTAATAAATTTTTTCAGAATATTTTTGAGTCTTCTGATAAATCATTTAAACTCTTGGAAGTTTTATTTTGCTCATAAGGAAAGTTTCCTCATAAGGAGGTTGAAGCCAAGTGATAAGACTTTTTTAAATCCAAAAATTTGTAAGAGCTAATGTAATCTATTTTTATTGTTTTGTTGTTCTGCTTCACATATTAGTTAAAATACTATTGTTTTTATTCTTCTTCCTTTTGGATGAACATATCTACTGTATTATGTTAGAAATTAAACATTTATTTTAAAACTTAGCTATGGAAGAATAACTCTTTTTAAGATTAATCAAGGGGACTTTCCTGATAGTCCAGTGGTTAAGAAACCACCTGCCAATGCAGGGAATACTAGTTCAATCCCTGCTCCAGGAAGATCCCACATTGCACTGAGTAGCTGAAGCACATGAGCCAAGAGCCCGTGCTCAGCAGCAAGAGAACCCATGCAGTGAGAATCCTGTGCACAGCAAGAGAGAGTAGTCCCTTGTTTACTGCAAATACAGAAAGCTCACATGCACAAAGACCAAGTGCAGCCCAAAATTGTTGCTGTTCAGTTGCTCAGTCATGTCCGACTCTCTGCCACCCCATGGACTGCAGCACTCCAGGCTTCCCTGTCCTTCACCATCTTCTGGAGCTTGCTCAAACTCATGTCCATTGAATTGGTGATGCTATCCAACCATCTCACCCTCTTGTCATCCCCTTCTCCTCCTGCTTTCAATCTTTACCAGCATCAGGGTCTTTTCCAGTGAGTCAGCTCTTGGTATCAGGTGGCCAAAGTATTGGAGCTTCAGCATCAGTCCGTTCAATGACTATTCAGGACTCTCAAGAGTCTTCTCCAACACCACATTTCAAAAGCATCAATTCTTCAGCACTTAGCCTTCCTTATGGTCCAGTTCTCACATCCATACATGACTACTGGAAAAACCATAGCTTTGACTATAGAGACCTTTGTTGGGAAAGTAATGTCTCTGTTTTTTTTTAATACACTGCCTAGGTTTGTCATAGTTTTTCTTCCAAGGAGCAAGCATCTTAATTTCACAGCTGCAGTCACCATCTTCAGTGATTTTGGAGCCCAAGAAAATAAAGTCTATCACAATTTTCAATGTACTGCCGTGAGGGTGGTGTCATCTGCATATCTGAGGTTATTGATACTTCTCCCAGCAATCTTGATTCCGGCTTGTGCTTCATCCATCCCAACATTTCTCATGATGTACTCTGCATATAAGTTAAATAAACAGGGTGACAATATATAGCCTTGATGTTCTCTTTTCCCAATTTGCAACCAGTCCATTGTTCCATGTCCTGTTCTAACTGTTGCTTCTTGACCTGCATACAGGTTTCTCAGCAGGCAGGTAAGGTGGTCTGGTAATCCGATCTCTTTAAGAATTTTCCACAGTTTGTTGTGATCCACATAGTCAAAGGCTTTACCATAGTCAATGAAGCAGAAGTAGATGTTCTTCTGGAATTCTTTTGATTTTTCTATGATCCAATGGATGTTGGCAATTTGATCTCTGGTTCCTCTGCCTTTGCTATATCCAGCTTGAACATCTGGAAGTTCTCAGTTCACGTACTATTGAAGCCTAACTTGGAGGATTTTGAGCATCACTTTGCTAGTGTGTGAAACGAGTGCAATTGTGCAATAATTTGAACATTCTTTGGCATTGCCCTTCCTTGGGATTGGAATGAAAACTGACCTTTCCCAGTCCTGTAACCACTGCTGAGTTTTCCAAATTTGTTGGCATATTGAGTGCATCAGTTTTAACAGCATCCTCTTTTAGGATTTAAAATAGCTGGATTCCATCACCTCCATTAGCTTTATTCATATTGATGCTTCCAAAGGCCCACTTGACTTCATACTCCAGAATGTCTGACTCTAGGTAGAGTGATCACACCATCATCGTAATCTGGGTCATTAAGATCTTTTTGTATAGTTCTTCTGTGTATTCTTACCACATCTTAATATATTCTGCTTCTATTAGGTCCATACCATTTCTGTCCTTTATAAATAGATAATAAATAACTAATAAATTAAAAATAGATAAATAGCCAAAATAAATAATAAATAAAAATAAATTTTAAACCTTAATCAGTTTGTCATGTTTGAGCTAGGACTATTGTATCATATCTCCATCCCGCACTTGAGTGCCTGCCTCTGTAATGAACATTTCCAGTTGAATGATTGCTGAAGCTCCTCATTCAAAACATGAATAAATCACTCATTCCTCTCTCCCTGCCCCTTGCCTCCTCCTGTTCCTCTGTTTTCTACCTCAGTCTTTATCATCTAATTATTCAAGTCAGACATACAGATCTCATCTTTAAATTCTTTCCCTTCCCTCCAAATCCAATTAGTCACCAATCCCCGCCCCCGCCCACCTCCCCCCCACCCCCCGCAGCCACACCATTTGGCATGTGGGATCTTAGTTCCCAGACCAGGGATCAAACCCACTCCCCCTGCAGTGGAAGTAAGGATTCTTAGCCACTGGGCCTCCAGGGAAGTCCCAGTCACCAAATTCTAAGCAAATCTATTTAATGAAGTATCTCATCAATTACCTCACTAGTTTAGGTTCTTAGAGTTTAATCAGGTATCCTATTTCATTAATACACATACAATAGTCTGTAAGTGGTTTTCCTCCCTCTAATTGGACACCTTCATTTTTCCCCCCACACTAAAGTCAGTTTTCAAGAATGTAAACCTAAATATTAACAAGAGGTGGCAAGAATACACAGAAGAACTGTACAAAAAAGATCTTCATGACCCAGATAATCACAATGGTGTGATCACTCACCTAGAGCCAGACATCCTGGAATGTGAAGTCAAGTGGGCCATAGAAAGCATCACTACGAACAAAGCTAGTGGATATGATGGAATTCCAGTTGAGCTATCTCAAATCCTGAAAGATGATGCTGTGAAAGTGCTGCACTCAATATGCCAGCAAATTTGAAAAACTCATCAGTGGCTACAGGACTGGAAAATGTCAGTTTTCATTCCAGTCCCTAAGAAAGGCGATCCCAAAGAATGCTCAAACTACCGCACAGTTGTACTCATCTCACAAGCTAGTAAGGTAATGCTCAAAATTCTCCAAGCCAGGCTTCAGCAATACGTGAACCGAGAACTTCCAGATGTTCAAGCTGGTTTTAGAAAAGGCAGAAGAACCAGAGATCAAATTGCCAATATCCGCTGGATCATCGAAAAAGCAAGAGCGTTCCAGAAAAACATCTATTTTCTGCTTTATTGACTACGCCAAAGCCTTCGACTGTGTGGATCACAATAAACTGTGGAAAATTCTGAAGGAGATGGGAATACCAGACTACCTGACCTGCCTCTTAAACCTATATGCAGGTCAGGAAGCAACAGTTAGAACTGGACATGGAACAACAGACTGGTTCCAAATAGGAAAAGGAGTACGTCAAGGCTGTATATTGTCACCCTGCTTATTTAACTTATATGTAGAGTACATCATGAGAAACGCTGGACTGGAAGAAGCACAAGCTGGAATCAAGATTGCCGGGAGAAATATCAATAACCTCAGATATGCAGATGACACCACCCTGATGGCAGAAAGTGAAGAGGAACTAAAAAGCCTCTTCATGAAAGTGAGAGTGAAAAAGTTGGCTTAAAGCTCAACATTCAGAAAACTTAAGATCATGGCATCTGGTCCCATCACCTCATGGGAAATAGATGGGGAGACAGTGGAAACAGTGACAGACTTTACTTTTTTGGGCTCCAAAATCACTGCAGATGGTGACTGCAGCCATGAAATTAAAAGATGCTTACTCTTTGGAAGGAAAGTTATGACCAACCTAGATAGCATATTAAAAAGCAGAGACATTACTTTGCCAACAAAGGTCCCTCTGGTCAAGGCTATGGTTTTTCCAGTGGTCATGTATGGATGTGAGAGTTGGACTGTGAAGAAAGCTGAGCGTCGAAGAATTGATGCTTTTGAACTGTGGTGTTGGAGAAGACTCGAGAGTCCTTTGGACTGCAAGGAGATCCAACCAGTCCATCCTGAAAGAGATAAGTCCTAGGTGTTCATTGGAAGGACTGATGCTGAAGCTGAAACTCCAATACTTTGGCCACCTGATGCGAAGAGTTGACTCATTGGAAAAGACCCTGATGCTGGGAGGGATTGGGGGCAGGAGGAGAAGGGGACGACAGAGGATGAGATGGCTGGATGGCATCACCAACTCGATGGGCCTGAGTTTGAGTAAACTCTGGGAGTTAGTGATGGACAGGAAGGCCTGGCATGCTGTGATTCATGGGGTCCCAAAGAGTTGGTCACGACTGAGTGACTGAACTGAACTGAACTGAAACCTAAATGTATTACACCCCTTCCTTTTCCTTCAGAAGAAATTTCAGATTCCTGGTGTGACATGAGGATGCCACTGAAGTTTACAAAAGTAAAAACCAGAATCTCAAGTTAGTTTAAGCAAAAGCAGAACTTATTGCCCTTCAAATCTAAGAAGTCCAAATAATAGAGAAGACTCCACATGGCTAGATCCAGGACTTCAGTATTTTCAGGGCTTTCTCTAGCTTGGTTCTCTCCTCCTCTGAATTTATTTTTTGTCTCCTTCTGCAGTTTGCTCCGTAAGTCCTGGGACAGTGCAGGCACTGTCAAGTTTCTTCATTTTTTTTGCTCTAACCCAGAGGTAAATTCAACAGATAAGTCCCAGGAAGGGCACTGATAAACCCCGCTTCAGTTACAGACTCAGCTGTGGGGTGCAGAGTCATTCTCCAGACAATACGGAAGAGGAAGGAAGTGCTTCCCGAAAAACTGCATGTTGGGCACACCTCAGTCCACTGTATCTGTCCACCTACCTTACCACTAAGTCTCTTGTGCTTTGATGAAAACTCTAAACCCATAGATCCAAGAAACTCAGTGAACCCAGAGCAGGAAAAACACAAAATCATACCAAAGCCTGACATCAACAAATTCTCAGCAAACTAGGAACTAAAAGAACTTCCTCAGCCTGATAAAAGGTATCTGTGAAAAATGTACAGCTAAAATTGTACTAATGGTGGAAGACTAAACACTTTCTCCTTAAAGTTAAAAATAAGGTTTCTTTTCAACGAGGATTAGAACTCCTGATCAGCACAATTTGGCAAGAGAAATAAAAGACATTCAAATTGGAAAAGCAGAAAGCAGAATTATTCAGAACATAATTATGTAGAAGATCCTAAAGAATATACAGAAAATAGTAGAACTATTAAACAGAACAAACTGCTAGAACTAGTAAGTTTAGCAAGACCACAGGATATAAGGTCAATGTATATAAACCAATTCCAGGGCTTCCTTAGTGGTTTAGTGGTAAAGGATCTGCCTTCCGATGCAAGAGACATGGGTTCTACCCCTGGTCCAGGAAGATCCCACATGCCACGGAGCAGCTAAGCCTGTGCGCTGAGACTATTGAGCCTGTGCTCTAGAGCCTGGGAGCTGCAACTATTGAACCCACATGCTGCAACTACTGACGTCTGCAACCCTAGACCAAAAAGAGAAGCCACTGCAATGAGAAGTCCATGCACCCCAACTGGAGAGAAGCCCCCACTCTCCACAACTAGAGAAGAACCTGCAGCAATTGAAGACTCAGCGCAGTCAATGAATATATAAATACATAAAATTTTTTAAAAACTGCATGTCAATATACCAGCAGCAAGTAGTCAAAAACTTCTAAATACTCATTTAAATAACATTAAAAACCATAAAATAAGATTAATTTTAACTATATATAAGCCCTATACATTGGAAACTGAGATAGTCCTGGAAGAAAGTAGATAAGAAATATGCAACACTCGTGGATTGGAAGAATAAACAGGAATATTAACCATGAATTCTCATGAAATGCATACATAGTGCATTGCCAACCAGATTTACAGCACACTTGTAGAAATGAACAAGCTGATTCTAACATTTATATGGAAGTCAGAGGTCCTAGGATAGTGAAAACAGATTTGAAAAAAGAAAACCTGAGAATACTGATTTCAAGATTTTGGTATAAAGCTACTGTAATTATGATAATGTGGCATTGGTATATCAATAGAACAAAAGGGTACAGAAATAGATGCACATGTATATGGACAATGCATTTTCAACAAGGTGCCAAGGTAATTCAGTAGGAGAAAGAATAGTCTTTTCAATAAATGGTGCTGGAACCATGGAATATCTGGGAGTGGTGGTTTAGTTGCTAAGTTGTGTTCAACTCTTGTGACTCCATAGACTATATCCCGCTAGGCTGCTTTCTCCATGGATTTCCCAGGCAAGAATACTGGAGTGGGTTGCCATTTCCTCTTCCAGGGGATCTTCCTGACCCAGGGATCAAACACAGGGAGCTGCAAAAACTGAGCCCTCAAGTCACACCTGCTGAAGCCTATCCACCCTAGAGCTTGTGCTCAGCAACAAGAGAAGCCACCGCAAGGAATAGCCCATGCTCTCAACAACTAGAGAGAAGCTCATGCAGCCACAGAGACCCAGTGCAGCCAAAATAAATAATTTTTTAAAAAAGTCAAATATCCATTGTTTTCACATATTGTCACACTCAATGTTTTTATCAGTGTATCTGTTCTCCTGTATAATCATATCCTGAAAGAAAAGGACTAGAGTCCATCCCTCTTGACACCATTTTTGGTGAACAAAATAATTCAGATGCTAGCAATTATAAAATACACCAAAAAATGCTACAAACTTTATAATGTAAAAGGATAAATATAAGTAAAAATCTCAAAATATTTCCATATGAAGGCAACATGATTACATATCTTGAAAAACCAAGTGAATCACAAAACAATTTGAAAAAAAAACAATTTAACAAGAAAATAGGAGGGCAAAAAAAAAAAAAAAATAGGAGGGCTAGTAACATAGCAAGCTAAATTGACTACAGTGTATTTCCACATGCCAGTAATAAAAATCAGAGTTTGTAATAAAAGTAATCACATGCCTAATAATGAGAAATATTAAATATTTCATTTAGTTTCAAGTGCCATCAATTAACCATTTTTTAATGTACTACCAAGAAAAAAAATGTTGCCAATTAAACTGACATAATGGACTCATCACTTAGAATTTTTTATATTTATTGAAAGATTTTATAAGGTAGAGTTATATATCATTTTCGCTCATTCATGAAAAAAAAGCAGAAGCTAAATAAATTGGTTAAGGTATTCCTCACATGATTTTACACTGATAGACCAACTTTTTGGACAGGGAAGGGGGCTTTATTTTCATTTTTACTGAAATATAGTTGATTTATAACATGCTACTTTCAGGTGTACTGCAAAGTCATTCAGTTATCCATATACATAAATATTCTTTTTTAGATTCTTTTTCATTATCAGATCAATTCTTCTGAATTATTTTTGGACTTACTGATGGGATACGCAATCTGGCAGGATCCTTTATGTCCCACACCTTTGCAGGATATGCCAAGAATGTAAAACCCAGACTGCTCTTACCAGCCATTTCTGAGGGGTTTTGCAGAGGTAACATCCCAAACAATGAGTTAGTCCACTTGCCACTCACAATAAAAGTGAGAAACAGCCCAGCTCAATGTTCCTCACCTATTAAAAGAAAAAAAAAAAAAAACACTTCATCCACCTAGGCACCTGTGCTGTTGGCGTGGGAACTGGGAGTCACAGGGAGCCTCATGAACATCATACTAACACTCTATCTACTGCTTTTGCCTTAAGAAATAAAGTCCTTTTCTCTAACTACAGGCGTCTGACGTTTTCTCTCAACACCATGAAACAGGAGAGTTTGTTAGCTTGTGAGTAGGCTAAAATTCCAATCTTCACAAACCCTGAAAATATCAATTTATGTCCATAAAAATGTTGGTGATGAGGCATCTCTTAAAAGTGTTCTACATTATATTCAGGGCTCCTGTGACCTCAATCTAGATGAATGAGATGTGAGGGGAGGTGGCCTTATGGGAAAGACACTTCTTCACCCTTATGATAAATCCATCAAAAGGATTGTTCTCCCTCTCAGGGTGATTGTGGCTTGCCTGTCTTAAATCAGGGCTTCCCTTGTGGCTCATCTGGTAAAGAATCTACCTGCAATGTGGGGGAGCTAGGTTCGATCCCTGGGTTGGGAAGGTCCCCTGAAGAAGGGATAGGCTACCCACTCCAGTATTCTGGCCTGGAGAATTCCACTGACAGTCCATTCCATGGGGTCTCAAAGAGTGGGACACGACTGAGCGACTTTCACTTTTGTCTTAAGTCATTGGTGTGCTGGGGCCCCTGGGATTGGGTTTTGAGAGCTGACTTAAATTTTCAGGGAATTTTTGAGCTGATTGATGAAAACTTGGAAAACATCATGGTGAGAAAATGTGCACCACAGAAACTGTAAATACTGTAAATCATGGTATCTCCTCTACCTTGTAAAGCAGGTTGTCAAATATTTACCTGTCTCCACTGCTTTAAGTCCTATCTGGCCAATTGGTTAGCCGGGGATAGTACGACATGAGAGGACAGCGTTACGTACTATTAATGAGGCTGCTGAGGTTCCCCTCTAAGTGTGTGGAACAGCAGTTGTCAAAGAGTCTGCTGAGCTAGCACCCAATAGCTTGTGTGTAGACTCTGCGACAGGAGCTCACTTTACATCCCCTGGATGTGTCCTACAATTATTCCATATGCTGTATCTAAAATCATAATCTTTCTCCACTTCTCTTTCACAACCCTACTCATCCTTTAAAGGTGAATCTATGCGGGACCCAACAGATGACCGCTTTTACTTTTATCTTTGTTTAAATGGTGTGTGTGTGTTAGTCACTCAGTTGTGTCTGACTCTTTGTTTAAATGGTAGCTTTCAATATGTTTTTAAACAAACCTTTACTTGAAATAACATAAAGTACACAAATCATATAATAATGTCTTCTCAAAGTGAACATACCTGTTATAGCTACCGCCTCATTCAAAATACAGAACCTTACCTAAAAGCACATGTTCTTTCCTGTGTCCTGTCCTGACAGCCCAGGTCTTGGTATTCGACTTACTTTTCTTTCTGCACTGGTCATCTGTTTCCTTCTGATGGGTTTTCTGAAAGTAAAACAACTTCAATTGCCATTTAAACAAGAGAGAATTCAGGACTTGAAAATTAAAAGGATGCATGTTACGACAATTACTGTTACACTTATCTAAAAATAAGGTACATACCATGGCTGGGCAAGCTGTGGGCACACACCTGCCCAGCCCTCATCTGCCAGGTTACAGGTGTGATGGGTCCACTTTTCCGAAGCAGAGCCTCAAAAGAGAAATCAGAGAATGGTTTCTACTTTTGATGACACCTGTATTCACAGACAGAGGGACTCTCCACATTTCCTGTTATATCAAATTCAAAGCATTAAAGCATGAATATGGGCTTTTGCCATAATGCAGGGACAATCCAGAGAGGACTCAGAATATACATAAGAGGGATACTATCCAAGAGGAAGAAGAAAAGCCCTCTGGCTTAGTGGAAACAAAGAATCAGATATGCCTCTGTCTCAAAATCTCATGGAGACAGTGTTGAAGAGAAAGTTGAGAGCAAAGTAGCTTTTCTAAATTATTGGAAAAGACAGTTCTTTAGAATGCTCTCTCTCTCCCAATATGGGGGTGACCCCAACAGAATAAAACATGGTGACGTGTTATAATTAGAGGAAAGAGCTGAGTCATTATTCCTGACTTGCTCTCAGCTCTTACGTTTAGTTCAAGACACAGAACATTCTCACATGCTCTGGGGAACTTGAGAGCAAGGAGAGACCCCTGTAAAGGCAACAGAATACAGAGATGAAGGGGATGGCTGAGACTTAGGGGGTGTGATTGCATCATCAAAAGAGAAATTAAAGACTCTAGCTACAGACATTGGGTTTCCCAGGTGGTTCAGTGGTTAAGAGTCCACCGGCCAACACAGGAGTTGAAAGCTCGAGAAGATCCCCTGAAGAAGGAAATAGCAACCCACTCCAGTACTCTTGCCTGGGAAATTTCATGGACAGAGGAGCCTGGGAAATCTCACGGACAGAGAAGCCTGGTGGGCTACAAGTCCATAGGAGTCGCAGGAGAGTTGGGCATGACTTGGGACTAAAGGATAACAAGAAGATATAGACACCAGTGCGATAGACCCAGAAGCCAACATCAGACATCCTGAAGAAAGGATAGCTAAGAATATAAAAAATAAAGTTTGAATGTAAACACTCTCTCTCTCAATGCCTTTAGGGCATATAACCCCTCCTCCCACTCTCATTATGAATCCACCTGGTAGATTGAATAGAATGAGAAAAAGACAATCTGCAAGGCACAGCATTTATTTGAAAGAGATTTATCAAAAAAGAAATGGAAGTACCATCACTTGTCAAGGTAAAGACTTTCCCTGCTACATACTGGGTTGGCGGCTCAAGAAGAATCCTTAATTAAAGATAAAAATTTAAACTACATTTGCCTTGTAAAATAGGTGTAAATGTGCCATCTTCTCACTTTACCACAAAAGAAGCCAGCCTGAAGGCAAACAGCAGAGTGACGAGAAGAAAAACAGAAGAGCCCTGCCTGATCAAAACTTGCAAGTTACCTGCTGAACCCCTGGGTTAATGAGCTAATCAACTTTTCTTTTTGCTATATCCAGTTTGTGTGTGGTTCTCTATTACTTACAATCTTTATTAGGTTTAAAGATAAGCAATTTATTAATAAATCAGCCAGTAAATTGAAGTTGGGAATTGAACATAAGATGTCTAATATCTTAAACTGGACTCTTGATCACTGTACCATAATACAAAACTCAAATGTTATTCCCTCTGCTGCAACCGTATCCACTTGTTACTTAAGGACTGGTCCAAGGACCGGCAGAATTGGTGTCACCTGGGAGCTTGTTAGGAGAGTCAATCTTACGGCCCCACCTACCCCAGACCTACTGAATCAGAATCTACATTTTTAACAATATTCCCAGGTGATTTGTAGGTACATTAAAGTTTGAGAAATACTGTTTTACATCATTCTTTTCTTTGGGTTTGTACAGCATGTTCCTTATTCATTGCTAATTACCTAGTCTTCTATCTCCTCACCAAACCTGTGATACCCTTGAAGACAAGAAATATGTATTACTATTTTTAATATTCTAAGCACTTGTGATGAAGACTGCTAATCATCCACCAAAATTATTCTATCAGTCTCACTGGTACACTGCTAATCTGTATTTGCCAGCCTGCTTTGTGGCTAGATGTGAACTGATGATGAAATTCTCTATGCAACATAACCAGAAATACTGTGTACCATCGTACTGGACCCAGATCTCAAGACCTTGGGGATGCTCCCTCCTTTTCCCCTTTCCTGTGACTTGAATCCCACTTGGACATCAGTCTTGATTATGCAACAAGGTACTGGAGAATTACAAGATGAGTATCTCGAAGGTACCTAGATCTCTGAATAATTGTGTTGAGCAGAGCAAACCTAACAAACTAAATCACCTGTAATAGATAGACAAGTAAGAAATAATTGCCTTTGTTCTCTAGGTCACCAATTTATGGTAGAGGCTTTTTGATTTGGTGCCCTAGTCTATCCTAAATAACTCACCACTCCATCTTTTTAAAATAATTCTTTGTTGCTACACTGGCTTCTCTCGAGTTGCATCAAGTGGGGGCTACTCTCTAGCTGTGGTACTTCGGCTTCTTACTGAAGTGGCTTCTCTTGCTGCGGGGCCCTGGTTTCAGGGTGTGTGGGCTTCAGTAGGTGCAGCTCCCGGGCTCTACAGCAAAGGCTCAATGGTTACGGCGCAGCGGCTTAGTTGTTCCACCGCACATGGGATCTTCCGGGATCAGGGATCAAACCCGTGTTTCCTGTATGCACAGGTAGATTCTTTACCACTGAGCCATCAGGGAAGCCACCACTCCATCTTATAATAGACCTCACCTTATAATAATTCCCTTCGTTGGGGGAGAATGGCCTCAGATACACACAGACAAGCAAGCCCTCAGCAGCGATTTCTGCACTATATGATCCCAGCCATAGCTGACTGATCCAAGAGTAAATCCCATATCCAAAAGGCACCACTTGAATTTTCCCTCCAACAGATTTCCAATTCTGAACTGAGGTTGAGAAATACTGGAGCTGAGTCAAGTTCATTAACAAGGATTTAAAGCTGCACTGCACAATACAGAGCCACAGCCACACATAGCTATTTGAATTGAATCAAAATAAAAAATTCAGGGTCTCAGTTGCACTAGCTTCATTGTATGTTCTTATGTCCTGACATGTAATACTTTAGATCTGCATAAAACTCACATTATCAGGAGGGTTGTTCAGAGTCCCAGAATTTCATTTTGGCAGTGTGGTCTACGTTGCCATCAGAAAACCAAACCAAAACTAAGTTACTGGTGCTCTACATTTTGAAATCAACTGGAGTTTTAATGCAGTAGACTGTTTTGGACATGTTTAATATGTTGATTTTAGACTTTATCAAGTGTGTTTGCAAAAGAGGAAAATAAAGATTTATTGCCAGAATCATCAGTTTTTGTAGTTCTTGTTCAGGTGCTCAGCCGTGTCCAACTCTTTGTGACCCCATAGACTGTAGCAGGCCAGGCTTCCCTGTCGTTCACCAACTCCTGGAGCTTGCTCAAACTCATGTCCATTGAATCGGTGATGCCATCCAACCATCTGATCCTCTGCTGTCCCCTTCTCCTCCTGCTTCAATCTTTCCCAGCATCAGGGTCTTTTCAAATGAGTCAGTTCTTTGCATCAGGTGGCCAAAGGATTGGAGTTTCAGCTTCAGCATCAGTCTTTCCAATAAATATTCAGGACTGATTTCCTTTAGGATGGACTGGTTGGATCTCCTTACAGTCCAAGGGACTCTCAAGAGTCTTCTTCAACACCACAGTTCAAAAGCATCAAGAAGGGACGCAGGCGGGGAGGCAGCGGAGGCGCAGGACCGCTGGGAGGACAAGGGCGGGAACCCCGGGTGACCCGGCGGAGAGAAGGACTGGGGAACGCCTCCAGCCTCCCGCCCGCGCTCCCAGCCGGCTCGGAGCAGGCGCACTGGCGGCGCTCGCCCGCGTCCCTTCCCCGCCCTCCGCCGTCGCCAAGGCGTAGGCTCGCGTCGGGGCGGGCAGCTCCGCCCGTCTCTGTCGCCCTCCTTCATCTCAGCCTCGTCGCGCCTTCCCAGCCTCGGACGGGCCAGGCCCTGGCGGAGGTAACTGCCCGCAGATTCCCGTCTTGCACGGTCCCAGCCTCCTGCGCTCGCCCTCCGGCCCGCGGCGTCCTCGGGCTCCTCCGCCCCCTCACGCTCTCGAGTCTTGGCTCGCCCGCGACCTCCCAGCCCCGCCATCCCCCGCCGCACCCAGCCCCCCTACCCGGTCTCCCGGCGTCGTCCTCCCGCCGCAGCATCCTCGGCCTCCCGGAGGCGCGGGGTCGCCCTCGGCTGGCTGGGAACGAAGTCCGGTTCGGGCTCGACCTCGGCCTCGGCCCGGTGTCCTCCAGCTCCTGCCCGGTCCCCGGTGGGCGCCGCGGTGGCAGCTCTCGGGGGTGGAGGGCGGCGCTGCCCCGCGCGGTCCGGTAGGGGATCTCAGAGGGGTCCCTGGGATGCCTCATGCGGGGTGGTCGTGGGCCAACTCCTGTGTGTGACATTGGTGGGCGATAAGTTGAGCGCGGAGGAATGGGCGTGATTTCTCAGGCTCGTCTGTGGTGGAAACCACCGAACAACTTGGATTATTCCTCTGGAAATTGCTTTTGCCAGTGTTTTAAATTAAGATGTAGGGGGGCGGGGGTGGAGGGAAGGTAAAACTTAACCTGTTTCTCCTCCTCACATATTTTGTGTGGTCGAGTTTATCTGTCGTCCATTAACTAATTTGACATGTTTCATGGTTTTATTAGTATCCATCTGTAGGCTTCCCAGGTGGCGCTAGTGGTAAAGAACCCTCCGGCCCATGCAGGAGACTTAAGAGACCCAAGTTTGATCCCTGGGGTGGGAAGATCCCCCGGAGGAGGGAATGGCAACCCTCTCCAGTATTCTTGCCTGGAAAATCCCATGGACAGAGGAGCCTCCCGGGCTACAGTCCATGGGCTCGCAAAGAGTCAGACAGGACTGAGCTTCCAAGCACACACATCTGTAGGAACCATTAGTGATTTTAGTGCCTGTCGGTATACGGCTCAGATAACCTTCGCTCTCTAACAGGAGGTGATTTTTAGAGCTTTAAGAGACAGAAGACCATCCATCATCAAATTCTGTAGGGCTGTCTGTACATCTTGAAATGATTAGCTAGTTTTTTATCCTTTACTTTTTGCCGCGCAGCATGCAGTGTCTTAGACTCCTCCCCCACCCGCCCCCCTGCCCGCATCATACTTGTGGCCCATGCAAGACAACCATCAAAATCAGAAAATCAACATTCATCTGTTACAACCATCTAATCCTCAGTTTCTCTTTCTATTCAGGTTTTTCCATTTCTCCCATATTGTCCTTTATAGTGCAAACATAAAGTTTACAAATTACTGACTTCATGTAGTTGTCTGGTTTTTCTCTTTGGGACTAGTTTTTCAGTTTTTTCCCAACTTTCATAACCTTAAAACTTTTAAAGGCTACAGATCAGTTATTTTGTAAAATATCCCTTGGTTTGGGTTTGCCTGATATTTACTTGTGATTAGATTCAGGTTATGTTACTTTGTACATATGTCATCACAGATGTTTTTCTCCTTTTAACTGTTAAGAGGCAGGTGATTTCCTTTTGTCCCATTCTGATTATTTTCATTTTGATCCTTAGATACAATGGAATCTGCCCAGTTTCTTCATTGTGAAGTGACTGTTTTGTCTTTTGTAATTAGTATTTTATAGGGAGATGTTTTGAAACAATGTAAATACATCATTTTGCATCAGATGTTCAATTTAATAAGTTACTTTCTTATGATAATATGGATTCATGGTTTCCTATTTTAGTCCATGGATTTTTAAATCCATTACTGTAATTTGTTCTGATGCTCAAAGTGTCCTCACTTTGTTCTATGGGATCCCTTTCATTATGGCTTCTGTGTCCTCACTTTTCTTGGCTCCAAATCACTGTGTCAGATTCTCCCACTGTGTGATCATCCTCCCAAGATTCACTCAAGAATGGACCATTCACCCAAGATTATGCTCCTGTCACCCCAGTAGGGCTCTGACAAATAGGTCACGGCCTCTATTGAAACCATCCCCATACCCAGCATGGAGACTTGCTGGGCATCTTTACATCATATTATTTCAGGGCTTCACTTCTATGTTGTCTAGTTTGGACGTTCTTAGAGCTCTGTGGCTTAGGGCAGTTTGACTGCTTATGTGGTGATTGAAGGCTTCAACAGTAATTATTCCAGGGAATAAGGTAGAAGGTGTGGGCGTCCTAGGTGGCTCAGAGATTAAGAATCTGCCTGCCAGTGTAGGAGACACAGGAGATGTGGGTTCGATCTCTGTGTTGGGAAGATCCCCTGAAGGAGGAAATGGTAACCCACTCCAGTCTTCTTGCCTGGAAAATCCCATGGACAGAAGAGCCTGACGGACTATAGTCGGCCAGGCTGTAGAGGTTGCAAAGAGTCAGACACAACTGAGCTAATAAGCGCACACAAACACATGGTAGAAGATGTATTGCCTTGTATGAGCTAGCCTTGTGAAATGCATAGCCTCACTTCCATTTTAGTCTTGGTCAAAGTAGTAAAAAACCACCCAATTTCAAGGGATGAGGCATAGACCAGAGCTCTCAATGAGAGAGAGGAGTGTTAAAGTCATAGTGTAAGAAGAGTATAGGGTAGGGGGTATTTTTGTGGTCGTCTTTGGAAAGATGAGAAAGTAATCACATAGAAACTATATTGTCAAGATATTCTCCAAATTTGTGTTTATTTTCATAGTCTGAGGAATAACTTGTCAAAAAAGCAAACAAGTTTTGCCTAACTATTCAAGATTAGATACTGAATAAGATATCAGCATTTTACCTTTAAAAGAGAGTAAACTTGAGCTAATGAAAAAGTCATTTACTAAAACTTTATGAAAACGCTTAAGATCTTCAGTAAATATTACGTGTTCTTATCTTTTTTTTTTATAGCATCTTGTGACTTTTGACTTAATTGGTCTTTGATATCTTAACAAGCATGGAGATAAGATTAGAAGTTTTGACATCAACTAGTATCAAGCAGAAAAAACCCTGGCCACGAGTCTCCTGGTTGGGACAGGTAAGTTTTTCTTCAGTTGGACAGTATCAATTGTAATATGTGTTAAATGTGTGCTTTGCCTCTGAGATCGAAGAATAACCTTTAAAAAATAAAATAGCGTCTACAGAAGGATCACTTGCCCACTGAGCAGGATTTTGTGTATTTGTATGGTAGGAGGCTGGCAGAGATGGGGAGGGAACCTCAGTCTTTCTGTGGTCTGATCACATTCGTCAACCTCTCTCATCACTCTTTTGCTCCTTTTCTCCATCACCTGCTTCGTCTTCTTCACAATCCTTTGTTGCTTTGCTCTTGGAGTCCTGGGATGGTATATCATCCTCACTCTCCTCTTCTGGGCTCTCCTGGGAATTCTGGGACACAGTTTCTTCACCCTCATCAAGTCCCAGTTTTTGAGATTGCCCAGCCAGAAAGCCTCTCTGCAGTTATTGAAAATGAGCATGGCTTTCGCATCTACATGTGCAAAATGTGTGCATCTACGTCGCATGTGCCTTTTTTGAGCAAAGGCACATGTTTGGGGAGTTTCATGTCCTGGTGAATCTTGGAATACCCATGCAGGTGATGAAGCAGGCTTGTGTCTAACTGGAAGGTTTCCAGTAAGCTCACCATTTTCTGGATATTTTCTAAAACTGAAGTCTAGGAGCACATGCTACTGCTTCAGAAATGAGAAGCCATGTCTGTTTAAGTAAATAATTTAAAACTTGCCCATACTACTCTTCAGATCGATGAGCTAACAGCAGATAACTATTTGGGTTAGCAGAATTGGAAAACACTCCTATAATTTTAAACTTCAAATAAATCTCAGTGCGGCTACTAGGTCATACTACCTAGTAATTCTAATAAGAGGTACTTTGAAGATAGAATGAAAAAATTTTCAGGTTACATAATTAGCCTTATTGTTGGGACTTCTCTGATGGTCAGGTGATCAATAATCCGCTTTACAATGCAGGGGATGTGGATTCGAGCCCTGGTCGGGGAGCTAAGACCCCACTTGCCACTGGGCAGCTAAGCCCCCACGCCACAGTTAGAGAAGCCCTTGAGCCACATGAAGACCCAGCACAGCCAATAAATAAATAAAACTGCTTTTTAAAAATGCCTTTATTGTTCATTTTATGATGTGTAGTACAAATATACCATCTTTCTTAGATGTCACTTTCTTTTCCTTTCTGTGATAACTTAGGTAGGAGGCTGAATTAACTTCTGGCATCTCTTAAGTTTCTCACATATTTCTTCTCCTAGGAAAATGAAGCTGTTTTCCTTTTGGATGATAAATTCGTAAATGAAATTAATTTGCTCTCAGGAAGGACAAAGAAGAAAATTCCCAGTCTTCAGCCTTTGTTGAAGGATGTTATACTCCTAACAACCTCCAGTAATGGTTAAGTAGTACTGATATTATCAAAAGGCTAGATTAACTGTATTTTTAAAAATAATTTTGGGGGTAATATTAAGGCAAGTGTTAGGCTGTAAGCATTGTATTTCTGTTTTGAAAACAGATGCCTGGCTGGCTGGGGTACTCACTTCAGGGGAGGTTTTCCTCTGGAACAAAGATCAAGATTGTTTGAAAACCATACAAGCAACTGAAAAGCCTAAGGAAATGATTAAAGCTGCAGTAGGTGGGAGTTTTTTTATTTGTTTAAATTGATTTAACTTGATATATAGGAGGAAAAGAAATATGCCTCTGCTTGTGTAAATATATGTATGTATTTCCATGTACATGTAAGTATTTTTTGATGTTGGTTGTTTGTAACACTAAGGTTCATCTTGAGGAAGAAAAATATGGCATGCCTAACAAGTCTGTGATAGCAGTGGGTTCCTAATATCACACATGAGTACATAATAAGTGTTAGTATTATTTGTACTTTTAATTTATTATTAATGTCTTAGTTTTGCTTTCTGAATGGAAACCTCATTTAGGCTCCTTGTTGTCAGAATAGATAAAATTTGTACTTTTCTGCAGGAATTCCGACTTCAGAGGTTTAGTAACTTTTTTGTTGTTTTTTTAGCAAGCTCTTTGAGACTGTACTTGTATGTATCTGGCAATGGGAAAAGAGTTCTGCTTATAACTCCTTCTGGATGCATATTCCTTTGGGAACATTTGGAATTCAAGAATGTCTTATCTTCTAAAAGCCTTTCCTTGGTGGGCCAGTGGTCCCAGATCATGCCTGAAGAAGCAATTCCTTTACCTTCCACTGAAGATAAAGAAGCCGTAGTGCACGCTGTTTTTATAAAAAATGAGGTAAAATCCAAATCAGACAGAGTGTTCTTGAAGGGGAGACCTCAGACTCTAAGAGCAGACACTTTCTGGGAAGCTGTTGAGCAGAGTGTGTAATGATAGCTGTTTATCTCCAGTCATCATTAATTGTAGTAATGGTGAAATTATCCTGGAAAAGGTATTTTTATATTTCTTGGTCCCATTTTAAAAGAGTTTATTAAAAGTGGTTTGAACTTAGAGCTTCCTTGGTCTTTCCCTAGTTTTACTTTTCCTTAGTTTTAGAATATAACTAGCTTTGTAATAAAAAAGAAACTAGAATTGGTGATATTAAGTAAGCCATTCCCAGTAAATAACGCATTCGTTAACTAAGAGACATGTGAAATAGCTGTACGATACTCTTTGTATGTGTTGACCAATATGTTATTACCCAATTTGCTATTGTTAAAAATTGCATTTTGAACTTTTGTTGTTTACCTCATGAATAGTGCCCTAGTTTAAATAATATGCAACCATAAAGGAAGAGAAAAATAAATATATAAGAATATTCCCAGTTATATAGCCAGAGTAAATGGCAATGTTTTCTTAAGAGAGTAACTACACCTTGATTTCCCACTTGAGATATGCCTCTGGCTCAGAAATAATTTCTTAGTGTTTAGCTTAATGTTAAGCTATATGTTAAGAATAAAAGTATACAGGTTCTTGATAAGTTTCATTTGTCTTACTTATGAGAAAATGTGGGGCTATTTTTTTCTTGTTTTTCTGTTCTTTCAGGGATTAGTTTATTTTCTGTTTTCCTTGCTGGTTATTTATTTTAAACATAGCAGTGTGTACATGTTAATCCCAAACTCCCTAACTATCCCATCATTCTTCCCCCTGGTAACCATAAATTCATTCTCTAAGTCTGTGAATCTGTTTTATAAACAAGTTCATTTGTATCACTTTTTTTTAGATTCCACATATACGCGATAGCATGTGATATTCCTCTTTCTCTGTCTGCCTTCACTCAGTACGACAGTTTCTAGATCCTCTTGGTTTATTTTCAGATTTATTATATACTAAAGTATGTGAAATTTATCTACAGTTATTTGGAGACTGCTGCTTGTGTTCATTTACTTTCTATTCCGGGGAATGCCTGAAGTTAGCATTTCTAGCAATTCGGTGGCATGAAAGTGTGTTTACACCTGTAAGGTGAGGTAAATGTTTCCTTCTTCTTTGTCTTCTATCTTTTTTTTTTTTTTTTTTACTATTCTGAACAGCACATGGAATCTTCTTAGTTCCCCCACAAGGAATTGAACCCGCAGCCCCTGCATTGCAAGTGCAGAGTCGTAACCACTGGACTGCCAGGGAAGTTCTTCTGTCCCTTTTGAAACATTATTATAATATCTTTTGGCCCATAAATACATAATAAGATCAGTAAATGAAGTGTGAACATCAACCTCTGAGACTTTACAAATTGTTTCTCCCTATAAGTATTGTTCTGTTTCTTTACTTTTCATTTTACATGTTTATTACAGAAAGTTTTTCTTGTTTTTATTTTGTTTCCCTTCTTGGAATTGAGAACACATAAAAGGTAAGGCTGTCTGTGGTCTTGTCTTAAGACTATAAAAAACTCCTTTGAAAACTAATTCAATTGAATTAAAAAAAAAAAGAAAACTAATTCAATTGAATTTTGAAAAGGACATAACTTACTTGAATTTACTACCATACCTTTTAAATTCTCATTTTTTTTTAATTCTCATTTTTTTAATTAAAAATAGTTTTATTTATTTTAA
This sequence comes from Cervus elaphus, assembly GCF_910594005.1. Lineage (NCBI taxonomy): Eukaryota > Metazoa > Chordata > Mammalia > Artiodactyla > Cervidae > Cervus > Cervus elaphus. Next base: position 39,164,960 of record NC_057839.1, read on the forward strand.
AAAGCCCAATGAAATAGAAAGAATGCATTTAAAAGCATATAATGACTTAAGATTTACTAAAATAGTGAGGTTTTTTTTTCTGTTTATTTTCTTTATTTTTTATGCTAGCAGTACTTTATTCTGGTGTAATTTATATAAAGTAAAATGAACAAATTTTAAATGTACAACTAGGTGTTGGTGGTTTAGTTGCTAAATTGTGTCTGACTCTTTCAAACCCATGGACTGTAGCCTGCTAGGCTCCTCTGTCCATGGGATTCTCCAGGCAAGAGTACTGGAATGGGTTGACATTCCCTTCTCCAGGGGATATTCCTGACCCAAGAATCAAACCTGGGTCTCCTGCATTGCAGGCATGTTCTTTACCAACTGAGCTAAGAGGGAAGCCCAAAAATATTTGTAATAATGTAGAAATACATGTATCTAAACTTTTAGTAGATGCCGATGTGTTTGGGGTTGGATGTAGGGCATGCTGTTACTACAAAACTCTGTATGGACCTACCTTGTTTAGTTAGCAGTTGCTCTTTTGTGCCCTGGATAAAACTTGTGAGCAGTTGCTAAAGACCCAAAATATATATGCATATGAAGGAATTTAGCTGGACCCTTCAATTTTCTGTAATGAAATATGTATTAATATAAAAAAGTTCCTATACTTCCTGTTTTCAGTTATGTCATTCCTTTCTCAGATCACTGCCATTTTGTGTTCAGTGGGCTCAGCAGGATTGCCTTCTATGCAGTCTGATCCCTAAATGTGAATCAGTGAAGTCAAGGGGAGCTCTGATTTCTGCATTTTCAAGAGATGGACTTAACCTGGCAGTAACGCTTAATCAGAAAGACCCAAAGGTCAGTAAATGTAATTTGTTTTGGGAGTAAGCTGTAAAAGAGTTTAGTTCAGTTTAGAGATTTTTTTTTTTCCCTTGAATATGGTTTGTTTTTTCTTAATACTACTTTATGTTCTTTAAATTGGTGTTTCCTGATCCAACTTGACTTTGTAAATTGGTAACATTATTTACGTTAGGTGCCGTAATTTTTGAAATTTGACCTTCAGAAGCGAGAAGAGGATAATGTAAAAGGAGGAAAGAGGGGCAAAGTGATAACTGATATTCTTAAAATGTAGTATAAAAGGGAGAAGAGTTATAGGTGGTTGGTATTGTCTTGCCAGTTGGGAAAGACGAGATAGTTCATTGATAAGATAGATCTCTAGGTCTTCAGAAATATACGTAAAATGATTTTAATTGTTTTGTTGTCTTTTTTTTCTCTTTCTAGGCAACTCAGGTATTATTTATAAACACACTGAATTTTATTACTGTCTATGGTAGCCTTAAAGGATGTAGTAATAAGAATCCTGTGGTTCCAGCCACTCTTGTCAGGTAAGGATTCTTTTTTATTTCTAAATAGTGTTTTTTTAAAAATTTTTTTAATAGTTTAATAAGTTTAAGGCTTTGATCAGTAGTGTCTAAATAGATATTTTTACAACAAATATTCTTAAAAAGAATTCTTTAAGAGATGGAAAATTCTTAAAGAGATGGAAATACCAGACCACCTTCCTGTCTCCTGAGAAACCTCTATGCAGGCCAAAAAGCAACAGTTAGAACTGGACATGGAACAATGGACTGGTTCAAAATTGGGGAAGGAGTACACCAAAGCTGTGTATTGTCACCTTGCTTATTTAACTCATATGCAGAGTATATGCGAAATACCAGGCTGGGTGAAGCATAAGTTGGAATAAAGATTGCAGAGAGAAATAGGAATAACCTCAGATATGCAGATGATACCACCCTTATGGCAGAAAGCAAAGAGGAACTAAAGAGCCTCTTGATGAAAGTGAAAGAGGAGAGTGAAAAAGCTGGCTTAAAACTCCACATTCAGAAAACTAAGATCATGGCATCTGGTCCCATCACTTCATGGCAAATTGATGGAGAAACAATGGAAACAGTGACAGACTATTTTCTTGGACTCCAAAATCACTGCAGATGGTGACTGCAGCGATGAAATTAAAAGCTTCCTGTTCCTTGGAAGAAAAGCCATGACCAGCCTAGACAGCATATTAAAAAGCAGCAACTTTACTTTGCTGACAAAGGTCCCTATAGTCAAAGCTATGGTTTTTCCAGTAGTCATGTATGGATGTGAGAGTTGGAACGTAAAGAAGGCTGAGCGCCAAAGAATTGATGCTTTTGAACTGTGGTGTTGGAGTCCCTTGTACTGCAAGGACATCAAACCAGTCAATCCTAAAGGAAATCGATCCTGAATATTCGTTAAAAGGACTGATGCTGAAGCTCCAATACTTTGGCCACGTGATGCAAAGACTTGACTCATTAGAAAAGACCCTGATGCCAGGAAAGATTGAAGGCAGGAGGAGAAGGGATTGACAGAGGATGAGATGGTTGGATGGCATCACTGACTGAATGGACATGAATTTGAGCAAAATCTGGAAATGGTGAAGGACAGGGAAGCCTGGCGTGCCTCAGTCCACGGGGTCACAAAGAGTTGGACGTGACTGAGAGACTGAACAACAACAGATAGATATTTAGATAGATAATGCAGCTTTCATCATGTGTGCTTGATGGACTTTAAAGTTTGTTTCATATGTTGGACACAACTGAGCAACTTCACTTTTCCCTAGAGAAGGAAATGGCAACCCACTCCAGCATTCTTGCCTGGAAAATCCCACGGACAGGGGAGCCTGGCAGGCTACTATCCATGGGGTTGCAAAGAGTTGGACACCACTGAGCAACTTCAGTTTATATAAGGAAGGCGTTCAGTCCTTTAAGGAAGGGTCTGATAGAGTGGAAGATACTTGAACACGTTTTCTTTTCTCTTATTTCTTTCTATGTTGTCTTAGGAAGAGTGGGATTATGATTAGGTTGAGAAATACTGGGCTTAGAGAGACTGCAATGAAGAATCCTGGGTTGGGAAGATCATTTTATATACTCAGGCTGAGGTGTTTTTAGCCTTTTAAACAAAGTTAGCATTCTCTGCATATGGGTGGACAGCACCGTAAGTGGTGATTTTGGATGGCAAGGGACCTGTGCAAGATTATAGAGGAGGAAGATTTCCTCTTCCTCTTGAATCCTTCTAATTTCCTTTTCTGAACACTTCTCTGCTGTTCTCTGACTTTTCAGCGTTTTCAGGTTCATCCAGCCATACATTTTTATTTTCTTTCTCTTCCCCAAATTTCCTTTCTAGTCTCAGTTAAGTGGTCTGTTTGACTGAGGGTGTCCATCATTTAAATGAGAAGGAGCTACTTTCTGTCCCCATGAAAGAAATATTAATATTTTAAGACAGTTAAGGAGTGGTAAAGATGGCTTTGGCAAGAGGGAATCTGCTCTTGAATGGAGCTCTAGCAGGCTCCTGAGAGACAGGCACGGTATTGACCTTCAAATCTACTGGTAGATCTTAGTTATGGATATCACTAGGATTAGAAGTTGTTCTGGCTATAATGTAAGTGACTTAAAAGATTTAGATTTTTAGGTAGTATTTTCATCTTATGATTTGTTTATGAATGTAAGTAAATTTCTAATTGTTATGTTGTATGAACTAGATGTTTATGAGCAAACTCCTTTCTTCTTACTTATTTCTTGGGAAGTAAGATACACAAAATGTATGTGACATTTGCCTACTATTCATTCTTTTGCCCTTATTTTTGGAAGTATCTCACCCCTTCTTGGCCATTATAAATTGTTAGAGACATTGTAGAGAGTCCTTTCTAAACATCTTGTTTTGCTTTTTCTAGGTCATACTGGGTAGGTGATGTCAGCTGGACTCACGATAGTCTTTTTCTGGCTTGTGTGTTAAAACGTGGCTCCCTGGTTTTATTGACCTGTCATGGTGAATTGCTAACGTTAATTACATTTGGTTGCTCTATAGAATTTGGGCCAGCAGAATTTATTCCTCTTCACCCACTAATAACATATAGGTGAGATATTTGAATCATTTAATTTATTTACAGAAATTTTTCTCTTTTGGTATTACTTTACTGTGTATTTTTTTTTAATATAATTTCATGTTTCAAACTGTCTTTCTCTTTATTTGAGTCTGTCATCTCAATACCTGTTTCTTATTTATAGTTTTCTTCTATTTCTTTTTGTGGCTTAATCCTGGTGAAAATTTGACAATGTGACTATGTAAGTATATGTTATTTAAATATTTAACAGCACTAAAAAATGTAACTTCTTTGATAATAAAAATTAATAAAAGCGTGATATGTCTTTTATTGTTTTAAAAGCAAAGCACTTAGATAAAAATTAACTTGGCATGTGGATGTATCTGGCTTCCCAGATGGTAAAACCCGTCTGCCAGTGTAGGAATGTAAGAGACATGGATTTGATCCCAGGGTCAGGGAGATCCCCTGGAGGAGGGCATGGCCACCCACTCCAGTATTCTTGCCTGGAGGATCCCCATGGACAGAGGAGCCTGGCGGGCTACAGTCCATGGGGTCGCAAAGAGTTGGACATGACTTAAGCAACTGAGCACCCATGGGTGTATCCCTTTTTTCCCAAAGGGAAAAAGGGGAAGGTTGTTGGAAATGGATAGTAGACTTTAGAATTCAGCCATATTTAAATTTTAAATTGTGAGGTCATGTAGCAGTTTGGCTTTGGAGTCAGATCAAGAATCAAACTTACTGTGTGACCAAATCAATCAACTTACTGGTTGTGTGACTTTGAGTAAGTTACTCTTTGAGCCTCATTTTCTTTTACTCTGAAATGAAGATGGCAGTAATTGTCTCTTAGACGTGAAGGAATGAAGCAAGATAATAAATAATTATAAATTGCTTTAGCACAGTTCTGGCATAAAGTAAGAGCTCAGTAAATCTTTGTTTTTATTGATGTTGATATTATTATGTTTGGGTAGGCACATATAGATAGCTGTTTACAAAACAAAAAATTGGAAAAGGTCTTTGAAACTAATCCATTACCTTTGCTTTACAGAAGGAAAACTGAGGAGGGATGTGCCCTTGATTATATTTAACAAAATATTTTACTTAATTTCTAGCAATAGATAATTATGATGGAAAAACTTGTCACTTCCTGCAGTGAAAGTGTTTTTTCTTATTATGGTCTGATTCATAAATTGACTTAAATTTCGTCACTTAAATCATTACTTAAATATTAGTATTTAAGATCTTTCAGAATGGATTGTTTTTTCTGATTACAAAAGTAATACATATTCATTATTTTTAAAAGCTTAATCAAATGTTACAAAACTAAATACTATCGAAAGTGAAAAACTTGTAATCCTATTCCTTAGAGATAACAATTATTAGCATTTTAGTGTGTTGTCCTCTTAATTTGAAAATTTTGTATAACATGTGCAATAACAACATTAATTTAATTTTTAAAACAAATTATATGATATATGCTGTTTACTATTTTGCTTTTTTGATTTGACAGTATGTCTTATACATCTTTCCATGGAGTCACTTTTTAATGGCTTTATAAATTTTGTAGAATGTACTTTTAAAACCAACCTTCTTTGTGGACCATTTGGCTCATATAATCTATGTTTGATTATTTTCCTAACCAGAAAAAAATACATTTTGGTTCTCTGTTCTCTTTATACTTACAAAGCCCCAAAGTTAATAATTAGTGATATTAAGTAATCAGTTGATATTAAGAAATCAGAATTAGGTATGCCACTGTAACAATAAATAACTACATTTATATGGAAACTCAGTCAAATTTAACCTTGAGCTGATAAAATTTTACTCATCACCATCCTCTCCAAATGTTTCTTAATAACAAGAATACTCACAGCTCCTATTTATATTCTTACAAGGACATTTAAATATATAGTAAGAAAGAAAATTAACTGCTTAACTGTCTTTAATAGTAGAAATAACAGCATCAGTTTTTTTCTAAAAGAGGTATAAAACTGGATTACAAACAATATTACAAACAATAGAGTATGTGCCACAATTCTTGGAAAATTTTAAAAAACCCACCAGCCTCTGTATTATTTAATTACTTGTGTTTTCCTCACAGATCTGTGCACATTTAATATTTTCTGTTTAATTTGCTTGCTTTTTCATCATTCTGAAATGTTTGTTTTGTTTTTTCTTTGAAATAATGTAACTGTTTTTTTAAAAGATTTTCCTCTCACTAATTCTTGAATTTTGATATTTGTTTGTTAGACCACAGCAGTTTACACTTCAAGATTCAAATAATTCTGTAGATTCATCAGCTTCAGATAATGACCCTATGAGACAGAGATTCTCTATAAAAGCACACTCACGATTACCCTACCTCATTATTTCTGATGGATACATGGTCACAACCCTTCGATTTCTTGATAATCTGTCTCCATCGGTGCTCATGAGATCCCTTCTACTTGATTCAACGCAGAGGCTTGAGAAAACATACGAGAGTGTGATACTGTGTAAGGTATGGTGCTCTTTGGTACCATCAGTAAAAGCTGGCTTCTCAGTCTTGTTTTTAATTTATTTATTTTTAACTGAAGGATAATTGCTTTTCAGTATTGTGTTGGTTCCTACCGAATGTCAACATTCTCAGTCTTTTTAAATTTAAAACTGTACTGACAGGGGTGTCCTTGGATTGCATATGTTTGTCTATAGAAGTTATAATTATAGTACAGTTATGGATAAAATTTTGCTCTTGGAAATCTTCTTTCTTCTACAGCCAAAAGGCAAAGGTCTGAACTTGCGATCATTGAATTCCCTAAGATCTAGCTTGTTAAAGCACCAAAGAAATGAAAATGTAGCTGATTCTACTGTTCCCAAATTCTTACAAGCAGAAGAAACATTGAAGTTAAATGAAGAAACAGCAGACCTGCAGGTACTTGCTAGCAATGTTTTATTTATTTTGAACACTTATGTACTGATTTTATTCCAAGAAACATATTTTGATTTCCTGTTATTAAAGAGAAGAGAAATTTGATAGTACTAAACTGATTCTACTTGTAAGGAATTAAATGATATTAATAATAATTTTTTTCTCACTCATGTTTTAGGATTTTGAAGCAGAAGAGACTGATGACGGCAGATGTTTTCCAAACAACTTATTCTCTTTTTGGAACCAAAAAAATGATCTGTTATTTAGTAGTGCTGATGAGGGAAGATTGGAATTTGCTTCTATGTTTGATACGATACATGCAAAAGATAATACTGAGGAAACAGATAAAGCTGTTACAGAACTGCACTCTGTCCAGAAAAATCTCCTTGCAGCATGGACTATAGGAATTTCAAAAAATGTGGCAGAAAAAAATTTAATGTTAAATTACACAGTAGTTTGTATCACTCATTTTTTGTATATTCTTCAGTTTATAAAATGTCCTTTTCCCAAACTTGATCTTTTTTTAAGCAAGAGCTCAAAACATAATACATGGGTACTTTGTATCTTTCAACTTTTTCATCAGTGTTTATCAATCCAGTACTGGGATATGAGATACAAGCAAGATGTAGGACATTTGGTGAAGCTGACCTCAAATACTATAAAGCTTTTGCTCACACAGCAACAACAGGATCAGTTATTCTCAGAGAAGATTTTAGCCTGTTTTCATTTACTCAGAATGGTAGCTGATCATTTAAATGGCATGTACAGTCTTCAGCCTGAAGTTATTTCAACATCAGCTGATGGAAGTAGAAGAGTAAAGCAAGACTCATTGGTGTTACCCATTTTTCAAGTGTTTCAAGATAGTGATTCTTGGGAACACTGGTCTTGGAACTCATCTTTCAAGATTCGTCCTCAAGTATTAAATTTCGTGCAACAGCCAGGACACAGGTACAGTGACTTTACTGTTAGGAGACTATCAGCATTGTAGATTCTTCAAAATTGAGATATAATTCCCATACGGTAAAATTCATTATTTTAAAGGGTACAAGTGAGTCATTTCTATTATAGTCACAAGGTTGTAGAATGAGTAGCACAATTTCCAGAATATTTTTATCACTCCCAAAAGAAACCTGGTACCATTAGCTCTCAGCATCATAGATTTTATGTTATTTAAAATTATTTATGCCAAACATTTTTCAACACACATTATTAGTCTTGGGCAATCATGATACTGTTGAAAGATTTTTATTTAGATAAGCATTATAGAAAAAAATGACCACAGGTGTGTAAAGCATTTATGAAAGTTTTAAAAATGTGCATTTTTTTTGACTCTGTGCTATCTTTGAATCTGATCAATTGTATGCATATTATTACCTCAGGGAAGAATACATGGAGAAAAAAAGGCTAATGAGGAGGCTATACTCATTAGCTATACTCTTAATAAAGGCTAAAAAAAGGCTGTACTCATTCTTATCCCTAGTCTGAAATTTGATTTTTATGATTACTTTATTCTGTGTGCAGATTGATTGTTCTCTGGAGAATATTGTACAGTAAGACTTTATGGTATCAAACACAGTTAAGTCAAAGAGTTCCTGAAGATGGCATGCAGTTAACTGAAAAGATGACACATGAAACATCTGCTGTCAAGTCCCTGTTATGCCATATACAGGCTGAACTGCAGACTGCTGGAGTTCGCTTGAACCAGACCTTAGAACTTAAATCTATCAACGGTCAGTATCTTATAAACAATTTCTAACCCTAGGTGTAAGCGATAGAAGGTTGTTGGGCTTTGATTTTATTGGTTGGCTGTAATTATTTTGTTTTTTTCAAAATAATTTCTGGCTGAGCTATATCCGCTAAATTTTAAAACAAGTAAGTTTTTATAAAGTAATTTAATTAACCAGGGCTAACTGTTGGTTAAAAATTTTGTAGGGGAAGAGTGTTTCCTACTAGGATCATATGAAAAATCTGTTCAAATATGGAAGAAAGCTCTACAAGAAACCCAAGAAAAAGGTAGGAGAGAAAGGTAGAGGGTATTAAAAATAATATTACTTGCCATAATGTTAGTGGGACCATATTTTAGCATGCTGTTTGTTCTTAAAAATGATTTCAGATTCTGAGAACTGACAATTTCTTAATACTTAAATAAAACACATACTGTAAGTACCTTGACTGTTAGAAATAGTTACTTAAAATTAGTCTTGGAATTTGTAGCACCAAGACTTTTTTATCCTGTCTGTAGATAAGACTCCTCTGTCCTTTTTTGGTTAGTGATGGAACCTGTGATTGATTGGTAATGGGAAAAAAAGAGACTTAAATTCTAAATTAAAAAAAAAAAAAAAGTCATTTAGTAAGATTGCAAGTATCTCCATGGGATGCTATGAGTCAAATAAGGTGCTATTATCAACTTAGAGAAACTTGAAGCTAAGGTTCTCTGCCCTTAAGTAATTCAACTTTAAGAATTTCCTGTGAGTTAGACTTATTATGGGGCTACATGGAGTTTTTGATGAGAAAATAGGTGTGTGGATTCTAGAAACTGGTGATAGCTTTTATGATATAGGGCTGAGGGTATAAGATGATAGAGGTTCTCAGCCAGGACTTTGGAGCTCCTTGACTGCCACTACTGGTCAGGTTTGACCAATTATTAAATTTATTTTCTGGCTGCTGTGGCTATGTATTGAGGGCCTGCTATGTGTATTAGACAATAAGAATAACTGAAATAAGCAAGTTTTCCCTCAAATTGCCCACAGTGTGGAGGATAGATTACATAAACAACTAGCATGTTTCTCATTATGCTTTATGATATTTGCTGGGGGAGCACACAGTCTGAACTGGAGTGCAAACATCAGTCTGGAGAAAACCTGGAGGAACAGATACGTGAAACTGAGTGAAAATTGTTCAGATGACAGAGTGGGAATGGTGTAGCAGAGGATATAGCACTCCAGAAGCAAGAAGACATGAGAAACCATGGCAGTTTGGTAAATTGCAAGTAGTTCAACAGGACCAGGTTATTTGAAACATATATGTAATATTGAGGATAGGGTGGTGAGTGCTAAAGTGAAAGGCGAGAACAGGTAATAAGGGAAGATACTTTGCAGTGCCATGGGATTGAGATTTTATCCTGGAGACAGTGGGATCTGTTAAGATACAGAAAGAGTACTTTTCAAATAGACATAGGCCATTTGGAAAGATCACTTTGGTACATTACGGAGGACCATTTGTAGGAGTGTGTTATAGAGATGTGGGTTTTACCTAGAAGCAAGAAAATTAGTCAGTTGAAGAGGTCCTGAAGCAGAGCAACGTCAAGAGTTCTGGGGAACAAAAGTCACATTTGTCAGATGTTTAATAGGTTTGATCAGGTGAACTTGTGACTGAGTAGAGAAAGAAGTCTCATGTAGTTCTCAGATTTGGAGATTGTACAGCTGGATGAAGAAGAGTGGCGTTCAGTGTGATGAGAAGTTCTCATGAAGAAAAGTTTTCATAAGGAGTTTTATTCTAGACCTTTTAATTTAATTTCCAGTTGTATCCATTTGGAATGGTTTCTTGTAATGGAGACTGAAAGTAACAGTGGCTTCAACAAGAAGTTTATTTCTCTTAGGAAAGGAGGCGAGGAGTTGACAGTCGGGCTGATTTGGGATTTCTGTGGTCTCATCAAGGACTCAAGCTTATTTAGTGTTTCTACTCCATCATCCTTAGTGCATTGCTTCCACTCTTAAGGCTGTTGCATGAGTTAATATGGGTGCTGGAGTCCCAGCCATCATGTACATAATCCAGGTAACAGAAAGGAGGAAGGCAGGAGGGGCAAGGGAGGGTACACCTCCTTGCTGAGATAGCTCTCTTTACTCAGCTTGTCTGGCGGCTCTACACTATATTATCTCTTGGTTAAGAACTTTGTCATATTTTCTCATGGCCATATCTAGCAAGAAATTGTGATCTGAGTGCATTGGAACCCCGAATAAAATTAGAATTCTTTCACTCAGAATGGTGGATAAGGGGTAGGTAACCTTAGCAATCTCAGTCCTAAGCACCTTTTAGATATTTGAAAACAGTGGTCAAGGGATCCAGTCTTAATCGATGGTTATTTCTTCTCTGGAAAGTCTCTTTGACTGTCTGTTTGATGTATGTGTGGTTTCTTGTGTGTGTTTTTAATTTGTGTTTTTAGCATGTGCCCTTCTGTTTCATACCATGTATACTTGAGAGAGATGCTGTTAGTGGACCTCAGTTAGTACTGCGATGAGTATTGGCACCTCTTCTTGGATAAATTCTTAGTCATCCTAGGACCTGACCACAGAAAATAAAATTGTTAAGAATTTACAATGAAAAAGAACAAAATATTGCTGACCTGTTTTTTTTTTTTTTTTTTTTTTACTCAATTGTGAAACAGGTACAGAAAAGTTCACATGACATGAGTGTACAGTTGATGAATTTTTATAAACTGAACATTTCTGTCTGCCCAGCACCCAGATTAAGAACATTACCTAGCTAACATGTTTTCTAATGTAATTCTGCCCTATTTAAGGAGGAAGAAGGACATGTTTTCTTCAGCTTCGCTATTATCTTTCTCTTTTATACTGCCACCTCTATAACTATAATTTAAATGATGCTCAAGGATTATGTGATCAGCTAGTAAGAGAACTACTGAAATGGTCCCACCTTCCTGTAAAAGAAAATGAAGATTGTTCAGGTATGCTTTTCAAAAATCAATATTTTTGTTTGTTTGTCTTTTAATGCCATCTGTTGGGTTTAATGTGTTTTGGTTCCTCAATATAAAATCAGTATGTTTAATGTTAGCAATTTGTATTTACAGGTTTAGCTATGAAATTGCTTATGCATAAAAGTTGGCTGCTCTGCTGCATTGTGGTGAATTTTTGGACTGTCAGCTTCTCGGCGGCAAAGATCATGTTTTTGCTTGTTTTTAACCTTTGAGTCTCTCAGCTTAGTGGTACTTGCCTGCTGAGCTGTTATAATTGTTGTCTCATGTCTCACAGCCCTGTTTGTTAGACATAATGTCAGGTATCCAATGTCAGGTACTTTTCCTTAACATGTTTGTATTTTCTCTAATGGTTGCTTAAGGTGGTTTGTTAAAGTGATCAAAAGCACTTTCAGACATTTTCAGGGCCTTTTTAAAATCTGTTTAAGAGGTTGTAGAATATTTGGATTGTCCTTTTTTTTTTAAAAAAGGCGTATATAAATTAAGCAATAACCAAAGTGAAAGATGGGCTTCCCTGGTGGCTCAGTGGTAAAGAATCTGCCTGTCAATGCAGGAGACCCAGGAGACACTGGTTCAGTTCCAGGATGGGGAAGATCCTCTAGGGAAGGAAATGGTAACCTATTCCGGTATTCTTGCCTGGGGAAGTCCCATGGACAGAGGAGCCTGGTAAACTGCAGTCCATGGGGTCGCAAAGAGTCAAACACAACTTAGTGACTAAGCAATAGCAACAGAGTGAAAGACATCTATATGAATGAGCACATAATGTATTTGTAATGCTGTTTTACAGTGGTAGACCATGAGATGTATACTTTGCATATGAATGTGTCAGAAAGGCCAATATATCAGTACTTTCTAAATGGTATTCATGACTCTAAATGGAGTATTTGTTTGTTTTTTCCTAATAACTGATTATTTATTGGTTTAAAAATCATTTACTGATGGAAAGTAGAGATCAAAAGAAATTAGTTTACAAAAGGCTTTGAAAAATAGTTTGAGAGGGTTTGTAAAACTCTTTCTTTGATTTTTACCAGTTTATCATTTTTGTCCAGGAGAACAGTATTAGTTTGTTTGGTTTCAGCCACTGTGGTCTCTTTTTTTTTTTTTTTAAGGTGAAATAGGTAGTAGAATGGGTTTCCTGGGTAGCTCAGCCAGTGAAGAACCCACCTGCAATGCAGGAGACCCCGGTTTGATTCCTGGGTCAGGAAGATCTCCTGAAGAAGGGATAGGCTACCCACTCTAGTATTCTTCAGTTTCCCTGGTGGCTCAGACAATGAAGAATCCACCTGCAATGCAGGAGACCTGGGTTCGATCCCTGGTTTGGGAAGATCCCCTGGAGGAGGGCATGGCAACCCATTCCAGTATTCTTGCCTGGAGAATCCCATGGACAAAAGAACCTGGCAGGCTACAGTCCCTAAGGATCACAAAGAGTCAGACATGACTGAGTGGCTAAGCACAGATCGTAGAATACTATGAAATTTTATTCTAGGACTCCTCTATTTTCTCTGCATTTTTTAAATTTAATTTTTGTTTTATATTGGGGTGTAGCTGATTTACAATATTGCATTTCAGGTATACTGCTAAATGGTTCAGTTATACATATACATATATCCATTCTTTTTCAGATTTTTTTCCCAAGTAGGTTATTACAGAATACTGAGTAGAGTTCTCCATGCTATACAGTAGGCCCTTGTTGATTATCTATTTTATATATAGTAGAGTGTATATTTTACTCCTAAACTCCTAATTTATTCCTCCCCCCACCCCACCTTTCCTCTTTGGTGACCATAGGTTTGTTTTCAAAGTCTGTGAGTCTGTTTCTGTTTTGTGAATGAATTCATTTGTATTATCTTTTCAGATTCCATACATAAGTGATACCGTATGCAATCACTGTTTATGGATTTTTTACTCTATGATATTTGTCTTTTTAAATTTGTGTTTATTTAGTAGTAATACAGGTTCATTTTAGACAGTTTTGAAATATGCAAAGGTTTAAAGGAGAAAATAAAACCGCTTTTAATTCTACCATTTTGTCTATGTGCATTTATATATATATTTATTATCAGAGCTAATATTCTGTTTTGCAATCTTTTAAATTTAATATTGTGAATATTTTCCAATGTAAATAATATTCTTTAAAAAACCCTAGTAAGCTTTTTCCTCATTATTACATATTTTAGATTGTTACCACCTACTTACTATTTTAAATAATGTTGCAGTGTACATAAATTTTTGTGAGCATTACTAATGTCAATTGTTAAATGTTAAGAAATGAGGTTACAGAGTCAAGACTTCTGATGCCTAGTGTTTGATTGCCCTCTGAAAGGACTGTTCGCTGTATATGAGTGGAAGATATTTGTATGTGACTTTTTTTTCTTATGTGTGACTTTTTAACTGACTGGATTTTTTTTCCAGCAGTATTGTCATGATATGATATAACTGTCAAGATGAGTTGAACCTATAGTAATGTATTTAATTTTTAATGATAGTTGTTTAGAGTATTTTAAGCATATCCCCTCTTGGTCAGGAGTCCCCAGGACTACTCCCCAAGTTCAGTGATTCACAGACAATGCACAGGCCTTGGTATATATTGAACCCAGGCCCCCTGCTGTGGAAGCATGGAGCCCTAACCACTGGAACACCTGCAAATTGCCTCAAGTGACTTCTGAGAAAGAAGGATACTTTGCCATTGTTGGGGCCATAAATTTCATAAAAATTAATCTTAATTTAATATTTATCTTGTATGGGCTTCTCTGGTGGCTCAGCTGGTAAAGAATTTGCCTACAGTGCAGGAGACCTGGCTTCAATCCCCAGGTTGGGAAGATCCCCTGGAGAAGGGAACGGCTACCCACTCCAGTATTCTGGCCTGGAGAATTCCGTGGACTGTATAGTCCATGGGGTCGCAGAGTTGGACACAACTGAGTGACTTTCACTCACTCAATAGTTTTTAGCTATTTATTTTCAAATATCTGATTCCAGTTTATATTATTAAGTTTCAGTTTTTAAATAGGGATGACATGTTTGCTCTAGTTTACATCAGGATCACTCTAGAAATCATAATGTAACTCTCTCCTCTGCCTTCTTCCTCCATTCTACATGTTCCCCTTTTCCATACCTCCCAAAAGAATCTTAAGAGTTAGTAAAGAGTTAATGTTACTAACGGGAATATACTAATAATATAGAAACACACATGAAGAATCACTCTTTTCAGATTATCTTTGTAGTAAACTCTGCCTCCTTGCAACAGAGAAAGAGGAGGAAGAAGGGACAACAAAGAAATGATAAGCTTGCAAGTCCATTATGGCTGGATTGTTTGTATAGATCCTTCCATGTTTTTAGATAAAACTGGTAACTTGAAGTCATAAGAGTTCCTAAGTGTATGTGCTGATAATTATGAGCTTATTATTTTCTTTTTGTTCTATTGTCTTGAAGAAATGTAGATACCTGTTACAAGTTACCTTGTATAGGCCAGGGGAGTTGAGCTTGGAAAAAGGTTTCAATTATAATTTTCTTCTTGCATCATGTTAGGAGCTTAAATATTCCTGCTTTTGCTAGTTTAATCGGAATCTCCTTTGCTCATTTGGTGTATCCTGCAGTTCCTGAGACGTCTCCTTGTGAGTCTGGGGTGACTGGAAGTGTTCATCCCGAAGCGGCGGTGAGCGTGGTCCAGTCCATGGCTCGCTTCATGGCTGCCTACTTCACCAATCAGCTGCTGTGCATTTTGCCACCTCACAGTGTGAATGTTCTTCCTCCCCTTCATATTAAAACAGGTAATAGAGTAAACAAATGTTCTCACCTTGTTTTTGCACATAATATTTAAAACCATTTTACACAGTGATCATTGGTCTGTGGAAATAATACTGTCTAGTTAGTGCCTGGTGTGTAGGAGATACTCAGATGACTGTTTACGAATGAATATATTCTGAGAAAGGTAATTGCTTTGAACTTGTTTTTATTGAATATGTATTTTTTTAATTAAAAATTTTGGACATATTAGTATTGTTACAGTTTCCTTTTTTTTTTTTTTTAAGTAAAAGAGCTATAAAAATGTGGTAATTGAACAGATTTTGAGTATTCTAATTTCAGTTCAGTTCAGTCGCTCAGTCATGTCCGACTCTTTGTGACCCCATGGACTGCAGCACTCCAGGCCTCCCTGTCCATCACCAACTCCCAGAGTTTACTCAAACTCATTCTAATTTAGAATTTAATTTTTGGACATTTTACTTTTATTATTTTATTTGGATCATTTTTTCTTTGCTCTATTTAATCGTTTCCTTATATTATCTGATGTATGTATGTACCTTTATTTTGTATAATGCACTCTGAGACTGTTTCTTCTGTTTCTTTGTCTACTCGGTGTCATTTTTTTAGGAATGCCAGCATTTGCTGTATGGCCCACTAAAGAGACACATTCTTCAGTGTTTAAAAAAAGAAAAGCTATTCTAGAGTGTGTTAAGTATTATCTTAGGCCATTTTGTATGTATCTTCCTTGTTGTGGTTTTGTGTAGAAAGTACTAATTAAGGAGATCTGTGTAAGGAGGCATGAGTTCCTATGTATAATTGTAGTTAATCCATTTTCTTTCATCTACTCACAGAGCAGCCCTTTCGACTTATTCCTCTGCAACACTCTAAAGTGACCAGTGTGGTCAGAGAGCAGAATCTTTCTGATGTGTGGACCGTTGAATATGCCCTTGAATTATTATTGATTGGTGGCCTGGTTCCAGAAGCCGTGTGGTTGGCACATAAACTTGGAGACTGGAAGACATCTATTTCTGTTGGTGTGGCTTTTCAACTCTTCTGCAAACATGGCAGCAATTTCACGAGGTGTGTATTTTTAGGCACAAGTCTTATTTAACTTATACGCAGAGTACATCATGAGAAATGCTGGTCTGGAAGAAGCAAAGCTGGAATCAAGATTGCCGGGAGAAATATCAATAACCCCAGATATGCAGATGACACCACCCTTATGGCAGAAAGTGAAGAGGAACTCAAAAGCCTCTTGATGAAAGTGACAGAGGAGAGTGAAAAAGTTGGCTTAAAGCTCAACAGTCAGAAAACTAAGATCATGGCATCTGGTCCCATCATTTCATGGCAAATAGATGGGGAAACAGTGGAAACAGTGTCAGACTTTATTTTTTTTGGGCTCCAAAATCACTGCAGATGGTGACTGCAGCCATGAAATTAAAAGACGCTTACTCCTTGGAAGGAAAGTTATGACCAACCTAGATAGCATATTAAAAAGCAGAGATATTACTTTGCCAACAAAGGTCCGTCTGGTCAAGGCTATGGTTCTTCCAGTGGTCATGTATGGATGTGAGAGTTGGACTGTGAAGAAAGCTGAGCGTCGAAGAATTGATGCTTTTGAACTGTTGTATTGGAGAAGACTCTTGAGAGTCCCTTGGACTTCAAGGAGATCCAACCAGTCCATCCTGAAGGAGATCAGTCCTGGGTGTTCATTGGAAGGACTGATGCTGAAGCTGAAACTCCAGTACTTTGGCCACCTCATGCGAAGAGTTGACTCACTGGAAAAGACCCTGATGCTGGGAGGGATTGGGGGCAGGAGGAGAAGAGGACGACAGAGGATGAGATGGCTGGATGTCATCACCGACTTGATGGGCATGAGTTTGAGTAAACTCCGGGAGTTGGTGATGGACAGGGAGGCCTGGCGTGCTGTGATTCATGGGGTCGCAAGGAGTTGGACATGACTGAGTGACTGAACTGAACTGAAAGTTAAAAAAAAGTATGATGGTGTTATCTAAAGTGTTTCTTATTTCACTCATTGCTGGTATTTACACATTTTGTGGAATCCTTAGTTCAGCATTGTCCAATAGAATTTTCTTTGGTGATGGAAATATTCTGTATGTGCTGTCCAGTCTGATACCTACTAGCCATGTGTATTTATTAAGCCCCTGAAAGGTGGCTGATAAGACCAAGGAACTGGATTTTCAATCTAATTTTAATTAAATTTAGAGAGCTACTTGCAGCTAGTGTCAACTGTGTTAGACAGCTCAGAGGCTTACTTACTGTATTTAAACATCTGTTTAGCACTTTTGCTTGTTAGCAGTGCCCTCAAAGGGCCTATAGTTAATGGGACAGTTTTCTCTTTCCCAAACAGGATTTACATTTTAAGCTACTCAAACTAATCCCTGTACTTTAACTCTTATGAATATTACGGCATTGCTGTGTCTTTGAATTCTCCAGGACAGAATGCTGGAGTGGGTAGCCTTTCCCTTCTCCAGGGGATCTTCCCAACCAAAGGATCGAACCCAGGTCTCCTGCATTGCAGGCGGATTCTTTACCAGCTGAGCCACCAGGGAAGACCATCCATGGTGTGGTAGGGAGAGCAATAATATCAAGTGAGGGAAAGACAGGAAGTACTTTATGTGGGAGATGTCATTTGAGATGGGTGATGAAGGGAAGATGGAATCTTGATAAAGTGAGTAGCTGTAGGGAGAGAAAACATTCCATATGACACATGTGGTTTCATTTGGAGAGAGTCTGTATGTAGGGCAGTAGTGGGTGGTTAAGGATGGGGAGCTATATCAGTAATGTAATTGTGGAGGGCCTCAGTACTCTCCTCAATACAGCATTTCCTCAGTTATTTCTTTTCTAAACACAAGATGAATAACGTGGACTTCTCTGGTTCTTAAAAATTTCATGTTTAGTTCCTGATGTGTATATGTTTCCTTTTTTAAAAATTTGTGATTATTTTCCCCTAATTCGATGTGATTTCAGATCCGAGGAAAAGAGTCTGAAGCTACCATTAAATATAACTCCAGCACAGATTTTTCAGGAAAAACTACAGTGTTTCCTAGGTCAGCCAGCCTCTTCGGAAGCAAAAAATGCAATGGGCTCAAAATACAAACAGTTTACAGGTGAGTTACCTATCTATGGTCAACGTGTGTATCAGCTTAATACAAAGCTTATGGTATTTTAAAAAGCTTTTACATATTCACACGTTTGTGAATATTTTGGGGAAAAAAATTAAAAAAATAGGACTAAAAAATTCCCAGTCTGAACTTCTTAGTTCTGGTAATGTCTTTTTTTGATGATCTGAAAATTCTCCCACAATAAATACCTAGATACAGTGTGTTTCTAGATAAAATATAAAAATATGCATTTAAAGGCTCAGATTTAAAGTTTTAAAGATTTTCTTAGGTATTTACCCAAGAAAAATAAAAATCTAGGTTCACTGAAAAACCTGTATGTGAATGTGCATAGCTTTTTCATAACAGCCAAAAACTTAAAACAACCCAAATGCTTGTCAACTTGTGGATGCATAAACAAATTGTAATTTATCTGTACCATGGAATAATAATTAATAAAGAGGAGGAAACCTCTGATAACATGCGACCACATGGATGAATCACAGAACCATTATGCTGAATGAAAGAACTTAGAAATAAAACTACACACTGTATGATTCCAATTATATAACATTTCATAAAAAGCAACACTATAGGGACAGGAAACAGATCAGTGTTTACCTAGGAGTAAGGGGGAGAACTGACAACAAAGAGGTATGAGAGAACTTTTTGGAGTGATAAAAACGTTCTCATAGACTGTATAGATTTGCCAAAACTCATTGAATTGTGTATTTTTTTAAATGTTTATTTATTTATTTGACTGTTCCCAGTCTTAGAAGGCAATGGCACCCCACTCCAGTACGCTTGCCTGGAAAATCCCACGGATGGAGGAGCCTGGTAGGCTGCTGTCCATGGGGTTGCTAAGAGTCGGACACGACAGAGCAACTTCACTTTCACTTTTCACTTTTATGCATTGGAGAAGGAAATGGCAACCAACTCCAGGGGTCTTGCCTGGAGAATCCCAGGGACGGGGGAGCCTGGTGGGCTGCCGTCTATGGGGTCGCACAGAGTCGGACACCACTGAAGTGACTTAGCAGCAGCAGTAGTCTTAGTTGCAGCACACGAGATCTTCTATCTAAGTTTTGGCATGCAGACTCTTAGTTGAGGCCTGTGAGATCTAGTCCCCTGACCAGGGATCAGACCCAGACCCTTCGCACTGGGAGCAGGGAGTCCTAGCCACTGGACCACCAGGGTGAACTGTGTACGTAAAAGTATGAATTTTAGTGTATGTAAATTATACCTTTACAAATTGATTTAAAAACAAAAAGCTCAGCAGATGGTTAGTAAACTAGAAAGTAGATTTGAACTCTATATACATACACAAAATATAGAGAGAGATAAAATATATTCACATATAGATAAAAAGAAAACATTTGGAAAATATGAAAGAGGTTAAACTTTGTATTGAACAAGAAGACACAACATATATTTAGTAGGAGTTCCAGTAGAGCCAAATCAAATTCTGGATGCTGACGACGTCTGGAAATAGGAAGTGAAATAGGATGGGTACCTAAGGAATTTCAGCTATAGCTGTAACATTTTATTTTTTTAACCTAAATTGGATATAGAAAACATAAATATCAGACAGGGATGAAAAGTCAGTACACAAGTGTTTTCATAGGCTATTCCTTAAAGTGTGCTTTAAGAGAATTCCTAATGTAAAAGTCTGTAAGTCTACAGTTCTGCCACCTGCATCTCTTTGCATTTTGTCTTCTAGAACATTTCTCCATTTTTACAGATATTTATAAAATTGAAGCCATACTGTAAGGCTATTTCATATATTTCTGTTTCTTTAGCTTCACAAGTCCCTTTATAAAAGTACTATGATTGACTATTAAGGAAACAAAAATTACTGTCTCACTGCCTCCACATATTGCTGTATGTTATTTTTGTGTGTTTCTTACATTCTATTTTTCCCATTAATGTTTCGGAGAAGGCAATGGCAACCTATACCCATACTCTTGCCTGGAAAATCCCACGGACAGAGGAGCCTGGTAGGCTGCAGTCCATGGGGTAGCGAAGAGTTGGACACAACTTCACTTTCACTTTCACACATTGGAGAAGGAAATGGCAACCCACTCCAATGTTCTTGCCTGCAGAATCCCAGGGATGTGGGAGCCTGGTGGGCTACCATATGGAGTCGCACAGAGTTGGACACGACTGAAGCGACTTAGCACCAGCAGCATTAATGTTTTCCTTTTATTATTATTTTTTGAGTCATGATTATATTCCAAGCATGTTTTTATTATGTAGTTGTGTTACAGTATCTTGTATAATTTTGGAAAGTCTTTGTACTCTGACTGCCTATAATCTTAAAAGCAACAAAATCTGAAGTTACTGTCCGGAAGTTTGGGTGTTTTACATGTTGACCAGTATGTTTATTTTTGGCAGTCAGCTTTTTCAGATAGGACGTTTTAAACTACAAAATAGAAGGAAAAGTGTAATATAAATTGTAACTGCTTTCCCTAATTCTGTGTTTGGCAGATCCCATTGAAGAAGAAGATGCGGATCTGCTGTTTAGCTCTGTGCAGGAAATACTGAAAGCAGCAGTTATGGCTGACGCAGATATTCTTTCAGAGACTTTTCAACTTCTGATAAACTCTGCCAAGGACTTCAGTAAGAGACTGTGGGGTTTAGTGCCTGTCAGCCTGTATCTTCCAGCTCCTCCATTGTATTGTCCTCAGCCAGCTGTTCTTAGTGAAGTAAGCTTAACCTTTTAATTTAATATTTATTTTGTCCACTTTTTAAAATACTGAACCTGATAATAATCATCAAGTTAAAAATGCAAGCTCTGAAGCCCACTTCTGGATTCCAGTTTTGCTGTTTATTAACTGAGTAGTTCTCTTGGGCATTGTACCCCACTGATGTTTCAGTTTCTTATCTGTAAAATGAAGAAGGTAATAGTACCTCTAATAGCGTTGTTGTGAGTATTACACGAGGATCCTGAAAAAGCTTTTACCTTAGTGTCTAGGACACATAGTAAACATTCTGTAAATGTTAAAATTATTTTGATAAACAAAATAGGTATTTCTCTGTATCAGATATTATTTTAAAAATAAACATTTGTTTACAGTAGAAAAATAATGAGTGTCAGAATTTAGAAGCCATTCATCTAATTGTCTTTGCCTCTTTTGAAAGACTTAGTTTGATTTTCTTTGATTGGAAAGATCATTGTTTTCTTCTGTACTTTTCAATTGATAGTTCTGTCTTATAAATAGCAATTACTGTATTCTTCTCAGGACCTTTTCCTCTGCTCCTTTTGAAAATAGTAACATTACAATTAGCTGGTTTTAAGGTTAACACTGTTAATGTGAACTGTTTACATTTAAATTGTTTTATTATTTGATTAACAGTTTAAATCGATTCTGGTATTGTTTCTTTACTTACTGTTTCAGAATTGGCAGCTTCTATCTTTATCTATTAAATCTCTCTTTTTTTTTGTTATTTGTTGCATTTTTATTTGTTATATTTCAAGTTAGGTTTCAATATGTTAAAATATTTTATTTGTTGATATTTCACATGTGATATATTGCACATGAAAAGAATAAGTAGTCTGTGGTATTTCTCAGTAATTCCTCTTTCCTCTCATGTCTGAGTCTTTAGTATATTGGTTTAGACATTAGAAATAGCATGTAATATATTTCTGGATATGCTGTACTGATACTAGTTTGAGTAGTAGCTATCCTTAGTAGTACTTCATTTTATTATTTTTTACTAAAATAAGACGGAATGGTAGGATTTCTCTTAAATGTCACTCTGTACCAATTAGAACCCCTGGGGTTGAAAGTAAAAGAAAACTTGCTAAGTACTGGCTGGCATAATTTAGAAGCCCACTTATGTTACCAGAGACTTGGGCTCTTTCTCCCTAGTTTGTTTTCTAAATTGTCAGCTTCAGTTTAAGGCTGGCTCCCTTTGTGGCAGCAGGATGGCTACCAGCAGCTTCTCAGGATACTTTGTCCATGCCCAGAGGGAGTCGGAAGAGGAGAGAGAAAAGCAGTAAAAGTATTTCTCTGCCAGCATCCAGACAGGAGCACTGAGAGTTACTCTTGCGAGACCCATCAAGGTCACTGGCCAGTCCTGGAATCACACCTTGGCTAGGGCTAAACGCGCAGTGCTGCTTCGCAATTGATTACGGCCTTGCCTGGCAGCTGGAGACGTGGGAACGTGGGGACATGGGGACATGATTCAGTTCTCCCTGAATCATTTAGATATGCAGAAAAGGGGCAGATGCTCCCCCCAAAATAACTGAGTATTCTTAAGAAGTGGAAGTGGTAGAAAAATGTTAGGGAAGTAAATGTTCATAATATTTGCATTATCTCATTTCTGGAAAATTAATCTGTAGCTACTGACTTGAATCATGTATTGAATCAACAAACATTTATTGGATCCCACCACACGTTGGATTTTGTGCAGTAGATGACAAGGCCTTTGCTCTTGACCCGTCTCAATAGTGTGGGAAACAGATACATACATTAGCACGAAGAAATTAGTAAAAGCTACAATGGAAATCTGAGCAAATTGCCATAATACCACAGAATGGAAGAGTTTCACAGAAGAGGTGACACTGAAATATAATTGGATTTTTCTAGGCAGAGGAAGGGAAGAGGCATTCTTTTTGAAAGGAGCCATCTCTGTAATGTTCCCCCAGTGAAGTCAGGGATGGTGTGCTGGGCTTTGACTGTTGTAGCCAAAGAACTGGATTTGGATTGATTTTTCCCTTTACACTGAGGTATGAGAGAAGTGTTTCCTTGACCCTGGAAATAGCTGTAGTTAATCTCTGAGGCCGTGCCTCAAAACTTTGTGAATCTCCAGGAATAGTCTAGTTTGAGAAGCACTATCTTTATTTTTACTTTAACATTTTAAGTTTCCATTTTCCTGACTACTAATTTTTTTTCTTTTTTTTTTTTTAGGAAGATGGTGATGATCTTCTTTTAAAAGCTGAAAAAGATAATCGCCAAAAGGTGTCTGGAATCCTTCAGCGTGTTCTCTTGCTTTTCCGGGCAGCTCGGTGTTCTTTTCCTGTAGCACAGTGGTACATCTTGCAGTTGAGATGGGCAAGAAAAGTCATGCAAAAGGTGTGGAAATGTCTTAGTCACTCGTGTATTATTGCAATAGGGAAGAACCTTCTGTATTCTGTTATGAGTTAAATCACTATAGGGATGTTGCCTATAGCTTAAATTATACATGATGGCCTATCTCTGGGAACCTTGCTTCCCAAGTCATGAGCATTAAGCTAAAACACCTTTGTCTAGTTCATGGAAAATATCCTGACCAGGCCTACCTGTGAATGACCATGGAAAGGGAGAAATTTTTTTTTTTGGGAAGGGAGAAATTAACACATGCTCTCCAGAGGCTGATGGGAACGGGAAGTGTTTGATTTTATTCCCTTCCCTTTTAGTACAAAAGGAGCCTGGATTCTAACTCAGGCAAGATGGTTCTTTGATGCTCCAGCTCACCATCTTCTTGGTTTGCTGGCTTTCTAAATAAAGTCGTTATTCTTTGCCCCAACAACTCATCTGTCAATTTTTGGCCTGTTGTGAGGCAAGCAGTACAAGCTTAGACTCGGTAACACTCTGGTAAGCAATTTAAAGGGCTTCCCAGTGACGCTAGTGGTAGAGAACCCACCTGCCAGTGCAGGAGACACGAGAGACTCAGGTTCGATCCCCGGACTGGGACGATCCCCTGGAGGAGGGCGTGGCGACCCCCTCCAGTATTCTTCCATGGAGAATCCCATGGACAGAGGAGCCTGGCAGGCTGCAGTCCATGGGGTCACACAGAGTGGGACACAACTGAAGCGCTTGGCATAAACAGTTTAAATATACTAATACTTACTAGTATTTATAATTGTGATATTTTTCCAAGGAGTCCTGCCCCTATAAATCCATAAATTTCAGACTTGCTTACAGGATGAAATCCTGGACAGACCAAGTTCTTTCTGCTGAAAGATAAGGACTCTGAACTGGAGCTCTGTGTTAGCTCCTTCCTGTCTGATGATAGAAAGTATAATCTAGTCAGTTAATCCCAGGAAATTTCAGTTACTTTTTTCCCCCAATTACTTTTCTCCCCCACAGTCATTAAAGATCTAAATTCAGTTCAAGGTTTATCCCACTTCTTCCTGAGATGTTATCTCTGTTCTCTGGGGGCCTCTGTGGGGTCAAACCACGGAAAGTTAGTTCTTGGCTAAGTGTTTCTTTGCAGTAGTCTCCACCACTCAGTCTCCCGCTTCCTGTCTTCTGAGATGTGCAGTTCACTTTGATTCAGGGGCTGTTGTCCTCCTCTACGCTGACTTCAGCTGAGACATAGCTGGCTTCTTATCTGATGTGCAGCCAGCTGGGACATCTACTTCTGTGTTCCTTATCCAGATCCAGTTCTTTTGTAGGCCAGTCATCTGTCTCTATAAAATGTAAAAGTAAATATTATTAGCCCCCAAATATCTTAAATTTTGCTGTTGGTTAAATTACTATATGTACCAAGAGTTTATGGCTTCTTTCCTAGTAGAAACCCTAAGAGACCCTGAGAAGTTGTTTATCAAGTTTTTGAAAATTATCCTGTTTTTAGAGAGAAATATTTGTGAAAGTTGCTTATAGCCACCATAAAAATATAAAACTATATTCATTTATAACTTGTTATCCCAAAGTTTTAAGTTTTTAAGTATGTTTACTAAGAAGGGCAAAGTGTTTACTGAAAGATTGTCTTTGATAGTTTTAAGATCTATTGAGCCTGAGTGTTTGTTTTAGGAAACTTTATTTTAGAAGTTGCTCACTGTAGAAAACTGTTTTAAGTTCTAAGTTATGTTTGGTCTTACAAACTTCTGAGAATAATCTCACTCAACCTAGTTTTAATGAACTTAACTAGCAGATAAAGACTATAGATTCTCTTAAAATTAGCCACTCTGCTGAAGATATTCTTCCTTGTGAAAATCTTTCAAGTAATAAGTTAACTGTATAAGGTTAAAGCATAGTACAAGTAGTAGGCAGAATTCTAAAAATAGGCTGCAAGATTCCTGTCTTCTGGCTATTCAAACATAAATCTAGATACTGATTTAATTTGGCTTGAGGGATTTTTCAGATGGTATTAATTAGCTGATTTTAAAGTAGAGACATTATCCTGGTTTATCTTGGTGGACCCAGTGTAATCAGATAACATTTTAGAAGCAAAAAAGAGAGATGGAGGAGTCAGTCAGTGAAATGTGGAAAAGGAAGACGGGAGAAAAGCCGCACAACGGAAGGTTAGAAGAGTAACAAGGATTCATTTCAACCTTGCTGGCTTTGAAGAGGGCCAATATCCAAGGAATGCAGCTTTTAGAAACTTCTAATAGTCCCCCAGCCTGTAGCCAGCAGGGAAATGGGGGACCTGAGTCCTGTAACCACATGGAACAGAATTCTGGAAACAACCTGAAAGAGCCTAGAAATAAATTTCTTCTAGAACATCTGACTAGAGATCTCTTCAAGACAATTGGAGATACCAAGGGAACATTTCTTGCAGGGATGGGCCCAGTGAAGGACAGAAGCTACAAGGACCTAACAGAAGCAGAAGAGATTAAGAAGAGGTCGCAAGAATACACAGAAAAACTGTACAAAAAAGGTCTTAATGAACTGATAACCACGATGGTGTGGTCATTCACTTAGAGCCAGTGAATGTGTGAAGTGTGAAGTCAAGTGGGCCTTAGGAAGCATTACTATAAACAAAGCTAGTGGAGGTGATGGAATTCCAGCTGAGTTATTTCAAATCCTAAAAGAGGATGCTGTTAAAGTGCTGCACTCAATAATCAGCAAATTTGGAAAACTCAGCAGTGGCCTGAGGACTGGAGAAGGTCAGTTTTCATTCCATTCCCAAAGAAGGGCAATGCTGAAGAATGTTCAAACTATTATACAGTTGCACTCATCTCACATGCTAGCAAGGTAACGCTCAAAATCCTCCAAGCTAGGCTTCAATAGTACGTGAACCAAGAACTTCCATATGTTCAAGCTGTATTTAGAAAAGGCAGAGGAACCAGAGATCAAATTGCCAGCATTCATTGGATCATACAAAAGGCAAGGGAATTCGAGAAAAACATTCAGTTCTGCTTCATTGGCTACGCAAAAGCCTTTGACCGTGTGGATCACAGTAAACTGTGGAAAACTTAAAGAGATGGGAATACTAGACCACCCTGCCTGTCTCCTATGTTTTTCATCTGTGGATCAAAGTTTACCAATAATTTCAAGGATATAGGTAGCCAAAAGGTGCAGATGAAATGTAGAGAAACCTGGAATTGCATGCACTGTTGCTGCTGTGCTGTGCTGTACCCGGTTGTGTCTGACTCTTTGCGATCTCTTGGATTGTAGCCCACCAGCCTCCTCCACCAAATGGAATTTTCCAGGCAAGAATACTGGAATAGGTTGCCATTTCCCACTCCAGGAGATCTCCCCAACCCAGGGATCAAACCTACATCTCTTGCATCTCCTGTGTTGCTAGGCACTTTCTTTACTACTGACCTACCTGGAAAGATGGAATTGTATACGCTGCTCCAAGTCTTTTCTCACTGCAGAAGAATGTGTCCTGGCCTTTGTTTAACACCATGACCCAAAAGGGAGCTATTTCAGTTATTTAACATCTCCTTTTTATATCTTTTTAATTATATAGCTTGTGTTTTTCAGGGGTTCATAATCCATAAATCTATATATTCTAAATTTATTTCTCATAACCAGACTAGACAGACTCTCTACCTCTGGTAAATACCGTTAATTTGTTTGACAAGAAGACGTGCTTAGCGTGCTTACCAGGGGACTTGACTAGATCACGTCTTTCTGTAAGTGAACAGTAGAGGGAGAAAATAGATCACAAGCCTGCTGCTAACTCTTTTCTTCCCTGGTTTATGTGTCTTAGATCCTTCTTGTTTTATTCTGTCAGTTTCCTTTGACTTTTTTTTTTTTTTCCTTGATTTGTTAGACTCGGAAATTGTTTCTGAATCACATGTTGGATTTGTCTATCATCTTTTCATTTAGTGTCATTTAATGTGTTCCTCTTTCCTTTTATTTCTTACAAGGCAGTAATTACTCTCTCCTCATTAAGGTAGCCAGTTTTGATTAAACTCAGGTTCACATTTTCTTAGAATTCCATCCTTCAGTAGTGGTGCTGTGTGCTCCCCTGTTGCAGCATATCATGTGGCACCTGTGTCTTTTTTCTTTCACTTATCAGGATAGTGAGATGGATCGATGAGTTTGGCTCATGTTCCACCCACGGTCATGTTCTCACCAGTCCATCGACCTTTTACCTAATTTGGCATTTACTGATCCTTTCTAGAGTTATTATTTTATCAGGAGTTGCCATATGATGACTATAATTGTCATTTTTTTTTTAGTTACTTTAGTAACTAAGACTTTAGTAACTTTAGTAACTAAAACTTTAGTAACTTTAGTAACTAAAACTTTAGTTTTAAAGTTTAAAAAAAACTAAAAAAAAGTTATGTATGTAAATATACTTTTTTTCTGCACATAGATACTTACATTTATCTTCTTATTTCTTTGGGGAAAGCCAGGATAAATAGCATTAAGTTCTTTTCATACAAAACTTTTTAGGTAAAAACTGAATGACAAGAGAGGTTAATTTGGTTAGAACTTTTTTGAGATTTAGCCAGTGAATTTGTTGAGTTTGTCCACTAAGTTTGTGTAAGTATGAGTGATTTACGTGTTATTTTCTTACATAGTATAGGGACAGTGCTGTGTTTTCCATTCTCTATGGTTTATCTTTCATGCCTTATTTGTTGTTTCATAATTTCCTTAAAAACTAACTTATGTGACTGGTAATTAACATATTCTGTCTGTCTTTACAGATTCGCATGAAAGGGTCCCTTCCTGCATTGAGTCCTTTCCCTGAGTCGTTACTTAATTACTGTAAAGGAGGTGTAGCATTCTTTCGACCTGGAGCAGCCGGAGACCGGAAGCTTGATGAAGCGTCCGTTAAAGCAATAGGTTTGTCCAGAATGAACTGCTTGCTGAGAAATTAGGCCTAAATATTAATAATGATATATTTTACAGTTGATTTGAGGACGTTTCCATGTAATGGAATACTATACTGATAAGGAAAAGGTAGTGTGTGTATGTTGCCACCATGGAACTATATCCAAGATACATTATTTGGGGTGGGGGGGGGAAGATGAGGGGTAGTTGCAAAATTGTATAGATAGTATAATTTTATATATTTTTGTGTACTTGTATTCCTTTTGATAAAAAATTGTTTTGTATTGGAAATTATATTTCTAGTATTGAAAAATTTTAAACTTAAATGCTTATCAATAAATGATTTTTCAAATAAATTAACAATACAGTATTAAGTAGAGCTATATGTATTGGCTTTGAAAAATATCCACAACATACTATTAAGTTTAAAGCAAGTAAACTACTAGTAAATAGAGTAGTTTATTTACTGTATAGTGTTTTTTAATATTTTCATGCAACAGACATGTGTGAAATATTCTGGAATAATATGTGTAAAAATTCTGTAAGGATCTCCACAACTTTTATACAAAGTATTGAGGATGAGCATGTTTCTTTTATAATCAACAATATAAAAACATTTATTTTGGAAAATAACCAGCAGAGGTGAAGTTGTTGTAATATTGATGTATACACTCATGCAATCTCCTCTCGTATTTCCATTCCTGATTTAGGTTGCTTCAGAGAACTTTGTGCTTTGTGTTGGATGCTGCATATCCGTGACAAGCTGTCCTATAGTTGCAGGCAGTATCAGAAGGCAAGAGAAAGTGTGGAGGAAAAGAAGGTACTAACCGCACAAGAGTAAGAAAAATGCATAAATATTACTTGGGAGATTATTGCTTGATAGAATATTTTACTGTTTGTTACTGCATTCCGTTAAATCATTAAATCATTATAGTCTGTCTAAAGCGAAAAGCAAATGGTCCTTTCGGTATCCACACAGGACCTTGAAGCTAACTTTGACCCTTGTCTGGTTGAGCACTGTCTCAGTGCAGTGGAATGGGCTTACAGGATGTTGCCCTTCTCTCGGTTTTGTAATATTGAAGAGCTTATTCAGGATCTGATTTTGAGCCTCATTGCAGAACTTCCGCCAATCAGAAAGGTGGGTGAAAATAAATCAGAATCAGAGACTTTAAAGAATTTTAATTTTGTTTTAATTAAGAATGATGTTGCTTATAAAACTCATTTTAAAATTTTTCTGAAGGTAGCAGAAATTTTTGTGAAGGCATTTCCCAATCCTGAGGACATAAGAGTTTCTTTAAGAGAAAAATATCACTCTCTTCAACAGAGACTCAGACACTGTGTTGTGAAAGGTAATTTTTGTCATTTCTTAGGCATCTGATAAATTGCTGAAGATTTTCATTTTGTTTTGAAAGCATTTATTTATTTTTTTTATTTTTTTAATATTTAGGTGATAAAGATTTTATTTTTTTAATTGAAATATGGTTGATTTACAATGTTTCAGTTGTATA
This sequence comes from Cervus elaphus, assembly GCF_910594005.1. NCBI lineage: Eukaryota > Metazoa > Chordata > Mammalia > Artiodactyla > Cervidae > Cervus > Cervus elaphus. The sequence goes on from NC_057839.1 coordinate 39,194,762, forward strand.
GTTGATTTACAGGGTAATTTAGTTATATATGTACATATATATGGGGATTCCCTGGTGGCTCAGCAGTAAAGAATCCACCTGTAACCTCCTACAGTAGACAAGGAGATGAGGCTTCAGTTCCTGGGTCAGGAAGATAGTTTGGAGAAGGGCATTACAGCCCATTCCAGTATTCTTTTTTTTTTTTTTTCAGTGGGTTTTGTCATACATTGATATGAATCAGCCATAGATTTACACTTATTCCCCATCCCGATCCCCCCTCCCATCTCCCTCTCCACCCGATTCCTCTGGGTCTTCCCAGTGCACCAGGCCGGAGCACTTGTCTCATGCATCCCACCTGGGCTGGTGATCTGTTTCACCATAGATAGTATACATGCTGTTCTTTTGAAACATCCCACCCTCACCTTCTCCCACAGAGTTCAAAAGTCTGTTCTGTACATCTGTGTCTCTTTTTCTGTTTTGCGTATAGGGTTATCGTTACCATCTTTCTAAATTCCATATATATGTGTTAGTATGCTGTAATGTTCTTTATCTTTCTGGCTTACTTCACTCTGTATAAGGGGCTCCAGTTTCATCCATCTCATTAGGACTGGTTCAAATGAATTCTTTTTGACGGCTGAGTAAAATTCCATGGTGTATATGTACCACAGCTTCCTTATCCATTCATCTGCTGATGGGCATCTAGGTTGCTTCCATGTCCTGGCTATTATAAACAGTGCTGCGATGAACATTGGGGTGCACGTGTCTCTTGAAAGCATTTATTTTTTAATGCTTATGTTTTTATGTGTTTCTCTTCCGAGATGAAGAGTATGAGAAGGCAGAAGTACTTCCTCATTACACTATCAACAATTCTGTTGTTTTGGAATCATACAAAACTGACTTCATGTCATGTCTGTCAGTTAGTAACTGTGTGACCATAGGCAAGTTGCTCAGCATCTCTGAGCCTTTTTTCCTTATTTGTAAAATGAGTATATTAATACCTGTGTTATGAATGTATATTGAAAGTGGATTAAACAAGATAAAATATATAAAATGAGTATATAATGCTTCATGTATATATACATAAAAATGCAGATATTTTATTGAGAACTAGGTTTTTCCTTTTATGGTTATTTATGCTTCTAATTTACAGTTATTTATATCAAGATGACCTTTGGAAAATTTTTTATTGTAGAAAAATATAAATAATATCAAATTTAATGTTTTTAAATGTGCAGTTCAATGGCATTAAGTACAGGCATACCTTGGAGATATTATACCTTTGGTTCCAGACCACCTTAATAAAGTGAATATTGCAGTAAAGCAAGTCACATTTATAGTTTTGGTCCTAGTGTGAATAAAAGTTATGTTGACAGTATACTATGGTCTATTAAGTGTGCCCTAAAAAAGACAATATATTAATATAAAACTTTAATTGAAAAGGACCTTATTACTAAAACATGCTAACCATTATCTGAGTCATAATCATAATCGTGAATCATAATCTTTTTGCAATAGTAATGTTAAAGATCACTGATCACAGATCACCATAACAAATATCATAATAATGAAAAAGTTTGAAATACTGTGAGAACTAGCAAAATGTGACCCAGAGACATGAAGTGAGTAAATGCTGTTGGAAAAATGGTGCCAATAGACTTGCTTGATGAAGGATCGCCCCAAACCTTTACCTACAATTTTTTACAAATTGCAGTATCTGTGAAGTACAATAAATGAGCTATTTCTGTAAATTCACAATGTTGTGGACATTTTTAAAGAATTCAAATTGCTCTCTGTAGAACTATAGTATTTAAGTCTACTAATATCCTATGCTTGGGCATTGCATTAGTATACTTATATTCTATTGGTGATTTATATTTTTAAGACATTTTTGAAATCCCTAAAATGTCCTATTTATGTATTAATGATAATTAAAATTTTTCTGTAGGCAGTCTTGAAAAACTCCCCTTCCTGTGGTTTCTTGTTGTATGGTTTGTGGTTCAGTCGCTAAGGCTAAGTCGCATCTGACTGTTGCGATCCCATAGACCGTTTCTTGTTACTGGTAACAGTTTCTTGTTATCTGAAGTCAAATAGGTGTTTTTGTTCTTTGGATAAAATGTACTTATTTTCTCTTGTTTGTGGGAATGAGAAAAATGTTACTGATTCTTTTTATAATTATCTGATTTTTGAAATAAATTACTTCTAACATTTTCATTTTCCAGGGCATACTTTTTAATGGAGTCCCACTTATTCTTATTTAATGGACTTTTTCTAGCTTCTACCTTAAAATTATGGACCATAACTTTCTAACAAATTTTGAAGAAGCCATGATCTATAAGACTGTGAAACTAAGCCCTCAGTTAGATTTCATGTTCCCAGCAGGGGACCAGAGTTGGATACCCTTATGTCTTGAGTTGAAATATTTTAATGAACTGTAAGGACTTTTGTTCTTTTCTTTCTAGGTCCCCAAACAGAGGAGATGATGTCTGTTATCATGCATTCTATCCATAAAGTGAGGGTGAAAGCCCTAAAACGTGTGCAGAGAAATATAGGTTCTTTCGAAATGAATATATGGGAGCCAATTGAAGAAGAACAGCCGGCCGAGGTTGCAGGTTTTGACAGGTTTTCCTTGGGAACTAGTCTGAGCAGGAGCACACTCACAGAACTGGGCAGTTCTCTGGCTCACAGTGATGCAGATACGGCCGATACCCTCTCAGAAGCTTTGTCAGCTGAAGAAAAAAGCAAGACACATTTCTATCAAAGGTACAATTGAGATCTCTTTAAGTAGAAAACATTCACTTCCTTTGGGGAAAAAGTATTTTCATGCAACTGCTGACCTGACTTCTACTCCCAGCAACCTCACTGACTGTATTATTAACAATGAATGATAAGTGCTGTACTCACAGGAATGTCAGAAGTGTAAAATGAGAGCTTGCCTTTGAAAATCGACTTAAAGTATTACTGAGATACTAAATAATTTTGCCATCTGAAGGTATAAAATAAGATGAGTAGATGAAATTCTAGAATTTACTGGAGGACTTTTAGTTCTTTTAGTAATCTTAGACCTAAATAGTTAAGGATTATTTGGTTAGCTATATTGTTTTTAGGGGCTTCCCTGGGGGCTCAGTCAGTATAGGATCCGCCTGCAATGCAGGAGACCTGGGTTCAGTTCCTGTGTTGGGAAGCTCCCCTGGAGAAGGAAATGGCAACCCACTCCGTTGTTCTTAGGGTTTTCATGGCAGGAATTTGAACATCCATTTTTTTTTTTTTTACACATTCATCTTTGAAGCTTGTCTATAAATTGTCGAGAAATTCATGCTTATCATTTTAACCTCTTTTACTTTGAATTAAACAGATTTTTTTCCTTTATAATTCCAGTATGTACAATGCAATTTATCCTTCTCATGACTGAAGAACTATATAGTCAGTCGTATATTGTTTAGGTGAAATGGTGTCTACTTCAAACATCTGCTGAGACCATAGCTAGCAGTGTCGTGAATGGTGTGCTTGCTCCACCAGACAACTGCAGTATTAGCACAGGAACACCTTGGAGGCTGCTTGCTATGCAGTCTTAATAGGAAGAGGTACGGTGGCTTCAGCCCAGGTGCCTAACTGGAACCTTTATTTCTTTTATTGAGGGAACTAGGGATCTGTGTTCTCCCCTGTGAACCATGTTGAAAAGAAACAGATTTAAAAGTACTTACGGAAAAAAAATTAAAAAATAAAAGTAATTATGGTTAGGTGCCTGCCCAACAGGTTTCATAGCAGCAGAAAGTGTTCAGAAAAAATACGTGACTTTTGGGTGCTAAAGAATCCTGAGGGCAGTCCTACTCCTTGCTTATTATACAGGGAAACTGAAAGGGACAGATTCAAGAGAGAAACTGGAAACCATAAACTAATATGTGTATTGGTGGCTTGTGATTTTTATTGATTTTATATTCCTAAATTCTGACCTGTTAGAGGACCATTTTTTTTTTGCCCAGAAAAAGTATTTTTTTTATAGTGAAATTTCTGTGAACACATTTTAGTCTTTTTTAATATCAGATTTCTCTTTTGATATTACTGTTAGAATTTTTGCACTCTGAATGTTCAGTTCTAACACGTGCTTAGAGACCATTTAGTCCAGTTCCCTCATTTGCAAGACAGGTAATCAGAGCATTAAAAAACGATAGGTATGACTTAAACAGTGGAGAGAGTTTTTATTGTCAATCAGTTTTAGTGATTAAATGATCTTTAATTTTGTCTTTTCAAACTTTTTTTTTGCTACAGAAGTGTCCCAAATCACATGGAATTAGCATTGACTGGTAAGCCCAAAGGTAAAAAGAAAATATGTAATCAAAAGGAAAACCCTAAAAGAAAAGAAGATTGTGAAAAGTTATTACAAAATGCACTTCCTGTAATAGGTATTTGGGAATTTGAACGTGACGATGACGAATACATTAAATTCCTTGAACTCTTCTTGAGTTATGTTCTTGAAAGAGACCTACTTGGTTCCAAGGATGCTGGCATTCCATTTCTAACTAGTTTTTCTGGATATCTTAGAGAACATGAACTTAATTCTTTACTTTTTGATGTACATACAACATTAAAACGACGTCAGGGCAAAAGCAAAAGCCAGAATGTGTTCAGGGCCGGCTCCTGCTTTGTTGTTGCTCCTGAGTCATATGAATGTGAAAAATCAGAAAACCAGACACTTTCAGCTTCTGTACTAGCTAATCAAGGGATCAGGCATTTTTCCGAGAACCCTTTGAATGAAGTCAATAAAAATGAAGGGAAGAGTGGGCTGTTCGGTTTAAAACGGAAGTCAGTTTATAGAATACAAGATGACAAGGCAGAGAAGACTTTAATACAGAGATTGTCAAACCATAGTGTTTGCATTCCCAAATCCACTGACTCTAGAAAATGTATTTTCAAAGCAATTCAATGCAATGATATTAACCCTCAAGGAGATCTTCCTGTAGCACTGAATAACACATGTGGCAATATAAGAAGGCTACTGGAATGGATGATAAGATGGTCTGATAAAAGACTGCCCTGTGATTCTGGACTCACTGAGCCGTCCTGTGGGTACAGTCCTGTCATTCGTGTGAAGACCTCTGCAGCCGCTGTTCTTACATCATTGTGGCTTTTGGAACAGCCCTATTTTGCTACATACAAGGCAAAAAATGCCATCGTTAAGGTAAATGCTTGAATTGCTTATGATTAGATACAAATTAAAATTCTTATTTTAGATTAAAACTGTATTTCTACTTCCCTACCTAATAAAGAATAAGTAGCAGAATTGATGACAATGCTAATTATAATCTGTATCACCTAATTTTTTAAAGTAGTTGCTTTAATTCTTAGAAATGATTTATTAGGGTTAAAGTACTTTCAGAGAGGCTGTGAGATTTTGAGGTTTCATGTGTGTTTATAAATAAGAAAAAGAGGGAGTTTCTTGGTGGACTAATGGTTAGAATTTGGCACTGTCCGTGGCATGGCCCCACTTCAGTCCCTGTTCAGGGAACTGAGATTCTGCAAGCTGTATGGCATGGCCAAAATAAAAAAAGAGATAATTTTAAGTGGTATTACAAGTGGTTTTTACATTTATATTACTAAATGTCTTAATAAAGTGAAATGAAAGCAACTTTACATTTTTATTTCTGTTGTCCTATGGCCTGAGAGCATTGGTGATATACCTTTCAAGTTTGTAAGGCTGATTTCTTTTGAATACTCAAGGTAGTCAAGCTTGTTTTTTCTAGGTGGAATAATGAGTCAGCCATTGCTTTAGAATCAGATGCTGAGTATGAGAAATGCAATGAATACTTGATAAATGAGTAAGAGACTTAATCAGAAGTTCTGTAGAAAGTATTAATAATCTAAAAATATAATGAAAAGTAAGGGATTCAGTAATGAATATTAAGTACTATAAATGGTTTGTTTTAGGTGCTAGAGAGTAATTCCCCTGGGCCTCAGAATGGACCCAGTGTAGAGAGTGCTTATAGAACAGATGCTGGCTGTTCTGGTGCAGTATCCACTCAAGGTGGGACTGAGGAAATAAATGACCAAAATGAATCCTGTCAGAGTATCCTGAAGTAAGTTGCTGATTATAAATACCTTGTTTGATGATGTTTGGTCTTGAAGGAGAATTGAACTCTTGAAAGTTATGGAAACGAGCGTTTCTTTGAACTAGAGAAGCAGCAAGGAGTGCTTTCTGAAGTATTTTGATAATACGTCACAAATTTTGTTTCTTTCCATGTTAGTCTAGTGTATATCTTCTGAGACAGGAGCAAATTCATCCCAAGAGATGCCTTTGTTATGTTCATTGACTTCCTGTGTCAAAGTTGAACTAACCGTCTCATCCATTTTTACTTATTAATATGTAGTAGTACTATGAGGAATATATCCTTGATATATTATTGGTATATATTGGTATATATAATACCAAAGCTAAAGGCTTGGTAGCAGGAAGATTCCTTTATGGGAATGGGAAATTTAGATAAGCTGAAATTATTCTAATCTGAGTAAATAAAAATGGGATATTCAGTTATTCGTTGAACCTTTTCAAATTCATTTCTTATTCTTCATTTTAACCTTTTATTGATATTCTGCTCTGTGCCATTTGTGGTTCAACAAAGATCTCATAAGTATGAAAGCTTAGTTTGTTCTTTTTCAATTAACTGAATCCATTGAAAGCAAACTCTTTGTTCCCAAGTATGAGTTATGATTTTAGCTGCTTCATTTTTGTCAATAGAATATCAACAGAGGTAAAAAATCCTGAAATAAAAGGAACCAAAGATGAGATTATATCTGTCACTGATGATACTGAAAAAGAATTTGTAGATATCGATGAGGATCTTTTAGAAGTAGAAGCATTTACACAGGAGGAAGTGGATATATACCCATCAGACTGTGAAGGTCAGTTCATTTAACTAATCTTTTTGTTTGACCTTACTGACTTGATAGGGTGAATGATTATGAGATAACTTAGTCTTATATCTAAATTGTCATGTTTATAAAATAGCCTAAATCCAGTTGTTTAAAGAGAATTTAATATTTTTGAAATGTTAAGCATATTAACTCGTAACCTGAGTTTAGGGTCTTTTGCCTTGCTGTGTTAATTATTATGAGTCTCTTCATTTCTGTGAACCAATTCTGTGAACCTTTCCTTGGCAGACGTCTTTAAAACAGCAGCTCTCAGAGCTTTATTTAGAATTATATGCACTGAAATAAGCCCTTTCAAGGTGTATCTGGACTCACTTGGTGAAGAGGGGTTGTCTCTAGGTGTTAAAAAATATTTTTGTAAGGAGGATAGGAAATGTTTCTGCCATCATATGTTTCCTGTAATATTCCCGAACCTTCTGAAAAGTAGATTGATTAACTTTCAAAAGGTCTGTGTTTTCTTCCCTCTTGTTTCCCCACAGAGAATGCCAAAGAGGTTGCCAAAGAACCTGTGGAAAGTCCCAATATTGCCGTTTACATGCAGATGCAGACCTTACCACAGCATTTAGAAGAGGTAAGTATGTAAATTTGGATTGTTGTTGTCGTTTTTTAGTTGCTCAGTTGTGTCTGACTCTTGTGACTATGGACTGCAGCCCACCAGGCTCCTCTGTCCATGAGATTTTCCAGGCAAGAATACTGGAATGGGTTGCCATTTCCTTCTCCAGGGGATCTTCCCAACCCAGGGATTGAACCCGTGTCTCCTGTTTGGCAGACGGATTCTTTACCACTGAGTCACTGGGAAGTCTTCGTAAATATAAAGTTATTTAAATCATACTATGGTAACACTAGAGTGTTTTTATTCAGTATATCCAACCAAGGCTATTGTCTCTTAAAAGTATACTGTGAATTGTAAAGTATAACCATGCAGCATTTTTCTTTCACAGAAATTCTGTTACTAGTAAGATCTAATACTTTCAGGCAATGAAGTGTTAATTTCATAAATTGCTGTAGTAAATTAATTTAGCCAAGAGTGCTGCAAGTGTTCCTTATTCAAAATGTATAAGTTCATCAGTAGTGTGCAGTTTTTGCACATACATACATGCACTTTTATGTATTATTTGTTTTCTCAAAACTCTATACACTAGAGTTCCAGGTAAGACACAGACATTTCTAATTATTGAAATAATTCCTTTAAGAGGGATTAGCTTTTGCTCTTTTTTTTCTCATTTTCTAGTTGTTTTCATAGTGTATGGTTGGCCCTTAAACAACATGGCATTTAGGGGCTTCAACCCCTCCATGCAGTCAAGAATGCACATCCAGTCGTCCCTTAGTGTTCACAGAAGATTGGTTCCTGGGCCTGGTGTGGATTCAGCCAACCCCCAGATCGTGTAGTAATGTATTTACTGGGGAAAAATAAATCTGCATATCAGTGAACCTGCTCAGTGCAAATCCAAGTTGTTCAAAGTTCTGTTGTGCTTAGGCAGTAATGCATGTGTAATTTACAGATACATCATAAATACATTGTAAACGATTTCCAGTGGCATCATTTGTCTTTGCAGTTTAATATGCTCAGTGGCTTAAGGTGATGGGCTTGAGGCATCACAGGATGAAGATCTAGTCAGAGCAGGACCGGGAGTACATTTCAGTGTTTGGTTTCTCACTTGCTTTCAGACTGTTTTTGTTCAGGCGAGTGGCTAATGTGAAACCCAGGATACCAAAGACAACAATACCTGTTTGTTTCACCTCTTTTTTTTTTTTGGGTACTATTAATTTTAGCAGCATTCCACAGGAGAGGCTCAGTGTCTAAGGGAAGGACCATTGGAGACATGTATGGAGGAAGGATCAACTGAACAGAAAGGGTAAGGGGGAAAAGTCTGGGGGGCTTTCAGGGCTCACCTGGGATTCACTTGATGAAGAGGATTCTTTTTCCTCATAATTGACAGTATATGTTTTACAGTGATACTGCATTCCTGGTAGCTTCAGTTTAATAGCAATGGTAATGAAAAAGTATAAAAAAAGTAAAGCAAAAGTATAATGGTAAATGTTATACTTCTAAATTTGATACAGTGAGGTAAATAATGATGTCTAAAATACCTTTTGTGCTGCTATCACTATCAGTCTTAAAATATAGCTAGAAATACCCAGAGTTTATTCACCTGCTAATTAAGGCCCTCCCTTTCCCTACTAGTTTCATTTTTATTGGGTGAAAGTAAAGAATCATAGTAGTCATAACATATGTGTATGATCTTTCACTATTGTGGTGTGATCATTGCACACTGTCCACGGGGCTTCAGTGGACACATACTCTGCTTGCTAGCTTATTATTGCTTCAAGGATGGCTGAAGACAGTTTTCATATGTTGCAGTTTGGGCATGATTTCTTAATTGTTAGAATTTTTGACATTTTGAATTTTTAGAATTACTTTGACTAAGGGAGGCAACTCAGTTAAATTTTCTTTCTCTTATGTACAAATTTTGTTCAGGCCTTCTGTGAATAATTAATAAAAGAATATGTTTAGTGTCCTGTGTCTTTACAAGTAATATAAATATTTCTGTTAATAAAAAACCAGTCATTGCAGTTCCAGATGTGATAATGGGCTCTGTAGTGTCCTGAGCAAAGTGTCTGCTGCTTCCCAGGTGAAGTTTGAGGTCCCAGCTAACTTCATTTCCACTCATTTTAGATTATATTATTTCTGTTGCCAAACATTTAATAATGTTCAAGTCATGTATTAAAGCCATCCAGACATATTCTTTGCTTTTATTTGAATCTCTTACTATTGCTATGGAGACAGATGTAAATAGATTGTAATTATGAGCTAAGCGTTACAGAAGATTAGAGGATGTTTGGACTCTTAGGTGGCTGAGCCTTACATCACCTGTATGTTAGATAATGTGAAGAGTATCTTCCTAATTGATTATTAATCTTTAATTATAGTATGATCGAAGCCTCTACAGATCTTGAACACATCATTCCTCATTCGTTTTGTGTAGATACAAATTCAGAAGTTTCTAGGTAAGCATTTTTGCATACTGTACCACTCTGATATAATTACAAATAGAAAAGAGAATAAAATGATGCCTGCTATACCATTTTGAAACAATTACTAAACATCTTGACCAAAAACTAAGAGAGTAAAATGAAATCAACATTACACATTGAAAGATCGAAATAGGTATCCATTTCTGACAACTTTACGTTTCTTATTGAAAGATTTTCCTGTAACAGTTGTGTTTTATTTTTTATTTTTTTTTTTTCACAGTAAATTATATTTTATTCCATGTACAGAAAACTCGGGTTGGAAAGGGGGTGCCGGGGAAACAGCACACCAGTGAGCAGCACGGGGGAGAAGCTGGTTGTGAGTCCGCAGGTGCCCTAAGTCAGCGAGCGTGGGGTCTCCAGGGCGGGTGGCCGTCCATCCAGGCAGGAGCCTCGGTCTGCTGGCCTCGATACAGAGACCAACGCAGCCTGCACCTGCCCGCTGCAACCCGTCAATGACGCCCGCCTTAGGGGCACATCTGGCAGCACAGTGCCCTTAGGTGTGAGGGGAGGTGTCCCGGGACGCGGCCGCCAGTGGGGCAGGTGGGCCAGCAGAAGGTCGCCCTCCCCCTCGCTCTAGAGACCAGATAATTTAAAACCACAAGTCCCCAGGCGTGCCAGACACAGAGTCTCTCCTGTAAACAGTTGTGTTTTAAAGACAAGCAGGAACTATTTTAGAACAAGTCTCTTCCGAAAAAGAGAGGTCGTGGGTATGTTATTGAAAGAGGTAGTTCTTACTCATTTTCAGCCTTTAGCAGATTTCTCATGAAATATGAAATGCCTTTTATTCTTTCAGAGAGTAGTCATCCAGTTCTGTCTTTTGAATTTCTTTTCCAATGGTTGAAGTGTATAAATGGTGTTGAATCAGAGAAAGATACAGCATAAATTTGCTTTAGAAAAATTCTCCATAATTAGAATTTATCTCCTTGCTACTTATTAAAACACAAAGGCCAATAAAGTTGTGTTAAAACAGGCAAGTAAGTTGTAATGTCTGTTATTCATGGATCTCCCAAATAGAATTCTGTTATCAAGCACACGCTTAATAAAAAGGCTCATATTATTGCTGAAAGGGAATGAGTGTAAATCTAAATAAATCTAAACACAGTTTAATATGTTATTTTCTTTTTAGAGACAGTGATCAGTTCATTTGGACATGATAGTACCTGCTCCCTAAATTGATTTACTTATAAAACATTGAATACCTTCTGTGTTTTAAGGAATCATCCTCAAACAGTCATTTTATTTAAAACAAAAACTTACTTTGACTTTTAATTTTTATTTCTAAATGAGCATTTTTTGTTAGGATTTAGTTATTAATGTAAACTCTCTGATTTGATTGGAAATAATCACAATACTATTGTTTCACATTTATTGAAGAAGAGCAGGAGTTTGCTCTACCCATGTTAGAATTAAACATCCTTTTAAAAATACTTTTATTTATTTTTGGCTGTGCTTGTTCTTTGTGGCTGTGCTATGCTAACTTTTCTCTAGATGCAGCAAGTGGGGACTGGTCTTTAGTTGTGATGCTCAGGCTTCTCGTTGCGCTGACTTCCCTTGTTGTGGAGCGGAGGCTCTAGGCCACACGCGCTTGGTGTTTGTGGTTCCCAGCCTCTCGAGCACAGGCTCAATGGATGTGGCAAACGGGCATAGTTGCTCCATGGCATGTGGGACCTTCCTGGGTTAGGGTTTGAACCTGTGTCTCCTGCATTGGCAAGTGGATTCTTTACCACTGAGCCACCAGGGAAGCCCAGAGTTAAACATATTTCTTAACCCATACTTTCCACAGTTTTCTTAAATCCACTCTGGATCTTTAAATTTGATCCAAGAAATATATTCCTAAGCCAAATTACATCGTCTGTCCAGCTAATCAGAATGATTGCACAGGTCTCAAACTCAGGTGCCTACAGGGACCAGGCAAGTAAAATAAATGTGTAAGCTGTCCTAGGTATTGTAGCACCATAGGGTGGGGGCCATGGCCGTGGCTCATTTTCTGAGCTCTTGGGAATCCAGAGCTGCTGACAAAAGTGAGGTGGCTGAGCAGACCAGCTGACCTCTGCTCAAAGGTATCTGAAGTTTATTTTCTGACACAGCATGTCCCTTAGTTATGGCATTTGAATGAACAGCTCTGCTAATGACAAATGTGTCTGGGGGCTGAGGGATACAGTGAGATAGGCTTTAGGGTTTAAATTTCCTGAAAACTTCCAGAAAGCTTTTAAAATAGAATAAAAAAGTAGGGTCAAAATACTCAGCTCATAAACACCTAATGTGTTTCTTTTCTTGATTAATGTGTGCTTTTTATTTACATGCTTCCACATAGTACTCCAGTCTCTGCGTGTAAAGAGAAATCTTCCTCAGCTCCACCTTTAGCATCAAATGGAGTCACAGTGGCTTCACAGACACCTGGACCAGCAGCTCAGCCAACCCAGAGAAGTGAACCCAGGGCTCAGTTATCACAGTCTTCTGATTCTGTTAGGCAAATGCTCCAAGATGAAATGTTTAAATTAGTCCAGGTAAGCACATCTCCCTTTAACCAAGTAATGGTATGTGGTATATGCATCGGGTTTTAAAATATGAACAAACTTCCAGAGTCTGAAAAGTTAAAATTAAATTGCAGGGTTTCTCTGCTTTAGGCACTCTTCCTTTGTTATTCAGAAGTTCTAATTCTAGGGTCTATGGTCTCAACTGAGTTCCCTACTTCTCCTGATAACTTTTTTCTGAGCTCTTGGGAATCCAGAGCTGCTGACAACAGTGAGGTGGCTGAGCAGATCAGCCAACCCCTGCTCTAAGGTATCTGAAGTTTATTTTCTAACACAACCTGTCACATCATATTTCTCATCCTCAAACCAAATGTTGGCTTAGTTTGAAATTGTCACCTGCATTTAACGTGTTGTTCGCTTTGCCTTCCGTCATCTTTTTCTCACCTGGTTATCCTTTTCTCTGTCTGCCAACAATTAAAAAATTATTTCCCTTTCCCTTTTCTGTTATATTCCTTATACATTGATTCCCCTCACATCTGTTCTTTTCTTCATGTATTCTACATTCACTTTTATATCTTTTTATGTGATGCAGTGTACCATTTCTATACCAGTAATTCTGGGCACTAATTTTCTCTTTAAATTTATGGGCCCTGATACAAAGACTTTTTCAGCATGCTCCATCATCCCATGGAACTTCTTTTTTTTTTAATTTTTAAAATTTATTTATTTTAATTGGAGGCTAATTACTTTACAATGTTGTAGTAGTTTTTGCCATACATTGACATGAATCAGCCATGGATGTACATGTGTTCCTCATTCAAACCCCTCTCCCACCTCCCTCCCCATCCCATCCCTCAGGGTCATCCCAGTGCACCAGCCCTGAGCACCCTGTCTCATGCATTGAACCTGGACTGGCGATCTATTTCACATATGATGATATACATGTTTCAATGCTATTCTCTCATATCATCCCACCCTCGCCTTCTCCCATAGAGTCCAAAAGACTGTTCTATACATCTGTGTCTCTTTTGCTATCTCGCATATAGGGATTTTGTCACCATCTTTCTAAATTCCATATATATGCGTTAATATATTGTATTGATGTTTTTCTTTCTGACTTACTTCACTCTGTATAATAGGCTCCAGTTTCATCCACCTCGTTAGAACTGATTCAAATGTATTCTTTTTAATGGCTGAGTAATATTCCATTGTGTATATGTACCACAGCTTTCTTACCCATTTGTCTGCCAATGGACATCTAGGTTGCTTCCATGTCCTGGCTATTCTAAGCAGTGCTGCGATGAACATTGGGGTACACGTGTCTCTTTCAGATCTGGTTTCCTCGGTGTGTATGCCCAGCAGTGGGATTTCTGGGTCACCGTGGAACTTCTTGAAACTGATTTTATTCTTACTCTTCTGAGTCTCTTATTTCCCTTTTCTCTTTTGTAGCATCACCTATTTTACCTGCTTAAAGTTTTAATTTTTTGTTTATGATTTTCACATATTATTTATTTTTTATTTATTGGCCAAACTGCATGTGGAATCTTAGATCCCTGACCAGAGCTTGAACCCATGCCCCCCTGCAGTGGAAGCACAGAGCCCCAACCACTGGACTGCTAGGAAGTCCCCTGCTTAAAGTTTTAGAGGCATTTGTCAAACTTGTTTTATGGATTACCTAGAGTCTTTGCTGGTCGCTGCCCTGTATATTTAACAGGTTCTCAAGATAATTCTGGTACACGCAGAAGGTTAAGAGTCGCTGTCTTAGAGTCATCTTTCCCTCTCTCACTGTGCACATTCAATGTTGTCTTGATTCTTTTGCCCACATTGTGTGTCTATTTTTTTTCTTTTTTTTGGTTTTACCAGTTTATTGCTACCAACCCGTCTCCCTCCACCCTTCCTATGTGTGAGTGCTCAGTCATGTAACTCCATGGACTGCAGCCCGCCAGGCTTCTCTGTCCGTGCCTTTTTCCAGGGAAGAATACTGGAGTGGGTTGCCACTTCCTTCATATTTGCTATTTCTATAACTGTCGCCAACCTTAGATTCTTAGAACTTCACACTTCTATTGTCTTAAATATGCATTTCTGAGATCTTCTTCTCCAGATATTGTTCTAACACTGTTACTTTTCTGTTCTAAAAATCTTCAATGGATTTCGGGTACAAATTTATATACTCTGTGATGTCAATCATGTGTTAAAATACAAAGAGTAAAAGGAAACATGCTAAAAATGTTAATACTAGTTATCTTTGGGAATAGGATTATGTATCATTTTTTATTTTCTTTCTGATGCTTCTTTTTTATGTAATAAGCATATATTTCTTTTGTAATTGAAAGGAACCTCCATTTTTTATTAAATTTGTTTTTAGTTGAAGGATAATTGTTTTACAATATTGTATTGGTTTCTGTCATACATCAACATGAATCAGCCATGGATGTACCTCTGTCTCCTCCCTCTTGAACCTCCCACCCCATCCCACCCCTCTAGGTTGTTACAGAGCCTGGGTTTGAGTTCCCTAGTCATAGAGCAAATTCCCATTGGCCATCTAGTTTACTTATGGTAATGTATATATTTCTGTGTTACTCACTCATTCGTCCCACCCTCTCTTTCCTCCTCCAACTGCCCCATGTCTATAAGTCTGGGGGACCTAAATTAAAAAAAAAAAAAAAAAAAGCCTGCAGGGTTTCCTTCTTGGCTTTTTTAATAAAGGACAGCTTTTATCTTCCCTCTTTTCCCACCATACTCTCCCAAGTTTAGTGGTCCTCAGACTGTGGTCTCTGAACCCTTAGCATCAGCATCACTTGGATATTTGACACACAGGTTGTCAGGCCCCCATCCCAGACCGATTGGAATCAGACTCTGGAGATGGTGCTCATCACAGTGTACAAGACCTCAGGTGACTCTGACGCGTGCTGCAGCTGGGGAACCACTACGCTAGCCTCCCTTCT
Organism: Cervus elaphus; assembly: GCF_910594005.1. Lineage (NCBI taxonomy): Eukaryota > Metazoa > Chordata > Mammalia > Artiodactyla > Cervidae > Cervus > Cervus elaphus. The sequence continues at coordinate 39,210,117 of NC_057839.1, forward strand.
CATTAGCTGTAAATTTTCTAATCCATCCAAGCCAGTGTGTACTAGTGGTCCGAAAGCTTTTCTGCACATTGAAGTCTCCTCATCATCCTAAAAACTACTCATCCTGGCTCACATGCCTGGATGCTCTGATTTTATTGGCATGGGGTGTGACCTGGCCATGGGGATCTTTTAACTGCTCCTCAAGTGATTCTGTTGTGCAAGGTTTGTGAACCACTGTGCATACCTTTGCCTTTCACTCGAATAGCCCTTTCACAGGAATTCCTCACTCTTCACCTGTTCCTGATCTCTACTTTTTTCTTTCGTGAAAACCTGTTCACACACCCATTTAGGAATTCTTCTTTAATTATCCTCACCCACAAAATAAATAAAATTTTAAAAATTTAGGCAATCTAGTTATGCTCACCCGCTCCATCAGCTCACTCTTTTATGATCCCTGGGATGTTTATGTAAACTGCTTCCCAGATGATCTCAAGTCGCATTATGAGTTCATAGTTGTAGTTAACTCCTCCTTGAAGACAGGAAGCTATTCTTCTTTTCCTTTTTTTTTTTTTTTAAGGTCTCTCCCAGCTATGCGTCATACTCAGCACTTATGGGTCTGACAAATGCTAAGATAGAAATATGACTGTTTTGGAATACTCAGATAATTATTGCTTCTTTGGGTCTTTTCATTAGATTTTAAGATGTTTCTTTAATTTTTATTTTATTCTAGCTGCAACAGATCAACTTCATGAGCCTAATGCAAATAGTAGGATCATCCTTTGCTAACCTCCCAGATATTCATCAGCTTCTACAACAGTCCCAGTCTGTGCATGTGGTGGGAAGCCAAGGATCAAACCCCACGAGAGGGAGTAATGATGTTGGAGACACCAGTAGAAATCTGAAGGAGAGATTTTTCATTAAACCACAACCCATGGGAGAGTATGCCAGAGAGCCTAGCAAGAACAGCCCACACTGCCATAAAGAAATTGTGCAATCCAATGAAAACAGTAATGGAAACTTAGAGGTAATGCATTTTAAACTACCACTGAAGTTTTCCTTGTAGTTGCAGTGGTTGTTTATTTGAGTAAATGAGTTATTTAGTAGTTATTATATCCTACCCACTGTAACACATATTGAACATTATTTACAAAATAAGGAGTTTGTAACATATTTTAAAATTACATCATAGTTTTTTCTTTCTCTTCCAGCATGTTCCACATGGGAGTGCTCCTTTTTGTCAATCAGAAGGTCAGCCCCAGAATAGAGGACTAACTCCAGGCTCTCACAGCTTACCAACCACTTCTTTGTCTCCAGTCCCTGCTGGAAACACTCACCTCCACCTTTTGTCTGCATCTTCTGCCATTTCACAGACACCTAGACTTATCCCCACTGCAAATACTTCCAGACGTAGTGATGGTTTCCCTTTGCTTCAGTTTCAGCCCAAGCCTGAATTTAAGCCCATTTCCTTCCACACAGAGAGAGTTCCTCAAGTTCCCTTCAGTCCTCTGCCACAGCCTAGAGAGGCTTGGGGATTATCTGATTTCTCACAGCCTCCTTTGCCAAAGGTAGCAATGGACACTACTTCAATATCCCATTTGAATCTTAGCCAGTATAATACTGAAGCCATAAAAAAAGCAGCTGAGCCGAAAAAATGGGCAGAAACAATCATTAAAGAAATCCCAAAGCATGTGAATGTGGATCAGTGTGTTGGACAAGAAAACTTGACACCTCAACAGGACTCTACAACATTTATAAAACCAGAAAATATTTTTGATGTTAAACCAGGATCCTTTGAGATATCTTCTCAGAATTCCTCTGGACTTCCTTTATTGCACCTGCAACTTCAACCTCCTTACATGTTTTCTTCTACCTCAAGAACATCAGTTACAGTTCCATCAATACCTATTAGAACCATGGCAGAAGAAAGAAAATGCCCAAGATTATCACTGCTTCATTCATGTCTAGGCCCGGAAAATATGGTAATGATTTTTGCAGAGTGTTGCAAGAGCACATTCCTGCATTTTTCATAGCATAAATGTACACTCAATGAAAGGCTCTCACTAACACATTTATTTTTCAAAAAATAATGCTTCTGTTATTGGAAATAACATACAGGTTTGATTTAAAATAATAATTGGGTATCTTAAAGGTTTTAGGGCTTCCCAGGTGGCACTAGCGGTAAAGAACCTGCCTGCCAAAGCAGGAGACATAAGACACATGGGTTTGATCCCTGGGTCGGAAAGATCCCCTGGAGAAGGAAATGGCAACCCACTCCAGTATTCTTGGCTGGAGTATCCCATGGACAGAGGAGCCCGGTGGGCTACAGTCCGTGAGATCACAGAGTTGGACACTACTGAAGCAATTAAGCACACAGGTTTTAGGTCTTTCGTATACATCAGTACCAGAGTTTTCTAGACTCTTTCATAGATATGTCTGAGATCCTGCTCAGAGAAGAAATAAGTAAAATGACCAGTATTCTTGTTTATACGTGTAGGGGAGTGTGTGTATGTTTCTGTCTAGAGTGAGAGGGCATTGTTTGAGGTTCCTAGCAATTGTAATATGATTTCCTTCAAATCTATTAACAGGTTAAAATTGTTAAATAGACCCAGATCTGTAAGTAGTTTTACTTATTAAAAATATATTTCTTTTTTAAATACTTAAAACACAAAGTTTAAATTCTTTATAAACCCACCAAGTCCTGTTTAAAGTTGTAACCTTTGATTAATGAGATTCACACTGTTCAGGTTCTGCTTCTGTTAAGTCAGTGATTGAGTTGAGTAATTCATTCTTGGTACCCTTCTAAGATTCTAAAATGGTACCGGGAAAAGAAGTAGTCATTCCTTAGAAAAAGTACTTATCATGCCTCCTTTTCTTCTGAACATATTATGAACAAAAGGAAAGAATTGAAGGAATGGAGAAGTATATGTTTTTTGGAAGGTTTTAAAGACTTTCTTTTAAAATTAGAATAGTATAATAAAACCCCAAGTTATACCATCACCCAACATCAGTTGTTACCAATGTATTGCTTATTTGTTCCATCCATAATCTCCACCCCTGTGCATCCTCCCAGTTCCAGAGAATTTTAAATCCAAGCTAGGACACGACTGAAGTGACTTAGCAGCAGCAGCAGCAGGCATTATTTTAACTTCATTTGTAATTGTAAGAAGGAAGAGTCTTAATATGAAAAAGAAATAAAGAAAATGAGGACTTCTAGCAAAATTTCTGAAATGCTCAGTAGAAAGTTTCAGAAATGATTTCTAAAATAATTTATACTTTAAGATCTGGATACTCATCGTACTTGTTAACTTTGATATGTTCTGTCACTTGCACATCTTAGTTTAAACAAACGTTTTTCTCAGTTTTTATTAACATGTTGTCTAATTGACATGTTTGTAATTTTAAATGACTGTCCTATTGTTTCTTTTCTTTAGTCCCAAAAACCACAACTTATTCCACTTGAAAACCTCATTGCATTTAAACAAAGGCAACAGAACTTGACACATAATTTCTTTGAACAAGGTGATCCTGGACATCTCCAGCTTCTAAAGGTCAAAATAGAATCATCTGAATTGAGACAAGGGAAGGACAGTAAAAAAAGGCAAGTTTTAAGTGAAATTTTATTTGAGCATATACCTGCAAACATAACTACAAGTTTATTATTAGTGACAATAATACAGTTAAATATATGGAAATTATCTGGTTCAACCTCTCAGCCTATACACAATGGCATATTCAATTTCCTTGTCAAGTGTCATGCACTTGAATACATCTTGTGATGAGAAAAATTCCTATAATGTGAGAGACAAATACTAGTATTTTTTAAATGCTATTAAGGAATTCTTTCCTGGCATTCAGTAGGCTGGAGGTTTCTTTTACCTTTTTAACAGGATGAGCAGTCATCTTTTGCAGCAAATATTTGGTATCATTAAATATTCTATCTACTGTTCAATACACTGACATAACGTTTATTGTTATTCATCATCTTACCGTATCTTCCAGACTCATACAGAGCACAGTGGTGTGAATTGTTTCAGGGCACTAAGAAATGTGCATGTGAAAAGCAAGGCTGTGACTTTTCATGAAGAACATATATAGTGTTTCACTCATAATGGATGTTCAAGACATGTATTCATGGTGGATTTTTACTTAGTCTAGAAAACATTTTTTAAAATTTCATGTTTATCAGGCCCTAAAATCTACTACCAGGGCTCTCTTTCCAGAAATGGTTCTTTGCTTCCATCTTTTCTAAGTAAACCCTCTTCAAAGTAAGTTTTCCCTGTAGCTTTTTGGGCCCTCCTTCCTCCTCCCTGGGGTTTCCTCCTTGGAGCCTGAGTTTGCCTGACTTCTTTATAAATAGGTCAATGGTGGTATCTAATAGGGTTTCCAGGGCCAGCTTCAGATCTGCAGAAAAGAGAATTTGAAAATTACCTGAAATGTGTAACTCTAACCTGAGTTTCCCATGACTAACAGAAAAGTCAGTTCAGTAGTAGAGGAACTAGAAATAACTTTCTTGTGTCCCTGACTTTTGCTTGTATTTATTTATTGCAGAATATCTTGCTAATTTAATTAAATGCCACTGAAAATAATCTATTGACATAATTTTCATAACTGTCTTCCTATATAGCATGATACAGATGAAAAACTGATGTTCCTAAAATGGTAAAAATATTCTTTACACTGTGATTTTTAACAGACAAAGACGACGAGCTGAAAAAGAACTGCAAGAAGAAAGATCAGAGAAACTTAGGAAAAAACCAAGTGTGACTTTCCAACCAGAGGATATCATCATTAATGATAATGATCCAGAAGTAGTTGTGAAACCCAAGGTACAGAAAAACTACAATGCATTCTTCCCTGGTCTGCATGTTCACAGAGTTCAGAATGTTTGTGGTTTGTTTGTCTGATTGCTAGAAGCTTCTGATTGTGGCTGGGAGGATCTTAACAACTTATTGACCAGAGGCATATTAACACTTTTTTGTCACCCAAACATTATTGACCAGAGACGTTTGAATGTTTACTTACATAACAAATCGCTGGCCACAGGCGCTAGTTTCTGCAAGAATCCCCTGGTCAATAATGTGTTAATATCATTAAATACAAAAGTCCTGACTGCATCCCTCCATACAGGATAGACATGAAGTTATGAACATGAAAAGCAACTTGTTGGTAAATCAAAAACTGTAGTTAAGAGCATCTGCTTGTGTGATTTTATATTTTTAAATCACTCTGATTTTTTTCTGTGACGTCTTAATGCATATTGTGGGTTTCTCCTGTGATAGCTTCACCCACCTCTTTTAGAGGCCTCTAGGGTTTCCCCGACATAGGTTTTTAATACAGCCTCTATTTTATATCAGATCTTTGCAAACATTCCTTCTAAACTTGGGGACTGTTTACCTATATATGCAACAAGAGATTAAATAAAACAAATAGTTTTGTTTACTTGAATCTTAGCACCCTCTTTCAGTAAAGTCCTCAAGAACGTGTCTGGAGGCACTTAGTAATAAGTGTCGAGTCCTTGAATAGTTTTGATACTATTTGAGAGTTAAAGCTAGTCTGCAGGAGAAAATTGCATATTGTAATTTAGTACCTGCATTAAATTGGTAATGCTGTTTTTTGTTGCTTGATCTGTGAATTTCGTGAACACCTGTGCAATTACTTTGATAGAATAAATAATTTGATAGAATAAGTAAATTTTTAAAAAATTTTTTTAAAAATATTTCTAGAGTTAAAAGATTTGAAACTAACCCCCCCCCCCCAGGTCAATGTTCCTCATAGCTATTGAATATTTTTTTCAAAATATTATATGTCTTTGAGTTAGTCATAAATTGATCATTTGGGATTCATTTAGGAGCGACAAGAACATCATGGTTCCCAGCCTTTAGAAGACTTTGACATTTCTTTTGGTATGTATATACATGATTAATGTCATGTCTCCATTCAGAGTTAAAATCTGCTTTCTAAAAATATGTTTATGAGACGAGGTTATTTTCATATTGTCTTTGACAGGATGGTGTGTGTGTCTCTCCGTGTGTGTGTGTTTTGTTGTGTTATCCATTAGCGCAGTGGTTGACAGACTGTACCCAAAGGCCAGACCTGGACCACACCTGGTTTTTTCTAACTTTTATTTTATATTGGACTACAGTTGATTTACAGTGCTGTGTTAGTTTCAGGTGTGTGTGTGTGTGTGTGTGTGTGTGTTGCTCAGTCGTGTCCAACTCTTTGAGACCCCATGAACTGTAGCTCGCCAGGTTCCTCTGTCCATGGAGTTCTCTAGGCAAAAATACTGTGGGTTGCCCACACTTGTTTTTGTAAATCAAGTTTAATTGATGCCCATTTATTTACATATTGTCTATGACAGCTTTCACCTTGCAGCAGGGTTCATTTGTTGCAAAAGGGACCATATGGTTCACAAAGCCTAAAGATTTATTATCTGGCCCTTTACAGGAAGAGTTTATCAGCCCCTATAGTAAAGCAATGCAATTAGTTAGAATCTCAAAGAAGATATTGATATATGAGGCCCAAAAGGAAACTATGGGAGAAAATGCCTGGAGTCAAATTAATCATAGAAAATACATATACATTAAAGGAATTAGTTCAGAGAAGAGGACTTGTTTATACATTGTAAATTCTTTTCCTTCTTGAATTGATGTATTCATTTCTTGCCTTTGAATGTATGTGTTTCCCCAAGGCTTTCTCCCCAGTGTTTTTCACACATGTACACACAAACTCTTGTGCCTCTAGGCTCATTCATTGTCACGACTTCAGCTTTTAAATTATTTTGGTGACACTCAGATACACACCTACCCTGTCTCATCTTTCTTTTCTACTTTCTCCTTAAATTCAGCATATCCGCAAGAGTTACCTGGTGACCTCATGGTTAGGATTCCGAGCTTTCATTGCCATGGCCCAAGTTCAGTCCCTGGTCAGGAACTGAGATCCTGCAAGCCATGCAAAAAACAAAGGAGTCAGATTTTAAACTGGCATTTTCCTATTAAAGATATGACCATTCATTTGATTGGTCAAGATTTTTACCTTGGAGTCACCTCACGTCTGTTACCCCGTTCCTTCCCTTGACCCTTGACCTGGTGCTCCCTCCATTCCTCCGTGCCTCGGCCCAGCCGCAGGCCTCTGTGTGCCGAGCTGTCGTCTCCTTACCCGTAGCTTCCACCTCTCAGCTTCCCAATCCGTCTGGTGTTCTTGCTCCCCATTCTCTTATCTTAAAACCCTGTTCTCTCTCATTCTTAATAACATTCTTTCTCTTTACAAAGGTAATACTATGTATTAACTGGAGAAAATTTAGAAAATGCAAATAGGGAGTATTCTTTTGGGTTTATTTTCAAAATATCTGTACTCACATGTATCTATAAATATATATCTATATCTATCCGTATGAAAGAAAGTGTTAGTCTCTTAAGCCGTGTCTGACTTTTTTTTTTTTTTTGTCTGACTTTTTTGCGACTCCATGTACCTAGCCCACCAGGCTCACCTGTCCATGGCATTTCCCAAGCAAGAATACTGGAGTGGATTGCCCCTTCCTCCTCCAGGGGATCTTCCTGATCCAGGGATCAAATCCAGGTTTCCTGTACTGCAGACAGATTCTTTACCACTGAGCCACCAGGGAAGCCCTATCTATCTGTATATCTATATATAAATAATACCTCCTCTGCTTATTTATAACTTACTTGTTTTTACAAAATAGTATTAAGGTATTTGAACTTCCCTGGTGGCTCAGTGGTAAAGAATCCGCCACAGATTTGATCCCTGGGTCACAAAGATCCCCTGGAGAAGGAAATGGCTGTCCACTCCAGTATTCTTGCCTGGGAAATCCCATGGATAGAGGAGCCTAGTGGGCTGTAGTACACGGGGTCACAAAAGTCAGACATGACTTAGTGACCAAACAACAACAGCATTAGGGTATTTGTCTTCCCATATCACTAGATATTCTTCCACAGTGTCATTTAAAATGACCTTGTAGTGCTTCCCTCATAGCTCAATTTGTAAAGAATCCGCCTGCGATGCAGGAGACCCCGGTTCGATTCCTGTCTGGAAGATCCGCTGGAGAAAGGATAGGTTACCCACTCCACTATTCTTGGGCTTCCCTTGTGGCTCAGCTGGTAAAGAATCTGCCTTCAATGTGGGGGGCCTGGTTTTGATCCCTGGGTTGCGAAGATCCCCTGGAGAAGGGAAAGGCTGCCCACTCCAGTATTCTGGCCTGGGGAATTCCATGGAGTAAGTCCATGGGATCGCAAGGAGTCGGACACAACTGAACGACTTTCGCTTTCACTGTAGTACTCCAGTGAATATGTATTGTGTTATGCCACACAGCAAGAATTCTCTGACACCAGCTGCAAGTCCTATAATTCAATTCCATTCTGAGACTACTAATAATCTACGGGTTCATCAACCTATGGGTTGACCCCACAGGTCAAGGGATCAGTCCCCAGAGACTCCCTATTTTCTTTAGATGTCAGCTGCAAACAAGGTTCCCCCAAAACCTGCATTTTTGTCTGGTCAAATGTAAATTCAGGGATTCCTGTGGCCACTCCCCCACAGGTTTACTAATTCTCCAAAACAACTCCAGAACTTGGAAAAGCGCTTTAGCTGTGATTACAGTTTCATTATAAAGGCTACAACTCAGGAAGAGCCAAATGGGAGAGATGCCTAGGGCAAGGTGTGGGGGTTTGAGGACACAGAGGTCCCACTCCTTGTGGGGTACACCATCCTTCCTACACATCCACTTACTCATCAACCTAGAAGTCCCCTCAGACTTGTTGTCTCAGGGTTTTTCCTGAACTCTCAGTATATGGAAAGATCAGACTCCAGTTGCTCTCCCTTCCCTGGAGGTGGGTGTGGAGCAGGGCTGATGGTTTCTCTGGAGAGCAGCCCCCTTCCTGAAACTGTCTAGGGGCCTGCAGGGGTCAGCTCATTAGCCCAAAGGCAGATACGATCAAAAGGGGCTCATCATGAATAACAAAATATGCTCCTATCATTCAGGAACTTCCAAGGGCTTAAGGAATTCCATGCCTGGAACCAAGAACAAAGACCAAATATATATATTTTCATTATACTGCCATGTGCCGTCATTGATACTCTTTCATTCTACTTAAACTCCCTGGGTGATCTCCCAGAAAATTCCATGTCTAAACCCAAACTCCCATAATAGTGTTCGGACTTTGACTCTACTTCCTGTTGATCTTTTTGTCCAGGGTAGAAATGACCTCAAGTCTGAATTCGTTATCCCTGCCCCACCAACTGGTTTCTCCTCCTGTGTTCTGTCTCCAATTGTGTCACTGCCAACTTAACCCCAAGACACACGCTCTTCTGAATTCTGCTTTCCCCTCCCCCTCTCATCCAGTCAGTAGCCAGTTCTTTCTTTCTTTTTTCCTAATGTTTTACTTTCTTTATAATTCTGAAATTTTTCCTTTCCCTTTTATTCCTCACCATTATTGGATGTGTATTTGAACTGCTGCAGCAGCCTCATCTATCTGATAGCCTTTCTTTAATTTTATCCACTCGAATTTATTTTTCACACACTGGCTGGGGTGGTTTTTCTAGAACACTGGTCTCACCATATCATTTCCCTGCCTAACAACTTCTACCGGATCTTCATCAGCCAGAAGAATAAGTTTCTAGCCTGGGCATACAGAGTCTTCAACAATTTTGATTTTGATTCCGTTGAACTGTCTGTGAGGGTCAACTTAGATACCACTTCACTCAGAAAGTCCATTTTGATAACATCTTGACACCATGTATCTCACCTCCCTTGAAGTAGGTACTCTATTTCTTGGCTCCTGGTGATATATTGGCTTCTCAATGCTTGCTTCCAATGTTTTGTTGTTATATTTAAGAAAAGCTCCAAGATGAAGTTAATACTTCCGCTGGATTGCATTTCATGGCCTCTGTAAAAAAGAAAGCTAAAGAATGTCAGGATGCAAGTACAAATACAGACCCAGGTAAATGCTATTTTACTTTAATTTTTAAAATTCATATATATATTTTTTAATTCATATATTTTTAACCTTTAATATATGCCTACTTTTTTTCAAAACAATAGTTTAAGGGGAATTTAAAATTATGTGACATTAGTTTCTCATCCCAGGTTCTTGTTCCTAACCCTGGTATATACTTTACAAATTTTAAACTGAATTTATGATAACTTTATTAAAATATAATAGATACTTGTTTAAAAATGCCATGAACTATATCATAAATCAGTAGAAATAGTATTTTTAGTTTGGGTTCTCTATGCCATAATTGACTTTACTAGAATTTCATGCCTAAGATTGAGAGGCCTGAAGTTGTGGCTACTGAAGTTGAGTTTGAAGAGGAGGACTAGGCTGGGTTTAGTGTGGGAAGAATATATGTAACTGTGACCAGAAATAGAATAAATGTTGGAGGAACTCATGTTTGGAATTTTGCCTGATAAGCTTCTTCATTAATGTATTGAATGAATGTATTAGCTGGCCTCCAGTATTTTTCTCCTACAAATGATGCTTCCATGAGTAATTTCTTGCATAGAACCTTTTTTATCTCTTTTGGTCATCACTATGTCTTAGCTAATAACTCTTTTACCCTTTACCAATCCAGTTGATTAAAATAAAAAACATCTGTTATTTTAATTTTTATTTCTTTCTGAACGAGGTTGAGCATGTATAAGATTGTTTTTTAATAAGATGTTTTTTGATACAAAGGTTCAGTGTGCATTGGAGGAGCATTCTTAAATGTATCTTTGAGAAAGCCTAGAGGTACTTTGCTGCTCTGTTGTCTTCTAAAGTCAGCAGCTATTTGCTGGAAGTTTGTTATTCATCCAGGTGATCAGGCCCAGAATATAAATAGTAATAAAATTAAAATTATTTTATTAATTAAGAAATTAAATTCTTAAGCTGTCAGTCTAGTTTTCTGCCACTTTTTATGCACAATATATAAAAAATTTATGCTTGTATATTGAATTTTTCTGTGGTTGTAAAGTCCCTTTTCTGTTTTCTCTTTTTGTCACAAATCTCCTCATTGATATCAAGAAGCTGCTTCTCAAGAAGTTGTTTCTGAATGTCATAAAAATAAACAAGTCATTTCTTCCATATCAGGTGTGATTTCTTTTTTTTTTTTTCCTGAGAACAGCATGACTAATTAAAGATTATGTCTGTATGATGGCTAAAACAGGAGTTACCACCCCCCATAAAAAAGCAGTTAAACCAAAAATTGATTTAATAGAGAGAAAATGAATTTTCATTTTTCTAGTTTTATGCTTGTCATGTGGTTTAAATTCAAGCCTTGGCACCAAGTTTTCGGTACTCAGTACTGCAGTGAGTTAGATTTTGCTTGTGAAATTTGAAAGTAATGTTCTATTAAAAATATGGTGCTAGGAAATAAGATTAGAGTTATAGGACAAAAAACACAGTTAGACTGCTGACCTGTTGTGATAGGCTTCTTTATTGTTTTGAATAAGAAGCTAATGACTTCTATAAAATTAAGATATTAAACTTTTTAAGTGGTATGATTTAGCTACAGTCTCTACATATACTAAGAACCACTGAGTTATACATTTGAGTTATACATTTTTATACATACATACATATATATACACTCATATATATGTTATACATTTTTAAAGGAGGTGAATTATGTCTCAATAAAGCTGTTTAACCAAATGAACAAACAAGAAGAAGCAATGTTGAAAGTAAAAAAATTTGCTATGATTAATTTCCTAAAATCTGGTTTTATTGAAATGTTAAACAAAAATGACTTAATATATCTGACATGGAAAAAGGAAATTACAGCATTTTCTTGGTATGACTTAGATATTTCATTATTGTTATGAATCATTCATATGAGAAAAACTGTAGTCAGTCTGTATTCAATTATGAATTACTCTAGATTAAATACAATCTTGCCATTAGAGTAGAATAGAATTTTCTTTAATTTATTCATACAAAGAAACTTAGATTTTCAACAAATACTTTTAATGTTGTTTGTTGCTAACTTGTTCTTACAAAGTTAATGATGTAGAACTATTTACAGGAATTTTTTTTTACTATCTTGATTTTTAGAACATGAATCTTTGAATGTGCCTCAACTTTTGGCTCCAGATATATGTCTAAATCTCAGACTTCCCACTGAAATATCGGAGAAACCCCTGTCACCTTCAGCATCTGATACGGTACTAAATTTGAAAGTTTTAATAATAGCTTTGTGCTAAAATTTATCATGGTCATCTGCATTATTCAGTTGTATAGATGAACTGAGGCCAAAAAGTCTCACCTACGTAGATTTGTTGGAAAGGTCAAAATTTAGTTTAAGATTTAAATGTTATGCCTCCAGATATTGTAAACTAAGACTATAATGCATGATTCGTGCGGTTTTCCCTAAGTTAGGCTCATGTAAGCTCTTGAGAATTAAACCTTTTTTTTTGGTAAGGGTAGGATGGAATAGCCATGTAAATAAAAGGAATGTAACCCTCTTTGATTTTATGTTTTGGCTCAGGTTGGACACACTTACATAAATGTGATTGACATTGAAGCTGATGATCTACAGGAATTACCTGTCAAGGAAGAGCCTTCAGATAATACCAAGCAACACAGTGATTGTCTAGAAGTCCCGTCTTCTGCAGAATTACATTACATGGCAGCTTCAGTTACTAATGCTATTCCCCTGACTCTTGACAATCTCAAGAGTAAAGGTAATAATTTTTCCTACTTTTAAAATAAATTTAAAACATTTTTGAAAACTTCTTTAATGTAGCATTAATATCCCTACTCTTGTCTCTTAGCTCTCCTCCTCCAAATTCACTGTAGTTTTAGATGTTTATATTCACATTTAGAAATGTTCTATTAATCTTTTCAATACCTTATTTATAAGTTTAGAATCAGTCTTTGTATGCCTTTCACATTCTTGGTAGAATCTGCCTGTTCCGCTGTGGATTTATGCTTTAAACCTGCGACAGTGTCTCCATCCTGTCTGGGTGGACGCGGCTGGAGAGCGGGCAGTACAGAAGTGAAGGAGCCTCGCATCAGCTCACCTCTGCCATCAGACATACGGCAGGACACAGGTGAAGGTCCTACCCTGGGACTGAAAATAATCATTACTTACTTTTGTTTAGTCATTCATACTTTTTAGGTTTTTTTGTTGAATAATTTGATCCTCACAAAATCTCTGTGGAGTCAAGTAGGACAGGCATCATAAGCCTCATCTGACCATCTCTTCATTCACTGAGCACCAAGTTAGGGACAACGCGTAGGGACCAAAGAAGAGAGTGACACCAGGCTCTCCGCCTGTGGGCTCACGTCTGGGGGAAAGGAAAGCAGAGGAGTCAAGAGATGACTGTAGTACATGACGGCGTGGTACATGTCGTCATGGTGATAAGGATGAGATTGTTGGGGAATACAGCATCTAATCCATCTCTGGGGAGGACTGAGGCTATGTAGGGGAGAGACACCTAAATGGAATCTTAACAGTAGGATTGAGCAAGAGAAAGCTGCATAGAATACATCACACAGAACAGATCTTATGACGACTCAAGATGCTAAGTCTGAGAAAATTAAAGTTCACAGTGCTTAGTGTTTTTCTGTTTTAAAGAAATAGCAAGAGAAGAGCTGGATAGGAAGGCCTAGGAAAGACAATGCCATTGTCTCTCATTCCGAAGCATTTGAACTTTAAAGGCGAAGGCGTTAGAGAACTGCTCAAGGATTTCAGATGGAAAAGGAACAATATCAGATTTATGTTTTAAAAGATCTCTCTGGGGCCTTTGTAGAATTTGGGCTAGAGAGGAGTGAAGTATTTAGAAATTGGGACTTCCCTGGTGGCTCAGACGGTAAAGCGTCTGCCTACAATGCGGGAGACCTGGCTTCAATCCCTGGGTTGGGAATATCTCCTGGAGAAGGAAATGGCAACCCACTCCAGTATTCTTGCCTGGAAGATCCCACGGATGGTGAACCTGGTAGGCTACAGTCCATGGGGTTGCAAAGAGTCGGACACGATTTAGCGACTTCACTTTCACTTTCTTTCATACTGTTTGGTGTCCTTGGGTTGTGAAAGCTTCAGTTAAGCTGTGGTGGTAGGAATGAGGAGATGATTGGCAGGGGGATCATCAGTATTTGGTGTCATGTTGGAACTGAAGGAAAGAGAAGAACCTTGAATGCATTTCAGGCAGCTGGCTTGGGAAACTGGGTGAATGATAGTGCTGTTCCCTGAGCTGGGCAATCAGGAGGAAAGAGGGTAGAAGGGCAAAAGCTGTGAGTTTGGTTTGATCTCCCTTTGGGACAGCCTGAATAAGATGACATCACTTTGCCAAATAAGAGACTTCACTTTGCCAACAAAGGTCCAGATAGTCAGAGCTATGGTTTTTCCAATAGTCATGTATGGATGTGAGAGTTGAACCATAACGAAGGCTGAGTGCTGAAGAATTGATGCTTTTGAACTGTGGTGCTGGAGAAGACTCTTGAGAGTCCCTTGGACTGCAAGGAGATCACACTAGTCCATCCTAAAGGAAATCAACCCTAAATATTCATTGGAAGGACTGATGCTGAAGCTTCAATACTTTGGCCACCGGATGTGAAGAGCCGACACATTGCAAAAGACCTTGATGCTGGGAGAGACTGAGGAAGGAGGAGAAGGGGATGACAGAGGATAAGATGAGCCTCACTAACTCAACGGACATGGATTTGAGCAAACTCTGGGATATAGTGGAGAACAGAGGAGCGTGGCATGCTGTAGTCCATGGGCTCACAGAGTTGGACATGACTTACTGAAAAAGAGCAAGAGATGAATAAGATGTTCAGGACACAGATAGATTAAGAACTGGAGCTCACAGAGAGTGCTGTTTGGATGTGAGAGTCAGCAGTGCACCCGAGACCTCACCCAGAGAGGGTGGGTGGAGTGAGAAGAGCCGTGATCTGAGACTGGTGCCCTGGAAATACTGAAGGGTGAAAGGAGTGTGGGTTGCAGAAAAAAAGACCAAGATGATGACTGAGAAGGGAGAGTGAGATAGGGAGGAGAAGACCCAGAGGCCAGAAGAAGTGTTTCAAATTAGGGACAAGAATCAGCTGAGTTTAAAAGTACAGAGTCACTGACTTTGATACATGTTGGTCTTGAGAGGCTTAATGTTTGCCTGAGATCCCACGTAGAGGCCGTAATGGCCTACATTGGACCTAGCTTTTACTGTGTGATGTTGTTGGTTTTCAGGTAGAGTTTTAAAAAGTCACAAAGACTTTAAGGTTGCTTTTTGATGAAGTGTATTTGTGTAGCAGAAGGTAAAAGTAACATTAACATTCAGATTTCATTGTAATGGTGCTTTGTGGTAATGGTAATATTATATATTACCACTGTTATATATTACCACTCCCACTGTTATATATTTTTATCTCACAACAAAGAGTAATCTCAGAAGTCAAGAAGCTGAGGCTGTTTCTTAAGTATACTAAATTAAACTGATTTGGAAGAAGGGAATGTTATGTTGACTTAAATTGAGGTCTTCAAGAAATTAAATCGTCAGCAACTATTACAATTTCTTTCTTAATTGTAGTCAGTTCTGATATTCCCTTTAATAATATTTAGATACTCCGAAGCCAGATTTTCGCTTCAAGGAACCGAGCTCAAAGTCAGATGCTACAGAAGACTACCTGCTGTGGGAGGTGCTACAGGAAGTCCCCACCGCTCGTCCTGCACCAAGCCCTGCCGCTCGCCGGCTGGAGCATCTCACCGCAAAGCTTCAGAGAATTGATGAACAGCTATTAGCAATACAGAACCTTGCTGAAAACATAGAGCACAATTACCCCAGACACACAGTGCCAGACCGACACTGTGTGAAGGTAGACAGCCTTTACTTGTTTATTTGTTTGTTAACCTACTTACTAGATTTGTAGAGTGATATAATTTTAGACTCTTGATTTTTCAAAATAATGAGAAATGGTTTCAAAAGCCAAGGTTTCTCAGCCTCCAGCATTGCTGACATTGGGCCAGGTAATTCTCTGTTGTGGACATCTATCCCATGCATTGTAGGATTTTAGTAGCATCCCTAGTCTTGACCCACTAGCTGTCAGTAACATTCCCTTTAGCCTTAATAACCAAAAATGTCTGCAGGCATTGGCAAATGTCCTCTGAGGGGCAAAATCACTCCTCGTGGAGAACCACTTAAGCATTAAGCTTTTAAGAATTGAACCCTCAACTTCTACCAGGAAAATAAATACATGAATTACAAAACCAGAATGTGGTTTTAGAAAAATCCTGCTCTCAGTTGAGTATCATTTTCTTCAGCAAGATTTTTGTAACTTTACAGACATTGTTGTCCTTACATTTTGAATTCTCAATTTCTTTTCAAATAATTTATAGAACAGGCTTAGTAATCCTTAAAAGTTTTCTGTATCTTTAAAAAGTATGCATCATAAAGAGATTAATGTTTAGGTTAGAGATTAATGTATATGGTGTATAATGGTAGTTAGATAAATAGAACTCTCTTATTTTATACAAATATCCTATCTTTTTTTAGGAAATAAAATTTATATAAAATAAAGATTAATGAGCAAATAGTAAAAATATTTTGAATACATTAAAGCCTTATATTGGGAAATGCAAATTGCAGAAAATGCAAATTTGCAGAAAAAGAAGTCCATCAGTGACATACCTAACAAATATTCCAGGTTACTAGAATGTTGATATTTTATTTATTTTTTTCATTTATTTTTATTAGTTGGAGGCTAATTACTTTACAGTATTGTAGTGGTTTTTGCCATACATTGACATGAATCAGCCATGGATTTACATGTGTTCCCCATCCTGATCCCCCCTCCCGCCTCCCTCCCCTTCCCATCCCTCTGGGTCTTCCCAGTGCACCAGCCCTGAGCACCTGTCTCATGCATCCAACCTGGGCTGGTGATCTGTTTCACCCTTGATAGTATACTTGTTTCAATGCTATTCTCTCAGAACATCCCACCCTCACCTTCTCCCATAGAGTCCAAAAGTCTGTTCTGTACATCTGTGTCTCTTTTTCTGTTTTGCATATAGGGTTATTGTTACCATCTTTCTAAATTCCATATATATGCGTTAGCATACTGTATTGGTCTTTATCTTTCTGGCTTACTTCACTCTGTATAATGGGCTCCAGTTTCATCCATCTCATTAGAACTGATTCAAATGAATTCTTTTTAATGGCTGAATAATATTCCATTGTGTATATGTACCATAACTTCCTTGCTCCCATGTTCCAGCAATTATAAAGAGTGCTACGATGAACATTGGGGTGCACGTGTCTCTTTCAGATCTGGTTTCCTCGGTGTGTATGCCCAGAAGTGGGATTGCTGGGTCATATGGCAGTTCTATTTCCAGTTTTTTAAGGAATCTCCACACTGTTCTCCATAGTGGCTCTACTAGTTTGCATTCCCACCAACAGTGTAAGAGGGTTCC
The DNA here is from genome assembly GCF_910594005.1 of Cervus elaphus. NCBI lineage: Eukaryota > Metazoa > Chordata > Mammalia > Artiodactyla > Cervidae > Cervus > Cervus elaphus. The sequence goes on from NC_057839.1 coordinate 39,227,490, forward strand.
CTTTTCTCCACACCCTCTCCAGCATTTATTGCTTGTAGACTTTTGGATAGCAGCCATCCTGACTGGCGTGTAATGGTACCTCATTGTGGTTTTGATTTGCATTTCTCTGATAATGAGTGATGTTGAGCATCTTTTCATGTGTTTGTTAGCCATCTGTATGTCTTCTTTGGAGAAATGTCTGTTTAGTTCTTTGGCCCATTTTTTGATTGGGTCATTTATTTTTCTGGAAGTGAGCTTCAGGAGTTGCTTGTATATTTTTGAGATTAATCCTTTGTCTGTTGCTTCAATTGCTGTTATTTTCTCCCAAGAATGTTGATATTTTAAGAAAATATATTTATTAGGATTATGGCATTTCTTTAATCCAAAGGTTTAGCAATTATTAAAAAGCTAAGATTTAATATATGTGAAACTACAGTGAAAATAATATATGAAGTAGGATTGCTGTTTTGGTTTTTAAACTTTTTATTGCAGTGTAGTTGATTTACAATGTTGTATTAGTTTCAGGATTACTCATAAGTAATGACATTATGGTGTTTATTTGATTGTTTTCCTTTTTATTTTTTTTAATTGATTAATTTATTTTTTTAAACTATGGAACGCTTCACGAATTTACGTGTCATCCTTGCACAGGGGCCATGCTAATCTTCTCTGTATCGTTCCAATTTTAGTATGTGTGCTGCTGAAGCGAGCACTCCTTTTTGTTTTTAATCCAGGTTTAGATTTATTACATCCAAATTAATGTTGAGTGTTGAAATTGTCCCTGAAAGTCCATGTTCCAAGGAATCACTTTCAAAGTTGCCTTCTCTTTTAGTTTATTAAGCTTCTAGTTTATGTAAAACCAGGTATGTTACTTCCACCTCAGTCTAGTCTTGATCTTGGCTTGTAGGAAAGTGAAGTAAAGGAAATAAGGAAAAGGAAAGTAAATAAGGCATAGTCGCTACTCTCAAGGAGCTTAGAATCTAATAAAAGAAGATAGATGTGTGCACCAAAAATATGCCAGCCCTATTGACCAGGGTGGGGCGGGGAGAGAGACGGGAGGGGGAGATGGCTTCTCAAGGAGGAGGGCATAAGTCACACTCGTGTGTTTTAAAGGTTCCCCCAAATTCTGATACTGGTCCCCTCTCAGCCCCAGCCTTTCCACACTGGTAGGTAAGAATTTGTCTTTTGCTTGGTCCATGGCAGGCATCTGATAAATGTTTATTTGATGGCTGTTTTTGTGCTCTCATTTTTAGATTCAGACAGAAATAAAATCACATTCATATAATAATAATGGAATAATTATTAATAATTGTCGCCCAAGCTTGGGAGGCAATTTCAAACAAAGAATTCTAAAATTGGTTGATCAAACTCAATAAACATATAGTCTTCCGAGGTGACTACTTTAAGGAAATATTTAAATGAAAGGTTTGGCATATTAGTTTACAATGTTCTCATACTATTATGATGCACACATAAATACAGAGATTTTTTTTTTACTTGCTCATTTTAGTTTAGGTAAATGGCCTGTAGGCCTGGAAGAAGCTGAGGGGCACTGTGGACTCACCAAACAGGTGCCTTAAAAATATGGGTTCAAGTCCATGTTCTGGATTTGAAAGTCTCTGCATTTCCCTGGTCCTCACTCCTCATCTTTAAAATGAAAGATTTTGATATCTTCAGATAAATCCCCCAAATTGGACTTTGTGGATTGTGTGGTGGACCTGTTTTTCTTTTTTGAGGAACTTCCATACTGTTTTCCATAGTGGCTGCACCAGTTTACTTCCCACCAGCGGTGCACAAGGATTCCCTTTTCTCCACATACTTGTCTGTCTTTTTAATAATAGCCAATCTGTCTGGCATATGATAGCTCATTGTGGTTTTGATTTGCATTTCCTAGATGATTTGTGACATTGACCATCTTTTCCTAAGTCGACTGGCTATTTGTATGCTATCTTTGGGAAAAATATCTGTTCATGTCCTGTGCCCAATTTTAAATTGGTTTGTTTTTTTGATATTAGCTGTATGAGTTCTGTTAGTATTTTAGATATTACTCCCTTTTCAGAGACAGTATTTGCAAATATTTTCTCCCAGTCTGTAGGTTGCCTTTCTGTTTTGTTGTTGGTTTCCTTGACTGTGCAAAAACTTTCTGGTTTGTTGTAGTCTCTGTTTATTTTTGCTGTTGTTACACTTGCCTGTGGAGACAGATCCAAAAATATATTGCTGAGACCAATGTCAGAGAGCCTATTGCCTAAGTTTTCTTCTAGGGGTTTTACAGTTTCCGGTCTTACATATAAGTCTTTATCAGATGGTTGGATGGTGTCACCAACTCATTGGACATGAGTTTGAGCAGATTCTGAGAGATAGTGAAGAACAGGGAAACCTGGTGTGCTGCCATCCATGGGGTTGCAAAGAGTCAGACACAACTTAGTAACTGAAAAACAGCAACAGACAGGTTTTTTGTTTTTTTTTTTTTTTCATTTATTTTTATTAGTTGGAGGCTAATTACTTCACAGTATTGCAGTGGGTTTTGTCATACATTGACATGAATCAGCCATGGAGTTACATGTATTCCCCATCCCGATCCCCCCTCCCACCTCCCTCTCCACCCGATTCCTCTGGGTCTTCCCAGTGCACCAGGCCCGAGCACTTGTCTCATGCATCCCACCTGGGCTGGTGATCTGTTTTACTATAGATAATATACATGCTGTTCTCTCGAAACATCACCCCCTCGCCTTCTCCCACAGAGTCCAAAAGTCTGTTCTGTACATCTGTGTCTCTTTTTCTGTTTTGCGTATAGGGTTATCGTTACCATCTTTCTAAATTCCATATATATGTGTTAGTATGCTGTAATGTTCTTTATCTTTCTGGCTTACTTCACTCTGTATAATGGGCTCCAGTTTCATCCATCTCATTAGAACTGATTCAAATGAATTCTTTTTAACAGCTGAGTAATATTCCATGGTGTATATGTACCACAGCTTCCTTATCCATTCATCTGCTGATGGGCATCTAGGTTGCTTCCATGTCCTGGCTATTATAAACAGTGCTGCGATGAACACTGGGGTGCACGTGTCTCTTTCAGATCTGGTTTCCTCGGTGTGTATGCCCAGAAGTGGGATTGCTGGGTCATATGGCAGTTCCATTTCCAGTTTTTTAAGGAATCTCCACACTGTTCTCCATAGCGGCTGTACTAGTTTGCATTCCCACCAACAGTGTAAGAGGGTTCCCTTTTCTCCACACCCTCTCCAGCATTTATTGCTTGTAGACTTTTGGATAGCAGCCATCCTGACTGGCGTGTAATGGTACCTCATTGTGGTTTTGATTTGCATTTCTCTGATAATGAGTGATGTTGAGCATCTTTTCATGTGTTAGCAACAGACAGTTTTGAGTGTATTTTGTGTATGGTGTAAGAAAATGGTCTCGTTTCCTTCTTTTAAATGTAGCTGTCTAGTTTTCCCAACACTTTTTGCTGAAAAGACTATCTGAAACACAAAAGAGAAACAGACTCATTGACACAGCGAACAAACCAGTGGTTGCCAGAAGAGAGGTGGGTGGGAGATGGGTGAAATAAGTGAAGGAGATTAAGAGGTACAAATTACCAACTATAAAAATAAGTCAGTGATATAATGTACAGCACAGGGAGAACAGTGAATAATGTTGTGTAGCTTTATATGGTGAGTAGTGTATAAAAATATTGAATTACTGTAGTATACATCTGAAGCTAATATAACACTGTAAGTCAATTATACTTCAATTAAAAAATAAAATAAAGGTGAACTGTGTAAATAAAAGAGAAAGTTTTGTCTTGATGGCAGTTAACATTCCTCCCCATTCTAAAATTTGTGATGTAGTTTTCCTGAGCTTCTTAAAAGGTTAAATTGGTTAAGATACAAAGTAAGTAAAAATTTACTCCTTTTTAAAAAACCTCACCATTTAACTCATATTGGATTCAACCCTATTCTTTCACCTTTCATATTTGCATTCTATGAAAAAACCTATGTAAAATTATTTATGGTATTTTGAAATAATCAAACTATTAAACTTGTAACCGTTATTTTATGGTATATGTTTTTCTATAGGTTGAACCTGTGGGTCCCATTGAACTGTCTTCTGGCCCTGAATCGGAAAAAACATTCCCTTCAAAAACCATTAGCATTTCTGAAGAAGGTTTGTGAGGGGTCTGGGGTGGGACTGAAGCCTTTCTTTGGAAGGATAAGTATTGCCTTTTGGGTGTGCCAGAAATAGTCTTCTTATGTGAGCTGAAGCCATCGGTACCCTTATTTTAGGTGAGGATTAGTTTTGTGAAAACATAATTGGCTCCCACCTCAGGCCATTTCCTGAGAAGCTGATGCTATAACCTCCTCTGGCCTTTGCACCAGAATGAGGCAGTGTGGGCTGGACCTTAGTTCTGTGACTCCACACCACTGGCCGCAAAAGCGCTGAGAATTACACAGATCTTGTGCTGAGATGGTGGTCTGTCTGTGGTCATCAGAGGAGCCAGAACCTGAAGTTCAGGTTCAATGACCTGGCAATGGTGAAGTTATTAAGCTTTTGCATTTCTTATTTTAAGAATGAGAATTTGGGTATTTTTTAAAATGTCTACCATATCTATGGTTGTTAATATCTATATTCTCTCTTTCATTTAGTCTAGTAAGCAGTTTAATGCATTTTGCCAGAAAACAGGGTTTGGATTATTGATTCTCTCTATTGTTTCTTAATGTTCTTTTTCACAAATTTCTACTCTTAGCTTTAATATTTCTTCTGCTCTTGGAGGCATACTTTGTGGGATTTTTCCTAACTTCATACTTTGTTTTTTTCTAATGAATACATTTGAGGCTGGACATGTTTCTTCAAGGACCCACATAAGGGTGCTGCTGTTATATCATTTGGTGGTATTCAATTTATATTAAGATTTCTTCCTCAGCTCGTAAAAAGACTTTTTAGCTTCCAAATATTATGTGCCTTGGGCTTTATTTTTGTAATTTATTTCCATTTTCATTGTATTGTGATTAGATGAGTGTATGATAATATTATTCTTCAGTTTACTTCAGTTTAGTTGCTCAGTCGTGTCCAATTCTTTGCAACCCCATGGACTGCAGCACACCAGGCTTCCCTGTACATCACCAACTCCTGGAGCTTGCTCACACACATGTCCATCAAGTCGGTGGTGCCATCCAACCGTCTCATCCTCTGTCATCCCCTTCTCTTCCTGCCTTCAATCTTTTCCACTGTCAGGGTCTTTTCCAGTGAGTCAGTTGTTTGCATCAGGTGGCCAAAGTATTGAAGCTTCAGCATCAGTCCTTCCAATGAATATCACTCTTAGATATTTGTTACAATTTCCCTGGAGGCTTAGGATATATAGTCAGTTTTTGTAAATATTCTGTTTATTTGTAAAGAATGAGCATTTTCTGTTTATGTAGGAGATGTGTGTGTGTGTGTAGTCACATACACATATATCATAGTCAAACTTCTAAATTATACTGTTCAGAAGGGCGCATTAAAAATTACCTACAATGATTTGGAATTGTTTATTTCTCTTTGTAATTCTGTTAAATATTTCTTTATGTACTTGTTTTGTTGTTGTTATTCAGTCACCAGGTCATGTCCGACTCTGCCGCCCCATGGACTGCAGCATGCCAGGCACCCCTGTCCTTCTCCACCCAGAGTTAGCTCAGACTCATGTCCATTGAGTTGATGATGCTGTCTAACCATCTCATCCTCTGTCATCCTCATTGCCTCCTGCCTTCAATCTTTCCTAGTATCAGGGTCTTTTCTGAGAAGTCAGCTCTTCGCATCAGTTGGCCAAGGTTTTGGAGCTTCAGCTTCAGCATTCAACCTTTCAATGAATATTCAGGGTTGATTTCATGTAGGATTGACTGGTTTGATCTCCTTGCTTTCCAAGGGACTCTCAAAAGAGTCTTCTCCAGCACCATGGTCAAAAGAGTCAATTCTTTGGCACTCAGCCTTCTTATATGGTCCAACCCTCATATTCATCCATGACTGCTGGAAAAGCAATTGCTTTGACTATACAGACCTTTGTCAGCAAAGTGATGTCTCTGCTGTTTAATATGCTGTCTAGCTTTCTCATCACCCCACTCCAGTACTCTTGCCTGGAAAATCCCACAGACGGAGGAGCCTGGTAGGCTGCAGTCCATGGGGTCGCGAAGAGTCGGACACGACTGAGCGACTTCACTTTCATTTTCACTTTAATGCTTTGGAGAAGGAAATGGCAACCCACTCCAGTGTTCTTGCCTGGAGAATCCCAGGGACGGCGGAGCCTGGTGGGCTGCCGTCTATGGGGTCGCACAGAGTCAGCCATGACTGAAGCGACTTAGCAGCAGCTTTCTCATAGCTTTTCTTCCAAGGAACAAATATCTTTTAGTTTCAAGACTTCAGTCACCATCTCCCAAAAATAGTCTGTCACTGTTTCCATTTTTTCTCCATCTATTTGCCATGAAGTGATGGGACCAGTTGCCATGATCTTAGTTTTCTGAATATTGAGTTTTAAGCCAACTTTTTCACTCTCCTCTTTTACTTTCATCAAGAGGCTCTTTAGTTCTTACTTGCTTTCTGCCATAAGGGTGGTGTCATCTGCATATCTGAGGTTATTGATATTTTTCCCAGCAATATTGATTCCAGCTTGTGCTTCATCCAGCCTGCCATTTCGCATGATGCATTCTACATATAAGTTAAATAAGCAGGGTGACAATATACAGCCTTGATATACTCCTTTCCCAATTTGGAACCAGTCTATTGTTCCATGTATAGTTCTAACTGTTGCTTCTTGACCTACATACAGGTTTCTCAGGAGACAGGTAAGGTGGTCTGGTATTCCCATCTCTTTAAGAGTTTTCCACAGTTTGTTGTGATTCACACAGTCAAAGACTTTAGTGTAGTCAATGAAGCAGAAATAGATATTTTCCTGGAATTCCCTTGCTTTTTCTATGATCCAGTGAACGTTGACAGTTCAATCTCTGGTTCCTCTGCATTTTCTAAATCCAGCTTATACATCTGGAAGTTCTCAGTTCATGTCCTGTTGAAGCCTGGCTTGAAGGATTTTGAGAATTAGCTTCCTAGCATGTGAGATGAGTACAACTGTTTGGTAGTTGGGACATTCTTTGGGATTGCCTTTCTTTGGGATTGGAATAATAAGCTTTTTCAGTCCTGTGGCCACTGCTGGCTTTTCCAAATTTGTTGACATATTGAGTACATTGCTTTAACAGTATCAGCTTTTAGGATTTGAAATAGCTCAGCTGGAATTCCATTACCTCCACTAGTTTTGTTTGTACTAATGCTTCCTAAGGTCCATTTAACTTCACACTCCAGGATGTCCGGCTCTAGGTGAGTGACCACAGGCATTATGGTAATTCAGGTCATTAAGGCCTTTTTTGTACAGTTCTTCTGTGTATTCTTTGCACCTCTTCTTAATCTCTTCTGTTACTGTTAGGTCCTTACAATTTCTATACTTTATCATGACCATCCTTGCATGAAATGTTCCCTTGGTATCTCCAGTTTTCTTGAAGAGATCTCTAGTTTTTCCCATTCAGTTGTTTTCTATTATTTCTTTGCACTGTTCACTTAAAAAGGCTTTCTTATCTTTCCTTGCTATTCTTTGGAACTCTGCAGTCAATTGGGTATATATTATGTGGTTCAGGCTATGGGTATATCTTATGTAGTTTAGGCTATGTTATAAAATGAATATAGTTAATGATGATTACTTTTGTTGAATTTTATCTGTTTTATCATTAAGTATACAGCCTTGATGTACTCTTTTCCCAATTTGGAACCAGTCTGTTGTTTCATGTCCAGTTCTAACTGTTGCTTCTTGACCTGCATACAGATTTCTCAGGAAGCAGGTCAGGTGGTCTGGAATTCCCATCTCTTTCAGAATTTTCTACACTGTGTTGTGATCCACACAGTCAAAGGCTTTGGCATAGTCAGTAAAGCAGAAGTAGATGTTTTTCTGGAACTCTCTTGCTTTTCTAATGATCCAAAAGATGTTGGCAATTTGATATCTGGTTCCTCTGCCTTTTCTAAATCCAGCTTGAACATCTGGAAGTTCACAGTTCACATACTTTTGAAGCCTGGCTTGGAGAAGTTTGAGCATTACTTTGCTAGCACATGAGATGAGTGCAATTGTGTGGTAGTTTGAGCATTCTTTGGCATTGCCTTTCTTTGGGATTGGAATGAAAACTGACCTTTTCCAGTCCTGTGGGCACTGCTGAGTTTTCCAAATTTGCTGGCATATTGAGTGCAGCACTTTCACAGCATCATCTTTTAGGATTTGAAATAGCTCAACTGGAATTCCATCACCTCCACTAGCTTTGTTCATAGTGATTCCTAAGGCCCACTTGACTTCACATTCCAGGATGTCTGGCTCCAGGTGAGTGATCACACCATCATGGTTATCTGGGTCATGAAGATCTTTTTTGTACAGTTCTTCTGTGTATTCTTGCCACCTCTTCTTAATATCTTCTGCTTTTGTTAGGTCCATACCATTTCTGTCCTTTATTGAGCCCATCTTTGCACGAAATATTCCCTTGGTATCTCTAATTTTCTTGAGATTTCTAGTCTTTCCCATTTTATTGTTTTCCTCTATTTCTTTGCTTTGATCACTGAGGAAGGCTTTCTTATCTTTCCTTGCTATTCTTTGGAACTCTGCATTCAAATGGATATATCTTTCCTTTTCTCCTTTGCCTTTAGCTTCTCTTCTTTTCTCAGCAATTTGTAAGGCCTCCTCAGATAATCATTTTGCCTTTTTTGTATTTCTTTTTCTTGGGGATGGTCTTCTTGATCCCTGCCTCCTGTACAGTGTCACGAACCTCCGTCCATAGTTCTTCAGGTACTCTATCAGATCTAATCCCTTGAATCTATTTGTCACTTTCATTGTATAATCGTAAGGGATTTGATTTAGATCATACCTGAATGGTCTAGTGGTTTTCCCTACTTTGTTCAATTTAAGTCTGAATTTGGTAATAAGGAGTTCATGATCTGAGCCACAGTCAGCTCCCGGTTTTGTTTTTGCTGACTGTATAGAGCTTCTCCATCTTTGGCTGCAAAGAATATTATCAATCTGAGTTTGGTATTGACCATCTGGTGATGTCCATGTGTAGAGTCTTCCCTTGTGTTGTTGGAAGAGTGTGTTTGCTATGACCAGTGTGTTCTCTTGGCAAAACTCTGTTAGCCTTTGACCTGCTTCATTTTGTACTCCAAGGCCAGATTTGCCTGATACTCCAGGTATCTTTTGACTTCCTACTTTTGCATTCCAGTTCCCTATAATGAAAGAACACCTTTTTGGGGTGTTAGTTCTAGAAGGTCTTGTAGGTCTTCATAGAACTGTTCAGCTTCTTCAGCATTACTGGTCGGGGCATAGACTTGGATTACTGTGATATTGAATGGTTTGCCTTGGAAATGAACAGAGATCATTCTGTTGTTTTTGAGATTGCATCCAAGTACTGCATTTCAGACTCTTTGTTGACTATGATGGCTATTCCATTTCTTCTGAGGGATTCTTGCCCACAGTAGCAGATATAATGGTCATCTGAGTTAAATTCACCCATTCCAAAAAGTTGGCTTAAAACTCAACATTCAGAAAACTGGTATTGTGGCATCTGGCCCCATCACTTCATGGCAAATTGATGGGGAAACAATGGAAACAGTGAGAGACTTTATTTTGGGGGGCTCCAAAATCACTGCAGATGGTGACTGCAGCCATGAAATTAAAAGACACTTGCTCCTTGGAAGAAAAGTTATAACCACCCTAGACAGCATATTAAAAAGCTGAGATATTACTTTGCCAACAAAGGTCCGTCTAGTCAAAGCTCTGGTTTTTCCGGTATTCATGTATGGATGTGAGCGTTGGACTATAAAGAAAGCTGACCACTGAAAAATTGATGCTTTTGAACTATGGTGCTGGAGAAGACTCTTGAGAGTCCTTTGGACTGCAAGGATATCCAACCAGTCAATCCTAAAGGAAATGGGTCCTGAATATTCATTGGAAGGACTGATGTTGAAGCTGAAAGTCCAATACTTTGGCCACCTGATGTGAAGAACTGACTCATTTGAAAAGACCCTGATGTTGGGAAAGATTGAGGTCAGGAGGAGAACAGGATGACAGAGGATGAGATGGTTGGATGGCATCACTGACTCGATGGACATGAGTTTGAGTAAGTTCCAGGAGTTGGTGATGGACAGGGAAGCCTGGTGTGCTACAGTCCATGGAGTCGCAAGGAGTCGGACATGACTGAGTGAAATATCATTAAGTAATGACTGTCTTTATTCTCAATAATGTTCTTTAGACTCAAAGTCAATTCTGTTTAATAGGTCCATTTCTGTTTTCTTTTGCCTGGTATGTCTTTTTTGGTACTTTTTATTACAAATTTTAATGGTAAATTTAAGGCATATTTCAGTAGAAGACAGAATAGTGTAATTAACCTTCATGTACGCAACAATCACCTTTTACAAGTATCAACTCATGGCCAATCCTGTTTTATATATCCCACCCACTCTTTCTACCCTTTCCTGAATTATTTTAAAGCAAATTCCAGACAACACATTATTTTATCCATAAATATTTTAACATTCTCTAAAAGACAAGGTCTATTTTAAAAATAATAACAACATTCTCACCTCTTTTTTTAAAAAAGTCTTGATATTGTCATCTACCTAATAAGTGTTCAAGTATTGCCAGTTGGCTCATTTTAAAAGATAGTTTATTTGGTCTAGTGGAGTCCAGACAAGGTCCATACATGGCATTTGGTTGATGGCTTATAATTCTAATTTCCTATTTTTTCTCTTTTTCCCCTTCTAGTTTATTTGTTGAAGAAACTTGGTTGTTTGTCCTGAAGTATTTTTCACGGTCTTCGTTTTGTTAATTGAGTCTCTGTGGTGTCATTTACATGTTCCTCTGTTCCCTTTATTTCCTGTCATTAGACATTCTTTTACTTTCAAGATGAGTGACTGTGTTATAGATGTGTTCAGCAAATATGGCTAGATTTCATTCTTCTAAATAATTACATAGTTGTGTTTCAATCATAAGATATAAGCAGCTATTTATTGTGGTTATCGATACATTTGTGCTTACTTCTATTATCTTATTTTGTGCTTCCTATTTACTCTATCTTTTGTTTACTTTTTGTCCTTTTTTCTTTCCTTCAATTTGATTGAGTTTTCTGTATCCACTCTTTCCTCCTCTATTTGTTCAGAAATTATACATTCTGTTTTTATTACCTTAGGGCATATTCTTAAATTTTCAACATTCAGAATTGAGTGTTGAGATGAATATATTTACCTCACAAGCAGCATAAAGTCTTATGTTAGAGCTTTTAGCCCTGGTATTCCCAGGTGGCTCGGTAGTAAAGAATCCGCCTGCTAATACAGGGGACACTGGAGATGCAGGTTCAATCCTTGGTCAGGAAGATCCCCTAGAGGAGGAAATGCCAACCCACTCTAGTATTGCTGCCTGGAAAATTTCTTGGACAGAGGAGCCTGGCATGCTGCAGTCCCTGGGTTTGCAAAGATTTGCACGCGACTCTGCACACACACACGTGCCTCTTCACATCTTCTCTGATTTTGTTTTCTAATATTTTAGACCTGTACCTTGTTTTTAACCTGCCCACTTAGTCTCCTTTGTCTTTTATTTTTATATGTCTGTACTAATTTGAATTTATCAACATCTTTGCCAGTTTATTTCCCCTCAGTTGCTTCTTTTTTTCAAAGAAATTGTAAACTGAATGATGTACATATGTAAAAAATAAATATATTAGACAAAAACACAAGTTTCATCAAATAATACTTGTCATTATTCCCCAAGGTACAGTCTGGCATTTTCTCTTTTGTGCTGTTATTGCCCAGAGTTGCTCCTTGCATCCACTTCTTTGAGGACTGTTTCCTTCTTCCTTCCTTTGTTAGTTATTTCAACTAGAGTCTGTTAGTAGCAAATTCTCCCAGTCTTTGAAAATAGTTGTAATTTTACTACAATTTGTGAGTTATGGCTTATAGCCGAGGTCAGAATTCTAGGTTGCTGCTTATTTTCCCTCAGTCTTTTAAGATATTATTCCATTTTCCATTGACATTTCTAATTGCTGAGTTTATAATACCCACTTGATGTCTAATTGCTGTTCTTTTATCTCTGATCACTTTTACAGCTTTCTTCTTTTTGGTTTATTTTGCATTTTGAGATGGTGTATCTAGGTGTATAATTCTTTTTATTTATTCTGTACGGGAGTAGGAATGGTTCATTAATTTGCAGTGTTAACACTGGGAAGTTTTATCTGCTTTCTTTTGGAGTATTGCTTCCTCCCCATTCTTTCTGTTCCTTTTTCTAAAGCACTTGTTAGAGGTATGTTGGAACTTCTCAGACTATCCCCTGTTTCTTAACCACTGCTCAAGTTCTACCTTTTCTCTCTCAGTGATGTACTCCAGGATATTTCCTCAGAACTCTCTCTGTTAGTTTACCAATTCTCTCTACTGCTGTGTCTTTGCTGTAGGACTTTAATTTTGGTGACTACATTCTTATAGTACAGAAGATTTATTTCTTTTTCAAATCTATCTGTTCTTTGGATGTACTCTGTCCTTTTCTTTTATTGTTGTTTCTATACCTTATTTTATCAGTTTAATCATTTTAGTAATATTTTATGCCCTTTCAGATTATTTTATTTCATGTGTGCATATTTTCAATTGTCAGATGTGTATACTAACTCTCTGGGTTGCTTATGCCTTTGTGTGAGTTGTAATTTTTTATACTGAGCTTATTTAGAGGGGTAGTTCTGCTAGGTTGTGTATGTTTTTCCTTGGCATGATTTTGTTATTTTCTTCTTGCTGTTACTGAAGTAGAAGAAAATGGGGGCAAGTTTTTATCATCATTTTCTTGGCTTGGAGTTTCTGTACCACATAGATAGTATAAACTCAGATCCCACACCTGCCTGTAGTAGAGCAAGGCAGGGGTGGGTGTCTGTTTTCTTGGAGTTAACTTTTATTTTTTCCCCATCCACTACCAGGGAGATAAAAAAGTTTGCTATTTCTCTAGGGCAGAATTTTTTTGTCCCCACTTTATGGACAGAACTGTCCTTCAGCATTCTCAGTTCCTCTCACTGTGTCTGCAGGAACCACAGCTCCTGTTCCTCCTTGGACAATACTAGCAGCATTGTCCATTTAGTGCCCAGATTTGAATTCCTTTTTATTTTATGACACCAGGAGACTTACTTTATTTACAAGTTTGATTGGTTGTGTATGATTTTTTTTTTTAATTTACCATTTCTTCTGTGTTTTATACAGGTAATGGACCTATTCACTGCAGCTCCATCTGTTGTGTTTTCTGAAATTGATAATAAATTTAGTAGTAGATAATAAATTTTCTTACTATGAGAGAGTTTAAACTTTAAATACTATATTAAGTTATTTTATTATGCAGTAAGAAAGTTATCAGAATAATGTCTTTTCCATGTGATTTTTTTCCCATTATCATTATTTTCTTTTTATTGTAATATATACTCTGGATTAATGCACTTCCTGACCTATATGAATAAAGAAGATCAAAGGGACCAAGAAGAGATTTCAGTAACGGAAACTTACCCTAGTCAGAAAACCTATGTGCTTCCTTCAGCTCATTCAGCCGTCAGCCTTTCCAGTGACCAGAATGTGACTTCTCTTGGTATTGTTCTTAACTCTTTTTCCTTTACTCTTATTTTCCAAGATACTGTTACTGAAAAGTACTTACTTTATTGGGAATATAGTTGTGAAGGATTTGTGAAGCCATTGCAATATTCCTAAGTTTCAGGGAAAAGAAAGTTAAAAATTGTGCTATTTACATAAAGAACTACATTATTGTGTCACTTTCATAAGATACACTACACGATGTGTCATATCTCTGTGTAACTCAGGCTCCTCTGTCACGGGATTCTCCAGGCAAGCATACTAGAGTAGTTGCCATGCCCTCCTCCAGGGGATCTTCCTGACCCAGGGGTCAAACCGAAGTCTCTTACATCTCCTGCATTGGCAGGCAGGTTCTTTACCACTAGCGCCACCTGGGAAGCCCCGTTAAATACATAGCCACTGAAACATTATAGTATTACACCGGTATATTATAATACTATACTATTTAATTTTTATAAAAATTGAGAAATTAAAACTCTGCCAATTTTAAGAGTTTTGATTTGGAAACAAAATAATGACTGTGACTTATTGGGCCTCTTCCACATGCCAGACATCACTGTTTTATGTGTGTTGATCCCGGTGTAAGCCTGACCTGTGATCTAGCTACCATTATTCTCCCATTTTACAGTTGAGAATATGCAGGTTTAGAGAAATTCAGGGCCATTGTTCATTCTGTTTCTTTTAGAGCTGACAGTTAAAAATGCTATTCCTTAGTCCTAAGTGATATTTTTTGTGTCATAATAATAGCAGGGCATACTACCTATCACAGTTGGAACTCTTTAACTGTGGCCTTGAAATACCTTTTTTGCCCTCAGATACTTATGGTCAATAAGGATGATTTTATTGAATGTTTGCAATATGTTTTATTACCATTATTAAAGTAATATAAGCAGTTAAAAATGCTACTTTTAAATGGCATTGCTGTTATTTAAATAAAAACTATTAAGCTGGTTTTAAGCTTTATATTTTTTCTCTCAACTATTTCTAGATTCTGTTCATATTTCAGTCATCATCATATAGGGATAATCATTTTTATTCACTGAGTTGTGAAGATTAACTGTATATAAAGCATTTAGCTGAGAATCTGTTTGATTCCTGTAGGTTCTTGGTCACCGGTATCTTTCCTCTTTCCTCTTATGGAAGGGAGAATTGAGAAATGAAGTTAGAGGCTTTAGTGGGTTCTGATTGTATCTGAGAAATTTAAACTCCATTTTGTGGAATCGCTGACAAATTTTGAGCAGGAGAGATTTGGAAGAAGACTAGGATGGAGGCCGAGGTCAGTTAGTGAACTTTTAAAATAATGTGAGCTGGGCAGTGATGAGGGTCTGGGCAGTGTTGTGGGAAAGGAGAAAAGAAATGAGACATTCTGAATAGGCAGCTGATGATACTGACTGACTAAGTGGATGGCATGGGTGGAAAAGGAGAACGCAAATGGCTGGTTAGCATTGTCAGACTAAGAGCAAGGATATCACCAAGTCTTAATGTCAAACTGTAGAGAACCTTCAACCAAATGTAGCGTTTAAAGCGATATTCATATCATACTTAGGACCTAGCTTTTGATAAGCAAATGTAGCTTCCTGAGAGATTTAGGCTTAAAAAACAGAAGTAAGAGCCTTTTCCCTAATTATATAGTTAATACTGATGGGAAATGGGGAAATGCTCAGGACCAGCCTGAGAAATATCACCCATCAGAGAGCAGGAGGAGCCCACCCCACCCAGTGAGGGAAGTGGATGAGCAGCCTCTGGTGAAGGGACTTTCAAGAAAAAATGAATCGCTAACAGTTTCACAGGCCACCAGAAAGTCAAGAAAGAAGACTGCGTTTTTTTGAGGACTTTAAGACCTATCGGTGTAGGAGGTATTTCTGATAAGTGAAGTTGATGATCAGGCTGAGTGTCACTGTTTGGCATTTTTTTAAAAAGGAATTGTGACTATCAAGGAATGAAGCTGATCTGTTGTGTTTGTTAGTAACTTATAAAGGCCATCCCAAAGAAAAAATCCAAAGATGGTTTGAAAATGAAGGGTAGAATCTTCCTACATAAGTACTTTTAAAAGTTGTTATTTGGCTATTAACACTTTTCTGCCTTTATCAAAATCATTTCCATAAAATGATTCATTTCTTAGATCTTTTATATCTGATTAGTCTATAGTTAGGGCTTCCCTGGTATCACAGTGGTAGAGAATTGGCCTGCCACTGCAGTAGATGCAGGTTTGATCCCTGGGTCAGGAAGATTCCCAGGAGAAGGAAATGGCAACCCACTCCAGTATTCTTGCCTGGGAAATCCCATGGACAGAGGAGCCTGGGGCGGGGGGGCGGGGGGGGGCGGTTACAGTTCTTGGGGTCAGACATGACTTAGCAACTATATAAACAAGTCTATACTTATACCACTATTGAAGAACTCACAAATGACCAGACTCAGAGACCAAAGATAATGTGAAATTCTTGATATGAGGATTAAAAAACAAAAAATGTGCTTAAGAAAGCAAAATTATTTAATATTAAAAACATGTGGATGTCTCAGTCATAGAGGCAAGGTGGGTTTATCTTAGTATAAGAAAATCTTAAGTAAATGTTTTTGAGAAGAGATGTCAGGACACTTTTCTCTGTGTTAACTCAGTTCTCTTTGAGGGTTAAACACAGAAAGCCGAAAAGGCTATGTTTTGCTTTAAAGACATGTTATTAATACTGAACAAGGTTTAAAAATCATCCTCTGGGTCATGTTCTTCCATGTAAAGGCTTTTGGGATTAAATTAGCTGTTTTCTACGAAGTATTCCTTTCAGATCATCAAAAGATTTTTTGTTTTCTTTTCTTTTTAGTAAATCACACTCCAGTATTCTAAGCCGTGTGTATGAAGCAAAGTAGATTATACCTCCTAACATGTATTGTTCAGAGTGCTCTGGATAGACAAGTAATCCTAAAATGTGGACACTATTCACCACCAAATGGAGGTTTAAAAATATTTCAGTTTCTGGACATAAAATTTCTAGATCAGGCTAATAATTTAAAATAGAAAAAAATAACTGACCTGAAATTTTAATTGATAGTAATGTTTCTTTTTTTTTTTAAGGTGTGAATAACAGTGATGAATTATTTGAAAGGTAACTATCTTAGTTCATAGTTTTACTTGCAGTTAGGTACAAATCATATGTCCTGGATATTTTGTTGTTCTTAGGTATGTAAACTTTATACTATATATTTTTTGTGGATTAAAGGAATGTAATCCCCATTGGGAATGGGATCTTTTAAGAAACTTAGGATTGTTATGTTGTATCTCTCTTACTGTTTTAGAGTAGGTAGTTAAAGTATTTGCTGTATTTTCTTTTACTACATATGTATTAAATTGCAACAGGCAGGACAGATTAGAAGCTGTCTTCTAGGCCTTACGTTTGCTCCTTTGAGAGTACATATGAAGTTGTCAGTTACTGATGATTAGGCTTTTCCACTGAGGATTAATGAGATTAAAGCAATAGAATGAAATGAGTTATATGCTTACCATTTTTTGTGTTCATTTATGCTCTTGGAGAGCATAGTTTTAAACGCTCATTTTTGCTTAATATAAGTAAGTTTTGGACACTGATTTATATTTCTCATATTGCATTTGGGAATGAAGGGTTTCGGTAGATCCACTCCAGATGAGTGAACTGACTGATATTGCAGACATTATCAATGACCTTATAACAAAAGATGGAGTTTCCAGTGAAGAGCTTGGCCTAACAGAGCAACAGGCTAGGAGCATCTCCAGGTAATCATTGAATAATTCATTTTAAACCTGTTTAAAAGGTTTATGGTTCAAGAGTATTAAAAAAATGACCGTTTTTGGTGATTTTTTAGGAAACAGATTCAGAGCTTACATAGATACTTTTCCTCTGTTAATAGACTTTGTGATGTTTATGTGTCATTCCCCCCCTGCCTCCAACAGTCACAGACTGGCTTCTGTAGCTAATACAGCACATCTCTATCCTGAGTTTTCTGAAGGTCTCATCGCTCTGAGTAAAACATAAATATAATCCTGTTTCTTCTTAAAGTAATTAATAATTTAGTTCATAGTACTTTACCCTAGACATGAACCTTTAGAATACATTTTAAATAGCTTTTCTTGGAACATGATGTTACAATGTTTTTCCTTGTTGCCTTTCTTGGGCCGTGAACTGGTTTTTGATAGAATAAAGGCTGCCTCTTCTACTGATACTTCTTTGGGATACATACATCTTTTGGCTTATTGATTCATTGGGGGTTGGTTGGAAGGGTACTCTCTGCCTGGCACATCCCAAGAGTGCAGACTCCCAGAAGAAAAGCCGGTGTCTAGTATAAAACCACATCGTCTCCGTCCATATCCCATCCTCATGTTAGGATGGCGTCGCTTCCCGTGCTGCTGTCTCACACCACCTGTTTTCTTGTGCCACTGTCAGTACTGTTTGTGTAGAAGCCAGGATGGGATTAGATGTACAAAAGCTGTATTGAGAAAATGCCTATGAGGAAGAAAATCAGAAGTGAAGCGTCAGACCACAGTGCAAGTCTGGCCCCTCCCTGTGGAGGAGAGAAGGCTGAGTCAGTTAAGTCCAGAGTACAGTGTGGTTCTAGGAAAGCTTCAGCTGGGTCAGTGGTGAGACTTTAAGCCAGAGTCAACTTCAGAGGAGTCCTGTCTCTTACAGGTCGGGGCCAGCCACAGCATCCCTGCCATGCTCCTCATTAGCTCAGGTTGGACCCTGGGAAGTACAGCCTGGGCAGGAACCTGAGGCCAGATCTGGATCCAGGTGGGCTGCAGTTCAGAAGTCATCTCTGTGTTAAAAGTTTTGGAAGTGATTGAGATGGTCCAGGAATAGATGGATGAAGAAATCCAAAACAGAACCTTTAAAAACATTCATATTGGTGGTGAGCAGAGAAGAAGGGTGCCCAGTATAAGAGGCTGTATTGTGTTTTGAGAGTGAGAAAAAGACCCAGGTAAGAGAGAGTTTAAAGCAGAAAGGAGAAGCCAGTTGCACCAGATACTATAGAGAAGTCCAGTAGGATGAAGACTGAAGAGGCTCTTGGTGACCTGAGATTGTTGTCAGTGGATTTCAGGGGACAGGTTGGAGCAAATTGACTAGACATCATAAGCATATGACTCTTAAAGATGGGGCAGAATCTTCCCAAAGAAATAGTATTTCTCTATTGGAATATAATTGCTTCACTTATGTTAGTTTCTTCTGTACAGCAACATGAATCAGCCATGAAAGGGAAAGTCACTCAGTTGTGTCTGACTCTTTGTGACCCCATGGACTGTAGCCCTACCAGGCTCCTCTGTCCATGGAATTCTCCAGGCCAGAATACTGGAGTGGGTAGCCATTCCCTTCTCCAGGGGATCTTCCCAACCCAGAGATTGAACCCAGGTCTCCCACATTGCAGACGGATTCTTTACCATCTGAGCCGCCAGGAAAACCCAAAAGAATTCTGGAGTGGGATGCCATGCCCTCCTCCAGGGGATCTTCCCAACCCAGGGATTGAACCCAGGTTTCCTGCATTGCAGGCAGATTCTTTTACCATCTGAACCACCAGGAAAGCCCACATGTATGCATATATTCGCTCTCTCTGGAGCCTCCCTCCCACCCCATCCCCACCCCCAGCCCCGATCCACCCTTCTGGGCCATCTCAGGTCACTGAGCCGAGCTCCCGCTGTGGTGCGGCAGTTCCCACCAGCTATCCGGCTTACACATGCTAGTGTGTATATATCAGTGCTACTTTCTCAATTCATCTTAACCTCTCCTGCCCCACCTGTGTCCCCAAGTCCCTTCTCTACATCTGTACCTCTGTTCCTGACCTGCAAATATGTTCATCAGCACCATTTTTCTAGACTTCACATATATTCATTAATACACAATACTTGTTTTTCTCTTTCTGACTTACTGTGTATGACAAGGCTCTGGATTCATTCACATCACTACAACTGACTCAATTCCATTCCTTTATATGACTGAGTAATATCCCATTGTATGTATGTACCAGATCTTCTTTATCCATTCACCTATCAGTGGACATTCAAGTTGCTTCCATGTCCTGGCAATTGTAAATAGTGCTGCAGTGAACACTGGGGTATGTGTATAATCTCCATAACAAATTTAAAATCAAGTGATGCACTGCTGGTTAAATTTCTCAGGATTCAACATCCCTCTGGTAGACGTCCACAAAGAACAGAGAAGGAGAGAAGAGAGATTCAAGTCTGGATGAAAAGAAAACGAAAAGAAAGAATGGCAGAGTACTTAAATCAGCTGGCAGAGAAGAGAGGACAAGAACATGATCCTTTCTGCCCCAGGAATAACCCAGTAAGTCTACAGTATCAAGGGTAATTTATACAGAATATGTATAACTTTTTCCTGGCAGGTATTTGAGAGAAGGATGAACATAATTTGGAATCATTTGTTATTTGATAGAAAAGTCAGCATTCTACTTAAGTCAGGGAAAATTAAGAAATTACCTTAACAAAATGTAGCAGGGACTACAAACCATGTTTTATTCAATTGTCTTAAAATATTTTTTCTCCCTGAGGCTGATTATGGTTCTAACAATTTAACCATTGAATGAAGAGATCAAGGGATTGGGTGACCAACTGAAGTCACTCCCTTAATTTTCAGTGAAAAGTCAGTTGCAGTCAAACAACTTGACTATGTATGTAGTAAAGGCATTTTAAAAATCAATTTTCTCTCTGTAAGTTGTCTACAAAAGAAACCTTTTTAAAGTATGATCCAGTCATGTACCAACAGAACAGTGGCACTTCTGTGTGTGTTTCAGCTTTCCTTTAAACTGTCAACAGTTGTTTACCGAGTCCTGACTATGGATATCACCATAGCTAGGTCAGAAGTGTTTTTCTTCAGAAGATGAAATGAGGCAGTATTACTTTCATGATTACATAACTATGAAAGTCACATTTACGTTACATTTGGATTATAGTATATCTTTTACTTTGTAATCTGAAATAAATATACTTCATTTTTTTCACCATCATTAGGGAAACACATTTTATAAAATAAGTGAATCTTCCAAGTAAGATTGTCACATTTAAGCACCAAATGTGCAAAACTAGGTGAACTATTACTGAATGTCATTTATTTACCTGTGTCTGGAGAGAGCATGCTGACATTAGGTAACATTTCATTGATAGCTCTGGAGACATGATAATGACCTTCAGAGCTACTTGAAGCCAAGAATCTTACAGTGCATGTGTATATGTGTATTCTTCCACCCCATGGAGGGTCAATTCCCATCAGCCAAACAGATACCCCAGACGGTTAGAATTATATCCAAATTGAGAATAAATTAACTCTGAGGGTGTTGGGACTGTTTCGTTCATAGACTTTGGGACATCTCCTTCAGTATTGCAGGTAAATGTTTAGTTTCTATTTGGGTAAAGGTGTGGAACTAGTGAGGGATTAATGTAATTTAAAATTGTAATTTTTATCAGAAATCAATAAAACATTACATTTATCATTGACTATAGGACCTTGAGAAAGTGAATTCACTTCTCTGTGTACGTTTTTATATAAACAGTCATCCCTGTGAAAGGATTTACCCTCATTATTACTTCAACAGTAACTCTTAGTGTTTTGGAATAAAACATATTTACAGCTGATGTTGGCCAGTTTACCTTGTATTGCATGCATTTTGAAGCATTTACAAGTCACAATAAACCTACTGTAGTAAGTTTCTGGTAAACATTTTAAAACATTAAAATAATGGTTTTGAATGTCTCACCCATTTCTGCTTTTATCAACCAAGCTCTTGGTGAGATTAATCACAAGACAGAGTACAAAATATAGGTGTCTCCATCCTTAAATGTTCCTATTTTCCATTTTAAGTTGCAGCTGATAAGGATCTCTCCTTTTGAGAAAATATATGAATTTAGCTGCTAAAATAGATTTTGTACTCTATTTATTAAATTGGATTTGATTTTAATTACATGATGTGTTAACATTTTCATGTTTTGGGCTGAAGTAGAAAGCTTCATCAAATATGACAATGTTTTATACTGTTCCTAAACAGCAAAATTATATTTTAGCTTCCTATTAAAATTTATTAGTGGGATTTTCATGTTTTCCATGGATTGTAATGGTTTAATTATTTGAACTGAATGGTAATGAACTAACTGGTTATTTCTTGTGCAGTTTTATATGACTTCAAGGGAAATCAGGCTGAGACAAAAGATGAAGCATGAAAAAGACAGGTGAGTTTGGTAGTTAAACGCTGATCATTCTCTCACTCACTCGAGACCATAGATAATGCCTTAGGCATACTAGTTTTCACAGTAGTCCCTTTTTGTTGATAAATAGAAAAGTATGGGAGATAACTGCAGGGAAAATAATTAATCCTTTTTAGGAATTTGCTTTCAAATATTGTTTATTCGATTCAATTTTTATAACATTTCTTTCTTTTTTTTTTTTTTATTAGTTGGAGGCTAATTACTTCACAACATTTCAGTGGGTTTTGTCATACATTGACATGAATCAGCCATGGAGTTACATGTATTCCCCATCCCAATCCCCCCTCCCACCTCCCTCTCCACCCGATCCCTCTGGGTCTTCCCAGTGCACCAGGCCCGAGCACTTGTCTCATGCATCCCACCTGGTCTGACATTTGAATTTGCATTGAACTTCATTGAAGAAAATCAGTACTAGGTGGTCTTCAAACACTGTGTTCCCTCTAGAAATATGAAGTGAAAGGGACTCTCTTACTAAATGGTATTTAATTTTTTATTTTAAAGATTGCTACTCTCTGACCACTATAGTCGTCGACTCTCACAAGCATACACTCTGATGAATGAACTGTTATCTGAATCAGTACAACTTCCAGCAGCTGCTCAGAAACCATTGCCTAACAAACCCAGAAAAGCTCCAATTCCCAGAAGGCAACGCTCCCCTTCTCCAAGAGGGTAAGACGAGGGTTGGCATGTCATTTGGTGAGATAACGCCAGGCGTGATAAGTGTGGAGCATCATTGTGACTCAGGTTCAGCGTGCTTGCTCTGAAATATGGTAATAACGTGAAGGGGGAAACAGTGCCATCATTAGTTTTCATTAGTTTATAGAATCACCAAGGAAAAGGACAAAAATGGCATTAAATATCTAATTAAGACATAACAAAGCATTTCTGAATGCCTAATATTTTTATATCCATTCAATGCTGTTTTCTTCCTTTCTGTAGTTTTTGTGACTGTTCCTTCTGCAGTTTGCCTCCTAGCTGTTCTCCCTGTTTCTCCAGTTGGTTCCGCTCTTGTAGAAAAAGATGGTCCTCATCAGCTTACTGCTTCTTCTGCTGTCCCCTCCCAATTATTGCTGATTCAGTTGTAGACACTATCATGTTTCTTAAATTAATGACCTGCACACAGTTTGGATATGAGTTCAGTAGGCAAGGATTAATTAAACATGGATGCTAAAGAAAAGGACCCTAGAGTAAAGTTTTTCATACGGCAGTCAGACACAAAATTTGTTAGTGACACAGAAGGAGGAAATGAATTAGCAGTTTAATGTTAAAAATTACCACCTTTGACAAAATAACTGACTAGATTTGTAAACATGATCTCTTAAGAACCTAGAGGAAATGCTACCCAACACGAACCTAGATACAATCATATTACTTGTGTGTAATTTGAGGTGTAATCAAAATAGCAGTGATTGTCTTTGAATATTTCTTTGAATAATGCACACTATTTAATACATAAATAACTGGCAAATGTATACAGCTTTTGAAATGATTAGAGAGATAATAAAAACCAATTTCTTTGGGGAAAAAAATGAGTAAACTTTGAGGTATAAGCAGAGTTACTATACACTAAATGACCACTGAGGTACAGAATAAGCCCAGTCAAATGAATGTATTAATCTGAGCTGGAATTTGGATTTTTGAAATATAATCAGTGAAATATATCACTGATAGAAGATTCTAGAATATAATTATGTGATTTCTACTTCAGAGAGAATCGACATGGTCACAATTTTCCAATATACAGACCTGGAAAAGTCAGACATACATCCACCAAACCAAATTATACCCAAAAAGGGAGACCTTTTGGGCAATCTCAAGGCTCACCTTGGCCACGTGGTAAGATTGAGATCTTTCTTTTATCTTGTGTAATTTGGACCAATTCTTTCTTGGTTCTGGAGTTGTGTTTTCATTAGTGAAAGTTTTAAATCTCAGTTAAAAGCAGTTCCCATTTCAACAGAATGCAAGAGATTGATGAAGATTTAGCTGTACTGGAATTTTGTTCTATTACTTTGAAATGAGAAGACCCTAGGAATCTTCTTAAACTAATGGCCTTTAATTCTGTCTGATATGACTTATTTGGGAATTAGTTTCTTTGATGTGTCTGGTTAAAGATGTAGGCATTTTTACAATCAACTTCTAATAGATTACAGGATGGATATATCATAGAGGAGGAATAGAAGAGGCTCAGATTGAAATAATATGTTTTTACCATTTTTGAATATTCTTTTCCATATCTGAACATACAATATCTGTTATTCATTTATTGATGGGCTTCCCTGGTAGCTCAGCTGGTAAAGAATCTGCCTGCAATGCAGGAGACCTGGGTTCAATCCCTGGGTTGGTAAGATGCCCTGGAGAAGGGAAAGACTACCCACTCCAGTGTCCTGGCCTGGACTAGCCTTCCTTTAATTAATTTTGCCATATTTGGGTTTTTGTTACTAAAGTAAAACATGTATTTGTTTAAAAATGTATAATCATAGCTAATATGTAGTATAAATATATACAGCTAAGACTGTATAATAATTAGTGAGCCAGGTTCTGTTTAATTATTAGAATTACAACTCTGTTAGAAAGGTAGTACTATGTTCCCATTTTAAGCATCAGAAAGCTAAGGCAGAGAAAGTTGAAATAACTCCCAAAGATCAGATATCTAGGAAGTGGTAGAGTCTATATTCAAACCCAGTCAGGGCAGAGTCTAGAGCCACCACATCTAAAACGTGACCTTTAGTATACTGCCTCAGTTGAGAAAATTGGAGTTTCCATAAATCACAATCCTTTAGATCAAACTTTATAATTTTGTTAACTCTTGATTTTGGTTGACAGATTACAATAAGAATACTCTGTTCTTTTTAAAACTAGAGTTTAAAAAAAAAAACACTAGAATTTCAAAATAGTGACCTTTAAAAACTTTTTTTTTTAATTTTATACCTTATACATTAACAAAAATTAAATACCAAAATTGGAGACGATTTTATTTTATTTTATTTTTTTAAAACATTTATTTTTATTTATTTGGCTGCATAGAGTCTTAGTTGTGGCATGTGGGATCTAGTTCCCTAACCAGGGATCGAACCCAGCCCCCCTGTATCAGGAGCACAGAGTCTTAGCCGCTGGACCACAAGGGAATTCCCTGGAGACGATTTTAAACTTGAATCATGGTTTCTTAATGTCATATGGAAAAGTTTTGAATTATGTGGAAATATGTCTTTTTTCTTGGACCTGTCCAGTGTTAGGCTTGTATTGTTACCTTGCACTTGACTGGGCTGATACCTTGGCCCCCTTTGGACCCATTATCTGCCTCCTCTCGCTGAGCTATGCTTGATGAGGTGTTCCTGCTGCTGAGGCACGAAGAAGTCCTCAGTAACCCCCAGCCTGTGCAGATAAGTCCAGACCCTCTCCCTAGCCTGCAAGGTGTCTTCCCCTTCGGCTTCCTTAGTCTCCTTTCTCCATAAAATCCAGATAACCCATGATACTTGCAGGCTTGTTTTCCAAACACATGCTGTGTGCTCCCATTCCAACACGGAAATTTCCCCTTACTACTGTAAGGATACCCTTCCAGTTTCTTGGAAGACGTCCCTAATTTCAGTTATTTAGCTGTTCTAACCTGATGTAATGATTTTAACATCTATGTTTTCATTTTTATTTTTTTTATTTTTATTTTTTTTATGTTTTCATTTTTAAATTGGCTAATACTTAATTTGCACGGTGGTGTGAATAGTAGAGAAAAACAGTAGTAGCATTGGTGGGGACTTCCCAAAGGTGGCTCAGGGGTAAGGAGTCTGCCTGCCAGTGCAGGAGATGTGGGTTTCATCCCTGGATCGGGAAGATCCCCTGAAGGAGGAAATGGCAGCCCACTCCAGTATTCTTGCTGGGATGATCCCATGGACAGAGGAGCCTGGTGGGCTGTAGTCTGTGTGGTCACAAAGAATTGGATGTGACTGAGCGACTGAGCACACAGTAGTGCTGGTAACAAATCAAGTTTTCTATTTGTTCTCTGAATCCTCAGTCCAATGTTTCTGCCCCGTGTGAGGCACCGCTGCAACAGGCCTTATGTCCTGGTTATGCATGAAGTTGGTTTTATCCCATTAGAGACTAAATGTTTTGAGGGTAGCAAGACTCTCTTCATCTTGTGGTGGTGGTGGTGTTCAGTTGCCAAGTCATGTCCTACTCTTTGCGAACCCATTGACTGCTACACGCCAGGCTTCCCTGTCCTTCACTATCTCCTGGAGTTTTCTCAAACTCATGTCCATTTTGTCAATGATGCCATCCCACCATCTCATCCTCAGGCACCGCCTTCTCCTGCTGCCCTCAGTCTTTCCCAGCATCAGGGTGTTTTCCAGTGAGTCATCTCTTCGCATCAGGTAGCTACAGTATTGGAGCTTTAGCATCAGTCTTTCCAATGAATATTCAAGGTTGATTTTCTTTAGGATTGATGGGTTTGATCTCCTTGCTGTACAAGGGACTCTCAAGAGCCTTCTTCAGCACCACAGTTCAAAAGCATCAATTCTTTGGCACTCAGTCTTCTTTATGATCTCTCACATCCATACATGACTACTGGAAAAACCATAGCTTTGACTGTATGGACCTTTGTTGGCAAAGTGATGTCCTTGCTTTTCAATATGCTGTCTAGGTTGGTCATAGTTTTCCTTACAAGGAGCAAGCATCTTTTAATTTCATGACTGCAGTCACTGTCTGCAGTGATTTGGGAGCCCAAGAAAATAAAATCTGTCACCGTTTCCACTTTTTATCAATCTGTCTGCAATGAAGTGATGGGACCGGATGCCAAGATCTTCATTTTTTGAATATTGAGTTTTAAGCCAACTTTTCAACTTTTTCACTCTGCTCTTTTACCTTCATCAAGAGACTCTTTAGTTTCTTTCCCTTTCTGCCACTAGTGTTGTATCATCTGCATATCTGAGGTTACTGATACTTCTCCTTGCCATCTTGATTCCAGCTTCTGCTTCATCCAACCCAGCATTTTGCATGAGGTACTCTTCATAGGAGTTAAATAAGCAGGGTGACAATATACAGCCTTGACGTATTCCTTTCCTAATTTTGAACCAGTTCATTGTTCCATGTCCAGTTCTAACTGTTGCTTCTTGACCTGCATACAGGTTTCTGAGGATGCAGGTAAGGTGGTCTGGTATTCCCATCTCTTGAAGAATTTTCCACAGTTTGCTGTGATCCACAGTCAAAAGCTTTAGCATAATTGAATAATTAGATAAATGGGGGAAAGGGCTATCTAGTTTTTTGCCTAAAAATAGCTTATTTATAAGCTAATTATTGTTCAGGTATATTAATGGGCAGATATTATAGTATTTATACAGTATCATAGAACAGTATATGACAAGCTCTTATCCGAGGACCTGTCACTTAGCTTCCCTGGATCTCTAAAGTTAATGTGGTAGAGGCAGCTTGAGGGACTGTGAATACAATGACCTTCCAACTGCCTCTGCCACACCCAGAACCAGCTGTTGCCCTGACAGCATTCAGAGGCAATGGGAGAAACCCAGCCAGTGAGACAGTCAACTTGACCCCACTGGGGCAAGTTTAGTCATTGTACAGATGAGAAGTTTGGATCCATCAAGATTTAACAATTCTCTGAAGTTCTTCTGTAAAAGAAGTTTTCCTGAAAATACTTGTGAGTTTGACTATATATGTTGCTATCTGTCTTGTATAAAGCAGTATACTTTTTTTTTTTTTTTGGCTATTTTATTCAGCCCTGTGTGCAAACTGTTAAAGTTAAGGGTCTTTTTCTCCCCCTTGTTTTATGGTTAATTCTATCAAAAACAATATATAGAGACTATATAAGTAGCTGAGAGGCATTATAGGCATAAATAATAGGTCTAGCCTTTGAAATTGTCCAGGTTCATAGCCCAGCTCCCTTGCTTACTTGTGTCCTCAGATATGTTTTTTTTTTCTCAATTATTTTTATTAGTTGGAGGCTAATTACTTTACAGTATTGTAGTGGTTTTTGCCATACATTGACATGAATCAGCCATGGATTTACATGTGTTCCCCATCCTGAACCCCCCCTCCCACCTCCCTCCCCATCCCATCCCTCTGGGTCATCCCAGTGCACCAGCCCCGAGTACTTGTCTCATGCACCAGATATGTTTTTAAAAATCTACCTCATAGAGTTGTTGAGGATTATAAGTAAAATATTTTCAATAACGTATACAGTAAAGGGTTGCTACCAATCCTGGAATTTAAGAAACCTTAATTGATCATTCTCTTGGCACTTTGCCTAGGTGTTTCACTGGGAATAGGCATATATGCCTGGATTTTCCAGTTGCCAGAGATGTTGAGGCACATGTGCCAGATGAGAAAGGTCTGTGGTTGTCCTATAGAGATACCAAGCCTCAGTAGATTTCCCCTTCCTTCAGCTGCACTTTGGTTTTGCTTTCTTGGTTCAAATCAGCCATCTTTTACTGAGCTCAATTGCTTCAGTCATGTCCAGCTCTTTTCAACCCCATGAGCTGTAGCCTACCAGGCTCCTCTATCCATGAGATCCATGAGATTTTTCAGGCAAGAATACTGGAGTGGGTTGCCATGCCCTCCTCCAGGGGATCTTCCCTTTCTAGGGATTGAACCCATGTCTCCTGCATTGCAGGTCGATTTTTTACTGCTGAGCCATTGGGCCTCTACTAATCAGATTTCTGTCCTCAGTGAATTTACAACTTGAAAGATGAAAAATCACACATATGGAAAGTTAAAGAAGTTTTCCTGTCTTTGTAGAAACTGCTACTTTTACCATACGGAGAAAAGCTGGTGCAGCCAAAATGGCAGTTAGAAAGGTTGCACAATCTCCAGTTATCATCCAAAAAGGTATGTGATAAAGGAGAGATAGTTCTGGAGCTTAATACTAAAAATTTTTAAATCATAAATCACTCTTAGAAATGTCAAATACAGATTTTAGTATGAAGAGTGTGGCTGGATGGTGGTAATGGGCTTAATAAGCATACTGCTCAACCTATAAACAAGTAGTCAGGAAGGTGCTGTGATCACATAGCCATGGAGCACACAGACCCATAAGTGTGGCCAAATTAGCTCTCCTCTGATCAGCTAGAGAGAAGGAAATTATAACTCATTATCTCAGTTCCTGACATCTCCCCCAGCCCATCCCTCAACTGCTGTTACTTTTCACAATTTAAAAACATAGTTTCACATTCATCCTGCTCTTAACTCTCAGGTTGTTAATGCCAGGTTGATAGGGCAACTCTTATCCCCATCTTACAGCTGAGCAAACTAAGGCAGAGAAGTTAAGTGGCCTCCTCACATCCCCTAGAACAATAGAAAGAACAGCTATAGACTGAAAGTAAGGGGATGGAAAAAGATATTCCTTGTAAATGGAAATCAAAAGAAAGATGGAGTAGAAATACTCATATCAGACAAAATAGACTTTATAAAGAATATTAGAAGAGAGAAGAACACTACATAATAATCCAAGATAAGATATAACAATTGCAAATATATGTGCACCCAACATAGGAGCACCTCAATAAATAAGGCAAATACTAACAGCAGTAAAAGGAGAAATTGACAATAACACAATAATAGTGGGGGATTTTAACACCCCACTTTCATCAGTGGATAGATCATCCAGACAGAAAATCAATCAAGAATCGCAGTTCTTAAATGACACATTAGATCAGATGGACTTAACTAATATTTATAGAGCATCCCATCCAAAAGCAGCAGAATACACATTCTTCTCAAGTGCACATGGAATATTCTCCAGGATTGATCACATGCTGGGCTGCAAAGCAAGCTTTCATAAACTTAAGAAAATTGAAATTCTATCAAGCATCTTTTCTGACCACAGCACTATGAGATTAGAAATCAACTACAAGGAAAAAAAAACTGGAAAAAACATAAATATGTGGAAGCTAAACAATATGCTACTAAACAACCAATGGGTCACTAAAGAAACCAAGAAATAGAGAAAAATGACAATGAAAGCAAGGTGATCCAAACCTATGGGACACAGTTCTAAGAGGGAAGTTTATAGCAATACAATCTTATCTTAGGAAATAAGAAAAACTTCAAATAACAATCTAACCTTACAACTAAAGCAACTACAGATAGAAGAACAAACAAAATCTGAAGTTAGTGGAATGAAAGAAATCATAAAGATCAGAGCAGAAAGAAATAAAAGAGATGAAGGAAACAGTTGAAAAAGATCAATGAAACTAGAAGCTGGTTCTTTGAAAAGATAAACAAAAGTGATAAACTTTTAGCCAGACTCATCAAGAAAAAAATGGAGTGGGCTTAAATCAATAAAATTTGAAATGAAAAAGGAGAAGTTACAATGGACACCACAGAAATACAAAGGATCATAAGAGACTACCACAAGCAACTATATGCCAATAAAATGGACAACCTAGAAGAAATGGACACATTCTTAGAAAGGTACAATCTCTGAAGACTAAATCAGGAAATAGAAAGTGTGAACAAACCAATCACAAGTACTGAATTGAAACTGATTTTAAAACTTCCAACAAACTAAAGTCCAGGACCAGATAGCTTCACAGGTGAATTGTATCAAACAATTAGAGAAGAGTTAACAAACCTGTCCTTCTGAAACTATTCCAAAAGATTGCCATGGAAAGAATACTCCCAAACTCATTCTGTGAGGCCACCATCACCCTGATACCAAAACGAGGCAAAGATGGCACACAAAAAAAGAAAATGACAGGTCAGTATCACCAATGAACATAGATGCAAAAATACTCAACAAGATACTAGCAAGGCAAATCCAGCAATACATTAAAAGGATCATATACCATGATCAAGTGGGATTTATCCCAGGAATGCAAGGATTTTTCATGCCTAGAGAAGTTCCTTTAGGATTTGTTGTAAAACTGGTTTAATGGTGCTGAATTCTGTTAACTTCTGCTTGTCTGGAAAGCTTTTGATTTCTCCCATCAAATCTGATCGAGAATCTTGCTGGGTAGAGTGTTCTTGGTTGAAGATTCTTCCCTTTCATCACTTGAAATATATCATGCCATTCCCTTCTGGCTTGTAGAGGTTCTGTTGAGAAATCAGCTGATAGTCTTGTGGGATTTCTATTGTAAGTTGTCTTTTTTTTCCCTTCTTGCTTTTAAATTTTTATCTTTGTTTTTAATTTTTGTCGGTTTGATGACTACATGTCTCAGTGTGTTCTCCCTGAGTTTATCCTGCCTGGAACCGTTTGCCTCCTGTACTTGGTTGACTATTTCCTTTCACATGTTAGAGATGTTTTCAGCTATTATCTCTTCAAATATTTTCTCAGGTCCTTTCTCTCTTCTCCTTCTGGGACCCTTATGATGCAAATATTGGTGTGTTTAATGTTGTCCCAGAGGGCTCTTAGGCTGTCTTCGTTTATTTTCATTCTTTTTTCTATATCCTGTTTCGCAGCAGTGATTTCCACCATTCTGTCTTTCATGTCACTTACCTGTTCTTCTGCCTCAGTTATTCTGCTATTGATTCCTTCTCGTCTACTGTTCATTACTGTTCATTTCTGTTCATTCTTCTAAGCCTTTGGTAAACATTTCTTGCATCTTCTCCATTCTTTTTCCAAGACCCTAGATCATCTTCACTATCATTATTCTACATTGTTTTTCTGGAAGGTTGTCTATCTCCACTTAATTTAGTTGTTTTTCTGGGGAATTTACCCCGTTCCTTCATCTGGGACATAATCCTATTTCTTTTCATTTTGGTTAGCTTTCTGTGATTGTAGTTTTTGTTTTGGAGGCTATAGTTCTTGTTTCTTCTGTCTGCCCTCTGGTGAATGAGGATAAGAGGCCTATGCCAGCTTCTGGATGGGAAGGACTGGCTGTGGGGAAAATGGGGGTCTTGCTCTGGTGGGCAGGGTTGTGCTCAGTAAAATTTTAATGCAAGTGTCTGCTGATGGGTGAGGCTGTGCTCCCTCCCCGTTAATTGTTTGGCCTGAGGAGGCCCAGTCCTGGAGTCTCCTGGCTTTATGTTATGGTAGGGCTTATGGTGACCTCCAAGAGGACTTATGCCAAGACACATATCCCAGGGCTGCTGCTGCCAATGCCCTGGTCCCCACAGTGGGCCACTGCTGACCCATGCCTCTGCAGGGGACCGTTAGACACTCGTAGGCAAGTTTGTCTCCTGTGGGGTCACTGGGTCCTGGTGCACACAAGGTTTTGTTGGTGCCCTCAAGAGTGGACTCTCTTTCCCACAGTCCTGTGGGAGTCCTTTAATGAAATCCCATTGGCCTTCAGATGCCCTGGGGATTCCCAGTCCCTTTGCCAGATCCCCAGGCTGGGAAGCGTGATGTGGGGCCTAGAACCTTCACAACAGTGTGAGAACTTCTTTGGTATCATTGTTATCCAGTGAGTGGGTTGCCCACCCCACAGGTCTGGGATTTGATTTTGTCGTGATTGTGCCCCTCCTACCATCTTGTTGTGGCTTCTCCTTTGTCCTTGGATATTGGGTATCTTCTTTTGGTGGGTTCTGGTGTCCTCTGGTTGATGGTTGTTCAACAGTTGTGATTTTGGTGCTCTCTCAGAAGATGATGAGCCCATGTCCTGCTCTACCATCTTAAATCAGTCTCTGCAAGGATTTTTCAGTATCTGCAAATCAGTGTGATACATCAAGTTGAAGAATAAAAGCCATATGATCATCTTAATAGATGTAGAAAAAGCTTTTGATAAAATTCAGCACCATTTATGATAAACACTCTCCAAAAGTGTGCATTGTGGGAACATGACAGTGTCAGTTGCTCAGTTGTGTCCAGCTCTTTGCAACCCTATGGACTATAGCCTGCCAGGCTTCTCCATCCATGGAATTCTCCTGGCAAGAATACTGGAGTGTGTAGCCATTCCCTTCTCCACAGGATCGTCCCAAATCAGGGATCAAACCTGGGTCTCCTGCATTGCAGGCAGATTCTTTACCATCTGAGCTACCAGGGAGTAAAGGCCATATATGACAAACCCATAGCTAACATCACACTAAATGGTGAAAAGCTGAAAGCATTCTTTCTAAGATCAGGAACAAGACAGGGATGCACACTCTTGTCACTTTTATTCAAGATAGATTTGGAAGTCCTAGCCACAGCAATCAGAGAAAAGGAACCCAAAATTGGAAAAGAGATAAAACTGTCACTGTTGCAGAGGTAAAACTGTTATATGATACCAGACATAGAAAATCCTAAAATGCTACCAGAAAACTACTAGAGCCCATCAATGAATTTGATAATGTTGCATGATACAAAATTAATACACAGAAATCTCTTGTATTCCTATCTACTAACAATGAAAGATCAGAAAGCAAATCAAGGAAACAATCCAGTTTACCATAGCATAAAAAAGGATAAAAATACCTAGAAATAAATGTACCTAAGGAGGCCTCCTGAGAAACCTGTATGCAGGACAAGGAACAACAGTTGGAATTGGACTTAGAACAACAGACTGGTTCAAAATTGGGAAAGGAGTACGTCAAGGCTGTATATTTTTACCCTACTTATTTAACTTATATACAGAGTACATCATGTGAAATGTTGAGCTGGATGACTCACAAACTGGAGTCAAGATTGCTAGGAGGAATATCAACCACCTCTTATATGCAGATGATACTACCCTAATGGCAGAAAATGAAGAGGAACTGAAGAGCCTCTTGATGAAGGTGAAAAAGGAGTGAAAAAGCTGGCTTAAAACTTAACATACCCATCATTTCATGGCAAATAGATAGGGAAATAGTGGCAGATTTTATTTTCTTGGGCTCTAAAATCACTGCAGATGGTGACTGCAACCATGAAATTAAAAGATGCTTGCTCCTTGGAAGGAAAGCTATGACAAACCTAGGCAGCATTTTGAAAAGCAAAGACATCACTTTGCCAACAAAGATCCACATAGTCGAAGCCATGGTTTTTCCAGTAGTCATGTATGGATGTGACACTTGGACTATAAAGAAGGCTGAGTGTCAAAGAATTGATGCTTTTGAACTGTGATGCTGGAGAAAACTCTAGAATCCCGTGGACAGCAAGGAGATCAAACCAGTCAATCCTAAAAGAAATCAACCCTGAATTTTCATTGAAAGGATTGGTTAAGCTGAAACTCCTGTACTTTGACCATCTGATGCAAAGAGTTGACTCTTTGGAAAAGACCCTGATTCTGGGAAAGATTGAAGGCAGGAGGAGAAGGGGATGACAGAGGAAGAGATGGTTGACATCATCAACTCAAACTTGAGTTTGAGCAAACTTCAAGAAATAGGATAGGGAAGCCTGGCGTCTTGCAGTCCATGTGGTTGCAAAGAGTCAGACCTGACTTAGTGACTGAACAACAACAAAAGGAGGCAAACGCCTGAACACTAGAAGATGCTGAGGAAAGAAATTGAAGATGATGGAAATAGATGGAAAGATATACTATATTCTTGAATTGGAAGAATCAATATTGTCAAAATGACTTTACTGCCTCAGGCAGTCTATAGATTCAGTGCAAGCCCTATCAAATTACCAATAGTATTTTTCACACAACTAGAACCAAAAAAAAGTTTTAATTTGTGTGGAAACACAAAAAACCCTTAATGGCCAAAGTAAATCTGAGAAAGAAAAAACAGAGCTGGAGTAATCAGGCTCCTTGACTTCAGACTATACTACAAAGCTGCAGTCATCAAAACAGCATGGTACCGGCACAGAAACGGAAACATAGATCAGTGGAACAGGATAGACAGTCCAGAGATAAAACTATGCTCCTCTTGTTGGTTAATCTGTGGCAGAGGAGTCAAGACTATACAATAGAGAAAATACAGTCTCTTCAATAAATGGTGCTGGGAAAACTGGAAAGCTAGATATATAAAAATGAAATTAGAACATTCTTTAACACCATACATAAAAGTAAACACAAATGGATTAAAGACCTAAATGTAAGACTGAATACTATAAGACTCCTAGGTGAGAACTTAGGCAGAACACTTTTTACAATCACAGCAATATCATTTTCTATCCATTTCCTACTAGAGTCATGGAAATAAACAAATGGGACCTAGTTAAACTCAAAAGCTTTACACAGTAAAGGGAGCCATAAACAAAATGAAAAGACAACCCATGGAACAGGAGAAAATACTTGCAAACAATAGGATTGACAGGGAGTTAAGTTCCAAATATACAAACAGCTCACATAGCTCAATTTCAAATAAACAACCCAATCAAAAAATGGGCAGAAGACCTAAACAGACATTTCTTCAAAGAAGACATACAGATGGCCAATAGACACATGCAAATATGCTTGGACTTACCTGGTGGTCCAGTGGTGGGAACTCTCCACTTCCAATGCAGGGGGAGTGGTTCGATACCTGGTCAGGGAACTATGATCCCACATGCTGCATGGCTCTACCAAAAAAAAAAGAAAGAAAATTTTAAAAAAAAGTGAAAAGATGCTCAATATCACTAATTATTAGAAAAATGCAAGTCAAAGCTACAATGATTTGTAGCTAGCAGAATGGCCATTGTCAAAAGAGTCTACAAACAGTAAATGCTGGGAGAGTTTGTGGGGGAAAGGGAATTCTTCTACACTTTTGGTTGGAGTGTAAATTGTACAGCCACTATGGAGAACAGTGTGGAAGTTCCTTAAAAAACTAAAAATAGAGCCACCATATGATTGAGTGATCCCACTCCTGGGCATGTATGTGGAGAAGACCATGGTTCAAAAGGATACATTCACCCCAGTGTTCACTGCAGTGCTGTTTACAACAGCCAGGATATGGAAGCAACCCAAATGTACATCACAGAGGAAAGGATAATGAAGATGTGGTACATATATATACAATGAAATATTACTTACCATTAAAAACAATGAAACATCATTTGCAACAACATGGATAGATGAAATCATACTGAGCAAAGTATGTTAGAGAAAGACACATACCATATGATAGCACTTAAATGTGAAATCTAAAGTAAATTACACAAATGAACTTATTTACAAAACAGATTCACAGACTTAGAGTATGAACTTATGGTCCCCGGGGGAGCAAATGGTGGGAAGGAATAGGAGTCTGGGGTAGACATGTACACACTTGCTATATATTTAAAATAGATAACCAGCAAGGTCCTACTGTATAGCACAAGAATTTCTGCTCAGTGTTATTAAGCTAAATGAAAAAAGAACTTGAAAAAGAGGAGATACATGTATATGTACAACTAAATTACTTTGCTATACACCTGAAAACTAACACAGTATTGTTAATAAAACATTGTTAATTGCTAATCAAATATTGTTAATCAACCTGGAGAAGGAAATGGCAACCCATTCCAGTACTCTTGAATAGAAAATCCCATGGACAGAGGCGCCTGGTAGTCCATGCGGTCGCAAAGAGTCAGATATGACTGAGCGATTTCACTTTTCTTTCCTAATCAACCATACTTGAATGTGTTAAAGAGTTGGCCAGAATTCAGTTTCCTTCTCTCACACCAACAGAACAGGAATTGCTGGAACTCTAAAGCCAACCAGACCTTGTGATTCCAATATAAAATGAGATTGGCTGCCTTGGATTTGACAGTAAAAGTCACAATAAGGAACAGACTTACCAACAAATCAGTCCTAAAGTATGCTTTGTTCTTTTCCCTGGAAAGGCCCCAATGCTCCCTGTCGGCAGTGTACAAAAACTCACAGAAGCGCTGGGCTTGCACCTCAAACCAAGGAGGTGTGTATAGAGTATGAGAGAGAAGAGACTGTGGTGAGCCCGTGGTTGGTACCTTCAGACATCCGTGCAATTCTCCACGAGAGTCACAGTTCCCTGCTACAGGTATGCATTATTCCAGGTTTCAGTTTGCCCTAGTGATTATTTGTG
Source organism: Cervus elaphus (assembly GCF_910594005.1). Lineage (NCBI taxonomy): Eukaryota > Metazoa > Chordata > Mammalia > Artiodactyla > Cervidae > Cervus > Cervus elaphus. The sequence goes on from NC_057839.1 coordinate 39,264,148, forward strand.
TTGTTAAGGGTTTTTCTCTTTGCGTATTTACTTATTTGTGTGTATGGGATGTAGACATACTTAAGGGTTGTTAGGTCAGTTTGAAGTAGTGATTCAAAGCATCTACACTTTTGGCTGAATACTCCAGCATTTGTCTTTCAGAATTTTCCTTGACTGCGTATTTTCTTTTTAATAACAAAAAAACACAACCCAAACAAAACACAACAAAAATGTAAGAACAGAATATTGTACTATAGGTGCGACAGTCCATTCTCTCTACTCTTCAGGCCTGGTACCAGCATCTCGTTGTGTCAGGTGATGTTCATTCATCCCATCGCCAGTCCAGATGTGCTGGGCAACGACAGCCCTAGTTCCCTTCGTATTTCCGTCGCTCTTTGGTGGATGAGCAGCTCTAGGGTCTTTGGAAAACTTAGCTCATGTGCCATTTATTTTTTTTCTCAGGACCACAATTTACTGTCTTTCTCAATTTGATAGGACTCTTCACCAACTGAAGAAAAGTCAGAGGCTCCTTTTGGGGTTGGTGGCATGGAGAGTTTGTCTGAGAGCACAGGCAGCATCCTCAGCAAGCTTGACTGGGATGCTGTTGAAGACATGGTGGCCGGCGTGGAGGACAAGAGCCTCTCTGTCCACTGGGCTCTGGACCTGTAAGACCTGAACGTCACTCTGCTTCCACATGAAGGCCAGCAACTCAGTGATGAAGTTTAGCAAGACTTTGTGGGTTTAAGGGAAAGAAGCACTGAAGGAAGCAATGTGAATTTACCACCTGTAAGCACCTTATTACTTGTATTAGACATTTAAGAGGCAAAATAAACATTTCTCAGTTATTTTGCCTTCAAGGGAAAAGGGTTAACTATAGTCATATGTTTTTGCATTTGACTTATTATCTTTAGGTATAATTTTTTAAATGATGAAATAAACAGTACCTTTCAAGCCAAACTTATATCATATTTGAGCTACTTTCAATAAAAATCTATCTTGCATCTTCCTTTACCTCCTGAGTTTTGAGAAACAACCTTATGTGGGTAAGTCTGATAAAAAAAAATAAATTCTTTCACTGAGGTGAAGAAGATCACTCTCTCACCTGAGACACTCTATAATGAACTCCATTTTTAAAACATATCCTAAAATTGTACAGGACTTGGCCTAGGAGTAAAAAGCAACTAACCACCTTCCACCAATTCTGAACTTCTAAATAAACCATGTTTCATGTCATCCAGATCGTCTGTCCTCTGTCCTCAGCTGAAAAAGACTTGGAGGGAGAAAAGGAGATGGATGATTTGGGTGGGGAAGAAAGAGGCTGTGACTCCTGACTCTGGAAGGCTCATGTTAACTTCGTGAAAACCGTGGGGCAGAGACCTGGGTAATTCTGGTACTGCACCCAACAATGTCATAATCTTGGAAATAATTTTTATGAGAAAAAAACTAAAAACCTTCACATATTTGTCCATTTTTAGCGCAGTATTAAAGAATATTATCTAAATAAGAATGTTAAATATTCCTCCTTTTCCAACTACATACCTGTGTGAGGCCAGACTTTTTTCATACACTTCAGCTAAAAAGACATTGCAATAGGGTCAATGCAGAAGCTGGTTTAAGAATTCAGCAGTCATCTGTTAAGCCAGAAATGAAGATATTTATAAAACTTTCAAACATTGTCATGCATCACATGTTAGCATTGAATGGGGGTCATTGTAATTTAGACATTTTTCTGTTTTCATTTCTGACATAAATATTGACAGATATACTTACATTAAAGCTCTTTGGGCTCCTCTATAATCTTGGGTATAAAGAGAAGAAGTTTAAGAACTGCTGCTTTAGAGCTAACAATGTGAACTGAGCTCACCAGACTCGCTCAGTCGTTCAGTCATGTCCGACTCTTTGTGCCCTGTGGACTGCAGCACGCCAGGCTTCCCTTTTCATCTCTCAGAGCTTGCTCAAACTCATCTTCATTGAGTTGGTGATGCAATCTCCATCTCATTCTGTCATCCCCTTCTTGTTCTGCCTTAAATCTTTCCCAGCATCAAGGTCTTTTCAGACTATATAGAGTCAATATCGACATTTCACTCACTCCTTCACAATGAACTGGTGTATACCTGCTCACGCCTGTTCTGACTTAAACATTCGGTTGGCTTTTGAGGGTATTACCTCCAGTGTTTTTTTTTTTCCAGTGTTTTTTTATTTCTTCCTTTAAATCCATATTTATGTGTAGTATTTCTCTTCTGACTGAAGCTCATTAGTGTTTCTCATTGTGAAGATCTTCTGGCAGTTCTCTCAGGTTTCACTGACTGAACTATTATCTTTCACTGTCATTTTTGAAGGGTATTTTTGCAGCAGTTATTCTAGGGCAAGGTCTTTACTTCTAAGATGGGCCTTCCTGTTGTATAAACTGGATGCCTGGAATGTTAATAGACTGTCAGAAAGATCTCCATGTTGTAGCTGAGCTGGGCCTCCAACATCCCCTAGAGACTGTTGTCTCAACCTTTTATTATAGTAACAGCTTCCTGGTAAAGCCTCTTGTACTCTTGCACAGAACTGGATATGAGCAGCTCAACTCTTGTCCAAGGACCCACAGGGAGCCCCCACACAAGGCCTTGCAGAGTCTGGTCAACGGTTACCATCCTACATTTCGACTCTGCCTCCTCAGCTTAGCAGGACCGCTGTGGTCTCCTTGGACATAACTTGTTACGCTGGAGTCGTGATAATACACTTAAAAAGCCAAGCACTGGTGAGACTTACCTTGTGAGCTTCTCTTCCCTCAGGGATCACTGTCTCTTGCTGCATGCTGTCCAGTGTCTAAAAGCAGTTGCCTCACATATTTTGTCCAATTTTATGGTTAAAGCAGCAAGGCTAGTCCTGTATCAATTACTCTGTCATAGCTAGAAGTGGACGTCTTCCCTGGTCTCGGTGAACTTTACATCCATACAGCAAACCTCAATGAGGACTGAAGGAGGGTAGAACATGTCAGCCCAGGACTGATGGTCCTGTGCAGCCTCCAGCATCCAGCTTGAATATGTTCTTGTTGTCTTCAAAAAACTGCAGTATAATTTTGTCGTGTGCCTGACACAGAGAAAACATCCTTCCAAGGAAGGGTCTAGACTGTGTACCCTCCAAACATAGGTTAAAAGAAACAGTTTCCACATCTAGATTTTAGCACTTACCATGGTTGGGGTTACCTCGGTTATCAAAAGGATTCCTAACTTCTCAAAACAATATCATTTTGCTCACATTTTTATTATAAAATGTTATATAGCATTTAATAGCATGCATCACTAAACCAAAGCCACATCTGAGTGTCCTACTCTTTATTCTGGCTGAGTTTGGAATCTATAACAAAGGAAGCTCAAACACAAGACTTCTGCCAAGAAATTATATCCACGGACCTGGGTGAATATCACTGACTTCAGCCTTACTTTCCTACTTCAGCTCCTATTGTTTCTAGCCCTAGTATATGCTCACATATTTGATGGATTCAGGAAAAGCCATTATAGCTTAAATCTTTTTTCATTTCCCAACAATTCAAGTAATTGTGTCTTGTTTAGCTATTCTATAAGAAACCAATCCTTGGATCTTACTGAAGAAATAGGAGAGACAGGAATGGTGTAGAAGTCATATTGGTAGCCCTCCAGAACTCTACTTTCCTTTAGGCATTGCTCATATCCTGACCCTTCATGTGTGTTCAGCATCTAGACTGTGACTTTGTGTCATTAGGGAGACCCCAACAGAAACTATGGCTTTCATCTTCATAAAGACTGAATCTGGGGAACATGTGAGAAGAAAAGAACCCTTGTTAGGTAAGGTTGGTGTGTAGGGAATGAATCTATATATGTGGGGCGTAGGGCCAACTTCAGTGGCGAGTTGCCTAGCTGAAGGGAAAGTTTTTATACAGGATTTTATAAAACAATGATACTAATTTGAAAAGAATTATTTAAAACTATATTCAAATCCAGGAAATATAAAAATAAGGTAATTAAAACAACTTCAGTATTAAGAACTTTAAAATGGTAAATAAAATATTTTACCATTTGATAAATTGTTTATTTCTTCTAAGACCTAAATGAAAGGATAATAAAGGAATATTAAAATGTATAAATCAATACAAGATAAGAGAATTGGACAGGAGATATTACTGGAGAAGAGAAGTCACAGGATGTCTAAGAGGGTGGAGGAAGCCATAATATAATTTGTGCAGAAAAGGGTAATGATAAACAGTGTACTTAAGACTCAGAGCTGACAAGTACAAAAAGGGAGATGCAGTGAGACAATCATGGTGTAAGTCTTATTAGAACAGTTGCAACTCCTTATTTCTCTATTCCTTGTGCATAGAGCTCCCAGCATCTATAACCCAGGCAAGAGTCCAGCTTCCCATCTGATGACCTTAGAGCAGAGAGCAGCAAATCTGGCTTGCTTTCTGTTCTTTTAAATAAAGTTTTACTGAAAGACAACCTGCCCATCCATTTATGTTATCTGTGCTGCTTTTGTACAGCAAAGGCAGTGTTGCATTGTTGCTACATAGACCATGTGACTTGCAAAGCCTAGAATACTTATTTTCTGATTCTTTCCAGAAAAAGTTTGTGAATCACTGCTGTAGACTTGAGCCCACCAGATGAAATCCACCTATACATTCAGAGCTTCAGTAAACTTTCTAGTACCCTGCTTTAAACCTGATGGGACAGTTAGGCATCACTTGACATGCAGGAAGGAACCCTCTTCATGAAAGGGACAGTCCAAATTAAATGAGCAAAATAACAAAGAGATCATGCAGGAAACAGAAGAAATGGTTTTTACCACTAATGAATTGGAAGGCTCCAACAATGACAGAGGAAGCCCTATTGTGAGAATTCCCATGAGGTTATTTCTGTTAATAAAACAGATATTTCTAATTGGTGAGTGGCAAGAGTTCAACATCAATTGATTCCTATTTAAAAAAGGAGCATACATGTATTTACCAAGTATATGTGTGGCTTCATTCCCTTTGTCCCTACTCTTGACTCTTTTTTTTTTTTTGTCCCTACTCTTGACTCTTGATGAATGGAGGGTAGTTGTTTCTTGTTCAGGCAGGAAGCTAAGTAGATTAAGTATTTGCCTTGCAGAATACTCCACCAGCAGATGGATATATGTCTAGATTTGGGGCAAATGGCAGCAAGCTTGATTGTGATTGCAGGTCCATGCTACAGTATCTCTACCCTGGCTCTACTCACAATAAAGCTGTTAATTTTATCTCCATCTGTCTGACTTCTGTTTGTAATTCTTATCAGAATTCCAAGGAGTGAGGGAATGTGATTTTTCAACCTCCTTCAATCTGAACATAGGATGCATTGGCTATGGCTTGAGCTCAGGGCACCAAATGGCAACGGAGAAGTCTACTTTTTAATCTGATAGATTGATATGAGATGTTGCATTCACAAAGTAAGAACAAGTTACTGTATGAAAGAGGTAACCAGAGAACAAGAAGAAACTCTTTGAAAGTTAAAATATAGCTGAAATTAAAAAGTTAATAGAAGAGTTAGAAGATAAAGTTGAAAAATTCTCAAATATAGCATCAAAAGACCCAAGAAAAGAGCAAAAAACGTAACTGAGGAGATGAGTCCAGGAAGAATAATATTTAACAAATTACAGAGAAAGAAACTAAAAGGAAAGAAATTATCAAAGAAAATTCTCCATAGCTAAGAACACAGATCAAAAGTCTGTAACATACCCTGAAAAATGAATTTTTAGAGATCCACTAAGAAACATCACAGTGAAATTTTACAATATGAGAGATACAGAAAATATCCTAAATTTCTAGAAAGGGAAAGCAAAGATCATATACAAAGGAACAATAAATCAGTATGGTAGCAGCCCTCTTAACAGCAACAACAGAGGCTAGATTACGGTGAAAATATTTTCAAAGGGAAAAATTTCAATTTAGAATTTTATACCCAGTTATCAACCATGAGGTGAGAATAAACATATTTTCAAACATTCAATGATTCCAAAATTTTGTTCCCAGGTGTCTGTTCTTAGGAAACTACTGCAGGATATGCTCAAGCAAACTGAACATTTTTAAGCAAAACTGAGAAAGTTCAGGTTCCAGTCACAGGTCCTGGATCCAACCAGAACAGGGGTAGGAAAAGTCTACCCCTTGGTAGAACACTTTGGCAGCAGTCCTAAAAAATCAGTCCAGATAGGTGCAAAGGTAAGAATAGCTGCAGGAAGGCATTTATGATGGATATGTGGGAGGGACAGCGGGGAGAAGACCCAAAGGAATGATCTGAAAGACCATTACAGATTTCTATTTGGAAATTATGTACGTTAAACAGAAAAGCAGCCTCACTAAAGGGACAACAAAGAAATAAAGGAAATGCATTCATAGTAAACTAAACATTAGTTCTGATTGAATAATATTTACATAGTTTTATATTATAGAAATGCTCATTAAATATAGTGATATCCATATTGGGAGGAGAGGGAATAAGCCTGAGAGCCGTCTTTATCATAAAAAGTCAATAGATCATAATATAATCAATATCTAAGGAGTAGAATGAGTTAATAAATTACAATAGTATATTCTTTAGAAATACGCAGCTATTCAGAGATCAGAGTGGTTGCCTGAATTAACAAGGGATTCTTTCTTTAAATTTAATTAGAAAAAAGCCTACTAAATAATAGAAACCTTATTATATTAAAAGACTGCCTCATTAACATTTTTATCTTGGAATTACTCTAAACTATATAAAAGGCAGGATTTTAAAGGTTCAGTGGACAGTTTTAAGCCATGCAGAGAAGCAAGACTATTCTCTCTTCTTTGGCTCCTTCTCACACTTCAGATCACGGTAATTCCTCATGGACTTCCTCTGGATGAAGCAGGTAAGTCATGTTGTCTTTTATGTGGTTCTCTACCTTCACTCACTAAATCTTACTAACTACGGAAATTCACACCTGTTCTCTCGTCATTACAATTTAAAGCACTGGCCACTATTTTAGCCAACCAAAGCTATACGATTAATTTAAAGATCCTAATCAATTCTACAAATATACTAAACCAGTTCTCTCCTTCCACTATTGGAGAAGGGAATGGCAAATCACTTCAGCATTCTTGCCTTGAGAGCCCCATGAACAGTCTGAAAAGGCAAAAGGATATGACACTGAAAGATGAACCCCTAGGTCACAAAAAAGTCGGATACGACTGAACGGCTGAACAACTTGCACTACCACCACCCCAGCTGGAGTTGTCGTCATCTTCCACAGAGCACTTTGGCTCCCCTCTTACCATTGGCAGTGCTCTTTAGAAAAGGCAAGTCTGACTTCACAAATGCTAATCCCTGTTCCACTTCCCACCTACCTTAATGGCTCCCCATTGCTCACAGGACATCCTTAACATGGCCTACCAAGGGATGATTTGTCCCATTTATTTCATCATCAGCAGCATAATTTATTTCATCAGCAGCATCATCCTACTCTCATTTTTTCTCTGTCATTCACAAGAACTGCGAAGCTTTTGAAAGCAATATGCTCTTTTCTTCAGGCCCTTTGCATATGCTATGTAATAAATGTGGGATTCTTCTTGCATCCCCTTCATCTTTTTTTTTTTTTCTTTCCTCAGACTTTAGAGTTCAACCATCATGTCCCTTAGAAATGAACTGCTGGAAACAAAAAAAATGTCCCTTTTAGCAATGGTTCAACCAACATTATTTGGTATCTGTAATGCCAATTGCATACTAGGCTTTATCTAAGGATTAGTTTCACTTGGAGAAGGCAGACTTTCTGGTCTCCCCTAGCCCTCCAGATTATTTCAGTGCCACATACTCTCATAGTTTCTGTTATTTTCCTCTTAAGCACTCATTTCAACTGCAATTTAATGACTGTACAATTGTGTGGTTTGCGGTTCATTTCTTATTTCTCCCACTAGAACACAAGCTTGTTGCCAATGGGTCCAGTACAGTTCATTGCTCACAGTACGGCACTCAGCAAATACTTGTCGAATGACTGAATTAGCAAAAACTAATGAACCAGTGTCAAAACCAAGTTTTCTCTGAGACAAACAGTATGACAGGAAAGAAGGAGTGAGAATCCAGTGTTTTAAGATCAGGAAAGGAGTGTAGAATGTAGCCTGTGATTCCTGCATCTCTCCAATACCCAGCTGCCCCTCATCACTTAACTCATTCATTCCTACATTCACACTCTGTACCTGCTTTCCAGAGCTACTCTATATCCTCTCTTTGACTTCAGCACTTTCACTCTGCCACTCTCATTTTACTTGCTCCTCCACTTCATGGAGACCTCTGAACTTTGATCCATTTTCTCTCAACCTAGCTCTTTGACTATACCTCCAACAAACTCACACTCCTGGCTCACTGATTAATCACTTCCACTGTACAGCTGAGCTCTGCTGGAGAAAAATAATGCAGTCTGGCATATTCACAATCCTCCATGTGGTAGCCAGTGAGTGATCTTCCTGAACTACCACCCTGAGGATATTTATTCTAAGTTCTTCCAAACTCTTTTTTTTTTTCATTTATTTTTATTAGTTGGAGGCTAATTACCTTACAGTATTGTAGTGGTTTTTGCCATACACTGACATGAGTCAGCCATGGATTTACATGTGTTCCCCATCCTGAACCCCCCTCCCACCCCCCTCCCCATGAGAACAGCATCAAAACATGTATATTATCAAGTGTGAAACAGATCGCCAGTCCAGGTTTGATGCATGAGACAAGTGCTCGGGGCTGGTGCACTGGGATGACCCTTCCAAACTCTTAAACTGCTGCTCTTCCCGATTCTCATTTGTTTTTCAACTCAACCACAATCTGGCTTTGCTCTCATCCTCTCTGAAACAACTCTCCCTAAAGCTTTCTATTTACATCCTGAAGGGTGGGATCAAGCATTTTTCTGTTTTACTGTGGCATTTCAAGTGCTGCTCTCCACCTTCCTGAAACTCTCTTAATCCTCTAGTTCTGGATTGTTTCCAGACTCCTCTGATCAATTCTATCTCCATTTCAACTGCAATTTTTGTTGTTGTTGTTGCATCTTATATGTTGGTAGTCTCTAAGGTTCTTTGACTGTGCACTGCTTACTGTAACTAATGTGGCTGATGAGTGCCAAATGTAGCCCCTGCCCAAACTTTCCCCTGAAAGTGTCCTGCTTATGTATGTTCCCACCTTCTGGACATCACCTGAACATCTGATAGGCACTCACTTACAACATATTTAAAATCAACCTAGTCATCTAAAGTACAGAACCTGATAGCTATTCCAGATGGCTGTCTTTACCTCATCAGTCAACTGTTGAGTTTTGCTGTTTTTGTTCCTGAATACATCTGCGTTCTCCAGTCTTCTTTATACCATCATTGTCCTAGCTCAGGCTCTCACCATCACTGAGAGGATATTGCAGGCATGTCCTCTTCTTGACACCCTCAAATCTATCCTCTAGTAGCAGCCAGAATGAGCTTTTAATAGTCCTTAGCTTGAGGTCCTTCCACTGCCTACACATTTAAATTCTCAAAATTGTATACTTATCTCTATTTCTATAACTTCATCTTTTGATATTTTACTATCAACACCCTGTGATACTCACACTTCAGGTTCCCACATAACCTAGCTAAGTGATTTTATTTACGAAACTTCAAACACACATGGCTTCAGACTATGTTTTCTGACTTCTCACCAATCCAAGTTTTAGTCTTCTGCATCATGCCAGGTAATGTAAAAAATAATTAAAAACAGAACACATAAAATATTACAACTTACTATATCCATTTATCTAGCAGGATGGTAGGCATCTCAAAAGTTATTAGTCATCAAGAAGCCTACATTTAGATCTTACTGGGTGACAGAAGAATGACATTACAGATGAAATCTTTCTCATTATCTGATCTAGGAAATAAGGGCCCCAAGTGTTGCTCACGATTGGCTCTAAGTAGGTATGTAGCTTATAGATATCACATCACCTCTTTGAGTTTCAATTTCACCTTCTTAAAAAGAAGAATTTGAAATAGAAAGATCTTCAAATTTATAATCTGTGGATTTTCAAGTCAGGGCATTTGTACATAGACCTAGGTGGGATGACCATGAATTCTTAGAAATTGCATGCACAAATTCGGATATTAATTTGTTCAGTTTTCTAAGGAGAGTTCATGGTTTTCATCATGTTCTTCTCAAAGAAGTTTATGAATTACAAAGTGGTTAAGAACATTTAAAGGATTCTCAGATCCTTCATATTGTATAACTATATATTTTTAAAACTATGAAATGTGCAGATTCACTGTTCATTTTAGCTTTTATGGCAAATGGAGACTGTAATTAGTTTTCTTTTTCTTTGTTCCACAATCTAAATCTAATTAGGAGAAGCCTAAATTATAATTCTAGGTGAGTTATGATCAAGCAAAACTTACACTGACACATATTAGTAGAAAAAGGCTAATGTCAGATATGAAGACCTTAGAACTATTTGACAAATTAACACAAAAATAACTTTTCATTTCTAAGATTCTGTATAACTGAGATTAAACAATGACTGAAAAAAGTCACAAATACAAACAGAGACAAAATTCCATTCAGGAAAAACTGTAATGTCTTTCAATTATATAGGAAAAATATACTTTTTATTCTTTTACACAAAACAAACAAACAATGGTGTGGTCACTCACCTAGAGCCAGACATCCTGGAGTGTGAAGTCAAGTGGGCCTTAGGAAGCATTACTACAAACAAAGCTAGTGGAGGTGATAGAATTCCAGCTGAGCTATTTCAAATCCTAAAAGATGATACTGTTAAAAGTGCTCAGTGTATCAGCAAATTTGGAAAACTCAGCAGTGACCACAGGACTGAAGGTCAGTTTTCATTCCAATCCCAAAGAAAGGCGATGCCAAAGAATGTTCAAACTACTACACAATTGTACTCATTTCACAGCTAGCATGGTAAGGCTCAAAATCCTTCAAGCGAGGCTTCAACAGAACGTGAACTGAGAATTTCCAGATGTTTAGGGTACATTTAGAAAAGGCAGAGGAACCAGAGATCAAATTGTCAACATCCACTGGATCATAGAAAAACGGAATTCCAGAAGAACATCTACTTCTGCTTCATTGACTATGCTAAAGCCTTTAACTGGTGACCAAAATAAACTGTGGAAAATTCTTCAAGAGCTGGGAATACCAGACCGCCTTACCTGCCTGTTAAGAAACGTATGCAGGTCAAGAAGCAACAGTTAGAACCGGACATGAGCAGACTGGTTCCAAGTTGGGAAAGGAGTATGTCAAGGCTGTATATTGTCACCCTGCTTATTTAACTTACATGCAGAGTACATCATGCAAGATGCCGGGTTGGATCAATCACAAGCTGGAGTCACGATTGCTGGGAGAAATATAAATAACCTCAGATATGTAGATAGCATCATCCTAACAGCAAAAAAGAAAAAGGAACTAAAAGAGCCTCTTGACAAAGGTGAAAGAGGAGTGAAAAGGCTGGCTTAGAACTCAACATTCAAAAAACAAGGATCATGACATCCAGTCCCATCACTTCATGGCAAACAGATGCAGAAAAAACAGAAACAGTGACAGACTATTTTCTTGGGCTCCAAAATCACTGAGGAGTGACTGCAGCCACAAAATTAAAACACTTGACTCCAATATTCTGGCCTAGAGAATTCCATGGTCTGTATAGTCCATGGGGGTCACAAAGAGTCGGACACAACTGAGCGACTTTCACACTTCATTGCTCCTTGGAAGAAAAGCTACAACAAACCTAGACAGCAAATTAAAAAGCCGAGACATCATTCTGTGGACAAATGTCCATCTAGTCAAAGCTATGGTTTTTGCAGTGGTCATGTACAGATGTGCAAGTTGGACCACAAAGATGGGTGAGTGCTGAAGAATTGATGCTTTCAAACTGTGGTGCTGGAGAAGACTCTTTGAGAGTCCCTTGGACAGCAGGGAGATAAAGCCAGTCAATCCTAAAGGAAATCAACCCTGAATATTCATTTGAAGGACTGATGCTGAAGCTCCAATACTTTGGTCACCTGATGCAAAGAACTAACTCATTGGAAAAGACCTGGGAAAGACTGGAGGCAGGAGAAGGGGGTGACAGAGGACGAGATGGTTGAATGGCATCATCGACTCGATGGACATGGGTTTGAGCAAATTCTGGGAGATGGTGAAGGACAGGGAAGCCTAGCGTGCTGCAGTCCATGGGGTTGCACAGTCGAACTGAGCGATTGAACCACAATAACATAGCCTGTGAATCCATTTATTTCAAGCAATAATTAGTACAAAGTTTCTGACTAACAGAGGAGCTGTAATCCCAGAGTATCCTCTGTTATCTATTTAAGCTTGTTTCCTTCCTTCAGGTCTTCATCTCCAACTGCCTGCTTGGCATTTGCTAACTAAAATGCAAAGGATGTTTATCACCGCCTTTCTGAAAACTAGACCTATCTCCTTGTTCATTATCTCTGTGATGGGACCTCTGTTCTAGTTATGCAGGCGCAAGTTTGAATGAGAGACAATGCCTCTCAAGCCTACAATAAATTCAGGTAAGCAAAAGGATTAAAAAGCAGAAAATAACTGTTATTTAGAATTAACTATTATCTTAAGTATCCAAGGACAAGTAAGTTTCATCATAAAAAATTTGCAGAGTAAAAGATAGATGAAGAAACATTAAGACAAAAAAATATTTTGAGAAAACTGAAAAGTTACCGGATATTTGAGGTCAAAAGTTATTTAGTATTTAAAGATATCTTTACAGGTGAAGTAACATGATGCCTGGGATTTACTTCAGAAAAGTGAGGGAGAGGAGTATACAGGTATAGGTCAAACAAGCTTGATCAGAAATTCAGAACTGACTGACACTGAGTGATAAGTGCATGATGGTTCTATAACAAAAATTAAAAGTTTTTAAAAATTATGATAAAATTGTGTGCATATGGCATCACTCTGAGCAATGGAACCATACACAGCTGGTCTTAAGAAGGAAGAGTGGTGGTTTTTGCTTGGCTGTAATGCAAAACATGAGGCTTTTATGACCACTTGGTCAACAAACTATACAAACTGGAATTTGGGCAGTGACCTATCATACCAAATTTATACTCAAATGGGACCAACAGGACAGTGCCATTAAAAAAAAAAATTCACATCATTTGTATAATTAATACCTATGATGAAAAATTATGTAAGTTTTAGTTTTAGAATGAGCAAGGCAAACTTAGTGAAAGGTTCAAAAAAGTAGAACTTTTATAGAGCAAAACTTATCAAATGTTCCAAATTATTTTAAATGGGTAATCTGATGCATCTTATATTTGCACAAGTCATCTTATTCTGATTGATATCAATAGTTCTGAAGATGCAGACCACCTAGACATTAAGATAGTGACGAAGACAAGTACTTTATGTAACTAAACATGGTGTATGGGGAGGGAGAACCATATACTTTCTTGGATAAGTTCACTTTCTAAATGAACACAGGATAAATTTGCTTCCTGGTCATGAAATCAACATTGGACAAAAAAGCTTGACTTACCTGTCTTCATGAAATGGACTCTACAGTTGTTAAAAACTGCTGTGTGCTTCAGTTACCTGCTAACAATTCAAATACTCGACATATTAACTGAGTAAGCTATATACTACTTTCCCCTAAGAGTTCAGAATTTCTTCTACTAGAGATTACTAAATTCTGTTTACTGTATCTGTACTTCCGTATGAATTTGTTTTTTAAATACCCATTCTTTATCAGAATATTACTAGATAATTTAAGTAAGAAAAGACTAAGTTTCATATTAATGTAAAAAGTGAAGGTTTGATAAGTTGACACATCTTCGGCATTGGCAGGCAGATTCTTTACCACTGAGTCACCTGGGAAGCCCCAAGTTACATCAACCTTTGCTTTAATTAATAGCTCAAATACTGAAGCTTAGAATATATGGAAAACTCCTAAACACAGCAATTCATCTATGACCAACTGAGGTTAACTGGGGTAAATAGGATCCCTAAGTATATGTGTACTCCAAGCATCCTTTAAGAACTGGTTCACTTTCAAAAAGGATCATCTTTAATGCTGATGAGCAATCAGCGTAGAGTAGTGAGATGCAATTACTCCAATGCTAAATTTAAATGCCTATTAAACACTTAAAAGCAGATTACTGAATCCTGTTGTGCCTCAGTTTTTCTTATCTATAAAATGGGGATAACACGTTTAACTCCCAGAGTGTTGAAAGAAATTAAAAGACAGCATGCATCATTAAACATCAGCATTCAAAACTGGCTTTTTAAATTCACAGCTCTAGTCTTAGAAATCTAGAGGTTGGACTTTATATTCTATCAATTTTTCGTAACTGGTATTTTACTCTTATTGATGTATCATTATTGTTTTCAAAAGTCACCTTAATCTTTTGCTGATAAAACTCCAAAGTGGGGGGGAACCCAATCTAGTTTTGTCCCACATAGTTCACAGTAAAAAGGAAGAGGAAACATGCAATTAAGTGGAAGAAAAAGAAGAATGAGAAAACATTTCCTTCAAAAAAATGTTCTGAAATAATTCCACATAGGAAATAGATCCTGTAAAGTTATTTTCATAGTGGTTTAATAGGAGTTCACAAAAAGGTATTTTATGGCAATGTCACTCTTCCTCACAAATTGAGTATCTTCATTTATTGGCCAATTTCATAAAACTTAACATTCTAGAGGTCAGTTTTAAAAAGCTGACTTAAAAAATAGTACATATTTTAAAAAGATTTAAATCTGAAACAGACCTCATCCTCTGTAAATTTTAGGCATTACTATTTCTGAGCATCAACTATGCAAATCAACTAATTAAATACCCACCTCCCCATCTGTAATAACAAACAAATAAATGACAACTGCTCCCCAAAGATGTATAAAACATTTAGAATAGAAAACGAATAAACATCTCAACTAGTAAAATTACTCCTTTTTCAGCATTAAAAAATAACTCGTGAAAAATGTAATGTTATTATGAAGTGTCATAGTCATCTCAATTCTATTTTGAAAATAACACATGGCATAATTTTAACTAAGAGAAATGCTAGTTTCCCAAAATAGCATGATTGTTACCTTTCCCCAAAACTGTAACTTTCCCACCCACCCCCAGGTTTAAAAAATAAATATTACCATCATGACATCACTAGAAAGAAATTGAAGCATACAAGCAACAAACTATAGTTTCTTTTTATATCAAAATGTACTCTTGAAAATGTGTTTGGCACAGTGCTAAATCATATATAGTTAATACTAAATATTGCAGGATACAATAAAACCCTGGAGTTAATTGTTTACACCCTCTTATGGGAATGAAAATAATAGATACCAATTATTCAGAAGTCAGCCTATACAAACTGTATAAACAATATTTTATGTTTTGTCTTGAAAACCAGTGATATAATAAATTTTACATAAAAGACTGCAAAATAATATAAATGGATTTAAACAGATCTTTACAATAAGAAATTCAAATGGAAACAGACAAGTAACAAAGAGAAGTAAAAAAATTTATTGCAGTATTCGCTCCACCAGGTAGTCTGGGGATCCCTTTTCTTGTATTGTTTTCAGGGTGACCTAATACATCAAAATCTACATTTACAAAAACTCCTTCTGCAGATAGGTCATAGATACTGCATGCTTTTTTTTTTTTTTCCCCCAACAGAATAAATTATATATCCAGGAGATTCTGCCATTTTACAGCCTGGAAAAAACAATGCTTCCCTGGAAACTGGGCTAAGCTAAAGAAAGCCATCCGCTGCTAGGTTAAACTCCAAGAACACTTTATTAAGAACATTAACAGACTAATTTCCAACATTCACTTGTTTATTTTTAAACAGAAAGTTTTTTTTTCCAAGATATAAACAATTTTTGTTAAACTATAATACAGTGGGAGTAAAAATGAACTGAGAATCTGTTTCTGCTGCACAACAGCGAAGGGAGCTCCCACAAAAATGTTTGCCCAACATTTCCTTCTTTTGTTCCTGCATCCCAGGTTCCATTCTTACTCTTCATAAAACTGATTTTTTTTTTTTTTTTTTTTTTGCCAGAATGTTGATATTCAAGTTTTTCTGCCTTTAAAAAAAACTCCTGTAAATTTGGCTGCATGTACAAATTCATTAGCTGGAAGTCCCATCCTTGGCGGCATACAGGGATCGTAAAGTCTGAACAACTTTATTAGTCAGCTTATTAGCACTCGTTAGAGCAATTTTTTTGTAAATAATGTCTGACTCTTTAATAGTGTCTACCCAAGGCACCAGTTTGCGGCCATCACGGCGCTTAGCCTCAGTCCAGGAGCCACTGTAGGAGCCTGCCATCCACTGAACACTGAAGCCATTGCTGGTTTTCTGTACTACTCTTGCAATTTGTGGTCGATCTTTGTACTTTGGACAGCAAATAGCGATGACATCCATGACGTCAACACTTTCATTCATCTGTGCTGCCAACTCCGTAGAGTCTGAATTTCGTTTTGACCTTCTCAATGACTAAAACATTGGGAGGGGGGAAAAAAGACCAAGTGTTACACAAAATAATTTTAGTGAAATTATTGTTTTTATTGCTTTTAATCCCTTGACGCCGGGAGTTGGGATTTCCCAGCACACTTCCATTGCCGGCAATGAGACGCACCGTGACCGCCAGCGCCAAGGGGTTAACATATATTTGTAAAACCATGTATCTCTTAATTTGTACCCGTGTCTTTACTCTTATTGATATATAAAATTATATATACATATGAACCATAAAGCTACATAAAATTTAGCAACAATAAAAAAGGATAACACACATTAATACAATCCAAAGAAAAATTAATAACCCTTTATGCTGGATAAATCTCATTTCTGTTTTTTCTTTTTTATTGTCTTTTATGTTAAACTTTCTACAAAAAGATGTATAAATGGATAAGTAGAGAATTTCTATCTACAAAATGTTTTCTCTCATAAGTATTACATTACTTGGTGTACATTGAATAGACTGACATATATAAGCACATAAAAATCATTTTACGTAATACGCTGCGAAATACGTTGACTCCTCCTCCGCCTCACCCCTGAAGTGCCTCCTCCTCTATCCTCCCCATCACTTTCATCATCTTCTGTCTCTGCTGCTGCATTATTTTTAGGGCTGCCTCCTCCAAGCAGCGAGGTAATTGCTTTGTTCCGAGCATTTGTGCTGGCGGACACCTCCCCTTCTTCCTCCTCTTCATCAGGGTCCAGATGTTCCATGAGAAGTTTGAACTACAAAAATTAGATATTAACTTAGAATTTGAGGTAAACATTTCAAACAAGTCTGTCAAATTTCTAAATATTTTCCATGGCAGTGGTTTGATATTGGTGAAAGAGACTTTAGCTACTGCCCAACTTGAGTGCTGGAAAACGTTTTTTGTAAAGAGCCAGATTGGAAGTATTTTTGGCTCTGCAGGCTAAAATATAATACAGAAACAAATGCACATAGCTGTTTCAATAAAACTTTATTTTACACCAACAGGCAGTCGACCAGATTTCGCCTATAAGCAAGATGTCCCTGACCCTGATCCAAATTATCAAGCAGCCAGTCGATTACTAATTACTGACAGACATTTAAACATTTTCTGCTCCGTCTGCTCTCCACCAAGAGGATATAAGAATAAATGAAAGATGTCAAACAATTTAAAAGAACTAAAATAAATGCTAAATTTAAAGTATAAAGTTTGCAGTCTATGAATAATATGAAAACCATTGTGTAGCTTACATTCTTAGTCAAGAAAATCATGATTAGTTATATTCGACTACCAGCTTTAAGTAGATTAAATTTAAAGACTTTATTTTTACTTTTTAGGACAATCTTGGAAAACATTTTTTTAAACATTAAAAAATTTTATTGTGGTAAAATTATATAACAGAAAATTTACCACTTTAAAGTGCTTAATTCATTGACATGAAGTATATTCATAATGTTGCACAACCATCACTACCATTATTTCTAAAACTTTTACATCATTCCCAAAAGAAACTCAATCTGTACCCATTTAATACTCCCCATTCCTCCCTTCCCACTGACCCTGGTAAACTTCAGTTCTATTTTCTGTCTCTCTGAATCTGCCCCCTTATTTTTTTTCCCCAGCTGCGCCACATGGCTTTCAGGATCTAAGTTCCCTGACCAGGGATTGAACCCTGAGCCCTCAGGAGTGAAGGTGTGGAGTCCTAACCACTGGACCACCAGAGAATTCCCTGTATTTGCCTATTCTTAAAGACATTTTAAAAGCATAATTAATACACTCACATACACACTTGTTAAATGGGTATATACATACATATATACACATATGTGTGTGTGTATATATACTTGTACTTCTTCTGTAAGAAAACATGAAAAAGTTATGATATTGGTTGCCAGACGGAAGAGGAACAGAAATGGCTAAAGAGGGTAGCCCTCTCAAAAGTACTTACATTCAAAAAAGTCATTATCAAAATGAAGTATATTTTGGTTTTACTACTCACATCTAGGTACTGTTTTACTATACTCCTCTTCACATCTTCAGTGATTTTGGAATTAGCCATATCACTCCGCAGGAAGTCCAGTGTTTGTTTGGGATGAAAATGAACTCCTGTTTTCCGGTTTATCGCTTTATCATACACTTTTGCAGATTCAGATGGAGAATATTTCTGAATTTTACTGTTTTAGGAAAATAAAACCATTAATGTAAAAATTTTTTCCAGACATTTACATTTAAATGGATTCTAGTTAAGTTTTATTTACTTACAACTAAACTCTGTCATACAGAGTTCAACCAGTAAAACTGTATACAAAATAAATATAATTTTAAAAAGGGAAGTAAAGACACAAAATCAAAGATTAAAGAGTAATATTCTCTTGTTTTCCTCAGTTGTTTGCCTCAAGATTCTCTTGAATCAAGGCATCATTTAAATGAAAGTAGTTTCTCATGTCTATTTTTTAGTACCATGATTGTGACTGTAGGACAGTTTTAATATAATTACTCAGTACTACCTAACTGGTTTACCTTCTTCTAAGATTTTTCATTCTCAACACGGCCAGAATGACTGTCTACAAACCTGCTTCATATTATTAACAACTCTATTTCAAAATCTTTCCATCTCCTTAGCACTGCCCCAAGACTTTACAAGGTTTTAAATTATTTTGAATTACAGGAATACCTTGGAGACATTACAGGTGTGGCTCCAGACCACTGCAATAAAGCAATTATTGCAATAAAGTGAACCACATCAATGTTTTGTTTCCCAATGAATATAAAGGTTACATTTATACCATATTATAGTCTATTTAAAGTGTGCACCAGCATTATGTTGAAAAACGTACATATCTTAATTAAAAAATACTTTATTGCTAAATAGTATCATGAGTCTTCAGTGAATTGTAATCTTTTGGCAATTGTAGCATCAAATATGACTGATCAAAGACCACCATAAAAATAATAATGAAAAATCACAAACCTTCAATTTGTATAAAATGCAGTATCTGTGAAGTACAATATAACACAGTATGTCCAACAGTTGCCAACATTTAACATCAGGGTATTTCTCATTAAAATCTGGATTTTCTAGCTTCCCTTGAAAAAATGGAAGCTCTGGCCACACTGTTCCCACTTTCTCCCATGGCAACAAGTTGATGAATATCTGAATCCCAAACATGTTTTTTTCATTTTGTCAATGACCTACCCAGATCCACTTTATCCATTTCATTATCTGTCCCTATGAACATTTAAAGTTTCAATGAATGTGAAAAATATCCAAAATTCCATGGGTATAGGCAGTGTAGTGACTGATGATGAGTAAAATTATAGCACATTCAAACTTATTAGTACTTTTCTATCTCTTACCTTGATAGTGTACAATAAAGACTACTGGATCCTGTTAGAACTTAGCCTAGCTGGTCTGCATCTATTTATTCTTCACTCATAGCTCTTTAAAAATTTGAATTTTCCATCTTTTTTAATATTTACTTTTATGGATTTCATTTATTTTGCTGTTCTGGGTCTTAGTTGTGCATGTGGGATCTAGTTCCCTGACAAAGGATCAAACCCAGGCCCCCTGCATTGGGAGTGCAGAGTCTTAGCCAGTGGACCACCAGGGAAGTCTCTGCCATCTATTTTTAAGGTTAGCCTAATTCTCTAATATCTTTTCAGGGGAGCCAACATAATAAGTCTTTTAATTTATGATGCATTATCTCCAATTAGAAGAAAATAGCTTTCCACTCTTTAATAACAGAATGTACAAATTATGGTATATTATACAACAAAAACACTATATAGCAGTTAAAAGGAACAAACTCCTTTTTATAAAAAAGGAGCATTTTTAATATTCAGCATGCAACCAAAACTGGGTTTCCTATTTCTTATTATTTGAAGACAGCAAGTTTTTCTTTCACCACTTACCTATCAGAAAATCCACAGAGATTCTTCAAATGTTGTTTTAACATCAGAAGCAATAAAATACCCTGGGAGACATTTGCAAACTCAATTAAAGGGGCTGAATTTTCTGGCAAACATTTCATCACCGAATTTATATCATCTTCTGAATCCGAATCTGAATCCGAATCGACACGTTTCCGTGACTTTCGAGGCCTAGAGACTTCTTCTTCACTCTCACTTGACTCATTTTCCTTGCCAGGAGATGATTTTCTCTCTTTCCTTTTGTCTTTTACCATAGACTGAAAAAAAGAGGAAATTATTATGTCTGAAAAATATAAAATGAAAATACCACTAACAACTATACATATGCTCCCTTCAACAGCTTCAAAAGTATCCACAATTTAGTGTTTCATATATCAGAACTCTCTGACTTTCTGTAAACAACTGGGGATGTAACCCTTAGGGAGAAAATAATGTTCCAACACTAAATAAAATCCACTCCTCCAACTACTGTGCCACCCTCCCTAAACCCTCCTGGAATATCATTCCAAGGAAAAGAATTTTCTTATATGATAGCAATGAAAGATAAATTATAGAAGTAACAATTTGGTATATAGGTAAGCCATTAGAGGAAAAGTAATCATAATTTAACTGAGGAAAATATAATAGGTCTTTAATCCCCCCCCACCTTTTAAACTTTCCCATTTAAGAACTTTTCAGCAAGATAACATGCAGTTTTTCTTAAAAAATTAAATTGTTTCTTTGTACTTTATGAAACTGTTAGCTTTTAAAAAGAAACAAAGCCAACTGGTTTCCAGAGGTGGAAAAGATCACATTACAAAGCAATATTCAAAATATAACTTAAGAAATAAAGCAGGAGAAACATGTACAAGTATATTTACAACAGTTAGTGAAGTAAAATAAGATAACATGATGGATCAAGTTCCTGGGAAATTATTAACCTCTTAAACTTCAAAGTGCATATTAAACACCTAGGCATTTTATTAACAAAGAAAACATTGTGTCAGCAGGTCTGGGTGGGGCCTAAGGTTCTACAGGTCTAACAAGCTCTCAGGTGAGGCTGGTGCTACTGGTTCTGGTCTGCACTTCAAGTAGCAAGGGTTCAGATACTTCTGTAATTCTAACTCTTAGGTATTAAAATAATCTCCCTGATTTATGAGTTTGACCAGGCTGAGTTTTGGGCACAACAAAACTGTAAAATGAGAATATTTACTTGTATCATCAGGTACATGAAAATATTCCAACTAATTTACAAAGAATGTAAATTACTGAGTGCACCTACTGTATTCCCAGGGCTACACCAGGTGCTTTTACAATTAAACCAACTATATTTTCTTCTTAAAAACCATGAAAGAAAAGATACAATGTTCACAACAAAAAACTTAGTAAAGATTTTGGGCATACAATATACCAACGTCATTATGATTCTGGTGTTCAGGGATAAGGAAATCAATAGCATAAATTTTCTGTGTTCCTTGTAGGTAAGCTATTTATATTCATACCTGTATCTCTTCAAGTGTACTACTGTTATCTATAGTATTTTCAGATTTATAAAAGAGCAAGGTGTTTTAAAATGGGGTTTAAATGGACACTAAGCATTTAAGGTCAGTGCTTAAAGTGGGAGAGATAAAGACATGGGATGACTTATCAACAGAACAATCCATGTATGCAAGCATGCATGCATGTGTGTGTGTGTGTGTGTGTGTGTGTGTGTGCGTGCGTGCACATGTGCACATGCACGTAAGTATATGCATGTATAAATTCTACCTAAATGATCTGGAATGAAATGGTTTTAAGAACTTTCTTAATGGAAATGAAATGGCAACTCATTTCCTCTCTCCAACTCAAGCACAATTTAGTTTATTTATTTATAAAATATTTATGTTTATTTATAAAATATTTATAAAAACTATTTAGTTTATTTACAAAGATTTTATATACCTGTGAAAACAATAAAAAGAACAATGAGAAACAAAACAGTGAAAAGAGCGTGCCTGCATTGAAAAATGCATTAAGAATAGCAATGTGTGTAACTTACCTCCTTGAATGACTGCAGTAGGTTACTACCAGAAACAGAGAGTGTAATGTCTATATGATGCATTATAAACAGCGGCTCTTCCTGTGTCTGGTATGGAAAACAGGCTAGATTGTCTGCTATATACAAGAGCATATTCACTTCTGTTTTCTGTACATTAAAAAAAAAATAGTACATGTTTAGTAGATAATCCAGAAATCCATCATAAAAACCTTTTTAGAAAAAATGTTACAGGGTACTTTCACCTCAGTTAATGTTTCAGAAAGGAAGGGACAGGGAGAGAAAGAAGGAAGAAGAAGGAGGAAGCAGAAAAGAAATGGATTTTTTTTTTTTTTTAAGAAACGGATTTTACAGAATAATCTTAAATCCATTTTAAGAGATTTCCTAATGACTTAAACCATGGTACCTTAAAAAGGGAAGAGGTGAATGTTTTTTCAGTGCACCCAAGTGGAAGCCCCAAAGTTTTCTTATAGAGTATATAGAGTCTTTATGATAAATCCATACCACATCAGAAAGTACACATATGAATTCATGATTATTTATCATTGTGCCTCTAAAAGTTTAACCCATATGGACAGATCAGTCACACACAGTTATTCTGTCTTCAAAAGTAAGAGGTAATAATCATAGTTCTAACATGTGGGTTAAAAAAAATCCAAGTTCATGTACTCTTAAAACAATTGTCAGTTTCCTGTGTGTGTATAATTTAAAATATTAGAGTCAATCTGCCAAAGATTCATACCATAAAAACTCTGACATTGGTAAATTATGGTTACTAATAGTTGTTTGCTTTTAAAAGAAGTAACAGAGACTTTTTTTCAGAACTTCATGATCATACAGAATATAAACAGAAAGACATGTTAATATTTAAATTCCTTTAAAAATATTTATAGCTTTTTAAAAAAAAAAAAGAAAAGAAAAAACAGACAATTAAAAACACTACTTCCTGGTATTTCCCAGGGTGTTTCGTGGTTAAGACACCATGCTTCCACTGTAAGGGGCAGGGGTTTAATCCCTGTTTGGGGAACTAAGATTCCGCATTGCCTGAAGCATGGCCAAATGCTTCCCTAAAATCCCCCCACAAACACACCTTCCTACCATCTCCCTTATCCTGCTGCCCAAACAACATAAAATGCGTATCAGTGGTAGCAAACAACAAAAATCCCAAAGGACAGATGGAATGAACTTGCTATTAGTATTCATGAAACTCCCACTCTATTTTTTATTTTTAAATATGTATAAATATCTACATGTTAAAGTTGGGAAAATACAGACAACCACCCTCACCTCCTTGAAACCTTTTTCCTTAGTTTTCTCTTCCTAGATCTTTGACTATTCCTCTCCTATTTCTTTCTCAAACCAACTCCTTTTCAAACTGCTTTTAGCAACATTCTACTTTTTGTGTGCTTAGGAGTCCTGAGAGTCCCTCAGACTGCAAGGAGATCAAACCAGTCGATCTTAAGGGAAATCATCCCTAAATATTCATTGGGAAGACTGATGCTAAAGCTTAAATCTCAGGATTTTGGTCATCTGATGCGAACAGCTGACTCATTGGAAAAGTCCCTGATGCTGGGAAAGATTGAGGGCAGAAGAAGAGGGCATCAAAGGATGAGATGGCTGCATGGCATCACCGATGCAATGGACATGGACTTGGGCAAACTTCGGGAGATGGTGAGGGACAGAGAGGCCTGGCATCTGCAGTCCATGGGGCTGCAAAGAGATGGATACGACTAGGGTACTGAACAACAGGACAAAAATATTCCAGTTACCCTTTGACTATTCTCACAATGTCTCATGTAATTTATTCCTTCCTCAGTGTTTCTTCTTTCCTTCCATCCATTCTTTTTCTTCCAACTCTCATCATAACAACGTTATTACCTTCAGTGTGAACACAATGCTAAAAAATTTGTGTTCCTAAAATGTTTGTTGTCACATGTCCTCATCACTGTATTTAACAACTTTCAATAGTTTTACAGTATCTTTAAGATCCTCCATAAACCATGCCTCACTATGACCTTGCTGGTCTAATTAAATAATGAATTTCTTCATTATTTCCCACCCATTCTTATCTTTGTACCTTTATTTATGTTTTTACACCTGCTCTGCCTTAAACAGTAGATCCATCTTATCCCCCTATGTCTTTAGTAATTTGTTCCTCCTCTGACATCTTCTGTTGGAGGGAGTCAGAAGAAAGCACTATATTATGAAACCTAAATATCCAATTTAGCATGTCACATGCTGGGTGACAGAGCATCCAGCTAATGACATACAGCAAGCAATGAAATCATGTAGGAATGAAGCGCAGGAAGAAGAGAGAGCCTAGGGCAATACAGATACAAACCATTTGGGACTCAGACTATACTTAGACTCAGACTAATCTTAACCGCTATCTTACAGGAGGTAAGATCCAATGATGACAAGAGCATCTTATCATATCGTTATGTACTCCTATCTAAACCTCTTACACACAGTGAAAACTTAATATTGATGACAGCCCTGATGATGATTAAATTATATTCCAAGTGTTTCTAAAATACAAGTTTATTATATTTATTTGTTAGATAATCAAAAATTTCATGTACTATTTAAAAAGAAAAGGTCTAGTAAGAGGCATCTGCATTCTGGTAATTTTTAGGGCTTCTCTGGTAGCTCAGATGGTAAAGGAATTGCCTGCAGTGTAGGAGACTAGGGTTTGATCCCTGGGTAGGGAAGATCCCCTGGAGAAGGCAATGGCAACCCACTCCAGTATTCTTGCCTGGAGAATTCCATGGACAGAGAAGCCTGGTGGGCTACAGTCTATGGGGTTGCAAGGAGTCAGACACGACTGAGTGACTAACACACACAATTGTAATTTTACTTCATTGAAAAAATCTGGTATCAGAACAACAAAAAAGAGTCAAGTCGTCAAGTGATTAAAATATGAAAAAAAAAAATTTGTCTTTTTAAAGCTTCACACAAGAACTGGTAAGTTCTATGTGGAAAGATACACATCTTCATCTTCTAGCACAATGGCTACCATAAAGCGTATGCTGAATACCGTTGTAAAATGATTGAAAACATTCAGAGATAAGATTAAAGAATGGGATGTTTTATTTTCTGGCTTATAGTCCTGGCCAATGCAACTTGTGCAATAGCTCCTAAAGGGTCAAAACTGTAATTACACAAAAGTTGGCTTTTTATTAAAGGAGGTCTGGTTGAACAAGCAGGGATCTCAGCAGCCTAAAACCCAGGACAGTTACTCTAAAACATTAGAGTCTGATATAAACAAGTAGAATTTGTAGAATTTCACTTTATCTATCTATCCATCCATCCATCCACCCTGAGAAGTGACAGTTTAGTAACATAGTTTATGGGAAAGCATGCTTCAAGGAACTGCTATAAAGTTTATACATACTCAGTATGGAGACATAATTATACTTTATCCCTCATTTTATTTTCATGCAAAATTTTCTCTTTAATACCTTGTAGTTAACATAGACCAAAATAAACACACTTAAGATAGTCACTATTATTTACTAAAATGATAATATTTTTAAAATGTTGACTACTTTAGGCATAAAGTTTATAGAACATTTATCTTCTTAAAATAAGTTTTTAATGCTTACCGCTGTGTCATCAAAGAGGTTGAGTAAAGAAATCAGAAAGGCGCGTCTGTGCTGACGGTTTCCACGGATCATGGAGTAAAGGTGTGAACACAAAGCACTGGAGGACTCGTCTTGCCTGAAACCCCTTACAGGATCTTTTAGGCATGTGTTGATTGCCTGTTGTACCTGGTAAGACATCTTCATGCCAGCCACCGCTTTCATCTGAAATCAATAAAAGCCTTTTTTTTGTCACAGAAATTAAAAGAGTCAAATTAAAAATATAAATTTAGAGGTAAACTTTATAATTTGGTTTTATTTAAAATAACAAAAATCATAGAATGCAAACACTGGAAGGAATACTAGAGATCATCTATTGTAATCTGCTCATTTTTATAGAAGAAAAAAATAGAGACCCAGAGGAGCCATCACTGCCAAGATACACAGTAGGCACTAGAACCCATGCATCCTGATTTTCATCTAGGGTGCATGCTGTATATACTGTTACTTCCAGCTCAATCTTAAAGAGATAATTTTAAAAAGAATAAACACCTTGGGGGACAAACTTAGATTCATGTTTAGAAGTAATTAGTAAGCAAAATATTTTATTTGAATATGAATCTGGGTGGGACATTTGCCAAAGAAATGGTTTACCAAAGAACAATATTTAAATTTAGGCTGCACAAGTTAAAAATACATACGTGAATGAATCCAGCATATTTTTTGTCTATTTCCACAAGCTGCTGATCAGCCTTGTTCCGCATAGCTGGTTCTGGGTCTGTGCCCATAGCAATTAAATACGGCACACACTGGAAATAAAAGTAAAGAATTCATGAGACATCATAGGAGTAAAAGCTCTATACGTACCTTGACGTATATTAAAATGTGCTATGAAAAAAAAAAAAAACGTGCTATGTATCTGGGACATATGAGTTTAGCTCACTGGCTTTCCTATAAATGAATGCCATGTTTTAGTGTTCTTTTAAAAATTATTAATCTTCCCTTACATTTAGCTAAAAGTAAAAATGTACTGGAGCATCAGCAAAAATTTTTTTAAAAAAGTGATGTGGTGAACTTCAAGCAATTTCAATGTGAGTTTAAAGTTGTTAAAAAAAACAACAACAAAAAAAACTAAAGATATATCCATTTAAGATTATGATATATACTACAAATGAATAATCCAATAATTTTTTAGGCCTGCCTGAATTTTCTTTGTAAAGATAATAAAGGGGGAAAAACAATTTGTCTTCCATACTCAACACCAGAAAAATATAAATCCCCCCCCTACAATGCTGATTTTAGATATGGCTTCAATGGTCTGACAGCTGGAAAGCTAGTAATCTGGTAACAGCCATACTCACTGCATACATCTAAAGGTCAGGAAACACCACTACTATGTTAAGTGACTCTGAATTAGAGGTGAGGAGGCCAGAAAAATAGCAACAAACAAATAAAAAACAACTTAAGAAAAGTAAACATAGCACTGAATGAAATGGGTTATCAAGAATCAAACCCTGAATTGTGGGGTGGGGAGGTTCACAAAAAACATTATTAGCTTAACTTATAAAATATGAAAATACATTACATACTATTGTATCAATGTTAAATTTCCTAAATTTGATGACTGCATTATGGTTTTATAAGAGAGTGTTTCTGTTCTTTAAAAAATGTATGCTGAGGTATTTAGAGGTAAAAAATTATGATATCTGAAACTTACTATCAAATGATTTAGTGTACATATGGAGAGATAAAGCAAATGTGGCAAAATGGCAAAATATACATAAAGAGTATAAAGGGCTTAATGTACTACTCTTGCAATTTTTTGATAAATATAAAATTTTAAAGTTTAAAAAAAAGATACAATAAAAGCAAACCCTAAGACTATTAAGCATATCAGCAAAGAGCCCTAAGTATCTAAAAAATTCAAGAGTATCAACAGAGTACTGTACATTTTATTAAGTAATCCTGCCCTGAGTCACAAAGAACAGACTGAATATTCATTAGTGTGTTTTGTTTCAGGACACAGAGAAGAACACAGCATAATAATCAAGAATGTATTTTTAAAAAGTTAAACAAAACAGCCGAAACAAAAATCTTGAAGGGTACAGGCTGTTGTTATTTAACAAACTCACATCTGCAGCCTATGGCACTCTCCTGAATGTGTCAGATGGTGACTACTACAACATGAGCATTAGCTGCCCATCTCGTGTACTACAAACATGTCTTGAGTACATCATCTAGTCTACACATCCATGTTTTAAGGTATTGGGTACTTGATCTTACTTCCAATTAAAGATGAAGGAACAGAGTTCAGATTATATAGGTGACTTTTCCGTGGACTAAAATCCACACTGTTATGATAGATTATACTCTTATCTCCATTTACATTACATGCTGTTGTTGGATTTTAGAGGTAAGAGTAAATGTGAATTAAATCAAATCTATCATCCCTACTTAGAAGAAGTAATACTGAGTACATATTGTGCAAATATAAATTAAAGTTTGTATAACAGAATCAACATTATGAATATGTATGTACTTTGCAGTTAAAAACAACCTAAAAGATGGACTAAAACTTGGATTCCTAACAGTTTGGGACGCACCCCCCGCCCCCAGCCTCCCTGAAATTGACAACTAAGAGGAATAAAGAACTACTTATTTTCTAATCACAATGTCTTCAAGTGGCAACAAATTCTTGGTTCTTTCTCTAAGTGCTATTGCTGTAAAACATACTTACCTGAACTGGATGAATAAGACCTTGGTTTAGAGTCAACGCAATGACATTTAGGGCAAAGTGGCGTACACTTGATTGGGTGTGAAAAAACGCCTCAAGCACCTGTTTGAGGTAAAGCTGCATGATGGAACTACTCATCCCTGAGGAAACATCACCCATTTCTTTCAAATCTTCCTGTTTTGCAACCTTCTTCCCTACAAAAGGAAGTAAACATACTAAGAATATGTATATTAACTCTACTAACTACACTAAATTAAGTCACAATCAAAAGCACAAAATGTGACAGCTGACCCATTGGTCCTTAATTTTTTATTTTTTTAGGTCTGTTAGAGACCCCTTGGAGAACATGATGAGAAAGTATAATCCCTTTCCTTCTGTCAAAATGTTAAGGTCTGCACACACATTCAATTTATAAACTACTTTAGGGAGTTTATGAAGTATCTTCTTTAACTCAACTCCTTTATCTAATATAGGGTAGGAAGGTATCTGGATTAAAAAAGAGTCACAGAGTATGCTAACTGCAGCCCCACTGTGAACTTTGAAAATATATTTTCACTTACAGTCTCTATCTGCCTGCTGCATACGTGTATCTTCTTCTTGTAGGTAGGTCTGGAGGTTTTTTAACACTTGTATTTTTAAATTTACTGAGGAGTTTTTATCAGATAAAATATTATTGTATAGATTTTTCACCTCTTGCTCAAACATTAGACTTGGGTGCTGAATAAAGGCAAATCCTAAAGAAGAGGAAAAAAAACAAAATTCTCTTGATATATTCATATTAAAATTAAATATAACATTTATTGACAATGTTGATAAAGTATATAAAGAGTTCCTTATTTCAAAAATTAAAACTTAAAATGACTGGAAGAATATGTTGGTGGCCTTACCTAGAGAAGTATTAGAGCAGGTACTTCTTCCCCCATGCATTAAAAACAAGAAATTGCATTTCAAAGGATTTTTCACACAAGAGGAAACCTTGAGGAGGGAGCAGGGCCTAGTGGCTAAGGGAGTGGACTAGGAGTCAGGAGTCTTGGGTTCTATTCCTGGCTCCACCACTGACTTGTCGTGTGACCTTGGGTGAGTCACATAATCTCTCTGTGCCTCAATTCTCCATCTGTAAAATGGGGACAATAACATTTACCACCCACCTACCTCAATGGGATATTTTCAGGATTTAAGAGGTAATGTGTGCATTTTTAGATCCCCAGTGGAAGGTACTAACCTTGGTGCTATTAAAATATATTCATTTGATGAAATGGAGTAGTTCTAAAATAAAGCTAAAGTCTATTTATTTCTATATGTTGTTATAATGAAGCCACAATGCTGAATTCTATAATCATAAATTATTACCCATATTTATTACCCAAAATAATATTGCCCATGTTTATTTGTACAAAATGCTTATTTATGGGATAAAACGAAGATCTTTGATGAGAGCAAGTATTATGGATGCCAAATAACAAACTAAATTCAAAGCATAGAGTGATCAGATAACTAGCCCAAGGTGACACAAGATAACAATGGCCCAGGCAACTTTTATTAACTGGTCTGAAGGCACTATTTTCTGGATAGTACTGCTTCAAATTAAAATTTACACTCTTTGTTCTCTGAATTAGATGTAAAACCATTAGTTTTTGCCATTTTATAGTATGTATGTCCAGACTGAAGTACACATTTGACTTGAAAGGTAATACTCCACTAATACAACTCCCTAGTAAGTGGTATATGAATTTTTACTCTATTTGCTATATGTAATTTTCTGAAAGAGATGAAGAGGAAATAAGATATTAAGACTTAATTAAAAAAAAAAAGTAAACATTGAAGTTTGGGTACCTTAGAAATATCAGCAATGTCTATGCATTATAAATTACAAACTTTATTAATGCTGCTAAATAAAATTTCTAAGTTATTAACCTTAATGAACAGCTTTATATGTATCTGTACAAAGTAAAACAAAACAAACAAACAAAAAACAACAGCACAAAAACCTAATTTTTTTTAGTGCATTTAATTCAGGTATTAAGACTTTAAGGCTATCCTTCTCAAATTTCTCCCATATTCCACTATCTTTCCAGATAAACTTCAAAGACCTAACCTAACCACATGTATTTATCACATCAATACTCTTGGAAAAATAATATAGAAAAAGTATACATCCAGTTGTTCCTATATGGTTGGTTACCATGTGTTTCTGTATCTTAATAAATAGAAGTTTGTGTAAACTGCCCTTTGTTTTGACTTTAGAAGAGGCAGACACATATATTGACAATGCTTTGCAAAGAAAAACAACAATTAAAAAAATACACAACAACAACAAAAAAAATACACAACAGTACAAATTTTTCTACATCACTTTTCTTTATAAAAGTACTTTGAACCCTATAAAGTAGGGGTAGAAGGAAGTATTGTCACCTCTACTTTACTAATGGGGAAACTGACAAGTTACATGACTTGCTGAAAGTCACCCAGGAAGTCACTGAATGAGCCAAGAATGGAACCCAGTTGTTTTAACCCCCAGATGTATATTCTAGACATCAGATCCTACTTTAAACAGAAACATACTTAAATAAATCAACATTTTAGACTCACAAAAATTTTAAAACTTGCTCAACCTCTCAAACAACTAAGAACTAGGAAGAAGTCTAGACTTAATTTACCTAGACCGATGATGGCTTTTGTTTGCACTTCTTCATCTGAATGCTTTGTAAAATACATCAATAGTTCAAGTACTTTATCCTTTATGTTAACCTAAGGGGGAAAAACACATTAAAGTGTATAAGGAAGAATAGCTCAGATCAGTTTTCAACTGTGAAGGAAAAAAATATCTAAAAGCAAACTTCTACATGTAAACTTTACTAAAGAATAAATCACCAATACATGTATAAATCCATTAATTTTAGAACAACGTCATTCATTGGGACAGTTAAAAAATAAAAGTGATGCTGACAAAGTGTGCCCACAAATACAAAGCAGATATAGCTTACATTAATTTATTATGGACTGGTAACTAACAAATTGGCTTCACAGATCAGAAGCCAGTCTGAAGACCATGTTTTGAATAGCACTGTTTTAGATTAAACCAGACAACTCTAGGGACTTCCCTGGTCTGTCAGTGGTCAAGACTACACGCTTCCACTGCAGGGGGTGCAGGTTCAATCCTGGGTTAGGGAACTAAGATCCCACACGCTGTGCATGCGTGCTAAGTTGCTTTGGTCCTGTCCGACTGTGCAACCCTATGGACTGCAGCCTGCGAGGCTCCTCTGCCCATGGGATTCTCCAGGCAAGAATACTGGCGTGGGTTGCTCTGCCCTCTTCCAGGGGATCTTCCTGATCCAGGGATCAATCCTGCGTCTCTTACATCTCCTACATTAGCAGGCAGGTTCTCTACCACTAGACTTCCCTGGTAGCTCACATGGTAAAGCGTCTGTCTACAATGTGGGAGACCTGGGTTCAATCCCTGGGTAGGGAAGATCTCCTGGAGAAGGAAATGGAAATCCACTCCAGTATTCTTGCCTGGAAAATCCCATGGATGGAGGAGCCTGGTGGGCTACAGTTCATGGGGTCACAAAGAGTTGGACACGACTGAGTGACTTCACTTTCTTTCTTTCCCTTTCTTTACCACTAGTGCCACCTGGAAAGCCCTTTCACATGCCGCATATCCAAAAAATAGAAAATAAAATACAATAAAATTAAAACAAAACAAAACCAAAACCCAGACTACTCTAATGCTGCTCATCCTGGGTCATTATAGTCATTTTTTAATGCACAGGTCACATAGTTCTATTTTTTCAGGATACTAAATAATAATATTAGGATCTTTACCTTACTGTTGCCTTTAAAATCTTCCAGATCAAAATCAAAATGCCGACACAGTGCCCCAACAGTGAAAAGGGATCTCAGAAGTGCTGGTTTGTTTGTTAGTAGTGAAGTGTTATTTGGGTCCTCTTGGTGTTGACTTTTTAATTTTGAAATGGCACCTAGTAAAATAAGTAACATTTATTTTTATTATTTATTACAAACCCTCTATTCTTAAACTGTTATATTCAAATAATTACTGCTAATAAACTAAAACTACATTTTACTAAAATTAAGTAAATTAAATTTAAAATTTACTAAAATTAAACTTTTCTAAGTATTAAACATGCCTAGAAATATGAGGGCATTCCAATTGAGCCTAAAAGAACTAATGTAAGGAAAAAAATGGTATTTAAATTTTATTTTACATAGTAGGCAAAAAACTTACTAACATTTACTTATGAGAAGATAAATTTCTGAAGTAATCACATTGGGTTGTTAAGGGAATATAAAAGATACCAGGAAGTAATGCTTCTGAGAATGGACTATAGAGGACAATCAATCATAGCTCTTATAATTCCCTTAATATTATCTTTTATCAGGTATGTTAGAAAGGAACTGTATACTGCATGATCTAGCAAAATAATTTTAAAGCCCAGGCAGTGAACTTACCATAGTATCTATTGAAACAGGCCCACACAAATTTAAAATTTTGTGTCACTTTATTTACAACTGCCCCAAGACAGCTTACACAATGTTGCACTACCTAAAAGAGAAAAAATATTACTGTTTAGATAAAAGTTAAAGACAAAGGTAAAAACAAAGGTAAAAGCATGATTAAGTGATTTAAAAACACATGATTTGTGAATTGTATATTGATCAACACAGAGGTGGTAAAGTGAATGCTTACAGTCATGCCATATTTGATGATAAGCTTCATTAGATCTTCTTCAATAGTGGCAAGGAAAGTTTCACTTGGATGTTCCATCAGTGGTACAACTAGTTCTAGGATTTTTGCAACATTGCAGATAACCATGAAATCATTTTGTGTCTAAAAGGATAAAATCAATGCTTTATGAATATCAAAATCTGAAAAGAAACTATATGCAGCTTTATGTATTTGGGGTTTTGGTATTATTTTATAGGTATATTATATACATATATATATATACATACAAGAACTTCCCCCCCGCCTCAAAAAAACCCAAAACAGTATTATTAGGAAAGAGCTTTTTTAAAGTATGAAGGGAAGAGGAGCAGATAGTGACAGGAACCTGGATTCTATTCTAGCTCTGTCACTAATTTACCATGTGATCTTTGAGTCAATTAGTTATAATGCTACAGTTACTGTTTTTCTCCCTAATATGCACTAACGATCACTTCTGAACAATGGTGTTTAAATATTTAACAGAGTATTTTATCAAAGACTAGTACAATTTTTAAGATTAATATTTTTCAAACTAGGATAACAACAATGCAGTAGCTCTCAGTTGAGGGTGACTTTCCTGGTGGCTCAGATGGTAAAGAATCTGCCTGCAATGCAGGAGACCCAGGTTTAATCCCTGGGTTGAGAAGATCCCCTGGAGAAAATGGCAACCCACTCCATTATCCCTGCCTGGAGAATTCTATGGACAGAGGAGTCTGGCAGGTTATATATTCCATGGGGTCACAGAATCAGACACAACTGAGCAACTGACACTTTCACTTTCACTTTGTCCCCCAGTGGATATCTGGCAATATTTGGAGACAATTTTGGTTGTTGTAACTAACACTGGCATGGGGGGGTACTACTTGCATCTCGTGGAGAGAGGTCAAGGATATCACCAAACATCCTGTAACATGCAGAAAAGCTCTTGACAACAAAGAATAACCAGGTCCTGAGTGTCAACAGTGCTGAAGTTGGGTGCTAACAATGGTGCTGTGCTAACCCCTTTTATGATAGAGGAAAATGCAGAATCCCAGAATTAGGTGTAAGTCTCCTTTATTTTAAAATTTAAAATGCTAACATTATAATCTTTATAAATTTTAGAGGTTTTAAAACTGATTAAAAATTGTAGGTAACAGGTGATTAAAGTGGGTGAAGGGATAAATTAGTTTTTCTCAAGATAAATTCATTTGAAAATCACTGACAGAATCTTACTTTAAAAATGCATTAAAATTTTTTTGAAACATAACTGACTTGAAGAATCAAGTAAATAAAGTATCTTAAAATCTGAAAGAAAAATTTAAATGAAGATGAAAATCATGAAGGAAAAGAGCTATAGAATACATGAAATATATGAAATGAATACACATAAGATAGATCAATATCTCAAACATTTAAAGAGTTTTCAAAAAAAGGGTCCACAATTCAAAGGTAAAATAAGCAAAGGATAAGAATAGTCAAATTAAAGAAAATCAAGTTCAACTGGTTAATGCCATAAAAAAAGATGCTAAATCTTCTTGGGAATCAAGGAAGGGAAGCTGAAGCAACAAACAACTACATTCTTTTACATCTGTTAGCCTGGCAAAGAATACAAAAATGATACAGATCATCATTCACTGGTTTCCAAAGAGGCTATGAAACATGTCCACCAGCAATTCAGCAAGAGCTATTCAGACACAAAATCAAAACTGCAAAAAACATTCCTTCAATCTAGGAAGTTAATTCCTCAGACTATGCCAAAGAAAAAGAAGCACCAATATTTAAAAGTATATGAATAGGAATGATTATTAAGGAATTGCTTGTAGTGGCTATCAACAGGAAACAATGTGAATAAAAAATAAATACTCGCCAAGATGGGAAGATGGTTAAACAAATCATAAGATGTTCATAAGATGAATAATACACAGCTATTCAAAAGGATGAATATATATCAGTTGTGTTGAGATTAGTAAAAATGCCTAACAGATAAATATATAACATGACTTGATTTTTTAAAAATCTGGTTAACCATTTGTATATGTGTTTCTGCAATTATAGAGACACGGATAAAATGTTCAAGGACACTCCAGATTGCTTATCCTGAAACGAGGAGGGTAGGATATAAAAAAAAACAACAACAACAAACATTTAAAAAGGTGTCTATCATATATATGATAGCCTTATTTATATAAAATTTTATATTAGTGTGTGTATGCATAACAAATTATACAAAATGTTTTCAAGTACACTGCTTTAAAAAATATCAATTGAAACAAGGATAATCAAGGCTCCATTGTTGTTTAAATTCTACAGGTAAACAGACATGGTATTGAATTCTAGCTCTGGGACTTATTAGCTGTGACACTGGGCAAATTTATTTATATTCTCTAAGCTTTTGTTTTCTTATCTGTAAAACTGGGATAATAATGGTACTGACTTCATAATGTAAATGAGATGCTGCATGCAAAATTCTTTAGTATTTGGCACTGTGCTCAATAAGTATTAATTATTATTATTAGTCACAGATTACATATTAATCAGTTTATATTTGGATCTAACACAAGCCCTAAAGACAGAAATATATGTTGTCTTAAATGTTGTTTCAGAAGTATTACATATTATTTTTAATGTATTTATCTTCTGATACTTTCCTCTGGTTTTAAAATTTCTTAGGACATCCTGAAGTTTTTCACCTAGAATTTATTAATTTAGATCGCCAAAAAAACAGACCATAGCAGAAAAACAAATTTAGTAAACAGTTAAAATTAGCTCCGTAGGAAGCTCAGAACATAAGAAGTAAAGTAAAAAACTAATTACATTCATAGATTTTAGAGTATTTTAAAATTTACTGTTGTAATAAGCCATTGAATTTACCACAGTGTCATATAAACTGCAGATTATCTGAATCAAGCAGTATTTAATCTTCACATTTGATTTTAGGAGAACACATGCAATATTAACTTAAAAACCTAACATCACTGATGATCCTTTATTTTCCATATTCAGTATATCAAAAATAACAAATTAAAAGCAAAACCAGAATCCAAGACAGTAAATTTCTCAGTGACAAGAACTTTTTGCCTCACTCACTGTTTAAGTCCTAACAATAGTTACATTTATTAAGCATTACTGAGAGTTTAGCTTGAGGAGCTTACACAGAAATGAAACCTGAACTTTATTTATAATACATCAGAAAAATGATATTTGTAGATAACTTGCCACAAATATTAGAACCTATATTTGAGTACATAACCCAGTTGATCTTTCAGTGAAAATGACTGTCATCTCTTAGTGAAAATGTGGATGACAGAATGCAAATTTAAAATATTTACTACATGGTTTAGATAAGAGAGAAAAACAGGACAGACAGCTCTATACTTACACTACATTTAGTGGTAAGATATGGCTGCATAGTCATAGCATGTTTAACCATGAGCTGGGGTCTTATTTTGCTGAATAAGAACAAAGTGGTTATGCAAGCTACCAATCTTCCAGAATTCACACCTTTATTGTCAGAGTCTGGAAAAACAAACAGAAAATAAGATACTAAAATATGACAAGGCAGTGGAAATTATACAGAATATTATTCAAATTATTCAATACTATCCTCTGAATAGATTTAGTACATGCCTCAATACAACAGATTAGCATTGCTTATGATACTAGACTCCCTGATTTTCTGTATTATATAAAATTACATGTATTAAGGATAAAGGGCAAACAGGCTGCACTATGGAAGGCAAGCTTCACATCAAGGGGAGGAGGACTGAAGTAAAAAATAGAATGAAAGTTGGGAAGTTTATAGAGATGGAATTCTGAGAATAAACATGGTGTTGGTCAGTATCTAAAAATGCATGGAAATGAGAATGGAAAAGAAATTAGCAAAGGAGGACAAAAACAATTTAGCTGAGGTGATACTGTGTTTAAGGTTACTGGGGAAAAAAAGATGCTACTGTGATAGAATGCCAGAAGACAGGAATGATAAGTTAAGAAGGTAAGCCAGTGCTGTATTAAGACAAGCAAATGCTTTTCAGGTAAGAGGAAAGTGTAGCTAGTTAGGAGATACAATGTTTCTTGGTTCTTGGGAGTGTTGCTAGTTAGGAGATACAATGTGTCTCAGTTCTTCCAGTTTTTAGAGGAGATTAGCAATTTTTTAACATTAAGTGACAACAGTATCACCTTTAAAATCTAGAAAAGAGAAAAAGGGGGAAACAGAACAGGAGATACAAAGAAAAAGAGGTAAACATGGAAAATGAAAAAAATAAAAATAAAAAGACTGCATTAAAATATAAAGAATATCAACAATTTTTACCATAAATGGTACCTCTATAAAAGGTAAATGGCCCCCAATTCTGAAAACTGACTGAGGCTGACTATTGTTCCTCATTAATATACATTAGGGGATGGGAAGTAATGTTAGTCTTGTGTACTTTTAAGCAATAGATAACAATTATGAATTTTATGATTTTATAATTATATTTTCATTAATAACTTCAATTTTGTGACTGAATGATAGATAATATAGAATATCAGATATTTAAGGAATTTGTCAATTTAAAAATTACTAACACCTTTCTAGGTCAAGATTAAGCACATTTTATGTAATTATAATTGGTATTAGGAAGGTACTATAAATCTTTTAAAAACATTTTTATAATAATTAATTTCATTTTTATAGAAATTTTTATATAATTTGAAAGATATTGAACAGTTTTTGGATAAGCACATTTACCTACATACATTAGTCCCTGGACTTACTTTAATTCTTGCTCATTATGACATCTAAAATTATGTTCTATTGAAAGATATGTGAAAGAGATGAGTCCCATGCTTCTATAACATTGCTGTAAATAATACCAGTCAACTATAACATAACAATAACCTGGGATTCAACACCAAACAAAAAACAGAGTTCATTTAAAAGTGAAGTAGTTAATTATTAGGCTAAGCAGAGTGAGAGGCAAAAATAAGAAATGTGCACAAAGTATTTTAAAATATCTTATAAAATCAACTTAATGACCAATATATAAAATGTCTTACCAGCTAGAGATTCCTCATATTTAAGAATGTGCTCAACTAGGTTATCAACAAGTTGAGTACAAGCTTTCTTCACAGGTTTATATGAGGAATCCTCTTCAGACTTCAACAACTATAAGTGTATATATATAAAAAAAAAATCCCAGTATAATTATTCATTAGACAATAATAATATAAATGCATCAAAATGTGTCCATATTAAGATTTTCAATTGGTTATTAACAATACTGAAAATGCAAATTCATAAATAAAAAATATATAACAAATATTTAAAAATACAACCAGTAATTAAAGATAGTTCCAAACAATTTTAGTATGAAGTTATTTAAATTGCTATGTCTAGAACCTAAGGCAGACTATGAGAGAAATGAAAACACTAACCTTCCCTTAAGAGTACCCCTCAATGTTAGTTGAGTGATTTTAAAGAATTAGAATTCCGTCCCTCCTCATGTCAAGCTCTTTGATTTCTCAAAAAAGTTTATTATGGGTTAATGACATTTTAAAACTAGCTGTAACTACATCTGACTTGCACTTTAAAATCTGCAATTATAAAACACAAGGCTGGATTTCTTCTCTGTGTTATTTTACCAACTTATTAATAAACAATGATAGAGATGTGCTACAAATAATGATATGAGGAAAAGAGGTCAGTTTAATTATAGCTGAAAAACAAATACAATCTCTCATAATCAGGTAAATGGTAACGTCATCTAAGATACATCTGTTTTGTTAATAAAGAACAGCTAATACAATTATTGGGTTATTAAAGAAGTTGAAATGTGTAATTTCTGTCAAGGATTCCAATGCTGTACAATTGTAACTTTCTGCAATGATGGCTATGTTTTATATCTGTGCTGTACAATATTGCTGCCACAAGCCACATGCAGCTACTAAACATTTAATGTAGCTAGTATAACTGAGAAATTAAAAGTAAATAAAAATTCAAATTAAATGAAAAATCACACATGGCTATATAGGACAGTGAAGATTTAGTTTAAACTTTCACTACAAGATGTGTGGATGACTACAATTGATAGCAATCAGAATAACAAATCACACACATTTCCCCTCCTCCATCCAATTTAAAGTAAGAAATCAAATCAAGAGAACTTCAATTTACCCAGTTTCAGCTCTAAACAGCAAGTTCTCCTTGTCCTGCTCTGTAACTCAACCTTAAGCAGCTATTAATATTACATGCTACCTTGGCCTTTTTGGGAAGGGGTAGAAAACAGGCTCTTTACCCTTGTTTTGCTTTTTGCTCTCCAAGACATCAAGCATACATAAAAGTATTAATAATATAAATCATGATTTTACATTTTGGGTTATGACACACTGCCAATACTGGTATGTACCCTTTTCTTTGCTTATAAATATAATGATGCGCTATGAACCTAACTTAAGAGTATCTCCAATAACATATTTCCCAATGTGCTCCTTCCTTGATCCCATCTTCTGTTTCACTTTCAAAGTACCACTTATCAAGAACTTTTTCCATTTCTTCACTTAAAAAAAAAAAAAACTAAGTTAAATACTGTTTCTAGTTTTGCTGGATTTTCAATTTTCTAAAAGGTATTATGCTAGATGCAGTCTTCTGGGATTTGCCTTTTCCATTTAATATGTCACTAACTGTAATCCAGGTTGTTGCATGGAACCGTTACTTTACTCATTTTTGCTGCTATAAAATAGGCCATTATGTCTATAC
Organism: Cervus elaphus; assembly: GCF_910594005.1. Classification (NCBI taxonomy): domain Eukaryota; kingdom Metazoa; phylum Chordata; class Mammalia; order Artiodactyla; family Cervidae; genus Cervus; species Cervus elaphus. Next base: position 39,304,279 of record NC_057839.1, read on the forward strand.
TGCAATTCATTCATCCATTCTCCTGAAGATAGGTTAATTATTACTTTAGTGGCATAATGAGCATTTTTGTTTGTCTCCTGGTACACATATGTAAGATTCTCTTGGGTATGTACCTTGGCATGAAATTACTTGGTCATGGGTAATATCAATGTTCAACTCTATGAAATAATGCTAAATTTAAAAACTTTTGTCGGAATATTTTCTCAGCACCAGTGTTTAAGAGATACTCTTTAATTCACCTTTTCTCCACGATTTATCATCTGAATTCTCAATTTCTGCCAATCAAATGGGTGTAAAAATAGCCTTGATTTGCATTTCCCATATTATGAATGAGGTTGAATACCTTAAGTCACATGTGTTTTTTTCTTTATGAAATGCCCATTCATTACTTTCTCCTGCTTTCCTACTGAGACTCTTGCCTTATACTGGTTTGTAGGAAAGGAGTTCTTTATATTTTTTAATAATGTTCCTTTGTCAGTTATATGTGTATCAAATATCTGTCCCACTTTGTGTTTTTTCTGGATTCACAAATATTCTTCATTTTAAGGCAGTGAAATTTATCAATCTTTTCAGGTTACTGGTTTTTTGTGACTCAAGAAATTCTTCCTTAAGAAAAGTCAAAAATATATTAATACATATACTGTCTTCTGGGGCTTCCCAGGTGGCGCTAGAGGTAAAGAACCTGCCTGCCAATGTAGGAGACACAAGAGATATGGGTTGATCCCTGGGTCAGGAAGATACCCTTGTGGAGGGTATTGCAATCTACTCCAGTATTCTTGCCTGGAGAATACCATGGACAAAGGAGCCTGGCAGGCTACAGTCCAAAGGGTTGCACAGAGTTGGACATGACTGAAGCGACTCAGCATGCACATACATACTGTCTTTTAAAAAGTTTAAAGATTTCTTTTAATCTGTGTATGTGTGTGTGTGTGTGTGCACGCACGCTCTGTCATGCCAGACTCTTCGCTGAGTTGAAGAAATAAAACAAACAAACAAAAAACCCTTATAGGTAGCCACTTGTTCCAGTCCCATTTATTGAAAAGTTCAAGCTATCTTAATTACTCAATATTTAATAAGTCCTGGTACCTGTTAAGACACATTAGCGCTCCTGCATTTTCAGAAGTGACAATTATTTTCAACTCTTTACTTTTCCATATATGGTTTAACACCTTGACATGCTTGATAAATATTTTCTATTCTCGATTTTGATGAGATCTCTTTTAACATCTTCCCATTTTGCATGATTTTTATTTTAGATTTTATAGTTTATTCTCTGTCAGATTTTACTTCTAGTTTACTAGACGTTATCATTCAAGGGTATTAAACTTTATCAACAATTTCTTTTGTATCCTCTGATTACTTATTTTTTGTTTAATGTTAAATCATACACACACATGCTGATGTTAAACCAGCCCCACAATATGCATGCACAGATGTACATATATATGTATGCACATATAATATATATAGTATAAACATATACACATCTCTATCCAACTTTCTGATGGGTAAGTAAGCTGTAGACATCAATATACTATCTCTCTTTTCCTTTTGAGATAAAATTTACATGAAATGATATGTACAAATCTACAGTTGCCCAGTTTTGTTAAGAACATTCCCCTTTATAACTAAACACTCTACCAAGATAGAGGACAAACTTTTTCCATCTTTAACTTACATTAGAATCATCTGAAGACTGCTAAATTATAGAATGGTGGGCCCCAACTTCAGAGTTACTGATTAAATAAATCTGGACAAAAGTCTTAAAATTTGACTTCTAACAAGTCACAGATAATCTTGTTAACTTTTAAAACCGCTGATAGAGATTATTACCATCACCCTTGAAAATTCCCTCATGTTCCTTTCCATTCGATCCATGGCTCCCTGCAACCACTCTTCTGATTTTTTTCCATATGGATTAGTATAGTCTCTCCTAGGGCTTCATATAAATAGAATCATAACATGTACTCTTCTGTATAAGACTGTTGTCACTCTGTGTAATGTTTTCATTATTTACCTATGTTGCTGTTAAGTATCAATAGTTTGTTCCTTTTGACATGCTGTACTATCTAGCTGTTGGATACATCAGGCTTTCTTTAGCCATTCACTGGTTGATGGAGACAAAGACACTATTTGACTGTAAACTCAGGAACAAGAAATCAAGCTGCATCTTCAACCCTTTGCTTAGAAATCTCCTCAGCTAAACATCCAATTTCATCACTTGAAGTCTCCCCTTTACCAAACACTAGAAAAGGAATACAATTTAGCCAAGTTCTTTGCAACATTACAAGGAGAACAGACTTTTCTCTGTTGTCCAATAGCATGTTCTTCATTTGCATCTGAGACCACATCACAATAGCCTTTAACCATCCATATTTTTACCAACATTTTGTACATGATTATATACATCCTGAGAAACCTGTATGCAGGTCAAGAAGCAACAGTTACAACCGGACACGGAACAATGGACTGGTTCCAAATTAGCAAAGGAGTAGCACGTCAAGGCTGTATATTGTCACCCTGCTTATTTAATCTACATGCAGAGTACATCATGTGAAATGCCAGGCTGGATGAAGCACAAGCTGGAATCAAGACTCCTGGGAGAAATATCAATAACCTCAGATATGCAGATGATACCACCCTTATGGCAGAAAGCAAAGAGCAATTAGAGTCTCTTGATGAAGGTGAAAGAGGGGAGTGAAAAAGCTGGCTTAAAACTCTCAAAAAACTAAGATCATGGAATCTGATCCCATCAATTCATGGCAAACAGGTGGGGAGACAATGGAAACAATGACAGATTTTATTTTCTTGGTTTCCTATGGTGTCTGCAGCCATAAAATTAAAAGATGCTTGCTCCTTGGAAGAAAAGCTATGACAACCCTAGACAGCGTATTAAAAAGCAGAGACATCACTTTTCTGGTAAGCAGCCTGCGGTGACCTCTAAAAATAGTGCGCTATTCAATCAACCCATAAAACCCCACAAAATCATGCAAATCAAGAGGTTAAACTCTTCATGTTCACTTTAAGAACACTCGTGAAAACTGCCCAGGCCATAAAGGGTATGCATATCCGAAAAGCCTCCAAGTATCTGAAGGATGTCACTTTAAAGAAGCAATGTACGCAATTCCACTGTTACAATGGTGGAGTTGGTAGGTGTGCACAGGCCAAACACTGGGGCTGGACGCAGGATCAGTGGCCCAAAAAGAGTGCTGAATTTTTACTGCACATGCTCAAAAATGTAGAGTAATGCTGAACTTAAGGGCTTAGATGTAGAATCTCTGGTCACTGAGCACATCCAGGTGAACAAAGCCCCCAAGATGTGGCATAGGACTTATACAGAGCTCATGATCGTATCAACCCCTACATGAGCTCTCCCTGCCACATTAAGATGATCCTTACTGAAAAAGAACAGATTGTTCCTAAACCAGAAGAGGAGGTTGCACAGAAGAAAGTGAAGAAACAAAAACTTATGGCCCAGGAATAAAGGCTGCAAAAAATAAATGCAAATAAAAGTAAAGGAAAAAGAAAAAAAGGCAGATACATCACTTTGCCAACAAAGGTCCGTCTAGTCAAGGCTACGGTTTTTCCAGTAGTCATGTATGGATGTGAGAGTTGGACCATAAAGAAGACTGAGCATCGAAGAATTGATGCTTTTGAACCATGGTGTTGGAGAAGACTCTTGAGAGTCCCTTGGACTGCAAGGAGATCAAACCAGTCAATCCTAAAGGAAATCTTTGGCAGGACTGACACCGAAGCTCCAATACTTTGGCTACCTGATGCAAAGAGCCGACTCATTAGAAAAGACCCTGAATTGTTAGCATAAGCTTAACCAGGTTAGGACTCCAACTGCAGCTCCTGTACCAGATGAGGTGTCAGTGCTTGAACAAATTAACATCCTCTGGAACCTGGTGTATAGCTAATGATCTGGAAGATACCTCTTTTTCTCAGCCTTGTCAAAGGCCCACCAGAAGCAGTTTGCTCTTAACTGGCAAGGCCAGCAATGTATTGCACTGTCTCAGGGATATCTTAACTCCCCAGTCTTACATTATAATTTAGTTTGTATGACCCTGATTATCTTTCACTTTAACATGACATCACAATGGCCCATTACATTGATGGCATTATGCCAACTGAACATAGTAAGCAAAAAGGAACAAGTACACTGGACTTATTCAGAGAATTTGCATGTGAAAGGGTGGGGAATATATCCTACAAAAATTTAGGGGTCTTCTACTTAGAAGAAATTCCTGGGGGCTTAGTGGTGTGGAACATGGTGTGATGTCCATTGTAAAGTAAAGAATAAGATGTTGCATCTGGTCCTTTCTATAACCAAAAAAGAGCTCAATGCCTTAGTGAGTTTCTTTGAATTTTGGAGGCTTATTCCTCATTTGGGTATATTATTCTGGCCCACTTACTAAGTGACCTGAGAAGTTGCCAGTGCTGAATGGGGCACAGAACAGAAGGTGGCTCTGGAAAGGCAGGTCCAGGCTGCTGTGCAAGCTGCTTCGCCACTCGTGCCACAGACCAGCAGCACTTGAGGTGTCAGTGGCAGATGTGGTTGCTGACTAGAGCCCCTGCCAAGCCTCTATAGGTGAACTGCAGTACAGGTCCTCAGGATTTTGGAACAAAGCCCTGCCACCCTCTGGGATAACCACTCTCTTTTTGAGAAATAGGTCTTGGCATGCTACTTGGCCTTAGTAGATACTGAATGCCTACTCATGGGCCACCAAAATCATCATGCATTCTGAGCTGTCCATCATAAACTGGGTGGCTGCCTCACCAAGCCACAAAGTTGGGTGTGCAAAACAGCATTCTATCATCAAAGGGAAGCAGTGTATACATGATTAGGTCAGAACAGGCTGAAGGGCACAAGTTAATTACATGAAAAAGTGGCCAAAATGCCTATGGTTCCCATTCTGCTACACTGCCTTCTCTCAGCCTGCAGCTCTGGCCTCAGCTGACCATAGGGAATATCCCTGGTTTACAGATCAGTCTACACAACATGCAGGGATTACCCAAAAGTGGACAGTTGCAGCAATACAGCCCCTTTCTGGGATATCCCTCAAGGACAGTGGTGAAGAAAAATTCCCCCACTGGGCAGAACTTCAAGATGTGCATCTCATTCACTTTGCTTGGAAAGACAAATGGTCAAAGTTGGTGACAAGGGAATCTGGAAAAGAGGCATCTCTGTATGGTAAAATATTTATATCCCACATGGATGTTCACCAAAGGGTGACCTCAGCAGATGAGGATTTTAAAAATCAAGTGGATAGGATGACTTGCTCTGCAGATACCTTCTCCAAGGTTAACAGCCTCTTTCCGCAGCCACTCCTGTCCTCACCCAATGGGCTCATGAACAAACTATGTGTGGTGGCAGAGATGGAGGTCACACTTAAGCTCGGCAACACAGACTTCTACTCACCAAGGACACACTATCTATGGTCCACTCTGCTAGCAGTAGAGAACAACAATGAGCTTCTGATACGGAACTACTCCCTGGGATTATCAGCCAGCTACCTGGTGGCAGGTTGATTACAATTAGGCTGCCTCCATCATGGAAGGGGCAGCATTTTGTTCAAACTGAAACAGGCACTCTTGATATATTTTTGCCTTTCCTGTATGCAATACTTCTACCAAAACTACCACCTATGGACTTAGAGGATACTTTATCTACCATAATATTTGTTGTTTAGCTCTAAGTCATGTCTGACTCTTTGCGACCCCATAACTGCAGCGCTCTAGGCTTCTCTGTCCATCACCATCTCCCTGACTTTGCTCAAACTCATGTCCATTGAGTCAGTGATGCCATCGAACCATCTTATTCTCTGTCATCCCCTTCTCCTCTTGCCATAACTCCACACAAAACTGCTTTGGTTAAGAAAAGCACTTCAGCGCAAAAGAAGTATAGCAGTGAGCCCATGCTCATATTCAATGTTTCCCAACATTCTGAAACAGCTGACTTGACAGAAGGTGGAAACAGCCTTTTATAAACTCAGTTACAGCATCAGATAGGGGGCAATATCTTGGTGTGGCTGGGGCAAGATCCTCCAGCAGGCTCCTATGCTCTGAATCAGCATCCAATACATGGTGCTGTTTTGTCCATAGCCAGGATTCACGGTCCAGGAATCAAGAGGTGGAAATGTGAAAGGCATCACTCACTCAAATTTGCTAAGCAATCATTTGCTAATATGAGTGATTAGCAAAATTTTTGTTTCCATTCCCCCATGACTTTATGCTCTGCTGGCCTAGACAGGTTCCAGAGACAGGAATTTTTGTACCAGAAGACGTAACAAGAATCCCACTGAACTGAAAGACTGTCAGTCAACTACTATGCACTCTTTATGCCTCTGAATCAACAAGTAAAGAAAGGAGTTAGGCTTTCCAGGTGGTAAAGAACCGTCTGCCAATGCTAGAGAGCTACAAGACATGGGTTTGATCCCTGGGTTGGGAAGATCCCCTGGAGGAGGGCATGGCAACCCACTTCGGTATTCTTGCTAGAGAATCCCCTGGACAGAGGAGCCTGGTGGGCTACAGTCCAAAAGGTCACAGAGTTGGAAATAATGAACATGCACGCACCAAGAAGAAACTAGTGTTAATATTCCACAATGGAGGTATGTAAGAGTATGTTTGGAATGCAAGAGATCCCATAGGCCATCTCTTAGTAATAAACACCAGCTATGACCACATTATCAGTTACAGATACAAGGACTTTGTCATGAGTATTTCCTGCTTATTTTGTCATGAATACGTGTGTGTGTTATGTATATGGAAGTTGGGGAGAGGGACAGGGAGAGACTGAGGGAGGGAAAGTGAGAAAATGTCTTTCTTCCCTCCCACCTCCTATTTTCTTACCACGGAACATAAAGTATATTGATTTCATACCAATGTATTTAAATGTTATTATAAACTGACATGGTAGTAATTAAATTACGGGATGTCAATGAGAAGAGTAAACATTACTCAAGGACTTCTGGGAAAGGGGTTAGTGCATTTTTGGTTGTATGCAGGATAGCTGTATCATGTTAGATAGAATCATGACTTTGTTATTGTCTTTCTTTGGAGATTTAGCAAGGTATAAGGAGATGTATCAATATATGGGTGCCAAGTTAACAAAGGGTAGAGCTGTGATGGTTAATTTCAAGTGTTAACTTGGTTGGGCCAAAGGACACCCAGTTATCTGGTTAAACATTATTACTGGATGTGTTGGTGAGTGAGGGTGGTTCTAAATGAGATTAGCACTTGAACTGGTGGACTCAGCAAAGCAGACTGCCCTTTCCAGTGTGGGTGGGCCTGAACAGAACAAAAGGCAGAGGAAGGAAGAATCCAACCCTTCTCTGAGTACCTGAGCTGGGGCACAGGTCTTCTTTCACGTTTGAACTGGGATTTATACTATCCGCTTCTGTGGTTCAGGCCTTAGGACACAGAGCAAACTACACACTAGGGGCTTTTCTGGGTCTCCAGTTTGCCGACAGATTGTGGGATTTAAGAGGCTCTATAATCACATGATGACTTAGTGACTAAATGACAACAACTATCACACAAGCCAGATCTTACAATAAATCTTTTCTGTCTCTCTTTTTCAGTATTTGGTTGGTTCTGTTTCTGTGAAGAATTATGGTAATATTCGAGAAGATTTGACTGATATATATCCTTTCTGAGTAAATCCCTGGCCCCCTGAAATTACTCTTCTGAATTTTTTCAATACAGATTAGTTTTACCTCTACTTAAATTTCATATAAATGGTATCAGAATATGTACTCTCCTGTGTAAGGCTTCATTCATTCGGCAGAGTGCTTTAATAAATGTCTATATTGCTGTATGTATTAGCAGTCTGTGCTTCTATGATGTGGAGCACAATCAAATTGTATGAATATTGATATAGTCATTTTTCTATTCATTTACTGATTGATGGCAATAAGAGTATTTGACTGTAAACTTCAAGAGGCAGATCTTATTTTGGATTACAAAGGCCAGGAAAAGATGAAATGTAGGCTATTAAAGTTTTTACATTGCCTACATTTTTTTGTAAACTAAAAAAAAAAAAAAAGAAAAAAAGGCTGTAGTCTTAGAACACAAGCAATGAAAATGAGTGGCATTGTAATTGTAAAGTTAATTTTGTGTACGCACCATAGGCTATGATAGTGATTTACACTGACTAAACCACTTTTTAGGGAAAAAAAAAAAGTAAGAACTTTCATGACTGAACTTTTCACATACTACTGAAAAAATCCAAAAGAAACCACGAATTCATTAAAAGTTAAAAGGGACATGAGTTTCCATACATTTAAAAAATGTCTGTATGTCTGTGTGTATACATATATATAGAGAGAGACATTCTAACAACATTATGTAGTTAACAGAGTTTGATGCCTATGTAAATATGAAGTTATTTCATGTAGTACTTAGCTTCCCAAAGCTATCACATTCCATGAATTGGGAATCACTAACAATATGAAGTCAATCCAACACAAAAATAATAATGAGAAGTATCTAAAATTGGACAGAATGGAATGTGTGTACACGAGCTCATGTGGAAACAGTAACAGTGCTGATTATTTTTGATTCAAGAATTTAAAATAATTCCAGTAGTCCCTTCTTTGTATCCTCAGCTTTTCTTCAAATTTATGCAGTGTTGTTATAACCACTAACAGTGATTATACCTCCATCATGTATTTATCAGAGAAAAGAAATGGCAACCCACTCCAGTATTCTTGCCTGGAGAATCCCAGGGACGGGGGAGCCTGGTGGGCTGCCATCTATGGGGTCGCACAGAGTTGGATACAACTGAAGTGACTTAGCAGCAGCAGCAAGTATTTATATAAATATTTTAATAAAATGTTCTTTACTTCATAAAACTAAACTCTGCTAGTTTAATGACTATATCCACAAAGTCACTTTGGTAAATTAAATGTTGGCAGAAACTAAAGCAGCAAAGCAGGGAGGAATAGAAGAGCAATGAGCTTAAAAGAGGACTAAAGAGTAAAGATAAAAAGAGTATAAAATTACTGCTAAGAAGTTACAAATCTAGTGTTCACTTATCTACTTCCAACTTGCCAATAACACATGGGAATATTACCTTAGATTCTTTTTATTGATACTAACGACTTTTTTGAGAGCTATACTAGTATCATATGAAACATGGGTGTAGTCCTTTCTAGAAATTATTTGTGTCCCCTTTGGAATGGTTGACATAAATATAACTAAGATGGTCATAAGGCTCTATAATACAGTTAATTACTTGATTTATGGGGGAAAGGGTATCAAATATATCATGTTAAATTATAAAACGGAAGCTGATTGATAAAGAGAGTCCAAGACGTTACAGACTGGATAACGTAAGCAAACACCATGAGGGTGCTTAAAAAAGGCATCTTACAAAATTTTTTTAAAGATAACATATTACTAAACACTACCAGAGGGTTAAACTTAAAAAGACTGACAATACCAAGTATTGATGAGAATGCGGATCAACTGGAACATTGCTGGTGGAAATGCAAAATGGTTCAGCCATTTTGGAAAAACTGCCTGGCATTTTCTCACTCACATGACCCAGTAATCACGATCATGGGAATTTACCCAAGAGAAATGAAAACACCCAACCTTACAAGGACATGCACACAAGCAGCATTATTCATGACAGCCCAAACCGGGAACAACTTGTAAGTCTATAAATTTGTGAATTAACAGAAAAATTATGATACATCCATACTATTGCTACTGCTCAGCAATAAAAAGGAATAAAACAATATACCAGCAACATTCTGCTAGAAGTCAAACACAAAAGACTACATGCTATATGATTCTCTTGACATGAAATTCTACAAAGGGGACAACTATAGTGACAAAAAGTGAATGAATGGTTTCCCAGGGTTGGGGGAGATCAACTACTAAAAAGAGGCACAAGAAAAGTTTTTAAGAGTCATGTTCTTTCAAATAATTATTAAAATTAGTCAAGCTGCACACCTAAAATTGGTTAACATTTCTGCATGTAAATTACGTTTCAATAAAATAATTTGGTTGATTGTTAAAAATATTGCTAAATATAGTTTAAAAGTATTAAAAATTAAAAAGTAAACAAATAGAACAGACACTAAACTGTAAAACTATTTCATGATAGACTTTTAATGGTATGTGTTCAGTGAGCTATAGATAAAAAGAAATGCAAAAAAGTCTTAAACTGTATCTAGTAATCTTAATGTTAATATAACAGGGCAAAGCTAATAGGAAATTATCTTTGATAAGATTTTTAGCCTAAAAGAAACAATAAAATAAAAGGAGCAGAATTTCATAATCTTAAATTTGAATTAAAAATATTAATTCTTGATTTGTTTTTTCTTTCTAAATAAATATATATATATATTTCTAGCTCTATCCTCTGAAAAGGTCCAAAGCTATGATAACCCATTAGCAATGAATATCCACAGCACCCAGATTATTCCCACAAAAGGCAATCAGGGCTCTTAGGAAAAAATGGCTGAGTTTAGATTTGGGACAGAAAATGTACAAGCCGAGTCTGGGGAACCTTGTAGAGACAGAAAGTAATCAGGCTACAAAAGAGTAATGAGGTTATACCAAAAAGGTACAAAATCGACTTGAAGGGACTACCACTGACCAAAGATGGGACAATTTAAGCTTCAAAAAGAATTATAATTGCAATAAGTTAAAATACAAAGAATACAAAAATCTTTTAGTTCACACTGATATTTTAAAAAATGAACAAACTCGTTATTCACCTTTGAAAGTTGACAGGAAAACTCATTATCCTGAAAACTGGTAAGTAATGGAAAAGAATAGAGCACTTTCCCTGCCTTTCTGGTACAAACTATATTTCACAGTAACTAAATTATCAGGACAAAATTCCTCTTTAAAGAAGAATTCCTGCCAATTAATATGGGATAAATAAAATAATTTGAAAAAAATCAGCATTTTTCAATTTGTAATGAAAATAATGAACCTAGGTAATGATCATTCAAAACCTATCATGAAAGACTTTATGAAAGATTAAGCACACAGTAAAAATCACTGAAAATGGGACAACCAAACATTATGTGCCTTTTGATGTGAGGCAACAATATTTAGCATCACTTGTGAAGTATTCTTGTCTGTATTCTGCAAACTGAACTTCAATATCAGTAAACCTCTAGATCTAACTTAAGAGCTTACAGAAAAAAATGGTGAACATAGAAACACTAAAATGACACCAGAAAGAAGAGATCTATGAAATCTAGAATATGGGACACTCTACAGGAAAACATGTAAGTGGCATGAGAAAAGGAACAGTGAAAGTTGACTTTTGTAGACTAAGACTTAAGGGTCATGTCAACCAAAGCAACTGCAATTCAACTATAAAAAACACATTTTTGAGACAATCAGGGAAATGTGAACACTTAATAACTATTACATGTTAGGAAATAATTTTATTAATAGTTATTTTGATACAGATGACAAAGATACTCTGGTTTGTGTTTTTTTAAAAAGTCATCTCTGTTAGAGATAGATATTAAAGTATTTATGGGTGAAATGATATAAAAGTATGGGATTTTCTATAAAAGTGTTACAGCCAAAGAAAATTAAATAAAAAAAATAGATGGGTGTGGGAAAGAGATAAATAGAATATTAGGAAAATGCTAACAACTTTTGAAGCTGGGTAATGAGTACTTCTATTTGAAAATCCTTAAATAAAAAAATTCGTAAGGAGCTAAATAGTTCCATGTATAAAATTTTTAAAGAACACTAATTGTGGTTTAATCGTATACTACTATAGGACATTCTATATATTTTAAAACATGTCAAATAATGTAAACATATATTTAATGCAATCTATATACCTATTTATAGATCTCATATCTATCACCTAGATTAAAGGGATTAAAAATTATCTAGAAGGATGAGAAGAGAGAATATTAATATCAGTTATTCAGAAAACTTACTTGTAGTAAGCAACTGAACAACTGATTAGATAGGGGTATTAAACAAAACATTCACCCTAATACATTGAAATAAATTTTCCCTCACACAAAGTAAACACTTAAAAAAAAACTGAAAAATTTCTTTCAAATCATGAAGTCTACAAACACTCACATTTTGAAGAAGCTGCTCAAACCAGTCATATCCAGTATCTCTGCATGCTGCAACCTAAGGGGAAAAATATGGTGCAACTATCAAAATTAGAAATTTACATTAAAACATACTTTTGCTATGCTATAGTCTCAAGAATAAAAACGTTCAAAGTTCTAAATTTAAAAAATTATTTTCATACTTATGGACATAAGGAGAGGGGAGGAGAGGGTGAGATGTATGCAAAGAGTAACATGGAAACTTACATTACCATATGTAAAATAGAGAGCCAACGGGAATTTGCTGTGTGACTCAGGAAACTCAAACAGGGGGCTCTGTTTCAATGTAGAGGGGTGGGATGCGGTGGGAGATGGGAGGGAGGTTCAAAAGGGAGGGGATATATGTATACCTATGGCAGATTCATGTTGAGGTTGGACTGAAAACAATAAAATTCTGTAAAGCAATTATCCTTCAATAAAAAATAAATTAAAAAGCAAAATAAGGAAAGAAAAATTTAAAAAAAAAGAAGTGATTGTGGATTAAATGATTAGAACTAAAAAAAAAATTATTTTCAGATAAACTATTTTTTTCAGTCAGCCAATAATCCACCATGTTAAAGAATTTTATTCCAAAAGTATATTAGAAGCCATTCAAGATATTCACTTAATGTATTAAAATTTAAAATGGTATTACATTCTGAATAGTGTATTGAATCACACACTATCAGGAAATCTGTAAGGTCTAAAACAATAAAAATGCAAATGTTTGCTTCTTCTTTTCCTTCTGGGTAGAAGATTTAAAGACATCAGTAAAACAGAGAAGATCATGTAATCCATAACATAAAAATTCTTAAGTTCAAAACATGAAAAGCATTCTGGGTCAAAAAAAATTATAGTTTACGTGTATAATTAAACATAATGAAACTAATTTTAATTCATGTATTCTGGAAAAAGTAGAAATCACGGTCTTATTTCAGGTTGCTATTCATGGGTTATTGTATCTTTTTATCTACTTCTCATTTCCCTTTCACTTTTCAATCACTGGAAGAGTCTGGAGAATTTTAGTATCAGTGCTTAAGACAATGAATGCCAAAAAAAGTGGGGGTAGGTAGAAATACCACTCTCATCTTATTTGCATCCCTTGAGTTATCTCCAGAAATACAGAATAAGGGAAGTATTAGAGGGTAACCAAATATCTTGCCATTGTCTCTCCCTTTACAAGACAAGGCAGGCCTCAATGAGGTTTGCACCTACAGGAACCACCCTTGTTCCAGTCCTTTCTTACCACATCAGTGATATTTAAAATCTTCCTTGTCATTGCTTCTTTGTCATTGTGTGGAGTTGGAGTAAACCAAAGTTTTTGGAATGTTTCATTTACTAATTTCTAGAAGAAAGAAAAATTTCAAACTAATAAGTACGACAAATGTGGCAAAATTCTCAATCCCAAATCCTCATTAATGCCCAAAGCAAAAGTGTGTGTGTGTGTGTGTGTGTGTATATATATATATATATATCTCCTGAAATTTCTAGTATGACATCTTCAGTTTCAAAAAGATCACCAATTAATTTATAAAAATTATAATTTTTTTTCAGTTTGGCAAAGATTTTAAATGGGTTAATAATATGCCAATGCAGGAGATGTAAGAAAGACGCAGGTTCGATCCCTGGGTCAGGAAGATCCCCTGAAGGAGAGCATGGCAACCCACTCCAGTATTCTTACCTGAAGAATCCCATGGACAGAGGAGCCTGGAGGGCTACAGTCCATAGGGTCACAAAGAGTCAGACATGACTGAAGCGCCTTAACACAATACTATGTCTAGTACAGAATTTCTGGATATAATGCACTCAAATGCTTTTGATCAAACTAAAAAATACTTTTGCTGCTTTGGTAGAAGTTGTTACAAAACAAAATAAAATCAAAACCCAAAAAAGAAATATAGGGACAATCACATATACATAAGATTCACTAATGAACTCTAACCTTCAACAAAGTATTTACTAATTTAGAAAGCCAAGGACATACCATTTGAAAATCAATTTAATTTGAAATAAATTTCCTATATACAATGTAATCTCTATGATGATATGAAATATTACAATTGCCAAATTGGTTTGATTAGATCAGATTTTATTAACTAATGCAGGACCCAGAAATAAAAATACCTAAACATGTCCTTTTCTTCAATTTATAGTATATAATATTGATTTACTTGTATAGTTTATATATATATAATTAACAAAACTTATATATATAAAGCAAACATTTAAATTACTTGGGCTTTCCTGGTGGCTCAGCGGTAAAGAATCCGCCTGCACAGCAGGAGACACAGGAGACTTGGATTCGATCCCCAGGTTGGGAAGATTCCCCCGGAGGAGGTCATGGCAACCCACTCCAGTATTCTTGCCTGGAGAATCCCATGGACTACAGAGGAGCCTGGTGGGCTACAGTCCATACGGTTGCAAAGAGCTGGACACAACTGAAGTGACTGAGCATGCACACACATGTAAAACATTAATGAAAAATAAATTTTTAAAGTAGTCAACGTTTTTATCTTACCTTAATGCCCTCTTCATCATTTACCCTGCGAATCATTTTTACACACATTTCTGTAATTTTTGGAAATGTTGGTTGTTCAATACAGATGTCTCTTAGAATCTTTATCACCCTTTTTCTGACACTGATACCAGTATCCTAGGAACAGAAAGATATTCTAAATGTCAGAAAAACTGAGGTGCCAAGGTATATGAAATTTGATAAAATAAAATTAGAAAATACCAACAAACAGTACACATACATTTATGAACATGATAAACACGATCCATATGTTTTCTTTTTAAACATATTTATATTAATCTTATTATAAATATGAATTATTTTATTATGCTGTCTTTGCTTTTAAAATGTAATATCCAATATATGGAAAATATTAAGTAGCACTGAACACAAGAGGAGCGTATAAGCTTGCCAAAATTAAATGGAGTAACAAACATGAAACTTTGAGGAC
Organism: Cervus elaphus; assembly: GCF_910594005.1. Taxonomy (NCBI): domain Eukaryota; kingdom Metazoa; phylum Chordata; class Mammalia; order Artiodactyla; family Cervidae; genus Cervus; species Cervus elaphus. The sequence goes on from NC_057839.1 coordinate 39,319,340, forward strand.
AGTGTTTGGCACTTAAACAGCATATGAAGTATATTTAACAAAAATGTTTAAAAAATCTGTCAAACCAGTATCACTCTTTGATAATTTATAGCAAATATAAGGAAAAAAGAAACAGATTAAAGGAAACAAAACCATGAAAAAATAACAAGACTGGCTTGCCTTTTTAAATCCCTCAATGTCATGGTGGCTATATGTAAGAAAGAGTTAGAGATTACTCTAACTGAAATAGAGAAGAAATATTGTGGCGGATACATGGGTGTTAACTGTGCTATTTTTAACTTAACAGATTTTCGTAACTAAATCATCTTTAAATAAAAAGTACTGAACACCCATTGTGCAAAATTATCTCCAAGTTTAGCAATCACGAAAATATTTTAGGATATATTGGTAACGTAGATGCTGTCAGAGTTCATTATACCTGAAAATCCTGTTGTTTGTCCTTCACTCTTTAAAAGAGTAAGACAATAAAAGTGAAAAAATTCTTCTACTTTGTCCTTAAAATTCTTTGTTTCCACCAAGACTTTATGCTAGTTGGAGATGAAATTATCTGTAACTCTCAGTCCCACAGTATTTTAATACTGGGCTAAAGGTGATAAATTCTTGTCAGTTTAGGAATACCGAAATCCTGTACCTAATGAATCTCTGTTGCGTTATAGAAGAAGTCAATATCCCTGCAGTGGGTGGTATGGAATTTCAACAGGTATTTTGTAATGCCAATGTTTCCTTTCATTTCCAAGGAAATACTTCAGGGCCACAGAATTCAATGCCATAGAAGAAAAGAATATCTTAGAATAGCATTTGTTATGTTTGCTCTTAAAACTCAAATGACTTTATTTAGCTTGCAGGTATCTGAGTCTTTCATAATTCAGCTTTAAGGAAATATGCAAATACACATAATAACCAAAAATATTGTCAGGCACCAAAGTTCTATATATAGCTCTTACTGAAATAATTCCTCCAGTTTATATACATATATATTTATAATTACTCTGGAACCCTGTCCAAAATACTTAATTATGTCATGTAGCTCCTATCATTTACTCTTCATATACCAGCATAATCAAAAGCTAATAGTAACTGGTAAAAGGAATCCAATTTTTACCAAAGATGTGCTTTACAATATTAAGCAGGCCTCCTCTTGAAATATGTTCTTCTTTAGAAAGTTGCTACAGTTTATATATTAGGTAAGATAAATAGAGAATTGATATCTACTTTTCTACTTTAACATTTTAAAAAAGTGATATTGGGAAGGCAAAATTATATTCATAAATTATAATAAAAGTGACAAAACAAGCATACCAATATTCTTTCAATCAGCATATCATAATACTGCTCAGCAAGCTGAGGTCGACAAAGGACAAATCGACCTAGTAATTCCACTGCTGCTTCTCTGACACTAGTGGAGTTATCCATTAATCGTCCATGAACTCCTCGCTGCATATCCAGCTAAATAAAAATAAAGAAAATATAACTTATACTAAGTAGAGCTAATATTTTAATTTCAATATAAAAGTCACATAAAAAGAATAATTTGTATTCCTCTTTACCCTTGCTAGAATACTGGGGTCTACAGCAACAACCTCAGATAAACACTTCATGGCTTTTGTTCGAACGGCAATTGCATTTTCACCAAGAACTCGAAGGATCTGCCAAGCAAATATTAACATTTTCTTCAATTTTAGAACATATAACTTTTTAACAAAACAAAGAAAGAAAACATGCAAAAAAAATAAATATAGAATTTACTTTCCTTCAATTTTTATATACGTAAGTAAAAAGATCTGTTATCATACTGATCCAAAGTTTTAACTTAGAACATTAAGGTACGGCATTCTATACTTTATGGCCTTTCCTTTCTTCTGTCATTCTCAATTAAACCTGTTTTTTATTGCTATGCTTCATTTGCAAGAAACTGCAGCCCCACTGAAAACTTTCTATGTGTAACTTTAAACAAGGATATTTAGTATCATTTAAATAGTAATTTTGGTAACTGAATAATTTATTTTTATAACATCAATCACTCTAACTATACCATCACTCTACCTGTACCATACAGATACATATCCACTTATCTGTAAAACAAGAATCAACAGGTAAAAGGCATGCAGAACAAACATATTTTAACAAATATGGAACAAAGAAACAAATGTTATTTTCATGATTTTTAAAAAATATCTGTTCTCAACAATGAACAGACATCACACACAAGTCTTCCAGAATTAGAAAAATCAGTATCACTGTATAAGGAATTCTGGTCCAGTTTACCTGTGTCAAATAAATATCAAAGCTCTGGGCAAACGGCCTCATAGAGGCCAAGTATCGAACAATCAAACAAGCATCATCATAGTCCACAGTATCAGAGTTCATTCTGCAACGAAAGGTCATTAAATTGTAATTACTTTAATTTTTTTGTAAAGTAAGTAAATAGATATCAAAGAGACAAATGAAAACATTGGATCTTTTCTTTTTGGATCTTACTTTAATGTGCTGAACTGAGAAGGTGTGGTTTTGATAATGCTTCTAAGAAACTTCTTCCGGTTTTCAGCTCGATGCATAATTTGACCAGTTGTCTCAACTTCCTTTGCATGATGTGATCCTTCAGATGATTCTTCATCTTTTTGTGATTTCATTGCTTTTTCTGTTTCCAGTGTTGTATCACGGAACCACTGGGCTATATAGAATTTACGAGAAAACTGGAAAGAAATTTTAAGACTTGAGTTTGATGAAATTAGTAACAAAATTTCCAACCTACTGACAAAGTGTTCACAATCAGAAACATAATTATCAAGGTTTACTTTAAAAAAGAAAAGTTTAGAACACATGAGTAAAACGCTGAAGGTAGAAAACTATAGTTACTTTCAAAATTTTACCTTACTTCTTCAAGAAATATACAGCCAATTATTATTGAACTATATTAACATTAAGGTGCATGTATATAACCCTATATGCAAAACAGAAAAAGAGACACAGAAGTACAGAACAGACTTTTGAACTCTGTGGGAGAAGGTGAGGGTGGGATGTTTCCAAAGAACAGCATGTATATTATCTATGGTGAAACAGATCACCAGCCCAGGTGGGATGCATGAGACAAGTGCTCGGGCCTGGTGCACTGGGAAGACCCAGAGGAATCGGGTGGAGAGGGAAGTGGGAGGGGGGATCGGGATGGGGAATACGTGTAACTCTATGGCTGATTCATATCAATGTATGACAAAACCCAATGAAATGTTGTGAAGTAATTAGCCTCCAACTAATAAAAAATAAAAGAAATAAAAAATAAAAAAAATTAAAAAAAAAAAAAAAAAAAAGGTGCATGTATAATCTGTTCCTGGGTTTTTTCCCCTCCACTTTATTGAGAAATATTTGACATACACCATTGTAGTCTGTTCCTTTCCACAAAGACTGAAAATCTGTAGTAGTTGGCTGAATAGTTTCAGCTATCTCCAACCTCTTTATTTTTAGTTTTAATTCTCCACTTCTGTAGATGCATATCCCACCAATTAAAAAAAAATTAAAAGTGCCCCAATATAGTGTATAAATTTTACATACAAGCTTATTTTACTAATATTTTGGATATATAATATACTAAAAAAAAAAACCCCAGAATTAAGGATTATATTTAAAATATACATATAAAATTCTAATCATTTTATAAAAATTCACTTTTTATATGCTAATAGATTATCTCATATACTACCTGAGTCAAGGATCTTTGTCTGAAAGATAAAACATGGAAAGATTTTGGATTACCCAAGTCACATAATATTAGGAAACAACAATATCTGTATCTGAATTCGACTACCACATATTTCTATTTCAAAAATTAATATTCCAATATTACTCTCCTCTTCATGACATTCTCAATTTTCTCTCAGACCAAATTTGAAATAAACATGTGAACATTACAAAATAAGGAGTAGAATCCTACCACCAGTGAAGGATCAGTCTCCGTGTTTTCATCCAAGTAATCAAGCAATGCTTTTTGCAATTGCTGTATTTCATCTTCCCCTCCAGAAACCTACAAAACAAATCAGGTCATAACACAAAGATATTACAAATATATTTTAATAAATCATCTACTTACAAACAAAAATCTGAAGGAAAAATTTTATAAATGACAAAAAATGTATAGGTATAGTTAACTAAAAGAAACAGAGGAATACTGTTTTTTGAAAGACATTATATACTGATAGTTCAGGTTACTTTTACGAATTACATGTTAACTTTTTATAAAGAAGCTCATAGGTAGCTGACATAATAATTATTAGAAAAATGTGTATGTAAATCTCCAGAGGTAGGAACCTCCTAACACTGGTTTTCTATTTGGTAAGAGACAACTCCAAACTTCTAATCTAGTAAATGGAAACTGTTACCTGTATTATTATGTGTTATGGGTTTCTTTGAGATATTATTTAAAAAGAACATTCTGAAAGGGAAATATTTTTATTTGTAATTAATACAAAATACTTTATGTCATGCAGATCAAATATACAGTAGGTGTATTTGAGCTGTTCATTTGATCTGGAAGCAGAAAGAGACTGAGTCTTTAGGTCCTGTCAAGAACAATGTTGTTTAGTTGCTAAGTCGTGTCCAACTCTTTTGAGACCCCATGAATGTAGCCTGTCAGGTTCCTTTGTCCGTGGGATTTTCCAGGCAAGAATACTGGAGTGAGTTGCCATTTCTTTCTCCAGGGGAACTTCTAGACCTTGAGATCGAACCTGTGGCTCCTGCATTGGGTAGGCAGATTTTTTACCACTGAGCTACCAGGGAGGCCCTTTCAAGAACAATACAGAGCAGGAAATTAACTCTGAGTTGACATTCATGTCTATAGCTTATACTCTGGATTTACCTGTGTGAAATGCCAAATATATGGTTTAGACTACATCTAAGCAGAAAACAAAGATGAGAATAACCTATGTTCTGAGAGTACAGTGAAATGGATATATTCAGAATGGTTTTTATTTAGTTGCATCTGGGGTATTGATTTTTCTTTTTAAAATTTTCTATTTTATATTGGTGTATAGCTGATTAACAATGTTGTGACAGGGTCAGGGAGACAGTAAAAGGACTCAGCCTACATATAAATGTATCCATTTTGCCCAAACTACCCTTCCATATAGGCTGCCACATAACACTGAGCAGAGGTTTCTGTAGTACACAGTGGGACTTTGTTTGTTATCCATTTTAAATATAGTTGTGTATACCTGATTCAGTAGTTCTAGGGAGAGTCCTGAGAATCTGCAGTTCTAACAAATTCCTAGGTGATATAAAAGTCGGTGCTGCTTGTCCAGGGAATCATATTTTGAAATTCTAGGGTAATGGTGACATCCTGTCTGCTCAAAATGGTTCAAGAGAAAATAAAAACGAATATACAGACACATGTGTATGTATATTCTAACAGAGAATGATAAAGCAAATGCTAACCACTAACGGAATTTGAATGAAAGATTTGTGGGAGCTTTTTGTGCTATTCTTAAATCTCTTCTGTAAGTTAGAGGCATTTATCATGGCCAGCATGGATATGGTTATGGACACTAAAAAATAAAAAAAGAGTATAAAGAAAATGAAAAAAGCTTTACATGGTAGGATTACAGATCATTTGGGCTACTTGGTGGCTGAGACGGTAAAGAATCCACCTGCAATGTGGGAAACCTGGCTTTGATCCCTGGCTTAGGAAGATCCCCTGGAGGGGGGCATAGCAACCCACTCCAGTATTCGTGCCTGGAGAATCCCCATGGACAGAGCAGCCAGGCGGGCTACAGTCCATGGGGTCACAAAGAGTTGGATACGACTGAGTGACTAAGCACACACATATCATTTACCTATCAATTTTCTTAAGTTATCTTAGTATTACTATCACCTCCCCCACAGTTTAAAATAAAAGTATTGTTAAACCAAACAGAAACTAGTATCACACATTCATAACAGAAGTTCACATACACAAAAAAAACTTAACTAAGGATTATATAAATCATTTGAAAGTTCCTGTTATACAGAATTCACCCTAAGGTATATATTTTCTCTGTGGCACTTTCAGATGATTTTATTCCGAATCTACAAGAATGAAATGCAACACTAACATAAGAATACCTTAAAAAGTTCTTAACTATTTATTGCTTATCCCCATAATGTAAATTCTTTATCTCAATACCTGCTTTAAAATACGTTCTATGGACCCTTGATCCATTTTGCTTGTAACAGCATCTTTCCTCAGTCGTGCAGCAACAGTTCCAAGGTAATCAAGAGATGCCACTCTTAAAGCCATCTCTGTGGACTTGTTACTGAACTGATGAACCTGCATATGAAAAAGAATTTTAATCAACTTAAAATATTTTTTATATAAATTCCATATCTATGCTGTTTTACTTGAAATTTAAACATTTTTTCCCCTGTCATATTATCCCACAAAGTAATTACCCTTTAAAAATTTTTTGGTTTTTTTTTTGGCCGCACCCTGCAGCTTGGAGGATCTCAGTTCCCTGACCATTGACTAAACCTGGGCCATGGCAGTAAAAACCCAGAATACTAACCACTAGGCCACCACGGAACTCCCATTAATTGCCTTTTGAGTTTCCAGAATTTTAACATTTTCATTAAAAAGAAAAAAAAAATTATAACTAAGAACACAGTCACTTTCTTTAAATGTAGGCTCTTCTGTATAAAATGGGATTATAACCGACTAAGAATTGCTTAGGCTGGAATTTCAAAGTCTATAAAAAATATCTTGGTTTCAGAATAGTATTAATACATTTTCCAACTGACAGAAAGTAAGGCCCCCAAAGCTCTGTAACAACTACACAAGTCCAAATGTAGTTTAAAAATAAAAATCACAATAGCATTTCCTTGTATTTATTTCCCTAGTACGGTATCACATGAGGACTAAAATGTGTCATGTTTTTAGAAGTACTCTTAAAGATGACAGAGTTCATATTAATCAGTTTCATGCTTTGAAATGAATTAACTACAATAACTTATGACTCTGTGTTGAGATGCTTTTAACTAATTATACTTTCGAACAAAAAAAAGGTTTTTTAAAGCACTGTTATCTTATGTAATGAAATGAAAGCACCAAAAGTCACAACATTTCAAAATTTTATACAAGGTACCGACAGTATCGTGTACAGTAATGCACATGCAAAAATAGAGATGCAATGGTCGTATTTCCTTACACATTTTTAAAGAATTCATCATCTGTGAATCAGAGTACATCCTCATTATGTTGTCTTCTAGTAATCTAATAATCTTTAAATGCTATACTCTTACCAACAGTCTCCCTAACAAACTAAGGAGTAGTTCAGCAGCTGGCCATTCAGGCTTATTGACTGTTGAAAGAAGGTCTTGAACAAAATTTTCAAATAGTGGTCTGTAATCTTCTTCACCTTGCTTACTACCACATCTGTTCAAAGATAAATAATGAAAAAGTTGTGAGTTCAGGTGACATGTTCACTAATATGACTGAAATTTTGTTAACGAAGTTTCTTGACTTGTATATCTAAACAAAGTGTAACGGAGCACATTAGATAAAATATGGTTTAAAATGAAACTACTTCTCAAACTTCCTTTTCCCCCCCTACTACAGGAAATTCATTTACTGACTAATATTAACATTACTTTCTGGCAAGAATAATACATTTTAAATAATGACCACTGTTTTTCTATGAGATTACTAAAAATTCTTATGAAAACTAAGTAAACCTCTATCCCTAAACTTTCCTATTCAATCAGAATGTCTGAAAATTCAATGAAAAATTAAAGAATTTCACCCTTGTACTTCAGCTTCTAGAGTTCAACACACAAGAAAGTTCATAAAATCTAAAACTTCAGATTTTGTAATATGCCAACTGCCTCATTTTAAAGATAAGGATATCAGGAGTCAGGGAGATATAGTCAGGGTTTAGATTATGGAAGGACGTTCGATTATCTTTTACATAGAAGAAATGAACTACTCTCCACGGGGAAAATAAAAATCAGATTATGTTAATTTTACTCACTTTTTAAGGAAGATGGAAAGGAAGTTTTGGGCTGTTCGCATGGCTGTTTCATAAGAATTGGTAATGACAACATCTTGGTCAACCTCGATTGAGAAAAATGAATGGATATAGATGTAAGAAATAACCAACAAACAAATTATTTCAGTTGCTACTACCATGTTATTAGTGACTATAAGGGCACTACAATTAAATACTAAAACTTTATGAACTTCCCTGGTGGTACAGTGGATAAGAATCTGCCTGTCAATGTAGGGGACACAGGGTCAGTCCCTGATCCGGGAAGATCCCACATGCCGTGGAGCCTGTGCACCACAAGTACTGAGCTGGCACTACAGAGGCCCAGAGTCACAATGACTGAGCCCATGAACCTCAGCTACTGAAGCCGGCACACCCTTGAGCTTGTGCTCTGCAAGGGAAGACACCGCCACGAGAAACCTACGCTCCGTGACTAGAGAGTAGCGCGCACTCTCATAACTAGAGAGAGCCTGCTCATAGCAATGAAGACCCAGCACAACCAAAAATAAAATAAATAAATAACTTTTAAAAATACTAAAACTTTAACTATACTCTTATATGTAAGAGAAGATACAATTAGCATTGTTGTTGTTCAGTCCCTCAGTCATGTCTGACCCTGTGATCCCATGTAAGGCAGCACGCCAGTGTTCCATTTCATTAACTATCTCCCGGAGTTTGTTCAAACTTATGTCCACTGAGTCGGTGATGCCGTCCAACCATCTCATCCTCTGTCATCCCCTTCTCCTCCTGCCTTCAATCTTTCCCAGCATCGGCTTTTCCAATCAGTCGGCTCTCTGCATCAAGTGGCCAAAGTACTGGAGCTTCAGCTTCAGCACCTGTTCTTCCAATAAATATTCAGGGTTGATTTCCTTCACGATTAACTGGTTTGATCTCCCTGCAGTCCAAGGGACTCTCAGGAGTCTTCTTCAGCATCACACTTTGAAACTATCAATCCTTTGGAGCTCAGACTTCTTTATGATCCAACTCTCACATCCATACACGACTATTGGAAAAACCATAGCTTTGACTAGACGGACCTTTGTCAGTAAAGTAATGTCTCTGCTTTTTAATAGGCTGTCTAGGTTCATCATAGCTTTTCTTCCAAGGATCAAGTGTCTTTTAATTTCATGGCTGCAGTCACCATCCACAGTGATTCTGGAGCCCAAGAAAATAAATTCTGTCATTGTTTCCCCACCTATTTGCCATGAAATGACAGGACCGGATGCCATGACCTTCATTTTTTGAATGGTGAATTTTAAGCCAGCTTTTTCACTCTCCTCTTTCACCTTCATCAAGAGACTTGTCAGTTCCTCTTTGCTTTCTGCCATTAGGATGGTTGTCATCTGAGGTTATTGATATTTTTCCCAGTAATCTTGATACCAGCTTGTGCTTCATCCAATATGCTTTATTCTTAACATATGTTAAGAATGAGAAACATGTGTAACAGATGAAATACAAATAGTTGTTTATCATGATGTAGGTCAGAACAATTTTGATCGAAAATACAAAAAGAATTTCAAAAAAATTTGCAGGTTCAAAGTTTATGAAATGCTGGAATATAATACTAAATAAAATTCAACTCCATCATTAGAAATTTAAAGATCAGTATATACGTAATTCAAAGTTGTATAAACCTGATACATGAATAAACATTAAAAAAATTCACTAGTAATCGGAAAAATGCAAAATAAAACATGGTATTATTTTACACTAACCAGACTAGGCAAAAATCAAAAAGTATGAATGTAAACTAGAATATCACTTTAGAGCAAACTGACCAGTTTCATTAAGTTAAAAGTGCATGTAAATTATGATTTAATATTCTACTTCTAAGTATATCTAGAGAAACTTATGCTTCAAGCTGTGTGTCACATACGATGTATTTAACCCAAGTCAAAAAGAATCTAGCATTAGCTACATGTATTAAAAACAATGGTGAGTGAAAAAATTTGCTGTAAATGTCATTATATCATTTATGTAAATTAAAACTTTATCAAATATGCAGATAAACAAATAAATGAAAGAAGATAAACATTCACAATGGTAAGGAAAGGCTATGAAAAGAGAACGAGATTAGGAGAAGCAGAGAACAGGGACCTCAACTTTTTTGACATTTGTTTTATACTTTGCACCTTTATAATAAAGAAATGAAATTAAACCTCTTTGGAATTTTTTGGAGGTAAAACTATAGAACCTGGAAAAATGTTAAATGTTGATGGGTAAAAGCTACAAAACCAAAAGCAAATCATCACTGTAAGTTACTCAAATTGTTATTGTTTAATCTCTTAAATTGTATCTGACCCTTTTACGACCCCGTGGACTGTATGGAGCCTGCCAGGCTCCTCTGTCCATGGGATTTCCCAAGCAAGAATACTGAGTGGGTTGCCATTTCCTTCTCTAGGGGATCTTCTGAACTCAAAAACTGGCAGGTGAATTCTCTACTGTTAAGCCACCAGGGAAGCCCCCAAGTTACTCAATAGAGAAGGCATAAATTCATTTTCAGCATGAATTAAACATTAATTACATCATAATTATTTGTTACATGTGACTATAGATACTGCATACTATGATATTCATTTTCAAATTCATTATCTCACTTGAACCTTACAACTTGTAATAGTAGGCTTGTTCGGTATTATCATTCCCATTTTATAAAGAAACAAGATTAAAACAATTTGTACGTTTCATGAATGGTGGATACTAGAACTCAAGTCTCCTAAAATTTAGTCTAATGTTCGACAAGGATCTGAAAGTCCAGTCATGAAACCCTAATTAACACCTTCAGTTTTATAAGAATGGCAGAGAATACAGGTACTTCTTCCTACAAAAGAAAACAGTTCTAAAACTTACAAATGATTCCTTACTTTTTTATTTGAGTCCTCTTCTGAATTAGAGTCCTTCTCTGATGATGGTAAGTGTACTACACACTGAATTAGTTGTAAAACCAGTGCTGTAACCATCTGAATATACATAGGCTCTCCATCCATATCACTACTATTTAACCTTTAATGGAGAAGAAAATATTTTAATAATACAGCATATGAAGAGAATTTCATTTTACGTGTTATTTATGATCTGAAAGTTTCAGGTGGTGTCTTTACCAAAATTTCTAGGCATTATCCTTAGTGCTTATAACAGTGACCTTAAGTTAATTATTTTTGGGAAGTTAGAAAAAATACCAATTAAATGTCTATGTATAGATCATTAAAATAGCCACAGGAAAAATGCAGTATATAAAATTCTATACTTTATATGTACTGGAGAGTGAAAACTGTAATGTAAAACATCAAATATTTTTCAAAGTTATTTTTAAAATGACAAGTCTTCAGGGTTTCACAATGCCCAGGCATTCCAATATTTCTTTTCTTACTAAAATCTGCTCCATAGTCAGCTCTTGATCATATGTCAGAGTATGAGGTCAGTGACACAGAATGTAAAAAACCAGATTTTAAATCTTTTTGTTTAAAAGAGTATTCCTTTATATGTTGACAGTTTTTCTTCAGGTTTTAGTAGACAATAGTTGTTTATCAACACACAAGTGGTCCAAAAAAAGATAAAAACAATTATTTTATAGAAGACAGCCTTCAAAGCCATCTAAATATAACCCTATATGCTAGGTCAGTACATTTAATCAGCCAGGAATATTATGACAGTCATGGAAATTATGATGATGATCTATGCCAACAGAGGCAATACTGCTAACAATAGTGGATAACATTTCTTAGTTACTCTGTGCTTAGTGATTTAAAGTCATGTCTATTGTCTATATTGCCATTAGAGCAATTTTTCAGCTCTCTTAAAAAAATATTATATAATGACTTACTACTGTGTAAAGGATTAAGTTCAAGTTCCTTAATAAGGCTTGTAAAATCCCTGAACTGCCTCTGATGCTTTGGAGCTGTATTTCTTACTGCTCTTCTCACAGACCAATGGTTCTTCAACAGGGATGGCTCTGCCCTTCAGGGGAACTTTGCCCGTGTCTAGTGAAAATTTCGGTGATCATAACTGGAAAGGGTACATTTCTTTTGGTTATCTAGTAGGTAGGGGTCAAGGATGCTGCTAAGCATCTTACAATGTACAGGACAGCATTGCAAACAAAAAAATCTGGCTCAAAATGTCAATTATGCCAAGACTGAAATTCCCTGCCAAAGATTTTTACACTTGACAATCACTGAGCCTTTAAGTCTCTCAAGAGTATGTCGTTACTTCACACATTTAAGCTATTCTTCATGCTGTTCTGACACTGAACTGCCTTTCTTTTATTTGATGATTAAAACAAAAATCAGAAATGATAAAGAATAAATATATGATGGCTACAGTATAATGGGGTTCTTCATCATAAACTTGGTGTTTGCTATAGTTAGTTACCTGAAGTTCCTTAAGCTCCTCTTGCTGGTAGGTAATCTTGCAAGTGAAGTAAAAATTTCTTCCAAAATTAACTGCCTATGTTTTTCATATCTTGAGAATACCTATTTAGCAATTATAAGATTTCAACTTAAGTTATAATTATTTGAAAACAAACAAAAATGATACTATACTATGTGATAAAAATCTAATCTGCCTTTTAGAATGAAAATGCTTTCAACATCTTCAACAGTAATGACTTAATTTGCTCAACTTATCTATCATTAATTGTAACATTCTTAAAGAAGTCATAGTATACTAGTTTCATTTAGAGGAATATGATATCTTGGGTATGGAAAGTAAGACAGATTTAAATGATTCTAAGTAATTGATTTTATTAAGAAATTATTAAATATTTTTAAATATTCAGAAGTGTTTAAAATCTAAGGCATACTAAAATAGCCCTCATGGAAAACTCAAATTTGCATTAGTTTTTGCAAATTTGTATTGAACAATATCATTATTATTTTTGGGGGGGATAACTAAAAATGTGTACTGATTTTACTTACTGCAGTGACTAATTTAATGGCACATAATTGTAGTTCACTGACATTTTCCACAAAAAATGGTGTTATTCCCATTGAAGATACCTGCACAGACACAGAGAGTAACAATAGTACACATTTGTAATAGATTTCAGTAACATTCTACCTTACTAAATCCCAAAACACTAAAAAACTTACTGAAGAACAGTGAGAGAGCATTTTCTTTTCCCTCATCAATCGGCACCTGGTTTTTCCTTTGTTCCCTTTCATTCTCAAGAAAATTAGTACATACCTTCCTTCTCAGATGCCATTCCTCTAACTGCCAACTTTTAGACTGATAAATGTCACAGGAATGCAAAAAATGAAACATAATTCACTATTATGGAAGAAATATTCTAACATATTTTAAAGGAAATGATCATATAACTTTCAAATAATTTAGAGTTTAGAATTTACACTACATTCACCTTTCTTCTGCCCCAAGTGCTTCTTTTTAAAACTTCCCTAGACTTTTACTTCTTCCATGTAGATATAATATACTCAGAATGGAAAAACTTAATGTAGTGCTAGTATTATTATTGAGCGATCAGGGTTAAACTGAACCCAACTGGGTCCTTTATCCTTAAATTATTTGGTCTAGAAATATGGAAAATGCTTGAAAAAAACTTACCTGAAGGATTGTTGTGTCTGTTAGAAGTTGTATTTCTAGTAGTTCTGATAAGCTGCTAACAATGTCACAAACTTTATTATAAAGCATTACTATTACTCTCTGCTTATGGGTAGAACATTTAGCCCGTTTTGCCTTTGAACTTAATAAGCCTCCTAAAATGAAAAAAAAAAAAAAAAATCAAAACAAGGCTTATGTCAACTTTTAATAATGTCTAATAGCAATAAAACTGCTTCCTGAATTAAAAGAACACATCTTTTTTTCTTCCCTATATAAAAATATAACTTGGCAAACAAATCTATTTATTTATTGAAGAGAAAATTATTCTCTAGGGAATACTCAGAAAGTCTACATTGTTAGAATAGATTTTCAATGGCTATTAAATTCTTGTATCTTAAGTATAAATTTCTTTTTTTTTTTTCCCATTGACTGGAGTAGGATAGTAAGATTATATTCCCCTTAAATCAACTTGCAATAATTAAACCACAGATAATTAACTTAGGATATTCATGATTCAAGTTTGCCTTCCTCTCTTCAAATGTAAACATGTTAATATATTTGATTCGTTTATAAAGATTATAAGAGAAAGAATATACATTTTTTAATTAGTTTATTTTTTATTAAAGGATAACTGCTAAGAATATACATTTTTAATCAACCCATTTTGTAGATAATATTTTAGGCAAAATTAGGGGGTAGTGCTAAATGGAACCAGAAGTGAACATTAACATTATTTAAGATTGCCAGACCAGTAAAATTACTTATTATTATATGTAACAGTTGCTAAAGAAATTACAACTGAACAAGTACCAGATTGGAAAAGTTCTATATTCCAGTCAAATGAAGGGCAGTGTTTAGTACAATTTTATAATCTAGCAATTTTGGTGCAATTCTGAAGTCACTGCATTCTGAACCATCCAACATGGCAAAATTATATTACAGGTAATTTTGATATTAAACTAAAAAATTATCAGCATAAAAGGGTAAACCAACCTCCATGAGGATCTAATCTGTAAACAGGATCATACTGAGGATAAAGTGTATTCTGCAAATGAAATTTAGTGTACTGTATAACTCTTTCGATTACATCCTCAATATATACAGCTTTTGGCATGTTAGGGGATGTCATGATGTTTATAGTTGTAAGACAGGCATCTGCTGATTTTGTCACTCTCTCCATAATAAGGTCTCTCCATAACCTTTCTTCTTCTTCAGTATCATTATTCTGTAAAACAGCACATTGTTAATGAAATGGAAATAAACACATTTATAGGTTAAAATATTTTTTAAAGATTATAATACATTTGACCTTCACTGTAAAACTCTGTGTCGGGGAGATTCCCTACAGCAGGAAATGGCAACCCACTTCAATATTCTTGCCTGGAAAATGCCATGGGGTTGCAGAGTTGGACCTGACTGAGTGACTGAGCATGCATGGTGGAAAACCTGGTAAGAGTTTCGATGTGTGTCTATTTAAAGAATATCAGGAGTGAAGTACAAATACTTACATTATGTTAGGTATGATTTTTGTGTTAATGTTTTGAAACATAATGTACTCTTACTTTCTAATTTCACCATTAAGTGACATCCTAATAACAAAGTTTTAGTTATGTTCATTTTTGGGGATAGACTTGTAAGTAAGATGTTACCAACTCAATCATTTCTAATACCTATTTTTCAACAAAACTGTATTTTTGAAACAGATTAAAAAGTGGTAACTATGCAGACTACTGAAAACATAGTTTATTTTCTAAAATAGATAATTGAACAACTGATAGACTACATTTTAATTTATACATCAGCAATATGCATTACAATTGGTAAAAAGTGACTTTAATTTTACTTTTAAAGTGAAACTCCTTCTATCACATCCTTAGTTATAAGATATCAACTTTATAGTCTAGGAATATTTTCATATGCATGCCATTGAAAGCTTGTAACAGTGAGAAAAGGAATTAATAAAAGCATAATATATGTAAAGCAGAGAAGGGCTTTATACTAAGGCCAAAAAACTCCATCGCTAGTTTTCTTTCATTTTAATACTTATATACCCACTAAAAAAGTAAGATAAAATAACTTTTCTTTGATATTGAAACTGTTATTTGGAATAGTCAGTTGGGGAGGTTCATCACTCATGTCAAACATTAAGGCTTAAAAGCAACACACTAAAAAGTGCTAAGGTTTTCAGGAATAAAAATAATTTCATTAAAAGCGAGTCAGCGAGTTCTCCACAACTTTGAACTCTAGATTCTTGCTATTTACCACAGTTTCTTGCCAAAGTATTAAAAAACAAACAAACAAAAAAACTTGTAAGACTAAAGATGTAGTATTGCCTTGGCCCAAAAGTTCATTTGGGTTTTTGTAATATCGTATGGGAAAACCTGAACAAACTTTTTGGCCAACCAATATACTGTCACTATAGTTGCTCTAATCCCTTAGGTTTATATGATTCAAAAATTATTTTAAAAGGGCATTGGAAAAATATGGATATATTTAATAGACCACAGAAATACCACCTGAGATACCACTTTTCTAAATTCCATGTAAATCACTTAGCACTCCTGTGCCTTCTGAAAACATCAAGAACACTTCCTTTCTGAGATATAATCCAGTTCATGTGCTAAATATATACACTATGTATGTATATATGAGAACAGAAGTATTATCTATCAATAATACTTGCTACCAGTGCTTCTCGCTAGATGAAAACTGGACCCTTTTCTGTTTTAAAAATTTTCTATAATATACTATTTTTATTACCAGTCATTTAAAAATAAATTTCATTCACTCAAAATATTCCTAAATTCTTATCTCTTACATTAAATTCCTATAAGCATTAGTGTTTGAATTTATTAATTGTTAAAGAGACACCAGGATCAATTCAAATGCACATACAGTTTTGAAAATCTGCTATAAGGTTAGGAAGGCAGACCACGGTTTATATAAATCATTATTATACCATATTGCTACTGCTTTTGATAAAGCACACTAAAATGTAATGACAGCTGCAGTTAACATTTATTGAGAACTTACAATGTACCAGACACTGTTAAGCAGGTTACATGAATTAATTGATGAAACATCCTTTCAACAAATATTTGAGCTAGATATAAAAATAATACATAAGGATCAACATTTTAGGATACATTAAGAAATCACCATATGGTTTCCAACTATTAAGTTCTCCAGGGAAGGTCAAGAAAAAGAATTACTTCCTACCAACATTTTATAAATAAAAAGACATTTTAAAGACTTATCCACTTACAAAAGGAAGAGCATAATGTAAGATTAAAGAATGATCCTTTGAACTGAATGAATTTAAATCTGTCACCATACTTATTTATATCAAAGCTGTCAATTGATAATGTGTAACATTAGTTTTGGAGAAGGCAATGGCACCCCACTCCAGTACTCTTGCCTGGAAAATCCCATGGACGGAGGAGCCTGGTAGGCTGCAGTCCATGAGGTCGCTACAAGTCGGACATGACTGAGCGACTTCACTTTCACTTTTCATTTTCACACACTGGAGAAGGAAATGGCAACCCACTCCAATGTTCTTGCCTTGAGAATCCCAGGGACGGGGGAGCCTGGTGGGCTGCTGTCTATGGGGTCGCACAGGGTCGGACACGACTGAAGTGACTTAGCAGCAGCAGCAACATTAATTTTAAACTACTAAGAATCAAATTCTAACTGCAAGGCTAAATGTGAACTAGTAAATAGTGGCAACAAGTTCAAATTAATAAAATTTGGAATTTTCCCCATAAATCAAAGTTGCTTATGAAAAACTGTATAATTTAATAAGAGTAAAATTAACAATACAGATCTTAAACTTACATGATTTAACAGAGTGGAGAGCTTTGACCCATCTTGAATATTCTTTTCCAAGATATTTAGGACTTTCACAGTTTTGTCAGTGGAAAGCTAAACAGAAGCAAAAATTCTTTTATCGATCATTGGTAAACAGTAAATTATTCAAGAAATATTCTGTACAGTTATTCCTCTTAGCTTACGGATTATATAGCATTAACATTCGCTCAAAGAGTGGAAAAATAAAATTTTCTCACTTAGATCCTCCACTCAAATCTGAATTATGTAGAGAATTAATTACTTATTTTTGAAAGAACAGCAAACAGAATGGACACACATGTGTGTTTCTAACTCAAATCTTACCATATAGCTAGTTAAGACTGAATTTGTTCTGGCCCTCTGCTCTGTGAAAGTGACACTGAACATGCATACGATCACAGAGGCACCCACACACACACTCTCTAAATATTTCATCTGTTGATTTTTTATTTTTAAAAACACCTATTTAATTTCTTACAAATAATGTTTTCTGTATTTAAAGTAGTCATTGTAGAGGTTCTACCAGGAAGCCACTATTACCCATTCCTTTGACTAAGTCTCTTCTTAGATCCCTATCATGTAGCTAGGACTCTCAATGGAATCAGTCAGAAAAGTAATATGAGAGGATCAACAGAGTAAGTGACATCAGGTATAGTTTGATTATTTATATACTGGTGTATAGAAAAAATTTCCCCCAAATATATTGCTTTAGATAATTTCACAATATATTAAACTACTGAAACTTTTCGTAAATTATCCATGCTTCGAAAATACTCAGTAAATGCACTTGTTTGAAACAGAAACACTATATATATTTTGAAATAGAAACACTATAGAACTTATGACATAAAACCTAAACGGGGCATTGGCACTTCGGAAAACTGATGCCATATTTGTATATACAAAAGAAATCAATATATTCCTCACTGCACACAGTAATCTGAATATGAACCAATAGTACATTAATTCTTGGGTAATTATGTGAAATGTCTGTATAGCTTTAAAATCCTAACTCATGAAACTTTTGGCACTGTCAGTGGGAATGTGAATTGGTGCTGCCATTATGGAAAACCAGTATAGAGGGTCCTTAAAAAAGTAAAAACCAATCTGTCATAATCAAGTGATTCCATTCTCTAGCTACGTATCTGAAGAAAACAAAAGCACTAACTTCATAAGACATACGCATCCCCATTTTTATTGTAGCATTATTTATAATAGCCAAGACATGGAAGCAACCAACGTGTCCACTCATAGATGAATGGATAAAGAAAACGTGGTGTGTGTGTGTATATATTTAGCCATGAAAAGAAGGAAATCTTGTCATTTGCAACAATATGCATGGACTTTGATGGCATGAGTCTAACAGAAATAAGTCAGACAGAAAAACAAATGCCATATGATCTCAACTGTATATGGAATCTTAAGAAAAAAAGAATTTATAAATACAAAGAATAGACTGGTGGTTGCTCAAGGTGTGCAGTGGGAGGTGGGTGAAGTCGATGAAGGTGGTCAAAAGGTACAAATTCCCAGTTATAAGTCAGTCCTGGGAATGTAATGCAAGGCATGATCAATATAGGTAACAATACTATAGTTTATACATGCAAGTTGTCAAGAGAACAGAACTTAAAGTTCTCATAATAAAAAAAAATAATGCAACTGTAATTGTGTGTGGCCATGTTAACTAGATTTACTTTGTATCCTTTTCCAATACGCACAAATATTGAATTGTTACACTGAACTCCTGAAACTAATATAAATGAATACAAAATGAATAACTAATTATACTTTAACTTTGGAAAGAATATTAAAATATTTTCCAGTCTACTTTAAAACTAAATAAATAAGTTTAATTTTTGAGAAAACAAATTCTTCAGATAAATATAATCTTTCATTAAATCTTTTACTATGCTTGGAGAACAAATCATTATCTTTACATTACAAACTAAGAGTAGAAAATTTTGTAAAAGAGGAGCCTGATTAGGAGGAAAGAGGATTTTTTTTTGAATCTGTATTTGCATAGTAATCATGCAGTAGTTTAGGGGGTGACTGCTGGCTCATAAAGATTATGGGAAGTCAATCCTTGATGCTGTCATTATTGTTTGAAGTATTACTAAGGAAAAAAATTTGCAATGAGACTACTTGGCAACAGACAGCTCATAGGAAAGACAACCCACAGAAGTTAATATTAAGCCTACAACAATGAGATTCTGCACTTATTAACAATTAATGTGTTAACAGACACAGAGAAGAGACTTGCAGTTGCCACGGGGCAGAGGTGGTAGGCGAGGGAAGGACTGGAAGTATGGGATTGTCAGATGCAAGCTATTAATATAGTACATATAAGGAAGAAGGTATAGCACCAGGAACCATTTTCAATATCCTGTGATAAACTATAATGGAAAAGAATGTTTACAGATGTATAAATGAATCACTCTGTTGTACGGCAGAAAGTAACACAACATTGTAAATCAACTATACTTTAATAAAATAAACCAAAAAACCCCCCAACAATTACTGTGTTAAAACCATGGCTTAACTCTTTCAATCAATGTAAATGACTAAAGGAAATGTCAAAGAAAAATTTAGTGTATTTCTGCATTTAAATACTTTAAATATTTGAGACAATGAAAAAATAAACAGTGACAAAAAATCCAGGACTGTGTCACTTTGAATGCAAAAATGATTTTTCTTTAGAATAATTTGCAGAATACGCCTTTGATTCAAGTCTTGTCATTTTTTTAAAGAAATAATTCTGTCAGATTCTCAGAAAGAAGCAATGAATTGTCTTTTTATCATTACTCACTTTATATAAACTTTGCAATTTACCTTTAAAACTTTAATTTCAAACATGAGATAGTAAGTAAATTTATAAATTTTACTTTAGTGAGATACCTTATCCATTATACCCATTGCTTTAATTTTAGCAGATTCACTGCCAAGTTCATTAAGCTGATGTTTTCCTAAGAGCAGTTCCTGAGGAATTTCATCATCATCACCTGAAAAACCAATTCAAACACACGTAGTTTAGGTAAAATAAATAGCTCAAAATAGTTAGCTTTAGTTAATAAAATTTCTACATATATACAAACAGATGTAAACAAACAAAAATAATATCCTACGAGACCTCTGTAAACCTAAAGCAAACCCTGAATAAAAGAGGACAAAGATTACAATTAGACTTCTGACTAAGATGGGAAGAGGAGATAGATATCTTATCTTTACTACTTTATGACCCTTCTCAAGCAAACTTTCTGCCCCAGCAGGCTGACCTGTATGGACTACATCAACAGTCTCCCATGCCCTCTGGCTTCTGTTTGGGTTCAGCCAGTGGGGTGCCCTGTCAGAAGATCAAAGAGAAGGAGAGTGAGGTCAGGGTATTTATATTCCTGACTCCTTCCTTGCAAGGTCTCCTCAAGCTGCTCATGTCCTCTGACCAAAAGAACACTTGTTTTTACAAGGCAACCTATTCTAAAACTTTTTCTTTTCCTATTGACTGAGTTCTGCTGATTTCTCTTTACACTTGCTCCTTTGGGTATAGGGGTGGTAATAGTTCCAAGTCTGTTAACTTTGGGTTTCCACTCTATTCTGCCCCTATCTTTGTAATCTTGGTCTCTTTGTAAGTAACTACTCAAATTATCTTAATTTGAGAATGCCATATGACTTCCTGTTGGGATCTTAAATGACATGGAAGAGAGTTTTCCAGCACACAATTCTGAAGTTTTAGAAATGATGAAGTGGATATTCTAAGTAATCAGGAAAAGCATTAATGATACTTACACAAGTAACTGTCACAAAAACAAATACTTAATATACTTTTTAATGCATTTTTAAACAGATGTACTCATACTAGAATTACTGTACTCCAACTAGTTTTTGTATAAATTAGGCACTAGAATTTGTAGCTACTGAAAGTGGCATAAAATTATTGAGAGCAGGTCTAAACAATGTAAGCAGCTTTTTAAAAAAATAAACCTAACATTTTTCAGATCTGTAGGTATGACCCATAGATATATAAATGTAACACAATATTACATTAACCCTACTGTATTCTAATTGCTTTACAATTTTGTTTCCCACATTGGATACGGAATATGTACATAATAAATACATAAAGCCTGGGGCTGGTGTATTTATGTTTGCATCTCTAGCACTTAACATACTACTGACAAACAGTAATTATTCAATAAATATTGTCTTTTAGAATAAATTGAGTAAGTTCTCATTTCTGCATCTTTGCTCATATTAGTACTAGTACCCTTCTTCTCTAGGGCCTACTCAAGTTTCATCTGCATAAAGGCTTCCCTAATTATTCTAATCTACTATGGTAGCTGTACTCTCAGGACTCTTAAAACACTATCAGTACTAAACTAATTTAACACTTGAATTTTATACCAATGTTTTCAGTTACTTGATAACACAGATTAGATTTGATGCCACACTAGATTTCAATTTAAGAGCATAGATCATCCATCTGAATCTACTAGAATAATTGGCAGAAAGCTTAACACACAGGTAAATAAACAGATTTTAAATTGAGTTTATATTTAGAGGTAAATAAATGTATTTTAAATGATTTTACCAAATGCAGTAAAATCCATATCTTCTAAGTTATCCAAAATATTCTCTATTGAGGCTGTGAATCTCTTAAAAGTTGAAGAATCCATCATTTCTGCAAAGGAAGAAAAAAAATACAAAACTTAATCATCTACATTCCAAGTAGAAAACTGAAGTTGATGACTATGAATAAAGACAAACTAAAATGTTACCTTCAGGTGTTAGTTTTGGTTCATAAGCTTTCCGCTTCTTCTGTTTTTCTTTTTTCTTCATTTTTCTAGCAACTAAATAAACAAGAAGAAATACTGAAATGCAGTAATAACAACCTAAAATACTTCTATGTTTACTTTCTTCTTGAACATTAATTAAAAACTTTAACAATAATCACTGCTGATACAAACTGTTGTCTTGATTAAAAATTAGGAGTTGTTAATTAGCTCATAAAAAGGTATAAAAATTCTTCAAAGTTAAAACCTTAAATTTAACATCTGCTTATGTAAGAAATCCATTGACACTGATGAATTACCCTCACTAAGGCTGGGAGGAGGAGAATAATCTTCCATGTCAGAATCTGACGGGCTTCGGTTTCGATAACGACCACCACCTGAACTCCTTCTTCCTTCATGAGAGTGGCCACTTCTCCTATGATCCCCAGAGCTTCTTCTGTCACGCTCTTCATATTCCCAAGCTTTATCATCATCTTTTTTATGTCGTTTCCTAGAGGCTAGAAGCAAATCCCCATGACAAATAATTTACCTCACTTAAAAGACTATTAAAACTTGTAATTTAAAAATGAACCACATGGGGGGGGGGGGAGTCTTCATTTGTGTGAGACTAGGAAATTCTGAGTCATTCTGATTAACCAGAAATATAAATTATGGTACAGAAATGGTATCACTTATTTTAGCATTTATCTAGATTTAGAAAATTTTACATGAACTTGGTTTGCTAATGAATATAGATAGGAATATTCTGGGAATTAAACCACACTGCTCATTTTAAAGAGATATTTGGTGAGTCAATAATATCTAAAATTCAGGATTAATTAAGGCATATAAAACAAACTTTATCTAGAATTTGATAAAAAACAGAAACACTTTAAAACATTTGGAATGCTGGTAGAAGTGGGGTTTAGAGCAAAAATAAACTTTTGAGAAACTGATACAGAATGTGGGTAACCATGTATACTATCAATTAACAGCCAAGTTAAGCCCACAACATAGCTATAAATTCAACAGATTCTGATAACCTAACATCACGAGCTACCAATACAAAGACAAAATAAACCTGTATAGTTGTAAATACCCACACACTGAATTTAGTTCTCCAACAATATACTTGCTTAAACCCAAAAAGACAGCTTTTAAGTTTATGCATGCTAGATAAGCATATTTATGTATGTTACCTTCAATCCCTTCCCCATCCTTCCAGAGGTATAAGCATTCTGCTAAAATCACCAGTACTGACAGGAGCCTCTAGGCAGAACTGGCAAACAGATTTCATCTGACACATCAACTCTGATCAACCGGTAGTAGCTGCCCAGAGCATAATGTTGAGAATAATTCTGAGCCCTGAGACAAAGCACCATATTTCAGCAAGAAAGACTGATTAAAAATGTCTGTCCAGTGAGACTTGGAAGGAATACAAGTGAAAAATATTTAGCACATCTGTTCTAGGATAAAACAGAACCAAGTTAAAACCAGGATAGAGAACTGATGTGTTCTACATCCTGTGATCACACACTGGTTGCTGAAGTGACCACTTCTTGCTGACAGTGAATTACTTTCTAGTCTGTCATCCTGAACCTGACTCCTTTGCTTATCTTGTGACTTGCTTCTGTTTTAAATCCTTAACCATGACCAATACCCAAGTTCTTCACATGAAACCGTTGCTTGAGTCCCTACTCCTCTACTTGGCTTAGATTTAAGGATGCCAATCTTTGGTTCATGTACTCTATCTACACTTGTGCCAATGTCTTATGTGTGGATAAGCAATATTTATGCATGCTCAGTTACTTCAAGTCGTGTCCAACTCTTTGTGACCCCATGGACTGTAGCCCACCAGGCTCCTCTGTCCATGGGACTCTCCAGGCAAAAACACTGGAGTGGGTTGCTATGCGCTTCTCCAGGGGACGTTCCCGACCCAGGGATCAAACTCGTGTCTCTTACATCTGCTATACTGGCAGGAGGGTTCTTTACCACTAGTGCCACCTGGGAAGCCTTTTGCTTATGTGTAGCATTCACTAAATATTTTTTCAAAAAGTAACAAAATACTTACTTTGAAGAATGATAATTAACAAGCGAGTTCGTTCAGAAAGTAGTATTCTTTGATCTCAAATATGACTTAAGAGTTTTTATTTAATTTCATAAGAAATCTATTTCAAGCCTTCAATTCTACGAGTAGGAAATGCTTGAAAAATTTTATAGTTAGCAAGTAGATATAATATGCTGAAGGACGGGGAAGCCTGGTGTGCTGCAGTCCATGGGGTCACAAAGAGTTGGACATGACGGAGTAACTAAACAACAATAATATGCTGTATTGGTGGTAATTTTCATAGGTCTTGGAAATTTCTGTTTCACATCCATTAAACTAAGCAAGTTGGAAAAAAAATAGAATGGCAAATTAAGAGGAAAAAATTCAACTTCTATGAAGCAGTGTATATAGAAACAAGGTTCTATCAGGACCTCAATTTATTATGATTAATCTGTCCATTCTTACATCATTTGTCATCTTGGAAAAAGTAGGGGGAAGAACTCAACAGAACTCAATAGGGTGTGTAAAATATGACTTGGGCCTTTTCCATGCTCCCTTTCTAAATTTCTCCTATGTGCCCCTGTAGCATCTTAAGATCGCCCCTCCTTTTTCCCCCACAACCAAGTGACTTTATAATTGTACATGACTATCCAAATCTGTGTGGCCCAACTTTTAAAGTGAACCCTCAATAGTTCCCCCTATCTTTCAACAAAACTATTTCCTTAGTTTTAGATTTTTAGTAAACCAATTTGATTGAACTGCAATAAAATTTTGTTTTGTAAACATCTTTCTCCCACAAAGCAACATAATGCTTGCCACTTATGTTCTCATAATATTTTCACATTTTGTACTGTACTCCATTTTACTAATTTTTTGCTATGGTATAATGATGACAATTTGACTGTTTATGACAGCTACAAATTGGAATTCTTTCATCACTCAAAACAGTGGCCAGAGAGTCAACTTTTCTAGTTACTTGTATAGAAATAAACCCCAAAAAACAGGAAGCTATTCTAAGGTCTCCTGAAAAACCCAGAGGCACTCCTCTTTTCCCAAGCAGAAGTTGAAGCTCAGGTTCTCTAACTAATATTAGCTTTCAATATCCTCAGACATATATATGAGATCCATGGCTTTTAAGATGAAATGATGTGCTCCCATGAGACAACATCTCTTATCATAGGAAGGAAAGAAGAGAACAGCGGCTGCGGTGACGACAAACATGAGGCACGTGAGGCGCTCTCCTCTATTTTCCATTTGATGGGCTTTTCTGATTATGCTACCCTTTTTACTTAACTGGGAGGTAGCTTCAGAATTCTCATCAGCTTAGCAATGCAGGCAGCCACTCTCAATTAACTGGAGTTGAAGTGTGACTTGAAATCAGTCTGCAATTAAGGAACTCCTTAGTCATTCCCTTTAGAAATGGGTGGGGGGTCAGGGGGAGGGCGGGAAAGTGAAGCAGAGGTATGTATATAAACGGCAGTGAGTTTCTGGGCCACCAGATCTCCTTTCTCCTCTCCCTTCCCAGACCGTATGTTCCCATATAAACAAAATATTTAATTATAATAAAAACGTATTAGCTTTAGCCATTGAAATATACTGCATATAAATACATCTCATTATAATACAATAACAATTATACATATAATTAAATGTCAGATTAATTTTGCTGTATTTTATTTCAATTTTAGAACTGTATTCAGATTTGTTCAGTATTCATAGTCTACTGTTCATAGCTCAAGAGCTCACAATATTGAGAAGATCAGAGTAAATGAACATTGATCAAAAACTTTGGAGGTGAAGGGCTTCCATCAACAACAATACATTTAAAAATGGCAGCATGCAACTGTCCTTCCTGCCCTTGCTTGTCACACCTCAATCTACAGATACTAGGTGGAAAAGGTAGAACACACTGGTGGTCTTCCCACTTCTTTTGGTCATAATGACTAAGTCAGTTGGCACACAAGTGAAGATCTCCCATAGTCTGTTTCCACTGAATGTCGTTTAAGTCAAACAAGGTTGCTGACCCCTCTTGGCTAGGCTCAATTCTCTTGCTCCAGTAGAAGGAAGATAGGGATTAAAGAGAAGAACTTTTTCAGTGGACCAGTAGGAAGACAGGCGAGGTATAGCAAGTCTAGTGCAAAGACAGGTGGTCACAGTGTTGTAGAGAGGTAGCTGTGTAGTGAAGAAGCCAGCTCTGGAAAACAGTGAAACAAGGGAGGAATTCCAGGACACAGCTGGGCAAAAAGGAGAAGCCAGGTCCAAACCACACAGATAATTGGCAATGTGGCTAATCCATTCATAATTTAGTGATAGTATGGTTTAAAATATTTCTTCATCTGGCTATCTCCTACGTGTCCTTCAAGACTCAACTCTAGTGTCACCTCTTCCAGTAAGTGCTCTCTGAACCCCAGTATAATTTTGACGCCAATCCAATTAATCCAATGTGCTCCCACAGCACCCTGGATTTACTATCATCATTGCTGTACTCCTCACTGTACTTCAACTGTTTACATATTTCCCCCATTAGACTGAAGATTCTTCAAAGATGGGGTCACATACTTGCTATATTTTTATTCTCATTGCCTAACATATAGTGGGAGCTCAATAAATGTTTGCTAAATGCATATAGAAACATACCTGTGTTACCTGACACTAATTATAACTCATTAAAAAAATTTTTTTCTTGGTGCCAACTGATCTCATCTTTCACACATATTTTAAGTATAATGAAAAAACTTGCTATACTGTTTATTAAGATCACTGTTCTCTTGCTAACCCAAAAAATTATAAATGAAACAAATACATCAATCTGCTTTTTAATTCTAAAGTAATAATAAACTTATGTGATACTTACATTCAAAAGTTTCATCACTATCATTATCTTCATCTGAACTGATTTCAGCATATTTTGGTTTTTCATTAACTGTGCTACGCTTGCGTTTATTCATTTTCACACGTTCACAAAGTGGCATGGTGGATTCAATTTCTGCCAGGAGTTCAGGGGGTAATTCTTTTAACACTGATTGATCTATACTACCTATTAATAAAAGGTAAGAAAAAACATAAATCTGAAGATAAAAGGGAAATTTTAACTGTTAAACACAAAATGAAATATTAATATTTATGTAAGTTTTCTAAGTTACATTTGTATTTTAATAAAACACATTCATATTTATAGTCAGTCTTAACCCTAAACTGATAATGCAGTTTTTATACATATTATCATCATAAACAACTTTTAACAACTATTGCTATCACAGCAATAGAGGGTAGTTATATCATCAATTTTTGATGTAATTAGCGCCTTCATTTGCCTGCACTGACTGAGACCTACTTGCGTTTTCAGGTGTATCTGTAGCAGGGTGTATACCTCACATTCTTGGTAGCACTCAAATTTGTTTTAAGAGTTCTGGAGCAGTAAGTTTGAAAGTAATCATATCCCTCGGTATAAATGTTAGGAGTTGGAGAGGATACCTGTCACCTCATTCTCCTCTATATGATCTTGGTGGTTGTGTATGGTGGCTGGGACAAAATTTCCTATGCTTTTACCTATCTTTGTCTATGAGAGGCACAGTAATACCCTTACTATTACAGAAAATTTCCTCTAACAGCCAAACCAAAATATGTGTTTAACTGAAGATACCAGGAACATGAAAGGCAAGATAAATAGGAAAAAGCATTTTAAAATATAAATGTCAACTGAAAAGGGTAAATTCAAATCTGTTATGAAATAAACTCATATTTTTCCATGAAAGAATAAAGGATACAATACTATTAGAACTATTAACATAACATTTACTATTTAATCCCACACACATATACACAAACATACAAACAGTTGCTAAGAAGAAATCAATCCTTAACATCCTGTTGCGAGCTTAAAAATAAAGTAGAACTAGCTCAAGTTATTTACTCAGGATAAATTGTCCTTGATGACTACTAAAGATGACAATTTTAACTTACTTTACTTACCCATGTAAATCTTTGAGTAGAAGTATAAAAATGATGTCTCACCTAAATTTTAAAAACTGGGAGCAAAGAGTACCTTAGTGGTTTACAGCAGGGATATTAGTAACTATAATCAAGATTAAGACCATAACATTCAATTGATAATAGTGCTTATGCAAAGATTAAATATAAATCATTCAAAAAATAAATAGGTACTGGTTAAGACAGTTTAAACATCACAAGAACACACAACACTAATAATTTAAGAAGACAAAACATAAACTATCAGTCTCAAATGACAAATAATCCTTTTATTCATCATGAAGGAGTTATTTCAGTAACTGATAACTTCTATTCATCCAAATACATGAATAGCAACAATTTTCCCAACAAAGATGTAAAACTTATGACTAGTAAAATCCCAAAGACTTCATTGCTTAGAATTGTGACATATTAATGTTGAATTTAACTTATCTATGTCATTTTCAAATCATTTAATATTCCCTTGCTCTTTCTTAATTTAAATGTACTGTATCAGTGAAGTTCACTTTACAGAATATTAGTAGAGGTAAAAAAAATCAACTTCAGCTTTGGATCATCATTATCTTCACTGCCAAGGTAAACATACTCTTCATCACATTTACAAGTTCTTAATGCTCTGAACACCTCTAACTAAATATATGGTTTTTAATGGAAGGATCATGTCTTCTGGTATATACTTTCCCCTTTCTACATGATCTATAATATTAAGTATGTATATGAAATGGTCAGTTAACTGATTTCTGACTCTGCAGTTCACAATTTCTTATGTTAACTTACAGATGTACCACCTGTATAGTTTCAGAATTGCTGTATATGATACAAATGAAGATAGCTCCAAATTTTTAAAAGATGGAAATTCTTTTTGTACTACATGAAACATAACTTTTTGGGATTTATAAATATGGATAGCCCAAAAAGTATCTGGCTTTTAGTTCACCATGAGATTTTCTGAAGAAGCAGATTTGCCTAACTGTTATGTTCTACTTAAGATTAAAATTTCCATTCACAAAGATATGCTGACTTGATAAAATATCATAGAATTATTCTGCAGATAAATATACAATAAATAATCAAGGGTTAAGATATATATGGGTACTTGCTCTCTCTTTACAATGGTTCATTATATCCCAAGAACAGGGAGTTTGCACTCTTCATTTTTTCTTTAAAAAAAAAAAAAAAATTCACAATAGCCAAACATGGAAAATTTATGCCTTATATCTCATAAAGCAGGTAACAAAGATCATTCATTTTAGTTTACCATTTCTAATTCCTTAAATTAAAAATAATACTATCAGATTTAAGAGTTCTACTATTCTGTACATCATTTTAACTTCTGCATAAAGCTGAAAGTTACAGCAACACAATTTAAAGACTTCATGTTTCATTTCTAAAGATGATCCAACTAAAAAAAGAAAGATCCAGCAATGGTTAATGTCTCTCAATGTACTGTCCTCCAAAAGTGGACTGCCTCATTTTGAACAGATATACCTATTTCACAGATCTGTGTATTTTCTGTATTTCTTCCTTTTCATAAAACACTTTATAAATTGACTCAGCAAGGTCCCTTGATTATGTAGGGTAAGCAATAAAATGCTTGACATTTCTATGTCAGAATCTTTAACACAATGAAGACTGGATAACTGACTCAGTTTCAACAGAAAT
The DNA here is from genome assembly GCF_910594005.1 of Cervus elaphus. Taxonomy (NCBI): domain Eukaryota; kingdom Metazoa; phylum Chordata; class Mammalia; order Artiodactyla; family Cervidae; genus Cervus; species Cervus elaphus. Next base: position 39,349,204 of record NC_057839.1, read on the forward strand.
GAATAAACAGTGAGTACTGTAAATGATCGCTAGAACATACTTGGTTATGATCATTTACCTGAATTAGAAAATAGTCCTTTAAATAATGCATAAACAATGTTTCACTGGCTACATCTTAATATGTTGATGATTTTAAAGATTATTGTTATTTGTTGAGTTATTTGTTCTTAAAACCCTGAGACTGCAGATCCTTTATAATTATCTTTCTCACCTCTTTTCTCTCATGTCAACTATTTTATGCTTTAAATTAGGTTATTTGAATCACCACAAAATTTTAAGTTACTGGCTTGAAGGATAATGCCATGTAAGTTAATTTGGTGAGGCACCACACTGCTGTAGATGGATATTCCATTGGATATAGTGCATCTTTATTTTCTGGCTCTATTAAGAGCTAAAGAAAAAATTTACTTCTAGGTGTGCTACATTTTAGCAATCTTGAATTCCCAGTATAAATCACTCACACTAGGACACTTACCGGATTATTAAAGTGAGAAGTTATGAAAAGATTAAAAGTCCCAAAAAGTCACTAATTTAATAACTAACACCGAATCGATGGACAAGTGTTTGAGTAAACTCCGGGAGTTTCAGATGGACATGGAGGCCTGGCGTGCTGCGATTCATGGAGTCACAAAGAGTCGGACAGGACTGAGCAACTGAACTGAAACTGAACACTGTGTTATGTATGTTCTTTTAAATGGGGAAACAACACTGAGGTTAAAATAAACAACCTCAATCAATGGACTCTTTAGGATTGAAGTTTCAGACAATGAAAGCCAGTTACATGCAGAAACAAACCAGGAAACTCACATAAACCTCCAAATTTTATGTCATAAAAAACATTTTAGGTAGGCAAATTGTAGCACCAGTAACCTACCAATATTACAGAGGAGTACCATAAAAGATGATGCTGTGAAGGTGCTACACTCAATATGTCAGCAAATTTGGAAAACTCAGCAGTGGCCAAAGGACTGGAAAAGCTCAGTTTTCATTCCAATCCCAAAGAAAGGCAATGCGAAAGAATGCTCAAACTACCGCACAGTTGCACTCACCTCACACGCTAGTAAAGTAATGCTCAAAATTCTCCAACCCAGGCTTCAGCAATATGTGAACCGTGAACTTCCACATGTTCAAGCTGGTTTTAGGCAAGGCAGAGGAACTAGAGATCAAATTGCCAACATCTGCTGGATCATCGAAAGAGCAAGAGAGTTCCAGAAAAACATCTATTTCTGCTTTATTGACTATGCCAAAGCCTTTGACTATGTGAATCACCACAAACTGTGGAAAATTCTGAAGGAGATGGGAATACCAAACCACCTGACCTGTCTCTTGAGAAACCTGTATGCAGGTCAGGAAGCAACAGTTGGAATTGGACACGGAACAACAGACTGGTTCCAAATAGGAAAAGGAGTACGTCAAGGCTGTATATTGTCACCCTGCTTATATGCAGAGTACATCATGAGAAACGTTGGGCTGGAAGAAGCACAAGCTGGAATCAAGGTTGCCAGGAGAAATATCAATAACCTCAGATATGCAGATGACACCACCCTGATGGAAGAAAGTGAAGAGGAACTAAAGAGCCTCTTGAAAGTGAAAGAGGGCAGTGAAAAAGTTGGCTTCAAGCTCAACATTCAGAAAACTAAGATCATGGCATCTGGTCCCATCACTTCATGGCAAACAGATGGGGAAACAGAGGCTGACTTTATTTTTTGGGGCTCCAAAATCACTGCAGATGGTGAAATTAAAAGACGCCTACTCCTTGGAAGGAAAGTTATGACCAACCTAGACAGCATATTAAAAAGCAGAGACATTACTTTGCCAACAAAGGTCCGTCTAGTCAAGGCTATGGTCTTTCCAGTGGTCATGTATGGATGTGAGAGTTGGACTACAAAGAAAGCTGAGTGCCAAAGAATTGATGCTTTTGAACTGTGGTGTTGGAGAAGACTCTTGAGAGTCCCTTGGACTGCAAGGAGATCCAACCAGTCCATCCTAAAGGAGATCAGTCCTGGGTGTTCACTGGAAGGACTGATGCTGAAGTTGAAACTCCAATCCTTTGGCCACCTGATGCAAAGAGCTGACTCATTTGAAAAGACCCTGATGTTGGGAAAGATTGAGGGCAGGAGGAGAAGGGGACGACAGAGGATGAGATGGTTGGGTGGCATCACAGACTCAATGGACGTGGGTTTGGGTAGACTCTGGCAGTTGGTGATGGACAGGGAGGCCTGGTGTGCTGTGGTTCATGGGGTCACAAAGAGTTGGACATGACTGAGCGACTGAACTGAACTGAACCATAAATGGATCTTTTACTTCATTCAATCAGGGGTAAAAAGAAGGAAAAGAAAAAAAAAAAAAGTTGAGCAGTGCAGGCTGTCAATCTGCCCCTCTTGGAATCCTGTGTTAATATGGTTTGAAGACATATTTTTTGGTGCAAATGGTTTCTAAATGCAAGCCAACTTTTTAATTTGAAATCACCACTGATAGAAAATACATCCAAAGAGTATGAAATGCTGATGACATATCCCTGAAAAAGTTAACACTTGGGCAGTAGAAAGAAAGGGAGGCAATGTGAAGAGAAGTTGGGAAAATGTGGGGTTCAACTATGAATGACCAGGGCATGAAATGCTCCTTCCAGAGGCTCCCGCAAGGTTACCTAACCTGATGCAGAACAGGGGTAAAGATGAAGACTGTGTGCTAGGAACCAAAATCCAAAGTGAATGTAGGGGCACTGATGAGGAAAAGTTTTGAGGTCATTGCTGACCTTAGAGGAAGAACTTTGACGTGTCTTATTAGTTATTTGGAAAGAGTAACAACAAACTAGAAGAAAGATACTACTGAAGAGTTTGCGTTTTTGTGATGGTTTAGGATAAAAAGTATGAGATAATCAGGTCTAAAGTTGTCATAATTTTGGTAAAGAGGCAGAAATCCCAAGCATTAGCAAGAAACTTGTTCAGGATTACAAAATTAAAAAAATATATATTATATACATATATATAAAGAAAGACCATTCATTTGTGACTATGGGGGGATGGTCATCAGGGTCAAATCTGAAGCTATTCCCTTTCTGATGGTATTTGAGAAGACCATCCTGAATGTGAATCATTCCCATTCAGACCATGTGAATCATTAAATAATCCCTACATAAAGATTGTGTTAAACTAATAACTGGCAAGTTTCCCTTTAAATTTTAGCTGGCAATTTTCCAGTTGCATATTGTGACCCATAAGCAAGTTGTTGAGTCAGTTTTGTAACTCTTAACTAGCAGTGTGCTTAAGATGAAAGAGAAAATGTGCCAGTAGTAAAGGTAGGTGTTATTACGTGTGTGTACGTGTGTATTAGGTCACATCATGCATTTTCTTTCTTGCCTTAGTTCACAATCAAAGGAGTTTGAAAGTCTTTAAACCATAAAAACAGGAAAAAATACAGATGGAAAGGGTTCTTCTAAGTTAATCTACTCTGGTTTTTTTGGCCATGCTACAGCTTGTGGGATTTTAGTTCCCTGACCAGAGATCAAACCTGTTCCCCCTGTAGTGGAAGCATGGAGTCCTAACCACTGGACTGCTCAGGAATTCATAGGCCATCGTTTCTTAAACTATAGGTTCAGTGAAAAATAAACAATAATTTGAATAGTATACTCAAATTAAATTGATTTTACCCATTCTAAGTTGTTACAATATTTACTATCTTGTATCAAAGAGCTTAATTATCTATGTTTATAAGTCTGATATAAAAGTAGCTCATGTTACTGTTTTGAAGCCATGTTACAATAAAACCTTGGATTACTCAGAAATTACTTTTATTTTTTATGTAAATCTTTCTAAAAAGCACCATGAAGTGAAAGTCGCTCAGTCATGTCCAACTCTTTGCGACCCCAAGGACTGTATATACAGTCCATGGAATTCTCTAGGCCAGAATACTGGAGTGGGTAGTTTTTCCCTTCTCCAGGAGATCTTCCCAATCCAGATCTCCTGCATTGCAAGCAGATTCTTTACCAGTTGAGTCACCAGGGAAGCCCAAGTATACTGGAGTGGGTAGCCTATCCCTTGTCCAGCGGATCTTCCCAACTCAGGAATTGAACCCAGGTCTCTTGCATTGCAGACGGATTCTTTATCAACTGAGATATCAGGGAAGTATCATATCCATCATTTTTTAACAAGATAACTTTCTTGACTCATGATCGCTATTGAAAAGATCAAGCTTTCCACTATGTTTATATGTCAATGTCTTGAGGAGTTAATTGCTATGCATAAGGCTGTTTTGAAATGATATAAAATGATTTATGCCTTCCTTCTGAATTCTCTAAGTGTGTTTGCAATTAGCTGAAAGGTGGACACTCAGATTCTGCTAATAGTGTAGAATATATAACACGGAAAATGGTGTTCTAATCCTTCAATTCATTTATACCACTCTTGGAAATTTATCCCAAGGAAATTTGTATATAACACAACAAAAAGCTCTATGAAGAAAGATGTTTAGATCAGTTTTATCTACTGTAACATCAAAATTTCCAACAATAGGGACCAGAGTAAATCACATTAGATAGAATTATGAATGATGCTAGTACAGAGATAGTAAATGTAAAGAAAAGAGAATGCAAAATGACAATTATATACACTGCACGTTTGTAAAAGATAACTGTACCAGGAGTTGAATAAAACAAATGCTAACATTATAGTAACTTAAGAGGTGAATTTTCCTAAAGAAATAGAAGCTATATTTTATGGAAACAAGAAAAAGGTCAATGATTATTTGTGAGCGGTTAGAAGATATTTCATGAACACAGTGGGTTTTCACAGCAATGTGGTGGAGTGAGGTGGAGGATGGAACACAAGGGCCGAGAACTAGGAGTTGGATGCCATTTAGGAGCATTCCAGCTCTGTCTGCTCTGGACAGAGCATGATATTCAACAGGGAGAAAAAGTAGGTAAGGTTCAGATGTAACAGTCTTTTTAAGGAGGGAGAGAATCAGAATGTACTTTAGAAAAGTTACTCTAGCAGTGATTTGTGGGATGGTCTGGAAGGCGAAAGACACCAGAAAGAAAATCTTCTAAGAGATAGTTACTAACTGTCTATGTCAAACCTGCCTTCAAACTATGGTCTTGGAGAAGACACCTGAGAGTCTGTTGGACGACAATGAGATCAAACCAGTCAATCCTAAAGGAAATCAACCCTGAATATTCATTGGAAGGACTGATGCTGAAGCTGAAGCTCCCAACAGTTTGGCCACCTGATGCAAAGAGCCAACTCACTGGAAAAGACCCTGAAGCTGGGAAAGACTGAAGGCAGAAAAAAGGGCTAACAGAAGATGAGATGGTTGGATGGCATCACCGACTTGATGAACATGAGTTTGAGTAAGCTCCAGGAGCTGGTGAAGGACAGGAAAGCCTGGAGTGCTGCAGCCTATGGGGTCGCAAAGAGTCGGACATGACTGAGCGATTGAACAACAATGTGAAAGGTAAGAGAGAAGAGAAAGTAGATGCTATGAATTTAACCATTTTTGAAATGTGATGTTAAACACTTAGCAAATCAAATTTCAGAATAGAATATTTAGTTCAAAACAACTATTTAAGATCATGAAGAAACCAGAAAATATGAAATCAAGCACAATAAAATTCACATGTTGATATCTGAATCAATCTGATCAGGTTATTAGTTACTCAACTAATTACTATTACATTAGGCTAAATATGTAGAGAATTAGCAACATTTTATAGCATTCTACAAAGACATTTTCTAACACACTAGAAATGGCATATTTTCTGATTTTGTTATTACTACCAATGGCTGTAAAACAATTTTTAATTTTAACTAGTCTACTCTCACCTCACTTCTTCCACATTGTACTCTTAATTAGCCAAATGTTCAACTTCTTTAAACTTATAGTGCTTTTTTCCTATTGCCCTTGTGCTAAATACACATGTGAATCATATTCCTCGGGAGTCACATAGCACTTTTTTGTCTTAAGAGTATTATACTGTCACTACATCTTTAGTTATCCATATTCTCTATAAGACCATAATCTTGATAAAGCCATAAGACTGTTGCAGTTGCAGAATCTAGCAGAGTGCAAGGGATGTTGAAGACAGCCATAAATATTTATTGATGATGGGAGAAGGCAATGGCAACTCACTCCAGTACGCCTGCCTGGAAAATCCCACGGACGGAGGAGCCTGGTAGGCTGCAGTCCATTGGGTCACTAGGCGTCAGGACACAACTGAGCGACTTCACTTTCACTTTTCACTTTCATGCATTGCAGAAGGAAATGGCAATCCACTCCCGTATTCTTGCCTGGAGAATCCCAGGGACGGGGGAGCCTGGTGCGCTGCCGTCTATGGGGTCGCACAGAGTCAGACACGACTGAAGCAACTTAGCAGCAGCAGCAGCAGAGTAATCATTAGAATAAGTTTGTGGTCTCCCCAGAAATTTTCCAGCTAAAAATTCTTTTTTACATCCTGAAAGCAGTTATCAGTTGTTCTATTTGACAATTATAGAGAAGCTATCCACAAAAAAGAAGAGACTGAAGAGAAGATTTCATAATTGACTTGCAACAAGCATAAAACATTTAAAGGTAATTTCAGTCTGTATACACTTGTTAAATGTTTTTAATATATCAATTCTATATTAATATATTAATTTATATATAATTCTACTACATAAAAATACTCACAAATATTAAATATCCTGGCAAAAATACTGTACTTAGCTAATGTCATATTACATTTACAGATATTAGACAAAAAAGAAAATAATTCAAGTCTCTATCTAAATCAGTCTTTTTATTCACACATAAAAATTTTGAGTCTTGGGACTTTCCTGGTAGTCCAGTGGCTAAAGACTCCATGCTCCCAACACAGGGGGCCTGGGTTCAATCCCTGGTCAAGGAACTAGATCCCACATGCCGCAACTAAGAGTTCGAATGTCAAAACTAAGACCCAGGGCAGCCAAATAAATAAATACTTTAAAAAAAAAAAAAAATTTTGAGTCTCATTTGCTACAGAATAAGAAATCTAGCTATCAGATCCACCTATATAAAACTTCAATTTTATATTTATATTATGTTCAACAACTAAAGCCTGTGGGGTTAAATGTGCCTCACCACCCATTTTTGTATATAAGGTTTCAGTAAAATACAGTGACGCACAGTCATTCACATACTGTTTTGGGCTGCTTTTCTACTACAATGTTAGAGATCTAAGTGGGACACAAAGCCTAACATATTTACTATTTAGCCTTTATGCAGCAAGTTTGCTGTCCCCTGTTGATACTATGACATACTTTACTCAATATGAGACAAAGTGCCACTCACTCTGCAAGTGCAGTCTATATATTTATATTCTACATAGTTTAAGTCACTGCAAATCAGTTTATTTAACGAAGACAAAATGCCAAGAAATTGGTTTAAAGCAACTGAAAGAACACTATTACAAATGAAGTATGCAGAAGAAAAGATTTTAAGAAAAATCTTGCTTTAAGCATCGTGTATTGATACTGATTAGCACCTCAAAGATTTCATCAGTGTGTAGCTGTCAAAATGCTATGAGGAAGAATTACAAAAAGAAACATTTTTTTTTTAATTTTAGGAAGTATATAATGTAAATGACAATTTACTACTATCTAATATAGAAAGGAGCAGCGATTATAAGATCCGTTCTTTCATACATACACACAGTGAAAAAAATAAATGGTATATAACTACAACCTAATTTGCCTCACGGAACTAGAAAAAGAATAAACTAAACCCAAAGTTAGTAGAAGGAAATAACAAAGACCATAACAGAAATAAATGAAACTGAGACTAAGAAGAGAACAGAAAAGATAGATGAAAGGAAGAGATTTCTGAAATGATGAAGTTGACAAGACTTTAGGTATGGTTACCAAGAGAAAAAAAGAGACTCAAAATTAAAAAGGAAAGGGGAGACATTACAACTAATACCACAAAAAGGATTGTAAGAGACCACTATGAATAATTATACACCAACAAATTGGACAACCTGGAAGAAAGAATAAATTCCTAGAAACATAATCTACTGAGATTAAATCATGAAAAAATACAAAATCTGAACAGACCAATTACTAGGTGGCAGATTCCAAAAACCTCCCAACAAAGAAAAGCCCAGGACATATGACTTCACTAGTGAATTCTATCATACATTTAAACACAAATCCTTCTCAAAGTCTTCTAAAAAGAGAAGAGGAGGAAACACCTCCAAGCTCATTTTACAAAGCCAGCATTACCCTATACCAAAAGCAGACAAACACACTGCAAGAAAACCACAGGGCAAATTCCCTGATGAACAGAGAACCCAAAGTCTTCAAAAAAAATATTAGCAATAAAAAGATCATACATTATGATCAAATGTGATGTATCACAGGGATGCAAGGACAGTTTAACACACACAAATCAATGGATGACATACCAAATTAACAAAATGAATGACAAAAATAATTACCTCAATTGATGCAGAAAAAACATTTGACAAAATTCAACATCCATTCACAATAAAAAGTCACAACAAACTGGATGTAGAGGGAATGTACATGAACATAAGAGAAGCCCACAGTTAACAATATACTCAATGGCAAAAAGCTGAAAGCTTTCACTCTGAGATCACAGGAAGAAGATAAGGATGGCCACTCTTGCCCCTTTTATTCAACACAGTACTGAAAATCTTAGCCAGAGTAATTAGCCAAGGAAAAGAAATAAAGGACATCTAAATCAGAAAGGAAGAAGCACAACTGTCGGTATTTGCAGATGAGATATTATATACAGAAAACTCTAAAGACCACTAAAATTGTTAGAATAAACAAATTCAGTAAAGTTGCAGGATAAAACTTCAATACACAAAATTCAGTTGTATTCTGATACACTAACAATGAACTATCAGAAACAGAAATTAAGATAATCTCATTTACAACTGTAACAAAAACAATAAAATACGTAGGAATAAACTTAACCAAGGAGATGAAAGAGATGTATACTAAAAACTGTTATGACACAGCTGATGAAAGAAATTGAAGACACAAGTAAGGGGAAAAATATTCCGTCCTCGTGGACTGGAAAATTTTGTTGTTGCTGTTCAGTCACTTAATCGTGGCTGACTCTTTGCGACCACATGGACTGCAGCATGCCAGGTTTCCCTTCACTATCTTCTGGTCCTTCACTATCTCCTAGAGTCTGCTCAAACTCATGTCCATTGAGTCAGTGATACCATCCAACCATCTCATCCTCTGTTGCCCTCTTCTCCTCCTGCCCTCAATCTTTCCCAGCATCAAAGTCTTTTCCAATGTGTTGGCTCTTCACATCAGGTGGTCAAAGTATTAGAGCTTCTGTTCAGCATCAATGCTTCCAATGAATATTCAGTGTTGATTTCCTTTAGGATTGACTGGTTGGATCTCCTTGCTGTTCAAGGGACTCTCAAGAGTCTTTTCCAGCACCACAATTCAAAAGCACCAACTCTTCGGCATTCAGCCTTCTTTATGGTCCAACTCTCACATCTGTACACGACTACTCAAAAACTGATGGGTGTATTTTATGTGATCGTCACTGTCATGTCCGACTCTTTGCAACCCCATGGAGAGTGGCCTGCCAGGCTCCTCTGTCCATGGAATTCTCCAGGCAAGAATACTGGAGTGGGTTGCCATTCCCTTCTCCAGGGGATCTCGGAGATCCCCATAGCTTTGACTACATGGACCTTTGTCTTTAAGGTGATGTCTCTGTTTTTTAATATATTAAGTTCACCATAGCTTTTTTTCCAAGGAGCAAGTGTTTTTTAATTTCATGACTGCAGTCACTGTCCACAATGATTTTGGAGCCCAAGAAAATAAAGCCTATCATTGTTTTCATTTTTTCCCCATCTATTTGCCATGAAGTGATGGGACCGGATGCCATGATCCTAGTTTTCTGAATGTTGAGTTTTAAGCCAGCTTTTTCACTCTCCTTCATCAAGAGACTCTTTTGTTCCTCTTCACCTTCTGCCCTTAGGGTGGTATCATCTGCATATCTAAGGTTATTGATATTTCTTCCAGCAATCTTGATTCAAACTTGCGCTTCATCCAACCCCATTTCACATTTCGCATGATATACTCTGCATATAAGTTAAATAAGAAGGGTGACAATCTATAGCCTTGGCATACTCCTTTCCCAATTTTGAACCAGTCCATTGTTCCATGTCTGGTTCTAACTGTTGCTTTTTCACGTGCAGACAGGTAACGTCCATACAAGCCAAAGTAATCTACAGATGCACTGCAATCCAATCTTTATCAAAATTCCAATGACATTTTTCAGAGAAATAATCCTGAAACTTGTACAGAATCACAAAATAGTAAAATAGTCAAAGCAATCTTGAGAAAGAACAACAAAGCTGGGGAAACCATATCTCCTGGTTTCAAACTACATTATAAAACTATAGTAATTAAAATAGTATGGACTGGCATAAAAACAGACACAAAGATCAACGGACAAGAACAAAGCGTTCAGAAAAAACTTACGTATATATGGTCAATTAATTTACTAAAAAGGAGCCAAGACTATTCAATGGAAAAATGATAGTCAATCCATCAAATGGTGTTAGACAAACTGAAAAGCCACAGGCAAAAGAATGAAACTGGACCACTATCTAATACAAAAAAAAATCAACTCAAAATGGATTACAGACTTGAATGTAAGACCCCAAACCATGAAATTCCTAAAAAGAGAAAACAAGCAGTAGGGATCTTGACACTGGTCCTGGCAATGATTTTTTTTGGAGCTGATACTAAAAGCGAAGGCAACAAAAATGAACAAATGGGACTACATCAAGCAAAAGCTTTTGCACAGCAAAGGAAACCATCAACAAAATGAGAAGGCAACCTACTGAATGGGAGAAAACATTTGCAAATCCAATATCTGACAAAGGGCTAATATGTAAAACATATACAGAAATGATACAACTCAATACCTAAAGTAACCAAACAATCCAATTAAAAAATAGGCAGAGGATCTAAATAGACATTTTTCCAGAGAAGACATATAGATGGCCAACAAGTATATGAAAAGGTGCTTAACATTACTATTCATGTAGGAAATGTAAATGAAAACCATGAGATATCACCTCATACCTGCTACAATGACTACTATAACAAAGACAATAAATAAGAAGTGCTGATGTGAATGTCCACACTCTTCTATGGGCACTGTTGGTGGGAAAGTAAATGGGTGCAGCCATTATGGAAAACAGTATGGAGGTTCCTCAAAAAATTAAAAACTACCATATGACTGGGCAATTCTACTTCTTAAAGTTTTTATTTTTAACCTATCTTTTAATTAGAGGAAAACTGCTTTACAATGTTATGTTGGTTTCTGCTGTACAACAACACAAATGAGCCACAATTACACATGTATCACCTCTCTCCTGAACCTCCCTCCACTCTCCACATCCCACCCCTCTAGGTCATCACAGAACACCAAGCTGGCTCCCGTATTATAGAGCAACTTCTCACTAGCCATCTCTTTTACACACGGTGGTGTATATATGTTGATGCTACCGCCTCCATCCATCCCACTCTTTCCTCCTGCCACTGTGTGCATAAGTGTGTTCTCTATCACTGCATCTCCATTCCTTCCCTGCTAATGGGTTCATTAATACCATTTTTCTAGATTCCATACACAAATGCATTAATATGATATCTGTTTTCCTGTTTCAGACTTACTTCACTCTATATAACAGGTTATAGCTTCATCCACCTCACTAGAACTGATTGAAATTTGTTCCTTTTATGGCTGAGTAATATTCCATTACAAATACATACACACATATATGCCACATCTTCTTTATTCATTCAACTGTTGGTGGACATCTTGGTTGCTTTCATGTCCTATCTATTGTAAATAGTGCTGCTATGAACATTGGGATACATGTGTCTTTTTCAATTATGGTTTCCTCAGGGTATATTGGGCAATTCTACTTTTGGTTATATATCCATAGGACATAGAACCACTATCTCAAAGATATATGCACCTCCATTTTCATTCTAACAGTATTTATAGTAGCTAAGACATGGAAAAAACACAAGTTATTTAGTCCACTGATGGGTAAATAGATAAAGAAAATGTGATATATATACACAATGGAATATTATCCAATAAAAAAAAAAACAAAAAAACCCCCTGCCATTTGCAATGATGTGGTTGGACTTTAAGGGCATTATGCTAAGATATATAAGTTAGAGAAAGACAAATACTATATAATTTCACTTATATGTAGAATCTAAAAAAAAAACACAAACCCAAAATTCATAAGCAGAGATTGATCTTTGCCACAAGTAGGAGGTGGGTGAGACGGGTAAAGGTAGTCAAAAGGTAAAAACTTTCAGTTATATGTTCTGGGAATGGCAATGTACAGTGTGAGGTGATGGGTGTTAACTAAACTTACTGTGGTAATCACTTCATAATAAATACATACAGTCAACCCTTCGTATCTGTGGATGAGCAATCTGCAGATACAAAGAGCTTACTGTACTATACCCTTTAACAATATATAAGGGACTTGGAAGCATCTGTGAGGGGTCCTGGCACCAACTCCTGTAGATACTGAGGGAAAAGCTACATGTCAAATCATTATTTTATACAGTTAAATGACTATAATGCTATATGTTAACTTTATCTCAATAAAACTAAATAACATAAATGGTGACACCAATGCCTTCAGATATACATAATGTATGTATACACAAATGAGGTATCTTCAAAAATTACTTTCTTAATGGGATAAATTCAATTAAAAATAGGATGAATGCATTTTTATATTAAAAATTGGACAAATTTTAACTCTTACAATAAGATTCACTTTGGTTTTCATAACTGCATAAAGTAGGAAGGAAATTGGTTTCTCTATTTTAAAAGTGAACGAACTTTGAATCATATCTTTGAACAAATCATAGCTATGATTTGTTGAAGGCTCTGAGACCAGTGATCTTTGAACTACACAATGTATAATGGGCTTAAAGTTAGTATGTTAGTAGCCAGAGAAAGGCAATGTTTCTGCGGGTAGAGAAGAGGATTCATGTTAAAAAATTCAGATTATATTGTAACGTATTATGTCATAGTACAGTATATATATACCATTAACTCTAATACTTGTTACTCTAACATACTGAATTTCTTTATTCTTAAAGAAGCTATTGAAAACGTCCCTGTACAAGAAATTGAGATAGATATTAAGATAATGGATACCTACTTGATATTATACTATAATACATTATACATATAACGTGAATTATATACTATAATATTAAAATATTGTATTAACTATGTAATATAATGCTATGATATACTCAACTATGTTATAGTATCAAGTAGGTATCCATTATCTTAATATCTGTATCAAGCTCTTACAGGAAAGGATTTCAATAACATTTTTTAGAATGAGAGGGAATTCAGTGTGTTAGAATAATGAGTATTCTCTTATAAACTGGAGTAAGTTCTCTCAAATTAAATTAATCATTTGTTTGTTTCTCACCCGTTTAATAGTCTTATCTATTTCCACAGATAGCAAAACCTTATAGAAGCTATGTCCTTGGCTGGTTTGAGATAACAAATGGGAATGAAAGAGACTACCACTAGCAAACTTTAATACATTTAACTTTTATGAAAAAATCCTATTTAATGAATCTCTTTAAATCAATATTAATTTATCTACTAAGCAATGCTTGGATCAGAGAAATTCTATGAATAGAAATCATGGACAAAATTTTTCAAAGAATTGCTCTGAAATCATAACTGCCAAGTATGTATTATGCTGATTTCTGTAACAAATATCCTCTAAAATTTCCCAAAGATATCGCCAATAATAAAGTCTTTATGGAAATTAAAATTTCAATTTTTTTAGAAAAACATTTTATATATTGTTCAAATGAGCCAAAGTAAATTTCTACTGCAGCATTATTAAGGATTCTGAATATGAAAATCATAGCTACTGAGAATTTCTCAACTTAGGAATTCAAAAACTATGCCCAAAATTCACTGTTAGAAACAGTCTGTTCTCTCACACATACAGAAGCCTAGAGTCCTAAACACAACCCAAGTAGATTGGTAATGCTACATAAAAGGCAAAACTTAATTTTAGTGATCAATCTTTTACTACAGTAGTAACTAAGATGAAATAACTGCCTCTAATAATGACTGCAATCATTAACTGATCAAATGAGCACTATATTTTAAACACTGCTGACTATGATAACTATTAGATAACCCTTTAAAGGCCTTGAACTCAAATAACAGCACGTGATATTTCTTGAAAGCAGTAAGTGCAAATGATGGAAAATAACATACTATTTAGAAGGAAATAGGGGAGCAAGAATAAAAAGTGATTTCTTTAAATATGAAACTAAAGTATTTTGAGACACACTGGAATTGCAAAAGGCCAAAATCAAACTGTTAAAGTGTGTAATTACTAACAATAAGCTGTCAGCAACATAATGCATGCTAGCTGATGATCATGCCTAGACTTAAAGATGGTACGTGTATGTGCGTACTAAGTCGCTTCAGTTGTGTCCCACTCTTTGTGACTTTGGACTGCAGCCCTTCAGTCTCCTCTGTCCATGGAATTCTCCAGCCAAGAATACTGGAGTGGGTTGTCATTCGCTTCTCCAGGGGATCGTTCTGAACCAGGGACTGAACCCATGTCTCTTATGTTTCCTGCATTGGCAGGCAGGTTCTTTACCACTAGCGCCACTTGGGAAGCCTAAAGATGGTATAATTTATTATTTTAATTTGGAGATATATTGTACATTAGGGTATACTTTAACCATAAAGATATTTTTTTGGCATTTAATTTACTGTCTGAAGTATATTTTAACAGAGATTTTTTTTAACTTAAAGGTTTTACAAAGGTGATATTGGTTCACTACTCATCTCTTCTTGGCAAGGAAGAAGCAAGGTGATGGTAAGAAGAAGGGGAAGGTAACAGAAGTAGGAAATGAGAACGGAATGGATTCAGAGTCAATCTTGTAACAGGTATAACAGCAAAATAAAGGTAAAGAATAAATTAAACAGACATGACTGTAAGTCGGTCTCCTTTGGAGCTTAACAAAAAAGTAGGTAATTGACAGGGTGGAAAGTTTAGGCAACTTGTGAAAATTACATAACTCTTGAGCTAGGGTCTACTGGTGAGATCATAAAAGATGAATACAACACAATTTAAAACTGCACACAAAAGACTTTTCTAAGATGTGAGCAACACAATCTATTTATTTAACAGGTATTTAGTATGATCTTTTTATGTACTAGGTATTATGTTAGGTACTATTAACAGGAATATACACATATCCCTATAGAAATAAAATTAAATGTAACATCATTTTACATTGTTCACACAAAAGACAAAAATACGTAACCTATACCGGGAGTCATAAACCTATACCCCTACCATTCAAAACTTATCAGCTCAAAGCATATTCATGGAATTTAAAACTACCCTAAAGGGTAAATATTTAAAATATGGGTATCACATTAAAGTTTATGGCTCTTTCAAGAAAAGAAAACCTACCAAAAATTTTGGCCCTAGGAATCAACAACAAAATAACCCAGCAATACTCAGTTTTTACTCAGAAAACATAAATATGTTAGAATATGATTTTCTGTGACTCCAAATAACATCCCAAGTAATGTATACTACAAAAGGTCAGTAATCCACAACTGGCATTCCTATGCATGTAATTTTAAAAATCCACAATTATATACCTCTGCTATCGCTACCCTAACAGCAGAGATCTAAAATAAAACCAAAATTAGTCCATTACTGAAAAAGAAATATTAAACCTATGGTATAAATAAAGCCAAAAGATATCCACGTAGGATCCTGAAATCAATCTAAAATTTGATGAAAAGGTTCACTTTCAGTTGTATATGCATTGATATATGTGTGTGTATACACATACATGCACATGCATACACACAGACATCACACTTTAAGCAGGCAGACATACCCAGATTAGTTACTGATATCAACATATCAAGTATATGCATTTGTGTTAAAGGTATACTTAGGAAAAACACTGGATTAGTACTACCAGTTTGTATTCACAGGCAATGAAATTACATGTGAAAAAACCAAGAGAAATAATACAGTAGTTACTAATTAGGAACTATATTCATTCCTTGATATTTAGTTGTAAGGATTCTTTGTTAGAACAGAGTTTAGAAAAGCAAGGCTGGCATAAATAAGCTGACAGAGGGGCAGGGAGAAAAAGATGGTCCAGATCAAGGGGACAAGAGGGTACCACTTTCCATCTTTCCATCTGACTCTTCTATAATTGTACAACTATACTCTTTAGTTTATATATATAAGCCACTCTCAAACTCTCAGTGAAAATTAATAAAGACAATCTCTATCTAAAAGAAAACAATTTTGGTGCTAGCCACTACACTTCAACAACCTCTTTTACATAAACAATTCTGAAAAGATGCATTCAAGTTAAACACTAAAGACTATTCATTAATTAAAGCTAAGACTTTAATATTTATAGGTCTGACAGCCATATTTTAAAATCTGAAAGCTTCACTTAAACTAGTACAAATATTAGTGATTCAGAGGCAATCTTTTTTCATTTTCGAAAGACAAAACCAAATAATTGACAGTGAGAAAGCAAACATACGAGAAGAATAAAAACAGATTAGTCTGAACAAGTTATTTCTTTGAATAAAGAGTTCTTAGTAATAACACTGTTTTCAATTAACATTTTTTGATAGAAAAGGTACAACAGCATTTTACAAAGATAATAAGCAATACACCTTCTGTATCTCCTAATACATGACATGTAGTTATACAACACAACATTCTGTGATGATGCAAATGTCCTCTCTGTGTTAGTAACATCAGCACTTGTCACATTTGGCTACTGAGGATGTAAATTTTTAAGTTTTACATAGTTTGAAGTAAATAGCCTAAAGAGGCTATTAACTATCCTATTGGACAGTACAACTCTAAAGAGTTTCATGTATTTATTAATAAGTATAAATCTAGGTTCTTCATGACCTTCTTTCACAGAATGTGAACTTAAAAATCGAACAAAGAAATCACTTCTGTTACCTTAAAAACTATATCCCAACCTATTTACACTGTACAGGCTAAATAAGTCTTACCATATAGCATCATCAAATTTTATATAAATATATAAAAGAGTATACAAAACCCACAAAATTATATTTTCTATACAAACTGATACTGTATTTTCAGCACTTGACTTTTTTTTCCTCCCAGGAACAATACTATTTATGTAACTAGAGAATTTAACTCAGAAACCATGCAAACCCCCCGCAAAAACCCAACACAGAAAATAAAAACACATCCAAAAAAAGTAAAAACACCAGAAATGTTTAAAACTGATGATTTAACCCAATTTAAGACATAAACACCATTCCCTATTATTCTTCCATAGAAAAAACCAAAACTCTGTATTTAAAAAAATGAAACATTCATAACTAATCATCTTCTTCATAAAAAGATGAAATAACCTTTTACACAACTTCTTAAACTATATACACTCAAACCATTAATTAATGAATAATCAATTTATTCTTTAAAATTAATAATTGATGATGTTTGTTGGAAAACAATATTAAAAGACATTTAATATTCTTAAGAGAATTTGTAATATAGACTTTTGTATACCATATAGCTTTACTGAGACTTTAGAAATTAAATTCAGTCAACTTATTACCTCACTACAGAATGGATTATCTCTACAGTCAAAATAACTTTTTAAAAAGTTGTTAAATACACCTACGTTAATCATGCATTCTAATCATTCACTTGATTAGCAAGCAACTTTCACAAATGCTGAAATAATTAAACAGCAAAAGGAACTTTTCTCTGTGAACCAACAGTAAAAAATCACAACTATGGTGAATAGTAGAGGTGGGAGAGAGAGTTTTCAATAAGAACCTTTTGTCTGTGTTACCACAAACAATTCACTGCTGTTTTATATTGTTTTCTTTTCATGCAGTAGTGTTTCAACTTTTGTAAATTTCCATTTTTAAATCCACAGTAACCCTAGAACTTAAAAAGAGAACTCACTAGAATACAGATGACATCGAGTAAGTATTCTTACCTTTATTTGACTTTGACGGTTTATTCTTGATAGGTTTAAGGGAACTTCTTGATTTATCCTCTCTATCTTTAATAAGTTTTTGAACATCATCCAAAGACAGTTTTTGCAGGACAACTACAGGCTTAGCTCCTTTATTTAGATCTTCAACTAATCCCATTTTTTCTACTTTGTCTTTCTGCTCTCCTTTCATTTCCATTTTCTTTGTCTCCTGAGTAATATTGCCATCTTTATCCCTCTTGATTTTTGGAATGACAAAATTTTTCAACGCACCAGACCTGCCCCCCAACAAATAACTTGGAAATTCTGCCTTATTGTCAGGGTGCGTTTTATTACTGTCTACTTTACTCTTGTTACCCTCTGTCCTTCTGTCATCCTTACTATTTGGCGCTTTAAAACCAGGCTTATCAGGTCTTGATTTATTAGAATCTCCTTGTTTAACACGAGGACTGTCAGGTCTTGACTTCTGCTCCCCAGAAGATGGTCTTTCCCTTGAGTCCCCTGATTCATGTCTGTGTTTTCTTTCTAGTTTATCAGGTTTGGAACCATCAGATTTAATGCCATGGTCATTTCTACTAGAGGATCTCAATGTTTCCGGTCTTCGAACCCTAGATTGATCCCCTCGATGTCGTTCAGATTCACTCCTGTCATCTGACTTTTGTTTACTATCATGATCACGTCTTAGTGACTCAGAGATAGATCGCCCATCAGGTCTCTGCTTTAAGGCTTCAGCTCTTTCTGATTTTAACCGAGGTGAATCAGATTTAATGTCCTGTTTATGTTTAGACACTTCAGGTTTTTTCTCTGTTGATGGCTTTCCAGAATCTCTCCTATTTTCATGTCTATGTTTCGGTGTTTCAGGCCGACCTTCATTTTTTTGCTTTGGAGTTTCAGGTCGGCCCTCACCTTTCTGCTTTGGAGTTTCAGGCCGTCCATCACCCTTTTGTTTGGGGGTTTCAGGACGCCCATCACTCTTTTGTTTTGGAGTTTCAGGTCGGCTTTCACCCTTCTGCTTTGGGGTTTCGGGTCTTGACTTTGTCGCTTCTGCTCTGCCGTTATTTTGTTTGGTGTCATTTGGTTTTACGTCAGGCACTCTATTCTCACTCTGCTTGGGCTCGGCTGCGCTGCTCTCATTCTGTCTGGGTTCAACCATTCTGTTCTCGTTCTGCTTGGGTTCTTCTGCTGGTACCTCAATTTTAATTTCTACCTTAGTTTCACTAGATTTTGTCTCTACCAATCTGTTTTCATTTGGTTTAGACTCTGCCAATCTACTTTCATTCTGTTTCATTTCACTCTTTAAAAGCTCAGGATCAGACTTTTTTTTAGGAGTCTCAGGATGGTTTTCTGGTGTAGATTTGAGATTTCCAATAATATCTTCCTGAAGAACAGAAATAGGTGTGTCATTACATTGTTTGATTTCTTCAGGCTTTTTTATGGAGTCTGAATCCTGAGTTATAGAGGCCTGAGAGTCCACTCTTCCTGCCTGATGAAGATCAATGCTAACCATTAATGCTGGCCTTGACCCATTTCCCGTAGAACCCGTCTCCTGAGAAGCTGGTCTATTACCTCCTGTAGCACCCCCAGCCTCCTGTGGGTAAGAATCTTGTTTTCTTTTTTTCAAAGGCTTATCTGAAATTCAAAGATAAATATTCAGTATCAGTAATAGACATATATTCTTATCTTATTAAAAACCATATGGACTTTGACTATTTTAAAGTCACATTTTAAAAAAACGTGGTGAATGCAAATGTCAAATACATATATAAAATAGTAGGCATGAATGGCATAATACTTTTAAACCAAGTTTTGAGGAAATATTAACATTTGCTGTACCTCAAGAAATTTTCGTGACTAGAGTAAAAAGATAATTTAAACTGCTAATTTAATAAAAACTACAAAGAACCCCAAAATGCCAACATACAAAACAGGGTGCTTTAGCGACATGTAAGGAAAGTATGAAAAAGAATAAAACCCAAAAGAAAACAGAAATCATGTCACTGAAAAAAAAAGTATATGAGGAGAGTAAGAGAGGAAAAAAAGAACTTAATAGTTATTAAGCTTTGATCCAGGATTCAAATTCTTCAAGGTGTCAACAGCACAAATGTAATTTAAAAGCTAATGCACAGTTCATAAAATATATAACATGATAGCGCCTTGAGAGTTTGCCTGCTTTAATGATACTTGCTAAATTGTCTGGCTATTTTAACAGTTATTTTTAATTTTTTTAGGACCATCTTTATACTCTCTTATAGTATTTATTAACATGATAAAGTATTATTTAAGAAAAAGAGGATCAAACAGTGAAAAGTCAAAAAGACCACTAATAACAATCCCTTAAATATGACGGAACCAAGTTCTGAAAAAAAAAAAAAAAAACAAGTTTTTAATAGCAATGATGCTTTTATACACCAAAATTCCATCATTTTGTTTTCAAAATATGAAGCAGCAGCCCCTTACAGTTTATAATCTAATCAAGTATTACTAAAATTTATTTTAGACATTTGCCAGTAATCTTTTTAAGGAACTAATCACTCTGTATTTTCAGTTATTCAGCAGTCAAATCTATCACTATGTTTTCTCCATTTGCAAAATAACTACATGATGATAACAAATTATGTTATCATTAAACAGTTTTCCCTAGTTAAAACTAACTTGGCAAAAAGTTGTATGAAGCTCTTTGTATCAGTATCTAAGGAAAAAAGGACTCAGAATACTAATTTATAGAATTTTGCGTCTGACTGTTCTGCCACACAAAACAACCTTTATATCTTGCCAAAGGGCACACCAAATAATTACCTCAAAAACAGGATGCTTTATAACCTTATACTTATCCCTTAAACTTTTATAAGCATTTAGAAAAAAAAATCTAAGCATCTAGAAATTTAAATTAGCATAATCCAAGATTTTTATATTTTTCAATGAAATATGCTTTATGAAAGCCATAAAAATGGTAACCTAAACATCTAAGAATTATTGACATAGATCTCAAGCATCTGGAGAGCTCTCTTAAGAGATGTGTGGCTCATCCTTTTAGTGATATGAACAATCTGTCTTTTAGGAAAACATTAAAATATCATGAAGGCTAAATTTTAAAAGATTACGAAATACTCAAGCATTTGCACATGAGTGATGTGTTAAGTTCGGGGAAGAACTTATAATTTTTTCTACTATGCGTAAAATATTGCTAAATACAAAGTTTTAATTTTGGAACTACTGAAGGGCGCTTCACCTCCTCTGTAAAACCCGGAACAACCCCATTACTCCTGCAGAGGTTCCTGGATGCGGTAAAAGCACGCAGGCTCGAGTCACTCAGTCTGATTCAGCTCCACCAAGAACGTCTTCCTGTAAAGTTGCTCTGAATCCACACAGGTCACTTCTGTCTATTCACTTTTGTTATCGGTCTTCACTACATGACCTTCACCTAATGATTGAAAGCCATCTCTATGAAGTATAATTTTAATATTTGCAACACCTGTAAGCTTTCTGCTGCTGCTGCTGCTAAGTCACTTCAGTCGTGTCCGACTCTGTGCGACCCCATAGACAGCAGCCCACCAGGCTCCTCCGTCCCTGGGAGTCTCCAGGCAAGAACACTGGAGTGGGCTGCCATTTCCTTCTCCAATGCATGCATGCATGGTAAGTCACTTCAGTCGTGTCCGACTCTGTGTGACCCCATAGATGGCAGCCCACCAGGCTCCTCTATCCACAGGTTTCTCTAGGCAAGAATACTGGAGTGGGTTGCCATTTCCTTCTCCTGTAACCTTTCTAAAGAACTGGAATTAGTAAGTTAAGGTATTAAACTTTAGGTATTCCTGAAGAAAATTCACGTGAAAACATATCTTAATTTTGAGACCAACAACATTTGTCATCTTGATGCTGATATTTTGAAAATAAGATCTGACCCTTACAGAAATGGTGAACTCAATTATGCTTATAAGAAACAAACTATATCACCTGCCTAAGTCTGCTACAAGTGATAACTGAAAACACTTAAAGCAAAACAAGCAGAGCAACTGTACACAGAGCAGCTAATTATAAAAAATGAAAACATCTCATCCCTAAACCAAAGTACAGGCTAACTGTCCTATTCCTGTCCCAAATCCCAGTCTCTTATTTCAAATGGCAATAGGTAATAATTTACTTCTAATAAGGGTTACAGTGCAAGAATATTTTAACATCATAAAAAACATTAGTGAAGCTAGGCCATTCCTTAAACTTGCTAACATGGAAAGTGGACCTTCGGAAAAGATGAAACAGGCAAAGATGAACAAAGAAACCCCCTCTTTAACGACAGAAAGCAGGTATTTTCAGCACATGGAGATATTAATGTCTATGACAGCTCATCCCAGAAGCAAAGAAAAATAGCCCTTTAAAATTAATTTATGTAATTAAAGATGTTAAAAGGTTGAGCAAAAGATTGAGAAGAAGGTCCTTTAGGAATATTATAAAATATTAGGTTGCACAGAATTAACCTGTCGGTGTATGTAAAACTGTCCAAAGAAAAAAGAACAGGCCAAAGGAACATGAATATCCAGCAGCCAGAAAAGCATCTTCTGTGTGTGGAACAGCAGTGTATTAGATTATACCACAGCTTACGTAAAATATTTCTAAGAGTATTCTGTCCCTTTTCTTGAATTCCAAAATTATCAAAACAATCTTGTTAGCTGGACTTTCTAATCTTTTTTTTTTTTTTTTTTTGGACTTTCTAATCTTATTCATAAGGTAAAGGTTTCTGACTTCTGGTCAACTGAGGGGAATGCTTCATTCATTCATTTATAACAAACAAATATGATGGGAAACAAGCTCATAACCTAGAGCAAAGCTCTGAGCAAAACCATGTAGACCAGACAAGTAGTCTTCTTTGTTCCTTACTACCAGCAATAAAAGTTATAAGAAAGTACTCAATGCCGAACCTCAGAATACAGTAAATACCAATTTTACAATATAGTCCTAAGATGCAGCGGTAACTAGTGATAAATTCATTCAATGCTTCTTTGAAGTATTTCATCTCTCAAGGGACTACAACTTCAGAAAACTTTATGACCTCAACTACAAACTTAGAGCAATATACCAAACCTTTAATCTTTTCAAAATCTCAATAACTGCTTATATATAAAACACTATCTCATTACACAATTCAGAAACTGAATGCAAAATGACAAGATTTAAATCAAAGGTGTCAACTAGTACCTAAATTCCAAAGATTGTCAAATAACGTCATGGGGACATAGCTCTCAGAAGGCTAGTTAGAGATGACATCATTAATATAAGGTCAGCCAAATCAGCATAACCAATTTGAGAAAAATCATCTAAATCAAACTGAAAATCAGACAGTTCATCTCTTCCCTTAAATCCTTACAGAACCAGCTGCCTCTGTAACTTAGCTTACATTGTTTCAAATTTTAAGTCAACTGTGGTCACTCAACTTTTCAAATATCTTTGTTATAGTCACACCATCACAGAGACAGAGAAGATGGATAATCAAAATTTAAATATACATAACAAGTTTTAGGAAGAACAATATGCTGTTTGTTGATTTTCTTTTATTTTCCCAAAGAAAAGTTAGCAGTCTAAAATGCTTGCTAACATGCAACTGGTATTATTTTACTATCCTTATTTCCATTCAGTTTTTAAAACTAAAAACTATGGTTTCAACAAATATGATATAGTAAAAGTTCAAAAAAGTAAGGAAAAAAGCTCACCATTTTCTCTGCTTTCGTTCCAACAATTAAGTCATTAAAAAAGAATCATACTCTTTTTAAAAGAACATAATTTTTTAAAACACAAATTAAAATGTCATGCAAAAGTTCTCATGGCAACTAATATTTCTTGGCAAAGAAATTACTACAGTACATGTTTTTTTTTTTTTACAAAACTGTCACAGGATTCAGGAAATGGAATAAGGTAATATTATCAAAAGTAGCTGAATAATATTGATCTCTTCACTTGATATGCATATACTTTTATGAGAGGCTGGAGGAAAAGATACCTTTTGGAACCTATAAAATTGTTTCCTGAACCCCAAACTACTAAGCAAAGAGAAAAAGGGCAAGTGACAGGTTATTTCATCTTTAATGTCAATGATCTGCTAATTAAAAAAATAGTTTCCTAGCCAATTAAATGAAGACTTCTAGCAATTTCTTTATCTGCATCTACCTGTGATTTCTGCACTTAGCAAAGATGGTAATATAACAATTAGCAAGTACAGTTTATTCTTCCAATAACATTAAAACCAGCCATCATGATTGGCAGGAAACATAATATGATCTTTGCATGTTTCTCAACATAGGTACAGAATGATCTACAAGTGATCCTGTTACATGATGAGCAAGATCATATGTAAAAATGACTTCAAGTCAACATCAAGAAGTTTTGTTTTGTAATGACCAAAGAGAAACTAGAAGAACTATAACTAAATCTAGAATATTTAACTATAAAATTACATCAAAGTATTCTTTGGTTTGGATGGTCAAATATGTATATGCACCTACTGTAGGGACATAAAATTTATAAATAACTCACTTTAACTACTGATTTATTAGTCTAAAAATTTTCAAGAGATTTTAAAAAAGTTCACCAAACCAAACAACTAAGAACTTAACAGAATTAACTTTCATTATAATTTTTTATAAAGTACAAAAAGAAAGTCCACAAACTCACAGAACAGGTGTCTTGTAAATTCATCCTAATACACCAGTCAGACAAAAGGGAACACTTAACTATAATCACCAACAAAAGATCCTTGATTCTTATTGCTACTTAATACAAACTTAAAATTCTTTCTTAATTTTTTTACTTAAAAAAATTCACATTGAGATGACAAAATTAGAAACCAAGGGAAAAATCTAATTGCATAACAAACATACACACAATTTTTCCTTAAAAGCATTGACTGAAAATAATCTATAGTGTTAACCTTGTTTAGGCAGAAAAAAGTTAAAGATGCAAAATTATGTTAACATAATTTGTGGAAACAATGTTCATTTTAGAAGATAAGCACAGATAAAATCGTTTGATATATAATAGGTGATAGACCTATTTGGTTTTACAGAATTACCAAATCTCAGACAGTTCTTTCAAATAAAAAATGAAATTAAGAATTTAACTTCTGAGGGATGAGCATTAGTAACAAAACCAGAATTGAGGAGAAACATTAAAAATCATAAAATATAATAAGAAAAAGTAATTTTTAAAACGTGATAGGACATTATATAATTATATATTCACCAAGGGTATGAAGTGGTATGTAATGAGATTATTTTACCTTTATCTTGAACTTCTTTTGAAAAGCGCTCCCTTTCAATAGCTGATTCTCTCTCTATTCGTTCAATTTCAGCCAATGCATCCAATTCCACTTCATCATATATAGGTCCCTGCTGTGATACCTGTTGCTGATTCAGTACCACAGGAGTCTGGGGCTGTTTTGTAGCAACTGAAGTGTTCTGTTGTAAAACAGGCACTTGATTTGCTGGAAGGAATGCTGTTTGTTCTTGCTGCGACAAACACTGAGCAGCATTTAGTGGGCGGTTTACATCCTGTGGAGTAATGGGTGTTTTTGAAGTCTGTCCTGGGTACTGCACATTAAAAGGAATATCATTTTCTGAAACATTGCTATTTTCCATACCAGAAAGCATATCCTCTTGCTGGTCCATGTCTGAAGACCTTACACGAGTAAGTCTTAACGTAAGTTTAGTAGAGTCCTTGGATGGAGAGCTAATGATATCATACATTGCAGCCTTCTCATTCTGGTCTTTTTCATCTTTGCCTAATTTCATTTTCTTTTGCTTCTTTTGTTTTCTTTCTGGAGAATCTAACAAGATGTCTGGTGGAACATCTCGAGGTGATGAACAAGGTAGAGACTGAGACTGCAGGATTAAAGGTGGTCTTGATCCTAGAAAAACAATTCAACAGGACTGAACAGTTGTGCTAGTTTTATATTTTCAGACATGTGATACATTAAATAAGCAACAATACAGTAAATACAGAAAAAATATAAACAATTTCATCCGGCTACTTATTTACAGAATATGAAAGCTTAACGATATGTCCCCCGTGGTCTTTCAGCTTGCTGCTAGATGACTCAGGTTTGAATTAAAGAATGGGTTTTCATCTTCCAGATCAGTATTATTTTTATTTTTTCACCTAAAAAGTATAAGTACTTAGCTTGAAAACATCAAAAGAGTTCACTATTTCTAAAGATGCAACACAAATATTTTAAGAATGATAATCTCTATACTCTCACTTATTATCTAGAAAAATTGACATGTCTAAAGCAAGAATAAGTCTGTCAAATTACAAAACGGTTATAAATTAATCCTAGAGACTACACTCATAGGAATACTTAATAGTATAAGAAAAAGGAAGTGGGAAAAATTACAGGGATCAGTTTTCATTAATTTAACAAATTGGTGGTAAAGTATTAACTTATACCTTTATGTGGTCATCTCTTTTTCCCTCACTTAACACCATTTACATACTCTCTTCAGCTTGCTAATCCTCCTTTATTAGAAAAATATGCAGGTTGAGCAAATTTCAACGCTCAATAAAACATGTTCAGCCCAGAGTCCATTAAATTAAACACTATATAAGGAAGTGCTAAAAAATAAGCTAAACAAATGGGAAAATTTTTTGTTAACAAGTTTCAATGATGAAAAATTGTATTGACAGGCTTTAGAAACAAATGTATAACTGTACTGAATAGTATATACATTACTTGTCAATTAGACTACTTGTAAAAATTTTAAAAGACCATGAGAAATAATAAAAACCAGTTAAGGTTAAAAGTACTTTATAGAATGAACTTAAACCTAGGCTTGTCTTAAATTGTTTCAGTGTTTTTACTACAAATGTTAGTTTGAAGTTACATCAATAGATAGACTGATTTCAGATGGAGCTTTTATGGAGACATTAAAAAGAAATGAAACTGACACTCTGGAACCACTTACTTTGTGTCAGAGTTTGTGCAAAGTACTTTGCACATCAATTCATTTAAATGATTTACAACATCTTGATGAGTATTATAACTATTTTGCAGAAACTAACATGAAGTTTATAGAGATTAAGAAATTTTCCCAATATTAAATAGCTAGCAAACCAAAAATTTAAACCCAGATTTGTCTAATGTCTGAATTGTAACACATCATATTGTCTTTTCACTTAAAATTTATCTATCGAATTATATATATTTTAGAACAAACTTTAAATTCCAACAATCTAAAAATCAAACCAGACTTACTGAAGATGCATTCAACATTCAAAACTAGTTGGAAAACAACCGCATGAGCGGAAATAGAGGCTTCTGAGGAGGAAAGTTAGTGAGCTTAATTTTTCTAATTTGCTTCTCTTTCTATCTAAACTTAATCTACCTGTCTAACCATCCATTCATTCACCTATCCATCCTCAAGAGTTACAGGGAAAATGGTCTCGTTATCCAGAAACCAGCTATTCCACTGCTACTCTCCTCCCTGGCAGTCTTAAGTATTTCTCACTTTGAAAATACCTTTAAGATTTGTACCTAACTCTGACACCTAAACTACAAACAGAGTTGGAAGTTGTTCTCTTTTTCACAAACTGGGTTATTTCAATCCCTGAAAACTCATAGAATTAAAGAATTAGAATGGCTCAAAGTTCTAATTATTGAATTAGAATGGCTCATAAAAGTTCAGCTTTCACCTCATGAAGAATCTCCCAAATCAAAGACCTGGAACATAAACTATGAAAAGAAAAAATCTTTACAGTGAGGCAACCCAGTCCATGTTTTAGACGGCCACAATTAGAAATTCTCATGAATAGTTAAAATTTATTATCAGCTATACTGCAATTAATTGAAAGTGAATTCTCTAAAGTGGATATGATATTCTCCTCCAATAAAATCGGATGTTTTAAGTGTTTGTTTTTAAGTTTGGACGTTAGTTTTGTTTTTTTTAAAACTAAGACTTATTTATTTTTGACCATGCTGGCTCTTTCTTGTTGCACAGGCTTTTCTGTAGTTGTGACAAATAAGGGATACTCTTCGGTGGTGGTATACAGGCTTCTCATTGTGGTGGGGTCTCTTGTTGCAGAGCATGGCCTCTAGGACGCAGAGGCCTCAGTCACACTTTGCAGACTCCAGAGAGTGTGGGCTCAGTAGGTGTGGTGCTTGGGCTGAGTTGCCCCACTGTATGTGGGATCTTTCAGATGCGGGATCAAACACTGCCAATGCAGTGTCTCCTGCATTGGCAGGTGGATTCTTCAAGACTGAGCCACTGAGGAAGCCCAGTTTTAAGTATTTTTAAAAATAGCTCAATCCTGGATTTAAATTCAAATTTTGTGACTTTACTATGCACAAAAGACCATGGAATTTGAAGATACATAAAACAAAATTCATGTTCATAAATAAATAATTAGAAAAAATATAAACATCTTAGAGACACTAGGGGAGAGTCCATAGAACTTGAAGAATTAATATGATTTTAATAAGCAGAAATCAAAGTAGATGTGTAAGATCAAGTGAAGTAATTCACATACAACAGGCCAGATTTTGATAAATAACTATCTAAGAAGTGAGAGAAGATTAAGACAATTCAGGATTGAAATATCATTAAGACCAACAAAAATGGCAAAAAAGAACATCAAGAAAAATTTTGAACATGAATTTGAAATATCAGCTAGATGTGAAGAGGTTTTGTCTGGAATGAAAAATTACAATTTGGGAGACAGAAGTGGAACCAAAGACATTGATTTTGGTGTCCTGTTCACAAAAATAACCAATGCTACTACCAAAACCGAGTAAAACAGTCAAGGAAAAAAGTAAAATAGAAGATAAAAATATAATGATAGAAATCTTGAGAAATGAGAGAACAAAGAGCTAACGAAGGAAAAGATGACAATGGAAAAACAAGGAAAGCAGGTGGATTTACTACAAAATAAGTTTTGGAGGCCAAGGAGGATAAAGATCAATAATTTCAAATATTTAAGAACTATTAAAAGGATTATGGTTTGCAAAGACCATTGGATAATCAGTAAGAATGATACTGTATATATCTGAAAATGGTTATCAGTAAGTACAGGTTCCTTTTTTCCCTACAATAAATGAAAAATCATAAAGAATAATTTTTTGGTACTTGCATTAAGAAGTTTGAATTCTTTACTCAACTTGAAATATGAAAAATTTAAGGAAATTTTAGTTACAATGATACCTTTTGGAGTCCCATCACTTCCAGCAGGGGAACATACTGGCTGTGGAGACCTCAAGGGAAAAGATGCAGCATTCCTCGTTGTTGAAGGATCTCCATCCTAGGAATAGAGTATAACAGTTATACCTTGAATGAGGGAAGAGGCTTTAGAGAAATCTTAAAGAGAACCAATAAAAGACGTAAATTACTGACAGGTAAAGTGTTGGTATTCAAAAGCATAATTCTTCTGCACTTTCCTGTTTTCTTCGTGGTATATCTTAGAAGAATTGAAACTGTATCCAAAACAATCAACAGCCTAAGCATGGCAATGAATAAGAAAACTGGTATTACTTGTATGCTCCATTTTTGTTTACTATTTTCTACAAAAGGAGCTCTGAATATCCTACTAGGTCATAAATGTAAATGTCTTGAGGGCAGGGTCCAATGTCATCTTTGTTCAACTTAAATAAATGTAATTATGTGATAATACCACCAAACAAATAACAAGACAAATTTCTAGTATGAGGATTATTTCAATAACATTAAAGTAACATTAAATTTCAGGGGAAAATGTTTTTTACAAGTCTTAGAGGGAAAAAGAGCTAAGTACTAAGATATAAAGGCTCATAAGAGGACATCTTTGTGTGAGCAAATACTTTAAGATGAAGTATGATTTCATTAAGGACCTAAACCTCTAGATCACAGGTTGGCAAACTTTTTCTGAAAAGAGAGATAATGCACAAGTTTTCTGGGTTATACACATAAAGTTACTTGTTGCTGTTGTTCTCTTAAATGAAAATCATTCTTAGTTTGTAGACAAGACTACTGGCCAGTTTAGCAACCCTTCTCTAGATTAAGCTCTATGAGTACAACTAAATTCTCAGACGTAGTATAATCCTCAAAAAAAAGACAGATATCCTTTATATTATAGAACTGAAATACTAGGTTATGAGACAAATATTATAACTATTTCATTACCTTAATGATAACTAATATGATTACATACGTCACTACTTAGCCTGTGCATCATGTGTAGGTAGTCGTCACTTGAGCCATGTCTAGGATTATCAGCATGATGATTAGCAGAATTGCCAGACAACGAACCAGAAACTTTATTATCATGTAGGTTTCTCAAACCACCTGCAACAATGGGACTTGATACCGATGCTGAAATTAATAAGAATTTTAAAAAAGATTTATAAAAATAAACTGGTAAAATTCTTAGAGGATAGTATAACAATAATTGTTCACAAGTAATACTTTAGTCTTCATAAATTACAAAGACTAATATAATAAGCTGGCTGACTATACACAACTTGATCAAATCTTAACACTGTGCCACAAGGCATTCAGATTGACTTCTGAAAAGAAATGATATTAGATATGGTTGAAGCTCTCCAAGTATCTGCATATGCCTCTCCTTTATTTTCTTCCCCTTATTCACTAAAAGCACTACAGTGAACTTGGAGTTCACTCTCCCTATGAATATCTTTATAGCTTTGCTATAAACGAATATATTCCTAAATAACGTGTTACTGCTTAGCACATTATATAAATGGTATAAGTACATATTCGTCTATAACTTTTTAATTTCAATATTGTGTTGAAATGTATCCATTTTTATATATGTAGTTTTAATTTATTTTAAATAAATAAATGACATATAGTCTGCTGCATAATGTACACATTTTATCCAGACTTATGTTAGTAGTTTAGATTGCTTGAATATTTTTGTCATCATAAACAATGTTTTTATGTATTACGTATTCGTATAATGATTTATAAATGTGTCTGGGAGTAAAATTGCTGAATATTCCTATTTTTAACCCTTACTAAATATTAACAAATAGTTTCCAAATTATTTATGACCACTCTACTAGTAATACACAAGTGTTCCTGCTGTTCTATACTCTTGCCAAAGATTTTCACCAATCTGAAGATGAGAAATGTCTCTGATGGTTACTTTAATTTGTGTTTCTTTCCTTAAATAGTAGTGAAGCCAAGCATCTTTTCATGTATATTACACATTCAGATTCCCTACTTAACACAACATCATAAAAATTACTCTCTTAAATTTTCTTTCAAAAGTTTCATAGTTTTGTTTTTTCATTCTTAGGTCTCTAGTTCTAGTAAAATTAGAATATCCTTTCCATGAATGCTTGGTAGAACTTGAAATGGAACTGTCTGAGCATGTGTTATACCCTCCCCCAGTTATAAAAGAGACAGATTTTGAAGAACTGAGGGAGATACATGCATTTTAAACAGAAATAGATATTGTCAAACTGCTCTCTAAAACGGTTCTACCAATTTATATTCCTATGAAGACTGTATGAAGTTTGAATTTCCCTGAATACTAAAACATGTTCAGTAATTGATAGTTATAATAAAATTTTATTTTAATTTTGATTCACATCTCTTTAATTATGAACCAAATTGACCATATTAAACCTTTCTGCATCCAATTTGTTTTTCTTTTTAGTAAATTATTTACTTCTTTAGTCAATTTACCTGTCTTTACTTGTTCTCTCCTCTTACACAGAAATTTGTGATTAATCTGTTTTTTCCCCCATTTCTAGAATACAGTCCTACCTAGAAAGGCCTTCTTGACCCTTAGTGAGTAAGTGAAAGTTGCTCAGTTGTGTGTGACCCTTTGCGACCCCATGGACTATACAGTCCGTGGAATTTTCCAGGCCAGAATACTGGAATGGGTAGCTGTTCCCTTCTTCAGGGGATCGGCCCAACCCAGGGATCGAACCCAGGTCTCCTGCATTGCAGGTGGATTCTTTACCAGCTGAGCCACCAGGGAAGCCCAACAATACTAAAGTGGGTAACCTATCCCTTCTCCAGCAGATATTCCCAACCCAGAAATAGAACTGGGGTCTCCTGCATTGCAGGCAGATTCTTTACCAGCTGAACTACCAGGGAAGCCCATTTTTTGACCTAACAGTACCCGAAATTCACCCCCATGTTTTATTCTTTCATAGTTCCATGAGTCAAAATACAAACAAGCGTGTAAACTGTTTATCTACCTAGAACATTTTTGCTCTAGATGATCTAAGAATTAACTAAAATTTCAAAATGCCTCGCCAACCTATCCAACATGATTTATTAAACACTCCACTATTACATACTGATGCAAGATACCATCTTAGAATGACAGAATTGGAAAGAGAATCACTATTGGATGGTAAACCCTTTAGGATAAAAATTAATAGGAAATAGGAGAGTTATGTGATCTCAAAGTATAATCTGACAGATTACTTACTAATTGCAAAGGAAAAATTATGTTCATTATAAAAGAAGTGTTTACCACCTAAATGTTACTAATAATGAAGCCACTTGTGATTATAAGTCTTCTGATGTGATGCGATATGAAGTGCATATTACTTAATTTAGTATCTTTGCCAAAAATATAAAACTAGAAATTAATAGAGCTTTTAAAAATAACTTCCAGTTGGTAGGAAACATAAGGAGTATATGAGCAAATCAAACAACACAACAGGAAACAGAAGTCTAGAATATGTGATACTCCACAACAAAGGTAGCACAGAAATTTCTTAAAAAACCAGAAATTACTGTCATGGAGAGAGTCTATGGGACCAAATAGATTTTTAAAAGAGTAAAAAGAGATGTAAAGACCAAGTGCAATGTGTGAGAAACTAGATTAGATCATATATGGGGGGAAAAGGTTATAAGAGGTTATATGTATCTGGGGCATATGGTGAAGACAATATAGACTGGATATCAAATGACACTACCGAAATGTTCTCAGTATTTTTAGGGGCAAATTATTACACTTAGTGTTTATAAAGGAGAACTTTGCCTTCTTAACAAATGTATTTAAGGACAGAGAGGCAGGATGCCTACTGGTAAAATGGTCCATTGTGCTATTCTCTAGTTTTACACATGAAAACTTTTCAAGTTTATAAGAACTTTAAATGTTATCTTTCACAAATTCTAAATTCCCACAGACATCTGCCTTATTTCTGGAATCTTTTTTGTTCCATTTACCTATCTGTTTCCTACCACATTAAGTTTTTTTCTTTATGATAATTTTGATATCTATTTGAGGCTAATCCCTGAATATTATTTTAAGTTTCTCAAGTATCTGAACATTTCCAAGAAATGACCCATTACTGAATAGGCCCTCAAACTATGTATATATTTTTTGATTTTGTGATTTCAACTTATTCTTTTGAAAAAACTGGGTTTATCTCCTTATAAAGTGACAACAGTATTTACAGTAAAAACTCTTTTTTTTTCCCCTACACATATATATGTGGATATTCCTGTAGGAAGCAAACATGTTCTGTCAACATCTCTCCTCTTTTTAATTACATTTAAAATGATCCTCATAACTTTGGCATGTGTGTGTGTGTTAGCTGCTCAGTTGTGTCCGACTCTTTGCGACCCCATGGACTATATAGTCTGTCAGGCTCCTCTGTCCATGGGATTCTCCAGGCAAGAATACTGGAGTGGGTTGCCATATCCTTCTCCAGGTAACTCTGGCATCCCAGAGAAAAATAGTAATATTTCACAAATATCAAGAGCCAGTATACATGCATACTTTTGTTTGCACTCACACTAAATCCTGTAATTTTGGAGGTGTCTATTTCAAAGGTGTGATTGATTGCCTCCAAGTTTTTCCCTGTGTTCCTATATGAAATAAGCTCAACCTAGTATTTCATTATCTAGTTTGGAAAACCGGAATCTGGATGTTTCAATAGATGACCCCAAGTTAAAACTTTATAAGATACTGATTCCATGCATAATAAAAAACTAAGAATACAAATAGGAACTAAAGACTGATTGTGAATGTTAAAAATTTGTTGTTAATTATGAGGGACAAAAACATAGGTATATGTGTTATTATATTTTGTATTTTTCAAAATTTCTCCAAAAAAGTAAAAACAAATGTATACTAATACATTATTTGGTAGCCACGGGATACAAGGTAGTATGATCTTAAAAAGACATATTGTCAACAGCTAACTTCAAATAAAAACTAGTAATCTAATCCCAGAAAATTCTGCATCCAAGATTATTAATTTTCCTGTATTACTACTTAGTACTGTACATACTTGATATTAAATTTTTCACACTATATATACTTTACTAATTAAAACATAATTCTTCTTTGACTTAGTGCTACTATAAGAAGCCTAATTAAATAAAGCAGTTCCTAATTTTATAACTAGATATACTAGTTAAAATATAAGGTAATCCAAAGACTGAAATTACACTTATCTTTTTACATCCCAAATGATGAATGTCCAAGCAACAAATGTAATATGTTTTTAATTACATAAGCCATAGTTAAAAAGAAATGTTTACTGATGAGTAAGTATACAGTTTAGTATTGTGTTTGAAAACTTATGAAAAGAAAAAAGTAAAGAAAAAAATGAATTTGCTGGAACTATAGGCATTCCTGTAAATAAGCACCAGCTTTCTTACCTTGCTGCATCTGTGGATGTGTTGTATAACTTGAAGGATGGGAATATGGCATGTATCCTGCAGGGCTTTGTGGGGCATATGGACTAGGCACTGGGCTATTTTGTTGTGGCATAAATCTGTTCCCAGAGCTTGTCTGTGGTGGCACAAACCGGCTAAAATCCGAAATCCAAATAAACAATATCAGGAAGTGAAATAAGTGATATTCATTGTTATTTCAATAAAATAAAATCTATGTACACAGAAAATTCTGAAAAAGAATGTACAAAAATCATTCACAATTCATAACCTAAAAGTTACACAAAGCAGTTTTCAAATAGAATAATTCATTTATTTTACATGCTCCCTAAATTCTACTCCAAGAATTTTCTTATTTATCTCAAACGTGCTCTATTTTAACATTCTTTTGTTTGCATGAAATTAAGTTACTATTTATTTCAAATAGTATATTAGAGCATTTCCACATTTAACATTTTAAGGCAAATATTCATGTGCTATGTAAGGATAAGCATCTAAACTTTTTAACTTTAGGTAAATTAGCTTTAGGAATTAACTTCAGGAATTTCACCATTACCTAAATACACGTACATACTGTATATTTCCAAACACATTCACTAAAGAAGATAGCTCTTCATAAAATGATATATACATTACCTGGAGGGGCTATGTGAGATAGTGGTTTGTTGATAATTGGAAGATGCAGGACTACTGTGCATGGAATTCTGAGAAAGTTTATACTGAGACATCATCATTCCTACATAATACACAAAAACAGTAAATATGTTATTTTCTTCTAATGGTAAAGCATTCTTTAAGTGATTCAAATCAATCATTCTCTCACAAACACTCAGAAGTTCTTTCTGTTCTTTTCTTTTTGACCAACATGTTCATTTTGAAGGGCAAAATACAGAAACTATAAATTTTAAGCACAACCAATTTTACCAAAACATCCTTTCAGCATGTTAACTAATCCAGGGACAGAGATAGAGAGCTATATTTTAAAATATTACTTGCTCACTTACTGTCCTACATTCAGCTTTAGAATTGAAAAGAACTTTCAGAAGCCACTTCATCTAATCCAGGGATTCCCCAACCTCCAGGATGTGAACCAGTACCTCCTGTCAGATCAGTGGCAGCATTAAAGTGCACAATAAATGTAACGTGCTTGAATCATCGTAAAACCATCTCCCATCCCTTGTCCATGGAGTTAACTGTCTTCCAGGAAATAGGTCCCTGCTGTCAAAACGGTTGGGGACCTCTGACCTAATCCCTTAATAAATACTACACACTTCTGTCTACAATAGGCTTTTGGATGGTATTTCCTATTATGTGCAATATTTTATTGCATCCATCTCCCCTCCTTAGGAACTTAATGTTAACAACTATGTATTTTGTTGTGATTCGGACCTAACTTTTAAGAAGTACTTTACTTAAAGGTCCAAGGTTTAAGGTATTGAAATTACCATCTCAGAGTCTTTTAATGAACAACAGAATGTTCTTACTCTTTCACAATAATTCTTGCCATAAAATAGGGATTAAATGAATATTTGTTTAATGAATGAAAGTGTGAGAACAGCTTTCAGATTCTCACATTTCCTTTCACACTGTTCTTTCAACTGTTGCATTCTGTTATATAGGAGATGCAGAAAAATTCAGCTATTTAGACACTCTAAAATCAAAGATAAAAATCTATAATTAACACTGACCTTTCTTATGATACATATAGCTACTCTTTTTGG
This sequence comes from Cervus elaphus, assembly GCF_910594005.1. Lineage (NCBI taxonomy): Eukaryota > Metazoa > Chordata > Mammalia > Artiodactyla > Cervidae > Cervus > Cervus elaphus. The sequence continues at coordinate 39,385,621 of NC_057839.1, forward strand.
GAACTTCAAGCATCACATTATTTCCCAAAAGTTCATTTTCTGCTGCTGATATGAAAAGTGCCTTTTACCAGAAACATTCAAACAGAAGTTACATGTTTATTTGCCAGGAGCTACAAAAAGGATTCTAGCTCTATGACAACAGCTGAATGACATGAGGGCACAAAATCATCTCAAAGTCTAACACTAATAGTATGTTTTCTTTTATGGGTAGTCTAAATTTCAGTTTATGAATTTTCTCTTCCAACCTAAATTCAGTACTAAGTCATATATCCCATGGCTTAATAATTTATTTACTATAACTATTGTTTCTGATTTTGACTTTTTTTGAGAGAAGGGACAAAACTCCGTAAGACGAGAGTTAAAAAGTATTTTCCCCTGAATTAACTATCATTACTATGACAAGCTGGAATTACTAGTTTACAGGCAATGGCTTTATATATGAAAAGGTCAAATGAAATCCTAATAGTTCTTTCTGATTCTCTCAAAGACTCAAAGAACTGTGCTGTTAAGTTGCTAAGTCATGTCTGACTCTGTCACCCCATGGACTGCAGCATGCCAGTCTTCCCTGTCCTTCACTATCTCCTGGAGTTTACTCAAACTCAGGTCCATTGAGTTGGTGAACCTTTTTTTTTTGAGCAGTAGATCTCAACAGTGGGCTTAAAGCATTCAATAAACCATGTTATAAACAAATATGTTTATCATCCTGATTTCTTGTTCCATTTACAGAGCACAGGCAGAGTTGATTTAGCATAACTCTTAACGGCCCTAGAATTTTCAGAATGGTCAACGAGCACTGGTTTCAACCTAAATTCACCACCTGTATTAGCTCCTTTGAAGTTTTGAAGCCAGGCATTGACTTTTTCTCTCTAGCTATGAAAGTGCTAGACGGCATCTTCTTCCAATAGAAAACTGTTTTGCCTATACTGAAAATCTTTTCTTTAGCATAGCCACCTTCATTAAATATTTTAGTTAGATCTGGATAACTTGCTGCAGTTTCTACATCAGTACTTGCAGCTTCACCTTGCACTGTAAAGTTAATGGAGATAGCTTCTTTCTTGAAACCTCATAAACCTATCTCTGCTAGCTTCAAACTTTTCTTCTGCAGCTTCCTCAACTCTCTTAGCCTTGAGAGAACAAAGAGAGTTAGGGCCTTGCTCTGGATTAGGCTTTGGCTTAAGGGAGTATTCTGACTGGTTTGATCTTCCACCCAGACCACTAAAACTTTCTCCATATCAGCAATGAAAGTTATTTCACTTTCTTAACATTCAAGTGTTTACTGGGGTAGCACTTCCCATTTCCTTCAAGAATTTTTCCTTTGTTTTTGATAACTTGGCTGTAAGGGACAAGAGGCCTAGCTTTTGGCCTATCTTGGCTTTTGACATGTCTTCCTCAGTAAGTTTAAGCATTTCTGGCTTTTGATTATAGTAAAAGATATGCGGCCCTTCTTTTCACTTGAACACTTAAGAGGCCACTGTGGAGTTATTAATGGACTTATTTCAATACGTTCTGTCTCAGAAAACAGCAAGGCCCAAGGAAAGCAGAACTACCAGTTCTGCCAGAACATACATTTATCCATTAGTTCACTAACTTACATGGGTGTGGTTCCTGGTGCCCTCAAATATAATAATAACTTCAAACATCACCATAACAAACATAGTGATAATGTTTTAAATACTGTAACAATTAGCAGAATGTGACAGAGACACAAAATAAGCAAATGCTGTTTGAAAAATGGTACTGACAGACTTGCTCAATGCACGGCTGCCATAAACATTCAATTTGTTAAACAGGCACCATCTGAGAAGTGCAGTAAAGCAAAGTGCAATAAAACAAGATATGCCTATAGTCTTTCTTCCAATCAATAATCTCTCCATATTTTCTTTCATTCCAACATTCTTCTAGAGTATGCTTAATTCTAGCTTGCCTTTTACCACTTCTATCTGTGACCTACTATTGCCACCCAAGACTGATGAAGATACAGTATCGTCCTGCATACCTGACTTCGATTTCCTAAAAGGAAATTTCCCTAGATTCACTTTGGGAAATGGATAGCAACTATGCAATTGCTTTAAAAACACAATTCACATATAAGGATACACCATCAGCATAGTAATACTATTTAAAAACAAAACTAAGAAATGGAATGATGAGCTTCATGGAGGTACTGTCAGTAAATGTGGCAATATTCTTGAATAAAATAATCAATTAAATAAACTGGATCTTTCTGGGTTGTCTAACTATTCCCTTCTGACTGTTTTAATCTCGAGAGGGAAGCAAGCACTTGAGCTTACTAGATTCAGTAAGCTTCAGACCAGAACAAGGCTCCTAACTTAAGGATTCTCCTTGACTACAGAAAAATCATATGCACTAGATGTAGTATTTTTATGGTTTTTCTAATGCTTATTATAAATAGAGTTTTCCCTAATAGTAATACTTTAGTTATAAACCTTTTTCTATTTCTAAAGAACAGAAGTATTAAACCAATTACTATATAACCTTGAATGTAATCACCATCAGTACTAATACTTGGTATATTTACTTATACACATACTACATTTTGAGAAGCTCTGCAGATATTTTTATTATTTGATTAATGAAAAGAGTTCTTTCCTATCTATTCTAGGTTTCTAAAATAAAAAGCTCTTTTGTTGAATAAATTAATACATTTTGAAATATCTAGCAAACTGCATATTAAGTTTTGCCTAATTGCCAAGGAAATAAACTGCAGGAATGTTAATATCTATTTTAGTTTCCTTTTTGTTCTTGGTTCGATTCAAGGTCAATTTTTCGGCGCTCAGCTTTCTTCACAGTCCAACTCTCACATCTGTACATGACTACTGGAAAAACCATAGCCTTGACTAGATGGACCTTTGTTGGCAAAGTAACGTCTCTGCTTTTAAATATGCTATCTAGGTTGGTAATAACTTTCCTTCCAAGGAGTAAGCGTCTTTTAATTTATGGCTGCAATCACCATCTGCAGTGATTTTGGAGCCCCCCAAAAAATAAAGTCTGAAACTGTTTCCACTGTATCCCCATCTATTTCCCATGAAGTGATGGGACTGGATGCCATGGTCTTAGTTTTCTGAATGTTGAGCTTTAAGCCAACTTTTTTCACTCTCCTCCTTCACTTTCATCAAGAGGCTTTTTAGTTCCTCTTCACTTTCTGCCATAAGGGTGGTGTCGTCTGCATATCTGAGGTTACTGATATTTCTCCCAGCAATCTTGATTCCAGCTTGCGCTTCCTCCAGCCCGCGTCTCTCATGATGTACTCTGCATATAAATTAAATAAGCAGGGTGACAATATACAGCCTTAACGTACTCCTCTTCCTATTTGGAAAACAGTCTGATATTCCATGTCCAGTGGAAGCTGAGTGCTGAAGAATTGATGCTTTTGAACTGTGGTGTTGGGAGAAGACTCTTGAGAGTCCCTTGGACTGCAAGGAGATCCAACCAGTCCATCCTAAAGGAGATCAGTCCTGGGTGTTCATTGGAAGGACTGATGTTGAAGCTGAAACTCCAATACTTTGGCCACCTCATGCGAAGAGTTGACTCACTGGAAAAGACCCTAATGCTGGGAAGGATTGGGGGCAGGAGGAGAAGGGGATGACAGAGGATGAGATGGCTGGATGGCATCACTGACTCGATGGACATGGGTTTGGGTGGACTCTGGGAGATGGTGGTGAACAGGGAGGCCTGGTGTGCTGTGATTCATGGGGTCACAAAGAGTCAGACATGACTGAGCGAATGAACTGAACTGAACTGATTCAAGGTATCGCAAAGTATTCACAGATGACAGGCTAGTTTTTAAAGGAGACAGCTGAATTTACATGTGAAGCAAGTTCTGATACAAGACACATTAAAAATATATATACTATGAAATTCAATTATTAAAAACCTCACCACTTTGTACATATCTGTTCTGCATACTTTTCTCCCTGAAAACGTTAGGACTCCTCGCCAGGACGGCCTGCAACAAGACTGGTATGTCGCCTTCTGGATCATCACTGCCAAGGTTATCTTTCAACTCTCTGGCATTGAAAAAATAAATATAAAATATTTAAAAAGTGATGGTCATTAAGAATTATTTTCTATTACTTAGATTGTAGACTTCTCTCCTTTCTCCACTTTATTTTAAACAACAGCAACAAAAAGAACCCAAAACATTATTTTATGGATTGTTAAGTTTATGTAAGAATGTTTATATTAGCATAAAAGTATAAAATAAGTGTCTATTCTATTCAAAATAATGGGAGGGTAGAGGTGATAATTATGCACAGAAGTTGCTATCTGGGCTTGGAATATATTTTCTCCCTTATATGTGAATATAAGTGAGTTTGTCTTTTTGAGAATGTCCTCTGAATGAAATAATGTTGTCATGTTGATTAAGACAAGACCCAAGGTCATGTAATTTCCCCCTCTTTATTCTCATCTCAAATAAAGCCACTGGGGAGGAAAAAACCCAAGTAAGTGGTTAAGAATAGCTGCCACAACTATAAGGCAAATGCTAAGAAATAAAATTTAGGCAGTATTTTAAATTTTACATTCAACACGTCACTGTTGCACTCATTAAATCGAATAAGAAAGATTCATAAAGATGGTGTCCAATGATAAAATTAAATACATTTCTGGGGGCAATCAAAGCAGCTCACCATATAACTAATCATAATTGTGTATGTGCTATTCCTCTTATCTCTTTAAATATGTGGTGAAAATCTTTCGACTAAGGATGTTCAGGTAGGGCCTTCCCTCATGGTCCAATAGTTAAGAATCTGCCATCCAATATAGAGGACGCAGGTTTGATCCCTGGTAGAGAAACTATACCCCACATGCCATAGGGCAATCAAGCCCTTGAGCCACAATTATTGAGGCCACACACTGCAACTTGAGAAGCCCCCAGACACCACAACTAGAGAAAGCCCCGTGCTGCAATGAAGAGACCACAAGCCACAATACAGTGCCAACAGAGCCAAAAAGAAGAGAATGCACAGGTACGAAAAGCAATAAAATACTTAGACACTGTTGAATTTCTGTAGAGATATACTTCCTTCTGATTTTAACCAATCATTTCTCAGTTTCCCATCAGAAAATTCACATTTATTATTTCTCCTAAATCCATCAGCTTAAAAAATGGCCCAAAAGTTACAGGTAATGGCAGAGATCTGTCCATTATAATGTGTTTTATACTCATTCCCTTAAATAATGAATCTTTAAGTTAAAAAAATTAAAAGAAAAAAAAAAAAAAAGAAAAAAAAAATTAAAAGAATGGAAGGGCACAAGAGTACCACTGTGCAGTGGGTTATGAACTTTTTATACATTTTTGTGTTGAGTAGTGTGTTTTACACAGTTATGTTGAGTAAACATATATACTGTTTTGGTAGTAAAAAGTAAATTTTAAAAAGTATACTTGTGCCAAAATTCAGTAAATAAGCTACATATTTAAGTTCATATTATTTTAAAGTCTACTGTGGAAAATACACATCTATGTTCACACTGTACAATAAATCCTGGAGAAAAATTAGTTCCAAATTCTGTAGCAATCTTCCTTCTTAAAAATTGAAATTAATCTCTGAGTTCTTGCTGTACTTTACATGAAAAGCATACAAGCCTATTCCAAACAGAACCATCATTAAAGTCCCTAGTGCCCGGGAATTCTAACTACTCCAGCAATTTCAGGAAAAGGAGCTAAATTAATGAAAAACTTGACCTCTGCAGAGATCCATCTTGATGAATCCCAAGATTATTACAAGAATCAAAAAGATATTCATGGTATTACATGCATCAGAACTACTGTCTCAAAGTAACTATGGTCTATTTAAATCTCATTAATATCTCATCACAATAAGGCTATATTTTTAAGAGGATATTCCAATAATTTAAAATAAATTATGTATTAAACTTTTTTAGAAATAAAAGTTAAACCAGGAATACTGATTCTCTTACTAAGACCAAAACATGTCATCTTACTTTAGAATATACTTACATGTGATCTGTTGATACCTGGTTGAGGCTGTGCACAAGCTGTGAAACCAAATTATCATCCCTACAGGCCAAAAGGCAGTTCACTTCTTCTGCTATTCGTGCATTAAAGAGAAGGCTCTTTGTAGTTGTAGCAGGTAAAGGGGATGGAAGAGGCAGCTGGTTCAGGACTATTTGGAATAAAATCAGATTATGAGAAATTAATTGAGTGACAGTACAAAACCTCTTTCATGCTTAAATATATGGGATTAAAAATAAGTTATAAAATATCAGTGTGACACATTATTAAAGGGCATTCTGTCTCTCCCTAAACAAACTCCAAACTACTCAAAACGTCCCTTTGACCATAATAGATTAGACTACTAAGACTAAACTCTGTGCTAACTTTTCATGTTTTAATATCTTTATTAATTTAATAAATAGGTAGCCAAAAAAGTAGGATTAAAAAAATAAGTAATTTCCAAAAATTGAGTGTATTAATTAATCTAATTTACTTCTATTGTAAAGATTTATCACAATCAAATAAATAAACCAAGTAACAATATCTGACTCTTCACCAGATAGACAACTAATGTGTGTTTTTAAAAGCTTGGGCAAATACAAAAATAGCTCACTTTGGTAGGAGAACAACATCCATAGAATAGGATTCTAAAGAAAGAAAAATATCTAAGGAATTTTGCTTTAAGTTGTAAATTCCTAAATAATCTCTTCATTCTATTCTGACAGCAAAAAAAAAGGGCATCAATGTTCATAGTTATTTAAATTCAGTTATTAATGTCTCTTCACATAAAAGGAATTTGTTCATTTGTTTAAAATAAAAGTTAAAAAGTTAACAACAGTGTCTTTGTTTTAGTTTAATTTTTAATCACCTATATAGTATTAACTATCATGCCACTCAGTCACTATGGGTAATAATAGGTTTTTATTCATAAAAACATTAGAAACAAATCATTACTTAATAAGCAGAATTTATTGGGCAGAAAAATTTTTTAAATAAGGTACAGCTGAGATAATGCACAGAACCCACCCCCACCCCAACAACAACAAAAAATTCCTGGTTGTTTATTTGACTCTGCACTACTACAACATATCATATGAATTTATGCCTTACTTGAACAAAGTGATAACCAAAATTAAAGACTATTTCAAAAGCTTTCTTACCTATTTTAATCCCACCAACTACTTTCTTGTTATGTCAGATTTTATAAACTAGCCCTGCTTCAAAGCTGTATGCTGTTGTCTATTTTACACCCACTTAAACTAGCTGGAAATTATCAACAGAGAAAAACAATATTTGGGGGTACAGAGATGAAAACATTTCTTGAAGTTATTTTCCTATAACTGCTTTTATGAAACCTTGTATCTTTCAAAATGCTTGTTTTACAAAGAAAGGATGTCATCTATTCACCATCAACCCTTCCTTCTCATATGTCTTTTCCCCTTTATTTATTCAGGTAGGATAAGGACTAACATTGTGAGTAGTTTTTTACACAGGGACTAAGAATTAAAGTTGCTTACCAAAAGAATAAGTCCCTAAAATACTGCCCTACACTAACTCTGCCGACAAAGGTCCGTCTAGTCAAAGCTATGGTTTTTCCAGTAGTCACGTACGGATGTGAGAGTTGGACCATAAGGAAAGCTGAGTGCTGAAGAACTGATGTTTTTCAACTGTGGTTTTAGAGAAGACTCTTGAGTGTCCCTTGGACAGCAAGGAGATCCAACAAGTCCATCTTAAAGGAAATCAGTCCTGAATATTCATTGGAAGGACTGATGCTGAAGCTGAAGCTCCAGTACTTTGGGCACCTGATGAGAAGATCTGACTCACTGGAAAACACCCTGATGCTGGGAAAGACTGAAGGCAGGAGGAGAAGGGGATGACAGAGGATGAGATGGTTGGATGGCATCACCGACTCGACGGACATGAGTTTGAGCAAGCTCTGGGAGTTGGTGATGGACAGGGAAGCCTGGCGTGCTGCAGTCCATGGGGTTGCAAAGAGTTAGACACGACTGAGCGACTGAACTGAACCTCAAGTGAATGACAATGTTAAGAAACTTAAGTGTTCAGGGTAAAATAGGCTCCTGACATCTGTGACAAACTCCAAAAGATTACCAAACATGACATCCAAAATAAATATCACTAAGAAATTAGATTAAGTGGGGTTATCAAATTTTCTTCTTTGAAGGGCAGTTTCAGTTACATTTCCATAAATGCTTTTTTAAAAGTGTGTAATAATTCCTATATGCAAACCATGTTTCTTCAGTTTCGATTTTTCTTAATGATTGTTTCATCTTCTCTATCTTTACTTTTACATTTATTCCTTTCATGTAAGACCATTAAACAACACATACTACCATTTCTTAATGGGTCCTTAGGATGAAAGAGAAATTAAGGTCTTATTAGTTCACTAATTTTGTTACTTTCACACTTATGCCAGTAAACCAAAGAAAAGAATAATGTGTCATTCAAAATCTAAAATCTTTACACACTTTGTGTTATTTATGACACCACCACCAATTATTGTCATAGTCTCTTTAAAAATCAATGTCAGAGTAGAACATTAACCAAACTTACGGTCTGTGAGACTAGCAATCCCCGCAAGAGTAGTGATGGGGACATGGGGCATATCCCCATTCATCCTGAAGTTCTGGAATGGTGTTGCCTATGAAAGTACTTAGTTCAGGTGCCAGCTGTCATTACTTCCCATTTCCCAAACACTGCAACAAAAAACAGATAATTATTTGTAACAATATGTCAAATATATTAATACTAGGGAAATGCTTAAAAAATAAAATGTTCTGCTTTCTTGCATGCTCAAGCTATAATATATATAACAGTAACAGCCATCGTGCGTATAATATTTACTGTATGTTCACAATGCAAAGTGCTTTGTATGCAACAACACACTTAGTCCTCACAACAACGAAGTAAGGTAGGTACTATTTTTTCCTGCATTTTACTGACGAGAAAATTAATTTACAAGGAATTTCAAGTAATTTGTGGGGCAAAGGTCAGAACCTAAACAATGTGGCTGTATTACTGGACAGGGATACTCAATTTTGACAAACACTGTTTTCTTTTTCATATCATAGATACATAAAATTTTATCTTCAACTTGCCTTCCTGGTAAATAATGTGCACATTATTAAAAGATAAGTCTTCAAACAATAAAGGCTGGAGAGGATGTGGAGAAAAGAGAACCCTCTTGCACTGTTGGTGGAAATGTAAATTGATACAGCCACTATGGAAGACAGTATGGAGATTCCTTGAAAAACTAGGAATAATACCACCAGATGACCCAGCAATCCCATTCCTATGCATACACCCTGAGGAAACCAAAATTGAAAAAGACACACGTACCCCAATGTTCACTGCAGCAGTACTTACAATAGCTAGAACACGGAAGCAACCTAGATGTCCACTGACAGATGAATGGATAAAATTGTGGTACATATACACAATGGAGTATTAGTCATAAAAAGGAACACATCTGAGTCAGTTCTAATGAGGTGGATGAACCAAGAGCCTACTACTCAGAGTGAAGAAAGAAAGAGATAAGTATTGCATAATAACACATATATATGGAATCTAGTAAGATGGTACCGATGAATTTACTTGTAGGGCAGCAGTGGAGAAACAGACATAGAGAACAGACTTATGGACATGGTGAGAGAGGAGGAGAGGGTGAGATGTCTGGAGAGAGTAACATGGAAACTTACATTACCACATGCAAAATATAGCCAATGAAATTTGCCGTATGTCTCAGAGAACTTAAACAGGGGCTCTGAACCAACCTAGAGGGGTGGGATGGGGAGGGAGGTTCAAGAGGGAAGGGACACAGGCACACCTAACGCTGATTCATGGTGAGGTTTGACAGAAAACAACAAAATTCTGTAAAGCAATTATCCTTGAATTAAAAAATAAGTAAAATTTTTAAAAAGACATGTCTTTATTAAATAGCTTCATAAACAGCAAACAAAGAGTCTGCTCTACATCAATTATCTAAGATATAGTGCTGAAATAGAAAGCTGAATTGTAATTTTTAAACAGTTTCAATACTTCTCTTTTTTTAAGAGAAGCTAGTTAGTAACCTTCAGGAGAACCTCTGAGTTTCTTGAGTTATAATCTTCAAAACAGTGTAATGATATAACATTAATAACTCCCCTTACTCATACATCTTAATTCAACTTTAAAAATTTAAGCTTTTTCTTAAAAATAGTGAAAGTATATAAGTAGGTAAAAATAAGAATTTTCTTTTTCCTCACTTTCATTATAAATATACTGACAAAAGTTCCTAAAACATATATGTATGATTACTTCTGATGAATGTCTGACATAAAACTTGCTAGCAGCAGTCCATTGGAGGGAAAAGGCATAAGAAATAGTATAGGGAAGATATAATTACTACTGGCTATCCTTTTTTAGTAATGAAAAATTGGCAGGAATGATAACTCAACATTTAATCAGCACCTACTATATAATAAAAACTGATATATAAAACACTTTAAATGTACTCTCATTCAACTTTTATATAAACTTGAGGTACTAACACTCCAGGTAAGTGAAGTCACTGATTGTTCCAACTCTTTGCAACCCCATGGACTGTAGCCCGCCAGGCTCCTCTGTCCATGGAATTCCCCAGGCAAGAATACTGGAGTGGGCTGCCACTTCCTTCTCCAGGGGACTTTCTTGACTCAGGGATTGAACCCATGTCTCTGGCACTGCAGGCAGATTCTTTACTTTCTTCGCTGTCTGAACCAACCGGGGGGAAGCCAGGGAAGCTCCCGAACTCAGGCGTTTCTAATCTTACATTCTCAACCATATATGAAGGACATCAAACTGGGAGGTATCTACAATGCTATGACAGAAAAGACAAACCAGTAAAAAAAGGTAAATGAAATGTTCCTCAGAGAAGCAAAATGCTTGTTTAAGGTCTCACAGCTTGTAAACTGACCTATAAAAGTTTGGACTTCTAGTTCAGTGTTCTTTATACTATGCTGTCTTACAGGATTATATTATTTTGAATAAACCAACATTTTATATGTGTGGACTATTTAGCTAGTTAGCACTTTTCCTTCCTTGGTAATACTAATTTTTCCTTTTCTTTAATGAGGAAGGTGGGAGGGAGGGCTTAAAACTATTATTTTTTTATTGTCTCAGTTTATATTACATTTAATAGAATACGCTGCCTCAAATTATTTTGGGAAATAGGTAGAATATAAATCCTAAGCAGCTAGGTAAGTAAATAAGTAAATCTATGTCATACTACATATAGTACAATATAATTTAAGATTGATTCCTTTATCACAAGACGATTCCCTATACAATGGGATCAGAAATGCAAAAATCAAACAATGGTCATTTTATTTCTTTCTAAATGAGGCTGAGGTCTTAAGGAACTATAACATTTAGATGTAGGTCTCAACTTTAGACCATAACACACTTGATGATACATCATCAATTGAATCTAAAATGTAAGAGAAAATGTTTTAATGTTAAATCACTGAACAGTCCACAAGAGGGCACACTTTCAACTACTACAAAATTTTTTAATTGACTTTTTTTTTTTTAACTAGTCCAAAGACTGGCCAGATTCTTCTGATATAATCATTCAATAGCACTAAAAAGCAACAGATTCTGAAGTTTGTAAATTTTTTTTAACACATACAAGCAATTTTTGGGTGCGTATAAAATATAAGAAAAGCCTGAATACATGAAGACTTCTACAGTAGTATTAAATGATAAAAGCAAGTAATAGGTTTATCATTCATCTTTGTCCTATTGCTACTGCTAAGTCACTTCAGTCATGTCCGACTCTTCGCGACCCCATGGACTGCAGCCTACCAGGCTCCTCCGTCCATGGGATTTTCCCGACAAGAGTACTGGAGTGGGGTGCCATTGCCTTCTCCCCTTCGTCCTATTAGCTATTTGCAATTGTCTGCCCTTAGAATCTTTTAAAAAAACTCTGGTTACTCTGATTTTTTTGTTTTGATGCCACAGTAAGTTTAGTAAATAGTAAACATCTATCATCTCATACAAAGAAATTTTCTTGTGATAAAAACTCTTAAGACCTACTTGCTTAACAACTTTCATATATAACATACAGCAGTGTTTAATTATGTTTATCATGTGGCACACGACATCTCTAGTACTTTATCTTGTAACTGGAAGTTTGTACCTTTTGACTACCTTCAATTTCCTAACCCCCCATCGCCCCCACCCCCTGCAATCCCAGCCTCTCTCTGATAACCACAAATCTGATCTCCTCCTCTGAGTTTGCTTAGTTTTGAAGCATAACTGATCTACAACACTGTTGGTTCCTAGTATACAACATAATGATTTGGTATTTCTATACATTTCAAAATGATCAACGTAGGAAGTCTAGTTACCATCTGTCACCACACAAAGATATTACATTATTATTTACTATATTCCCCACACTGTACATTTTATCCCTATGCGTCATCTATTTCGTAACTGGAAGTTTGTACCTCTTAATCTTTCTCACCTATTGCACTAATCCCCCCAACCCATCTCCCCTCTGGCAACTACCTGTTTGTTCTCTGCATCTATAACTGTTTCTGCTTTCTTATGTTTGTTTATATGTTTTCCTTTTAGATTCCACATACAAGTGAAATCATATGGTATCTGTTTTTACCTGACTTATTTCATTTAGAATAACACCCTCTAGGTCCATATGCGCTGTTGCAAAGGACAAGATTTCATCTACTTGCATGTTATCAGCCATAAAAAAGAATGTGTGTGTGTGTGTGTGTGTGTGTGTGTGTGTGAATAGGTACATATCTACACTACATCATTTTTATCCATTCACCTATCAACCGGCACTCAGGTTCCTTTCATACCTTGGTTATTGTAAATAATGTGATGAACACAGGGTATATGTATCTTTTCAAATTAGTGTTTTTGCTTTCTTCAGATAAATACCCAGAAGTGGAACTGTTTTGTACGGCACTTCCGTTTTTAATTTTTTGAGTAACCTCTATACTGTTTTCCACAGTGGCTGCACCAATTTACATTCCCACAAACAGTGCATGAGAGTTCTTTTATCTGTTGACTTTTTGATAAAAGTCATTTTGATAGCTGTGAGGTGATTTTTCACTGTGATTTTGAACTGCATTTCTCTGATGATTAGTGATGTTGAGTATCTTTTCACGTGCCTGTTATCTTTAAGTCTTCTTTAGGAAAATACCTATCCAGGTCCTCCGTCTGGCTATTTTGATCCTAATGCGACAAGTCCCTAGAAACAATGAATTCTTTAAGACAACTCAGTAAAGAGAACAAATATGTTTCAGGTACTTTAGGAAATTATTCCAATTCAACAGCTGAAGATCATTACTTAAAGTACCGAAAAGAATAACTGAGAAAGAGTACATGCGTGCTTGTGCTTAGTCGCTTCAGTAGTGTCCGACTCTCTCTGAACCTATGGACCATGGTTTGCCAGGCTCCTCTGTCCGTGAGATTCTCCAGGCAAGAATACTGGAGTGACTTGCCATTTCCTTCTCCAAAGAGCACATAAAGATGTACAAAAAAAAATCATGATTGCTCATGTATAATGCACATTAATGATCTTTATTCTGTGCTAAGGCATTCAAAGAGGTCATTTCCAACGACCTTCTTCTCTCTCCTGTGCCATCAATTTTCCCTCTTACTGGATCATTCCAATCAGCATATAAATATCTATATGTTGATAACTGCTACTGTTCCCCAAACACAAAATTAAAAAAAAAAAAAACCCTTATCTCATATATATCCTCCATCAAACTGCTTCATTTTCTGCTTCCTTTCACAGCAAAATACTTCAGTTGTCCATATTCACCTCTAATTCTTCTACTTTCTCTTGAGATCACACTGGGTTTTTATTCTCGTGATTCCACCGAAAGTCTTACCATGGTTAGTAATGGCATGAATCTACATTGTTAAGTGCAATGGACAAAACTCCTATTTCATTATTTGACCCAGCATTCAACAGAGTTGATTAATCTTCTGTTTGCACAATTCTGTTTTCCAGAACAACATATTCTTTTGGATTTTCCTCACAGGACAGGCCACTCCTAAATCTTATTTTGGTTCCTTCTCATCTTCCTGTTATACCTATACTGTTAATCTCATCTGATCTCAAGATTTTAAAATAGCACCTATATGCTGATAATGCTAAAATTTATATCTCCTACTGTGACTTCTCCACACATACAATACACTCAATCCAACTACCTACTCAATATCTCTGCTTTGAAAAAGCTGGCTTGAAACTCAACCTTAAAAAAACTAAGATCATGGCACCAGGTCCCATCACTTCATAGCAAACAGATGGGGGGAAAGTGGAAACAATGACAGATTTTATTTTCCTGGACTCCGAAATCACTGTAGACAGTGATTGCAACCATGAAATTAAAAGATGCCTGCTCCTTAGAAGAAAGCCATGACAAACAGTGTATTAAAAGCTGGAGACATCACTTTGCTGAAAAAGGTCCATGTAGTCAAAGATACAATTTTTCCATAGTCATGTATGGATGTGAGGGTAAGTCCATAAAGAAAGAAGGCTGAGCACCAAAGAATTGTTGCCTTCAAACTGTGGTGGTGGAGAAAACTCTAGAGTCCCCTGGACTGCAAGATCAAACCAGTCATATTAAAGGAAATCAACCCTGCATACTAATAAGAAGGACTAATGCTGAAGCTCCAATACTCTGGCCACCTGATGCAAAGAGCCAACTCACTGGAAAAAGACTCTGATATGGGGGAAATTGAAGGCAAAAGGAGAAGGACAGGATGAGATGGCTGGATGGCATCATCAACTCAATGGACACGAGTTTGAGCAAATTCCAGGAGATAGTGAAGGACAGAGGAGTGTGGTGTGCTGCAGTCCATGGGGTTGCAAACAGTTGGACTCGAATTAGCAACTGAAGTGCAGGTCTAGAATAGAGGTTGGTAATCTTATTACTGACTTCTGAGAGCATTAATTATATGCTTTAGATAAAAGTTCTTTATTAGATACTATTTGCAAATATTTTATCCTTATCTTTTGCCTTTTCATTCTGTTAACAATATCTTTTGAACTTTTTATGAAGTCCATCTTAGCAGTATGTTTTTTTATGATGGTGGTGGTGGGGTGTGACTACAAAGAGACATGCAGAAAGTTTGTGATGAAAATGTTCTGTATCATGGAGGGATGTTGGTTATATGAGTATACCCAAGATTTCTATTTCTCAATATATATATTACCAAATTCAAAAATACTACAGAAGTAATAATACTGCTACTAATAATTTAGCAGTGGTTACAGAATGAGTGGAGGTCTAGATGAAATTGACAGCATGTTGATTACTGTGAAGCTAAGTGATGGACATCAGGCATTCATTACACGCTCCTGTTTACCTTTCATGTCCCTAAAGTCTTCCATAATAAACAGTCTGTTTCATATGTACCTTGCTTTTTCTTTTTTAAAATTTCTTTAGAATAATTTAAAATGTGTTAACTTTCACATTTTAGTTTAATTAAGGGAAATTTTTTGTTGGGTACAAAATATCATCTCATACTTAGGTTAGGATTAAGTAAAGCCTTTCTTTTAACAGACCTATTACTGCTAAACCATGTGATATGAAGTGAATGTTTCTATCTCCCCCCTACCCCATTTGTATATGGAACCCTAATCCCAGTATGATGGTATCAATATTTGAAAGTGGGGCTCATGAGAGGTGATTTAGGTCACGAGAGTGAAATTCTCACCAATAGGATTAAAGTCCCTAGGAAAGAGACTTCAAAGAGCTCCTTTGATCCTTCCACCATGTGAAGACACAGCAAGAAAATGGCCATCTATGAACCAGAAAGTGCATTCTCACAAGACACTGAATCTGTCAGCACCTTTATTTTGGACTTCCCAGCCTCCAGAACTGTAAGAAATAAATTTCTGCTGTTTACAAGCCACTCAGTCTATGGTTGTCGTTGAAGTTGCTAAGTCATGTCCGACTCTTTGTGACCCCATGGACTGCAGCACGCCAGGCTTCCCTGTCCTTCACTATCTCATGGAGTTTGCTCAAGTTCATGTCCACTGAGTCGGTGATGCTATTCTTTTATAAGAGACTGAATGGTAAGACATCATGTTTCCCTCAGGCTTTATTTCTGTAATTGGTATTAAAAAAAATACAAGAATTTAAGAGATCCAAATGTAATAATTAAATAGTATAACTTATGAATGTGAAATAACCATATTGGGATAATTTTCAGGGAAAATAACCTTGTAAAAAGTCAATTAAGACTAGTAACAAACAACTCCTTGGTAAGGAGCTAAACTTCAAGATTATTTTAAATAGTCTGAATTATAGGAAAAGAAATAATAAAAACAGAGAAAAACAATTTCTTACCCACATTATCTATAGTGCTTAGTCGCTTAGTCATTTCTGACTCTTTGTGACCCCCATGGGCTGTAGCCTGCCAGGAAGCCACTAGGGAAGCCCACATTATTTACAGTAACCTTTTTAATAATTTCCACTAGATCCTTCCCACTATGCTATTTTATAGGATGTAAATATGTAAATTGGGCTTTCCTGGTCACTCAGATGGTAAAGAATCTGCCTGCAATGCAGGAGACCTGGGTTTGATCCCTGCGTCGGGAAGATCCCCTGGAGAAAGGAATGGCTGGCTACCCACTCCAGTATTCTTGCCTGGAGAACTCCATGGACCAAGGGTAAGCATGTTATTTTTAGAATTTAATAAGCGAATATTCAATAAACTAATCATAAAATACAGATTTTCGTAACATCAAATGGCATATCCTTTCTATACATAAAATGAAAAAATACTTAGTTGTTTAAATTCTGTCATTATCGGTCAACCTATTAAGAAAAATGGGTTTCTAAATTTTAAGTGAAGTTTCTGATTTATATGATTAGTTCCACAAAAGTAAAGTTACTATGAAACACAGATTATTAAAAAGAAAACATTTTTCTATAAAATATAAAACATTAATTATATCCTGAGCTAGAAGGTTAATAGGAATACAAAATGTAAAAAGATAAAAAGATTCTGTGTGTTATAAAGCAGCAGCCCCCAACCTTTTTGGCAACAGGGACCAGTTTCATGGAAGACAATTTTTCCATGGACTCGGGAGAGAAGGGATGGTTTCGGGATGATTCATGCACATTACATTTATTGTGCCCTTTATTTATATTACTATTAGTATCAGTTCCATGTCAGATCATCAAGCATTAGATCCCGAAGGTTGGGAACCCCTGTTACGGAGGACTTTCATGGTTGTTTACAAAATCTAGGAAAACTGATGGGGATAGGGGAGGTGTGCAGAAAAGAGGGATATAAAAAAATAGTTTTCTCAAATAGTATTTTGACACAAGTCAATATCACAAATAAACACAAAAGCAAACTAAACTTAAAATGGAACTGAAACACTTTCAATTTCAATCAGAATACTGAATTGCCTGGAGTTGAGGAAGCAGTTTGGCTTCTCTTTACCAGTACTTGATAATATTACGTATGCTTATCAGCAGGTAATGAAATTTTTAAGTGACTCATCTCCTTTTACTTGATGATCTGATTTCTTGATTTTTAAAACATTAAATCTTACATATTCACCATCATGCATTTAGCACCTACCACCTAGAATAGGATCTGACAGTGGGTTTTGAGCATAATGTGGTTTAAAAAAAAAAAACACCCCAAACATGGTTAATATCCTCATAGAGCTTAGAGAATCCATTAGTAGTGATATTATGAATAATCACCATGTGACAGATGATCACATATTTTGATAAACTTCACAACAATAATAACGGATGATACTCAGCATCTACTATACACCTGGAATTGTTCTAAGGGATTTACATGTTTAATTTCATATTAATTTATATTTAGTTCATCTTTACATATTTGAATTCAGTTAATCCTTATCCTATTTAACAGGGAGTATTATTAACTTAAGATAATAAAACCTGGGGCATATAAAGGTAAGTAATTTGTCCAAGGTCTGATTCCAGAGTCCCTGATCTTAATATTTTGGAGTCCTTACTCTTTTCTAAATGAAAAGAACTGGGCACTTGGAGAGACAAAAAGACTGCAACCAAGTTTATAGTGAAGGGTGGACAGTAACAACGTCTCATTAAGGAAGTCTCATTAATATGAGTTAGACAGGAAAAAGGCAAAGAAGAAATGGGAACAGGGTGGGGGCGGTGAATAGCATGCCCAAGTCCCTACAGAATGACAGAGCCAAGCACAAAGGAAAAGGGGATTACGTTGCTGTACACAATGATGGACTGATACAAGACTAAGGAGAAAAGGTACATATAAATTAGATCATACCTAGCCTAACAGACCAGGTCAAAGCACTTTTGATGTCAAACCATGCCACTTAAAAAAAAAAAAAAAAAGACCCTGATGCTGGGCTAGATTAAAGGCAGGAGGAGAAAGGGATGACAGAGGACGAGATGGTTGGATGGCATCACCGACTCGACGGACGTTGAGTTTGAGCAAGCTCTGGGAGTTGGTGATGGACAGGGAAGGTCCATGGGGTTGCAAAGAGTTGGACACGTCTGAGCGACTGAACTGAACTGGCCGTTTACAAACATACCTTAGTTACTGAATTCAGCAACTGCAGTTCCTTAATTTTTTGAATCCATTTCTCTATTTTCATAGAGACTCTATATTCTCCTTAAAGATACTAACTTGAATTCAGTTCACTGTGTTTACAAAATTAGGCATGGATTTAAAAGACTAGAAGGAAAAATGGTTTGTCACAAATACAGTTTTTCTACTACTCATGTCACACGTGAGAGAGTTGGGCTATAAAAAAGGCTGAGTGTTGAAGAATTGATACTTTCAAATTTTGGTGCTGGAGAAGACTCTTGAGAATCCCTTGGACAGCAAGGAGATCAAACCAGTCAATCCTAAAGGAAATCAACCCTGAATATTCATTGGAAGGACTGATGCTGAAGCTGAGGCTCCAATACTTTGGCCATTTGATATGAAGAGCTGCAACTGGAAAAGACCCTAATACTGGGAAAGACTGAGGGGAGCAGAAGAGGGTGACAGGATAAGATGGTTGGATGGTAGCACCAATTCAACGGACATGAGTTTGAGAAAACTCTGGGAGATAGTGAAGACAGAGGAGCCTTGGGTGCTGCAGTCCATGGGGTTGCAAAGAGTTGGACATGACTTGCAGACTGAACAACATCAACAAACTATGAAAATTACTGCCTCAGAATAAACTTTAAAACATAAAACTGAATGCTAAGTTAGAAAAACAAAACAAAAAGTAAAACCAAAAAATGTTTCTTGTGTGAAATAAACTTATGTTCATGCAAAAACCTGCACATCGATGTTCATAGCAGCATTATGTGTAATAGCCAAAAACAGGAAACAACCCAAATGACCTTCAATGCATGAATGGCTAAACAAGTTGGTAAATCTACACCATAGAATGCTACTTAGCAATAAAAATGTACCAACTATTCATACATATAACAACTTGGATGAATCTCAAGGAAATTATACTGAGTGAAAAATGCCACTCTCAAAAATATATACTGTATGATTCCATTCATGGGATACTCTTGACATACCAACATGAGGATGAAAAGCTATCAGTGGCTGCAGAACCTGGAGATGGGGAAAGCAGGTATGACTGTGAAGCCACAGGACAAGAAGGTGGCTCTCGTGGTGACAGAGCGGCTCTCTGTACTAAGCGGGGGGGGGGGGTGTCACATGTGGCTAGTCATCTGCATGCGCGTGCTCAGTCCCTCAGTCAAACGACGTTTACGATAAAAGTATACAGAAACACAAACAAAGTGCAGGCATAGCTGGCTAAATCTGAATAAACTGGATTGTACAAATGTCAATTTCCTGGTTTTGAAATTATAATACAATGTTACTTTTGTTGGAGGTTGGATTAATAAGGGTATACATGATATCCCCATACTCTTTTTTTTTTTGCAACTTCCTATGAATCTGCAATTATTTCAAAATAAAGAATCATTAAAAGCCAATTATAGTCTGTGGGTTCTAAACAATACCTAGTTCATTCACTTTATGTGCTTTTATTATTGAATCAAGTTAAAAGTTCTGATAGTTGATTTAGAAATTTTGCAAAATAATTTATAAGCATAAAGTGGTTTTTTTTTTGTTTTTCCTGAAGGCTTCTTTTTTAAAAATTTTTCTTAGTTGAAGAGATAACTTTTAATTTTGATATAATTTCAAGCTTACAAAAAGTTAACAGAGTTACACAAAACTGCTATACAAGTACAAGAAACTGCCATAACTTTTACCCAGATTCACCAACTGCTTACCTTTTGCCCTGTCTGCTTTACCTTTCACAATCCCTTCCTCCTCCTGTCCTTCTGTGTGTATTTGTATATCTCCCTGAACTATTTCAGAGCAAGTTGGAGATATCAGAGTCCATTTCTCTCAATCCTTATTTATTTCCTGGAAAAGTCAATTTTCATTCCAATCCCAAACCAGTCAATCCTAAAGAAAATCAACCCTGAGTATTCGCTGGAAGGACTGATGCTGAAGCTGACGCTCCAATACTGTGGCCAGCTGATGAGACGAGCCGACAAACTGGAAATGACCCTGATGCTGGGAAAGATTGAGGGTAGGAGGAGAAGAGGGCACCGACTCAATGGACATGAGTTTGAGCAGACTCCAGGAGATACTGAAAGACAGGGAGGGAAGACTGTCGTGCTGCAGTCCATGGGATCGCAGAGTCAGACACCACTGAGCAACAACAAATGTATTTCGTAAGAGCAAGAACATTTTCTTAGATAACAAGAAGCCAATGAAAAAAACTATGAAATTTAACATTTATAAAATAATATCTAATCCCAGGTCCCTATTCTATCCACTGTCCCAATAATATTCTTTTTTAACTGTTTTTTCCCCTTGGTTCAGGAACCAACTTATAATCAAATATAACATTCAGCTGTCACGACTTTAAGTCTTCCTGAATTTATATTGCTTCCGGGTACTTTCTTCGCATTTATTGACTTGTTTGTATAATCCATAGATTTGGAATTCCAGTGATATATTTTTAGTAGGTATTATCGTAGACTCCTAGTGCATTATAACAGGAAGCATCTGATACCAGTTTTTTGCTAATTTGATGATGTTAACTTTGATCACTTGATTAATGCAGTGTGGGCCATGTTCTCTGTTATCAAGTTACCCGTCTGCAGTTTGTGGAGAGAGGCTTGTGTGAAGGAGACTACTAAATACCTAATTCCCACTGAACGTATACTACTTAATTTTAATACTATTAATGATTTTCTATCAACGTTTTATTTATTTATGGGCATTCTACTGTAACAGGACATTTCCCTTCCTCCTATTCATTCATGTCAGGATGGACTGGGCAATTTCTTTTTTAGTGAATGAGTTGCAATATATTATTATTAATTTATTTTGATGCCCCAAAATTTCCCAGATTTGGCTAGGGGCAGCTTCTTCAAGCTGACTTTCTTGTCCTTCTGTTATGTCCTATCACTCTTTAAGAGACTCCTTACTTTCCAGTGCAATAACATATGCCCACCTCATCTCATACTATTCCTATCCCAACAGTGGAAACCAGCCTGAAGAAATCAGGGAGGTGCTCTGATTCTATTTAGTGGAGAATATTATTCAGAGACAGCACTAGTTGTGCTGTTACTGGTATATCATTGTAAGCCAAGCACATTAAATGAAAAAATAGAGAAGAGAAAATAAGTAAAACATGAGTTGCAAAACAATATAAATGTGAAAAAAAATTTATAAATTTCATAATCACATAATTTCATAGGCGAAAAATATCTCTGGAAAACAAACACCTATTTTATAGGCAAGAAAACCAAGACCTAGTGACGGTAGGTATGCTGAATATGGTCACAGAATAAATTATTAGCCAAAGTCAGCAAATTTTCATTTCTATATTCACCAAGTTTTGCTCTTATACTATTTATTCAACAAATATTTACTGAGTGCCTACAATGTGCAATGCACTGTTGCAGCTAGGGATACAGCAGTGAACAAAACAGACAACAATTCCTGTATGGCCTCACAGAGCTTAATTTTCCATATGAAAAGGTACTTTAATTCATTAGTCTTTAAGAAAATGCAAATGACAACCACAGTAAGATATATTTAAAGTTAAAAAGTAATCAACTGTTGCAATGACAGCACAGTAAACAACAGGAATGCTCACACAATGCTGGTGGGAGTATATAAAATGGGTACACACACTCTGGAGAAGGGACATTATCTGATGGGTGATTACCCTAGGCCCCATAATTTCACTCCTTGGTATATACCCACAATAGAAAACTAAGTGGCGTAAAGTTCTCAATCTGCTCCTAGAACCAGTGGGTCAGGCTAGACATGCTGGTCTTCAGAGATGGCAGAGGCATGAAAAGTGCAAGCACAATCTTACAAACGTTTTCCAAACCTTTGGTCATGTCACAGGCAGGAGCTACACAGCCACCTGGGAAAGAGCTTGGAGGCAGGCAGGGGTGAAGGCTTGGAGCTGTTAATACAATCTATCATATCCACCCATTCCAAGATGTTTCAGAGATGGAAGTTGATATTTTAACAACACTCCACTGCAAGGTGATTTTAATGCTTGCTAAAGTCTGAAAATCAATAGGCACCACAGATTTTGGTCTTATACCTAGAGTTTCTAATTCAGTAAGCCTTGAGTAATACCCAAGGATTGAGCATTTCTAATAATTTCCCAATGATGCTGATGCTACTGATCCTAGTGCCACAGTGGTAACTACTGGGCTAGAAGACAGGGAAAGCTTTCTGAGGAAGATGTCACCTGTAATGAGTTTTGAAAGCTTGGTATTGATGAAGAGTGGGAACGGTGTTGCGGGCAGAGGGAAAAGCAAGTGCAAAGGTAGAAAGCTGTGAAACTGCATGATACGTATGTGGACTGAGGGAAGGTTAAACATACAAAAGTCAGATTATAAAAAAGCCTGTTTGCTAGGTTAAGGAGTCCAAATTTGACTGACTGCTATAGGCAGTCACAGAAACACTTCATATTAAGAAAATTATATGAACAGATTCTGATATTAGAGCATGATCTATAGCAGCACTGTGGAAGAGAAGGTGCTAAACTTGTAGAAAGGTACTAGAAGAAAGGAAGAACAATTAGGTAGGAAATAAACTACCACTTGAACAGAGAAAGCAAGGTTAATAGCAAGAAAAGGGCAGATATACAGAAAGAGGTTAATCTGGCGACAACTTGGATGTGGAGAGAGAGGGAATCTAGGACAACTTTCAGGTTCTAGCTTGGGTAACTAAAAGTGTAACATGCACATATACATACATTCATAAATATAGATATCACATTCTATGTTGTTCCATAAGCATTTGAAACAGTTTACCAGAAGAACACACAGGCTGAAAGATAAACAAGTGAAGGATTCTGAACAAAGGATACACTGGGATAAATAAAATAAATAAAAATAGTACAGAATGAAGCACAGTATAATGCTCTCCAAAACTCCCAAGAATTGGCCTTCAAATATGGCTTAAGTTTCCTAGTTAGGAATGCAAAGAAGCAAAGACACAGTGTCTATAAAAACTGAATCAACTGTTGAGAAGAAGTACAGCTTTTCCAAGATACTGTAATCTGAGGGAAATTTCACCAGTGAGTTCTCATAAAGAAGATTCTGGATGACATAATGAAGTCCTTGAAGGCATCCCTAAAAAAAAAAAAAAACTCCCCAAATGTTTTGAGCTAATTTCTGATTTTTTTTAAAATCACATCCATTTAAAAAGGACAATTCAAAAAAAAAAAAGAAAAGAAAAAGGACAATTCACTAAGAACAAATCTACAAGAGGCCTAAATAATGCAATCCATCCAAGTACACAGATCTCTAATAGTATGGTTCTATCTAAGAGTAAAATCCAAAATATCAGAGGAATGGATGGACAGAATGTTGCCACTGAACAGTCCTCCATCAATTTTTCTCAGAACTGGACTTTTCAAAAACTGAAATGGTCCAGAGTACATGTTTGAAATGGAATACAAACGTGCAGTATTACTAAGTGTAGCAATATATGTTTTATTAACCAACCAATCTAGGCAAGGAAAATGAAGAGAAGGTAACTTTGTGAAGTTTAAGGAGTTTACCCAAAATATGTTCTACATAGAAACCTCAGGGAGGTTAGAATCTTCTTCGGAAAAAAGTCTGATGCTGCTCTAACACATGGATCATGCTACTAAATTTCTACTAACAATGGATATGCAAAATGTTATTACAATTTTCAGAATATGAAAGCCAAAAAGTTAATAAAACATCTTGTGTGTGTGCTCAGTCGTGTACAACTCTTTGCAACCCTATATACTACAGCCCGCCAGGCTCCTTTTACTCTAGGCAATACTGTCTACACTGTTTAACACATCATAAATTCTCTGTTTCAGAAAAGTCTTTCTCTCTCTCCCTCCTTCTCCCTCTCTAAATACACTTTCACCCACTGCCCCTTGGCCCCACCTTGGACACACACTTACTAGACTGCCTACTAGTAGGCAGTGTATGTATATAAACTGAGGCATAGAGGGAGAGAAAAAAATATGTATTGACTACTTGCGAAGTATGTGCTGGGCACTGTGCCTGTTGCTTTACATTCTCCCCCTCCCCCCCGCTTTTTTTCATTTGATCTTCATAATGACTCACTGAATAGGTCTCATTTTAAAGATGAGAACAAACGTAAATGAATAGCAGAAAGTATAAAAATTAATTAAGATGTAGACTCAGTATTCAAAAACAATTTGTCATCATTCAAACCATTCAGATATAAAAGCCATAAAATGGCGCTTAAACACACAAAAAAAGTATGTTCAGCCTTACCGTTACTATGAGAATTAAACTACAATGAGAGCAAGTTTCTGAATTCCAGCCAACCTGATAAATGAGAAATGTTAACACACTATTATGGATGCTGTTGAGAAACAAGTACTCTCATACACTGCTGGCTAAAATGCAAAATGTAGTTTAATTTGGCATATATAACAAAACTACATGGGCTTCCCAGGTGGCACTAGTGGTAAAGAACCTGCCTGCCAATGCAGAAGAACAAAGAGACAATGGTTCGATCCCTGGGTTGGGAAGATCCCCTGGAGGAAGAAATGGAAATCCACTCCAGTATTCTTGCCTGGAAAACCCTATGGACAGAGAAGCCTGGTGGGCTACAGTCCATGGAGGTCACAGAGTCGGACACGACTAAAGTGACAGCACAGCACAGCACACACATATACATTTACATAAACTTTTGACTCAGTAATCCCATTTCTAGAAGCTGACCCTCCACAGATATGTAGAACATATGCAAAATGTTAGTCATTACAGTGTTATTTACAATATAAAAATCTGAAAACAATCTAATGTCTCAGCACAGGAATCTGACTGTATAGTACATACACATCATGGAATATTATGCAGTAGTTTAAAAGAATGACAACTATGAACTGAAACGGAGTAACTCCTAGGAAAAACTAAGTGAAAAAAACAAGGTACAAAATAAATGTATACAGAATGCAATCTTTCCTGAATGAAGGAGAAATGAGAATATATATAGGTACTGCTTAACTATAAAAAGAAATCAGGAAAGATAAAGTTGAAAGTAATGCAATCATTACCCCTAGGGAAGGTGGGAATAGGATTGTAGTGAGACTCTTGAGTATACCTTCCCAAAACCTTCCCTATTGGGTTGACTTTGGAACTATGTAGAAGTTACATTCAGAAATCAGTATTAAATCAAATGAAAAAAAAAAAAAGCAAGCTGTAAAATCAAACACGAGCAGCATAACTATATAATATAATCATCAGTCCTGAATATTCATTCATCATCCCTGAATATTCATTGAAAGGACTGATGCTGAAGCTGAAACTCCAATCCTTTGGCCACCTGATGCGAAGAGCTGACTCATTTGAAAATACCCTGATGCTGGGAAATATTGAAGGCAGAAGGAGAAGGGGACGACAGAAGTTGAGATGGTTGGATGGCATCACTGACTCAATGGACATGAGTCTGAGTAAACTCCGGAAATTGGTGATGGACAGGGAAGCCTGGCGTGCTGCAGTCCATGGGGTCACAAAGAGGTGGACAGAACTGAGCGACTGAACTGAACTGAATAACATCATCACACACAAAAAAATTTAATCCAAGTAATTCTTACCACAGAACTCTGACTGTATAAAATTACTGAGTGTGGTGGGTTGAACTGTGAGGCCTCCTCCAAATATGTCCACCTAAATCAATGAATATGACCTCATTTGGGAAAAGGGTCCTTCAAATGTAAGAATCTCAAGATCATCCTGAATTTAGGGTGGACCCCAAATCCAATAAATGTGTTCTTATGAAAGACAGAAATGGGAGACACACTGACACCTAGTGAAGAAGGCCTAGTGAAGATGACAGCAGAGACTGGACTATGCAACCACAAACCAAGCAATGGCTGGAGCCATGAGAAGCTAGAAGAGAAACAAGGAAGGGTTCTTACCCAGAGCCTCTGCAGGGAGAAGGAGACTGTTAACACCTTGATTTTAGCCCCTAGAACTGTGAGAGAATAAAATCCTGTTGTTTCAAGCCACCAAAATTACGGTAATTTTTTACAGCAGCCCTGGTAAACTAATACACTGGGATATATTCTAAGGACAGAAAAGATTAAAGAGTACTCTTAAAATTTGCCTAGTGTGTTTTATTTTGGCAGTGGTGTTGATATAGGAATTCAAATACAATATATTCTTAGAAATCAAGTGAAGAACACCTTCCACTGTGTCACTATTGAAATCTGAGAACTGTTATTATTATTTATTTCCATAATTAACCTCAGTAAAAACATCTACAAACTTAATTCCAAAGTCCCTTTCCTCACTTTTAGTTTACTTTTATTTATATATTCCTATGTTCCAACATAAACTGTCCATTCTTGCCAGACTGATCTTTTCACTGATTCCAAAATACGCTTATCCTCAAACCTTCCATGAATACATTTCCTTATACTGTTCTTTTTCCTTTCTATACCTAACAAATTCTACCTATTCTCCAAGCTCCACCTCTTCTTTGAAATCATCCTCTCCTATTGTGCTTCACAATCTTTTTCTTTAATGAACTCATGTGTTACATGTATCTAAGGAAGGATGCGTCCATGCATCAGTTCAGTTCAGTTCAGTTCAGTCGCTCACTCGTGTCTGACTGTTCGCACACCCATGGACTGCAACACGCCAGGCCTCCCTGTCCATCACCAACTCCCGGAGTTTACTTAAACTCATATCTATTGAGTGGGTGATGCCATCCAACCATCTCATCCTCTGTCATCCCCTTCTCCTCTTGCCTTCGATCTTTCCCAGCATCAGGGTATTTTCAAATGAGTCAGCTCTTCGCATCAGGTGGCCAAAGGATTGGAGTTTCAGTTTCAACATCAGTCCTTCCAATGAACACTCAGGACTGATCTCCTTTAGGATGGACTGGTTGGATCTCCTTGCAGTCCAAGGGACTCTCAAGAGTCTTCTCCATCACCACAGTTCAAAACCATCAATTCTTCGGCACTCAGCTTTCATCACAGTCCAACTCGCACATCCATACATGACCACTGGAAAAACCATAGCCTTGACTAGACAGACCTTGGTTGGCAAAATAATGTCTCTGCTTTTTAATATGCTGTCTAGGTTGGTCATAACTTTCCTACCAAGGAGTAAGCATCTTTTAATTTCATGACTGCAGTCACCATCTGCAGTGATACTGGAGCCCCCCAAAATAAAGTTGGCCACTGTTTCTCCACTGTTTCCCCATTTATTGCCATGAAGTGATGGGACCAGATGCCATGATCTGGTCTGAATGTTAAGCTTTAAGCCAACTTTTTCACTGTCCTCTTTTACTTTCATCAAGAGGCTCTTTAGTTCTTCACTCTCTGCCAGAAGGGTGGTGTCATCTGCATATCTGAGGTTACTGATATTTCTCCCAGCAATCTTGATTCCAGCTTGTGCTTCATCCAGCCAAGCGTTTCT
The DNA here is from genome assembly GCF_910594005.1 of Cervus elaphus. Lineage (NCBI taxonomy): Eukaryota > Metazoa > Chordata > Mammalia > Artiodactyla > Cervidae > Cervus > Cervus elaphus. Next base: position 39,413,599 of record NC_057839.1, read on the forward strand.
CATGACGTACTCTGCATGTAAGTTAAATAAGCAGGGTGACAATACACAGTCTTGACGTACTACTTTTTCAATTTGCCAGTCTGTTGTTCCATGTCCAGTTCTAACTGTTGCTTCTTGACCTGCATACAGATTTCTCAAGAGGCAGGTAAGGTGGTCTGGTATCTCCATCTCCTGAAGAATTTTCCACAGTTTGTTGTGATCCACACAGTCAAAGGCTTTGGCGTAGTCAGTAGAGCAGAAGTAGATGTTTTTCTGGAACTCTCTTGCTTTTTCGATGATCCAACGGATGTTGGCTATTTGATCTCTGGTTCCTCTGCCTTTTCTAAACCCAGCTTGAAATCTGGAAGTTCACAGTTCATGTACTGTTGAAGCCTGGCTTGGAGAATTTTGAGCATCACTTTACTAGCGTGTGAGATGAGTGCAAATGTGTGGTAGTTTGAGCACTCTTTGGCATTGCCTTTCTTTGGGAGTGGAATGAAAACTGACCTTTTGCAGTTCTGTGGTCACTGATGAGTTTTCCAAATTTGCTGGCATATTGAATGCAGCACTTTTCACAGCATCATCTTTTAGGATCTGAAATAGCTCAACTGGAATTCCATCACCTCCACTAGCTTTGTTCATAGTGATACTTCCTAAGGCCCACTTGACTTCACATTCCAGGATGTCTGGCTCTAGGTGAGTGATTACACCATCGTGATTCTCTGAGTCGTGAAGATCTTTTTTGTACAGTTCTTCTGTGTATTATTGCCACCTCTTCTTAATATCTTCTGCTTCTGTTAGGTCCATACCATTTCTGTCCTTTATTGAGCCCATCTTTGCACGAAATATTCCCTTGGTATCTCTAATTTTCTTGAAGCTATCTTTAGTCTTTTCTATTGTTTTCCTCTATTTCTTTGTACTGACCGCTGAAGGCTTTCTTATCTCTCCTTGCTATTCTTTGGAACTCTGCATTCAAATGGGTATATCTTTCCTTTTCTCCTTTGCTTTTAGCTTCTCTTCTTTTCACAGCTATTTGTAAGGACTTCTCAGACAGCCATTTTGCTTTTTTGCATTTCTTTTTCTTGGGGATGGTCTTGATTCCTGTCTCCTGTACAATGTCACAAACCTCTGTCCATAGTTCATATTTAGGGTGATGACATCAGGGAGTCATAGCTGAACGTAATCAGATGATCTTAAAACAATGATCTTCATATGTTAGGCTTATTAGCAGCCTCATATTTGCTTTTATTGGTAAAGGAACCAAATTTTAAGAGAAACCTACAGTTAAAATCTAGAATACTTCTTCCTGCTTCCAGTATAGTATTAAGGAAAACAGAAAAATTAGTTAAGTGTTTACATAAATTGGTAATTTAATATACTTGGAAAAATCTAGGGGCTTCTCTGGTGGTCCAGATGCTAGGACTCCACACTCCCAATGCAAGGGGCCCAGGTTTGATCCCTGGTAGGAAACTAGATCCTACATGTCTCAATGAAAGACTCTGCATGCTGCAACAAAGAGTTGGTGCAGCCAAATAAATAAATAAATAAATTTAAATCCTTGGAAAAATCTAGATCAAAACTCAAAACAGCTCTATGTTTTTTGTTTTATTTTCAGAATGCCACACTTTTGCAGTGTGATAAAGCATAATTTATTCTATTAAAAAAAGAAGCTAATAAAATTACTAGTTTCTTACTTATCGAACATTAATGCTATAGCACTGATGAGAGCACAAAGAAAGTTAAAAAAATCAAATCTACTTGGTATCTTATCTATGCTGAATTAAATGAACTCTGGTAATTTTCACTATTGATTTCTGAAACCACAAGTAAAATATGCTCAGTCTTAGATTTAATTATTACATTAAAAAAATTAAGTTCTTTAACAAAAATTACCATTAAGTTCCTACTAAAAACAAACATCTACTTTCAGCATGTGATGGGGCTTCTAAATTTACAAGCCTCCTTTTTCTTCTTAAAATTAAGAGATTAAGTTCTCCTAGACTAAAGACCAGAAATGTCTCTACTGCTATCGATTAGACATCAGCCAACAATGGGTAAGTTTTAAATAGGTAGTGTTATTCAATCAGTCATGTCCAACTCTTTGCAATCTCATGGACTGTAGCCTGTCAGGCTCCTATGTCCATGGAATTCTCCAAGTAAGAATACTGGAGTGGGTAGCCATTCCCTCCTCCAGGGGATCTTACTTACCCAGGGACTGAACTGGGGTCTCTAGCATTGCAGGAAGATTTTTTTTCTGTCTGAGCCAGCAGGGAAGATATGTAAATGTTTAAAATTAAATAATATAATTTCTATAAGATACTTCTGACTAAACAGAATCAGAGAACTTCAAGGTAGAGGAAAAATTAAGCATTACCAGTCCAGCTTGCTTATTGTACATAAGAAACAGAAGAAACAGGAATGCTGCATATTTACAAAACTTCTAGGGAGCAACAGTTTGGAGAAATATTACTATAGCTGTTGTAATGGAGAAACGGAATTTATTACAACTATGAAACTCACGTAATAGCAGAACTAAATATAGCCTCTGATAACAGCTTTAGATATAAATTCTATTAAATACTGACACATATAGTTACCTACCATGAAAAATACACTAGGACAATATCATAACTTAGAAATATAAAATAGACAAAACAGGGAGAGGACCTGAATAGACGTTTTTCCAAAGAAGACACACAGATAGTCAACAGGCACAAGAGAAGATGCTCAACATCACCAATCATCAGAGAAATGCAAGTCAAAATGACAATGAAATATCATGTCACACCTGTTAGAACGGCTATCAACAAAAAGACCGTAAGTAACAGACTGGTAGGGATATGGAGAAAGGGTAACTCTTGTGCATAGTTGGTGGAAATGAAAATTGGTGGAACCACTGGGGAAAACATGAAGCATCCTCAAAAAACTAGAACTGCCATATGATCCAGCAATTCCAATCCTGGGTGTGTATATATATATAAAGAAAACAAACATTAATTCAAAAAGATATAGGCACCCCAATGTATCTAACAGCATTATTTATAATAGCCATAAGCAGTCTTAAGTGTCCATCAACAGATAAACGGACATTTTGCCATTTGCAACAATGTGGATGGACTTGGAGGGTATTACTATGCTTAAGTAAAGTCAAAACAGAGGAAGACACATGTGATATGACTTACTTCAAAAAAAAACCTGAATATAACAAAAAAGCAGCAGATTCACAGATAAAGAGAACAAACTAACCATTACCAGTGGAGAGAGGGAAGAAGGAAGGGGCATGATAGAGGTGGGATTAAGAGGTACAAAGCACTATGAATAAAATAAATAAGCTATAAGGATACATAGCACAGGTAATACAGCCAGTATTTTATAATAACTGTAAATGGAGTACAACCATTAAAACTTGTGAATCACTATGTTATGCACCTGAAACTTACATTATATTATAAACTACACCTCAAAACAAACAAAAGAACAAAACATAAAAACGCAAGACAAAAAAGTAAGCAGAATTATTAATGTATTAAACAGTATGATTATTCAGAAAGAACTTTAATTTAGTACTACCATTCTAGACAAGTTTAATTTTAATTTCATTTTCCAGTACTCTATTGGGATAAAAATTCAGCTATAAAGGTAAACTGTGATAAGCTGAAATGCATATTGTAACCCATAGAGCAACTTCTAAAAAATAACTTGTAAAAGTGGCAAAAAAAAGAGAGAGAGAGAGAGAAATTTAAATGGTACACTAAAATAATATTCAACACAAAAGAAGGCAGTTTTCATTCCAATCCCAAAGAAGGGCAATGCCAAGAATGTTCAACATGCTAAGTAGCTTCCATCATGTGCGAGCCTATGGATTGTAGCCCCCCAGGTTCCTCTGTCCACGGGATTCTCCAGGCAAGAACACTGGAGTGGGTTTCCATTTCCATCCACAGGGGATCTTCCTAACCCAGAAATTGAATGCATATCTCTTAAGTATCCTGTATTGGCAGATGCGTACTTTTCAAACGATTGCACAATTGCATTCATCTCACAAGCTAGCAAAGTTATGCTCAAAATCCTTCAAGCTAGGCTTCAACAGTACATGAACTGAGAACTTCCAGATGTACAAGCTTCATTTAGAAAAGGCAGAGGAATCAGAGATCAAACTGCAAATATCCTTTCTGTTCAGTTCAGTCGCTCAGTTGTGTCCCACTCTTTGTGACCCCAAGGACTGCAGCACACCAGGCCTCCCTGTCCATCACCAACTCCCGGAGTTTACTCAAACCCATGTCCACTGAGTCCATGATGCCATCCAACCATCTCATCCTCTGTCGTCCCCTTCTCCTCCTGCCTTCAATCTTTCCCAGCATCAGGGTCTTTTCTAATGAGTCAGCTCTTCATATCAGGTGTCCAGAGTACTGGAGTTTCAGCTTCAGCATCAGTCCTTCCAATGAATATTCAGGACTGATCTCCTTTATTGATGGTTGGATCTCCTTGCAGTGCAAGGGACTCTAAAGAGTCTCCTCCAACACCACAGTTCAAAAGCACCAATTCTTCGTCGCTCAGCTTTCTTTATAGTCCAACTCTCACATCCATACACGACTACTGGAAAAACCATAGCTTTGACTAGGTGGACCTTTGTTGGTAAGGTAACATCTCTGCTTTTTAATATGCTGTCTAGGTTGGTTGTCACGTTTCTTCCAAGGAGCAAGCATCTTTTAATTTAATATCCTTTGGATATTAAATATCCTTTGGATCATATCCTCTGGATCATAGAAAAAGCAAGGGAATTCCAGAAAAACATCTATTTCTGCTTCACTGACTACTCGAAAGCCTCTGTCTATGTGGATCACAAACTGTGGAAAATTCTTAGAGGGATGGGAATACCAGATGACTTTACCTGCCTCCTGAGAAACCAGTATGCAGGTAAAGAAGCAACAGTCAGAACTGGATGTGGAACAATGCAATGGTTCCAAATTGGGAAAGGAGTACATCAAGGTTGTATACTGTCACTCTGTTAATTTAACTTTTATGCAGAGTTCATCACGTGAAATGCTGGGGTGGATGAATCACAAGCTGGAATTAACACTGCTGGGAGAAATATCAATAACCTCAGACATGCAGAAGACACCACCCTTACGGCAGAAAGTAAAGAGGAACTGAAGCGTCTCTTGATTAAGGTGAAAAAGTAGAGTTCAAGTTGGCTTAAAACTCAGCATTGAAAAAACTAAGATCATGCCACCCAGTTCCATCACTTCATGGCAAACAGACGGGGGAAAAATGGAAACAGTGTCAGATTTTATTTTCCTGGGCTCCAAAATCACTGTGGATTACATTGAAGCCACAAAATTAAGATACTTGCTCCTTGGAAGAAAAGCTATGACAAATCCAAACAGCATATTAAAACGCAAAGATATCAATTTTCCAACAAAAGTCTGATGTTTCCTGACAATAAAAGAATAAAATTAAAAATCCATAACAAATAAATGTGGGAAAACTTCCAGGTCAAGGAAGATACCAGAAAGGAAATAAAAATATTTTGAACTATAAAAATGAAAAGGTAACACATCAAACTTTGTATTTTACAACTGAAGCAGTATTTACATTACAGTATTTACAGATTTAAGTGCCTCTCTTTGAACAGTCTCAAGCCAATAACCTAAGTTTCTATGCCTTAAGAAACCAGAAAAAAGCAAATTAAATCCAAAGCAAGAAGAAACAGTAAAGATTCAAGTAAAAATGAATGAAATAAACCTCAGAAAAACAAGAGAAACATCAATGAACTCAAAATTTGGTTCTTTGAAAAAAAAAATTAAGAAAATTGACCAACCCTTACAATGATGAAAAAATAAGAGACAAGAGCAGGTACCACGTACAAAATCAGAAATGGCAAAGAAGAAACCACTACTGATCCTACAGAAATTAAAAGGATCACAATGGAATATTATGAACAACTTTAAACCAACAAATCAGAGAACTTACATTAAAAAGAAGAAAATACTAGAAAGATACAACTACCAGAACTGACTAAAAGAAATAGAAAATCTGAATAAATCTGTAACAGTTAAGGACACTGAGATACATATTAAAAATCTTCACACTAAGAAAAGTCTTGGAACAGATGGTTCAACTGATGAAGCTTATGAGATATTTAAGAAATGACTTGTTCTCTGAGGTCATTATTACCTTATACCAAACCTAGACATAAACACAGGAAAAGTGTAGATCAATATCCTTCTTTAAAAATTAGCTAATTGAATTCAACACTATACTAAAATGGACTATATGTTATCACCCAGTGAGATTTATCCTGAGACTGCAAGGTAAGGTTAATGATTTGACAATCAATTAATTAATACAAAAATTATATTCACAGAATAAAGAACAAAAACTACATGATCATTTCAATGAGATGCAGAAAAAGCACATGACAAATTACTCAACATTGTACCAAAAATGCTCAAAAAACTAGAAACAGAACTTCTTTAACTAATTAAAGGACACCTATAAAAAGTCTACAACTAACATTATACTTAATGATGAAGGTTTTCCCCCAAATAGCAGAAGAACAAAGATGTCTACTCTTATTACTTCTTCTGAATGTTGTACTGTAGATTCTAGCCAATGCAGTAAAGACAGGAAACAATAAACTTTGAAAATTAAATTAAAAGCTATTATGTACATTCAGATTAGAAGAGGCAGTCTACTCCAGTATTCCTGCCTGGAAAACCTCAGGGACAGAGAAGCCTGGTGGGCCATAGTGTATAGGCTCGCAAGAGTCAGACATGACTTAGCAACTGAACAACAAAACTGTTATTATCAGATCACATTAGCTTGCATATGGAAAATCCTAAGAAATCATTAAAAAACTACTAGAACTAAGAAATGAGCTTTCAGCAATGTCACAAGATATAAGATCAAAGTACAAAAACCAACTACATTTCTGTTTTCTAGTAAATATGTGAAAATTAAAATAAGAAAAACAATTCCATTCAAAATAGCACCACAAAGAATATTTAGGAAAAAAAACTTTTAAAAGACGTTACAAGGGTTGGAGGAGGGAGGGGTGGGGATTACATAAGGGCAATAAAAGGGATCCCTATGCCGACAGAAATGTTCTGTACCTTGTTTTAATCTCAATATCTCAACTATGATACTACTGTACTACACTTTTATAAGATGTTACCACTGGAAGAAGCTATACAAAGGATCTCCCTGTAGTATTTCTTAAACCACATGTCAATCTACAATTATCACAAAATTAAAAGTTCGACTGGAGACTTTCCTAGTGGCCCACTAGCTGAGAATCCACCTTGCAGTGCAGGGGATGAGGGTCTGATCCCTGGTCAGGGAATTAAGATCCCACATGACACCTCCTCAAAAAAAAAAACCTACCTCAGACCCTTACCCCACACCATTCACAAAAATTAATTCAAATGGATCAACGACCTAAATGTAGAACCTAAAACAATATAACCACTTAAGAAAGATGTAAGAGAAAAGCTGTGAGTCTTGGTTTAGGCAAAGAGTTCTTAGATAACATATATACGAATAAATGATAAAATTGATAAACTGGAGTTCCTTAAAGTTAAAAACTTTGGCACTTTAATAGACACCAACAAGACAAGAAAAAGACAACCACAGACTAGGAGAAATAATAAGCAAATCATATTTTTGGCAATACCCACGTATCAGAACACAAACTTTCTCAACTGAATAAGACAACAATCCAGTTTAAACACAGAAAAGACTTGCTGAATAGACATTTCACCAAAGACACATAAATGACTTAAAAGCACAAAGACACACTCAACATTACATTAGTCATTGAGAATATGCTAATTGAAAACACAATGAGATACTACAACACATTCACTAAATTGGTTATGATCAAAAAGACAGATCATATCAAGTGCTGGTTAAAACACGGAGAAATCAGAACCCTTATGCATTGCTGGTAGGAAGATATACCCACTTTGCAACACAGTTTGGCAGTTTCTTAAAAAGTTAATTTATCACAAGACTCAGCAATTCCATTCTTGGGAACCTAAGTGAAAACATACATCACAAAAAGACCTGTCCATGAATGTTCAAGGGGCTTCCTGAGTAGCTCAGTCAGTAAAGAATCTCCCTTTAATGAGCGAGACTTGGGTTTGAGTCCTGGGTCAGGAAGATCCCCTGGAGAAGGAAATGGCAACCCACTCCAGTGTTCTTGCCTGGAGAATTCCATGGACAGAGGAGCCTGGCAGGCTACAGTGCATGGGGTCACAACAGTCAGACACGACTTAGCGCTATCTTTCTTTATGAATGTTCAAAGAAACATTATTCATAGAAGTAAAAAACTGGAAATGATCCACATGTCTATCAACCAGTGAAAGAATAAACTAAACATAGCATATTAACCATGGGGTCACTAAGAGTTGGAAACGACTTCACTTTCACTTTTCACTTTCATGCATTGGAGAAGGAAATGGCAACCCACTCCAGTGTTCTTGCCTGGAGAATCCCAGGGACAGGGGAGCCTAGTGAGCTGCCATCTGTGGGGTTGCACAGAGTCGGACACGACTGAAGCGACTTAGCAGCAGTAGCATATTAATACAATGAAATATCATTTAGCAATAAAAAAGAACAAAATACTAATACATGCTATGCCATGGATGAACCTCAAAAACATTATGCTAAGTGAAAGAAGCCAGGTACAAAAGACTACATATATAGTATGATTCCCTTTAGATAAAATGTAGAGAAATAGAAAGTAGATCAGTAGTTGCTTGAGACTGGGGAAGGGGTGTAGGAGTGAGAACTAAGCACAGATAGGCTTGTGGGGTGTTTTGCTTATGATGGCCAAGTCCTAAAACTGAATTGTGTTGATGATTGTACAACTCTAATAAATGTTTACTAAAAATCATTAAATTGTATACACGCAACAGGTGACTTTTATATTATGTAAACTATACCTCGATATGCCAGTGCAAAGAATGCTCAAACTACCGCACAATTGCACTCATCTCACACGTTAGTAAAGTAATGCTCAGAATTCTCCAAGCCAGGCTTCAGCAATACATGAACCATGAACTTCCAGATGTTCAAGCTGGTTTTAGAAAAGGCAGAGGAACCAGAAATCAAATTGCCAACATTCTCTGGATCACTGAAAAAGCAAGAGAGTTCCAGAAAAACATCTATTTCTGCTTTATTGACTATGCCAAAGCCTTTGACTCTGTGGAACACAACAAACTGTGGAAAATTCTGAAAGAGGTGGGAATACCAGAACACCTGACCTGTCTCTTGAGAAACCTGTATGCAGGTCAGGAAGCAACAGTTAGAACTGGACATGGAACAACAGACTGGTTCCAAATAGGAAAAGGAACACTTCAAGGCTGTATACTGTCACCCTGCTTATTTAACTTATATGCAGAGTACATCACGAGCAATGCTGGGCTGGAGGAAGCACAAGCTGGAATCAAGATTCCCGGGAGAAATATCAATAACCTCAGATATGCAGATGACAACACCCTTATGGCAGAAAGTGAAGAACTAAAGAGCCTCTTGATGAAAGTAAAAGAGGACAGTGAAAAAGCTGGCTTAAAGCTCAACATTCAGAAAACTAAGATCATGGCATCCGGTCCCACCACTTCATGGCAAATAGATGGGGAAACAGTGGAAACAGTGGCCGACTATTTTTTGGGGCTCCAAAATCACTGCAGATGGTGACTGCAGCCATGAAATGAAAAGATGCTTACTCCTTGGTAGGAAAGTTATGACCAACCTAGAGAGCATATTAAAAAGCAGAGACTACTTTGTCAACAAAGGTCCACCTAACCAAGGCTATGGTCTTTCCAGTGGTCATGTATGGATGTGAGAGTTGGACTATAAAGAAAGCTGAGCACCGAAGAATTGATGCTTTTGAACTGTGGTGTTGGAGAAGACTTCTTGAGAGTCCCTTGGACGGCAAAGAGATCCAACCAGTCCATCCTAAAGGAGATCAGTCCTGGGTGTTCACTGGAAGGACTGATGTTGAAGCTGAAACTCCAATCCTTTGGCTACCTGATGCGAAGAGCTGACTCATTTGAAAAGACCCTGATGCTGGGAAAGATTGAGGGCAGAAGAAGAAGGGGACGACAGAGTATGAGATGGTTGGATGGCATCACCGATTCAATGGATATGAATTTGGGTAAACTCCGGGAGTTGGTGACGGACAGGGAGGCCTGGTGTGCTGTGGTTCATGGGGTCGCAAACAGTCGGACATGACTAAGCGACTGAACTGAATTGAAATCTCAATTAAGTTGTAAAAATGCAACTGGAGAAATGACTCTCCCTGAATTAGCTATACACATTTTTCCATAGGTCGTTTTTTCTTTAAAGATAATCATACATAATTTTTAAAAAACTTGTACATATTAGGCATATACTAAGAAGTTCTTGGAATTCAAAGAGAAACACTGATTTGGTGGTATTAACTAGCTCTAACCTGCACCTGACTAAAACTTTTGGCAAGGAATAAGGAAAGCAATCATGTTATTTAAGCAAGCTCACCGCCTGTCACATGTAAAGACGATTTTGATTTCCCTATGATGGCAGTTACATTCAATACAATTACCATGCTTTGAACAGAATCACTGCCATGTAGGAGAGGGAAGGCATCTTTATAAATTACCCAGTCCTAGCCCTTTGTTGTACATATGAGCAAAGAGATGAAATGACACATTCAAGAGCATACTTGCAAGGTTAATTGTAAAATCCCAGTATAATTCCAGTCTCCTGACTCTGCTCATTCTCTGACTATGGTTTTATTGAAAGAAGAAAATGGTAGATTATAAAGAAGTAATAATAGGGAACTTCTTTTTATTTCTAGCCTGGAGAATTCCATGGACTATATAGTCCACAGGATCGCAGAGAGTTGGGACACGACTGAGAGACTTTCACTTTCAATAATTGGGAAAATATCCAGGAAACAGTTAAACAAATGATTAATTGTTCACCCCCTAGGAGCAAATCTCTGATAATCCCAATGTTTGTTCCTTTTGTTTTCTAGAAAAAAGGAAAGAAATTCTGAGCCTTTTACATATTTATTATCTCATTTAGTACTCAAAACATCCTCATGAAGAGAATCACTTAATAACTGGAGAAACTGACGTTCAAAATAAGTAACCTGTCATAGTTACCATAAATATTACAAATAAATAATAAAGCTAGAATTAAGAAAACCAAACTTATCTGATTTCAAAGTCAATGCCCATTTTTCCACACTTCTTTCAGACACTTCACAGCAGTGACCTCCAAATAATTACTTTCAACAGTTTGTGCTTACATCTCCAATATATAAGAATTATGCTTATTAGAAAAGTCACAACAAAATAGACATTTTAAAAGAATAAGTTTTTTTTTTTTTAATGTCAGCAGTTTCTAATTTCCTCTGCTTTTGCACAATAAGCTTAAATCACATCCCCAGTCCTACCTTTCTATACTTTTTCCAGTACGCATTCACCACTTTGAAAACCGCTAGATACTATGGTATTATTCCAGAACTGAATACCATCCTCCTTTGAAATTTTCTCCTATTTTTGACACTTTGCTGCTGCTGCTACTAAGTCGCTTCGGTCGTGTCTGACTCTGTGTGACCCCACAGACGGCAGCCCACCAGGCTCCCCCGTCCCTGGGATTCTCCAGGCAAGAACACTGGAGTGGGTTGCCATTTCCTTCTCCAATGCATGAAAGTGAAAAGTGAAAGTGAAGTTGCTCAGTCGTGTCCGACTCTTCGAGACCCCATGGACCGCAGCCTACCAGGCTCCTCCTTCCATGGGATTTTCCAGGCAAGAGGACTGGAGTGGGGTGCCACTGCCTTCTCCGTTTGACACTTTACCTATATTTAAAACTTTCATTCCTCTAGTTTTAATTCAATTAATTCCTTTATTAAACTTATATTTTTTCCATTCTTATTCTATTCTTTCACTCATATCCACTTAAAATAGCTCCATCAATAAAGCTGGAGTTTTATAAAAATCAGTTTTTATATAGAGAACAGATATGTAGACACAGACAGGGAAGGGGGGGTGGGATGAATTGGGAGATTAATTCTGACATAAATACACTACCATATGTAAAATAGCTAGCAGGAACCTGATACATAATATCTAGCACAGGGAGCTCAGCTCAGTGCTGTGTGATGACATAAATGAGTGAGATGGGGTAGGAGAGGGAGGCCCACGAGGGAGGGATATATGTATGCATGCGGCTGTCAGTGTATAGCAGAAACTAACACTGTAAAGCAATTATACTCCAATAAAAGAGTTTTTACATGTCTGTGAAGAAACTGTAAAAAGAATTGAAAACTATAATGTTTCTGACAGACAATGTTTTGTTAAAAGGTTTACAGTGCTCAGGCAGGGGAAAGAATTAGGGAACCAAAAAAAAAATTATGTTCATAGTACATTGGTTTTTAAAAAATACTTGGACTGAAAGCTCTGATGCACTACATCAAATGTCACACTATCACAAAAGTTATGCTGGTGATTCTGTACTCTGGTTGATGTTCCTGCTTAGCTTTCTGGCCATCTTCACCAAGTGACACTCACTGGATGAACCCATCTTGGATCACACAGACCAGTGAGTTGAACACCTCCCAAGTAATCTCCATCAACACCACGTGAACAATGCAGAGACCTTCCTGAATTCTTGACTCACAAAATCTTGAAACATAAGAAAATGACTGTTAAATTTAAGTCACACTAAACTCTGGGGTATTTTGTTACACAGCAGAAGATAACTGGAATAGTCATTAACATTTTTATTAAGTCAGCAAACAAAGAAGTTTAATAAAGCTGTATTTTTTTCCTTTTGGAAACCAAATATACGTACTCTTTTACACTTATTTCCCACTTTACTCCTCAAACCTTAAATGACAACATACAACTATTTTAATCCTTAACTCTGATTATGATAGCAAATTTCAATATGTAATATAATATTCTAAAGTTTTTGTCAACAGAAAAATCTCATTTTGTATTTAAAGAAAATTTTGTACACCGAGAAATTAATAAATTACAAAGAAACAAGCAACTTCTCATCATTTAAAAAATATTTAATCAACTAAAGCATAAAGCTGTAACTTCCATCTAGAAAACAAACAAATGATATGATTAAGAGGAAGTAGCAGTATGGCCCTGGGAAGACTGTAAGGGAGCGAGCGATATACTCAAATAAGGAAAAAATGAGAATAATAAATGAAAAACAAAAGCAGAGTCTGCTGTCATTATCCTATCCAACCAACTGGTTTATCTTAAAAATTACTTGATGCATACCTATAAAAAGAGTCAAAATCCAGAACACTGAGAATACCAAATGTTAGTGATAATGTGAATAGGAACTCTGATTTACTACAGAAGGAATGCAAACTAGTACAGCCACTTTGGAAGCCAGCTTGACAATTTCTTAAAAAATTAAACATACAATCCAGCAATTGCATTCCTTGGTATTTACCCCCAAAAGGTGAAAACATATGTCCACACAAAAAACCTACACAGAGATTTTTATAATATTTTATTCTTAATTGCCAAAATTTGGAAGCAACCAAGATGTCCCCCCACAGGTGAATGAATAAACTGTGATATATCCAAACAATGAAATATTATTTGTGCTCTAAGAAATGAATTATTAAGCCATGAAAACATGGAAGAAACTTAAACGCATATTATTAAACAAAAAAAGCCAATTTAAAAGGCTACGTGTGGTATGATTCCAAATATGAGATATTCTGGAAAAGGCAAAATTATGGAGCAAATAAAAAAAGATCAGAGATTGACAGGGATAGGGAGATGGGGAAGAGAGAAACAGACACATAAAGAAAGCACAGAAAAATTTTAGGGCGGTGAAAATAGTCTGTTAAGATATTATAATGATACATATATGTTACTATACTTATGTCCAAATACGCAGAATGTACTCAATATAACACCAAGGCTTTGGGTGATTATCATGGGTCAATGTAGGTTTACCCTTAGTTAAAAAAAACAAGAAGGTACCATTCTGGTGAATGATATTGATAATAGGTAGGAAAGGCTACACATGTGTGGGAGAAAGGGTAAATCTCTGTAGCTTCTCCTAAATTTTGTTGTAAACCTAAAACTGTTCTTTAAAGTCTTTTTAAAAATTGCTTGATTTAACAGTCAAATAATGCAAATTAAAAACTGACATGTACATTAGTGAATGTGAGAGGATGAAGACCAAAGAACATAAATGTAGTATGACATAGTTATTACTTATGCAAGTCATTAACTATTTTGAGGTCTATTCTTTTATCTGCAAGTTGGGATAGTTGCTGCAACCTTACATGGCCACTGATGATCAGAAACAACATACACAGAGCACCTTGTACAGTATTAGCCCCAGTGCTGAATGAGAAGTGCAGTAGTACAGCTTTAAATTATTATTATTATTACTATGAGGAAAAGGCATAAAATAATATATAACACCTATAACACAGCAATCAAATAATAGAAATTACAAAGCAACCAAATCTAAAATGTAACCAACATAAAATGCTATGGTCACATTCATTTTACTAGTATTCAGAGCCTACTATAACTTCCAGGTACAATGCTACTATAAGAAAGAATAGACTGACAGGAGCATTTTAAGGCTAACTCAATTCTAATCTAGGCTAGTCATTGAGAATACGGTAATTATAGAAGTGGCTTTCTGTCACTGACAAAAGTGAAATCTTAAGAAAAAGTGTAGTTAACTAAGCAATAAATGCTGGAGAGGGTGTGGAGAAAAGGGAACCCTCTTACACTGTTGGTGGGAATGCAAACTAGTACAGCCACTATGGAGAACAGTGTGGAGATTTCTTAAAAAACTGGAAATAGAACTGCCATATGACCCAGCAATCCCACTTCTGGGCATACACACTGAGGAAATCAGATCTGAAAGAGACACGTGCACCCCAATGTTCATCGCAGCACTGTTTATAATAGCCAGGACATGGAAGCAACCTAGATGCCCATCAGCAGATGAATGGATAAGGAAGCTGTGGTACATATACACCATGGAATATTACTCAGCCACTAAAAAGAATCCATTTGAATCAGTTCTAATGAGATGGATGAAACTGGAGCCCATTATACAGAGTGAAGTAAGACAGAAAGATAAAGACCATTACAGTATACTAACACATATATATGGAATTTAGAAAGATGGTAATGATAACCCTATATGCAAAACAGAAAAAGAGACACAGAAATACAGAACAGACTTTTGGACTCTGTGGGAGAAGGCAAGGGTGGGATGTTTCGAGAGAACAGCACCGAAACATGTATATTATCTATAGTGAAACAGATCACCAGCCCAGGTTGGATGCATGAGACAAGTGCTCGGGCCTGGTGCACTGGGAAGACCCAGAGGAATTGGGTGGAGAGGGAGGTGGGAGGGGGGATCGGGATGGGGAATACATGTAAATCCATGGCTGATTCAGGTCAATGTATGACAAAAACCACTACAATACTGTAAAGTAATTAACCTTCAACTAATAAAAATAAATGAAAAAAAGAAAAAGTGTAGTTAACTAAAATCAACATAAAATAACTAATTGTAATAAAAAGAAAAATTCTCACTTGCAAAACAGGTTACTAAAAGTCAACAAAGATATATGTGACAAATGCTCAAAAGTGGTTAAGATTTTTGTGAAGAGAGCCAAAGAGATCAAGTCAGGAAAAAATATTTATTCTCACAGGAATAATGGGATGAGGAAGTTACCGAATGAATTGGATTAGCAATAGGTATAAGAAGAAAATATTCACAAATGAATACCTAGCAAAATGAGCAAAGCAAAAGATTAAAACAAATTTATGACCCAGAAGTCTAGAAGAGTATGGAATACTGTGTTCCTGGTGTATTTGCAAAGAACGGAGGAAAAAAAGAAAGAAATGTGAGTGGAACGTGGGAAAATGAACAGATAACACAAACCAAAAGTTATGCAGGTTGTATGTACTTTCTCTTGGCACAGCCTCAATAAGAAACAGACTTCAAACAGGAATAGTGGCAAGAACAGCGCTTTTAATTGTAATTCCACCACTTAATAGTAAATGACTTTGGATTATTTAATTAACCTCTTTAAAGGTTTTATCAAATATAAAGAGATAATAGTACCCAGTTCACAGTTATTTTAAAGATTAAATGAGATAACGTATACAAAAATCAGTGACAAGACAGTAAACACTGTTAATAGTTTTGAGATTATATAGTAGAAAAAGTTTTAACTTTCCAGTTTACATTTATGAGATACCTGTGCAAGTAGACAAAATGACTTGCTTATAACACTGTAAAACACTGTCCTTTAAAAATGCAATTATTGTCTCTTAATCTGGTGATAGTAAGGATATAAGATACATAAAATTACATTAACAAAGATTCTGGTGCGCTGAAAGTAAGAAGGAAAAGAGCCTTTGGCAGAGGCCCCTGGGAAATATCATAAAAAACTGAAGCAACATTTGGGATGGGGATGGGGAAAGCAAACTTTCAAAGACAAAATGAGATGAGAATCTAAGAAAATTCAAGTCATGTAGCTAGTCTGGGAGTTTTCTGTTATCGCTGATAACAATAGCAGTTAATAACTCCTATGCAAGGTACTAGCTGTTTTATATTCATATAGTACTATTTAATTTTCATGGCAATTGTGCAATACAGGTAGTATTCATCATTAAAAACTGATTACCTACTAGGTACCAGACACTATGAATACAACGATACACCAGACAATATCATGTCCCTGCCCTTACCTACTTGCAGACTACTGTAGAAACTCTTTCAAAAAGAGGCAAGCAATTTGCCTAAATTCACACAGTCAAAAAGGACAGAGTGAAAATATGAACTCAAATCTAAAAATCCATGCTCCTAACCACTTAACACAATTCTAAAAAAATTTCTACAATGCTGACAAACCATGAAACTATTAAGTGAAAAGTCACTCAGTCGTGTCCGACTTTTTGTGACCCCATGAACTGTGGCCCACCAGGCTCCTCTGTCCATGAAATTCTCCAGGCAAGAATACTGGAGTGGGTTGCCCTTCTCCAGATGATCTTCCCGACCCAGGGACCAAACCTGTGTCTCCTACATCAGGCAGATACTTCCCTTCTCCAGGGATCCAACCCAGGTCTCCTGCATTGCACTAAGATTCTTTTACCATCTGAGCCACCAAGGAAGCCCCATGAAACTATATGAACTTATATAAAATTTCCTTAAGAAACATTAAAAAAATCACACTATTCAAATGTTTTACTAATAATTTTATAAAATAATTTTATTTAATTTTAATTCAATATATTCTGTGTTCACTTCAGTTTTAACACATAAAAGATTAAAAAAGCAGATATTAGTTCCAGAGAAAAACAGCTGTTATCCAAATTTAACAGCTAACTATAGTCACTGAGTTTCACATTATCTGATCTAGTTTGATTAATCACTTAGGCAATACAAATAAAAAAATCCTAAAGATAAAAACAATAATGGATCTGCATCCAAAGCAAAGACTGAAGCAAACAAATTAGAACAATGCCATCTATAGGACAATTAGTAGAATGCAGAAAACTAACTGAATTCTTAACCACCTTCATTAAGAACTTCTAGAATGGAAATCCGTCATCAATAAAACACTCAGAACTGGATCTTATCTAATACCTTATAAGACTAAACATTAATAAGACCCTATTTGTAAATCTAATATACTACTATATTTCAAGTTTCTACAAATAGTAGTGAACACATCTGCCAATGCTGGCTGAGTTTTATCATTTATTAATAAATATCCTGTAGTCTCATATTCAAGCTAAACAGTTGGTATATAATACAGACTTTATAAAGAATCTGCCTGCAATGTGGGAGACCTGGGTTCAATATCTGGGTTGTGAAGATCCCCTGGAGAAGGGAATGGCTTCTTGCCTGGAGAATTCCATGGACAGAGGAGCCTGGCAGGATATAGTCCATGGGGTTCAAAGAGTGGGACACGACTGAGCAACTTTCACTCATTCATTCTTTGACTATACAGACCTTTGTCGGCGAAGTGATGTCTCTGCTTTTTAACACACTTTCTAGGTTTTCCATAGCTTTCCTTCTGAGGAGCAAGAGTCTTTTAATTTCAGGGCTGCAGTCACCGTCCGAAGTGATTTTGGAGCCCAAGAAAATAAATCCGTCACTGTTTCCATTTTTTCCCCATCTGTTTGCCATGATGAAGTGATTGGACCATATGCCATGATCTTAGTTTCTGAATGTTGAGTTTTAAGCCAGTGAGAGTCTCCTCAGTTCTTCGCTTTCTGGCATTATAGTGGCATCTGCATTATCTGAAGCTGTTGCTATTCCCCCCGGCAATCTCGATTCCAGCCTGTGATTCACCCAGCTCGGTGTTTCCCATGATGTACTCTGCATATAAGTTAGACTAACAGGGGGACAATATACGGCCTTGACGTACTCCTCTCCCAATTTGGAATGAGTCTGTTGTTCCACATCTGGTTCTAACTGTGGTTTCTCAGGAGACAAGTAAAGAGTTCTGGTATTCCCATCTCTTTAAGAATTTTCCACAGTTTGTTGTGATCCACACAGTCAAAGGCTTCAGCGTAGCCAATGAAGCAAAAGTAGATGTCTTTCTGGAATTCCTTTGCTTTTTCTATGATTCAATGGATGTTGGCAATTTAATCTCTGGTTCCTCTGCCTTTTCTAAATCCAGTTTGTACATCAGGAAGTTCTCAGTTCATGTACTGCTGAAGCCTAGCTTGAAGGATTTTGAGCATTATCTAACATGTGAAATGAGTGCCCTGGATGGTAGTTTGAACACTCTTTGGCACTGCCCTTGTTTGGGATTGGAATGAACAGAAGCCAACTTTAACTGGTTAAGTTATAAAAAAAATACTCTCTTTCAAATGTATTTTTCTTTAACTCTGTCTACAGAAATATTACTGGGAAGTACCTAAAAATACTGAAAGGTGGTGGAAAGCAGGCGATAGTTCAAATCTAGAAACATACTGCCTATCTCCCATGTCACCATTTGCATTCTTTAAAATCCCCTTTATCAAAGATAGGGTAAGGTAAACCAATTTCCAAAGGTTTGCTTTTCGACATTTCATCATTTATCTTGTCAATAAAATTGCTGTGATTCATTAAGGAGGAGGGGGGGGGAGGCAATCTCAGAAAGACTGTTACTTGACCAGCTTCATAAAATGAGTAAGCAGGAAAGGCAAATTCAGCACCTTCTAGAATACAACCTAATATAAGTTTTATGCTTTATATTATTTTGTAGTAAACCCAAATACCACAGAAAACAAATCAGAGTGAATCCAGAGAAATCAGACAGAAGTGTGCTCGATACTTCCCACAACTTATCCCAGTTTAAAAGTATAATACTCACTAATGGCCAAAGGAAAACTGAACTCCAGTTTTGTTTCATGCATAGCTTTTATGAACTCAAAAATTTCTAAGAATATACACCCAAATTAGGTAACCTCGAAATAAGACTTAACCTACACTATTAATAGCATGATTTTCCTTATTCAAAAATCCAACAAGAAATCCAGCACAGAAATTATGATAAGGACTCAATTTTTTAAGAAATGGATCAAAATCCAAGGTCATTATATATGAAACAAGAGGGTAGGAAATGGGTAGCAAGAGAAATTTTACCTGACCCATGGTAAAATGTAATTTACATAAATCCATAATGACAAAATCAGAATAGTGAGAACAAAAGAACTTTGCAGCAGTGAAAGAAACGGAGTGAAGAGCAAAGTGGCTATGGCAACATACATTTAAATCTATGTATGATTTAAACATCGTCAAAGTTTGATATAAACATTATGGTTAAGCCTTATGTTTAAATATTATGATTTAAACTTCTTCAAAAGTTGCTAAAGCAAGTCAAAAAGTACTTTAAGACGAGAGAAAAGACTCAGGTGGTTTATGAAAGAAATATAAGAAACCAACAAAAAAATATGTAAGATCCCAGATAGGTTAAAGATGCCACTGAAAATATATAAGGTAACCAAGCTACTGAGATGAGGAGTGCAGTGGTGGTGATGGTCTTGGTAATGAGCAGAGTTATTCTTTGCTGGAAAACAATTATAAAATGAGTCTATTTTAAGAGCAAAAGAACGGAATATGCTGTGTCCATTCTTTGAAGTAGATATGAAAGTCTTATAATTATCATTTGAGAACATTGCTTCTTGTTCTATGTTAATGTGTTCTTTATTATCAAAAGAATATCAGTCAATAATTACCAAATTCACCCTACTAAAAAAATTAAAGAGTCAACTCTAAACTTATACAATCAAGTATCAGAAGTTGAGAATCAACTCTAAACTTACACAATCAAGTATCAAAAGTTGCCAGTCACATATATCCTCAAGTGTTCAATTCTCATGTGAGGTCTACCTGTATGATTTCATTGAGTATTAGCTGTGTACCATTTTTTACCTAATGTCTTTCTTTAAAATGGCTATTTTGTTGAAATGCTTGTAACAAGTACTTCTCAAGTGACACAAACCTAAAATGCCTTTCAAGTTCTGACATCATCTATTTATATCTTCTTAGTCTTTGAAAGTCATTTTGTGAAGAGCGTGTGTCACTTCCCGGAAATACTTTGGTTGGCCCAAAAGTTTGTTTGGGTTTTCCATAAAATGTTATGAAAAGCCTGAACAAATTTTGGGGCCAACCCTAGGGGCTTCCCAGGTGGCGCTAGTGGTAAAGAACTACTTTACCAGCTAATGAAGGAGACGTAAAATACGTGGGGTTCAATTCCTGGATCGGGAAGATCCCTTGGAGGAAGGCATGGCAACCCATTCTAGTATTCTTGCTGGGAAAATCCCTTGAACAGAGCAGCCTGGCAGGCTATAATCCATAGGGTCACAAAGAGTTGGACATGGCAGGAGTGACTTTGTAAGCACACACAGTCTGTGAAGATGCTTGCGCTGGTGTCACTTGTGAAAAGCTTTTTCTGACTACCCCTTTTTAGCCCATGAAATCAGGGATGTAATGTGCAATATTTATAATTTTCTGATATCTACATCCCCAATCTCTTACAGAGTTTCAATCAGGGAGATTCAACCAGGGAGCCGGTGATGGACAGGGAAGGCTGGTATGCTGCAGTCTATGGGGTCGCAAAGAGTTGGACACAACTGGGCGACTGAACTGAACTGAAGCTCTTCCCAAAAAGTTGCCTAATGTAATAGCTAAAAATGATGAGAGCCTATACCCTGAAAATGCAAAAGAATATTAATAATATCAAATGTGCAAGAGAAATTTTATTGAGTTTCAAATGTAACAACCCATTTTAATTTCACTCACTGTTTCATAAGCAGTAAGTGGCAGAGCTGGGATTCAAACCCAGGAAACCTGGCATCAGGGACCAAGTCATTAAAGACTGTACTATATACACTTCTTGTCACAATCCATTGTAGAATTAATAAGATCAACTATAATATCTGACAAGTTTTCAAAGGTAACTTTAGAAGATAATGAAGACAGTTCTGTTAAAGTCTATATTCAGCTTACTGAGTATTAAGCCCAGTATTGATGACTACTAAACACCTAGTTTGTGCTGTTCTAAAAAAGTTCTATTTCTATAAACACTGCAATTAACAACAATCTGTAGAGCAATGTCATCAGAGGCTTTTTCATCATGCATATGAATTAATTTGCTATGTTAAGAAAAAAGTAGACAATTCTGTGCTTATGTAAACAAATGTACTTCAAATGAAAATATCTTGCGTTATCCGTCATGAACTTGCCACATACTTTCCCTACAAAATCAAAAGCTCTTTTTCTACTGCAGTAAGCACTGTAAACTTCATCACACGATATGTTCAAAATTATGCTTTTCAAATAAAGATGAAAATAAAGTTTATAGAAGCACATGGTAAAACAACAGAAAGGTAAGGCAAGACATAAATATAGCAATGTGATACTGTCTACTAACTTATGGAAGGAATGCCCTTGGTTCTGAATTTTATCTTTCCTACTCTACCCTTTTTCTGTTAAATATGCCCCCTCTTGTGGGGAGGGGCGATAACAATTCTGTCCCACAATTTCATCTAGCGAAACACTGATATTAAACACTTAGGTATTTCCAATACAAAAGTGAAGAGATGGCTTTACTTTTACCAGATGCTAGCTTGTTTCAGAAAAAGTTGCCCGTTTCTTCTCAATTAAAGCAATAATTTAGTAAATATCTTCAAAAATACAGGTTATCTGTCTAAATTACCAGAAAAACAAATTCCAACATCAAAATGAACTTGTACCTTCCATAAAGCAATTATCTACTTTTATTAGGAAACTTAAATTTGGATAATATGTACTGAAAAAAGAAATTTCACTAATTTTTCTTTCTTTCAGAAAATAAGTGGTTTGGGAGAAAAGAAAGATAGCAAAATTACCACAAATAAAATGACAATTCACTTGCAACTGAGTACAGTCATTTCATATATATTTTTCCACTGGAGATAATGATGTGGTAAAGAAATGGATACCAGATGCTTTTTAGTCTGTTTTCTACCAATGATAATAAATGATGAAATGTGATTTCACTGACTTATAAGCTAACAGCTGGATCCTTAGGGAGTCTGGTATAAGTGTAAGGTATTTCTGATATGTTCAGTTAGCATCACTTCCACAAAACATGAAGGCATGCCAAGGAGATCCTTAGGCATGTGTTACTGCTACTACCATGTGATAAGATTTGTATCATCTTTCTACATCAAAATAAAGGTCAGAAACTACTTTAATGAGAATGATGAACAGGAACAGCTATTTTTAAAAAAATCCTCTTTTGACTATGAGGACTTCCCTGCAGTTCAGAAGGTAAAGAGTCTGCCTGCAACGCAGGAGACCTGGGTTTGATCCCTCGGTCAGGAAGATCCTCTGGAGAAGGGAATGGCAACCCACTCCAGTATTCTTGCCTGGAGAATCCTATGGACAGAGGATGCTGGCAGGCTACAGTCTGTGGGGTCGCAGGGTCGGACATGGCTAGCAACTAACACTACTAACACTATTTTTGACTATGAATGAATAAAAGATAAAGACAGTAACTGTTTCAACCATGTAAACCTTGTCCATGCATGTGTACGTGCTGAGTTGCTCAGTCGTGTCCAGCTCTTTGGGACCCCATTAACTGTAGCCTACCAGGCTCCTCTGTCCATGGAATTCTCCGGTCAAGAATATCAGAGTGGGTAGCCATTCCCTCCTCCAAGGGATCTTCCTGACCCAGGGATCAAACCCAGGTCTCCTGCATTGGAAGCAGATTCTTTACTGTCTGAGCCATCAAGGAAGCCCCATGTAAATATTCATACATTCCTAATACTAAAAAAATTATCTCCCTTTGATTCTATAGTTATGACACATCTTCAGTGTGTTTTCATAAGAGTATTGTTTTGAGAACAAAACTCCCATCAGGAATCGCTGGGGCAAAAAGACTGCACTGAGCCTGTGCTCGTGCTTAGTCGTTCAGTCCTGTCTGACTCTTTGCAGCCCCGTGGACTGTAGCCCGCCAGGCTCCTCTGTCCATGGGATTCTTCAGGCAAGAACACCAGAGTGGGTTGCCATGCCCTCCTCCAGGGGATCTTCCCAACCCAGGGATGGAACCCAGGTCTCCCGCACTGCAGGTGGATTCTTTACTGTCTGAGCCACCAGGGAAGCCCCTGTACTGACCTCAAAACTTCATCAAACAAGAGCTTTAGGCCTATAATTTACCTAATATGATAAAAAGATGTACGCAGGAAGAGCTGGTATAGGGAGGGATCAAGTCAACTGAGGAGTCTGGTTAACTGATTTTTTCTGGAATAGATTTATAACAAACTTCCTAAGGTAAAATATTCAAAATGAAGCTTTCTATTATTTGTAATTCTATCCAAAATTTTAATATTAAAAATAAGAATAAAGGAATGATTATATACAAAGTTATATAATACAAGTGCTTGATAAACCACACTGAAAAAACACTAATGCTATTTTAAATGTAAATAATATAAAATTTTAAATGAAAAATAAAACCTTTATGAGGAAACGCCCATTTTAAAAGTCTCAAAGAAAGTTTGAAGTTAAAATAGTATTTAAAATGTAGCTATTATTAAAATTAAAATGGCAAAGCAAAAATCTCAAAACTGCATAAGTTCTCCAAATGATATACTCTGTAACTGGGCAAATTACTAAACTCCCCTCAAATTCAGTTTACATTTACTTTACAGTTTTGAAGGTAATAAATAAAAATGGGTTATGTGAGAAATAGTCAATATAAAAGTAATAACCTGCATTCTGGCACTGAAAGTAATAAAAATTTTTCCTACGGTTTAATAAGCAGTTATGGCAACAATAGCCATTATCCATAGGTTTAAAGACTATTGACGTTCAGTACTTATTGGGGTGAACTACAAAATGTGAGACATTTATAGCTCACCAAGTATCCATGTGCTGTTCACATGTCCCAGACCCTTACCAATATGGCAGGGCCATGCGGCTGGTTCTGGTTAATGGAATATGAGTAGAAATGACCTGTTCGTCATTTCATGACTGAAACCTTTAAAAGCCAATGGAACAATGGAAAACTAGATATTTTTATAAAAATACACTTCTACATAAGTAAAAAAAAAAAAAAAAAACTCATGATATAAACCCAATTTGTTTTACATCTTTCTCTTTACCTATACACTTATTTTTCCATGTTGAAACACTTAATTTAGTTTCATTATGACACTTCACCCTAAGAAAAAGAACATTCTCCTACACAATAATAAAGTATCACACTTAAATTTAATGTTGATAAAATTATCTACTATATAATCCATATTCAGATTTCCCTAATTACTTCAATAAAGTCCTCTAAAGGGACAATCCAGGATCATTCAATCAATTAATCAACGTGACACTGTATCTGGTCATTGTATCTTTTGTCTTCAACTCAGAACTCTGTTTCTAATCTTTTTTTTTATTTTTTTGGCATGGGGCGGGGGGGGGGGGGGGGGGTAGGAATGTGTTTGGAGCCTGTGGCTTGAGGGATCTTACCCAGGAGGTACCAAACCCTGAGACCTGGCAGTGAGCCCTAACTACTGGACTGCTGGTGAATTCCTGTTTTTAATCTTTCAAACCACTGATATTTTGAGGAGCTAATGTCAATTGTTTTATAGAGTCTTCTTTAAGTTAAATTGTTTTGCTTTTTTCCCCTCATGATTAGAGTCAGGTTAAAAGAGGCTGGTTTATATATATATATGTGCTATGCTGTGCTTAGTTGCTCAGTCATGTCTGACTCTTTGAGACCCCATGGATTGCAGCCCGCCAGGCTCCTCTTTCCACGGGGATTCTCCAGGCAAGAATACAGGAGTGGGTTGCCATGCCCCCCTCCAGTTTTATATATATATAATAAACATAACAAATCTTGACTAGTGCAGCCATCACAGAAAGCACTGAAGATATGGGGTTTTAAACTCTAGAATACATACTCTCCAGGCAAACAGTAACCACTCCTACTTCGAAACTGCATGCTCAATCCTGACCTCTCCCTAAGCCTGAGGCTTATATAACCAACTCATTGTTGGGTATCTTTAACTGGCTGTCCTACAGACAGTTCAAATTTAGTATGTTCAAAACTCATCTCAGCCACAAAACTTAATGCTACTCTCTTCCTTTGATATTCCTTCTTTAACTCAAATTCACCTAATCTCTAAAGCCTAATCAAGACACTTCCCTCTGCCTTTACCCATAATAAGTAAGACACCAAGATTTTATCTGTATTGCTTAAATCCATTCACTACTATCAAACTAAACTTAACAGTCTTTATTCTAGAATTTTAGGATTTTTCTCTTTCCTAGATCTCTGCAACAGCTTAATTGGATTCCAGCTTCTTCACTGTTACAGGTTAATGCATTCAAAACGAAAACTTAATCAAATGACTCACCTCTTAAATCCTTTTGATGCTTCCTCTTTAAGGAATGTAACTCAAACAGAATTCAAACTTAACATCACCTACAAGGATTTACAAAGTTGCTTACCTACATTTCTAGACACTTTTTGACTTGCATTGGTACTTCTTTCAGTTACACTGCTATCTTCACTTTAGTCACTGGATATCAGCTTTGTAATTTTTGCCATAAGTCTTCTCTGGGGCAAAAGACATTTCATGGAGATAGAGGAACAATGACCTTTGAAGATTATTAACTTTATTCTATGTAAATTTCACAAATACTTTGATCAGGAAATATTTGCTTAGCTCCTATAGTATGTGAAAGGCATCCTATTAAGAACTGTGAGAGGGACTTCCCTGGACCCCTGTGTTTCCAATGCAGGGGACCCAGGTTTGATCCCTAGTCAGGGAACTAGATCCCACATACTGCAACCAAAACTCAACTCAGCCAAAGAAGAAGAAGAAGAAGAAAGAACTATGAGAGATACAAGAAAAGTTAGACATATACCCTGTTCTAGGCAGAGTTTTCAGTACAAAATGCAGATTTTTTTTTTTAAGGCACATATACAATTACAGGTAGGCAGAAAAGGACCACAGTTGTTAAGTATGATTAAAGTAAGTTTAAAGGAGGGAAAAATTATTTCTGAGTGGTAAAGGCTGGAAGGAAATCAGGGAAGCTTTCCTAGAAGAGGTGGCAGTTGGCAGCCTTGAAGAATATGAAAGGTTTGGGCATAGACGTGAAGGAAATAATCTTAATTATTGCCAACTCACTGTCTCCAAGGCAACTATTCTAAATCAGCTTTTGCCCCTACATACATGAGAATATGATACATTATTTTAGTAATAATTACTCATTAAAACTGGTCCTCAAAGGGAGAATGGTGTAAGTGGGATGCCATCTCAGAATCTGGTGTCATTTGGGGAAGTGTCAGTTGAGGTGCTTTTGCCCTCTAAATAAGAATCTCCTCTCAAGAGGTGCTATGTGCCAAGTCACTTCAGTAGTGTCTGACTCTTTGCAATCCCATGGACATTAGCCCACCAGGCTCCTCTGTCTATGGGATTCTCCAGGCAAGAATACTGGAGTAGGCTGCCATGTCATCCTCCAAGGGATTCTTCCTGACCCAGGCATGAACCCACATCTCTTACTTCTTTCTGTACTGGCAGGCAGCTTCTTTACCACTAGCACCACCTGGGAAGCCCCTCAAGAGAACACCTGACCAATTTCTAAGCAAGTTTCTCCAGATTCCTATAGTCTTCATACAGGTCACAAATCAAGACACAGATTCACAATAATAAAATCCTTTTTTCCCTCTTAGTTTAGCTAAGAATTTCTCAAAGAGAAGATGAATGACATCAAAAGAATAAAGCAATAAAAGAATTTACAGATATTAAAAGAGCAGACATGCTTATTCACTATAGCATTTCTATCCTAAAACACAATTCACCACATAAGCTTTTCCCATAAATAAAACTATTTTAAATATTGGATATAATAACATCCTTTCCTCCTGGAAGAGCTGAGTTAGTGTGTAAGCTTATATAATAATTATTTAGAGATAGACAATTGGTACTGAAAAACAGAAGTAACAGCTTCTGTATCTCCCTTTTCTTTTACCTTTTCTCCCCAATATTAAAAAAGGTGAGATAAAAGTTTATTTCTTTACAGAGCAAAGAGGTACAAATTACAAAAGCAACGTTTTTTATTGGTGTATACCCTGCACAGCTGAAAATACACAACATAAAACTGCTTCTGCAAGCACATTTAAGGTAACAGTACTAATCCTGACTATCATATGCTCAGAAGTCACTGTTTAGCAGGAAAATGGAATGGGCTAAAGCTAAAAGGAAAGAGTTTCATAGGCTACTATAACAGTCAAAACATAAAGTAATGAGAATATAAACTAGGGTAAAGGCAATGAAAACAAAAGTACATATGAGAACAATGTTTTGCAGGTTGAAGTGAAGAAGAGATACAAGCAAAGAGAGAAATAGTCAAAAAATACTTTTGAGCCTAGGGTGCCCATGAAGAAAGTGCCATTTACTGATCCTAGATCTTTTTCAAGTCTTCTGATGTAGAGATTCAAGAGGTAGGCTTTTCTAGTAAATGTAACTGGGCTGTCCAAAGAAAAGGATGAAATGAAGGTAAATGATGGAGGCACCAACTGTGTGCTAGAACAAGTATTATATCCTCTCTTTCTCAACCTTTGAAAGTCTTGGTTCTACTATTTAATTTGTTCATTTAAACAATATTAAAAATCACCTTTCATTCCTTACGTTTACTTACATGTATGCACACACAAAACTGCAAAACTAGGACTGCAAAAATCATACTGTTCCAACTTGCTTATTTCCTTTAATGGTATATTGCTGCTGCTAAGACACTTCAGTCATGTCCAACTCTGTGCAACCCCATAAATGGCAGCCTACCAGGTTCCTCCGTCCCTGGGATTTTCCAGGCAAGAATACTCGAGTGGGCTGCCATTTCCTTCTCCAATACATGCATGCACTCTAAGTCGCTTCACTCGTGTCCAACTCTGTGCCACCCTATGGACAGCAGCCCACCAGGCTCCTCCATCCACAGGATTCTCTAGGCAAGAATACTGGAGTGGGTTGCTGTTGCCTTCTCCATAATGGTATATTACTTATTAGTAATTTATCTAGTATATTACTTGATAGTAATTGATCTAGTATACAGAGTCCTACTTCCTTAAAAAATAAAAAATGATGCACACTGTATACCATCAAATATTTAACTGCTATTTATATTCATTTAGTTAGTTGGGGTTTTTGGTTGGTGGTGAGCTGATTTTTCAACTTTTATGTATTTATATTTCACTATTACCAATACTGCAAAAGGACATTAAAAAACAGGAATTTTTACATCCTCCAAGATTTCTATAGGCCAGATTCCCTGAAGTGGGATTAGTGAGTAATGGGCATTTAAAATTTAGACTGACACAGTGGTGCAAAATTATCCTCCAAAAAGGCTGCAACAAGTCCTCTCCTGCATTTCTAAACCATCAATTGGAATGAAAAAAGAAGGCCCAAATCCCTCCCATTTGTTTCCCTAGTAGACCAAACCTTAATCCCTTTCATTCATGTCCAATGTGAAGTTTCTATCTAAACTCTACAACATTAAGTTAATCTATTTTTAAAAGAGCTAACTGGCATTCTTCCAGAGACTAGACTGATAAATTCTTAACAGAAGGTGGTACTCACTCATCAACCAACAGAAAACTGTGAGGGCATTTTTGGTATTAATAATACTTGACGGCTGCACTTGGCAGTAGTGAGTAGGACACTGAACCACGGAGCAGACAAGCACAATGAATGTCTCACCCAAAATGCCGACAGAACTCTCCTAACCTGTGGTTGGGAAATATACAATTGAGGTATGCTGCTCAATTTTAGGTGTAAGAAGTCTGGAAAGACAAAGAGGTTCAAGTGGGGACATAACAACAATTCGAGTTTTGTGAACTATCTGCAATATTATAAGTTTCTTTTCCTTGACCTAGTTCCTTAAGTAAGACTTTAGGTTTCTAAAGAAACTGCATCTGACTGATGTCTTCTGAAATTCTCTGCTTCAATTTTTGACTACTGAGGCTTACTGGTACAGATTATTCTCTTCTTGTTCTCCGAGATTTAATGTATGGTCTCTCAGTGGATGCACTATTTTGGATGCAAACTTGGATACTGAAGCAACTGAAACCAGAACTTGAGAGATTTTTCAAAAGACGCCCACAGTTCTTCGGCCATTTCTGAAGCAATACCTGTAATACCTTTTACTTCCTAAAATCATAATTTCTTTGTGGCCCTAATTCTGTGCTCCCCACACAGTACCTGGACAGTAACTGTACCACATACAAAGTCAGCTCAATAAACTTTCAATAAGAGGTTGGCTCTTTAATACTAGGGAATTTACAAACAAATCTTAATGAAACTGGTTTATTATTTAGGAAACTTCTATAGGACATAGACTGAAGAGGGCCCAAAACATAAAAACAAACAAAACCTAAGCATCCATAATATATAATATGTGGTTGCTCACCCCATAGTCAGAGGGCTATCATATGTAAAATTAATTTAGACATACTTGGTTTTGTTAAGCTGTAGAGACATTTTGCAAGATTAATTTTTTGGCAGTCATATCTTTACACTCAAATCAGGACTTTCATTTTTTCAAAAATTGTCTCTCAGCATGTAAATATTTTGCACAGTGGCAGCTGGAGTGTGCACAGTGTTTTTGTGTTTTAGTGCCATTATATTAAATATAATCTTTCTTTGCATTAACCATACTGCCTTTCAAAAGGCTGCATAATGCCACCAGAAATGAATGAATATATTGGTTTTTCTGTACCTTGTCAGCATTGGGAATTGGCTCTTAAGCACTTCTTTTGGGAGAAGGTAGGTACCTACCTGGCTATGTGTAAAATGTCTTACTAAAGTTGTTTTAGATTAAAAAATATTTTTTCAACTGTTCACTTATAATCTGTACTTCCATTTATGTGAATTATTCTTTGCTCATCTATTGAAATCTTTATTTCTGTATGAATTGTCAATTATTTAGTCAGGCCTGTTCTTCAGAGGCATTTTTGCAAAGTCTAAGGTTTTTCTTTTTCTTGTGAAATTAAAATTTGCACATTATAAATATTTGAGACTACAGATAAAAGGAGAAAGTACCTATTATTCTATCACCCTAGTGTAACTACAGTATATTTTGGTTTTGGAGGGTTTTTTTGGTCTTTTATGAGCAAAAGCACTTTAGTTTTAGCAATGCTGCTCCTACAGTATTTAATTTTCTTTACCTAAGGAGAGAACATGATGAAATGCTTCTTAAAAGTTCTAATTTTAACCTGGTGTCTTAAAGTTACAAAAAAAAAAAAAGACTTTAATTTCTGGTAGCTACTTAATTTTATTTTTCTTATCACTTATATGAATTTTCCACAATGAACATGTATTACACTCTCGCAGGGGTGTTGTGAGGTTTAAAAGAGAAAAAGTATATGGAACTCACTTAACAAACTATCTTGCGATTATGAGACCATGAACAGAATAAAGTACTTTTTGAATAAAGACATCACTAAACAACTAAAGTCTATCAAGGCAATTTAGTATTCTAGAATCTTGCTACTCTAAGTGTGGATTACAGACCAGGTGTACTATACTACCTGGTTGTTTGTTAGAAACTCAGACTCTCAGACCCTGCTCCAGATTTACTAAATTACAATCTGCATTTTAAAAGATGTTCAGTGAGCATCTCGCAAGAGTGCTTCTTTTTTTTTTTTTTTAAGAGTGCTTCTTAAACGTGGCTACATACTTAAGTCACCTGGAAAACTCTACAGGTACTTATGCCTTAGGTACCACCCCTGGATATGGATATACTGATTTCACTGTTAGGGGAATGCACTGGGAACAAGGATTTTAAGTCATCCTCCTGGTGATTTTAGTGTCTAGCAAAGTTTGAAAACAACTGCTTCAGAACACAGAAAACTGAAATGGTTCACCAAGACAGGTGGAAACCACTTCTTACCAGAGTCATTATCTGTGCAAAGAAACACACCATAGGATTTTAGTACTACTCTGAAACTCACTTTCATTTCTTGTGGATCAATTTTCCTGCAACAATATAATGCTTAAAAAGCTTTAATTCCCTCAAAGAACATAAAGGTTAAAGTTCTAGAAAAATTAAAAATCTAGCACTCAATTCTGTACCTTTTTCTCCAATATTCAGATTTAGAAATCACTAAGTATTAATTATACTTTCTATTAAAGACTCACTGAAAAAGATAACTACATCCTGACAAAAAAAATCAGGTCGTAACAAAGTCAATTGTTTTATTTGATCAGTGTAGAAAGGTAATGTCAAGGAAAATTATTAGGGAGAAACGAAAAGTCCACGTACTATCATCAAATTTTTACCTGACTTCCTTCTGCAAATATCAATTTTTACAGTAAGTAAAACAAAGTCTGTTCAGGTTACAGTGGCATGTTTCACATAAACAAACAAATAAATAGAGGAGAAAACCGTGTGTCTGAGACTACAGTAAAAGAAAGATTAACTAGAGGGCTTCTGCTTCTAAGATCATTTTAAGACCACCGATGAAGCAATATGGTCTTATAATGTATACTGGGCATCTTTCTGTTTTATAAGCTGGGGGTGGGACTTTGAGAACTTGAATCATTTTACCATTAAAAACTTATTTCCCACGTGAGCAAAACTTGGAGCTAAATGGAACAGTATCAGGTAGATCCCTGGTTTCTTGCTATTTCACTTTGCCACAGAAGTTATTTACTGAATATCTTTTAAAGTGGTTAGTGGAGATGGAATCAGAGTAGATAGCACTGAAGACTCTAGAGCCACCAAAATTGTTATTTTCATTGATTCATTCAATGAACACAGGCAGAATAAGTTTTAAAAAGCCACTGCAATAGTAGTTTGACAGAAAAAAGTCAGTCTTAGTAGACTAATAAAAACAACACAATGACTTTAACAAGTGGAAAAATTATGAAAATAGCTTCAAACATTATGCTTAACATAAATTACATTCTTTTTAAAATTAAGTCTTAAAAAGAACCCCCAAATATCATAATATTATTAACATCACTATTATTATATAAAATTGTTTTGGGAGATCTAAAAATACACAATTCCCTTATATATTTTATGTACATTTATTACATAGTATATGTAATATAACATGATTTACTGCATAGTGATGCTTTAGCTGTTATCACTTGATAATATGTTTGTGAGAGTTGGACTATAAAGAAAGCTGAGCACCAAAGAATTGATGCTTCTGAACTGTGGTGTTGAAGAAGACTCTTGAGATTCCCTTCGACAGCAAGGAGACCCAACCAGTCCATCCTAGAGGAAATCAGTCCTGAATATTCATTGGAAGGACTGATGCTGAAGCTGAAACTCCAATACTTAGGCCACCTGATACAAAGAACTGACTCATTTGAAAAGACCCTCATGCTAGGAAAGATTGAAGGCAGGAGGAGAAGGGGATGACAGAGGATAAGATGGTTGGATGGCATTACCGACACAATGGACATGAGTTTGAGTAAGCTCCAGGAATTGGTGATGGACAGGGAAGTCTGGCGTGCTGCAGTCCATGGGGTCGCAGAGTCGGACACGACTGAGTGACTAAACTGAACTGAATGCTTGTCTGCTTTCCTCTCCCTGTTAAGTCACAGTTTTCAAATTTTTTGTATTTATTTTTTAGATAAACTACAGATACGTTATTCGAAGTTTCCCCAACATCTTGCTAAATTTTGATTGAAAATATACTAAACAAATAATTCAGAAATACATAGGCATCTTCAAAATATTTTCTCTATTTGCCTTTCTCAAAGTTTTGAGGTATTCTTTCTATGTCACATACATTTCTCATTAAATTGATTTATGAAAGAGAGGGAAAAAAAGCACAGGGGAAACTGCCCTTTTCATACATGAAAAACTAAATTTAAGAAGGTATTTCATTTTCAAGTCCAACCCTATCTTACAAGCAAACTGTAGGCTTCTTTGCTCAGTCATCCACTATTAAATCTCATATTTTCAAATAAGAATCCTCTATTAGTAGATCTCCTTCAACCAGGAAAAGACTTCCATATCAGAAGCAGCACAAATATGAGAAACCTGTAGCAAGAGATGACCCTATTCCATGAAGGCACAATTTGTTGTAATACTGTCTTTAAAGTTAGAGTATTCAAATTCACTCCCTATTTCCTTTTCCAACTAACTCCTGACAAACTACCTATTTTTTCTCTTGACTAATAATTTTTGGCAATTCATCCTTTATGCATTAAAAATAATTTTTGAAAAATTCAATTTGTACCCTGTTTTTCTTGTGTTTTTTTTGGCTGCACCACATAACTTACAGGCTCTTAGTTCCCCATCCAGGGATTGAGACCAGGTCTAGGCAGTGAAAGTGCCAAGTACTAATCACTGGACAGCCAGAAAATTCCCAACCTGTTCTTACTTTTGTTGCATTTTCTTTTTACTTTTGCAATACTCAAATCCGTATACTAATCTCATAGGGCACTGTGGTAGGCAGTCTCCAAGACAGCCCCCATGATGCCATCATCCTGGTACTTATGGCCTGTGCAACTCCCTCATCTTGATTGTGGGCTGAACCTAGTGATTTGCTTCTAACAAATGGAATACAGAAAAAGTGACAATAAGTCCTTCTCAGGTTACATTATAAAAAGACTATTGCTTCTGTCAGGAGTACCCTTCCTTACTCTAAGGTAAGTCAGCTGCTGTACTGTAAGCTGCCCTACAGAGAAGTCTAAATGACAACAAAGTCTCTAGCCAGTAACCAGTGAGGAACTTTAGCCCACCAAGAGCCAAGTGAGTAAGCTTGAAAGCAGATCTTCTGCTAATTGAGCCTGGTGATGACTGCAGCCCCCAATGATGCTTTGATGGTAGGAGGATTATAGCTTTGGGAGACACCCAGAGTCTAGAGGGCACCCAGCTAAACCACACACAGATTTCTGGCTCACAGGAATTGGGAGATAGTGTTTACTGTTTTAAGTTGTGCAATTCTGAAGTAACCTGTTATATAGCAATAGTAGTTATAACTAACACAGTTTTTGACAAAATTCCTGGGAATCACTTAATTTACAGTATACTAATAGTTTAATAAAGTTCCTTTTGCAGAGCTAACATAAAGTACTACTCTATTTATAAGCACTTCTATTCGTATTATCTCTACTGAACAATTCTATGCACAATGTGGTGTGGGTAAAAACAGATAAAATTCTGACTCATGCCCTGTATTTAAGGATCCTAGAATTTAATCTAATATACTCCTTTCTATACTCAACAAATTCTTAGATAACTTGCTCATTCCTGGATATTTGGCTCATCTATGAGCACATCTTTTATTAAGTTTTTCCCTCCTTTTTAAAATCTTTTTCCCCAAAGGATAAAGATGTCAAAGAACTTCTTAGAAAATCCCAATAACAATCTTAAGATACTATAAGGGTCTCAATTATTAATATTTTTGAAAGCAGTTTAGGGGAATGATTTTTCATAATCAAAGAGCAGAGCAGCCTAAAGTCGCAAAGCAAATGACAGTAATTCAGAGAGGACAACATTGAAATAAAGTCCCTCAACACTTATCTACAAGTCTATTTTAAGCTTGTTTGTATGAAATCATTCAGCTCAAACATTTAATAAGCACCTAAAGTGCCAGAAATTGTACTCAAGTGTTGAATTCAACTGAGATGAACAAGACACAGCCCGTCACCACCCCTCTCCTCACCTCTCCCAGCCTACAAGGATCCCCAGGACAGAGAAAGGCAATGACAATATGATATAATAGGTATTATACAAAGGTTAAAGGGAAAAAACCGGTGTGTCAAGAAGGGAACAATAAATCTTGCCTAAAAGAGACAAGAAGGTATCATAGAAAAGATGGAACTAGTTGGAATTTGAAAAATGAAGAGAAACTTGCCAGGTACACTGCCAGATAAAGGAAAAATGGTAATTTAAGAAAAAAGAACAAATTACGCAATGCAAATGAGATTTGCATGGATTCACTCCAGAAGACTCATGGCTAAGTCTAATGAACCAGTCTTTCACAACCCATTTATTCATTAAAAGAACCTAAACATATACCATATGCCTGGCACTTGTGCAATACTCAAATCCTATGTCAGGTAACAGAAACAAGAGCTATAAATGTGATATTAAGTTTTGACATCAGGGAGCTTAGAGTCTAACTGAGCTTCGGAGGAGCACGTGTTCATTTTAATTATGCCAACTCCGAATCACTCCAATCTCCTTCCTTCTCTTATCCTTTGGGCAAGTCACATTCTTTGCAAGCATCAGTTTCCTAATTTGTAAAGTGGGGATAATATTATATGCGTGCCTCAAGGATTGTAGTGAGGATTAAATAATGTAAGTAAAATATCCAAAACAGTGAACTCAATAAATATTAGCATTATTGTTTTTACTTTTATCATCACTGCTAAAAATAGGGCACCTAAAGTTTTCAGTAAAAAATTCTTCTGTTTTCTAAATCATTAAAGAACTGAAAGGACTCTTTTCTGTTTAGTTCCTTCCAGTTTCTACAAAGTATAAGAAGAGGTAATGTTATTATCAACTAAGGCATTAAGTACCCCTAGTCTGTCACAATGTCCCCCCAAAAGGGTACTGAAAATAACACCTAATATATCAATATAGTCTCTGATGATATAACATAGGATTGATTCTGTTAGTAGCAGGACTTTAAACTCTGTGCATAAAGTGTACTTAAAAAGTAATACTGAATAACTCAGGCAGAAAACCTTTAATTCACTAAGGTTCTAAAATACAAAAAACTAACAATTAAAAATAAGAAGCTATTATACATTGGAAGGGTTGTTCTGAGGAGCACAAAATAAGAGAATTGCAGTAATTGACGAAAAAAGAAGAAAGGAAAATATGATGGCCTAAAATGAAGAAATGAACTCACAGAAAAAAGGATGACTGAAGCTTAAAACTGAAAAAAGTTCACAAAACCAGGAGACAAACATGTCTCTGACCCAAGATTAAGAAAGCAATCCTTTGGAAAGATTATTAGTTATTTTAAATCTATTTAAAAATTTACTTTTAAAATGGCACAACACTACTCAAAATTTTGGATGATTTCTTTAAGCTAAATTTCATTCTACAAAATCCTACTCATCAAAAAATCCTACTAATCAAAGTTCAACAAAATCAAATTCAAAACAAAGATTTGCATTGAATGTGGAATTCCCAAAGCAAGGTAGAAAAAACAGAAAGCAAATGATATAAAACTTCCACAGAGGCTCAATCAAAAAGAAATACTTACCAATTTTTAATTTATAAGGCAATCACATTCCACTTGTTATATTTCTGCACTGATAATATCTAAGGTTAAGCCTTCAACACAGAGAAAGAAACTCAATTATTTTACTCTTCTTAACTTTACCCATCATCTCTTTAAGCTGTTAACTTCCTAAAATTACTCAAGGAACTCTCCCAGGAATTTTTTTTTTTTTTAACTAAGTCTGTTAACTTCTGGACTCAAAGTCTGACTCCATGAGTTCTAAGAGCCAACTTTCCAAAGTGAAGACACTAAGGAATTTCTAAAGCCACAGAAACTGAGTGATACAGCAACACTAAAAGAATGGGCAAATATTCTATTTGATTTCCAAAAGCAAAGACTTGGGATTTTTCCTGAAGTAAAAGTAAAATTTAAAAAATTAAATTAAATCTTATTTAGTAATTATTTATAGTTTAAGGATCCACTATTATGTGTGTGTGTGTGTGTATATATATATATATATATCATTATCAACTTCAGTACAAGCTCCTCAAAGGAACTGGAGAAGTAGTATTTGTATAATCATTAAGATTTCAAAATTAGGTTTTAGAATCAGAAAAACCTGGGTTCAAATTCCCCTTCCTCCTGTGTAAGCTGTATAATCTTGACTTCCTCAATTTCAATTTCCTTACCTGTGAAATGAAATTAATATTTACTCCAGGAGGTAAATATTAGGTTGATATTTTCTAAGAGTATTAAGTATGACAATGAACAATATATAGAAAATTTTTTGATAAATGTTTGTGTCAAGAGGGGAGGGAGAGTAGGAAGAACTACCCTAACCCATCTTTATATCTATTGTAACACCTAAACGTTAATGGTAAGAACAATATTAATGCTAACGGAAGGTAAAACATTAATATTTCATGAGAACACTTTTAGGGTACTTTTGCATTTAATTAATCTTTGTTGATCAACAGAACACATTATAAGCTAACTAGAGTACACCTTTTCATTTAATTACTACTGATATTGAACATCTTTTTATATATGTACTTGTCATTTTAGGTTCAATTTTGACACAGGTTAAAAAACAGAAGTTAGAATTTGAGGAATAATAATGTACTATCACTGTTTCTCTTCTTTTGTTCCTAATGAGCAAATACATTTATTTGTATCATTCTACTGCTTGTATTACATAAGTCAATTTATTAATCTTGCCTCCTTGCCTCTCTTCTCTCTTACCTTCTTTTTCCTCTTCCCTAACACTCTTACCCTCTTTGCCTAGTCATTCTTTTATCCGCCCCCAACCCCCAGCGCGGCGCCCCCCCCATGCACCCATGGTTCAAACTTTCCAGAGGAACTAATGAAAATCCCTTATTGACCAATGGAAGACAAAGACTTTAGAAATTACTAACCAATAGAATTTATTTTGCATTCATACATACACAATGTTATCATAAGCCTTTATTTATTCCCACAACAAACATCTGAGATGGCCCTTACTACAGGTAAAGCAGGTTACTTTAAGTTCCAGGTCACAATTCCTCAATTTTTAATCCTATGCTACAGCCAGATAGCACTAAATGAAAATTTTGACATAACGTGACCACAGCTTTTCTTCTGAGCTCTCTAATCTTACTTTTCATACATTCACAATTTTTTAAAATCACAAAGCAGCAGAATTGGACAAACTGGAAAATTTCTATCGTATAACTACTGTTGGCATGAAGCATCTGCAAGAGTGGAGAAGAGCAGAATGAACCATGCTGGACAACCATAAGCTGTCCCTAGAAGAAGTACAAATTAGAGCTAACAAAGGAGTTCAGCAAAGGTGCAAGATACAAGATCAATATATGAAAACCAACTGTACTTTCATAAACTAGCAATGAACAATCTAAAAAATGAAGTCAAGAAAATAATCCCACTAACAATATCATCAAAAAGAATAAAATGCTTAGGAACACACTTAACAAAAGAAGCACAATGCTTGTACACTGAAAACCACAAAATTTTTTCAGTGAAAGAAATTAAGGCTTAAGAAATAAAAAGTCATCCTATGCTCATACATCAGAACACTTAATATTGTTAAACTAGCAATACTCCTCAAATTTATCTATAGATTCAAAGTAATTGCTGTCAAAATTGCAGCTGCCTGTTTTACATAAATGGACCAACAGAACCTAAAATTCATATGACAATGCAAGAACTCTACCAAAATAAAACAACCTGAAAGAAAAACAAAGTTGGAAGACTCATGTTTCCCGATTTCAAACCTTACTACAAAGTTACATTAATTGAAATAGTGTGATACTGGTATAAGGTGAGACACACAGGTTGACAGAATAAAACAGAGTTCAGAAATAAACTCTTATATTTACACTCAATTGATTTTTGACAAGGTGTCAAGACCATTCAATGGTAAAATAAGTCTTTCAAGACATGGTAATGGCACAACTGGATAGTCATATATAGAAGAATGAAGTTGGATCTGTACCTCATACCATATGCAAAAAAAATAACTCAAAATGTGTCAGACTTAAAGAGCTGAAACTAAACATAGGTGTAAATCTTTATGACCTCGAATCAGGAAATGGTTTCTTAAATATGATATCAAAAGCACAAGCAACCAAAGGAATAAAACAGATTAAGTCAGACATCAACAAAATGAAAAACTTTTGTGCTTCATAGGATACTATCAAGAAAGTGAAAAGATAACCCACAGAATGGGAGAAAATATTTGCAAATCATATATCTGATAAAGGACATGAATCCAGAATATATTAAAAACTTAATAATTTACAAATAAAAAGATAATCCAATTTAAAAATGGGCAAAAGATTAGAATAAACATTTCTCCAGAGATTTATATAAATGATCAATAAGTATATGAAAAGATGACCAAAATAATCAGTCATTAGGGAAATGTAAATTAAAGCCACAATGAGATACCACTAGCACACCCACTAGGATGGCAATACTCATATAGACAGTAAGAAGTATTAGAGAGGATGCAGAGAAAATATAAACCTCAAATAGTGTTAATGGAAATATAAAACTGTAGCCTCTTTGGAAAAGTCTAGCAGTTCCTATGTATCTACTCAGAGGGACTGAAAACACAGCTTTATTCATAATAGCCAAAAGGTGAAAACATCCCAAATGCCCGTCAACTGACAAGTTAATTAAAATGTGGTATACCCACACAATGAAATATTATTTGACCATAAAAAGCAATTAAGTACTCATACATGCTACAACATGGATGACCAAGTGAAAGATGCCTGGTACAAAAAAGCCACACTGTATGATTTCACCTATGTAAATAAGGAAATCCACAGCAACAGAACGTAGGTTGCCATGGGCTGGAGGAAGGGAAGAATGGCGAGTGACTGCTAATCTGAGGGAGACAAACATGCTCTGGAACTATGCAGTGATGATGGTTGTACAACTTTGTGAATATACTAAAAAAGCCATTTAATTTTTACCACTGTACACTTTAAGAGAGTGAATTTCATAGTTTTTGAGAATGTGACGTAGTCTCCAAATCTTTTCAAACTAGTTCAGACGAGCCACTTAAGTTATCAGCAAACACTTGCTAAAAACCCGCTCTGGGCAATACACTTCATAAGGTACCATAGGCAGACCCTGCCCTCAAAGAGTTTATAATTTGATTGATAATACAATGTGAAAGTGAAACAAAATAAACTGTAGCTTGATACACAAGATGAAAATGTAACAAGTTAGCATATAACTTACATAATGAACTCCTACACAGAGATACATATTAGAAAAGGAAGAGATCACATGAACTGGAGCAAGAGCAAAGAGAGAAAATATAAGCTTGGAAAAGCACAAACAAATCAACCTATGCTATCTCCCTCCATTACCACCCAAAACCCCTAAGAACTTGATAGAAAGAAGGTAGGATTTGGATAGATGGGACAAAAAAAGAGATAAATGGTTTTGATTAAAAGATGTGAAGCAGGAAAATGAGCTATCAAAATATAGTGACCATATTTGTGTGTGTTGTATATATATTGCCACACAGCAGTATAGAATACCTTAGAAGCATAATTAACTTAAGAAAACAGATTAGTTAAGTTCCTTGTATAAGTTGAGTTATTATTTGGGATACTTCACTTAGTTTGGGGTATACAGACAAGTTGTGTTGTGAAGAAGTAGTAGTGAAGTCGCTCAGTCATGTCTGACTCTTTGCGACCCCCTGGACTGTAGCCTACCACGCTCCCCCATCCATGGGATTTTCCAGCCAAGAGTACTGAAGTGGGCTGCCATTTCCTTCTCCAGAGGATATTCCCAACCCAGGGATCGAACCTGGGTCTCCCGCATTGTAGGCAGACGCTTTACCGTATGAGCCACCAGGAAAGTTGTGAAGAAGAACTTTATCTTCCAGTAATTATGTCACAAATTAGCAGATTTTTATTTTGAAACATACTCGACAAGTATATTTTTCATCAAATCACACAATTCAAAAAGTAGCTGCCAACTAGTTAAAGTAATAAATATTTGCTGAGGACTTGCTGTTCAGTGCACAGCACTATTCCAAACATTTTACACATGACTTTTAAAGAGTATGTATTCAACATATACAAAATAAAGCAATCTGACTTTTGAGTAAACTTTTTAAACATAAGGCACTGCTAGGA
Source organism: Cervus elaphus (assembly GCF_910594005.1). NCBI lineage: Eukaryota > Metazoa > Chordata > Mammalia > Artiodactyla > Cervidae > Cervus > Cervus elaphus. The sequence goes on from NC_057839.1 coordinate 39,454,930, forward strand.
CCAGATCAGTCAGTTCGTCATTTTTTATTTTACTCTAGGTACTGCTGCCAACTTGTATTTGTTTTTAACTTCAATTTTTCTCACCAATTCTTTCTGCCAAATTCATTTGTAGTATCTGCTACTCTTCTTTCCTCAATTCTACAGCCTCTCTAGTATTCAGAAACTCCACTCCATTCTGTATTAACATACCTCTCCATTCTACTCCTAGTTTTAATTCTAAATCATTAATAACTCCGCCCACCATGGTTCCTTGATCCTTCACGCCTCACAGCTGTTTTCACAGAACAGAAAAAAATAAAATAAAGCTGGGGGAAGAGGAGGAAAGAGGCATAGCTTAGGCAGCCATGTAAATCTGAGAGGGAGGCTGGAAAAAAAAGTCCTAGCATCAAATGCCTAGAATTCATTGCTGAGAGCATAGTAGTTATTAAATTAATTATTGCAGAAGATTAAAAAGCCTAAAGGACTAACTAATAGAGAAACTTATAAAACTTACCCTACATCTCCATAAAAGGGTTATATCAAAAGTTTGAAAAAGTTCCCTAGATGATTCTGACATGCCATCTCTCTAATTAAAAAGAAAAAGTACATTTACTTCAATGTATTCAGATCCTAGGAAAGCACTCGTTTTTATTTTGAAGCTGACCTGGTCAATTATTTATGATAATTAAGTTTGATTCTTTCACAATTATTCCTGTATATAGTACTTTTTAAAAGCAAGCATTAAATTATATCTGCAAATACAATTTTCTCATAAGCAAAGTAACATAGTTCTCACCAAAGATCTCATAATATGTATGCATTTAGTATAAAACCAACTTAAAGAAGCGGTCTTCAGATTAAGCTGGATTGACAATATATCAGGAAGGCCCTAAGACAGCCTATTACAATAGAAAATTGTCATATAAGAACATTCATTTTGTTTTTCTAAGTTTATAGTAATATAGTCAATACAATGGAAAACAAAGCCTTAAGAAGAAATGGTATTATTATCTATTATCTTCTAATAATTTAAACCAAGTAAGATTTAAAAAAAAAACAAAACTACTTTTAACCTTGATTTAAGACTGTTTGGAGATATTCTAGGTCAGCTTTGAAAGTCATTTTCAAATAGCCATTAGTATCTATAACAATTTGACCAAGTCACTAAATTGTTTAATATCCATTCATCCAAAATGTGAAAAGTGATACAGGGATAGACCGTATTCTTTTTAAGCAGCCAAAAGTTACTCAACTTAAGTTGGCTTTAAAGGCTATATGCTAATTCTAATTTGTATATCTGTATCAGAACTATAATAATAAATTGAATAGTACCTTGGATATTCTCAGTTAAAAAAGAAATTCTAGGATTTCAACACAGTTTTAACCTTAAATTTTATATATCCTTTAAAAAAATCTACATAGATTTAGAAATGCTGTCCTCATAAAAATAATTCTCTAACAGACCAATTAATAATTATGCAGTTTGCCAAAGAAAAGCTTAATGTCTTCTCAGCTCTGAGAACCTGAATGAAGTACTGGGACTCCCACATCTACCGCACACCTGAATATCCCATTGACAAGCCTAAAACTGTAGTATCATCTCCCTCCCTTCTGCCATATCCCCATCTTTCAATTCTTATAACCTTCTCCTCTTATACTCCTGATCTTAGTGAATAGAACCTTCATACTTCAAGGTCCACAAATATGAAACTTGAGAATCAATCCTCAACTCTTTTCATTCTCCATTACTCAACTGACCTACATATAAGCACCAAACTGTATGCAGGCTAATCTCGTAATATTCGTTGTGGATCTCCCCCTCCACATTTTTCACAGTCCTAACTGAGAACTTCATCAATTCCTAGATGTCCTCCCTAGCCTTTTTTCTATCTCCTATCTAATCTCTGTATTGCTGCCAAAATTTTTTGCAAATACAAAATATACTTCATTACTAAGTAATTTCTTGGTTTCCCAATATCTTTAAAATAAACAGAATTCTTAAAAGCATATACATTCGTCCATAATCTAGACTCAGCCCCTTTCTGCAGCTTCAAATCTTTTTGGAACATTCCTATTCCAACCCTACGCTCCAATAATCTAAGCATCTGCAGTTTCTAAAATCAAACTTTTGCCCCAGACTCCCAAGTCTAATTAATGGCTTGCTAAACATGGTTTAGCACAAGCTGGAATCAAGATTGCCGGGAGAAATATCAATAACCTTAGATATGCAGATGATACCACCCTTATGGCAGAAAGTGAAGAGGAACTAAAAAAAAAAGCCTCTTGATGAACGTCAAAGAGGAGAGTGAAAAAGTTGGCTTAAAGCATAACATTCAGAAAACTAAGATCATGGCATCTGGTCCCATCACCTCATTGGAAATAGATGGGGATACAGTGGAAACAGTTCAGACTTTTTTGGGGGGGGCCCCAAAATCACTGCAGATGGTGACAGCAGCCATGAAATTAAAAGATGCTTACTCCTTGGAAGGAAAGTTATGACCAACCTAGATAGCATATTAAAAAGCAGAGACATTACTTTGCCAACAAAGGTCCCTCTGGTCAAGCCTATGGTTTTTCCTGTGGTCATGTATGGATGTGAGAGTTGGACTGTGAAGAAAGCTGAGCACCGAAGAATTGATGCTTTTGAACTGTGGTGTTGGAGAAGACTCTTGAGAGTCCCTTGGACTGCAAGGAGATCCAACCAGTCCATCCTAAAGGAGATCAGTCCTGGGTGTTCATTGGAAGGACTGATGCTGAAGCTGAAATTCCCAATTCTTTGGCCACCTCATGCGAAGAGCTGACTCACTGGAAAGACCCTGATGCTGGGAGGGATTGGGAGCAGGAGGAGAAGGGGACGACAGAGGATGAGATGGCTGGATGGCATCACCGACTCGATGGACATGAGTTTGAGCAAACTCCGGGAGTTTGTGATGGACAGGGAAGCCTGGCGTCTGCGATTCATGGGGTTGCAAAGAGGCGGACATGACTGAGCGACTGAACTGAATTGAACTGAAGCATGGTTTATATACCATCTTTAGTCTAAATTAGGTAACCCCCCCCCCCAGTGCCCTTACTGTATCCTCTTTGTTAATCTTGATATTATAACAAATTCTTTATCTGTCTTTTCTCAGACTATTAAGATCCTTGAAGGCAAGAATGAAGTATTTTATCTCACCACTGGTAATGCCTTATAGTTTCTGCGACAGAGGAAACACCTAATGTTTGATGAACAAGAGAATGAATATGAAATCACAGCCAAGTCCACATCACACTAGATACTTCATATCTCAAATATTAAGTCTACCCACGCACCTATGGGCTTCCCTCATAGCTCAGTTGGTAAAGAATCTGCCTGCAATTCAGGAGACTTGGGTTCGATCCCTGGGTTGGGAAGATACCCTGGAGAAGGAAATGGCAACCCACTGCAATATTCTTGCCTAGAGAATCCCATGGACAGAGGAGCCTGGCAGGTTACAGTCAATGGTGTCACAATATGTCAATCGGACACAACTTGGCAACTAAACCACTACCACCTCGCACCTATGGGTACCTTATTTTTGACAAGGAGGCAAAAATATTCAATGGGGCAAAGACAGCCTCTTCAATAAGTGGTGCTGGGAACACTGGATTTCATGTAAAAGAAAGAAATCAGAACACTTCCTAACACCATACACAAAGATAAATTCAAAATTGGTTAAAGATCTAAATGTAAAACCAGAAACTATATAACTCTTAGAGGAAAACATCAACAAAACACTCGACATAAATCAAAGCAAGATCCTCTATGACCCACCTCCTAGAGTAACGGAAATAAAAAACAGGAGCAAACAAATGGGACCTGATTAAACTTAAAAGCTTTTGCACAGAAAGGAAACTACAAGCAAGGTGAAAAGACAACTCTCAGAATGGGAGAGAATAATAGCAAATGAAACAATTGACAAAGGATTAATTTTCAAAATATGCAAGCAGCTCATACAACTCAATACCAGAGAAATAAGCAACCCAATCAAAAGGTGGGAAAAAGACCTAAATAGACATTTCTCCAAAGAAGACAAACAGATGGCTAACACACACATGAAAAGATAATGAATATCGCTCATTAATAGAGAAATGCAAATCAAAACTACAATGAGATATCACCTCAAACCGGTAAGAATGGCCATCATCAAAAAGTCTACAAACAATAAAGTCTGGAGACGGTGGGCAGAAAAGGGAACCCTCCTGCACTGTTGGTGGGAATGTAAATTGATACAGCCACTATGGAAGACAGTATGGAGATTCCTTAAAAAACTAAGAATAAAACCACCAGATGACCTAGCAATGCCACTCCAAGGCATATACCCTGAGGAAACCAAAATTAAAAAAGACACATGTACCCCAATGTTCACTGCAGTACTATTTAACAATAGCTAGAACATGGAAGCAACCTAGATGTCCTACGATAGATGAATGGATAAAATTGTCATGCATATACACAATGGAGTATTACTCAGCCATAAAAAGGAACACATTTGAGTCGGTTCTAATGAGGTGGATGAACCAAGAGCCTATTATACAGAGTGAAGTAAGTCAGAAAGAGAAAGATAAATATCATATAGTAATGCATATACATGGAATCTAGAAAGATGGTACCAAAGAATTTATTTGCAGGGCAGCAATAGAAAGACATAGAGAACAGACTTATGGACACTGGGAGAAGGGAGGAGAGGGTGAGATGTATGAAGAGAGTAACATGGAAACTTACACTACCACATGTAAAATAGATAGCCAACAGGAATTTGCCGTACGGCTCAGGAAACTCTAAACAGGGGCTCTGTATCAACCTAGAGGGGTGGGATGGGGAGGGCGATAAGAGGGAGGTTCAAAAGGGAGAGGATATATGTATACCTACAGCCGACTGATGTTGAGGTTTGAGCATGAAATTCTGTAAAGCAAATGTCCTTCAATTAAAAAAGAGAGAAGCAAAAGACAGAGGAGAAAAGGAAAGATATACCCATCTAAATGCAAAAATGAAAAAAAAAAATAATTCTAATAGGACCTACCAAAGAACTAATTTTCCTTTTTAGTAAATGGCAATCCACTCCAGTATTCTTGCCTAGGAAATCCGATGGACAGAGAAGCCTGAGCCTGGCAGGCTACAGTCTACGGAGTCACAGAGAGCTGGACACGACTGAAGCAACTGACCATCCCATCTAAAACCTACTTACTGCTTTTCTACAGATGAAAACTGCTGATGTCTTACCTAAGCTATCTCTCTAGGACCTGATTACTCTCTTCTTTCATTTATCTAAATTTTCCCCCTTTTGCTTTATGTTTTTATTAGTCCATAAAAATCCTAAAACCTGAGAACTCCTTCAGTTTACATTTGAAGAAATGGGCTTAATGACTGGTCTAAATGTTACTTGACTAGTAGCTAGTTTAGACTAGATTCTATGCTAATTTCACTATACAAGACCTCCAAATGATAACAGTTTGAAAAATTCATAAATTTTACTATGAAATTCAAAAATATATTGAAAAGAGACCACAGCCACAACAGTAGAGGAGCATTTAAATGATCTAAGAATAATCTTAATGGGAAAGAGGAACCTATATAAAACAAACAAATTCACTGAATACAGACATGAATGAAAATAAAGATTAAGAAAGAGTAAACTATTTTTGGAAATATATATAAAGAGCCATAAAAAGGTTCAAACCTTTCTGCCTAACTAGAACCAATAGGATTCTACCCTAAATGAATAAAGCCCTCAAAGGGTGAAAAATGTACATATAAAGATGTTCCACTGCCTCACTTTTGTACAGAAAGAGGTGATAGCAAGTAAAATGTCCAAAGTAGAATGACTGACAAAATTATGGTTCATCCACTGACAAAATGTTGGGTAACTTTTTAAATATTTATGAACACTATGTAAAAAGTTAGGAAAACCTTTATGATACAACCGTAAGAGAAAATAGGACTAGGTACATATATTTATACCATAAACAGATATTTAACCAGAATTACATTCATATACGTATTTTTATTAAAAACCTAGTAGCTCTGGTTCTCAAGAAATCTGAGGGAATGGAGAGTTGCTGAAGTATAAAGTTTTTATAAAGAACATTACAGTTTTGGTGGCTATCCTCTAGTTGAAAACAGAGTCACTAAAACCATATGATAGCAGAGGTAGCAACACAGCTCAACAGCAAGATAGCGTATTAGAGATTCAGATACTGAACTTCACCCTAGGACAGCCACAAGTATGTTGTAATTTATAAGTCATTTTAAATTCTAGTGTTTAGGCCCCCTTATCTCAATAGTGAGGACATACAATGGCACTTTGAAATGAGCTAAAAACCATGAATAATTGGAAATGATTGAAGAACTGTAATACCTCTCTCCCTATCCCACCAACACCTCCCAAGTCCTAATATGCATATCTGGATTATGCAGGTCATGTTAGCCCTGAGCCTATTAAATTGTCCCTTACCACTGAGAATGAAGTCTAAACTAACACTTGAAATCAGAAGCAAAACTGTTGTGGGAACAAAATAGAAAGAACTCAAAAACACTTCTGTACATAGATCTTCCTCTTTTCCAGCCAAACAAACCTAACTGTCCAATTACCAAGTAGTTAAATCACACAATTCTTTGCTTTAAAGTCTGTCCTATCTAGTGTTCTCTTCCTTCTATCTAATTTAACATTTAGCAAGCCCCATCTATCATCTGTCACTCAATCAATCCTTTATCTCAAAAACTGAAACACAATTCAAATTCATGTATTTTGCTGTTTGCTGAATGCTTACTATGTGCAAGCCACCACAAACTCAATACCCAGGCAAGGTTTTTGGTCAGTCTTTGTAAACAGCCTTTGTATTGATCTTATTTTCTCAAGAACATGGCAATTAGCACTAGAGCAAAATATAGCACCTATTATTTCCTTAGTTAGAAATTCTAGATACAGTGAAAAAAATGTTTCCTTCATTTTTCAAGATAGCATCACATTTTAAGATACCCTTCACAAGAGATACTCAGGGTTATTTAAATCAGTAACTCTAAGCAGACCCTCCTTCTGTTCCAACTGGGGAATAAGGAGATAACTTTATTCTAAGAAGAAACATTGTAAGCTTATACAAAACCATAAGCAACAACTTCCAAACTCAGCAACAAATAATACAGCTACAATATATGACTCTTGCCATTAAAAATGTTTGCATGCCTAGCAACTGAATGGTACCATATCCCCACTGCTTTTACTCCTTTAGTTTTGTTATCTGCAATAAAAGTGAAAATGCTATTCAAGTAAACTTGTTTTCACAGTAGTAGGAAAGTCAATTAAAAAGCCTTCCTTTGCTCCTACATTCTCATTTTCTTTTCAATTCAGACTCTGTTCCTGAACACATAAACACACAGTATTTAAATGAATGTACAAATCTATGAAATATAGTGCTCTAAAAGTAAGAAAAACACTGAGTTCAAACTGTTCTACTTGATACACTGGGCTCTAAAGAGGTCCTGGATTTTAGATATGGGAATGGGTACAGAAGACATTCACATTTAAGCTATAAAACATGAATGTTACTGAAAATGATACCTTAATTTTAAATATCAGAGCCCAAACATATGAGCAAAAAGTATCCTAACACTAAATACATATTTTGCAATTACCTCTAAATCTCTCTTAAAATGCTATGTTATTTCACCCAACTAGCTGTATGCACCTGCCCACTCTCAGAATCAAATAGTAAACGAGGGATGGATTTAAGTGATACTCAGGGAGGTGTTATGAATGTCAGAACATGGTAAACAACTCATTTGGAGATACACTAAAGAAGAAGGATCAAGTACTATCACCAAGTTTCTAGTTTAGGCAACTTGAGTTAATGATGGGGACATTAACCTACTTCACATAGTTCTAAGAATAGTTTTTCTTTTTGAGTGGGAGGGGGTAAGGGTAGGGAAGAACTGACAAATGAGTTCAGATTTCTATACTATTTCTGAATTTACAGTATGTATGGGACATCAGGAGGTGCCTAGTAAGACAGCTGGATCTGTCTCAGAAGAGAATTCTATTCTACAGACAGATTTGTGAGTTATAAGCATGTAAAAAAAAGTTAAATAGATTAAATCAATAGGAAGAGAGAATAGAATGAAGGCTGAAAAACCACCTTGGGGACACCAATATTTAAGGAGTGGGCAGAGATGGAAGTGTTAGCAAAAAGATCTACGTATTAGAGAATGATATCCCTGAACCCAAGAGAGAATGCTGTTTCAAAAAGTGAGGAGTGAGGGGGAACAAAACAGGTGGTCAAAAAAAATAACCCTTCTTTCTCATTATCTGCTCCAACTTCCAGTAAATAGCACTACTTTAAGCATTAAAAGAGAAGCAATGACTGGTTCTTCACTATAACCTATGCTCTATTTTTAGTTTAAACAACAAACATGAAACCAACAAAATGTAAACTCAATTTCTGGTTGTAAACTCACCACCGTTTCAGTTGCTATATGCTGTATGTTCAAAATACATGAAGTGAGCTATTTCAAGTATGATGAAAAAGAGGCCAATGTCTATTTTACCTACTTGGCAGAGCATCTAACCTAACAGAATTAACTCATATAAATAAATGCCACTCAACAGTAATGTAAATCGCAGCATCTCTGGTGTTGAGGGGTGGAAATGTGAAAGTGTTCGTCGCTCGGTTGTGTCCGTGACCACATGAACTGAAGCCTGCCAGGTTCCTGTGTCCATGGAATTCTCCAGGCAAGAATACTGGATAAGGTAGCTATTTGCTTCTCTGGGAGATCTTCCTGACCCATGGATTGAACCTAGGTCTCCTGCACTGCAGGCAGATTCTATACCATCTGAGGGGTAAATATGGGAAAGTAAGATTGTGTCCAATAACAAAGCAGCTGCAAGATCTGAGACAAATATCTAAAACTGTTCAAAGTATTTTTCAACAAGGTAGTACCAAAGTTGTAGAGTATATTAAATTCAACTTCAAAACTCAGATACCAACAAACTATTAATACATGCAACAACGTGGATGATCTCAAAAGCTTTATGCTAAGAGAAAGAAACCAGACACAGAAGCCTACATGTGTATGATTCCGCTTATGTGACAGTCTAGAGAATACATAACTACAGGAACAGGAATTTAGATCTGGCTGCCAGGAATTAGAGTAGGGGTGATATTGATCACAAAAGGATATAAGGGAACTGGTAGAGGTGTTGAAAATATTATGTCTCTACTAAAGGTAGTAGTTGCAAGATAATGTTTCTCAAAACTCAACCTGTACAGCAGCAATAATAAATTTTATTGTGTAAATTATACCTGAATAAGCCTAACTGAGACAGAGGATGAGATGGTTAGATAGCATCACCGACTCAATGGACATGAATTTGAGCAAATTCCAGGAGATAGTGGAGGGCAGAGGAGCCTGGAGTGCTACAGGAGGTTGGAAAGAGTCGGACATAACTTGGCAACTGAACAAGTCTTACATAAAAAAAATTCAGTCACAATATCACTATTTCATTTAATTTGCATTTTTAATGCTCTGTTCTAATCACAGTTGACTTATCTAAATTGCTATTAGATATAATATTTAAATTAGCAAAGAAAATAAAAACTACAATAAATCAATCTTAAGCTTGAAACAAGGTATTTAGATAGTTTCCCTCTTACAATAAATCGCAGTTATCTTACTTTCAATTCTGCTACCTAGGGGAGCAAAACAAAAGCCCTTTCCTATGTTTTACAATCCTAACAGCCAAAAAAAGAACTTTTAGGTTTTCCTTTATATATATTTCATATGGATTGATTGGGATGTATGTAAACACTATCATACAGTTTAATTCTAATTAATCGGTTCAACAAAAATGTAATGAATACCTACAACACAGGACAAGCACTGTGATGGTGTTACAAACATAAAGATGGAAATAATAGTCTCCTTGCTTGCATAGAGCTGATGGTTTAGTATGACTGAAGACATATGAACAAATTATTTTATCAAGAGTAAATAAGTAATAAACTGACAAATGCTATTAAATTAAATGACCAAGGAAACTTTCACAAAAAAGTCTGCTTTCTCCTTAAAAAAAATTTCTGGTCATTGAGCTGATGTTTTGAGAAGTACCATATCTCCAGAATGAAGTAAGAATGCTAACACAAATATACATTTTCCAGTTAGTATCAAAACGCTTTTCACCAGTAATATTCTGAACTTAATGAAGATCTCAGAATCTGAGGCCTTTTAAACTGCTCTAGGTTTCATAAACATTAACAATACCAACTATATTCACCAAGCTATGTAAAAATTTGCTTAGGAGGAGACACAGATTAAATAGACACTGACGGAAAGAGGAAGAGATACACAAGAAGAGGGAAAGAGAATATTAATAGAGTTAAATAAAAAGTATATGTCAGATATGTCTTACAGGATAACCTGAAGTAACCTGAAGTAGGTTATGGCATAAATATTGGATTTTTAATCCTGTTTTCAAAGGGAAAAAATGTTAATTAAAAGTAGCATTTAGGCCACTGCATTTCAACTTTCCACCTTAAGAATTTTTTAAGATATAGGCAGAACCCTAGGAAAAAGCATCATGGTATGTGCATCAATTCTTTAAGAATTTTTTTTTTAATGGGAGTTAGGCCCATTATATACCCATGTAAAATTTCAATTTGATCATTACCAAAGAAAAACTAAATTATATATAGACTACATTCAGATCATCAATTTCTTTAGACAGAAACTGGCAACCCACAATCCTATCACACAAAGAAAACTGAAAGTAGATTTTAAATTCCTGAAAGAGTTAAAATAGATAAGCAACAAGGTATATGAGATAGCACAGGGAATTATACCAAGGAATTATATCTTGTAATAACCCACAATGGAATATAATCTGCAAAAATACTGAAAATCAATATGCTATATACATAAAATTAACATAATATTGTAAATCAACTATACTTCAATTAAAAATATAGGGGAACATAACAAACATAGGGGAAACTAAGCAAAACAAAAAAAGAAAAAAAGAAAATCTTGAAAGAGTTGCCAAATAGCAGTGCTGAGAAAACTCAGTGATGCATTTCTTTACTAGGAGTAATTTCAAGGACATGTTAGTTAATTAAAAAATTAAATACATCATCATAAAATTGGTATTTTTAGAGTAAACTCTAGTTTGAGTTTTAATAATTCGATTAGTGTTTCAAGCACTGCTAGTTTTTGAGGTATCTAGAACCAATGACTATTTTAAAAAAATAGTACTCATAAAGTACATATGCATTTCACTGGCACAAGACTAAAGAACTGAGAAGTACAGATGACCCAAATAAGCTCATTCTAACAAAAAGGAATCCAGCATTTCAAAATTACGTCAATGCTTCTGAATTTCTCAGGAGAAGTAAAAGTATACTAAAGTACTTTAACAAATAAATTAATGTTACTAATTTCATGTTTTTACATTCTGAAAAAAGTATCTCCTTTAATTTTAAGAGTTTGGTGTATTATGTTAAATGATATGCTATGCATATGTAAGATGGCAAAAAAAAAACCCTACATCAATTATGTTAAAAATTTAATGTATTCTTGAGAACACTTTTTAACGCTTAACATTTTGATAAGAATTCAAGAATCACAACAATACTGTGAAAATAAATACTGTGGCTTTTCCATGAAAACTAAATGTGACTTTCTCACATTTTCAAAAAGTATAGCATGCATTATATTTAAACATCAGTATTCTATTTAAATGCATATTTGTATATGGAAACATCTTGCATATTTTATATGGTATGTTTTAAAAACTGTATCAAGTAATGAATCAGCTATAACTGACCAAAAAATTTTAAAATTCCTCTTTTCTAATTGTCTTCAGATCTCTTTATAAGCTACACTAGAAAAACAAGTTTCACTACTTTATAACCAAGCCTACCTTTTTCATCAAGAAATAACAGACAAAAAGAAGTAGTATAAATCTTGAAGAGGCAGCATGGTAGAATGGAATGAATAGATGTTTTAGAATCAAGACACATCTGAATGGGATCCTATCTTTAATACCTGTTATATTGGCCACCTTGGACAAATTATTAAGTATGATGAGCTTCAACTTCCTTGTTTGTAAAATGAGAACATTATCACTAACTTCATTGGATAGTTGGGAGGTTCAAATCATGATAAACAGTGTGGTGGTTAAGAATAATGGGTAAAGCATCAACTCCAGAGTCCTTTCTCCACTTTCTGCCACTTGTTAGCTGTGTGACCTTAGTCAATCATTCTGTACCTCAGTTTTCTCAAATATCTTAGGGTACTAAATATAACCAAACTCATACTGTACCTAAAAGAATTGAGAAAATCCATATAAAGTGCCTGGCACAGTTTTTGGCACATGGGATTCACTCAATAATATTACATATGACAAATGTAAGGCACTAACACAGTGCCTGAAGCAAAAAAAAGATCTTAAATCTTAGTTTTCCTAAACGAAGTTCCAAATTACTTTTTTTTACTATCTCTAAAACTCAAATTCACCCCTGAAGATAAATATTTGCCATTAATGATGAGAAAAAGATTACTTCAAAGTCTATAAAGGTATTTACTAAAGAAATCCTCCTAAAACTGTATATAATGACAATAGCTCTGGAGTGAGTGCACAACTTCCCAAGTTGAGAACTTCAAAAGGATCCACATGCTTTGGCTACACAAATACTGGAATTTTTAAAAAGTACGAGTCATACTTATTTATAGATTCATATACTGTGATACAATTGATCGTATATATTTCTATGAATATTCGCACTCTACAGCTCAATTTTCTCTTTCTAAAAAGATGCTTTGACAATTTCAATTCAATATAAAAAACTTAAGTAAAAAACTCATCAGACTTATTAACAAACTCAAAATGAAAATATAAGGCAGTAAAGATTTGCTGATTTCAAAATTATTGAAATTACTATTAATGTATATAGCACATACAGTCTGAATTTTATTTTAGTTCTTTGCCTACAGCACATAATTTCCTTGACTACATGGCCCTTAAGTATTGAATCAACTGAGGAACTAAAGGATAATATTAAGAATTCACTAAAAGTAGAAATGTGGAATCCTAAATCCTTAAGAAACAATATAAATCAGACCAATTAGAGTAATTATAAGACAACAGACAATTTTCTGACATTTCTAGCCTCAGTTTCTTCATCTGTAAATTATGGGTGATAACTGTTTCTATTTCATGAGCTTGTTAGAAGAACTAGAGTGGGGTCACCCATCTGTAACACAATTCCTGGCAAATAATAAGCCCTCAAAATCTTATCCAATGGGCAATCCTGTATCAACAAATGATCTCTTCTAATAAATCACTTTGGGAATAGAACGGAATCTGCCTTAAAACATAATGCAATCTGACAAAACTCAATTCATTAAAATTGACTCCAGATTTGACACTTAAAATTGCTTTTAAATCAACTAGAAACGCTAATATTCCATTATAGTCATTAAAAAATTGAATAAAAATAGAACTTTAAGGAGTCATTATTTACTACAAATATAATCAATTCACTTACACTCCAGAAGAGAGACATATGTAAATAAACTCAACCACTCAAACAGCAAACATATATACACAAAGTGAAGATCTCTAACATAAAAGTACTATTTTCATACCAGGAAAATACAACTAAAAGACAGGTACCATATCTTTCTATGGAGATGAGAAAAGCACCTTGGACTCAGATAATCGAGGAAAAACAAAAAAAAATCACAGATGGTATCAGTGTCAGCGCTGAGCAATACCTAGCTTCATGACCAAAGCTCACACGTTACTTAAAAGCAACATAATCTAATAAGAAACTATTAAGAGTCAGAGAATACCCCAATCTCCCACTGAGTCACTAAGTGAATCTACACAAATCACTTGGCCTCTTGAGTTTTTTCATCAAAAAGTGGAAATCACACTGGTCATTCATATTGCAGGGGAATGAGAATATTTATGAATGAACTCAGGTCACCCTGAAATAGAACCAATTTAAGAATACAAAGAATAATTACTGACAACTGCTAAAAATAGAAAAAGAACTCCCTTCAAAAAGTATATTCTAAAATGATTTTTAAAAGCTAATATAAGACCATACATTACCACTAAAGCCAACTTAGTATCTCAGGATATTAAAATAAACATGTCAACTAACCACTTAGTTACTAGTTCCTAGTCAGTAATTTCCTATTCATTTTATAGCAAATAAACACGATAAACAGAACTGAAGTTACACATGTATGAAATTTTATTTAACTCAGTCTTCTCAATCACTTTATATAAACTGAAATCTTACATCATCTTAAAAATTTCAGAATTATTTACAAAGTATGCTTTTCCTAATAAGCAACGGAGCAGGGAAATTTAAATCAAAGTGTGTAAAACTCAAACTCTTTAGTTTTTATCTACTTTTTATTATTAATGTTTACATCTTATTTTGGGAGAGTAAAAATACTACCATAGAGCATACCAAAATATAACACAGATGTATTCAAATGTTTAGACAGCAGTTTGATGGTGAACTGGTCACCAAAAAATTAAGTAAGTTAAGGAAGCCTTAGAAAATACATGTTTAAGTTGGGTAGCCTGGCTCCAAAGAAAGAAAACTTCACATCTGAATTGGTACAGCTTTGCTTATATTATTTTTGAGATTCAATAATGATCATTATGCCGAAAACCAAAACAAGTTTACTACCATACTGAAAACTCTCACTTTTCATCCCCAAAGAGAATTTGAAATTTCTTCAAATACAAGTCTTTTCTTCTCAAAGGTGGACAGTATAATAATGATCCCTAGCACAGGTTCAAAAAGCTTTTGAACAACTACAGTAAACAAATTTGTTGAATGACTTTCAAAAGGAAGCATCCGATACTCTCATCTCAAAACACTAGAAATAGTTATTTACTATTCAACTTTAATTTGATTTACCAGACTTTCATGATATACTTCAAAACTATTTTCTTTTCAAGTAATTAAGTTACTAGTAACTTTGCAGACTCAAAAGAAACAATAAACCATACTGCTGAAATTTCCTCTAGGTATATTACAAAATGTTTATCCAAATAATATAACTAGCACTGTAAGATCTGTGGAATACTTAGAGCTGTTTCCTTCCACTGAATTAAAAAAGAAAGAAAAAGAAATACAAGATTAGCCACTGGTGAGTATTCCAACCAATACAGGGGAGTACAGCAGGCTATTCATAATCTCTAGGGAAACAAATTATTCTTTCCAACTAAGTTATCAAGAATGTAAAGTTCAAGTTTAGGTTTTACTGAAGTTTCGCAATATCTTCTCCTTTAAAAATAACCTATTTAACTGGTTTGGCCCAAACAAAATATTTTCAACCTACTTTAAAGAAGTATTTATGCTATCTGAATGAAAGGTATCATACAACCTGTATTACTTACGGAGTACCACATATGTAGAATTAGGAAAATAAGGTCTAATAACAACTAATTCACTATAATGCCAAAGTCACAACAAAAAAATCAATCACATAGATATATGACATACTGATTCAAACATGTTTAAGAAAGCTCCCTTTATACCTATAAAACGCTAAAGATAAGTTTTTCCTATTGATGAAAACTAAGCAAGCAGAACTCCGCTTTCCATTACCTTTAATAGAAGGATGTTCATCCCTAGACATACATCTCAGTATTTTATTTAAAGTTGTAAAGACAATCACAGGTTCTTATCAGGGCCTTTTTCAACATTAATATTGAAGCCCTTACCCCGCCCTCCCCACCCCGATCCTCCGCTTAAGAAATGAACTGTTCCTACCTTCTGTATTCTCCTCTACCCCCCAAACCTTTCCCAGTCCCAATTCGCGTGCCCCCCACCCAGTGTAGGCCTGAGGCCCTGTAGCAAACAGTGTCTAACAGGAGCAGGCAGCACAAAGACAGGAATGGGAGATTAGTGGGAGGGAGGGAGGCCGGGATTGGGGCTCAGCAGGAGCTTCAGGCTTTTTAAAATTCAAACTGCTCCCTGACCAATACAAATCACGGACACGCTACTGACTACTACACGGATTTATAGCATTAAAAACATGCCTAGTACGTGACAGCTATATTAACTTCACTCTTTCTAACATTCATCCATACGTTGCAAGAAATGTAGAACCATTTACTTTAAGCAAAAGGCTAAACTCAAAAATCACCTTCAGAAAAGTTACTTATTCTACGATGACATAATAATTTAATGAGATGCAAAAAATTTGAACTAACGTAACACTTACTAATAAAACAAGGGACTTTGTTGATCACTGTTGCTTCATTTTAACCAATGAAAGTTTTCCTTCAATGAATATGAGACAAAGTATCAAAACAGTCCAACCCAGGGACAATTATTTTTCTATGTAACTTGTATGGCTGAGGACTTTTAAATTGGTTTTTCCCTTATACCAACCTACATTACCAACGCCTCCATAAACAAGCTCCAAGCACTTAACTTACTTGTGAGCTAGAATTTAAGATAAAATTGATATTTTTCTCCAGCATTTACAGATACATTTGACCTATTAAAATGACACCTCTCTCATTACACAGTCAAACATCATGGGCACAAACAGCCAATGACAATCCTGAGACCTCAAGAAGATCTGCCCTGACATGAAAGGATGGCACCTTCCACATTTTTTTTTTAACCTCCCAGGGATTTTAAGCATAACTTCATTTCTATCCTTTTAAAGAAAATTGGATGTACTTGTATCTCACCGCAATTCTCAGAACATTTAAAAACCTTTCTAAGCTTCTACAGGTTTAGATCAGGAAGTACCTGAGTGTTTCACGTACAATCATTTAAAACTGTCCTTATATAACGCACACAAATATAAAGTGGCAGGGTAAACCTGTCAAGTACAGTATACTTGTCTCTGAATAAAAAGTCCATGTGCAACACACTGTCAAACAACAACATAAAAGCGCTTTGCGTGGGTGGGGGGGTCATATGCAGTGTCTACTACACTATGGTTTTCTGTATTAAATATTCATGTGGACGATTTAATTCTCCTTAAAAAGAAAATGAGTCTTTATTAACTTTCCAACGTCCAAACAAGTTTTACACAGGAAAAGAATTACCACTGGATCCGTGTCTGAGTATTTACATTTGTCTCACTAACTGAAACTACTTCCTCCCTTCATGGGGTCACAGGGGGAAGAAGGGGGGTTGTTTGTTTCACTGGGACGTTCCCCACTCCCGGACCAGGAAAGTTGTAAATATGGGGACGGTCAGGGCACATTTGCTGTTAGTTGTATTGTTTCCGCCTCCTCACTAGCTACAGCTCTTCTCCCGGGCGAGGCCTGTCACCGACCAGCAGTAGCTCCGCTCAGCCCGGAGCTCTCCTAATCCCCGAGCTCAAGTAGATTCCGCTGGCCCGCGGCCTGCACTCTCCGCCGGGCCTACGCCTCCCCGGCCGCCCGGCAGGAGCCCAGTCCCCGCCACCGGAGCCGGCCGGGAGAGGGTACAAAACCACCGCCACCCAGGGCGGCTGCCACCAGAGAGGAGCGAACTCTAGACTCGCCCGTGGAGGAGACCTGGGGCCGCTAAGGAAACGGCGGGGAGGGGAGCGAGGAGGAGAGACGCTGAGGACCTGGCGCCGCCGCCGCCGCCGCCGCCGCCGAAATAAAGAGCAGGAATTTACCTGGGCGAATCGGCGTCTGAATCCAAGGGGAGGCCGAGGCCGCTGTGGCGAGAGACTATAATCCGGGCCGGGAGGGGGGGTGGCTACGGCTCCTCTTCCGTCTCCTCAGTGCGGGGAACATGTAGAGCCGGGGGGAGACCAGCCGAGAAGACAAATCGCTGCTTCTTCTTCCTCCTCCTCCTCCTTCTCCCACATAGAAACACTCACAAACACCCGACCAGGGGCCCGAGCTACCGGGGGGGCATCGCCGCCGGCCCGGGAACCAATCCTCCAGTCGGCGGGGGCGTCCCTCCCTGCGGCTTGGTGGTGTCGGGTGAGTCGGTACCGACGGAGGGAGGGGGGGGAGGGCGGGGGGGGAAGGAGCCCTGTGTGTGTCTCTCTCTCGTTCCGTCTCTCCCTCTCAGAACAAAATGCCGACCGGAAGTGCAGCTGCAGGAATGACTCCCTCCGCCGGCGCCAAACACTAACAACCACCCCCTCTTCCCCACTCCACTTCCGCCACCGCCGCGCCGCCGCCGCCACTTGGGCTCTCGTCTTCGGCCGCGCCGCACTGCACGGCCCGCGCCGCTCAGCTCGGAACCGCAGCCCGGGCCCGGAGGCGGCCGGCAGCGAGGCGGCGGGGGCCTCTCCTCCGCGCCCTTCTCGTCAGGGCGGCTGTGGACACTGCCTTTTAGTGTCGATCCTGCGGAGCGGCATTTTCGCTGTGGCACGGGTAGACCGAGAGGTCTTTATTTTCCTGGAGGCCGACCGGAGCGGGGCCCGAGCCTCGGTTGTGGTCGTGTGCGTGGGGGGCTCTCAGGCCCGGACCGGCTCGCAGGCCACGCACGCCGCCCCAGCTGCTCGTCATTAGCTCTTGGGAGCCGAGCTCGGGGCGGCCACGTAGAGGACGCCCGCGATCCGACGGCGACCGAGCATTTTTTAAATGGTGTCCCTGCAGCCGGGTGGATGGATGCATCGTATTGTACACTCTGCTCTCTTTTTGAGAGGCCGGACTTTACGCCCGTCTCTTCATTATTTCTGCGGAGTAAGGACTCAACCCTTGGAGGAGGCGAAGATTCTCAGCTGGATTGAATTGGAATCGTGTTTGTAATGCATTTATTTCTGGAAATATGTGGTCTTTTCTGGGCTCGCTTTTTGTTGGTGGTGGTTTTGGCTCTTGCCTAGCAGTCGGGATAAAGGCCTGTAGGCGACGCTGTTCGAGCGAGGAGCCGGCCCGCGGTGGGCCCGGAGCGCGCCCCGTTCTAGGTGTGGGTGGAGCCGAGCGCGCGGGGAGAGCCGGCGGACTGCGGGCCAGCGGCCCGCCGATTTCAGACATCGTTTTCCTCTTTACGCTCGAAACAGAGGTCCTGACCAAGGCTGGAGTACAGATGCGATTCTGTGTACAGTACCGAACCTTCTGTAGTCTCTTACTGAAACACCTGAAATAACTCTGTCGTACAGTTCACTATTAAGTTTACTTCTGTAAATTTAGAGGGTGCTATTCTTCAGGTAAAAGTGCCTAGGTAAGCGGATTTTACTCAAACGGGACGAAATTTGTGTTATATCTTCGTGAGTTTACTTAAGTTGTATGTAAACTGTATTTGTCTGTGTACCAGTACGCTGAAAGTTAAACAGGCAAATTTGCCCGCGGGCCATTCCTTTTGCCTTGGAGATCGCTACAAGGACTAAATCAGATCTTAACACGTCTCTCGAGCCGGCATTTGCTTAGCCGGGAGTAAAAGCCGAAGCCTTGACCACGGCCTGAAGGCGGTGCGCGCGGTGGGGCGCGGGGAGCCGCCTCGGCCGCGGAGCCAGCAGGGTGTCTGCTCCGCCTTCTGCCAGGCTCCTTCCCCGAGTGCCACAGAGTTTCTTACTTTCAGGGTTTTGCTTGGCTGCCTCCTCGGGGCTCTGTGGCCTCTCTTTAAACTGGACGTTCCCGATTCCCTCCTCATTTTTATCCTGCAGGCATTCTACTTATCATGCTTGTTTATCTCATCTGTTTGTACCGATAGAATAATGTAAGCTCCAGGAGGGCGAGGTCCTCCCCCCTCCCCGCCCCAGACTGGTGTTTTGTGTAGAAAATATTGCCTGACAACACAGTATTTGCTTAATAGCTGGTTAATGAATGAACGACGATTATAAGGGCCTTGACCTCACCCCACACATACACCAGTTTCTGAACTCTGTCCCTTACGTGTATATACACTTATATGCTACAGAGAACTTTTATGAAAGGTGTGTGAAAACAAAAGAAAACCTGGGGGAAAAGTGCAAGTTTATTACAAAGTTCTAGGAAACGGCACTACTTCTAGACATTGAAAGCCCCCTACAAGCACCAGAAGCCCACAAACTAGTGATAGTTACATGTTTTTAGATAAATGGGCTTGCTCGAGGACAGTACATTATGTGATCCATTGGATTATGTGAGTATATTCATATTGCTTTCCTCTCTTCCTGAATCAAACTGCATTCTTTATCCATTCTGTACTCTTTCTTGAAAAATCATGCTAAGTTAATTCACTAAGTTCAATTATGTGAAAATTTGGTTGGCTTAGTCCAAAACCAGCACTGCTGTAGAAATTCATTCAGCAAGTACATATTGGGCACAAAATTATGCCGCCCGGTACAATGATTCAAAAGGTGCTGTGTTTCTTGATTCTTAAAGGACCACATATGGCTACTTCGGTTACTACTCAATTATGCTGTCAAGCAAAGCAAACGCTTGTTAGATTTATTTTTACGGTTTCATTTTGAAGAAAAGGTTCAGTGAAAGCTGAGGTCAGGCTTAGTTTGGATATTTTAATTCACCTTTTAGTTTGCTGTTCACTTATTATGATAAGCACCAAGTATACCAATAAGTTAACTGGTAAATTGATTTTTAAAAACTGAAACAAATTTAGAATTTTTACTTACTAGTGGTTGGATGAACAAGACTTTTAAATTAAAATATATGCTATAAGCCTTTGGGAATCATTTCATGTATGGAAATTTTGGACAAGAAAAGACAATCTTGATAAGTATTTCATAACCATTAATACAATTAATTAAACATTGTCTAGTAAATCCAACAGTTTGTTCATTATTAAGCACAGCTCTGAGTAATATACAGATGGTTTAGAATGTGTTTTTCATTTCTTTTCAGAATACTAATATTTCAGTTTTCTTAGAAAAGAAAATTATCTTCTTATATACTTCCTTAAATGTTACTGTTAAGCTGAAAATTTTGCATGTTCAGGTAACAAAAGTCTTGGCATTGTTACAGCATTTAATTTAAAATTTTAGATATTTTTAGTTTCTTCCCTCACTACTTAATAGGAACTTACTAGGTGCTATAATTAGCTTTTACAGTAGGCACCTCCTAAACATGAGTGAATTAAAAACAGGGTCTCTGCCTTTAAGTGGTTTAACTTGTAAATAGCTTATAACAATTTTTTTTTCCAAATCTTAGAACTAATGAAATTGTTTCAATGCATAACAGGATATTTCTCCATTAAATCAACTCGTGTTTTGTTTTCCTAAATTTGAGTATCCAAGTTGAGATCTTACGTAGACTCTTCTAATATAATCTTAGTATTTAAAACTTTTATGTCCAAAATCAGTTGATTTATGGTGGCATTATGTTTCACTGCTAGATCCTTGATTTATCAATTCTTAGTTTATAGGATAGCCCAATAAACCTTTAATCTGACCTTGTATTGTCTCCTTTAAGTACTGAGTTGCACTACTCACTTTTTTTGCCAAAGATATTCCTGTATATTCCTATATGTATTCTTGATCAATAAGCTGCAAAAGATTTAATAAAATATTTTAAAATGCATTTTAAGTATTTTCTATTGAATGTCATTAACAGGAATTGGTATAGTTGGCAAATTATGAATTATTTGATTGAAAATATCTTTTAGATACAATTTTCCATAAAATGATAGGAATAAAAAATTTTAGAAAGTAATTTTCTTCTCATTATGTCTACCATTTATCAGTGATAAAATTAACTTACAGAGACAATTTTTGAAAAAACAGACATGTAGTGTATATATGTTTTGTAGATTATTTCAGACTACCAAAATTATTTCATATATAGGATAATTAAAGTTACTTTAGGATGATTTTTATCTTAAATTTTGATAAAGAGTTAGTTGTAGATGTTGATTTGAGTGTGAGCTACAAAATTATCAGTCTGTAAATGTTTCTGTTTCAAGTTTTCAAAGTAAATACCTTAATCAAATCTGTGATAGTGTTTATGACAATTATTCAGCATATCTTACCCATTTTTGTTAAGATGGTAGAAATGAATGGTTATTCACTTGAATGACTTTATTCATGGTAGCCTTTTAAGAGAACAGGCTTTATCTTTTCATTAATCCTTCTCACCTCTAATTAAGGATTTTCTCTAAATTCATAGATTTTATTATTCATTGTTCAGTCGCTGAGTCGTGTCCAACTTACTATTCACACCATCCATTTATAATTCTGTGACCTTCCTATATTGTTCTTTATATTTTTGTGTAGCTATGCCTTGTGTTCCTGGATCAATGTGACTGGTTATGTGGTAAACTACATTGTAAGTTTCACTGTGCATTACATACTATGGGGCCCTCAAAAATTGTACTTCTGAAATACAAATTCAATATAAAATTATTTAGAGTCATTAAATCTTCATGAAAGCCTAACCTTCCGGAACCTACACATGTGCTGAATGTGAACCAGAGAATTAAACTCTACATGCATTTTAATACTAATGTGGAACAACTGTTTAAAATTGATTTTATCAATGAAGGAAAAAATACAAACTCCAAAATAGGTATAAAGGGAGTGCTTATGATACACATTTCAAAGCATCCCCTATAGACCAGTATTTTAAAACTGGGTCATGTACCATTATGCGTCATGAAATAAACTCAATGGGTTAAGAATAGCGTTTTTTATTTGAAATAGATGAAGCAATCAAAAATCTAAGAGTACATCACACATAGTAAAGTCTGTATTTATAAACATTCATTTTGTTTGTGTGTGTGCATGTGCTGGATTACTTTTTTTTATTAGGGATATTGGCCAGAAAAAGTAGTGTTTTTTATCTACAGTTCAGATTTTCCTTTACTTCCTTAGAAAATGAAAAAAATGCTAGAAATTTATGACTGCCTGTGAAATAGTGAGGAATTTTAGAGGAGGCACTAGGATATTTCAGAGAAGATTTTATATTACCTAGTCATAGAAGTTCAAAGCAAACTGCTACCTTCACAAAGTAATTATCATATGAACAAGTTATTCCCTGAAGATAATAGATACTCCTCTGAAAGATAACAAACTTTCAATAAGGGTTTTCTCTCTAGCCAAAGTAAGGAATAATTTCTTAACTTTATGTAAATAGTTAACTTTCACTTGCCATCTAACTCATCTATATATTTAAGTAAGTGTACTTAAAATTGTGTACAGAATTTAAAAGGAGAGAATTGTGTAAAGAATTGCAAGGGAGGCAGTATGCTGTGATCAGTGGGATGAAAACTACCTACCAAACATCAGAATTAAAATTTAGACACTTCAAAAATTTAAGCATTTCATTACTTAACCGTTTCACCTTATTTCAGTCTAGATTTCAGTATTGCGATGTTGGTGAGTGTTAATAAAAGGGTTTTTTTCATACATATGATACCAGTACCCTTTCAGTTAGTTATTTAAGACCTAGTTTTATTAAAATCTTAGCTAAACACAAAATTCTAGAGAACTGACATGAGAACCTCTAATTCAATTACTCAACCAAAGTTATTCACCCCAAGTATTACATTTCACCAATACCCTATTGAACTAAGAAAGGAATTATATTACTAACCAGCAGAGGGAGCCAAGTCAGTCCTGAAAGATAGGAGTACAAAGAAAGACCACATGACTTCCTGTTTTGAGTTTGTTGTGGCAGCTGTTCAGTTTAGCCTACCAAAAAGCCAAGTAAAAGGATAGGAAGGTTACCAATGTATCAGATGTGGATAGGGTAACAATTGTAACTGTCAAATTACCTTGCAGGAAGCAAATTGAAAGAAAACATTTATGCTTAAGTTGAGGGCAGCTCTGCAAAGAATGTACAGCATAAAAGAGGATTCTTTAAAAAAAAAAAAGACATTAAAAATTAAATGAGTAAAATATGCAAACTAACATTGGCTTTCTACTATAGGTGGTGAAACTCAGATGGCTCAAAATGAAGTAATGATAAGCTTATTAGCCATTAAGCAGAAGCAATTCAAGTAGAAATATTAATATAAAAGTGGAAAATGTCTCAGTAGTATAACCTAAAAAAATAGTACCTTAGGACATGATGAATTACTAGATGTAACAGTAAACCATTCCTTAATCCATTTTTATTGAAAGCTGAAAATAGTCTCTAATAGGCACATTTTAAATAAAGTTGGTACATAGATTGATCTTACATTAAAGTTATATGTAATTGTTCCCATTACCCTCTATAAACAAAGCAAAAAGTAATGCCTTCTTGGGTTTCCCTGGTGGCTCAGTGGTAAAGAATCTGCCTGCCAATGCAGGAGACAGGTTCAATCCCTGAGCCGGAAAGATCCCACATACCTCAGAGCAACTAAGCCTGTGTGCGACAACTATTGAGCCTGTGCCCTAGAACTGAGGAGCCTCAACGACAAGTCTGGGTGCCCTAGAGCCCTGGCTCCACAGTAAGAGAAGCTACTGCAATGAGAATCCCACACACCGCAACCAGAGAGTAGCCCCTGCTTGCTACAATTGGAGAAAGCCCATGCTGCAACAAAGACCCATCACAGCCAAAAATAATTAACTTAAAAAGTTTTTTTTTTTAAATTTAAAGTTATACCTTGTTTCATTTCAGATGTTTGGGGGAATATAGCAGCTAAAGGACAGTTGTACTGTCAGGTTATTTAATATCTTCTAAGAACCTCAAAATCCTTGATAGAATGATTTTTGGAAGCAAATAGTAAGAGCTGGGTGTTAGCTAACTATCAAAATTTAAAGGCCCAAACTAGTTTAATAAACTAAAATAATGGTAGTCTAGCCACTTACTCATTGAAAGGTGTGTGGAAACATTGTCCAAAGCACAGACAATAGATTCAGGCAAATTTTAGCTATAGGTATATTTACTTAGGAGCTTCCCTAGTGCCTCAGTGGTGGTGAATCCTCCTGCAATGCAGGAGATGTGGGTTTCATCCCCTAGTCGGGAAGATCCTCTGGAGAAGGAAATAGCAACACCCTCCAGTATTCTTGCCTGGGAAATCCTATGGACATAGGAACCCGGCAGGCTACAGTCCATGGGGTTGTAAAAGAACTAGACATGACTTAGTGACTAAACAACAATATTTACTTAAGTGTTCATTATAAATACATACTCCTTGAACATGTTCTGTCTCCACAGGACATAGAGCATGTCTTCATTATAAACTCGACAAAATTCTTAACGTCTTGTTGAAAGATTTAACTTCATTGTATGAAGAGTCATAGAAATTCAGTATGCAATCCATTAAATCCAAGGAGATGGCACTTGGAAGCAAATCATTTAGTACTGAGTTCTAGAAGGTAGACTGTCAACCTCTAAGTCAGTTCTTTTATAATACTGCATTATACTGACATTCTATATATTGTCACCTGGTGTCAAATCAGTTAATCACAGCAATGATACGTAGTAAGTAAAATTCATCTAATACCAGTCCTAGAGACATTTTAGTGCCAAAAAAGAATTTAATCAGTATTACTACTAATTATGTACTTTCTTTACATGTAAGTTGCTATGAATATGGGCTGTTAGAATTGCATAAACAGCCTGACCTTTTAATTATACTTTTTATTGTGTTTTCATCCATGGGAAATGCTATAATGATCTTTTAAAATTTTTATTAATAAAGTGGCAATAGTTGGCCATGAAACGTTTCTTTATTGATAAGCATATTAGTAGGTTAACTCATCAAAATTCAGTAAAAACTATTAACTCTGTCACAAAAGTCAACATTTCACAGTCTAAAATATGGAGTATGTTTTTCTGCTTTATCTAGATTTAACAATCTACAACTCTGTGAAAATAAACTCAAAACCAAAGGAAAGAAAGAAAATAGCTCATACCTTGTTTTATTCCAGAGTAGAGGATGGTGACAGATTAAGAAAAGCACCAAAAAAGTGACTTCTAGTGAACAAAATTAGATTTGAGTAAAGAATTTTTATTTCCCTAAAAAAAATTAAATACAACATTTTAGTCAGGAATTTATACCCAAACATGGATGCTGTTTTTAACACTGCTTTTGAGATACTTAAAATACTTTTTTATTTGAAAAACAGCACCAAAATCCATATTGCTTTAGAAATCATCTAGTTTATCATCTCGGCCTTACCCTGTTGAATTCTGCATGTCTTCTAAAGCATCTCTCTAGCCTTCTCACTACTGCCTTCTTCCTAATTCTACCATCAACATTCATTAGCTTTCTGCAATATATTCAGCTGATTTCTCATGATCTTACCCAAACAAACTTTGTAACATTTGCTTTATGTAAGGAGAATAGCTTATTATTAACTTAGAAGAGCTATAGTAGTACTTGACAATATATATGCAAAAGTATTTTTAATTTGAAGAACTTACTGTGCATCTCACAGGCTTTGTGTTAAAAAATTTTAATGTCTATTTTGTGCTAGAAGCTTAGAATTGATAATGATTTAATGTTTAATCCTGTGCTTACATTAAATTCTTTGGGAAGTGCTCACCAGAAAACTGGCTTGAAATTATCCTGACTACAATGTAACTGTTATATTCAGTATGGTAAGAGTTAAGTGTGACTTCTGAATAAACATGTCTATAATTCTTAGTAACAGAAGACAATGTGCTTCTTAAAGAAATTTTGAATTTGTATATCGGAGTTGAGATAAGTGTGTTTTAACTTACATTTACATTTTTACTACAGATCCTTCATCCAATAAGCATGTGCCAGCACTTATGTACTGGAAACAGTGAATCCAAATGAATAACCTTGCCTCTTCATACAACTCACAGCCAAGAGAAAGACTAGATCAAATACATTTAACACAGTGAAATAAATATGAAAGTGTTGAAGGTGTTACTTGCTCAGTCATGTCCGACTCTTTGCAACCCCAGGGACTATAGCCCACCAGGCTCCTCTGTTCATGGGATTTCCCAGGCAAGAATACTGGAGTGGGTAGACATTGCCTTCTCCAATCATCTCCAATGATCTTCCCAACCCAAGGATCAAACCCAGGTCTCCTGCAGGCAAATTATTTACCATCTGAGCCATCAGGGAAGCCCAAATGACAGTGAGTTGTATCAAAAGTGCTATGAAAGTACCAGCGATACTGGAGGTTTGGAGAAAAGCTTCACAGAAGAGGTAAAATTTGAATGTTAGTGAAGGGGAAATAATTTTCTAAGCAAAGAAAGACAGGAAGAAAGAAAACCATTCTGAAGAGGGAGAGGAACATAAAAAGGTATGAAATTGGGAGGCTGGGATTGACACACACTGTTGTTCTGTCAGTTGTGTCTGACTCTGTGACCCCACGGACTGCAGCACACCAGGCTTCCCTGACCTTCGCGTCTCCCGGAGCTTGCTCAAACTTGTGTCCATTGAGTCAGTGATGCCGTCCAACCGTCTTGCCCTCTGTCATCCCTTTCTGCCTTCAATCTTTCCTACCTTAAGGTCTTTCCTAATGAATTGACTCTTTGAATTAGGCGGCCAAAGTATTGGAGCTTCATCATCAGTCCTTCCAATGAATATTCAGGATTGATTTCCTTTAGGATTGACTGCTTTGATCTCCTTGCCATCCAAGGGACTCTCAAGAATCCTCCAACAGACCTGCTATTAATATGGGGTGATACTGGGTGAGTTGGTTGGACGGCATCACTGCCTTAATGGACATGAATTTGAGCAAACTCCAGGACATAGTGAAGGGCAGGGAAGCCTGGTGTGCTGTAGCCCATGGGATCGCAGAGTCAGACACAACTTAGTGACTGAACAACAACAATTAATATATAGCACAGGGAACTCAATACTCTGCAATGACCTATATAGGAAAAGAATCTAAAAGAGTTGATATATGTATACCTGATTTACTTTGCTGTACAGCAGAAAATAACACAACACTGTAAATCAACTACTCCAGTAAAAATATTTTAAAGGAAAAGGTATACATGCATTAGAAAGTTCTTTGTATTTCATAACCTGAAAATTGTTTAGAATGCAGATTAGGTAGGGAGTCTGGGATCTGCTTACTCCAGTATAAAGTGTTTGGATTTTATCTCACACTCAATAGGGTAAGAATTAAAGAATTCTGCCTTAAAGAATTTTACACCCAAGACAGTATGATAAAATTTACATTTGAGAATTACTTTGCAAATTAACATTAAAAAGTGTCTTGCACATTGTAAAACAATTTTTCTCAGATTAAAAAAAAAGTACCTATTGCATTAGGGGAAAAAAAATTGTTAAAGTGTGAACCTGGAAGTTTCATACTACCTACAAATATATTCCAACTGAGTATTCATACTCATACACAGAACTTTCTCACTTGAACTCCTGATGTGGCTTTTAAAATTTCAGTTCAAACAGAAGCTTAGAAAACTCAGTGAAGGAAAGATGGAATGTGAGAGAGGCTGGAGAGATGTAAATCAATAAGAAAGCTAATGTAATTGTTCAGATGAGACAAGGCTGGGTTATGGGAGCAAGGCCAGAGAGGTGGACATATATTTGAAAGGTAAAGTAGAACTCAGGAGTCCTGGAACCAATGAATGTGTAAAGCAGGATTAAAGTAGGGAGAGGTGGGTTCCATTTTACTGGCAATTCAGGTTTAGTTCTCCAGATTGGGTCTGATGTCAATGAATTAGCCATACAATAACATACACATATAGGAGGAAGTAGGCTGAGAGCAGAGAGGTGTAAGAATAAATTTGGGATAAATCTGAGTTGCCTATTAGACTCCCAGTAAGAAATACCTGCTTGCTAAGTAGCTTCAGTTGTCCAACTCCTTGAGACCACATGGACTGTTGCCCTCCAGGCTCCTCTGTCCATGAGGTTTCTCCAGGCAAGAATACTGGAGTGGGTTGCCATGTCCTGCTCCAGGGGATCAAGAAATATCCAGTAAGTAGCTGAAAATATGTGTGGATACTCAGGGAGACAGAGCTAGGGATAAAGACATGGGAGTCATCTTCATATAGATGATAGTTGAAGCCATAGAGTTGAACCCAGAGAGTTTATAAAATGAGAAAGAGCCAAAAAATTATAAGGACTTCTAAGGAAAAAGCAAGCTACCAGAGTTTTGTTATGGTTTTGCCATGGTTTTATAATCCACCACTTCCCCCCTAAAATATATTAAAAGAACCCTTTTTATTCATAACACATTTATTTAAACATAACAGATGCTTGGTTCTCAAATCAATAACTTATATAATCCTGGAAGTTATTCAATTACTCTTTCTCTTAACAATTTACCAAGAAATGGGAGAATAAGAGAACAGCAGTTGATTTCTTAAGAGAATAATAGAAGTTAATAACATTTTTAAGAAGTAAATTCTTCTTAATATTACATAATATTTACAACCCAGATCTAGAAAGTTCAGTAACAGCATCTAAACTTTCTAAGTAGTTTCTGCTATGCTGGCCCCAAGGTATCACTCCAGTCTGCAAGCCAATCTACCTGACTGTTCTTGCTGTTTTCACTTAGATCATTCCTTCTACACCCTGTTTCTCTTACTTCCAACCCTCCCATAATATCTATTCACCATTGGTTTCCACTGTCTGCACACATTTTGATTCCTTTAAGTCAAGGGTAATGTCACAGTCTTCACTGTTCCTGTCACTTAATTTAGTAAGACAAAACTTGCATTCCAGAGTTGAAATGACTGTAGAGTCCAGAGAAACCCATTTTTTCAGTAGTGAAACACAACAATCAGAAATCCATATATCTGTGGGCCACATATGTTGTAAATCATAATAATGGAATTAAACTCTATTAATTTGTCAAAGGTAGTTAGTTTTATAATGTCCGAATAGTTTACTAAGCTTTCTTCATGTAATAGTGCACAATTATGAGCCAATTACTAGTCTTCAATCAATTTTAAAAATTCAGTAAGAATATTATTATACAATAGATCAAACTTTGCTCTTAGGTTGCTCAACAAATGGTACTGGGTCACTGAGTTAGCCACTTGCAAAAGAATGGAGCTGGACCCTTACTTCATACCATATGCAAAAATGCAAAAAAGTGCATTAACAACCTAACTGTAACAGCAAAAACTACAAAACTCTCAGAAGAAAACAGAAGGGGCAATCTTCATGACACTGGATTTGGCAAAGGATTCTTAGAAATGAGAAAAAAGCATGGGCAACCCCTTCCCCGTGGCGGCGGGGGGTGCGGGGCGGGGCGCGGGGAAACAGCTTGAATTTCAAAATTAAAAACTCTTGCACTTCAAAAGACACAAGAAAGACAATGAAACAAAAACTACAGAATGGGAAAAAGTATTTGCAATTCATATACCTGATAATGGATCTGTATCTAGAATATATAAGAACTCTTAAAACTCAATATTGCTGGGAGAAATATAAATAACCTCAGATATGCAGATGACATCACCCTTATGGCAGAAAGCGAAGAGGAACTAAAAAGCCTCTTGATGAAAGTGAAAGAGGAGAGTGAAAAAGTTGGCTTAAAGCTCAACATTCAGAAAACTAAGATCATGGCATCTGGTCCCATCACTTCATGGCAAATAGATGGGGAAACAGTGGCTGACTTTATTTTTGGGGGCTCCAAAATCACTGTAGATGGTGATTGCAGCCATGAAATTAAAAGATGCTTACTCCTTGGAAGGAAAGTTATGACCAACCTAGATAGTATATTAAAAAGCAGAGACATTAAAAAGCCAACAAAGGTCCGTCTAGTCAAGGCTATGTTTTTTCCAGTGGTCAGGTATGGATGTGAGAGTTGGACTGTGAAGAAAGCTGAGCACCGAAGAATTGATGCTTTTGAACTGTGGTGTTGGAGAAGACTCTTGAGAGTCCCTTGGACTGCAAGGAGATCCAACCAGTCCATCCTCAAGGAGATCAGTCCTGGGTGTTCATTGGAAGGACTGATGCTGAAGCTGAAACTCCAATCCTTTGGCCACCTCATGTGAAGAGTTGACTCATTGGAAAAGACCCTGATGCTGGGAGGGATCAGGGGCAGGAGGAGAAGGGGATGACAGAGGATGAGGTGGCTGGATGGCATCACCGACTCAATGGACATGAGTTTGAGTAAACTCCGGGAGTTTGTGATGGACAGGGAGGCCTGGCGTGCTGCGATTCATGGGGTCGCAGAGTCGGACACGACTGAGTGACTGAACTGAACTGAAAACTCAATAATAAAATAACAACTTTTAAAATAGGTTAAAGATCTGAAAAGATATTTCTCAAATGAAGAATGGCCACTAAGCACATAAAAAAGATGTTCAACATCGTAAGTCACCAGAGAAATGCAAACCAAAACCACAATGAGATACTATTTCATACTCACTAGAATTGCTGGAATTAGAAAGTCAGATAACAACAAGCATTGGCAAAGATACAGAAATACTGGAAACCACGCAAACTGCTGGTGGGAATGTAAAATAGTGCCGCCACTTTGGGTAACAGTCTGTCAGTTCCTCAAATGATTAAATATCTAGTTACCATATAGCCTCTCTAAGGCTTTGGGCTTCCCTGGTGGCTCAGATGGTAAAGAATCTGCCTGCAATGCAGGAAACCTGGGTTCAATTCCTGGGTGGGAAGATCCCCTGGCCTGGAGAAGGGAATGGCTACCTACTCCAATATTCTTGTCTGGAGAATTCCATGGACAGAGGAGCCATGGAATAGGTGGACTAGAGTCGCAAAGAGTCAGACACGACTGAGCAACTATCACACAATACTCCCACGTAACCTAGCAATTCTACTCTTAGGTATATACCTAGGAGAAATGAAAATACATGTCCACCTGGAAGCTTGCACACAAATGTTTATAGTAGCATTATTCAGAAATCACCAAATGGTGGAAACAACATATATGTCTACCAGCTGACAAACATGTAACAAAATGTGCTGTATCCATACAATGGAATATTATTTAGTCATGAAAAGAAATGATAGATACATGCTGCAACATGAATGAATCCTAAAACCATTATGCTAAGTCAGTCACAAAAGATCACATATTATATGATTCCATTCATACAGAGGTCCAGAATAGGGAAATCTATAGAGACATAAAGTAAATTAGTAGTTGCTTAAGAATTGGGAGTGTCAGGAATTAGTGAATAGGAGAGGTGATAGTGTTTCTTTTTTTGTGGTGAAGAAAATGTTCTAAGGTTAACTGTGGTAATGATTGAACATGTTTGTGAATATACTAAAAACCATTTAATTGAACACTTGAAATGAGTGCATTGTAATGTATATAAATTCTGTCTCAATAAAGATGTTAAATAAAAAAACAAGGACTCTATACAGAGAGGGCACATCTCAATTTTTACTCCAGGCTAACATTACTGAAAGGGACCCTCAGATTTGATTTCCATGGTTTCAGAAAAGGGAATACAATATACATTAACAGAGTTGGAAGACTCATATATTGCAAGAATTTGGCCACAGAGCCAGAATTTCTTGAGTTATGATGTATATATTCATCCCCAATATCCTGGAGATACTATGGGTTCTTGGTGGGCATATTTTGCTTTCAGCATAATCAGTACTTCTTTAAGTACAGTGATGTTGAGAAGGCAGATGCTTTAAAAATTCAAATACATCATTCTAAAAGTCAGCTGCAGAAACATAAAGAATAATTCATGCTAATGAAAATTTGTGAATTTTTCAGAAATCTTGATTTTATTTCTACCAAATGGCTCGGCAGTTCTTCAAATTTTGTGATTCCATTTAGCACAAGGAAGTTCTGATTTGGGACATGAATGCACACTCCAAGTAATATCTACCCACTCCCCATGTTCTGATGTGAATATTAATAACTATAGTTCTTTCAAGTCATCTGTTCTTTTATTTTTTTTTTTTCTCTGCAGTCTTGAGTTCAGTATATTCAGTTATCCTGCTTGTAACACCAAACAGAAAATATAATCACGTTAGCTATTTGGGCTCTATCCTGCACTGAATGTTTATTTACTCCCCCAAAATGCACATGTTGTAGTCCTAACCCTCAATACGATGGTATGCTGAAGCTGAAGCACTAATACTTTGGTCACCTGATGCAAAGAGTCCACTCACTGGAAAAGACCCTGATGTTGGGAAAGATTGAAGGGAAAAGGAGAATGGGGTGGCAGAGGATGAGATGGTTAGATAGCATCTCTGACTCAGTGGAAATGAATTTGAGCAAACTTTGCAGTCCGTGGGGTCACAAAGAGTCAGACACGACTTGGTGACTGAATGACAGAGGAGACGGGGCTTTTGAGAAGTAATCGGGATTAGATGAGAGCATGAGGATACAGCCCCTATGATGGGATTAGTGCCCTTAATACCATTCTCTTTCATCTCCCTGGTACCCCACCAATTCAATCAATCACCAAATCTTCATTTTGTCTTTGAAGTATCTATCGAAACTGTCACTTCTCTGTCAACACTAACACTAACTTAGTCATTAGCTATCATTGGTAGCCAGAATGGTTGTCATCATTTCTCACCTATTACTATAATAGCTTACTTTTGGGGCTTCTGTCCTCCA
This sequence comes from Cervus elaphus, assembly GCF_910594005.1. Taxonomy (NCBI): domain Eukaryota; kingdom Metazoa; phylum Chordata; class Mammalia; order Artiodactyla; family Cervidae; genus Cervus; species Cervus elaphus. Next base: position 39,488,237 of record NC_057839.1, read on the forward strand.
CAATGACCCCCTCCAACTCTTTCTCCTGCTGTCACAGCAGTCTTTTGAAGACATAAATTTTATCATGTAAGCCTTCTGCTTCAAATTTGGGGCTTCCCTGGTGAAGAATCCGCCAGCCAATGCAGGAGATGCAGGTTCTATCCCTGGGTTGGAAAGATCCCGTGGAGAAGGGAATGGCAACCCACTTCAGTATTCTTGCTGGGAAATCCCATCCACAGAGGAGCCTGGTGGGCTACAGTCCATGCGTTCACAAAAGAGTTGGACACAACTTAGCGACTAAACAACAGCAACAACTTTTAAGATAAAGATTAAAATTCTTAATGTGGAGCAAGGTTCTGGATAGTGTGCCTTTGCTTACCTTTCCAGGTTCATCTCACATTAACCTCTACCTTGCAGTCTTTGCTTTAGGCACCCTGGCTCTCCTCCCAGTGCTTTGAATGATACCATGCTCCCTGCTGCCAAGGAATCCACATTCCTTTCCTTTAGGGATCTCAAATCAGTTTGTACTTATACATTTATTGTTATGATTATTTGGTTTATATCTGTCTTTACCATCTAAACTGTAAATTCCACTAGAGTAGGGACCAAGACTGCTTTACCAGCACTTAACAAAATATATACTTGACAAATAGTCACTGAATGAAAAGCTTAAAAATAAATGCATAAAAAAGAAACTAGATGATCATATTCACTAAAATATAGATAAAATTCTAAATTTTAAATGTAAAAACTAAGTCTATCTAAAAACTTATAGATTACTTGGGTAAACTGGTAGAACTCATGATGTGTACAGACTTTTTAAACATATTTTGCAGAAAATCATAAGAAACAAAGCACAATAGTAAAGGTGTAAAAACTTAAATACCTACCAATTGAATGTTTGTTTTAGAAATATATATATATATTTTTTAAAAACTAGATTATAGGAGAATAAGTGCATAATACAGTTTAAAAATCACAGTATACATATATATGGGTAAATATTACAATCCCAATTTTATAATTTAAAAATTGGCTAAAAGATATACACCAAAATGTAATCTCCAAAAAATGGACTTAAAAGTATCCAATACTTTTTTTTTAAAATACAAACTTTTAACTATTAACTAAGAACAACCAACCAAAGATAAGTACTTTTAATATTATTTTAAAATTACACTGAAATATTACTGAGTCCTGACAGATCATCAAACTTTTATGGAATGAAGGATTTCTGCATTTAGAATTTATTCAGAACTTACCTTTCAAATCACCCTGCTTATTTTTATTAAACTAATATAATTCTGAGGCTAAAATATAGCCAAAATTTCTTAAGATGGAAATAAAATCCTTAATTAAAAATTTTGATTCAACAGTTATCTAAAGAATTCACCATAACAATTATGTTCATAACATTATTTAATATAAAACATAATACATCATATCAAGCAATTAAGTCAGAATATACATAGGATCATCTCAACAGATGCTCAAAAAGTGTTCAATACCCATCACATGTACAATCACTTAGAAAGCAAGACAGTGGGGATGAGAAATTATTCAATAAATGGTGCTATAGAAACTGACTGGACATTTGAAAAACATCTATGTAGTGTCTCACTCATTTACATATACCAAATTCTACCTATTTCAAACAGGTAAAGTTAAAAAATCAAACAGTACAATATGGATTAATTTGACAGAATAGAGAGCCCTGAAATAAACCCACATACCGACAGTCAATTAATCTTTGAGAAAGGAAGCAAGAATATACAATGGAGAAAAGACAGTCTCTTCAGAAAGGGGTATTGGGAAACTTGGACAGCTGCATGCAAATCTATGAAGTTAGAATATGCTCTTATATCATACAAAAAAATCAAAATGGCTTACAGACTTAAATATAAGCCAGGATACCATAAAATTCCTAGAAGAGAACATAGGTAAAACATTCTCTGACATAAATCACACTGATGTTTTCTCAGGTCAGTCTCCCAAGACAATTTTTTAAAAAAAGCAAAAATAAACAAATGGGACCTTATCAAGCTTATAAGCTTTTGCACAGCAAAGGAAACCATAAACAAAATGAAAAGACAACCTATGGACTGGAAAAAACTATTTGCAAATGATGTGAATGTGACTGACAAGGGCTTAACTTCCAAAACATACAAACAGCTCATACAGTTCAATAACAATAACAACAACAAAATCCAAACAACCCAATCAAAAAATGGGCAGAAGATCCAACTAGACATTTCTCCAAAGAAGACATACAGATGGCCAAAAGGCACACGACAAGATGCTCATCATCGCTAATTATTAGAGAAATGCAAATCAGAACTACAATGAGATACCACTTCACACCAACCAGAATGACTATCATCAAAAAATACACAAACAATAAATGCTAGAGAGGGTGTAGAGAAAAGGGAAACCTCTTACACTGTTGGTAGTAATATAAATTGGTGCTGCCACTAAGGAAAACAGTATGCAGGTTTCTCAAAGTCTAATGTACAATTCAGCAATCCCCCTCCTGGACATATATCCTGACAAAACTGTAGTTCAAAAAGACACATATACCCCTATGTTCATAGCAGCACTGTTCACAATAGCCAAGACATGGAAACCTAAGTGTCTGTTGATAGATGAATGGATAAAGATGATGTAGTACATATACACAACAGAATACTATTCACCCATAAAAAGAAAAAAATCATGCAATTTGCAGCAACATGGATAGACCTAGAGATTATCGTACTAAATGAAATAAGTCAGAGACAAAGACAAATATCATGTATGTGCAATCTAAAATACAGTACAAGTGAACTTATTTACAAAACAGAAGCAGAGTAATAAACATAGAAAACAAACTTATGGTTACCAAAATTGAAAGGGCGTGAGAGTAGAATGAATTAGGAGTTTGGTTTAGCAAATGCAAACTACTGTATATAAATAGATAAACAACAAGGTCTTACTGTATAGCACAGAGAACTATATTTAATGTCCTGTAATAAACCATAATGGAAAAGAATATGGACAAGAACATGTATATGTGCAGACATATATATATATTACATATAACTGAATCACTTTCCTAAACAACAGAAACTAACACAACATTGTAAATCAACTATACTTCAGTTTTAAAAAATCAAGCAGTACAAATCTTGAAGAAAATATAAAGGTTTTGTTGCAAATATTTGAGTGAGGAAGGATTTAAAGCTAAAATAGTATGAAATTTTTTAAAAAGAGAAAATATGAATAAATTAAGCTATAATATTCATAAAGTGAAAGTGAAAGTCATTCAGCTGTGTCCGACTCTCTACAGTCCATGGAATTCTCCAGGCCAGAATACTGGAATAGCTAGCCATTTCCTTCTCCAGGGGATCTTCCCAACCAAGGGACTGAACCAAGGTCTCCCACATTGCAGGCAGATTCTTGACCAGCTAAGCCACCAGGGAAGCCCATAATATTCATAATCACAGGCCAAAGAATTTTGGGGATTTATAATCAAATAAATTTGGGGGATTTATAATCAAAATGTTATTTTTGGAATTAATAATCAAATGTAACCTAAATTCTAAATAGAAAATCTGTCCTAGTGGCATAAGCTATGCAGACTTTTATAGTAAATGATAAATCAGAGACTTTCTTCATTCCTTGGTAGTTTGTGCAGGACTTAACACATACATATCAATATATTCTTAATATATCTACTTTCTCCAAAAATATGTATCTTTCCCCCAGCTACTTTTATAGTTTCAGTGGCTACACAGTGCTTGGCTAGGCACTCAATAAATGTTTGCTGAATGAATGATCCCCAAATAACGGTATTTCAATAAAAAATTTAAGAGTTTCGGTTTTCTTTCCCTTAATCTCGCATACTATCAGGGCAAAAAAGTATTCTGTAGCTTGGAATGAAAACTAGGGAGAAAAATCAAGGACTGCAAATTGGGATAAGACTTACTAAACTACACATTTTGGCAATTCACTAATTTTTTTTTTTTTTTTTTTTGTGAACAGGTTGACAATATGATACCTAATCAATTTTAACATTAACTAGACTGTATCACTATACTACTATTCCCCAGATCATCAGTCTTGCAGAATGATTCAGAAATAAAGGATCTTGGGACTTCCCTGTCAATCCAGTGGTTAAGATGCCACACTTCCAAGGCAAGGGTTGCAGGTTCAAACCCTGGTTGGGGAACTAAGAGCCCACATGCTGCTCAGTCAAAAAAAGAAAAGAAAAAAAAGATTATTTTTCCATATTTCTCTCTTGAAGATTTATCATGCATATCAACATATTGAATGTTCTGAAAATTCCTCAATAAAGAAACCTGTTAAATTTTGTCTGACACATTTTTGATCATGACAAGTTTTGTCATATAACCTGTCTTAATATCTTTAACATTAAAATCAAGAACTGCAAATTGGGATAAGACTTACTAAACTACACATTTTGGCAAATCACTATTTTTGTGTGTGTGTGTGAGAACAGGTTGACAATATGATATTGTTTGTACCTAATCAATTTCTGTACTTTTCTGTGGAAAACCACATGGAATTAATAAAAATTGTTCAAGATATATTTTTTAAATTAAACCAAATCGGCTCACATTGTTAAAACAGGCCCAATTCTCTTAATTATGTATTGTTAGAGCTTACGGGATTTTGCTATATAAATAAGCTGTGCCTTCTTTAGTTGGGGGACCAGGACATCAGTGCCTTCTTTCCCAACATGACTCTATATGATCTTTCCGCTGCGGCATATTAGGACAATGGGGAGAGAGCTAAAAGGACATTTTCATAAAGAACCATAAAATATTAGTCCAGAGTTTGGAACAAGAAGGACTCCAGCACAGATCAATTTCCTTTCCATTGGTACATAGTAGTCCTGACCCAAGGTGGTGAAGCCGGGTAATATTTGCATCAACTATGGAGTAACTATTTCATGGTATCATACTTGGATTTTTGACCCACTCATTTCTCACAGAAAAAAAAAAAAAGCTGTTAAGTCAACACATATTTATCTTTTCAAACTTTTAACAAATTAAACAAGTTAAGTTTTAAAAGTACAATGTAAGTAATTTATTCAGGTAAAATCAATAATATTTTTTTAAAAATTTGAAGTAGCAGGATTTATACTGAAGAAGAAATACAATATTGAAAGAATGAGTCAATTTTAGCCTATTTTCATAAAATAGAAGAGTTACATCCTAAAACATCAGATTTTAGTTGAATCTTGGTTGTTATTGAAATTTTATTTCTAATAGTGAATTTCATCAAGGACACATTGTAAAAATTGAGATTTAAATAAGCAATTGATAGAACTTGGGTAATCTCTTAAGTCTTAGAATTTAACTCTAAACCTTTGCTTCCTCATCTATAAATTAGAAATTATAGTTTTGGCTAACTCATATGGCTAAGGATAAGAATTAAAGGACATATTACTTCTAAAGTTTTAGCACAATGCCTGGCACATAATCAATTCTAAATAAATGTTTGCGATTATCGGACTATCTCAAGTTTTAATTCTAACTCTAAAATTAGGCAAATTACCCAAAATAACCCAGTGTTCATATTTTAAAAGTACTATCTAGCCCATCAGTTCAGTTCAGTTGCTCGGTCGAGTCTGACTCTTTGTGACCCCATGGACTGTAGCACGCCAGGCTTCCCTGTCCATCACCAACTCCCAGAGCTTACTCAAACTCAAGTCCATCGAGTCCATGATGCCATCCAACCATCTCATCCTCTGTCATCCCCTTCTCCTCCTGCCTTCAATCTTTCCCAGCATCAAGGTCTTTTCTAATGAGTCAGCTCTTTGCATCAGGTGGCCAAATTATTGGAGCTTCAGCTTCAGCAGCAGTCCTTCCAATGAATATTCAGGACTGATTTCCGTTACTACTGACTGATTTGACCTCCTTGCTGTCCAAGGGACTCTCAAGAGTCTTCTCTAACACCATAGTTCAAAAGCATCAATTCTTCTGCACTCAGCTTTCTCTATGGTCCAGCTCTCACATCCATACATGACTATTGGAAAAACCATAGCTTTGACTAGATGGACCTTTGTTGGTAAAGTAATGTCTCTGTTTTTTATTACGTTGTCTAGGTGGTTATAGCTTTTCTTCCAAGGAGCAAGCGTCGTTCAATTTCAAGGCTGCAGTTACCATCTGCAGTGATTTTGGAGCCCAAGAAAATAAAATGTCACTGTTTCCATTGTTTCCCCATCTATTTGCCATCAAGTGATGGGACCGGATGCCACAATCTTAGTTTTTTAAATGTTGAGTTTTAAGCCAGCTTTTTCACTGTCCTCTTTCACTTTCATCAAGAGGCTCTTTAGTTCCTCCTCACTTTCTGCCTATCTAGACCATAGGACTGATGTAAACATTTTGCAGTGAAAAACAATACTAAAAAATTAGATAGCACTTAAGAATTTTTAAAAATGCTTTCCCTCTTTGATTTCTCCCCTTCTCCAAAAAAATAAAGATTAGCAATTAACTTTCCAGATTTTTCTGAATCAGTCCATGTTCCTGAAATTATAAACCAGGAAACATCCTTGGCTTTATTAAGACATGAATATGCTGTGACTAAGGACTATAAGAATGTGACTATAAGAGTGTGACTAAGGACTGATGAATAAACTATTTGAAAATGATTGGCCCAAGTCACAGACAAAAGGCCCAAGTCAGGAAGGCAAGAAGAAGTTGTGTAAGTCCTAATACTCAATTCATCTCACAGGAAATAAAAGCTCAGGCTCTATACAGCTACTTACATTCAAGTTATCATAGAAATGGTATATGTACTACAACACTCTTGGATACTGCTTATTATATGCTCCAGAGAGGGGAAAAAAGATTACTAATATTCTTGACTTAATTGGGTCAAAGGACAGGATTAAAAAAATGCTTTCCACATCTTCAATTCTGCTTTGGTTAAAAGCAAATGATATAGTTACCAGATGCTGCGGGGGCTGGAAAGCAGCCTGCATCCCAGCATCTATCTATATTTCACTTTGGTTCTACCATCAACTAGTAATCTGACCATTTGAAATTGGTCTTTCGGGTTAAATTGTTTCACCTTAAAACGAGGTAGATAACCTAAGTAACTGCTGCAGTCCTTTACTTAGAAGCGGTAGATACTGTGGAAAAAGCATGGATTTAGGAGTCAGATCTGGGCTCCTATACTTAGGCTATAATTTCTACTAGTTCTGTGTCTTCCAGCAAATTAACTTCCCCAAATGAAACTTCATTTGACTTTTTCCGTGAATAGTAAATGAGATAAAAAGTATGTAAAGCCCCTGGTAGGAGCACAGGTAGCTACATAAATAAAACTTAATAATTCCCTGTCAAACCTACATTTCTCTTTCTTTGCAGAAACAGCGACTTGGGGGCAGGGGAGAGGGGGAGGAAGGATTGGCTTCAGCTCTTAATAATAACCAAAAATCTGGGCACGTGGATATTTTTCTATTTAGTCTCAACATTAAAAGACAGAAAAATCAAGTGACAATACATTTAGTTACACATTAAACAAGTAACCTTCGTTGAAAATAATCCATTTACGTGAAACCAGGTCTGTCCTGATAAATCCAAGACGCACGGTTTTTCCCCTTCTATTGTACACAGTAATCTCCTCAGGAGTCTAAAGTTTTTCAAGTGTAAAGTTTAAGTTCAGATTCTATTTATAGTTTGTGAGCACATCCCACGTGCCCTCCCAACCCTCACCTGCACACCTGAAGGACAATATCCAGAACTCAGCGTTTCTATTCGCTGTTGATAGTTTGGGGGAAATTCATGAAGAGGGTCAGAGAAATGCTTGTATTTCCGGAAGGAGACATCAACAGGACTTTGGTGTTATTAGAGAATTATCTAATTAGTAATGAGGAGGAAAAAACTGTGAAGTCTCTTACCTGAGCGGGAAGCTTCGGATTGAACCATTCCTCCTAGCCAGTTCCTATATTTAGAGAAAGAGAATAGCAACTTCAATATTTCACCTCAGGTTCACTCATTTTATCACACAACTTTGTTTGTTATAATTTATTCTATTAATTTCATTGGTGATAGTGAAGTTATTTTGTGAAATATGGGTATAAGTAAGTTATATTTCTAAGAAAATTCCCCCCACTGCTCGAAGAAAATGGAAGCGTCCACGAGCTGTCCTTGCGGGTCTATGCTCAGCTCAGCGAGTGGCCCCGTGTGTGGCTCGCTGTTCTGTATTTGGCTGCCTGTGAGTGAATTATACCGAAGCAAAGACAATTTTCCTATTTAAAGAGGTAGCTCATTCTGATAGGGATTTTTTTTTTTTAACGTAAACAATGAAAAAAAAAAGGAAAACATTAAAAAAGAAATCTTACTGGTTTTAGGATACTCTTGGACTGCAAGGAGATCAAATCAGTCAGTCCTAAAGGAAATAAAAATCAAACCTGAATATTCATTGGAAGGACTGATGCTGAAGCTGAAGCTCAAATACTTTGGCCACCTGATGCGAGGAGCCCATTCATTAGAAGACCCTGATGCTGGGAAAACTTGAAGGCGGGCGGAGAAGGAGAAGACAGAAGAAGAGATGGTTGGATGCCATCATCCACTCAATGGACATGAGTTTGAGCAAGCTCGGGGTGGTGGTGAAGGACAGGCAAGCCTGGCATGCTGCAGTCCATGGGGTGGCAGAGTCGGACAGGACTGAGCAACTTGAACAACCACTAAGATACTCGACTACAATGAACTAGTTTAATTTTTACATGATTGACATGATATGAATGAAGTGGATTTTCATGAATAATTTTCTAAGTGTGAAGCGTTTCTGAATATAAAGGAAAAGCGTCTATTTCATGATATAAAGCATACAGAATTTCCAGTTTGTGAAAAGTAATACACGAAGTGTATTTTTTCAAATGAGAATGGCTTTATTTACATTTTTCTGACTTTAATACATGATCACTGTTTTAAAAAATCAAAACACAGAAGCATAAGAAAGTAAAATCACCTGAGATCTCACCACTCAGAGATAAGCACTGCTAAAATTTTGTTAAACAATTTTCTAAACATCTCGTAATACATGCACACATATATACACACTTGCATGTAATTTTATATAACTAGACATTCTGTATTCATTCTTCTTTATACACAGCTTTCTAATGAAATAATCTGTTGTATATATCTTCTTAACGTCCTTTTTAATGACTGTGTAGTATGGTTGAACAATAAATTGTTTACTCAACCCCTGTTAAAGGATAATTAGATTGTTCCCAATTTATTTTATAGTATATAATATTATAGAGAATGTCCTTATGTATAATCTTTCAGTGTTGAAATTACTGGGAGCAAAAAATTATATCCATATGAAAATATGGTACATGTTTTCAGTCATCCTTTCAGAAATATGATGTCAGTATGAAGTCTCTTCAGGCACAAAAGAATGTCCATTTCTCAACATTCTCAATGTCACTGAGAATTATAAATTATTTTAAACTTCGACAATCCAGCAAGTCTGTCTTTCTTTCCATTTTGTTTTTTAATTAAGCTGAATATCTTTTCTTGCATTTATTGTTTATTTGCATTTTATCTTCTGGCATTTTTCTTATCATTTACATATATTTCTATTATAGCAGCCATATATCTCAATTATTTATAACTCTTTATATATTATGAACTTTAACTTTTTGATTCTATTAACAAATATAAACATGGTTTTCTAAGTTACTTGTATTATAATTTTTCCTATGGTGTAGGAAAATGACATTATTTATTTAAAATGACCAGATCTTCTTATATTTTTACTACCCTTACTACTTGATTAGTTGTATTTTAAAGTATAAGAATACACAGAATTATGAAGTAGAAACCTTTCCTCGAATTGTCAGTGCCACCATTTTCTGAGGTATGTCATGGTGATTTGTTTGCTTGATTTGTCTTCTCCCCTCCTGAAAGTATTTTTACAAAAGTCTTCCTGTTAGAATTTCATTAAAATATAACAAACTAACAATAAAATAACCAGAAAGTAACTCTAATCTGAGGGATGGCTCACGGACAATAAGAGACAATTCAGTTTCACATTATTTCATCTTCTCCAGATACTCAGAACCTTCACACAGACTCTAGTCTAGCCAAGGAAATGGGTTCTTCCTTAAAGCTTCCAGCCCCAGAAAAGCATAACAACCTTTAGAACCTCTCAACCTTTTATATCCTGTAAAACATCACCAGGTCTGTGCCTAGCTGCCTTAGAACATTAAGAGTCATTATCATCTGCTGATGTTTTGGGATTCCCTGATGACTCAGTGGTAAAGAATCTGCCTGCCAATGCAGGAGATGCAAGTTCAGTCCCTGATCTGGGAAGATCCCATATGCATCAGGAAACTAAGTCCGTGCACCACAACTTCTGAGCCTGAGCTCTAGAGCCCGAGCGGCAACTACTGAAGCCTGCATGAGAAGCTCCTGCACCACAACTGAAAATTAGCCCCTGCTCTCCCCAGTTAGAGAAAAGCCCTTGCAGTAAGAAGACCCAGCATAGCCAAAAGTAAATAAATAAAATTTGAAAAAAACAAAACTGCTGCTGTCTTCTGTAACACCTCTGTGAACACTGTTTTATGAAAAACTCTTTCCTTCTTTTAAGTTGTCTTTGACAAAAAAATCACAAAGATGGGTTGCTGGATCAAAGGATATGAATATTTATTTAGTTCTTGTTGTCTAGTACTATGGAGACTTCCCTTGTAGCTCAGCTGGTAAAGAATCCACCTGCAATGCAGGAGACCCCAGTTTGAATTCTGGCTCAGGAAGATCCCCTGGAGAAGGAGTAGGCCACCCACTCCAGTATTCTTGGGCTTCCCTAGTGACTCAGATGATAAAGAATCTGCCTGTAATATAGAGACCTGGATTTGATCCCTGAGTTGGGAATATCCCCGAGAGGAGAACATGGCAACACACTTCAGTATTCTTGTCTGGAGAATCCCCATGGACAGAGGAGCCTGGCAGGCTACAGTCCATGGTGTCCCAAAGAGTTGGACACAACTGATCAACTAAGCACATCAAGTACTATATTTTTCTCCAAATGGACAATACTACTAAAAGTGGTTTGTGTTTTCATTCCATTTCAACTTTCATAGTTTTGAGTATTATTAATAATTATTTTAGTTTGCTAAGCATAAAAGAGAAGTGTATGAATAGTTTTAAATTCATATTACTTTGATTTTCTCACATCTTAGCTTTACATTTTCTTTTGTGTATATTTTATATTAAGTTTTTAAAATCATGATAAAATTTATTCAGTGTCTCTAGAGATTTAAAATAGGTAGGAAAAAACTGGAAAAATCTCTTTTTAAAAAATAAAGAAAATATACCTTTTTGAGCAGAAAAATAATAAGAATACAAAATAATGCATTCTCAATCCCTTGATTCATTTTTCATTAGTCTTTGCAGGCATTTTTACAGGTGTAATCAAATTTAGAATTGGACCTAAAATTTTACACAAATTTCCAGATGGCAGCTAGAATGATCTTTTAGAATCATTAGCTTAAGACCCTTAAATAAGAGTCTCAAACCCTGGGGCTACCCTGGTGGCTTAGATGGTAAAGAGTCTGCCTGCAATGCTGGAGATCTGGATTCAATACCTGAGTCAGGGAAGAGCCCCTGGAGAAGGGAATGGCTACCCACTCTAGCATTCTTGACAGAAGAATCCTCTACATTGCTTTTTAGCCTCACCATGATCCGACCTCTGTCTGCTCTTCCAGTTTCAATCTCAGTCCTGACCTTGTGTTATGTTAGTTCAGGAAATCTCTTGTTATTAGTACCCAGTACACTGTCCCTTCTGCCTGAAATCTTTCCCCACATTCTTTTCTCCAAACACATCTTCATTCTTTAGCTCTTGGACTATTGGGTAGTTTGATGAAGATTGTCATGGAAGGATCTCTAAAAAGTGACAATTACATAGAGATCACAATAAAAAAATAATGCAGAAACATATATCTCAGGCCTCTCCCAAGAAGCCTCATGCATTTAAAGGGTCCTGAAATTTAACTTTCATAATAAATCCACCTTTGCGTGTTAATACCTGTTTGACCTCTGTTACAGGGTCATAGAGATCAAAAAATGGCATATCTGGGAACAAAATGAAATTTAAATTATTCAAGTTAAAGCAGTTACCACTTTTCTTAATATTTTTCTTTTCATAGGGACAACAATACAACTATTTAATCTCAAGAAACTGACAAATGTTACCTGGACTGATAAACAAAGCTAATCATTTGTTCATTTAATTTATGGATCACTCTACTCTTTGGGGGATGTTAGCCTGCCTGTACTGTGCACAAATCGGCCACAGTAATACATTTTGCTTGAGTTAATACATTTTCCTTAACGCTAATAGTTGCATTTAAAAACATATTTTGATGGGCCTGTGGCATCCTCCAGTAAAAGTAGTTAGTGATTGTATCAATATATAAAGAGAAGTGCCAGACTAATTTTCTGGTCCGTAATAGATATAGGTTGAAGTGAAAAAGTGGAAGTGTTGGTTGCTCAAGTCATGTCCAACTCTTTGTGACCCCATGGACTGTAGCCTGCCAGGCTTCTCTGTCCATGGAATTCTCCAGGCAAGAATATTGGAGTGGGTTGCCATTTCCTTCTCTAGGGGATCTTCTTGACCCAAGGATTGTACCGGAGTCTCCTGCATTGCAGTCAGATTCTTTGCTGTCTGAGCCATAGGGAAGCCCAGTCACTCAGCTGTGTCCAACTCTTTCTGACTTCATGGACTGTATGTAGCATGCCAGGCTTTCCTGCCCTTTACACTCCCCGACATTACTCAAACTCATGTCCATTGAGTCAGTGATGCCATCCAACCAGCTCACCCTCTGTTGCCCCCATCTCCTCCTGCCCTCAACCTTTACCAGCATCAGAGGCTTTTCCAATGAGTCGTCTCTTTCCATCAGGTGGCCAAAGTATTGGAGCTTCAGCTTCAACATAAGTCCTTCTGATGACTCAGGGTTGACAGTTGTTAGATATTCACTACAATATATACTTGTAAAAAGAAATTCAGCTGATGAGTAATAGAGAAGGGCCCTTCAGGTAGTGGGCTAGCCAGAGGGCAGGAAGTCAGGTTCTTGAAGAGGAGATAGAAGAGGGTGAAGGCAAACTCCAACTACTTTACAAGTCTTTGGACTAGTCTGGGACAAAAGGGCAAAAAGATGAGCATCTTTATACTGTTATGAAATATTTTTATGATTTTCCTTTTCAGTTGCTTTAATCAAATTCAAATGGAAGTCAATTCTGTTCTATGTTTCAAAATAAAATAAATCTGTAATGAGTATTCATCTTGAGAATTTATAAACGTTTAAGTATACATTATGCCTATGATTCCAAAATTTTATTTTCAAAGTATATCTTGTGGTTATCCATTCATTCACTTAACAATTATTTATTAAGCATCAACTAGTACTTATTTGGGGGCTTCCCTGGTGGCTGAAATGGTAAAGAATCCACCCACAATGCAGGAGACATGAGTTCGATCCCTGGGTCAGGAAGATCCCCTGGAGAAGGGAATGGTAACTCACTCCAGCATTCTTGCCTGGAGAATCCCACGGGCAGAGCAGCCTGGCAGGCTACATACAGTCCGTGGGGTGGCAAACAGTTGGACACAACTGAGCAACTAAGTACACATGAGTACTTACTGAGGAATTGTTTTAAATGCGAATACAGAGGTAAACAGAAAATAGATTATATTTTAGTGGGTGAAAATTGTCAATAAATAGAAGAACAAATGAATATTGAATATGTAAGTGTGGTAAGTGCTGTGCAGAAAAATAAACAAGGGGGAATGATGACAGATGGTCAGGGCAAGGTCTGTCTGTGGAGACAGCATTTGAGGAGAAACGTGAATGAAATGAGAGGTGAGCCATTTCAGTGTCTGGGGAACAGTTTTCTAAGCAGAAGGAAAATGAGGAAAGATGAGTTAGATGCACAAGATGAGTAAGAACTTGGCACATATCGGGAACAGTTAAAAAAGCCATTTTGTTTCTGGAAGAGTCGAGTTTCTGTCAGGGTAAACCAACTGACAAAATCCCTGTTCTCCTGGAATGTGCATCGTAACAGGTGAAGAGAAACAATTGAAATGAATAAACCATCACATAAGTATATGTGGGGTGGTGATAAGTTCTTTGAAGGAAAAGAGCAGATCAGGAGAAGGAGGAGAAGAAAATGAGTGCTGTCTTCGATAGGGTGGAGAGGGAAGGCTCCTTAGAGGAGATAACAGGCAGGAGAACAGTGAGTCCAAAGGCCCTGAGAGGCTTAGAGAAAAGCAAGGAGTGTGAAGGAGAGAAAAAAGCAGGGAGTCCAGTTAAGAAGTCACTTGGGTAGTCTAGGTTGTAGGCAAAGGTGATTGGATTAGTGGAGGTGGAAGAAAAGTGTCAGTGTCTGGATATATTTTGTTGGTAGAGCCAGACAGGATTAAAGAATGGATTAGCTGTGGAGTGTAAGAAAATAAGTGCCAGCTAGAAGGCACTTGGAAAAAAAAAACCCAGGTAGAATTATGTATTTATAAATGTAATCCAGTTTGAAATGGTTACATTTTAATTATTCAAGGATGCTAATAATGCAAATATAGGTCTGATGAATCCATTCATCCAAGTTAGTCTAATTGTGATGGTTTTATTTAAATATGAAAAATAGTTCTCTTGTTTTGGCTTTTATTTAGCATCTGGCCATATATGTGTGCTCTGCTCAGTGGCTCAGTTCTATCTGACTCTTTGCTACCTATGAACTGTAGCCCACCAGGCTCCTCTGTCCATGGGATTTTTCAGGCAAGAATGCTGGAGCGGGTTGCCATTTCCTCCTCTAGGGAATCTCCCCGAACCAGTGATTGAATCCGAGTATCCTATGTTTCCCTTTTTGGCAAGCAGATTCATTACCACTGAGCCACCTGGAAAGTGCACCCTGGCCATATCAATAACACTCAAAATTAAACTACTTGGTGACAAGTTCACCAAATACTTGCTGAGCTTGGTTGGCACTGTACCTAGAACTAGGGCACATGATTAATGTGGTGCCAATCTGGATTCATATTTAATCTTCAAAATGTTGTACCAATCTGGATTCATATTTAATCTTCAAAATTACTATTTTTAGGTAAATGTATATTAATGTTCATGCTAGTGTTTGTGACACAGTATTATATAATACCACAATGTACTTTTAAAAACAAAACACTCCCTATTATAATGCTGATGGGAAATATGACTACCTTATAGGTTGACTTAGGTGCTGTGGCCTTTACAGTGTAGGTAAATTGTTTTAATTTCCTTGGGATAGAGTGACTTGACATTCATATACGGTAATAATGAACCATATGACAAAGAAGTTCTTGAGTACATTTGATTCAAGTTAATGATGCCCGATTTAGGTTTCTTCTACAGTAACCAGATAGGAATGCTCTTTGAAAGTAATCCATTACTATATAACGTTTGTTTTAATACCTAGCCAAAACTGTTGGTAATAATTTTCTAATTATTTTGGTAACATTCTTAATTCATCCAGTGAATATTGCACTATCTTTTAGAACTGCATCTCTGTAACACCACAATATTTTTAAAGAAATATTTCCTAACTTTTTTTTTAACAGTCTATGGTATCATTGCTGGCTCACTTTTTCTAACAATGGCATGATATCTCAATGAATACTTCTGTTAGTGTCACTTAACTGTTACAATGAACTTTAGTCCAAGTTTAGCTTATTTTACCAAATTACAAAAGATAGGGTAGTATATATTTTAATAGTTTTCTTAAAAAAGTTAACCTGTCCTTTATTTTTGTTGTTGGCCTTTACTATCAATGAAAAATTGTTTTCTGATGAATGATTGAGGGGGAAAAGATGAATTTAGGTTTATAATGTATGCCTGTCGTGCTTCTAATTAATACTTTGTGCATTGTTTTTGTGCATATTTTAGGGCCAGTTACTATTGCAAAAGTGTTCACATCATTAACTTTTTTAAAGCACTTGTGCAATTCTCTTTTTATATTTTTAGCATAATAATTTATCTGGAATTCTTTTGTTATTCTGGTGAAATTACTGTAAATCTTTGCCTATCTGACTTCCATCCTTCAACAACTCTGAATCTTCAAAAACAGCTCTAACCCATAATTAAAATAAACACTGCGGAGAAAGTGTCAAATCAAAACTTACACTTTCTGCATCATGATGGTTGAATTAACTATACCAACAAGCAAACAAACAAAAGAAAACAAAACAAAGAACCACCAGAATACTCTGATTGATTAACCCTGCCCGTAAAAGTGATTTTGCTAACTTTTGTTTGGTAAATCCATGAAGCAGGGGATGAGTGGAGGGAGTTAGAGAAGAAAGAGGATTGGAGACTAATGGGGACAACTGCAAAAGTGGCAGAGGTTAGAAAGGGCAGATGTGGTGAGAATCTATGGGCATGGGTGGCAACAGAGAGCCCTTGATGAGGAAACAGAGGTGGGTCAGCTCTGCAGACCACCTGCTCTGGGGCTCTTGAGAGCATAGCTCCTTTGTGGACTGTTTGCAGGAGAGAACTGCCATGGAGGCATAAGCTTTCCTTTTTTATTGAAGTATAGTTGATTTACAACATTATAATGTTTCAGGGGTACAGCATAGTGATTCTATATTTTTACAGATAGTACTCCATTAGAAGTTGTTACACAATAATGGCCTGTCCTTTGCTATCTGCTAGAGTTTGCTCAAAGTCATGTCCATTGAGTAGATGATGGCATCCAACCATCTCATCCTCTGTCACCCTCTTCTCCTCCTACCTTCAATCTTTCCCATCATCAGGGTCTTTTCCAATGAGTTGGCTCTTTGCATCAGGTGGAGAAAGTACTGGAGTTTCAGCTTCAGCATCAGTCCTTCTAATGAATATTCAGGGTTTTGTTACCACTATATAGTTTGTTTTCTTTATCTGTGACTATGTTTCTGTTTTACATATACATTCATTTGTATTATATATTATGTATTTTTTAGATTTCACATGTAAGTGATGTTATACAGTAAGTAGGTTCATAACCTTTCTGTAAGAGGTAGTGAGTAAATTTCTTTCAAGCTAATATAAATGAGAGCCATATTTTTTCTGTTGTTCTGTTGATAAGGAATACTAAGTAACGCACAGTTTAATAGTTTATGAATAATTACTTATGCCATGATTTTTGTGAAAGAAAGAAACTTAAATGTCTTCCTTTTCTGTAGAATTACTAACCTATAAATAAAATAGTTTTGTTTCTTATTGGCTAAAGGCATTGTGCATAAATGGCAAAGTTTTAAGACCTAAATCATCTATCTGCCTTAACTAATATTTGTAGAATGAGATAGGGTATGTGTGCTAAGTCGCTTCAGTTCTGTCCAGCTCTTTTCAACTCTATGGACTATAGCTCACTCCTCTGTCCATGAGATTCTCCAGGCAAGAATACTGGAGAGGGTTGCCATGCCCTCCTCCAGGGGATCATCCTGAACCAGGGATCGAACCCGCATCTCTTATGTCTCCTGCATTGGCAGGTGGGTTCTTCATCACTAGTGCCACCTGGGAAGCCCTGAGATAGGGTATAAATAAATACAAATATATAAAAATCATGCTAAATGTAATTTGTATCCTTTGTAATTAGCTTCATAACTTTTGTAATTAGCTAACCAAAATAATCATTTTTGTACTTAGCTTAATCTAGATTACACTTCCATCCTATTTTTCTTTCTTACTATGTGACATCTTTTAAAAATGCATTAATGTGAAAAAAATTGGTTTGTGTATGATTCATTTTTCTGTAAACCACTAAAGTGTCATCAACTTACAGTAACTGGAAAAAAATGTTAGCAATGTTTACCGTAATATAGTGCTTTTCGAAATGCTGTGTTCTGTGTAGCTGTGGTAGGCAGAATTCTGCCCCTACCCTACCAAAAATGTTCATGCCTTAATCCCAGACTTTGTAGATGTGATCAAATCTATGAACAAATCTATGAACTTTAAGATGAGAAGATGATCCTGGGTTATCCTGGTAGGCCCAATCCAATCATGTGAGTCCTTTAAATTGGAGAAGTTCTGGCTGTGATCAGAGAGAAGGTTCACAACAGACAAGGGTCAGAGAGATGTGATGTGATGAAGGTCTCCAACCCCTGTTGCTGGCTTTGACAATGGAAGAAATGAGCCATGGGCCAAGGAATGCAGACAGCCACTAGAATTTGGAAGAAGGAAACAGATTCTCCCCTAGAGACTCCAAAAAGGAATGCAATTCTTTTGATATCTTCATTTTGACCCAAGCCAGATTACAGTTCTTACAGTTCTGATCTATAGTACTGTAAGACAGTAAATTTGTGTTGCTTTAAGTCTCTAAATTTGTGGTGATTTATTATGGCAGCAATAGAAAACTAATGCTGTTTCTCAAGCCCAGTATTGGAGAAAGGTCTTCTGGTCATGATGGAAAGGCCTGGGGAAGGCCACAGACTCACTCATGATCTTCCCATTTCCTGCTTGCATCTACTTATCCTTCAACCGCATAGTTTCTTATCTGCTTTATAATGTCATTGGAATTCCATGTGGGATTTTTTTTGGGATGGGGCAGAAACTGTATAAAATTAACACAATATAAATACAAATATATAGGTGTATGTAGTTGTGGTTGTCATGGTTTAGTCGCTAAGTTGTGTCCTACGCTTTGCGACCCCATGGACTGTAGCCCGCCAGGCTCCTCTGTCCGTGGGATTTTCCAGGCAAGAATACAGGAGTGGGTTGCCATTTCCTTCTCTAAGGGATCTTCCTGACCCAGGGATTGAACCCTGGTCTCCTGCATTGCAAGGGAATTTTTTACAGCTGACCTACCAGGGAAGCCCATGTATTTATTTATAAACATTTTATTTAAATAAACATTATGCATTTAAAAATAATAAGTAAATATTTTGTTTTCCAGAAGAAGTGGTTATGATTAGTAACACTTAGAGGCTTAGACTTTAGCACTATACTGACTAGGATTCAAATCATAGCTCTGACACTTACCAGATATATAATTCTGAACATCAATTTGTTCATATGAAAATTGTAACATAAATAATAGCAGTACTTATCCTTTGAGTGTTCTATGCACTCAACACTGTTCTTAGCATGTTTTCTAAATTAATTGTTTAACCCTCCCAAATGGAAACTAGTAATAAGATGGTTCAGTTCAGTTCAGTTGCTCAGTCATGTCAGACTCTTTGCGACCCCATGAATTGCAGCACTCCAGGCCTCCCTGTCCATCACCGACTCCCAGAGTTTACTCAAACTCATGCCCATCGAGTCGGTGATACCATCCAGCCATCTCATCCTCTGTTGTCCCCTTCTCCTCCTGCCTCTGATCCCTCCCAGCATCAGGGTCTTTTCCAATGAGTCAACCCTTCGCATGAGGTGGCCAAAGTATTGGAGTTCCAGCTTCAGCATCAGTCCTTCCAATGAACACCCAGGACTGATCTCCTTGAGGATGGACTGGTTGGATCTCCTTGCAGTCCAAGGGACTCTCAAGAGTCTTCTCCAACACCACAGTTCAAAAGCATCAATTCTTCGGCACTTAGCTTTCTTCACAGTCCAACTCTCACATCCATACATGACCACTGGAAAAACCATAGCCTTGACTAGATGGACCTTTGTTGGCAAAGTAATGTCTCTGCTTTTTAATATGCTATCTAGATTGGTCAAAACTTTCCTTCCAAGGAGTAAGCATCTTTTAATTTCAATGGCTGCAGTCACCATCTGCAGTGATTTTGAAGCCCAAAAATATAAAGTCTGACACTGCTTCCACTATTTCCCCATCTATTTCCCATGAGGTGATGGGACCAGATGCCATGATCTTAGTTTTCTGAATGTTGAGCTTTAAGCCAACTTTTTCACTCTCCTCTTTCACTTTCACCAAGAGGCTTTTTAGTTCCTCTTCACTTTCTGCCATAAGGGTGGTGTCATCTGCATATCTGAGGTTAAGGATATTTCTCCCGGCAATCTTGATTCCAGCTTGTGCTTCTTCTAGCCCAGTGTTTCTCGTAGGTACCCTTATTATCACCATTTTACAGGAGGATACTGAAGGACAGAGGTTAAGTAGGTGTCAGAACCAAGCAATCTGGCTATGAATACTGAGATTTTAAATATCTGTACTTTTCCAGGATTTTACTTCTGTAAAGAAAGCTGAGCACTGAAGAATTGATGCATCTGAACTGTGGTGTTGGAGAAGACTTTTGAGAGCCCCTTGGACTGCAAGGAGATCCAACCAGTCCTGGGTGTTCATTGGAAGGACTGATGCTGAAGCTGAAACTCCAATACTTTGGCCACCTCATGCGAAGAGTTGACTCATTGGAAAAGATCTTGATGCTGGGAAAGGATGACAGAGGGTGAGATGGTTGGATGGCTTCACCGACTCAATGGACATGAGTTTGAGTAAACTCTGGGAGTTGGTGATGGACAGGGAGGCCTGGCGTGTTGCAGTCCACGGGGTCACCAAGAGTCGAACATGACTGAGCTACTGAACTGAACTGAACTGTGACATGACTAAACAGAAAAGAAACAGCAACTGAGGCACTCAGTCCAACCACAAGGGTAAAACTTTCTTCACCTCATGTATCTGAGCTGTAACCAGGACTAGCGAGGTGACAGCCTTGACTCAGGAGATGGTAGAGTGCTAAAACTGCCTGTCATCCCGAGAAACAGAAACTGGTCAGGTCTGAACACAATGGGAAATTAATGCAATGATCATAATGACTACCATGAATCTAATATTTACAATATGTCATGTACTGAACTGAATATTATACATATATTATCTCATTTACTCCTTAAAACCTATGAGATAATTACTATGGTTTTTTCCTTTATACAGAGAAGGAAATTAAGCCTCAGAGAGATTAAGGACATGGACTAAGAGTCAACCAGCTAGGAAGAAACAGAACAGAGAATTTCATTGAGATTGCCTTACTCCAGAGACTGGGCTCTTGGCCAGTTCTTTACATTGTATTAGGTGGGCAGAGTAAAAGTTTGCACATATGTGAGCTCCTCATCCCACCCTATGATTTGGGCTAATATGAAGAAATGTGATGACTGAGCAAGGCTTGTAGAGTCTGAATCCCAGGAATCCATGCAATGTCTCTCCAACTTGCTTGCTAGTACATGATGTGGGTAACTAATCTGGATTGATGAGTTCCTTTAAAATGCCTGAACTTAGCTATGCAGAGTGCACTACAATTTTTCTAAGAGGCATTACTCTGGAAGCTTAACAAAAGCAAACCACAAGCTTCTCTTGCTTGAATCTTTCGAAGAGCCATTGTGAAGTTGAGACTCATTTCTGCTACTTACTTGCTAGTGCAAATTATTTATATTTCTGAGAAAGTTACTTGCCCCATCTGAAAATGGGTGTATAAATACTTTATATAGAGTTGTATAAAGATTAAAATAAGGACATAAATTTGAAAATGTCTGGCATGTAGAAAATGCTCAGTCAAATGAATTAAATGAAATAAAATGGCCTTATTTCCAGCTTCAAACGGTCTCTCCAGCCTCTCTCTGCTTAACTTCTGTCTGACTTGCTATGATTGCGCCATCTCCCAATTTTTCTCCCCTCTGGTAGTCTCTGCAGCCACCTTCATAGGCAATGTGGGGGAAGGTCTTGCAATCAGGAACAGATCTCCTGACTCCTGAGCAGGACTTAAGTCTTTAAAAACCTGGTTCTGACATGTCTAATTATTTTATTGCCTTAAAAAAACACAATATACTTCCATTATTTTTCCAACTAAAAGGTTTTTTTTAACTCAATGAAAAAAGTTGGAAAATTTCAGAAAATTCAGAAAGAAGAAAAAACCCACCGTAACCCAGCGACCTCTAAATAAACATAACTAATAGCTGGACGTGTGCATTTAAGTGTTTTTTATTGATATATCTTGAGAAAGGGAGTCTGGTCTCTTAAATGTTTTATTATGAATCAGAAATTCAGTCATAAAAAAGCTAAGTCAGCTCAAATTAGCATTTGATATCGAGGACCTACTGTTTGGAGAGGAGTCTCCTCTGTATTGAGGAGATGTTTGATTAACAGTCTAAAGAATTAAAAAAAAAACAATCTAAAGAATTTAAAAATGAAATAATCAGTGTTACCTCAACGAAATATAGGAGGGCAAGCTAGAGCATACTATGAAAAATTAGATGAAAATACAAGGGCTAGATCATAATAAATACAAAAGTTGGAGAAATTCATATGGCAACTTATAAAAAAAATCCTCAAATGAGCAATATTAGTAGTCAGTACTATGAGTCCAAACTTGCCAG
The DNA here is from genome assembly GCF_910594005.1 of Cervus elaphus. NCBI lineage: Eukaryota > Metazoa > Chordata > Mammalia > Artiodactyla > Cervidae > Cervus > Cervus elaphus. The sequence continues at coordinate 39,510,489 of NC_057839.1, forward strand.
GATCTTGCAGCTAAAAAAGAACAATTACGAAAAGATGAAGTTTTGATGATAAAATGAGAATAACATAGGTCCTGCATCAGGTTGGAGGTTATGTTGTAAGTCTTTTTCAAACCAGAATAAACAGGTTTAGACTTAGGATTTAGATGCCAGGGAATTTGTTGATTTGAAAAAGACTTGGAAAGAACTTCTAGGCTAGAAATCACTTTTTTTCTGTATTAATATTACAATCTTATCCTCTTGGGTCACAAATAAACAGAAGGAGCTGAAGGAATAGTAGGGAATCTTGAAATATAACTTTTTGTTCACTTTACTGAATGCTTATTGAACACCTACTATGTGCCAGGCACCTAGAAAGCAAAGTGCCACATATATACATACACAGACTATGACTGGATTGAGCAGTGCACAATTTATACAACTGTTTGTGACAACCCTGCAATAAACATACAGGCAATGAAATTACACTGTATACTATAGTCATAGATATATGCCATCATAAATTTGTCCACAGGATATACAACATTGAGAGTGAACCCAATACAAACAAGGGAATTTGGAAAAATATGATGTATCAGGGTAGGTTCAGACACAACTGAGCAACTGAACTGAACTGAAGTGTAGGTTCATAATTTGTGCCCCTCTGGTGTGGGATGTTGATAATGAGGGAGGCTATGCATGTGTGGGAGCAGGGTATATATGGGAAATTTCTGTATCTTCTGTTCAATATTGCTGAGAATCTAAAACTACTCTAAAAAAGTAAAGCCTATCAAATGTAATAAATAGATCTCATTATACTTAGGTTTACATTTCTTTCAATTTTGCTTTAAATTTTCTTTTTAAAATTTTACAAACATTTCTTCTTATCTCAACTCTTCTGTCATTTTAATAACCAAAATCATATATGGTTTTGAATCACATTCAAAAACTAAGATCATGGCATCTGGTCCCATCACTTCATGGCAAATAGAGGGGAAAAAGTGGAAACAGTGACAGATTTTATTTTCTTGGGCTCCAAAATCATTGTGGACAGTGACTGCAGCCATGAAATTAAAAGACATTTGCTCCTTGGAAGAAAAGCTATCACAAACCTAGACAGCATATCAAAAAGCAGAGACAACACTTTGCTGACAAGGGTCTGTCTGGTCAAAGCTACGGTTTGTCCAGTAGTCACGTACGGATGTGAGTTGGACCATAAAGAAGGCTGAGGACCAAAGAAATGATGCCTTCAAATTGTGGTATTGGATAAGACTCTTGAGAGTCCCTTGGACAGTAAGGAGATCAAACCAGTCAATCCTAAAAGTAATCAACTCAGAATATTCATTGGAAGGACTGATGCTGAAGCTGAAGCTCCAATACTTTGGCCACTTGATGTGAAGAGCCCACTCATTGGAAATGATCCTGATGCTGGGAAAGATTGAAGGCAGGAGGAGAAGGGGGTGACAGAGGATGAGATGGTTGGATGGCATCACCAACTCAATGGACATGAGTTTGAGCAAACTCTGGGGGATGGTGAAGGACCAGGAAGCCTGGCATGCTTCAGTCCATGGAGTTGCAAAGAGTTGGACATGACAAAGTGACTGACAACCAACAACAATCATACACAGTTTTTACTAGAGTTCTCTATTTCTCTAACTTCCTTTCTGTATTTGAAGACCTAAAGCTGCCCTCCAGCTTTGCCACAGGGCAAAACCTCTTTCCTCACTTCATCAGAAAGTGTAGAAGAGTATGGACTGTATGCCTTGCCAGCAGGCTGACTCTGGGGTTCTTATTTTGGGCATTTTCCTTTTGCACAACAGTTTACCTCTTAGATGAACATAAATACAATATGAGACACTTAGGTTATTTAAAATTTTTCTAGTAGTCTCACTAAAAAAGTAAAAAACACAACTGGTGTAATTGAGTTGTAACAATATTTTACTTAGCCCAATATATCTAAAATACTATTTTTTTAATACTATTGTTTTAACATGGAATCTTAATCTAACAAAACTTGTTAATGAGACGTTTTACATTCTTTTTCATAACACCTTCTAACTCCAGGGTAGGTTTTAGGTTTAATAGCCCATTTCAGTTCAGACTAGATAAATTTAAATGTTCCCCAGCCACATGTAGCAAGAGGCTACCATGTTGAATAAGGCAGTTCTAGATCTTACTTCCACTGACTTTTGAGACCTGGTAGGTTTCAATCTAGTTGATCCTGTGGTGACTGGGCCTCTTGTTTTGGCTTTGACATGATTTCCTGTTTCTAGATTTCTGTTCACTTTGAACCTTAAACTCCTGAATTGCTGATACCAGAAATAGATCCTTTGCCTCACTCTTTCCCCGTACCTGCTCCCTAGAACTAACATTGCCCTGCTGTACCTACTAGATGTGACATAAGTAATTAGCTAGATTTTTCTGCATTAGAAGAGATTTCTATTTTTATCGGGAAAGTATCACTGAGTGGAAAAGATGCTGAATTCACTATGGCTTATTTAAATTAACTGGTGGGGAGAATAACTCCTTAGAATATAAGACTATTATCTGGTTATCACATCCACCTCTGGCTGCTTACTGCTTGCTGGCATGGTAGACAGAGGAAAAACTGTTTCTTAAGATCAGGAGCTGAATATGACCTTGTTCTTTCTCTTTAAATTTTTGCTATGGAAATTCCTAATCTTGAGCCCAGGCCAATGGATGATACAAAGTTTCAAGTAGACTGGGGCCAATGTCCTGTGCTCACAGAGGCATAAAAATAAAAAAGACCCATAATAAATCTGTATGCAGGTGAAGAAGCAACAGTTAGAACTGGACATGGAACAACAAACTGGTTCCAAATTGGGAAAAGAGTACCACAAGGCTGTATATTGTCACCCTACTTATTTAACTTATATGCAGAGTTCAGTTCAGTTCAGGCCCTCAGTTGTGTCTGACTCTTTGTGACCCCATGGACTGCAGCACACCTGGCTGCCCTGTCCATCCCCAGCTCCCACAGTTTGTTCAAACTCATGTCCATCGGGTTGGTGATGCCATCCAGCCATCCCATCCTCTGTCATCCCTTTCTCCTCCTGCCTTTAATCTTTCCCAGTGTCAGGGTCTTTTCAAATGAGTCAGTTCTTCACATCAGGTAGCCAAAGTACTGGAGCTTCAGCTTCAGCATCAGTCCTTCCAGTGAATATTCAGGACTGATTTCCTTTAGGATGGACTGGTTTGATCTCCTTGCAGTCCAAGGGACTCTCAAGAGTCTTCTCCAACCACAGTTCAAGAGCATCAATTCTTTGGTGCTCAGCTTTCTTTACAGTCCAACTCTCACATTCATACATGACTATTGGAGAAACCATAGCTTTGACCAGATGGACCTTTGTCAGCTAAGTAATATGTCTGCTTTTTAATATACTGTGTTGGTTTGAGATAGCTTTTCCTCCAAGGAGCAAGTGTCTTTTAATTTCATGACTGCAGTTCCATCTGCAGTGATTTTGGAGCCCAAGAAAATAAAATCTGTCACTGTTTCCATTGTTTCCCCCATCTATTTGCCATGAAAGTACAACATGCAAAATGTCGGGCTGGATGAAGCAAAAGCTGGAATCAAGATTGCTGGGAGAAATATCATTAACCTCAGATATGCAGATGACACCACCCTTATGGCAGAAAGCTAAGAGGAACTAAATAGCCTCTTGATGAAAGTGAAAGAGGAGAGTGAAAAAGCTGGCTTAAAACTCCACATTCAAAAAATGAATGATGTGAAAAAAAAACCTGATGCGAAGAACTAACTCTTTAGAAAAGACCCTGATGCTGAGAAAGATTGAGGGCAGGAGGAGAAGGGGACAACAGAGGATGAGATGGTTGGAAGACATCACTGACTCGATGAACACAAGTTTGAGTGAGCTCCGGGAATTTGTGATGGACAGGGAAGCCTGGCATGCTGCAGTCCATGGGGTCGCAAAGAGTTGGACACAGCTGAGTGACTGAACTGATAATGATTTCCAAAATATGCCTAACTCTTTTCTTCCCAGTTAAGTTGGAAATGTCAATAGGCTTTTACTCTGCTATGTTACCTTGGAAGGCAAAACTCTATGGTTGCAACTGTATGCTCATAGATGAAATTCAACCCTGAAAATATTTTTTATTGACTCACACAGAATTTAAAATTCTTTTGAGCCACCATTTAGAAAGTAGGAGCTTTCACATAAACCTTCAGTTTTCTAGCTTCCCCTAAAAATATCTGAAGACCCATCCACATTGAGTGATCTTCCTACCTGGTATCTTTTGGCTGACTCAATGGACATGAGTTTGAGCAAACTCCAGGAGATACTGGAGGACAGAGAAGCCTGGCATGCTGTATTACACGGGGTTACAAAGAGTCGGAAAGGACTTAGTGACTGAACAGCAACAATCTTTTGGCTGGGCTCATTTGAGAGGGTCTATGCTATTTCTATTTTGATATGGTTGGTTACCCCTGGCTCATTTCTTTTATATAGGAGACAGATCTGTCTTTATCTGGGCCTTTGTTTTGTTAGCCTCCAAACTCATCACACTTGTTTGTCCTTTATCTTCCACTATTCTCTAGGGCCCAGGCTGTTTTCTGTTTTTGAGAGGACTTCTTTTTAGCTCCTGAATCTTCAGAACATTCAGGGGGTGTAGAACAATGGAGATAAGCTGGTGAAGTCCTTCAGGTATCTAAGTCTCAGGTGCAGCTCAGCCAATTTCCTTGATTGCCTGGAGTTTCAGAGGACATTTTGGCCAATGATCTGAGAAAATTGCTTTTGCTTGCTAGATCCTTGGAAATAATAGATCATTTTGTAAGCTAATGAGTGAAGTTTCAGATGTCAGTCATAATAGTTTTTTAGCAAAGTCTCTTTATTGTCTATTCAAAATAATATTAAAGAATAATGAAATCTTACTTATATTAGTTATTCAACACTCTGGTGATGAAGTCTCTTTCCTTAAAATTTGAACTATTAAAAAAAAACAAACAGAAATTAGAGATCCTCTACTATCTATCTCACCTCAACCACATTTTCTTAGGGGAAGCAGAAAGAAAAGATATTTGTTTAGGTAAAATGTCATACCCAGTGTTTTATAGTTTTCTATGTGTAGGTCTTTTGTTTCTTTAGGTAGATATACTCCTAAGTATTTTATTCTTTTTGTTGCAATGGTGAATGGTATTGTTTCCTTAATTTCTCTTTCTGTTTTCTCATTGTTAGTGTATTGGAATGCAAGGGATTTCTGTGTGTTAATTTTATATCCTGCAACTTTACTATATTCGTTGATTAGCTCTAGTAATTATCTGGTAGAGTCTTTAGGGTTTTCTATGTAGAGGATCATGTCATCTGCAAACAGCGAGAGTTTCACTTCTTCTTTTCCTATCTGGATTCCTTTTACTTCTTTTTCTGCTCTGATTGCTGTGGCCAAAACTTCCAAAGCTATGTTGAATAGTAGCGGTGAGAGTGGGCACCCTTGTCTTGTTCCTGATTTCAGGGGAAATGCTTTCAATTTTTCACCATTGAGGGTAATGCTGGCTGTGGGTTTGTCATATATAGCTTTTATTATGTTGAGGTATGTTCCTTCTATTCCTGCTTTCTGGAGAGTTTTAATCATAAGTGGGTGTTGAATTTTGTCAAAGGCTTTCTCTGCATCTATTGAGATAATCATATGATTTTTATCTTTCAATTTGTTAATATGGTGTATTACATTGATTGATTTGTGGAGAAACTATAAAACTCCTAGAGGAGAACATAGGCAAAACACTCTCCGACATGAATCACAGCAAGATCCTCTATGACCCACCTCCCAGAATATTGGAAATAAAAGCAAAAATAAACAAATGGGACCTAATGAAACTTAAAAGCTTTTGCACAACAAAGGAAACTATAAGCAAGGTGAAAAGACAGCCCTCAGATTGGGAGAAAATAATAGCAAATGAAGAAACAGACAAAGGATTCATCTCAAAAATATACAAGCAACTCCTGAAGCTCAATTCCAGAAAAATAAATGACCCAATCAAAAAATGGGCCAAAGATCTAAACAGACATTTCTCCAAAGAAGACATACAGATGACTATCAAACACATGAAAAGATGCTCAACATCACTCATTATCAGAGAAATGCAAATCAAAACCACAATGAGGTACCATTACACGCCAGTCAGGATGGCTGCTATCCAAAAGTCTACAAGCAATAAATGCTGGAGAGGGTGTGGAGAAAAGGGAACCCTCTTACACTGTTGGTGGGAATGCAAACTAGTACAGCCGCTATGGAGAACAGTGTGGAGATTTCTTAAAAAACTGGAAATACAACTGCCATATGACCCAGCAATCCCACTCCTGGGCATACACACTAAGGAAACCAGATCTGAAAGAGACACATGCACCCCAATGTTCATCGCGGCACTGTTTATAATAGCCAGGACATGGAAGCAACCTAGATGCCCATCAGCAGACGAATGGATAAGGAAGCTGTGGTACATATACACAATGGAATATTACTCAGCTGTTAAAAAGAATACATTTGAATCAGTTCTAATGAGACGGATGAAACTGGAGCCCATTGTACAGAGTGAAGTAAGCCAGAAAGATAAAGAACATTACAGCATACTAACACATATATATGGAATTTAGAAAGATGGTAACGATAACCCTATATGCAAAACAGAAAAAGAGACACAGATGTACAGAACAGACTTTTGGACTCTGTGGGAGAAGGCAAGGGTGGGATGTTTCGAGAGAACAGCATCAAAACATGTATATTATGAAGGGTGAAACAGATCACCAGCCCAGGTTGGATGCATGAGACAAGTGCTCGGGGCTGGTACATTGGGAAGACCCAGAGGGATTGGGTGGAGAGGGAGGTGGGAGGGGGGATCGGGATGGGGAATACATGTAACTCCATGGCTGATTCATGTCAATGTATGACAAAAACCACTACAATATTGTAAAGTAATTAACCTTCAACTAATAAAAATAAATGAAAAAAAAAATGTCATACCCATGAATTGGTTGTCACTTCCTTCCTCCCAGTCTTTGAGTAATAGTTTTACTTTCTCCTGTGGAGCATGAAATTAAGACACTTGCTCCTTGGAAGAAAAGCTATGACCAACCTAGACTGCCTATTAAAAAGCAGAGACATTACTTTGCCAACAAAGGTCCATCTAGTCAAAGCCATGGGTTTTCCAGTAGTCATGTATGAATGTGACAGTTGGACTATGAAAAAAGCTGAGTGCCGCAGAATTGAAGCTTCTTAACTATGGTGTTGGAGAAGACTCTTGAGAGTCCCTTGGACTACAAGGAGATCCAACCAGTCAATCCTAAAGGAAAACAGTCCTGAATATTCCTTGGAAGGACTGATGCTAAAGCTGAAAAACTCCAATACTTTGGCCACCTGATGTGAAGAACTGACCCATTAGAAAAGATGTTGATGTTGGGAAGGATTGAAGGTGGAAGGAGAAGGGGATGACAGAGGATGAGATGGTTGGATGGCATCACTGACGTGATGGACATGAGTTGAGCAAGGTTCAGGAGTTGGTGATGGACAGGGAAGCCTGGTGTGCTGCAGTCCATGGCGTCGCAAAGAGTCAGACACGACTGAGCGACTGAACTGGACTGTGGAGCACTGAAAGGCAGCTTCTATCAGAGATGATCCAGTGTAAGTTTAAAAAAATTAGTGAAAACGAAAGTGAAAGTGATCATCGCTCAGTCTTGTCCAATTCTTTGCAACCCCATGGACTGTCCACGAAATTCTCCAGGCAAAAATACTGAAGTGGGTTGCCATTCTCTTCTCCAGGGGATCTTCCCAACCGAGGAACTGAATCTGTGTCTCCTACATTGCCAGCAGACTTTTTACCCACTGAGCCAATGCAGGGTCAGGGGTGTGTGTGTGTCACTGGACTATATTATTTCCTTGTTATCCTTTATGTTACCATTTATATGTAAGTGTGTTAATCGCTCAGTCATATATGACTCTTTGTGACCCCATGGACTGTAGTCTGCCGGGCTCTTCTATCCATGGAATGCTCCAGGGAAGAATACTGGGAGTGGGTTGCCATTCCCTTCTCCAGGGGATCTTCTCAACCAGGGATGGAACCTGGATCTCCTGCAATGCAGGCAGATTCTTTAGGGTTTGAGTCACCAGGGACCTTCATTAGAATGGGGAAACCTTACTGTGCTGTGCTTTCCTGATGAAAGTTTCGATGTTGGCGTGTTAACTGGCAAGAAACATGGCATATGGCCAAGAAAGCCTCCAGCTGGCCCACTTCTGGATTACTTAAGTGTCTCAGGCATCCCATCTCAAAGTCTCCTTTACCTCTAACCTAAATCTATTAGAAGCAAGTCACCTTAAGTCTGTGATTCTCAATCTTTAACAGCGAAGAATGTTATAATACATATTTCTGGGTCCCACCTTTAGAATTCAGTTTCATCCATTCTAGGATGGGACTGCAGAAGGGAAGGGCAATCCACTCCAGTCTTCTTGCCTGGAGAATCCCATGGACAGGGGAACCTGAAGGGCTACAGTCCATGGGGCTGCACAGAGCTGGAGATTACTGAAGCGACCTAGCACACAGCATGGGACTGGGGATCTGTGTTTTTAACAAGCCCGGCAGGTAATTCGGAGGCAGATGATCGGCGTACACACATTGAAAAATCACTGCATGAGGCCATCTAGCACCTCAAAATCACAATAAGGTTATAACTAATATTTCTTTCTGAAAACACATTCTAATGTTGGTGGTGGGGTTTGGGAGGAGATTGAATACTTTAAAAGCTGGCACAGCACAATGGTAAGGGAAGGGTACTTAAAACCTTAAGTACTTCAAAGGTACTTAAAATGGGACCTTGCTTGTACTTAATTCTTTACAATTTCACAAAGCTTCCTTCCTAGTAACAAAATCTTGTCAAAAACAAGAATAGATGCACAGGATAAGAGAAGGAAAAGAAGGGGAAATGAAAACATTTCTCTACAAATGGGGTGTCATTAAAAGGCTTTAGAAAGTGCTTGAAGTTAAGAGGAACAGACAAAGCGTTACCTTTTAATCCTCAAAAAATGAGAAGATTTTTTGCTGCAAGTAACAGATTACTCCACCATTAATTATATAATCCATAAAGACACTCAGTTATCTCATAAAGCAAGGAACTGCTGATGGGCAGTTGCAGAGGTGCAGCTCAGTGATGTAGGCTCACTCTTCCCTGCTGTCCTCAGAATGCTGGCCCGCTGTTCTAGACTTACTATCTCATGGTGGCAAGATGACTGCATCTTCAAACTTTTAAGAAAGAAAAAAACGATCATCTTTCTTTGAGCAAAATTCTTCCCCAAAGTGCTCCCAAAGGATTTCCCCTTATATCATTGTTCAGAACTAGCCAGAATTGACTCATACCAAACATTAACAAAGGAGAATGAGTTTACACTCCTGGTTTATGCCAGTTATGGTCCGTGTTCCAACCTTCTATGAAACTGCTGCTCTAGAGAAAAATTCAAGGTCCTTTAAATTGATTATTGTTGTTCAGTCACTCAGTCGTGTCTGACTCTATGACTCCATGGGCTGCAGCATACCAGGCTTCCCTGTCCTTCACCATCTCCTGGAGCTTGCTCAAACTCATGTCCATCATGTTGGTGATGCCACCCAACCATCTTGTCCTCCGTCATCTCCTTTTCCTCCTGCCCTTGATCTTTCCCTGAATCAGGGTCTTACCTAATGAGTCAGCTCTTTGCATCAGGTAGCCAAAGTAATTGAGCTTCAGCTTCAGCATCAGTCCTTCCAGTGAATATTCAGGACTGATTTTCTTTAGGATTGACTGGTTTGATCTCTTTGCAGTCCAAGGGACTCTCAAGAGTCTTCTAAAACAAAATTCAAAAGTGTCAGTTCTTCAGCAGTAAGTTATAAAGATTTGATGAAATAACAATAGGTGGGTAACCAATCATATCTGACTTGGCTTTGAAATTATACCTCATATTTTAGTGGTTATAGAATCCTAGGAATGCACTGAGAGTGGGGTGGTAGAGTGGGAGGGAGGGATTATGATCAGAATTGCTTCTGAGGATGGTGGGAGGATGGAGGAGGATGGCAGAAGACCTGGAGAAACAGTTGGCTTTCTTTTTTGATATTTTGGTCAATCATGCCTTGGTAAGAACTAGGACTGTTCATAAAGATCATATTGCCAAAAGAAACAATAAAATAAAAGTGACAACAAGTCACTTTTTGTCAGCTAATAATCTTTGGTTATTTCCAAACCCTATCTGTAAGGTCACTTATTGCAATAATTTGGTATCTTACCACCTTCTACTTAAGTATAAAACAACCTATCAATTTGTTTGCACACCTATGTTCATAGCAGCACTCTATACAATAGCCAAGACATGGAAACACCCTAAATGTTCATTAACAGATGAATGGATGAAGGATATATGGTACATAAATACAATGGAATATTCAGCCATAAAAAGAACAAAATAATGTCATTTGCAGCAACATGAATGCAACTAGAGAATATCATACTAAGCAAAATCAGAAAGACAAATACCATATGATATCACTTATATGTGGAATCTAAAGTATTACAAAAATGAACCTATCTATAAAACAGAACCAGAATCACAGACATAGAGAAAAGACTGGTGGTTACCAAGGGGGAAGGGGTTGGGGAAGGGATATAGTGGGAGGTTGGGGCTAGCAGATGTAAGCTTTTGTATATAGAATGAATAAACAACAAAGTCCTACTGAATAACACAGAGAATTATATTCAATGTCCTATGATAAACCTTAATTAAAAATAATATTTAAAAAGAATGTATATATATGTATAACTGAATCACTGTGCTGTACAGAAGTAGTTAACACAAGATAAATCAACAGTACTTCAATAAATTTTTTTTTAAAGTAAAAAAAGAAAAGACAAAGTGTTGCTTCAGCTTCTTACAACTTACAGGAAAGACTATGGTAAATAGTGCTGTGTGGTCTTTGCTTTTATCTTCAGCTCTGGAGATCACACAAGGCATTTAGACATGTTGGTAGGAAAATATTAACCATATACATAATGCATTTGTTTATTTTATGCTTTGCTTTTTTTCAAAAATACTTGAAGTGGCTTAAAAGAATGCACCTGATACAGATAGTAATAAGTGGAAATGTCAGCCTATTACCTAAGTAGGACAAATTACTGTTTTTAAATTATATATTAATATAATGCAAAATGATGAAAATGAACTTAATCTTCTCTGGAACGAGTGTTAGACTTTCAAGAATTATTGTTTCAAAATTAAAATCTAAATTATTGCAATTGGAAAGTCTTTGCTTTCAATTTTGTTCTCATTAGAGTTGTTTTTAACAAAGGAATTTATTTCTTTTGTAACAATTTCAGAATAATAAACTTGAACGCTAATATTCATATCTATATACTTAATGGTTATTGAAATTTTTGCTTTATAAAAATTAAATTTCTGTTTCAGAAGTAGTATAATTGCTACTGATATTTTAAACATTTAAAGACTTTATCAATATGAACAATATGAAGAAATAGGTACTGGTTTATCTGACACTGTAATATCTTAATAGATATATTTTAACACAAGGAAGTTAAATTTCATTTAAGTAAATTGGAAATTACTGTTGCTTCAAAAACAGTCAATGCAATACTGTTTAATAACTTTTTAACAATACTGTAAAATGTTTTGAAACAATATTCTTGGAATATGAAAGAAACAGACAACATTGTATAGAATAGTCATTTTCAACTAAAATTTTGCCTTTGGAAAATAAATCCTGGAAAATGGCCCAATAATAAGGATTCTCTTGAAATTTTTTTCAATTCAACAGCAGTAAAGATTATAATCTCCTTTTCCCTCAGAAATGAAAAACATTCCATCTGTGTTAATAGTTTTAAAAGTTTATTTGTAAGCATTTTGAAATAGAATATGAAGTTTTTAATACTGGACTTTATAATGAAAAACAAGTTCAACCTAAATTATAGTGTTTTAATGTGTGTATGTATATAAATTGGTGTGTATGTGTGTGTGTCTGAGAGAGAGAGAGAGAAGGAGAGAGATCTGAGAAACTTTTCATAATCATCTGAAACATGATTTTCAAGGGCTGAAAGGTGAGTTAATTGAAATAACTATCTGATTAATTTTCATTTATTCAAGAGTCTTAAAAAATTATTTAAGTTAATGATTGGCAAAAACCAAAGCACATAAATCAAATAGCATGAAAAGGTAACCTATGGAGGTTGAGTTGAAAAGGAACAATCTAATGAAGTCTGGACAAATGATTAGATTAAGCTTTGACTCTTAAGAGTTAAATGTTAATGAGAAATGCACTGAAGTGTTTAAATACATTTTTCTTCAAAACTTACTGTGCATCATTTTGTCATTTGTCATTTCACTTAGTAATGTCACCTAATGCTAAGAGCCGACTCATTCAAAAAGACCCTGATGCTGGGAAAGATTGAAGGCAAAAGGAGAAGAGGGCAGCAAAGGATGAGATGGTCAGACAGCATCACTGACTCAAGGGACATGAACTTGAGCAAACTCCGGGAGATAGTGGAGGAGAGGGAAGCCCGGCGTGCTGTAGTCCATGGGATTGCAAAGAGTTGGACGCAACTTAGCAACTGAACAACAACAATAACAATGTTATTGAAATATAAGTATTTATGAGAAGTTACATTTTGGAAAAGGGAAAAAAGAGATTGGAAAATTTACTGTCTAACATGGTTCTTGGGTAAATATACCTGGGGTAAAAATACTGTGTGACTGATACATACTACTTGCTCAATAAATACATATTGGAAATTAATGAATATGATGGGTTCATTTGAGCAGCAGAGATATATGCAGATTTAGTTCTTCTTAGTTATGAATAAATAACTTGGACTTTATTAATGATAGTAATATCACTATTGCTGAAGGAAAGCCACTTTATGACAGTTATTTGACAATGCCATACTTCAAGGAAATGAAGAGAAGCACTTGGGAAAGAAAAAGATATTATGTAATTATTGAAGAGGGATTTGCCCAGAATATCAGAATTAATAGTTCTTCTATATAATAATGTTTGGAGTGGTTGAATCATGAGTATTACAAAGTCTAGTTACACTAAAATTAGTGCTTTAATCATGTTCATCTTAATTCAAAGTTTATCTGATATATATGTGATGATAGCCATAATTGTACTAATGGAAATAGTGATAGACTTTATTTTTTGGGGTTCCAAAATCACTGCAGATGGTGACTGCAGCCATGAAATTAAAAGACGCTTGCTCCTTGGAAGAAAAGCAATGACCCACCTACACAGCATATTAAAAAGCAGAGACATTACTTTGCCAACAAAGATCCATCTAGTCAAAGCTATGGTTTTTCCAGCAGTCATGTATGGATGTGAGAGTTGGACTATAAAGAAAGCTGAGTGCCAAAGAATTGATGCTTCTGAACTATGGTATTGGAGAAAACTCTTGAGAGTCCCTTGGACTGCAAGGAGATCCAACCAGTCCATCCTAAAGGAGATCAGTCCTGACTATTCATTGGAAGGACTGATGCTGAAGCTGAAGCTCCAATACTTTGGCCACCTGATGTGAAGAACTGACTCATTTGAAAAGCCCCTGATTCTGGGAGGGATTAGGGGCAGGAGGAGAAGGGGACGACAGAAGATGAGATGGCTAGATGGCATCACTGACTCGATGGACATGAGTTTGAGTAGGCTTCAGTAGTTGGTGACGGACAGGGAAGTCAGGTGTGCTGCAGTCCATGGGGTCACAAAGATTCGGATACAAGTGAGTGACTGAACTGAACTGAACCGAACCTGATCTTTAGGCAGCCACAGTAACACAGGGATCACAAGCATCTATGTATGAATATTCATCTTATGAGATTGGGCTAGGGTTAGTGGAGGTAGATGAAAGGGATGGGAGGTGGTGGACAAGAAGGAGGGTGGGTCAGTGATGGGAAATTGAATGGTTCAGGAAGTTGCTAATATCTAACTTTCTCCAAAAAAGGAACTGGGAAGTTGCAAAATGTCCCTTCCTCCTCCTCGACAAGCATTGTGTTTCACTTAAAGGAGAAATCTGTTTGATAAAATTAAGGGTTGTTGGACTTCCCTAGTGGCACAGTAGATAAGAATCCAGCTGCCAATGCAGGGGACATGGGTTCGATCCCTGGCCTGGGAAGATTCCACATGCCACAGAACAACTAAGTGTGTGAGTCACAACTTCTGAGCCTGTGTTCTAGAGCCCACAAACCACAACTACTGAGCCCACATGCTGCAAATAATGAAGTCTGCACACTCTCAAGTCTGTGCTCCAAAACAGAAGAAGTCAGAGCAATGAGAAGCCTATAGGCTGCAGTGAAGAATAGTCCTCACTTGTTGCAACTGGAGAAAGCTCGTGCATAGGAATGAAGATCCAGTGCAACCAAAAATAATAAAACAAATTTTAAAAAATTAAGTGTTGTTCATATGCTCTCAAATCTTTAAATCCTATAAGGAGAAAGAAAGAGCTCTCATGGGTTTTAAGGACTTAGGAGTAGCTTTGGGAAATGCATTGAAATATCTGCAGGTGGAAAGACACTAACACCTCTGAGAACTCTGAAAGGAAGTCATCAATTCAAGTTTCATTCATTCATTCAGTGAGCATTTATTGCACACCAGTGTTTTCTCCAAGCCGCTGTATAGATATAATGCAATTCCAACGACGCTGGATCTAATCTCTGCTGTCAAAGGCCAAGAGGGCACTTTGTGTTTGCAGTATGACTATTCCTTCCTAGATGTCTTTGCTTTCATCTGTAGGGAAAAGAAGAAGCCCTAAAGACACTACTCCCTGATCACAGCCTTGCTACCAGGACCTGCTGTGAACCCACTAAAATTAACCTCATATTAAAACTGCAAGTAGCTCCAGACTCCCATTCCTAATCATTTCCCACTGGAATTCCTATACATCCTCTATTTAATTCCTTTCACCCACTTGTCCCTGACTCCTGAAACATTTAACACTATGTCCTTTGGAACTTCTGGATCCGTCATCAACAAATTGTTCTATATCCTCAGCCGTCTCTGAAGGTTCCCTTTACTTCTTTGCTCTAACTGAAACCTGATGCTCTCCTGAGTTTAATACTGCACTATCAAGTGATAAGATGCTTTCTCTCCCATAGCATTGGACTTGGGGAGGAGTATGCGGCCTATTCCTTATCAAAACTTTTGGAGCATTCTCACTCCCCTTCTTCCTTAAAGAAATACCCAGATGTGAATTTCACATCATCAGACTATCCCTACTACCCCCATAATTGCTTCCATCTATTGGCCCCTGGGTCACTGCTCTTTTCTTTACAATATTTATTCATTTTTATGTGTTTATTTGGCTGCACAAGGTCTTAGATGTGACATGCAGGAGCTTTGGTTTGTGACATTGAACTCTTAGCTGTGGCGTGTGTAATCTAGTTCCCTGACCAAGGATCAAACCCAGGCTCCTGGCATTGAGACTGAGGAGTCTTAGCCACTGGTCCACCAGGAAAGTCCCTCACTGCTCTTCATTTCTTTTTACTCTTGATCCACCACACAGTACTCCGGTCTTAATACTTGGTGATGTCAAGAAACACATGGGCAATCCTTCCAAAACTCTGGTGACTCAGTTCCTTCACATCTTTTCCCCAATAATCTTGATCTTACCTTAGCTCCTCACCCCATAATTATATGCTAGATCTTCTTATTAATAACTGCAACAGCTTTGTAATCTCAATTTGTGGCATGCTATTCTCTGAAGAACATTTTTCTAACTCATCTCTCTATACAGTAACTCTAACAAGCTTTAGATCAAACCAGAACCTCGGTCCATTGATTATATATAATCCTATGTGAATCACTCTATAAGCGCTATAATCACTCACATTCATTCCTCAAATCCCTTGCCCTTCTCTCTTACCTCATGACACTGCCATAGCAAAACCACAACCCTGGTGAACCTAGTCATTGCTGCTGCTTGCCTGCACCCATACAACCGGACAGAGCTAGGGAACAACACACAGCTGTGCTTTGGTCTCAACTGAAATTCAGGACCATGAACCTCATTGGGCCCTTCACGGTTTCTGAGAATCATTCTGTGTCCTCCTAGTCCATTCACTTTCCCACTCTCCTAGATGACAAATTCACACTTTCTCTTTTCCCCTCAGACCTCTAATATCTCCTCTCATATCTTCATGCAAGTGAAGTGTAATTTTTTGATTACAGCCTCCTTTTACCTCCTCTTACCTTCTCTTGTCCATTAAAGCACATCTCCAGCAATTCTCCTGTCTCCAACAGTATCATTTTTTTCCTCTTCATGGTCATTCCCATTATCATACAAACATTCTATTTGTTCTCTCATATTTACTTTCATAGAAATATTTATTTCCCATCTACTAGTGCCGGAGGTATGAAAATGATAAAGAATCATTGTATTCCAGAGGTAAAACTTATCTAAGAAAGATTTTAGGATTAAAGATTGTAGATACGATGACTTAGAGTACTTTAATATTACCTGTGAATTTTCATAACACCAGCTTCCTATTGACCAGGTAATATTTATAATAGAGGTAATTTTGCTCAAAATAGAAGATTTTTATAAGTCTTTGCACACTTCCTGTCACTAGAGGTGATAATTGAACTTAATTATGAATTCTCATGCATAGTACCTGGCTATTTTCCTTGCAAACAACAGAGAAGACTGCTCCTTAAATTAAGACTAGGGTAATAATAATATTGCCACAATTTGTTAAGTGTCAATAAATTTACTGAATGCCAGATTCTTGGCCCCAAGTTTTTGTAAATCTGTTTGTTTAATCTTCATAGCAATCTTGTGAGAAAAGAGTGATCTCAGTTGAATAACTGAGAAGCAATTTTTGACTTATAATAAAGGACCTCTTCAGGAGTTCTCTAAAATTTTTTATTTTAATTGGAACAACATACAAATTCTGGTTTGAATAGTCAAAGACAAAAAAAAAAAAAGCACTCACGCAGATGGTCTGAACTAAATAAATCATGTGCACTTGAGAATGAATGCTGACTTATGAAAGAGGACATGTCAATGGCTACAGTGGATTTATTGTGTGAGTGGTTTCTGTATGACACCAGAAACCCTGGGCAATGACAGGACAATTTAGCAATTTAGCCAACATACAACTGGTACCAGTGGGGGACATGCAGGCAAGAGGCATGGGTGAGGAAGGAGGAGGGAACACCCAGTTGTTAGTTACCATATACTTTTAAAATTAGGTGGGTTAATGTTTTTATTCTCAGTTTTGTATTTTGAACAATTTCAAACCCATAGAAAAGTTGAAAGATTAGTACAACCAAATAATCATTTATTATTCACATAAGGTTCAAAAATTGTTACCATTTTGCCATATTTGCTTCTCTCTATATATTTATATATTTCTCTCTTTTTCTTTTTTGGCCACACAGCTTGCTGGGAACTTCGTTCCCTGACCAGGGATTGAACCTGCACTTTTGGCAATGAAAGTGCAAGTCCTAACAACTGGACTACCAGGGAGTCCCCTTATTTATTTCAAAAGTTAGCTGCAGACATCCTGATGCTTCAGCATGTAACTTTCAAGAACAAGGACATCCTACATGATATCAAGCCTATCTATCACACTTAGCAAATTTGACATGAATCCATTATTATTATCTAACATGCATTCTATTTTCAAATCATCCATATTGTCCTAATGTCTCAATGATATCCAATAGAAATTATTTTCAACTCTGCTTTAGAACCAGATCACAGGTACTACACTGCATTTGGTTGTCAATTCTCTTTGTCTGCCTTTGTCTACAACACTCCTCTAACTGTTTTTGTCTTTTTAAGACATAGACCTTAAAGATGAGTCCAGGTCAATTGTTTGCTGGGCTGTTCCTCAATTTGGGTTAATATGATTTTTTTGTCTTATGATTAGATTTGCATAAAACATTTTTGGTGAGAGTACTACATAGACAATATTAAGATTAATTTTAACAAATTAATAAATGTATTACCATAGCTATGTTTTATTTCAATAATTTACATGTACATTAAAATTTTTTTGCTTATAATGCAATTTTACTCAAAACTGTTAAATATGACATGACATGTCTGTACTCATTGTCATGAATAAGAAATCCTTTTCAGATTAGCTGATCATATATTTTCATAGACAGTTTTAAAAATTAAGAATGTTACAAGCTAAAATGTGTGGATGTGTACAAGATGAATAAGTGTACTATATTATTTTTGTCTCAGTAATAATGAAGCAATATGAACCCTTTTCAGCAAGTCCTAATATGTCTTTGCTGCAATGTGGAGTAAAACTGTTAGGTGAAAGATGCCAAAATCATAAATTATAGAAGCAGGAAATAGAGAAAAATCTCCTGAAATAGCCTAATGATTATTTACAATATTTATTTGCAAACTGTTAATGCATGGTTTGTAATAACAATGGCTGCAGTTTATTGAGTATGTGACACATCTTTTGCAAGTATCTCCTGTAATTAGCACAGCAATCATAGGAGAAGGATATAAATATTAACATTTTATAGGTTGGGAACAAAGCAGCTTTTAGCTATTCTTCTGAATCCCTTTGGTTTTATCAGTCTACAGATGTGTTATATTTTATTGCCATGACTGATGCCGTAGTGTATTTTAAACTCCAGGGTTTGTGTCTGTGTCTTTTTTCTTATGAAAAAAAGATGAGAGAATAGCTTCAATTTACATCTTTGTAGAATTCATTTTTACTGTTTCCCCCTGGCAGAGTCTTTTATGTTCTTGATGGAACTCTGAGGATAGTATTTTTAAAAATTTTTTATCATTTTACTTTTTCAATAAAAAGTACTAATTTGGTATAATATAAACAGTTATATAAACAGCTAAGACGGTTAAGAAAGAAAGCTGCTGTTTATAGTCTCTTTCCTCACAAGTGTTACGTTTGCTTTGGCTAAATTATCATTTTTACAAATTTTCATTTTTGTTAACATTTTTCCATGTAAAAAGTGATGCAAAGACAATTTTAACTTCTAAATTTTGAATCAAATTCTGAAATGAACATTAAAATGATTAACTACAATATTTCTTTATTATATAAACATCTTATAAATGAGTTGCAGTAAACTTACAATAGTAAGGTAAATCTGCTGCTGCTGCTAAGTCACTTCAGTCGTGTCCGACTCTGTGTGATCCCATAGACGGCAGCCCACCAGGCTCCCCCGTCCCGGGGATACTCCAGGCAAGGACACCAGAGTGGGTTGCCATTTCCTTCTTCAAAGTGTGAAAGTGAAAAGTGAAAGTGAAGTCGCTCAGTCGTGTCCAACTCTCAGCGACCCCATGGACCGCAGCCCACCAGGCCCCTCCATCCTTGGGATTTTCCAGGCAAGAGTACTGGAGTGGGGTGCCATTGCCTTCTCCGAAGGTAAATGTGGAAGGCAGGAAATCCATAGAGGAAATTCTCTTATTGTTAGTACTTAGCTGTCAAAATGTCTTTATAGTAGGAGTAATCTTTAGTTCAAATCTTCACCCTAATTTTAATTTTTAATTATAATTTTAATTTCTGCATGATCCGCCTAAGTGGATTTGTAAAATGAAAAAAAAAAATGGAGTACCTGAACAAATTTGCTTCAGTATTACTCCTATAAGAAGATTTCCCCAAATGTCTGGCTAAGCAATCAGATGAGGCAGGTCTGGGGTAAAAAAAGACTTTTGGACATACGTATGTGCCAGAGAGATCAGAGAAAACCAGGGTCTAAACATGTAACGCAAGTGCTATGATTCGACACACTTATTTAATTTGATGATTTACAACTGTGATAAGAGGCAGGCAAAATGTGGTGTCAAATTCAAAACAAAGTGTGGTGATCTGCCTTGTTTTCAACTTATTGCTATCCGATGAAAACACTTTTCCACAAGCAAGGCTGATGAGCAGATGGTGCTAATAAGGCCAATTAAGTGCTAAGCTTCTGGAAATGTTTTTGTTGAGTGACATCTTCAGACTGGTTCCTGCTAACATGCATCTTAAGCCATGTGTTTTTAAGGTGCAATAGCATTAATGCTAACGGTCACTGGAATTTACATTTTCAAGAACATGTGCTCAGTAAAGACAAATACAAACCCTTTGCACCAGTTCCAAAGATAGTACGTGAAGTTGAATGATGAGATTCTAACCCTTTTGGGATTCTGGGCGGCTCAGTCTAGGTCACTGGTTTCCAGTAACTGGTGCATGAAGAAATTTTCTCTAGTCTGTAATGAAAAGAGAAATATACAAAAAAGATAGAAAAGAAACTTAAAAAAAAAAAAGGTAATAGATTTTGGGGAGTGCTTTCCCCTTTTCCCTCTTAACTTTTACTTTCTTTTTTTAAATTCTAGTAGTTTGGAAGTAATTGACCCCATCCTTGTATTGATTTCAATCTACATAGTGTTTTACTTGGATCACAGGTAAACAGAATTGAATTAATCATAATGCATTGCCATCATTGGTCCAGGAACAGTTCTTTAATTTTTTATTTTATTTAAAATTTTATTTTTATTTACTACCCTCCCAAAGATGTGATTAATACTCACCCAAACCAAGGCTGAATCAGAAGTAACATCTATCCTCCTATGCTGAGTTGTTGGTGGAAGTATGGCTACCTGATTTCACATGGACCAATCTTAACATCTGAGAATTTTATTTGCAACTTTTGTTGGAACCTTTGATCTATGGTATAATCTGTCTCCTGGGGTTGCTAGTGGCCAATTTTGACACTTTGACAAGCCCATAACTATAAATAATTTACATCTACCTATATAGGGGTTGCGAAGAGTCGGACATGACTGAGCAACTGAACTGAACTGATATAGGAAAACAGTATCAGACTTTATTTTTTTGGGCTTCAAAATCACTGCAGATGGTGATTGCAGCCATGAAATTAAAAGATGCTTACTCTTTGGAAGGAAAGTTATGACCAACCTAGATAGCATATTAAAAAGCAGAGACATTACTTTGCCAACAAAGTTTCGTCTAGTCAAGGCTATGGTTTTTCCAGTGGTCACGTATGGATGTGAGAGTTGGACTGTGAAGAAAGCTGAGTGCTGAAGAATTGATGCTTTTGAACTGTGGTGTTGGAGAAGACTCTTGAGAGTCTCTTGGACTGTAAGGAGATCCAACCAGTCTATTCTAAAGATCAGTCCTGGGTGTTCATTGGAAGGACTGATGCTGAAGCTGGGACTCCAACACTTTGGCCACCTCATGCGAAGAGCTGACTCATTGGAAAAGACCCTGATGCTGGGAGAGATTGGGGGCAGGAGGAGAAGGGGACTACAGAGGATGAAATGGCATCACCAACTCGGCGGACATGAGTTTGAGTACACTCTGGGAGTTGGTGACAGACAGCGAGGCCTGGCGTGCTGCGATTCATGGGGTCTCAAAGAGTCAGACACGACTAAGCGACTGAACTGAGCTGAACTGATATATTCTTCTCTTATCTGTCTACCTATATATAATTCCCTGCCTGTGTCCTTCCCCCCTGTATACATTGCCTTTTCCATGTATGTGCGCATCTCCACAATTCTCCTTTTTTATAAGGACACTGGTCATAGTGAACTAGGGCCTACCATAATAACTTCATTTTAACTTGATTACCTCTGTAAAGACTTTGTCTTGAAATGTTATGTTCTGAGGTACTAGAAGTTAAGATTTCAACATATAAATCTGGGGGAAAACAATTCAACCAAGAAATAGAGAACTTGCTTTTTTGTTTATTACTATTGAATTAACAGTGTGTTTCTCGAAAAAGTCAAAGAGGACTAGATTCAAATCCATTCCCAGAAAGGAAAGTGAGGGAAGAGAAAAAGTGGAGAAATGGGAAAAAAGAAAGTTTTGCCTTCCCAGAACTTTTTTCTCCTTCTTTTAGTAACATCACCTTGATTTTGCTCCGTGGTTCAACCAGGGGCTAAATCAGTGTACCAGTCCATCGTCCTATGCTGAGTTGTTGGAGTAAGGATGGCTCCTTGACCTAACATGAGCCAATCTTATCATCCGAGAATGTTCTTTGGGACTTCAGTTGGAGCCTTTGATCTGTGGTATGATGTGTCTCCTGGGGTTGCCGGTGGCCAACTTTGACCTTCTTCTAGAGGACCTTAGTCAGCACAGGAGAAAGTAGATACGAAAGATGAAGCAAGACAGAATTACAACAACATCATCTTGAGATCTTACTTTCGGCCATGCCTGAAGTTCACCCTTTAAACTTCCAAGTTACATGAACTGGTAAATTTCCTTTTGGGTTTAGGTTAGACTCCTGTTACAACCACGAGTCTGTTTTTAAGGAAAGATAATGGGAAATAGGCAATTAAAGATGTGAGATAGTCTGTCATATGCTTCAAGTGAGTGCACAAATAATAGGATAGCTCTACATTTTTCTAAAATGAGCTATTACTATATTATTGTCTCTTTCCTTTTTATCTTTCTTTGATTGCTTAAAAGCCTTGATTACTGACCTCTTTTTGATTGTGCTTTTTTTTTTTTAACAAAGTGTACTTTCATATATTTAACCCCTCTTTCCTCTCCCCAAATAATCAAGTGCAAAGATTACCCACATTGTCTATAAGAGGCTGGATCTGAGCATCATTGGTAAGCTTTAACTCACAGGTACTTATTAAATATTTTATTATTAAAACGTATTTCTGATAAAGTTGCCACGCTATTGTTGGTAAGACCTTGAGCATATATGCTCTGAAATTCCATATTCCAGATGGAAGTATATTAATCTGTAGGTAGTCAGCAATTTAGGGACAGATTGTATTCTAGAAATTCACAGTAAAAAAGGCTGGAGATTAGACTATCTTCCCACAGAAATAAAGTTATATAAAGTTATTGTATACTCAAGCTAGCACCTATGGAGAGAGGCAGTATAATATGTGCTAGATAAGAACTTGGCTCCAAGACTCAGGCTACCTGGGTTCAAATCCTAGCTTTGCCACTCACGAGTTTGTCTTTGTGCAAGTTATGCCTTCTAGAATACCTAAAATTAAAAAGACTGACCATACCAACAGTTGATGAGGTAAAGCAGTGGGAACATGGATACACTGATGGGCGAATGTAAAATGGTACGACCATTTTAGAATCTTTTGGTTGTTTCTTAAAAAGTTAAATTTATACCTACCATATGATGTGCCATTCTACTCCCAAGAAAGTGTATTTCCATATAAAGGTTTATATGTACATATTCATAACTTTATTTGTAACAGCCCCAAACTTTAAACTACCCAGAATTCTATCAAGCAGGGAATGAATAAACAAGTTGTTGTCCATCTACACAATGGAATACTACTCAGCAGTAGGAAGGAACACACTACTGATACATGTTACAATATGGATAAGACTCAAAGTAATTATACTGAGTGAAAGGAGTCAGACAAGAAGAGTACTTATTGTAGCACTTCATTTGTCTAAAATTCTAGAAAACAAAAAGTAATTTACAGTGATAAAAGTAGATGGGGGTTGCTTGTGGA
The DNA here is from genome assembly GCF_910594005.1 of Cervus elaphus. NCBI lineage: Eukaryota > Metazoa > Chordata > Mammalia > Artiodactyla > Cervidae > Cervus > Cervus elaphus. The sequence continues at coordinate 39,533,927 of NC_057839.1, forward strand.
GTTGGGGAGTAGAGAAAATTAGATTATACAGAGGGATGAGGAACTTTGGGGGGGTGGATGACTTTACAGGTATATTCACGTGTCAAAATTCATAAAGCAGTATACTTTAAGTGTATGTTATTTATTGTATGTTAATTAGACCTCCATAAAGTTGTAAAATATATGTTTATTTATTATTTATTTTTAAATATATATTTTAAAAGGCTCTCTCGAAGCTATCTAATACCTGGAAATTTTAAAAAACAAAGTATTGTATTTACGCTTCCTTTACCTTTTATTGGGCTTCCCTGGTGGCTCAGAGGTTAAAGCGTCTGCCTGCAATGCTAAAACAACAATGGCAAAACACTAAAACACTAGGACAAAGCAAACAAGCAAACAAAAACCAGACAATTCATTCTATTTTTAAATTAGAAATTTAAAAAAATACAAAGGCAAGAAAATAGTCATTTATTTTATATATCATATCAGCTTATGCTAACATTATGTATACAACTAATACAAGATATTAAGATATTAGGCACTGATATTCTATAATTCACCACAGTTTTACCTGTTTATAACAGATAAACAACACAAATCTTGTTCTATTAAGTTTTCAGCATTTAATGACATATTTTAGGAAAACTAAGGTGTTATTAAAACTAACCCTTCAACCCTTCTACATTGTAATCTAAGAAAGAACACTCTGCTGGCACATTAGTTGCTGATAGTTAATTAATCAAAAAAGAGGTTAATGCAATGAATAGCAAATAAGTCCTAAAGATCTGATGCACAGTATGGTATATATAGACAATATTTTGTTATAATTAAACTTGCCAAGAGACTAGATTTTAATTATTCCAGCCACTTACTTAAAAATGGTAACCATGTGACATGATAGAGGTGCTAGTTATAGCTGTAATGGCAATCATATTACAACATATGAATGTATCAAATTAACATGTTGCATCCCTTAATTTTACAAAATATTATATGTCAAATATATTTCAATTAAAAAGTTGTTGAAGGGGGGAAATAATACCCAAAAATGCATAACGTGTTTCAAAAATAAAGCTTGTATATTGTTCATCAAACCTTCAGTGGAGACAAGTTTTTCCTTTGAATTGTCATCTGATTGGAGTTCTGAAGTTTGTTTTGCATAAATCACACTCCCATTTGCATTATCTTCAATTTTATGGTTTCCATTTCACTAATATGGAGATAAAATATAAAACCTTTGTGCAGAATCTTTCTGGATTTTTACAATTAAAGATTGTTACACAATTGCCTCACCTGCATTTGATAATACTTTTTACAGCAATTTACTTTTTAAGCATTTTTAAGCATTTGACTTAGTTTTCATAGAATGAAAGTCTTACTTATTTGCACTTGTATTTCTCATTTTATGTAATATTTAATTGAATTACTCAGACGGTAAAGCGTCTGCCTACAATGCGGGAGACCGGGGTTCGATCCCTGGGTCGGGAAGATCCCCTGGAGAAGGAAATGGCAACCCACCCCAGTACTCTTGCCTGGAAAATCCCATGGACGGAGGAGCCTGGTAGGCTACAGTCCATGGGGTCGCAGAGTCGGACACGACTGAGCGACATCACTTCACTTCACTTCACTTCAGTACAACTGGCATCAACAGAATTGCAGATAAATAGCTCCAAGAGATTAAATTCGGTTAGTAGGAGGTGGGAGGGAGATTCAAAAGACAGGGGACATATGTACACCTATGGTTAATTCATGTTGATGTATGACAGAAATCAAGCCAATATTGTAAAGTAATAATCAATCCATTAAAAATAAATAAATATTTAAAAAACTCAAATGTAGAAGCAGAAGCTCCCAGATTTGCTACCCTTAAGTGTTATGAATCTGAAAAATATGTTTTAGAAACTAATACAACATTATAAATCAACAATACTCCAATAAAAGTTTTTTAAAATATGTTTTACTTTTAAGATATTGCTTAGAAGATTCACTCAAACACTGATTTTATACTCTGTTCTATGTAAAAATGTAAAATTAAAAGAAAAGACCATTATCACAAAAAAAAAACAAAAACAAAGGATGGAAGTAATTTTAAAGTAAAATTGCACTGACTAAGATAACAAAGCAAGATGCTAAAAAGGATGATTTATCCAAGCTATAATTATGAAAGAAATAAGTATTATCTTAGTGAAGTATTAAACACGTTAGCATGTTAAAATTATCTATATATCTCAGGGGGACTAGAAATCAATATTTCATACCCTAAATGGCTAATTCTAAATATAGAAGCTGCTACTTTCCTGTATTGCAAAACAATGTTTATATCACTATTTCAGTTAATTAATGAAAACAAAAACATGCTGCTGCTTTGTTTACATTGTTTATCAGTTCTTCCACTTTATCTATTTATACATCCTCCACATCAGTTTATGAGTGCATCTGGGTATTTTCTAGTATTCAAGTTATATGGCAGAACTTTAACTTTGACATTTTTTGTGGAATTACATAAAAGAAAAATAATAGATCTTACATCAACAGCTAATTTATCATTTTCACCCTCTGAATGGATTCCCATGGAATATAATGGTGTACTTTAAAGAACAACTTATTTTATTGGGGGATAAAGGTGATCCTGAGGAGTCTCAGCAATGACAAGGCCACAGTGGACTATGGCCTCTACAGTCACTTCTTCACAACTATTACTAGGCAATGAAACACTGAGATGGCTGCATGGATGTTCTGAGTTACAAAAATCTTTCCTAGCTTTTCTCATGGCAATCATAATCTATTCTAACAGTAGAATAACCTCTGTCTTTGCTGGCACAAGGAGTCCAAAGAGACCAGATGATACTCATAGTTTCAAGTTCAGAGAAATTCTTCTGGCATTCCCTAGTAGAAGTGTTCTCTTGAGAATGATAGTCTAATCTGACAAAGCCCAAAATTTCAGAAAGGAGAAGCACAAAATCTGAAAATATATCACTGGTAACGATGGTGAGAGGGACTGATCTCCCTTCTAACTCTCATTTTCTGGATCTATACATTCCAACCATTAGTGAATTAGCACCATATATAGATCACTGAGGCTTCCCCGGTGGCGCCAGTGGTAAATAACATGTCTGCCAACGCAGGAGACGCAGGAGACACAGGTTTGATCCCTGAAAGAGGGCATGGCAACCCACTCCAGAATTCTTGCCTGGGAAATCCCATGGATACAGGAGCCTGGTGGGCTACAATCCATGGGGTGGCAAAGAGTCAGACACGACTGAAGTGACTTAGCAGGCATGCACGCAGCTGTTCCCTAGCTAATATATTACTTTTTCAAATATAACTCCTAAGAGATAAAATAATTCCCCACCACTGACAATAGAAAGATGGATGAAGAAGGAGAAAAGAGCAAAGTTTGGGGCCAAAAAGGACCTTACCAACTCTGGTAACCCCGAATTTAACCCAGTCCAGGCTCCTAATAAATGGCAGAACTGGGGAGGGTTACATATTCATTAATAGTAGTTTTCTTCACACACACATAGGTCACTGATTCAAAACTTCCCCCACATTTTTGGGAGAGTGCTCTCACCTTCTCAGAACACTGTCCTCGAATTGGAGAATTATACCTGAGCCTGTTAAAGCTCATTTAACCATCTAATAAGCTAGATTGCTGTCGTTCATTGTTCAGTCACTAAGTTGTATCCGACTCTTTGCAACTCCATGGACTGCAGCCCGCTAGGCTCCTCTGTTCATGAGGTTTGCCAAGCAAGAATACTGGAGTGGGTTGCTATTTCCTGCTCCAGGGGATCTTCTCAGACCAGGGATAAAACCTGGTGGATTCTTTACCTGTCAATGCATTCTCCTGCATTGACAGGTGGATTCTTTACCACTGAGCCACGGGGGAAGCCAATAAACTAGATGAGACAAAACGAATGCGTCTTGTGCTCATGTACCCATGGACACACCAGTTTTGCCATAAAATAGGTCCCCTCGTTAGAGATAATGTTGTGCTAGTGGCTGTGAGGCTAAACCAGTCGTTCTGTAAGCCTCTGAGACCGTCCTCCCACAGCTCAGCCAAGACTGAATCAGAAGTAACATCTAATTCAGAGAAAATGCAGTGACTTGTGCCTCCATCAATGTTTAAAACACTTCAGGATATGTCTAAAGAATTCATTACATCCCTGTGTCATTTACTTATTTAGTCTTTACAAAACCTTTCAAATAAAAAACATTTGGGACCCACCTTGACAATCATTATCATTAAATGACTGCTACTGCAGGTCCCAGCACTGAGCTTTCCACCTGCGCTTCATCTCAGCCTCTCGCAACTGAGAGTCTCAGGAATTGCAAAGGGGTCTTACCGCTGTGAGTTCCCAAGTCCCATCCTAAGGGCCTGTTTTCTAGGTCTACTCTTGGTGCCAATTGTCTTGGTTTGGTATCTTAGATCAGGTTTCCTAGGAAACATACTCTGGGGTGGATATTTATATGCAGGAGGTATACCACGGAGTGTTCTCTACAGCAACACCTGTAAGGGAGTGATAAAAGCAAGAAGCAGCAGAGGGAGAAGCTAAACTGTGATGCAGTTACAAGAGGCTTTGGGTGGGTCCCATGGAAATTTGGAGCTGAGCTGGTCTTTCTGTTAGAGATGCCTCAAAGTGAGGCAAGGTTACTTTACCTCCGGACTGCCCTGGTGGCTCAGACAGTAAAGCATCTGTCTACAATGCGGGAGACCCGGGTTTGATCCCTGGGTCAGAGAGATCCCCTGGAGAAGGAAATGGCAACCCACTCCAGTACTCTTCCCTGGAAAATCCCATGGACGGAGGAGCGTGGTAGACCATGCAGTCCATGGGGTCGCGAAGAGTCGGACACGACTGAGTGACTTCACTTCACTTTACTTTACCTCCAGCTCTACCAGGCATTGGGCTGGGCTGTGGAGAGGAGCTGCCAGCCCTGGGGAGGCAGCTCCTTTTGGCCAGTTGTCGTTGACGTTCAGTTTCTCAGTTGTGTCTGACTCTTCGCGACCCCATAGACGGCAGCACACCAGGCTTCCCTGTCCTTCGCCATCTCCCACAGCTTGCTCCAACTCATGTCCATTGAGTCGGTGATGACATCCAACCATCACATCCTCTGTCATCCCCTTCTCCTGCCTTCAATATTTTCCAGCATCAGGGTCTTTTCTAAGGAGCTGGCTCTTCACATCAGGTGGCCAAAGTATTGGAGCTTCAGCTTCAGCATCAGTCCTTCCAATGAATATTCAGGGTTGATTTCCTTTAGGCCAGGGCCACACCCCAAAGTTCCTCAGCTGTGAACCGTCACCAAAGGCAGGGTCCAGGTGGTACACCCTGAGTTTACTACTTTTTAAGAGAAAGCAGAGTTAAGACAAATGCTTGCTATAGATACTCTATTTGGGAAGTGATCTCAGGGAGCAAGAGTGAGGCACAGGAGAGTGATAAAGAAGGAAGAAAAGCAAAGATGTGCAATACAGCTGGTTGCTACTTTAAAAGAATGCTGCTCATGCGAGTGATCTCAGGAGCCTTAGGAAGTGCAGCCCAGAAGTTTCCACCTGGGGCAAAAAGAGAGAAACACTTCTCAGTCGGCTCCCCATAGTCAAGGGTGGTGCCATGGACATTAAACTTCCCTATGTTTCTAGGTTTCCCACGTGTGAGCACTGAGAGTGTCAAGAGAAGGTGCTGTCGGGTTGTATTTTCATGAAGCTAGTAGAAGCCAGGATGGAACCAGCTACCTGGGAGCAGAGTGCAATCAGAGTATCTACCACTTCTGAAAATATCTGGCAGAATTTAAAATGTAAACACTGTGATCCATGAATATCACTGACAGGAGTTTATACTAGAGAAATTTGTGTTTAGAGGCGCAAATATCGTGTGAGTTTGATGGGCTTCGGGGCTCGCTGCCTGGGTTGGAGGCCAGGCTCTGCCACTGTAGATGAGGCACCTATAAATGGTGTCTTGTCTCACATAAGGTTATTACTGACCAGGGTTCTTGACCTTCCCCAAACAATAGAAATTGACTAGAGGCCAGACTACAAATTCAGGCAAGGCTTTATTGGGCCCATGCGGCAGCAGTGGGGAACAGGAACAAATAACAGGTTTCTTTGCTTGCTTCTTGGGGAGGGAAAGGGGACGGCAAGCTTGTTCCGGTTTCTTACATGGGGTGAGGGTAGGGGTGTGTCCAGGAGTCAGGTCAGAGAGGTGGCTTAGGTGTTTTGTCCACCGGTTAAGTGGTGTTGAGTGCAGGAGTCATGATCCGTACTCTGTTTATGCTCCTGACACCCTGTTTTTATTCCAAGCTCTTCAAAAGCGGCAGTTGGGTTTTTTTGGTCTCTTTGTAACGTATGGGTTCAAAATTTGCGCCCACTGTGCATGGACGCATTTATTTTCAGTACCACCTGGTTTCTTTGCATTTTGTTCCTGGAGGAGGGGTGTGTCCAGGTGTAAGCATTGCAGCACTGCTGCAAGGGGTCCCAGGTCCCAGACCTGGGTCATAAGAGTGGGAAATGTGTTAAAACATGCAGTAGGCTTTAAAGAGCGCCTTGCATGTGGTAAGGTCTCAGTGCATGTTATGATTACTCTTCCAAGGATATTTATTATGACTACTATTTGTAGTGATAAAGATAAGAACCTAAATATCTATTAATTAAATACTAAAGGAAGAGATTACAGTATGACCACACATAGGAAAGCATCACATGCAACCTACGTTGTAAAGTGCAGAAAACAAAGTGGTGAAAAGAATGCTTCCCGTGCTCCCCTTGGTGTAAAATACGTGTGTAAGTACATACACAATACAGATTTATTAGTGTTTATGGCTAGCTGGTTCTCTTCTGCCTCCTGAGCACACAGAAGATCATTCGTTCCAGTTAAGTGGACCATGTGATTAGCTCTGGTCAGTGTGAGACCAAGGAGGGGAGACAAGGCCCTGCGTAACCTCTCAGGCCTCTCTTGCCTGGAAGCTGCAAGCTGAGATGGCAGAGACACGAGGTGACACAGTGTAAACATGTAGATTGATGCAGAAACGAAACGCTGTGCTGTGCCCGGCCACTGAGATTTTGGGTTAAATTTGTTACCACAGCACAACCCCATCTGTCTTGACTAGTAGAATATGATTCCATGAAGGAGATGAAAAAATTGAAAACACTAGCTGCTCCCGGGGAGGAAAACCTGGGGGGGACCAAAGGTCAGGGGTTTGAAGACTTATTTTACTCTCCATACCCTTTCATATAACTTGAAATTTTAAATTACAAGTATATAACATTTAAAAATCAATGTAGTTCGGATCTGACAGAAATCCTCAGCCTTCTCTAAAACTTAGGAGAACCTGCAGCCCTCACCCCCTGAAAAACAGAACAGAAACAAAAGGAAAAAACCTCCCACCCTCACCTCCCTGAAGAGACAAAAACAACAGAAATCGTTTAGCCTGATTACACTATCTTCTCCAAGAATGTTCAGCAGCTTCAATAAAGATGCAGGAAAAGAACCTTTTGGGTAAGGAAGGCAGTAAATGCAGGAGGGAGTGTGATGTGTGGTAGTAGATGGGGAGAAAGGTGCAGGGTCGTTTCACTGGAGGTCTCCAAGGAGCAAAGAGTTTATGTAGTGGTGAGAGAGGAAAGAATGAGGGGGGATAATTTCTGGTAGTCAGGAGTTAGACACTTGAAGAAAAGATTTGCTAGTTAAGACAGAGTCTGGGAACTGGCAGCTGAGATAGGGTAAAGTCAAAAGGTAGCATGATTTTGATATTTTAATAAGATACTATAAAAATTGGTCTTCTTTCATAGCTCATGATGCTGATAATATTCTGACTGATTTCAAAATACACAGCATATTTCATAACATAGAGGGTGATGAGGAAAGAAACCTTTATCATTTTTCCCTCAGTAGTGTTTGCAGAGACATTTCTGATTTTTCTATACATTTTACCTGCAAAGGATGGCATGACATATTGCGGATCAATAGGGACCAAGCCAGATATTTGCAGGACAGTTATGACAAAAGAGGATGGCAGTTTCAGAATAAGGATGAATAGTGGGGAGGATAAAAGATAATCTTGACAGATAACTCAGTTAAGAGGGAAATTGCAAAGTGTTTAAAGATCCCAACTCAGGGGATTTCCCTGGCAGTCCAGTGATTAAGACTCCGCCCTTCCATTGCACGGGGCGATTCATACCAATAGGTCATTTTATGGGATTACATCTAAAATAATAAATAATATTTATATACATGATTCTCTTGAGTCATAGAAAATTTTTCTTGGTGACTAGAGAGCTATAGCATTTTGTAAAATAGATAAAGGATTTTTGTTCACATGAAATAATAGAACTTTTCTCAATAATACTATAGTAAATATTGTGGGAGAAGATTAATTAATCAGAGTAGTTATTTAGCAACTATGGCATGACTAAACCACCAGATGGGTGCTGTTTGAAGACCTCTGTTGTCCCTGAACCTAAGGTACTTCTGGTTCATTTGGAGAGATGTGTAATAACAGAATATTGTTCACAAGAATGATGTAAGTAAAATGAAGTAGTAATCATGGATGAATTGCAAGGTAAAAAATAAAATTGGTGTAGAAACTCAGAGAACGATGAGCTCAGTGTATTTGAAATATATAGTGAAGGCTCACTGGGGGTTATTGTCAAGTGGATTTGGAATTAGGAGACCTGGGTTAGAACCTGGTTCTGTCATTTGCTAGCTTGTGACCTTGGGCATGTTTACTTAATTTGCCTCTGCTTCTTAAGTTGTAAAGTAAGCGTGGAATTATTTGCCTTGCCATATTGTGAAGAGTGCGTTGTGTTATGATCAGTGCCTAGTTGCCCTCACATCTATTTCTTGCCATTTCTGTATCACTGTTGTGTGGGGGTGGCAAGTGGTTGGATTTTCCTGGGTACTATGGATTGAATTGTGTCCTGTCAAATTCATATATTGAATCTCCTCAACTCCTCAATATGGCTACATCTGGAGATAGAGTCTTTAGGAGGTGGTTAAGGTGAAATAGGGTTTTCTAGGTGGCTCAAGGGTAAAGAATCTGCCTGCCAATGCAGGACACACCAGAGATGTGGGTTCATCCTTGGGTGGGGAAGATCCCCTGGAGGAGGGCGTGGCAACCCACTTCAGTATTCTTGCCTGGAGAATCCCCATGGACAGAGGAGCCCGGCGGGCTACAGTTCATATGGTCACAAAGAGCTAGACACGACTGAGAGACTTAGCACACAGCACACACAAGGTTAAATGAGGTCAAAAGAGTGGGGCCCTAATCCGAGAGGACTGTGGCCTTATGAGAAGGGGAGAGAATGATATATACCCCCTGCTTCCAATGGCTGTGTGAGAACACAGCAAGAAGCCTGCCTTCTACAAGCCAGGGAGAGAATCCTCACCAGAAAATGACTACGCTGGCACCTTGAGTTGGGACTTTCCAGCCTTAAGAACTGTGAGAAAAATAGTTCTGTTCTTTAAGTCAGCCAGTCTATGGTATTAATATTTTGTTACGGCTGCTGGAGCTGATTAAGGTACTAGGTTCCCATGTCAGGAGCATCAGGCCAATGGCAGGTACAGGAGGAGACTGAAATGTGGGATGAAGGGAAAGGCTGTAGTGTTTCTCTTCTTCTCTCTGCCTCAGTAGCATCTCCAGCCTCCTTCATGACCTCAGCTCCCTGCATTTAGGCAGACTGCTCCTGCGACTTCTGCTGGGAAAGTATGGCCCTGGGTTCCGGTAATGCCACCTCCTACTCCTTTTGCTGGCAGCTCTCTGCTGTTACTCATCTCTGAGTTGCCTTAACTCTCTCCTATTTCCTTTTCACCTCTTGCATCACCTCTGTTATCAATTTTGTGTATTAAGGTCCGTCTGTCATTAATATGTAACTATGTCTTCTATTCTCTGGTCGAATTTTGACTAAGACAAAGAGTAAATTTTAAAATGTAATCTTGTGAAGCTATATGCAATGTGCCACACTAGTAACAAGTATACACACACAGATGTCATACTATACATATCTGCTTTTACCTGTCCTTACAGCTGTGTGACCATGTTTGTGGTGTCTTTTTTAATCTAACTCATAATTCCAGAGAACCCAAATAGGGCCCATCACAGGGCACAAAGCTAATCTAATTATAGTCCCTTTCTCAGAAACTGGAACTAAGAAATACAGAGGGACATTCTAGCTGGTGGTAGTCACTGGAGCTGAGAAGCCAAGTTATGAAGTCATGTCTGATGACCATGTTCTGATAAGTAGAAGAAGCTAGTCAGCAGAGAGAGAGAGGACCAATGGGTAAGTCACATGGCTTCTGGGAAGTAGAGAGTGTAGCCTTGGTTCCAGATAACTTTCCATGCCCCAGTTCCAGTCTGAAACAGGCATGGTATAGTCCTACAACTGCGTTTTATGAGATTCTTTTATGTGCTTTCCATAGGTGTATCTGCATTAGGGTTAGCTTACTTGGTTATCTGTGTTTTCGAACCCTAATTAGGACTTCCTGTACACACACACACACCCCCCTTCAGATTTTGAGCTGATCTTAAAAGTATTTAGCTTGGTATGGGGCAGAGAGACAGTTATATATAATTCTGTTTAGGATGAACAACATGAGGAAAAGTTTGTGGATAAGAGAGATTAGACTCTAGAATAGCTTGTTGACTGCTCTGCTTGCTCTTAACTGACAGAGAATTTAATCAAGATATCTTAAAGGTTTGGGTGAAATTGTTTTAAAACTAACAATGGTTGGAATTTTATCATCTTTATTCTATATAGTTAGCTAATAAGGTTGCTGTTCCTTGATGCTTGCTTTAAAATAACATAGGTTTATCACTGAAAGTATCAGTAATCATTACATTAAAATGCATTAAAAACTAAATTTATAAGCAGCATGCTTCCTCCATGCCCTGAAGGTCATGCCACTAGGCTTCTGCAAAATCAGGTCAGGAAGAGAATGCAGTAAAAAGGGGCTTTCCCTGGAAACTATCCTATTTGTAATTTTATGAAGATAAATTTGTGAAACTCACTCAGACCACTTAATGGATCTTAATGACCAGACACAACACAGGTTTTGTGTGTTGGTTTGTCCTGCCCTCAGGTATTTTGCAGTTATTCATTCCCTGTCCAGAGCATCTTGATACTGAGATGAATATCATGCCTGTGTTGATCAACATTTACATTCTAAAACAGATTAAAATGTTTTTTGGTTTCAACGTGAAATACCAAAACCAAGAGGGGACTTGGATGGAAATGTGAAATGGGCTGCCAGAGAAAAGTCCCAGTTACAAAGTTTTAAAAGATATTGGTCAACTTCACCAATATCTAGAATTGTTTCTTTTCAAAAAAAGAATATTCTCTAGACACAATATTTGTGGGTACTATAGTAGGTTTTAGCTGATTACACAAATACGTTTGTTGTCAAAGGGCAACATTTATCTTAACGAACTTTTTGATCACAGTCATGTATTTTTTATTATCTTTAACTATATAATTGAGCCGTCATTAAAGATCACAGAGCCCATGTGATAAAACACAAGAGTTTCTCCCCACTCCAAGTATTGGGTGATATTAATGATACCAATAATTATTTATATGTTACATGTATTTGAGTGCTACTGTAAAATGGTCAAATGTTCAAAGTTAAGATAGTGTTATCTAAAAAAAAAAAAAAAAGATAGTGTTATCTTTTATGTTATCAGAAATAATCAGTAGGATGGAAAAGGTTGGATTGAAAGTTTGGGATTAGCAGATGCAAACTGATAAATATAGAATGGATAAACAGCAAAGTCCTACTGTTTTGCACAGGATATTTTGCATAGGATATTTAATATCCTATGATAAACCATAATGGAAAAGCATAAGAAAAAATTTTATACATTTGTATAACTGAGTCACTTTGCTGCACAGCAGAATTTAATACATTGTAATTCAACTATACTTCAATTTAAAATAAATTAAAGGAGCTTCCCTGGTGGCTCAGAGGTAAAGAATCTGCCTTCCAATCCAGGAGACGCCGGTTCGATCCCTGATCAGGGAAGATCCCACATGCCACGGAGCAATTAAGCCCATGTGCCACAACGATTGAGCCTGTGCGCCAGAGCCCAGGAGCTGCAACTACTGAAGGCTGCCTGCCCACAAGCCTGTGCTCTGCCAACAGAAGAATAATAATATAATAATGTGTTTTCAGTCCTGTCCAACTCCTTGTGACCCCAGGGACTATAGCCCATGAGTCCCCTCTGTTCGTGGGATTTTCCAGGCAAGAATACTGGAGTGGGTTGCCATTTCCTTCTCCAGGGGATCTTCCCGACCCACAGATTGAACCCCAGCCTCCTGCATTGGCAAGTGGATTCTTTACTGTAGTGCCTTCTGGGAAGCCTGCAACAAAAGAAGCCTCCTCAATAAGAAGCCCTCATGTTCTTAGAGAAAAGCTCAAACAGCTACAGAGACCCAGCCCAGCCAAAAATGAATAAAGTTATAAAAAAAATTAAAAAAAGAAACAACCAGAAGTCATTATTAGAGACAAGACTGATCCTAGTTTTCTAAACCTGTTTCTTTGTCTCTTTTACAGAACCATACTTCTGTAAAATGGTCACAGGGCATAAATTTTCTGAAACCTAATTCTGATGAATTAATTTATTAATAGTTGACCTTTCTATTGAAGGCTTCAATAATATAATGTAAAATTAGTATCAGAAAATATTTCTTTCAATGGCAGGTGTCTTGTCCATTTTATAATTGTTTTAAAATAAGACAAAATTATTTGTTGTCAAAATCTGTCTTTTAAGTTCTGTCACTTTTCTTTTTTTTTAAAGTTCCACTTACCCTTCTGATACCTATTTTGACATCACCATGAGATGAACCTACTCCATAAGCCCGGTGGTCCCAGGAGGTGGATGGGAGACACATGGAGCAGAGCTGCCTCAGACAAGCTGCCCTAACAAGCACAGCCTCGCTCAGCCAACCGCAAGCTCATGGGCTAAATACATACCTATTGATGTAAGGCTAACGAAGATTTGTGGTTGTTTCTTAAATGTCATTGTTGTAGCCATAGTTAACTGGTAGAACACTAATGGTAGTTTATTACTGAACTCAGTAGTTCCAATAATAAACTTTTGGTTCCCTGTTTTGTGATTGTGACAAATTTAATAGCTTCTCTAGTGGGTTGGTTTATGGTGCTCTAGGAATCAGTCTGGAAGCCCAGTCTAGAGTTTGCTGCTCCAGTACTTCAATTCCCTTTCTGCTTGAAGTAACTGTACAACCCCACATCCATTAGGGTGGCTACTACGGAAACACAAAACAGAAATTACAAGGATGTGGAGATATTGAAACATTTTCACATTCTTGTTGGGAATGTAAAATGGTACAACTTTTATGGAAAATAATATGGTAAGTCCTCAAAAACTAAAATAGAATTATCACGTGATACAGCAATTCCACTTCTGGGTACATACCCCCAAAAATTGAAAGCAGTGACTTGAACAGAGATTTGTACACCCGTATTTATAGCATTATTCACAATAGGCAAGGGGTGGAACCAATCCAAGTGCTCATCAACAGACAGGTGGATAAACAAACTGTGGTATATACAAGCACTAGAATATTTAAAATACTTAATAGAATACTTAAAAAGGAAGGAAATTCTGGCACATGCTACAACATGGATGAACCCTAAGGCTATAACATTCAGTGAAATAAGCCAGTCACACAAGGACGAATATTATTATGATTCAGCTTATCTGTGGAACTTAGGGTAATCACACTCAAAGAGATAGAAAATAGAATGGTGATTTCCAGGTACTGGAGAGAGGGAGTTCCCGGTATCATTGCTTAATAATACAGAGTTTCAGTTTTGCAAAATGAAAAGAGTTCTGGAGATGGATGGTGATAGTGTTTATCTGACAGTATAAATGGACTTAATGCCACTGAACTGTACATATAAAGAGGGTTAAAGGCATAGAAAACAAACTTATGGTTACCAAAGGGAAAAGGAGGGAGGGATAAATTAGGAGCTTGGAACTAATAGATATACACTACTTTATATAAAATAAACAAACAACATTTATAGCACAAGGAGCTATATTCAAAATCTTGTAATAACCTATAATGGAAGAGAATCAGAAAAAGAATATATATATATATATATATATATATATATATATATATATATATATATATATATCACTTTGCTATACACCAGAAAGTAACACAATATTGTAAATCAACTGCACTTAAAAAAAAATAGTGCTGGGCATACACACCGAGGAAACCAGAATTCAAAGAGACACGTGCACCCCAATGTTCATCGCAGCACTGTTTATAATAGCCAGGACATGGAAGCAACCTAGATGCCCATCAGCAGACGAATGGATAAGGAAGCTGTGGTACATATACACAATGGAATATTACTCAACCATTAAAAAGAATTCATTTGGATCAGTTCTAATGAGATGGATGAACCTGGAGCCTATTATACAGAGTGAAGTAAGCCAGAAAGAAAAACACCAATACAGTATACTAACGCATACATATGGAATTTAGAAAGATGGTAACCGTAACCCTGTACGCGAGACAGCAAAAGAGACACAGATGTATAGAACAGTCTTTTGGACTCTGTGGGAGAGGGCGAGGGTGGGATGATTTGGGAGAATGGCATTGAAACATGTATATTATATGTGAAACGAATCGCCAGTCCAGGTTCGATGCATGAGACAGGGTGCTCGGGGCTGGTGCACTGGGATGACCCAGAGGGATGGGATGGGGAGGGAGGTGGGAGGGGGTTCAGGATGGAGAACACATGTACACCCATGGAGTATTCATGTCAGTGTATGGCAAAACCACTACAATATTGTAAAGTTATTAGCCTCCAGTTAAAATAAATAAATGTATATTATTAAAAAAAAGATGGTAAATTTTATATGTCTCTTACCACCATGAAAAATAATTTTAAAATGAAAAAAATAACTAGAGAGATTTAGTTGTCTATACTAAAACCTGAATGATTCACATCAGATAAGAGCAGAGAAGGACCATACCAATCTTTGAGGATGATTCCCAAACTGGGCCTCTGTATCTGAAGTCATGCATGACATTCTGCATGTTCCCACCTGGTAGAGGGAGCCTAATTAAGGTTAAGGGAGAGACCCCCCCTTTTTTTTTATCATGAAAGGGTGTTTCTTCCTAATCTCAGTGAAGAATGGAAAGTAGAGAATTCAGTCTTAAGGTGTCTCATATCTGCGATTGTTTTCTTTCGTACGAGTCTCTTCAGTGGCTTGTGTACACTGGTTACTCCAAGTGTACTCATTAGGATGAGCAACTAATGAGCAGCTCATTAGGATGACTGTCTACTCGGATGAGGGTATTACAAATACCACATAAGCAGACCCAGAAACTCATGGAGCCTTCCTGGTGGAGCTAGGTGTTCCCTTGTGAGGCCACCCATACCTGCCTCGACTATTCTGAGAAGAGCCAGACCATCTCTCCAGCTTTCCTGCAGATCCCTGGGACCTGGGATTTGAATTTTAGAGACGCAATATGACGCCTGAAAATGGACCATGATTCAGTCCCAGTAATTCCCAGCAGAAAAAGTCAGGAAGTCCTAGTGTGATAAACTGAGATGGGTGTGGGGTAGGTTGTGGGAGCAAAGAACAAATTGGGGAAAAGCAAAGCGAAAGGGTGGAAGACAGTTGCTAAAAGAGGGAACCTGGGACCTAGCTTTCACTTTTACTGAGTCCTGGTTGCACAATGTGCGATGAATCAGCTTGGGTTAAAGGCACAGGTGGAGATAAAATGTAAATTACCTTGTTTTTCATACAAGAAAATTATTTTATTAAAACTGGCAAAAATTCTTGCCTTGAACCTTACTCTTTTTACCTTCTGTGTTAAAACCATTAAGAGGAAAAAGTCACTGCAGATGAAGATTGGCTTGATGAGTTACGCTGGGCTCTGCCTCCCTATCAAAATTTGTTCTTCCTGGTTCCTGTCTTGTTGATTCCATACCCACATTACTGCTGTAGAACCAAGAGGATTGACCACTCTGGCCCAAACCTTGAGGAACTCAATCTAATTGAGGACAGTTATATAAACAGATTCAAATAGCAAGTGCTAAAACAGAGACAGAATTTAAGTGCTAAGAAAACAGAGGATGAAGTAGCAAATTTTACCTGGGGCCATTAAAGATGTATGAACACAAAAGCTCTGAAAGATGAAGAGGAGATATCCAAACTGAGAGGTGAGGACATTTCAGGCAGAAGGACCACAGGTCTTCTCTGCCTAGTTGTGATTCTTGGGACCTTCATTTTTAGGAAAGTTAACATTGTAGGGCTGATTGTGAACTTGGAGACTCCCCATGTGTTCCCTCACTGCTATTGGGGAATGAGAGTCCATTTGGAAAGTTAGAGTTTGGAGAAGTTTTTTGAAAAGTTAACTCTCCTTGGAGACACTGTCTCTGATATGTAGCTTCTGCAAAGGTAGGCGTTTGCTTCTTATAAATTGAGAATTTCAATGGATGAGCTATATAATTTGAAAGTAATAGCCACAGAAAACATTAGTGAGGGTCAAAGCACAAGTCTAAAGTCAACTTGGCGTGTATATTGCTTTTTGATTAAAGGAACAGAATAGCTAGAGTTCAAATTTCAAAAGCAATTATCAAACAAGTTTGGGCAAGGTGTGAATTCAAGCCCACATTTTTCATCTAAAAATCCACTTCTTTTTTTTTTTTTAATGAAGTCTTTTATCTTTAAAAATGCCATTATAAAATGAAGATTTTGGAGAGTTTTGAGTAAGGAGTGAGGACATTACTTTTATTGCAGGGCTAAACAAATATTGAAGACCCTTTTCATTTTCTTTTTTTGATAGAAGTTTTTAAAATTTAGGTATGCTTTTCATTGCAGGTACGGAGTTAATATGAAAGTCATTTTCACTTGAATATTTGTATTTGTAAGACAGTCATTATTTGTAGGAGATGAGATACTGTGAAGGAAAATAGTAATAATGAATATGTAACCCTCCCCAGTTCTACCATTTATTAGGAGTCTGGATTGGGTTATATTCTGGGTTACCAGAGGTGGTAAGGTCCTTTTTGGCCCCAAACTCTGCTCTTTTCTCCTTCTTCACCCATCTTTCTATTGCCAGTGGTGGGAAATTATTTTATCCCTTGACAGTTATATTTGAAAAAGTAATATATTATTAGTTAGGGAACAGACTGCTGCTGCTAAGTCGCTTCAGTCGTGTCTGACTCTGTGCGACCCCATAGACGGCAGCCCACCAGGCTCCTCTGTCCCTGGGATTCTCCAGGCAAGAACACTGGAGTGGGTTGCCATTTCCTTCTCCAATGCATGAAAGTGAAAAGTGAGAGTGAAGTCACTCAGTCATGTCTGACTCAGCGACCCCATGGACTGCAGCCTACCAGGCTCCTCCGTCCATGGGATTTTCCAGGCAAGAGTAGTGGAGTGGGGTGCCATTGCCTTCTCTGTAGGCAACAGGCTGTAAAAAAGAGATCCCAAAATATAGTAGCTTAAGCAAGATAGACTATGTCGTTCTCCTAGGGAAACCTGGAGAGGCATTCTAGTGACAATATGACTTCCATGGTGCCAGGAACCCTATCTTGTTACTCAGACATCATCAGCACTCAGGTTCTATCCATTGTTTGGAAATATTTCAGCTACAACCAATGATCAATTCGCTGTGAAACTAACGAAGATTTAGCTTCAAGATCCTTCACTTCCATGTGTTTTGCCCACATGTTATGTAATGTAGGGGTTGCAGGCTTTTCTGGGATATGACTATAAGGGCATTTTTGTGCAGAGACACCTTTGGGCCTTTGGTGAAGTCTAAGGAGCCCTTCTCTGAGTGTTTTAAAAAATTTAACGTAAAATACACAGGATTACAAAGAAAAAACCATTAAAGTTCAATTGTCAAAATATACTGTTATATAGGAATATATACTTTTTATTAATGCTTTTAATAGTAAGACCTAGTGATGGAACTAATGACTACAGTAATTTGGAAGTAGTGATGGACATTAATGATATTTCACATATTTGCATTAATTGGAGTGTCATATGAACACATTTAATTTCTACTAGTGACAAAGAAGACTCTTGAGAGTCCCTTGGACTGCAAGAAGATCAAACCAGTCAATCCTAAAGGAAATCAACTCTGAATATTCATCAGAAGGACTGACACTGAAGCTGAAACTCCAATACTTCGGCGCTCCAGTACTCCAATACATCTGATTCGAAGAGCTGACTCAGTAGAAAAGACCCTGATGCAGGAAAACATTGAAGACAGGAGGAGAAGGGGATGACAGAGGATGAGATGGTTGGATGGCATCATCAATTCAATGGACGTGAGTTTGAGCAAACTCCAGGAGATAGTGAAGGACAGGGAAATCTGTTGTGCTACCGTTCACGGGGTTGCAAAGGGTTGGATACGACTGAGCGATTGAACAACTACAAGTGACAAAGTTACAGGCAAAGTAAATATAACAATGCTTTACTGTCTACATTTATAGTAGAGGGAAAAAGAATAAAAATTATACTCCTTGCAGTAGTAGATCTAAGTGGCACATTTTCATGAATTCTACACTGGTTTTCTAAACAAGAGAGAACCGTTATCCTTGTATTTGATTATGTTTATTTTTCATCTCCGTTTCTCTCTGTGTTAATTTCTTCTCATTTTCTTTAATGTGTTTTGTATTATCTCAGGATTTTCTTCTATGTCAGTAAATCAGATGTGTTATTTTTTAAGATTATTTTGTTTCATATATATTTGTTTTCTAATGATTTCATTTTAGTCCTCAATTTTTCCTTACATCCACAAGCCCTCTTTTTTTTTTTTTTTTTTTTAACTCATTTTGGTCTCTTAATTTGCCTTTTGCTTTCAGTTTATATTCTTATTCATGTTTTTCATACAGGTGAAGTAAAGTTCAAGAAATTTCCTCTGTTTCTTGAATTAGTCTTCTAGTTTGAGGTTTTTGTCTGTTTCTTCAATGTTTCCTTCCTCCTCCTCTCTTTCTCTTTTGATTTTCATTCTTTCCTTCTTGCTTTTAAAAGTTTTTCGGATTAGCTTTCATGGTTGTTATACTATTCTTTTCCATGGTTGGTTCTGTCCAGGAGTACATTCTATTTGCTCCCGTATAATGCAAGTTATTTCTTGACTCTCTTTCTGCTCTGACACCACGTTTCCCCCCTAAATTGTAAGGTGGGACTGGGGGCTTTGTTCTCAATTTACTCTTCTTTAGCTTGAGGAAATGTAACCTGTAGTGTGACTGTGTATGTGTGTGTGCGAGGGGATGGTTTCTTTGTTATCTCACTCCATCTCAATGAGTGTGTGTACCATTCCAAAAGGAGCATACTGTGTATAGCACTGAAGCCTTCACTATTAACTGGTTGAAGAAAACCAGCTTTGCTATTCATTTTCCTTGATTTATCCTCTTCTTTTCTAGTTTTCATTGCTCCTTACTGAAAAGGAGGATTTAAAAGGAAGAAGGGAAGACAAGATTGTTTACTCGGTTTACTTTCCTCCGGACTAGAGATTAGTGAGAATTCTCAGAATTCATTACAATATCTGGATGGTGGAGGTGGTGTTAGGAGCTGAAAGAGTTTCTCTTCTGCTCAGCCCCTGAATCTCCTGTTTCTTTCTTTGGGTGCATGTTTTTGAGGTTTGTAGCATTACTTTAAACATCTTTCCTTGTCTGGTGGTTGCTAGTGAGTTTTTTGATCATTCTGTTAGGTAGGATAGAAGTTCTTTGAAGAAGTTTCAGTCTCCCATCATATCCAAGGAGTGTGAACCTCACTTTTCTGAATAATAAAATAGATCTAAGTATATCTAAGTCAAAGAGTTGCTGTGATGGTAAGATTGATTGATATTTGTGAAGTGCCGAGCACAGCATTTAATGTGAAGAAGGTAGGTAGTAGTAGACAAAATGCATTTAAGTAAAATAAATTATTTGTCAAATATGCCCCAAAATCTGGGAAAAAATAAAGTGAATAACTATAGTAGTATCTTTATATATATTATAAAATATGAAACATATGTTATAAATCTCCCCCTCAAGATATGTCCATATTTCTAATACTTAATAATACTACTTTTGGGAGTTTCCCGGTGGTCCAGTGGCTAAGACTAAGTGCTCCCAGTGAAGGGGACCAGGTTTGATCCCTGGTCAGGGAGTTAGATTTCACATGCTGCAACTAAAGATCCCACATGCTTCAGTGAAGACTGAAGCTGCAACTAAAACCTAATACAGCCAAATAAATAAATAAATATTGTTTTTAAAAAAGAATATTACTTTTTAATACTACTTTAAAAGTACTTTTTTTACTAGCAAAGAACACACGATCAATCCAAACATCCAAAGCAGTGTTATGCTTAGGCCATAAGATTAATCTCTAATTTATTTCATGAATTATGACCTTTTTAAGTGAGTTGGGAGAATTAAGAGAAATCAGTCATCTAGGAAACATGTCAATATATTTGCAACTAGTTCTTTATTATCTCCATGGGAACTTTCTGCATGTTCGATTTTTAGTGCCTTCCAGATGATGTCTAGAAAGCAAGAAAAGCTAATGCTTTGATATTATGCAAATTAATGGTTCTATTTTTTTTCTTATATAGTGAAGTCTAAGCCGGATGGTGATTCCTAAGCAAACCTTCATACTTTGGAGAGTCTGTAAACAGACAAATTCTTTATACCAAACTCACATTAGAAATCTGTGCCATCTCTTCCATGTACCTTTTGAAAGAATGACACATTTGCCTTTATTATATGGATACTTAAAGGAGATAGGGAAAGTCTTGTAGAACTACTTGGCAAAGGAATCAAATACATGTATTTGATGAAAATAAAAAATAAAAATTTAAAGAGCTACAGAGAGGACAATTTAAACTTTTCCCTCCATGCTTTCTTTCTCCCTTGTTTTTCCCTTGTATGATGGTAAATTCCTTAGAGGGAGGAATTCAATCTTACCCATCTTTTTATTCTTCTTTCTGCTTTTTGTTCTTCTTTCTGCTCCCATCACTGGGCACAGTAAGTGGCATATTTTTTTTAAGAAGTCAACATATGTGTATTTAATATGCAAGAATAAATATGGATGAATAAACACTCCAATCCAGTTTACAGGCATCTTCTATTGAGCTTGTCAGATCCAGAAACAAATTTTTCATTTTTCTGAGGAACTGCACAAGTAATCAGAGGACTGTACTACTAGCCATTGTCTAATACTACCTGAGGAATTGCTGACATAACTATTCTTGGAGACTAGACTATTTCCAAGCTTCCTTTTAGTTAGGGTTAAGTGTATCATTTTTCCACATCTTACTGGGAAGACTAGATTCTAAAAGTTACTTGGAGAGGACATTGTGGAAGTGGTCACCATATCTTCCCCAGGATGATAATATGATTATTAGAGATTCCTCAGATTTCATAGCTATGCCCTGATGATAGCCTTTTGTCAAAAAGTAAATGACTCCTTTTTATTATTTGGGTGTGTGTGTGGGTGTGTATTAAATAATACATTTGACCAATCACATTATAGCTAAACAGTCAAGAAAAAG
The DNA here is from genome assembly GCF_910594005.1 of Cervus elaphus. Classification (NCBI taxonomy): domain Eukaryota; kingdom Metazoa; phylum Chordata; class Mammalia; order Artiodactyla; family Cervidae; genus Cervus; species Cervus elaphus. Next base: position 39,555,423 of record NC_057839.1, read on the forward strand.
TTATGACTCATACTTCCTTGGGCGTTCCCTTTCTTGGTTGGTGGGTGACTTATATAAGTCAAGGCTATTGCATTCTCCAAAATTAACAGGCGTGTGCCTACATATTGTGTTTTACTATATTTCCTTTCATAATTGGTAGCATTATTTACTTAGAATCAAAGGGTATCTAAGTGCTGAAAAGGCTTTGCTCTTCCCAGTCCCCACGCCTTTGCTTATCCTCATCTTTTTGCAGTGAATGCTATCTATTGTCTCTACATATCTGTTGAGATCATTTCTATGCTTTAAAGCCCATGTCAAATGCACTCCTATCTCACACAGGGCTTTTCATTATAGCACCATTTGTCTTAGCAGCATTTTTTTGTTTTTGTTTTTTCTTAGACAACTTTTAACTGCACATACATATCTTGAGTAAAGAAGAGTCAAGAACAGCATAACAGGAAACCAATCAGGTATGGAGAGACCAGCCTGAAATACTTGGAAAAGTCGAATCAGTAATAAGACTGGAATGATACCTGAGCTGGGAGTATAGCTTTAGAATTCAACATCCCTACATCATTTGCTATTATTTTTCATGTTCTAGTATTTTCCACTTATTAGGCAGATTAGGGTGGGGAAGTAGGCTGTATTTTGTGGTATCTTGCATATCAATCTTGCAAATCGTTATGGGCTCACACATCTAGGACATAAAACCAGTCAGATCAAGTGAAATGAGCTGGAAGATTTTTGATTAGCTTTGAAATGATTGCCAGCCCAGGCCAATACTATTTCTCTTCAGGTGACCAGATCTCACTCTTGTTAGCTACATTAATCCATTAATTAATACAAGGAAATTTAGTAGGCACTTATGCTACACCAGTAACTGTGCTTGTTGCTGATACTGTGTGAAGGGCTATATCACATTTACTGACATGGGGACTTATGGAAGGTTTATGGCATGTACATAACATTTAAATTATTTTTTAATTTTAAAGTTATAGTTTGAGACATTAAAACAAATATGAATAGTGCAGTCTCTTCATTTTTGTGACATAACTATAGTATCATTGGGAAGTTTAGCTTTGTCAAAATAATTCTGAAATATCTTGTTAAGTGTTGTTGCACGAGGGTGCTTTCTGTTCATAGAAAGGAGGGCATACTTTTTTGCAGGGGACCCCTTTAAAAATAATTTTATTGCTTCTTTGAAAATTATGGGGAGTTCTTGATGGTCCAGTAGTTAACACTTCGCCTTCCAATGCAGAGAATGCAAGTTTGATCCCTGGTTGGAGCGCTAAGACCCCACATTCCTCATGACCAAAAACCAAAATATAAAACAGAAGCAATATTGTAACAAATTCAAGAAAGACTTTAAAAAAATTCTTCAAAAAAATTTATAAAAGATCATGTAATGAGTCGAGATTTTTCTTACATGTTTTTTATTCAATTCTTCAATGAATTTAGTAAGACAATTCAAGCGCTTCTTACTTCCTGATTCTGAAACTTTGATCTACCTATATTTTAATTACTAGTAGGGCCTCCTATCATGAAACAGTTGTAGAATTTTATTTTTCACTCATAAAAAAGGTAGGTTTGTGGTCATTGATAATTATTTAGTATAAAAACCCATGGTATCCACAGTGATTATGGGGACAAATCTTATCCTTACATTAGTTTGAATAAGGAGAGGCAAACTGAGCTTCCTGAAACCTTGCCTTTGAAGGAGAAAAATTAGGATGATAAAAGAAAGATTAAATAAATGTGACCAGTCTGCAAGAGGGAAGAGATAATCTGATCTGAGGTTACTGGAATTATTACTAATGATGAGAATTATTTTATGAATATTAGCTATTGTATGCAAACTACATAAAAATTAGACAAAATAATGTTCTTTCACATCTGTGGAGGATTATGTGGCAGCTTAAATATATATCCACAAATTCTTTGACACGCCTCCTTTCAAGGAGTGGATCCTAAACTCCCTCTCCTTGAGTGTGGGCTGGACTTAGAAGATTCACTTCTAATAAACACAATAAAGCAGAAGTGATAGCCTGCAACTTAGAAGACAAAGTCATAAAAGGCACTGCAGCTTCCTCTTTGTCTTCTCCTTTGGATTGCTTTGAGGGGATTTGCCAGCTATATTTTTAGGACACTCCAGGAAGCCCAAAGAAGAGACCCATGTGGTGAGGAAGTAAGGCTTCCTGCCAAGAGCTAGTAGAAACTGAGAATTCCTGTCAACAGGTTACCAGTGAGCCACCTTGCAAGTGGATCCTCCCACCCCAGTCAAGTTCTCAGATGATTGTAGTCCTGTCTGATATCTTAATTGCAGCCACAGAAGAGGCTTTGAGCCAGAAGCAGTAAATAAATCTGCTCCCAAAGTCCTGGCACACAGAAACTGTGAAATAACAAATATTTATTATCATAAGATAATAAATTTGGGCACAGGGGCAGTTTGTTACACAGCAAGAGATAACTAATACAAATTCCTATAATGGAATTTTTTTTTCAAGAAATAGAACTTATTTCAGCTGTTTTAAGCTAAAAAAGGTGTAATATAAGGAGTTGAGAGGAGAAGAAGAATGGTATTTAGGCTATATTTGCAGAATAATACCACTATTTTCACCTACAAGGGGAGCTGCTACCTCTGCTACTGTTAGGAAAGTGAAAAATTGGGACACTCCCCTTGGAACTGTTGACTTCAATGAGCTCTGCTTAATGAATCAGGAAGCCTCTGCCACTACCGCCATTGCTACTATACCCACAAAGTCCCTATTGGATAGGGGAATGTAACTGCAGAAAAAACAAAACAAAACAAAACAAAAAACCCATATGTGTATCTATAGCATCAACCAAAGGATCAAAAAAACTTTCTACTTTACTTTTGCCTTCCAAGTCACACGAAAATACATCTAGTTGGCAAAAATATAACCCCAAACAGGAACCAAACAAAAACTTGTTTTCAGGACCCTAGCTGTTAGGGAATCTGAGAAATGCTGTCTGTGGGTTTCCAGTCTCTGTAGTAAAGGAAGGCACACTTGTTCGGTGCCAGATATTTTTATATTTCTAGAAATATTCCTGAGTTTTGTTTTTCAACACAGGTGTTAATTGAACATGTTTAAATTCTTTTGAGTTTTTGCTTTTAGGATTTGTTAAGCTAGGGTTGAAAGTGAAAATGTTAGTCATGTCCTACTCAGTCGTGTCCTACTCTTTGTGACCCCATGGATGGTAGCCTGCCAGGCTCCACTATCCATGGAATTTTCCAGGCAGGAATACTGTAGTGGGTAGCCATTCCCTTCTCCAGGGGACCTTCCTGACCCAGGGATTGAAACTGGGTCTCCTGCATTGCGGGCAGATTCTTTACCATCTGAGCCAATAAGCTAGGATTTGTCTAGGGCTAATTATTTTCCACTATTGAGGCGAGAGCCTTCCAAGAACTCTACCCAACGCCCTGTGGACTATGAAGTTTTTCTGGTCTGATTGGTGGGCACTATTTCAAATCCCATGCAGACACCAGGCACTCCTTTCTCTGGCCTAAGGTATTTTCCTCACCACATGAGACATGCTGAATTCTGAAGAAGTAACCTCTGTAGATCCTTGGGGTTCTTCCATATGTGTCACTCTCTCCCACCTGGTGTTCTGTCGTGGGAACTCTGTCTCCCTGGACCCTCAGGTCCTTCTCCTTAACTCAGGGACTCCATCTGGCTCTATTTGGTTTTGTCTTCCTGCACTACAGCCTAGAAACTCTCTCAAGCCAGTAAGCTAAGGTAATCATAGAGTTTACCTCACTCGTTTCTTTTTGAAAATTTTATTTCTTTCTTTTTTGGCCTTGCCCCACAGCATGTGGGACCTTAGTTTCCCAACCAGCAACTGAACCTGCTCCTCCACACCCCCCACCCCTGCCCCACGTTGAAAGTGAGGTCCTTTGTTCCTTGTTTCGCAGAGATCACAATCTTTATTGCCTAATGTCTAGTATCTCCAAAACTGTTTTCTCAAATGCTGTGTCCTTTTGTTATTGTTACAGTTGAGAGCATAAATCGGGTCCCTATTATTCTATCTTAGCCCCTTATTTATTTTTTATATAACACAGTATTATTTCCCAGGTGACACCATAAGTGAGTCTTCAATAAGTCATGCTGTGGTTCTATCAGAGTGCTTGCTTCTGGGTGATGGAATACATGGTAAGCTCAGTGATTGCCATAGGCATCAATATATCACATACTTTATTTTTCTGCACATTTTAGCTCTTTGGTCACTAGTTTTGTGAACATGGCATTTATTAAATGTGGTAGAAATATGACAAAGAGGAAAGATGATCCATAATCCAGAATCCATCTCTATTTTGTTAGAACAATCTCTGCTTCCCTATGATGGAAGGTTTCCTGTGTAGTCCCCCTGCCTCTGAGTACTAGTTTATGGTACTATGTGTGTGTACATGCTTAGTTGCTCAGTTGTGTCTGACTCTTTGTGAACCCATGGACGGTAGCCTGCAGGCTCCTCTGTCCATGAGATTTCCCAAGCAAGAATACGGGAGTGGGTTGCCATTCCCTTTTCCAGGGGATCTTCCCAATCCAGGGACTGAACCTGGGTCTTCTGCATTGCCGGCAGATTTGGTACCGGCTGAGCCACCAGTGAAGCCCTTATGGTACTATCACAGCACTATATTATGGGTTCATTGCTGGGTTTTGCCATTGGCAGAGCTTAGCAGTGAGTACCTAGCAGATTAGCCTTGGTGAGGCAAAGTTCATCCTTCTCAGCATGGCTGTCTATTCACAAGTTCATTGAATACACCCAGGGAGTCTGACTGACATCCCTGAACAATTCTACTTGTCCACCAGCGTTTTGAGAGCCCCATGTGCAATGGTTGACCTTTGGCAAGCTTTCGTAAGGGCACAAATAATTTTACACTTTGAGACATTTCCGAGAGCTTATTTGTCTATTGCCATGTAACAAATAATTCCAAACTTAAAGGCTGAAGACATTTATTTTGCTCATGAATCTGCTATGCAGGCAGGCCTCACAGGAATAGCACGTTTCTTTTCTTCTTAGGGTCACTTGAAGTGGTTTGAAGGCTGGAGGTTGGATTATGCCAAAGTCTTGCTCACTCGCGTCTGGAGGTTGATACGGCTGCCTTCTGGGTCTTCAACTGGGGCTGAGGCTGGAAAACCTATCCACATGTGGCTTTTCTAGTTGGCCACTTGGCTTCCTCATAGTGTGATTGTTGGGTTCCAAAGGCAACCGTCCCAAGAGGACTAGAAGAAATCTGTATTGCCTTCTATGGCAGCCTTAGAAGTCATGTGATGTTGCTTCTGCCATGACCTGCCCAGGCTCCAGGAAAGGAAATATAGACCTCATCTCTCAATGGAGGAGTGTTGATGTCATGTTGTAAGGAGCACACGTATGTGGGATATACTGGTGTGGCAATCTTTGGAAAATAGAAGTCTGCTCCACCATCATATACCTCTTCTCCAGACTTCCTTATCTCTAATATTTCACTCTGGTTCCTTCCAAAACCCTAACCTTCTAGCCAAATTGGCAGCCCTTGCCTATGAGTCAATATTGGCTTATCCTTTGGGGCATCTCCATTTCCAATCAGAGGATTAACACATGTGCTGCTCCACATTCTCCTCACTGAGAGGATGTGTCTGCCTCATTGCTCTTCACAGCCCACCTGAGTGGCACTGTAATGGTGAGACAGTTCACTTACAGAAGGTGCCAACACAGTATGCAGAATAAGTCTAAAAACCTTTCTAATAATAATTTTATTATCCCCCAGGCAATTGTCATAACTGATTAGATGAGGAGGATGTGGCAGTGCATCAGGAGTAGGAATATTAAGAATGTAAGCTGCATGTTTGTGAAAAATGCGGGTGTCCACAGGACTTGCTTGGGCCTGATCTTTTCCCTAGAGGATGGAATGCAACTGCATACAAATTTAGCATTTTCTGGGTCAGATAACACCTCAGTTCATGATGGGAAGATTAGGTTGCACAGTCACTTGAAATACAATGGTTAGATTGTGTGGTAGGCTAAATAATGGCCCCTCAATACATCTACATTTTCATCTCCAGAATCTGTGAATGCTACCTTCTATGGCAAAAGGGACTTGGCATATGTGGTTAAGAATCTTGAGATGGGAAGATTTATCTGAATGGATCCAGTGTAATCACAACATTTTTTATAAGAGCAGCATAAGAGGAGTCAGAGGAAAAGGCAGTAGGATGACAGAAGAGGAGACTGGAGCTTCCCTGATGGCTCAGTGGTAAAGAATCCGCCTGCCAATGCAGGAGACAAGGATTTGATCCAGGAAGATTCCACATGCCCATGGGGCAACTAAGCCCATGCACAGCTACAGAGCCTGTACTCTAGAGCCCTGGAAACGCAATTACTAAGCCACGTGCCACAGCTGCTACTGAAACCCATGCACTCTAGACCCCATGCTCCATAACAAGACAAGCCCATGCACCGCAACTAGAGAAAAGCTGGAGCAGCGATGAAGACCCAGCACAGACAAAATTAATAAATAAATAAATAAGATAAGCAATCACTTAAAAAAAGCAGAGACTGGAGTGATGCTCTTTGAAGGAGGAGGAAGGGGTCAAAAGCCAAGGGCCACAGTCACCAGAAGACAAAAACCAAACCAAAACAAATAAAAACAAACAGATAAGGGAATGGATTCTCCTCTCAGAGCTCCCAGTAGGTACGAGGCCTGCCACTCCTTTGACTTTCAGTTCAGTTCAGTTCAGCTCAGTCACTTAGTCGTGTCCGACTCTTTGCAACCCCATGAATCGCAGCACGCCAGGCCTCCCTGTCCATCACCAACTCCCGGAGTTTACTCAAACTCATGCCCGTCGAGTCGGTGATGCCATCCAGCCATCTCATCCTCTGTCGTCCCCTTCTCCTCCTGCCCCCAATCGCTCCCAGCATCAGGGTCTTTTCCAATGAGTCAACTCTTTGCATGAGGTGGCCAAAGTACTGGAGTTTCAGCTTCAGCATCAGTCCTTCCAATGAACACCCAGGACTGATCTCCTTTAGGATGGACTGGTTGGATCTCCTTGCAGTCCAAGGGACTCTCAAGAGTCTTCTCCAACACCACAGTTCAAAAGCATCAATTCTTCGGCACTCGGCTTTCTTCACAGTCCAACTCTCACATCCATAGATGACTACTGGAAAAACCATAGGCTTGACCAGATGGACCTTTGTTGGCAAAATAATGTCTCTGCTTTTTAATATGCTATCTAGGTTGGTCATAACTTTCCTTCCAAGGAGTAAGCGTCTTTTAATTTTATGGCTGCAGTCGCCATCTGCAGTGATTTTGGAGCCCAAAAAACTAAAGTCTGACACTGTTTCCACTGTCTCTCCATCTATTTCCCATGAGGTGATGGGACCAGATGCCATGATCTTAGTTTTCTGAATGTTGAACTTTAAGCCAACTTTTTCACTCTCCTCTTTCACTTTCATCAAGAGGCTTTTTAGTTCCTCTTCACTCTCTGCCATAAGGGTGGTGTCATCTGCATATCTGAGGTTATTGATATTTCTCCTGGCAATCTTGATTCCAGCTTGTGCTTCTTCCAGCCCAGCGTTTCTCATGATGTACTCTACATATAAATTAAATAAGCAGGGTGACAATACACAGCCTTGATGTACTCCTTTTCCTATTTGGAACCAGTCTGTTGTTGCATGTCCAGTTCTAACTGTTGCTTCCTGACCTGCACACAGGTTTCTCAAGAGGCAGGTCAGGTGGTCTGGTATTCCCATCTCTTTCAGAATTTTCCACAGTTTATTGTGATCCACACAGTCGAAGGCTTTGGCATAGTCAATAAAGTAGAAATAGATGCTTTTCTGGAACTCTCTTGCTTTTTCAATGATCCAGCGGATATTGGCAATTTGATCTCTGGTTCCTCTGCCTTTTCTAAAACCAGCTTGAACATCTGGAAGTTCACGGTTCACGTATTGTTGAAGCCTGGCTTGGAGAATTTTGAGCATTACTTTGCTAGTGCAATTGTGCAATTCTTTGGGATTGCCTTTCTTAGGGATTGGAATGAAAACTGACCTTTTCCAGTCCTGTGGGCACTGCTGAGTTTTCCAAATTTGCTGGCATATTGAGTGCAGCACTTTAACAGCATCATCTTTCAGGATTTGAAATGGCTCAACTGGAATTCCATCACATCCACTAGCTTTGTTTGTACTGATGCTTTCTAAGGCCCACTTGACTTCACATTCCAGGATGTCTGGCTCTAGGTGAGTGATCACACCATTGTGATTATCTGGGTTGTGAAGATCTTTTTTGTACAGTTCTGTGTATTCTTTGACTTTAGCCCAGTGAAATTGATTTCAGACTTCTGACCTCCAGAATGGTAACAGAATAAATCTGTATTGTTTTCAGCCACTGTATTAATTTCCTGTGGCTGCTGTAACAAATTAACACAAACTTGATGGATTGAAACAACAAGATTTTATTCTCTCCCAGCTCTGGAATCCAGAAGTCTGGAGTTGGTATCTCTGGGCCACCATCAAGGTGAGGGCAGAGCTGCCCTCCCTCTGGAGGCCCTAGAGGGGAATCACCCTTTGCTTTTCTGCTTCTGGTGGCTGCTGGTCAAGCTGGTGGTCTCACCAGTCCAATCTCTGCTTTCATCTTCACATTGTCTTCTCTGTGTTTCTTCTCCTCCTTATCAAATCTCCCTTTCCTCTCTCTTATGAGGTCATTTGTGAGTGCATTCAGGGCCCACCCAGATAATCCAGGATAATCAATCCATCTCAAGATCTGTAACTGAATCACATGTGCAAAAGAGATCCTTTTTCCTTATAACATAACATTCACAGATTCCAGAATTGGGACTTGATCATTGGGTGGCCACGACAGTCTGCTACAGCCACTACATTTGTGTTAATTTTTTCAGTGGCAACTAATGCAGATAGGTGTTAAGTCTCGACTAGGGCATAGTAGCAAGCCAAAAGCTCTTTCTCAGAAGGAAAATCATTATTTTCAAGGAAGGCATGGCTTTCCTATGAGACTCTAGGAGCCTGGGCAGTGATTCTTTGAAGGTAGCTTTTCGGATCTGCCACAGACATCTCACACTCTATTGGGTATGTTGCTATAAGGGACTCATGTTAGCCTAGACCAGCTGGAGAGAGACCAGCTCTGCTCCATTCAAAGCAGGTTGCCTTGAGGGTCATGCAGTAAATGGAAGGGAATCAGGCACCTATATGTGGTGTATGTTGTCTCTAAATCCCAGGAGGTCCATTAAGCATTGTGCTCCTTCCTTTGGGAACTGATGCAGAGTACACCAACTTGGCTTTCACACTTTAGAGGGACACACTCTGGCATGTTGCAGTCTGCTGAGCTCCGAGAAACTTCACTGAAGTAGCAAGTCCCTGGATTTATCTGCCATTGTGTCCTTACAAAGGCATTCCTGTCCTATTAACCATTTATTAGATATTCTTTTTTTTTGCTTTTGAACTTTTTATTTTGTATGGAGATATAGCCAATTAACAATGTTGTTATCGTTTCAGGTGAACGGCAAAGGGACACAGCCATACATATATGTGTGTCCTTATGAGAAGGTTTTATCTCCTCCCATCCAAGGTGCCACACAACATTTAGCAGAGTTACATGTGCTGTACATAGGTCCTTGTTGGTTATCCATTTTATTTTATTTTATTTTAATTTTATTTATTTATTTGGCTGCCCTGGGTCTTTGTTGTAGCATGTGGGATCTAGCTCCCTGACCAGGGATCAAACCTGGGCCCTCTGCACTGGGAGCTCAGAGTCTTAGCCACTGGACCACCAGGGAAGTCCCTGGTTATCCATTTTAAATACAGCAGGGTGTACATGTCCATCCCAAACTCCCTAACTATCCCTTTATCCCCCGCCAGCAACCATACGTTTGTTACATATTCTTTCAAACCCCTTTATTTTCATTTATGTATATCGCATACTTATTTACTTCTCACCCAGCTGCTCTTGGTCTTTTTCTCTACTGTAAAATACACAGTGGTGGGATAATCAGTTCTGACATCTACACTCTCAACTCCCACCCACGGAGTCCCCAGTGAATTGAATGAAAGAGACAGATTCTGGAATGAGATTATACAACAGGAGAACTGGCATCCTTTTTTAAGCTCAGTTAAACCAGATGCAAAAAGAATTTGTTATTAGGCATGATGGGTGTGGTTTGTCTTTTTTATGTAGATTGGGGAATTTGCAGGTGGGTTTGACTACTAGATTCTTCTATTTCTGAACCATATGGGCTCACAAATAGAAATGGCATACATTTACTGTGTGTATGTTTGCATGAATAAATGTCTCCCTCATTAAAGACTGAAGATTGAAATAATCAGTGTCCTCTTTCTTCATCTGACAGGCACAAATAGGTGTTGTATTTATTCTTTATCCTCAAATCATTTCCAGGAGAACTAAATTTTTTCACATTTATTCTTTTTATTTATTTGTCTCCAAGCCTAGTTATTTACAAAACTATCCATATATGAATTTAGATGCTTCTGAAAGTTTAGTTCATTGTTTTTGAAATAACTGAAAAAGAAAAGAACATGCGAAAAAACTTTACGTCTTGTAGGGGAAAAAATCTAGTTTAGATAAAATTGAAACAAATGTGGGTAAATTTCCTTTTAATGCAGGAAAAAGTATAATCAGGGAATTCAGTGGAGATTCTTAGAAGCTGGGTCCTTAAAGGATAAAAGAAAAACTTTCCATTTTATAGATGCACAACTGAGGTCCATAGGGGTCAACAGAGTTGGGACTAGAATTCCAGGATGCTTTTCTGTTCCTCTCTAAGGAATCAGGGAATTAATATAAAATCCCTGATAGTAATTATATCTTAAAATCAAAGCAAGATTTGTACAATGAAATATCACCCAGTAAAAAAATAATAATAATAAAGTACTGATGCATGTGACATACATGGAAGGACCCTGAAAACATTAAGTGAAAGAATCCAGACACAAAAGACCACACATTGTATGATTCCATTTATGGGAATGTCCAGAATAAGCAGATCTATAGAGACAGAAAGTAGATTAGTGGTTGCCAAGGCTGGAGGAGGAAATGGGGGGAGGTGAATACTAGTGGGAATGGAGTTTCTTTTGGGGGTGATAACGATGTCCTGGAATTAGATAGTAGTGATTTGCACAACTCTGAATGTACTAAAAACTGCTGAGTTTACTCTTTATAAGTATGACTTTTCTAATAGGTGAAATTATGTTTCTTTAAAAAAATTTTTTATTGAAGTATAGATGCTTTACAATGTTGTGTTACTTTCTGCTGTATAGCAAAGTGAATCAGTCATACATATATCCCCTCTTTTTTGGATTTCCTTCACATTTAGGCCACCACAGGAAATTATATTTCAACAGAACTGTTATACATTAAAAAAAATTAAAAGCAAGATATCAAAAGAATTTTGCCTAACTAATTATTTCTCAGACTGCATAAGATGTAGCATTTCTCTAAGCCGTTGAAGAACAGACATATGTATAGTAACACGAGGTAGCTTCTTAGCAGGTTCATTTAATTAGTATAATGGCTCACCTAATAATAAAAGAAAAAATATCACCAACAAAGTTAAGGATTTGTACTTAATTCACTTAATGATCAAGAGAGATAAAAATCTTCTGACACTAAAAAATTAGGAAGGAACAGTTTGCCCTGCTTAATTATAAATTGAATTATAAAGGCCTCAGCAAACATTAAAAATAAGTGATCCTCAAGAAAGCAAATTCTCCCTTACTTGTTTTAATTGCTATTCAACATAATGGACACCTGCTGCTGTGTCTTTTAGAGTATTCATAAGGAGAACATAGCTCACAGCAGCTGGGAAAGTCTTTCATTATAAAAAAAAATAATGAAACACCTTAAATAAGCAAGCAGGCCTTTAATTACAGCTAGGTAGACCTCATCATGCATCATGTTGATAAATGTCTAAATTGAATTGGGGGCAATTTTCAAGCTTTTCTGTTTGTTTGTTTGTTTGTTTAAAGAAAATCAAGCAATATAGTAGGTCTGGCAGATATTGCAGTGTCTACCCTATATTAATTTTCCCCTTGTTTCTTACTAACAGAACCATGATTTTCTTTTCCCATTTATTTTTATTAGTTGGAGGCTAATTACTTTACAATATTGTAGTGGTTTTTGCCATACATTGACATGAATCAGCCATGGATTTACATGTATTCCCCATCCCGATCCCCCCTCCCACCTCCCTCTCCACCCAATCCCTCTGGGTCTTCCCAGTGCACCAGCCCCGAGCACTTGTCTCATGCATCCAACCTGGGCTGGTGATCTGTTTACCCTTGATAATATACATGTTTTGATGCTGTTCTCTCGAAACATCCCACCCTCGCCTTCTCCCACAGAGTCCAAAAGTCTGCAGAACCCTAATTATGTTTGGAAAAGTGTTGTGGGCTGAACCATGTACCCTGTTGTGGGCTGAATCAGGTACATAATCATGTATCTTCTATTCTGAAGTCCTAACCCCAGTACCTCACAATGTCAGTGTGTTTAGAGAGAGGATCATTAAAGAGGGAATTAAGGTTAAATGAGGCCTAGAGGGGCCTTAATTCAGTATGGCTGTTGTCTTTATAAGAAGAGGAAATTAGGACACAAATGCACACAGAGGAAAGACCATGGGAAGGCACGGAGAGAAGGTCATTCTTGTTTAGTTGCTGAATCATGTCCGACTGTTTGCGACCCCATGGACTGTACCCCGCCAGGCTCCTCGGTCCATGGGATTTCCCAGCCAAGAATACTGGAGTGGGTTGCCATTTCTTTCTCCAGGGGATCTTCCTGACCCAGGGATCGAACCTGTGTTTCCTTCATTGTCAGGCAGAGTCTTATCTGGTGGCTCAGCCGAGAGAGAAGATAGCCATCTACAAACCAAAAAAGGACACCTCAGAAGAAACCAACACTGCTGACACCTTGATCTTAGATTTCTAGCCTCCAGAATTGTGAGAAAATAAAGTTCTATTGTTTAAGTCATCCAATCTGCAGTACTTTTTTTCAGTCTGTAGTATTTTATTATGGCATCTCTAGAAAACTAATATAAGAAGTAAACACAAAAGTTTTTTTTTTGTTGTTGTTTCCTTGCAACAGGTGACCATGCCTCAATTTTCTGGCCAAAGTGATAAAAAAGTGAAAGTTCATTGGTGGGCCATTTGCTAAAACTCTGTAAAAGAGGTCACCACTAGCTACTACATGTCTGTTGCTCTTTTCTCTTCCTTCTTTTCTGCCTGGAATAGGAATATGAATATGACAGCAGAGTCACCAACCTGAGACCATGAAGTAACAGCCAAGGATGGCCAAGTGGGAAGACAGCAAACCTGGGCTTGATGACATCACAGAGCCACTGTCCCAACACAGAACCAGTTAACTCCAGAATTCTCTCATGTAAGATAAACAGAACATTTATTTGGCCACTGTTTTTTTTGTTTTTTGTTTTTTTTTAAGTTTATATTTCTCATAGCTGAATGCACTTTCTGAATGATAACTTAGATATTTAGTAATTATTTTTAAACTTATTATTTATTTATTTTACTGCATCAGGTCTTAGTTGCCACATGTAGGATCTAGTTCCCCCATTAGGGATCAAACCCAGGCCTCCTGCACTGGGAGTACACCATCTTAGCCACTGGACCAGCAGGGAAGTTCCTTAGTCATTGTTTTTAACATTATGGAAAAGAGGATTGTGCTATATTGAGCATAGTTGAAAGAGCTAACTGGAAGCCACACAGAACATGAAATAATCTGTACTTAAAACCATCTGCTTGGCTAAACAGTTACCACCTTCTCATTTGCAAGCAAATTTCAAATTAGTTTAATACTTAAATTAGAGAAATACAGACTTTTTTTTATAAGTGGGCAGTGATGCCTACAAATATACTTCCTCAGTACTATTAAAGAAAATCTCAAAGGAATTTGGCGTGATTTTCTTTACTGAGATGTAAAGAAGCCCTTCCACTGTTGAATCATTGAAGTAGGTTTCAGAGCAGAATCATGAGATTCCTCTCCTGGTAAATAATCATAAGCAGGCTACACTGGTACCTGACTGCCAACTCATTGGCCTGTGTGGTTGTGGATCAGCTATGGATCTGCAAACTCTGTTACCAATTAGCAAAAAGATAGGGAGATCAGGGACTTGTTACCAAATGCAAAGCAACTACATCACTAAGCACAGTGTTTGGTTCAGCTTACTTGTTTTTGTGGCAAGACTTCTGGAGGAAGGAAGCAAGTATGTTGGTTTACATTCTGGTGCAATCTCTGTGTCTCATTGCAGATTGGTACTTTGAGTAGCACTGAGACAGACAATTTGAATAGGTATAGTCAACCAATCATTGTGGGAAATCCGACTCTCAGCGTCTGCCCTCTGTAACTCACCACCTTATGAGTCCAACTAAAATCATATTTGTATTAAGTCCAGACTGTAATGACTTTGAGCCACAACCATCTGCATAAGAACTTGGCCACGCTTCTGAGAATCCCTAGAAAACGGTCTCATAGCTGTTCAGGAAATACTCAGCTACTTGGCTGGTGAGCATTTTATCTCTGCATGGTCCCTGCTGCTGATATTCTCAGTGATCAAAGTGAAGTGCTCTATTATTTAGGATACATTTGGCTGCAGGTAACGGAATACCTCAATGGAATGAATTTGAGCAAACTCCGAGAAGAGAGTGAAGGACAGAAAAGCCTGGTGTGCTGTAGTCCGTGGGGTTGCAAGCCGACACAGCTGAGCGACTGAACAACAGAATACCTGCGGCTGCCCTGGTGGCTCAGTGGTGAAGCCTGCGCCTGCCAATGAGAGAGACGCGGAGGAGATCTGCTGGAGAAGGCAATGGCAACCCACTCCAATATTCCTGCCCGGAGAATCCCATGGACAGAGGAGCCTGGTGGGCTACAGTCCATGAGGTCACAAAGGATTCAGATATGACTTAATGACTAAACAACAACAGAATACCCACCTGGTAGTATCTTTAGAAATAAAGACGTAATTACTTCACATAATGTAAAGTCTGGAGGAAAGCAGTTGTAGGTTTGAAACTAGCAGTTATCAGCAGCACAGGCTCTTTGCATCTTTCCACCATGGCAAGAAGCATGTTGGCTTTTGCCCTTTCACAACTCTAGACGCTATGGTCTAAAGCAGGAGCTTCTTTTATTCAGTGGAGAAAACCCTTTTCAGATGACATGTCCTCCTCCATCACACACACCTGGAAGATTTCCTGTACATCTCATTGTTCAGAACTATGTCTCCTGAACTGCCCTTCAAGAAAAACCGAGAAAGTGATCATCTGCTAAGGGGGAACAGAATAAATATAACTGGTTTAGTCAATTAGCCATCCCCTTGGGCGCCACACATTGATACCCCAAATTAGATTACCTCTCTTCTGTTGGCAGAGTGGAAGGGAGGCATTCCATTGTATGGGTAGCCAACAGTATTTTCCAGGGATACTGCCTTCGCAAAGCCATCTTTCTTGGAGGGCTGCTGCTGCTGCTGCTAAGTCACGTCAGTCGTGTCCAACGTGGAGGGCTAGAGCAGTGTTAATGGTGGTAGAGAGACCTATGCTTCAAAGCAGCTTCTTGACCCAGATCCAGAGTCTTGCAATTTCTCTCTTGCAAAGAGCTGCCTTGCCTTTAGTGGCTCAGTTGCTGAGTCCTTGACAGCATCTCCCTAACACACACACACAACCTCCCATGAATGACAAAGAGCCAAAGCTTTCCAGCAACGCAGCAGTTTCAAATGCGTACTTGGAAAGAAAACATTTTCTCAAGGGACCATCATTCTACTGAGCTGTAACTGCCAACAGAACAGACATTATCATTCACTATAGCTTTAGGCCCTAAACCTCTTGGAACCAGTCTCAAACATTATTATTATTATTATTTTTTCAGATTGCAGTCTTTAACTTTGTAAATATACCATCCAGTTAGTTTTTCCAGAACAAAGAGAAGTATTTGTACCTCTCTACTTTTTGCACACACTAAACTGCTAGATGCTTTGAAATGGCAGTTTTCCAGCTTCCATCTTCCCTGTCAAGGTTCCAAAAGTCTTAGGTTCAAATATCAGCCAGGGATCTAGCACTTACTCTGTCTATCCCCTGCTTCTAGCAATTTCTGAAAAAAAAAAAGAAAAAAAAAAAAAGCAGCTCTAAAGAAACTGGCCTAGGAATGGGATCTCAGCACTGAAGGGTTAGCAAAAGGTTTACATCTCTTTCTTCATCATCTGTTTAGTGATCCTTGTAATTAAATAGTACAAAGGAATGTATGATACATTAAGAAAAATTGATAGAATTCTATCAAGTTCAATTTGTGTGTGTGTGTATATGTTAATCTACATAAACTGAATGATTTAGGAGGACTTTAAACAAGATGTAACGTTTGAACTATGGGTAGGGAGAGTAATATGGAGAGTAAAAAAAAGTGGGCATTCCTGGTGGGGGAGGGATGTTTAAAATTAATATGTCTCAAGGTAGATACAAATAGGAGATATGGATGGGCAAGTAAGTTAGGACTGAACAGTGGACAGAGTTTAATCATATTATCCAGGGTAGAAGTATTAATAGTTTAGATAAATCCACAAATAATTTATCTTTAGCATTTCAAGCTTTCCTGTTTTCTGTTTATGATGGTTATTACAGTTATTGTGGTGGGCTTCTTGGGAAAAACTTGAGCTATGTGTATTCAACCATTTCATTTATCCTATCCAGTTTCTACATGTGATCTGGATCTTAAGCTAGCTGCCTCTGAAACAACAAATTCTGAATTCAAATGAATCATAAGTTTTGCAAGATCTGCATTCTTTTCCATTATCATTCATATCAATGAAGGAAAATGGGGCTATAACCTGAATTCTCTTGAAGTTTCTCCAACTAGTATAACTGCCTTGTATTAATAGGGAGATTTTAGCCCCTTCTGATCTTTTCTATGCATGTATTCTGAATAGAAGGGCTACCCAGGCGGCACTAGTGGTAAAGAACCTGCCTGTCAATGCAGGAGACTTAAGAGATGTGGCTTCAGTCCCTGGGTTGGGAAGATCCCCTGGAGAAGGGGATGGTTACCCACTCCAGTACTCTTGCCTGGAGGATCCCATGGACAGAGGAGTCTGGAGGGCTACAGTGCATAGGGTCACAAAGAGCCAGACGTGACTGAAGCGACTTCACACACACACATTCTGAATAGAATCCTCCAAATGTATTACTACAATATTTTTATAATTCTTAAGCGTCCTTTTAGTTTAGAGGGGGGATTAAAAAATGGGTTGACTGTTACAGGCATGAGTCAGTTTGCCACCTTTCCGTTTTCAAGAAAGTTTGACAATATGCATAGAAACATGCAATCCTTGTCTTCTGATGAAAGGCAGTTGCTGGCTTCTACTGGCTGAGTTTAGCCTCATTAGGAAATTTGGAAAATTGGATTCCATGTGTCAGCAAACTGATTGTTCCTTAAAGCATTTGAAAAACCAGCGAGGGGGATGGGGTGGGGGTGGTGGAATCAGACAAATGGGAGAGGATATATGGATCCCGAAACAGGGCTTTGAGAAATCTTTATTCACACAAGACCAAATGTGTGTTTACTGAAAACAACACATGGAGAGGATGGGGAGCTAGAAATTGCTTTGTTAAGCTAAAACTTGGGAAATATTGTAATTGAAGATCCACCTGGTGTGTTCAAAGCAGAGTATAAAAGCCTCTTGAGCAGCAACTAGCTTCTCCTCTCTGGAGATCAATTTACATGTATGAACATAGCTGAGTTGGCTCAGTGGTATCAAAATTAAACCATAGCTTTGGTCGCACCCATTATACCCTCTCTCACTCATTCTCTGTCTCTCTGTCTTGATCTCTCTCTCTCACACACACACAGTTTTGGTGGGTATTTTGATAGACTGAATAACGGCTTCAAACATGTTCCTATTCTAATTCCTGATATCCTTGAGTATTACTTTACATTGCAAGAGAGATTTTGCAGATGTGATTAAAAATCTTGAAGTGGGAAGATTGTTCTGGATTATTCAGCTGGACCATAAAAGCAATCACAAGGACCCTTATAAGGGGGAGGCAGAGGAAGATTTGATAGGAGAAGGCAGTGTGAACATAAAGGCAGAGACTGTAGTGATGCTGCCACAAGCCAAGGAATGCTGGCAACTACCAGAAACTGGAAGAGGCAGGCATCTGAGTCCCCCTTAGAGCCTCTAGAAGGAAATGGCAGCCCACTCCAGTACTCTTGCCTGGAAAATCCCATGGAGAGGGGAGCGTGGTAGGCTAAGTCCATGGGGTCGCAAAGAGTCAGACACGACTGAGTGACTTCACTTCACTCCACTAGAGCCTCCAGGGGGAGTGCAGGCCTGATGATACCCTGATTTTGGCTTAGTGAACCTGATTTTGGACTTGTGGCTTCCAGGATTGTCAAAGAATAAATTTCTGTTGTTTTAAGCCACCAAATTTGTTGTAATTTGTTACAGTAGCAAAAGGAAATCAATACAGACATATAGTAGAGTAATACCTTAAATAGCAGGATTTAAGGCAAAAATCATATATAGATACACTGACCTGAAAATCACTTAAGCATGTACCACATAGGAGAACAAATACAGTAAGTTTTCCCCCAGAACTGGAACAAAGTGTTGTTTCTTCAGTTGAGATGCCAAATGCAGTGGTGAGCTTGTGTTTAGAGGTGATTTTGCAGGAAAAAGACTTCTCTTTAAACATTAGCCTCCTTAACCTGGGAACCAAGTTCCCCTGAGAGAGCTGCAGGTTTGTATCTCCCATCTGCATAGTTGACAGCCGCCCAATGATTCAAAATAGGAGAGAGAGATTGAAAATAGGAGTGAATTGGCGGTGGCAGCGCATTCCCTCACAAGACATGCAGGGGAGATCCAAGAATACTTCTATACTGTTAAAATCGCCTGCTTCATTCCTGTACACCCCACTTGTCTCACTGATTATGGAAAACATAGAGACCTCTTTTTCTAACTTTTTACCCAGACAACTTGGCAGCCTACAGTGGTACTGTTCCTCTTTCTACAACCTCGAGGCTTCTCTCCTTTTTTGCCATAGCAAAAACTTGGCTGTCGCCTAAGGACACTGAGCCCTCTGCAGCCCTTTTGGGTTAATTTCCCCCTCCTCATGTACCCCAGATTTCTGAGGAAGGATGCTCCAGTCACCACACTGTTGCTGCCCTGTCTAGATCTCCCTGTCCCTCTGGGCAGCTGTCCCATCCCCCCACTTCTCTGAGTATTGCTGCTGACTGGTTGCAGCTGCTCCCTTCTGAGAACTGCCCTAGGTAGTGTTTCTCAGAGTGTGGTCCCTGGACCAGCAGCATCAGTATCACCAGGGAACTGGTTTAAAATGCAAATATTTAAACCATACCCCAACCTACAGAGTCAGAAACTTGGGATTGGGCCTAGCTGTCAGTTTCTGGTATACTGTAAAGTTTGATAACTACTGCCTGAGGGTGAATGGAAACCCAACTCAGAAATGTCCACGATGATACATCTTCCCTTCAGGGATGTCAGCAGCCAGTGGCTGACTGAGTCAGGGAGAACAAGAGGCTGCTAGCCCCTTAGCCTTGATAGGGGGCAACTCTGTGATGCCATTCAGGCTCCACAGCTCCCCATTGGGATCAGGCTGAGACTGGAATTGAACCGAACCTGTATCTTTGCCAAAATTCTTCCTGCCCTTTTCTGTAACCGCATGGCCTAAAGTGGTGTTATTGGTTGAACTGTGTTTTCCCAAAAAGAGATATTGAAGTCCTAACCCCCAGTAGCTCAGAATGTGACCTCATTTGGAAAGGCTTGTTGCAGATGTAACTAGGTAAACAAGGTCATATTGGAGTAGAGGGAGTCTATAATCCAATACGAGTGGTGTTCTTAAAAGGTGAAGACACAGGGACACAGAGAGTGCCATGTGAAGATGGATACAGAGACTGAAGTGATGCATCTATAAGCCAAGGAATGCCAAGGACTGTCAATCATCACCATAAGCTAGGAAAGATTTTCCCTCCGAGCCCTGAGAAGAAACCAACCAGGCCAACAACTTGAGCTCAGATTTTAGCCTCTAGGACTATGAGAGATTAAAAATCCCATGTCAAACCATATAGTTTGTGGCACTTTGTAATGGCAGCTCTGGGAACAAATAGAAGAGGTTTCATCTAAGCTCATGACCTTACTGACCCTCTTGCCCAAGAATCCCTGCCTCAGGCTTAGCTTCTAGGGAGCACGATATAAGGCAATGGGAATTTCCTTATTTTTCACTAGGATTTCCACCTTCTTGCAAAACACCCTGTTCCACTGAGGCTCCTGCATGCAGCTACACCATCTTCTCTCTGAACCTGTTACTATTGAAACAGTTTTAGTAAACTGGTTGAACCAGCTAGGTGCATTTGGGAAATCCCTAAATAGTTTCTCTGCCAAATGGCCTTTTAAACACACTCAGCTGTATTTCCCTGACCTTCTCCTGAGAGTATCTCAGGCTCCCCAGCTTTCCTGATCACATGTGGCTAACAAAGCAGTCTTATTTTAGGGTTTTAAAAAGTCCCATCAATATATACGTCACTCATTTAGTTCAAAGCTGTCTCTCTCTCTCATCGTGAGACTGCTCTGAGATTCTGCAGGAGGGCATCACAGAATGGGTGAGAGGTCTTGCCCTCTAGCTTTCCCTTCACTCTCTGCTGCTGCTGGCTTCCCCAAGACAGGGAGAGGAAGGATTAGAAAACATTTCTCAACCTCAGAACTATTGGCATTTTGAGCTGCATAATTCTTTGTCATGAGGGCTGTTCTGTGCATTATAGGATGTTTAGCAAGGTCCCTGGGGATGTGGGGAGGGTGTGGGGAGAAATTGTCCTCCATTGAGAGCCACTAGATTAGAGGGAAAGAGCAATTTCTTTGTTGACCATTGCAAGTATTACCTGGCCATCAGTGCCTTCTGTCTTGAAGGTCTCTAATTTATTGCTGGTTGTTTCTCTTGCAAATGCTTTCGTCTGCTCTTCAGAAACACCTTACCACTGCCACTCAGCAGACCTCCTACGCACATTCCTTGCCAGGGAATGCCCTCGCTGTCTGACACCCCCACCCTTCCTCTGATGGACATCCTCAAGACCGTTCTGCTGGGGTTGCCTTCTCCTAGCAGGCAGCTTTCTTGGGTGGAGTCCTTTTGAGAAGTCTCATTCTCAGCTGCTTCAGCAAGAATCAGTCTGCACTCCAGTGACTTCACCTCACCATGTCGTTATAGACAGCTCTTTCAGCAACCGTTTCCTCTCAGACATCTCCAGGTAAGAATCAGGCCTTTGTCATTCTTCAACTCTAGGGACAGGCGTTGATGAGTCCTAAGAATTCTCACCACTTTGCTGAGGTATTCATTTTCTATGGCTGTGTAGCCACAAGCTTAGTGACACAAGTTTATTATCTCTCAGTTTTCAGGAATCAAAAGTCCAGGTAGGGGTTTGTGGGAGCCCCTCTGCTCAGAGTCTCACCAGGTTGAAATCAAGGTGTTGACCAGGGCTGTGATTCTCATCTGAAATTCAGGATCTTCTTTCAAGCACAATGGGAAGAATTCATTTTCTTGCAGCTGTATCACTGAAGTTCCCATTTTCTTGTCAGCTGTCACCTGGGGATCACTCTCAGCTTCTAGGGGCCACACATAGTTTCTGGCCATTTGCCCCCATAGACAGTTCACAACATGGCTATTTGCTTTCTTCCAGAGAAGCAAAAACACGTCTCAGACCATTAGACCCCTTTTTAAGAGTTTACCTGCTTAGGACAGGCCCACCCAGGATAATCTCCCCTTTGATGAATTTGTCTGACTAGGGAGTTTAATTACATCTACAAAAATCCCTTTTGTCAACCCATCTAATCTAATCATGGGAGTGATGTTCCATCACTTCTACATGTATCAGCCACACTCAAAGGGAGATTGCATAAGAGTATGGGTCATTGTGGGGCAGTCATCTGAGAATCCTGACAATTGTAAGCCTCATGGAGATACTGGGTCAAGAGAGCCCCCTCATTTGGCTTGAAGGTCTTGACTATCAACTTCTTCCCTGGAAAGAGGGGGGAAATGCCATGATGCCTTTCCCTAGGACAAATGCTTTTCTTTTTCTTTTATAGTCTAGTTATGGGTAATAGATTAAGGACTGATTTTTGCCTGCCTCTTTGCAATTCCTGGATATAGGCATCTGATACCACCTCTCTTTTGAATCTGTAAACATTTATAACCAGTTATCCATAGACTGGCATCTCAGCTGAAACTCTGGGATAACAGGAAATACCAGTGAACATCCTGTTAAATGGTTATTTTCTGACTTCCTGGTCATGGCACACATCAAAATCTATGACACCTGCTCACAGTCTCCCTTACCTGTCTATCTAGATGCTAATGGAGAAAGTCACACAGGTGACTGGGTAGTTGTCACCACAACTTCACAAGCTCAGGCGGGCCCTTGGCACTGTCTGAACACTCCTCCTCCTTTCTCGGCTTGCTCATGTCTCCACACCCCACAGGGGCTGTTTCAGGCCCTCACTGTCCTTTTGCACCCATATCTTCCCCTTCCTTCACCTTCCTTACTTGGGATTCAAATATCTTTGAGACCAACCCTTCCCCTGAAGGATCTCAAAACCTGGTGGGGAAGACTAACACACAAACAGAGGATTATAATATAAGATGAAAAGGGCACTGGCAGAGTTCTTTGCAGAGGACAAGATCAGAACCTGCAAAACCTTCGTAAATATGTTTAAGTTGATTCTGTTTTGGTCAAAACTATTTTCTTAAATCTCACTGCCCACTTCAGACTTACTCTTCTAAAAGACCTCTGTAGGTTCTTATTATTCTCAGCCAGAGTGGTCTAAAGCCATCAGGAAACCTGATAGTTTGGGGCTTGTTTTTTTATTTTCATATGTGATAAGTAGGGAGCTAGGGAAGACTTTGGTGATTTCTGAACTGTTTTACTGTTGGGTATAGGGTAAAACTATGTATTTTATCACCATTTGAGATGATTTCACTTCAGTCTGAGTATACACAGCCCTGGACCACTGTACATTCTATGCCAGAGTTGAAATGGTTCTTTCAGAAGCAATCAATGATTTCTAAGTTGTAGCTGGCATGATGGCTTTCATGTGAGGGATTTCTGATTTTTGCTCCATTTGGAAATCTACTCTTATGATAGAATATATGTGTATGAGACCCCTCTCACAGACCACTTCAGATCCCCTCTTTCTGCACAGACTTTGATTCAGGTGCAAAGTTATACCACTTCACCTTCTGCTTACGTACATACCTCTCATCTCCAACTCTGGGATTGCTTATCGATCTCACCAAGAGACCCAACTTAGGGTTCATACCCACCCAAGTACAACCATTAGAGGTATAGGGGTGTTAATGGCACAGGTGGTGAACTTTTGAGCAATACAGGGTAGGAGCCAGTGGACAAGGTCTCCCCTTTTCCTCCCTACCCATGAGATGCTGTTAAGATGACTTCTGCGGGGCCAGGTCTTACAGGCAGAGCAATCACCAGCAGTTAGCCATGGTCAGTTCTGAAATGCAGGCTTTTTTAAAAACTTGAGTATAGTTGTTTTATACCACCGTGTCAGTTTCTGCTGTCAGCAAAGTCAGTCAGCCACACGTATACATGTATCTCCTCTTTTTTGTCTTTTCCCATTTAGATCACCACAGAGCAGCAAGCAGAGTTCTCTGTGCTATTCAGCAGGCTCTCATTAGTTATCTATTATATTTATACATAGTAGTGTCTATATGTCAATCCCAATCTCTTTTTAATTGACTCTCCTTGCTTCCCAGCCCTCCTCCCCTTGCCCCCTACTCCCCCCACCCTGTGGGATTGTGCCTCCTAATAAAAGCGCATCACACAATCCTTTGCCCTGGGCTTTGCTTTCTGAGGAACTCAGACCAAGACGATATGCATATTTAATTAGGATATGGTTAGACGAGTGGGCCCTGAGGTCAGAAAAATGAGACTTTAATCCTAGCAAGGTATTTAACCTCTTCATGCCTCAGTTTTATGGTCTGTGAAAAATAACAACCTACTTCAGGTTGGTGTTATATAAGTGTTGAGACTGATGCAGTAGCAGACACATTACATACTCAACTACTGGGTGTTAGTATTATTTTGTACCCATGCCAAACTGTAGTGGAGTAAATGACCCTTAATGTTAAGATAGTGATGCTGGTGCCTTAATTTTAGCAGTGCTTTACCCTTTTCTGAGAGCCTCGTGTTATCACATTCAGTCTTTCCCAACCCAGTGAGTTAGATGAAGCTTGAACTTTGACTTAGCACCTATTTCTAAAAATCTTGGTCTGCAAAGTGTAGACAGTTTAATGAGAAGAAAGGCAAGGTTAAGAGTGTGAGTAATCAGGTTGTGCACACAGCATCTCCCCTGGGTGATGCAGTGGAAAGGGGCCCTATCTAGCTACCCTTGGCTCGGGCATGGCTCCTCACTCTTGTTGATTTCTGTAACTCATCATTCTTGGGATTTGAGCCCCTTTGCAACCTCTTTCCTGGTGTCCTCAAATGGACACCATACAGGGTGCTGCCCACAGAAGGGAATCTGATGAGGACAGAATGGCATTGATCTCAGAACTCTCTCAAAGGGAGGATTTCTGGTTATATGTCTGTTCAGAGTTGGAGTACTTGAATTAGCGAGAAAAATAATTTTAAAAGGGGATCATGGAAGGCCTTTGGCTTCAATTCTTAACTGGAGTTAAATAACAAGGACTCCTGGAAGGTATTAAAGGGAAATTCCTATTTGTTGACTTGTTGGGCTTTGGCATGTCCTTGTTTTTGGAATTTACCCCATGTAAACTTTTTTTTTCCCCCCATGTAAACTTTTAAGTCATTTTCTATTTGTAGAATTCTGTCCTAGCTCACGTTTGGCCTTTCCAACTGCTTTCCTTAGATGAAGCTTCAGTAAGATGTAACTAAAGAAAACAAACATTTGACTGGAATTACTATAATGTGCTTGTAATGAAAGGACAGGTTTAAGAAATACTGTGTATTAGAACGTAAGTTTCCAAAAGTAGCTTTTCCAAGATAAAAAACATCATTTGCAGAGTGGTGACTGAAGATACACTGACTGACTCTAGCTCATTTTTGTTTAATGTGGAATAATTCTGTATACTTCAAGGCCAAATCTGCTTCACTTAAGCTTTAATTGTCAGTTAGATGAATGGAAAATAGCATGTTACTAATTCCAATTTATTTTGCTTTGATATAGTCAAAATTCATGCAGTGGGGAAAAAAAGGAGGTCAGACTATGATCTAACAACTTTTTATTTTTTTATTATTCACATTTTGCTGTAATTGCTAACATTTAGCAAACAGTCCCACTAAATTACAAACAAAACCCACAGTTGACATTTCTTCTCACAAAAGGAAAATGTGAAGTCCAGTAAAATTACAGACAATTAAAAAAGACATACTTGTATAGTTAATTTTTGTGTTTTTGAGAAGAAATACCATCTATGACAAAAACATTTTAAAAAATGTTTAAGTTGATTCTATTTCTGTTCAAACTATTTACTTAAATATGGCTGCCCAGTTTTGAATTACTCTTCTCAAAGACCAATAAGCTCATATTATTCTCAACAAAACTGCTTTTCCTAAAGCCATCAGGGAATTTGATAGTTTTGTTTTGTTTTCATATGTTACAAGTTCCAGCTTTTTGTTCAAAATGGGCCTCATAGTTATCTGAGGGCATTGCTGGTCCATAGATCTGCTACTAGTAAAATAAACTCAAAACTGTTCAAGGTAAGAACAAATCTCACAAAGCCCATTTTCTGTGGGGCACAGATACTTCAGAACTTCTTTCCCTTGGGAAAGGAATTGTCTCAGGAGTTGGATGTTGTCTGTCTGGGCAGCTTCAGTCTTCTGGGACTCTGGGACCATGGTTCAATTAGGATTTAGAAGCAAACAAAATAGGTAACCACCTCTCTGATGTGAGGAGTATGTATGTGTATGTATGAACCTAAGTTTTTCATCTGCAAAATGGAGGCAATTCTGCCTACTTCATTGGGTTTATGATGGGAGTTAAAATGAGGCAATTTTTAAAAGGTGTATTTACTTTTTCAAGATGGGAGCAGTAGAAAAATGTAAATTAATCACCATGAGGATTTATGTTAGTGGTCTTCATGCTCTGTACATATTTATTTAGTGCCTTGCTTTTCTTTAAAATGGGGATAATGATATTGACCTACTTCAAAAGGTTGATGAGAAGAACAACTAATTACTGTTGGTAAAACACTTTGAAAACATTAAATGCTATCTATGAAAATGCCAAATAATAACTTCATGATGCTGTTGAAAGGATTAATTAGGGAATGTTTGCTTGAACCTTGATCCTCTAATGAAAGGTGTTTCTCCTGTTGCTATTTTTGTGTTAACTATTATCTTGTGTTATAATTTATTGGCTAGTAAGTGTCATGGTTAACTGGTTTTTAACCGTTCCCAGGCACAGTTTTGATAATTTTTCTTTGATCAAATGGATTTCAAGTTGAAAAGCATTTTGTTCAATGTCATCCAACTAAACTGACCTTTGCTTGTTTCATGCTGTCACTCAGCTTCCTAGGGGCTCTCACTCAATCAAGCCTTTCATGGTCTGCTTGAAGTATCATACTTAGTGACTGATTCAGAATTTTCTGACTCCTCAGTTTTCTCTGGCCATTTCCTCCACCAATTACAAAAAGAGAACTCTGAAAAATAATTTAAATCATCTCTTACTGAGCATTAGCACTTGGTTAAAAATAAAAATTGGCACTGTTATTTTCCATACTTAAATTTGCAGATATACAGGCTTACTCGCCTAGCTTCTTCTCTTACTTTTCTTGGTGGCAAAAGGGATGGCCTTTAGAAGAGCCAGACATGACTGAGCGACTTCACTTTCACTTTTCACTTTTATGCATCGGAGAAGGAAATGGCAACCCACTCCAATGTTCTTGCCTGGAGAATCCCAGGGATGGGGTCGCACAGAGTCAGACGCGACTGAAGTGACTTAGCAGCAGTAGCAGCAGTATCCCAAAGGGGATTTGATGAAATTCCATTTTCACTTCTTCCTAATGGATGTGATTGTTCCAAATCACTTCACAGTTTTCCAAAGTGATAATTGGGTCAAAGAAACATAGATGATTTCAAAAGCTAAAGAATTCCTTTAAAAAACATCCTTGACAGCTCACATAATCTGTGGGGAGGCTACAAGTCAAGAACAATGTGCAACTATGTTGCAGAAGCGCCTTCTGTGGACACCAGCTCCCACAGTTTGCGCTGCTCCTCTGCCTTACATTGGTGCTACCAGCAGCTGCCATCGTAACTGTTCTCCTTGCTGCCTGTGAAAATCAGATATTGATGCTTCTGCCACCAACACCCATCTCCATGATACATTTTGATAGTCCTTCTCCTTTTATTTAGAGTCTGAGGGGGGTGCATCTAATAAATAGAGCCACAGGAAGGCTGAGAAATCCAGAGCCTGGAAACTCTAACTTAAAAATTTTTTTTTAACTTTTATTATTTTTTTTTATTGGAGTATAATTGCTTTACAATGTTGTGTTAGTTTCTGTACAACAAAGTGAATATCAGCTACATGTATACATATATCCCTTCCCTCTTGGACCTCCGTCCCAATCCCCCATCCCAGCCTACTAGGTCATCACAGAGCACTGAACTGGGCTCTCTGTACTAACACTGCAGGTTCCCACTAGCTATCCACTTTGCACATGGTAGTGTATTTACGTCAAACCTAATCTCCCAATTCATTCCGCCCTCCCCTTCCCCTGCCCTGCCCACGTGTCTGTTCTCTATATCTGTGTCTCTAGTCCTGCCCTGGAACTAGGTTCATCTGTAACAGTTTTCTAGTATATGATAGTGTTTTTTTCTTTCTGACTTACTTCACTCTGTATGACAGACTTTAGGTTCATCCATGTCTCTACAAGTGACCCAATTTCATTCCTTTTTATGGCTGAGTAATGCTCCATTGTATACGGGCTCTTCCTCAGCAGTGAAGACAGGACTGGGAATGGGTGTTCTTCAGACGTTAGAAAGTGGCTCAGATGGTGGGTAACGAAAAAGGGTGACAGATATCCATCTACAGCAGCAACAGAACCAAGTCTATAAATATGTTCACTTGATTCCTTATTCTTTCTCCTAGAATAAATATTTAGATATTTAAAATTTTAAAGCTGTATCTTTGTTGCTTTTTCTGCTTACAAAATTAAATTCTGCTTGGGACCAAAAAACCCTATTATTAATCTCAATGTTCTTTCCTGAATGTCCTCATAGATTTTTTTTCCTACACATTTTCTGTCAAATATTTTCTTCTACTAGAGCAATAAAAATTCTCTTCATGGCATACTTGGAAAACAAGGATCAGAAAAGCCATTGAGAAAGGACAACAGACATCTTTATTATTATCTATTGTCATTTGTCTTTGTTTTTTATTCCTTTGGTTTCTATCAGCAAAAGATGGAAACTGGTGCCTATGCTATGCCAGAGTTTTAACCTGCTCCAGATTAGCTGACTGCATCACTGTGGTTTTAACTCCCACTGATTTTTTTTCTCTAAATTTAATTACTGATTTTATGCTTCTCAACATTGCCAGTGATGAAAGCTTTTCTCCCCTTCTTTTCTTTTTTGTTGGATACTGTGCCTGGCCTTACCAAAATCATGAAAATATGTTGGTGACTTTTATAAACCAATAATGTTATTTGTAAAGTTTACCAACAACGTTCCCTGTGGCAATTTCTTCAAATCTCAGTTTTGAGAGTTCTCATTTGAAACAGATTTTGAATTCTTTCAAAGAATTTGAAAGAATTTCAAATTCTTTCAATATTTAAAAGTAAATGGTGCTGGACAAAGTCACTGTGTGGACTGCCACCAAAAGTGGATTACTCTCTACCAGTCTGGATATTTGCTTCTCAGCTCTCCTGGTAGTTTTGGGAAGAAATTTTGGTCTTGTTTTAATGTAATGGTGTAATGTAATATAATGGTGGCTTCCTTGATAGTGCAGTTGGTAAAGAATCTGCCTGCAATGCAGGAGACCTGGGTTTGATTCCTAGGTTGGGAAGATCCCCCAGAGAAGGGAAAGGCTATCCACTCCAGTATTCTGGCCTGGAGAATTCCATGGACTGTGTAGTCCATGGGGTTGCAAAGAGTTGGACACGACTTAGTGGCTTTCACACTTAATGTAATGGTGGAGGCAAAGAAAATTTTCACCATGTAGACATTTCCTAATGCTTTTTCATCATTCACCAGCACTGGACAATTCATTTTTACCCAACAGAATTTGTTAAACAGTGTATCCAAATAAGCTGTGCTGAACTCTCACCATGAAACAAATGTTAACTTTTGTAAAACTGAAAAGCCTAGATTGGTTGGAGCATAAACATTAAAGATTGTTTTTTTACAATGAGGGCCGCAACTGCTCCTGGTAGAATCATCTTTTCTTTGCCCCTATCTCAAGGAAATCCCCCTGAAAGACCTGTAATAGCTCCAATTTATTCCGTCAAGTATTTGGTTCCCTAATTAGGCATTTCATCATGTGAGCTGTGCATAGTGCTGGTGAGATGCAGGAGGAGAGCATCCCTCATCTCTTGGTAGGTTAATGCCAACAAGACACTGGTAAGGAAAAAAGTAAATGAATTTTAAAAATCGTAAAGTTCCTTCTCACCACCAACAGATGAGGGATGTTCCACCCCTGCTTCTCTCTGGTACTCACTGCACACAACTAAGTGCCTCATTAGGGAACTTTGAGTACTTGACAGAATAAATTGGAGCTATTATTGGAGGTCATTCAGTGAGGCCTCAGTTTGAAAATGTTTGGCTTGCAGATCAATAACTCATAAGTCTGAAACAACTCTGAAAAAAAGAGTTACAGTCTATGATCTATGAGCTGCTGTGGCCTGGGAGGGCGTCATGGACATGAGAAGGCATGTTGGGTTATTCTGACTGGGACAACTTGGAGCAGGATTCTCAATGAAGCCCTCGGGACACCTACAGTCCACTGTATTCAAATGGGGGCCGTGTATCTATCTATGCTGGATACGTGTATAAGTAATGTTTTTAAAGGACATATTAAATGATCTGTTGGTTAGTGGTAATACACTTAATTTTAAAAACAGATCCATGCTGGTTTGGTTTAAAACACAAAATTATCTTTCCAGGAAGTATGTTGTAATAGAATCCACTACTGATTCAATAAATGTTGATCACCTACTCTGTATGAGGCACTATGTTAGAATAGTCTCTCTGTTCCCTTCTCTATGTATATAACACATGTATACATATATACATTTATATCTATAAATCTGTATATATAAAGAATACACATATACAAAATTGGTGGTACAGTAAATTTAGTACAGCACAGGTCCCCAACCTTCAGGATCTAATGCCTGATGATCTGAGTGGAACTGATGTAATAATAATAGAAATAAAGTGCACAATAGATGTCATGTACTTGATCATCCCAAAACCATCCCCCCACCCTGTCCGTGGAAAAATTATCTTCCACAAAATCGGTCCCTGGTGCCAAAAAGGTTGGGGACCGCTGTAGTACACTGAATTGACTAAATATGTAACTCTAGTGTTTAAGTTGTTCAGGGACTTCCCTGTGGCTCAGACAGTAAAGAATCTGCCTGAAAAGTGGGAGATCTGGGTTCGATCCCTGGGTCAGGAGGATTCCCCTTTAGAAGGGCATGGCAACCCACTCCACTATTCTTGCCTGGAGAATTCCATGGACAGAGGAGCCTGGTGGGGTCTGTGGGGTCGCAAAAAGTCGGACACGACTGAGCGACTAACGCACACATGAATTATCCTGCCGTGTGTAACCTCTTGAAATATTATCTCATATAGTTATTTGGGCTGTTTGGGTTTTGGCTCCCCATCCAGTCTCTGAGGTTTTCCAGATCGGACTGAATAGCAGGCTCTGGCTTCCATCCACTCATTATCCCTCAGCGATCATTAGCAGAGCATGCATGCTAAGTCACTTCAGTCGTGTCCGATTCTTTGTGACCCCAGGGACTGTAGCTGCTGCTAAACATCCCACTGATGTAGCCTTTTAGCTGAGAGTAGGGTTCCACTCCTCCAAAAGCCGTGACTTGGCCACAAACTTTGAAGGTAATGTGTTGACTCGACAGGACACTGATGAAAAGGATTTACAGAAAGGTTAAGTACATTACACAAACTTCCGTGTGTCTGGAAATCACCTAGGAATTTATTAAAGAGGAGATTGTGAATCGATAGGCCTGGGGCAGGGCCTGACATTCTGCGTGCAACAAGCTCCCAAGCGAGACCTGGACTCCTTGTCTGGAGCTCCTTGTCCTAGGCTCCTCGGTGGACCACGCTTGGCCGGAGAAAGTCTATTTGTAACGGCTGCATCAGAGATCAGAGCCTGATAAATGCAGCTGAAGGAATCAGGCGCTCCCCGCAGGCCTAGTTGTCCCCCAACCCCCACCCCATCAGCACCCCCTACCCGCTCCCATCCCACCAGCCCGCACGTGGTCGCACGAGCAGGACCCTCGAGAGACCACCGCTCTCCTTCCTTCCCTCATTGCCTCCGTGCCCGGGCTTCCTTCCGGACCAGAGCCGGAGCGCCGCCTCCAGGAGAGCGCGGTCCCCAGAGCCGAAGAGCGACTCACTTGGGACGTCTCCAGTCGCTTCCCCCCCGGAGACCCGGCAGACCGGTTTTACCTGCCCTCGTCCAGAGGAGGCTACCGACTCAACTCCAGACCGGCAGAGAAGGCAGGCGGGCTTCCCCGTCCCCCCTCCCACCCTGGTCGTCGCCTCTCCCCTTTTCTACCTGACACTCTCGGAGCCGCCGACAGCGAGGACCCAGCGCAGCAGCTGGTCGAGCTCCGTCTCTAGCAACGTGTGTGAAACCGTTCCACCCAAAACACAAACACCAGCCCCTGACATGTTTTAAGAAACGCCACAGTTGGATGACTGCGGAACCAAAACAGACCAAATGGGGAGGCAAGAAGGGAAAGCAATTGGCCCAGTTCGGTTGGAGGAGCCGCTCGTGTTACACTCCCTTTGCCAGTTAGCGTCGTGGGCGTTTGTTGCTGTGTTAATTACAGTTCTTCCCGGAGTCGGAGGCGAGAACAGCCCTTGTGGAACGATTTCAAGTGGAACGTTCCACTAGAAGGAAAACAACTGCCTTCCTCCCCAGCTGGGGAGGGATTCCCACCAGGCAGCCCTCTGGCCGCCGTGGCGGCGAGGCTGCCCTTCTGAGGCGCGCGCTCTCCGCGCGGCGCGCCACCCGCGCGCCCCTCTCCCTCCGGCTGCTGCGTGCAGCTCGGAAACCCGGACCCACTGCTCCCAGGGCGGGGGCTCCCTATGCCAGGACCGGGAGAGGCCGGCCAAGTGCAGATTTGTTGGCTTTTCCAGGGGCTGGAGGGAGGGCGCACTTTTCAGCGTTTCTGGTTTTCTCGAGGGTTCCAGGGAGCTCCCGGAGGGGAAGTGGTGCTCGGGAGACCGACCACCTGTTTCATCTTTGGGATGCCCAGGACGAGGGTGGTTCAGAAGGAATCAGGGAGGTAATGGGGCACGGTGGAAAGTACCTGGGATTACAGACAAAATGTGTGTCCATGAGATTTTTTTAGGCAAGAATACTGGAGTAGGTTGCCATTTCCTCCACCAGGGGATCTTCCCAGCCCTGGGATCAAACCGGGGCGTCCTGCATTGCAAGCGGATTCTTTACCTGCTGAGCCATCGGGAGAACCCCACAGACAAAAGGCCCTTGCTCCAAATCTGGTCTCAGCCCCTCAATAAACTTTGTGACCTTGTAGGTTGATACTTTTTGCAGTTGGGAGGTTTACTTACCAAGGTCTTGAAGCACTAACACGCTTAAGTGGCACTGACTGTGTTATTGGATTCTTCTAAACACTGTTCTGACAAGGACCTTATAAAGAAGCACTTTTAAAATTGCCATTTCACAGATGGGAAAACTGAGTCCTAGAGATGTTTATGAAAGTGCCCAAGGTTACACAGCTGATGAGTGGCAGAGCTCGGATTGGAAACAAGGTGCTCCTGGCTAGGAAGTTTATGCTTTAATTATGCTGCTAAACTAACTGCATGTTAAACAATCATGTGTATGTAAAGTTCCTGGAACAGAGCAGGGTGATAGCTGTTATTGTTTCCATTACTGTAGGCACATAAACATCAGAATGATCCTGACTGAGACACAGTGGACTCATTATTGATTTACAGGGAAAGGGGCAAAGGGGGTGATAGTCCAAGTGGTTATGGGAAATCCATCAAAGGTGACTGGATAGGGAATGGAGCATTAAACATGTGGATCTCAGCTCTAATCCCACTGTGTGTCCACACCACCAGCTTGCCATGTGTGTCTACAGTCTAGACATGGCTTAAGACCCTAGGCAACCAATTAGGTAAAGCCACAGAAAGGGTGGCTTAGCAAAAAGGCCTTGAGTCTATGAAGTGAAGTGAAAGTGTTAGTCGCTCGCAGTCGTGTTCGACTCTTTGTGACCCCACTGGCTAGGACTGTAGCCTGCCAGGCTCTTCTGTCCATGGAATTCTCCAGGCAAGAATACTGGAGGGTGTAGCCAGTTGCTTCTCCAAGGGATCTTCTGGACCCAAGGATCGAACCCGGGTCTCCCACATTGCAGGCAGATTCTTTACTGTATCAGTCTGTACTATAGTCTTCTGTCACCCACTGGCTACATGCCTCTTATTTAAGACAGTACCAAAAATACACAACTGTTGGTTTTCCTGCCATTTAAAAAAATACATTTTTCTTCTGCAGTGCTATTTGAGCTTCCTAAGAGTAAAATTCTTGGAATTGACTCAACAACTGCAATCCAGAAACCACGGTGTGCACTTGAAACTGACATTTACATATACTTAAGGGCTGGCACAGATGCCTGGGATAATATATGGGAAGTGCTTTGGAGTAAAAGCACTAGGCAATGATATTTTAAAAGGATTCCATATATGTTTTGATTGTAATAATAATCTTCATGAGAGAATTCTGTCACTAACATATGGCTTGCACTCAGAGTTTCATGTCCTTCTTGGTAAGGCTGTTTTCAGAATAGTACAGGAATAGAATGGGGAAGTATCAGGTCAGGTTCAGGTGATGCTGGAAATGTCTGCCTATGAAGGATTTTCTTAGACATGGAAGGCAGATATTTGGTTCTACAGAAGACAGCCTGTTTACCTTTCACCAGGGAAGTGCCCATTCATCAGGAAAATTTAGGAAGGTGGGTATCTACACATGCCACATTTGTTTCTTATTGCTGTTGTAACAAATTACTGCAAATACAGTGGCTTAAAGCAACTAAGCTTTTATTTAACAGGTCTATGGGTTAACAAACTGGCATAAGCCCCTTTGCCTTGTAGTGTAACATTCATAGACTCTAAGGAGCAGAATGTGGATAACTCTGGGGGCTATTATTCTGCCTGCTGCACATCGCAGTTGCTTTGGTAAAAAGGATAGCATGAATTCATTCATAAATATGTGGTCATCACTTAGTCTGTGAAAGTTTCCATTAGCGAGGACCTCTGAGTCACACAGCCCTGTGCTTTGAGTTCTGGCTTGGCTAATAACTAGTTATGTTATTTTGGGGGCAGTTATATAATCTTTCTAACCTCAGTCTTTTGTTCTGTCAAGTGGACACAATAATTCTCCAAGTCAGGCTCCAACAGTACGTGAACCTTGAAATTCCAGATGTTCAAGCTGGATTTAGAAAAGGCAGAGGAACTAGAGGTCAAACTGCCAACGTTCGTTGGATCATAGAAGAAGCAAGAGAATTCCAGAAAGACATCTACTTCTGCTTTACTGACTACGCCAAAGCCTTTGACTGTGTGGATCACAACAAACTGTGGAAAATTCTTTAGGAGATGGGAATACCAGAGCACCTTACCTGCCTCCTGAGAAATCTGCATGCTGGTCAAGAAGCAACAGTTAGAACCGGACATGGAACAACAGACTGGTTCCAAATTGAGAAAGGATTACGTCAAAGCTATATATTGTCACCCTGCTTATTTAACTTATATGCTGTGTGCATCATGTGCAATGCTGGGCTGGATGAAGCATGGGCTGAATGAAGCACAGGCTGGATGAAGCACAGGCTGGATGAAGTGCAAGCTGGAATCAAGATTGCTGGGAGAGATATCAATAACCTCAGATATGCAGATGACACCACCCTTATGGGAGAAAGGGAAGAGGAAGTAAAGAACCGATTATAAAAATGAAAGAGGAGAGTGAAAATGCTGGCTTAAAACTTAACATTCACAAAACGAAGATCATGGCATCTGGTTCCATCACTATGGCAAATAGAGGGGGAAACAATGGAAACAGTGACAGACTTTATTTTCTTGGGCTCCAAAATTCCTGCAGATGCTGACTGCAGCCATGAAATTAAAAGACACTTGCTCCTTGGAAGAAAAGCTATGACCAACCTAAGACAGCATATTAAAAAGCAGAGACATTACTTTGCCAACAAAGGTCCATCTAGTCAAAGTTATGGTTTCTCCAGTAGTTGTGTATGGATGTGAGATTTGGACTAAAAAGAAAGCTGAGTGCCAAAGAATTGATGCTTTTCAACTGTGGTGTTGGAAAAGACTCTTGAGAGTCCCTTGGACTTCAAGGAGATCCAACCAGTCCATCTTAAAGGAAATCAGTCCTGAATATTCATTGGAAGGACTGATGCTGAAGCTGAAGCTCCAATACTTTGGCCACCTGTTGCTGCCACCTTTGGCCACCTTTTTCCAGCTGACTCATTGGAAAAGACCCTGATGCTGGGAAAGATTGAAGGTGGGAGGAGAAGGGGACAACAGAGGATGAGATGATTGGATGGCATCACTGACTTGATGGGCAAGAGTTTGAGCAAGCTCTGGGAGTTGGTGATGGACCAGGAGACCTGGTGTGCTGCAGTCCATGGGGTCACAAAGAGTCAGACATGACTGAATGACCGAACTAAACTGATCCTTTTGGGGCTGTTGTTTAAATTAAACAAGAAAATGCTAGAAAGCAGCACAGTGTTTGGCACATGGTAAACATTCAATGAATGTTTTTTTTTTTTTCTCATCTTTTTTTTTAATTTTTATTATTATTATTATTTTTTATTATTTTTTTTTTCCAGTGGGTTTTGTCATACATTGATATGAATCAGTCATGGATTTACATGTATTCCCAGTCCCGATCCCCCCTCCCACCTCCCTCTCCACCCGATTCCTCTGGGTCTTCCCAGTGCACCAGGCCCGAGCACTTGTCTCATGCATCCCACCTGGGCTGGTGATCTGTTTCACCATAGATAGTATACATGCTGTTCTTTTGAAATATCCCACCCTCACATTCTCCCACAAAGTTCAAAAGTCTGTTCTGTATTTCTGTGTCTTTTTTTCTGTTTTGCATATAGGGTTATCGTTATCACCTTTCTAAATTCCATATATATGTGTTAGTATGCTGTAATGTTCTTTATCTTTCTGGCTTACTTCACTCTGTATAATGGGCTCCAGCTTCATCCATCTCATTAGGACTGGTTCAAATGAATTCTTTTTAATGGCTGAGTAATATTCCATGGTGTATATGTACCACAGCTTCCTTATCCATTCATCTGCTGATGGGCATCTAGGTTGCTTCCATGTCCTGGCTATTATAAACAGTGCTGCGATGAACATTGGGGTGCACGTGTCTCTTTCAGATCTGGTTTCCTCAGTGTGTATGCCCAGAAGTGGGATTGCTGGGTCATATGGCAGTTCTATTTCCAGTTTTTTAAGAAATCTCCACACTGTTTTCCATAGCGGCTGTACTAGTTTGCATTCCCACCAACAGTGTAAGAGGGTTCCCTTTTCTCCACACCCTCTCCAGCATTTATTGCTTGTAGACTTTTGGATAGCAGCCATCCTGACTGGTGTGTAATGGTACCTCATTGTGGTTTTGATTTGCATTTCTCTAATAATGAGTGATGTTGAGCATCTTTTCATGTGTTTGTTAGCCATCTGTATGTCTTCTTTGGAGAAATGTCTGTTTAGTTCTTTGGCCCATTTTTTGATTGGGTCATTTATTTTTCTGGAATTGAGCTGCAGGAGTTGCTTGTATATTTTTGAGATTAATCCTTTGTCCGTTTCTTCATTTGCTATTATTTTCTCCCAATCTGAGGGCTGTCTTTTCACCTTACTTATAGTTTCCTTTGTAGTGCAAAAGCTTTTAAGTTTCATTAGGTCCCATTTGTTTAGTTTTGCTTTTATTTCCAATATTCTGGGAGGTGGGTCATAGAGGATCTTGCTGTGATTTATGTCGGAGAGTGTTTTGCCTATGTTCTCCTCTAGGAGTTTTATAGTTTCTGGTCTTACATTTAGATCTTTAATCCATTTTGAGTTTATTTTTGTGTATGGTGTTAGAAAGTGTTCTAGTTTCATTCTTTTACAAGTGGTTGACCAGTTTTCCCAGCACCACTTGTTAAAGAGGTTGTCTTTTTTCCATTGTATATCCTTGCCTCCTTTGTCAAAGATAAGGTGTCCATAGGTTCGTGGATTTATCTCTGGGCTTTCTATTCTGTTCCATTGATCTATATTTCTGTCTTTGTGCCAGTACCATACTGTCTTGATGACTGTGGCTTTGTAGTAGAGTCTGAAGTCAGGCAGGTTGATTCCTCCAGTTCCATTCTTCTTTCTCAAGATTATTTTGGCTATTCGAGGTTTTTTGTATTTCCATACAAATTGTGAAATTCTTTGGTCTAGTTCTGTGAAAAATACCGTTGGTAGCTTGATAGGGATTGCATTGAATCTATAGACTGCTTTGGGTAGAATAGCCATTTTGACAATATTGATTCTTCCAATCCATGAACACGGTATGTTTCTCCATCTGTTTGTGTCCTCTTTGATTTCTTTCATCAGTGTTTTATAGTTTTCTATGTATAGGTCCTTTGTTTCTTTAGGTAGATATACTCCTAAGTATTTTATTCTTTTTGTTGCAATGGTGAATGGTATTGTTTCCTTAATTTCTCTTTCTGTTTTTTCATTGTTAGCATATAGGAATGCAAGGGATTTCTGTGTGTTAATTTTATATCCTGCAACTTTACTATATTCATTGATTAGCTCTAGTAATTTTCTGGTAGAGTCTTTAGGGTTTTCTATATAGAGGATCATGTCATCTGCAAACAGTGAGAGTTTTACTTCTTCTTTTCCTATCTGGATTCCTTTTACTTCTTTTTCTGCTCTGATTGCTGTGGCCAGAACTTCTAACACTATGTTGAATAGTCGTGGTGAGAGTGGGCACCCTTGTCTTGTTCCTGATTTCAGGGGAAATGCCTTCAATTTTTCACCATTGAGGGTGATGCTTGCTGTGGGTTTGTCATATATAGCTTTTATTATGTTGAGGTATGTTCCTTCTATTCCTGCTTTTTGGAGAGTTTTAATCATAAATGAGTGTTGAATTTTGTCAAAGGCTTTCTCTGCATCTATTGAGATAATCATATGGTTTTTATCTTTCAATTTGTTAATGTGGTGTATTACATTGATTGATTTGTGGATATTAAAGAATCCTTGCATTCCTGGGATAAAGCCCACTTGGTCATGGTGTATGATTTTTTTAATATGTTGTTGGATTCTGTTTGCTAGAATTTTGTTAAGGATTTTTGCATCTATGTTCATCAGTGATATTGGCCTGTAGTTTTCTTTTTTTGTGGCATCTTTGTCTGGTTTTGGAATTAGGGTGATGGTGGCCTCATAGAATGAGTTTGGAAGCTTACCTTCATCTGCAATTTTCTGGAAGAGTTTGAGTAAGATAGGTGTTAGCTCTTCTCTAAATTTTTGGTAGAATTCAGCTGTGAAGCCATCTGGTCCTGGGCTTTTGTTTGCTGGAAGATTTTTGATGACAGTTTCGATTTCCTTGCTTGTGATGGGTCTGTTAAGATCTTCTATTTCTTCCTGGTTCAGTTTTGGAAAGTTATACTTTTCTAAGAATTTGTCCATTTCATCCAAGTTGTCCATTTTATTGGCATAGAGCTGCTGGTAGTAGTCTCTTATGATCCTTTGTATTTCAGTGTTGTCTGTTGTGATCTCTCCATTTTCATTTCTAATTTTGTTAATTTGGTTTTTCTCTCTTTGTTTCTTAATGAGTCTTGCTAATGGTTTGTCAATTTTGTTTATTTTTTCAAAAAACCAGCTTTTAGCTTTGTTGATTTTTGCTATGGTCTCTTTAGTTTCTTTTGCATTTATTTCTGCCCTGATTTTTAAGATTTCTTTCCTTCTGCTAACTCTGGGGTTCTTCATTTCTTCCTTCTCTAATTGCTTTAGGTGTAGAGTTAGGTTATTTATTTGGTTTTTTTCTTGTTTCTTGATGTAAGCCTGTAATGCTATGAACCTTCCCCTTAGCACTGCTTTTACAGTGTCCCATAGGTTTTGGGTTGTTGTGTTTTCATTTTCATTCATTTCTATACATATTTTGATTTCTTTTTTGATTTCTTCTATGATTTGTTGGTTATTCAGAAGCGTGTTATTTAGCCTCCATATGTTTGAAGTTTTAACAGTTTTTTTCCTGTAATTGAGATCTAATCTTACTGCACTGTGGTCAGAAAAGATGACTGGAATGATTTCAATTTTTTTGAATTTTCCAAGACCAGATTTATGGCCCAGGATGTGATCTATTCTGGAGAATGTTCCGTGTGCACTTGAGAAAAAGGTGAGGTTGATTGTTTTGGGGTGAAATGTCCTATAGATATCAATTAGGTCTAGCTGGTCCATTGTGTCATTTAAGGTTTGTGTTTCCTTGTTAATTTTCTGTTTAGTTGATCTATCCATAGTTGTGAGTGGGGTATTAAAGTCTCCCACTATTATTGTGTTTCTATTAATTTCCTCTTTCATACTCGTTAGCGTTTGCCGTACATATTGTGGTGCTCCTATGTTGGGTGCATATATATTTATAATTGTTATATCTTCTTCTTGGATTGATCCTTTGATCATTATGTAGTGTCCTTCTTTGTCTCTTTTCACAGCTTTTATTTGAAAGTCTATTTTATCTGATATGAGTATTGCGACTCCTGCTTTCTTTTGGTCTCCGTTTGCGTGAAATATTTTTTTCCAGCCCTTCACTTTTAGTCTGTATGTGTCTCTTGTTTTGAGGTGGGTCTCTTGTAGACAGCATATATAGGGGTCTTGTTTTTGTATCCATTCAGCCAATCTTTGTCTTTTGGTTGGGGCATTCAACCCATTTACATTTAGGGTAATTATTGATAGGTGTGGTCCCGTTGCCATTTACTTTGTTGTTTTGGGTTCACGTTTATACAACCTTTCTGTATTTCCTGTCTAGAGAAGATCCTTTAGCATTTGTTGAAGAGCTGGTTTGGTGGTGCTGAATTCTCTCAGCTTTTGCTTATCTGTAAAGCTTTTGAATTCTCCTTCATATCTGAATGAGATCCTTGCTGGATACAGTAATCTAGGTTGTAGGTTATTCTCTTTCATTACTTTCAGTACGTCCTGCCATTCCCTTCTGGCCTGGAGGGTTTCTATTGATAGATCAGCTGTTATCCTTATGGGAATCCCTTTGTGTGTTATTTGTTGTTTCTCCCTTGCTGCTTTTAATATTTGTTCTTTGTGTTTGATCTTTGTTAATTTGATTAATATGTGTCTTGGGGTGTTTCGCCTTGGGTTTATCCTGTTTGGGACTCTCTGGGTTTCTTGGACTTGGGTGGCTATTTCCTTCCCCACCCAATAGGGAAGTTTTCAGCTATTATCTCCTCGAGTATTTTCTCATGGCCTTTCTTTTTGTCTTCTTCTTCTGGAACTCCTATGATTCGAATGTTGGGGCGTTTCACAGTGTCCCAGAGGTCCCTGAGATTGTCCTCATTTCTTTTGATCCTTTTTTCTTTTTTCCTCTCTGCTTCATTTATTTCCACCATTTTATCTTCTACCTCACTTATCCTATCTTCTGCCTCTGTTATTCTACTCTTGGTTCCCTCCAAAGTGTTTTTGATCTCATTCATTGCATTATTCATTTTTAATTGACTCTTTTTTATTTCTTCTAGGTCTTTATTAAACAGTTCTTGAATCTTTTCAATCTTTGTTTCCAGGCTATTTATCTGTAACTCCATTTTGTTTTCAAGATTTTGGATCATTTTTATTATCATTATTCTAAATTCTTTTTCAGGTAGATTCCCTATCTCCTCCTCTTTTGTTTGACTTGGTGGGCATTTTTCATGTTCCTTTACCTGTTGGGTATTCAATGAATGTTTTTATTGTTATTATTGTGTGTCCTGGCATTGCAAAGAAGTAAAATGCATGATATCTGCCCTCATGGAGTTTGGGGAGTAAGGCACACTCATAAATGCAGCTGTTGAGTAGGACACACAGGAACAGATGGTGAAACATATAAAACAGTATCCTGCTTAAGGGCTACATGGGGTCCCAGAGACAGTAAATGCTGTTGAGGGAAATAAGAGAAGATATTTTCAGTTATCAGGAAAGGTAGTAATGGAGCAGGCTGGATGGATGCTGAAACTAGAAGAAAGGTTCACTTCAGTTCAGTCGCTCAGTCGTGTTTGACTCTTTGTGACCCCATGGACTGCAGCATACCAGACTTCCCTGTCCATCACAAACTCCCAGAGCTTACTTAAACTCAAGTCCTTTGAGTCAGTGATTACATCTACAAATGCTGAGCACATGAGTATATACATGGAATGTTACAAGGTGGCAGTAAGTAACAGGATTGTGTTATGAAATGGAGGGTTGGGAAAGAATGTTCATTCATTCATTTTCACATTTTTTTTCAGAATGCTTAGGGCAGGAGTGGACTATCAGATATGAAGGGAAAACCTTCAAAACTAAGTTATATAGTTAAGATCTTTCCTGGTGATAGCAGGGAGCATTGGACTGTTTCAAAACAGGTACATTCATGATGAAAGCAGTGTTTAGAAAGGTTAATCTGAGGGTAGTATGTGTAGGCAAAGAAGTGAAGAATGCAAAGAAATAGAGGAAAAAAAAATAGAATGGGAGAGACTAGAGATCACTTCAAGAAAATTAGAGATACCAAGGGAACACTGCATGCAAAGACGGGTACAATAAAGGGAAGAAACAGTATGGACCTAACAGAAGCAGAAAATATTAAGAAGAGGTGGCAAGAATACACAAAAGAACTATACAAAAACGATCTTAATGACCCAGAAAACCATGATGGTGTGATCACTCACATAGAGCCAGACATCCTGGAATGCGAAGTCAAGTGGGCCTTAGGAAGCAACACTATGAACAAAGCTAGTGGACATGATGAAATTCCAGTTGAGCTATTTCAAATCCTAAAAGATGATGCTGTGAAAGTGCTGCCCTCAAAATGTCAGCAAATTTGGAAAACTCAGCAGTGGCCACAGGACTGGACAAGGTCAGTTTTTATTCCAGTCCTAAAGAAAGGCAACGCCAAAGAATGTTCGAACTACCACACAGTTGCACTCATTTCACTTGCTAGCAAAGTAATGCTCAAAATTCTCCAAGCTAGGTTTCAACAGTACATGAACCAAGAACTTCTAAATGTTCAAGCTGGATTTAGAAAAGGCAGAGGAACCAGAGATCAAATTGCCAACAGCCATTGGATCATAGAAAAAGCAAGAGAATTCCAGAAAAACATCTACTTCTGCTTCATTTGCTACACTAAAGCCTTTGACTTTGTGGATCACAGCAAACTGGAAAATTCTTAGAGATGGGAATACTAGATCACCTTATCTGCCTCCTGCAAAACCTGTATGCATGTCAAGAAGCAACAGTTAGAACTGGAAGTGGAACAATGGACTGGTTCAAAATTGGGAAAGGAGTACATCAAGGCTGTATATTGTCACCTTGCTTATTTAATTTATATGCAGAGTACATTATGTGAAATGCCTGGTTGGATGAAGCACAAGCTGGAATCAAGATTGTCAGGAGAAATATTAATAACCTCAGATATTTAGAGGACACCACCCTTATGGCAGAAAGTGAAGAAAAACTAAAGAGCCTCTTGATAAAAGTGAAACAGGAGAGTGAAAATGCTGGCTTAAAACTCAACATTCACAAAACAAAGATCATGGCATCTGGTCCCTTCATTTCATGGCAAATAGAGGGGGAAACAATGGAAACAGTGACAGACTTTATTTTCTTGGGCTCCAAAATTCCTGCAGATGGTGACTGCAGCCATGAAATTAAAAGACACTTGCTCCTTGGAAGAAAAGCTATGACCAACCTAGACAGCATGTTAAAAAGCAGAGACATTACTTTGCCAACAAAGGTCCGTCTAGTCAAAGCTATGGTTTTTCCAGTAGTCATGTATGGATGTGAGAGATGGACCGTAAAGAAGGCTGAGCCCTGAAGAAGTGATGCTTTTGAACTGTGGTGTTGGAGAAGGCTCTTGAGAGTCCCTTGAACTCCAAGGAAATCAAACCAGTCCATCTTAAAGGAAATCAGTCCT
Source organism: Cervus elaphus (assembly GCF_910594005.1). NCBI lineage: Eukaryota > Metazoa > Chordata > Mammalia > Artiodactyla > Cervidae > Cervus > Cervus elaphus. The sequence continues at coordinate 39,598,781 of NC_057839.1, forward strand.
GAATATTCATTGGAAGGACTGATGCTGAAGCTGAAGCTCCAATACTTGGCCTCCTGATGCTAAGAGCCAACCCATTAGAAAAGACTCTGATGCTGGGAAAGATTGAAGGCTGGAGGAGAAGGGGATGCCAGAGGACAAGATGGTTGGATGGCATCACTGATTCAATGGACAGGAGTTTGAGCAAGCTGCGGGAGATGGTGAAGGACAGGGGAGCATGGTGTGCTGCAGTCCACAGGGTCGCAAACAGTCAGACACAACTGAACAACTGAACAACAGCAACAGCAATGTGTAGGCAAGTTGATAGAAGAGCCTGGAGGTAGAGTGACCTGTTGGGAGATGTTTTCAGTGGTGCAGATAAGAATAGCTGGAGTAGCTGTGATAGGAATCACAGCCTCAGGAAAGAGAATCTATGTCAGAAGATACAATGAAGCAAGGGCAAACAGCCTTGATGATTAAGAGGGAAGAGTCAAACATTCCTGGAAGTCTGTTGATGGCAGTAATAGAAATCAGAAGTAAGTTCAATTTGAGTGTTCCTGTATTTAAGATGTTGGCAGGTCATCCAGGTGGCATATGTCCAGTAGGCATTGGAAATGTGTCACTGGAACCTCAGAGCAAGGTCGAGCTTTATAATTCAGTTTGGAAGTTTTCAGCGAAGGAAGAGGTGGTGGCTGACCTCCTCCACAACTGCCCCCCAGCCTTTCTTGGTCAAATCCATTTTAGTGGCCAGCCTGGTGATTCCTAGCCTCACCCCTCTATTTCTCATTCCATATTTCCCTTTTCACTCCTTGTTATAGGCTGAATTGTGTCTCCCTAAAATCCAGAAGTTGGAGTCCTGTCCTCCAGCATCTCAGCTTGTGACTATATTTGGAGATTGAGTCTTTAAAGAGGTGATTAAGGTTCAACAAGGTCATCGGGGTGAACGCTACTCCAATATGACTGGCATCCTTATAAGTAGAGGAGATTAGGAACTTCCCTGGTGGGCCAGTGGCTAAGACTCAATGCTCCCAATACAGGGTGCCCAGGTTCGATCCTGGCCAGAGAACTGGATCCCACATGCTGCAGCTAAGAGTTTACTTGCCACAACTAAAGATCCTGCATGCCACAAGTAAAAAGAACACACATGCTGCAACTAAAGAACCAATACCCGGTGAAGCCAGACTCCTCATAGCTCAGTTGGTAAATAATCTGCCTGCAATGCAGGAAACTTGGGTTCAATTCCTGAGTCAGGAAGATCCCCTGGAGAAGGAAATGGAAACTCACTCCAGTATTCTTGCCTGGAGAATCCCATTGTCAGAGGAGCCTTGGTGGGTTACAGTCCATGGGGTCGCAAGTTCAGATCAGTTCAGTGGCTCAGTCAGTTGTGTCTGACTCTTTGCGACCCCATGGACTGCAGCACACCACACTTCCCTGTCCATCACTAACTCCTGGAGCTTACTCAAACTCATGTCCATTGAGTTGCTGATGCCATCGAACCATCTCATCTTCTGTTGTCCCCATCTCCTCCTGCCTTCAATCTTTCCCAGAATCAGGGTCTTATCAGATGAGTCAGTTCTTTGCATCAGGTAGCCAAAGTATTCGAGTTTCAGCTTCAGCATCAGTCCTTCCAGTGAATATTCAGGACTGACTTCCTTTAGGATGGACAGGTTGGAGCTCCTTGCAGTCCAAGGGGTTCTCGAAAGAGCTGAAGTAAATAAAATAAGTATTTAAAAATATTTTTAAAAGAAGAGGAGATTAGGACAAAGACATACATTGAGGAAAGACCATGTGAAGACACAGGGAGAAGACAGTCATCTGTGAACCAAGGAAAGAGGCCTTAGAAAAAAACAACTCTGTTGATATCTTGATCTTGGATTCCTTGCCTCCAGAATGATAAGAAATCATGAGAAAATAAAATTCTGTTGTCTTAAGCCACCTAGTTTGTGGTACCTTGTCACGGCAGCCCTTTTGAAAGAATGCACACAGCCCAAGGACACAACATAAACCGATTTGAATCAAATGGGTCCAAGATGGCAGACAAGTCAACTCCGGCTAGAACTTGATCCTCAACCAGCAAGCTAAATGAAACACTCAGAAGCTCCATGACCGTTCCAAGCCACCGTCAGAAGACCAAAAAATGGGCGGTGGCCAATTCCTGGAAATCTCTACCCCTTTCCCAAAACAGTTGGAATAATCTTCCCACTCATTAGCCTATGAAATTACCCAGCCCCTAAACACTAACCACGCCACATTTTGAGACTGCTGCACTCACCCTCTGTGATGGCCCACTGTCTGTGGAGTGTGTTTCTCTCTGAATAAATCCACTTCTTACCTATCACTTCATCTCTCACTGGATTCTTTCTGAGATGAGACATCAAGAACCTGAGCTTCATGAGGTCCTGAAACCAACCAGGTCACTCATCTCAGTTGGAAGACAGTGGTTTTGTCTGGGTTCGAGTCCCAACCACATGGGTTATAGGCCCAATCTGAGATAAAGGGTTCCACAGGGACCAGTGTCCTGGTATGACTATCCCATCTGAGGGCACCCCATCTGCCAGTGTATCCCCCCTGCTCACATTTTACCAGCTCTTGTTTCCCAGCCATTCATTCTCTGTATATGCTGTGGGTGGTATTGAGTAGTTATCAGCAATGTTGTTCCCTGCGAACTGAAAATAAGGTTATTCTTCCCTGATAATGGTGCTCTGTATTGCAAGAGGCCCCCCACTCCCCCCACCACGGTGGTCACTCTGGCGTCCAGAGCACGTCTTCTGGGCGAACATGCCTTTCTCAGCACCCGGCTCACAGCTGTCAGAGGACTGTTCAGCCACCTGTTCCTAAGGCTGTCTCTGGCAATGGATTCCTGCATGTGCCTTCCTTTGAAAGTATACTCAGAACAGAAAGAAATGTGTCCTTCCTCATTAATGAGACTGGGAAGTGAGATTTAACCGTACTTATAATTCATGAGTTTTTTTTTTTTTTTTTTTTTTTTTAGTAATGATTCTGAATCTTAGCCCTGCTGTTCAAAACACAAAATAAAGTGCTAGGAGTGTTGAAGACCAAGTCAGGGCTTAAGAAGTAGCCCTCAGAGGAAGCAAACAGAGGGATATTTTTGCACAACCACCTACGAAGAGCTTATCTAGGAAAGGGTCGAATACCTAGTGCTCAGAAAGCTCCTGTTAGCTCATCTGGATTGATTCCAAGTCCTGACTCGTAGACTTCTGTGACAGTGAAATATTCAGACCAGGACCATGTCCTTGGTGACTTCTGTGTTCATTAGAGCTGGCCTTTATGATGGATTGAGGCCGTTATTATGAGGAAGGTGCTGACGAACTGTTTTCCATCTTCACAGAGGACAGAATGAGAGCAAGTGGGCTGAAGGTGTAGCTATGAGTCAAGTCAGAAATAGCCTGCTTCTCGGGCCATTTTAAAGCCTGCCTGGGTTGTGCTTTAGCTCCCTCCTCTGGGCTTCCCGGGTACTACCCTGCATGTCCCACCGTTGTTCCGTTTATAGTTACTAATACATTGTGGAGTTACCTGTTTGTGTGCCTGTTCCTACCAGCAGACTGTAAACTCCCAAGGGGCATGACTTCATCTGTCTTTGTTCCTCTGCCTCCGCCTCTAGCTGGCATTGGGTGAGCCCTCGGTGGAGGTGAATGAATGACTATCTCTTTGTCCTTTGAAAATTATTTAGCGTCCTAGAAATTCTGTTTGTGTGTATATATGGTGTGTGTGTGTGTGTGTGTGTGTGTGTGTGTGTGTGAGAGAGAGAGAGAGAGAGAGAGAGAAGCTGGGAAAGACCATGAATAAATGACTCTCAGAAATGACTCTGATGACTTCATTCCTTTGGATTTCAAATAAGTATGTGAAGAGTATTGCAAATCCAGCATATATTGATGGTTAAGACATAATTGACTAATCAACTAACAGAGGGCTGGCAAATAGGTATTTGTCAGTGAGAGAGATGTGTGACTTCCTCTCGAGATTTTTTAGGGAAAATGATGGTGATTTTTTGAGATGAAGTGTGGGCACCTGCTGAGTTCAGACTTTCTCTAGACTTGGAAGGTGACTGGAAGAGGTAGCTGTGTACTGGTGGTCAGTAAAGCTGCCGTTTATGGGCTCCTACTAATGTGTCGGGTATTTTGTTCATGCTACTTCATTTGATTCTCACATACTTCTTGAGATTTATATTGTTTTCCCCCATTTACAGATAGGGAAACTGAGGTTCTGAGAAGTCTATTCATTCAGTCACAACTGTATTTATTATGTTCTTGCTGCATGCTAGACTGTGCTAGGCTCTAGGGCTCTGTAGGACACATGTAGTCCTTTTTCTTTAGAGCTTAGAATCTAGCAGGAAAGAAAAACACAAAAGAGGTACGAGACGTGGCTTAACAGGGTGCTGTTGCAGCTTATAGCAGAAGGGTGCCCATTAGGAGTACAGAGTACAGTGGGATACTGAGGAGCAGGCGGCTTGTTACAGTGGGCTTGATAATAAGTGTTCCATGAAAGTACGCACCAGGTGCTCTGGGAGGACACAGGAGGCAATCAGGAAGGCTTCTTGGAGGAAGTGATATCCTACTGAGACCTAAAGGACAAATAGGAGTTTACTATTTAATAGGTTAAAAAGGGAGAGGGAAGGAGTGTTTCTAGGGAGCAGAATATGCAAAGGCCCAGAGGTGAGAACTAACATGACCCTTGAAAGTTAACCCTGGCTGGAAAATGGATTCTGAGTTAGAAATGAAGCTGGAGAGATAAACAGGGGGACAGATACTAGGGGTTATCATAAAAATCTCAGACTTGATCTCAGAGCAACCAGACAGAGGGTGAAAGCCTGAACAAAGCAGGAACAGGTCAGGTGACTGGTCCGAGGTCTTATGACCAGAAATCAGGTTTTATAACTGAGGTTCAGTCTGCCTTTAAAAGAGAAGATGGAGACTCACTTGTGTTTTCTACCAGTCTTTTTCAACTCCAATTCCCAGCCCACAGGGCTTTCCAATTTCTGTTTCCCTGGGTCTGCAGTAGCTCTGGAAGAGGGTATGTCTCAGCCCAGGGGTAGGTGGGAGATGCTGGCACCAAGGAGTGATTTTCTGACAGTGCTCCTGCCTCCTGACTGCTTTCTATCCATTTTCTTGGGGTTGACATTGCTGATCACTACACAGGTGTGCAAGCACATGCTGGCTTCTCCTGGTGGTGTGGAAGCAGCCAGTCCAGCTGCATCAGGAAGTTTTTTACTACTTCCTTAAAGCAGGAGAAGAAAAAGAACCAGGTTCCCCCCTTGTAAGAGGAGTAGGTGTTGGGTGGGCAAGAGAAGACACTTGGGTTCTCTCTGCTGCCAGCTGCGTTCTTGCTGGGTGCATTTGAGATACATATGCTTGTGTTTTGTTTTGCATTGTTTTCCTGTATACCTCCTCACTGGAGGGCTGCCATTATGCCCAGTATTTAACTAAATCTATGAACCATTATTTCATATTTTGGAACCCCAAAATGTTAAAATGCTTTCATGGTAAACAAAACATTTTCAAGAATTGCTCAATAGAATTTACAAAAATAAACTTGCTTTCCTTATCTGTAGATTTTCAGCAGGATGGCTGCCTTTGTTCATTCCCGCCCCCCCCCCTTTTACTATTGTGTAGCAGGTAAGGGTACAGTCTCTCCCAGACCATCTGATTTCAAATCCTGACTCTAACATTTTCCAGCTAATGACCATAGGAAAATTTCTTAATGTTTCTGTACCTCCATTTCTTTCTTTCTGTAAGAAAGAGATAATAAATGTATTTGTCCCATAATCTGATTATGAGGATTTAATGAATTAATCAGAATGATGTCTGACACCTAGGAGGTACTTCACAAGTATCCAACTTTCATGATTTAGCTTGTATACTTTTTTGTTTTTGTTTGTTTTTGAGGTATTCGCCCTCAACCCCAAATGAGCTTCTAGGAAGGGCTTTGGACAAATAAGTTGTGCTGACCTTCACCCTGAGCACCCTCTCCATGTGAAGTCCATCACCATTCAAGGAGATGATTAGGAGATGAGGCTTCTCTGAGAATGGAAGGAGGAAGTTACAGCTCTGCTTTGCTAAAGTTTCTGAGTGTTCAGAAGCATTTGCAAAAGTTGAACTAATATCCTGTATGTTAAGACCCATCGCATCAATCATTCCCAACAGCGTTTTGGGGGAACATAGAGCACACAGCTCAGTGACAAATTGCAGAACCACAAGTGACTTTTTTAAATGTAGATAATGTACATCGTATGAGTGAAATTTCATTTTTTCCCAAGTCACAGAGGAATGTACTTTTAGCAAGTATTGCTATGTAGCTGGCTTTCTGTTAAAGCTAGGTGAACTCCTTTATTTTGAACTCAGTTTCCATTACAGGTCAATTAATTCTTTAGCTCTGAATATGTAACTTCTTATTTTTTTTTTTTTCTGAAACAGCTTTAGCCAGAAAATGCATGCACGAGTGTAAGAGAAGGCTGCCCTTTGAGTCTTCTCAACAGAGGCTGTGACAAGCAAGTTCTCGACAGTCTGCATTGCCTGGGAATGTGCAGGTGACAATGAAGACAGCCGGGGAGGGACAGGAGTGGGCATATGGTCCTCATTGGCACAGCACACCAAAGTAATTAAAAATGTCTTAAAATGCAGAAACCCCCCAAACTGTAAAGTATATCATGGTAGATGTCAAATTAGCATTTTCTGCTTCTTTTTAACAATGCCATAATCTCATTAATCTACAGAAGGAACCAAATGCATGGACTCCAACCAGTTGGCTGGACATATGTTGCATATTGGACTGGCCATTTGGCTGGATCCGATTAAAGTAGAGAAATTGCATTTTATTTTGGGCACTGAACCCAAATCTGGACCTGCTTATTACTTTTTGAGCTCCTTTTCTAAAGTGATAGGTTTGTAAGTGCCAAAAATTCAGTACCAACTTGAGTTGGGAAAAAAAAGCCTAAAAGAAACTCTACAGAGGAAAGGAACAAGGATTGGAGATGGAGATGTAAGGCTGGTTTCAGATTAAATAGCAGCATTCACAATGTTAAATATTAGAACTGTCAAGCCCACTTATGGGCTCCGTTGATTACAATATTTTTTAATTTTGCATGTATCATACTCTCAAGCCTTTCAGCATAGTGCTTTGTTTTAACATTCTTTATTACTAAGGAGACACGGGAGACGTGAGTTTGATTCCTGGGTCAGGAAGATCCCCTGGAGGAGGAAATGGCAACCCACTGCAGTATCTTGCCTGGAAATCCTATGGACAAAGAAGCCTGGTGGCCTACAGTCCATGGGTCTCAAAGAGTTGGACACAGCTAAGGTGACTAGTAACAGCAACAATGTAAACAACAGTATTAGTAAGTATTAAAACAAAAATCTTCTAAATAGTTCTGAAAGCAAAATGAATGTGTATTGCTTACCTACATGGATTTACCTACTGTCTTAGTTCGAGTCACTATAACATTTTATCACAGACTGGGTGGCTTAAACAACAGAAAATGATTCTTCACAGCTCTGATGGCTAGAAGTCCAAGGTCAAGGTGCTGGTTGATTTGGTATCTACTGGGATTGTCTTTCTGATCTGGCTTCTTGTGGTGTTCTCACATGGGAGGGAGAGAGACTGTCTTTCTTGTGGAGTCTCTTCTTATAAGGGGTGCTAATCCCATTCATGTGGGCTTAACCCTCACGACCTAGGCACTGCACAAAGATCCCACCTCCAAATATCATCACATTAGGGATTAAGGCTTCAAAATACAGATTTTGGGTGGATACCTTCACTCCATAGCACCCACTAATGTTTCTGGGGCATTAGTTATGTGCTTAACACATTGTACTAAGCATTATAAGAATGGAAGTTTGCTGTGACACTGTAAAGTATTTGTGGTTTTGGCAAGTTCACAATGAGCTCTCGTCCTGGATAAGGTATGTCATTTTCAGAAAAGTGCAAAGTGTAATGGAGATTCGAGGCAGGTGAGGTCATATCTGGTGTGAATTGATTTAGAGGGACAGCTGGACTTGGAGTCAGAAGAACCCGCATAAGGGAGGTAGCATTTATTTGAAAAGATGGCGGTGGCATTCTGACAGGCAGAAATGGGAGCAAGAAGGTGACTGGGAGTTTCAAGAGTAAAGGGTGGAAGGTAGGAAATCACAGGAAGCTGTGCGAAGGTGGGCACTGGGGGGTGAGTTGAGGAAGGTAGCTGTTGGAATCACCTCGTGGTGAGGACTCAATGGCAGATCAAAGACTTGAGCAGGCTGTGGGAGCTACTGAAGGTACCGGAGCAGAAGAATGACAAAAAATGGAATGACAAAAACTGGACCCATTCTTTAGGACGAATAACACGGCACTGTGTGATGTGGGGGAGAGACTGGTGAGAAGATCAGTTAGGAGATGATGATGGCAGAGCAGGTGAGACAGGATGAAATTCTCCTCTGAGAAAGGGCAGTGAAAAGAAGAGACGGACAGCCAGAGTCACTGTGGAAATAGAAGCCGAGGGCTACGGACATTGAGTGGCTGCAGGGGGATGCAACAGCATCATGGGACTTCAAAATTATTTTAAACAATAACAACCATTATACATTTGTAAGCAGTTTAGTTCTTATAAGGCTCTCTGGTTGATAGCCAGTTTAACAGACAATAATCTGCTTTATTAAAGATCCTTTTCAAAAGCTAAGTCTTCTCATTCCCATAAGGGTAGGTTGAGCCATGTTCAGAGCAGGATGGATATGGGTGGAACGGTGTTCAGGACTCGTGTTCTGTTTTAACTGTCCAACTCTGCACTCTAGAGGTTAGACATTCTTGTTAGCATGTTAGAAAAATTAAAAAACCAGACAGGATGACCAGAAGTTGGAACTGTCCCTAGGACTTCAAAATGCCACACACAGCTCCTTCCACGTGAATGTTTTCATAAGATCTTGACACTGACTATTTTTTCATCAGTTTTACAAGAATTTCTGCCAAGATGGTGGATGGGATGGAGAAATGTGTTGGTGAGAGTTTCAAGGGCTGCAGTTCCAATAACCCTGCAATATCTCTATGGAGTTTTAAGATCAAAGGCTGCTCCTGGCTGGACATACAATGGCCTTGAGAAGCACTCAGGTGGGTGGAGAAAAGAGGTTTCCCCTCTGGTAGGGTGTTCTTTCAACCTAGGCCCTAAATCCAGAGTTCAGATGCATGCACATCTCAGTTTTAGGAGAGATAGTAGCTGTTTGATTTCATTAATCTCTCTTTTTGTGGCAGTAGAATTTTCTGTAAGGAAATGAGACCTCTGAGACTCTTGGCATAGAAACATTAAATTAGGAATCTATCCATGAAGACTTCTCTGAATTTAATTAAGTGACAATCTCTGGGGATTGAGCGGCATATAGAGTAATAAACCCATCACACAGAACAGCTAAATACGTGAACTTTAGTGCAAACTTGTTACTATTATAATAAGATCCTAGTGTTACATGAAAGCATTCAGAAATGAATATTTTTGAAGAAATACTTGCTAGCAATTTTTTGTCTTGATGTTGTGATTCCGAGGTAGGCAAATGTGAATTAAAATGTGTTTCCTGAGTTCAAGCGAAGATAGCAAATAAACACGAACATTTTGGGTTTTTCTCCCTTGGGGGAGAGGCTGCTGAAGAGTAGGGGCTCTTTCTGTCTTGTGATGGGGAACTTCTGGGGAAACTTCTGCATTGTGTTCTGTCTTTGTGCTGGATGTTTTCAACAGAACACATCAGCTTCTAAGAATTCCTATTGAATCTCTTAGGGTTTTCCCTAGGAACACTCTGATACTTTGGGGCAGAAACAGCTTATGGAGGGTAGGGGAGTTATAATGCATTAAATAAACCTTGGAATTTAACTGCACACTATTCAGAGCCAGTCGTGGCTCAGTGGTAAAAGAATCCGCCTGCCAATGCAGGAGACGCAGGACACACTGATTTGATCCCTGAGTAAAGAAGTTCCCCTGGAGGAGGAAATGGCAACCCACTCTAGTATTCTTGCTGGGATAATCCCATGGACAGAGGACCCTGGAAGGCTACAGTCCATGGGGTCACAAAGAGTCAGACATGACTGAAGGACTGAGCATACACACATGCACATTCAGTACACGCAGACCTGCCTACTTCCTTACTGAGAGGAATGTCTATTAATTGTAGGGCAGTGAAGGGGGGTGTGTGTATAATGGCATATTTTCAGGAGGGGTGATGCAATTCCATTTCACATTTATTGATTACGATGGACAGTGGAGGTGTATTTTGGTTTGATGTTGGGCTGTCTTCTTTAAGAGTCTTGCATCCTTTCTGTGACAAGTATATTTATTTAGCGACAGCTTGGAAAATTTTAAAGCCATTGGCATTTTTTTTTAAAAGAAAGAACTGCCTTAATACTTTCCTTCCCTGAGAGGGAAGGAATTCCTTTATAAGAGAGGAACTTCTGAGCTCATTTAGTCAATGATGAAAACTAATTAACCAAGGCATTAAGTTAGCTCACCCCCGCTGGTGATGTCAGTGGCAGAAACTGCTCGGCTTCAGTGAGCTCTAGGGTGAGAGCTGGATCCCAGTGCTGGCTTTGCTCCTTCTTATCTGTCGCACTGGGCAGGTCTTCTAGATTTATGGGCCTCGGTTACCTCTTGTGTGAAATGGGGATGTGATAGATAAGAGAATGTATGTGGGAACCTAGAACCATATCTTGTACCTAATTGGTGCTCAGTAAATATTAGTGGCCATTAGCATCTTTAATATTAATAACAAGCCTGCTCCAAATCCCGTTGCTCGGTTGGCACCTTGCTACCAGTGATGACTGCGCCTGCCTCTGGCCAGAATAGGAATGGCTGGCCGTTGCGATGAGCGATGAGCCTTAACTTATAGCCGCAGTCCTCCCCATCTCATTCCCATCTCTTTCTAGCCCCATGCACTTTCCCTTCTCTTTGGCTGCCCTTGGATTGGAGTAGCCTGTGCATAATGTGCTTAGACTTCAAGGGCAATTGTTAGACAAGAGCCTCACTTGGAGGGCTGTGTAATAATCGAGAGCCAGAAACCAGGACAGGCTGTGAAGCTGTATAGGCTGGGTCTGAAGCCTAGTCCACATCCTATGATCTAAGGATGCCTGGACCGAGGACCTAGCATAGCACAGTGATCTCAGGCTTGAGTGATGGGGTAAAACTGTCTATGTTGAAATTCTTACTCCCTAGATACATTTCTTTAGTCTCCCCCAGACTCAGTTCCTTCATCTATAGAATGGAATGGAATACTGGTTCTCACCTCACCAGGCTGTTGGGAGGATTGAAATGACAAAAGTCATGGATTAACATACTTGCCACAAGTATTAACTGTTATTATCATCACAGGAACCCTGCCTCTGCCACCTAGTAGTTGTTTGTGATCTTGGGCATGTTACTTAACCTCCCTAAGTCTTGATTTTCTCATCTGGAAAATGGGGTTAATAATAATCTTTGCCTCATAGAATTAGCATCAAGACTAAATGGTATTATAATAAGTACTCAGCTCAGAATTATAATAAGTACCCAATATTTGTTATATTGTTTTACCATCAGAGTATGACCATGGGTAAGTTATTTAACCTCTCAGAGGTTCACCTGTAAACTTGGAATAGTTAATATCTATCTCATAAAGATGGAAGGAACAGATGTAATAATGTACATGAGGGACATGATGCATAGTAGATTCTTGATGAAGTGAGCTGTATCATTATTTCCCCAAATTAGTTTTCATGCTGGCTTCCCTGATGGCTCAGACAGTTAAGAATCTGGCTGCAATGCAGGAGACCCTGGTTCGATCCCTGGGTTGGGAAGATCCCCTGAAGAAGGAAATGGCAACCCACTCCAGTATTCTTGCCTGGAGAATCCCATGAACAGAGGAGCCTGGTGGACTATATTCTGTGGGGTCGCAAACAGTCATACACGACTAAGTGACTAAGGCTTTTTTTTTCAGCCTTCATGCTGGAGTGCCCTCACTGGCTGAGGGCCCTCTGTGGCCAGCTTCACGCCTTTCATTCACTGCCCAAGTTGAACCACATTCCCCACAGAATTGACATGTTTCCAGAGTGAGTCCTAGTCCAGGTATCGCGGTGCCATCCAACCCCTGCCTGGACGGGGCCAACGTAATTGCTTTGCATACAGACATTGCTCCCAGGGCCCCAGTGGCGGCCTGGCCTGTGAGGTTGCTGTATTTGATTTTTGTAGGTCAACAAACAAACATTTGAAATTAAATAAGCCTGTTAGTCATGGCAGGTTCAGGTTGCTGCAATTAGCTTCTGTTTGGCCTGCTGTAGCAGCCGCAGGCCTCTGCTTCTTACTGCCTGTGTAGCAAGAAAACAACAGTCCCAGAGCTCTGAGGGAGCTGCGGCTGAAAGCCCTTGACGCTGATGCTTCAGGACAGACGCTGGCAAAATCCTCTTCCTGCGGTGGCGGCGGCGGCGAGTGTGGGCCTTTCATTTTTCAGGCTGCAGAGAGTCATGGAACGAGCTATTAGGTTTAGCATTGGGAATACAAAGATGGCCTCGACGTGGTCTCTGATGGCAGGGACCTGTGATGGTGGCAGTGACAAGGATGGCCACTCAGAGACCAGGGCGCAAACAAGGGTTACATCTTCTCACTGGCCCCAGGGCTGAAGCCCCTTCAGGTTCAGGCTGTTCTTTGGGTCTGGCTGGGGTCGGGTGGGCTTCTCCAGGTGTGGCTGCCTGCTGGGTCCTGGACCACCTTACCTGTCAGCACCCCACTGCTCCCTTTGGTCCCTCCTCCTGCTCAGGCCTAGCTCCTCTCGCTGCTCAGAAACTCTGAGCCACCTCGACCCCAGCTTAGCCTCCCTTTCTATTTCCTAGAAATTCACCACCTTTTAGGCTGCATTACAGTCTCTGAATATCATTACCCTGCAATCTGCCAAACTGGTGATGCATTTTATCATAATGATAGAGATGATAATACTGGTGATAACAATACATTGCTTTGGTAAAATTCTTCTGATTTTTCAGAACAAATAGTATTTTTATCTCATTTCTCCCCCCTAGAATACTACATATGCATATTCATCATCTCCACCAGGCATATACAGAGCATCAAAGATGTTTGTCAGCCTTGGAGGTATGTGTGAGCTAAGTCGCTTCAGTTGTGTCCGATTCCTTGCAACCCGAAGGACTATATATAGCCTGCCAGGCTCCTCTGTCCTTGGGATTCTCCAGGCAAAATACTGGAGTGGGTTGCCATGCCCTCCTCCAGGGCATCTTCCGGACCCATGGTTCAAACCCGTGTCTTTTAGGTCTCCTCCATTGGCAGGTGGGTTCTTTACTGCTAGCGCCACCTGGGAAGCCCTTGGAAGTACAAAGAAGCATAATATACAATGCCCACGGACCCACCCTCTTCTCTCCAGAGGGAAGAGCTATGGAAAATCAAAACAACATGAGCTTTATAAACCTCCCAGCTACTCAGTAGCTCTGTGACCTTTGGCATGTTGTATAACCTCAGTTTTCATGCCTGTAATATATGAATAATAATAGAACTTCAGGGACTTCCTGGTGGTCCAGTGGTTAGGAATCTGCCTACCAATGCAGGGGACATGGGTTTGATCCTTGGTCTGGGAAGAATCCACATGCTAAAGAGCAACTAGGCCCATGTGCCACAACTACTGAAGCCCATGAGCCCTAGAGCCTGTGCTCTGCAACAAGGGAAGCCACCCCGATGGGAAACCTGCACCCCACATCTAGAGAGTAGTCCCTGCTCACCACAGCTAGAGAAAGCTGGCATACAACAAGGAAGACCCAGCACAGCCAAAAAAAAAAAAAAAAGAACTTCATTCTTAGGATCTTTTTATGTCTGAGTCTTACATACAATCCCATTAAATTTCAGCAATAAGTAGGTATCCAAAATGTGCTGAAGACTTTAAAAGTATGATCTCCTACACCTTGTTCTAGCTTGGCAAGCTGAGTGCCACCACTCCCGTCTTACAAGTGAGGAAACTGAGGCCTGGGACTTTGTGAACGTCACAATTATGTGGAAAGGCTGGGAGGCAAACTCAGATCTTGTCTAGATATCCATTCTTTGCAGTACAGCCTCAGGAAGTTCATTAGACCCCAAACTCAAGAAGTGGTACAAATGCGGAAAACTAGAGGGACAAAGAAGCATGCTCAAGAGGTGGGAACCCAGTTTTTCTGAACATGTTCTTGATTCTGCCATATTTTAATTTTTATGCACACACACACATATATATAGTATGTATGTATTTATTTGCCTGCACTGCATAGTTGTTTGTGTCATCTTTAGTTGTGGCATGTGGGATCTAGTTCCCTGACCAGGGATCGAACCTGAGCTCCCTGTATTGGGGGCACAGAGTCTTAGTCAGTGGACCACAGGTGGGAAGTCTCTGTACTTCCACATACTCTAATAAGAAAAAACAGTTCATATACTATTCCTGAGTACTTTGTGTTTATATCAGTGTTGGCATGTAGTTAGACATTTTGCTTTCAGTTAATGCTAGTGTGAGATATTTTTATTCAAAGTTTTGCTCAATTAAAAAGGGCATTTTGTTTAAATGTGAGTATTTCAGTGACAGCAAGGCCAAATATACTGTATGCTACTTTGTGACTCAATTTGGCATCAGTGCCCTCTGGTGGTAAATCTTGGAAATATTTGCTTCTTACAGAGTCCGAAAAACCAACGAAAAAATCTTGGATTTACCAAAGATCTTTCTGACATCTCTTGCTAAAATATTAACCTTGGTATCCTTAATTTTTTTTATAGAAATATTTTTAAGAGTCCAAAACTATGAGAAAGAGGTGACTCTTTACACAAACATTGGCTGCATTTGCCTTTAACGGTTTTCAGTGGTGAATATTTTAAAATCAACAATGTTGTGCTATATGAGTTAATGTCAAGAAAAGTGAGTATAGCCTAAAGATTTTTACTTGTTGCCTTCTCCACAGTCATTTTGGAGAATGTTGTATTGGAATAAACTTTTCAATTATTTATGTATTTTTTCCTCCATAAAATACATTAAAAAAAAAAAAAAAAGACATTCAAGTGGGGTTTTGCTTGGGTTTGTTTGGAGTCATTGTTCCAAAGCCCTTGGTTGAAGGTTGGATATTCACTTTTTTCCCTCAGATGCTCAGGAATCTAAAGGTGGAGTTGAAAGTAAATTGTGTGTTTCCTGAAAGGAAAGTATTATTGACATTTCCATATTTTCTCTCAGCTTCTCAAGTGTGGCATCTAATTCTCCGGTCCCCCGGATATCCTGAATGGTGTTCTTCTGAAAGGGGTTATGTGAGCAGGTGCTGCAGGCCAGCCACGGTGTCAGGTGATTTACATCCTGTTTAACCCTCTCAACAAGCCTTTGAGATTGTTTGATATACCCTTGTTTTCTGTAAGAAAGGCTCAGAGAACTGAAGTCACCTGCTACCCAGCTGTGAAGTGGCAGACCTGGGGTTCAGCCCCAAGTCCCTGACCTCTTGGTTTATGGCTTTGCCTTCTTCCTGTGCACGACTCCAAATGCTGGGTCGTGTTCACATGCAGCTCCAACCCCAAACTGCAACTGTGCGCTTGGCTGTGTGTTATGTTTCCTTAGGGGAAAGTAGCAGCAAGGCTAATGTGTTCGTGTAAACAGCCTTGGCTGACACGGGGCAATGTCACCTCTACAGAGCCATAAGAAGCAGAAAGCCCTGCTTTGCCCCCTACCCATAAGTTAAGAGAAAAACCTCTCAGTGACTTGCACAAAGCCGTGCGTGTGCAGCCCGTGGCAGCTCTTTCACACGCAGGAGCCACCTCCAGGCACAAGTTAAAACCCTTGAAGTGGACACTGTCCTCCAGCAACTAGACCCAACCCACACTCACATCTCACCGTCTCTCTTGGCCCCTGACTTTGCTATTCATTTGCATCCTGGCCCTGAGACTTGATCCCCTTTGGTACTTTCTTAGTTATGAGGTGGTTGTTGTTTAGTCTCTCTGTCGTGTCCACCTCTTTCGCGACTCTCTGGACTGTAGCCCACCAGACTCCTCTGTCCATGGGATTTCCCAGGCAAGAATACTAGAGGGAATTGCCATTTCCTTCTCCAGGGGGTATTCCTGACTCAGGGATCAAACCTGCATTTCCTGCATTGGCAGGCAGATTCTTTACCACTGAAGATGTTAACTCCAGGCAATTCTGTCTCCCTTGCTCGAAAAAAGTACTTTGGAAAAATACTTAACTGTCCTATCTATTCACTCATACAACACTGATATACTGTTGTCAGGAGGGTAAATCGACTCTTTGGAGACAGCTTGGCAGTGGCTATTTTGCAATCTCATTTCCAGAAATAATTTATTCTTATATAACTACCCACACATGTGCATTTATAGGAATGTTTGTTTAAAAAAAAGGGAGGGAAGGAAAAAACCCTCTCCTATCTATTAACAGAGTACTAATTAAACAAATTATGGCTACTTGATTCCATTGTATGTTTATAATATAGAATCAAACAGCTGTTAAAAAAAACCAGTGACATGGATATATTATGTTCATGTTCTCACAATATATAGCTGGAAATGGTTCTATAATAAACTGTTCAATTTAAAAAGACAAGTTGCACAGCAGTGTGTATAGTAGAAAAATCGTATGAATTTCTACATTCATAGAAAAAATATTTGAAGTGATAGATACCAAACTGTTAACAGTGGGTGGCCCCTGAGGAGTGGAATTGGGGATGAGGAAGGAGTAGGGTAGAAGGGCAAGTATCTATTTTCCACTAGTAAAATTCACAATTATTTAAATTATTTCTTTTTTATTCTATTTATTAATTTTTAATAGATTGATGATTGCTTTACAATATTGGTTTGGTTTCTGCCACACATCAACATGAATTAGCCATAGGTGTACATATGTCCCCTCCCACTGGAACCCCATTCCCACCCTTTCCCATCCCTCTAGGTGGTTATAAAGCCCCAGTTTGAGTTCCCTGAGTCATATAGAAAATTTGCATTTGCTATCTATTTTACATATGGCAGTGTATATGCGTCCGTGCTACTCTCTCCAATCATCTCACCCTCTTCTTACTCTCCCCACCCTTGTCCCTAAGTCTGTTCTCTATGTCTGTGTCTCCACTGTTGCCCTGCGAATAGGTTCATCAGCCGCATATTTCTGGATTCCATATGTATGCGTTAATATACAATATTTGTTTTTCTCTTTCTGACTTAGTTCACTTTGTATTAAATTTTTTAAAATAGTAAACATGTCTTGGAATTAAAAAAAAGAATGATTTCTATATATTAACTGCAGCAAAAATATTTGAAACAGAATTCTGCCAAGAATATAGATACGGAGTATTTTGGGTCCACTTTATCATGTAGACATCCTGTTCCTCTTATGTCTGAGATTCACCTTGGCCAGTGCCCCTTGAGCTTATCTTAGGTGGACCTGAAGGCCAAAGTGTGTGAAAGCCAGACCGTGGTCAGTGTTGGCAAGTAGACTCTGGCTCTGTCACATTTCACACCCTGTCCCCCCCAACTTTGCCATAGACCTTTCTGGGATAGCATCAGAAACAGGAATTCATAGTGAAGGAAGGTGATATGGCCTGGTAAGAACAGAAATAAATTAGGAGGTGTAGTGGAAGAAAGTCCAGTTCAGCAAACTGGAAGTAGCCTATGGAAGGTTCCCCAGACCTCAGGTGGGGGGCCCAGTCCCTAGGGAAAGGCTGGTTCCCATCAGTGGACATGTGGTAAGCTGGAGGCTGACAGTACCATGGCATTATCTGGGTCCTAGAGGGTGTGGGGAATACCAGGTCAATTGCCAAACATTAGGTGTAAGGAATAAAGTCATCCAGAGTGAACCATGGGGTGGGCAAGGGTCTCAAGAATGAAGCAGAAGTCCTCCAAAAGTCTTCCTGCAGAAGGTCAGCATTGGTGAGACCTGGGCTTGGGGGTGCCCTGAGTATGCAGGGGAGGAGCGAGGGGTTCAGGCTCTGCTGGGGGAGGGGCATGCAGAAGCAGCAGCTGCAGATGGCTTGAGAGGTGGGGAATTTCGCCTCTTCTGGTTTCCAGTCACCCCAGTTTCTTAAAAATAACTGAGTTGAGTGTGGGTGTTGGGTGAGGGTAGGTAGGACTGGAATGGCTTAATGAACAATGAAGCTGCCACGTTGCTACCAAAGGACCTCTGTCTCTCCAGGTAGCCTCACGCTCCACTCCCTCAGTGTGCAGGCTGCCCAAAAGTCACCTTCTCAGGGAGGCCTCACCTGACCACCCTACTTTATATTGCACCCCAAATTTCCCTTACTTTGCTCGTCACCCCCCAATAGTGATCACTACAAAATTTACTTATTTTTTTATTCCTACCTTTCCTCAAAGTCTCCTTCTTGCATCCTTGAATGTAAATTCTATGAGCAAGCACAGTGTTTTTATTTTTCCTGGTTGTCAACAAACACCAGTGCTGAGTGAGTGAGTGAAGTCATGTGACCCCCTAGGACTGTAGCCTGCCTGCCAGGCTCTTCTGTCCATGGGATTTTCCAGCAAGAATATTGGAGTGGGTTGCCACTTCCTTCTCTAGTGGATCTTCTCGACCCAGGGATCAAACCTGGGTCTCTTACCTAACACCAGGAGTATTCTGTAAGGATGGGTTGAATGAATCAACTGTAAGTGGTAAGGGACTTGAGATCCTTTGGTCAGAAAATGTCTCCCACATATGCAGAAGCCATTTCCAAACCATTTCCAAAGACCTACTCTGTTTCTCCTCCTTACACTCTCAAATCCCTATGGATTTAGATCTTGGCATTCATCCCAGGAGATATGATTGCTGACAGAAGTTGAGGTAATCAGTAGAGAGTGTGAGTTTCGAATCAGATAGACCCACATTGGAATCGAAGCCTTTCCACATACCAGCTGTGTGACTCTGGGGAAATTACCTTCTTTCACACTGAGAATGAAATGTATGTGTGAATGCATGAAGCCTGACATGTAGTTGCCATTAATAAATGGGAGCTCATACCACCAAAGATGGAGACGGATGAAAGGAATGGAGCAATGAATCTTAAAAAAGGTATTTTTCCTCTTCATAGTCATTTAATCTGCCTTTGATGAAAATATCAGGGAGCCCCCTCTCATTCAAGTTAATTTTAATATATCAAGAGATTCCAAGTTTGTCTCTCAATAAGATAAATTATTTTTTTAAGCCCAAATAAGCACAGGGTCTTGGAGTCAGGCAACGCCTTTGAGCCTTGGATCTCCCTTCCGGGAAGCTGGGTAGAAACCACAGGACATCTCATGCCTGGGAAGCTGCACGTGACGCCCAGCAGACAATTCACACAGACCCAACATCTGGAGCCAGGTTACCCGTGCAGGTGGCAAAGAACAAAATGCAAAACCTGTGGGTTCAGCTGAGGCAGTCAAGGCAGAGAGAGTCTGAGAAAGTGGATGAAAAGTGAGCCAGAACTGAAGCCCAGGCAGGTGGCTGTGGCAGCTTTTTATGTAGAGCCCACGACCCCAGGTAAAGACAGGAGATGGAACAAGGGAGCTGAGGCCTACCTAGGCCCCACCTCCTCAACAGCCCAGAGCGGGGCTCCAGGGTTGCCTCCCCCTGCTCACCCTGACTCAATGACTGTTCTGTTGCTTGGCTTCTCCCCCGTCTTTCTTCCCTGTCTCTCTTACTGCTTTCATCTGGGAGCATCTCCTTTAAAAAGCCCTTGCACCTGAATGAATCATCAACTCAGGCTCTGCTTCTGGGAGAAATCACCCAAAGACTATGACTTCTCACTTCAGGATTCAACAGCTCAGAAAAGGATTCTGATGGCCAGTTAAGGTCACATGATTGACAGCTTCTCCTTCATTTTTCCTCCCTCCCCCATGCCCACGTGCTCTGATCTAGCTTGCTCCCATAGATTCAGGCTCTTAGTGACAGGCATTGAACCAGGCACTAAGGCTGCAAACCATCCCCACCCTCCTAGATTTACAGTCAGGCAGGAGAAAATCATTAGTCCAATAGTTTCACAGTCACATGTTTACAAGCTGCAACAGTGTTATGAAGGAAAAGCAAAAACAGAAGTGGGAGAAGGGGGCAGCATAGAGGAAGTGAGTGGTAAAGAGGGGGAGAGAGTGGAAGCCCTGGCAGGGGAGCAGGTGATGGTAGCTTGATTAGAGTGGTGGCCCTAGAGTTTGGGTGAAGTGGGAAAAAAAACCCTCAAGAACCTTCTGAGGGTCTAACCTATTGCCATGTAGAATGAATCTCATCCTCACCATTGTGTTACTCGCTCAGTCGTGTCTGACTCTTTGCGACCCCATGGTCTGTCCATGGGATTCTCCAGGCAAGAACACTAGAGTGGGTTGCCATTCCCTTCTCCAGGGGACCTTCCCAACCCAGGGTTTGACCTTGGGTCTCCTGCATTGGCAGCCAGATTCTTTACCATCTGAGCCACCAGGGAAACCCCTGTCATTGCCCTAGGGTGAATGAAAAAAAAAAAAAAAAGAAACAAAAGTTACACTGCACTTGATTAACATTCAGAAACTTGAGGGGAAGAAAAAGAAAACTGAATGAGGCCTTCTCGTCTAAGGGTTCATCTTATCATTTGATTATATCCCTCCCCCCACCTTATTTTCCACCAATGCATCCATATCCTGTTTGGAACTTTAAATAGGGAAGAATTTTTTGGGTTTTGAAAAATATTGCCTAAATAAATGTCACACCTTGGCATTTCCCCGTATTTTCATTATTTTTCTTCCTTGGGGTGGGAGTAGGGGGTGCTTGAAAGGATGATCTGATCTGTGAATCTGATCTCTATTCCTGATTCTGTAGGTGACAGAAGCTGTTTTCACTGGTATTTTTTTGTGAAATTACTCACATATGAGGAAAAAATAGCTCAGAAATATAAGCCCACAACGCCGCGTGGAGGGGTGGTGACTATTTGTGGAGACACAGTCATTAGGGGTGACTAAATCATTACCCCAGAGTATATTTGGTGCTGCCAAGCCCTCCTTCATCCACACACACTGAGAGTGAAAGTGTAGGAGTTGCCTGGGGTGGGGTAGGGAAAGGGGAAGGTGGGGGCCCTGCCCCTCTGCTGCCAACCTTGTGGCCAGCCCAGTGATGGGTTTGTCTGGAAACGTAAAGTGCATTGAACCAGCCTTGTTGCCAAGCAGTAGAAGGCACTACAGTGCTGGGGGAGCTCCTGAGTAACGAGCGCCTGTCACCTGCTGGAGCAGGAAGAAGACTCCGAGGCTTCAGGAACCCAACTGGCTGATGCACAAGTTGTTCTCTTTTGCCAGATCATTCTTCCATGTAGCATGTCACTAAGCTTATTAACAAATATTCACAAATGACCTTGCTTAGTATACAAAGAAGCGTCCCTGGTGTCTTGCGTGTTGTGTGCGTGTGTTAAGAATGTTAAGTCTTCAGAACCCACCAGGAGCTCAAGCCCCTTGGCACTTCTCATTCTCTTTCCAGACACGTCTCGATTCCCCAGTACTCAGTTCCCGTAATCTCTACTCTGTTTTTGGTTTTCTTTTAAAATCATCTTTTCCCTCTCCCTTGACTCCCATCCCACCTGTATTGTTCTTTTTTTCATCTATTATGCTGTGTCCTTTCGCGTCTTCCTTCTCCTTCCCCATTCTGTGCTCCCCTGCTACATCTCATGAACTCAGAAATTACCCTCCAAATACCACGGGCACCACCCTCTATGTACTGGCAAGGGCTGCTCCCACTCTGGCTTGGAAGATGACATTTTCCAAAGTTATTCCCCATAGGGACTGATGACTCTGACCCAGATCATGCTACCAGCTAAAATAATCCTGGCTCAGGGCCCACGGGGCTCACCAGTCATTATGCTGTATTGGAAAGTAAAACTGATTTGGCAGCTTCATTAGATTATAATCAGCTCACATCTTCCCTTCTGGCTTCTCAGAGCATAACACGTGTCCCCAGGAGAGGCAGAACAGAGAAAACCACTTCTCCTCCCCAGCTTTCTGTACTTCTTCCAGGCTCAACTTAAACACTTACTCTGTTATAGCAGAGAACGGCTCATTGGCCACCATGTCAATCACCTGAAGTGGGCTTCTAATTTGTTTTGGAAGCTGGTAGGTAGCTCCAGGGGAGAAGGCAATGGCAACCCACTCCAGTACCTGGGAAATCCCATGGACGGAGTAGCCTGGTGGGCTGCAGTCCACGGCTTGCGGAAGTATCGGACACGACTGAGCGACTTCACTTTCACTTTTCACTTTCATGCATTGGAGAAGGAAATGGCAACCCACTCCAGTGTTCTTGCCTGGAGAATCCCAGGGACGGAGGAGCCTGGTGGGTTGCCGTCTATGGGGTCACACAGAGCCGGACACAACTGAGTGACTTCACTTTCACTTTTCACTTTCGTGCATTGGAGAGGGAAATGGCAAACCACTCCAGTGTTCTTGCCTGGAGAATCCCAGGGACAGAGGAGCCTGGTGGGCTGCCGTCTATGCAGTCACACAGAGTCGGACACGGCTGACGTGACTTAGCAGCAGGTAGCTCCAGGAGAGCATCTACCATCTTAAGGTTACAGCCCCCGGGTACCACTTATATAGGCCAGTAGATGCTGGGCCAAGAAGCTTGGACCACATTTTGTGACAATAATTGTCACAATAGCAGAGAGAGTGGTGGATGAATGAAGGAATCCAGTAAGAGTCTCTGGATGCTTATTAAATACCAGACTCTGTTCTGTATGAATCATTTACTCTTCACATTAATCCTATGAGGTATGTACTCTATTATCTCTATTTCAGGAGGAGGACACTGAGGCACAGAGAGGCTAAGTAATTTGCCCAAAGCAGCAGAGTTAATAAGTGGCAGAATCAGGGATGGAGCCCAGACAGACCAGCTTCAGAATCCATGCTCTTAATATTTCTCTGTACCACCATCTCTGGGTAATAGAAAGCCATAGAAGGTTGGTAAGTAAGCGTGACGTGAAGATAGTGATGCTCCAGGAAGAGACATTTGGAAGCAGAGAGGTAGAGTGATTGATAGCTGAATGAAGGAATCTAATAAATGCCTCTGGCAGTAAATCCTGGGACGTGAATATCAAAGCCTGAATTAGAACAGTAGCAGTGATTATGGAAAGTTATAGATGTGAGAGATGGTGTGAAGGACTTAAAATGCAGAGGGACTTGAAAGTTTGGCCCTGAGAGAGTGGTGAGGCTGTGGTGTGAAGTAGAGGCGGCTGGAAGGGCCTTTGACTCATGTGTGAACCTGAGATTCTGGGTTGGTAAGGTTTCCAAGATGTAGTGATGAAGGCTCCTCCCATCTCCTTCCATATTCTGTCCCCAAAGGAGGGATGCTGCTGTGGATTGGGCACACTCAAGAGGACCCGCTTGCTAGCGGGTGGGGCTCTTGCTGGGAGAATCAAAGGGATGATGAACAAAACCACCCTGCATGCCTGTCTTCCCTAGGATGATGGAAAGTCAGGTATTAGGAAACTCTGGGCCTGGGCATGCCTCCAACCCCTTTGGAAGTCCTTGTGTGGAGGGACCAGGGAAAAGAAGCATGGAGTGCTGGTTCAGGGGAAGGGATTGCTGACATGTTCACAATACCCCCACTTCCTTCTCTGAAGGGAAAATGGTAATTGTGAGATTCAAGAACACGGTGAGGGCTAGAGAGAAATGAACAAAGTAACAGGCTTGCCAGTGTTCAGCCTGCCCGTGTTCTAGGTCTGGCAGTAAAGGGCAAAAAAAAAAAAAAAAGAGTCGGCAATTCTTAGCTCCCTGGGGAGGTATAGGAGATTGGGGCAAAATTCCAGGCTGTATTGAAGACTATACATTTGCCCTTTAGCTGTGTCCTCATTGTAACCCAGGGCAGAAGTCATCATGCGGTGGGATTTAAGGATTCCAAATCAGCTGTTATCAAACATGGTAATGATGTTTCTTTTGCCTAAGAGACTCAATGAACGTCACTCAGTCATGTCTGACTCTTTGCAACCCCATCAACTATACAGTCCATGGAATTCTCCAGGCCAGAATACTGGAGTGGGTAGTCTTTCCCTTCTCCAGAGGATCTTCCCAACCCAGGGATTGAACCCAGGTCTCTTGCATTGCACGGGGATTCTTTACTAGTCTTTTGCCTGCTACTACTAAGTCACTTCAGTCGTGTCCGACTCTGTGTGACCCCATAGACGGCAGATCACCAGGCTCCCCTGTCCCTGGGATTCTCCAGGCAAGAACACTGGAGTGGGTTGCCATTTCCTTCTCCAGCACATGAAAGTGAAAAGTGAAAGTGAAGTCGCTCAGTCATGTCCAACTCTTAGCGACCTCATGGACTGCAGCCTACCAGGCTCCTCTGTCGATGGGATTTTCCAGGCAAGAGTACTGGAGTGGGGTGCCATTGCATTCTCCGGTCTTTTGCCTAATCAGACTTAAATTTCTCTCTGTAGTTCTTTAATGTTCTAACCTGCCTGTCTTCCCATTTTGCCAACAGACTTAGTGGTGATAGATATCCTTGAAATATTTGATGCAAAAAGCTAAAAGGAGCTACAAAAATAAAGACATTTCCTCCTACACTCCAGAGTATTGTGCCTTATAAAATGATAATATTTGAAGCCCGGATTTAAAAAAAAAACTTATTAAACACATAAACATCAATGGCTATGTGAATGTTAATATTTTGGAAGGGTAGTTGGAGGTATCAATATTCTTGAACAACACATGTTCACACTTCATGTTAATTAACAAAGTCCTTTTTTTCTTGTAATTTCAGCAAGAAGTATCCCAGGGTAAGAGAACAAGATTTGGATTTATGTGAATAGGATTTATTTCATCACTGAATCCAAATCATGTTTTCCTAGTGTGAAAACAGATGGCAGAGACTTTATTTGTGGTCAAAGGCATTATGTCTGAGAGAAAACCTTTCTGTGACAGGAAGATTTGAATACATTCAGGAAGTGATTTAAGACATGATACGTCTTCTAGAACCTGATCCATGGCAGGTGTTTTTGTTAACAAAACTTCTACACTCAAATCCAGTGAATCAGAGGAGCTAATTTTCATTCTGGCAAATCATAATTTTGGGGGGGAGGGCACTGACTACGTACCTGGGGATCAGGATTGTCTTGGAAAACTCAGTCTGTGAGTCAGAGTTTGCATATTTCTTATATCATAGCTGAAGAATGTCTTCTGATCTGGTTCCAAGACCTTAGTGTATTTCAAATAAATTATTTGGGGGAGATAACCAAATCCTGTTTTGTTGTTAACCTTAGTCTATAAATTGTAATTTTGATATCTCCCACAATGTATAGTTTAAATGAGATGTTATCCTGAAAGACTGTTAGAAACCAATAAATTACTTTGCAAATGTAAAGTGGTAGTGATATTATTATACATATGGCTTTTATATAAAGCTGAATTTCTCCTACATCCCCAGTGAAAATTAAGCAATTCGGTTAACTCTTCCCCACTTTCAGGCTGATCTTGGATGACTGGTTTTGGAAGCAAAATTGGATTCCAATTTCAAGTGAGGGCCATACACAGATGTAGGTAATAGCTGAAATACATATGCTTTGGAGTGACTTAAATATACATATAAATATATATATTTTGGAGTGAGTAAACCACGAGGGGGCTTCCCTGGTGGCTCAGATGGTAAAGAATCTGGCTGCAGTGCAGGAGACCTGGGTTTGATTCCCAGATTGGGAAGGTCTCCTGGAGAAGGGAATGGCAACCCACTTCAGCATTCTTGCCAGTAGAATTCCATGGACAGAGGAACCTGGCGAGCTACAGTCCGTGGGGTTGCAGAGTCGAACGCAACTGAGTGACTAACACACACACACTCTCTTGGGTCAATTTCCTCCTCAGAGATCATCAGTGAACTTATCGGATTTTGATTCTTTGCTTTTTCTTCTCTTCTTGGTTTCTTCTCACTGCCACCAACATATTGACTCAGATTCATAAAATGAAAGAGGATTAGGTGATACAGGGCCAGACAGGGCTGAGAGCTCTGAGTTGGGCAAGGCAGAGGTGATATAATGTACCAGTGAAATTTTTGCTTGGTACTTGGGGCCATGCAGGGGGATCTTAAACTTCAGTGGGATGAGAATCTCCTTGTTAACAGTTGCCTTGTAAAAAACAAAAAAACCCAACTCCAATTTATTAAGTCTGGGATGGAGCCCAGGGATCTATATTTGAATAATTATTTCAGGGAATTCTGATGCTGCTGGTAGAAGGACCACCATTTGACAGACACTGCATGTAGAGTCCAAATTCCATGGCAACTTAGTGCTCAAGAAAATTGATTACAATGTATGGATACCAAGGGAGAAAGGGGTGTGGGTGGGATGAATCGGGAGGTTGGGATTGACATATACACAATATTGATACTATATATAGAGCACATAGCTAGTGAGAATCTACTGTATAGCACAGGGAACTCTCCTCAATGCTCTGTGATGGACTGAATGGGAAGGAAATCCAAAAAAAACTAACCGGGATATATGTATAGAGGAGCCTGGCGGGCTGCAGTCCACGGGGTTGCAAAGAGTCAGACATGACTTAGCAACTAACTCTCTCACTTTTATTTTATATAAACATTTAGCTGATTCACTTGGCTGTACAGTAGAAATGGATACAGCATTGTAAAGCAACCATGCTCCAATAAAAAATACTTAAAAAAAGAAAATTTTAGTGCCTACTTTATGTAGAAATAATGTAGTAGTCATCTCAATAAATACAATGAAATGAGCGTGGTGCCGCTGACTCTGGGGGTTTAGTTATTCCTTCTCTTTCTTCACCGAGGCTGGGACACATAGGGTGAGGGCAGATACTCGATGTGAGGAAACAGACCTGAGCTTCCCATAGCCTGCACTTGAATCATTCTTCCTAAGTTGACCTGTAGATCAGTAAGAAACAACCAGTCAGCCAAGCAGTAAATAAACACAAAACCAGGAACGCACAGAGGATGGCACGAAGCAGAGCAGAGCTAGTTAATCTTGTAGGAACAATATAAAGAGCAAAGGCTCAAAGGCTTGTGAGGACGGTGTTCCAGAACATACGTGAGTGCAAGAAGGGGTGGGGTGCAGAGAGGTTCTGCAAAAAGATACTGCGTGGCTTTAATAAATGTCTTTAGAGCCTTGTTATTCTGGGGGTTCCCATGCGAAAGGTACAAGTCGGGCACAGCGTAGATAGCACAGAAATGGGTTATGTGGCCCATGGCAGTTTACCTTCAGCAAACACTTGGAGGGAAAAGGAGCTTTGGCTCTGAGAGTTTATAGGTAATTTGTCAAATGTTTTTTGTGTACCTACTGGGTGCTCAGCATTGAGCCTAGGGCCATGATAGACCTGACACATGTTCTGTGTTCACTACCAGCCAGACAGCTGTCTTGTATTTCTAGGGCCAAACCAAGGCTGGTGTTCATCCCTGAGTATAGCACACAGACATGAACAGCTTTCTGGAATACTGTGCTTTCACTCTGGCTCAAAGGGCCACCTCCATCCCTCAACCTGGAGAGCTTAAAATGCCAACCAGTTGCAGCAGATCATTGAATCCTAGTTCCAAACCCGAAAAAAAAGTATAAAGACCTCTGATACACGAGAGAAAGGCACCTAACCCCATGGATAAAATAGTGTGTGGGAGGAAGCGTCAGGTAAATGGGCAAGATACAGATTTGAGGGGCATGGACTTGACCTCAAATCCTGAATATCTCACTTCCTACTCTCTCTGAGCCACACTCTCCTCATCTCCAAATGAGAGGTGATTCTACCTACATCATCACATTTATGTAATGGTTAGTAATATGATAATATGTATAGCACATAACAGGAACATTATAGGAACTTGTGAAGTATAAAAATCTTGCCTTTGCTCCTCGTCCTCATATTCTGGGCCTTCGTGAGGTATATCTCAGTTTTAGCAAAACCTCAAATCAAACAGACAGTGTGTTTTGGTTTCAACTGTCCTGAGATGAGTGTACTTAGGGGCAGAGCCCTGTGTCAGAGTTCTCTGCCAACTGAGCATAAAATATTCAAATTCCAAAACCAGAAATCATCTTTCTCAGGGCTTGTTTTAGCTAGGCTTCATTCCAGAGACTAGAATCCAAGATAAAGTCTTGTATGCAGCTAGTGTGGGAAGTGACCTCAGGGAGTGGGATGGGGGACTAGAAAGAGGAGAAACAGGGAGAGAGGGGGAGCCAATTCAATTCAATTCAATTTCAAGTTTGGTCACAGCTTGGAAGATGCCAGGGACCAGGGTGAGGGGTGGGGAAGGGAAATGGGGACTTGGGGTTTAATGGGGACAGAGTTTTAGCTTAGGAAGGTGAAAAATTCTGGAGATGGATGTTGGTGAGAGTTGCACAACAGTGTGAATGAAGGTCCTCAGTGCCGCTGAACTGAACAGTTAATGATGGTTAAAATAGTATGTTTTCTATTATGTGACTTTTACCACAAAAAAATAAAAATGTTTGGACACAGCTGTGGGAACCTGGGGCCTGACCCTTCTGGGAGCATCTGAGAGCCGTGAGGAATGCATCTCAGAATTGTGCACTTGAGGGTCACGAGTGAGGCAGGCGCCCACAAGTTCCCATTCATGACTGGCCAAGGATTGGCCCTGGATGTTCACCCCCTCACACTGTCAGGTCTGCACAAGTGCTGAGTGGTTGGTTCTCATAGGTGTCCCACGACAGGTGTCTGAGAAGCCCAGGCAAGCAACTAGCAGAAGTGAGCTCTGTTCAGGAAAATGGGAGTAAAATGTTAGATCCAGAGTATGTGAAGTGAAAACGACCCAGTCCAATGCCGGGATCAAAGGAAGAGAGTCAACAGAGAAAGGAGCAAGGCTGCTTGTCCCCTTAAACCTCAGATGTCTTCACTGTTTATGAAAGTAGTCACTGGAATATTCTCCAGTTACCTCCACGAGGTGTTTGTAGCCTCACTAGTCTCTTGGTTTCCTGAACTCAAATTGCACGGACAGCCTCGGCATCTCAGCACTTAATAATATTTTCTCTTTCTTCATATATTTGAATGGTGCCCTGCTTCCCCTCGATCTCCTTGGGAAGCCTGGGATGGATTTTTCTAGTTCTTTTTTATCATATCAGCACCTAACTGTGCTCAGTAGAAACCTGTTGACTGTCACTTGATAGATGACAAATCCTTCCTCTAGAAGCACAATCATCCTTTCAGGGGCCTGTGGAGTCTATTTCCTAACTATATTGAGACCCTCACCAATTAATGGGGCTTGGTAAGTAACATCTTTAATGAGGGGCAGGAATCTGGGAGCACGATGCTAGAGCCGTAGGGTGTTGTAAGTTTTTCATCAGCAATTCATTCTGCACTCCTTGTATTTGGTTTCACTCCAGTTGTTTCACAGCCAGTGGCCCTCAGAAGGGACATTTATTTAGACTCGGCTTGAGGTGTCTTGTTGAAGCTGTCTGTACATAATAAAACACAGTTGCACTGGTTCTTTCTCTATCTGTCCTTTCCCCTCTGCTTCAGCCCTTTCCAAATGTAGATCCCCTGTAGATATGAACAGTGACTAGGACTTGGAGTGGATCAGCAGGGGACTAGGTTTGTTGGATTCTATTAGATAGCAAAACGGCAACATATCCAAGTTACCTTTAGTATTTCTCAGTGTGAACTTGGAGAATTATTGATAGCTGCCATATTTAGCTGGGCAAGTTGTATATAGCACAACTCTCGGGAGGCATGGACATCACAGTCAAAATGAATGTGTCCCCAGAAGAGTGCAAAAAACAACCCATGTGGCCACAAACAGTGGCCCAATCTGAGGTCCCACTCCAGTCTCCAGTCTACTCAAACAGAATCTCTAGGGAAGGGGCCCCAAATCTACATTTTAACCAACTTCTCAGGTTCTTATTAATACTGAAGTTTGAAAACCACTGCTTAGGAGATAGGGTTTTAAGAAAAGCATATACAGAGCTTCCCTGGTGGCTCAATGGTGAAGAATCTGCCTACCAATGCAGGAGACATGGGTTCGATCCCTGATCAGGGAAGATCCCTCATGCTATGTAGCATCTAAGCTCATGTGCCACAACTACTGAGCCTGTGCTCTAGAGCCTGGGAATTGCAGCTACTGAGCCCACGCGACCCACAGCCTGTGCTCCAAAACAAGAGAAGCTACCACAAGGAGAGGCCCGAGCACTGCAACAAAGAGTAGCCCTCGCTCTCCACAACTAAAGAAAAGCCCAGGTAGCAATGAAGACCCAGCAGAGCCAACAATAAATAAATACAGAAAAATTATATATATATATATAAAGAAAGCATATATCAAAAGGAAAAAAAGTGTGGGAAATTATCTCAGCACCTATGCCATCCCTGGATCCTCTTAAATGTTCCAGCTGGCTTCATGGATAACTTAGTGAATCGTTGCCATTCAGAATATGATCACCACATTCTTGATACAGTCTTCTTTTCAACTACTTCCAAATAAGCCCCTATTGCTTTCTTTATGTGTACTTTTATATCTCAAGTTTCCAAGAGAAAGTTCTGATTAGGCTGGGTTGTCAGCACGTAATATGGAAAGAGACCATCTCAAGTAAAGTCATTTCCTTGGCAACAGTTCTCACTCATGTTCATCTCACATACACATACATTGCCTTTGGCCTAAGCATTCATTTTTGATTGAGTAACCATTAGCTATGGTATGTTTTTTCTTTCACCGTTCCATGCAGCTTGCAGAATCTTAGTTCCCCTATCAGGGATAAACTTGGGCCCTGGCAGAGAAAACAACAGACTGCCAGGGAATTGCCTAACCACTGGACTGCCAGGGAGTTGCCTAGTTGTGGTATCTTAATGTAGAAAAAACCACTTATGACCACTTTTCTCTGAGGTGGGGTGTGGGTACAACTAGAATATAGGATTTCATTGTTTGTTACGACAGGAAGGGGATACACTTATTTAATATACTACTCAAATGCCATGTCCAATAACGATATGAGCTAGTATGCATTGAGTACCACCTTATGTATTCTAGCCTGGAGAATTCTATGGACAGAGGAGCCTGGTGGGCTATAGTCAGGGGTTGCAGAGAGTCAGACACGACTGAGCGACTAACATACCATACATATATCCCCTTATGCCAGGTATTTTTCTAAGTGTTTGATTACCATTAAAAACTGCACCGTCAAAAACAACTTTTTCCTGTAAATTCTCTTACTATCTTTGCGGATTAAGAAATTGAAGCATACAGCTTATTCAGCAGTTTTTATACTGTGGAGCTACAATTAATTAATATTAATTTGGCTGCACTGGGTCTTAGTTGTGGCATGTGGGATCTTGTTCTCTGACCAGGGATCGAACCCAGGCCCCCTGCATTGGTAGTGTGCGGTCTTAGCCACTGGACCACCAGGGAAGTCTCCCACAAATAGAATTGACACAATTTAGCTCCGAAGCCACTGATCTTTATGACTATTTTGGGGTCATGACAGAGGATCACTGTGTGTGTGTGCCAAGGGTGGGACAGTTTTAAGAGGGAGAATGAATGCAAGGCACAAAGGTCAGAAAGGCAGGAATGTGCACAGAAACCTCCACTGGTGTGTGTCAGGGGAAGTAGCTGAAAGACGTGACAGACAGATGTCACAAAGCAACGAGACACGGCTGGGCATGTCTTGAGAGCCAGAGAGGATTCTAGCCTGAGATCCTGAGGGGTTTCTCTTACTCATTTCTTCCCTTTTTAAAAACAAAAAAAGAATAGAAATGGAAATGGCACCTAAATGTTCATTATTCTTTTTAAAAACAATGCCACATTAAATTCCTTCCTTTGCCTTATTAAATAGCTTCCTTTGGAGCCTCTCTTCTAGCCAATACCCCCTAGAAGCTGGTGCTACTTCACAGACAAGATTTGAGAATTTAGGGTTAGACAGGAAGGTCTGGCTTTGAGTGTATTTAAAGAGAGAAGGTGGAGGATGGTTATATGGACACTGCCAAGAAGTGTGGAGTTTGAAGTGAAAGTGTGGGGATGGGAGATTCCTTCACCATGAAAAATTAACTTGAGGTCCAAGTCCAGAGCAGCTGCTAAGCTGTAGTTTGAAGTGAAAGTGTTAGTTGCTCAGTCGTGTCTGACTCTCTGCGACTCCATGGACTGTAGCCCACCAGGCTCCTCTGTCCATGGGATTCTCCAGGCAAGAATACTGGAGTGGGTTGCCATTCCCTTCTCCAGGGTATTTTTCCTGACTCAGGAATTGAACTCGGGTCTCCTGCATTGCAGGCAGATTCTTTACCATCTGAGCCACCAGGGAAGCCCAAACTGTAGTTTAGTTTCCACCAAAGATTGAGGCAATTATTCTGGTGGTTCAGGAAGAAGGTGAGCTCTTGAATTACTAGAATAGTTATCTCTATTTCATTTCTTTTTGTTCATGGGGAGAGATCTGGTCTGCTCATATCAATGTGTACCACCTTGCTGGGTGAGGGCTGCCTCCAACTTTTTTTTTTGGAGGGGGCAGGGGTCCCTGAACCACATGGCATGTGGTTTCTCAGTTCCATGACCAGGGATCGAACTTGTGGCCCCTGCAGTGGAAGCACAGAGTCTTAACCACTGAACCACCAGGAAGTCCCCCAAATCCTTCACTTTTTAGTAAAAAACAGTAATGATTGAAATATCATCTTCTCAGGCCTCTATGGGCATAAGTGAGGTCTCCTAGTACTTCTCAGACAAAAGGTGGAAATATTAATTACCTTTCTCTTTCCATGTGTTGCTTAGGAAGTAACAGTGGCACATGGGAAGAAAATGGCTATTTAGCGTATCAAACATCATTCCTGATTCACAGTGGGGTTCTTATAAGTCAGGAGTGATTTCACAAAGTTCTGACTGAAGGCAGGGGGATGGATGGGATGATCTTTGGTCTCTCAAATTTTGAGCAGGCTGGTGGGCTGTGCAAGGTGTGAGTTCTGGGCAGTACACCCTGTGTGAAGTGGCTTTATACATCCAAAAAAACAGGTCTTGGTGCTGAGAGCAGTACTTGAAGGAGGGTCAGAGTTTCCTCTGACAAACACTCACAAAGATGTCCTCTGTTTCAGCCACCGTGATTACTCCTGAGGCTGGAGGAGTTTCAAGACAATTGAATACAAGATAAGAAAAGGAATAGCGTGGGGAAGCTAGACTGCTTATCCCTACTGGGACTCTCCTGGAAGGAACATTATTGACTTCAAGGCAAGAGGCTATGAAAGTGTGTCTTTCCTTAGGACAGTAAATGCTCTGTTTTCTGAAGTGAGTGGAAAAAAAAAAGGTGGGGAGGGGAATGGTATTTTGGTTCCCTATATCAGTTTCCAGAAATGAGTATCATGTACAATATACTTCAATCTACACTGATACCCAATATAACTTACTGTTACTCAAATGATTCAGAAGACCCTCTGGGATCTCATTAAGACAAACAGCAAATATTTTGTGCTGCACCTGTGTGGACAAGTCTTCTCCCAGTGACTTCTAGCAATGAGTCAGAAAAATAAAAATAAAGGACTTTTGCTACAGTCACACATTCTAAACCAATCATTCAATAAATTGGAATTTATAATTTACCTCTAACTGTCAAGGAATTATAGAGGTGTGTGGGGAATATAAAGAAATGTCATTGGAGGACTCACTAATTGCAAGTAGAGTTAATCTGCCCAGCTTCTTTGTCAGAGCTAAAGACTAGAACTCAGGATTGGGTAGATCTGCGCCCAGTGTCCACCCTATCTGCCTTCTAAGATGCCTTCTTTCACGGGGGTGCTGAAGAGCCAAACACCCTGTTTCCCAGACTCTCCTGCCCTCAGGGTGTGCCCTAGCTGTGACTCAAGTCCAACCACTACTCTGCACTATTATAAGGTTTAAGAGGCAGAAATGAGCAGAGGCCACACCTTCGCCGATTCTGCTTTTTCTTTTAAAAATCTGGTTGTGGAGGCATTTGCATTTTCTGTGGCCGCATTAGCAGAAGTTGGTGGGTGTCAGGAGGCAGGTCACAGAGAACGCATCCTGCAGGTGAGGATTAAAGCCTATCTGGCTGGGCGGGAAGCCAGCTTCCTGTCTGTGAGGAGCTCTACCTACTGTGGTGGCTTCCTGACTTTGGCTGTCATATTGTTTAGAAAGTGGCAGTTTCCTAATCTTGACATAACCAGGAGCTCCAGTGGTGACCCAGTTCTACATGGGGCTTGGAGAGTCATTTCTGAAATCTCTACCTAAGTCTGTTTCCCCAGCTCTCTCAATGACTCAGTGAGCCATTTTAAGTTGTTTATTTATTTATTTTGTCTGCACTAGATCTTTCTTGCTTTCTCTAGTTGCAGCAAGTAGGGGCTCCTCTTTAGTTGTGGTGTGTGGGCCTCTCATTGTGGTGACTTCTCTTGCTGTGGATCATGAGCTCTAGAATGCTGGCTCACTAGTTGTGCTACATGGGCTTAGTTGCATGTGGGATCTTCCTGGACCAGGGATTGAACCTGTGTCCCCTGCATTGGCAGGTGGATTCTTAAGCACTGAACTACCAGGGAGGTCCCCTCCTGGACTACCAGGGAAGTCCCCTTCATGAGCTTTTTAAAGCTCTTTGATAAATCTTTCCTTGCTTCAGTTTGCTAGACTGGCTTATATTCTCTCCTTGTAAACCCTGTCCATGACTGTGATTGGTACAGGGGACAACAGACTCTAAAGAAATTGGAAATCTGGACTTTTTTTTTCTGACTTATTAGGTTTGAGAGGAGCAACAATGACATTAGCATTAGAATATGGAATACTGGCAGTGTACTACATGGAAAGGTGAAATCGTTACTTAAAATATGGGTCACTTGGAATGAAGTGCACAGTGCAGGCAAGGTTTGGTGGACTGGGTGGCTGCTGACCACTATGGTGAGAGTAAGGTATACAAGGCCTGTGGAGCTGGGTGACTGTTTTTACCTATATTAGAGAGCTTAAAGAATAGAAAGAATTATCTGCTCAGAATTTAAAGTTACTGCCATAAGGCATGATCAGGGGACCAAGAAGTGCCTATTAATTTCTAGAAGAATCATTTATTGCATGTAGCTTCAAAGCTGATACAGTCTAACATCAAATGCCACCTTATCCTGTGGGTTGATGATTAAAAGATAATCTAACCTCACAGAGTCACTAGGTCTCCTATGTGAAAGTTTGAATATTGTTTGGGAGAGAGTGAGACCATATGAACTCGGACCATTTGGGTGGGTTCAATTGAACTGAGTGCCAACATCCCCAAAACTCCATTGAACCTCTGGTGCTAGTAGAAGCATCTTCTCCTCTGTTTGGTGAGGTGGTCCAGTCTTGCTCAGAGACTCCGTAATGACCTTGTTGAGGTAGATCCCTTGCAAGAGGATGCCAGTTTTCCTCCTGTGCCATCTCCCACCACTCTTTGTTCTAGATCCATGCTGCTGCTGCTGCCAAGTCGCTTCAGTTGTGTCCGACTCTGTGCGACCCCATAGATGGCAGCCCACCAGGCTCCCCCGTCCCTGGGATTCTCCAGGCAAGAACACTGGAGTGGGTTGCCATTTCCTTCTCCAATGCATGAAAGTGAAAAGTGAAAGTGAAGTCGCTCAGTCATGTCCAACTCTTAGTGACCCCATGGACCACAGCCTACCAGGCTCCTCCATTCATGGGATTTTCCAGGCAAGAGTACTGGAGTGGGGTGCCATTGCCTTCTCTGTCTAGATCCATAACTAGAGTCAAATGACATCATGAAGGACAAGTGCAATGTCTACCTTAGGAGGCAAAGGTTTGCATAATCAAGGAATGGCAAGATTTTGCTCACTTATATTAGGAAAAGCTTAGGGAATATGTGTGGGAATAGATTATGAGAACCTAGGCTAGAAAAGAAGAAATATAATTTTAAATCTGGCTTACTTTATTGGTGTGGGTGCATTTTCTAGAGATTTTGGATTCATTGTTCTAGTTGGTGCAACTAGGAATGATTGTAACTCTTGGCCTGACTGATTGACCAGAAAGGAGACTCAATGGTGACCTAGTCAAAGGAAACTTAGGTGTCAGAAACCCATGGTATAATGTAGAGGGAGAAATCCAAACACTTAGGAGAAAGGACTATTGGAGTAGGTATCTCATGTACAATCCAATAACCCACTAAGAGGGCCTGAGGACCCTCTTTTCACAAGGGCATAGAGAAACAAAATTGTGAGAAATACATCCTTGAAAAGTGTCACAGTGGAGTCCTCTGTAAGTCAGGAAGGTGAGAGATGCAACTTTTAAAATGGACATTTTGATTGCAGTGGGTCTGTTGAGACCCTGGAGAGGCAGAGAACAAGTAGTAATACTTACATTCCAGCAGCAAGCTTCTGGCAGCAGAGCCAGAGTGGCAATCTGATCTCTGCTGGTAGTTGATTGATCATGAGGCTTCTACAAATAAAAAGATGGCTATTCTATCAGAATCCACTTGATATATAGAATCAAAAATACTATACATCTGGAAAGTCAAAGGCCTTCACAATTTCCAGAGCACTTTATAAACCTAAAACCATTGAATGAAGGAGAAACCAGAAACCTGAGATCTTATCAAGAAAAGGTACTATAAACCTTTCTCCTAACTTTTCTCAAAGAAACCTGTAGCTGTTTAATAACTTAACTCTGCACTGGGAAAAGAGAACCATGAAGACTGGTGAGGGCTGATTGGATTCTAGCTTTCATTAACATTAATCCCGCAAGACTCTGAATACTACAGTGGTGTCTAGAGGTGATAAATGAACTTTGGGTTTGAGCTTGTCTCTCAGTGGCCCTACTGAGTTTGTGAAGCCCTCTTGTAATTATTTCCCTTACTCTTAAATGTGTAGTTGGAATATGCATGTGGCCTGCTTAGTCGCTTTAGTCCGTGTCCGACTCTTTTTGATCCTATGTACTATAGCCCACTAGGCTCCTCTGTTCTTGGGGTTCTTCAGGCAAGAATACTGCAGTGGGGTGCCGTGCCCTCCTCCACGGGATCTGGGGATCAAACATGTGCCTCTTACATCCCCTGCATTGGCAGGCAGGTTCTTTACCACTAGCGCCACCTGGGAAGACCCTTTGGCAGGAATACCACATAATTAATGTTCTATCCTTCTCAATCAAAACATCAGGAGTCATGTGATATTGATTTGTTGTGTTCAACTGGAATTTGAGATTGCTACTCACCATTTTGGGCACCTTGTCAAATAAACCAAGCGGCACAGAGGGGTCAGTTCTGTGTCAGGGGAGTGTTTCAGCTGGGTAATCCAGGGGAAATAGGATTGCTCTTTTACTATGGGAGCAGGGAGAGATGTTTCTGGAATCTTCTGGTAAGTTCTTCCGGGACACTTCATAGTAGGGCTATGCCCAGTGGTAAAAGTTACATTAAATTTTATATTTAACATGCATTTTAATTTAATTTATATATTTACCAATAAATTTTAGCAGAAGACTACAGAAATCTAGCAGCCAGGATCCCTGAGGGTTTATTCCCGAGGAATGAAGATCTGGGTCACTCTACCAGCTAAATTACTTGGCCCAGCTGTGATGCTGGTTGAGGACAAAAGTAACCTATAATAGGCTGCGGAGGAAAACACCTGTAAATACCCTCTGTAGACTTGTAACTGACTCTGGAACTGCCATGGTCACCAATGATTTCATCCTTGTTCTGCTATGTATATATATATATTTTTGGACATTAACCATTTCTCCTCCTCCCTTTTCAGTTTTCTCAAAACTTTATAAATGCTCCCCTGATGGTGGTTAATTTTACAAGTTAATTTATACAGTATGGAATATCATGATGGAATCATTTGTAGAGAAGGAATAAATATTACCCATAGATAGATGCAGAGACTTATGGAAATTTGGGTCTCTCCTTTTGAGAGGAGGTGAATACACTTGTATTTCTTTGTTTTTTTTTTGGTACAGGTTTCCCTGTCTTTCACAATCTCCCGGAGTTTGCTCAAACTCATGTCCATTGAATCAGTAATGTTATCTAACCATCTTATCCTCTGCTGCCCCCTTCTCCTCCTGCCCTCAATCTTTCCCAGCATCGGGGTTTTTTTTCTAATGAGTTAGCTCTTTGAATCAGGTGGCCAAAGTACTGGAGCTTCATCTTCAGCATCAGTCCTTCCAATGAATATTCAGGGTTGATTTCCTTTAGGATTGACTGGTTTGATCTTGCTGTCCAAGGATGTTGAATAGCCAGAGGAAAAGTCTATGGCATTTATGGTGGATTGGTGCTCAATATCTATTCAAGTTTTGTTCTGTGAACTTTCCCAATCTGCAGAAGTTAAAAAAATTATTTTTTTTTAAACCCAGACTCTCTTGCAGCTAAGGTTTTGGATGTTGTTAGGCTGGGCCAATCAAACACACTTGTGCAAGATTTAGAAGGCAGAAGTGAAATGGAGGCTGTATTTCTGCTGCGCTTGCTTTTTTTCTGAAAAGCACCATCACGGAGAGATCCCTCCACCCCAACCCTCCCCCTACCCTGAAGCAACATTAACTCAGCTGGCTTGAGTGCTAAAAGGCAGAGCATGAGGTCTCCCTGCTGGTATGTATCAGAGCAGGGATGGGGCCGCTTCCTCACTCTAGCAGCTTCCTGCCACGGTCCTGGAGCCAGATGCTTCCTGACCACAGAAGAGGCAGAAACTCCTCTGGTGACCCATTTCTACACTGAGTCTTTCTGTTCTTGAAACTTGCCATGGAGCCTATTTATTCAGCTTTCCCAGTGATTCAGTAAGTCTTTATAGTAAGCTTACAGTAAGTGAAAGTTGTGTCACTCAGTTGTGTCTGACTCTGCGACCCCATGGACTACACAGTCCATGGAATTCTCCAGGCCAGAATACTGGAGTGGGTAGCCTTTCCCTTCTCCAGGGGATCTTCCCAACCCAGGTCTCCTGCATTACAGGCAGATTCTTTACCAGCTGAGCCACTAGGGAAGCCCAAGAATACTGGCGTGGGTAGCCTGTCCCTTCTCCAGTGGATCTTTCCAACCCAGGAATTTAACAGGGGTCTCATGCATTGCAGGCAGATTCTTTACCAACTCAGCTATCAGGGAAGCCCGTCCTAAGTTTTTCCTGCTCAAACTAGCTACAGTGGATTATGTCCCTTGCATGGAAACCCTGATCAATACAAGAGCTTAGGAGCCCACTATCCTGTGCAATACTTTACATGAGGAGTGAGCCCAGTTCAGATATAGCTTCTTCACTACTTATTATGCCCTCCATTCTGGAGAGAAATTTGTCAAAAATTACACGTCAGTCTACATCTTTATATCTTTTGTTGCTCTTTCATAAACCTTTGATTCTGATAGCAAACAGTTAAGGTCTGAAGAGTGTAAGAGCAAAAGTTATTGAGACACCCAGGGGTTAACAGGGACATATGTCATACCCTCTATGACAGCAGTTCTTAAACTTGCCTGCACATTAGAATTGTCTGGGGAGTTTGAAAAATTTCTGATTCATGAACTGTCCCCAGACTCATTAAATCAGAAATCTCTGTGTGTGGGACCCAGCTTTCAGTACTTAAAAAAAAATTATTTACTTATTTGGCTGCAGTGGGTCTAAGTTGCAACATGTGGGATCTATTTCCCTGACCAAGGACTGAACCTGAACTGCCAGCACTGGGAGTGCAGAATCTTAGCCGCTGGACCACCAGGAAAGTCCCAGCATTCAGTATTTTAAAACTCCTCAAGTGATTCCATTGTGTATCGAAGCTTGGAGAATCACTGCAGTCTGGAAGAGAGAGAGGTCAGTTCTCAGGTTATGTATGAGTTGCAGTTGAGAAGAAATAAGACACTACATAGTGGCAAATTTACTATTTCACAGTCACAAAATTGAAAGAGGTCTCATTGGGCTACAATCCAGGCTGGTTCTTTTCTGAGAAATCTAGGGGAGAATCTGTTTCCTGCCTTTTCCAGCGTTCTAGAAGTTGCCTGCATCCCTTGGTTCTTGGCTCCCTTCCATCCTCAAAGCCAACAAAGAATGGCTGTCTTTTCATGACACTGTCTCCCTGGTTTTGACCCTTCTGTCTCCCTCTTCTGATTTTAAGGCCCCTATGATGACACTGGGCCCACTGAGATAATCCAGGTTAATCTTTTCCTATCAAGGTTAGTTGATTAGCAACTTAATTCCACCTTCAACCTTATTTCCTTCTTGCCATGTAATTTAACATATGCACAGGTTTTGGGGGTTAAGATATGGACATCTTTGTGGGGAAGGGCATTATCCTGCTTTTCATAAGAAAATAAGAGGCAAGGTTGCTGGGGAAAAGGCATCCTAGGGATTCCTTCCCCACGCTTTTTGAATCAGAAGAGGCAATTGGAGGGGCCAAGGAACTCAATAGCTATTGCACAATTAATTTAGAAATAAGTGGGAGCCTGGTACACCCTACATTCATAGTTCTTTAAGAAGCATGATTAGCCAAAATGGACAGCTAGGAAATTAAGTAGGGACTTCCCTGGTGGTCCAGGGAATGACTCCAAGTTCCCAATGCAGGGGGCCCCAGTTTGATCCCTGGTAGAGGAACTAAGAATCTCCCTGCTGCACCTAAGCCTGTGTGCAGCAACCACCGAGGCCTTGCACCTCAACAAGAGAAGCCTGTGGTTCCCAAGGAAGAGCCTGCATACTGCAATGAAGACCCAGAGCAGCCAAAATAAATAATAAATTTTCAAAAGAGAAATTAGACTTCCCTGGTAATCCAGTGGTTAAGAGTCCACCTGCCAATGCAGGGCACACGTTCGGGTTTGATTCCTAGTCTGGGAAGATTCCACGTGCTGCGGGGCAACTGGGCCCATGCACCACAAACTACTGAAGCCCAAGCTCTAGAGCCGGTGCTCTGCAACAAGAGAAGCCACCACAAGGAGAAACCTGTGCATTGCAACGAAGAGTAGCCCCCCGCTCGCCGTAGATAGAGATAGCCTGTGCTCAGCAAAAAAAGACTCACTGCAGCCAAGATATTGATTAATTAATTGAAAAATAAATTAGATAAATAATTTGAGATTGTTTACTCTTGCCACTTTCCTCTTATTGGCAAACTTATGTTTATTATGTTTCAATGATTTGAAACTTCTTTGCAGTTCCCTGAATGCCTGGCTATAGATAATGGGAAAATTTGTTGTTGTTATGCAGTCGCTAAGTTATGTCTGACTCTTTTTGCAAGCCCATTGGCTATAGCCCACCAGGCTGCTCTATCCATGGGGTTTTCCAGGCAAGAATACTGGAGTGGGTTGCCATTTCCTCCTCCAGGGGATCTTCCCGGATCAGGGATTAAGCCTGAGTCTCCTGCATTAGCAGGCAGATTCCTTACCACTGAGCCACCAGAGAAGCCCCTAATGGGAGAATACAAACAGGCAAAGCTTATAGTTTACTGACCTCTACTTAGGAACCAAGGGGCTTATCATAAACAGGTGGTCCTGCTAGCTAATTGTTTTCCCCTCTTCAAGAGCTATTCTATAGTAACCATTCTGAAATGAAAATTATGCTTTTGGCAGATGTCCTTCAAGATTTATTGCTTCATATCTGGCAACTGCTGCTGCAGGCGAATTCATCTAGTTCCTCCAGGGGCACATTTTGCAGCTAATTCATCCAGGCAGGTTCACTGGGAAGCTGACAGCATTTCTGAGATGGCTTTTTAAAAATTTTTTTTGACCTTGCTGAATGATTGGGCACACCTGCTGTAAGCTTGGTCCATGCCAAGAGCATCAGAGCCTTGATCTGTGATATAGAATGCCACAACCCTCACCTTCATGCTAGCATAGACCCTGGATCTCAGGGAAATTCCTGGCTGTGTCCTTGGTACCCTGCAGATGCTGATTTAACCACTTGCTCATCTGACCTCAAAAACTTCTGTATCTACTTAAAAAAAAATTTTTTTTTTTTTGGACCACACAGCATGAGGGATCTTAGTTCCCTGACCAGGGATTGAACTCATACGCCCCTGCAGCAGAAGGGCAGATTCTCAACCACTGGACCGCCAGGGAAGTCCCATCTGGATTTACTTTTAACCAGCATCTTGGATTATTTACCAGGTCCTTCCTTGACTGAGAATTTGTAATCTGTGCTTCTCCGGGGTCACACTAAATGGGAATGGGGGCGGAGTGTGGTTGCAAAAATGGGAACAAGCTGGATATCTCTGGCTCACTGGCTGTGTCCCCAGTCCAGACTGGCAGGCTGGTTGGACTTGGCCTGGCCTACTTCTCTCCTCTCTGGGTCTGAGGTTGGCCTCAGGGACCTGGGCTCCTACGTTGCTGCTCTGGCTGCTGGAAACTTCTCTCTCAAGCTAAATTCAAGGCACAATTATAGGCTCTATATAAGCCATCACGGGCTTTCCTCGGTCTCAACTTTCTATTTTTATTTATATCGTCCCCGCTGCTGATTCTTTATTCTAACCTATATTACATCACAATATTATTGTATGTATTTTCATTGAAAAGCTTTTCAATGCCTCCATGAACTAATACAGAACACAAATAGGCATGCAGAATAGTAACCCTGATGTTTCTGCCGCCATCAGGAGATTGCTGACGGTGTCAGCTGTGTATTTTCTGTCACTACATTGAAAGGGCAGAGGGATGGTGCCAATGTTACTTATTCCACTGTGTGGATCAGGGGAGGTCTTGAGCTTTATCCAACCAGGCACTTTTTCCAGATATTCCGGGTAGACAAATGGTCTACAAAACTATAACCCACCAGAATTTTGTCTAAGGACTGAATAGGAAGAATTATCACCTGGGTCTTTCATTTTTGTAAAACACACAAACCACCCTCCCCACCAAAAAACAAAACAAAGCAAAACATAAAAAACCAAGGATCACCTAAATATAGCTAGCTGAATCTTCTATCTTGGAAAAATGCTTTTCATAAATAAAAAGCATACAGTTTAACTCAGTTGTCAGCGTCTAATAATCAAATTTAGAAAAAGATCATTTTGGATGGTGCATCTAGGGTAGAAGTTGTCCTCAGGAATATTTGGAAAACTTGTCTGATTCTTGATCTCTCCTGGTCTCCCTCCTTTCTCTCCCTCTCCACCTCGTACTGCACATTCCTTTTCACGTCTCCTCCCTTAGCCTGACACCGGATGGAGTTTCCCAGTGAGCCCCACTGTGGTGCTAATAATAGCGATAGCTGCTATTTATCAAGCCTTTACCACTTGCCAGGCTCTGTGCGAAGCGCCCTGGAT
Organism: Cervus elaphus; assembly: GCF_910594005.1. Classification (NCBI taxonomy): domain Eukaryota; kingdom Metazoa; phylum Chordata; class Mammalia; order Artiodactyla; family Cervidae; genus Cervus; species Cervus elaphus. Next base: position 39,641,749 of record NC_057839.1, read on the forward strand.
ACATTACCTCACTCATTCCTCCCGCAGCCCTCCCAGAGGATGGGCATATTTGTGTAATGAGCCCAGACAGACATGGTGCCTAAAGCCCCCTTTGTCAGAACTCCAAGTAACAAAATTATTGGTATTCTTGACTTTTTCATGCTTGGTTTTAAATATATTGGTGAATATGTTGCTGGTTACAGAAAGGAATGAGCGGCGGGCTATAGGGAATTGGAGTTAGGCTTTGTATGTTTTTTTAATCCTTTCCCTAAGCAGTAATTACTGGTGGTAAATGAAAATACTGGGGGCCATTGTTTCATATTGAAATTTAACTTCTTCCTTCCCTGCAGTGAAAAAAAACAAAAACAAAAACAAAAAACAACAGTAAGAATGATTAAGAGCCTAAGATGTAGGAAAGTGTTAAGGGTTGAACTCAGCCTCTCCTCTCAGGCTCAGGATTAACCATTATGTTTGAATGCTTTGTCTTGTGAGAACAAAAAGTACCAGGTCTCTGTGCTGTATATTTTGCAGGCAAGATATTCCAGGCTGTCTCTGGAGGGTCTGATGTTTTGAGTAGGAGCAAATGAGTCTGCAGAGGATGGCAGGTCAGTGGAGGCTGAGATTTCTGTTTTTGTTTCCTCCTAGACCGTACACCACTTTCTTACCTTCCTTACGGTTCCTGGTGATCCCATCAGAGGACAGTTTTCCAGAGTTCCTCCGCTTCACAGGTAAAGCCCTACAGATTGCTCTTAAAGTCAGGACTTCAGGGACTGGCAAATGTTCGCCAATCAGTCAGCAAGGTTCTCACACGGGGGCACAGAGCCAACGTGTTGGGGTACAAGGTCACCGAGGGAGAACAATCTTGCATCAGATGCTGAAACTCTTTCATCACATGCTCTGACAATGAGACTAGGAAACCACAGCTGAACACTGATGCAACAGGATAGAAGGAGCTGGTAGCCCTGGGAGTTAACCTATCCTTGCCAAAGGAAAGACAGACAGAAAAATAAAAGACCAACTACATTTTACGTGAGACCATCCCATGTCTTTCTGGAAGACCTAAGGGAATACAGTTATGTCACTTTGAGGGAAAGGGATGAGGTATGCTACAGACTCATCAGAATTTTATCATTTCTTAGTTTTATTAACACGAATAATGTGTATGCAGCGGTTTTGTTCTTGAACTTGTCTTTAACTTGTGAATGAAATCTTTCATTATAAAAACTAAATTACTACAGTGGGCTAAATAATAGCTCCCAAAGATATCAGGTCCTTGAACTTGAAACCTGTAAATGGCTTCTTATTTCAAAAAATCCTTTGCAGGCGTGATTGAGTTAAAACACTCGAATTGGAAGGATTATCTAGAATTATCCAATAGGCCCTACATAATCACGTTATACTCTTTTTCAAATTTTTTATTTTTATTTTTAAGATTTTTTTGATGTGGACCACTTTTAAAGTCTTTATTGAATTTGTTACCATAGTACTTCAGTTTTATGTTTTGTTCTTTTGACCACGAGGCATGTAGGATCTTTGCTCCCCTACCAGGGATTTAACCTGTATCCTCTGCATTGGAAGGCAAAGTCTTAACCACTGGACTACCAGGGAAGTCCCCACAGAATAATCCTTTAAAGGGGGAAGTAAAAGGAGATGACATACAAGGAAGAAGAGGAGAAGGCAATACGAACATGGAGGTAGAGATCAGAGGGATATAGTCACAAGCCAAGGAATGCTGGCAGCTCTCTGAAGCTGGAAGAGTCAAGGGACAGAATCTCCCCAGAGCCTCTGCTGACTGCTTGGTATTGGGCCAGTCATGCTGATTTTGGATATCTCACCTCCAGAACTGCGAGGAAATAAATCTCATTGTTTTGAGCCTTCGTTTGTGGTAATTTGTTACACTTGTCATAGGAAAACTGATATAAGTACTTAACTTGAACCTAGGGAATTAAATTCTTAAGTCATGAACATAGGTCTCTCTACTGAAATATAGGTCAGTACATTCTGTGCTTCTAGAGAAGGGGACATGAGAAATGGGCAGCAAGGTTTGCCTCTTGGAAGGGGAATCAAGAAAATAAGAGTCTAAGGTAAGAGGCAGACTTACTGCTCATTTTATATATTCTGATTGTTTGAATTTTTTCAAATGTGCATAATCCTTTAAAAAACACTTTTAACTTTGGGATAATTTTAAATTTACAGAAAAATTGCAAAGATCATACAGAGAGTTCCCTTATACCTAAATGCAGTTTCCCCTATGATTAGCATCTTACGAGTATGTTTCATTATTCACAGTTTGTCACAGTGAACTCATATTGATACATTACTATTAAGTAAAATCCATACCTTATTCCAATTTCCCTAGTTTTTTACCTCTTGTCCTTTTTCTTTGCCAAGATCCCACCTAGAACACCACATTTCACTTAATTGTCATGTCCCATTGGGCTCCTCTTGGCTGAAACAGTTTCTCAGACTTCTCAGATGACCTTTAGAGGAGTCAGTACTGGCTACTAGTCAATAGGATGTCTCAACTGGGATTTGTCTGATGTTTTTGCCATGATTGGACTGGGGCATGTATTCCTTTTTCAGTTAAAAACTCCCAGGTGGCAAAGTGGTAAAGAATCTGCCTGCCAATGCAGGAGGCACAAGATATGTGGGTTTGATCCCTGGGTTGGGAAGATCTCCTGGAGCAGGAAATGGCAACCTGTTCCAGTATTCTTGCCTGGAAAATTCCATGGAAAGAAGGAGCCTGATGGACTGTACAGTTCATGGGGCTGCAAAGAGTTGGACATGACTGAGCAACTGAGTACACAATAAAAAAATATATTATTAGCACACTAAAAATATTTATGTAGATTATTGAGAGGATTAAAATAGTGTGAGTGTCTATGTGTATTAGGTAGGACTGATATACTATACATATTGAATGTATATATATATATATATACAGTATACTGATATACTGTATATATCGAAGGGCTTCCCTGATGGCACAGTGGTAAAGAATCTGCCTGCCAATGCAGGAGACACAGGAGATGAGGGTTTGATCCCTGGGTGAGGCCAGAATATGCATGCATGCATGCTAGATTTTATATATGTTTATATACATAAATATGAAGTAGGATAAAGTGGTAAAGGAGATCTAGGTTACAATCTCAACTCTATCACTTGCTAGTTCTGTGATCTGGGGTGAATAACCTCTCTATGCCTCAGTTTTGAAATCTGTAAAATGGTGATAATAATATATGCTTAATAGACTGGTGATGAATATTTTAAAATATATTGAAAGCTCAAATGCAGATATAATAAATTTTCTATTGTTCTTAAGTATAATATTGGATGATAACTACATGCAAGGAATTGTGACTAGTTTGCTTGTTTTAAAGGTCTATACAGATAAAGTGACCAAGTGATTGCTTTAGCTATATTCATAAACATCTCTGTCTTGAGATGAATTATCCATGAAATACTTATTTAGTGTTTACTAGAGGTGAAATTTTGTGCAACACAGAATTATACAAGATACAGTGCTTGCTTACAATCTAACGAGGCAGGACCAAAATGACCCACGAGTGCAGAAGGAAAAGGGGTATTTCTGGAAACTGGAGCAGCTTTGTCTTGAAGTATCAGTTCAGTTCAGTCACTCAGTCGTGTCCAACTCTTTGCGACCCCATGAATCGCAGACCACCAGGCCTCCCTGTCCATCACCAACTCCCGGAGTTTACTCAAACTCATGTCCATCAAGTTGGTGATGCCATCCAGCCATCTCATCCTCTGTTGTTCCCTTCTCCTCCTGCCCCCAATCCCTCCCAGCATCAGGGTCTTTTCCAGTGAGTCAACTCTTCGCATCTGGTGGCCAAAGTATTGGAGTTTTAGCTTCAGCATCAGTCCTTCCAATGAACACTCAGGACTGATCTCCTTTAGGATGGACTGGTTGGATCTCCTTGCAGTCCAAGGGACTCTCAAGAGTCTTCTCCAACACCACAGTTCAAAAGCATCAATTCTTGGGCTCTCAGCTTTCTTCACAGTCCAACTCTCACATCCATACATGACCACTGGAAAAACCATAGCCTTGACTAGACAGACCTTTGTTGGCAAAGTAATGTCTCTGCTTTTTAATATGCTGTCTAGGTTGGTCATAACTTTCTTTCCAAGGAGTAAGTGTCTTTTAATTTCATGACTGCCATCACCATTGGCAGTGATTTTGGAGCCCAAAAAGATAAAATCTGACACTGTTTCCAATGTTTCCCCATCTATTTGCCATGAAGTGATGGGACCAGATGCAGTGATTTTAGTTTTCTGAATATATAGGTGGCTAGAATTTTTATACTTTATCTTCTCTTGATTATCAGCATATTGTAATTACACTGCAGAAAATTTAGAAGAGTATAGTCAGGTAGAAGAAAAATAAAACATAATTCTATTTTGGCACAGTTCCCTCTAGTGTTTTTTAACTATGAATTTTAAAAACTACTGAGATCATATAGTAATATAGTATTCAGTTTTTTTTCCCACCTACTAGGTAATAATTATTCTTTCATGAAATTCAAACTGCTTCCTAAAGCATCATTTTAATTAGCTGCATACTATTTCCTTGTACTAATAGGAAATAGGTCTGGCCATTGTGAAAGAGACAGAACAGTGACTTAACCGTGATAGAAATGTGTTTCTCTGTTGTGGCAGCTTGAGCTATTGTAAAGCTCTGTGAAGATGCCAGAGGCTCAGGCTCTTTTATTGCATTGCTTTGCCATCCCCAGGTGTGGTCCTTTTCTGCCTGGTCCAAGATGTCTCACCATCATGCTTATGTGAAAATCTTGAAGTGGGGGAGGGGGAAGACGAGGGGAAGGCACACCCCTAACGTCCATCACTTCTGCTCATATTACATTGGCCATATCTAGTCATATGGCCATAATCAGTTGCAAGGAAAGATGGGAATCATAGTATTTATTCTGGGTGGTAATATGCCCAACTAAAATCCAGGGTTTCTACTACTTTAGAAGGATAAGACAGATACTGAGGCTCAGCTAGCAGTTTCTGCCACAGTTTGCCTGGCTGTGCAGTCTTCTGCTAATGCAAACCATGTATTTTTGCTAGAGATTTTTAGTGTCTCCATTTTCTTTTGCTTTAATGATAAATCTTTATATTTTTGTGCTTGTGTGTGTGCTTAGCCGCTCAGTCATGTCTGAATCTTTGTGACCCCATAGACTGCAGCCCACCAGGGGATTCTCTGCCCATGGGAATTCTCCAGACAAGACTACTGGAGTGGGTAGCCTATCGCTTCTCCAGGAGATCTTCCCAACTCAGGAATCAAACTGGGGTCTCCTGCATTACAGGCAGATTCTTTATTATCTGAGCTACCAGGGAGCCCCATTGTGTTTTGCTTGCCAAGTTTCAAATGTTTGACATATCAATTCATTTAAAGCCTCGCAATAATCTCATAGATAAATACTATTATCCCTATTTTAAACTGAAGAGAGTAAAGTTAAGGTATTTGTTCAAGGGAACGTAACTAGTTAGTAGAGTGGCCAGATTTGAGCCTAGAGTCCAAATTCTGTAACTACCACTGTGCTTCTCATTTTTGCCAAGAACTGACTATTTCCTTAGAGATTTCTGGAAAAGGAATTAGTGGGTAAAAGGGTATGCGTATTTTTTGTGTGTGTGGCGGGGAGGGATGTTGACCAAAAAAAAAAAAAAAAAAGAAAAGGTGGGGATTCTAATTCTCTGACAAGGAATTGAACCCCGGACCCTCAGCAGTGAGAGTGTATAGAGTTCTAACCACTGAATGGCCACAGAATTCCCAAAGTGCATGGACATTTTTAAGGCTAGTGATATATTTTCCTCAATTACTTTATAGAAAATGTATACTAAGTGGCCATTCCCACCAATGAGAAAAAAGATATGATGTATTCCAAAACTGCTTCAAAATAAATCTTCCTACCTGGTCACGTAAGTCATTCTCTTAGCATCTTCCTGGAACTGACCCCATGAATCAACTCTTCTCATACTAGGCTTGATTTTCTCTGCACTTCTGGTTCAAATGTGGTAGTGGTGCTTGTAAATGGGCAGTAGTTATTTTACACATACTTCTACACCCCACAGTGTCCAGCCAAATGTGAAGGAGCTCACTATATGCGTTTTGAGTTAACACAGGTGACACATATTCTTGTGGAAGTAACCCCAGTGCCTGGCCTTTGTAGGTGTTCAAAAACACCTTCTTGCATGAAGTTATAGGTTCTTCCCGTGTTGCAACAGATCTTTCCTTGTCCCAGCTATTATACTTCTATAAGCTACCACCTCACCACAAGTCTTTCTTTCCCAGCCAAATTTCACAAAACCACAACAGTACAGTTTTCAGTCTTCCTTCCCCACCACACCCCAACTTCCTGACATCTAGCTTCATCTCAGTTTTGTTGTTGTTGTTTAGTTGCTCAGTCATGTCCAACTCTTTGCAACCTCATGGACTGTAACTTGCCACTTCATGTGTCCATGGGATTTCCCAGGCATTTATAATACTGGAGTGGGTAGCCATCTCCTTTTCTAGGAGATCTTCCCAACCCAGGGATCAAACCCGGTCTCCTGCATTGCAGGCAGATTCTTTACCATCTGAACCACTAGAGAAGCCCTGAAAATGTCCTTTTGAAAGAGAGTTCTTGGAATCCTGATGTCAATAGCAAGAGAAGACAGCACGGCATGTTAAATCCACCACCATATTCCCCTAGGGGTTCCCAGGTGGTGCTAGAGGAAATTTCCAGTAAATATTAATTGGATGAATGAATATATCTAATGATCCCTTCTTAATCATAAAATCATGAAATCTTTCATCTAGAAGGAATCCAACAACCCCAAACATGGTACAGGCATAAAACAGAAATTGATTCAGGGAAACAGGCAGTTATCAGTGCTGTCAGTGGGGTGGAGAGAGAGATAAGGAGGTGAAGGCAACTTCAATGGTGTCTTATGTGTTTCCCCATCATTCATTACAAGGGAATAAATTCATGTTTCATTTTCTAAAAACATAAAATGTAAGCAAAATAATTTAATATATACCTTAAAATAATTTAAAACAGGTAATTATGACTGTAGAGCCTTAAAGGTTTTTCTAGTGTATTTCTAGGATAAAGTCTTGATTATTTAAAACCGACAAGAAGAAGGACCAGAGTCTTCCACCACCCAGCACTTGGTGTCATGATATCATGATTACACATCTGATATTGGGCTTACCCTGTATGGCCATTTTATTGTCAGTTCAGTTCAGTTCAGTCACTCAGTTGTGTCTGACTTTTTGTGACCCCATGGACCACAGCATGCCAGGCCTCCCTGTCCATCACCAATTCCCAGAATTTACCCAAACTCATGTCCATTGAGTCAGTGATGCCATCCAGCCATCTCATCCTCTGTCGTCCCCTTCTCCTCCTGCCTTCAATCTCTCCCAGCTTCAAGGTCTTTTCAAAGGAGTCAGCTCTTCACATCTGGTGGCCAAAGTATTGGAGTTTCAGCTTCAGCATCAGTCCCTCCAATGAACACCCAGGACCGATCTCCTTTAGGATGGACTGGTTGGGTCTCCTTGAAGTCCAAGGGACTCTCAAGAGTCTTCTCCAACACCACAGTTCAAAAGCATCAATTCTTCAGTGCTCAGCTTTCTTTTTTTTTTCATTTCTTTTTATTAGTTGGAGGCTAATTACTTCACAACATTGCAGTGGGTTTTGTCATACATTGACATGAATCAGCCATGGAGTTACATGTATTCCCCATCCAGATCCCCGCTCCCACCTCCCTCTCCACCCGATTCCTCTGGGTCTTCCCAGTGCACCAGGCCAGAGCACTTGTCTCATGCATCCCACCTGGGCTGGTGATCTGTTTCACTTTAGATAATATACATGTTGTTCTCTCGAAACATCCCACCCTCGCCTTCTCCCACAGAGTCCAAAAGTCTGTTCTGTACATCTGTGTCTCTTTTTCTGTTTTGCATATAGGGTTATCATTACCATCTTTCTAAATTCCATATATTTGTGTTAGTATGTTGTAATGTTCTTTATCTTTCTGGCTTACTTCACTCTGTATAATGGGCTCCAGTTTCATCCATCTCATTAGAACTGATTCAAATGAATTCTTTTTAACAGCTGAGTAATATTCCATGGTGTATATGTACCACAGCTTCCTTATCCATTCATCTGCTGATGGGCATCTAGGTTGCTTCCATGTCCTGTCAGCTTTCTTTATAGCCCAAATCTCACATCCATACATGAGTACTGGAAAACCAAAACCTAGATGAACCTTTTTTTGGCAAAGTAATGTCTCTGCTTTTTTTTTTTTTTTCACATGTCTCTGCTTTTTAATGTGCTGTCTAGGTTGGTCATCACTTTCCTTCCAAGGAGTAAGCATCTTTTAATTTCATAGCTATAGTCACCATCTGCAGTGATTTTGGAGCCCAAGAAAATAAAGTCTGCCACTGTTTCCACTGTTTCCCCATCTATTTGCCATGAAGTGATGGGACCCGATGCCATGATCTTAGTTTTCTGAACGTTGAGCTTTAAGCCAACTTTTTCACTCTCTCTTTAACTTTCATCAAGAGGCTCTTTAGTTCTTCTTCACTTTCTGCCATAACCAAATACATGTTTATTTCAGATTTCTAACACAAACACAAGCTGCTCCCTCCCATTTTTCCTTTCTCCCCCCGCCCCCCGCTTCTTCTGCAACAAGTGCAAGACTGTGCTAGGAACCATGTGAAATATAAAGAACATATACTTGGCTCTTTATTTCAAAAACATTGCATATTGGCTTAGGAGATAAGATAAATGGAAAGGAAAAAGATGATCTGTTATAGAAGAGATAACACTGCATGCCCGAAATGTACGTGATTAAGTTCAAGAAGTGTAAACCCACAGGGAATGGTATGAGGTATCACTGCTGGTGCAGATTAAAACAGAGTTGACCATACAGGTGTTAACAAACCATAACCCTGCTTAATTTGTTTCATTCCCTAATTGTCTGAGTGATCACTTCAGTGCTAGTTACCACTATTCTCAAATTGTTACTGTATTATTAACTAACACGTGTTTATCCTTAACATAAGCAGTGAAAATGGAGTCCTACAAAGTGATTTTGCCAATAGGACCCTTTTCTGCTAAATAAAAAAGTGGTATGCTCAGACTTTAACTCTCATGAGTCCACACTTACTGTCACTTGGGAAGATGTCTCTCAGCCTGTACCCAATATCACACAGCCAGTAAGAGATAGAGTATGACTTGAACCAAGCAGTCTACCCCCAAAGCTGTAGGCTTAGCCATCATCTTCCAGAAAGGGAAGGGAAAACATAACCCCAGTTGGGTATTTACCATGTGTCAGGCACTCTGTTAAACACTTTTATTTGAACTATTTCATTTAATCTTCGTGAAAATACTTAGAAATAGCTGTTATAATCCACAGTTCTGTAAATGAGGAAGAAGACAGGCTGAGAGAGGTTAGGTTAGGTAAGTTAACTAACATTACATAGCTGGTAAGTAGTAGAGCTGGGATTCAATCCAAGTCTTTCTTACTCCAAAGCACGTGCATGTTTTATTATTTCAGGTAATAATGATAAACATCTTTCAAAACACAGTAGTGGAAGACTAATAAAAAACAAACAGTGTTTGGTGATGTTGAGAATCTATACCCTCTGCTAGTCTTGCTCCAAACCGGGCTCGTGTTTGTTAGCAAATTCACGTCGACATTTCTCTAATCCCTACCATCTCCCTCTGGCAGCCTCTCCTACGCTGTGGTCTCCTTTTTCTTTCGCCCTTCAGTTCCTGATTGTTCTCATCTTTAATTTCCATTAATAACTGTCTGAATGCCCCCATAGCTCTCTCATGATATGTCCTTTTGGCATAATAATTTGTATGAAAGTAGTTTTGTGATGTGTATTTGTTGTTTTTGTCCTACCCCGAATATCCTGAGGGCAGGAACTACATCTCGTTTATTCATCTCTGTTTCTCTCAGCGTTGGTGCTCACAGAGTAGTCAATCAGCAATTTTTTTTTTGACTCGAATCCCTGTCTGGCTGCCCATAAACGTCTATTGCAACTCCTCTTTCCCAACGATATTCCTTGTGTACCAACCCTTCACTCTCAACCTACAGTGTCCTGAGCCCAGAGATAATTCAATAAATAAGACCTTCCGCCATGGTGGCCACGTCTCCATCTGCGCTGTCCAAGATGGCAGCCACTAGCCACACTGAGCACCTGCAATGTGGTTAGTGCAACTGAAGAACTGAAATTTTACATTTCATTTCGTTTTACATAAAACTGACTAATAATTGACTAAAGTGACATTTAAATTAATTTAAATAACCACTACCATATTGAATAGTTCCCAAACACAGAACGAACAAGATCCTCAGTTTAAACCTGATATTGAAGAACAGGCTTTTGCAATAATTCCACGGAAGGGTATTTTGGAAATACGGAAGTGAGAACTGTACAGTTCATTTCTGGACAGGTAGTTTTTCACAGTTATTCTCAAGTTGTCTGGAATGAGTTATCATGCAAACTAAACAAGTCATCTATGGACTAAACATGTAGACACCGTCTATTCTTTATAGGGTGGAAGGTCCATTAAAATAACATTCATGGAACTTTCCTGATGGCTCAGTGGTAAAGAATCTGCGTGCCAATGCAGGGAACACAGATTTGATCCCTGTTCAGAGAACATCCCACATACCACAGAGCAACTAAGACCCTGTATCACAATGACTGAGCCCATGCTCTAGAGCCTGCGAGCCATAGCTAATAAGCCTGTGTGTGCCATGGCTACTGAAACCCACATGCCCCAGAGCCCGTGCTCTGCAACAAGAGACACCACCTCAATGAAAAGCCTGAGCACCACAACGAAGAGTAGCCCCCACTCTCTGCAACCAGAGAAAGCCCTTGCAAAGCAACCAGGACCCAGTGCAGCCTAACACGCTAATAAAAAAATAATTTAAAAAATAACATTCATATCTGTAGGGTAAAATGGGGGAGATGCCAAAGGGGTCTGTTACTGAATGGACTTTGAGATGCTAACTGGAAAGAATTCCTTCTTTCTTCACCCTCTGCATTTCTGTCAAATTTAATTTTCTTGTTTTCTTTTCCTGGAAATCTAGTGACAGTCAAGAATGTATTGCTGGGAGCCAAATGCGTCATTTTATCTTTGGCAGTTGAAGAACTTTGATATTTCTTTCTAGGGGTAATGCATCGCCACTTAGAGAATAGCTAAGTGGAAATGCACTCTTGAAAGTAGATTTATTCTACGAGCTTCCTTCGATTTGTCAAAAAGACAAAAATCTCACCAGCCTCACTTTGTAATCATGCTCTGAAATTACTTGGAATCATCTTTCACCTACTTTTCTTGTCACTGTTACCTAATATGTGTGGCAGGGAAAAAGAAAAGAAACACATTTACAATTTAATGTTCTGCTTATTACATGTACTGTCAACGCTAATTGTTTTAGGCAAGGTGTCTTATCTTCGATTAAAGTGATCAGTGCCTCTGAGTATAAAAGAAACAGCAGTAGAGTTTCACAACTCTTATTCATAACAGAGTCCTATACTTAACACTTTCCTGTGCTGACATCAGTAACTAAGACACAAACCCTGACTTAAGCTATGATTATCTTCAACGTAGATAAACAGCATGCTCATTAATGAAAATCTTTGAGGTTCCTCTGTGCTCCACCCAGTTAGAAAGAGAGGCATAAAAAAAAAAAAAAATCCTCTCATTTGCAGAGAAGGAAGCTGAGAAGCTGAGACCACCAATCAACTAAGGGTTTTTGCTTTCTCAATTTAACCAGGTATCAGTAATGTTGAATATTCAACATAGCTTTCAAGTCTCAAAATCTCAGCACCATTTTCAAAGCACATCAGGCATCTCATGAAGCTAGCCTTTTGCTCTCGACACAGATCCAACATCTATTGCTTGTATATATATTTGAGGTTAACAGTGGATAATGAGAAAGCAGAAGAGATTTTTATAGTTTTCACAAAATAGGTCAAGTAGAAGACTACTTCATTCTTGCCCTGGCCACATGACCAACATTTTTTTTTTTTTCCTGGATTCCTCCTCTCTCCTCGCCCTTCATCTCTACATGGGCAGACTCATCACATCAATGTTATTGCTGGGCAGCTTGAGTTCATAGTCACCCAAGAGGGTCTCAGGGAGAACCTACTATGCACTAGGCCCTTTTTGGAATGTATCTTCAGTCCTCACATCAACCCTGAGGGCAGGTGATGTTTCCATTTCACAGATAAGACACGGAAGCTTAATCTAGTGAAGTGAATGGTCTTTGATCTACCTGATAAAAGGGAATGCAAGCTGGACTCAGAAGTTCTGCTTTCCTATGGTTTCTAAAGCACCACACCATGCTGCTTTACTGTCCAGAATAAAGGTTCACCTCACACGTCTGGAGCCCAGGCCTCCTAGAGCTTCCAGGTACCAGCTTGTTGGAGATGCAGAGCCCTGATCTGTGAAATTCCTTGTGGGAGGAAAGCTGGCCTGGGCTTGTGTGGTAGGCTGCATTGTGGTCATCCAGCGATGTCCGGGTCCGATGCCTGGAACCTGTGAGGATGTTCCCTGACACGGTTAAAGGGACTTTGTTAACAATCTTTTTAAAAACATTTATTTATTTATTTACTCATGTCTGTGCTGGGTCTTTGTTGCTGCCCTTGGGCTTTCTCTAGTTGCTGCGAGCAGGGGCTTTTCATTGCAGTGACTTCTCTTGTTGCATGGCACGGGCTCTAGGGCCTGAGGTCTTCAGCAGTTGTGGTACGTGAGCTCAGTAATTGGGGCACATGGGTTTGGTTGCCTGGCAGCATGTGGAATCTTCCCAGATCAAGGATCAAACCCATGTCTCCTGTATTCAGAGGTGGATTCTTAACCATCTGACCACCAGGAAGGCCCTGCTGGCAATCTTGAGATAGGAAAATTACGCTGCATTGTGTGCTGCTGCTGCTAAGTCACTTCAGTCGTGTCCGACTCTGTGCGACCCCATAGACGGCAGCCCACCAGGCTCCCCCGTCCCTGGGATTCTCCAGGCAAGAACACTGGAGTGGGTTGCCATTTCCTTCTCCAATGCATGAAAGTGAAAAGTGAAAGTGAAGTCGCTCAGTCGTGTCCAACTCTTAGCGACATCATGGACTGCAGCCCACCAGGCTCCCCTGTCCATGGGATTTGCCAGGCAAGAGTACTGGAGTGGGTTGTGGTGGGCCCAATATAATCCCAAGGGTCCTTATGAGAGGGAGGCAGGAGGATTAAAGTCACTAGTAGGAGATATGATAGTGAAAGGAAGAGGTTGGAGTGATGCAAGGAAGGGGTCATGGGCCAAGGAATGTGGATGATGTCTAAAAACTGGAAAAGGCAAGGAAATAGACTCTTGTGGGAAATCCCCAGAAGGAATTCAGCCTGGACAACATCTTGATTTGAGACTTCTGATCTCCAGAACAGTTATTGTTGTTGTTCAGTCACTTAGTGTCCAACTCTTTGCAAACCCATGGACTGCAGCACGACACGCTTCCCTGTCCTTCACTATCTCCCACAGCTTGCTCAAACTCATGTCCATTGAGTCATTTATGCCATCCAACCATCTCATGCTCTGTCATCCGCTTCTCCTCCTGCCTTCAGTCTTTCCCAGCATCAGGGTCTTTTCAAATGAGTGAACTCTTTGCATCAGGTGGCCAAAGTATTGGAGCTTCAGCTTCAGCATCAGTCCTTCCAATGAATATTCAGGACTGATTTCCTTTAGGATTGACTGGTTTAATCTTCTAGGAGTCCAAGAGACTCTCAAGCGTCTTCTCCAACACCACAATTCAAAAACAGCAATTCTTTGGCATTTGGCCTTCTTTATGTTCCAACTCTCACATCCATACATGACTACTGGAAAAACCATAGCTTTGACTAGATGGACCTTTGTTGGCAAAGCAATGTCTCTGCTTTTTAATATGCTATCTAAGTTTGGAATAGCTTTCTTCCAAGGAGCAAGCGTCTTTTAATTTCATGGCTGCAGTTACCATCTGCAGTGATTTTGGAGCCCCCTGAAAATAAAATCTGTCACTGTTTCCATTGTTTCCCCATCTATTTGCCATGAAGTGTTGGGACCAGATGACATGATCTTAGTGTTTTGAATGTTGAGTTTTAAGCCAGCTTTTTCACTCTCCTCTCACCGTCATCAAGAGGCTCTTTAGATCCTCTTCGCTTTCCGCCATGAGCGTGATGTCATCTGCATATTTGAGGTTATTGATATTTCTCCCGGCAATCTTGATTCCAGCTTGTGCTTCATCCAGCCTGGCATTCGAAACTCTAAGAGAATAAAAAGTGCAAAAGCATAAGTTTACTTTGTCTTAAGCTACTAAATTTGTAAAAATTTGCAATTTCCTATTGCAGCAACAGCAATAGGAAACTAAGGTAGCTTATTAACAAAAAGCTAAGGTCACCCAAGGATTGGGTTGACTGATTGCAGTCCCCATGTATTGGCCCTGGTGATTCCTGATTTTGCTTTTGCACAATACCCCAGTAGGGCCTCTAGTATCAAAAGTGTCATGAAGTCCTCAATTTTTAAGAAGTTGCTATGTTGTTTTTGTGTTAAATATATCACGTGGTGAGGGAAAACCATTTGCAGGTTGACTGCTCTGCCTTTGAGATCATGGGTTAGTAGGGAGACTGGAACCATGTGAAAGTCTAAAGGAGAAGATAGGGAAGACCTAAGCCTTTGGAATGACTTAGTTGGAATTCCAGCTTTAGCGTTTGTTAGCTTTGGGACCTCAGCCTAGTTATTTAACCTCAGCTTTCTCATCTGTAGAATAGGGATAATGACAATAACTATCTTACAGGGTTTTAATAGCTATTAGATGAGATAATTGTATAAAATGGGAGGCGGCAAGAACTTTGCTGATGGTCCAGTGGTTAAGACTCCATGCTCCCAATGCAGGGGGCCTGGGTTTAATCCCTAGTCAGGGAACTAGATCCCACGTGTTGCACCTAAAGAACTTATGGGCCACAACTAAGACCCAGCACAGCCAAATAAATAAAATAAACAAATTAAAAAAAAAAAAAAGGAAGGCAATAATAGTTCCTTTTCAGAGGGCTAATGTAACTTGATTTTTTAAACAAAATAATTTTATTTATTTATTAATTTTGACTGTGTTGGGTCTTCATTGTTGCACAAACTTTTCCCTAGTTGTGGTGAACAGGGGCTAAACTCTAGTTTTGGTGCTCAGGCTTCTCATTGCAGTGTCTGCTCTTGTTGCCCAGCATAGGCTCTAGGGCTCGTGGGCTCAGTAGTTGCAGCTCCTGGACTCTGGAGCACAGGCTCAATAGCTGTGGCACATGGGCTTATTTGATTTGTGGCATGTGGGATCTTTCTGGATTAGGGATCGTACCTGCGTCTCCTGCATTGGCAGACAGATTCTTTACCACTGGGCCATCAGGGAAGCCTGTGACTTTATTTTAACCATGTAAATCTCTTAGAATACTTTTAGATATCTTGTAGAAATCTCACAGCACATAGTAAGCGCTTCACAAATCTTTGTTATTATTTTAATTGAGTAAGTCAGGTAAGCCACGATGGGAACAAAGTAGGACTCTAGACTTTGAAAGACAACTAGTGAATGCCTTACGTAGAATGACAGAAGGGGGAAGAAAACCAGTATTTTCTAAATGCTTAGTAGGTATCTAGAACTTAATAACAAAGGAAATATTTTGAGGGTTAAATAAAATAAGATACTCCATGCCCAGTGTAGGCTGTTGTTTTCTTATCCTGATGAGGCAACTGAGTGTTCCAGAATTTAAGTAGTTTACCCAGGATCCCCTGACTTTGGCATGGTCAAAGTCCCTGTCCTTTCCCTCCACCTTGCTGCATCTAGCTACAAGTAGAAGGGAGGTGAGCCCGGAAGGGTGTGAAGACACGAGGAATCAATTTGGCTGCAGTAGGGCTTCCCTGGTGGCCCAGACGGTAAAGAATCTGCCTGCAGGAGACCTAGGTTTGATCCCTGGGTTGGGAAGATCCCTTGGAGGAGGGCATGGTTACCCACTCCAGTATTCTTGCCTGGAGAATCCCCGTGGACAGAGGAGCCTGGTGAGCTACAGTCCATGGGGTCACAAAGACTCAGACAAGACTGAACAACTAAGCACAGAACAGGGTTGGTACCTGGCTCCTGCTCTGGTCCCTGGCACAGAGTAAACACTATACATACAAACATGTATGCATATATATATATACATATATATATTCACATTTATATTTTTGTATATAAATGATGAATTCTAAATGGCCTAGACACTGCGATGCCGGCCTCTTGGTGACCACCAGATGTCAGTGCTAACAAGGAGTTCCTCCTCTTTGTTTTGTTTCCAGAGCTGAAGTATCTTCACTTGGGAAAACCCATGGACATGGGAGCCTAGCGAGCTACAGTCCATGGGGTCGAAAGAGTTGGACACAACTCAGTGACTAAACCACTACCGCCACCACTGGCAGACACAGCTAAGAGAAATTTAATCTGGTCATGGAGCTCATCTTCTAGTTCATGGGAGCGTGGAGGGATTTTGGAAGGTTGGGTTATAAATATATATTTTAGCAGAGCCTAGAACCGAATTTGGAAAATATACGTTGGTAGAACGCTTAGGTCTTTAAGATAAAAGTCTAAATCACTGGACTTTTATTGGTGGCTCAGTGATAAAGAACTCACCTGCCATTGCAGGGGATGTGGGTTTGATCCCTGGGTAGAGAAGATCCCCTGGAGAAGGAAATGGCAACCCACTCAGTATTCTTGTGTGAAAAATCCCATGGATAGAAGAGCCTGGCAGGCTACAGTCCATGGGGTAGCAAAAGAGTCTGCAGGTCTTAGTGACTAAGCAACAACAAAGACAGATCACATCATCACATCCTAAGGAAGTATTTGTATTTGGAAGATGAACTTTCCTTGAGGGTAGGCAATTGTGAAAACCAAAGGCACTCAGACCCTTAAATTCAAGAGGTGAAAAAGTTATTGATTGGTTATTGGTTATTGATCAGCAAAGGCTTGGAACTGTAGCTTTAAAATTTTAAATCATGAAATGTAATTACTCACTATGCAAGCCTATACATATACATATATAATTGAAATAAAAATTCCTAAAACAATGTTTTACTACATGTTGGGCTCTCTTGTATTTTCTTTTCTATTCTATTAATTCATTAAAAAATGCTGGTTGGGACCCACCAAAATGATGACCCACAGTTTGAAAAATACTGACCTATGAGATTATGCCATAGTATGTTTTAGATGAGGTCCTGGATTTTCAATGCATGGTCAGAGTTAAATTCTAGGGTTAGAGTAGTCTAAGAGGGAAACCCATCCTTCAGGTATAGACCTGGACTCAGATGGAAAATTTGCCTTAAGATTCTTATCCCTTGAACCTCAGCTTTCTTGCATGTAAAATGGATATAACAATGCCTCCTCACAGGACTGTTGTGAGGCACCTGGTATATAACAAGACCTTCAGCATATGCCTTGCCCTTCTCTACTTGAAGAGGGTTTTCTTTTTTGTCTTATTTAAAAAATTTTAAATTATGTTTAATTGATTGATGATTGCTTTACAATATTGGTTTGATTTCTGCCACATATCAACATGAATTAGCCATAGATGTACATATGTCCCCTCCCTCTTGAACTTCCCTCCCACCTCCCATCCTTTCCCACCCCTCTAGGTTATTATAGAACCCTGGTTTGAGTTCCCTGAGTCATACAGCAAATTTCCATTGGCCATCTGCGTTACATATGATAGCATATATGCTTCCATGCTACTCTCTCCACTCATCTCACCCTCTCCTTCCTCCCTCCGCCTTTGTCCATAAGTCTGTTCTCTGTGTCTGCGTCTCCACTGCTGCCCTGCAAACAGGTTCATCTATACCATCTTTCTAGATTCCATGTATATTGTATTTGATGGGTTTTATATTATATGTGGTTAGAGAAATTACAATTTAACTAAACCTGAGCATTTCATGTGGAAGGGAGATTAGATCCTAAAACCAGTGCCTGGAAATCCTTAAAAATAGAATAATCTTGTGCGAGTAGTTCAGGTATAATCACGCTCAGAGGCAGAGAGCTGGAATAATGTTTCTTAGAGGTTTGGGGAGAGGAAGACATACTCAGTTTACAGTGACGGTTTCACTGGAATTCCCCTGTCTAACTCTCTGCTAGTACTAATCACACACATGTGAAGTGACTGTAAAGTGAAAGTTGCTCAGTCATGTCGGACTCTGCCACCCGTGGACTGTAGCCTGCCAGGCTCCTCTGTCCATGGAACTCTCCAGGCAAGAATACTGGAATGGGTAGCCTTTCCCTTCTCCAGGGCATCTTCCCAACCCAGGGATCGAACCTAGGTCTCCCACATTGCAGGTGGATTCTTTACCATCTGAGCCACCAAGGAAGCCTAAGAATACTCGGGTGGGTAGCCTATCCCTTCTCCAGGGGATCTTCCTGACCCAGGAATCGAACCAGAGTCTCCTGCATTACAGGCAGACTCTTTACCAACTGAGCTACTAGGGAAGCCCAATCACACAAATACTATTGCTCATTTAGTGATTTTTCCCTGCTAGGATCTGAGCTTGGCTGGTTAACAGTAGGTGCTCAAAATATTGTTGATATTAAGGCAGAATTATGAATGGGCATGTGACTGTGGGCCAGACATCCCATTTGGAGAATTCTAGCTGAGGAGCCCTGTGACATGCTGAGGGAGAGCTGGGAAAACTGACTTTTTAATTTTCAGGGTGATAAATGCTTATTACCAGGGTAATGTGATTTGTTTTATAATTAACTGCCTGGATTTTTTCAGTCTGCAAGAGCCTCTGAATTATGTCACCCAAGGAAGAGACTGATTTCCTAGCGCTTCAACTCTTCTGAATCCCTGACATAAGAATCCATGTGAACATTGGCAGTGTTTTCTTTTTAAAAAATGTTTTACTTACTTATTTTTGGCTATGCTGGGTCTTCGTTGCTGCAAGTGGGCTTTCTCTAGTTGTGGATAGCAGGGGCTACTCTATTTGCGGGGCGTGGGCTTCTTACTGCAGTGGCTTCTCTTGTTTTGGAGCATGGTCTCTAGATACATGGGCTTCAGTAGTTGTGGCTCTCAGTCTCCAGAGCACAGGTCAATAGCTGTGGCTCCTAGGCTTAGTTGCCCCATGGACCAGGGATCGAACCTGTGTCCCCCGCATTGCGAGGCAGATTCTTAACCACTGAACCACCAGGAAAGCCTGGCAGTGTTTTCTTGTGCTGTAATTGTATCTCTGCCTCCCATTAGGTTATACATTCCTTGAATCTGTTTAGTGACAGTAAAGCCTCTTGTTTTGTGATTACCTGCTCTACATGTGCATGATCACCTATCCTCACAGCTGCCATAGCAAGGCAGATGTTGTTATATCTCCATTTGACAGATGAAGGCACCGAGGCTCAGAGAGGGTGTAAACCCTCCCCAAGTCACATGGCTAGCAGACAGCAGAGTCAGGATTCAAACTTACCTCTCTAAAGCCAGAGTCGGGGTACATGATAAATACGTGTTGACCTTGCACACTTTTGGTGGGAATGTAAATTGGTTCATCCACTGTGGAAAACAGTGTGAAGGTTTCCCCAAAATTAAAATATAACTAGCATATGAGCCAGCAATTCCACTCTTGGGTATATACTCAAAGGAAACAAAAATACTAATTTGAAAAGATATATGCACCTCAATGTTCATAGCAGCATTATTTACAGTAACCAAAATATAGAAGCAACATAAGTATCTATCAATAGATGAATGGATAAAGAAGATGTGGTGTATATATATATACACCATGTATATACATATATATACACGGATCCTGGACCATGTCAGTGGGGGCAAGCTTCAGAACACAGAGCCAGAGGAATTGTTATGAGAGAGATAATGCCTTAGGGGGAATAGAAATGAAAAACTCGTAAGCTGCCTGAGTCCTCCGTCTGAGGGCCAGAGAGAATGAGAGAGAGAGATAACACACAATCAAGGGAGAGCAAAGGATTAACGAGAAGGAAGGCAGGGAGGTGGAGAAATGCTCTGAGCTCTAGGAACACCCACAGACTCTCTAAGCAGCCCCTGAAGATTCTTGCCTGGATGGGAACGAGCAGAGAAGGATGCTCCTCATGGCTTCAGCTTCTGTTACCGTTCAGCCCTCTTTTTGTTGTTTTTCAGTTGCTCAGTCCTGTCCGATTCTTTGAGGCTCCATGGACTGCAGCACGCCAGGCTTCCTTGTTCTTCACCACCTCCCAGTGCTTTGACGTGAGTTCTCTTTGGTCTTACTCAGTTCCAGCTATAGATCATTTTTGGAGACTTATGAAACTTTAGAGTTGGGAAGGACTTTGAAGATTATTTGCTTCCATCCTGTGGTAAGATCTCTCTCTCTCTCTAGATAAAACCACCAGGGACACACAGTGTGAAAACAAGAAGAATAATAACATTAATGATGAAGTACCTGGAGGTGATAATGAACACACATTACAATCACTGATGCATGGATGCCGACCAATCAGAAATGACACAGCAGCAGACACCTGGTGTGGCTGGACTGGACACGGATTTTCAGCTGAATTTCAGCTCTAGCATGTGTATGTGCTGACCATGAGATATACATATGCTGTGTGTGCTCAGTCATGTCCGACTCTTTGTGACCCTTTGGTCAGGCTTCTCTGTCCATGGGATGCTTCAGGCAAGAATACTGGAGTGGGTTGCCATTTCCTTCTCTGAGGGTCTTCCCAACCCAGGGATTGAACCCGTGTCTCCTGCATTGCAGGCAGTTTCTTTACCTGCTGAGCTAATCATTGCCTAATTAAACCCCCAGAAAACCACCAGATGAAAAAACATTAAGTTCAGAGAAGTGACATTAGTGTCCTAAGACACATATTGAGCAACTGGAAGTGTCTGATTTGAACTTGAGGCTCCTGACTGTAAGGTCCTGACTGCTTAACCACTCTGGGGTGACTTGCATCTCAGAAGGGCATAGCTGGGCCAAGGTGGGAACAAGGGAGCATCGGTTTGGAGTCTGAGAGTTTGAGACATGTAGGTGAGGGAGTCCTCTCCATTCTACTTAGAGAGATTTCTTGATTTTGTCCAATAACGGCCCCCAAGAGTGTCACTCTACTTTCTTATTTCCATTAAGGCTGGAAATGTATAGAAAATGGTGACCTTTTTCCTATGTCAAAGCTTCCCTGTCCTTTTGGGGAGTAGATTTGAAACACATGTCCATTATTTTTACTTCAAACCTCCTCTCCACTTCAAGAGGGCTCTTAATCAAGAAAAATGGCTGGGTTTGGTTTGAGCATGACCCTGCAGGGGCTGGGGTCCTTGACAGGGTCTGAGCTCTAAGACTCCAGCTTTTTCCCCAGCATGGTGTTGGTTGCTGTTTGGTTGCTAAGTCCTGTCTGACTCTTTGTAACCCCATGGTCTGTAACTTGCCAGGTTTCCCCAACGTGTATCCATAGTCTTTCCTTCCATGTGCAGCAAAGGATCCAGGTGACTGGCAACCTGACCCAGGGCAAGTCACAACCTCATGGCAGCGGGGGAGGGACAATTGGAGGATGCTGAGGGAGGAGAAACCTATGCCAGACATAAAAGCCTAACGTAGCTTGAGTTTCATAAATGAATACATCTTAAAGGGACTTCTTAGATGGAAGTGAAAAGCATCTTTGAGAAGACACTGGAAAAATCCCCTGAATGAAAAAGAACCCCAGTGAAATTTCCCTAATCACTAAAGCCTCATTTTTCTATAATAATAATTGGTATTATAATAATTACATAATATTTTGGCAGGAAAAAGTTGACAAGATTTCCTCTTTTGCCTTTCGGAATATATTTTCTGCCATGCCCGGCCAAGGACACTTATCTGCCTCAAGAAATTAGGATAATTACAGCAGAAAGAAATCAATGGTATTCAGGTTCTGATTCTCAAAATAAGATCTTATTTCAAGGCAAGAGATTTGAGAGCAGACATTGTGAAGAGAGATTTTCTCAATTTCCTCACATCCTTCCTTGGTTTATCAAAACCCAGGTCTGGTGAACTAGACAGTAGGGGTTTCACTGGGAGACTGATGGAGGCAGTACAGTGGGGGGCAGAACCCCATCCCTTCCAGTTATGGGGGTAGCTATTTAAAGAGATGAGGCCAGGAGAGAAGTACCTTGTTACCCACGCTGAGGAGAACTCCAGGGGCAGAGACCTCGGACTCCTCCTCTGTACTGTGCTGGGCTGCCCCGTGCCAGCAGAGGGTATGGTATGGTTTGCTCACTTAGACCTCTCTCATTTCCTGTGCAGTGTGGATATCAGGCCGACAGCCAGCAGGTCTGAACAGGGGCCTTGTGTGTGTGGGAGTGAGTTCCAGGGTTGGAAGAAGAAGGTGGAGAAGAGAAGAGGGAGCATTAAGTCTAGGGAATGGCACTGAAAGATGCCAAGTTGCCACGGATGACTATTTAGATGGGCAAGGACTGGACTTGTCAACCTGAAGGACCAACAAAGAAGTGACAGATAAAATAGAGGATCCTTGGTGGTTCAGATGGGAAAGAATCCACTTGCAGTGCAGGAGACCTGGGTTCGATCCCTAGGCTGAGAAGATCCCCTGGAGAAGGGCATGGCAACCCACTCAATATTCTGGCCTGGAGAATTCCATGGACTGTACAGTCCATGGGGTTGCAAAGAGTCGGACACGACTGAGTGACTTTGACTTCACTTCACTTGTGGGATCCTAGGTGCAGCATGTGGGAGCTAGTTTCCTGACCAGGGATCGAGCCTAGGCCCCCTGCATTGGGAGCATGGAGTCTTAGCCACTGGACCATCAGGGAAGTTCCCACCCTATTTAAATAGTTCTCCAACCCCTCTCCAGGCTTTTACACAGCTTTATCATCCCTGACAATGATTATAATTTGAGCCTATGTCTTAACAAAACATCACAGACTGGGTGGCTTAAACAACAGAGATTTCATTTTTTCATAGCCTTGAGGCTGGGAATCCAAGATTAGGGTGTCAGCATGGTCAGGTTCTGGTGAGGCCTCTTCTCCAAGCTTGAAGGTAGCAGCCTTCTTGCTATGTGCTCACATGACCTTTCCTTGGCATATGTGTGTGTGTGTGTGTGTGTGTGTGTATGTGTGTGTGGGTGTGTGAGAGAGAGAGAAGATCACACATCCTGTCAAATTAGATCCCTATACTTGTGCCTTCATTTAACCCTATTACCTCCTAAAAGCCCCATCTCCAAATGCAATCACATTGGAGGTTAGGGCTTCAACCTATTGGAGGGACTAGTATTCAGTCCAAGGTATCCTCATAAGTCCACGTTTATTCGAATGCATTTCCACATTTCTTAGAATTGTCCGTGCATTGCTATTTCCAAATTGCCCATGACTGGGCCTGCACATGGCAGGCCCTCTATCAACATCTGTACAGTAAACAGATGAAGGGCAGCATCTTCTCTGTTTATCCTCGTGGGACTGTAAACAAGTTTATTACTCCACTATGATAACACCTTAAACATGCCCCACTGATCAGGCAGGTGCACGTGCCAGCCCTTTGTTTCCGATAGAATCTTCAACAAAATCCTAGAAAATAGGAGTGATGATGACCCTGATAGGGATGAGCCAATTGAGGTTTATGGTGAAGTGAGTTAACTGGCCCAGAGTCACACAGTTAATAGGCAAGGCTGAGATTAAGACCTTGGTCCTAATTGACCTGGTCTGTCAATTCCAAAGTCCATTTCTCTTTAGATTCTAGACCAGTAGTTCTCAAACTCTGATGTGCTTCAGAATCACCTGGAGTACTTGTAAAAACAGCCTGCTGGGCCTTTCTGATTCTGTAGATCCAGGGTGGAATCTGTAGATCCAGGGTGGAATTTCTAGTTAGTTCCCAGGCGATACTGATAGTGCTGGTCCAGGGACCACACTTTGAGAATTCCTGTCATAGACATACACTACTTCGGGTTCCTTTTTCTTTCAGACTCCTGAACTATTTTCTGTCTCTCTAGACTTTGCTCCCATCGCGGTCATGAGTTTGCAGCAAGGGCCCGGTGTTTCTGCCTCGTCTGGTCTGGAGGGGCCCTCGGGAGAGCCTAGAGGAAGTCCTCTGCCACAGGGTGGCAGCAGTATTCCAGGTACCGAGAGACTGGCCCGGAGCTGGGGACAGCTCATTAGCACACCAGCCCTGGGGTTCCCACAGAGTGTGGGCCTGACTGCCTCTCCATTTCCCCTTGGCAGGGAGCAGGGCGGCTGGAGGGGGCCTGGCAGAGGGGGAGGTCGCTGGCACACAGAGAGGCGGTTTTGTTCTCTGGGAGACCCGGGAGGAAGCTGGGTGGTCCCCTCAGAGTGTCGAATTGTGCCCTTGACAAAACCACCATGCAGCGCGGGGCTGCTGGGGGAGCCGGGCCTGACAAAGGCCGCGGAGGAGACTGGCAGGGGTTGCCCGTACCCCGGGTGCATGCAGAGGCCTGGGCCCCTCCGGCCTGGCAGTTTCTCAGGATACTCGTTTCTAGGGGTGATGGGCCTCCGCAAAACCTCCCTCCCAGAGGAGGTTGGTCTGTGGCATCCTTGGGGAGTTCCTTCCTGCTCTGTGGGCTCAGATGGAGTCAGGATCCACCTTCCCTTCCTCCAGCATCATCCGTGTGCCTCTTCTTTTTCCACTAAGCCGGTTTTATTCTAGACACCTTGAGAATCTTCCTAAGTGCCATGAGTTGTGCTGAGAATTTTATAATTTTCATTTATTTAATTTTCATTACATGTTACGGAGGTTTTATTATACCTGTTGATGATAAGGAAAGTTGAAGCCAAGTGTAGTTGACCACAGGGCCCCATTCAACCTCCTCTGGTATACGGAAACCTGAGAGGAAAATCAGTGTGGACAACTGGGGTTTCATTTAACCTCCATGTATACAGATGAGGACTTACAGGGGAGCCTGAAGGTTTAGGTCAAGGCACCACAGTTGGCTAAAAGTAGGTCAGGGATTTTCCTGATGGTCCAATGGCTAAGGCTTCAAGTTCCCAATGCAGGGGTGGCCCAGGTTCCATCCCTGGTCAGGGAACAAGATTCCATATGCCACAAATAAGAATTTGCATACCACAACTAAAGATCCTGCATACCTCAACTAAGACCCAGCACAGCCAAATAAAAAATAAATGAAAGAAAGAAAAAAAAGCAAGTCAGGGACTTGAACTCACATTTCCTTGTCCAGGCAACTACTATCACCATGAAGCCAATAGATTATGTTCCAGGGTTAAGCAAGATAATTCAGGGACCTTGAAGAAACTGCCCAAGAACTTAGGGTTAATAGTGTGGATTCAGCCAGCACCATGTACAGGTCTGGATTCAACCATTACTCTGAAGCCAGCCAAAGGCCTTTAAGTTTGAGAAAGCATGAAGGTACTGATACTTTTAGCCTAGCTGTGTTAGTTTCCTAACACACGTGTAGACGTTCTACTTCTTCAGCTAATGGCTCATCATCGGCTTGAAATAATGCTTTACTGAAGCCCTGCAGTGCCAAGGCCATGGAATTTGGTGACAGTTTCAGACTTGTGTTGTTGACAGAACTTTGAGTGCTAAGTTCTCCCCAGGGCAGATGGATCGTCAGTTCCTTTCGGGGCTGAGATGACTCTTGGATGGTCTTTATTTTTTCCTGCTATGTCTGCAAGCTCCTGGCTGGCTGCCTTCAGCCTTTTTTTCCTGATCTCCTGAACCTACAGATTCGGAAGGGAAACCCAAAAGTTGTCATCTGACACCATCTTCTGCAAGACCCACCCTAGGCTGGCTGTACGTATGTGATTATTGGAAAAGACTTTACGATTTTTAAGGGGTGTATTTTGTGCTCCCTCTGCAGCACCAACTGGGCCCTGCTTTTTAATATCCTTCAGCCTCAGCTGAAAGAAGGGGCTTTTGTGGGAATGATGCCAAACCACA
Source organism: Cervus elaphus (assembly GCF_910594005.1). NCBI lineage: Eukaryota > Metazoa > Chordata > Mammalia > Artiodactyla > Cervidae > Cervus > Cervus elaphus. The sequence goes on from NC_057839.1 coordinate 39,667,639, forward strand.
GAGGCTACAGTTTCCTCGGAAGACTTTGAAAAACGCCTCCTTTCCAACTTTACAATAGCTGGAAAATGACGGTCTTTGGATAGTGCAATGTGCAAAGAATATGGGTGCATTTCTAAAAAAGAGCACCCCAAATGAAAAAAATATGTTCACATTGCAAAACAATACGTGAATGCCAAATCACTCAGCCCTGTAACAGATTACAGAAAATATCATATGTTTGGAGTTGGGTAGGGGCAGGGGAGGACAGGAAGAAGGGGTAAGAGAAGGAAAGGGGGAAAAAAATGAAAAGAGAAGAAAAACAGATGTGAGTCTAAAATATTTCAAGCATGGATAACTGAAACACTATTTAATTTATTTAAGACCATGCAGTGATTTACAAGCACATAATAAGTGATAAAGTCCCCAAAGTAAATAAAGAGGAAGAAATGTCCCAGATTTGGGCTACCTTTTACACGTTTTTGTCTACAAAGAGAAATAAAAAATTAGGATAATTATTTTAACAATCACACGAACTCTGTCACCTATAATATTCATTTCACTGAAGCAAGCATAGTCTTGAATTCTTCATTTCACTAGTATGTAAGGTAGCCAAGTTAACCAAAAAATACAGGTTGCCCTTACGATATTTTGGGACAGACTTACACAAAAACATTATTTGCTATTTAATACTCAAACTAAAACATTATTTGCTAGTATTCAGATTTAATTGCTCTCTTGTATTTTATCTGACAGTCCTACTTGAATGTGTATGTTCAATAAAATGAGACTGTTTCCAAACTGAAGGTTGAGACATTGGTTTTGCAGGGATAAAGGAAGATGAGCTGAAAAAAAGAACGTTCCCATGCCACTTTCTGAGTACCTGTTTTGTGCTTAGGAAACATAAGTGATAGGATGTGAAGATAATAATCTAGAACAAGGTGATATCAAAAAAGGAAGTGGGAGGAGAGAGAGGCAGGTCCACCGGGGAGGCTACACAGAGAATACCCAGAGAGGAAGAGGCTCCTGGGAGAGAGGACTGGAGAAGTAGGATGACCAGAGGGAAAAGGGAAATGGGGCGGGGTAGAGTTTTAAACCCCTTGATGGCTTTCACATATTGATCTTCCCTCTGCATTGCAGACCTTGGAATTTCATCCTGAGCTAATTCAAGCGAGTTCTCCAAGAGGAAGTGCAGTTCCTTCCTGCAAAGAGCTCCGGGCTCCCCCCGGTGGCTATTACGGGTATCGCTCCCCCAGACCCTGCCTCGTTTATCCCCTAGTTTTCCAATCTCCCGCTTTTAGAACTCGGCCTTCCTCGAACTTAGCTTTCTCGGCTCTTGCTTCTCGGCTTTTTCTGACGGTTTATTCATGCGGAGTCTGCTTTCGGCATGACGCCTACCAACGGCTCTGGCCCCCAGCACAGGCCACACAGAGCTGGCCATTGTTGCCCCAGTTCTGGGACCACCCGGCTGGGAGAAGGGGCAGCGCGCCGCCGCCGCGGAGGCCGGATGACTGACAGCGGCCTCAGGGCAAGTGCCCCGCGGGCCACCCGGAAGGAGCGCGCGTGCCCCCTCCACGTGCCCCTTTGCCCCTTCCAGCGCGAAACGAGCCCTTCCTTCAGACCCTCGCAATTAACAGCAGTAAAATCTCCATTTTCAACACGCTGTATATGAATAAGGATTTACCAAAGAAAAAAAAGAAAAAGATGGGATTTTACTGGGAAAGAGATTTTTCAGCCTAGGAGAGAAAAATCCTGCTTGGAGTGGGGCAGTGGTGCTGAAGGGATAAATATGGGAAGCACGAATAGACTCTCAACTTGTCACAGTGCTGGATTGTAAGAAAATTTGTTAGGAGCGTGTTTACTCATCAAAAACATTAAAAAAAAAACTTGTGAATCTGAAAAATTTCCAAATTCCGTTTGTGAACAGATCTATAACCACCACATAGAGGATCTATGCCAGCTTCTCCATCATCACCTTAGTTACACACGGACAGGGCTGCCATGTCCCTCAACCCTAATGGCATCTCCAGATCTTCCACAGACCGATGACCAGCTTCTCAGGCGTGGCTGTGGAGGTTGGGGCGGAGGCAAAATCCAGCTTCGACTGGGACGGGAAGGAAACTGGTGACTGCAGGAAGAAGCACTTCCTAGGGGGGAATTTTTTGTGGCACTTTCCTGATTGCTTCTGTATCCAGAAAGTCCCATAGATGCGGATTCCCTTAGGATGGCCAGAGCTGGTTTGATTCCCCCAGGCTGTGGGCATTTCCCCACCCAACCATTCAAATATCATAGATGCCTTGTAAAAAGACTGGTCAAACAGTGATTTGTAAATGTTTTGGTCAAAAGATCCTTTAGAGAAATTGATGGAAATTAAAGATTGCTCCCATGCAGAAAGGCAAATGCCCAGAACTTTCCCTACAATTTCAGGGGCTGTGAGTTCACTTAAGTCTTCACATGGATGATCTAGGGCAGTGGTCCCCAACCTCTCAGGTACCAGGGATAGGTTTCATGGAAAACAACTTTTCCATGGATAGGGTGGTGGTGGTGGGGATGGTTTGGGATGATTTAAGTGCTTTACATTTACTGTGCACTTTATTTCTAATCTAATGCCGCTGCTGACCTGACAGGAGATACTGTTACTGTGGCCCAGAGGTTGGGGACCCCTGATCTAGGGGTTTTGTGGACCATACTTAAGAGCCCCTCCTCTAGGTGGCTGCCACCTGCTGGTAGAGGGTTAGATTAAAAGGTCTCCTGACACAACTTGAATATGGGCATTCCATGGTACTGCCTCTCAGTTCTTTATTAAAAAGCATGACAGGAAAAAAAAGAGTGGTTACTCATAATTCATACTTTATGAATAGAATGGTTCACTGGCACACTGGCTGTTTCTGAAATATCCCTTGAGATCTTATTCAGCTCTTTTCACAAATGGCAGCAGTCATCACATAGATAAATCTACCTAATTTGAAGGTCAGACAGGAAATTACTTTTTTTTAGAAGAACCACTGGTGGCATTACACTTTTCTAATTAATCCCAACATGGAAATGATTCACTCTATTGGAGAAATCTGAATCTGAAATGAACAAGTAAATGCAGGCTGTTAAGGCAAAATGCTTCCCTCACCTCCTCCTGTTTTCAGCTTCGGTTTTAGGAGTTGGGCAGGGAGAGTATGTCCTTTCTGATTTTCTTGTGTTCGGGTTCCCTAGCTGGACCTTCCAAGATTTTACCTAGTAAAATCTAAAAAGGGAAAAAAATAACAAACAAACCAAAAAACTGCAAGGCATCCTTCCCAGCATTACCCTGACCTCACTGAAATACTTCCTTGAATGAAAAGTTTATTTTCCTTCAGGGAGAAGAATAATAACAACATGCAAAGATATCATGTAAAACTAATTTTTTTTCTTTATTGAAAATACATCTACAAAGTAACGCTTCTCAGTCCACACTGGGTACATGTGATATGCAGAGCCTGTGATGGGCTGGCGAGAGGGTCATCTCAGAGGATCTGCTTTCCATAAGAGATGGTTAGTATTAAAAAAGATCACACTGTGTAACAGAGTTAATTTGACATGATTAATTTTTGCTCTACTGGTGTCATGACAGCCATGGATAATACATTAAGTTTTGTAGTGTATTTCCCAAATAGAACCTTGACATTAAACGGTTATTCCACCACAGCCTAACGTTAACTTTTGTACACACGTAATGCTTGCAATCTATATAAAAATATCTCTAATTGTGTATCAGAGGATGTATGTCTAGATTTTCAATCTGTTAGCATGATTAAGTCCATTCTTCACCATTTTCAGTCAGAAACTCAAACACAGTTGGTATTGTCTGTCAGCTCCCACTTCACATCTTTGACTGCATTTTCCTTAGAGGGTAAAAAAAAAACATTAATTTCCTCTAAACCTGGTAGCTGCCTTGCCTGAAACTAATGCCCCAATGTTTTTTTTTTTCTTGGAACCACGCTGACATGGCTTCATACCAATTCATCTTCTACCATTTCTCTCATGGACACAAACACAATCAAATCAAACACCACTCCAGCTTAAGATTTTGAATGATTTTGTGAGTGATGTTCCAACACAAAGGAATATCTTGTTTTACTCATTCTAAGAACTTTTGAGGAGAGTCGAAAACCTTTTCAAATAAGAGACCACCCACCTGACTCTGGGATCTCTAGTAGAGACAGAGCTCATTCATTTGACTTGCTTAAAATAATATAAGAAGTGACCTTATATTTTAATCTGCAGACTTCCTTAGGGAATGATTTTTGAACCGAAGAGAAAGTGTTTCAGGTTTAAAAAAAAACAAACCTCTTCCTTAAAGATGACTTATGATCTTGGTGTTTTAAAATCCTCTGTTTATAATGTCAACCATGCTCCATCCTTTCCTGGCTGGCTCTTTAGTGTTCCAAAGTAAGATGGGTAAGCACCCTTGCTAATTGATAGTCTTACTTTTTATTTTCTAAAAGTCTATTGTCAGTTGAGGAGTGGTGGGAGACATCCTTCCCAGAAGAGTCCCTTAAGTTTGGTAAGAAAGAAGGGAATACGGCCGCTCTTGGGAAGAACTAAGCAGAGTTTCACGCACAATTCCACTCCTGGAATGCCTCCAGTCTGGTGATGTGTAACTGACATTTTGGACACAGGACCTGGTAAACCACACAGCCACCCCCACCCCCACTATTTAGAAACGTTCATTCGCAATAAATGTCTGCTTTGAAAGTCCCATGCTCCATGGAATGATCCATGCTACAGAACATTCTGAGGGGAATTGGAGGACATGCTCTTTCGCGGTACCACCAGATGTTTGGACTGGAATCAATCATAAAGGCATCTAAGGAACTTGCTCATTTCATAGATGGGAACGCTGAGGCCTAGAGATAAGACTTCCTAACTTCCCCACGGCCACATGGAAATTTCTCTTTACATGCCTCCTTACAGCAGTGCTAGGTGTGTATTAATGTTGCCCTGCTACTAATAAAATAAGGACACAAATCATAGGAGGAAGTGGGGGGGGAACCCTCTTAATATCCAACTAATAACCCATTACTGATCAATTTGTTTTGTTTTGATCCTAAAACTGAATTGTATTCTGAAGGATTTTTCCACTCTGAAAGTTGATTTAAAACCATGATTTTAGCCTAGTATTTGTTTTGAGTCTTTAAATTATAAGATCTATCACATTTACAGGATTGTGTGCCACAGAAACTTGTAAGATCTGATCAGGACTATTTTTGATCTCAGTACCTTATTAGATAAGACTAACATGAAATGACTTAAAAATTTCAAGACAGATGAAAACTATACATTTTGGCCACTGCAAAATCCTCCCTTGATTTTGGATGAATACTTCCCAATCCTGTCAGGGCAGGGAGGAGAAGGGAGGTAAGGGGCTTCTGGCGAGAATGAGTTGTAATGAGATGGAAACATTGTATAATGGTTTTCAAACACCTGGTGCTCAAGGAAGCATTTCTTTGTGTTAGTCTACATCTTGGTCTCACTGTCCATGGATTTTTCAATTTCGCTTTCCTGGGAAATCAGTTGATATGGTTTCTTCATTTCATTCTCTTCAATCACTGAGTTACCCATTTCGACATCCCGGTTCTTCAGTTCATGTCGCGACAAGTGTTCAACAATGCCGGCTCCCAGGGAGTCTCCCAACACATTGGTGGTGGTGCGAAGGCGGTCCCTGGGGAAGAGCAGGGAGGCGTGAAAAACGAGGCTCCAGTAAACATCGTGAGATTTCAGCTCATGTTCTAACTAGCCAGCTAAGTCATTGGGGGCATCTCTTAAGTTCTGCTTCCCTGTCTCCTTCTATTTAAAATTAATCTTTGGTTCTCTTTCCTTCCTTTTACCAGAAGGTCTCAAATTGGACTCTAGAGACCCCTGGAGGTCCCTGAGGCAAAAACAATTTTCATAATAATGCCAAGATATTACTTGCCCCTTTCCATCTCACCTTCTCATGAATGTCTATCTAGTGGAGTTTCTAGAATACTACAACATAACACAAAAGTTAACAAAAGAGATTGAAGGCAGAAGCAGTTAGTCTTGTATTAAGCTAGATATTAAGGAGATCTGCAAAGATGTAAAATGATGTCATTCTTTCCCCTAAGTTTTTGGTTTGGAAGGTGGTATTTTTTCAGAAAAACGTTATATGTGTTAACATGTAATGAATTTATTATTGTAATCTTTAAATGTATTCAACATTTTAAAAATGCCCAAGTTTTTCTAACATGATGAATATTGATAGATATGACCCATACAGATTAAAAGAGCTTTGGGAGTCCTCAATTTTTTAAATGTAAAGGGGTTATAAGACTAAAACCTTTGAGAAACATGGGTTTACGCTATAAAAGTCTTCACATGAGTCGAGTAGGACTGTGGGGCAGATAGTGGGCCGAATGCTTCCTACGTACCACTGCATTTAATCCTCATAGCACCACTGGGAGGTAGAAGACATTGCTGTCTTCATTTTACAGAGGAAACTAGGGTGGCTGGGTAACCCCCCAGGATCACACAGGGGCAGGACACAGGCCACGATCCAAGTGACTGTGGATCTCAAGCTTCAGTTAATTACCTCCCCTCCCCCCCCCCCCCCCAACCTTATAGTGCCTTGAGCACTCTGAGCTTTTCGCGGTCATTAGATCTAGCTCACAGCCTCTATGTAGACTCTAGCACCTACTGCGTCCTTCTAGGCTTTCAACCTGGGCATCCGGGGGAGAAATTCTGTAAGTGGAAGGGAAAGAAGAGGAGCGGAACGTGTCAGTCGAAAGGGTGAGGGGAAACGGGCCGAGGGATACGCCCTAGAGGTTAGGGTCTAGGGTACTGTTCTTGGAATTTTCCCCAGAGCCAAAAATCAATTCCACTTAATGACGCCAGCTCTCTTCCCACTGTCTTCAGGGCCGCCCCGCTCCCTGTGGGGATCAGATGGGAACATCCGCCCTGTATTACGCCATTGGAATGGGAAGCACAAGGAGAAAGTCTGAGCCAGCCTGGGAGGCCCACACTTCTGTCCCGGCTGCCATGGGGACATGTTGTGCAATTCAGAACTGACTTCGCTGATTTATGTTGACTTTGCAGACAGTGGGTTTCCCAATCCCCAAATGGCTTTATGGAGTGAGAAGTGTTAACAGCCAGATGTACCCTGTGGGCTGATAAGGGGGTGAGTGTGCATAGAGTCTGGGACTCAGGCTCCAGATAGCCACTGGGATCAGGCAAGGAGCACAATTTAATTACAGGTCAAGCTGCCCCTCTTCCTGGAGCCCTTTGGCAGGGGTGCCAGGCTGCCTGGTGTCCTAAGATGACAGAGGGGCCCCCACGACGGCAAGCCGGATGATGCAGTCCGAGTGTACTCACAGGAACCAGTCCACTGCGATGATGAGTGTGATGTCGTCGGTGGGCAGGCCCACAGATGTCAGCACGATGACCATGGTGACCAGGCCTGCCTGAGGAATCCCAGCTGCCCCAATACTGGCAGCCGTTGCTGTGATGCTGTTAGAGGAAGTCCCCAAACAGAAAACCTTTGTTTAAATCTCCCCAAATAGAGAGCAGACCCTATAAAACATGCACAGTGGTGGTGTCTGACTTGCCAAGTTAACATGAGAGGACACACTTCAGAAAATTGTAAATGAGATTGTTAAAAAACCCACTGAGTTAATAAGCATATTAACTAATACTTATCAAATGCCTATTATGTGCCTCCTGATATGTGAAGCATGGCTTACCTCATTTGCTTCTTGCAACAACCCTTCAGGAGTTGGTCCTACTATTACAGCCTTTTCTAAATCCAGAACCTTGTACCTAGATATTGGGTTGGCCAAAAAGTTCTTTTGGCCTTTCCCCTAAGATGTTATAGAATACTTCCTCATGTACCTGAAAGTATTTTGTAAGGTCTAAAATACTGTACAGTTAAAATAACAATTTATTTCTAATACTTCCTCTATTCAAGCAGAGGACTGTAAGGACTACTGAACTTGTATGGCCACTGTGGTCAGGAAAAAAAAATCAAATTTATGAATCCAAAAGCAACATGATTTATGAACAAAGTTCTGTAGTACTATCAATATTTTTTACAGAGGCGATGTGAATTTCATTTGTAAGGCACATAACCCACCTGGAACTCAATTTGTTAAATATCTATTTGATAGGCTTATGTGATAATGTGAAAATGTTTTATGAGTAGATATGAAGTGGTATTCATATAGTAATAAGTCTGTGGAAGAGACTGTTCATGGTTCCCTCACATCGTCCCCCTTGTATAGTACCAAGTGTTCTACAGAGTAAGGGACCAGAGCTTGTGGTTGTGTCATCCCTGGGTGTTACCCTCAGCCAGGTGGCCCTGATCACTAGCTCATCATTTAAAGGCATTCTTAAGAAAATGTCATGTAGAATATTCCTTGTACCTGATTGTAATAATCTGTCCAAAGTTCAGTTCAAAGTTGTTAACTTGAGCAATGAAAATGGCAGCCAAAGCCTCATAGAGGGCGGTTCCATCCATGTTGATGGTGGCCCCTACCGGGAGCACGAATCTGGTAACGCGTTTGTCCACGCCATTGTTCTCCTCCAGGCACTTGAAGGTGATGGGCAGGGTGGCGGAGCTGAGCACAGTAAAACAGGACATGTCAGATGACCATCCTGACGATGTGAAGCATGGCTTACCTCATTTGCTTCTTGCAACAACCCTTAGGGAGTTGGTCCTACTATTGTGCTTGTCTGTTTTAGTACTTTGGACAGAGAGTTCCTTCCTCTCCCATATTCTAAATTAAAGGGAACTAAGTCAGCACTATTATAAATAGGGGAGCAGGATTAGGAACAGTGGGTCCCCTCACTGCATCATTTGACAGCTCTCCTGCTTCTAGGCTCCTCCATGAGGCATTGCTTGTGATTATTCCCCAATCCCCGCAAGAAGAGCAAGTGCCGATGCTCTGGCATCTCAGGTAAATGGCAGCTGGACAAGACAGATGAGAGTGGGCAGGAAAGGACAGTTGATTTCTATTTTTCCCCTACAAGTGTGTATAGCCAGCCACTCCCTAAATCCCAAATCAGTCTGGTTAGCATCAGAGTCAAAAAGCCAATGCATGTGTCTGGATGTTTAAAACATGGAAAAAATGCACCCTGTCACTCCAATCTGAAGGTTCTGGTTCAAAGTAAGGTTTGAAATATATTTTCTGATAGGAATAAGCCATGGATATATCTATACCTGGAGGAAGTTCCCAGAGCTGTGATGAGTGCTTGCAGCAACCCTCCGATGAAAATCCAGGGGTTTTTCCGCGTTACCAGGAAGTAGAGGAGGGGTAGGACAATGACGGCATGGATGAGCAAGCCCACGATGACTGTCACTGTGTACATGGCCAGCTGTCCCCCAATCACCCCCATGTCTTCCATCTCAACAATTTTCCCTGCAATCAGGAAGAGTATGCCCAGAGGGGCGTACCTATGTAGAAGCAACACATGCACAGTTGGAAGTCTGATTTCCAACAAACTGTTTCACAGAAATTACCAAGTGATAAGAAAAAGTCAACGAGAGTTGATTTCCCAACTTTTCTGCCCAGGATACTATGAGGGCTTGCAGAAATTATGAACTTCTTTCTTTCCTTTTTTAAAATATAAATTTAAATATAAATAGTACTTTAGGCTTTCCTTTCACTCAGAATTTCTTTAGGTCACAGTTTTTATTTTCTCCAAAACCAAGAAAAATGGTAGGTTCAGAGGTTTTGTTACTTACCTCCTTTTTTCCCTAAATACCTCGGTCACTTTGGGGGTGCTCAGATGCCATCCACTCTCTGAGCCCTCCCCACCACCTCCTACTAAATACCCTGAACAGTCAGAATCCACTGAACCAATTTCCAGACATCTGGGTGGGGCAGGGGGGGCAGCATTTCCCACATCAGAGACTGATTTCCAAGCTAAAGCAAGATGTATAGCATGCCATTTCAGTGTTTTAGATTTGCAGTCAACTCTCTTTATCAAGGACCACTTTTATTGGTTTTTCCTATATTACAACCTTGTTACAATATTACATACTTAGTATTAATTTTTTTTACTTAAATAAATGTACTATAAGAGGAAATTATATGTTACAGTGCAAATGAAAAACTAACACCATTTGCGATGAGTAGAAGGCAATCATAAAATAAATTCACAGCTATCAAAGCTAATAACATGCATGTATGTACTTCCACAATCAGGTTATAAGTGCTTTACTTAAGCAATTATTATCCACAGGCTGCTACTGCTATTTGCATTCCTTCTTCTAGACCTTGCTCTACATCTGAGCAAGAATTAACATCGGAGACATGAAATGGATTGTATACATTGAATCAAGGCTGTGCTGCCTGGCTTTCAACTCTCTTTGTCTGAAGTATGCTGTAAACTACAACCCAACTCCCATTACCATAAACAGAGAAGTCGATCACCCTTCAGGAGAAGGGTCTGTTGGGAACTGTGGAGGACTTCTTTCACATTGAAAAATACAATGGTTCTTTTAAAAGCCCTTTAAAAACACAGGCCAGGAAAGTATAAGAGTACCTGTTTTCAGAAATGTAATAACTCAATGTTGAATGTGCAGGCAAAATGTACAGCTAGAAAAGCTACATGTGAGGTTCATTCAGCAGCCTTGAATAGACTTCTTTCATAAAAGAGGTGAAAGGTAGAGGCATTTTAATAATATGAAGATAAATGTCCACTTTCAGTCCTGCCAAGGTTTCCAAAGAGGGCCCCCGGCATTTCAACAGGGACGCCTGTGGAGACCGCACTCTGATCATCTTTGTGTTTCCGACTTCATATCCATCTTGTACAAACTCCTGAAAAATGGATTCTCTGGGCTTCGGTGGCAATAAAGACCAAGGATATTTTTAATCATGTTGGTGAGTGCTTTTCTTAGAAATGGATGCCTTCCTGCCTCAGGTGCCAAGAGGGAGTCTGGATTAAAAATAAAGGATAAAAGAAAAGCAACCCTCACAGGAGGTTTAAACCAGTCACTGGGTTCTTCCCTGCTGGGGAGAGTTTACTTTTCCAAGGTCAGTGTTCCTCTGTGGATTTAGTCTTTTCCTTTGTCTCCTGCTCTCAACTTTCTTTGAAGGAAGTTTTCTTATAAATTGTGGCTTGGCTTTCTATAACACTTCCCATGAGTCTCTCACACTAGCTGCAGAAGGGCCATTTACACTTCCTTCTTAGGACTGAAGTGGAGGAGAGGAAAGCTCACTTTTTCTGATGGTTCAGGGGCCTCTGCTTTTCCCTCTCCTGGGAATGTGATTCTCACTACTTTGTATACCTAGCTTCTCCTGGTCTCAGATCTCAGCAAAAAATGTCATCCATCTCTTCAGAGGCCTTTCTATCCCAACCAAGGCAAATTTTAAGCCTCCTCCTCAGTTATTTTTTTTTATTATACCACATGATATTATATAAAATAAAATCTCATGTTTTATTTTTTCTCCATAGCGCTTATGACTCAAGCATATGGTTGATTTGTTTAAGAATATAAGATCCAAAGTCCCACTCTATAGCTCAAGAAACTATATGCAATATCTTATAATAAACTATAATGGAAAAGAATAAAAAAAAAAGTAAGATCTAGGACATCCTTGTCTGTTTTCCTCAGTGCTATATCCATAGTGCCTGGCATTAAATGCTTGGTATACAGGAGATAATAAAAAAATACGTATTGAATGAATAGTTAATTAGTTATAAAAGAGGAGTGAGCAATGGGATGCCATCAGCACTGGAGTAAAGGAGTTGACGCCTTTCAAAACCAAGGAAGCAAACTAATGAAGAGAGGTTCACAGATATGTTCAAGGCTACTACCAGCCCAGAAAGTCACTGATTTTCTAATGCTTACCCGGATGAAATCTTTGCAATTGGCCATCCTGCCTGGTGGCATCTTCCTCAGAACAGAACACAAGTTGATGGCAATAAGCATCTTCTATAGAGCATACAGAGCAAATGGAAATACATACCACATGATCACTGCTACCAGTCTCATGATGGCTTCGTTGAGAGAATCAAAGAACTCTCGCAGGGCCTGGCCCTGCTCCTTCATGTTTCCAATCACAAATCCAAAGCACATGGAGAAGACAACTAGTCCCAGGGCATTGACCCCATTCACAGACCCTGGGACTGGGACTAACTCTTCTGTGATCCTCGTCAGAGTCTCCATGGCCTCTGACACATTGTTTATCACAGCGCCCACGAGTGTTTCATTGGGCTGGATGGGCACTTTAAAGCTCCTCTTCTCATAGTTGGTTTTAAACTTAAAAAGAAAAGACACAACAGTGATGAAAGACGATTTTTCTTTTCTTCTTTGTACTTTCTGCTTGCATTTTCTGTAATGACATACATTATCCTGAATTCAGAGAACTGTGTTATAGAATATATCTGTCCATCTGTATCTTTCATCTATCTAATCTGTGACAAACCTCTACTACTTCCTCAGTACAGACACACACACACACACACACACACACACACACACACACTTAAATATACAGCAAATCATAACAGGAAAGAGATTGAGGATGTTAGAGTAAACATATGCATGTTTCTGAAACCCTAATAAAATGACTGTGATAGGTGTTTTAAAAATTAAAAGATATTCACAATGATCCTTGTATCCTCTACGGGTTCATGTTATGGGATCATTGGCAAATCACCTAACCTCCCTTTGGTCATATCCATAGCAAAACAGGGGTCACTGGGCTGGCTCTTCCTCACAGGTTGTTGTAATGATCAAATTAAACAGAATATATGAGATCATCTGGTAAATTAAAACAGATTTTAATGTTGGCTAATGGTATTCACATATAAAGCTCTTCTGGGACTAGACTTAGTTGGAGATTTTGGTGAGAATTAAAAATTCTAATCTCCCCAAACAACATTCCTCCAGGTATTCCTGATTGTATCAGTTCTTAAGAAGAGGTGCTTGATTGGTGAGGACGACAACCCACTTCTCAAGTCTATAGAGGAGTTTCTCCTCTTACTCAGGAAATGATTGTGAGGCTTCCCTGTTTGCCCAGTGATTAGGAATCCCCCTGCCAATGCAGGGAACATAGGTTCAATCTCTGGTCCAGGAGGATGTCACATGCTGTGGGGCAAATAAGCCAGTGTGCCACAACTACTGAGCCTGCGTGTTGCAACCAGAAAGTAGTTCCTGCTCGCTGCAACTAGAGAAAGCTTGTGAGCAGCAATGAAGATCCAGGAAACCATAAATAAATAAATAAATCTTAAAAGAAAAAAAGGGAGATGGTCTTTATGCCAAAATTTCTGCATAGATGCCCCAGACAGAAGATGCTGAGTGTATTACTGTGGCCATTTGAAACAAGCCCATGTCTTTATGATTTTAATAAGAACAGAATTTCTGGCCTTCACGTTGATGGTACTGAAGCACCAAAGAAAGTTTCTATGGATACTTTCAGCATCTATGGATGTTGACTGGATCTAGAGTCTAGGGGAAGAAAGCACAGCTGTACATGGAATGCTTGGCCATCACTTTACTAAGAGTATTGGTAAAGTATGGGAGACTTTTTTTGTCCAGTGGGAAACTATAATTTCCAAACAAGGACATGGCTAGCTGTCAATACTGCAGACATAGCCCTAAACAATCAGTGGCATTGCAGTGTAATTTTAACAAAGAAACTGGCCCCCTTCTGTCTCCTATTTCAGTCAAATCTCTGTTCAACTGGGGTGCTTATGCATTTTAGTGCACCCCAATTTTAGACTGTCTAGGGTGAATTTTCAATCCAACTAGCTTTTCCTACACCTCCAACTCTTTCCCCTAAGACACAGTTTGCAGCCTACACAGAAATTGCAACCTCACTTGCATTCTGATTTAAGACAAATAGATCTGGGAAGATACATTTGCTTCTCCTTTAAAATCGTGTAAGTGCTATCCAAAACCAAATATTGAATACAATAAATCTGCGTGAGTCAGCACTTTTCCTAGTGCTGCTAGAAATCAACGTTTTTTAATTTGTCCAGTGCCAGCTGACTAACTGGAAGAATCAGCCCCATGGTGCTGGGGTTGGCTGGATGGATTGAAAGGGGATTATTATTTATGGTTACAGTTGTTTTGAATAAAAAGAGTTAGATTTTGGCTTGTCAGCCTTTTTTTTTTTTAAAGAAAGAATTCTGTTTGAATTTTGCAGTTAGTGCAAACTTGACTATTAAAAATGGTCAATACAAATTTTAAAAGGGGAAAAAAGTGAAGAATGGAAAACTTGGTCTTCCATGAGGTCAGGGTTTGGTTTTGTTTATTTTACAGATCCCAAGCACAAGGGTTAGGGTAAAGTGACACCATCTGGGGAAATGTTTGGGAACTACTATTTAACAACTATAATGTCTAATTGTTTCCCTCTTAATATTTTGGGTAACAAAGCTTTTTTTTTTTTATTCAATTGAGGTTAGAATGAGCTTTACTCATTTTATCCTCTAATAGTAAAATGTATTTGTGTGTTCAACACAGAGAGCCAAGGGTTGCTTGGATTTGGTGCGAAAAGGAACTGGAGCTCACTACGGCCTCCTGGGAAGTGTCGCATCAGCTTGGATACCACTTTCCAGGAAAGGGAACAGAATGTAGAAGCAGAAAGATGACAGAATTTGGAATCAGCACAATAGGTTTGAATTCTGGGTCTGGCATTTACTACTTGTGAAATCGTATGCCTGTTACATGACCCCTCTGAATGATCATAGAAGAGTTGCCTCAATGATGAAATGAAGACAATCATACTCAACATATTTATGTGGGGAGCAAATATAACATTAGTGCTTGGCACTGAGCAGACATTCAATACGTGATGGTGGCTATCCTTTCTGACATGGTTCCTCCTTTAGAATCCATAAGGCCCTTAACAGACTTTTAAAAAACACAACCCACTGACTTTTAAAATCAAACCCAGAAACTTGAATAATCTCCCTAATCTTTGAAGCAAGTTGTAAATATATCTTATACTGGAGTTTGTGTGCTTGGTGAGCTTTTGTGTATGGGACAGGGAGGAAGGGAGAAAGTCTCCTGATTAGCCTTCTTAACAATTAACAGAGACTTAATGAGCCATTTGTATGCAAGACATATAGTGTCTGGAAACTAATAAGCCTTCAATACAAGGGAAGACCCCTCCCTCCCCTCCCAATTCCCCAGAAAACTCTAGTGCTTTCCATCTAGTTGGCAAAGGAAGTGTTTCTTATTGCAGGGAAACAGGAAAAAAAAGTAAATTCAATTAAAAAGACAGCCACACTGTGTTTGCCAAAGAGGAATTTCAAGGGGGAATTCATGGCTGTAGAGTATTTACCTGTTTAAAGCAAGCTTCTACCAGATTTGGAGGGAACATATTCCTGCAAAGAAAATAATGATCACTTGAAATTTTCCAAATAATAAATTAGTTCCTTAAATACCTTTTCATTGTGTGTAAGGTAAAGATTGCATCCAACTAAGCAGCAAATGGAAAAAGAGAAAGATTTTGGTAGATAGTTTTGAAATGGGACATAGGTCATCCCTAAGTGTGGTCCATGTAGTTCATATTTTTCAGTTTAAGACCCAAATTCAATTCATCCGTCCTTTTGTCAGACAAATGAATTTTTAAAATTCAGACATCAAACCTTGCTGCCAAGAAGAACCCAAGTGAAAATGGAAATGCCTTTTAGCATAAACATTCTGGTTGACTGGGGGGTCAATAGGGGTCATTCAATAGGGGTCATTTCAGTATCACGCTGGGTATTTAGGGACCAAATGTTCTGAATCAAATGTCATTTGATTCAGAATTTGTGGAATTTTCTTCTTCACAAAGTCCTCCCAAAGAACGCTGGGGGATGAGATAACGACTCTGAATGGTTAGAGCTTCTAGCCCTTTGGTAACCAACAGGGAGATGGCTCACAGAACTTGAAGCTGGGGCCCAGGTGGCAGGATTTGTCATTTCCTCAGACCAGTGTCTGTGCTCGTGATGGGGAAGGAATAAGAGTCAGCATTCTCACTGGGGAATTTCTAACCAGCTGTGTGACCTTGGGTGACTCGTGGCATCCATGCAGGTCCCATTCTACTCATCTGTTAGAGAGGAGATGTGTTTAACTATCACCAGGGCTCCAAGATGGAAGCCTGTGGAGGAGACAGGACGTGGGCAGCTGGTCAGAGTCTGAGATTCCAGCAACTGTAAGTCATCGATCATATGTTAAGGCTATAAACTCTTGTCTCTTCTTACTGCCTAGACCATCCTGTTTCTTTGTTCTTCCCATCTATGCTCTCTGGGTCTGTTTCTATGAACCCTGAGGTAAATGTTTAGGAGATTCCAAGATAAATGCTCAAACCAGGTGTATGGGGGAGGACAGGTGAGTCTTATACTTGTCACTGGGGCAAGGAGGGGCAGAAAAGCACCAGAGAATAACAAGATCCCAACTCTTTAAACAAGGAGTAGAAATTATACATAAAGAGAATATAATAAAATACTCCCAATCCAAACTACCTGGAGGTAAAATCCCTGAAAATAAATGATGAAAAGCTTTAATTAACTTTAAATTAACTTTAATTAATTTAGTAGGAACTAAATAAAATCACTGTCATCAGGTGCCAACTTGGTATGAACTGAAACAGAATGGCTTATTACCTTCAGATAATTGCCATTAACTCCCTGGAAAAGGCTTTCAAGAGGGGGCTGTATAGTGCTTACACATAGATGCTACAAAGTCACTCGTGGTAGGTATTGAGAGGTGCTGCTAAAGAGGTCCTTTGTTGCCCAACTCACTCATGAACCTACTGGACCCATTCCTTGAGATGTTATGGGAGACTGAGTTGCTAGGAGGAGCTGCTTTCAAATGGTCAGTGGGGGGATCCTAGAGTAGACATCTAGGACTGGCAAGCCAGCCACTCTGCAAGTAGGTCGATTGGGAAGTAAGGAGGAAAGAGCTAGGTTTGGGAAGACAGCCTGGATGGGCTGCTGGCTGGACTGCTGAGCAGGTGGGACAACTCGAGGTCTGTGCTAGGGTATCTTCCACTTGCCCTTCTCCATCTACCCTCCATCCTGCTCTGTGCCTGCAAGGCTGCCCCTTTGCCTTCTGGCTTCCTGTTGGGTTTGTCCAGTGGGAGGTGCTGACAGATTGCAGAGAGCAGTGGGAGAGAGACGTGGATGTATAGGTTCTTCCAGCTCTCTCTCTTGGCAGGTTGGGCAATAGCTCCCTTCCTCCAAATCAGAGCTCCAGCCCCTGTCCTTGGTGGCCTATCCCAAGGCTACAGCTCATCCTGAGTTCTAGGAATAGCTCCCTTCCTGACTTCAAAGCAACAGGTGGTAACAAAACAATTTCCTATTGCTGATAGTCCCCGAGTGTCTCACCATCACTTGTAGGTTCCCTTAACCCTGCCCGCACCTTTGCAAGCCCTGTTCAGTGATCCTTTTGAGCCTGCAACATGCTTCCCTCCAGGACCTGACCCATGCAAAAGCAAATGTGGATAGAAAGCAGGCAGGGAGGTGCCAGAATCAAATTTGGGCTTACTTCTCAGTTCTGTGTAAAACAGACTATATCATTGGGTCTGTTTCAAGTAATAGATAAAACTAATTTGTAATCACTGTATGGTTTGTATATAAAAACAATGCTAAAGAAGTCATCCTTTAATCTTTTATTATTGATTTGCCAAATCCTTTCTTCATAGATAGTACAAAAGGAAAATCTTAGGACAGGTGAGATCAGATGACCTCTAAGGTCCCTTCTGGAAATAAATTGTTGTGTATAATAGATGGTGATACAGATCACAAGTTCCAAATTAGAAGAGTCCAATGAACAGACTATATTTCGGGGAAAAAATAGCCTCAAAGAGTAAGACTTGAGAAAAGTAGGTCAAGAATTATTGAAAGGCATTATGCTAAGTGGTATAAGTCAGAAAGAGACAAATACTATATTATTATCACTTATATACATGGAATCTAAGAAGCACAGCAAACTAGTGAGTATAACAAAAAAAGCACACTCACAGATACAGAGAACTATGGTTATCAGTGGGGAGAGGGAAGGGGGAAAGGGCAATATAAGGGTAGAAGAGTAAGCAGTACAAACTACTAGGTATAAATTAAGCTACAAGGATATATTGTACAGCACAGGGAATAAAGCCAATATTTCATAAGTGGAGTATAACCCATAAAAATTTTGAATTTCTATGTTGTACATCTGTAACTTATGTAATTACATAGCAATATACTTCAGTAAAAAATCATACACACAAAAGAACTATTGATATTAATATTCTGATGAGCTGCATAGTTAAGAGGAATGAGTGCTCAGTTCTGAATCCTAAAAGCAGGGCTCCTAAATCTTTATCTTTTCCTTGCTCTTTTTATCTCTTTCACATGAGATCATAAAATGGATCCTTACTTCCATTTCTGTTAGATGTGATCTTCATTTCAAGCCCAGCAGGATTGGTTCAGTTGGATACCTCTTCTAGGGTTTGATCAGCTCCCCCCAAAAGAGGAGAGGTGGCCAAAATATACCCAAAAGGATGGGCTTGCAAGGACGTACCTGATCAAGTCCAGGAAGGCGTCTGCAGCTGTCACCTGTACAATTTTGCCTTCTCTGTGCATGTTTTCCTTTGTGCCCTTCCCAGGATGGATGATGATAACAATGATTATGCCAATCACCACGGCAATGATGGTCGTAGTCATGTAATAGACTACAGCTCGCATCCCCATCTTTCCTGACGCCTTACTATCTAGGGCCGCCATTCCTAGGGAAGGCAAACAGAAGGAGATTTTCAGGAAATCGGTTCATGGAATTGTCCAGTGGAAGGTAATGGGAAGAGCATTTCCTTTTTCACTCCCCAACCCTCTCCCACCCGGCAATGGGATTTTATACATGTTACAAGAACTTGGCACCAAATTAAATCAGGGCATCACAAAAGGTGAAGGGAAAAAGCCACAGAATGGCTAGGCACCAACTGTGTCAGCTAACACGTGATCACCCATTTTCTGCCCCGAGAGTTGATTTCACATGACTCTCTGATGGTTTGAAGGGGCAATCAAATTCTTTCCTAGGTTGTTACTAGTTGGGGAAGCTGTGAGTGTGAATTAGTGAGTATTGTGTGTGTGTGTGTGTGTATGTGTGTGTGTGTGTGTGTGTATGTGTGTGTGTGTGTATGAAGAGATACCTTAAAAAAGATTTCTGGCAGGATAATCTAAGCATATCTCAAGTTTTGAGCACTCTGCAGGCTCACACAGAGTAACTACCATTAAATTCTTTTATAAGAATGATTATTTTATGTATGCACTTGTAAGATTTTTTGGATTTTTAATGTAAAATTTAAGCTATTATTCTAATCGCTTACTGAGTTATCCTCAATTTACATTTATAGTAGGCCAAAGTTCTCAAATAGCTTCTCTGTTGTTTCATTTTATCTCATCAGCAGTTTTTAAAAACAGTAATTTTGGTGGGGTTCTTCTCATTTTTGCTCTCTGCCTTCCTCCACCTTGTCCCACAGGCCTGGCATACCTTATCTCACGTGAAAACATTCTTCCCCTCTTTTTCAGGACATCTTCAAAGTCTACCTCAGGCAAGGCATGGTCCTCTGTGAGAGAGGAGGCATGATGGTGAATGTTTCCCTAACTGTTCTAGCAAATGGAGCACATCTCCGTGCCTCTTGAGATGGAAAAAAATTGGAAATAATCCAAAACTCTCAAAAGATTAAATTTTCTTAATCATAATATGGGCTCTTCTGTTTCATTAACCATTTCCTCATTTCTCTTTTTTCTTTCTCCTCCCCAAACTTCCTAAAACACTAAGATCCAATTATAGCATCATCCAATCATAATTAATCAAACTATTTAATTTATTAGGCAAAGTCATAATTTTATAAATATATTAAAAGTTTACTGTATTACTGTACATTAAAAGTTACTGTAGCTCAGTGATCAGTATCAGACTCTAACAGTGGTTCAATATGCAGGTAGTGATTCTGTTTATATCAATGTGTTTAGAGTAAGGTAAAGTATATTGGAAAAAGATAATGTCCATGAATGCCAGAAAACTGACTGGGTTTGCCCCCAAACCTTGATACAATGGTAGTGAGCTTATATGGGAATTGAAGCCAAGATCTCCAATTTATAATTTCATGTGTATTTGAATCAAATCATTCATAATTTTCATAATAAGCACTTACTACTTGCTTATTTTTAACAACAATCTATAAGGCAGATTAAAAAGCAATTAAGTAACTTTCTC
Source organism: Cervus elaphus (assembly GCF_910594005.1). Classification (NCBI taxonomy): domain Eukaryota; kingdom Metazoa; phylum Chordata; class Mammalia; order Artiodactyla; family Cervidae; genus Cervus; species Cervus elaphus. Next base: position 39,687,800 of record NC_057839.1, read on the forward strand.
AGTTCTTAGTTAGTACCAAGTAAAATGAAGTGGGAACTTGAACTCAGATCTTATGTAACTGAATTTAGTGTACTTTCTGCCCCTGAGAAAACCAGCTACAGCTCCCACAAACGAGTAAGCCAATTTTGGTTTTAAGGCACTGAAGTTAGCTTCTTTTATCCTTGCCCTAGGTTTCTTGAAACCTAGGGTTAATACCCACTTGTGGGGGTGGCGCCACTTCAACACTTTACCATCATTAGAAATGGGCTAATCTGTTCTCAGTCCACGTGGTCCCATCCCCCCAGGTTCATCCGCAGGTCTCCTATGACGTCTTAGAATATCTTGACTTTCCTGTGCTTGAAATCATTTCTCCCAGAAGGGGCCCACTCTCTCCCATCATTGCCTGAGCTCGTCACCACTGAAGCCTGCAATTCTTCGGCGGGCGAGTGGTGTGGGCACAAAAGGCCGGATATCTCTGCTAGGGGTACCAGGCGGCAGTATTCTCTTCCTCCGAGATGCTTTCTTTCCCTCTCGCCTTCTATTCTGTGGTGCTGTTCCGTTCTCACGCCAACTCTTCTCTGCCGCTCCTGCCCACTACTCCCGACCTATAGCTATTCAGAGAGAGCGCTAAGTGGTCAAGGCACAGCACTGGAAACCAACGTGGCAGACAAAGGGGAGGCTTAACTCTCCCTCCCTCCCACCGCGGGGGAGGGCTGGGGAATGTGATTCCGGAATTCACAGCTACAGGGCCATCGGCTCTAGGAAACAAAGTTTATAGGTGTGTTTTTTTTTTCCCTTCTTTTTTTAAATAAAGTTAATAAAAAAAGGAAACCAATGAGTATTTACTCCATACTTTCCAATTGTGAAACAGATGAAGACAAACATTGAAGCATTTATTTTAGCAATGAGCCCAGAAGGAGAATCGATGGTCAAATGAGAGGCCTCACCAACCTCTGCATATTGACCCTGATCCTGTGAAAGAGGATAAAGCAGCAACTGCTAACGTTTTAGAAAAGGCAGGGGTGTGTGCGGGTATCTTTATTAACCAAATCTCCGTGGAGGTGCTTCTTCTAAAAGGGTCTGGTGTCCCATGAGGGGCTGCTTGCTGACTTCTGCTCTGGGTACCCCCGAGCCCCCTCCCCTCCTCCTTCCAACTCTAACCTCTCCCCTTTTCTCTGAGTAGGTCTGTCAAACTAAAGGGACTGCTAGGAGCAAAGCCACACACCGTCATCAGGGCAAGGGTAGGATGCATGGGGACAATCTGTCACACTGGGTCTGCAAGCGAACAGTCTCGATGCTAAAGGAGCAAAGGAAATAGAGGAAAAGCTCTGGAAGGCAAAACTCCACACGAGCAGGCTGCCATTCTTCCTGTCTCTCGCCCCAACTCTGGGGCCATCTCCTTTCTCCAGCCTCCCGAAATTCCAGACAAAGCGCTGCACACAAATGTCAGAGTGTCTGGGCACAAGAGTAAAGCACTAAATCACTTGGTAGAAAAGAGAACTCTGGCAGGAAGTGCTCTAAATGTTTGAGAAGGGGGAAGTCTGCATTGAGCCTCGTCATTTGAAAATATATGGAGGAAAAGAGCTCTGGGGTAAGGGCAAACGAGGTCACTTGGGTATGCAGGTACTCGTGGGAGTATGTTATGACAACTATGTGTTCATCTAAATACGTATGTGAGAAACACATTCCAGGGCAAGTAGTAAAGATAATGATCTTAACTGGTCCCTTTTCTTCATCTGATCTGGGCTTAGCTGAACCAATCCCATTCAAGACATCCTGACATCTTTATTATGAAAACAATCTGTCATTGGAATTGAGATCCTCTTGAACCCAAAGAAATACTATATTGCCTATTAATTACAGTTCTGCTGTAGTTGCTCCAATTACAATGACATGTTTGTAAGTTTATACGTTTTGTATATTTTGAGTTAACTTTTGTGCTGATCCACTAAATCACTCACCAAAGTCTTCCTCTCACCAGTGGCACATATTCATCTAATTTCATGACAACTGTATGCTGCAGATATTGTTGATACCATTTTAAAGGTATAGGGACAAGAGACCAGAGAAGTTAAGTGACTTGCCCAGTGTTGCAGAGCTAGTAAACAGTAATGGCGGGATTTGAACCCACACTCTAAGGGAGTATCCTTTCTACTATACCTCAATCCTTATGGACAAGCTAGGAGTCACCCACATTTCATGTGCTTTTATCCATACAGGCTTTCCCTAACTTTATTTTGAATTCAATGTTGAAATGAGCCATCTGGCTAGAAGAAAATTGCATACAGGGAGGTAACTGTGGATAAACTCTGACATTCCCCCACCTTGGGGGGAAGTGGACCACACTGGTCACCAGAAGGACTAGCTAGAGAACAGATCAATCCATTCAAATTCCTCATCATTCCTAGAAAAAGAGCCCAGAACATGTTCTAATGGAGCATAGAGGGTCATGGATATTTGCCGACTGTGGGCACACAGATCTTGCCTTCTTTTCTAAAAATAAACCCATCAAATACCAGTCATCAACAAAGTAATCAAGTCAACTATACTCCAATAGAAATTAATTTTTAAAAAGTAATTAATCATTCATGTCTGCAAACCTATTATATGTTTACCAATGAGTTAAGCATCTAAAAAAGACTGAACAAGACATTCTCTAGAATGCAAAAGATTTAGACTTTGCTTCAAACACCTGAATATTTTAGGCAGCAGTCACTCTGAAGAGAGAAGAAGAGAGTTTCTTAATGCAAATGGCTCAGTAATCATTTACCTCTTCATTTATGAAGATAGTGTTTAAGTAATCAGTTTAGCACAACAGAAAGTGCATCAAATTCATGTTTTGGGGGCAAGATGGGAATGGGGAGGGAGTGTTCAATAAATATGTATATGGAACTCTGTAAGTCTATTGTAAATTAGATTTCTTCTGGTATAATATTTGGTATGAATTATTGGATAAATGAAATATGTATTCAGTCAAGTATTAAAGGGTAACATATAAATAATGTCAAGTTCCTATGGCTCTACTTTTTGCATGGATTTTATTCTCCCATCTGCTAAAAGTCTGTCTTATACATTAATGGGTCTCAGTATATTCCTCCAGTGATTCCTGTTTCTGGCTTTGAAATGTGAAATCTAAAGAAGAAGCCTTCTGCTATGAATGCTCTTTCTACTGACCCTCATGGTGTTTCATTGTTCTTTCAGGGCCACTGGATCAGGCCCAGAAAGAATGGAAAAGGGAGGGGGTGGCAACTGCTGACTCAAGAATATTGCTCTGTTTTAGTTTTTATTTTATTTTTATTTACTTATTTTTTAGTTTTTATTTTATTTTAGATATACTCCTTTTCTACCGTGGGTTTCTCAGATGCTCATTTAATGAAAGCCGCCTGTTCTCAAGCCCCCTAGAATTTTAAGACGGGCAAACTTATAACAAGGAAGTCAAGGATGAGTGGTAGTATATACTGTATTCATTTAAATAAAAGGTAATTTTTTTTCAATAAGAAAGTGAAACTCTTAAAAAATACAATGTACTTCATATTTACAGGCTGAAAAAGGAGCTCTTGTGTCCTAAAGCATCTGCCCATCACTGGAGCAAGGGCACCCTGGACCCTCAGCAGACACAGCAGGAGAAAAAGCTCTGAGGAAAGGTGTGAGGGGGTGGACGTGAACACGAAACAAATTGCTTTAAATCTCCTTCTAAAATTACGTGACTTTTTTTCCTACTGTAACATTTTCTTCCAGCTTCTTTAAAAACTAGATTGGAAAAAAAATAAGTTCTAGGGTTTCTAGAACAGAAGGCAAATCTTAGTTAGGTTAGAAATTGTATCATAATTTTGCATCACAATGAAAAAGTTGGTTAAAGCCTCAGAATTTAATCGAAGAGTCGATATTTCAAACTACTTAAGGCCAATCTCAGGCATTTTCAGAAGCACATTGTTTTTAAAAAATTGTGGCACCGTGACTAAGAGTTCAGGCTCTGAGGTTAGAATACCTGGATTCTACTTCTAGCTCTGCGATGCCCTGCGACCTCTGCAAGCCTCAGTTTCCTTATCTGTAGCATGGGAATGAAGAAAGCTCCCTCACAGGGTTTTCATGGCTCTAAAGGGACTTCTGTACAAGATGCACTCAGCATAGTGCTTGGTACATAGTGAGCATTCAAGCTATGTTAGCTGCTATTATTATTAATTAATCAAATAATAATATTTAACCTAAGTCTCCATTTCACCTAGACAAGAAGATAATACCTACACTGCAAGCTTATGGAAAACTTATATGAAGAATCTATACAAAGTAAGCTCTTGATAAATGCTAAATTATATGATGCTCTCTGTTAGAATTTTAGTGCCAGGAGAGCAGAACAATCTGTTGTATTCATTGATGTAGCCTCCTTGCCCCAAACAGTGCCTGCACAGGAAGGCACCCAATAGAATGTTGAATAGTCATTCTTATCCCTGTTGTTGTTATGCTACAGGGAGAAGGCTACAAACTTTTAAAAAATATATCACTTAGGCCACTGTTCGAACGACCAGCACTAAAACTGCTTGTGTTTAAAATACTCTGAAATTTAGACTTGCCAATTTTGATTGCTCGTCCCCACATTTATCATATTGTCGTTGTTGTTTGGTTGCTCAGCTGTCGACCCCATGGACTGTAGCCCACCAGGCTCCTCTGTCCATGGGATTTCCCAGGCTGGAGCAGGTTGCCATTTCCTTTTCCAGGGGTTCTTCCTCATCCAAAGATTGAACCTGACTCTCTTGCAAGTCTCCTGCATTATGGGCATGTTCTTTACCATTGAACCACTGCGGAAGCCCCTCTTCCCCATATTTAATCCTAAGTAGTGAGGTTCCTTCTACCTTGAAGAAGGAGAGACAGACCTTGTGGGGAGGGACCCAGCATCACCTGGAGCTTTATCTCCAGATGGGGGTGGGGGGTAATCCGAGATGGGCAGGATGGGCAGGAGGCTGGCACACGGCTACCCCTCACCACAGGAGGACCCCTCCTTCTCACCCAGCCTCTCCCTCCCTCACTCCTTTATTCTTTGCCATCTTTAACAGGCTTCACTCTGGCAGATGAGCTTATGTAATTGCTATAGTCCTATCTGTCACACAGTAACAGAACAATGAGCAAGTAAATGAAAAACCCAACACAGAGACGGGAATGGAAGAGGAGGTGAGGTCGAGTAAGTGCTTAAGATGCCAGTCGTGAAATCAAATACTAGTCATGAGCTAGTATCTTTTATCCTATTAATGAAACAGGATAGAATAGAAAACGATGGAGTGCATCACGTGGGGTAAGAGGGAAATACTGCTTTGTGAAGTTTTTTTCAGCAGCACGTGTGTATGTCTGTGTGCGGCCAGGTCACAGCGTAAAATATGTTTATATGGTATTTGCGGGTTCTGGTTAAAAAAAAAAGTTTGCAAACACTAGTATATACCCACATTCAGTTGAGAGTAGAGGCTTGAAAAAGGAGCCATGAGCTACGGTCTTCCCACCCTCTCACCTTGCATCTGTTCCCCTGGGGCTGCCCACCCACTCCACCCAAGACCTCACCCCATCTCTAACGGAGATGAAGGAAATGATGGTGCTGATCGCTGGAATCCGGTCAACTAATCTGAACAGAAATTCTACAGACACTGTAATGAGGGGAAAACTTTTAGAAAAGGTATACTTCATGGAATTTTGAGCCAAGAAGCCTTTTACTTTAATCAGTGATTCTTGGTGAAGAGAGTTAACCATCTTCCACAAAGAGCTGAGAATGATTTTGTGGAATTCACAGTCAATTAAATCACAAATATTCTCACAAGGGTTTTCCCCCTGGCCAATATTTCCTTCCCGTTATGGCTGTTCACAGCATCACAAAACTTGGCATTTCATTCACCTATAACACCACTTAGTTTTATGAGGTTATTTTGCCTGAGAAGGACAAAGAGGCTTCCTAACAAATGTATCACTGGCATATAGCTTCGTCAGCCAAGTTGATTTTTTAATTTGACTCTTAAGGCTTGTCAACAAAAGTCTTTTTTTTGAGCTCTGGTGTTCACTAGTAGAATGCCATGGAAAGGTAAAAGGGAAACATTCTTTTCCAAGATTGTTAAAAAGGAAAAGTAGTGGAACAGACATGATTGTCAGTGGCAGGACTGAGCAGACAATTCCTTTTCTCTGGCTATAGACAGCCTTGAAAATAAGCTTTCACAGAAGGGAGCAGAGAGGGGACACGGAGGCCCAGCTTCAACTTCTGCTACCTCTCATATCCAAGAGTTTCTGGGTCCTTTTCATTAACCTTTGGGTGGGGAGAATCCTTCTTTTGGGTAGGGCTTTCCAGGTGGCCGTAGCGGTAAAGAATCTACCTGCAGGAGATGTAGAAGTGGCTTCAATCCCTGGGTTGGGAAGATCCCCTGGAGGAGGGAATGGCACCCCACTCCAGTCTTCTTGCCTGGAGAATCCCATGGACAGAGGAGCCTGGCAGGCTACAACTCATGGCGGGTGGAAGAGTCGGACACGTCTGAGCGCCCTCCTTTTTGGGTAACAACTGGTAAGGCCCTCTGAATGGTCAAGCTTCGCTCTTCTCTGCACTGTGCTGTGCTTAGCCACTCTTTGTGACCCCCGTGGACTATAGCCTCTGCCAGGCTCCTCTGTCCATGAGGATCCTCCACGCAAGAATACTTGAGTGGGTTGCCATGCCCTTCTCCAGGGGATCTTCCCGACCCAGGGATCGAACCTAGGTCTCATTGCAGGCAGATTCTTTGCCGTCTGAGCCACCAGGGAAGCCCTTCTCTGCACTAGTCTTAACCATCCAATAGCCTCATCCCAGCCTAACACAGCATATCCCAGCCTAACACAGCCCTGCAACAAATGGTTCCAGTAACTCGGGAACCCATCACATCAACTCTCTCTCTCTCTCTCAGCATGGTCTCAGGAAACTCTCAGAGGGCCAGCTCTGATGTTCACGTCTCACAGGCCACAGCTGCCGGCGCGAGGCCCACGGAGAGGTGATTTAGATACCCATTCACCCCACACACTAGCCCATCCTTCGCTCACGGTATTGGAATGTGCCGCACAATATGCTTTTTTGAAGAGGAACCAGGGAGTCATTCATCTTCTTTATGTGTGCTAAGCAGAGCAAGAGGGAGAGGCGAGTGGGACCCATGATGAGCCGGGGAGTAGTGATTAGTAACAGCTGACAGCCTCAGACCAAGACCCTTTCTTTGGTTACCTCATTGTAGCAGCCGAGCACAAAGGAATGACTGTCTTCTCGCCAAGACTGGGAAACCCAGGACCACAGAAAAGAACAGCTAAGAGAAAAAGTGAGAGTTGGGCAGTGGGGGCAAGGAGCTGATCAGATCGACTCTGAGTTACACCTGTGGAGTCTGGCTTTAAGAAGAGACCTCTGCAGGGTGGAAAGAGGCACCCCTAGGCGGGGGACCCTCAACCAGACCCTGCCAGGAGCACTGATGTGAATGAGGAAAGCAGGTGACTTCCCTCACAGCAGAAAGAGCACGCAGAGAGCAGCAAATTGCTCTGGTTTAATGAGAGGAAGTTCTTTGAGGGCCAGAGCTCCAGCCCCCTCTGCCTTTATTCCCCCAAAGAATGATTTACAACCAACCACCGGATGAGTTGTTGGCCATTTCCGTAACAGCCCTTTTTCCTTGGGGTTGCCTAACTTGCCACGGAAAAGACCTTTATGTTCTGGGCATCGTACAACTTTCTTAGGAAGATGGTGATCGAGACAGCACGTTTGCTAGCTGGCAGGATGCTGAATGGGACTGAGTTCCAGTACAGGGCCAGACTCGTCCCAAGTTAATCAAAGGGTGTCACAAGTTGACTGCAGAACATGTCAGACTCAAGGGGTGCTCTTTCTTCCCAGGGAAGGCCTGTCCCTCACAGGAAAAAAAAAAAAAAGGAATTGAAAGCCTCAGAGAAACTGAAAGCAACATATGGACATTAAACCCCAAATCCATCTGGCCTGGATTCCCAGAACAGTTGAAGCAGGAGTATGACTCCAGGCCTTGAAATGAGGCTGGGAAGCAGCAAAGAGCGCTGGGGCCAAAGACTCATACAGACTGTGTGACCCAAGGTCCAGCCTCCCCCCTCCAACTCCTTGCCATCAAGAATCTGGAACCATAACCCAACCTGAAATGAACTGAGGTTGAATCTGTTGCCTGAAACTAACATTAAGATATTTTAAATATTTCTTTAAAAAAAAAAAAGAAAGGGAGAATTGAGAGTAAGATATCTTCACCTGGAAGCATGTCTTCTGCTTGCAATGCAGGAAACCCAGGTTTGATCCCTGGGTCAGGAAGATCCCCAGGAGAAGGGAATGGCAATCCACTCCAGTATTCTTGCCTGGAAAATTCCATGGACAGAAGAGCCAGGCGGGCTATAGTCCATGGGGTCACAAAGAGTTGGACACGACTTAGCAACTTTCATTCATTCATATGCTCACCTGAGGTATTTTCTGAATTAAATCCAGAATGTAGAGTCTTATGTACTACAAAAAAAGAATGCATTTTTAAAAATGTAAGTCCATGTTTTGCCCAGTTAAGAGAGTTTTCAAAATTAAGTCTTTGGGGATCAAGTTGGGGTTGAGGAGAAGAGAAAGATAGTGGAGATAAGAGAGTTGAGGGAATGACAGATAAGAAAGACAAGAGACGAAAGAAATGGAGACTTAAAAGCTGAGATGTGTGGGATGGAGAAACAGTTCAGAAGGTGCTTTTATCTCAGTCGGCATATTTCTTGGGCTGTGGCCAACACCCACCCCCCTTTCCAGTTCTGATTAGTTTTCTCAGCATTTAAAAGTTAATCAATTGTTCTTATCTAATCTACAAAGGAATAGTCGCACCCAGGGGGTGGGAGATTGTGCTCCCAACAACCTGACCCAAACAATAAGGCAGTATCACTTCACAGAGTGAAAAAGACTGTAAACTCTAGAACTGGTTGGCTTGCCTCATCTCTGCTTCACACGTTAAGTCAGAGAACAGTCCCTCCTTGGAACAGGAAAAGCTGCATTTTTGCCCCCAGGGCCAAGGGCGACAATGGAATTGAATCATTCCTGAAATAGTCCACTAGAAGTGGCGCAACACTTTATAGCTTTTTCCCCTTCTACACAAGGGAGTTGTTTCTGCAAATTCTACTTTAGTTTTGTAGCATCAATTTCCTAATTTGATTTTTTTTTCAAGGGATAATTTAGGAATTCCCAAAAATTCTCCAAGGAAAATTATGGGCAGTCCCTGACATCAGACTTCAGTTATCTTGAATAGACTTCAGGGATCTAGAAAGTTGTCAAAAAGATGTGGAAATGGCGTTTGGTTGATTTGAGACTGATATTGCATGATTGGTAATATTCTTCTTTAACAGACTTTAGGAGTGGATGGGCACATTTGAATGAAATCTGGTAGCACAAAATGGCAAAGAAAGAATATGAACTTGGGATATTGCTGTTAAAACTGAATATGGCATAAAAGGTTTATAAATAAGATTAAAAAAAAAGCAGCTACAAAACATCAATTTCAAATGACTATTAAATAATTCAAATGATTAGGACTGTCCCATCACAAATAATGGAAAAAGGCAGTAAGGTAATGAAGTTCTGTTAAGGGCAACTTACTTCTTTTGAAAGTGGCTATACGAATTGATTTTATAATTAAAAATTTCTCATTTATTCATGTGTTCACTCACCTTTCATTAAGGACCTTCTCAGTGATCTAGCCAAAGACATGATCATTAAGACCCTCATGTATTTAGTATTTAGTAACAAGTAAGACTTTAAAATATATTAATGTGAACAAGTAAAATGCATAGAATTATCCAGCAGAGTGATTTGGAATGGAATTAGGAGGAAAACCAGGAAATTTGTTGGTGTTTATTGGAAGAAAATGGGAGTGTGCTTGGTTTGAATCCTGGTTCCCTCACTTATTAGCTGGTGACTGGTCAGCCTCTCAGTGTCTCAGTAAATGAGAGATAATAATAGTATTTAATTCATGGGATTGTTTGGAGGATTAAATAAATTCAGCATGTGATGCCTCAGAACAAATATATGGTGCATATCCTAGCCATGATGATGGCAATTTTTTTGTTTTTTAAAAATATTTTTTAGGTCTGAAAGACTCCTTGGAATACCACTCTAGTTGTGGCACATGGGCTTAGTTGCCCAGCGTTATGTGGGATCTTAGTTCCCCAACCAGGTAACGAACCTACATCCCCTGCGTTAGAAGGCATATTCTTAACCACTGGACCACCAGGGAAGTCCCAGCTTTGATTTTTTAAAAAAACTGGTGCATAGAAAGAACTGAAATCTGGTTCTTTATAACTCTTTTTCCCCTGAGATAAATTTTAGCTTCTGGAGGAACACAGAGCAAATCCGGTCCACATTTATCAGAGACCTTGGTCTTCTTTTCTGCACACTAAATACACATCATTTCTCCAACTGATCTCCATATATCATTCTTTTCAGAGGTTGATGTGTGCATGTGTACTAAGTCGCTTCAGTTGTGTCCAACTCTTTGTGACTCTATGTACTGTAGACCTCCAGGCTCCTCTGTCTGTGGGGACTCTCCAGGTATGAACACTAGAGTGGGTTGTCCTGCCCTCCTCCAGGGGATCTTCCTGACCCAGGGACCAAACCCACATCCTCTTACATCTCCTGCATTGACAGATGGGTTCTTTACCACTAGCACCACCTGGAAAGCCCTTTCAGAGGTTCACCAACCTGTAATCCTTCTAAAACTGTCTACTAGTCAGGACCCTCATGCTCTGATCCAAACCTTCATCTCTCAGCTTCATCTTCTACAAGGGCTACCCTATTCTTCCGGACAACCTAGACTGCTGAGTAGTCCCTAGATATGCCTCGAGTTTTCATGTCTCTGCATCTTTGCTTTTATGGCTTCCTCTGCTCTTGTCCTCATTTCCTGCGGAAATCCTCCCACCGGTCCAGCTCTTGAATTCTCAGAGCACTCTCTTTATTGCTTCTTGGCTTCAGAGTCAAACTTTGTTTTACAGTCAAGTGTGTACCTGTCGGGCAGTCCATTAATATTTTCAATTCCTTGAGGCTAGAGACTGGCAAGGTCTTCTTCACATCTTTATTCTGCATACCAGTTAGCACATCGCCTGCTCAAAACAGGAGTCCAATAAATGTGTCTGGGATTGGATTCAACACCATCTTAGTAGCTACTCCGCTTTGTCAAAAGGTGCTCCTGAATGTGCTCAGTGCTAAACAAATACTCCTGAGGCAGTGTGACCACTGCCGAGTACAGTGAACTATTCATAATTCTACCGAGGAAGCACACGACTATATTCATTCTTTTTGAGCCACCACATCCTACTGTTGGTTCCCATTAAGCTTTTAGTCACATGAACGGCTGCCAAGCTCAGTTGCTCCCTATCCTGTGATTGCGCAATTGCCTTTTGAATCTAAAAGCAGAAATGTGCATTTATCCCCTGCTCAGCTTCATCTTGTTGGTTTCCATCCAGCATTGCAGCCTATTGAAGTCATTTTGAATCATCCTTAGAGGCATATGTGGTAGAAGCTATTCTTCAGGGGCTTATATCATCTCAAAACACAGTGTAGGTGTCTTCTGGGTCATTAAGTTGTTGATTTAAAAGAACGGAATAGGACAAGGTTTTTTTCCTAAGTACACTTGAATACTTTTTTGTAAGTACACCAGGTTTCCTTGGTGGCTCAGTTGGTAAGGAATCTGCCTGCAATGCAGGAGACCTGGGTTTGATCCCTGGGTCAGGAAGATCCTCTGGAGAAGGAAATGGCAACCCACCCCAGTATTCTTGTCTGGGAAATCCTGTGGACAGACTGGTGGACCTGTGGAGCCTGGTGAACTACAGTCCATGGGGTTGCCAAGAGTAGGACACAACTTAGTGATTAAACCACCATCACCACCATCAGAGTATGTTACCAGATATCTTTCCAGGTTGCCATGGAGCTTTAAACACTCCTTAGACCTAAACATTCAGTCAGTTTCAAGTATATACCACTGTTTCATTAGGTGCTATTTTATTATCAAAGGTATTACAGAAGACTGAAATTTTCAGAATAACCAAAATAAATTGTATCAGGAATTCCACAGCCAAATGTTATTATAGAAAGGGATTGATTTTAAAACATAAAAAGATTTTTGTAGCACAAAGAATCCTTACAGGATACTTTGTGAGAATACATTAAGCTTGACTTTGTAACTTTAGGAAATAATTCTCTTTTCCTAAAAGAATCAATAGTATTAATCCAAAAAATTATACATTGATAAATATCTTTCTCTACTAAGCAGGAATGTAACATCATGGGGTAGAGATTTAAATAGGACAAGGATTAATACAAACATAAGTTACTCATGTGAGAAAGAAATAGCAAAATAATTATTTTAGGCTTTAGAAAAGTTCACTGGATAATTCATTGGCAAACAATCCCAGATGTGATATGTTATGTTAATGACACTGATCATTAAAATGTCCATTATTATTCAAAAATGTGTGCTTTTAACTCATCTTCACTTTTACTCCTTCTACCAATACATAGTAGCTGGTGGTTTTCTAAGTTACAGTCCTTCAATTCTAAGTATACATGATGGTCTGTATTTACTGCTATACATCCAGTGGCTATCACAGTAGGGACCCAATAGTTTTTTCGTTGTACAGATAATGAGTGAAAAAGTGCAAATTGAGCAGGTGAGAATAATTAAGCAAATGTACTCGACCCACACAAAAATGAGTTATTTATGTAATATCTACTAAACTCGTCACTGTAACCAGGCCTAGTTCCTATTCTCAAGGAGCTGTTTCTTCGAGTTTCCAAGTTCTCACCAAATAATCAAATGATCAACCGCATGTGACATAAAAAGTTGTGTATACTGCTAAACTGCATTTGTTGCCTTAACATGGAAACATTTTGCTCATGTGAAGAAAAGACTTTATATAGGCAGTAAAATTAAGGCAACATATGCACTTTACCATTGTCAATCAGCCTTGTACAAGTCTAGTGGCCAGAGCCCGTGAGAGGTTGCATGGCATCTCTTTTGTTACAAAGAGATCTGAGTTTGAACACAGGTTCAGTCACTTGCTGCCAGGGACACTTTGGCAAGTTCCCTCATCTGAAAATGGGAATAGCGACCTTGCAGAAGGAATAACAAGTATATGCGTTCAATGCCCAGCATGTCTCTTACACTCAATGCTGCTACTGCTAAGTCACCTCAGTCGTGTCCGACTCTGTGCGACCCCATCCCTGGGATTCTCCAGGCAAGAACACTGGAGTGGGTTGCCATTTCCTTCTCCAATGCATAAAAGTGAAAAGTGAAAGAAAGTGAAGTTGCTCAGTCATGTCTGACTCTTCGCGACCCCATGGACTACAGCCTACCAGGCTCCTCCGTCCATGGGATTTTCCAGGCAAGAGTACTGGAGTGGGGTGCCATTGCCTTCTCTGCTTACACTCAATAACTGCTAGCAATTATTATGCAGGTCAAATTTCAAAAGTCATTGACCAATCAAAGAATAAGTCTGCAATCAAGATTATCACTTCACCTTTTTAAGGTAGAAGAGAGCAAACATGATCTGAATGGCAATACCAATGTTCTCATACATTTTCAGCTTCAGATGTAAATCACACATTATTTAGCCAATTTTTGAGGAAATACCATGTGCCAGGCTCTGTCCCGGACTAGGCAAACCATATAGCACTGTCTCTAACTTGCACACTTAATGCTATGGAAACTTGATAATCCCAAGGCAGAATCTGCAAACACCCTTTGAAACCACATCTGTTACCAAAAAGCCAAAATTAAATGCTGAAGACTGGGGCTAGGTCATGGCTAAGGAAAATGAGTCCCAGAAACCAAGAGGCTCTCGGTAATGTACAAAATGACACCACTCGATAGTGGTGAGGCTGGGATGGAACAAAAGCTTCACCATGAACTTTGCAAAGTAGTTTAAAGCTTTGCATTAGTACACCAACTTGAAGCCAGTTAATGTATTAATTGCTCAGTCATGTCTGACTCTTTGCAAGTCCCTGGACTGTAGCCCGCCAGGCTCCTCTGTCCATGGGATTTTCAGGCAAGAATACTGGATTGGATTGCCATTGCCTCCTCCAGGGGATCTTCCTGAACCAGGGATCAAACTGGCGTCTCCTGTGTCTCTGGCACTGCAAGCAGATTCTTTACCCACTGAGCCATGGGGAAGCCCCATGAAGTCGTTAAGTTTAGGACAAAGAAAATTTTCCCAATCCTGGGAGGTCATGAGCTTTTTTGGCAAATGAGTTTTTTTTTTTTTTTCTAACACAGAATATAAAGTGACTTTAACTGTTTAAAAAAAAAAAATTAAAGTTAGTTTTCCTGGTGGCTCAGACAGTAAAGTGTCTGCCTACAACGTGGGAGACCCGGGTTCAGTCTCTGGGTCAGGAAGATCTCCTGGAGAAGGAAATGGCAACCCACTCCAGTAATCTTGCCTGGAAAATCCCATGGCTGGAAGAACCTGGTAGGCTACAGTCCATGGGGTCGCAAAGAGTCGGACCCAACTGAGCGACTTCAGTTTCACTTTTAATTGTTTACTCTGGGTCATCCCCAAGCAGTGTTCTTTTTCAGAAACATTGATGAGCTGCAGTGAGCATGTCTTGAAGTGACATGAAAGTCGCTCAATCGTATCTGACTCTTTGCAACCCATGGACTGTACAGTCCATGGAATTCTCCAGGCCAGAATACTGGCGTGGATAGCCATTCCCTTCTCCAGGGGATCTTCCCAATCCAGGTCTCCATCTTCCCAACCCAGGGATAGAACCCAGGTCTCCCACATTGCAGGTGGATTCTTTACCCACTGAGCCACCAGGAAAACCCACAAATTGGCTGAAAGGAGGTAAAGTGGCATACAACATGATCTGATCTCTGAAACTGGCTACCAGTTAGTGAGAGCCCAGGAGTGGTCCTGAAGCTGATGCTTCACTACTTTGACCAGCTGAGGTGAACAGCTGACTCGCTGGAAAAGATCCTGATGCTGGGAAAGATTGAAAGTAAAAGGAGGAGAGGGCGGCAGAGGATGAGATGGTTGCATGGCATTCCCGACTCAATGGACATGAACTTGTGCAAACCCCAGGAGATAGTAAGGACAATGAGGCCTGACGTGCTGCAGTCCATGGGGGTCTCAAAGAGTTGGACACTACTTAGTGACTGAACAACAATAGCAACAACACTCATGGTCACTGATTCGAGCATCATCAGATGACCTGGGGCCAAGACTTTGGAAATGAATACTCTCTGAGCAGATGTGAGATCTACAAATGAGGAAGGGCCTTTCCCCAGATCCTCTCCAGCAAGGAAGCCAAAGGACCTTTGCATTTGATATTCACAGTACTGAAGCAGAGTCCGAGAGTGACAGTAATCACTAACATTAGTTCACTGCCTGCAATTCACATAGAGCATGCTCATAGCCACAACCTCAGCTGGGCTCATCCCTGGGTCCCCTGTCATAGCATGGATGACAAATATTCCTATCACTACCATTATTTCCCACTCCATTGATAAGCCTTGAATACCAAAGCAATGCTCCCCTTAGCTAGTCAGTATGAAAACTAGTCTGATAATTCCAAAGTTTGTGCTCTTAAGAAACACACAGGGATTACTGTGGGTACATGCAGCCAGAGGGAGCCTCCTGTTCTTTGAGCCTCTACTCTGCACTGCTCAGCTAGCCCCTTTTCAAGTTTTCAGGATTAAACACCTCGTCTGTCCTCAGAGGAAGGACATCCAAGGCCCAGGGTCCCCGTTTTACAGCTCTGTCACTTCCTTCTTTAGCACCTAGCTCAGCTGACTGGAGGAACTCAATACTGAATGAATTAACAAGCTCAGCTAGACAATAGCCACTGTGCATGACTCAGGGCACAAAAGCAATGAGGACGCGGAAGGGAATGAAGCATGAAAACATATGGCAGATGCTGTCAGGACTATTTACCGCGCATCCAGTGAAAGTGCGGAGCCAGACGAGGTTTGACGTGGAAAATAAAGGCAGTGGTACAGCCCGCTCTCCCTGAGAAGTGTCTCAACAGTCTTACTGAGGCCACAACACAAGAAAATGCCTCATGAAGGCTTGTGGAATAACTTCCAAGTGAGTAGAGATGTAGAAGACTTCAAGCAGGGAGATAAATGTGTAAAGAAGGTGAACGGAGTAACCATCTATTGGGAATCAGCTTGCAAGATAGGCAAACACGCCCCTTAATCCACCCCTGAGTGTTTGGAAGCATGAGAGCGTTTCCACCAGCTTATCCAACGCACTGCGGATTTTCTGTTCATACAAACAGCTTTCCCTAGGCTTCTGGAGGGGCATTGGAAGCCCTTCTGAGGAAGATTTTGAGATTAAAGCTGATTAAGAAGAAAACACAAACAGCGTCCTTTTTTCTTGGTGAACCATCCTTGGCTCATTTGAAAGAAATTTATTGAGCACTTATTGTATGCCAACTCGGCTACAGACGGAAATAAAGCCCAGGGCTGGTTTCAGTGCTTGCAGCGTCAGGCAGAGCAGTGATGGGGGAGCTGCATTCTGGCAGGAGAAGGGAGGAGCGCTGGGGAAGGAGAGCACGGGGACTGTGATAACCTGGAAGCTGGGCTTCCGGCAACGCCTGGCTTTGCTGTCAGGACAACTGGAAAAGTACATTTAGAAAGAAGGAGCAATTTTTGGGCCAAATCAGATCTGCCTGTGCATGTTTACCAGATTGGACTCCGAGCACCAAGGATTTAGCAGTGATGCCATCAGAACTAATAAATAGGTTAGGAGAGCTCACGAGGGGTTAAGTGCGGAGTCAGAGGTTAGGTATGTCTGTGAACACATCGAAGGCATAATTCTAATTACGAGACATGAAATAACCCCAAATTTTGAAAACGAGTACCCCTCACCATGCTGCCAAACACCTAGCATCTGTTCAAATCTATTATGAACCATCTCCTTGGGGAGGAACGTGAAAGAATTGCAAGCAGCTGCCG
Organism: Cervus elaphus; assembly: GCF_910594005.1. NCBI lineage: Eukaryota > Metazoa > Chordata > Mammalia > Artiodactyla > Cervidae > Cervus > Cervus elaphus. The sequence continues at coordinate 39,704,731 of NC_057839.1, forward strand.
AGAAGTGTGCTAGAGAGGGGTGCCGCTTCCAGGCAGTAAATTTATGTGTGAACTGATTCATTAAGTAATACCATTCTGACCACGGACGTGCTGCAAAACGGATGAGGAATTCAGTCCCAGGGCACATGTGAGGTCAGTGCCCCAAGGTCATCAAACAACTTAAGAAGCCCATCTTAGAAAATGCATTCTCCACTCATTGCAACTAGAGAAAACCTATGTGCAGTCACGAAGACCCAGCATAGCCAAATAAACAAATAATTTTTTTTTTTTGAAAAAAGAAAATCCATTAAAAAGCAAACTATCATCTCACATTTGGTTTATGAAGCTGTAGTGATGTTCTCTAGTGGAAGCATTTCAATTCTCAGCACCCTCACTGTAACTATTTCAAAGCCTGCAATTCACAGTAGCTGAGTCAGTGACTCTAATTGGACTTTTTGAGGTTTTAACTTTATATTGTCTATTGGTACCTAAGAACTGCTCTTGGTGAAACTTTCTTCTACTGGCCATTTACCTCCGAGAGTGACTATGGAAGGAGAATAATAAAGTCATGTGATATGGCAGTGTTAGTAACACACAGCTATATTGGGTTACTGTCTTTTTACTAATCATTTTAGGCTAGTTCTTGCTCCCTAGGTAACTCTGGGAATTCTCCGTAGGCCTGCAGAAGACGTGAATCTAGCTCTTTGTGTCTGTAACCGTATACTTGCTATTGATGCAAAGGATGAAAAGAAGAACACCCAATACACATTGTTCTATTTATAAGCTGTTGTACTCAGTTCCAGAGGAGAGAGTGATGCCCTTCTCCTCTTGAAAGTTACTGAGAGCCAGTTATTCTGCTGTTGTGTCAATTCAATTTCCAAAAGTTGAAGACAGATGATTTTAAGCACTGAGGGAGAAAGTAGGGGTGTGTGTGTGTGTGTAGACATGCACACATACCAGTTGGAACTAGAGTGGCCAAAATAAATCTTTCCTCACATCCGGAAATGCCTATCAGGGAAGCGAACTAGCTGGCAATCAGAAACTCCATGTAATGCTCACTGTTTTAAACGGCACACATTCTCATGTCCTAGGGCAGAATTGCATGCTGCGGCTTTAGAAGGCACTCTACCAAATATTAACTGAAAGAGTGAATCAGTGAATCTTTCCAGGAAAAGCATGTCAAAACTTTCTTTGCCTGTTAAAAAAAAAAAAAAGCCAACTGCATAAATTGGCAGTAGAGTGCAATATTTCTTTAAGTCAGGAGTCCAAATGTTGGCTGTTCTGGTCTGATGCTGCTCAAGGACACAGTGGAATAGTTTCAGGAGGAGCTGGTTCACTTTGGAATGCTGACCCTTCTTCCCTCCTGCATTAACCTCTGAGAAATAGTATGCAGGGTATAATACCTTTTTTACATGAAAAATGGGGACTTTCATGTCTTTTTCTAAAATCACTGAAGACTCTCCCGGATCTCAAAAAACAATTGTTGCCAGTTCCCTCAGGGAAGCAGTGTCAAACAAAATGATCCTATGCTTCCCAGAAACATACAGTTGGCTGGAGGAGGTGGAAAATGACAGTGGGGCCACCTGATGACACAGGAAGGGTAGGAAAGGTTTCTTGGAGGAAATGACATCCAAAGTAAGATCAGAGGTCAAGGAGAGCTTTCAGATAAAGCTTCCAGGAAGACATGGTGGGGGAAAGTCAGAGAAATGAGATGGAAAGGGATAAGCAGGAACCATATAAGATATGCTTACATTCTGACCTTTATTTCAAAAGCAGTGTGGGGAATTTTAGCAAGATCATACTGCCTTCATGTAAAAAATCAAGTCAGAAAAGGGCAAGCCTCTGTGGGGAGTGTGAGGGAAGGTAAAGAGGCTGGTGATGGCGTTGCAGCTGTAGTTTAGGATTGAGCTGGTGTTGCTTGGACTTGGTGGAGGGGTGTCCACAGTGAGTAGTCAGAGTTAAGGAGGTGGAATCAACAAGTTTGGGCATGGGGGAGGAGCGGCAGAGGAGGTAAAGTTTCTGATTTAGCCCCTACTGTCTACATTTCCTTTGATTTAAAAACAACAGCAAACTTTCAATAGTTTTGTACTCTTTCTATATCCAAAATAGCTGATTTCTCCTTCATGTTGACATTCTTTCAGCAGGAATACATTTATTCTACCTGCACTCACCACCTTCATAATAATGAACCAGCTCTGTAAAATCTTAGTAAGTTAAAAGGGACCAGCGGGTCCTTCTCAGGCAGTGAACCAGGCTCAGAATTATTAAGTTTTTACTGTGTCTGTAAGTTTATTTTGCAAATAATTCTAGTTTGCACACACCTGGGAACACATCCAATAACTATCTTCCATCTGGAAATTAAAGAAGAATTTTTGTGAGTCTGTAGAAGTAGCAATCAGGACTTCCCTAATGGTCTAAGAATAAGACTCTGTACTCCCAAACCAGCGGGCCTAGGTTCCATCTGTAGTTAGGGAGCTAGATCCCACATACCACAACTAAAACACCTACATGCCATAATGAAGACCGAAGATACTGTGTAACACAACTATGACCCGGCCTGGCCAGATAAATAAACATGAAAAAAGAAAAGTAGCAGCAATCACATGTCAAAGGTGGCCTAACTCAAGAGCCTTTGGCCAACTGAGTTTTACCAGTTCCTGAAAGCTGTAGTTACTAAGGCTCTTCAAGGTTTCTTTCCAATACAGACTTTTGATTGTATTTATCTGTGACTCTCTTGACCAAAAAACTATGGTCTGATGGACAGAGGAAGATGTTAAACAACACCAGGGAGATGTAATCAGCGAAATCCAGAATATGGAAAACTGATTTTATATGACAAACAATCTGGTCTCTTCAACAAACAAACTGTGAAAGAAAAAAGTGGGAAAGAGAGAGAAAAAGAAAGAGAAAGAACCTGTAAATTACAAGGTTTAAAAAATATGCAAAACAATCTGGCTTGATTCAAACTAACACACTGTAAAAAGGGAGGGAGAAAAGAAATAGGGATTTTTTTTTGGAAACTGATTGGATGATATTAAGAGATTATTGTTAGTTTTTAAACAAATAATAATGAGCATTATAGTTATGTTTCAGTTCAGTTCAGTCCCTCAATCGTGTCCAACTCTTTGTGACCCCATGGACTGCAGCACACAAGGCTTCCCTGTCCATCACCAACTCCCGGAGCTTGCTCAAACTCATGTCCATCAAGTCAGTGATGCCATCCAACCATCTCATCCTCTGCCATCCTTTCTCCTCCTGCTTTCAGTCCTTCCCAGAATCAGGGTCTTTTCCAGTGAGGTAGTTATTCGCATCAGCTGGCCAAAGTACTAGAGTTTCAGTTTCAGCATCAGTCCTTCCAATGAAAATTCATGACTGATTTCCTTTAGGATGGACTGGTTGGATCTCCTTGCAGTCCAAGGGACTCTCAAGAGACTTCTCCAACACCACAGTTCAAAAGCATCAATTCTTTGGTGCTCAGCTTTCTTTATGGTCCAACTCTCACATCCATACATGACCACTGGAAAAACCATAGCTTTGACTGCTGCTGCTGCTGCTAAGTTGCTTCAGTCGTGTCTGACTCTTTGTGACCCCATAGACCCCATAGACCCCACCAGGCTTCTCCATCCCTGGGATTCTCCAGGCAAGAATACTGGAGTGGGTTGCCATTTCCTTCTCCAATGCATGCATGCATGCATGCTAAGTCACTGCAGTTGTGTCCGACTCTGTGCAACCCCATGGACAGCAGCCCACCAGGCTCCTCTGTCCACAGGGTTCTCTAGGCAAGGATACTGGAGTGGGTTGCCATTTCCTTCTCCTAGCTTTGACTAGATGGACCTTTGTCGGCAAAGTAATGTCTCTTCTTTTTAATATGCTGTCTGGGTTGGTCATAGCTTTTCTTCCAAGGAGCAAGTGTCTTAATTTCATGACTGCAGTTACCATCTGCAGTGATTTGGAGCGCAAGAAAATAAAATCTCTCCCTGTTTCCCCATCTATTTGCCATGAAATAATGGGACCAGATGCTATGATCTTAGTTTTTTGAATGTTGAGTTTTAAGCCAGCTTTTCACTCTCCTCTTTCACTTTCATAACAAGGCTCTTTACTTCCTCTTTGCTTTCTGTCATAAGGGTGGTGTCATCTGCATATCTGAGGTTATTGATATTTCTTCCTTCAATCTTGATTCCAGCTTGTGCTTCATCCAGCCCAACATTTCAAATTTTGTTTGTTTAGGGAATGGTTATGTTTAGGGAAACTAATTTTCCTCTTTTTAGGCATACATGACTCCAACAGAAGCCAGACTTTCCCTCAGACTATAGAAAGTCCCTAGCCTGTATCCAGGAAAGATGATTTTCATTGTCATTCCAGAGCTAGAGGTTAGGGTAGAAACAGTGGAAGAGTTTCTCCAATAGTGAATCTACTTTCCCGACCTGCCTCTTCACTAACAGATGGATACTGCAAATAAAAACAGTACGGTGACTGACATTCCCAAACTCTGCTTTCACATCTGCCAAGCAATTTAATCCTGAAAGTGAACTGAAAGCGAAATCAATGTTCCCAAAAGCTTGAGTCAAATTTTAAATGCACTGTAGCAATCCATGGTGAATCATTTATAATTTCTTATTTTTGGAAAACAAACACTTATTCTCAATAGTGAAGGTATATCACCCTCAACAGTTGGGGAGTGGGGAAAATCAGAGCATATATCTTTTAGAGTCTTTTTAAACAATATAAGTATGTAAGGCTCTTTCTGTTCTCCCCATACCGAAAAAACAAAAAACTAAGAGATTATATTAGCTACTATTAATTACCAAGGAGAGTGATTTTTCTCTATCAAGGAAGTTGGGACTGGAAAAATTTCGAGAACCATTGATCTGGACTTTCTTTTTGGGTATTTTTTCAAAGTGAAGTCTACCTTGATCATTCAACACAGTCAAGAATTGTTCTAGAACCAATTTGTTGGAATGAAGTTCCTGCAAGAGATAGGAATGCCTTTCATCTTAACAGACAAATAAATAAGCTGCAGAAAGACCAGAGCCTTGCTCTTTATGATACTTTTCTATCTCGATTTTGTCAACCAACAGAAGTTAGGACTATGTTTTTTCTTTGGGAAGCACAGGAATTTAAACCAACTGTCCATTTTTCACAATAGAGAAAATGAAAACCTCAGAGAATCTTTTAGCCATGAGCCAATCAGATAAATGTATTCAGCTAGGACGGACTGTGAATTATTCAACTTTCATAATTCAACATAATAAGGAATATAATAACTGTACTGTACAATTAAGACTGTTCATTATATGTAGCAAAAAAAAAAGTGTAGCATTTTCTAAAAAGGTTTTTGTTTTCAAATTTTTTCTTCTACTGAAATCTTAATAACTCTTGGACCACAGGTCATTAATGCAGTTAGAGTCCAGAGAGATCAAGTCCTGCACTTCTCTCTATTCAGTCTTTTCACAATATCTCTGAAAAGAAAGAAAACCAGAGAGATACACTATGTCTAAAGATCAGTCACACAGGGGGTCTGCTCATGCCTAAAAGTCCTTTCCAAGCCCCTCTTCTGGTGGGGCTCTGTTTGAAAGTGGACTTTGACTGTGCACGTGGGAAGTTGGGAGGAGCTCGGTGTCACAAGAAAGCCAAGAGGTTTATCTACAAGAACCCTGTGATTGTGAACATAGCCCATCAAAGCCATAAATACCTCCCAAGGGCAATCGAAGGTTGTAAGAGCCAAACTTTCAAACGGCACAGAGGAGACAGTATGAAGTGTGGTACAGAATGCCTTTGGAAGTTGTCCAAAGATCTGATGAACTACGGGGCAAAAACAGTAGATCTGATTTAAGAAAGTGTTCCAATTTATATTTAGTCATCAGTTATAAAAAAAAAAAAAAAGGTTTCTTGACACAAATCTCAAATTTCCTTGAAAAGTCCCCAAATTAAAATTTTGAAAACTGAGTTTTGCTTAGAGTGGCACAGTCCTGACTATAGATAAAATAATCAAACATATAAACCTTGAGACATTGCAATGAGACAGTGTAATCATTTTTTAAAGTTTAATAACAGAATGGTATTTAGCAGAATGAAATACAGTTTTTTGCATGTTTATGAGCTTGGTCCTCAAAAAAAAGCCAAATGGTAAATTTAAGGCTGATTAATGTATTAATTAAAAGAAAATTCTAAGTGATCACATAGAAACATAGAGAATGCTTCTTATAAACTCTCAGTACCCAAAGCCCATTTTAGCCTCCTCCACATGAAGGTTGGGATAAATTAAAAATAAGGAACAAAAAACCCAGGAAGTTACTGTGATAAATTGCCATAAAAGAAACTGAGCTCTTTTAAAAATATAATAATTGTTGGAACTGCTGTTACCTTTTCTCAAAAACTGTTTTCAGTTGTAAAAATAAAATAAAATGGATGATTGTGGGTTGGATATTTAAGGAATAGCCTTTCAGTAAAAATTTGACCAAAATCTGACTTTTTCTAGTGTTGACAAAAATCTCTTTCCATGAAAGAATCACAGATTCTATCTTATCTTTGGTGTAAGTAAACCAATGAGTAGATTGGCAGAAATAATGTGCCCAAGTAAAATTGATTAAATTCCTTTAATACATTTGATTTCTCTCTTTTTCCTGAGCACACTTTGGAATCATTTTGAATGCCAAAGGAAATATTCCACTTAACAAAAGATATATTTGAATTTAAGCGTATCTTGATTGAATGTCAAAAATGAATACTTAATTGGAAGGATTGAGTATGCTTTGCTCCAGAAATTCATGGCAGCTAATTTTGCCTTTTGTATATTGAAAATAATTAAATTATTTCATTCAAGTCCTTTTAATAAATTGCATTATGACTGGCATGTGACTGAGAATAAAAGTTGGTTAACAGTGAGTGTTAGTTGAGTACTCACAGGACTCACAAAGTATTTTAAGAGGAAAATGGTCAAATTAGATTCTTACTTGGTGCTACAATAGAAGAACCACATATTTCCAATGGGGGTAATTAAAGAAAACAAACAAAAACCTAAAACTTAGTTATGCTGAATCATGAAACTTTCTCTGCATCACCTGTGTGTATGAAGTAAGTAAGCAGAGTCTAATTCCATTGCAATGCTCACAAATGTGTAGTTTATAATGATAAGGTGTCATAAGGAATCTATATTTTACTAGAGTAGATATATTTTGGCTAGTGACCCCAGGGTTGTGGACAGAAATGATTTCAACAAAAAATATCCCAAGGGAACAATTCTACCTCTGACCGTTACATCCCAGTAGCCCAATAAACATGGATGGATGTAATATAAAATTAAAATTTAAATTCCTGCCCATGCCTTTGTTTCCTTCACATAGCAAAATTTGTACTCCAACAAGGCAAGAACTTTTGTACCTGTAAAGTGTCAAGAAGTCTTTTTTTACCCCCCAAAATACCTCTTTGGGCATTATTTGTGAGGATGCTTGAAATAGACATACTGAAATAAAAAGTTTTCAAAGACTTAAGAACCACTTGGAATATTCTCCTTTAAGAGACCACAAATATGAGACCACAAATTGTTTTCCTTTCTAATATTCAAACACATTTCCCAGCAGGAGGTTAAATTGTCACTGTTAATGTGTACACACAGATGCACAATGCTGGGCCAGTGTGGCACCTGTGGGGGATCTTGACTGCAAAGCTTAATCAGAAGGGAGACGCACTGTCTGCCTTCATGGAGCTTGCATTTGGAGAGGACACTGGCCCAAAGTCACCGAAAGCAAATCGCAAGGCTGCAGAATGAAACCGACACATACCAGAGTGCGGTTTGTCTAACCACGGAGGGGGCAGACATGACTGAACAATGTCTAACATTTAGATTTCCAAAGAGCTTGGGATATTTTGTTTATTTTTTTGAGGGTTTTAATCTCATGGCCCTTGTGTGGATTTCAACACAGAAAGGATAATCTGAAACAGCAAAATAAACAGAGGAAACCAACTGTTAGTAAAACAAAAGCCAGCCCTTGTTATCAAGGATAGTCCATGTAATACTCTATCAGTGTTCTTTAAAATTCCAGACTTCCCTTGGTCAGACCAATAATCCATCCTGTCTCTGGCAGCAGCACCAATGTTGCCCTCTGAGACATCAACTTCAAAAGACCCAACAGACTTTAGTTTTCCCTTAACAATATAGCTTTGTTTCTTTAACGGGTGGTCAGTGGCTTATATTTCGCTTACACCAGTCTTTGAGGTTTTCTTTAATAAAACGCAAAGGAATAATTTATAATTATCCTGTACATTATTTATACATCTGTAAGAGTGTATCACCATCAATGCAAGAAATAGCTTGGGCTATAATTCTATTCAGGCATAAAAATGAGCAGTAACCAGTACCATAACTAGCTCATCAAGCAGAGGTAAAGCTCACTCCTGGCAATTCAATAAATGAGATGGAAGCTGAATGAAACAACCCCCAAATTATTGAGAACCGTCAGTTGGCAGGCTTCACTTTGGCTTACTGATGGTCGAAAGGCAACAGAAGCCATTCTGCAAAGACATAGCTCAAAATTTGGATTGGAGGTCTTATGCATGCTTTAAAGGGAAAGCTCCCTAAAAGGATGGAACTATGGGGGTTCTTCTTAAATTCCCCAAGTGCGAACACCTAAGGAAGCAAACACTTTCCTTCTGAGCTGAAAATAACTGACTTGGAATTACAGCTCATCATGCAAAGAATTAGAATGAATACATAATTCAATAGTATTGTAAAAGATCTGAACAGAACTTTCAGCAATGGGGGGCATTCTGTAAGTTAAGATGTACCAGACCACTGAAGCAGCTCATAAAAATCACTTCATACCAGTGAGATTTGTATCAGCACTTCAGTCTTAGCATCTACATTCCTTGGAGGAATCCAGAGGACCTCTGGCTTTAGTCTGTCTCTTCCCCAACCCCCACCCTCACCCCCAACCACCTCAGGGAAACCACAGGGGCCATTAAAGAATGTCTCAGTTTGGAGAGATTTTAACATTCTGGATAACCCAAGCATCTATACTGCTATTTCCAAATGTAAATCCAAGTGCAGGGAGAAAGCTATCTGACTAAAGCAGTGTATGATGTCCTTTGAAAGCTGTGTGTAAAAACTCTAGCTGTGGTAGATTAGATTAATAAGAAAACAAATATTTAGACTGTCTCTTTCAAAAGAACTGACATTAAAATATCACATCTTGTATGACTGATTCATTTTTGCTATACAATAGAAACTAACATAACATTATAAAACAACTATGCTTCAAACAATTAACTTAAAAAATCATATTTTGGGGGTGGAAGGTGAGAGGGAGGTTCAAGAGGGAGGGGAGATAACATACACCTATGGCTGATTCATGTTTATGTATGGCAGAAACCAACACGATATTGTAAAACAATTATCCTCCAATTAAAAATAAAAAACAGGAAAAAAATTACATCTACCTGATTTTAAAAAATGTTTGTGTTAAAGATCATATAACATAAAATTTACCATCTTAACTATTTTTAAATGTACAGTTCAGTGGTGTTACGTATAGTCCATTGTGTCACCTGTCTTATTTTTTTAGTTAAGTTGATTTGTGTATTAAGTGTATTGTGTATTAAGTGTATTAAGTTGTATTCACTATAAAGAAATTAATACAAAAAGTCATAATTGATGAGTCCACACACATTTTAAAGGATTTCAACAATTATTTTAGTACAATCAAAGATGTAATACTTGAATTGTATCTTTTTTGAAATGTAAAATTCAGTTATAATACAGAGACTACATATCTTATGACTTCAAAAGTTTTAGCTAAAACATACATCTTTTATAGGTAAAAGTTCAACAACAACAACAAAAAACTCAACAAACCAAAAAAGACATGGTAAGTGTTGGCAAGAAGGTAGACAAACTGGAACCCCACCATGCGGCTGGTGGAGATGTAAAATAGTACAAATAATACAAAACAGTCTGGCAGTTCTTCAAAAGTTTTAAGGAGAATTATCATATGTCCCAGGAGCTCCCCTCTGAGGTATATACCCAAGAGAAATGAAAACATAGGCCCATGAAAGTTTACAGCGGCATTATTCATAAGAGCGCCCTGCCTGTAACATACAAAATCCCCAAAGTCTACCAAGTAATGAATGGATAAATAAAGTATGGGATGTCCAGACAACGAAATATCACTTGGCTATAAAAGGGAACGAAACCCTAACATGCACAGCAACAAGGATGAACTCTGAAAGAAATAGTAACAAAGGACCATGTATTCCATTTATATGGAATATCCAGGATAGATAGGTGCATAGAGAAAGGAAACAGTTTGGTGTTTGCTTAGGGCTGGAGGAATGGGGTGATTTGGGGATGATGGGTAGAGAGTGTGGGTTTTTGTCAGGGGGAATAATAATGTTCTAAAATTTTAATGTGATGCTGGATGCACAACTTCTTAAATACACTAAAACCCATTGAATTATACACAATAGGGGTAAATTGTATGTGTGTGAGTTATATTTCAGCAAAACTGTTAAAAAAATAAATACCACTTTGAAATAAGATAAACCTAAGTCTAACAATACCAAGAAATAATCTTAGGAACGTCATATAAATAAAAACCTCTCCCTTTCTATTGTAAAATAGGCTTCTATCATTCTAAAGAACAAGGGAAGGGAGTGGTAGAGGGCAAATTTTGGCAACAAGGATGTCTCTAGCAATTGAAAGTCTGATACACACTGCTACACATCCATCTTTCACAGATGGAAAATGTGCTTCTGTGGTGTATACAGTACTTTTCAGGCACTTGACCTCACTTGCTAGTTGTTAAGTTAGTGTTCAGATGTTTATTTAATGGGAAATTATATAGTGACGTCAGTCACTTTCCCATAAAACATCTGTTTTCTGCTAAGATCAAATGATGATGCCACATGCCCAATTCAGAGGGGAAAAAAATGAATAAAGTCAGTAGATCGAATTCTTTTGATTTTTCACTATAAATTTTTCTTCAGTGTTTCTTGCCTCTACTTATGTGAATGCTAGCAGAAAAAGGACTTAAAAATTATGAATACCTAAATAATATTACAAACTTTGCAACTGTTTCAATCATGCTTTTGTTTAATAGCTTATACTATTTGTGGAAATATGCTTATAGTTTTGTTCTTATACTGTATAAGAGTCATATTTTCTTACAGTAAATGTGTTCCTACATCATTCAATATGTAAACATTTTGAATATACCCATGAGAGTGTTATGAGTTTCCAGTTTGTTATTCTTAAATATGTTTAAGACCTACTACATTAATGTCTGGCTTTACGCCTAAGTATGCCAAAGGAATGCTTTCAGATACGTCATTAAGCCTAGGTCCCAAGATAAGACTACCAAATTCTATTCTAAAATAAAAAAAGAAGGCAAGATTCTAGTATAAAAGTTAACAAGATTCTAGTATAGAAGCTACTAATGTTTCCATCTTTTTTTTGAAAAAACCTTTTTATTTTATATTGGAGGATAGCCAATTAATAATGTTGTGATAGTTTCAGATACACAGCAAAGCAGCTCAGCCATACACATATTCATTCATACATACACATGTATTCATTCTTTCCCAAACTCCAAAATACTTAGCGCATAGGTAAGGTACACCGATATGAAGGATTTTATGGCATGCACCAACTCAGGAAAATGTTGCGATTTTCTTTAGGAAAGTTAGTTCTAAAATAACTGAAACTTCAGCTCTTAGCACAAATTCCTTTGAGAACAATGTGTTCAAATTATAGCTTAACTAGAAATAATCTATGTGAGATACCATAAAGTACAGAAAGAAATTCTGGAAAAGTTGTAAATTACAAAGAGTAGAGGCAACAGTCAGACTGCCAAAAGACAGTACTTTTCAGAGTTGGAAGAACTTTGGAAAAAACACACAAAGTTATGTGTGCACACACATACGTGTATTGTGCTACAATGAAAAATCGTGTCCCCAAATTTCATAGCATCAACATTTTATTGCATTATCTTCTACTAGAGATGTATCATGCTCTCCGGAAGCAGATTTTGGTAATTACTGTAAAGGAATAGTAGAGAAGTTTGTACCACAAAAGGAAAGAACTTGGTGGGCAACACTTTTTTAAAGTGACGGACAGCTCTTGGTGTGTGTGTGTGCGGCAATGGCGGGGTAGGACATTACAGAAACATGAAACAAGTTACAATTATCCTAAAATATCATTCCTGTCTTGTGTGTTCTTTGTGTGTTCTTGTGTGTTCTTTCTATGTTTTAGAAACATAACGAAGAATCTGGTATTTGCTTCAAAATAATCCAATGGTGAGACGGAGTATAGGTGGGGGAGGGGATCTAGGGGTACTGCAGATGAGACAAGATTTTGGGTATGTATATATTTATATTTTCCTTCAACCGCACTGACAAGTCCTGGTAATATAAATGTCATTTCAACAGGCTGAATCTAGGAAGTCTACAATCATCTTGCCACCTTGCTCTTCCTTCTAAAACTCTTTCTAAATGGCTAGCCAAGAGCTTCTTCTGACTTGTTTACTTGCCCCCAGCATCACAGAGCTCAGACAGTGGCCTCCCTTCATCCAGTGCCCTGTGAGAGGAAACCCCCTTGGTAATTTAGGGGAAGTTTCTTCCCTCTGAGAAAAACTCAGATGAAAACTCAAGTAATTGTTTAACAAATTAAACACAAAGATGCAAAACCTATTTCCCCATACATGGGAGTCCAGGAAATGGACATCTGAAAGCAGTATTAACTGAAAATGTAGATGTTGCTGGGTTAGCAAAACAGGCTGCAATCATGGGTAGTAAACTGGCTTCCAGCCTGAGGATCTGGAATTTTTGTAAAGCTCTTCCATGAAGAAGCTCAAAAGAAGTTTATCTTGCCTAGAGAAACAAATTTGCACAAATATAAGACTTGGGAAGCTAGATTCTACACAGGCTCAAAATTGGTTGGATCATTCCAGCAGATCCATCCTGCAGCAGAAAATATCATCACCCCCAAAAGCCTTCTTTCTGCTTATCATGAAATACCCACTAAACACTGAACAAAGAGAAGAAGGGGTACGATCCCCTGAAGACATACAATTCATGACATTGTCACAGAAAGCCTTATCCAGCTATAGAACCTTCTCTCTTTCTCTCTGTCTCTTTTTGCTGGCAGATACTCCAGCACCTTTTTACTTGGCTTTATGGGACATGCAGAAATCTTTTATAATGGAAGGCAGTTTTCCCAGTCACTTTCAAGGTAAGCAGTTTTCCTAGCAGAAGTCCATTCAAATCAAAGTCAATAAACTGGGTGTCTGTGTGTGTCCTTAAGCACAAATCTCCAGTCAGGATTCATCTTTGCTCTACTGAAAACCATTATCATATCAGCAGAATAAAAGCATATGTTTTCAGCACCGCCCACAGACCTGCAGTTTCAGACTGGTTTGAAAGAAATTGCCAGATTGGTAACATAAGTGGGGGGTGGGGGTGGTGGGAGGGGTAGGGGGATGGGAGCTTGGGGATCTTTTTTTCTTAGACAATAATTTAACTTTAAAAAAAGTTTTAAATCTTTTTTTTTTTAATTTTATTAAAGAAACTTTCAAAAATATCTTACTAGCCGGAACTGATCAAAACTGTAGGCTACCTACCTTAAAGCTGCTGAAATCTCACAGATAAGAATTCCCAAGTCATAGAAGCCTAAGCTTTCTAGGAAAGCCTTGAGCCTGGGGCTTCTGATCTTTCAAGAACTGTTTGATTTTTACCACAAAAACTTCTCCACAAACTTTATTTCTGAGGGGTTAGGTGACCATTGGCTGAACCCCTCTGAGCCAGGGTCTGTTGGCAGCTGATGACAGCTGACCCAACCCCAGTTGCTAAGAGCAGAGGTCTGGGTCCTGGTGACTGCCCCTACTTGGTCATGCTGGGTTCAGCTCTGGGAACACAAGGGGATGTGGAAGGCAACCAGGTTGGGAAGGGCCTAGGAGGCCTGGGCACCTGAGAAGAACTGGCAGAAAAATTCTAGGCTGTGCTCAAGTGCTTTCCTGACACCGGCCGAACTGTCATCCTCTATTTCTCCATGGACCTCACAGGAGACAAGTTCAACTTAAGTTTGGACAGGGAAGCACAAAACTTTCAGGCAGTGGCTGCTGGCCGCCTTCTGGGGTGCCGGGGAGGGGGCTCCCACTCCGGGCATGGAATGCACATCACTACCTCTCCCTGCCTTCCCAGCTCAGAGGGACCTAATCTCCTGAGTCCCCCACTGAGAGCTCAGAGGCTCTGCTCCCAGAGGGAGTTTCTGTGGCTGAAACCCTGTAAGGTGCCTCTTCCCTCTGTGAGGCCACACAACCCAGGGTTACTTTTGCTGGGAGCTGCCCAGGGCCCAACCTCTGGCTCTTGCAGCATTTAATGGTGCGCCAAGTGTAAGGAGAACAACCTAAACAGCTTCTTCTCTGCTAGTAGAGTTGCTTCCTGACTAGGGAGCCTGAAAACTGGGGAGTACAGCTGGCCTGGGGTTACTCAGTCCCTACTTTGTCCCTCACGGGGCTCTTCCTCCCTGGGTCACTGTTCCCGTCCACGACGTGGCCACTGCAAGTCTATCTCCCACCAGGCTCTGAACTCCTGAAGTCAGGGGTTTTGTCTTCCTCATTAAAAAAAAATTTTTTTTTTGGCTGTGCCTCAAAGCATTCAGGATCCTACTTCTGTGACCAGGGATCGAACCTGTACCCCTTGCAGTGGAAGCCAAGAGTCTTAACCACTGGACTGCCAAGTAAGTTCTGCGTCATCCTCACGTCCTAGAAAAGTGGCTGGTACATTAAAAAAAAACCCAAAAACATTCAGGTGCTTATGGAATGAAATTATTTGTGATGGAAAGGTAGATATTTTCTGGGACAGCTAGACTTAAATAATTTTTTCTACCTTTTAACAAAACCCAAATCCACTAAAAATAAATAAAGAGCATTTGGTTTCCCAGATTTCCTTTCTACAGGATGCAAAAAAAAAGCCAGGTGATCTCTTCAGCCCTCAGGTGCGTCTTCCTATTATATCTTACAATCTCTCTGTTTCTGTGGATGTAATTCAGCCTCCCTCCCCATGTTTGTCAACAGATCTAGAGAGAAAATGAAGCGGGGCCAACCTGCTGGCTTCAAATGAACTGGGCCGAAGTTGCTTTCTGGGTGGCTTGTTTCTAGGCTGCCAAGCATTGTGTCGAGACAGACTCCACTTGTCCAAGTTTTGATTAGCCAGGAAGGCTCCGCTTGTGGCATTTAAGCAGCAAGTGGACTTTGCTGCCCTGTGGATTCCAGGGTGTCGCACACTGGGGCCTCGTTGCTCGGTAAGGACTGGGCAGTTGCATAACCAACGATAATACTTAGAATGATGCAGCAGTGATAAGATCATCCCGTCCCACCCTGCAGGGCAGAAACCAATCACTTCCAGTGGAGAGGAAGGAATTCTTCCTGGCTCCCAGTTGCTACTCGATTAACTTCATGGTTTCTTTAATCAACCTTTAATAGGAAAACGATCACTGTGAAGACCACAGACAAATAAAATGTTAAGGACTCTGGAGGCTTAGTTACATGCCCCTGAGCTGAAGTTCTCTCTTCTTGTTCTAGAATTTTCACTTCATACCGTGTGGACCAGGACAGCTCTTACTACTGCTATCCTTACCTCCAGTAGCTACCAGTAACTGAGCACGTACAACCTAGACAGCAGATTAAAAAGGAGAGACATTACTTTGCCAACAAAGGTCTGTCTAGTCAAGACTATGGTTTTTCCAGTAGTCATGTATGGATGTGAGAGTTGGACTATAAAGAAAGCTGAACACCAAAGAATTAATGCTTTTGAACTGTGTTGTTGTAGAAGACTCTTGAGAATCCCTTGGACTGCAAGGAAATCCAACCAGTCCATCCTGAAGGAAATCAGTCCTGAATATTCAATGGAAGGACTGAAGTTGAAGCTGAAACTTCAATCCTTGGGCCACCTGATGCAAAGAGCTGACTCATTTGAAGAGACCCTGATGCTGGGAAAGATTGAGGGCAGGAGAAGGGGATGACAGAGGATGAGATGGCTGGATGGCATCATTGGCTCAATGGACATGAGTTTGGGTAGACTCTGGGAGTTAGTGATGAACAAGGAAGCCTGGCGTGCTGCAGTCCATGGGTTCGCAAAGAGTCGGACATGACTGGGCTGAACTGAACTGAACTGTGTGCCAAGTATAAATCCTCAGAACAGACCCACGACACAGGTACCATGAATGAATTCATTTTACAGAGAATGAAAAGGAGGCTCAAAGACACTCCTCTCCACCAGAGATAGATATATTTCCTTCTTCAATGAAATGTATGTGTAGGGGAAAAAAGGAAAGAAACCTATTGTCCCTTTTCTTGTACATAAGCACCTGGAGTATTTCATCAAGGCCTCAGAGATACCCCTCAGCCACGACAATGTATCATTTAAAATAGTAAATTTTTCTTAAGTGTTTTGGCTTTCATTTTTGCAAGACCTTCTCAAAACCTTCATATGTCCAAGAACCAAGAATTGTCTAGCTTATTGCTTGCTCTCTTGTGTTAAATGAAAAGATAAAACTTTAGGTCATTCTTATTGTAGCTGTCTTTTCTTTGACACTAAGGGGCCATATTTTGAGGTTCACCATTCACTGTCTCTACTTCTGTTTTCTCAGGTAAGGGAGCCCTTTGCTGAGTGGAGCTTGTTGCCGTCACCTATTCTGAAGTGCCATATTCCACTGAATTCATGGGTCTACAGATTTGGAAGATTGTTTGTCAAGAGAGATGCTTTCCCCTTCCAGAAAACTGGAGACACAGATGATTTCTTGCAGGGTAAGAGATTGAGAAGGAATGCACACTCAGAATGAGAAAAGAAAGACTAGTTTTCTGAAAAGATTCCAAAGTAAGGAGGAGGTGAGGTGGCAGCTATGTCTGAGCAACCTGAAATGGAGTCTAACTATTATCTAGTGAATTTAATCAGGGTTAAATCAGTCAAACCAACTCATATTTCTGGCATGAAATATCTAGTCTGGTTGCCTATCTTGACCAAATCAATAGAAATTGGTGCCAGCTCCCCATTTTATTGTGTGGTATGTTGGCACAGATGTATTCCTTTTGTTCAAAAAAATAGGTACTTGAGTACAAATCTAGCCGTTAGGCTTTCTCCTGGCTTCTCTCTGGCAGCTTCTGGAATGCTAATACATACCAAGGATGTTAGGAAGGATTGAAATTTCAACTTTGAGAAAAGGAGAACATGGCTTACAGGGTCTCTAGTGCCACAATTCACCAAGAGAGATGTTCCAAGTGTGAAAATCTAACTTAAATTTCTCAGAGTTTAAATGGAATTAAAAACATACAGGACCAGGCTTCCCTGATGGCTCATTGGTCAAGAATCTGCCTGCCAGTGCAGGAGTTGCAGGTTAGATCCCTGCTCCGGGAAGATCCCACATGATGTGGAGCAACTAAGTCCGTGCGCCATAACTACCGACTCAGTGTTCTAGAGCCTGTGTACCACAACCACCGAAGCCCGCGCACTCGAGAGCCAGCGAGACACAGCCAATGAGCCTGTGCTCCAGGGCCCAGGGACTGCAGCTGCTGAGCCCACCTGCCAAAACTACTGAAGCTCATGCACCCTAGAGCCCATTCTCCACAAGAGAACCATCAACAATGAGAAACCTGCACTCTGCACCCAAGTTTTCTCCACAACTAGAGAAAAGCTGGTACAGCAACGATGACCCAGCACAGCCTAAAATATATTAATTAATTAATTAAACAAAAAACAACACACAGAACCTTCTAAAACAAAATGGCAAATGCAGGCAATGCAGTAAGGGTTTCATGCATTCCAAGTTATGCCTGCACAGGCCCTGGGACTTTTGAATTTAAAAGAGTGCTGAGTTCTCGTGTTCCTGATGGGTGCCGAAAAGGCCAGCATGGCCAGGACACAACATGTTTATAACACAGAAGATGGAGAGATTTTCCAACAGTTGCTTGTTTAGCAGACAATAAATGTGGTGTTCAGTAGCTGATTCCATGTTAAGTTAAGCTTTGACATGGAACTGCCAAGTGGAATAAGGCAACATATGAAACCCGGCGATAGGCTGATGCGTGCACAAGTCTATCAGTGCATTTGTTATAATTAATAGCACTGACACCGAAACCTGAGTTCCAGTATTTGGTGGCCCAAGTGTTGGACTGAGCCTGCAGATGTGCTTTGCTTGGCTTGTACCATTTTGTTCTGTTACCTATGTCAACGTTTAAAAAAATCTAGGTTCTGAACTTCCCTGGTGGTCCAGTGGTTAAGAATCTGCCTGTCCATGCAAGAGACATGGGTTCAATCCCTGGTCCAAGAAGATCCCACATGCTGTGGAGCAACTAAGCCTGTGTCCACAGCTACTCAGCCCATGCTCTAGAGCCTGTGCTTTGCAACAAGAGAAGCCATTGCAACGAGAAGCCTGCTCACTTCAACTAAAGAAAGTCTGTGCCCAGCAATAAAGACCCAGCACAGCCAAAAATAAATAAAATTTTTTTAAAAATCTAGGTTCTTATCAAGTATTGGATTTCTGGATTCTTTTGAAAAATTGGAAGATTTGGCCCTTATTGACACATGGCAACAATTGGATGGAGTTGACAGTTTTCAGGTCATAATCACATCCTTTCCTCCCTTTGTCTACACTGCTCTGCAGGGGGTCACTTTCCATTTATCGTCACACTCATCCCTGCTACCTCTCCCATTGAAGGGAAATATTTCCCTGTATCTACGACTCTTATCAAGTAGGAAAACAAAAAGGAGCCTGAAAGCGCAACTTCATATATAAAGATCCCTCACCTGCTTGGCCACTGGAGTCATTTGAGCTTGCTTTTCCATTCTAAAATATTGGGCCCTTACTTTGTCCTCTCCCAATACATTTTCCAGTAATGCTTCCCAACACACACAGAGATCCTCTTGTGTACGTGTAATTTGCAAAAGTCCCCAAAGGGGACCTCCTTATTTACACTGGATCACATCCTGCTTTGGTTTAGAATCACTGCACTTCAAATCATGAAAGAAATTCTTATTGAATCTATCATTCACTCCATTTGATCATAAGTGTCTAAATTATCATGTAGCTTAGAAATTATTCCTTTGAGACTAACACCTTGAAAAGATCTTTAGCAAACTTAATTATGTCCCTTGCCTTAACAATCCTAGAAAAGAACTGAGACTCTTTTAATGGTCCCAAGTGGTGGCATTCCCAACTTGCAATTAGGTTACCTTTTAAAGGTTCATTTTATACTTGTTGTTCACAGTTTAAAATTCCTTTCTCTTTAACACATATATCATAAATGTTGATAATTTCTCCAAAGTTGACACACAGTTTCTTTTAAACCAAGCAGAGGGACTGCCTCATAGTGTTGCTGGTTTTTTTTTTTTTTTCCCTGAAAAATTACTCAACCAAAGCTCTTATTCCAGCAACAAAGTTGATGTATTAAGTATAAGAAAACACTCCGGAGTTCTACTCCAAAGTAACTGTTAACTAGGATTGCTAAAGGGAACTAATATTTTCTCTAGTTGTACTGAACAAGGGCTTTCCTCTTTATAAAGGGTAACACAGTGGTTTTTTGTTTTTTTTTTTTTAAAAAGCACAATTACCAGAAAGCAGAAGCCTCTAAACACTGGCCTCACCATTGAAGAGAGAGCATAAAGGAACACAGGACCCCCAGTTTGCATCCAGGAAAACTGCAGGTACTCAATTCAGACTCCAGCCATAGGGTGGTGGGAAGGGACTCCCTGTTCCACTAAACAAAATGGCAGATGTGAGTTCTGTCCTCTGACTGCTTGCTCCAAGAACTTGCTTCTCAGAAAAATGGCAGCAAATGCATAATAAGGACGTGCCCTCACCTCAGTATGAATGTAGCTTCTCTGGTAAGAATCGTGGCTGGCTGTGATTACCTCTGGTCAGGAATGGGCCAGGCCAGTTTCAAAAACAAGTGTCCCAAATCATCCTGTCTAAATGACTGTTTTATGGGCAACTCGTCCTCCAATGGGAGCTTTATGTACATGCAATCACTTGTTTGAAGACCTGGGCAAGCAGAAGCCAGCAGAGATTTGCAAGGCATTGAGGAAAAAAAAAAGAAACTGACGTAGTTTCTGTTCCAAGTAATGGCCAGCCCTCCAGGGCATGAAGCAGTCAGAATCTTGCTTCAAGACTTTTGAGTTGTTCTATGAAGTTCTTTTTACACAGAGATCTTGAAAGGAGATTATAAACATCCTTACGAACTCCTGGGAGGTGAAAAGATGCTGAGAGCCAGCTCACAGAATGATCTGCCTAAGGGTGGACAGTAAGCCAAGGACGGAAAAGAAAACAGGGCTAGTAATACCTGAGGTCTGGGCTTGAGCTACAAACCCAGAAACCATCCTGCTGGGGGTAGTGTCTACGGATATTCCTTCTCCAAGTCAGAGATGTGCTGCGGGGAAAGAGAACAGTGGGCAGGGAGGAACGTACAGCAACATTTTTCTGAAACTTTTGGCTCTGTTCGTATTCACCAATCACATGTACTCTTAAACCATTTCCCATGCGGGCGTAAATCGTTATTTCGCGTTCATAGAGAATAAGAATCCTAGCCTGCCAAGCTTCCACGCCTCGACAATCCAAGTGTCAACTGCCAAAAGTGTCTGGATGGGGAAATCTCCCACCCCCTCCCCATTCTCCCACCAGCGTAAAAGGCAACGGGGGTGGGGGACAATGGAGAAGTCATGCGGGTTCACCAGGAAAAGATACAGTGTTGGTGGCAGTAGAATTGGTGAGTGTGTCGTGGGCATTACCTCTTGATGAGGCTTCCAAGAAGGCTCCCGCTCAAGTCGTGGTGGCTCTGAGAACAAGCATTCTTGCATCAATAGCTAATAGGCTGTCCAACCAGATGTTATCTGGGTGGGATAAGAGGGTGAGAAAACAGACCTGTTGTACGCTGTTGTCAACTACATCACTGTGGGCAGAGAAGGCTGGTGGTGTAGTGTCTAGCACGGTGCCTCTTTCGTAGCGAGGCAGACCAGATTACGTGGCGGTTCAAATCCGTTTCCTCTTGTGATTGGTAAAATACGAGAGTTATAATCATTCATGCATTACTGAAGCCTCCTTTCCATCATTTTGAAGGGACTTTTATTTTCTAGAACAGAGCATGCATCCAGCAGAAACCTAAAGCGTTTGTTTTTCTAAGCGATCTTTGGCAATAAGCACACATGAAAAAACAAAACAAAACTGCATAGGGTACCTGTGACAAGACTGGAGATGATGAGGGGTAACACCAGCATCTGTAGCATCCTCATCAGTAGCTCCCCAGGAAAAGAGAAGTACTTGACTTCCCGGTAGCTCATTCTGTATGGTCGGAGGGTAAATCCAAGGATTGTACCTGAAGGAAAAAGAAAAACGAGGAAAAAAAGTTGAGTCTTTTATTGAAACTGTAACAAGCCTACAAAAATATGCAAGAATTTGGCTGGTGATCATGCCTGTCTAACAAGAATCAATTTATTTAAGCAGCAAATATTTGTGCTGTTTTCCTGCAAGGGATGTTGCCTGTCTTTTCAACCATAATCTCAAAGGGTCTGGTGGAATTCAGGGCTTCAAATAGAAGTTAGAGAAAAAAATGTTCCTGGTCTTAGCCAATGAAAAATTTCTTTGTCTTACTTGCAACCAATTTTGACACGGCCCAGGACAAAGTTATAAAGACTGGGGCATATCTAGGAAACAAAGCATGTACCCATACATAAGGCAATATAGGGGGGAAAGGCTTATTATAGTCAAGTTCCTTAGTAACAACAGATGTTAGAACTGCTGACATAACCACTTATACAGGGTAGTGTAATTTTATTTTTTACAATTAAAAAAAAAAACTCCTCTTGCTCACACTGTGAATCCATTTTCATCATCCCCCTATCTACATACCACACTTTCTGTCTACGTGATCCTGATATTGCTTTGGCAACTATCCTGTAGTTGCTGGCAAGAGAAGATTTCAAAATTACCAGAGACTTTTCCCAAAAATCTTCCCTGAAAAACTTAGGGGATAGTAGGGGAGAGAGAAAGCAATTTTTCCCTTAATTTGATTCTGCTCCTGGAACTTTAAAAAATATCAAAATGAAGTACTCTGTGGTGCTCCGGTGGTTAAGAATCTGTCTGCCAATGCAGGGGACATGGGTTCAATCCTTGGTCCAGGAAGATTCCACATGCTGAGGGGCAGCTAAGCCTGTATACCACACCTACTGAGCCCACGCTTTAAGGTCCATGAGATGCAACTACTGAAGCCCGCACACCCAAGAGCCTGTGCTCTGCAATGAGAAGTACGCACATTGCAACTAGAGAGCAACCCCTGCTTGCCACAACTAGAGAAAGTCAAGCCAAGCAATGAAGACCCAGTGAAGCAAAAAATAAATAAATAGAATTTTAAAATATTTAATAACTTTATGTGGAAATCAAATTATGCATGATACCTTTGGAAATGTTTAGAAATTAACAAATGTAATGAATAAATTTACTCCCTCTCCCCTTTCCCTAATTAACTTTCCTTGACCCCTCAGTTCAGTTCAGTCGCTCAGTCGTGTTGGATTTTGTGACCACATCACGCCAGGCCTCCCTGTCCATCACCAACTTCTGGAGTTTACTCAAACTCATCTCCATTGAGTCGGTGATGCGATCCAACCATCTCATCCTCTGTCATCCCCTTCTCCTCCTGCCCTCAATCTTTCCCAGCATCAGGGTCTTTTCAAATGAGTCAGCTCTCTGCATCAGATGGCCAAAGGATTGGAGTTTCAGCCTCAACATCAATCCTTCCAATGACCACTTAGGACTGATCTCCTCTAGGATGGACTGATTGGATCTCCTTGCAGTCCAAGGGACTCTCAAGAGTCTTCTCCAACACCACAGTTCAAAAGCATTAGTCAGTACTCAGCTTTCTTTATAGTCCAACTCTCACATTTATACATGACCACTGGAAAAACCATAGCCTTGACTAGACGGACCTTTGTTGGCAAAGTAATGTCTCTGCTTTTTAACATGCTGTCTAGGTTAGTCATAGCTTTTCTTCCAAGGAGCAAGCATCTTTTAATTTCATGGCTGCAGTCACCATCTGCAGTGATTTTGGAGTCCAAAAAAATAAAGTCAGCCACTGTTTCCACTGTTTTGCCATCTATTTGCCATGAAGTGATGGGACCGGATGCCATGATCTTAGTTTTGTGACTGTTGAGTTTTAAGCCAACTTTTTCACTCTCATTTTTCACTTTCATCAAGAGGCTCTTTAGTTCTTCTTCACTTTCTGCCATGAGGGTGGTGTCATCTGCATATCTGAGGTTATTGATATTTCTCCCAGCAATCTTGATTCCAGCTTGTGCTTCCTCCAGCCCAGCGTTTCTCATGATGCGCTCTGCATATAAGTTAAATAAGCAGGGTGACAATATACAGCCTTAACATACTCCTTTTCCTATTTGGAACCAATCTGTTGCTCCATGTCCAGTTCTGACTGTTGCTTCCTGACTTGCATACAGATTTCTCAAGAGGCAGGTCAGATGGTCTGGGATTCTCATCTCTTTCAGAATTTTCCAGTTTATTGTGATCCACACAGTCAAAGGCTTTGGCACAGTCAATAAAGCAGAAATAAATGTTTTTCTGGAACTCTCTTGCTTTTTCGATCATCCAATGGATGCTGGCAATTTGATCTCTGGTTCCTCTGCCTTTTCTAAAACCAGCTGAACACCTGGAAGTTCATGGTTCATGTATTGCTGAAGCCTGGCTTGGAGAATTTTGAGCATTACTTGACTAGTGTGTGAGATGAGTGCAATTGTGCAATGGTTTGAACTTTCTTTAGCATTGCCTTTCTTTGGGATTGGAATGAAAACTGACCTTTTCCAGTCCTGTGGCCACTGATGAGTTTTCCAAATTTGCTGGCATATTGAGTGCAGCACTTTCACAGCATCATCTTTGAGGATCTGAAATAGCTCAGCTGGGATTCCATCACCTCCACTAGCTTTGTTCATAGTGATGCTTCCTAAGGCCCACTTGACTTCACATTCCAGAATGTCTGGCTCTAGGTGAGTGATCACACCATCGTGATTATCTGGGTTGTGAAGATCTTTTTTGTGCAGTTCTTCTGTGTATTCTTGCCACCTCTTCTTAATATCTTCTGCTTCTGTTAGGTCCATACCATTTCTGTCCTTTATTGAGCCCATCTTTGCATGAAATGTTCTCTTGGTATCTCTAATTTTCTTTAAGAGATCTCTAGTCTTTCTAGTTTTCCTCTATTTCTTTGCACTGATCACTAAGGAAGGCTTTCTTATCTCTCCTTGCTATCCTTTGGAACTCTGAATTCAAATGGGTATATCTTTCCTTTTCTCCTTTGCTTTTTGCTTCTCTTCACAGCTATTTGTAAGGCCTCCTCAGACAGCCATTTTGCCTTTTTGCATTCTTTTTCTTGGGGATGGTCTTCTGTACAATGTCTCCTGTCTCCTGTACAATGTCACGAACCTCTGTCCATAGTTCACCGGGCACTCTGTCTATCAGATCTAGTCCCTTAAATCTATTTCTCACTTCCACTGTATAATCGTAAGGGATTTGATTTAGATCATACCTGAATGGTCTAGTGGTTTTCCCTACTTTCTTCAATTTAAGTCTGAATTTGGCAATAAGGAGTTCATGATCTGAGCCACAGTCAGCTCCTGGTCTTGTTTTCGCTGACTGTATAGAGCTTCTCCATCATTGGCTGCAAAGAATATAATCAACCTGATTTTGGTGTTGACCATCTGGTGATGTCTATGTTGTAGAGTCTTCTCTTGTGTTGTTGGAAGAGGGTGTTTGCTAATCCTTGACCCCTAAAATGTGCTTATTCCATTATTATAAATATTTTCAAAAATCTTGCCCTGCTATTACTAAAACATGTGAGTTATAGAGAAGTACTGAGTAGTCTAGAGGCTAGAGGTTGGGGAAGTGAATACTGTGTGAACACAAGTTTTTCCAAAGGAAGCAAGCTTTCCTTTAAGGAAACTGAGCCATCCTAACTTCTTATGAAATGAGACACAAAGTTCATTTCAGTTGTTACTGCAACTTCCAATTTCAATTCTTGGATTCCAGCAACAATGAAGTATCCATTTGATTACACACTGTGATATCCCAATCATGAGCTGAATCTATGATAGCCCAATTATGAGCTGAATCTATGTTTACTAGAAAATCCAGCTGACCCAGTTTTCAAGACCTTCAGAAAAATATTTATTGCTTTAACAGTAACAGGTTTAAGGTAGAAAAGTCCAGGCAAAACTCTGCCTTTATTTGCTTTGCCATTTAAACAACAAATAGCTAATGCTATTGAGGTCTTATTATTTGCCAAACATTGCTGTTAAGTGCTTTGCCTGTATTTAGTCACTCAACTCTTTTGAGACCCCATAGACTGTAGCCTGCCAGGTTCCTCTGTCCATGGGGTTTTCCAGGCAAGAATACTAGAGTGGGTTGCCATTTCCTTCTTCCTTTGGGCTTGTATTAGTATATTTAATCCTCAAAAAAATCCCAGGACCTAGGTACTAATTTACCACCAATTTACTCACAGAGAAATTTAATCACAGTGAACTTAAAACATGCCCAATTCCAATAGCTCTTCCATATCAGAGTTTAAACAGTTACGGAAGTGGCAGAGCTGGGAGTTAAACCCAGGCATTTTGGACTCAGAGCTCACGTTCCTGACTACATTTCATTCTCCTGCCTCTTCGGTATGAAAGACAACCACTGTTAGTGCTTCTGTGAGTTTCCTCCCAGAATATTCCCAAACAGAGTGAAATATACTGAAATCATGAAGACAATACTTTTCCATATACTGTTACTTTAAACAACACTTTCAAGCCTCAAGATAAGAGATCTAATGATTGTATCAAAATGGATCTAATATTCTTTTTCTGTTTGCACTTTGTTGTTTCTCAATTTTTTACTTTATGGAAAACTCCATTATGAATATAAGAAGGCTGGTTTTTATCTAGCAATATTTTGCTTAGCGTGGTTCAGGGAAAGCGAACCTGTGCGTTAAAGAATCTGGCTACCAGGTGGGAAGAGGAGGGGAATAGGTGGGAGAGATTAAGATGTATAAACTTGCAGTTACAAAATAGATGAGTCATGGGTATGAAATGTACAGTGTGGGGTAATATAGTCAATAATTATATAATGTCTTGGTAGAATGACAAATAGTAACTAGGCTTATCATGAGGATCATTTTTAAATGTAGGGAAATACTAAATCACTGTGTTATACACCAGGAACTAACATAGTGTTGCAGGTCAATCACACTTCAAAAACAAACCCATAGAAAATGAGATCAGAATTGTGGTTACATGAGGCAGGGTGTGGGCGGAAGGAGAATTAGAGGAAGGTGGTCAAAAGCTACAAACTTCCAGTCATGAGACAAAGAAATACTAGAGATGTAATGGACAACATGATAAATTAACACTGCTGTACTTATATACGAAAACTGTTAAAAGGATAAATCTTGAGTTATCACAGGAAAAAGATTTTTCTATTTCTTCAGTTTTTGTATCTGTAAGATAATGGATGCTCACCAAACTTATTGTGATAATTATTTCATGATGGAAGGAGGTCAAACCAGTCAATCCTAAAGGAAATCAGTCCTGAATATTCACTGGAAGTACTGATGCTGAAGCTCTAATACTTGGGCCACCTGATGTGAAGAGCTGACTCACTAGAAAAGACCCTGATGCTAAGAAAGACTGAAGGCAGGAGGAGAGGGGGACGACAGAGGATGAGACAGTTGGATGGCATCACCGACTCAATGGATATGAGTTTGAGCAAACTTTGCGAGACTATGAAGGACAGGGAAGCCTTGTGTGCTGCAGTCCATGGGGTTGCAAAGAGTCAGACACGACTGAGTGACTGAACAACAATAAGTCAAATTATTGTCTTGTACATCTTTGTGGGGGGTTATGGGTCCAAGCTGTGTGGCTTGTGAGATCTTTGTTTCCTGACCAGAGACTGAATCCTGTCTCTCAGCAGTGAAAGCTCAGAGTCCTAACCATTGGGCAGCCAGGGAATTCCCACACTGTATATCTTAAACTTATATGGTACTGTATGTCAATTATATCTCAATAAAACTGGAAGAAAATAAAGCATATGACTACCTCAATTCATGCTATCAATCTGCTTTCTCAATGGGTTGGCTCAGCAGTTTAATTCATTAGTGAATTGAGATGGCTTATTTCCTATACCTCTAGGAATGGAGCATTATAAAAAATTGTTTAAAAGAAGCAAAATTTTTGAATGAGAGGAGAAAAGAGTATGTATATTTGTTTTCTTTTGAACTTAGTTAATACTTAGTGATCTTGACCATTCCCTTAATTGTATTTTCATCAAGCATTTATTAACTTTTGACAGTTCAAGAGTTTATGTATGTGTGTGTATATCTGGTATATATTCTTTATGTAGTACAGATAATTACTCTCTGCCTATACTTAAAATGACATTTGCTATAACTACTTTCCTAATTTACTTGCCATATATTATTATTTAAAATATACAGGTATTCTACTTTATAAAACGATGTCTACACATCTTTTTTATTATATGATCTCTTCAAGAGTTATAAACTTTAATTTCCCTCCCAAGTTTGAGAAATCTTTAATACATTTTTCCTTTTTTGATAATTTGCTTGGTTTTAAAATATTGAACCTTTAATCTTCCTGGAACTTGATTTCGGGTAAAGGATTTGACTTCAATTTTCATTGTGCATTATTTGATATAGCAGTATTAATAGCAGATAGGAATTATAAAAACCTCTGGTTATATGTTTTTTTCCTACTTGTTCATGTAAAGGTTGTTACTAATTTAAATGCTTTATAAGTATATAAATAAATAAATATTTAAAATTTTTACCTTACTTCCAAATCAAATTTACGCTGGTATTGATTATGTTTTGTGACTTTTGTTTAAGTGCATTTAAACACTGGTCATTCAATTATAACAAAAAATATGCACAGTAAACATGAGAAACTCACTTTGGTCTTCTGGAATTTGACCATACCAAGCTAGTAGGAATTTTAGATATCCTTCAAGCAACACTTTAAGAATAAGCTTGACTTTAAAAGTTCATTTATAAATTCATGTATTTACTAATGTATTGATACAACAATATTTCCAAGGGTAGGTAGGATCCTGCCTAGTTCAGAAAATTTAAATTATAATTTAGAAAAAACTTGGCAAGATAGCTTCTCTACTTATGATACAGGTTCTGAGAGCAAGAGACAAGCTAGTGTAGATGAAAGAAGGGATTATTCTTTCTAAATATTAGGTACATTTGATCCCACTCCCCAAAGTCCAACCATTGCCAACTCTGATTCTACTCCCCTCTCAATAACCACTTCAGCTGTATCCAGCCTCCTTCTTTCTGAGTGCTCCGTATACTTTCTCTTCCATTTAGCCTGCCTAAAGACAGTTCTCAAATGCACCTGACCTCTGGGTCTTCAAGCATCTCTAAATCATAGAAGCAACTGAGTACTAAGCTTTGATCTGCTGAAGATGCTGTAGAGGTACCCAGCACATCTTGGAACCTTCCACAGGTCCTCTGACTTGCTGAGGGTCCTACTGTATGGTTACTAGTATCAAGTCACTTTTTAAAATGGTTACACCAAGTCCTTTTTCATAGATTTAACTAAACTTAAATAGAATTTATTCATTAAAGTAGCTTGCCTTTTCCTTCCAGGGCACATATTTTAATCCTTGGAAACCATCAGTACACAAAGGTAGGAAAGACATGAAAAGAAACATACTTCAGATTCTCTCGCTTAATGATATCAGACTTTAGCACGTGCAAGATGCCACGTTCTCACAAGCACAGATACCATGGAGACCAAGACTAGCACTACCTATATTTCAGATGAAGAACCGGTCATCGACAAGGTCGGTAAACTGCCAAAACCACAAACCTGTGTAGGTAGATCACCTTATGAGTGGTCAAGTTCTTCAAGGTCAGTTGAGTGACTGAGCTGGACTTCACACCCAACTTCACAGCCCAGATCATCACCCACTACGCTGTACTCAGGGCCTCTCAACAGTCATGTCACTGGAGGGTTTGGGGGAGAATGGATACATGTGTCTATATGGCTGAGTACTTTTGCTGTTCAACTGAAACTATCACAACATTGTTAATCGGCTATACCCCAATACAAAATTTTTTTGGTGTTAAAAAAATAGTCATGACACTACTTTAAGGGCAATATTTTATCTACCTTTTCATTCTATTTTGAATTAGGTTAACTAATTAGGTTAAATATGGAGCTTAAGTTGAGGACAGATTTCATTGAATTAACGAAGTTAACATCTAGCTGTTTTCAATTCATTTGTTACATGAAAAAACAAAAGACAATTTTTTTTTCAGCTTTCTGCTGGAACAGGCAGTTAGAGGTAAAGCCAGAGTGATGAGGTTAGCCAGCGATCAACATCAAAATCAAGAGGAAATGGTCTGCATGCAAAGATGGCTTTTGGGGGGTAAGCAATTCAGATTTCTGATCACAGAAATGAAGCCCTCTCTGAAACATGTTCTCACAGCCTGATGCATAGATGTCTCAGTGCCCTCTCCACCGTCCTTCTGACTTGTTAGCAGGAGAGGGATAGGGGAGCCTGTTTCCCTTCGGTAAAGCAGCTCAATGCCTCTGCAGAGCTGGGTTCCATTAGCGGGCACTTACTTAAGCACATTGATCCATATTCCCAGAATTAATAGAGACCTTTCTGGCCACCAGATCTTTAGCGCAAAAGAACAGACACTTTATTATTGATTACTCTGCAGAAATAACAATAAAAACCAGAAGAACTTCCTAACAGGACTGGTCAGACCTAAAGCAAAGTTTGCAAAGTTGGCATCTTGGTGACACTATGTAATACACAGATGTCATGGGAAACGTCAAGATCACTCATTCTCAGCCAGTAGGCTTATAGCACTCCTGTTTTGGTATTTTAACAAGATTTCTAGAATCTAGGAAATACATTAGCAAAAATGTTTACAGGGATGAAAACTAACTATAGATAGTTAATTGCTATGAACAAAGATGCATTTTCAAAAATATTCAACTCTTTCTCTTAACGTGTAAAGCACAAGAAGGGAGTCCTTCAGGGGCTCACTGTTCTCCCTAGGGAGTCTATATAACAAATACTTCTTTGGAAGATTAAATATCACTTCACTTTCTACACTAAGACACAAAGTGTACCCTGGTGCCTCAGAAAGAACACATTCTCAGCTCGCTTTTGAAGGCTAAATACACACAAGTAAAAGCTGAAGACCTTTTTAAAGAATTTGGTCCATATCTAATCTGAAAAAATTATTGAAAACATTAAGAAGTCAGAACATATTTAAAAGTAAAAGAACGAGGCACAATCAGAAGTAAACTAGATCAAGTCACCCAACTTAAGTTTTGGTGGATGTTGGAGTTTGAAATAAAAGTTTTACTAAGATTCCTGTCCTATCTCCAAACTCTGTTTGGAGAGTTGGTAGAAAGCCTTCTAGAATTATTACTTACAGTGCAAAATTCTCAGAAAGAGATGATGTCCTCTAAAGGCTCAGATGTCAAGAGAATTTAAAGGTGACAGTAGCATTGATCTTGAGAGGAGGACCTCACATTCTGAGGCCAGCTGTAAGAAAACTACCAAAAGCCCACCCAAGATGAGCCAACTAGCTCTTCGAGCATTTACATTGCAAACCAGTCAAGCTCATTCAAACTCCTACCAAGAAAAGGCTTGGCCTGTAGGTCTTTAGCCAGAAAGACCATGCTGTCTGTAAAATGATTCAAGGACGTAACAGTAACAACAAAAGTTGATAGTGCACCAATGGTTTTATGTACCAAATGCTGCTGTTTCCCAGCTACGGTCTTTCCACTTTTGTAGCAAAGCGAAACCGAACCAAACCCAAACACACACACAAACAAAAACCTAGCACTACTTTGCCTCAAGTTTACAACAATCCAAAGTATGATGTGGGCTTCCCGAGTGGCTCAGTGGTAAAGAATCCACTTGCCAATGCAGGAGACCCAGGAGATGCAGGTTCGATCCCTGGGTTGTGAAGACCCCCTCAAGAAGGAAAAGGCAACCTACTCCAGTATTCTTGCCTGGGAAATCCCATGGAAAGAGGACACTGGTGGGCTACAGTCCATGAGGTCAAAAAAGAGTCAGGCATGACTTAGCAACTAAACAACAACAATGTGTGATGTAATAAAATCACAGGAGTGGTATCCGTCACCTTTGCCATAATCTATTGGCTAAAAGCAAGATAAGTTTCCACCACACCAACAAGCAAGCTTCACAGGGTGATTAATGGTTTGTCTGACCTGTAAAGTCTCTAGGCCTGGCCTCCAGCTGCTGTTGAACAATTTCCTGAACAGAAGAATGACTTAGCTCCACAGTGAATCTGATTCCTTACTGTGCTGTGTGAACATAGGAGCCTGCCCTTAGAGACATCTCCTGTCTGCCAAACCGTGGTTTCTCTCATGATTTGGGAAACCGGTTCTTGATTGAACTATGATTTCTCGTACGCTTAGGCTTCTAGATTCACAAACTAGGCATGGTAGCTCTCAATCTTTAATACTCTGACAAGGCAGGTTGTTTTTATTTTTATTTTTTGAGTGTGAAGAGCAGCAGGTGTGATGCAATAGCAAGATCATGGACTGAAAGTCAGATGCTGTTAGTAAATTATGCAAGTAGACACTTCACTTAAATGACTGAATCATCATAGCAGACATATAGGACTTAGAATCACCACTGTATAGATAAGGGGACTGAACCCTAGAAAGAATAAGCTGTCTGCCCAGGATTACACAGCCAGTAAGAGATGTTGGCAAAATAGGGTTATAGCCTTGGATCTTCCTATTTCCACAGCTCCTACCTTCAAGTCACATAATCTCTTTGCTCTCCTTGCCCTCTTCGTTAATCTGAAAAGTGGGAGAACTAGATCAGAAAGCCAGTATCTAAGATCTTCTTAAACTGTAATATTCTCAGCTAAATGTCCTGAGCATTATCTTAGCTTCTTTATGAATTCATCTTGTTTCTTCTAATGAATTCTAAAGTCCTTGATAATGCACACGAAACTTGTAAGTCATAAAATACTTTATCAATTTGGCCATTATAGCTATTATGGCAGGTATGCAACAGGTTGAGAGACTGAATAAAAGTTTCTGTTTTGGAAATCTGTTAGACTGTGGCCAATCCATTTGGAGATGTTAAAGGCCGGTCTCATGTCAGCTTGAGGAAGCTGCTGGACATAAAGCATCATTAACTCATTTTTATAAAGACTCCAAGGCAAAAATGGAGAATTTACCTGCTGGGGGTGGGGGGGTGGGGGGTCTGCAGCTCCCTGGCCTTTTGTTTCAGCCCAAACTTGCAGGCATTTCCTGGTGAGAAGCTGCCCCGTGTTGAGTCAACCTTTCAACCCTCCCCCCTCCTCAGTTCCCACATCCTTCAGAGATTTGGGCCCAGGCTTGGCTCATTGTTTTGTCCTTTGGTATTTCCTGTCGCTGGAGGTGGGAAATACCTGTTCCAGCCTTGTTCCACCAACGGTGCCCAGATAACCAGCCGTGGGTGACTGACAGCAGGCGGGGTACAGACGCAGGCTCAAATCCACATGGCGTGCAGCCCTGGGACCCAAGCGAATCACAAGAACCCTGGAGTTCTGAAAAACCTGGGGTTTTCTCCTTCTTTTTTAAGACAGAGACTAATATTTATTTATCACCAGATGATCCACTCGTGTCACAGTTCCTGACACATAGTAGGACTCAATAAATATTAACAAAATGGCATAGTGAGCACAGAATGTCCCAGGGACAGCAGAGTGGCTTTCAATGCGGTGTGACTTTCTTCTTCAAATTGCAGTAACACAGGCTATGCAAAATGGTAATGTGATTTATAAATAATTCTACAGAGCTCTTAAATGTCCAATCCATTGTCTTTTTAAAAAAAGTCTTTATTTTAGAAATAGTAACTATAATCACCAGAATCTGTTGCCTTTATTTCTGGTTTAAACATAT
Organism: Cervus elaphus; assembly: GCF_910594005.1. Taxonomy (NCBI): domain Eukaryota; kingdom Metazoa; phylum Chordata; class Mammalia; order Artiodactyla; family Cervidae; genus Cervus; species Cervus elaphus. The sequence goes on from NC_057839.1 coordinate 39,737,698, forward strand.
ATTATATTTTATAACTATATATAGTATATTTTATAATTACATAACTATATACATGTATGCTTCCCTAGTGGCTCAGATGGTAAAGAATCTGCCTGCAGTGTGTGAGACCTGGGTTCAATCCCTAGGTTGGGAAGATCCCCTGGAGGAGGGCATGGCAACCCACTTCAGTATTTTTGCCTGGAGAATCCCCATGGACAGAAGAGCCTGGCAGGTTACAGGTCAAAGGGTTGCAAAGAGTCGGACATGACTGAGCGACTAAGCACAGCACATGTACATATATAGTTGTGAGCAGAAACCGAAAATAAAATATATTTAAAATTTTCCAAGTTCCTCCTATGCCTTTGCTATGTGTCACATGCTTGCCAGTCCACATAAACTACAAAGTCCACCCATCTTTACCTGTGGCAGCAGTCCCATTGGGACAAACTTTCAAATCTCACAATTTGAAAGAGTAAATGACAACAACCTCTATGAGGTGTAAGTTAACCTATTTATCAAAATCACACATGCATATATCCTTAGTGTCAGCAATTTCACTTTAAAGGATGTATTCTATAGACATACTTTACTAAGGTGAAATAACTTTCATCCAAGATAATTCATTATACCATTTGAAAAATGATTTCGAAGAGCTGGAAACAACCTTTACATTGGGGATTGTTTAAATAAATTATAATTTGCCCATACAATGCAGGCCTGAGAGAATGGAGGCTCTTTATGTGCCAGTAAGGAATGACATCCAAAGAATGTTGCAAAGTGAAAAAAAGCAAAGTATGAAGTGGGCTATATATACTATGCTACTATTTGGAAAAGACCAAAAAAAAAAAAAATCAATATGAATTTATTTTTATGCTCATAAAATCACTCTAAATACACTGAGGAAACTGATAACAAAGCAAATTAGATCCCTGGGGGAGGGTTTTGGTGGCTGTGGCACTTTCATTTCACTTCTGTTCTTTTTGATTTGGGGCAGTGTGATTTATTTCATAAGTTAAATAACAAAATACACACACAAAAATGGTCCACAACTACAAAAAGCAATCTGATGGAATTCTATTTTACGTATTTTCTGCTAGATACCCGGATCTTTCTAAAAAGTCATTCTGGGTCTGGGTTGGCTTGTCCTCAATCTGTTTTAATAATGAATTTACTTAACTTGGGTCACGGGGAGAGGAGACACTAGTTGTGCTCAGACTTATGGTTGAGTGGATCACTTTCTGACCAAAAGACTCTTTTTCTGGAGACAAGGAAATGACTCTGAAAAAACTTTGAACTCAGTCATCTGAGGCTCATGTGCTGATTTACCTAATTAGCTGGAGTTACAAGTACCCCAGAGCTGAAGACTCAGAGACTCAACAACTCAGCAAAGGATGCTCTTTCCTCATCCACCATGCTGTGTAAAGCATCCCAATACCAGAAATTACAAAGCCCTGGCAAGTTTACTGAGTCTCAGTTTTAGTACAGGACTGCTTTCTTTGCCTTAAAAAAGCAAATCTAAGACAAAAGTAAATAAATAAGAGAAAAAAAAAACCAACTAGGGTCATAGGCATCTCTTCAAAGACATAATTTCTTTCTTGATGTCTTTGTCTTCACGTTCATCAACACGAAGAAGACAGCAACAAACACATGGATCTCTGGGGTTTTGCCTTTCTTGCTTTAAAGATGGAATTTGCAAAGATGCAATGGATCTAAACGCAGAGGCCATCTTTTCAGGGTGAGAAGGGCAGTAATTGCCCATCTCTACTCTCATTAGGGACAAATGAGCTTCGTCTTACAAGATTCTGAATAGAAAGTCTGTCATTAATAGCCCGCTATTTTCTCTCTGAGAAGAGACAGCAGTGTGTGGCCTGGAATCATTGCTGGAGAACTGGAGAAGTCTCTTTGGGGCCAAGAAGAATGATGCTGTCCTCTCAGGAGACAGGGACTCAGTCTTGAAATTCAAAATTCAAGTGTGCCTTTCAACTCGCTGCTCCTAAATTTACCTTCAACTCTTTGATAAGCTACAAAGAGGAAACCTTGCCTTAATTCAGCCAGGGTGTATCTTTCTTTACCTAGTTTTGGGGGTTTTATTTTTTTCTTTTTGCTTTCAAAACCATTTGAGCACATTTTTGATTGGGCCTAGTGATGGGAATATTCTTGGTCTAGGGAATCTGCTCTGGGCTGCTTTGATTGCACTGAAGCTTGACAAAAAACTCGTAATTTTTATCCCCAGTCAGTACAATGGCAATACTTTGTGTGCTGGAGTGCGCTCTGTGTTTCCACATCTCACAGCAATGATACAGCTCACCTCGCTGCCAGATCAAATACCTGATGAATGATGCCAGCCCAGTGTTCCATAAATATCAAGAACTCTAACACCTGGAATGTACAGCTCGGGAAAGACGGGGCTTAAATTCCAGTTGCCTCTTCCAAACAGTGTAGGCTCTTCACAACCTTGTTTACTCTACAGCAAAATCAGAGACCCGAAATTTTTGTTCTCGGACCTATGATAGGTCAGCAGAAGACAGAAGGTTGGAAGTGACTCCAGAAGAGGTATGCCTCACGTGTGTCCTTGAACATTGCTTAGGAAACACTGGCCATTACCCAGAGTCAGGAACTTGACAGCCAAGAATGCAAAGCAAGAGGAGGCAGCTGCTTGTTAGTTTAGAGAGACTGGCTCAAATGGGTTGGGAGATCATGAGTTCAGGAAAAAGGTCCCTGCAATGGTACAGCGTCATGAGCTGCAAACACTCTTGTATCTTATTTCATATATAGCTTTAGAGGAAGGCAAATTAGACTTTATATGACAGAATTTTGGAGCTGGCAGCAGACATTAGTCCAAATGTATTTTGCTGATGGTGGTGCTAGGGGTAAAGAACCCACCTGGTAATGCAGGAGATGTAAGAAATGCAGCTTCGATCCCTGGGTGGGGAAGATCCACTGGAGAAGGGCATGGTAACCCACTCCAGTATTCTTGCCTGGAGAATCTCCATGGATGGAGGAGCCTGGCAGGCTACAGTTTGTAGGGTCGCAAAGAGTTGGACATGACTGAAGTGACTTAGCATGCACGCATGATGAGAATTTGTGAGGACCAGAGATTTGTCTTAAATCATAAAGGGAGGACTTCCCTGGAGGTCCAGTGGTTAAGAATCTCCTGCCAATGCAGGGGACATGGGTTCGATCCCGGGTCTGGGAGGAGTCCACATGCCACAGAGCAACCAAACCTGTGGGCCCCAACTACTGAGCCCACAGGTCTAAAGTCCATGCTCCCCAGCAGGATGAGCACTGCAATGAGAAGCCTGCACCCTGCCACTAGAGTAGCCACATGAAGCAATGAAGACCAAGCACCGCCAAAAATAGAATAAATAAAAATCTTTAAAAATCATAAGGGGAGCTGATGGCACAGCAGGGTCTGTAAGCAGGACCTTTAGAGTCTTAGCACTTTCTTAGCTGTGTTCCAGACATTCCCAGATACTAATCAGAAGAGGGGATGAACTGGCCATGGACTAACATTGCTATAGAGGGCAAAGAGAAAGTACTCTGTAAAGTGACACAGAAAAATGGAAGGTACTATTATTATTGCAGGTAATTGTTCTGAACATACCTACTTATTTGATGGCCTACTTTTAAGAGAAACAGATTTGAAATTGCCTGCTCAGTTTTCTCATTATCTGATTTAACAGAAAGAAAATAGAACCTAGAGATAATCTTAGAACAACATTAAGCCTTACCTCTACTTCAAAACAACCTCTACCAGCTCTGTTAGAAACCAGCAACAGTTTCTCCAAGTTTCCAGAACCCCTCATCTTTCCTGCCCCCACTCCGATGGGGGGTGACAGTTAATGAAGAGTAGACACTAAAAATGGGCTTCCTTGGTGGCTCAGTGGTAAAGAATCTGCCAGCCAATGAAGAAGACATGGTTTGCTCCTTGGGTCAAGAAGAACCCTTGGAGGAAACGGCAATCCACTCCAGTATTCTTGCCTGGAAGATCCCATGGACTGAGGATCTGGACAGGCCACAGTCCATGGGGTTGCAAAAGAGTTGGACATAGTGACTAAACAACAAGGAAGACACCAAAATGCTGGAGAAAAGGAGAAATCAGGGAGACGATGGACTCTCTGATGGGCCCCCAAGTGCTAGGAACAAAAATGAGCTACTGAGTATGTTACAACATTTATTGAAACCACTTTTCCAGCAACTTCCCATTTTCCTGAGAGGGACCTCAGCTGTCAGGTGCTCCCTACATTGAGCAAGCTGAGTTGTGATAGCGGTTGCCTGGAGATTGCTTTCTGCTTTGACCCAAGAGGCCAGGTAGATAAGGGACAGATAAGGATGGTGTCACTTACTCTGAGGCTTTCCTCTCAGCTCTCAGAGGCCTTAACAACTATTAGGTCTCTTCCTACAACTCTCTTGGCTCTTTTCTCTAGCCAAGGAAACAGAAGCCACTTCCAGACCTAGACCAGGTGACTGACTTCTCTGCTTCCAGCTCCCAGACCCATTCCTGGGTCTCCATCCTCTGACCAAATAGCATCATCAAACCTGTGCATATTTCCACTTGATGCCATAGCAAAGACGGGAAGCCAAAGGCAAAGCGTGGACAGTTCCTACAGACACTCTGCCTGCCAAGCATTTAAGGAAGTGATTTAAGGTTACACGATTGTAAATGGCAGAACTGGGATATAAATCTTGGCAGAGAGGTGTTTTAATTATTCTATTTTACAAGCAAGGAAACAGGCTCAGTTGCAGAAGTGGGACACAGACCTAAGTGTCTGACTCCAGAGTCCATAGCTCTGATTCACTCCCCTCTCCAGTCCTGGACTCTGTCCCCACGACAGGAGGCAGCTCCCTGGAACGCTTGCGGAGAAGGTGGGGTGGGAGGAGGGCTAGGATCAAGTCAGCTAACGCAAGTCACTTATTTGCTATTGCTGTCCCTGACAAGTTTTCTGTAGTTCTGTTCCCTGAAGAAGATAAAGCAGATTAAAAAAAAGGGAAAAAAAATCAGACTCTAATCCCTAATACTCAATCCCTGGGTCATTTCTCTAGAACAGGGCATTGTGGTTCTCAGCTCGGAAAGCCTAACCCTTCCATTCCAGCCCTCTGCCCGGGGAGCCTCCGTTGCGTGACCACAAATAGCTGGGCTTTGGTAACATCAGGGGAGGGAGGGCCTGCCTTGGGAGCCACCCTCCCCGAAACTTCCGGAAGCTCTCTCTCTTCTTCTCTTTTCCAGGAAGTGGTGAAGGAAACAGAAATCCGTTCACCATTCTTTGGATTCCTGTTGTTCAAGCGGAGAGGAGATGCCCTTCTCTTAGTAAGGTGGAAGGTGTCAGCAGGGGGGCCACTAACTCAAATAGTTGGCTACTTTGGTCCCAAGACCTGTCACTTCAGTGCAGCAGCTGATGGTTCACCGCATCGATGAACCTGTTGAGCTGAACTGACTCAGCTGGATATTGTGTTACATGTCCGAGGCTCAGAATACCACTAGAGCATTTCTGGGAGATTACTGCTTCTAGTCATAAAGAAAGGCCCTAGAGTTAACACTGCTCTCAGAATAGACTCACCTACAGAGTAGCTTATGTAGTAGAATAACCTGATTCACTGACCATTATTCATTTACCTTCAAAGACAGAGCCTGTCTTCACTGGGCCTGGAGATGGTAAGGCTACCATCCAAATCTCTATGAGCCTCTTGCACTATATCTCCACTGCAGTGGCAGCCTGCATCTCAAACTCAATATATCCAAAACTCAACTTATTATTTCCCCCATCTTCTTCCTGTATTCCGCCATTACCACTCAGGCATCCAAACCAGAAATCGGACGATTCACCTGCAGTCCACTTTCTCTGTCAACTCACATGTAATCAACCACGAGGATTCAAGCGTGACCCTTGTTCTGAACTGTCGATTCAATCTCTCCTTTCCACACCTTGTGTTGACGTGTCAGTGCGCATCCTTAGCTAACTGTTGTGATAAAACAAGGATGAACATTTCCTGAGAGCAGAGATGAGCACCCAGAACACTGTGGTGGGTAAGAATATGAACTTGGAGACAGAAGGGTGGGTTTGAAACACGATCAAAGTGCATCAACTGTGGCTGACCTTCAGTTTCCTCATCTATGAAATGAGGATAAAGATACCTCCCTCCCTGGCTTACTGTAGCACTGCTTGGCACCATGTAAGTGTCCACAATATATGTTATACATATAACGATAGATGAGGAAACTGAAACTTCAGAATAGCTAAACACTGTATTTAGGTTCACACAGTGATTAAGTACAGTTGGCATATGAACCCAGATCTAGCCTTCATCAAAAGCCACAGTTTAAAAAAAAATTATTCCACATGGCACATCTAGGGCTCCAAGTGTGGTTGTTAATAATACAGCAGAATCTCTAAAGTACCAACACAGGAAGACCTCATGTATGATACAGCACTGTATATACAAATATGATCTCATTTTAAAGAATGCTACAATATCTGCCACAATATCTATTACAATATCTGAACCCTGTTTATCACTTTGTCATCTCATGTTTCATCCATCTTTTCTACTAAATGACCGGAGGGCAGAGATGCCTCATCTCAAAGCACAGGGCCAGATACACAATATCCAATATTTGTTAAATCACTGAATAACACTGAATCTTTAAAAAAAATTAACTTATTTATTTAGTAAATAATAGATCACAGTGGGTAATGTGTGAATGTGGTATAAAGCATTTATTAGCATCATGCCATAGCTAACTGAACTAATCAGCCCTTAAAGCATTTAAACTATACAAAAACTTATTTAGGATAAAGTAACATTCCTTCCATCCTACTCACCAGCTATCCAAATTCTACCCCAAGAGGCAGTCATGATGGCTCATTTCTTGCACATCCTTTCAGAGATATTATTGAACTGCACTCAATTTTAGTGCAATTAAAATTTATTGCCAAAGAGTATCAGGGAATGGTGGGAAATGTTTTATACACATTCAGTCAGCAGGTTTTTTTCCTTAAAAAGTCACCAATTTCTCTCAAAGCCACATAAAGAATAGCCTAAACATTAACGTTATGTGTGTGTGTGTGTCTATCTTAAGACCAACAGCAAAAAAGGTGGTAGGTGCTGTATTTGTGAACTTCCTCAGGTAAAACCACCATCTAATTCTCTGCAACTCTATTTAAAGATTCCTTCCCCTTGAAGTTGACCTTAAGACCCATTTCTTCATAATTCTTTGGCCTGAGATTTCACTTTTATTTTCTCTTCATTCCCTGCACATGAAATGAGTAACATTCTGTTACTTGACCATGACAAAGGATTTTCCTTTCTTTCAGGGAGATGTCTGAGGTCACTCTAACACAACTGACCACAGTTGAAAATGAGAAAATGCTTCCTGGAGAAAGAAGAACAGTAAGCACTTTCTCAGTATGGCTTTTTTCAGACAGTTGTCTGCAATAGCCCGGGAACACACTTCATCTAATGCTTTCATGATGAACTATCTTACAGACATCCAGCACTTGGCACTGCCTTCTCTTAGGTTGCTAACCTGTTCCTGTTACATGGGCTTTGCAACCTGGCATTTTCAGACTTTTGATATCACTTAGAAATGACAGTAAAAATATTATTGCATAGAAATGACATCCAATTGTTCATGTAGTTCTATGCCTGTGTTTGTAGAAGAACTGCTATGGAAATATTAATATTTACAATTCTCTACTTTTTTGAGTATATGGATTTACATATCTCTACTCTTCCTCTCTTTTTCTAGTTTTTATTTCCACACACTAAATGAAAATTTACTTTATTGTAAAAAGATAAAGAAAATAGATTGGAATAAAAAGTTCACCCCAATATGTAGGTTTTTACAGTCTTTCTTAGTAAAAGCGATCAAAACCTAAGAATTCGAAAACTAAGTAATAGCTATAGTTCTTTTGTCTCATTTCATCTTTGGGGAAAGAAATTATTTTCTTCTTTCTTCCTAGCAACTTCCCAGTCTTTTCTTACACTGCAGCAAATAAATTTGAGAAGACATGAACAGACATGTCCTTTTCCTAATATTTCTTTAAGGTTGATGTAGACATGTACCAGTGACAAGCTTAGTTCATGTTTTCACTCAATGGAAGAGGCACCAAGAGATAACCGAAGCTTCTTCCTTCTTTCCTAAATCTGTTTGTTACTAAATTGAGATTCCAAGTCTTTGGTGTAGACTCAGTGGTCTCTCTGACTGTCAATGAGCTCTTTCTATTTGTTTCTTTGTTAGTGCCTTCTTCTCCTTACTTCTACCTCCTCAGTTTCCATTAGTAAAGCCAACACCGAGGGCAACCTGCCAAGCTATCTACCCCAGCTCAGCCAACTCATCACAAATCTCACAAATTGTAGGAACGACTCACTGGACTAGGAAATGATCCCGGAACTCAAAGAGAAAATGGACTCTTAAATTTGGGATTATCTTCCTTCTATTAGAGATGTTATTTCTTTTTAGTCACTTAAGAACTGCCTTCCTCATCAATCTGCTTTCCATGCTCAGGTTTTTATCACTTTTTATTTCTCTATTCTTTAAATGAAACACTTCTGTCCTAGAAATTGAACTCTTGTGTTTAGAACACCATTTTGAATCAGTGTTTCTACATCTTTTCCAAACATACACCAGTATCACTAAGCTCTATTATTATATGGATAGAGTTACAAAATAAATGGGTATTTGTTAAATTAATGATAGGGATGCAGCTTAACCATCTGTAGGAGAATTATACGTTTTCTGCTGAATTTAACTGAGTAAATCATATAGCAAAATGACAAGGCTATGTGAATGCATCTAGCATTGCTTGGTAACTGGCTTCTACCGAGGCATGGCAGCATTTTCTTCTTGGCAACTCTCATGAGATATAAACTAGCTGGGAGAGCAGAGAGGCAAGATGGCAGAGTAGTTAAGAGAAATCACCTCTGGCTCTAGACAGCCTGAGTTTCACTTCCAGCTCTAACATTTATTAGTTGTGTGATGTTGGCCAAGTTGCTTGATCTGTTCATGCTCAGTCTCCTCAACTATAAAATGAAGATCAGAGTAATCATACCTATCCATGGTCTTCATAGGTTTGTTTAAAGATTAAGTGAGCTAATATAAGCAAAACACCTAGAAAGTAGCTGGCATAGTGCTGTATAAACGTTCACTGTTAGTATTATGCAGCTATTAGTTGGCTTGACAATGACTGTAATTCGTTGAGAATAATGTATTTTACATCAGCTTCCAAGACAGTGACACAGCACTGAGATACTTCTTCCAGGAAGGTACTCAAACCTGGCAACCTAAAGAAAGCCATTACTTCTCCTAGTTAATCAAGACACTTTCCCTTGGCACGTCTCTAGAGTTAATTGAACAGTCATTAATCAACAACAGTTACTAGAAGGAGCCAATGATGTTGAAATGGAATGTATCTGAAGTCTTGTGACAAACTACTCTTCTGCTATATTCCTATCTGTCTGTGATCTAAGAATCCCATTTTGGGAGACAAAGTTACAATTATATTTACATGCTACCGATTTTTCTTAGTTGTTTCGTCATTACCTCTTACATTTGATGGAGATTTTAGCAAACTTCAAGTTAGAGATTAAAGCCTTTTTTGGTGGCAGATTTAATCTTTGATTTTTGTTCTGTTTTTTTTTTTTTTTTAAACAACATGGCATTGGCTTATCTGTTTACTAGCCTAAGAACTTTTATATTGGTTCAGTCAAAAATCCCAAGTAAGGAGTTTCTTCAACTACATTTTAAAGGAAGATTAATGCTACTCACAAGTAATGAACTGTAATTTCAGATAACAATAAATCAAACAAAGCAATAATTCTTATTTGTACAGATTGCTGTCAACAATGCTAAATTAGCAAGAGGCTAAAATGTTTCAAAAGAGTTATAGCCATTTACGTCAGGCACTTTAGAGGCAATGAATGAATGAGAGATCTGTGTTAACATTTTCTGAAATTTACCTTTCCCAGTCCCTGGATGAGAGAGAGTGCCAAAAAAAAAGATTCCACCTCTAAGTCTAAGAGTTGATACTCAGCTTCAGTTAGAATATAATTACTATCAGGGACCTGTGTCTCATTTTGGGTATACTAATTGTGTAAATTAGTTTTAAGTGAAAGTTACATTGTATGATGATCACATTTTGGCCAGATCTACTGTGCTTGCTTGTTATTATTGTTATTTGACCGCTCAGGCCTAATGATTAAATTATCCTCTTTTATTCTTACATGAGATGGAAAAACATTTGATTTATTTCCCTTCTCCACACAATCAATTGATTTGCATAATGCCTAAGGATGCTTCTTCAGATTCCCACATGTTTACGAAAGTTCCAAACGTGCCAACAGACTGTCATGTAAAGGGGAAAAAAAGGAATCTTCAAGTTCAGAGGAAAGCCTGGGCGGTCCTTTTGAATACCTACAATCAGTTCATCAGATAATTTTCCCAGGCAGTCAGATGCCCCAGAGAAACAAGATCCAGTTGTTTTTTTTTAATTTTGGAAGGGGGTTTTGTTATCAAATGACTTACCCACAATGACTGCAGTGACTGTGAGCAGCACAAATGCATTCCGAAATAGGTAACTTTTAACGTCCTCCTTTGTGATGTTCTGCACTTTCTTCTTGGCCAAGAGTGTGCGTTTACGGACCCCTTGCTGGAATCTCTCCATCCTGCCTCCCAACCTGGCCTCTTCTCCATTGCTTTTCGTCATATTTTACTTCTCTAGAGTGTCTCTGCTTTGAACGTCAATGTCACGGAATCAGCCCCAGAAAGCCAGTCCTCTTTGGTGTTAAAGAACACAACTAGATGGGAGAGAAAGAGACAAGAGTTACAGCCTCCAGGGGTGAAAAATCAGGGCTGCCTCACACCAGGGGAAGCTGTTGGCAAACTGCATGATCGCACTAGGAATCAAGGACTGGAGAGCGGCAATGCCAGACCTCAGGGCTCAAATGTGGATATTTTACTGAACCACGTGTGAGACATGTGCATAAATCCAGAATATATGAGCAGGAACTTGTGTTACATTTTTTAAAAATTGCCCTTCCTTCTCCAGTGAAGCTATAAAAGGGCTCATCAGAGCTGGGTGTGACGGAGAAACCCCTACCCCAACCCGATCCCCTGGACCCCAGCTGGGCGCCTTACAACAGGGTTCACCCTCAATAAATGTCCAACTGAATTAAATGCACGGGAAACACTCAATAACTATACTTAATGGCTTATGTCGTATACATGGCAAGGGCATAACCAGCTCAATAAAATGAATTAAGATGTTGAGATTTCAGTCAGAGGTTTCTGTTACATATATTAAAGTAACTATTTTCTTCATTAAGAAAAAAGTCATGATAACATCCAATAGTAAATATGCTTATGAAAAGAACACAAGTACCCACAGGCCCTGAGAAAGAATGACTCTTTCACATGGCAACTTTTTAGTTTTTTTCACAAAATGAGCAAAGTGGGCTGGGCATATTTATAAATGATCTGAAATCATAATTCATTTACATTTCTGTCACAAGTAGAAGTACAAAGTAGCATTTATCTTTGTGGCAAACATGCTGAAGTCTTCTGAGGAAACTATCGCCCACTTCTCTGTATTTTAAAATTTAGGATTTCTGGAACAGATGAAGAGATGAGTCCAATTTTCATTCCAAACATTACAGCTAGCGTGGTTTCTGGTTTCTTTAAAGTGCTCCTAGGTTATTCAAATCTTCCCCTTGGTAGAAATCAGCTCTTTTGAAAGATCAAGAAATTCCTCCTGCTGTTTAACAAGATTTCTAATCCATAACCTTTCCCACGATAAATCCAAGTAAAAAGCAGCGGTGCCTGGGGACGTGTGTATCTGGCGAACAGCCAGCGTGTGCGCCCGTGGGGGAAGTGACTAGAAAGCGAGGGACTCCTCGGAAGCTTTTGGCAAATTCAAATGCGGGGCGGGTGGGGGAAACAAACCTAACAGCTTTGACTTTTAAATAAAACTACAGGTTGGGGTCAGTGCTAATAAGACGTACAGGTCGTTCAAGACTTCATCGCAGATTAAACGTTTAGGGAGAAGTAAAGCAGAGGAGACGCGAGAGATCAGTTTTTTTCCCCCTACTGATCTCTCATTCCCCTTACCAGTCACTTTTAAAACAGACCAGCTCAGCCTTGGTTCTTTTCTAGCGCCGGAACCACAATCTGCCCCCAATCCACCCTGAATGACTCAACTCCAAATTAAGAGAGGACGCGGCGTAAATAGACACCACACGCTCCTTGATTAAATCACTAACATGGACTTTATCTAGCAAAATGGCTAGCTTTTACTCTCGCTACTCCTCTGCTTGGGAAACAAAATACAGGGGCAGAGAAATGGAATGAGAAATTAAGCCCAGCAGGAATACAGGACGTCAGACTTACCTTTTTCGGATTTTGTAACGGGTGGAAGATACCCCAGGCAATGACAAGGTGAATTCGCAGCAGGTACGGCGGAGCAACAGAACGCAGCGAGCGAGGGGTGCATGTGCTCTGAAACTGCAAATTACTATCGGGGCAACTTAAGAAAAGGGGCGGAGTCTGTGCCCGGGAAAGGGGGAGTGGGGAAAAATGAAAACACCACAGGGAAGGAGGGGAGAAACCCGAGGTTTCTGGAATATTGATTAATCTTGGCGCACCAGAAGCCTGCTTGTTGGCTTTGTTTTGCTCCTTAGACCACTTTGCCGCTTTGTCAGTTCACTTTCATTAGAAATGCAAAACCGGGACCAGGAAGACTCGGAGAATAAAGCGCGCACACACTCAGAAAGCTTGAAGTCTTGATTAGAACGTTTCAAAGAAGAGATTTCTGGAGCTAAATTTAATTATCTCACATTGTTGCTGTTTCCTCCCCTTAAGGAAACACGAGTGTGCTCTTTTGCCTGGTTGTACGCTATTATGATAGAGTCCCTCTTTTTAGAATTGGGGAAATAACTGACATTTCTTGGGAAGACCCAGAAGGCAATCAAGCATGGAGGGAAAAAATGCTATAATGCTCTAAACTTGACTAAATTTACTCAAAACACAAGATGAGACATGTCTCTATTTTAGCAGTTAAAACTCTATTATAGCAAATCTAATTTAGCTCAAATTGTCTGATGGCAAAGATTTAAAAAGGTAAGAAACACAAAGAGACCAAGATCTTTGCTAGGCTACTAAAGTAAAAAGCATTTTAAGACCAAGAGTATAAACGCACACTTGAAGTTTCGTAATTGCAAAAGATAAGTTTGCTGTATAGACAGATGCCTCAATTTTAAAGGATGCTAAATGTCCTCTACACCCCCACCTGCCCCATCATTTTTTAGGAATTAGAAATTTCTCATTTCCTTGAGACTGTAACTCGCACTTCTAGTCCACCTTTCTTAAGAAAGAAAATAGATTTTTAAAAATTAAAAAAAAATTTTTGAGCCTGACTCAACTCCAAATTGTTTAGCATGAAGAAAAACATTTGATAGAAACAAAGCTCATACCAAAAATTACAGCCAGAGTTCTGTATTCCTGTTTATTAAATCTCATATTCCCCATACAAAATCCGCTTAATTCTTAGGTCTGTTTTCCAACAAGAAAGTATGTCTTTTTCTTTCATTAGCAAATCCAGGGAGATTCTGAAGATATGTCTCCTGCCAAGTCTCAACTGTTGCATGTTTATACTTTTTTGAACATCTCCTGGTTGGAAAGCAATGGTGAATCATGTAAATGCTAAAAGTATAAATTAGCAGCAATTACAACAACTTTTAAAATTGCATCATTCTAAGGGTTTATTGAAAATATATGCTCTTGGCAGTCCCAACCCTCAGCAGTCTTTCTCTTTCTTTTATCTCCTAGGTCACTTAGCATCTGTATCACATAGTTTAACATTTAATTACAAGTCTCCTACCGCTCTTTTCTTTTAAAAAATCCTGTTAAAATTTCTGGCTTCCCAACTAAATTGTAAGTTCTTTGAAAGCAAGAATGGGTTTTATACCTGATACACAGTAAATATTAAATTTAACTCCTATGAATGAGTGACATAATAACACTCGGCGACAAACAAAATCGCTTTTTATGTTGGCACTTCTGGCCTAGGCGCCATTTCTCAATGCCTTGACTACATTTTAAAGTATTTATTTACTACACTAAGTCCTCTGTGAGTCATGGATTTAAGACTAACTTGTCCACATTTCTTGTGGAAATATCTTGTATTTCAAGAGAACTTAAAAGAGAAATCTTTATATAATTTTAAATGGAATTTCAAGCCAAGTGGCATTTCCGTCTTTTATTTCTGGTTGTTTTGGAGTAGGGGGACAAGAAAAGGGATTAGAAAACCATACTTTGGTTAGTATAGAGATGAGAAGGCTCTAGTGCCCTCTCTTTATTCCTTTTTTCTAATCCCCGAATCTTGGTTAAAAACCATTTCATTAATTTAGTTAGCGCAGACATTATAAGAGTCTGGTGAACCCCAGAGAAGGGAAGTAATTCACCACTGAAAGTTTTGTTTTCTATAATAAAAACCTAAAGAGAAAATGAGATGCAAAGAGTCTCAGTTCAGAGTTCATCTGAATTACAAGGGTGTAGTCTGGGGGAAATATTAGGAATTACTACTTTTAAGTACCACTTTCTCTTTTGGAAAGCTATAGCAATAATGCCCTTGGGACAACTTGGGTTTACTCAACACATATTTCTTCCTTTTCCTCTATTTTATAAACAAGACCCTTGAGCCTTCAAACATTTTTTCCTTTACAGAAATACTAAATAAGCCAAACAGCAAGAAATTATGAACAAGTCTCTATATGTATATTATTTAATGCTACTGTGGGTAGGAGACACAGGGCTAGGAAATCATAATTTTTCTATTACAGAGTTAAAAAAAAAGATGTGACAAATGCTATTTCTTTTGAAAACTTTCAAGAATTTTCTTTGAACATGCTATTATAAAGTATGTTGTAGGTGAATTCATTGGGCTGGTGGGAGGTGAGAGGAAATGTCACAATAACAACAAACAACCAGATCCAACCTATCCTTGAATTTCCATTAGTTTGAAGTATGAGGTATTAGTAAGTTTTGTAACATAGTACAGAATCATCAAATTTCAGCATTCAAGATAAGGGGATTCTGGAATTTGAGGAAGAATGTGATTAGAAACCCTTTTAACTTTTGTTGAATATTTTTCACTTTAATTTGTAATTTCATTGGAGATTTTGCCCATCCTTGTTCAAATAGTTGACAGTTTAGGATTAGCATAAGGAATGTCAATTTTCCTTTTACAATTTGGAAATTGTAGAATATTAGGACAATGAAGGGGACTTGATTTAACTCCAGTGGAAGTACTAGAGGTAGGAGGCACAGAAATAGTACTTGTGGTAGATGGTCTCTCATTTTGTCTTAATTTTTTTTTCCTTTTAAGCCCGAATGTAAAAAGCAAAACAACAAAATGTTGGTGGTGAATTCTGGTTAGGTTTTTAACAGATTGGTTTATGTTGAACCTATGTGAAGCCTGAAAATCCCAATTTTAGTGGGCACCTAGGCTTCCCTGGTAGCTCAGAAGGTGAAGAATCTGCCTGCAATGCAGGAGACCTGAGTTTGATCCCTGGATCAGGAAGATCCCCTGGAGAAAGGAAAGGTTATGCACTCCAGTATTCTTGCCTGGAGAATTCCATGGACAGGGGAGCCTGGCAGGAAAGTGTCCATAGGGTTGCAAAGAGTTGAACTATAAGTAACCTTTACCATAGTCACTCATTCAACAAACCTTGAACAAGTGCTGTGTTCCAAAAACCAGCCCCTTTTCTCTAGGAGCCCACAAACACATCTGTAATTATTATTCAGTGGGCAGTGGGAGCGGCCCAAAGAAAGTTATGGGAACCCTGTCCTGCAGCCTATTTACCAGGACTTCCTCTGAGACTCAGAGACTCTTGGAGAATCTATGCCTAGCTCAACATTATTCTTATTCTGTGTGTGCTGTGTTAAGTCGGTTCAGTGGTGTCCGACTCTTTGTGATCTCATGGACTGTAGCCCACCAGTCTCCTATGTCCATGGGATTCTCCAGGCAAGGATACTGGAGTGGGTTGCCATGCCCTTCTTCAGGGTAACTCACAGAGGAGCCAGAACACTAAATTAAAAAACCTTGAACTCTACTCCTAAGCAAGAGGGAGTCACAGGATTTAAACATTGGAGTGATTTTAGTTTTAGATTGATGCAAACCTTTTAAGGGAACAATACTTCAGTAAGGAAGCCAAGGGGACAGAGGAACCTTTACAAACTGGAATGATTCGCACTCACATTTAAAGATAAAAAAAGATTACACTGAACAGTACAGACAACTTCAAGGTATGGAGGTTCAACAGATAAGCTGGAATTAAACTGAGACCACCTTCCCTAAAGGTAATTCCTTTCCATATCTCTGGGCCCACCCACTTCACTCCTTTTAGTTACTAGTGGGTTTCTCTAGAACATTTTAATGTTTGACCCCTGAAGAGGTTTAAGAAGCGGTCTGAGCAAGGGCAGAAGCCTAGGGAATCCCACTATAAGAGAGAAAAAGAACAGGACTCCCCCTCAACAAATCTGCAGGTGGTAAGAAATTATACCAACCATTTTATCCCAAGTTAGCTAAGAGTTGGACACAATGATGGTTTACAGAAATGTAACACATTCTCTTCATTCTAAAACTAAAGAGGGTCTGCTTTTTAATGAAGATTTCACAAGCCTTATTGCTATTAATTATGACTCATATTGTGAAATGGCTCTTTTCCCAGTTGTTCAAAGTGCGCCAAACCTCCACAGGACCAGAATCTTGGTGTAATTGGGAAAGATCGGGTAGGTCAGTGGGAATTAAAGCTTTCCACAGAGTGTTAGCAATAATGATAGTCCACATTTTTACAGGGCTTTATAGTTTTGTAAACACTATTACAAACATTATCTAATTCCATCTTTGTGATAGTGTTTTGTGGAACATTCTATCATTACTGGCCCCCTGTATCTCCAGATGTTGACATGGAGTTTCATAGGGATTAAGCAATTTGCCCAGGATTACAGTCAGTGAGTGACAAGAGCTCTTAACAGTTCTCGGAAGTTTGGTTTTTCATCCTTTTCCAAAAGAAGTCCTCAGTAGCTTTTATTAAGACAAAGAGAAAAGAAAGTAAAGAACATTAAAAGGAATGCCCACCATCTGTTATTTCTTCTGGAAAGTCAACCCTAAACTTCTCCTCTTCCTTCTCTTCCTCCTCAAATCTTGATAGGGTGGACTGCCCCTTCTATATGCTCCCAAGACTCCTGGGGTTGAAATTTCCAGAGTGATTGCCACCCTGTTCTGTAACTCTCTCTTTCTAGACTGCGGGCTTTGTGAGAACAGAGTCGGTCTTTACAGCTACTGGACACCCAGTCACTAGGACAGAAGGTTGCTTGGTTAAGTAGGAGTTATTACATGAATAAATGGACACATCACAGCCACAAATGTGAAAAATTATATCAATCCATCTCCAGTGCTAAAACTTGAAGAAAGAATCTCAGTAAATATCAAACTTTAAAAGGAGGAGAAGGAATTCCCTGGCAGTCCAGTGGTTAGAACTCGACCCTTCACTGCTGGGGTCGGGTGACATGGCCAAAAATAAATAAATAAATAAATAAATAAATAAATCCAAGTGGAGCTGCTCTAATGGAATGGATAGGAGATGGGGGTCAGAACCTATTTCAGTGCCCCCTCCTCTCTCCCTCAGGGGAGCCCCTCATCAATGCACGGATTCTAGGCCTCATCTTTGAGAAGAAGGACGAATGAGGAAGTCAAGTCAGCTTGTGCCAGGACTCCTTAGTACCAGGTCCAGATTTAGAATTTAGATGTCCCATTCCTGCTCCCATCAAATTTTTTAATCACTAAACCACAAATTCCTCCCCTTCCAAATTTGCATGTCATCTGTAAAATGAGATTGGTGGTGGTTTACTCACTAACTCATGTCCAACTCTTACAACCCCATGGATTGTAGCCTGCCAGGCTCCTCTGCCCATTGGATTTCCCAGGCAAGAGTACTGGAGGAGGTTGAATTCCCTTCTCCAGGGGATCTTCCCAACCCAGGGATCAAACCCTCATCTCCAGCATTGCAGGCAGATTCTTTACAGACTGAGCCACCAGGGAAGCCCCAAATGAGGTTAGACTATGTTACTTTGCTCAAGTAGCTTTCCCTTTCAATGTTCTATGATTCTAAATCTTGTCATGCCAGTAATAGGCTTGCCCCATTCACTTCGGTCTATTTAGTTAAGGACACAAATTTTTATATGCACTCAGTGATTAATGGCTTCTCATTAGATTTCTCTGCCACAAATTAAACACAAACATATAAACAGTCACCAAAGGAAGCTTATTGAAGGGCATGGGTTTTATGAAGCACAGCAATGACATGAATCTTTTATAAGTGTTTGCTAGTATAGAATCATAATTACAGCAATCAAGACAGATACACATCTTTTGTAAGGAAAAAAGTAATTATAATTTAAAAGCACACATCTCAAAGTTGCCATCACAAAAACAACTATTATAGCAACTATTTCGCATTTGGACATTTTTTTGGCAGGAGGTCTGGGCATTGTTTATTGTGAGTCAGAAACAGGCACTGAGAAAATATGCAAATTTTTTAAGCAAGAGAAAATGCAGCTTTGAGTTGAGAAAACAGGGTGAATGGTGGAAACTGTCTGGGTCTTGCACACAAATCATTCTTAGCGGCTGAAATAATTTTTGGTCATCGGATGCTGCGAGAGTAATTTGGGGTAAGGTCAGAATAAAGTTATTCATGCTTTAAAATGTACAGTCAAGATTTGTGCTGTGCTCAGAAGTTGAAGTCCATCTTCTGCTAATGTCACGTCTGTGGGCTGATTCTAAATTGAAAGACCAAAGAAGAAACCTTTAGAACGCTACCAGTCCCATTTTCCTGGGCTGGGCAGGGGGATTGCTGTGGCCTTGTGAGGCAGTTCACTTTGGGTCACAGAGGTGGCAAAAACCAAGCCTCCCCACTCACCCTGCTCTTTTCTCACATAGGACCACACCTGCCAAAATGAAATGACACTCACAGGATGACCTGTTCACTCTTGTCGATAGACCTCAGTTATTAAAGGTCATTTCTATCACAGTTGCGTGAGTTCCAGTAAGTTCTTCAAAAATCTCTTAATACTGGGACTTCCCTGGTGGTCCAGTGGCTAAGGCTTCCTACTCCCAATGCAGGGAGCCCAGGTTGAATTGCTAGTGGGGGAATTAGATCCCACATGCCATAACTAAGAGTTGGCATCTTGCAAATAAATATCCTGCGTGCTGCAACTGAGAAGATCCTGCATGCCACAACTAAGACCCAGGACAGCCTAAAGACATAAATATTAAAAAAAAAAAAACAACCAACAGGTAAAACTTGGGGAGATAATTTAGTCTTAGAGAAACATACACTGAGGCTGGGGTCAGGTTGTGGAAGTTTGGGCAAATCCTGGGACTAAACTAAAGGTAAGACAAAAACTAGGTTTCAGACTTTTTTTTTAACCTGATAAAGTTAATTCATGTATGGGCCCACGTCACACATTAAAACCCAAGTCAGCCTACATTGTCAAGGAAACCTAACACATCAACTCCAAATCTCCAACTCAGCTTTAGCTAGCTTGTGTGCTAAGTCACTGCATTCGTGTTCAATTCTTTGCAAACCATAGCCTGCCAGGCTCCTCTGTCCATGGGATTCTCCCAGGCAAGATTACTGGAGTGGGTTGACATGTCTTTCTCCAGGGGATATTCCCGACCCAAGGATCGAACCCAAACGTCTCCTGCATTGGCAGGTGGGTTCTTTAACACTAGCACCATCTGCAAAGCCTTAGCTTACTTTACCAGAGAATAGGACCTACCAGCCTTATAAGGACCTCGGGCCAATTGGCCCTGTTTCAGCGAGGCCTCTTCTAAAGCTCTACAAATTCACTTTTGCCCAAAATCCCTTGGGAAGGGTGCTCCACTGCTTATGATGCACTGTGCTCCCCGAGTCCCTGGATTGTTTTCACTTGAATAAAGGACATCAGACTTATTTCTAAATTGTATTATTTTTGTCATTTGATAAACACTTTGTTATCAGTTTCCTGAGTTTGATTCCTGGGTCAGGAAGATAACCTGGAGTAGGATATGGGAACCCACTCCAGTATTCTTGCCTGGGAAATCCCATGGGCAGAAGAGCCTGGCTGGCTACAGTCCATGGGGTCATAAAGAGCTGGACATGACTGAGCGACTTTCACTCGTTCAAATAAAATCTCATGATGGAACAAACAGTAATATCACACATCAGGGATAAGCCTAATGTGGAGGTGGGATGCCCAGAGCCTCTGGATTTGCCCTCCTTCTGGCATCCCCTCCCTTCTCCCCACCACTAGCAAGTTAACCCTGAGTGGGTTCCCAGGGCAAGATATGGAAACGACTGTATCAGGTAACTCAAAGTACTCAAATTCTAAGAAAAGGACTCTAATAGGATAGAATAACATCACAGGAAAAGACAAAAGCCTTAAACTCTAAGGACTCCACATTTTTAGTGATGCCTCAATTAATAAATCTTACAGAGGCATGGCTTGTTGTAGTAAATTCAGCCATCGGGAAGATGTCTGGGAGTATGTTTTGCAGATCTCAGGCCCAGGCCTGTGGTCAGGGGATGGGAAGGCATGGTGGGTGGTGATGAGACAGGCTGGACTGAGTAACGGATCATAATTTTTATGGCCATGTGACCATAAAAATGTACCAGGATAGATGCAGGAAATGCCAAATTAATGGTTTGCCCAAAGTCAATGAAGTTGACATCAAAGTCAGCACCTGGACCTGGTGTTCACACTCCCAACGATCATTTTCAGAGAAACATACAGTGAAAGCCTAATATGGTTTGACTCACTTATGAGGGAGATATTTTCAGGTCCCGTGTTAGAAAGCTATATTGTCCATTATGGTTGCCACCAGTCACAAGTTGCTATGGAGTGCTTTAATGTGGCTAGCACAAATTGAGATGAGCTGTAAGTGTGAAAGTGAAAAGTGTTAGTTGCTAATCGTGTCTGACTCTTCACAGCCCCATGGACTGTAGCCTGCCAGGCGCCTCCATCCATGGGATTTTCCAGGCAGGAATACTGGAATGTGCTGCCATTTCTTTCTCCAGGGGATCTTCCCGACCCTGGGATCAAACCTGGGTCTCCCGCATTGTGGGCAGGCTGTTTAGCATCTGAACTACTGGCTAAGTGTGAAGTATATACCAATTTTGAAAATTTAATCCAAAAAATGTTAAGTATACCATTAATAGTTATTCATATTAATTACATGTTAGTAATGATAATATTTTAAATATTGGGTTAAGTTGTTGTTTAGTCACTAAGTCGTGTCTGACTCTTTGTGACCCCATGGACTGCAGCACAACAGGCTTCCCTATCCTTCACTATCTTCCAGTTTGCTCAAATCCATATCCATTGAGTTGGTGATACCATCGCACCGTCCCATTCTCTGCCACCCCCTTCTCCTCCTACTGTCATTCTTTTCCAGCATTAGTGTCTTTTCCTGTGAGTCAACTCTTTACATCAGGTGGCCAAAGTATTAGAGCTTCAGCTTCAGCATCAGTTCTTCCAATGAAAATGTAGGGTTGATTTCCTTTAGGATTGACTGGTTTGCTCTCCTTGCAGTCAAAGGGACTCTCAAGAGTCTCCTCCAGTACCACAATTCAAAAACATCAATTCTATGGCACTCAGCCTTCTTTGTGGTCCAAGTCTCATATCTGTACATGACTACTGGAAAAACCATAGCCTTGACTATACAGACCTTTGCTGGCAAAGTGACATCTCTGCTTTTTAGTATGCCGTCTAGGTTTGTCATAGCTTTTCTTCCAAGGAGCAAGCGTCTTTTAATTTCATGGCTGTAGTCTTCATCTGCAGTGATTTTGGAGCCCAGGAAAACAAAATCTGCCTCTACTTCCATTTTTTCCCCCTATTTATTTTCCATGAAGTGATGGAACTGGATGCTGTGCTCTTTGTTTTTTTTTTTTTTTTTCAGTTTATAATGTTCTTTATTACAAATTATTAGTACTAGTCTGTGCCTTACATTTATTTTATTTATTTTTTTAGATCCGAAATGCAATTTTACTTTATAATATTGTAGTGGTTTTTGCCATACATTGACATGAATCAGCCATGGATTTACACGTATTCCCCATCCTGATCCCCCCTCCCACCTCCCTCCCCACCCCATCCCTCTGGGTATTCCCAGTGCACCAGTCCCGGCTCTTTTGTTTTTTGATTGTTGCGTTTTAAGCCAACTTTTTCACTCTCCTCTTTCACCATCATCAAGTTAAAGAAAATATATTAAAAATATGTTTAAGAATTTCACCTGTTTCTTTTAGCTTATTTTCATGTAGCTAATAGAAAACTTAAAATTACATACATGACTTGCGTTGTCTTTCTGTTGGACAAGACTGTTACAAAGTGAGTACTCTTTATAGAGGTGTTCTTACACTTGGCAGCACTAGCAAGCTCTCCAGTCCATTCTCTCTCAATTTATTTAAATAGATTAGCATGTGTTGAGACGATTTTGGTCTCCTCACAGAGGTTTAATGCAATGGTAATAGTAATAATAATAAAACAGCTACCATTTATTAAATCTTTTCTGTGTGCCAGGCCCTGTGCCAAGTGCTTTACATTTGCCTCATTTACTTGTCACAACAACCCTATTGTTACTAAATTTTATTATTCCCACTTTCCCAATGAAGGAATTGAGGTTCTGAGAGAATGAGCACCCAGCCAAGATCACAAGCTGGTTAAGTGGTTGGACTGAGATTCTACCGCAGCCACTTGCTTTTAAAGCTCAGGCCTTTGAATGCCACACAATTTTGCTTTGAGAAAGAACACTCTTGATGAAAATACTGCCTTCTGAATTCTACAAATTCCCACAGGTCTGAAGACACTGAAGGGAAGTCAGAGTACACAGAGAAGGACAAAATGGTTGCAGTCCTCAAGGATCTTACAATATCATACGGAGAACATATGCACAGTGAGATAGATGACAATATAAGGCCTGATGAGATTGAAAAATTAAACTCTCTAGACAGACAGGAGAGAGATTAATTCCAGTTTCGGGGGGGCGCGGGGAGAATGGTGGGTTGCATGGAAGAGGCAATATTTCAGAAGGAATTCTACAGATGAAGTTTTTTTTAATAGAGTTAGGAAGATCCCCTGGAGAAGGGAATGGCAACCCACTTCAGTATTCTTGCCTGGAAAATTCCACGGACAGAGGAGCCTGGTGGGCTACGGTCAATGGGGTTGCAAACAGTCGGACAGGACTGAGGGCCTAACACACACACACACACACACACACACACAGGAATAGCCCGGGAGAATCTTTCAGGTGGCAAAACCAAAGAGCAAAGACACTGCATGGACTCCAGAGAAGCTGTTAAAATGTGGCACAAGTGAAAGACAAGACAGAAGAGGTCGAGTATACTGTGTTTCATTTTTAATTTTTTTTACTGTGCCAGGTCTTAGTTGTGGCATGCAGGATTTAGTTCTCTGGCCAGGGATGGAACCTGGGTCCCCTGCATTAAGAGAGCAAATTCTTAGCCACTGGACCATGAGAGAAGTCTCAAGCATACTGCATTTAGACAAGTAGAGAGTAGGAAGGTAGAAAGACCTTGGATACTTTGCTTTATTCTTTTTTTTTTTAAATTGAAGTATAGTTGATTTATAATATTGTGTTATATAGCAAAGTGATTTGGTTATATATCGATATACATGTCTATATACATACATATACATATATATTCAATTAAAATATATATGAATGCATATATATGTAGCTATATATGTAAATTCATATATGTAAATATATGTAAATAAAGTGATTTGGTTATATATCGATATACATGTCTATATACATATACATCATACATATATATACATATATATTCGATTAAAATATATATGAATACACATATATGTATCTATATATGTAAATTCATATATGTAAATATATATGAATACATATATATTCATTAAAATAATTTTTTTGTTATAGGTTACTATATTTGTGGAGCTCTACACCAAGGTCACAGATGTGGAACCCTGTTCCACAGGATAAAAATCTCTGGAACTGACCAAGCCTCATAGCAACTGTTGCCATGAGCTTCTGGATCTAAACCAGCCAGTTCCATGACCCCATGTGATGTAAAATACCCACCCTACTATCCACCCTATAGCATCCTAACCAATCACATAATGCCACCATTCCAGTAGGAATTTTCTCTGTCTCGAGGCTATAAAAATAGGCTGCAAGCGTTCGGCTCACCCTTGAGTCACCCTGCTATTCTAACAGCATCTCTCACTCTAGTAAACTTTATTCTCCTTTTATTGTGCCTCATGTCTCAAAATTCTTTTCCAACTCTCACACAGACTGTGACAATATTGACTATAGTTCCCTGTGTTATGTAAATGTAAATGTGTTAGTCACTTAGTCGTGTCTGCCTCTTTGTGACCCTATAGACTGTAGCCTGCCAGGCTCCTCTGTCCATGGAATTATCCAGGCAAGAATGCTGGAGTGGGTTGCCATTCTCTTCTCCAGGGGATCTTCCTGATGCAGGGATCAAATCCAGGTCTCCTGCATTGCAGGCAGATTCTTTACCGTCTGGGCCACCAGGGAAGCCCTGGTGCTGTACAGAACAAATAAATCCTTGTATTTTATTAATTTCATATATGGTAGGGTATATTTGTTAATCCCAAACTCGTCATTTATCCTGAAGCTATGCCTCTGGCATTCTTTTTACCCACTTGAAATATCTGGCTTTCTCAACTTCTTATCACAGGGAATTTATTGTTTCTTTGCTGGCTTTTTAGAACTGTTTTCTTGGGTCTTCTGGATAAGATTGTTGTTCAGTTGCTCAATGGTGTTCAGCTATTTGCGACTCCACGGGCTGCAGCACACCAGGCTTCCCTGTCCTTCACCATTTCCCAGGGTTTGCTCAAACTCACGTCTGTTGCTGCAGTGATGCCATCCAACCATCTTATTCTCTGTTGTCCCCTTCTCTTCCTGCCCTCAACCTTTCCCAGCATCATGGTCTTTTCCAACAGACTGTAACTTGGTGTTAAGAAATTTTATTCTGTTGAGGAAAACTCCTCTCACTCTCAAGAACTGTATCATCCATCATGCTTGCTGTGCTGTTCACCTCACAATAAGTTCTCCTTTTTATAACCAATTATATCTTCATACCATCAGATTTAAATAAAAGAAAAAAATAGATGTGATTAGGGTGAGAAAAAGGAAAAGAACAAATAAGACAAGAGAGTGGACAAGGGCACAGATAATCTTCAAAAGGGTAGAAACTGGCTATGGTGGAAGCTGGGGTTTTGATTCTCATTAAGAAGTCATTGTGAACCAGAGGAAGACTCCTCTCTGACATTTTTCCTAAAAGGTCGATGTGACTTGTTCAGCTTCCTCAGCTCCACCAGTAGATTTCTGGTAGATCCCCACCTCTGTAGATTTCTCTGTCTTATTCTAGCACTCCTTCAATCCTATGGAAAGCTTAGACTTGCTAACATGTTTACATAAATTTTTCCCCTCTAAAATTTTTGAGGATTAAGTTTTCAAAATGCTTTTTCTTTACAAAAGAGTAAAAATTATAAAGGAAAATGTAAGTGCTGCCCTTCTATAGACCTTTGCGCCCCCAAACTTTGCTCTATCCACAACCAACAGCTTATTTACTTTTTTAAAAATAGAAGCATAGTGGATTTACATGTGCTATTTTTTGCTGTTCAGCAAGGTGATTTAGTTATGTATATGTACATATTCTTAAAATTTTTTTTTGCATTATGACTTACCACAGGATATTGAATGAATTCCCTGTGCTATAACGTGGGACCTTGTTGTTTATCCTTTCTTTATGTATTGGTTTGCATCTGCTAACCCCAAACTCCAAGTTTATTTGCTCTTTATGCAACAAATTTCTGTTGAGTCCCTACTCCATGTATGGCACTGTTTAGGTGGTGTGGATAGAGTGGTGAAGAAAGGAAAGGAGGTCTGGATGTGCCTGGAGTTTACATTCTAGTGGGAGATAGAGCCTCAACAAAGAAATGCGCATGGCTTCAGCAAGGGGCTCTGGATCTCACTGAGAGAGCTAGGAAGCCATTGTAGGGCTTAGCTTAACACAGACGGGTGAAGTGGTCTTTTTAAAAATCAACTCTAGGACTTTCTTAGTGGTCCAGTTGTTAGGACTCTGTACTTCCACTGTGGGAGACCTCTGTTCCATCCTTGGATGGGGAGCTAGGGTTCTGGTACAGACAAAAAAATCAAACTCTGGCTGCTGCATGAAGAATGGTTAACAGGGTGAGAGACTACTGGAAAAGCCTCAAGGAAAGATGATGGTAGCTTGGATTAAGGTGACTAACCAGAGAGATGATGAGCAGTGGATATCTTTTGAAAGAAGAACTGTCAGTCTTTGATGATCTTTGAATGAAGGGTATGAATGTAAGAGAGTAGTAACGATGGAACTAAAGTTTTAGGCTTGAATAACTGCATAAATAGAGTTTAACTGAAATGGGGTGGAAAGCTGAAGCTTTTGGTTAGGTGTAGGGAATGGAAGAGCTCTTTTTTGGATCCTCTTAGATCTCCAAATGCAGATGGCCAGGTGGCAATGGCATTCAAGAGAGATGGAAAGCCGGCATTCCATATTTGTCACACAGAATTAAGAGCTCCAGCTCTGCATGAACATGCCAAGGGAGTGCATGGGTGTGCATGGAGACAGAGCAGAAAGATTCATAACAAATGGAATGGAATAACTAAAAATTAAATCATTCAGTTTATTTTGCTTAACATTATACATGCTAGTACACCAAACACTATTACAAAGGCTGAAGTTATATCTAATGGAATCTCTATTATTCTGCTTCATACTGTTAGCCAAATTTTTCATAAGCATGTATTGGCTCAAAAAGGATGACACCAAGGTTTTTGGCCTGAGAAACTGGAAGACTGTGGTTGTAATTTACCAATTTGGGGAAGAGCGGGAACAGACTTGTATGCGGTGTGGGCAAGACAGGAAATCAAAAGATAATCAAGTGGAGATGTTGAATAGGCTGTTAGATATAACAGAAGGAACTCAGGGGCGAGGTCTGTTTGGAGATTAGATCTGCTGTTATCAAATTCTAGATAGTGTTTAAAGCTAGAGCACAGTTTGATACTAACAAAGTGGATTTTGTCTTCACAGGGTGTGAGTGTAGCTAGAGATAGATAATCAAGAATTGATAATCAAGGAATGGGCTGGGGGCTCTCCAATACCCAAAGATGGAAAAGATATGGAGGAATGGGAAGAAAGATCTCAAGGTAAGGGAGGAAAAAGCAGAAGTATGGTCTAATATGCCAAATTATTTTAAACATGTACTTAAAATACCAGTTAGTCACAGATTCTTTTGAAATTTAACGCAAGTGTAGAATCTGTTGTTTAGTCGAGAAGTCATGTCCAGCTCTTTTGCGACCCCATGGACTGTAGCTTGCTAGGCTCCTCTGTCCATGGAATTTCCCAGGCGAAAATACTGGAGTGGGTTGCCAATCCCTTCTCCAGGGGATCTTCCTGATCCAGAGATTGAATCAGAGTCTCCTGCATTACAGGCAGATTCTTTACCACTGATCCACCTGGTCTTATTTACATGGCCTCTGTATTTAATTCTAAATACCCCCAGGATTATATATACTTGCCTGCTTAGAAAATAAATATGTCATCCAAAGGATTTGAGAGTTGCTTTCTCAGACAGTAAAAACGTCTGTCTGCCCACAATGCGGGAGACCCGGGTTCGATCCCTGGGTTGGGAAGATCCCCTGGAGAAGGAAATGGCAACCCACTCCAGTACTCTTGCCCAGAAAATTCCATGGATGGAGGAGCCTGGTGGGCTATATAGTCCATGGGGTTGCAGAGTCAGACACGACTGAGCGACTTCACTTCACTTCATTTCACTTCCCAAAGGGATATTTTGGAATTATGTTTCCAGCTATACATTCCCAGCTAATCAGTATGGCACGTTGACCAGAGATTTTGGCTGGGTGTGATATGGGAAGCAGCAGACAGCAGGGCATGGCTTCTCAACTCCTGACTGCCATGCTGTTAAAGTCTCCATCATGATTTTGAAGGGTAGAGAGTGGGGTGAGGTTGGACTCTTTAAGCAATCACAAGGGAGCCACAACACTTGATTAGACTTTGCATTTCTTTATATTTTGAGGTTGTGTCAAGATCTTACCATGGAATTCTGAACCTGGGGTTGGAGGCGCTGTCCAAAGTGTCTTCTATGGATAGAACCTAGGTGTCCAGGAACTTGGATGTGAAAAATATTACAGCTTTCCTTTCAATCCTTTCATTAACTTTTTTTGGAGGGGGCTGCACTGGGTCTTAGTTGCCCCGCGGCATTGTGGGATCTTAGTTCCCTGGCCAAGATCGAACCTGGGCCCCCTGTATTGGAATGTGAATTCTTAACCACTGGAACACCAGGGAAGTCCTACTTTCATTAACTTTTAATTGAAATTCAGCAATTCTTTCACTTAAGAATACAGGCAACAAGCCATATTATTAGCAGTATCTGGACTTTGTCACTGTTATCAGTTCAGTTCAGTCGCTCAGTCATGTCCGACTCTTTGCGACCCCATGAACCGCAGCACGCCAGGCCTCCTAGTCCATCACAAACTCCCGAAGTTTACTCAAACTCATGTCCATCGAGTCGGTGATGCCATCCAGCCATCTCATCCTCTATCGTCCCCTTCTCCTCTTGCCCACAGTCTCTCGCAGCATCAGAGTCTTTTCCAATGAGTCAACTCTTCGCATGAGGTGGCCAAAGTATTGGAGTTTCAGCTTCAGCATCAGTCCTTCAAATGAACACCCAGGACTGATCTCCTTTAGCATGGACTGGTTGGATCTCCTTGCAGTCCAAGGGACTCTCAAGAGTTTTCTCCAACACCACAGTTCAAAAGCATCAATTTTTCAGCACTCAGCTTTCTTCACAGTCCAACTCTCACATCCATACATGACCACTGGAAAAACCATAGCCTTGACCAGACGGATCTTTGTTGGCAAAGTAATGTCTCTGTTTTTTAATATGCTATCTAGGTTGGTCATAACTTTCCGTCCAAAGAGTAAGTATCTTTTAATTTCATGGCTGCAGTCACCATCTGCAGTGATTTTGGAGCCCCCCAAAATAAAGTCTCTCACTGTTTTAATTGTTTCCCCATCTGACTGCCATGAAGTGACAGGACAAGATGACATGATCTTCGTTTTTTTAATGTTGAGTTTTAAGCCAATTTTTTCACTCTCCTCTTTTACTTTCATCAAGAGGCTCTTTAGTTCTTCTTCACTTTCTGCCACAAGGGTGGTGTCATCTGCATATCTGAGGTTATTTATATTTCTCCCAGCAATCTTGATTCCAGCTTATGCTTCATCTAGCCTGGCATTTCACATGATGTACTCTGTACAGAAGTTAAATAAGCAGGGTGACAATATGCAGTCTTGACGTACTCCTTTCCCAATTTGGAACCAGTCCATTGTTCCATGTCTGGTTCTAACTGTTGCTTCTTGATCTGCATACAGGTTTCTCAGGAGGCAGGTAAGGTGATCTGATATTCCCATCTCTTTAAGAATTTTCCACAGTTTGTTGTGATTCATACAGTGAAAGGCTGTGGCATACTCAATAAAACAGAAGTAGATGTTTTTCTGGAACTCGCTTCCTTTTTGGATGATCCAACAGATGTTGGCAGTTAGATCTCTGGTCCTTCTGCTTTTGCTAAATCCAGATTGAACATCTGGAGGTTCTCGGTTCACATACTGTTGAAGCCTTGCTTGGAGAATTTTGAGCATTGCTTTGCTAGTGTGTGAAATGAGTGCAATTGTGCAGTAGTTTGAACATTCTTTGCTTTTCTTTGGGATTGGGATGAAAACTGACTGTTTCCAGTCCTGAGGCCACTGCTGAGTTTTCCAAATTTGCTGGCATATTAAGTGCATCATCTTTTAAGATTTGAAATAGCTCAGCTGGAATTCTATCACCTCCACTACCTTTGTTCATAGTGATGCTTCCTAAGGCCTACTTGACTTCACACTCCAGGATGTCTGGCTCTAGGTGAGTGATCACACCATCATGGTTATTTGGGTCATGAAGATCTCTTTTGTATAGTTCTTTGTATTCTTGCCACCTTTTCCTAATATTGTGTGCTTCTGTTAGGTCCATACCATTTCTGTCCTTTATTGTGCCCATCTTTGAATGAAATGTTCCCTTGGTATCTCTAATTTTCTTGAAGAGTTCTCTAGTCTTTGCCATTCTATTGTATACTTCTGTTTCTTTGCATTGATTGCTTAGGAAGGCTTTCTTATCTCTCCCTGCTTTTCTTAGGATCTCTGCATTCAGATGGGTATATTTTTCCTTTTCTCCTTTGCCTTTTTATTTTCTTCTTTTCTCAGCTATTTGTAAGTCCTCCTCAGACAACCATTTTGCCTTTTTGCATTTCTTTTTCTTCATTGAACAAATCAAACACAAATCCTTTCATTCATAGACCTTATCTTCTAATGAGGTTGATCATAGTTTACTCAACCAACTTCCTAATAATGAATGTTTAGTTTTCAATCTTTTGTTATTATAAACAGTGCTCTAATAAATACTTTATATATATCATTTGATATAAATATATTGGTAGAATTCAATTCTAGAAGAGGAATTTCTGGGTCAAAGGGTATGTACATTTGTAACTGATATGATCAAATTATTCTTGGTAGAGGATTAATCAATTTATACTTTCAAGGATAATGTATTATAGTGCTGGTTTCTCCACACATTGTTCTATGTAGTTTTTTTTTTAAAAAATTGGCCATTTAATAGGCAAAAAATGATAAATCATTGTAGAGTTATTTACATATTTCTTCTAATGAATGATACTGGGTTTTTTTTTCATGCTTAAGAGCCATTTTTATTTCATATCCTTTGCCTGTTTATCTATTGATATCTATTTACCTTTTCCTGCTTACATAGAATAAATATATTATTAGGAAATGTTGGTCTTTTTCCCTGTGATTTAAGTTTCTAATATTTTGACCAGTTTTTCATTTATCTTTTGATTATTGATGGGTTTTGCTATACATAAATTTTGAATTTTAGGCAATTGAAATGATCAGTCTTTCTTTTTGTGATTTCTGAGAAGTTTTATGGTACTTCAGATTATGAAAGGACTCCAGTGATTTCTTCCTGAATTTTTGTTATTTAATTTGTTGAATTTAAATATTTAATATACCTGGAATTATCTTGCCATAATGTAAGGGCTCATTTTTTTCCCCCATATACTGCTCCAACACAATTTATTAAGTAATTTTTCTTTTCTCTATTGATATTAAATGTCATCTTTGTGACTAAATTTCCACATATATTTATGCCTATGTCTTCCCTGGTGGCTCAGTTGGTAAACAATCTGTTTTCAGTACAGGAGATGCAGGAGAGGCAGGTTCGATCCCTGGATTGGGAAGATCCCCTGGAGAAGGGGAATGGCTACCCACTCCAGTGTTCTTGCCTGGAGATTTCCATGGACAGAGGAGCCATGGGATCGCAAGCAGTCAGACACCACTGAGTGACTAACGCTTACCTTTCTACTCTGATCCATTGATCTGTCTGCAGCTTCAATGCGTCAATACAACAGTTTTAATTATTGTATCATCAGACTATCAAGACATTCTTTCACTATTTTTGTTTTTCACAATTGTCCTAGCTATTCTTGCTTGCTTATTTTTCTACATGGACTTTGAAACCAGCTTATGGATTCCAATATTTCTTTATTTTGCTGAGATTTCCCAGGGAGCCCAATATATAGCACATCTTTTCTCTGTCCAGATTATGGACACAGTGAGAAAAAAGGTAAAGAGGTAAGCATATGGGAAATAAAAAGATAACCTTCATTAGAGACTACAGCTGAGTTGATAGTGTATCTATAAGTGTACCTCCAAATGGCCCTATGAACTGATTCCAGAATTAGGCGGATGTGTTCCTGAGCCACAGGCAACCTCAGTTTGGGGACGGTTTCCCGAGGTGGGAGTTGTCCAGAGAAGGCTCTTGGCACCTTGATTCCACAATCCACGTGGTCCACCAAAAAGTTAGGAATGGAGCCAAACAGGTCTACTCTATTCTTCCTTAATTTGCCAGAAAAGAAGGAAGAGTGAGTGAGAAGTAAAAAGAGGCCTTGAAAATGAATCCTCCACAAGAAAGAAACCTGAGTCTTTCCCTTCTAACAATTTGGTGTTGGATGGAGTAAATTATTATTCCACTTTTTAAGGTGAGGTAGAGAGTACACAGGGATGTGAAGAGACACAGAGACTTCCATCTTCTACTCCAATTCACTCCATATGCAAAGCCTGGGTGGCCTGAAACAGATCCCCTCATTTAATCCCCTACGTTAATTTTTTAAAATGTATGTATTTATTTACTTGGCTGTGTCAGGTCTTAGCTGAGGCATGCAGGATCTTCATGGTGTCACATGGGATCTTTCCTTGTTGTGGTGCAAAAACTCTAGTTGTGGCTCACAGGCCCCAGAGGACATGGTCTCTGTAGTGGCAGCGAGGGCTCTGTGTTGCTCCCCTGGCATGTGGCATCTTAGCTCCCCAACCAGTGATCGAATCTGGGTCCCCTGCATTAGAAGGCGGATTCTTAACCACTGGACCACTAGGGAAGTCCCTTTTCTATGTTAATTATGCTGGTATTTTCCCTCACCCCAATGTAAACTTAACAGAAACCATAAAAGATGAATTTCCTCATTGGTTTTTATTTTTCCTCATTGACATGATTTATAGATAATATAGTCTCACAGGCAAATAATCCTCAATCCAACCTCGCACTGCCTCCGTTTGAAATTTCAACACTGAGCTCAATTTTTTTTCAGTTTCAGGAGAGCATCATCTATCTTTCTGGGCACTATCACATAGCTTGTTTTTATCTCAAATTAATTAACTCTGAAGTGACGCCAATTTCCATGCATGGTTCCCTCTATGTTGTGTGTTTTTCCTATCCTTGATAGTATCTGTGGGATTATTGCTGTGGACCCTAACACAAGTATTCTTGCCTGGAGAATTCCATGGACAGTGGAGCCTAGCAGGCTACAGTCCACGGGGTCGCAAAGAGTTGGACACGACTGAGCAACTCTATAGCAAGTACAGGTAAAACTGAAGCAGAAATACCCCCCAAATCATCTCTGACTTTCTGAAGTTGAAGCTAGAATCACCTGCCTTACACTCATCCCACTCCCTGGGATCTGGTTGCACTAAAACTGATTGAACATGCCTCTTCAATCATCACTTAGCTCTTCCTAATGTACATACTCCTCTAGGTGATGGATCAATCTTAGCCCTCCAACCCCTGCACCTCACCCCTGAGACACTGACTCTATGGAATTCCAGGGCAGGGACATTATATCTAAACATACGCTCTGAAACAAAATAATGCTTACTTTTAATTAGATATGTTAACATGGTAGGTTCCCATAAGAAAAGAAAGAATAATCTTAAATGTATATCATTACTAGAATCAAAAGAGAAGAATGAATTTACTTTTGAATGTACTGATGAAAAAGGATTCAGCTTTATCATGTAACCTCCTAAAGAACTAATAAAAGTCATCATTACAACAAGCTTTTAGGGTGTTTCTCTCTGTGTGTGGAGGTTTTTTTTTTCCTAAATCATTCTCTGTCTTAGTCCTACTGAGCTCAAGTACACTCCATCAGAGAGCTTGTTAATGTTCATCACAGCATCTGTGTTGTATTTTGGGAGGTCCATGGAACTTAATTAGAAAGAAACTTGGCTTTAATTTCTTCTTTTAGTCCCCCCACTTGAACAAATAAAGACTGGCTGTTTGAAGACCCATTTGAAAAAATCGTTTTCAGTTTCCTCTTGATCTGTGTTTATTGCTAAAAGTTTTCCCAGGGGAGGGCTGAAGGCAACCCTAGAACAGTTCAGGCGTTCTCTTCTATTCCTTTTCTATCGCAGAGCTCCAGATAAGAGCCCTGAAGAAGGGAAGACAATTCAGCCGTCACAGCAGGATGTCAGTACTTTATAATAACCTCTCTCACAGCCCCAAGCTCTCAGCACTATTCGCTTTGTACTAGTACCCTTGACACCGTACAAAGGAGACTTTGAACGTCCTTGGACCCCACATCCCTGCTGAGACCCCAGGATGCAGGATACTGCCCAGCAGTCTTCAAAAAGCCCCCTAATTTTATTTTTGTTTCTGATTTCTGGGTTGGATTTCTGGGTTGGAGTCTTCTGCTTGAACAAGGGGAAGAACAGCTGTGTAAATAAATGCAGATGAGTACAACTGGCTGCGTGCTTTCCCCAGCTGCCTGCTCCACTTACATAGGCTCTCTGCCGATTGCAGGTAAGATGGATAAGGACACGGACCCAAAGTGCACACTATGTGTTATTCTTCAGAGAGAAAATTGTCTGGTATTAAGCAACTGGGAGACTTTTCTATATAAAACAGGGATGCAGTGCTGCTGGCTAGGCAGAAGCAGTTAACTATATCATCTGATTGTAGTTAGGAACTTCCAAAAAGCCTGCTTTCCTGAAACCAATTGATATTTATTCAACAAACATTTATTGAGTATCTACGACATGAGAAGCATGTTTCTAAGTGTTTATGGGGAATCTTGGCAAACCTCAGTGAGGTCTGTCTATGCCTTCAAGGCTGTGGATCAGAGCAAAGGGATAAACAGTGATTAAAGGTATAGTTTCTGAAAGCAACTGGCCTAGGCTTGAGTTCCAACTCCATTATCTACTAGCTGTTTGGCCCCTGGCATGTTGTAAACCCCTTCTGAACTTCAGTTTCCTCATTTCTAACATTATTTTCCCACGGTATCATTGTGAGGGTTAAATGATGTGATGCACAGTGTCTGCTACTTGATAAACTCTCAATATAAAGATTAGCTATCATAGTAGGTAGAATATGGACTAAGCTGCAATAACAAGGAGACTCCGAAATTCAGTAGTACAGAGTAATAGAAATGGATTTTCTCTATTTGAAGCTAAGAGGTCTAGGACTATAAAAATATCTCTGCCATTTTCAAAATATAGTTTCATCTCTAAGGCCAAGATGGTGGCTCCAGCCCTTGCCCCATCCTTGCCAGCAAGAAAGGGAAAAGGTTAGAGGAGGGCATGCTAATTCCTTTTAAGGGATTAAACTGGAAATGGCACATTCTGTTTATGGTTACATGCCATGTGCCAGAACTCAGTCATATGCTTGCATCAAGCTGCATTAAAAGAGTGGCTAACTGTAGCGTCTGGCTGGCCATGTGCTCAGCAAAAACTCATGGCTTCCACTGTGTGAAATGATTGGCGGTGAACCATCTCTGCCATAGCTATCACCCTTACCTAGCCATAGGATCAATGACAGTCGTATTGTGTGAGCCTCAGGAGATCACAGGATAGATGGGGTAAGAAAAAACATTTTCAGTGGAGGGAGGGAGAGCTTGAAGGCATCAATGAGGGGGCATGATCAGCATGCTCAGAAGTTCAGATTATTAGGAGCATAGCATGTAATAGCAGCACTACGTGGGAAGAAAAGCCAGAACAAATGCTAGCAGAAGACTATGAAGGGTCTGAGACAATTGGCTGGTACTTTTCAGGCAGTGAATGAAGAGATAGTACAGCTTTTTTTTTTTTTTTTAGCAGGAGAGGGGGAAGATAGAGGATGTGGTTTGAGAACACATATCTGACAGGGGTGAACAGGCAAGGATGTGAATGGTCAATGGGTAAGTCATTTCAACAAATCAGTGATGAGATTCTGAGGGCCTGAACTGGGCCAAGGTGACGGTGGGATTTGTCAGGTGGAGCCACGTGGAAGGCACTTTCTGGAATAGAATCAAAACTATATGATAACTGATTTGAGTATGGGTATGAGGAAAATAGGTCGAGTGACTCAAATTTTTCAGCCTTGGTTTTTGTCAGGAGGATAATGCTATTAGCAAGGACAGGGAAGCAGGGAAGAGGAGAGAAAGAGCTAGGATGGGGTAGGGTTTTGAAAGCCAAGAAAGGAGAAAGCTTGCTGCCATCTTTGTAACTGAATTTAATTTTGGGGGGTAATTGTTTGATGTCTGCTGTAGACATTAGAGCATGTGACTGTAAACTCAGGTATACTGCTGCTGCTGCTAAGTCGCTTCAGTCATGTCCGACTCTGTGCGACCCCATAGACAGCAGCCCACCAGGCTCCTCCGTCCCTGGGATTCTCCAGGCAAGAATACTGGAGTGGGTTGCCATTTCCTTCTCCAAGGTAAACTCAGGTATAGCTGCATAACAAACCTTGAGCATTGTGGCATAAAATGAAAGCTTATGTATCATTGTTCTTCATGGTTCCAAAGGTTGACTGGGCTCAGCTAGTGATTATTACTCAATATCTCTCATTCAGCTATAGTCAGACAAGGTCTGGAGTTGGAATCACTCGAAAATTCACGTCTGGTAGTTGACAGTGGCTATCAACTGAGACTTTGGCTGAGACTATTGACCAGAACACCTCTATGTGCCTGTGACCTCTGCACATGGCCTCAGCTATTCACAGCATAGTGACTGGTTTTCAAGAACATACATCCTAGAGAAAAGAAGGAGAAACTGTACAATATTTCTGCTAAGGGCAGAGTCACACAGGGACATTTTCACTGCATTCAATCTATTAGAAGTGAATCAGTAAGGCCAGCCAGTGCTAAGGGCTTGATGGGAGGACTGTTGAATTTGTGGACATGTTTTAGGTCATCATATCTGTGAGGACAGGGGTCCAACCTGTCTTTTTTTGAACCATGATATTTTACGGGAAAAGTTACATATTGGGTAGTCAATGAAAGTTTGTTGAACAAATGAATGAAGAGAAAAATCAATGTTTCAGTGCCACAGAGGATTGAGGCAAAGAAATATTGGCCCTTACTCTAATCATGTACAGTTGTGAGAGTTGGACCATAAAGAAGGCTGAGTGCCAAAGAATTGATGCTTTTGAATTGTAGTGTTGGAGAAGACTCCTGAGAGTCCCTTGGACAGCAAGGAGATCAAACCAGTCAATCCTAAAGGAAATCAACTCTGAATATTCATTAGAAGGGCTGATGCTGAAGCTGAAGCTCCAATACTTTGGCCACCTGATGTGAAGAGCTGACTCATTGGAAAAGACCCTATTGCTGGGGAAGACTGAAGGCAAAAGGAGGAGACGGTGGCAGAGAATGAGATGGTTAGATAGCATCACCGAGCCAATGGACATAAATTTGAGCAAACTCTGGAAGCTAGTGGAGGACAGGGAAGCCTGGTGTGCTGCAGTTTATGGGGTCACAAAGAGTCAGACACGACTTAGCAACTTAACAACAACTGTTTAGTACTAGCTATCCACCTATATAGCCATCACTTCTACATGAGAAACTTGATTTTTAGCAGCTGCTACTAATACCACTGGGAGCATAAGAACATCACAGTTCCTATTTATTGGGCCACTGGCTCCTGAATATGGCAAAATGGATCTGAGATACAGTAAAAAATAAAGTGAATCATATTTTAAAATTTATGAATTATTTGAGCAAAAGTTGGTTTCAAACAGTCAACACCCAATCTAACAGAAAGGAGCTCCAATTAGCTGTACAAAAGAATTCTACAGGCAAGAGGGAATTGGAAGAAGTTATTAATATATGAGACAAAAAACAGGTTGGTTACTGCAAAGTTACTTTCCTTTAGAGGATTATAGGAATCTCTGAGCCAAGCTCCCCAAGTGGTGGTGGGTTGGGTGATTTCTAGTTGACTGGTCTGATATTCCATTTTTGGAAGAGTTTAGACTATAATTATTTCAGTTTGGTGACGTGTGTGTGTGTGTGTATGCTAAGTCATTTCAATCATCTCTGACCCTTTGTGACTCTATGGACTGTAGCCCACCAGGCTTCTCTGTCCTTGGGATT
This sequence comes from Cervus elaphus, assembly GCF_910594005.1. NCBI lineage: Eukaryota > Metazoa > Chordata > Mammalia > Artiodactyla > Cervidae > Cervus > Cervus elaphus. Next base: position 39,775,572 of record NC_057839.1, read on the forward strand.
CTCCAGGCAAGAATACTGGAGTGGTTGCCATGCCCTCCTTCAGGGGATCATACAGACTCAGGGATGGAACCCACATCTTCTATGTCTCCTGCATTGGCAGGTGTGTTCACTAGCACCACCTGGGTAGCTAATGCTTCAGTATTTTATCTTATTTGGAAATGATCTAGATACTCAATGAATAGTCATCATTTAATTTATCTCACTCTAAGTCTAAGGTTTCAAGTTACCAAAAGATTTTGGAAACTATTTTCAAGTAGAGTTATGAAAGGGAGCAGGACCGTGGGGCTCTCTCAGATATAAATCCTTTCTAGGTCCCCAGTTCTCGTTTGTAGCAAAAAGGCTTCAGCCTCCTAGACCTTCCTGAATATTAAAGGACAGATTCAGCAGTTGTTAATTAGGGGAATAAGGAAATTCAGGAACCAAGGAGGACCAGTCAGAAAATAATACTGCAGGAAATTCCCTGGTGGTTCAGTGGTTAAGAGTCTGTGATTTCACTGCTCAGGACCTGGGTTCAATCCCTGGTTGGGGAACTAAGATCCCATAAGCTGAGTGGCATGGCCAAAAAAAAAAAAACTACTACAGTGGTAGAGCAAGGTCCTGGTTCTTTCTGAAGAGATATATACAACAGTATCTTTGAGTTCTTCTGCAGGAACTAAGGTCTCCCACCCAGGTGGAGGATGGTAAATTCAAGATGAGCATAAGATTCCTGAGCACCATCAACTAATCAGAAGAAAGTCACCCTGCAGTCCTCACTGTAAATTTTGCATATTTAAAAACTCCTCAAAAAAAAAAAAAAAAAAACAAAAACTCCTTATCCAAATCATGGAGGAGTTCAGGGTTTGGAGACATGAGCCACCCATTCCCCTTGCTTGGCCCTACAATATACTTTTTTCTGCTCCAAACTCTGACATTTTGGTTTGTTTGGCCTTACTGTGCATGTGAAAAGTGAAAGTGAAGTCACTCAGTCGTGTCAGACTCTTTGTGATCCCATGGACTGTAGCCTACCAGGCTCCTCCGTCCATGGGATTTCCCAGGCAAGAATACTGGAGTGGGTTGCCATTTCCTTCTCCAGGAGATCTTCCCAACCCAGGGATTAAACCTGGGTCTCCCGCATTGTAGGCAGACGCTTTCCCATCTGAGCCACCAGGGAAGTACTGTGTATGGGGTACATGAACTTGCATTTGATTAGGTAGAATAAAGGTATTATATTTAATGCTCATAACTCTAAAGACGTGCTTGCTTTATGTATTTATTTTTCATTAGTTCTATTGTTTTAGTATTTATTTTTGGCTGCACTGGATCTTGCTTCATGAGGGGTTTCTCTAGTTGTGGTGAGTGGGGCTGCTCTTTCTTGCAGTGTGTGGGCTTCTCATTATGGTGGCTTCTACTGTTGTGAAGCATGGGCTCTAGCCAAGTGGGCTCTATAGTTGTGGCATATGGGCTTAGTTGCTCCATGGCACTTGGAATCTTCCAGGACCAGAGGTCAAACCCATGTCCCCTGCAATAGCAGGCAGAGTCTTAACCTGACCACCAGGGAAGACTGACATGCCTGTTTTAATTAAACCAACAAACTAGCTTTTAGTTACTGAAGATTATCCTAGATCACATGAACTTGAAAAACATTTTAATTAGTTTCTACATTTTCAAGAGTATATTTGATTAACATTTGTCTCGTTTGTCTTTAAGCCTATAAAATAGAGCTTTATACAAATTAATTTTGGTAATACCTTCCCATGGTAGAAAAATATCAGACATCTGTAAATAAATACATAGACATACATAAACATACAGACCCAAACAGAGATCTTATAGCTTTTGTTTTGAAATTTTAATCATAAGATGGGCATGATAGTACAAAAGTCACTAGTTTAAAAAAGAACAGGTAGATCCAAATTGTGTTTCTGGCAGATGGAATAAGTTAAGATTACCTGTTCAGGTGGTTAAAGCTTTTTACTAATTTTTGTGAAAGAAATTTTCAGTTTTTTGTTGGTCTACTTTGCAAAATAGCCTTTCCTTTTTTTCTGATAAGAATTACTCTGGTTCCTGGAGAAAACCAGTAGAATACTTACATATCAAAAAGCACAGAGAAAGAATTTCTACCAGGAAGGATTTCTGTTTCCTAAGTCCAGACTTTTTACAGTATCTGCAAGTCTTTTGAGGTGAATAGAGGAAGTTAGAAGACTGATAAAAATAGATAGATGGGCTTTGAATTGTTCGTAGAGTCACATTTCTGTTCTTGTATAAGACTGGGTCTTGTATAAGACCCAGTTCTTTAAGGAATTAAAATCAACAGCACTTAAGTGTTAATTTTAATTCCTTAAAGAACTGGGTTGAAACCTGACTGATATGGAGGTTGCCTGGTAGCTCTGTTGTGCTATGCTCAGTCATGTCTGTTTCTTTGTGACCCCATGGACTGCAGCTCGCCAGGCTCCTCTGTCCATGGGGATTCTCCAGGCAAGAACACTGGAGTGTGTTGCTATGCCCTCCTCAAGGGGATCTTCCCAACCCAGGAATAGAACCCAGGTCTCCCATATAGCAGGTGGATTCTTTACTGGCTGAATCACCAAGGAAGCCCAAGAATACCAGAGTGGGTAGCCTATCCCTTCTCCAGAGGATCTTCCTGGCCCAGGAATCAAACTGGGGTCTCTTGCATTTCAGGCAGATTCTTTACCAGTTGAGCTACAAGGGAAGCCCTGCTCAATAGCTAGTCATCTTCAATTTGCTTCTTTATATTAGGTAGGAGATGTTCAACAATGATGAAAAACAAAAGATGTCTGTGTTTTGGATTTAGATTTCTGTGTTCCAGATTTAGAGCTGGATCTAGATTCATGCGACCCCATGGACTGCAGCATGCCAGGCTTGCCTGTCCACCATCTCCTGGAGCTTGCTCAAACTCATGTCCATAGAGTCAGTGATGTCATCCAACCATCTCATCCTTTGTTGTCCTCTTCTCCTCTTGCCCTCAACCTTTCCCAGCATCATGGTCTGGGTGGCTCTTTGCATCAGGTGGCCAAAGTGTTGGAGCTTCAGCCTCAGCATCAGTCCTTCCAATGAATATTCAGGGTTGATTTCCTTTAGGACTGACTAAGTTCATAGAATCTCAACTGCAAGTGAACTAAAACCCATATTTCTATCCAGCCATATTTTTGAAGCCCTTAACCTATGATTTTCAAGTCAAGCTCTTCGGACACAAATGAGACAAATGAGGCAAATAAGAAATCAACAGATATTGCTGGGTAAGGATCGACAACCAACAGGTACCTGAAAGCAAATCCACAGGTCACAATTCAAAGATCTAATTCTTACATGTGTTTTTCTGTCTGCCAATCTAAAAAGAAAGGACAACATGAAATTTTACCTTCTCTCTTCACCTGGCATGACAGATAGAGATCTAGGCGAGCTGACTTGGGTAATAATTCTCTCCCTTTGCAGGCTTCTGCCAGTTTCCCCAGGATCCCGTCTGCAGGTTCTAGAGCAAGTAGGCTGTCCTAGGGGTGTCATCCTGGCCACCAGAAACTGTAGAGGAGGAAAAATAAGTTTCCTTCTACCCTTTGTGGTCAATGCTTGGTTGAGACCCCTTTCTCTCTAAGGACACCTCATGAATGGATAAGCTTATCTGATTAAAATTTATCCACTTCATATAGCAAATTCCCATTGGTTACCTTTTTTCCCCATGGTAGTGTATATGCTTCCATGTTACTCTCTCCATTCTCCTCACCCTCTCCTCACCCCTCCCCACCCCCTGCCGTGTTCATAAGTCTGTTCTCTTTGTCTGCGTCTCCATTGTTCCTTGTATGATTCAGGAAACTCAAACTGGGGCTCTGTAAAAACCTAGAGGGGTAGAAGGGGGTGGGAGGTTGGAAGGAGGTTAAAGAAGAAGGGGGGCACATGTATACCTATGGCTGACTCTTGTTGGTGTATGGCAGACGCCAACCCAATATTGTGAAGCAATTTTCCTTCAATTAAAAATAAATAAGTTTGGGGGAAAAAAAGTTCTTCACTTCAGCCATTATAATTCAAGTTATCTTTGGTAAGTGTAACCTACTTGTTCAGCCTTAAAACAAAATTTTATTCACCCAAACAGCCTCATCTGTCCAGTTCCTAAGTGGCACCTCAGTATGAACCTAAACCCAGTCCAATTACTAAGAAAGACCTAGTCCAACCCAGACTGGATTCTAAATTGATCTCTTGTCACTTTTGGGGCTCAGCCAGGAAAAACAAATGCTTACGTAAAATCTGAAAACTCATAATTCAAAAACAGAGGAACTAGAATGCTAGAGGGCCTTACCCACGCCCTCGAAGGGCTCTAAGAATGTCGGCAGGTCAAGCGGCGGCAAGCATACCTGAGTCTGGTTGCTCTTTGCTCCTGAGGGGCTTCTCCTGGTGGGTGGGTGGGCGGAGTCTTCTTTGATTCCCTCTTCTGATACCAGAACTGTTAAAAGACAAACTGAGGCAAGTTAAAAATTTTAAGAGTTTATTTGAACGAAAATTGATTTGAAACAAACAGCCTGCAATCTAGCAGATAGAAAGGAGCTTCAGGGATCCGTCTTTATAAGCAGAAGGGAGCAGGAAGAAGGAAGCTGTATGAAGAGAAAAAGCAGGTTGGTTTCCTTTAGGAAATGCTCCGTATCAGTGCCTTCAGTCATTTCTGACTCTTTATAACCCTATGGATTGTAACCTGCACGGTTCTGCTGTCCATGGAATTCTCCAGGCAAGAATACTGGTGTGGGTTGCCATGCCCTCCTCCAGGGGATCTTCCCGACCCAGGGATTCAATCTGCGTTTCCTGTGTCTCCTGCATCGCAGGATTCTTTATCACTGAGCCACCGGGGAAGTCCTTTAGGAAATGTCAGAGCTCTATAAGGCAGATTGCCTAACTAGAGCTGATCAGGTGATTCTTCTTTTCTTTCAGTTGCACCAGGTCTTAGTTGAGGCATGAGGGACCAGGGATCGAACCTGGGTCCATTGCATGGGAAGCTCAGAGTCTTAGCCACTGGACCACCAGGGAAGTCCTGATTAGGTGATTCTTGATTGATCATTTCTGGGAAAGATTTCATTTCTGGGAAAGTCAAGACTATAATTAAGTCTTAGTTTGGTGACATGAGGCTTAGCATAAGTGACTTCATTTTAGGCCTGTTGTCTTGGTTTGTTTGTTTCTGGAAGGAAATTCTTTTTTTGAGTTTTTTTTTTTTTCTTTGCTACACAGCGTGGCTTGTGGGACCTTAGTTCTTCAATCAGGGATCTAATCCAGGCCCTTGGGAGTGAAAGCACTGAATCCTAACCAATGGACTGCTAGGGAATTCCCTGTTGTCTTGTTCTTAACAGAGGCAAACCTAAATCATATGCCTTCATCCTGCAATGGACTGGTATAGTAGTTTCTTTCTGCTGCATAAAAAATTACCAAACTTAAGGGCTTAAAACAACACTCACATATGAGCTTATTGTTCTGTAGGTCAGAAGTCTTAGGATCTCTGCTCCATGTCTTACAAAACTCAAATCAAGGTGTCAGTCAGATTGCACTCTCAGCTAGAGCTCGGGGTTCTCTTCCAAACTCATGTGGTTGTAGAAAGTCCTGTTCCTTGTGGTTATGATGCTGGCTGAGTGATGTGCTGGCTGCCCAGGGGACACTCTCAGAGGTGAGAGACTGCCTACCTTCCTTGTGAATGGCCCCCTCCAGCTTCAAAGCAAGAATGGAACATTTCACCCTCATTGAATCCCTCTCTTGTGCTTCACATCTCTCTGACTTTCTCTGTCCCCAACACCAGACCCAGATTTAAAGGGTGATTAGGTCACACTCTTCTGACTAATCTCCCTATTTTAAGACCAACTGATCTAGGAACTTGATTACATCTGAAATTTGTGTTTGAATAACTGAGAATTCACAACAGTAGTGTCTGAATCACTGGGAGAAGGTGCATGTACACCAAGGCCAGGAATCTTAGAGGCTATTTTAAAAAACCTGCCTCCCACAATGGGAAATTCCCCATAGGAATGCGTATGGGTGGTTCAAATGTTGGAAAACCAAAATTTTACAATGTCCACCGGTAAGAAAGAAGACAAACACAGACAAAGGAAAACTAAAAGCATCTGAGGGGAATTCCTTGGTATTCCAGTGGTTAGGACTCCTATCTTTCATTGCCAAGGGTCTGGGTTTGATCTCCGGTCAGGGAATTAATATCTCACAGGATGAATGGCACATCCAAAAAAAAAAGTTTTAAAACTGAAATTATAAATTCTACTAGAAACTAAAAAGAGATGGAAAAAAAGAGTTGGAGCAGTATTGAAAACCTGGCTGAGATGCAGAAAATGGCAATAGAAGCTCTAGATATGATTAATAATTTCTTAAGCAATTAACTGTAGCAATGAATATAAAAAGATGAAGTTGGAGAAATTAAATGGAAGTGTGCACAGCACGGGAATTAACAAGGCAAGCGGAGCATTGGTCATGGAAACAAAGGATCGCGGTAAGTGTATCCGAAAGGAAAGGAGCTGGAGGTCTGAATTCTTTCTTTATCTATAAAGTAAGGGTTTTGCAGTGGATAACGTCCAACTCTTAGCTCTATAGTATCTACAATTCTATGTTGTGGCCACAGGGTCCTGCTGAGTTGGAAGGCAAGAGGAGGATACGTCGAAGAGTAGGGACTGAAAGTCATGTTGAGGACAAAAACTGGGTTCATTAGGATTTGATGGAATAAGAAATGTAAGGGTAAGAGAGTTAGGCAAAAAGTTGATTTTATGCTATTTCCCATAGAATTTTAAAACTTTATAGCATTATACTTCCTTTCCCTCCTCCCTTTGTTTGTTCTATTATTATGATAGATTTTACTTCTTCATATGGTATAAATCTCACAGTACTTTTTTGGGGTTTGTTTTAAAAGTTAACTATTGGATGAAACTGGAGCCCATTATACAGAGTGAAGTAAGCCAGAAAGATAAAGACCGATGCATGTATATGGAATTTAGAAAGATGGTAACAATAACCCTATATGCAAAACAGAAAAAGAGACACAGATGTACAGAACAGACTTTTGGACTCTGTGGGAGAAGGCGAGGATGGAATGTTTCCAGAGAACAGCATCGAAACATGTATATTATCAAGGGTGAAACGGATCACCAGCCCAGGTTGGATGCATGAGACAAGTGCTGGGCCTGGTGCACTGGGAAGACCCAGAGTTAGCGGGTAGAGAGGGAGGTGGGAGGGGGATCGGGATGGGGAATACATGTAAATCCATGGCTGATTCATGTCAATGTATGACAAAAACCACTACAATATTATAAAGTGATTAGCCTCTAACTAATAAAAATAAATGGGAAAAAAAAAGTTAACTATTATTTAAAGAGTTAAAAAGTGAGAAATAAATGTCGTCTATATTTATCTCCAGAGGTTTAAATTTCCATCTGAAGTTATTGTCCTTTAACCTGAAGCACTTTAACAATGGCAATGAGTTTTCTCAGGTTCTGTTTGCTTGAAAACGTCTTTATTTAAACTTCATTTTTGAAGTTTTTTTTTTTTTTAATTATAGAATTCTAGGTGGACTTTTTTTAAACATTTCCTGGTTGGATCTTTTCATTTTCCTTTAATGGAAGAGTGAATAGATTTGTTCTGTCATGTAATTAATTTACTGGCAGAGTGTCTCATCATTTTGAGGCTTGTTTTTAAGCTTCATTAAAGTAAATCTGAAGTAGTTTTTACTCTAGGTTTAGTTTGGCCTTAATGCTATGAGGTAGAAAAAAATTATCCAGAATATTTGGTCAAGTTTCTGTTTTCCTTTAATTGGTCTTCTTTTGTATTACCCTATACAGGCACAGACTTGTATCCAGTCAAAGACTTAAGGAGATTCCTAAAGCAACATCTCTGCATGCATAGCGTCCTTCTCTCTGCCTTGCAAATCTCAGCCACCTCAGCTCACTTCAACTAATGTCTCTTGTGGGTTTCTGAGGCAGCACAGTAGTAAAGAATCTGCCTGCCAAGCAGGAGACGAGGGTTCAATCCACTGGTCAGGGAGATGCCCTGGAGAAAGAAATGGCAACCCACTCTAGTATTCTTGCCTGGGAAATTCCATGAACAGAGGAACCTAGTGGACTACAGGTCATGCATGGGGTTGCAAAAGAGTCGGACACGACTTAGTGACTGAACAACAACAACATCTCTTGTTGTACCTACTGCGTCTGGAGTCTAACAAATACCTTCAGAGAGAAATGTGGTCATCATAGGGGTTATTTCATTTATTTCTCTTTTCTTTGGAGTTACAGTTCTCTCTTGCTGGTTGTCCATCATCTAAAAACAACTGTTTCACATATATTGTCTTCTTTCTTTGGTCATTTGAGGCCTGAGCACTGATCTGGTATTACTTAATCTGTCTTTGGCAGTGGTGGAATGACCACATTAAAACTATATTATTAATTATTGTTAATTATTAATATATTATTAATTATTTATTTATTGTTGATATATATTATTATCATTAATATACATTATTAATATGCATATATGTGTGTTGCTGTTGTTGTTTAGTTGCCAAGTCGTGTCTGACTCTTTCTGCGACCCGGACTGTAGCCTGCCAGGCTCCTCTGTCCATGGGATTTCCCAGGCAAGAATACTGGAGTGGGTTGCCATTTCCTTCTTCAGGGGATCTTCCTGAACCTGGGATTGAACCCTTGTCTCCTGCATCTCCTGCATTGGCAGGCAGATTCTTCACCACTGAACCACCAGGGAAGTCCTGAGGTGTTGGATTAGGGCCTTTTGAAATAGGAGGCAAATTTTTCTTAGTCCTCAGTTGAATGCAATTAGGTGACAGAATCCTGGTTGCCTTCCAATATCTATTCTCCCCTTCTTATTAATAGGAACATAATGTTTAGGTAGGGATTAGCCACTTAGAATATAGATTTGTTTCCAGCCTCTCTTGTGGCTTGATTTGGCTATGTGATAAAATTTTGTTTGAAGAAATCTGAATAGAAGGCTTCTATGGCATTTTTTGTAAAGCTTTTTTTTTTTTCCATTTATTTTTATTAGTTGGAGGCTAATTACTTTACAATATTGTAGTGGTTTTTGCCATACATTGACATGAATCAGCCATGGATTTACATGTGTTTCCCATCCTGAACCCCCCTCCCACTTCCCTCCCCATCCCATCCCTCTCTGGGTCATCCCAGTGCACCAGCCCCGAGCACTTGTCTCATGCATCCAACCTGGACTGGTGATCTGTTTCACACTTGATAATATACATGTTTCGATGCTGTTCTCAGAGGATGACTCTGTAGTTTTTCCCGCTTTCTTCTGATGTTAGGCTGGAATGTACAGTTGATGACTGGAGCGCCAGTTGCCAACTTGGACTATGAGGGAACTTGGGTATGGAAGCCAGTGCCGAAGATGACAGAGCAGAGGGATAAGATCCTGGGTCTCTGATGACTTTGTCCAGCCCTGGAACACCTACTTTCAGCATATTTGATGTGAGAGAAAATAAACCTTGTATTCTTTTAAGCCATTCTCCACTCCCCCACCCCCCAAGATGTGTAGCTGAATCTAATCTTCCTTTTTTTTTTTTCTCTTGAATTTGTTTTTATTTTTATTGGGCCATAAGGGATGGGTTGGGAAAGATCTCTGCAAGTTATGCCCCACTAGGGAACTGTCCATTCTAATTTTCCTGGGATAGCTTTTGGAGCTTTTTCTTTTTCTTGGAGCCACTGCTCTTGCTGGCAGCAGCCTCTTCAGGCCCCCTGCTGAGTGGCTCCATCTTGGAAGAGAATTTCCTCTTTTTCTTGGGGACCCGCTTATTTTCTGACTCTTCAGGGTCACTAACAGGTTCCTTTTGGGGGAAAGATTTCTTCCTCTTGGGAAGACTTTCATAGCCGGCTGTCTCTTCAAGATCACTACTAACCAGCTCCTCCTTGGAAAAAGATTTCTTTTTCTTGGATTTGGAGAAGGAGATAGATAGGTCTTCCATTCTATTCTCCTGAGGAGCCCGGAGATTTTGCTTTTACTCTTTTTTAGGTCTTTTGCTTGTTTCTTCACACTCCTCCAGGTACTACTGCTGTTTTCTGAAGATGCTGAAGCAATCAAAGACAGTTTTTCCTTTTCCTTCCTCTGTTTTCTTTTCTTTCTTCTGTTTCTCCAGCTTCCTGGTAGTTCCAGCAGCCAATTCTTCTGCCTGAGCCATTGCCTCCTTCACAACAACCAGATTCTTTCATGGAATCTCTCTAATCTCACAGAAGGACAGTTGCCCCTCAACTTGCTCTCAAAAGTTTCTCCCCAAATACACAGGTGGATACCTCAGAAAAGCATTCAGTTCATGAGGCAATATGGCATTTGTTTGCCAGATTTTAGCTTTTGTTCTTGGCAGCTGCTCCACCAATGAAGGTAGAATGGAAAATGAGTCCATATTTTGGGGTGTTACCCCTGGTCTTCAGAGCTCTGGAAACTTGGTCCGTTTGCTGAGTCCAAGGAATCACTCAGGCACCAGGACTGGAATCTAATCCAAATTAACAAACTTTCTTAGGGTTTCAGTGGTAGGTATGAAGACTATCATTGCACATCAGGTGAAAAAGAAAATCCAGGTCTACTCCTCTTCTTTCTGTTTATTGCTATGATTCCCAGGAGCTGATAAGCAGTGAAAGGCTCAAGGAGGGGGATGGGATGCAAGGAGGTACAACTGACCTGTCCAAGGCTTGGATCTGAGAGACTGAAGCTGCATTTCTGGCTAAGCCATGCTTTGACTATGATCTTCTGAACATCACTTTCCCTGGGCTTCAGTTTCTACATAGGATGAACGTGGATGAAATTATTTCATCTGCCAGCTACATAGAGTTGTTATGAATATCAAATGAAAGAACAAATCTGAAAGTGTTTACAAAAAATAAATTGTATAATTTTATTGTTAGTACAATCATCCATGTCATGAAACTCATCTTCTACTCTGCTCATCTGAACTTTCTTAAACTTCTTTGCAAAACGCTTTAAGGCAGACTTTCTTTTTTTAAAAAAATTTAAAAATAAATGTATTTGGCCATTCTGGGTCTTTGTTGAGACATGTGGGGTCTTTAGCTGCAGCATGTGGGATCTAGTTCCCTGACCAGGGATTGAATCCCAGGCCCCCTGCTTTGGGAGTGCTGAGTCTTACCTACTGGACCTCCAGGAAAGTCCCTAAGGCAGAATTTCTTTCCCTTCCCTTCCTTTTTTTTCTTTTAAAGACTTGATGGAGAGAATCCTGCTTTCCAAGATAAAATAAAAATATCCTGAAAGTAGAATTTAAAGTCTCTGTGCTATTTCTAGTCATTGTTTTGCTACCCATGGTTAGGTGGTCTGTAAACATTGTTGTTATAAGAGTTAACGAGAGAGTCCTGGCTGGAACTGTCAGCTTATTGAATTGTTTGGATGCGATCTTCCATGATATGGATATCTGGAGAAGAGACAAGGTTTAGGGACTGAGTCTTGGGGCTTTCCAGCCTTTATGGTTGTGAACTACAAATTGGCACTTGCCGTGGGTGCTTGCCATCTACCTCTACAAGGATTAAATCATGTGCTTCTGCAGCTGCTGACCTTCAACACCCACTGGAGGAGTTCAAGGTGAAGAGCAGAAATGAGGCACTCTGTGCTCTGGGAAAACTGGCAGCACAGGTCTTCAGATTGTTAGATATTCTCAAGAGCTGATATTATGAGCCCAATTCTTGTATTTCCTCATATCTACAAAAGCACTAAAATCCTTCATTGTGACAACTGTTTCTTGTGACTAGCAGAAGCTTCGTGAGACCAGCAGAAACTTTCTAAAAAAATAAATGTGCTAGATTGTATGTATTCCCCCTTTATCAAAATCACATGTATACTGTCCTCCCCCACTACCTCTTTGGAGTAGTTTCTCAGAGCTCCCTGAGGAGCTGTCTCCCTGGCTGCATCCTCATTTTGCCCCCAATAAACCTTAACTCGAGACTCTCACATTGTGCATCTTTTTTTAGTCAACAGGATTCAGGTTGAGGAAGAAGATACATCAAAGGAGATGGAGAAGAAAGCGGACTCTCAGATGCCTGCCTATCTGCCTGCTCTCCTTCTTGTACCGGCTTTTATGATTATCTCTGGGGCGCCCTGCCCTGGGGATGTACGCTGGCGTTTGTGGTTGTGGCTCTGCCAGTGCACTTGCTGGTTCTGCAAGTGTGTTCACACGCATGTTCCTGCAGGCGGTGGACATCAGAAGTGCGTGTTCTAAAAGTAAGTGAGCAGCACAGTCCTAGTGCTCCGGAAAGAACAGTGTGGTGGCCCAAGTCACACTGGGGAAAGCTGAACGAGGTACATTTCAGATAGTCCCCTTTGTTGCCATTCCTCAAAGCCCAGGGCATTCTGGGAAAACTGGGTGGAGCTGACCCAGAGAAGGAAGTGGGCACAGGACTCTTGGGTCCACCTCTAGCCTCCCTGGCCTCCTTCGTAATATCCCTTGTGCATGCATGCTTAGTCACTCAGTTGTGTCTGACTCTTTGCAACCCCATAGACTGTAGCCGGCCAGGCTCCTCTGTCCATGGGATTCTCCAGGCAAGCATACTGGAGTGGGTTGCCATTTCTTTCTCCAGGGGATCTTCCCGACCCAGGGATCAAACCCGGGTCTCTTGCACTGAAGGCAGATTCTTTCCCATCTGAGCCACCAGTGAAGCCTCATCATGTGAAATGCCGAGTACAGGGACTGGGTAATTTCCCTGAGTTAAGAAGTCTGAGGTCGGTTTTTACTTTCCAATGGGAGATACAGCTCAGAGCAGGGGACTTAAGGAGACTTCCCTTCTGAGGAAAATTCTGTAGATGATGGCCAAGGTAGGAGTTTGGTTAGTTATTACTATGAGGCAAGTAGCTCCTGTCTCTCTCCTCCAGGTCCTGAGTTGGGACAGTTCTTCTGAGTGAAAGCAGGACCTGAACTAGAGCTTGGAAGAGGCTTGGAAGAGATGGGAATGGGGTGTAGGCAGCAAGGTGGCTCAGCCTCACTCACTTTTCCATGAACTGTTTCTGAAGTCTCCTCTTTTTCCTTCCTTTGCAAACTCTGGTTATGTAGCTGCCATTTCCTTGGGAGCAATACTTTTTTACAAGAGCTTTTATTGTGCCTTTAAATAAACCAAAGAATAAGAAAAATAGTTCTTCACTGTGGAATGCTTGAAAAATATTTAACATACTTAGGAAGCAAAAGCTATGCATACTGCCACTGACCATGGACAACTACCTTAGATGGTATTTCTTTTTGAAAGAAGTTTTTTCAAATTTATTTTTGATTGGTGTATAATTGCTTAATAATATTTTGTTGGTTTCTACTATACAACAATGAATCAGCTGTAAGTATATATATGTCCCCTCTCTCTTGAAGTGGGTTGCTATTTCCTTCTCCAGGGGATCTTCCTGACTCAGGGATTGAATCTGTGTCCCATGCATTGGCAAGTGAATTCTCTACTACTAAGCCAACTGAGATGCCCCAAACCCTCATTAGCTGTTAGTTGATATGAGTATTTTCCATGTTATGCATGAATTCATTGTATTATCAAAGTATGATTTGTCAATGAGTGCATATGCTGTCATTCTGTAGGTATATCATAATGTACTTAACTGTTCCCCTATTTTGGACGTTTGTATTGGGTAAAATTTTTGCTCTTTGTGATGAAAGGTACTTGAATGTAAAAATTTCTCCACCTTTCACATAGAGGTGAATTCCTGGAAGGGGAAGGAATGGTTGAGGAAAGGAAGAGAGCACCAGTGGAGGGAGCATTTTCCTCATCCAGTTCTGCCTAGATGTTTGAAAACCTGCTATGACCACCTCTACAAGGCCTATGAGAAAGGACGGCAGACGGCAGTGTTGCGCTGGCTTCCAGGGGAGTGTGGGCTGAAGGAGAAAGGAGGACATTTTGGAAGATTTCTGTCTCCCTTTCTTCTTTCTTTCCTTTCTTCCTTTCTTCTTTCCTTCCTTCCTTTTTTCCCTCCAATTTTCAAAGGGTTTGGATTCACTGAACTGGGAAGGTCTATTTCCAGCTGGATGAATGAGTGTATGAGTTTGGGCAAGTTGCTCAATTTCTTTGGGCTTCCCCTTCAGTTCAGTTCAGATCAGTCACTTAAGTTGTGTCCGACTCTGCCACCCCGTGGACTGCAGCACGCCAGGTCTCCCTGTCCATCACTGTCCATCACCAGTTCCTGGAGCTTGCTCAAACTCATGTCCATCAAATCGGTGATACCATCCAACCATCTCATCCTCTGTCTTCCCCTTCTCTTCCTGCCTTCAATCCTTCCCAGCATCAAGGTCTTTTCCATTGAGTCAGTTCTTCACATCAAGTGGCCAGAGTATTGGAGCTTCAACTTCAGCATCAGTCTCTCCAATGAATATTCAGGACTGATTTCCTTTAGGATTGACTGGTTTGATCTCCTTGCAGTCCAAGGGACTCTCAAGAGTCTTCTCCAACACCACAGTTCAAAAACATCCATTCTTCTGTTGTTTGAGGAGGCCTTACAAATAGCTGAGAAAAAAAGAGAAGCAAAAGGAAAGGAGAAAAGGGAAGATAAACCCATCTGAATGCAGAGTTCCAAAGAAGAGCAAGGAGATAAGAAAGCCTTCCTCAGCGATCAATGCAAAGAAATAGAGGAAAACAATAGAATGGGAAAGACTAGAGATCTCTTCAAGAAAATTAGAGATACCAAGGGAACATTTCATGCAAAGATGGGCACGATAAGGACAGAAATGGTACAGACCTAACAGAAGCAGAAGATATTAAGAAAAGGTGGCAAGAATACACAGAAGAACTACACAAAAAAGATCTTCATGACCCAGATAACCATGATGGTGTGATCACTCACCTAGAGCCAGACATCCTAGAGTGAGAAGACAAGTGGGCCTTAGGAAGCATCATTATGAACAAAGCTAGTGGAGGTGATGGATTTCCAGTTGAGCTATTTCAAATCCTAAAAGATGATGCTGTGAAAGTGCTGCACTCAACATGCCAGCAAATTTGGAAAACTCGGCAGTGGTCACAGGACTGGAAAAGGTCAGTTTTCATTCCAATCCCAAAGAAGGGCAATGCCAGAGTGTTCAAACTACCCCGCAATTGTGCTAGCAAAGTATTGCTCAAAATTCTCCAAGCCAGGCTTCAGTGATACATGAAATGAGAACTTCCAAATGTTGAACATTTAGAAAAGGATTTAGAAAAGGCAGAGGAACCAGAGATCAGATTTCCAGCATCTCTGGATCATCGAAAAAGCAAGAGAGTTCCAGAAAAACATCTACTTTTGCCTTAATGACTACGCCAAAGCCTTTGTCTGTGTGGATCACAAGAAACTGTGGAAAATTCTTCAAGAAATTCGAGTACCAGAACACCTTACCTGCCTCCTGAGAAATCTGTGTGCAGGTCAAGAAGCAGCAGTTAGAACTGGACATGGAACAACAGACTGGTTCCAAATAGGAAAAGGAGTACGTCAAGGCTGTATATTGTCACCCTGCTTATTTAACTTCTGTGCAGAGTACATCATGTGAAATGCCAGGCTGTATGAAGCACAGCTGGAATCAAGATTGCCAGGAGAAATATCAATAACCTCAGATATGCAGATGACACCACCCTTATGGCAGACACTGAAGAAGAACTAAAGAGCCTCTTGATGAAAGTGAAAGAGGAGAGTGAAAAGCTGGCTTAAAACTCAACATTCAAAAGACTAAGATCATGGCATCAGGTCCCATCACTTCATGGCAAATAGATGGGGAAACAATGGAAACAGTGGCAGACTTTATTTTCTGGGGCTCCAAAATCACTGCAGGTGGTGACTGCAGCCACGAAATTAAAAGACGCTTGCTCCTTGGAAGAAAAGCTATGACAAACATAGACAGCATATTAAAAAGCAGAGACATTACTTTACCAACAAAGGTCCATTTAGTCAAAGCTATGGTTTTTCCAGTAGTCATGTATGGATGTGAGAGTTGGACTATAAAGAAAGCTGAGCGCTGAAGAATTGTTGCTTTTGAACTGTGGTGTAGGAGAAGACTCTTGAGAGTCCTGTGGACTGCAAGGAGATCAAATCCATCAATCCTGAAGGAATCAACTCTGAATATTCATTGGAAGGACTGATGCTGAAGCTGCTCCAATACTTTGGCCAGCTGATGCAAAGAACTGCCTCATTGGAAAAGACCCTGATGCTGGGAGAGATTGAAGGAGGGAGGAGAAGGGGATGACAGAGGATGAGATGGCTTGTGGCATCACCAACTCAATGGACATGAGTTTGCGTAAGCTCTGGAAGTTGGTGATGGATAGGGAAGCCTGGCGTGCTGCAGTCCATGTTTTGGCAAAGAGTCGGACACGACTGAGTGACTGAACTGAACTTCCCCAATTTCCTGATCCTAAGTATTAACAAAATCTCTCTCTCTCTCTGTGAGACCCTTGTCTGTCTTAAAGTATCTCCATAAAGCAAATGTTGAGAATTTTCAAGATGAATGACATGATGCTGACTATAAAGATGTACAACGGGCTTCTCTGGTGGCCCAGTGGATTAGAATCAGGGGTTGTGGGAGATGGGAGTGATGTCTGTCATGTGCTGTAGGAGACCTGAGGATGGAGGGATTTAACTCCTGGGAGGTCTAGAGAAAAGAACTCTGCACTGGGGGCTGGAGGGGGCCGTTTCAGCTCCAGGGTCTAGGATGAGTTGCCTGGTAGCCCTGAGCATTGGTCAATAGCTCCAGGAATGCCCACCTGGAGACAATGCTTGCAGAGTTGGAGTGTGGCCCTTTCTCCCTGCCTCCACTTATTAACCTTTCTGAGTCTCAACTTACCCTAAAGATGTGAAGGGATTTCTCCCTGAAGGAGTGCAGATGAAGTACTGAGTGTGGAGACATTTGGCACATGCCAGAGCATGACCACGGTTCTGGAAGAAAGAGGACCTGAGCTGGGATCTTTAAGAGTGGAGTTCTCCAGTCGGTTTTTTCTGGAAGGTTCTGGCATTCCACAGGCAGCTGTGGTTCTCTGGCAGAGGGCATCGTGCAGCAGCCCGTTCCTGGAACCGGGCCGATGCTGCGGTCATGATGGCGAAAGCACTGGGAGGAAAGGGAAGGGGAGCAAAGGGGAGGTGGGTGGGGGCAGGACAGCTGATCACATCGCAGTCCGACTGGTCCAAGTGGCAGCAGGGAAGGGGGCGCTGGGGGGAGCAGGGGGCGGGATGTGTGGCGGCTCAAAAGGGCCGGCCACCTAGGACCACGGAGACGGGACAAGAAGAAGCCATCACTGCCCACCTATGCCCTTCCTTGTTGTGAGTGAAGTGAAAGTTGCTCAGTCCTGTCTGACTCTTGGTGACCCCATGGACTATACATTCCATGGAATTCTCCAGGCCAGAATACTGGAACGGGTAGCCTTTCCCTTCTCCCGGGGATCTTCCTAACCCAGGGATGGAACCCAGGCCTCCCACATTGAAGGCAGATTCTTTACCAGCTGAGCCACAAGGGAAGCCCTTGTTGTATTCCAAAGCAAAAAGCTGTGATGAAAAGCCTTTCAGAAAAACAGGGCAAGGGAAAGACAAGCCAGGCAGGGGTTGCCCGGGCTCTAGGGAACGGGCAGCTGGGTTGTGTCCGGCCTGGGCAGGAGTGAGAAGTGCGCTGAGCGTCAGGCACTCTGTTCAAATAAGATGCGCAGGATCTAGTGAGACCTGCCCCTCCACGCATCCTCCCCACCTCCCCAAGTCCACCCAGAGAGGGAGAGAGAAGTGTATAGGGGTATAGGTTGCCTTGACAACATCGCAGAAAAGGGAGAAAGTGGGTGCAGAGAGGAAAAATGTGGGACCATGTTCTAGGGTATCTTCGAGAGGCTCCAGGACCAGAGGGTCGCTGGGAAACGGAGCATCGCAGTGAGTATTATGGCTCCGCGAGTGGAAAGCCCGTTCTGTGTGCAGAGCTAAAACGGGTGGCCTTTTTGAAAGGAAGAGCAACAGGCGTGAAGCATTTGCAACATGTTGGGATGTCTCCTCGTTGAGTATATTTCCTGTGCATGCTCTCTACCGCAGCGGATTTCCATCCCAGTCCCTTCCCCCAAGGGTGGTGTGCGTGCCTGGTGTGGATGGCACTTGGCAAGGTGGCGGACAGGCAGCACAGCTACAGGTTCAAAATGCCAACTATACTAATGACCCAATTTTGTTTCTTTTTATGGCTGAGTAGTATATATACATTCCATTGTACCACATTTTCTCTATTCACTCATCTGTTGATGGGCATTAGGCTGTTTCCATGTCCTGGCTATTGTAAATAGTGTTGATATGAACATTGGGGTGCATGTGTCATTTTACATATGGTCTTCTCAGGGTATATGCCCCAGAGTGGGATTGCTGGATCATATGATTGTCCTATTTTTAGTTTTTAAAGGAACCTCCATACTCTTCTCCATAGTGACTGCCTGCGTCAATTTACATTCCTACCAACAGTGCCAGAGGGTTCCCTTTTCTCCACATCCTTTCCAGCATTTTTTGTTTGTAGATTTTTTTTTGGTGGTGCCCATCCTGCCTGGTGTGGGTCGTTTGTAGAGACATGCATGTAGAGACATCAGTCTGTCATACAGAGTGAAGGAAGTCAGAAAGAGAAAAACAAATATTTATATTAACTTATATATGAGGAATATAGAAAAATGGTACGGATAAACCTATTTGCAGGGCAGAAATAGAAAATGGACATGTGGACATGAGAGGGGGGAGGGAAGAGTGGGATGATTTGGGAGATTAGGATTGACACTATCGTGTGTAAAATAGATAGCTAGTGGGAAACAGCCGTATAGCACAGGGAGCTGCAAGTGTGTTTCTCTGTGATGACCTGGAGGTGTGAGATGGGGGTGGGTGTGTGGGAGGTCCAAGAGGGAGGGGATATACCTATACATATACACATAGCTGATTCACTTCATTGTACAGCAGAAGACAGCACAACAATGTAAAGCAATTATACTTAAAAAAAAAACACTGTAAAAAACAGACAGAAAAATGTGGACTGTGGTACCACACTCTCTGGTTTTGTAACCTGACTCTGCCACTGCGACAAGAACTTAACCTTCCTGGGACTCAGTTTCTTCATCTGTAAAATGGGGCAATAGTAGTATCAACTGTAAGATTGTTCTAGGATTAGAGGGAGTTTATGTGGTGAAGCACTGAGAAGACTGCCTGGTACATGGTAAGAGCTCTTCAGTACTGGTTTTCATTATTTTATTTTATTTTGGCTTTCACTAATATTAAACATCTGCGTTTAGAAGATATTCTATCTATAAACGTTAACTGCTCTCGGAAAGATCATCCTATCAACTACTTCCTGAACATCTCACATATGTATGATGATGTACTTGATGCTTATTTTTGATGCTGTATTGAAAATTTGTTTTCTGACCAAAACTTGCACACTTCCACACAATGTGTGGACAGATGGATTTAGACACATGAAAGAGCTGACAAATACAATGAGAGTAAGGTACAGAAAAGCAATGTATAAGAAAAAAATGATCTGAGCATTAAGAAGACGCCCAGATTTGTGTTGATTGTCTTAAAGTATTAATCTCAGTTCTTACAGCTAGGGTTTTAAAGTTGGTTAATAGGTCAATTTGTAGAATTTGTTAAATTTGTTAAAGAGTCGTAAACCTGCCTGGAAGGAGGTCTCTATTGGACTATCACAGAGATCATTCTTATCCTGGGGGAACAGTTTTTCATAATAATAGTTTATTAATTTTTATAATAATAAATGTCTAATGTTATCTTGGTGAATAGTTTTCTATAATAGTTTTTATTATTATAATACATAATTAATGAAATATGTACTACATGCTGTTTTAATAGAGATATTTATAATTATATTTTATTTCTATAATAAGATATTGAGAGATATACCAGTTTTTATGTCATTTCACCATCCCATGTTTTATGATGCAAAGTATTTCTTATTATCCTGTTCAACAGATTAAAAGTGAGACATAGGTTGAAATTACCCAAGTCCACACAGTTAATAAAGCATAGAGCTGGTATTTAAACCTAGGACTATCTGAATCCAAATTTATTCTTCTTTAAAAAAAAAATTTATTTATTTATGTGTTCGCTGTGCTGGGGCCTTGTTGCTGTGTGGACTTTTCTCTAGTAGCGGTGAATGGGCTTCTCATTGCTGTGGCTTCTTTTGTTGCTGAGCATGGGCTCAAGGGTGCACAGGTTTCAGCAGTTGTGGTTCTCAGGTTCTAGAGCACATGCTCAATAGGTGGGGTGCATGGGCTTAGTAACTTTGAGGCATGTGGGATCTTCCCCGACCAGGGACTGAACCCGTGTCTTCTGCACTGGCAAGCAGATTCTTTACCATTGAGCAACCAGGGAAACCCAAATTCATTGTTAATGACAGGTAATTCAAAACTAATAATTTGAATAATCAGAAAGAGCTCAAAGGAAAGAGAGCTATGGACTGAAACTAACATGATTAAATAAAATGGGAGAGAGATGGAAATTTCTGAATGAACCTTCATAAAACTAGCTATTTGAATCTGAAGTGGAGAAACTATGGCTTACTAAGTGTTTATGTGGAATATGCTTACGTTTACTTTTTTAAAAAAGTTTAATTTTTCCTATGAGCCAAGAAATTGTAACAAAGCTGTCCATGAAAGCTGATTGCTGCAGTTGCAGCAATGGAAGTAATATCTGCAGAGATACAGCCATAAAGGAATTGGCGAATAAAGCGCCATTTGTCATAGAACATGACAGCAAAGGGTCTGGAAATACTTTGGCTTCTAAAAATCTCAACAATGAGGAATCACAGTGTTGTTTTTTTTTTTTTTTTAGAAAGCAGTAATAGTTATAATAATAATACCTAATTCTGATAAAATGGTTCCTTTGACCGTGGCATATTTATACATATTAACTCTAACTTCTTACAGTGACTTCATAAGTAGACCTATTATTATTCCCATTTTATGAATGAGGAAAATTTTTAGCAGCAAAGAAAACTAATAGCAGCCCTCTACCTTGTGCTTTTAGCTTCTACCCAGTCATGTGAAACATGCACATGCAGTGAGCAGGTTTTACTTAAACATATGGTCAACTCTGAAAGAGGACTAATGATAAGTCATACCTCTTTTTTCCACTGTTTCCATATACAATATAATTAACCCCTCCCTTTCAGAAATAGCATGCATGTTAAAAAGAAGAGCATCCACACTTGAGCTAACTCCTTTTTCTCTTTGACAAGTGGCTGCCTCTGCTGGCCATTTGGTCTACCAGCCAGCTGGGCCCAGGTTATGCGCCATAACCGGGGAGGTTCGCAAAGCCATGAGATTGTCCATCAGTGGGAAACACAGGAAATTACAGATTAGGTGTATGCAAATTATGTGCTGCATATAAAGGCTGAACAGTCCTGAGACAGGTACACATATGGAAAATAACATGAACTCTCTAGCTGTAATGGTTTTGTCATTTGTTACGTGGCAACTCTATTTAAACATTTTGCAATGTGTACTTTCAGCAGCAACAAGCTAAAAAACAAAAGAAACAACAGCCCAAAACCAAGCCAGAAGCCTGAAAGAGCATGTTTAATGAAAAATAAAGTCCTGAGTGTTCTTTTATAAACTGATGATGAATATAAAATGTGTATAAAATGTTGGTTGACATCAGGGGTTTTAGTGATGTAGCTAAACGTATAAAAAGCCAAGACACATCTGCTAAAGAAGCAAAGCACTTATTTCAGTGTTGGATGTTATTTTACAAGATTGTGCCCAAAGCAAACAATTAAATATGTGCAGCTGTGGAAAGGTATGTTTACACATCACTCTGAAGTGTGACTTTTCATTTAGGTCACATTTTTGTCCTCCTAAAATAATTTCAATCACTTTCAATTTCAAGATTTCTTGTGCACGTACAAAGCAATGTTAAAATGTTGGTTCCATTAGCAGTAAGAATTTGGTGAACAATTAAATAATTCCAGTTTTATGTCAGGATCATCAAATGCTTCAGTGAGGACATCAGTTAATTTTGGTTAATGATTCAATTCTTTTTCCATCTGACAGTTCATGAAATCAAAGTGCTGAAACTTCTGACTTCATTGTGAATACTGTGATAAATTCAGTTAAACAGTCAACATTGAAGATAAAACTATTTGTTGCTACTGTGATACTATGAGTATAAATTTTAGCAGAGCATATCAAATTGTCAACATCCCCTGGATCATCAAAAAAGCAAGAGAGTTCCAGAAAAACATCTATTTCTGCCTTATTGACTATGCCAAAGCCTTTGACTGTGTGGATCACAAGAAACTGTGGAAAATTCTGAAAGAGATGGGAATACCAGACCACCTGACCTGCCTCTTAAGTAACCTGTATGCAGGTCAGGAAGCAACAGTTAGAACTGGACATGGAACAACAGACTGATTCCAAATAGGAAAAGGAGTACGTCAAGGCTGTATATTGTCACCCTGCTTATTTAACTTACATGCAGAGTACATCATGAGAAATGCTGGGCTAGAGGAAGCACAAGCTGGAATCAAGATTGCTGGGAGAAATATCACTAACCTCAGATATGCAGATGACACCACCCTTATGGCAGAAAGCTAAGAGGAGCTGAAGAGCCTTTTGATGAAAGTTAAGGAGGAGAGTGAAAAAGTTGGCTTAAAGCTCAACATTCAGAAAACTAAGATCATGGCATCCGGTCCCATCACTTCATCGCAAATAGATGGGGAAATAGTGGAAACACTGGCAGACTTTACTTTGGGGGGCTCCAAAATCACTGCAGGTGGTGACTGCAGCCATGAAATTAAAAGATGCTTGCTCCTTGGAAGAAAAGCTATGACCAACCTAGACAGTATATTAAAAAGCAGAGATATTACTGTGCTAACAAAGGTCCATCTAGTCAAGGCTATGGTTTTTCCAGTGGTCATGTATGAGTGTGAGAGTTGGACTATAAAGAAAGCTGAGTGCCGAAGAATTGTTGCTTTTGAATTGTGATGTTGGAGAAGACTCTTGAGAGTCCCTTGAACTTCAAGGAGATCCAACCAGTCCATCCTAAAGGAGATCAGTCCTGGGTATTCATTGGAAGGACTGATGTTGAAGCTGAAACTCCAATACTTTGGCCACCTGATGTGAAGAGCTGACTCATTGGAAAAGACCCGGGTGCTGGGAGGGATTGGGGGCAGGAGGAGAAGGGGATGACAGAGGATGAGATGTCTGGATGGCATCACCAACTTGATGGACATGGGATTGGGTGGACTCCGGGAGTTGGTGATGGACAGGGAGACCTTGGCGTGCTGCGGTTCATGGGGTCACAAAGAGTTGGACACGACTGAGCGACTGAACTGAACACCATTGTAAAAACTACGCTCTAATCATTCTCTCTATGGAGCAGAAATGTACTTGGAATTGAGTTTGGTGCACACACAACACTTAATTGCGTCCAAATTTCAATGTTTTAGTAATTGAAGTAGAAGCTGATAGTGGTTAAATTTGTACATAGAGTAACTGAATCACAATATTTTTGTGTGTGTATGTGTGATGAAGTGACCTTACAAAAGCAAACAAAACCTGCAGTATGACAGACAGTATGTACTTTCTCCTTGACATGCATTACTGAATTTTATAAATGTTTGAACTTTTTGAAGAATTGCTCAGAAAATCAACTTATATGTCGACCATGGAGAAAAAAAATCCTCTAAATTTTCATTGTATTTTTTTCAAAATTATTTGGAAATAATTAATCAATAAAGGAAACAAATGTGCCTTTAACTTTTAAAGTTCATAGTAAACTGCAATTATTACAAACAAAGTTTGCAAACAGGGAGATATTAATATTTATCCTTACAAAAGCAAGGGGAGAAGTGAACAAATTAGTTAAGAAATGCTGAAACTGTAAAATAGATCAACATGTGGAAAAATCTTTTGAGAAGATTTTATTTTCAATTTGATAAATTTTTATTCTATTTGGAATGCATTGAAATTGAGAAGACCTATGATTTCCATAATCTAAATTACATGAAATATTTAGAAGAATTATAAAAAGAACATCTTTTTTATAAGAATTTTATCTTGTAAAAATATTTGTTGAGGAAAGTATTCTGAGATTTTAAAAAAGTGCCTGGAAATGTTAGGGTTAAAATATTTACAGATCCCAGTTTTAAAGTTAAAATTTGAAAATAGACTCAGTTTGGCAGACTTTGCCCAGAACTGCCTGTGGATTGCTCAGTAGAGAGTGTAGTTTCTTGAATAAAAATACTACGGTCAAGGGACTTCCTTTGAGGTTCAGTGGTTAAGACTTCATGCTCCCAGTTCAAAGGGCACAGGTTTGATCCCTGGTTGGGGAACTGAGGTCCTGCATGCCACACCATGGGCCAAAAAAAAAAAAAAAAGAAAAAGAAAAATACTATGGTTGAAAGAAAGAGGTCAATGAAGCTGTCATGAATTTCAAATTTATTGATTATAAAATTTAACTATGAAAAATACTGTAGGCAACTTTATAAGAAAAGTGAAAATAACAATTCCATATTTTAAAAATTCTTCACAAAAACATTGGTGACACGGTGTGATAGATAAAGCTTAGAAATTGGTTAAACAAACAAATACGTACCAAGGATAGTCATTTCACCTTTATATTTTTAATATTTAGATAACTACTATAAGGGCTCAAAAAATTTTGTAATATACTTAGATACATTATTTTAACTGTTTAAGAAAGAATTTTATTTTTGAAAATAACTTTAAATAGAGCCATGTATAAGTTCTCCAAGAATATAACACAATTTTGTTGGTCATTTAATCAAGATTTCCAAATATTATGTAATTTTAGTTTTTTGTCTTAAGTTTTTATTTTGATGCAATTTTAGACTTATAGGGAAGTTGTAAGCCTATTACAAGGGGTTCCTTCATCAGTTTCCTTTTTGTTCCAATTACTTTAGCATTTTCTCTTCTCATATTATCAATGCGTTTACGTGTCCAAAATGTTTTTTTTCTGAATTATTTCAGTAAAAGTTCAAGACATCATGTCCCTTTTCTACTAAATCATTTCATGTGAATTTTCTGAAATTAAGAATATTGAGTTCAGGGAACTTAACACTGCAAGCATGTGTGCTCAGTCTTTTCAGACATGTTGGACTTTTTGTGACCCTGTAGGCTATAGCCTGCCAGGCTCATCAGTCCATGGGATTTTCCAGGCAAGAACACTGGAGTGGGTTGCCGTGCCCTTCTCCAGGGGATCTTCCTGACCCAGGGACTGAACCCGTGTCTCCTACTGCAGGTGGATTCTTTACCAACTGAACCATGAGAGAAACCCAAACTTAACACTACTATAGCACTATTGTGGCTTCCTCAATGACTCAGTGGGTTTGATCCCTGGGTTGGGACGGTCCCCTGGAGGAGGAAATGACCACCCACTTCAGTATTCTTGCCTGAAAAATCCTATAGCCAGGGGAGCCTGGCAGGCTACAGTCCATGGAGACACAAAGAAGCAGACATGACTGAGTATGAGCTTAGCACAATTATCTAACCCATAGTTCATATTCAAATTTCATCTCTTGGCTCAATAATATCCCTTATGTCTACCATTTTTTTCTTTGTGTTTGTCTTGCTAATATGTTAATCCAGTCATCACGTGTAGCTGTAGTTGTCAAGTCTCTTTGGCATCTTTTAAGCTGAAAGCGTTTTTCAGTTTTACCTTGTCTTGCTTACCCTTGACATTTCTTAAGAGAACAAGTCAGTTGTTTTGTAGAATTCTTCTCAGTCTGGGTGTGATTAATTTCAGGCCATGCATTTTTGGCGAGGTTAAGGTGACATGACCTTCTCAGTGCATCACATCTGGAAGCACACGGTGTCAATTTGCCACAATGGAGTGATATTGACATAGATCAGTTGAACAAGGTGGGCTCCACCAGCTCTTTCCCCTGAAAGGTGGAGACATATTTTGTGAGAATTACTTGGCCATCATGTTATTTTGACCTGCTATATTTAACATCAATTGATTTTATCAATTTTCCTAGATATTAGTGGGGACTCTTCCAGTTGACGCCTTGTCCCTTTGATGTGATTTATGTTGTGCCTTAATTTTCAGCACATGGTATTATAGGATCATTTTGTGCTTTTACTGATCCAAGCCAGGAGTCAGCCTTTTCTCCAAGAAGCTCTGGCTTTTTAGTCAAGAATGGTATTTAGAAACCAGTATCTGAGATGTGCTTCTTGTTACCTGTGTGTCATTGCTTAGAGGCCCTCTTATTGGTAGTGCTAACACACACTCACATGCACACACACAAACGTGTACATAGACAAACTTCTCTCTCTCTGTATATATGTGCATAGAACCATGAACTTATGCTGATACTTCCAATTCAAGTAAGTCCCACAGGATACATTCCAGTCTTTTCCTCTCTATATCTATAATACATAATTATTCAATTGCCCATGCTTAGAATACACTTAGAATAGCTTCAGAATTGCTCAACCATAGCACCGTGAAAAGCAAACTTACTAACTAGAGTTTAATATATGTTAACAGTTTTTTAAGGTAAAAACTACATACAGTGAATATAGAATCTTAAGTGTACAATGTGATGGGATTTTTCAAATGGATATACCTGTGTATATCAATGATTCAATGAACATGCAATTGGGTGAACTCCTGGAGATGGTGAAGGACAGGGAGGCCTGGTGTACTCCAGTCCTTGGGGTCATAAACATTCAGACACAACTGAGTGACTGAACAATGACAATACCTGTGTATCACACTCTTATCAAGATAAAGAGCATTTCTGTTATTCCAGTGAGTTCCTTCTTGCCTCTTTAAGTACCCCCTGCAGTATACACACTCAAAGGTTGATATTTTTCTTTCTGAATTTTGTAAACCACCTTAATTTAGTTTTACATGATTGATTGATTTATTTGGCCATGCCACCTGGATTTTGGGATTGAATCCCCACCTCTACAGTGAAAGTGTGGGGTCCTAGCCATTGGACCACTGGGGAATTCCCAGATCATGAAAATATTCTAATGGATCTTTCTAGGTTTGCAGTTTTAGTGTTTATTGCTAGATCCATGATCTGTAACAAATTAATTTTTGTGAATGATGAGATAGGAGTCAAGGGTCACTTTTCCTTCACACATACAGTTGTTTCAGTATCGTATAGAAAAGACTTTCCATTTGTTCTCATTTCATTGCTCTGTTGCTCATGTTGAATATTAATTAATTATGTAAGTATGTTTATGGACTGTCTTCCATCGATATTTGTCTATCTTTATGCTATTGTCACACTATCTTGATTATTGTAGCTTTGTAGTAAGTTTTGAAATGAGGTGGTGTAAGACTTCCAAATTTGTCCTCTTTTTGAAGATTGTTTTGGAGGAATTCCCTGGCAGTCCAGTGGTTAGAATTCTGCCCTTTCACTGTCAAGGGACCAGGTTCAATCCTGCAAGGTAAGACCAAAAAAGTAAGCAAACAAACAAAAAATGGGGGGGTGGGGGGGTGGTGGAGATTGTTTTGGTTGTACTAATTACTTTTCATCTTCCATATACACTTAGAATTAGCTTATCAGTGTATATAAAAATACTTGTAGGAGTTATAACTCAGATTGTTTTGAAGTTATAGATCAATTCGTGAAGAATTAACCTTTTAAAAAATATTAATTTTTCCATATCGATGAGCATGGCATATTCCTCCATTTATTTGGGTCTTTAATTTTTATCTCAGGATATTTTGCAGTTTTGAGTATAGATGTATTGCATGCTTTTGCTAAATGTATTCCTAAATATTTTATGTTTTTGGATGCAGTTGTAAATTGAATTGTCTTTAAATTTCATTTTCAATTTTTTACTGCTTGTGTGTAGAAAAGCTACATTATAGATTTTATAAAAATTGATTTTTTAGCCTATAATTTTTGATGAAATCACTTATTAGTTCTCCTGTAGTTTTGTTAGATTCCTAAGAATTTCCAACTTAACATTTATAATGTCTGTGACTGGACACAGTTTTAGTTTCTTTTTCTTCTTTTCAAGTTTTTTTTGCCTTTTATTTCACTTCCTTGGATTATTGCAGTGATTGGATGAGTATACACTTTTTTGATAGAACTTACATAAAATTGAACTTCTCAGGGCTTCCCCTGATAGCTCAGTTGCTAAGGAATCCACCTGCAATGGAGGAAACGTTGGTTCTCTTCCGGGGACAGGAAGATCGACTGGAAAAGTGATAGACTACCCGCTCTAGTATTCTTGCCGGGAGAAATTCATGGACTATACATATAGTCCATGGGGTTACAAAGAGTTGGACATGACTGAGTGGCTTTTACTTTTTATGTAAAATTGATTTTATTATGTCCATTGTTTCCAGTAAGTAGTCTACCATCATCCATGTCATTGTTCTCTTTTTAGTAGTATGTCTCTTTTTTATTTTTGGTCTCTATTTTTTTAATACTCTTAAGATTTTCTTTTTATCTTTGCTTTTCAGCTTTTTCATTATAATGTGCCTAAGTGTACTTTTCTTTGTGTTTGTCCAGTTGGGGGTTTGCTGAGCTTTTAGGATCTATAAATGGTTTTTCATAAAATTTAGGTAACATTTGGCCATTATTTTAAGTAGTTTTTCTTCCTCTTCTTTATCTTTCTTTCTTCTGGGATCTGATCTGATGGCTAGTATGTTAGTCTTGTTGACACTGTCTTATTTATCTTTGAAGTTTTGTTATTTTTTTTTGGCCATGTTGCATGGCTTGTGAGATCATAGTTCTCCAACTAAGGATCAAAACTGGACCCTTGGCAATGAAGGCACCGAGACATAGCCAGGGTATTCCCCCTCCCTCCACCCCACCAGCCTTTTTAAAAAATATATTAGATTGTTCCTATTGACCCATTTTAAAATTCAGTGTCCCTTTTTTCAAACTCCATACTCTGATTCCTCAGACCAATAAGACTGGAACTTTCTGCTTATGTTCTAGTTGATTTCTGCCTGTGTGGACTAGGAAATACATTCAGGCAAAAAAGCTATAAACACAAATTTTATCCAATTTAATTCTCTTTTAAAAATTTTCCAGTTCTACTGTTTTAGATTGATCTCCAGAGCCTTCAAATGGTTGTTTTAAAATATTTTTTTGCAATGTTATCTATAGAAAATACAAGCTACTTTGTCAATATCAGGTGTGGAAATAATAATACAAATATTATTTTAAAATTTACCTAATAAGGAAAAATTTCATGAATATATATATACAAACAATTGCTAGAATAAAAAGTAGTAAAATAAATAAATTAAAAATTTTTATTTTATTTTTAAAAATTTAATTAATTAATTAATTTAAGCTGAGTCAGATCTTGGTTGTGGCACACTAGATTTTTCTTTGTAATACACAGACTTTCTCCAGTTGTGACTTGTGGTCTTAGTTGTCCTGAGGCATATGGAATCTTATTTCTCTGACCAGGGATTGAACCCACATCACCTGCATTGCAAGGCAGACTCTTAACCACTGGACCACTGGGGGAGTCCCTAAAATTTTTATTTTTATTTATTTATTTATTTTTATTTTATTATTATTATTATTATTATTATTTTTTCCAGTGGGTTTGTCATACATTGATATGAATCAGCCATGGATTTACATGTATTCCCAATCCCGATCCCCCCTCCCACCTCCCTCTCCACCCGATTCCTCTGGGTCTTCCCAGTGTACCAGGCCGGAGCACTTGTCTCGTGCATCCCACCTGGGCTGGTGATCTGTTTCATAAAATTTTTAAATAAATATTTAGGTTACTGTTTTTAAGCAGAGCCTTTTGGTGTATCACTAGAATGTAGCTTATTCCATATACAATCCACCTCCTGAGTCAACAACTCCTGAGTTGCCCTCAGTTCAGTTCAGTTGCTCAGTAGTGTCTGACTCTTTGCGACCCCATGAATCACAGCACGCCAGGCCTCCCTGTCCATCACCAACTCTCGGAGTTTACTCAAACTCATGTCCATTGAGTCAGTGATGCCATCCAACCATCTCATCCTCTGTCATCCCCTTCTCCTCCTGCCCCCAATTCCTCCCAGCATCAGGGTCTTTTCCAATGAGTCAACTCTTCGCATGAGGTGGCCAAAGTATTGGAGTTTCAGCTTCAGCATCAGTCCTTCCAGTGAACACCCAGGACTGATCTCCTTTAGGATGGACTGGTTGGATCTCCTTGCAGTCCAAGGGACTCTCAAGAGCCTTCTCCAACACCACAGTTCAAAAGCATCAATTCTTCGGCCTACTTGATATTTAATGAGCAGAACATGTGGTTGTGTACTTGATTGTGTGGCATCAAATAGCATGTGATAGCATCAAATTGTGCTATCAAGGCTTCTAAATGCTTATTCTCCAATTGTGTGCTTATCTTATGGTGGTTCAGCCACAAACATCTCAAAGACTGGCACCAGTCCATGAAACATACTATGCAGACCACAGATACACAAGACCTTCTCTCCCAGCTCTCTGGGTAAGATATCTCTCTTTCCTCACTTCCATCTGTTCTCTGGAGGTTGACATGTTATTTCTTGCCTTGTAGTTTCCTATTGCATTTGTCAATGGAGACAACCAGAAGGAAGTGGAAGGGTAGGAGAAGAGTGAGGTTGGGGTGTTAATTCCTACAGTTTTTTTCTTAATGGGTCACTGAGGATTGGTTGTGTCTCTGTTTCTCTACTGAAGGCATCAGATTTTGTCAGGGAGCCCTTTCATCATGGCTACCTTCTCTGGGTATCTACTCTGTGTCCTTGTTCTTCAGGCCTTTGTTATTAGCATGATATTGCATTTTCATGTTCACACAACTTTGAATGGTCCCTTTGTTGACTATCCTCAATTTTAGTATGTGTGCTGCCAAAGCGAGCACTGTTGACTATCCTCAAAAACAACATTGTGCTACCTCTTTGCTATCGGGACTCTGACTAAGAGTCCCTTTGGTTAGAATGTGTGTGTGGGTTGCAGTAGTGAGCAATTTGCAGAGATCCAAGAACTTCCCTGGTGGCTCAGATGTTAAGGAGTCTGCCTGTAATGCAGGAGACCCCAGTACAATCCCTGGATCGGGAAGATCCCCTGGAGAAGGGAATGGTAACCCACTCCAATATTCTTCCCTGGAAAATCCAATGGATGGAGGAGCCTGGCAATGGATAGAGGAGCCTGGCAGGCTACAGTAGTCCATGGGGTCTCAAAGAGTCGGACATGACTGAGTCACTTCACTTCTATAAGGAACCTTCTGGAAGGATTAGAATAGAGATTCAACTACCCTCTGTTTTACAGGTGATATTAGCAGACCATCTCTGATGAATTGAGGAGGTTAGACCGAGAGTCAGCTAGAGGCTAGGAACTTTCACTATGAGAGAAGGGAACCAACGACAAGAAAAGGGCTGGCCTGGAGCATAGCCTATGGCCAAGGCTGCTGGTTCCTCCTGACACAGTCTCCTTGGCACTGTGGGTGTACCTCTGAACAACTTGTCTGTGTATCTGATCATTTAGAACAAGTTAAGTAACTAGTCATATTGTGTAGTGAGTACTGCTGATCTTAACATGTCTTTTTTTCCATATTCTACCTTGAGAACCTCCTACCAGACCTGTGTAATAGACATGGACTGTTACCCAAGTTCCCTTCTTCAATGGATTGATGGCCAGCAGAGGAGCTTCCCAGGTGGCTCAGGGGTAAAGAATCTGCCTGCCAATTCAGGAAACCCAGGAAACATAGGTTCAATCCCGGGTTTGGGAAGATTCCCTGGAGAAGGGAATGGCAATCCACTCAAGTATTCTTGCCTGGAGAATCCCATGGACAGAAGAGCCTGGCAGGCTACAGTCCATGGGGTCACAAAGAGTCAGATACAACTGAGCATGCGTGCACACACATACACAGATACTATGAGAAACAGCGGTTCTCACAGAAATGAGGAAGCATTGTATCTCACTATCAAACCACCCACTTCTCACAGATACTCCCTCAGAGCAACTGCTTCAAGTCCCAGCATCTGTCAGTGAAGCGACTCCTCATAGTTTCCAGTTTTCTTCCATCATGAGGATGGTAAAGCAGGACTGACCCCTTGGGCTGAGTAAAACTCTTCAGGTTTTTTCTTTCCCTTGGCATTTGATGTGAAACAGCCCTGAAGAGAGAGGAAATACTTTCTCAAAACAGAGGAGTAAGAGGAATAGTTACTTAATTTGAATATTTAAAAAATATATCCTTATTTTATATCCCATGTTGGTAAAGAGGGGCATATCAATCACAAAAATAGCTAAGAGATAGATCTAAAACTGTAGGCAGTAGAGTCAACAATAACACTAGAACTATGTTATGTCCTCTATAAATATTGGTGCTTTTAGGCTGAAAATTTGGTTAAGAGCACGTTCACTAAGTGATTAAATTCTTCATTTCATTTATATAAATCTTCTTTCTAATGAAGGTAGAATCTTAGAATGCTCTATGGTTTTTATAGAATAAGCTTGTGTTTGGTTAAATATTGAGGATGTTTGTGTGGAGAAAGGAACACAGAGAACTAAATTTAACTGGTTAAATTTACCAAAGTTATTGTTTTTGTGATCTGTCTTTACTCTTTTTGGGCCAGTGTGTTGATTTTGAAGTCTTTATCTGCCCTTGGAGATTTCAATGATGAGCACATTTTAAGAACTTAAAAAAACCAAACAAAACAAAACTCAATAGCTCTTTAAATGCAATCACCTGTTGGCAAGTGGTCAAGACATAATTCACAATGAAACATTTGTTCTTTGGAATTAATCCATATCTCTCAGGCAAAAGCTTGTCCAGTAGTCAGTTGTCTTTTCTAGAAGTCCTGATAGAGAGAAATGTTCTCTGTATTCTTTCAAAATGATTCATATCAAGGGTTAAATTCCTTGATCCTTGCTGGGGTCATATGGTCAAGCTTGTGCTGGATTCAGTATTTTTCTTTCTTCACTCACCAACAGAGGCTACAGCCTCCTGGACTCTTCTCTCTCCAATGTCAGGACTAACCTTGTCTTTCTACCTTCATTCCTATCTTTCTTTCTATTTCTGCCATTTTACTCAGGGGCTGCCTGCCTGGGTGAGGAGGCAATGGAAGCATTCCATTTAATCTCTTTATGTGAAAATTTTAGGTGACAAGCAAAGAGTGTAGAGTTTGGCAGGGAGGATATTTAATTAGAAATAATCATGTTTGAGACAGATGTTCTAATTAAGGTGAACACACAGTGTTATGGGGCATATGGGTGAAAGGTCACCTTGAGAAGGTCTGAGAAAGTTTTCTATATTAGAAGATCCCTAAAGAAGCACAGAAGAATGAACTGAAAGATAAACAGGGGCTAAATCATGAAAGAATTTGAATGACATGATAAGGAATTCAGTCTGAATTATAGAAGCCATAGAATATTTTTAAGTGGCATGTTAAAGTTTATGTCTTTGAAAGTTCTCTCTAGTAATGTTATAGAGGATGAATTGTAGACAGAAGATCTAATGGGCCACAATGGAAGCAGAACAGGTGAGAAATCCTAAGGCCTGAAAGTGGGGCAATGAATTTGCATAAGAGGAGATAGAGACAAGAGATATTTCAGGACTTAGACTCCACAGTACTTGGGTTGGGTTTGAATATGATGGGAAAATGAAATAGGATTGGGAGCTTTAGGAGTGATGGATAGTGGTCAAAAGAAGGAATATAAGAATAGAAGCAAGTTAGGTAAGTAGGTAAGAGATCTATCTTGAGGTTAGTTTTGAACATACTGGATTTGAGATGTCTATGGAGAGATAATTTTAGATGTGTAGGCATGGAATACAATTTTTTTTTTTTTTAAATGACTGATCAGTTCAGTTCAGTTGCTCAGTTATGTCTGACTCTTTGTCACCGCATGGACTGCAGCACACCAGGCTTCCCCGTCCATCACCAACTCCTGGAGCTTGTTCAAACTTATACCCGTCAAGTTAGTGATGTCATCCAACCATTTCATCCTCTGTCGTCCCCTTCTTTTCATGCCTTCAATCTTTCCCAGCATCAAGGTCTTTTCCAATGAGTCAGTTCTTCACATTAGGTGGCCAAAGTATTGGAGCTTCAGCTTCAGCACCAGGCTTTCCAACGAATATTCAGGACTGATTTCTTTTAGGACTGACTGGTTTGATCTCCTTGCAGTCCAAGAGACTCTCAAGAGTATTCTCCAACACCACAGTTCAAAAGCACCAAGTCTTCAGCACTCAGGTTTCTTTATGGTCCAACGCTCACATCCATACATGACTACTGGAAACTGATAATACTGACAACTGTGATAACATTCAATAATTTTTCAGTCCAGTGTATTTTTTCTATCATACTCCCACTGTTATAATTTTATTCTTTTTTGATCTATTTTGCCACTCATAGACATGTTTATGACTCTTTTACATCCATATTTTGTGAGTTATTTTTGTATCATAACTATTTTTCATTAGAAAATATATTTTACCTTGAAATATGCAATTAAAGTTTATTTGCATCATTCTTTGACATTTTAGTATAAAACTTTTTTTGCATACACATCTAATATTTCTCTATACAACAGTGCTACAAAGAGGCTATATCAGATGAGGAAACTGGGGCTAAGAGGTAGCAGGCAAGTACTTAGGCTTGAACAGAGAGAGTACCAAAAAATAAAGCTAGAGAAAGTGGGCCTACAATGGGACCTGCAGAGTAAGTATAACTTGAAGAAAGTGTTGAGCTGGGATAAGAAGAAGAAACATGATGTTGATGTGAGAGAGTTGGGGGTGGGGCGGTGTTGGTTACCAAGCAAGCATCAGGAGGAGCAGAATATTGCCCCGGGCTGGACTTCTACCACACGGGATGATGTGTACCTGGGTCCATTTCAAGGACCTCTAGGCTGTTCACATTCAGTCCCACATATTAGCAAAACTTCTAGATGTCTTTGGCACAAGGTTAGGACTAGGGATATAAAGATTAAATAAGATAGTCCTTCTCCCTCCAGGGCTGAGAGTGACATATATATATATATATAAACAATCATTAAGTTCTAAAATACAGTGAAGACTACTATACTTTGGGAATAAGGAAGAAAGAGTAGTTAATACTGTCTAAGAGTTCAGTAAAGAGAAGGAGAAGAAAGGAGTTAATTTGAGCTGAACCTTGAAAGGGCTGAGGAGATATTGACCAGGTAGGAAATGAGGGCAAGCGTGTCCCAAGTACTAATAAGAACAAGGGTAGAAGTTTGGAAGTATAGATGTGTATGGGGTGGATTTAAGTTGGTGTAAAAGATACTAAGACTAGAATGCTTCAGGGAAGGAAATGCAGCTTGAAAGGTGAACATCTTATCACCCTCTCTATGAAAACTTTTAAAAGGCAGGCCAGGGCAGATGGGCAAGGGGAGCAGCTCACCTCTTGAAGTGGTAGAATGAGCTGGATTGCTGACCTTTGTGCAGCCCTAGACTCTTCAGTGATCTCTATGTCCACAGATCCTAGGAGGAGTGAGAAGACTAGATATGGGTGAACCTCCTTTCCTCCTCCTTACCCAGGAATCTGACCTTGATCTTAGCCAAAAAGGTGAGAAGCAATTTACCCAGGAGTCTGGACAAGTTTTCTGGCAACTCATTTTCTACAGCTTGTTAGGTCACAGGCATAAAGACCTTTGTGTTACTAGGGACTTAGAGGTTCCCAGTTCTCTGCAATAAAGTTGTCTATGAAAAATTGACTAGAAATCAAGTGTTTGTCAACTGTGGAAAAGAGAGCTCCATGAAAAAGACAGGACTCAATTTCATCTTGAGGTGGAAGTCAAGATGAGCTGGTCCACCCAGCAGAACAGATAGTCTGTGCTCAGGCACAGATGTGGAAATTAATGAGATGTGTGTTGGTGTGAAAGTGTGACAACTGGCTTCCAGTGAACAGATCACTTATGTCCAAGACCAGACTCATGTCAGCAAGGCTATTTATAAAGCATTTATATCCCATGTGTGATGATTGATATCCCATGAGATGGTTGGATGGCATCACTGATTCAATGGATATGAACTTGGGCAAACTCTGAGTGATGGTAAGGGGCAGGGAGGCCTGGCATGCTGCAGTCCATGGGGTCGCAAAGAGTTGGACACGACTTGGTGACAGAACAACAATACAACAACACATCCCATGGGGAGGGACACTGCAGGCTTCAGAGCACTGGATGGGGAAAGTCACTTTTGGGGAAGATTATTCTGATGGAGGGGAAGCTTGAACTCTCTGATTATATATACATTTTCAACTTCTGGGTTCTTATGAAGTGGAAGGAAGCTTTTATATTGCTTTCCTTCTTTTTAAAAAAATATTTATTTATTTGACTGTGTTGGCACACGGATCTTCATTGCAGTGCGTGGGCTCCCTCATTGTGGCGCACAGGCCCGATAGTTGCAGTACGAGGGCTTAGTTGCCTCATAGTGTGTGGGATCTTAGTTACCTGACCGGGGATTGTACCAGAGTCCCCTGCATTGCAAGGCAGATTCTTAACTCCTGGACCACAAGGGAAGCCCCTGTATTGTTTTCATGTTAAGCAAACTCATAAACACATATCAGCCTCTTCGTACCTGAAGATTCTAAAGTTTAAGGTAAGCATAGCAATGAGTTAAGAAAAACAGTCTGAAGGCTGCAGTCAGTAGCTGAAATCAGCAGGCATTTTATCATTCCTGTGCCATGCGCAGTGGCTTTTCCCGAGTGTTTATCTGTGTTTGCTTCAACCTCCGGGGACAATTTGTTCAGTCACCAGAAGGGATACCTTCAAAGAGTTTTCTTGGATAAGGTCCATTGATGTGGTCAGCTGTGACGTCATCTTTTTGCTCTGGGGGCCCTCGTTTGGGGCTTGAGATCTTGAGTTTTTGCTTGAAGAGGAAGCAAAGAGGCCGTTCTTTTTCATGCCTCTCATTTTGGAACACAAGAGAAACCACCATTTGCTTGTTAAAAGTTTTTTTAAAAAAAAAATTTTTTTTTTTTTCATTTTAAAATTGTTTAGTCCATTGTCCTGCTTATTGTCAAGAGTTGTTAGAGACAGCCAACTGCTCATATTCTTTTCACAAACAAACATGAAGTGGGAGGTTTGGGGAGATGTAGGGGTGGGGAGGGCTTTCTGCTTTGCTGGCAGAAAAGTTGGAAGTGTAAGGAAAGAAGAATAGAAATACTGCTTCAAATTTTCCTAAACTGAATTGAGAATTTGATGTTTCTACCAGCGACCATAATACTTGTCTCACGAAAATGTTCACACTACTCTTTCTTAGCTGTCTTTAAAATTTGAAACTGTTGGTACAGGCTCCATATTCCTTCATTTTATTCATTCTTGAAAGTCGGGCCTCCTGGCTGACTTCTGAAACTCCTTGGAGGAGAAGCCGTGTCTCACAGCACTTTTCCCCGGCCATGCTGTGGATCTGTGGCTGGAGCTTCAATCCCCTCAGCTACTGAATTCACAGTCTTCTCCTGGAGCACCAGGGCTGGGGCAGATCCAGTTTGAAGAGGAGCTGAGGGAATGTGTGGATGGATGGGAATGATGTGAAGGGACCGGGAGCACGTTTTCTGTTGCAGCCCCAGGAAGTGAGGCTGAGCACAGGACCGGACCTGCTGCCCTACCAGAAACAATCCACTTCCTGAAGAGTCTCTGACTCATGCCTTTAACAGGACTATTATGGTTTCTTGGCTGCCAAGTTGTCCTTTTGAAATGCGGATGGTTTTTTTTTTTTCTTTTTGAAATTTGAATTCTGAGTCACTTATATAGATTAATTCTTTGGTTTCATGCTCTCATGGTACTTTCAAAGCTTTCTTCACAATATCCCTTTGCCCAACTAGATTTTAAACTCTACACATGCCAAGGACTGGGTGTCTGCTCTATTCACTACTATATGGCCAGTGTCTGGAATCCCAAATGGAGTGTGGAGGCACAGAATTGTTTGCTGAATGAATGAATGATGTGTTTTTCTGTTGTAGCCCTACCAAGAAGGAATGGTTTTTATGAGACTTTAGACCTTCCCTGGTGGCTCATATGGTAAAGAATCTGCCTGCAGTGAAGAAGACCCAGGTTTGATCCCTGGGTTGGGAAGATCCCCTGAGAAGGGAATGGCAACCCATTACAGTATTCTTGCCTGGAGAATTCCTTGGCAGGCTACAGTCCGTGGGATCACAAAGAGTCGGACACGACTGAATAACTAACACACACACAACTGACCTCCCAAAGCCATAACAGGTGGACAACTAAGTAACATGACTTAGAGTTTCCCTAGGTTTTTACTTGGGGCGCAATTCAATAAGCATGGTCATCTGGTTTCTATGTTACAGTAGAGTACAAGTAAATTGAAGAATTAGAGGTGGGCTGCGGCTAGAGAGTGGTGACACTGGTGGGAAAAAAAGGAACAACATAAAGTGTGACAAAAGGCAGGCCTACCTCTAGCAAAGTGTAGGAGCATGAAGCTACTGCATGCAGGGGCAAATCACCTACAAACTCACCAGCAGGGAGTTAGCCCCTCTATTTACCAAAATGTAACCATTGGGTTGTGAGAATTTTTAGTGGTTTGGAAAGTTGACATATGGTAGCACTATTTTATTTCCAAATGATGCTGGGCCACTGAGGTGTTCCTATGTCTTGGTATGCCAGTTCTGTTTGTTTTAATCCTTTAGAAAATCCACTGCTTTTCTTTGACGTGTGTACTAATAATCATATCTCATTAAATATAAGACAAGATGTTCCTTTATGTTCATACCTGGGCCATCCTTCTGAGCAAGAGGAATATCTTCTCTTAATTCTAACCCATAAAGAGCTTTATGCACATCTGCATAAATTTCCTCCAATCAAAAAAGAAAAGAAAAAGAAAGAGAAATGAAAGCAATGACAAGAAGTGATGCTTAGAAGCACAAGTCTGATTTTGACACACCTAATGAAGGAATAGGGGTTTCCCTGGTGGCTCAAGTGGTAAAGAATCTGCTTGCAATGCAGGAGACACAGGAGACATGGGTTTGATCCCTGGGTCGGGAAGATCCCCTGGAGGATGAAATGGCAACCTACCCCAGTATTCTTGCGTGGAAAATCCCATGGACTGAAAATCCATGGGTAGAGCCTGGTGGGCTACATTCCATAAGGTTACAAAGAGTCAGATACAACTGAGCACGCATGCACACAGTGAAAGAATAGAATACATTTCATAGGAGAGAAGAGTAAAAACATGCAACCAGAGAGAAGCTGAGGAATTTTATTCAGGCAATGGAGGGACAGATATTGACCAACCAGATGTGACTCTTCTGAACACTGTTTCATGTCCATACCACATTAAACAATATCTGATTAATATATCTAAGTCAGGAGAAAAATATTGTATGACTTATTAAAAAATGTCCCTATTCAGAATTTAATATTTGAGAGCACATGTGAGTGTCTCTGCATCTGTGCTAATTCTAGGCAGACACCAGGTTGTCTACTGTGTAAGATGCTACTTAATTAATACTTGAAGGGAACATATGCTAAGCACTAAATTTGTACTGTAAAATATCAAGAAATAGTTATTAGAAATGACATTTCCTCCAAGGAAAAGGTGAAATGAATGAAGAAAGAGATAAATTCTTTACACTCAGTTTAAATTGTTGGTGAGAAAATTATAAAGAAATACAAGTTTTCCATATTCTTTTCTAATCATGGTCATCTGGAATGCATATCTTACATAATTACAACCACTGTACACATGTATTTTGTGTTGACTTTTCATGGCTAAATATTCCATGGAAGCTACTGCTGGAAAAACTGCTTATTGTTTTGGGAAAAAAAAGAATTAGTTCTTTATCTCACTTCATAAGCCAATTTAATTTGCAGACTGACTAGACGGTAAAATGTAAAAGTGAAACTTCTGTTAGAAAATAAAATGGGATAAAAAGTAAATGATATAAAACACTAACTTGAAAGATACATGTACTCCAGTGTTCACTGCAGCATTATTTACAACAACGAAGACATGGAAGCAAACTAATGCCCATCAGCAGACAAACGGATAAAGATGTGGTATGTGTACAATAGAGTATTACTCAGCCACATAAAATAATGAAATTCTGCCCTTTGTAGCAACATGGATGGACCTATAGAATATTATGCTTCGTGATATAAGTTAGACAGAAAAAGGCAAATACTGTATGATATCACTTGTATGTATGAAATTAAAAGACGCTTACTCCTTGGAAGGAAAGTTATAAACAAACTAGACAGTGTATTAAAAAGCAGAGACATTACTTTGCCTACAAAGTTCCATCTAGTCAAAGCTATGGATTTTCCAGTAGTCATGTATGAATGTGAGAATTGGACTATTAAGAAGGCTGAGTGCCAAAGAATCGATGCTTTTAAACTGTGGTGTTGGAGAAGACTCTTAAGAGTCCCTTGGACTGCAAGGAGAATCAGTCAGTCCTAAAGGAAATCAGTCCTGAATATTCCTTGGAAGGACTGATGCTGAAGCTGAAGCTCCAATACTTTGGCCACCTGATGGGAAGAGCCGACTCATTAGGAAGCACCCTAATGCTGGGCAAGAGTGAAGGCAGGAGGAGAAGGGGGTGACAGAGGACAAGATGGTTGGATGGTATCACTGACTCAATGGACATGAGTTTGGGTAAACTCCAGGAGTTGGTGATGGACAGGGAAGCCTGGCGTGCTGCAGTCCATGGCGTCGGAAAGAGTTGGAGACAACTGAGTAACTGAACTGAACTGAACTGATCACTTGTATGTGGAATCTAAAAATGATGTAAATTAATATATGCAAAAGAGGAACAGAATAACAGTTATAGAAAACAAACTTGTCGTTACCACAGGGGAGAAAGAAAGAGGAGAGGGATAAATTAGGGATTTGTCGTTCAGTCCTTCAGTCCTGTCTGACTTTTTGTGACCCAATGGACTGCAGCACACCAGGCTTTCCTGTTCTTTACCATCTCCCTCAGCTTGCTTAAACTCATGTCCATTGAGTCAGTGATACTATCCAACCATCTTGTCCTCTGTCATCCCCTTCTCCTCCTGCCTTCACTCTTGCCCAGCATTAGGGTTCTTTCTAATGAGTCGGCTCTTCACATCAGGTGGCCGAAGTATTGGAGCTTCAGCTTCAGCATCAGTCCTTCCAGTGAATATTCAGGACCGATTTCCTTTAGGACTGACTGGTTGGATCTCCTTGCAGTTCAAGGGACTCTCAAGAGTCTTCTCCAACACCACAGTTCAAAAGCATCAGTTCTTCGGTGCTCAGCCTT
Source organism: Cervus elaphus (assembly GCF_910594005.1). Classification (NCBI taxonomy): domain Eukaryota; kingdom Metazoa; phylum Chordata; class Mammalia; order Artiodactyla; family Cervidae; genus Cervus; species Cervus elaphus. The sequence continues at coordinate 39,816,672 of NC_057839.1, forward strand.
CTTTATAGTCCAACTCTCACATCTATACACGACTACTGGAAAAATCATGGCTTTGACTAGAGGGACTTTTGTTGGCAAAGTAACATCTTTGCTTTTTAATATGCTATGGAGGTTAGTCATAGGTTTTCTTCCAAGGAGCAAGTGTCTTTTAATTTCATGGCTGCAGTCACCATCTGCAGTGATTTTGGAGCCCAAGAAAATAAAGTCCGTCACTGTTTCCACTGTTTCCCATCTATTTGCCATTAACAGATACAGACACGTGTGCATGCTTAGTTGCTAAGTTGTGCCCAACTCTTTGCAGCCCTATGCACTATAGCCTGGATGCTCCCCTGTCCACAGAATTCCCCAGGAAAGAATACTGGAATGGGTTGCCATTCCCTTCCACGGGGGATCTTCCCGACCCAGAGATCAAACCCGCCTGTAAATCAATTTTATTATTATTTTTAAATAAATCATACCCTTAAAAAATATCCAAGTACTAAAACTTAGAAATAAACTTAAAATGTCTGAGTCCTAGATGAAGAAAACTAAAAACTGTTTTGGGGGCACTAAAGGAAGACTTAAATACAAAAACAGGTCATGTTAGTTGATAGGCTTAATGTAGTAAATTTGTCAATTTCCCCCAAATAGCTATAACAGTAGCTAGTCAACCAAAATGGATTTCTCTTTGAATTCGACAAAATGCTTCCAAAGTTTGCATGAAACAATTAACATAAGTGAAAACTGAAGAAAATGATAAAAAGGAAGGGAATAAAAAGTCTCTGTTGTATCAGAGATTAAGATATGCTACTATAATAAATAAAATTGTATTGGACTGGTCCAGAAATAGACAAACAGATAAACAGAAACATAATAGAAGTGGACTCAAGTATATGTATCTGAATTTAATATATGATAAAGAAAGACTAGCTAAGCATTTGAAAAAAAGAAAGACTACTAGTACATATCTTACAATAAAATATAGTCCTGTAGGATTAAAGCATTAACTTTAAGAGAGAGCACTAACTAAATATAGAAAGATATATAAGTAAAAATATATAATCTTGAGGTAAGTAAGGCCCCAAAGCACAAATCATAGAGGAAAGGTGAGAGAATAGCATTGAAACATATACATTACCATATGTAAAATGCATTACCTTCTTCAAGAAGCTCTTTATTTTCTCTTTGCTTTCTGCCATTAAAGTGGGAATTTGCTGTGTGACACAGGGGACTCAACCCAGTGCTCTGCAACAACCTAGAGGGGTGGAATAGGTAGAGAGATGGGAAGGAAGTTCAAGAGGGAGAGGAGATATATATATATATATATATATATATACACACACATATATACATATATACACACCTGTGGCTGATTCATGTTGATGTATGGCAGAAACCAACACAATATTGTAAAGCAATTATCCACCAATAAAAAAGTCATAACCCATGTTAAAAGAATAAATAAAGCAATCTATTTTGTGAGAAAATATATTTTAATTTCAAATATACATGTATTTAAATATATATATTTAAAAAGTGAATGACAAAATATGTGATAAATCAACAGAATGTAGACTTATCTTTCTTAATGTATAAAGAGATTTTAAAGCTCAACTAAAAAATGAGACTGTTGTTGTTTAGTCACTGAATCATGTCTGACTCTTTGCAGCCCCATGGACTGCAGCATGCCAGGCTTTCCTGTTCTTTACCATTTCCCGCAGCTTGCTTAAACTCATGTCCATTGAGTCAGTGATGCCATCCAACCATCTTGTTCTCCGTTGTCCCTTCTCCTCCTGCCTTTACTCTTGCCCAGCATCAGGGTCCTTTCTAATGAGTCGGCTCTTCACATCAGGTGGCCAAAGTATCGGAGCTTCAGGTTCAGCATTAGTCCTTCCAATGAATATTCAGGTTTGACTTCCCTTAGGATGGACTGGTTTGAGCTCCTTGCTGTCCAAGGGACTCTCAAGAGTCTTTTCCAACACCACAGTTCAAAAACATCAGTTCTTCAGTGCTCAGCCTTCTTTATAGTCCAACTCTCACATCCATACACGACTACTGGAAAAACCATAGCTTTGACTCTACGGACTTTTTTTGGCAAAGTGATATCTCTGCTTTTTAATACACTGTCTAGGTGTGTCATAACTTTCCTTCCAATGTTTTCTTTTAATTTCGTGGCTGCAGCCACCATGAGCAGTGAATTTGGAGCCCAAGAAAATAAAATCTGTCACTGTTTCCACTTTCCCCCCAACTATTTGCCATGAAGTGATGGGACTGGATGCCATGATCTTAGTTTTTTGAATGTTGAATTTTAAGCCAACTTTTTCACTCTCCTCTTCACCTTCATCAAGAGGCTCTTTACTTCCTCTTCACTTTCTCCCATTAAAGTAGTATATCATCTGCATATCTGAGCTTGTTGATATTTCTCCCAGCAATCTTGATTCCCACTTGTGAATCATCACCAAAAGAAAAAAAAAAGAGAGATAGAAAAAGAAAACAAAACAGGAACAAGCAATTTCAGGATAATTATAAATGATATTTAAATTGTGAATATTATAAATCAAAGAAATGAAAACATAAAATACATGATAGATTTTTACATATCAAAATTTTTTTCCCAATTGCCACTCAAACACTTTTCTTCAATAATTTGTATATCTCAAGGAAGTTTTTATTTCATCTGTTTTGTCAAACCATGGTGCTCAAATTATAATATTTCCTTATTAGCTTTTTAATGACTGTAATGTCTCTAGCTAGAGGGTTATCAATTTTGTTCTTTCAAAGAAGCAACCTTTGTTTTTATTGATTTTTCTCTTTGCAGTATCACTAATTAATGCTTTTAACATTAATTTTATTTTCTTCTTTGTTGTTGTTGTTTAGTCACTAAGCATGGTCCAATTCTTTGCCACCCCTTGGAATGTAGCATGCCAGGCTTCCCTGTCCACCACTATCTCCCGGAGTTTGCTCAAATTCATATCCACTGAGTCGGTGATGCTATCTAACCATCTCATCATCTCCCGCTGCCTTCTCCTTTTGCTTTCAAGATTTCCCAGCATCAGGGTCTTTGTTCTTTTTCTTGGCTTGAAGTGAAAGCTTTGCTGATTGACTTCAAAGCTTTTTTCCCTCTAATTGTTAAACAACTAATATTGTCTACATTTTCTTCCAAGATGTTCTAGCTTCACCAGACCAACTTATGCTGTTTTTTTATTCTCATTCAGTTAAAAATACTTTCTAATTTCTATTGTGGTTTATTGTTTTGCCCAAGTATTTAGAAATATATGGTTAATTTCAAACATTTGGATATTTTTCAGATATCTTCCTTTATTGGCTTCTAGTTATTTCTATTATGGTCACAGATATTATTCTGTATGATTTTAGTACAGTTCATTTTATTGAGATTCATGTTATGGCCTAGTGTATAGTGTTTTTTATAAACATTCCACATCCACTGAAAAGAGCATATATATTCAGCAATTGTTGGGTATAGTGTTCTATAGGTATTAGGTCAAGTGGCTTTGTATTGTTTTCAGTTCATTATATACTTGCTGATTTTTGTTTAATTGTTCAGTCAGTATTTCTATTTTACTCTGAAACAAAATGTATTTATCTGGTTGCTTAGAGCTACTTAAAATAGATTTGGGGCTCATCATTAATTCTTTTTTTTTTTTTTCATTTATTTTTATTAGTTGGAGGCTAATTACTTTACAGTATTGTAGTGGTTTTTGCCATACATTGACATGAATCAGCCATGGATTTACATGTATTCCCCATCCTGAACCCCCCTCTCACCTACCTCCCCATCCCATCTCTCTGGGTCTTCTCAGTGCACCAGCCCTGAGCACTTGTCTCATGCATATATTGATCATACCATTTCAAATTCTCTAAATCTTTGTTTTGATTCCTTGCTTGTATGATTAGATTTCACCATCAAATAGTTTCTTTGAAAAAGGGAGCCCATGATTTTTCATATTTGTAATTTTCTACCTGTGGTTTTTTCTATCTTCTTTGGTTTTTATAGTTAACAAGTTGTTCGAGTATTACCTTGGACATTTTCATTTCTTCACAACTTGGTACATATTATTCCAATGTCTTCTGGAATTAAATTTTCTGTGGACAAGTCTGAGATCATCTTGAATTTTTGCCCTTATTTATGACTTTTTTTTGTCCCTTCTCTTGAAGTCTTCCATTATTTTTTTTAAACTTACATATTTTGTTATGAAATACAGTACACACTGGGGCTTCTGAAATGGCACAGTGGTAAAGAGCCTGCCTACCAATTCAGGAGACGCAGAAAATGGGGATTGGATCTCTGGGTTAGGAAGATCCCTTGGAGGAGGAAATGGCAACCCACTTGGGTATTCTTATCTGAAAAATCCCATGAATAGAGAAGCATGGTGGGCTACAGTCCATGGGTTCCTAAAGAGTCAAACATAACTGAGCAACTGAGTACACACACACATAGTACACATATAAATACCTTTATTCTTGAAGTTTAGTAGTTTAACTAAACTAAGTCACAATGTTATATTGTATCAATCTTACCTTGTATGTACTGTGCTCTTTCAAATGTACAGACCCTGATCTTTCATAATTGCAGGGGAATTTTATATGATTAAAAATCATTGAATATCAGTTTTTTTCCCTTAAGAAAATACATATATTTGGGTTGAACTTTGTCCCCTATGTCTATTGTAATATATTGGCTTCATTCATTTCATTTCTTTTTCTTATGTATTCACTCTTTATTTCAAGGTGTCCCTCCATATCATTGATTTGAAATTCAGCCATATCTATTTTATCCAGTCTAGACTTAGAATACTTATTGGTATAAATGGTGAGAGTTTTCTGACATGTCCTTTATTCTGTTTTCATTCTCTATCTCTTTTTCCATTGCAATGTTGTTATATCACCTTCCCTTTCCACTCTTATCATATTGAAGTAATATTCATATTAAAGTTCTTCTGTAGTATGCGTTTTAAGAGAATATTCTATTTCTTGAGCCCTATTCCACCCTGAGCTCCTCACTTATTTTTTGCATGCTATATTTCTTTATATTTTTCCCTGAGAACTATATATACTTATTTTCTATTTAATTTCTTTTACTCTTATTTATGCTTGGGAAGATTTTATCCAAATTTTATTTTCCAAAATACAGTATGAGCCTTGACATACTTCTCATTTATGTCAGATGCTTTTAATACCCCATCCGCTATTACCTTCACTCACTTGAGTATACCTGCAGCTGCAGACAGTTCTTGGCATGCTGACAACTCCTCAAGCTCCTGCATTTCTCCTCTTTACTGCCTGAAACCCTTATTTGGTATTATGGGAGTTTGCTTGATTGTGTGTAAATACATCGCAGGAGTATGAGTGGAATTATGCTCCTGGGGCAAATTGCTAACTGATAGGAATTGAGAGTCAGTGACTAAATACTCATCAGAGCGTATCAACCACAGAGAATATTCTGGATAAGTGGACATAACTCAGTCATTAGAGATCAGCTGGTCTCTGACCTCAGCCTCAGTTTGTACAATCAGTCAGTCAGTTCAGTTGCTCACTTATGTCCGACTCTTTGTGATCCCATGAACTGCAGCACGCCAGGCGTCTGTGTCCATCACCAGCTTCTGGAGCTTGTTCAAACTCATGTCCATTGAGTCAGTGATAACATCCAACCATCTCATCCTCTGCCGTCCCCTTATCCTCCTGCCTTCAGTCTTTCCCCAAATCAGGGTCTTTTCCAATGAGTAAGTTCTTCGCATGAGGTGGCCAAAGTATTGGAGTTTCAACTTCAGCATCAGTCCTTCCAATGACTATTCAGGACTGATTTCCTTTAGGATGGACTGGTTGGATCTCCTTGCAATCCAAGGGACTCTCAAGAGTCTTCTCCAATACCACAGTTCAAAAGCATCAATTCTTAGGTGCTCAGCTTTCTTGAAGGTCCAACTCTTACATCCATACAGGACTACTGGAAAAACCATAGCTTTGACTAGACAGACCTTTGTAGGCAAAGTAATGTCTCTGTTTTTTAATATGCTGTTTAGGTTGGTCATAGGTTTTCTTCCAAGAAGCAAGCATCTTTTAATTTCATGGATGCAGTAACCATCTGTAATGATTTTGGAGCCCAAGAAAATAAAGTCTATAACTGTTTCCATCATTTCCCATCTATTTGACATGAAGTGATGGGACTGTGTTTGCACAATAGATCAGGAAATTCCTTTATTATAACTTCTTGATGGATTGACTCTTTTATCAGTATAAAATGTTTGTCTTTGTTTTTGTAATGTTTTGACTTAAAGGTTACTTTGTCTGATGTTAGAGTAGCCACCCTAGCTCTCTTTTGGGTACTGTTTGCTAGAAGTATCTGTTTTTCATCCTTTCATTTTCAAACTTGTGCTTTGAATTGAAAATGAGTCTCTTGTAGACAACATATAGTTTTCATGTTATTTTGTCTAATCCTCCAATCAAAAGTGCCTTTTGATTAGAAAGTTCAATCCAAAAAAAAAAAAAGAAAGTTCAATCCATTTACATTTAATGTAATTATTGACAAGGAAGGATTTACTTCATCTATTTTATTATTTATTTTCTCTGTGTTTTACACATTTTTTGTCCTTCATTTCCTCCAATGCTTCCTGCTTTTGCATTTAGCTGATTTTTTTGTAGCAAATTGCTTTGGTCCCTTTTTAATTTCTTTTTGTATATCTTTTTTTATGATTAGCATATGATTACCTTTAATATCCTAAATTTATAACAGTCTACTTTGAACTGATACCAACTTAGCCTCAATACCATACAAAAGCTCTGCTTCTAAATAGCTCCATTCTCCCTCTTTTTTTTGATGATTGTGTCTGAGATTTTTCTAAGAAATAATAACCTTCAGAAAAGAAGAAAGCAATAATAGATGCTTGGCCACTAGTAAGTGGCAAAAATAATCTGTGTTGGCATCTTGTTTCTCCATTTACATGGCATGGTGCATATTTTCTTAACTCTTTGTATTTGTCTCAAATATGTCTTCTACAGTTTCCTTAGAATGGTTGTAGCTCAGTTGCTGATCTTTTATCTCACTGTTGGCTCCCTATGGATTTGATATTTTCCACAAAGTGTTCCTTCCTGACCCAAGGGTCAAACCCGGGTCTCCTGCACAGTAGGCAGATTCTTTACCAACTGAGCTACTAGAGAAGCCTGGAGAAGGAAATGGCAAACCACTCCAGTATTCTTGCCTGGAAAATCCCATGGACAGAGGAGCCCGGTGGGCTACAGTCCATGGGGTCGCAAGAGTCAGGCACAACTTAGCGACTAAACTACCACAAAGTGTTCCAAGCCTGGGACACTGTTTTATACTTCTACCCCATGATCTGCCCTACTTACCCTAGACTAGCTTCCTGCCTCCCTAGACAGATTCCTAAGAGTTGAGGTCATGTTGGCCTGCAGGACACTGTCCTCTTGTTTTCAATAAGTACTTGGGTGAAGGTGGTCAAAAGATACAAATTTTCAGTTATAAAATAAATTAGTCCTGAGGAAATAAGATACAGCATGATGACTTTAGTTAATATTATATTGTTATTTGAATATGACTAAGAGTAGATCTTGGACTGCCCAGGTGGTGCTAGTGGTAAAGAACCTGCCTGTTAATGCAGGAGACTAAGAGATGTGAGTTCGATCCCAGGGTTGAAAAGATCCTCTGGTACTCTTGCCTAGAAAATTCCATGAACAGAGAAGCCTGGCAGCCTACAGTCCATGAGGTCACAGACCCTGAGCCCTGGCGGGCTCCATCAGACACAGCTGAGCACATATGCACTTGAAGTTCATGTTAAATGTCAATGATATCTTAATAAAAATGGAGACAATAAATTAAAGAAAAGGTTAGCTGATATTCCTCTGACTTGGTTTACCCAGGTAGCAGCAGCAGAAGGCTAGTGGTATGATTTAGAAACTGTCCCTGATCAAAAGGTCATAGGTGAAAAACCCCTCCCACAGTGATATCGGTAAAGAAAGACTTCCCTTTTTCAGCTCAAATAAGCTAGAGTGGCTTCTATGGTGTGCAGCTAAGAACACTGACTGATAGAACCTCCATGATGCTGGGTAAGTGATGGTTGGCTATATATCTGGCTTGTTAGTACAAGGAATTAAGACCAGATAAATCAAAGTAATAACAATAAATGTTAGGATAACTTGTGTAGGACCAAGTCCCAAGTGCTGCAAGGAGCATTCAAAGCAGGAATTTCTTTCTTCTTAGTAAGAGTTCAAAAACTCAGAGGTGGCCTGATCACTCTCCAGAAAGGAGTTATTTGAGCACAAGGCCAAGAGAAGTCTTTCTTATTAAATCATTTCTGCCCTTACAATTTTGGCTCCTTGTCATTCAGATCAATTGTTTCGTTTGTCAGTATGTGCCAAGTCTATTACACAAAAGGTAAAATGCAGCGAAAACAAATTGAAGTTGAATGGCTCTCCTTAGCAAAAACTTTTATTTTCTGCTAGTTTCTGACTGATTGCCTAAGAGCTCAGAGTTCCAGAGAGCAACCAGAGTGGATTTTATTAAATCTTTGATTATGGAACTTTAAAGCTTGAAAATTAGAGTGCAATCTTCTTGTTTTGCAGATGGAGAAACAGAGTCTCAGTGAGGTAAAGAGACTTGCATGAGGTTTCATAATGCATTCAAGGTCCAAGAGCAGCAGAACGTGACACCCCACAATGTGAATGTGGGAATTCAGGACATACCACCCCCAAATATGCCACTTTGGTATACTGATTATTTTGAGCTGTAGACTTTTGAAAAACAGTAAATGCAGGAAGAGGTTTTCCCCAGTCTCCCCTTATCTGCCACAAGATAGATCCTCTGGAAGGAATTCAATTACTGTCAGCCCCCTCCCCCAGGAGTCTCATCAACTGTGGAAGATTGACTTTTATCACATGAGACGAAATTGGAAGTTGACACCACATCAAGACACACAATCATACCTCCCATCTATTCTTCTAAGGGCCATTCATCTTTTATCCCTGAGAAGCCTACCTCCCTCTCCCCTTTTCCTATTAAGATGGCATTTAATCCTGAATTCAAAAGCCACCTCTTTGAGTTACTCATTTTCCCTGGGTATCCCCTGTGAATACTTCAGTGTACATGTCAATAAACCTGTTTGTTTTCTCTTGTTAATCTTTTATTACAGGGGTCTCAGCTAAGAACTGAGAGGGTAAGGGAAAACAATTTTCTCTCTCCTACAAGGCAGATCTAGATTAGAAAAACCTGGGCACACCATCCTTTTCACAGATGCATCTTCTAAGTGTAACAAGTGCTGCCCTGTTCAGCACTGGAGATCTTTACCCTGGGCTAGACTTTTGCCTGCAGCTCCCAAATGAGGAGTCTTACCGATAAAATAGGTTGACCAGGAGATGGAATTTAAAATGGCATTTGCCCTTGGGAGCAAGGAGAATTGTTTTATACTGGGCTTCAGGTTTTCTGCTTGGAAGTGACCCCCACATTGCAGGAAGTTTCTTTCCCTTGCTTCCTTCTCCCCTGAACTCCAGATTCAGTGACATTCATTTTTTCCATGGGTCCTTTCAGTTTCCTCTTAATGAGACCAGTGGTTGCTGAGAGTTTGACTGACACTTGGTATGTACAGCTTGTATTCATCTTCCTGAGAAAGGGCATTGCACAAGAAAGGATTGCCAATGGCAACTGTGGTGGCATTTCTGAGAGCCCAGCAGCATTCCCAGCAGCTCTGCTCCCCACCCCAGTGGAAGGAAATGCCACTGGCAGACCAGCGGATGGAGGGCGGCGTGACTTCTACAGTAATTAAAATATTCCTATGCAGGGAGACCTTGAGTTCCTTTCTTGTCACCCATTGGACCTCATTACTTTTTACCCACATACAGTTCTCCTGATTTCCAGGACACCCAAGCCAAGTCTAGGCTGGAGGGAAATACTTTTGGAGTAAAATCAAATCAGTTGCAAATGAGTTACAACATCTCAATCGCCTTAATAGATCAAACAAAAACTTCACTGTGTGTTCCAGACAACCCGGACTGATCCCCTCCGTAAAGTCCCCCAGCTACAAAAACGCAAATTTGTGGCCTGCCTATAGCCAGGTCCCAAGCAATGGCCTTGGAGCCTTAGCCAGGACACAGGGACTTGGAATGGAGCTCACTGAGCGTGTGGCCTGGCTAGGATGGAGTAACTAGCAAGCTAGCTGGAACACGCTCTCCTGCTTTAGGCCAGGGAATAGCTATGTCAGGCCAGGAGTAAAGAAAACGGATTTCGCTTATTTTGTACCCTGTGTACTGCCCAGGGAGAGGGTGGGCAAATGAAGCAGTTTTTTTTTTGTGTTGGTAGCACTCTGGAGTTTCAGCAAGTCTCTGCCCAGGCGCTCCTTTCTCTCCATCCCAGTTTCCCTCCCCATTTTCTCTTCAGAATAAGTGTGTTTTAATATAGCTAGATTGCTCTTCAGATTCAAACTTTAAAAACAGGTAGATTGAACTGAGATATTATAGAACAGCCCTTCAAATTGAAAGATAGTTTAATTGATAATTGGATTACGTATTGATTGACAAAAACTGCACAAACTTAAAGCTTAGGCTTATGTATATGCCCATGGAATCATCACCGCAATCAAGACAAAGGGTGTACTCATCACCTCTAAGAGTTTCCTCTTGTCCTTTGTAGTTTGTCCTTCTCCCCTCTTCCTGCTCAATTCTCAGCCCACTCTCCTGACAATCACAGACCTGCTTTCTCTCATATTAGATTGACCTTCATCTTTTAGAAATTTATATGAATCATACAAATATACTTTTTTGGGGAATCTGGCTTCTTTCACTCAGCACAATTATTTTGAGACTTATCTATATGAAGTGAACTTTATTAGTTTGTATATTTTAAAGAATTGGTTCATTTTATCTAAATTGTTAAATTTATTGGCATAAAGTTGTGCCAGAATCTTTACTGTCTGAGCCACCAGGAAGCCCTAATATTTCCTTTCTATTCTTTTAATGTTTGTAGAACAGTCACCTAATATTACTAATTTTTGTTTTCTCTGCCTCTTTTCCCTTTGATTATTCTGCCTATACATTCTTCAATTTTATTGATCCCAGGCAAGCAACTTTTCGTTTCATAGATTTCTCTATTGTTTTTCATTTTGTTCATTAATTTTTGCTCTAATATTTTTTTATTTCCTTCCTTCTGCCTTACTTTAATTCCCTGGTTTAATTTGTTTTTCTTTTTTAAGTTTCTTAAGGTGGAAGCTGAAGTCACAGATTTGGGAACTTTCTTCTTCCTAATAGGGGTAGTTACTGCTATACATTTATCTCTAAGTACCTTACCTGTATCCCACACATTTTGAGGTTATGGTTTTTTTTTTTTAATTTGAAAAACATCTTCTAATTTTTCCTTGATTTCTTTTTTTTTTTTAAAATATTTATTTATTTGGCTGCTCCAGGTCTTATTTGTGGAATGTGGGATATTTAGTTGCAGCATCTAGTTACGGGATCTAGTTACCCTACCAGAGTTTGAACCTGGGCCCCCTGCATTGGGAGTGCAGAGTCTTAGCCACTGGACCACCAGGGAAATCCTCTATGATTTCTTTTTGAAATCACTGGTTATTTAGAAGTGTATTACATAGATATCTTAAATATATATAATTATTGTCAATTATACCTAACTAAAGCTGTCAAAAATGTGTATTACTTATTAATAGCTTCCAAATATTTGGGGATTTTACAGTTATCTTGCTGTTACTGATTTCTAATTTGTTTTATTGTGGTCAGAGAAATGTTATGTATGATAGTGAAAGTGAAAGTCACTCAGTCGTGTCCGAATCTTTGTGACCCCATGGACTATACAGTCCATGGAATTCTCCAGGCCAGAATACTGGAGTGGGTAGCCTTTCCCTTCTCCAGGGGATCTTCCCAAACCAGGGCTTGAACCCAGGTCAATCCAACTCAGTGGATCTTCCTGACCCAGGAATCAAACCGGGGTCTCCTGCATTGCAGGCAGATTCTTTACCAACTGAGCTATCAGGGAAGCTTGTAATGTATGATACGAACCCTCTTAAATTGACTGAGATTTGTTTTTTTGCTCAAAATATGGTCTATGTTCTGCATGTACCTGAAAATAATGTATATTCTCTTGCTGTGTAGAGTGTTCTAGAAATATCAATTAGGTCAAGTTGATAGATAAGTGTTGTTCAAGATATCTATTTTTTAACTGATATTCTGTCAACTTTTTCTATTAATTATTAGGAGGAAAATATTGAAATCTGCAGATACAGATTTGGTGAATTTTTGCTGAAGTTCTATCAGTTTTAATTTCATGCATTTTTGAAGCTCTGTTGTTAGGTACACACATTTTTGGAATCATATCCTCTGGAACAACTGATTTATCATTACGTAATGAGCTTTCCTGTGTTTCCCAGGTTGCGCAATGGTAAAGAATCTGCCTGTAATGCAGGAGACCTGGGTTCAATTCCTGGGTCAGGAAGATCCCCTGGAAAAGGAAAAGACTACCAATCCAGTATTCTTGCCAGGACAATTCCCATGGATAGAGGCGACTGGCAGGCTACAGTCTGTGGGGTTGCAAAGAGTCGGGCATGACTTAGTGACTAAATCACCATCAATGAGTTTCCCTATCCCTGTCCATAGTCTTTACTCTGAAGCTACTGTCTGATATTAAAATTGCCACATTAGCTTTATTTTGATTAGTTTCCTATTGCTGCTGTGACAAGTTACCACAAACTTAGTGGCTTAAAACTACAAATTTACCGTAAAGTTCTGGAGGTCAGCAGTCTCAGTGGGCTAAAGTCAAGGTGCTATCAGGGCTCTAGGGGAAAATCCTTTTGGTTGCCTTTTCTAACTTTTCTAGCTCATGGCTCCTTCCTCCATCTTTAAAGTCAAGAGCATAATGTCATTACATCCCCTTGATTATTACTGCTTCCACTGATACATGGCTTTCTCTGACTCCGACCCTCTTGCCTTTCTCTAATTTGTTGAGTAAACTTTATTAGTTTGTGTCTTTCAAAAAAATTGGCCATTTTATGTAAGTTGTTAAATTTATTGTGATTACATTAGACCAACCTGGATAATCCCCTTCCCAAGATCCTTAGCTTAATCACATCTGTAAGATCTCTTCTGCCATGAAAAGTAACATATTCCTAGTTTTCAGGGATTAGAATATAGATATCCATGGGTGCTAGGTCAATTCAGTCATGTCTGACTCTTGCGACCCCATGGATTGTAGCCTGCCAGGCTCCTCTGTTCATGGGATTCTCCAAGTAAGAATACTGGAGTGGGTGGCCATGCCCCTCTCCAGGGGACCTTCCTGAATCAGGGATCAAACTGGCATCTCTTATGTCTCCTGCAGGTGGGTTCTTTATCACTGGTGCCACCTGGGAAGGCCACAGATATCTGTGGGGGGGCCATTATTCAGACTACCATACCATACCATTCTTTTACTTTTAGCCTACTGTTTCTTATATTTAAGGTAGATTTATTGTACCTTCAATGTGACTATCTGGAGAAGGAAATGGCAAACCACTCCAGTTTTCTTGCCTGGAAAATCCCATGGACAGAGGAGCCTGGTGGGCTGCAGTCCATGGGGTCACAGAGTCGGGTACGACTGAGTGACTAACACTTGATGTGACTATGGATACAGTTGAGTGTATATATCTCCTTATTGCTTCATGTTTATTATTTGTCTCCTTTATTCTTCGTTCTTCTTTTCTTCTTTTGCCCTTAGTCCATTGAGCTGCTACAAAAAATACCATAAATTGAGTAGCTTATAAACAACAGAAATTTGTTTCTCTCAGTTCTAGAGGCTGGAAATCTGAAATTAAGAGTGTTAAGTCATGGCCGTCTTCCTAGTTGCAGACTTGTGTCCTCACATAGTAGAAGAGGGTGGGGATATCTCTGACGTTTCCTTTGTAAGAACACTAATCCCATTCATGAAGGCTCTGCCCTCATGACCTAATCACCTCCTAAAGGCCCCACCTCCCAATATCATCACTTGGGCATTGCGATTTCAAGTAGGAATTTTGAGGAAATACATTCAGACCAAAGCAAGCCACAACATGCCCTCTTTTTGGATTAAGTATTTTTTTATGATTTCATTTTATCCCTAGTGTTAGGCAATTCGTTATAACTGTTGTATTCTGTAGTCATTGCTTAATGGCTTATAGCAAGCATCTTTAATTTATCACAATATACCTTCATGTGATACTATGCCACTTCATATGCAGTGTTAGAATATTTTCATTCCTTCCTTCTGACCTTTGCTATCATTGTTCTCTAATTTTTTTACTTTTATGTACATTAGAAACTTCACAACATATTTTTTCTTTGAACTCGGTTGTTATTCAAAGAGATTTAAATAATAAGAGAAAGTATTTATGTTAGTTACACTTTCTGGTATTCCGTATTTTCACATGTACATTGAGATTTCTGTCAAGTGTAAATTTTTGTCTGCCTGAATCACTTCATTTGCTATTTCTTTTAGTGAATGTCTGTTGGTAATGTACTCTTTCAGCTTTTATATTTCTGAAAAAAATTTTATTTTAAATTTTTTAAAAAAGATCTTTTTTTTCTGGGTATCGAATTCTATTTCAGTGCCTTGCATATGTGGTTGTAGATTCTTTTGACTTACATTCTTTTCTCTAGAAGTCTGCTATAATTCTTAGTTTTGTTCTTTTGCCCAGAGTAGCCTTAAAAACGAACTTCCCAGGTGGCTTAGTGGTAAAGAATCTGCCAATGCAATAGATGCAGGAGATGTGGGTTCAGTTACTGGTTTGGGAAGATCCCTTGGAAAAGGAGATGGCAACCCACTTCAGTATTCTTGCCTGGAGAATCCCTTGAACAGAGGAGCTTGGCAGGCTACAGTCTATGGGGTCGCAAAGAGTTGTACGTGACTGAGCGTGCACACACACACACACACACACACACACACACACACGACCTTAAAAATAGACCATGAAGGCCAGAAAATGACCTTCCTACATGCTTTCAAGATTTTCTCTTAATCATTGTTTTTATGCAATCTCACTACAATGCGCTTTAGATAGTTTTCTTCATGTTTCTTATTCTTGGATTTTGTTGAATTTCTTGGGTCTGTGAGTTTACAGTTTTTATTAAATTTCTGACCATTATTTTTATTATTATTAATCACTATTATTTCTTCTTCCTACCTCAGGAACTCTAACTACACATATATCAGGCCACCTGAGATTTTCCTACATCTCACTGATACTCTGTTCATTTTTTTTTTCAGGGTTTTTTCTATTATACTGTCATTTCAAAGAGTTTCTAATATGATATCACTAAGTGTATTCACGTAACAGTATGAATCCTTTTGGGTCTTGCTTTAAGTTTTGTTAGACAGGACTAGAACAGCTTTTAGCCTAGGGCTGATTTCCTCCCATTACCAAGGTAAAACTCTTGACTATATGCTAACTGAAAACCATGAATTATGAGATTTTCTCCTCTGGTTTATGGAACCAGGAACTGTTTTTTTGGGGGCGGGGGTTGTCTCTTCTTTGGGTACTGTTTCCTCTGATCTCATTGAGTATTTCCCAGCTGTCTTGAGTCACTTCCCCACACACGGATATTGCTCAGAACTCACTACAGACTCGGTGGACCATCTGCAGACCTCGAGAGCTTTCTATGAAGACTTATTCTTCCCAGTACTCTGCCCTGTAAACTCTGGTCACTTTGGTCTCCTTAGACTCTCGGCTCCATCTCTTCACTCGAGGACAATGCCAGTTCCACCTAAAATGTTCATTCCTGCTCCGCATTCTGGAAACTTTCTCTAGGCAATAAGCCATAAAAATTGTAGCACTCACTTCATTTGTTTCTCATTGTTTAGTGTTCATTGTCTTTGTTCAGTGTCCTGAAAAATATTGTTTCATGTATGGTTCCCCCTCCCCCTGCTGCCCGTAGCTGTTCTGCTAGTCTTATGGGATCTTAGTTCCCTGACCAGGAAGTGAACCCAGACTGCAGCAGTGAAAGCACCAACTCCTAACCATTGGACCACCAGGGAATTCTGTTTCATATATTTTGTGTGGGGTTTTCAGCTGTTTCAAGTGGGAAGGTAATTTTGGTCCATGTCACTTCATCTTAGCTCACAGTGAAAGTTTTACAATCTTTCACTTAATTTTTGTTTTAAACTCAGTATTTGTTTAAGTAGAAACTCCTCTATTATATTTTAAGTGTTGTGTATTTCCTTGTTAAGGGACTTGATAGAAGGTGGTGGCTAGAACCTGTAAGCAAAAATAGGAGATGTCGTTTCCCAAAATGCAAATGAAGTATCGCGGAAATGAGAATGGGAGTTACTTGGAAATAAGAGTTCAGTTTTCAAAAATTAATATTCCCACCTACACGTATCGATCTATTATGTAAATGTTGAGTTATTTAGTTTCCATGTTTCTGCATGTCTTATGAGCAAAGATACTAACTGATCTTTGGTTTTAGTTATCTTCTCAAATGTCTGTATACCAAACAGCTTGGAAGAAAGAGATAAAATCTCCTTCTAGAACAGAAGACTGCTTTGCCTATGGGTTGATGTGTATAAGATGTCTCCCACTGGAGTCAAGTTTTAGCAGGTTTGCTTGTTGGCTGTTATAAAAGATTCAGGTTCCCTAAACTTTCCTGTGAAACAACCCATCCCATGTGGAGGTGTCACTTGGCCCTCTCCTCATTGCCATTTGGGAATTTGGGCTTGGGGAACTGATACAAATAGTCTGATGCTTTTGCTGCTTGTTGTGCCGTGAATGTTACATCCTTTATCTCTGACGCAGGAGACTTGTGTCTTCTGCCAACATCCATGAAACTGTGATAGGCTATTTTCTTGTTTACAAGGGTAAAATATCAACTCCTTCATAGTTTTTGACAGTAAACTAGTATATGTTTATCTAGGCTGCAACAATTTGGCCTATGCTTCTTTATGCCAAAAGATCCCAACTTCTAGAAAATGGCAGAGATGGAAGGATGGGGGAGATGTGGGAGAACTCGAAGTGAGTGGCTCTGGTAGGCCCATGTTCTGTGACTCTTGAGGAAGTGAAGTAATGCACAAACACCAGGTGGTGTTACAGTACTATATGTAAAAGATTTTTAAATATATATATATATATCTCCTCTATATTTAGGGGATATTCTATCTAGAGAAGCAAAGATATTACAAGGCAAGATAGTCATACCCAACTATTTAAAGAACTTTGAAACAAAAGATAGAAATATATGGTGTGGGGGACTTGCAAGACCTAGTCATCATTCTAGTCCCATGTGGGTGCTGTGACCCACGGGGAGTGGGTAAGGAACTGCTGCCTAGGACAAATCTCATGTGCATATCATCAATGGCCATTCTGCCTTAGAGAGGAAAACCCCAATACACAAGTACAAAGGGCATAATCTCTCAACTTGGGCATAGGGCCAATGGGGAGTATCTTGGGATTGTCTCGGTGCCCCTCTGGCCTTAACATTGTAGTATCAGATTTGTTACTCCCTAGGACTTTCTTTCAGCAGGTGAGCAGTGCCTGGGGATAGGTCCCATCTCCACCACTCAGTTGGAGTATAAATCCTTCACCTCCCTCACCCCTTGGATTTGGTAATTTCCAGGCACATGTTGAGGGAATTCCCAGGGAGTGCTAGTGGTAAAGAATCTGCCTGCCAATGCAGGAGACACAAGAGACTTGGGTTCTGTCCCTGGGTCAGGAAGATCCCCTGGATAGGAAATGGCAACACACTCCAGTATTTTTGCCTGGAGAATTTCATGGATAGAGGGGCCTGGTGAGCCACATGGGATCGCAAAGAGTTGGACATGATTGAGCACACACACACACACACACACACACACAGAGGCATATGTTCTGACTCTGTTCCTGAATGGGTCTATACTTGAATGATTCACTGCTCCATTATGCACTGTTCATTCACTGCCTTCTCTTTCCTGTCCTTCCACTGTTTCCTGGGGCCACCTCCTCCTAAAATGCCTTGTACTTGAATCCTCATGTCAGAATCTGCAACGAAACTAATCAGGTAAAGGGAAAGAGATAGAAATGGAGTGAAAAATCACATTGGATGTACTGTCTCATTAAAATTGGAGCATCAAAAAGGAAGTTGAGAATCCCCTCTGTGAGGCTCTGGAATTAAACAGTAATGCAGTTACTGGCAGGAAGAATGGATTTAAAAACGTTCCTTAGGACCAAGATACGAGTCCTCTGGAGGAGAGAAATGCCCTGGAAATCATGGCGTAACGCTTATTCAGGAACATAAAACAGATGTCTTTAAAACCCTATCAGTGAGGCCGGGAGCCCAGAGGGCTTTGATGGTTCCAGCCTTGTGCTTTATTTGCTGGCAAGCTATTTCAGACTTGCCAGAGCTCCTGGGGTTACCATAGTATTTGTAAACAAAGCTCTGCAGTCAACACACTCCGGGGTGGTACAACAATGCAAAGGGAATTTTTGGGGAGGCAGGGTGCTCTTGCTGGGAAAGACTTGGAAAATGACATCTTGAAAATGTCACGAAACACGAAGCAATGAAACTGGCTGCCTTGCTGATTGAGATCAGCCACTCCTTTGACCCCATTCCCTCCCTTGCTGCTCCCAGCATCCCCTTCCTTGCAGATGTTTCATGGCTCCTCCATGTAGATAGGAAGTCAAAGCCATATGAGAAAATGTTGCAGGTGCTACAGGGATGTGGCCAGAGGGACACCAACCCTCAGGTTCTCTGAAAATCAAGGTTGTTGAGCCTTCTGTTGAGCAGTTCAAAACTGCCTGCTCTTCTCTCTCCTCTAAAAGATGCTAAGTCCACAAACAGGTGTTGCACACCTACAAAATGCCAAGCTCGGGGCCAGATGCTGAGGGCTATAAAAATGATGAAGATACAGTTCTTGTCCTCAGAAGATCACTGCCTGGAAATGATGGTGGGGGCAATGATACCAGCACTAGGCCCAGAGGAGGAGGTCAACAGAGGAGAGAGGGGGGATCTGGGAGCTGCCAAGTCCTACTTGACGGACAGGATGGGCTGACCATCCTAGTATTTCTTGAACATTTTCAGCGTGCCAGGCACCATCTAAGTGCATACATGTATTAACTAATAAACAAATACATAAGACAGGTACTATGACTATCCCCAGATGGATTAACTGTCATGAAATTAACTTGCTTATGGTCACAGAGTCAGGATTCAATGCCTCAGAGCATCATCTTAATGTCCACACAGTCCTGCAGGGAATCTTCTCTGGTAGGCTGCTCCCAGGCTGAGACTATAAGAAATAGGTGTGAATTAGTGATATTTAATGGGCTTCCCTGGTAGCTCAGCTGGTAAAGAATTCGCCTACAATGTGGGAGACCTGGGTTCAATTCCTGGGTCAGGAAGTTCCCCTGGAGAAGGGATAGGCTACCCACTCCAGTATTCTTGGGCTTCCCTGGTGACTCAGGTGGTAAAGAATCTGCCTGCAATGTGGGAGACCTGGGTTCAGTCCCTGGGTTAGGAAGATCCCCTGGAGGAGGGCATGGCAACCCATTCCAGTATTCTTGCCTGGAGAATTCCCATGGACAGAGGAGCCTGGTGAGCTACAGTCCATGGGGTTGCAAAGAGTTGGACACGATGGAGAGACTAGGCACAGCACAGCAGATAGATCTTTAACATGTGTAACAGGTACTCCAGCAGAGTGTAGACAGAGTTTCCAGTGTTTCCAATGTGAGATTAGAATCTAGGTTTTCCCAGGAAGAAACATCTAGAGATATTAGAATTCTGATAAACAGAACAGCCACAGAGTTCCTATTTCAGGTAACTGCTTCTAAAACTTGTTTAAAAATCCGTCTTCTCCCAAAGATGATGACTAGGATTCAGGCAGGTTCCAGAGGTTTATTCTCTAAAATGCAAATGAGACAGGATCCTAAGAGTTTAAAGAGCCACGGTTTTAGTCCACCGTGCTTCTGAGAGCCAGTCATTATTTTTATCCTGAAAATGGAGAAATTTGAAGGTTTGGGAAAAGAAGAGCTTTAAGCAAGACCTGGTGTGTGAGGGCTGGCCTGAGACAGAGCTGAGAAGAAGCCATTTTTCAGAAGGAAAAAATACTGAGAAAGGATAAGCATGTATTTAAACCAGAATGCTCAAAATTCTCCAAGCCAGGCTTTAACAATACATGAACCATGAACTACCACATGTTCAAGTTGGTTTTAGAAAAGGCAGAGGAACCAGAGATCAAATTGCCAACATCCACTGGATCATCAAAAAAGCAAGAGAGTTCCAGAAAAACATTTATTTCTGCTTTATTGACTATGCCAAAGCTTTTGACTGTGTGGATCACAAAAAACTGTGGAAAATTCTGAAAAAGATGTGAATACCAGACCACCTGACCTGCCTTCTTGTGAAACTATGCAGGTCAGGAAGCAACAGTTAGAACTGGACATGGAACAACAGACTGGTTCCAAATAGGAAAAGGAATACGTCAAGGCTGTATATTGTCACCCTGCTTATTTAACTTCTGTGCAGAGTACATCATGTGAAATGTACTGGACTGGATAAAGCACAAGCTGGAATCAAGATTGCAGGGAGAAATATCAATAACCTCAGATATGCAGATGACACCACCCTTATGGCAGAAAGCTAAGAGGAGCTGAAGAGCCTCTTAATGAAAGTGAAAGAGGAGAGTGAAAAAGCTGGTTGAAAACTCGACACTCAGAAAACTAAGATCATGGCATCCAGTCCCATCACTTCATGGGAAATAGATGGGGAAACAGTGGAAATAGTGACAGACTTTATTTTTGGGGGCTCCAAAATCACTGCAGATGGTGACTGCAGTCATGAAATTTAAAGATGATTGCTCCTTGGAAGAAAAGCTATGACCAACCTAGACAGCATGTTACAAAGCAGAGACATTACTTTGCTAACAAACGTCCATCTAGTCAAGGCTATGGTTTTTCCAGTAGTCATGTATGGATGTGAGTTGGACTATAAAGAAAGCTGAGCGCTGAAGAATTGATGCTTCTGAACTATGGTGTTGGAGAAGACTCTTGAGAGTCCCTTGGAATGCAAAGAGATCCAACCAGTCCATCCTAAAGGAAATCAGTCCTGAATATTCCTTGGAAGGACTGATGTTGAAGCTGAAATGCCAATACTTTGGCCACCTGATGTGAAGAACTGACTCATTTGAAAAGAACCTGATGCTGGGAAAGATTGAAGGCTGGAGGAGAAGGGGATGACAGAGGATGAGATGGTTGGATGGCATCACGGACTCAATGGACGTGAGTTTGAGTAAACTTCAGGAGTTGGTGATGGACAGGGAGGCCTGGTGTGCTGCAGTCCATGGGGTCGCAAAGAGTCGGACACAACTGAGCAACTGAACTGAACTGAAACCAGAATGAGCATTTTGATACTGGAGATATTGGGTGATTCCAGGCAAAACAAGTTTTGTTTAGAGGAAGTAGAAATAATGAGGGGATAAAATGGCCTTCTAACAGGTAGGTGACGGATGTGATTTGCTGGCTTCAAGTTCAACAAGGAGTCCTAGGCTAGGATGAAAAAGGGTCTGCTCCTTCAAGACCAAGATGGGACAAAAGGAATGACCTCAGCCTTGGTTGGAGGTATGGAAGTCAGCAGTGCTAGCCAGTGGGGCTGTAGCTTTGAGGGTCAGGATCTTCAGCAGGGGCCTGTGGCCTGGCAGAAAGAAGGAAGGTGGGGAGTGCCCAGATAGAGCTGTTTTAAAACGTTCTTTAAACTTAAGCCAAGCCACTGAGTAATGTGCATGGCACTGAACGGTTCTTCCTGAGAAATTCACCAGACTGCAGCCATTTACTTGGGATCTTGAGCAGACAGTATGTGCTGGTCTTAAAAAGGCCAGATCCAGAGGGTAGAGAAAGAGAGGAAAATTAGCCCTCAACATGCTCATCAAGGGGGACTCCTTCCTAAATACCTTACTTCCCTCCTTTCATTTTTTAAAAAAGTAATAAATATATATAATTTAAAGAGTCAAGAGACACACATAATTTGTTAGAAAAGCAGCAAATTGTATAACATGACTAAATCATGAGGGGATTTGGGGGGGTCTGACTAAAATATAGACTTTCACCCAATCTTGTTGATTTCAGCTACCCTACTTGGCCCCTATATCTGGAGGTGCCTTTTACTATTCATTTCTAAATCTTTTAAGGTTTTCTTGGTGCAAATCAAACTGGTTCTCAGCTTTCTGGCTTAGAGAATACATTTGTGTATTTTCTATTTTCTGAAATTTTGCTCTGAGTGCCTCCTCTCACGGACTACCTGCTTTTTAGATTTATGGCTTAAGAAAATAATCTCTTTACTGGCATTTTTAGTAGTGTTTTGGCAGGGAAAGAAAGTAGATGGCTGTGTTCAGTCTGGTTTGTGGATTTTTACCAGAAGTCATCTTTCTCCATTAAAAAAAATTTCTTTTTAGTTGGTGACAGTAACAATAGTAGGAGCCAATATAAGTGGGATGTGTGTTCAGTTGAGAGTCTTTCTAGTTGGTCAGTCCGTCTGTCCATCTGTATCTTAGGAAGGGCCAGATCCCCATGCTTAGGAATTCTTTGTCTATGTTAGTCACAACCAACATTAAACATGCCAACATTCATATTATAGGGGTCATAGAAGAAGAAAAAAAGAAAGAGCCTGAGAAAATATCCAAAGAGATGATAACCGAAAACATCCCTAATCTGGGAAAGAAAACAGTCATCCAAGTCCAGGAAGTGTAGAGACTCCCATACAAGGTAAACCCAAGCAGAAACACATATTAATCCAATTGACAAAGATGAAAGACAAAGAGAATATATGTTAGTCACAAGTTTTATTTGATCTTGGTTTCTAAGGAGATATTAAAGCAGAGGGGAAGTGGGAATGCAGAAATAAGATTCCATCATCTTTCAGGAGCAAATAGTTACTTCCTAGCCCCTCCTATATTTTGAAGGAAGCTTTTACCTACTGCTTTCTGAATCCATAGCTTAAAATTCTTATAATCAAAGGCACAAGCCACAGGATCTCCAAGATGTAGAGTAACAGGGGTAAATCTCTCCATTGGATAGATGCATCCATCTCAGGGTAGAGGCCCAATAATAGCGTCTCTACACTGATAAACTGACTCTCACTTAGGGAAAAGCCATGAGAGGTGACAAGAATTAGCAGCTTTGTCTTCAATACATGGGAAAATGCAGAAATTCTAGTTTGTGTGCTAACAGGGACTCAGAAAAAGAAGAAAAATACTCCTCTCTTCACATTTTCTACTACCAGTGACTCTTTGTTTAGGGATACAAATACATTCAAGCAAGGACTACGTCCTCATTCATAGTGGAACCTGAGTGATGGGTCTGCAGACTCTGTGCGCCTGGGATCCAAGATGGCAGCAGGAAGGTTGTTGAAAGTATGGCTGACACAGGAAAACTCACCTAGCTTCCCAGTGTTAACAGTTGGTGGGCCCTTGAACACACCAACAGTTCCAGGGCAAGAGTGCTTTTCCCAGAGTCAATGGCACATGTGAGCTGACTCACAGGTTAAAGAGAGTGGAGTCTGACGAAACATCTCTAAAGATGCAGCTTCTCCGGATGTTTGTCTCAGCACCTCATGCCATGTCCTCCACTTTACAACTTTCTCTGCCAAGACTTGGAAAGACTCAAGATTGTCCCTTCTCAAAATTAGTCTGTTCTCCTCAATAGCAACCAGGAAGTTCAAGCAAGAGAGTTCAGTCCAGCTCTTGAGAGCTGGAACTAGCATTACTTAGGACTTATTCCATTTCCCAGAGTCATTCCAGAGGTTTGGGGGCAGCATTTTCTATGGAGTAGCAGGCTTGGCAATCAAATGAGGAAATTAGTTAAAACTGAACATCCCAGAGCTCACCCCAGAGTTCCCAAATTAATAATTTCTTGAGTTTTAGAGTGGGCATGCCTGACCAACTTCACTTTCAAAAAGCAAGTTTCTCCCCTCCTGTGCTGTTGGTGGGAATGAAATTTGATGCAGCCACTATGGAAAACAGTATGGAGGTTCCTTAAAAAACTAGAGTTACCATATGATCCAGCAATCCCACTGATGGGCATATATCTGGAAAAAATGAAAACTCTAATTTAACAAGACACATACACCCCAATTTTATAGCAACTCTATTTACAATAGCCAAGACATGGAAGTAATTTAAATGTCCATTGACAAATGATTGTGGTACATATATACAAAGGAGCGTTACTCATCCATAATAAAGAATGAAACATTTTCATTTGAAGCAAAATGGGTGGACCCAGAGATTATCATAAGTGAAGTAAGTCAGACAGAGAAAGACAAATATCATATGATATCACTTACATGTAGAAGCATTAATACAAGTGAACTTATTTACGAAACAGAAACAGAATCACAGACATAGCAAACAAACTTATGGTTACCACATGGAAGTTGGGGGGAGGGATAAATTAGGAATTTGAGATTAGTGGATACATACCAGGTGGTGCAGTGGTAAAGAATCCATCTGCCAATGTAGGAGATGTGAGTTCTATCCCTGAGTCAGGAAGATCCCCTGAAGAAGGAAATGACAAACTGCTTTAGTATTCTTGCCTGAAAAATTCGATGGACAGAGGAGTCTTGCAGGGTCCATGGGGTCTCAGAGGATCAGAGATGGCTGAGCACACACACACACACATATACACACACACATATTTATAAAATAGGTAAACAACAAGGATTTACTGTATAGCACAGAGAACTATATTCAGTATCTTGTAGTAACCTATAATGGAAGAATCTGAAAAAGAATATATGTATATATATTATATATATATTGTGTGTAATGTATATATTATATATTATATTGTTGTTCAGTCATCCAGTCATGTCCTACTCTTCGCGACCCGGTGGACTGTAGCATGCCGGGCCTCCCTGTCCTTCACCATCTCCTGGAGTTTGCCCCTATGGTGATGCTGTCCAGCCACCTCATCCTCTGACGTCTCTTCTCCTTCTGCCCTCAGTCTTTCCCAGCATCAGGGACTTTTCCACTGAGTTGCCTGTTCATATCAGGTGACCAAAATACTGGTGCTTCAGCTTCAGCATCAGTCCTTCCGGTGAATAATCAGGGTTGATCTCCCTTAAGATTGACTGGTTTGATATCCTTGCTGTCCAAGGGACTCTCAGGAGTCTTCTCCAGCACCCCAGTTTGAAGGCATCAATTTTTTGGCACTCAGCCTTCTTTACCGTCCAGCTCTCACAATCATACATGACCACTGGGAAGACCATAGCCTTGACCACATGGACCTTCATTGACAGAGTAGTGTCTCTGATTTTCAACACACTAACTAGGTTTGTCATCACATTATATACTATACACATCACTGAATCACTAGCTATATACCTGAAGCTAATACAATGTTGTAAATCAACAGCACTTCAGTTTAAAACAAGGCTCTCGGTTCATTCTTTTTTTTTTTTTTTCGGTTCATTCTTATACATATTAAGTATTTGAAAACTTTTGGGGGCAGTTTCCCAACTTGCAGATAATAAGATTCACCTACTTTCTAGGCTTTTCCCCCTAAGATTTGATTCAGAGCATCTGAGATGGAGTGTGGGAATTTGTATTAATATTTTCAGCAGGTACCCCAGGTGAGGGCTTCCCTGGTGGCTCAGTGGTAAAGAATCCACCTGCCAATGCAGGAGACCCAGGTTCCATCCCTGGGCTGGGAAGATCCCCTGGAGAAGGGAAAGGCTACCCACTCCAGTTTTCTTGCCTGGAGAATCTCATGGACAGAGGAGCCTGGTGGGCTATAGTCCATGGGATCGCAAAGAGTCAGACATGACTAAGCGACTAAGACAGCAGGAACAATAGGAGACCCTTAACCCTAGGCTATGGAACATGTGATTACTGAGGGGCTGGCCCAGGGCTTCTCCATCTGGTTTCCCTCAGAATTACCTGAGGCATTTAAAGAAGTATGTACACCTAGTCCACTTGTGATGACTTCAATTTAGTTGGTTCTTTCCCAGATAATTACTATGCAGACATCTGAGCTAGAAGCCCCACCCATGCCTTACTTCAGATGGGTCTGATTCCCAAGGACTGGAGAAGGTGGTTTTGACTGCTGAGCAGAAAGTATTTGGAAAGATCCTCTTTTCTCTTCTGGAGCAGGAATCTGCTTGAGAAACAATGATGGCAGCTTCGAGTCAATTTACAATTGCCATAGCACTTTTGATTTGATTTGATTGTCACCATGTGGGGTTGTGATGTGGGTACGTTCATACTGTCACTTTAAGGGTGAAGAGCTGGAGGCTCAGAGAGGTGCAGAAACCTGCCCAAGGTCCCACAGCCTGGCCGTGGGTATGTGTGGGAGCAGCTTTTCACCTCTGGTCCATTTAAACAAGCATATGTATGCAAGAAAATGAATAAAGAGAGGAGCTTTTCCCCAAGGGATTGGGGAGCACTGTTGTGGGTCTCAAGCTAGGGCTTGGAGAGGAAAGAGGAGGACACAGCTCTGATGCTAATTTATTTGTTCCTGCTGCTGCTGAGAGCCCGGAGCTGGATGCTTCCTTTGAAGCCTCCAGGATGAACATGACCTAAACCAGACTGCACTTGCCTGCGGCCAGACAGAGGCCACACTTTGCAGCCCTTGACTGAGGACAGGGTGAGTCGGGGCCACACAGCACATTTTCCGCTGTACGAAGCCTGCTGGCCTTTGGGAGACTGATCCTTGACTTCATTAGTACCAGCGAGCACGGCCAAGAGGACCCAACCACCCAGACCATAACAACAGTGACATAATAACCACGGACATTTCACAACTTCTCCCAGGCTCCTGGAAGTGGGGAAGCTCTCAGACAGGGGAATTCTTTCCCCTGTGGCCCTTCACCGGAGCCCACACCAAACGACTGCTAGGCTAGGACTTATTGTGTGGCAACAGGGACCCTGAGGCCTAACTGGGGCCTAACTGACATGAACTGAGGGACCCAGAGACCCTCTTATCTGCACAATGGGGGCTGGGTGGCAAGGTCCCTCCTTTGGACTCACATTCACAGAATAGCCCTAGACATCCCAGCCAGGGGGAGAAGCAGAAGGTGCAGAGCGGAGTAATGGGATCCTCAGCACCTTTTACCAGGCCTGGACTTGGCATCCACATACCATTTGCTTGCTGTTTTAACGAAGGAGAAAACGAGTGAGGGGCAACGTGTGAGGGGAGCCGGGGGGTGATCCAAGTGTGGCCGGCTCCCTGGAAGGCTTGATTGTATTGGCCTGCATTTCTTTGGCTGCCAGCTTATTTGGATCCAGAAATGGCATGGAACTGCTGGCACTGGAAGTCTCTTTACCACACACTGGGAAATAATCCCAAACAGTCAGAGCAAGCCATGGGGCTGAGGTTTGGCTAGGTATGCGGGTGGACGGAGCAGAAGGGAGCAAGGCAGTGAAAGAATTCCCAGTCAGGAGGAGACAATATATGCTTTCTAATCTCTTTCATCATGAAGTCGCCCCTGACCCTCCTGAGTGAGTGGGCCCTGGAAGGTGGAGTGGATGAAGGTGGAGGGGAGAGAGAGAAGATGGGAGGGTGGAAACAAACTATGGGAAGGAAAGGGACCCTCGGGACAGAGAGAGGGGGATGCAGCTCAGCTTTCATGCTTCTGGGATGTGCATCCATGTGTACACACAGACATACACACACACACACACCTCTTTGCCAGCTTCTAGCCTGCAAGTTAGCCAAGAATTCAGATCGTTCATCTTAACCATCCTCTCGTTGTTCAGTTTCTCAGCTGTGTCTGACTCCTTGCGACCCCCTGGACTCTAGCACGCCAGGCTCCCCTGACCTTCAACATCGCCTGGAGTTTACTCACATTCATACTGGTGAATGCTATCTAACCATCTCATCCTCTGCCGCCCCCTTCTCCTTTGAGTCACCAACAAAAGGATTTTTTTCTGTCTTTGAGCCCCTTTCCTTAAACCACGGTAATATGTTTGCATTACATTTAATAGATGATTTCATGTTTACTTACTTTCCCCCTCTTCACCACCCTTTAGACTAATAAGTGCGCATACACGTCTTCATGGCTGAGAAAGTTCTGTTGTATTTATTTCCTGCTCCCCGCCCCTGAAGAAGCACACAGGCTCCTTTGCACATACCAGGCTCTTCGGAAATGCCTGATTGGCGATGTTCTTGCAGGAAGGAAGAGTCCGTGTGTCTCCTGGGCTGTGTCACCGAGCAACTGGCTTTGGCCAGGGGCCCAGCGGCAGTTCTCACTGTGTGAGCCTTGCCTTGGGTTCCTGAATGTTCAGCCTGCAGAGCAGTTACCTGGTCCCAGGAGGCTCGGCGTCTTCTCTCATCCTGAACTTCCCCATGTGGCCCAGCTGTAGCTCCGAACCCTGCGATAGGATTGTCCTTGGGGTTTCTTCTCCAGGCCCGAGTTCTAGGTGACACTGTTCTCGTGCGTTACTTCTGCTATTTTTGCTAATCTGACTTCCTTGGCTGGGGCCCAGCAAAGGCTTCTGTAAGCCCTGTGCTCTGAGCCAAGGAAAGTCATGTTATAGCAAAGATCCTGTGAAACCCGAATACTCAACTGTATGCCCTGAAGAGAATTTCAGAAAGTACTCCGAGTTTCCCAGCTTGCCATCTGTGGAAACTTCTTCCCCCCAGCAGCCCCACCCTCACTGATTAATGAGATGCCCTGGCTCACTCAGAACCGCATTCCAGTCACCTCCCCATCTCCTAGGGGAGAGGGAACACACACCTGTGGTCACGCCTACTTGGAGTTTACACCCCCCAAAGAATTCCTAAGAAACCCAACAATCTGGTAAATGAAAGGAGAGGCTCAGGCTCTCAGGTTCTTATAGACGCACCACTGAAATGCCTTTGAGGGGCCTCAGCCCCTCAAACACTAACCCAGGAGAGGGCTGAGGCCCTGTATCAGCCTCTAGAGAACATGCAAAGATGTAAGGGGTTTGGGGAAATAATAAATCCCAATGGCAATGGGAGAAGGCTGAGTCTTCCCAGCCAGATCTTGGTCCTGAACAGGGGATATGTTCGTGTAGAGGGGATAGGAGTCCAATGGAGCCTGGTCTTTTCCCCCAGTTGGCCTGTGAGGGCCTTCTCACAAGAAAGATGCTGCTGCCTGGCCTTGGGAATTCTGGTGTCTTGTAGAGGATGGGTGGGGTGGGGCGGGGGTCTTCCCACCTGGAAGCTGTGCTCCCTGGAGTCAAACTCCCAAGGACTGGACTTAGAATAATGTAGAAGGTGAGGGTGGGGATGTTTGCTGGGGCATTCAAGATTATAAAACTCCTGGAGAACTGGAGGATCTTACTTCTTTTGTGTGGTTGTTTAGTATATTACCACAGCCTTAATCTATCACAATTCTTTTAAACTTTGAAGTACTTAAGAATGACCTGAGAAACTCATCAAAAAGGAAGAATCCCTGAGATTCCTGCTGAGGCCCACCGGTAATAAGACACAGACAGTCTACAGACTATGCTGTGGGAAATCCAAAGTTGATCAATTCCAAGGCCAGACTCTGCTTCTCAGAGACTTTCATCAGCCTCACCACCCTCACCACCGCCCCCCCTCCATCTGGTGAATATTTCGTGTCTGGGAGATCCAACCAGTCCATCCTAAAGGAGATCAGTCCTGGGTGTTCATTGGAAGGACTGATGTTGAAGCTGAAACTCCAATACTTTGGCCACCTCATGCGAAGAGTTGACTCATTGGAAAAGACCCTGATGCTGGGAGGGATTGAGGGTAGGAGGAGAAGGGGACGACAGAGGATGAGATGGCTGGATGGCATCGCCAACTTGATGGACATGAGTTTGAGTAAACTCTGGGAGTTGGTGTTGGACAGGGAGGCCTGTCATGCTGCGATTCATGGGGTCGCAAATAGTCGGACACGACTGAGCAACTGAACTGAACAGAACTGAGTGGTCCAGATTCAACTCACTGTGATGCCAGCATGTTCCTCACTAGATAACATCAGCCAAGGACCCCAGCAACCGCAAAATATACATACAATGTGTGACTCTTGAACACTTGAAATATGGTAGTGAGACTAAGGAACTGAAAATATCTTTTTGCTGCATTTAACTAATTTTTTTTTTCTTTTGAACTTTTTATTTTGTATTGGGGTACAGAGTCACATATGACTGAGCAACTAACTCACTTTCATATATGATTAACAATGTTGGGATAGTTTCAGTTGAATAGCAAAGGGACTCAGCTACACATATACATGTATCCACTCTCCCCCAAACACCCTTCCTATCCAGGCTGCCACATAACATTGAGCAGAATTCTATGTGTTACACAGTAGGTCCTTGTTGGCCATTAATTCTAAATATAGCAGTGTGTACATGTCCATCCCAAACTCCCTAACAATCCCTTCCCCCAGCAACCATAAGTTAGTTCTCTTAAGTCTGTGAGTCTCTCTGTCTTGCAAGTAAGTTCATTTGTATTATTTCTTTTTAGATTCCACACATAAGGGATGTCATATATTTCTCCTTCTATGTCTTATTTCACTCACTATGACACTCTCCAGGTTCATCCATGTTGCTGTCATTCTTTTTAATGGCTGAGTAATGTTCCATTGTATGTCTTCTTTATCCATTCTTCTGTCAATAGACAATTAAGATGCTTCCATGTCTTGGTTAATGTAAACAGTGTGCAATGAACATAGGGGTGCATGTGTCCTTTCAAACAGTGTTTTTCTCTGGATAAATACCCAGGAGTGGCATAGCAGGGTCATATGGTAGCTCTAGCTTTAGTTTTTAAAGGAACTCCATATGGTTCTCCTTAGTGGCTGTACCAATTTATATTCCCACCAACAGTGTAGGAGTGTTCCCTTCTCTCCATACCCTCTCCAGCATTTATTGTTTGTGGGTTTTTTGGTGATAGCCATTCTGACTGGTGTGAGGTGATATCTCATTGTAGTTTTGATTTGCATTTCTCTAATAATTAGTGGTGTTGAGCATCTTTCATGTACCTATTGGCCATCTGTATGTCTTCTTTGGAGAAATGTCTATTTAAGTCTTTGCCCTTTTTTTGAATAAGTTTTTGTCTTGATGCTCTTAAACATCATGAGCTGTTTGTAAGTTTTGGAGACTAATCCCTTATCAGTCTTACCATTTGCAAATATTTCCTCCCAATCTGTAGGTTGTCTTTTTGTTTTTTTTTTTTTTATTGTTTCC
This sequence comes from Cervus elaphus, assembly GCF_910594005.1. Lineage (NCBI taxonomy): Eukaryota > Metazoa > Chordata > Mammalia > Artiodactyla > Cervidae > Cervus > Cervus elaphus. Next base: position 39,847,756 of record NC_057839.1, read on the forward strand.
TTTGCTGTGCAAAAGCTGATATGTTTAAGTAGGTCCCATTTGTTTATTTTTGTTTTTATTTCCACTATTCTGGGAGATGGTGCAAAAAAGATATTGTTGTGATTTATGTCAGAGACTGTTCTGCCTATGTTTTCCTCTAGGAGTTTTATAGTGTCTGGTCTCACATTTACATCTTTAATCCATTTTAAGCTTACTTTTGTGTATGGAGTTAAAGCATGATATGATTTCATATTTTTACATGTAGGTGTCCAGTTTTCCCAGCACCATTTGCTGAAAAGACTGTCTTTCCAACATTGTGTAGTCTTGCCTCCTTTGTCATAGATTAATTGACCATAGGGACATGGGATTATTTCTGGGTTTTTAATCATGTTCCATTGATCTATATTTCTATTTTTGTGCCAGTACCATACTGTTTTGAAGACTGTGGCTTTGGGGTATAGCCTGAAGTCAGGGAAACTGATTCCTACAGCTCCATTTTTCCTTCTCAAGATTGCTTTGGCTATTTGAGGTCTTCTGTGTCGCCATACAAATTTTGAGTTATTTTTTTTCTTGTTGTCCTAATTCTGTGAGAAATGCTCTTGGCAATTTGATAGGAATTGCATTGTGTCTGTAGATTACCTTGGGTAGCATGATCATTTTGACTGCTGCTCTTTGGTGACCTTCATCACCCTCTTCACCCCCATCTGAGGATATTTCATGTCTAGGCGTCCAGGTTCAACTCACTGTGATGCCAGCATATTTCTCACTAGATCACATCAGTCAAAGATCCCAGTGATGGCAAAATATATGTACAGTATGTGACTCTTGAACACGTGAAATAGGGTAATAGAGACTAAATAGCTGAAAATTTCTTTTTGTTGCATTGCAACTAATTTGAATTTCTTTTTAAAAAAAATATATCCGATTCCTCTGGGTCTTCCCAGTGCACCAGGCCGGAGCACTTGTCTCATGCATCCCACCTGGGCTGGTGATCTGTTTCACCATAGATAGTATACATGCTGTTCTTTTGAAATATCCCACCCTCACATTCTCCCACAGAGTTCAAAAGTCTGTTCTGTATTTCTGTGTCTCTTTTTCTGTTTTGCATATAGGGTTATCGTTATCACCTTTCTAAATTCCATATATATGTGTTAGTATGCTGTAGGGAGAGGGAGGTGGGAGGGGGGATCGGGATTGGGAATACATGTAAATCCATGGCTGATTCATATTAATGTATGACAAAACCCACTGGAAAAAAAAAAAAAAGAATGAAATAATTTCATTTGCAGCAAAAAAAAAAAAAAAAATATCTATTTATTTGGCTATACCAGTTCTTGGTTGCAACACTCAGGATCTTTGATCTTGGTTGTGGCATGTGAGATCTTTAGTTGTGGCATGTGGGATCTAGTTTCCTGACTACTGAACCCAGGCCCCCTGCATTGTGAACAGAGTCTTAGCCACTGGACCACCAAGGAAGTCCCTGAATTTCAATTTAAATAGCTACATGAGTCCAGTGTCTAGGTGCTGAGTAAGGCAGAGCTAGGCCAGGAAAAAAAAACCTGATCAGCTCCTGATCTCAAATCAGATCACTTTTCATCAACCCTATTGGAAAACGCCAAGTCCAAGACCTGGGAGAATCTGGACATACACCTAGAACAACTTGGACAATTCACCTGGACAGTTCAAGAATTGACCACCTCCTATAGACAGCCATGCCTATACCCACATGTTACCAGTCACAACACACTTCCACTTACAGAGGCCCCATCCTGGCCTTGGGAATTCTGGTGTCTTGTAGACGCTGGGGCCTCTGTAAGTGGAAAGCAAATTGCCAACATCCGCTGGATCATAGAAAAAGCAAGAGAATTCCAGAAAAATCTAATTATGCTTCATCAACTATGCTAAAGCCTTTGACTGTGTGGACCACAACAAACTGTGGAAAACTCTTAAAGAGATGGGAATACCCGACCACCTTACCTGCCTCCTGAGAGATCTGTATGCATGTCAAGAAGCAATGGCTAGAACTGGACATGGAACAACAGACTGTTTCCAAATTGGGAAAGGAGTACATCAAGGCTGTATATTGTCACCCTGCTTATTTAACTTATAAGCAGAATACATGATGAGAAATGCTGGACTGGAAGAAGCACAAGCTGGAATCAAGATTGCTGGGAGAAATATCAACAACCTCAAATACGCAGATGACACCATCCGAATGGCAGAAAGTGAAGAGGAACTAAAGAGCCTCTTGAAAGTGAAAGTGGGGAGTGAAAAAGCTGGCTTAAAATTCAACATTCAAAAAACTAAGATCATGGCATCTGGTCCCATCACTTCATGGCGAATAGATGGGGAAACAATGGAAACAATGGAAATAAAAATGCCAGATTTTATTTTCTCAGGCTCCAAAATCACTGCAGATGATGACCGCAGCCATGGAATTAAAAGACGCTTACTGCTTGGAAGAAAAGCTATGACAAACCTAGACAGCTTATTAAAAAGCAGAGACATTACTTTGCCAACAAAGGTCCATTACTATACCAACAAAGGTATAGTTAAAGCTATGGTTTTTCCAGTAGTCCTGTATGGATGTGAGAGTTGGACCATAAAGAAGGCTGAGTGCCGAAGAATTGATGTTTTTGAAGTGTGGTGTTGGAGAAGACTCTTGAGAGTCCCTTTGACTGCAAGGAGATCCAACAGTCAATCCTAAAGGAGATCAGTCCTGAATACTCATTGGAAGGACTGATGCTGAAGCTGAAGCTTCAATACTTCGTCCATCTGATGTGAAGAGTCGACTCGTTAGAAGAGACCCTGATGCCAGGAAAGATTGAAGGCGGGAGGAGAAGGGGATGACAGAGGATGAGTCACCGACTCAATGGATGTGAGTCTGAGCGAACTCCAGTGGACGGTGAAGGACAGGGAAGCCTGGCTTGCTGCAGTCCATGGGTCACAAAAAGTTGGACACAACTAAATGACTGAACAACAAACTGGAAGGATTATGCTGCCTTTTCCAGTAATCCTGGGAGAGCAAGTATGAGTCTTTGTAGCACTGAAAATGGGCAAAATTGAGGGTGATACTGAAACCAAACCTTGGAGCTATATTGTCGCAGATTCCCAGAAACAGGGCACAGAGGCAAAGAATCTGGACCATGAAGCCAGGATCTTGGGTTGAATTTTGCCTTGCAGAAACTTGCCCTGTTCTGTATAACTCTGATTTATCCTCTCTAAATTTAAGTTTCCTCATCTGTAGAATGGGGATGATTACGAAGTTCAAGCTTTGTGGAGTTGTAAGTTAGCAGTTCTCAAACTCTGATCTTCTGCCTCTTTTGCATTCTTAAAATTAATGAGGGGATTTCCCTGGTGGTCTAGTGGCTAAAACTCCATACCTCCACTGCAGGTGGCATGGATTCGATCCCTGTTTGGGGTCTAGGATTCCCCATCGTGTGCAGAATGGCCAAAATGTGTAAAAAAAAAAAATTAATTACGACCCTGCCACCATGAATGATTTTTTTGTGTGGGTAAATCTATCAATGTATGCTACACTAGAAATTAAAGGTAAGGACATTAAGACATTAATTTGCATAATTTTAACATTTTTTTGAAAATTAGCATGTTTTCCAAAACAAAACATAATTAGTAGAAAGTGTGACATAGTTTAACATTTTTGCAAATGTCTTTTGTTGTCTGGCTTACCAGACAACAGCTACATTTTTACCCCAGCTTCTGAATTCCATCTGCCACAATATGTTGTTTTGGTTAATGCATATGATGAAAATCTGGTCTCACTCAGGTATTTAATTTGAAAAGAAAGGAGAATTTTCATAGTCTTTTCAGGTAATTGTGAATATTTCCTTTGATGATACATGAAACTTTAAAAGCATGTTTATTGAACTTTAGTTGCAATGTGGGATCTGAAACTGTAGCAATAAACTTTTCATATTTTTTATACTAAAATCTATTGTTCTAGCACCCACTTTAAAAAATCTACATTTATTTATGTATTTGGCTGTCCCAGGTCTGAGTTGCAGCACTCAGGATCTTCATTGCTGCATGTGGGATCTAGTTCCCTTACCAGGGATGGAACCCAGGCCCCCTGCATGGGGAGAGTAGCCACTGGACCATCAGGAAAGTCCCCTATCCTGCATTTTTAATGTATCTCTCACCTGTGTATAATTCTGTTACATCATGCATTAGTGATCTGGGAAATACTGGTTCATAAGTTGTGCTGATTTCCCAAATGTTATCATATTTATCATTTTTAACATATTTATCATTTTATCATATTTATTGTTGTTCAGTCACTCAGTTGTGTCTGACTCTTTGTGACCCCATAGACTGCAGCACACCAGGCTTCCCTGTTCTTCACTATCTCTTGGAGTTTGCCCAAAATCATGCCCATTGAGTCTATGGTGCCATCCAACCATCTCATACTCTGTCATCCCCTTCTCCTCCTGACCTCAATCTTTCCCGACCTCAGAGTCTTTTCTAATGAGTCAGTTCTTCACATCAGGTGGCCAAAGTATTAGAGCTTCTGCATCAGTCATTCCAATGAATACTCAGGGTTGATTTCTTTCATGATTGACTGGTTTGGTCTCCTTGCAGTCCCAGGGACTCTCAAGAGTCTTCTCCAGCACCACAGTTTAAAAGCATCAATTCTTTGGTGCTCAGCCCTCATTACGGTCCAACTCTCACATCTGTACATGACTAATGGAAAAACCATGATTTTGACTGGACCTTTGTTGGCAAAGTAAGGTCTCAGCTTTTTAATATGCTGTCTAGTTTCGTCATAGCTTTACTTTCAAGGAGCAAGCATCTTTTAATTTTGTGGCTGTAGTCAATGTCCAAGGTGATTTGGGAGCCCAAGAAAATAAAGCTGGTCACTATTTCCATCAAATCATTTACATGCATAGATCTCTATATGTTTTCATATATGTAAATGGAATAAAATGATTAAATATATAAAAAGTAATAAAATTATCCATTTAATATTTCAAACTTTATTGGTATAAGATTAGTTATATTTTTAAAACTTATCTCTTTACTTATACATCTCTCAAAAAATTTTAATATTATATATATATTTTTTCTGTGTCAGATGTTGATTTTACGTACTTTGAGAAAAAACTTGGATTTTGTTGATCTTCTTTATTGTTCATTTTCTAATCCACTAAATCCTCACTTATCTTTGTCATTTTCTTCCTTCTACTTTATTTGGGATAGTTTGTTCACTTTCTAACTCTTAGAGTTGAATGCTCAATATTAATTTTCAACTTTCATTCTTTTTGAAAGCAATAAATCCTGATAAAAACATGAATTTTGGCCTAATGTTGGTGTGGAGTTCTGTTGTCTGCGTAGTCCTTTTTCTAAAGAAGGAGGTGGATTAAAGTTCTCAACTTTTGTGTAGACGAGAAGGGGGCTGGGCAGAGATGAATTGACGGTAATGAAGGTGAGTTCTCAGCCACTCGACCCAGAAATAGCCCAGTAGACAACCACCAGCAGGTGGCGCCAAACCGCAACAGGGACTGAGAAGAATTTAGAATTGGATTCTGTAAGGGGACCCATAACTTCTTGCCCTTGTGCCTCTCCTCCTCCTTATTCTCCTTTCCTCCTTCCCTCTTTCTATTTTCTTTTTGTCTTCCTATTTTATTATAGTTTTTATTACACTAGTCCTCCACTTTCCTCTATTGACTTGAAAGTATTCCTTATGTTTCAGATGATTTTATTGATTATAGTAAATTTTTTTATCATGCATATTTCATTAGCTTTTTAATATTTGTTTGTTTTCCCTCCCCCAAATACAAAAGCATACAATACCTCCCCTGTTATTCAGGTTATTGTTCTTCAGTATTGTAATTTAACTTGTTTTAGCTCTTCCATATAAGCTCTTTTATTGTTGTTTTAGGTCAATGCTTACTCATTTCTCTCTTCATCATTTGTTCATACTTCTTTGCATGCGTGTGTGCTAAGTCACTTCAGTTGTGTCCGACTCTGTGCGACCCCATGGACTGTAGCCCGCCCGCCATGGAATTCGCCAGGCAAGAAGACTGGAGTGGCTTGCCATGCCCTCCTGGAGTTCAATTATGGCTTCTTTCTGAAACACATCAAATTAGTAATTTTTTCAGCAGTGGACATCAGTGAAAAATTTTTAGCTTTCTTTTTGAAAATGCCTTTATTTCACTCACATTCTGGAACAATAGTTTAGTTGTATATGAGAAACTCATTTATTGCTGCTAATGAAAATTCTGGTCAGCCAATTGTCATTTCTTTTTAGGTTATATTTCTTTTCAGGAGCTTTTAAGAGTTTCTTTTTTGTTTAAGTTTGACTCTAAACAAACAAATGAAAAAGTTTGACTTCAACATATGTATAGTGTGGCTTTTTTGTTTTTTCTATGCTACTTGGGATGCAGTGAACTTCTTAAATTCTGGAAAATTCTCAGCCATTATTTCTTTGAATTTCTTCTAACTCTCTTCCCTCCATTCTCTTCTGGACTTTATATTTGATTTAGATTTAAAATTCTAAATATATCAGTCAACTCCATTTCCCACCATGTCTCTTAAACTATCATTTATATTTTCTATATTATCTTTTTGTGTGTCATTCTAGATGATTTTCTCATCAGTCTACTAGTTGTCTAGTTCTTTTTAAGTGTATCTAATCTGCTATTTGATTTAAAATTTTTAATGATTATACTTTTCAATTCTAGAAGTTGTTTTTGATTATTGAAGTTGTTCACTTAAATTTTTACAAGTCCTACCTGCTTAACTTTTACTATATATCCCTTAATCCCCTCAATTTAAACATACTTATTTTGTTGTGTCTTTCAGATTATTATTCCATTATTTCTAGTTCTTGGACTGATTATTTTTCCATGTGTTATATCAGCTAATGTTCTTCCCAGGTACTTTTTCATAACACAGTTGGTAATCATTTTACTGTCAGTTTTTACTTTTTTTCTTGTGAGGGTCCCATGTCCCCTGGATTGTGGATAATTCCCTGTAAAACTGTCTTGGATTTATTTCTTTCCAGGCTCCTGTGGTTTCCCATGGGTCATAGACTAGCAATTATATTAATTTCTTACTTAAGATTCTTTTAACACATAGCTAGCTTAAATTTCCATGCCCTATACCTAGACTGGGTTTGGGACTATTCACAGAATGCGTTTTTTCCCCCTACTCAGAGCCCAGAAAAGATAGCTATTACTTTCTTGTTGCTTCTCCGGGCAGTAGACTGATTTCTTTTAGTTCTCCTTTCACATTCAGGAAGGATTTTTGAGAGCTTAGTTTCAAGCAGAAATCTCAGTTCCAGCCCGAACTGCCTTTAGGCCAAATGTACTGTGGGGCCTGGATCCAGGTCTGGTTCTTTCCTGGTCCCTCATGCGTCAGCAGAAGCTTGCATCTCTGGTTTTGAATTTCCTTTTTGTTTCTGGAACCTGGGAAGAGTGTTGGCTTTCTTTCAGGCTATGAGTTTTAAAGTTGTAAATATGTATTTATATGCATTTGCAGTGGGAGAGAATCTTTGTTAAGTCAGGCTGCCATACTGTCAGCTGTGAAAGCCTTTCGTGCTCGTATTTTGTCATGCACTTCTCGCTTAAATTAGTCTGGGCAACTCCCTCTGACCTCATACCCCAAGGAACTTGGACAAGCCAGGAGCATAAAGTTGTCTACCTGAGTTTCCTTTTCCACTTCATTTGCATCATTTCTCAGAAACAATCACAGAAGGATGGAGCCAGGAGGGACCTTGCAATCCTCTAGTTTCATATGCTCATTAATCAGATAAGTAAGTAGGGCCCCACCAGGACTCTGGATTCTGGATTTGGGATTCTCTCTCTGGAGCAAGTTCAAATTCACTATCAGGAGCCAAGTGTAGAAAAAGGAGCACTGGATTTGGAATCATAAAATTGAGATTTGCAGCCCAGGTTTGCCACTTACCAGCTGTTTGAGCTTGGACAAGTCACTTAGACCTTTTGAGATCCAGTGTGTTTTCTGTAAAATGGAAGAGAAGAGTGCATAGATTTTTGATTCAGTAGATGTGAAAGTTCATGGTATGTTATAGACATTAAATAATTGGTTTCTTTCATTCTTATGATTAAGATACCTCATGTCCCCTTTTGGAAACATGTCTTTACAGCTATTCATTGTCACAGAATCTTTCTAATATTTATTTATTTATTTGGTTGCACTGGGTCTTAGCTGTGGCACGTGGGATCTCTGACCTTTGTTGAAGCATGCAGGACTTTAGGTGCAGCTTGTGGAATCTAGTTCCCTGAGCAGGGGTCAAATCCTGGCCCCCTGCATTGGGATTTCAGAATCTTAGCCACTGGACCACCAGAGAAGTCTGGACTTTGAGCTTTTAATCAGAAAGTGACTCCCTAACTGACTAAGTGAATGCTTCCCATCATTTTCCATGTCAGGAGCATTTGGAAAATGATAGTAATTTGTACAGCTCAGGGCTGTGGACAGAGGTGGACAGAAGAGGGTTGAACAGATGCAACTGCTCTTGGCCAGAGGCACATGAACTTAGGAACTCCATCTGCCCTGGGAGATCTTGTTGGGTCAGTGTCTCAGCCACACTATTAGGAATATAATGCAATAGTCATGGGCATAGTAAGCATTGGAGTCAGACAGTCCTGTATTAAATCCTAGCTTTGCTTCTTGCTAACTGTATGACCTTGGGCAAGCTTTGTAAGCTCTTCTGTCTTTATTCCTTCCTCTGTAAAATGAGGATAATAATAAAAGTAGCTCTCTTATAATGCCTATTTTACAAATAAAATTGTGTATGTAATTTCCCTGGTGCCAGTGTTTGAGAATCTGCCTTCCAATGCAGGGGATGTGGGTTCGATCCCTGGTCTGGGAACTAAGATTCCACGTGCTGTGTGACGTGCCCCCCACCCCCCCAAATATGCATGTAATATACACATGTAACACCCTTAGCAAGCTGCTTAGTCATTAACGCTACAGAGTAGAATGCATTCTCCTCTTTTTAGTCAATAGAAATTTTGCATTAAATGAATTTTCTTTACTGAAGAAAGTCTTTAGGAATTAATAATAACTTCTAGCCCAGACTTTAGATCAATTTTTTTTATTATAAAGATTTTTTTCCCAGTTTTTCTTATAAGCTGAAGCCTTCGTGGCCTGCATTTTTTGCACATCTGTTTTTGTTGTTCAAACACAGAATGTCGAGGAGTTCCTGCCAGAGATACCCAGGAATCCCTTGGATGAGTAAGAATCCACAGTTCTTTCAGATCAGTGTTCCTGTTTTCTAGACAATATATTAGAGGAGCTTGTATACCCCAGAAGTTCACAAAGAGTTAAAATACAATTATATAGGGTAAGAAAAACAGCAAGCATGAGATGATATGAAAAAGCCTAGCGTGTGGTATGGCTTTGGGACATATTGGATAAAAACTTTGAATCAAGTAAAACTTTGGGTTGAACAGAGTGCCCTTAGTGCTGGCAGCCGAATCACTGATAACACAATTTGCTGATGGAGTTGCTGCTGAACCAGCTGTGAATAATCAACATTTGGCCACGCCTGGAGCACGCGTCCTCTATCTTCTAGACGGGCAGCCCTTGCCGGGTCCCGTGACACAGCAGAGGCAATGTCAGTGCGAGCGTAACAATGTGAGGAAGTGAGGGATCACCTTACCCGTGGAAACCACAGGAATCCTGGGCAGGCAGAAAGTAATCAGGAAAATTGGTTTTTGGCAAAGTGACATGGGTCAGCTCTCTTGGCCTCAAAAAGAGCGTTCTGTGATCTGCAGTTATGGGATGGCTGGTTTGCAATGAGTGTAAAGTACAATTTCGCTTTACTGTAGTCATCTGTTTGTGCCTGGTACTTCATGGGAGTGAAGAAGAACTGGGAGATTTAGTTTCTTCACCTAAGATCCTAAAACTGGCTGGTAGTTCAGACTTTACATACGTGTAACACAATGATAAAAGTGAAAAAGTCTCAGGGGTCAGGAACCGCCGGCTACCGGTCTTCCAAATTGCTCTAATCAAACAGCAAAAAGAGTCTATGATAAAGATGGTTTTTGCAACTCCAAATATTTACTATATTCTCTTTTGGAGGGTCACAAAGGCACAACCATGTTAAAAGGTCTGAGAAGTACTCCAGTAAAGAATACAGTGTGGCTTTGTTTAACCCTGAGTTTCAAAAATGTAGTTGACCTTCCTACCTCTCTTCCCCTACCCCACAGTGATCTGAAGTTCCTTGATTCTTTGATTGAAAGCAGCAGAGACCAACTCCAGCTTAAAAGAGCAAGGGTTTATTTTCTGGAGGAATATTGGGAGCTTGCAGAATTGCCAGGAAGGCTGGAGAACCAAGCTGCCTCCTCATGTGGTTGTACTGAGAGTTGACGTGACTTAGCCTCACTACTTAAAACTGGATCATTGTGAACTCTTGGTGGCCTTAGATATCAGTTGGGGGAGGAGGGTTATGATTTCATAGAGGAGGAAGCTGAAACTGACAGGGGGAAACACTTTAGCTCATGTCACCTGGCCAGGCATGGGAGAGTGGGAAAACTGCTATTTCCACTACTCTACCTACTCTTTTCCACTCTGATCTTTTCTTTGAGGGGGTAGAAGGTATTCCTTTAAAGCACAGGATCCCCATTACCCTTGAAGAGGAGAAGCATACATCTTGAGTTAGTTGCTTGGCAACCATGAGCTTTTCACCTGACCTATTTATTTCCATCTCTGCCTATTGCCTTGTGGTTCAGCTGGTAAAGAATCTGCCTATAATGCAAGAGACCTGGGTTTGATCCCTGGGTTGGGAAGATCCCCTGGAGAAGGGAAAAGCTACCTACCCACTCCAGTATTCTGGCCTGGAGAATTCCATGGACTGTATGTATAGTCCATGGGGGTGCAAAGAGTCAGACACGACTGAATGACTTTCACTTTCACTTCCACCTAACTCAATGGGAGATCTTATAATTACAAAATAACTATGTTTTAATTTATTTCCCACTTATTTCCAAAAAAGGAATGATTTTGAAATGATATTGGCTTAACACATCCCTATGAAATGCTATTGGTCTTTCTTTTTTCTCCTGGCTATGATTCATCTAAGGTTAGAGATTCAATAGTCCTTGTTTCTCTCTTTTCCTTCCCTCCATTCTACTCTTAATCTGGAGAAAAACTACTTATCTTCAAGACTTACCTTCTCTGTGAAACATACTCTACGCCTCTGTTAGTCTCCTCACCTAAAATTGCCAGATAAAATACAGGACTCCCAAGTAAATTTGCATTTCAGGTAAATGATGAATAATGTTTTAGTATATCTCAAATATTACATGAGACATACTTATACTAGAAAAGTGTTTGTTGTTTGTCTGAAATTCAAATTTAACTGCAGGTTCTGTACTTTTATTTGCTAAATCTGGCATGCTAACCCTACCCTCAGTAAAATTGTTTCCCCTTTCTTTGGTCTCGCTTCTCTAATATCACAGACAAAGCTCTCATTACTGTGCCTAGCTCAAAGCCAGCACTCCATGGCTGGTAACCATCTTTGTGTTACTATATCCTGCAGGTAAGCTTGTTGTAGTGCTTGTAACATTCTTAACACTTTACTACCCTTGTATGGCTCATCTTTGCCTTCTCCATCAGTCTGTGAATCTGATGGTAGGAGGAATCATGTTCTTATATCTTAACCGCTGGACATAGTTGGTGCTTAATGGATAGATAGATGTTGAATGGAAAAAAGAAAGACTCTCTATTAGATAGCTAATAGAGGAAGTAATCTAAGGAGAATTCTGGAGCTTCATATCAAATGAATACTATGTCTTTTTGTTTTGTTTTTTTTTTAGTCCATTCTGGCATCTGAAAACCTTGGGTTTAAAATCTTAGGTCTATCAACTATACTCCAAAAAAAATTTAAAAAGAAAATCTCAAGTCTACCACTTAATACCTGTATATCTTGAATAAGTTGTCATCTTTGAGATTCTACTTCCTTGCCTGTGAGATGGGACAATGCATTTTTCTCCCACCACGGGGTGAAGATTGCTGCTGTCTAGGTCAGGGAGAGAAGGGCCAGAGTCTGGTGGTTTTCAGGGGGCTCCCACATGCCTTTAGCCCATTCACAGTGTGAGGTGGGAGCAGAATGAGTCCGAAAGAGTAAAACAGAACCTGATTTTCCCTTTACCCGTTTTAGAAGAATATCCCTGTGGGTCACCTACTTTCCGCCCTCCTCTCTCTTTTCCTCTTTCTCCTTCTTCCTCTCACACTTGTGTTTCTTTTAAAATTTTTCCCTTTGTGATCTTTGACAGGACTCAAGTTCCAGAGTCTCATGTTTGGCACCAAGCAATGTTTATTTCTTCTTTTTCCCGCCTGTGTGAGAAAGGAAAGGCCAGAGGGCTGGCTTTTGTCTCTTTCCCACATCGGGGCAGGGGGAGCCCTCTCTCAGCATGTGGGTTTGTCGTTGGGGTACCTCCCCTGCCTTCCAAAGCATTTTGAACAGAACATCAACTTTTCCTGATGACTCAGAGTAATCATTAATGGACAGTGGCCTTGGAGAGACACAGGACTGAGATTATGACTAAAAATGAATTTGGAAAAGGAGGAGAAAGGAGATTTCCTTGGTTAACTAGAAGTGATTTATTGTAATTTAATGAAAGACTTTTAGCAGTCTTGACTAAAGGAAGATTGTTTCAATCAAAAGGACGAGGTCAACAGGTAATGCATTGTTTCAGCTCTAAGAGGCAGACTCCGTCAGGACACTATCAGCAAATTCAGTAGTAACATCAGTTTGTAAAGAGACAGCTATATTCTTGGTGCTGTGTTTCAGCCTTGAAACTCCCACCAAGGCAGAAAGTTTGCTGCAAAGGAGGTGGTTAAGTGCTGCTGGCCCTCATGAAACTTTTGGCCCAAATCCCTGCGTTGCATCTCATCATCTGAAAGATTTCTGGAAAGATGCTTAACTGGATCTGCAAGATTAGAATAGTATCAGTACCAACCACATAAGGTTGTTGTGAGAGTTAAATGAGATAATGCACATGAGCAAGCATGGTGCAGAAGTATTATTAAATATTAACTCTTAGAATTCTCATTGTGTAATGAAAATTTAGTAATTAGTGGAACCAAGGTTGAACTTCAAATCCTACTTTTATCATTTCATCACATGGCCACTGCCAAAGGAGAGAAGGAAAAGTAAAATTTGGAGGTATAATCAATGGGACCCCCAAATCGTATCCCTAGTTAGAAGTTTTGTTAGCTGATTAGTTAGGAAGTAGATTTTGCTGCTAAAAAACAAAATATCAGTAGCATAAACAAAGCAAACTTATATCATGATCAAAAAATTGAGCAAACAGGACTTTTCTGGTGGTCCAGTGGCTAAGACTCCACACTTCCAATGCAGGGGGGCTGTGATTCAATTTCTGGTCAGGGAATTAGACCCCACAGTTCAGTTCAAATCAGTCACTCAGTCATGTCTGACTCTTTTTGACCCCATGGACTGTAGTACACCAGTCTTCCCTGTCCATCACCAACTCCTGGAGCTTACTCAACCATGTCCATTGAGTTGGTGATGCCATCCAACCATCTCATCCTCTGTTGTCCTCTTTTCCTCCCACCTTCAATCTTTCCCAGCATCAGGGGTTTTCCCCAATGAGTCAGTTCTTCGAATCAGGTGGCCAAAGTATTGGAGCTTCAGCTTCAGCATCAGTCCTTCCAATGAACATTCAGGACTGATTTCCTTTAGGATTGATTGATTTGATCTCTTTGCAGTCCAAGGGACTCCCAAGAGTCTTCTCCAACACCATAGTTCAAAAGCATCAATTCTTTTGTGCTCAGCTTTCTTTATAGTCCAACTCTCACATCTATACATGACTACTGGAAAAATCATGGCTTTTACTAGATGGAGTTTTGTTAGCAAAGTAACATCTCTGCTTTTTAATATGCTGTCTAGTTTAGTCATAGCTTTTCTTCCAAGGAGCAAACATCTTTTAATTTCATGGTTGCAGTCACCATCTGCAGTGATTTTGGAGCCCCCAAAAATAGTCTCTCACTGTTTCCATTATTTCCCCATCTATTTGACTATGAAGTGATGGGACTAAATGCTTGAACTTATGATGAATTAGAGATCAAATTATCACCATCCATTGGATCATCGAAAAAGCACGAGAGTTCCAGAAAAAATCTACTTCTGCCTTATTGACTACATCAAAGCCTTTAACTGTGTGGATTGCAACAAACTATGGAAAATTCTTGAAGAGATGGGAAATAACAGACCACTTTACCTGCCTCCTGAGAAATCTGTATGCAGGTCAAGAAGTGGACATGGAACAACAGACTGGTTCCAAATTGGGAAAGGAGTATGTCAAGGCTGTGTATTGTCACCCTGCTTATTTAACTCATATGCAAAGTACATCATGCAAAATGTCAGGCTGGATGAAGCCCAAGCTGGAATCAAGATTGCTGGGAGAAATATCAGTAATCTCAGATATGCAGATGATACCTCCCTTATGGCAGAAAGCGAAGAACTAACAAGCCTCTTGGAGAAAGTGAAAGAGGAGAGTGAAAAAGTTGGATTAAAATTCAACATTAAGACCCCACAGGCTGCAACTAAAGATGCTGCATGCCACACTAGGATTGAAGTTCTGAGTGCTGCAACTGAGACTAGGTATAGCCAAATAAATAAATAAAAATATTTTTAGAAAAGCCTTCAAGAGATTTTAAACAAAACAAAAACAAACACATAAATAGCCACAAACAAAAATCCCCAAACTGAGTAAACACAAGCAATATAAGATGATGTGGTGGCTCTACTGTGTCAGTAATCCAGACTCTTTCTTGTTGCTCTGCCATCCTTCATATGTGACTGTCTGTCTCAACTCTGGGTACAGCTTCCAATCCAAGCCACCTGATGAGGGAAATGGAGAGCATGAGTCTTCCTTTCAAACAGGGGCATGACCTGGGTGTTATCCATGTCCCATCTACTCATGTCCCATTGGCCACACCCAACTGCAAGAGAATGGCAAAAACACACTCAACAGTCATTCACTCAGCTATTACACCAAAGTTTAAAAGGAAGAGTGGTTATGCAAAACTTAAGTGAAATAGGTCTTCTCAATCAGTTTGTTATTTGTCCCATTTCCAAGCTAAATTGATAATCCATTCTACTCCCATTCCATACAATCAAAGGCTTTGGCATAGTCAATAAAGCAGAAATAGATGTTTTTCTGGAACTCTCTTGCTTTTTCTATGATACAACAGATGTTGGCAATTTGATCTCTGGTTCCTCTGTCTTTTCCAAATCCAGCTTGAACATCTAGAAGTTCACAGTTCACGTACTGTTGAAGCCTGGCTTGGAGAATTTTGAGCATTACTTTGCTAGCGTGTGAAATGAGTGCAACTGTGCGGTAGTTTGAACATTCTTTGGCATTGCCTTTCTTAGGGATTGAAATGAAAACTGACTTTTTCCAGTCCTGTGGTCACTGCTGAGTTTTCCAAATTTTTTGGCATGTTGAGTGCAACACTCCCACAGCATCATCCTTTAGGACTTGAAATAGCTCAACTGGAATCCCATCACCTCCACTAGCTTTGTTCATAGTGATGCTTCCTGAGGCCCACTTGATTTTGAATTCTAGGATGTCTGGCTCTAGGTGAGTGACCATGGTCACCATGGTAAACATCACGGTTACCTGGGTCATGAAGATCTTTGTATAGTTCTTCTGTGTTGTTGTCACCTCTTCTTAATATCTGCTGCTTCTTTCAGGTCCATACCATTTCTGTCCTTTATTGCACCCATCCTTGCATGAAATGTTCCCTTGATATCTCTTATTTTTTGAATTATTATTTATTGAATTATGAATTTATTGATTATGCCAAAGCCTTTGACTGTGTGGATCACAACAAACTGTGGAAAATTCTTAAAGAGATGGGAATACCAGACCACCTGACCTACCTCCTGAGAAATCTGTATGCAGATCAAGAAGTGGACATGGAGCAACAGACTGGCTCCAAATTATGAAAGGAGTACTTCAAGGCTGTATATTGTCACCCTGCTTATTTAACTTATATGCACAGTACATCATGCAAAATGCTGGGCTGAATGAAGCCCAAGCTGGAATCAAGATTGCTGGGAGAAATATTAATAACCTCAGATATGCATATGACACCTCCCTTATGGCAAAAAGTGAAGAACTAAAGAGCTTCTTGATGAAAGTGAGAGAGGAGAGTGAAGAAGTTGACTTGAAACTCAACATTGAAAAAACTAAGATCATGGCATCTGGTCCCATCACTTCATGGAAAATAGATGGGGAAACAATGGAAACAGAGACCTTATTTTGGGGGGCTCCAAAATCATTACAGATAGTGACTGCAGCCATGAAATTAAAAGACACTTGCTCCTTGGGAGAAAAGCTATGACCAACCTAGATAGCACATTAAAAAGCAGAGACATTACTTTGCCAACAAAGGTCTGTCTAGTCAAAGCTATGGTTTTTCCAGTAGTCATGTATGGATGTGAGAGTTGGACTATAAAGAAAGCTGAGCACAAAAGAATTGATGCTTTTGAACTGTGGTGTTGGAGAAGACTCTTGGGAGTCCTGTGGACTGCAAGGAGATCCAACCAGTCCATCCTAAAGGAGATCAGGAGATCCTGAATATTCATTGGAAGGACTGATGCTGAAGCTGAAGCTCCAATACTTTGGCCACCTGATGCGAAGAACTGACTTGTTGGAAAAGACCCTGATGCTGGGAAAGATTGAAAGTGGAAGGAAAAGGGGACAATAGAGGATGAGATGGTTGGATGGCATCACCATCTCATGATGGATGTGAGTTTGAGCAAGCTCTGAGAGTTGGTGACGGACAGGGAAGCCTGGTGTGCTACAGTCCAATGGGGTCAGAAAGAGTCAGACACAACTGAGTTGAACTCCCATTCCAGATAGGCTGCTGTTCAGATTAGTTACCACTGAGGTAAATGATTCTGTTACCTCACTATTAAATATTCTAGATAGCAAAGATCCTTCGATACTCCTTTTACTTCTTTTTCATTGGCTTCTCTTTCCTATCTCATTGCCTGATAGGCTAGTGGTTTGAGACTTCTTCTCTCCCCTGCCTTCCTGGCCCTTCCTCTCCACCACATACTTAAATGCTTAACGTTGCTTCCCTCCCCCACCCCCCCTCAGATGGAATTATATGTAATGTGAAAGGAAACTGGTTTGAGTGAAGGTTAACATATCACAGCTTTGGTATTAAGACCTTGTCTATTCAATGGTGCTGCTGGCTTGCCTCCTCGTTCTCAGTCATGCTAGAAGACCTGAGATTGCTAAGTAAGGAGGTGTCTCTGTATCAGAAGAAGAAAAGAAGGGGAAAAGACCAGTGATGGGGAGAATTAAGCAATCAGAAAACTGCAGTCATCTAGGGAAATTTGCCAAAAAAACAAAACCCTCAAACCTAGTACTTAAGTATAAAAAGGTGAAACAGACAAGAAATAGAACAGAAGCAAATATGGGAAGGGCCAGCAAGAATCCAGGGTTCAAAAGCAGCATCCTTAAATTAAAAAAAACAATCATTATATTTCCTGAGTGTGGATATCTAGAGTGCCCAGCGCTGCCACATTTTGTTCTGACTTAAGGCACAATCTGAGGGTGGGGAAGAGCCTCCAGTTTGTTAAGACTGTTGTTAATTAAAGTTGAGGACACAGGCTCTGGAGTTAGTATGCGACTCGTTCTCCAGCAAACTGAAAAGAAAGCCATTAGGATTCTGGTCACTCAGGACTCTGGCGAGGAGGAAAGGGACGCTGAATGCCGGTCTTCACGCAGACCATTCTAATGACTAATCCTCTTTGTAATGGTCCATTTACATGTTAGAAGATCTGAAAGGCAGGAAGCATAGAAATGGGCTTTGAATTTTCTTCCTTAGAGTTTGTTTCCAATTAATCTTTCGGAGACAAAAATCGCAATCCCACCACAAACTGTTTTGAAGCTTTCAAGAGCAGGTTTTGCTCCTTCGGACAAGATGCTAACATACTAAAAAGGAAGAAAACAACTTAGTGTTTGGTTGGATATCCCCTCCCACCCCCCCACATCCAGCTATTAAAAACAACTGCTCCATCTCAATAAAGGGCAGTACAAAATTTTTATTGAAAGTAGACTTTTGGCATCTTTCTTAGAACCACAGGACTGGAGAGGGTTGCACAGATTTCTTTTTAGAAATGAGAAAACTGAGGCTGAGAGAGGCTAAGCATTTTCAGCAGTTTGCTCAGCAAATGAATGGTAGAGTGGGGACAAAAACTATCTCCTGGCCCCTCAGCACGCCCCGCCACCACTTCACAAAATTCACCTGTAACCTCTTAAGCCTGATTCGTTTTTTAAAAAATTTCTAAAGCGAACATACATTGCATTTTTTAAATTGGAGTATAGTTGATTTACAATGTTGTGTTAGCTTTAGGTGTACAGTAAAGTGAATCAGTTATACATCTATCCACTCTTTTTAAGATTCTTTTCCCATATAGGCTATTACAGAGTATTGAGCAGAGTTCCTTGTGCTATACAGTAGGTCCTTATTAGTTATCTATTTTATATATAGTAGTGTGTGTGTATCAGTCTCAACCTTTCAATTTATTCCTGCTCTCGCTTACTCTTCATAACCATGGGAGAAAGCATACATTTTCTTTATGGAGAGTGGAAAGGTTTTGTATTCCGAGAAAAACAATGCAACCTAGAAAAGCTTCCCTTGACCCTAAGTGGAGATGGTTACATATGACCCCAAAGGCAGTAAGAGGTTACTTCTTACTCTGAAAGGGCTTTCTGACCTCTCTTGCCTCTGGCCCTAAAACTTCCCTATTATTATTTCTTGAGGCAGAGATATTTATCAGAGGATGGTTTCTCTATCACTCTGTGGTTAAAAGCAAACATTACCTGAGAAGAAACTCCCCTGCAATGATCAACTAATAATATTCACCAGCAGTGGCTTCAATCTTTTTTGAGGTCGTGGGCATATTTTTAGAACCTGATGAAATCCAAGGCTCTTTGTTGGGCAACAGTCCAAACGGTCTCAGAGAGTCGGGACATGACTGAGTGACTTTCACTTTCACACTTCAGGGGCTTTCCTGGTGGCTCAGATGGTAAAGAATCTGCCTGCAATGCAGACCAGGGTTCAGTCTCTGGGTTGGGAAGATGCCTTGAAGAAGGGAATGGCTACCCACTTCAGTATTCTTGCCTGGAAAATTCAATGGACATAGAAGCCTAGTAGGCTATAGTCAGTGGGGTTGCAAAGAGTCAGACACGACTAAACGATTAACACCACCACTTTCACTGTGCCACAGAAACACACACACACACAATTGTAGTATCTTAGGGTCTTCACTGCCCTCTGAAGGAACCAGGAAAAGGGTTCCTATCTTTAAGCAAATTAACTTGTTTTACAAGCTGGTTGGTCTTAACCAATCAAATTTCCATGGGAGAGAAAAACAGATAAACAGCCCCAAAATTACTGACCTGAAGGAGTGAGCAGGCAGGATAGAGTCTTGGACAAGCAGGGGACAAAAGGGAAAAATAAAAGAGAAGTTTCTCAGGAGAGCTTGAAGAGAAGCCAAAGATATACACCTCAACTTCATCACCTTGTCTAGTGTTGGCCATAATCATGATTTCCAGGCTTATTTAACTTACTTAGCTGACCTCTGTAGTTATTCCAAAGCCACACATCTTCCTGGAATCCTTCCCCAAGACGCACTAACTCTCAAAGGCTCATGAGTAAGATGTTGAGCTGAGAGCAGAGGCCTTGTTTCCTGGCATCTTGCCAACTTAGGCTGCTCAAGGATCTTTTGGACCCCAAAAGAGGTGGGAAGTTCCTGCAATAAGCTATGGGGAGATGATACATCACTAAAGCCTAGACACGATCTTGGCAAGCATGCTAGGTTGTGATGTGTTGATAAACATCAAAAGAAGTCATGAATTCCAAGAAAGAAAGTGAATTGGAGTAACTCCAGTGAGTCTGTTTTTTTGTGTGTTTGTTTTTAAAAGATAGAGGGTGATTTGTGATGCTCAGCAGGACATGGTTGAGTACTGTCCAGGCCCTTGGGAACAGTGGGAAGCCACAGGGAAGGACCCGGGCTCCCACGACACATAGGTGCCCTGGAGTCCATAGTAGTTCCAAAGAAGTGAGTCCGGGATGGAACTGGGGTGCTGAGCAGCCATTTCAAAAACTGTGAAAAGTTGCAGCCAGTCCTGGGCTGTTTCTCAGAACTTCACTGACTCCATTTTGTTTAATGGTCATATTCTCATAGATTGTGAATGCTTTCAGCAAGAAAGGGAGAATGTGGGAATTCCAGTGAAAAGCAACTGAGCTCAGATAGTGGGAAGCCAGTTGCTTGGCTGCTTCTAGTAAGAATTGCCCAAGAGCACTTAAGCACAATCTTCTATGATTAGTTCTGCCTAATGGGTAGCCAATAGCTCCGTGTGGCTATTAGCACTTGAAATGTAGCTAGTACAATTGAGGAACCAGTTTCTACACTTCAATTTTGATTAATTTAACTTAAATACCTACATCTAGCTAGTGGCTCCCATATTGGATAGGTTAGATCTGAACCTAGGGCAAGAATAAGTCAGCACTGGCCCACACCCTTGAACAGTTTTGGCTCCAGGTAAAATCTACTTTTATCCATTTCTCCATCCATTTATTCACCTGGCATGTCTGGACTTATAGAGGTTCTGGTAGCCTGTAGCCACTGGGGCTTCTAGAATGGAGTCACGCAGCTCATCTCGGGTTCACCTGTCATACTCCCCTACAGACCACAGGAGCGCGTCTGTATCTTGATGAGGGTGTTGATGACTGTGGGTCAAGGTACTTTCTTATTCTACCTCCATCTCACCCCTCTGGGGACATGTCAGCCTCGGTTCTCCTCCTTTGCCTGTGAAGATCCTTGTCTTCCTTTTTACCACTGGGCATGACATTATTCACATTTCTCTCTATTTCTATCTGTAAAATGGGCATTTTGGGGTGTTTCCCAAGAGGACAGGGAGGCTAGATTGAAACCTACAAATTGCTATGAGGCTGACAGTGAGAAGAACAAAACGTTCAAGTTAGAAGTGATACTAGAGTTGATGAATTCAACTCCCTCCTTTCTCTGAGAAGGAAAAACATGAGACCAATTATTTGAGTAAAAAAAAAAAAAAAGCCACCATTTAGGCATCTGTTTATTTGACAATATATAAGTGCCAGGCAGTGAAGCAGCTGCTGGGGTACAGAAGTGAAAAAGAAAAAGAAAAGAATATTTGTGCTCACAGAACTCACATCTGGGTTCTGAAAGAAAGAAAATTCCACATGATATCCAAACAAAGTTAGTAGAGGATGTGGAATATCAGCCAGTACAGTTTCCACTGTATGAGTCTAATCAGGGAAGACAGAATCTACTTTTACAAAGCGATTCTCTGTTAGGCTATAGATGGTTGGAATAGACCATTCTTTCTCTATAACATGGAGACAAACATGGACAAAAAGAGCATTTAAAAAACACTGGAGAGCTATAGACACAAATAAAATGGAATAAATAGTGTGGGTGATTGTCAGTAAGACAGACAGCAATCTAACAAATAGATAAAATTTCAGATAGACATGTTCTACCCAAATAGAGTCCCGTGCATGCTTAGGTGCTTCAGTTGTGTCTGACTCTTTGCGACTCTATGGACTGTAGCCCACCAGACTCCTGTCCATGGGATTCTCCAGCCAAGAATACTGGAGTGGGTTGCCATGCCCTCCTCCAGGGGATATTCCCGACACAGGGACCAGACCCACATCTCTCACGTCTCCTGCATTGGCAGTCGGGTTCTTTACCACTGTTGCCAACTGGGAAGCCCAAATAGAGTCATAAGAAGTGCTACTTTAGTTGGGACAGCCAGGAAAATCCTCTCTAAGGGGTGATGTTTGAGCTGAGACATGAATAAAGTTAGGAACTGAGCCATGTGATTCTCTGAGGGGAAATAGAGGTGCAGAGGAAATAGCAGAGGCCTGAGCTGGGGTCTGTTTGACAGATCTGAGGGGCAGCAAGGAGGCAGTGGAGTGAGTCAGGGGGAGGAGGGGGCAGGGACCAGACCCTGCAGGGTTTTTTAGGTCATGGCATGGATCTGGGTGTATTCTTGGGTTTATTCCAAGTACAGTGGGATGCCACTGTGGAGCCTTCCCTCATGTCAGTTCCAATTCACTCATTGGATCAGGAGTTGCAATTTCAAATGCCTGCAAGGAAGGTGATGAGAGTGCAAGTCCTGTGGGTGGGGGTCATTGTTCTGCTTCAGCTCATCATGGCCATGCAGGAGTGCAAGACCAACCAGTGCTTTCAGAGGCCACTCTTGACAAATGAAAATGTGGACATAGAAATGTTCATGTGGAAAACCTTAATTTTTAAATATTGCAAAAAAAAATTAAAATTAAATGTGTGAACACACACACACATACAGGCTAAAGAAAATATATCTGCAGAAAACATCCACTAATCTGGGCCTTCTGCAGTAGATAATCATGTTAGGGAATTTGGATTTTCAGCTAAAGCACATGAGAGAAAGAAAATTATTCCACATGATGTCCAAACAAAATCACTAGAGGATATGGAATAATAGCCAGCATAATTTCCACTGTATGAGCCTAAACAGGGAGGACAAAATCTGCTTTTCCAAAGTGATTCTTCCAACTTCCTGTAGATAGTTGGTATAGACTAAGGTAGGAGATAGATGGGCTCCAGATTGTACATTTACAACTGGCCTCCTGTTTGCATTTAATGGTACATGAAGAAGTGGATTTCATTCTGGATACTTAAAACTGTTAGCATTTTCTGAGACGAGAGATAGGTGGGCTCCAGTTAAGGCATTTACAATCAGCCTCCTGTTCGCCCTCCGAAATGGAAGTAACAACAGAAACAGGGTAAATAGCCAGTATTCATCTCTTGTAAACACCTTAAGGAAATAGGCATGGCAGGACAAAGAGGGGGCAAAGCTCTGTTTGAATAAAGGATTAAGAGTCTGTTTTCCCCTTTTTGGGACAAGGGAGACACTACACATGCACAGAAAGACTCCTTAGGACTTCCTTGGTGGCTCAGACAGTAAAGCGTCTGTCTACAATGTGGGATACCCGGGTTTGATCCCTGGGTCAGGAAGATCCCCTGGAGAAGGAAATGGCAACCCACTCCAGTACTATTGCCTGGAAAATCCCATGGATGGAGGAGCCTGGTAGGCTACAGTCCATGGGGTCGCAAAGAGTCGGACACGACTGAGCGACTTCACTTTGTGGGTCAAAAGCCAGAGAATAATGCTAGGCCATAATGAGTCTTGCTCCTCCCAGAAGCCTTCACTTCAAGATCCATCTTGGCTGAGGGGTGCATGTGCACCAGGGGGCTGTCCCAGGGTAGGTCAGGTGTAGAAAAAGAATCCAGATACTTGGCCTGAAGGGAGACAAAGACCCAGAAGAACTGATCTATATGAATGACTTAACCTCCTCTTTATTGTACTTTTCCTCACTATGGGGGACGCCCACACTCTTTCTCTCCAGGGATGCATCTCTGCCTTGCTTCTGTCCTAACTAAACAACACTGTTTTTCTGCCTGCTCTCCCACTTGTTGTTCTATGTCTCTAGTGATAAACTTTGTACCTGCATTTATAGTGTCTGCCTCCATGATAAATGCATTTTTCACTGGGGGCAAAGATCCAGGGGGAAGATAGCTTATAGCCTCTAGCCCTTGCTGGTCTGGTGGCTAGGATCCCTGATTCTCATCCAGGCTTCTCAGGTTCAGTTCCTGGGCAGGGAACTAAGATCTTGCTTCACACCACTGCTTACTGCTGCCTCACAGAGATCAAGATCACTGCTTTCTCATAACACTGAGACAAAAATGGATAAACTTTTCAAAAAGTGCATTAAAGAAAACATTGAAGGGGACTTCCCTAGCAGTCTGGTGGTTAACACTGCACTTCCAATGCATGGGGCATGGGTTCAATCCCTGGTGGGGGAATTAAGATCCCACATGCTAGGCGATAAATAAATAAAAATAGATAAAATAGCCTATTGCTCAGTTCAGTTCAGTTCAGTTGCTCAGTCATGTCAGACTCTTTGTGACCCCATGGACTGCAGCACATCAGGCCTCCCTGTCTATCACCAACACCCGAAGTTTACTCAAACTCATCTCCATTGAGTTGGTGATGCCATCCAACCATCCCATCCTCTGTCGTCCCCTTCTCCTCCCCACTTCAATCTTTCCCAGCATCAGGGTCTTTTCAAATGAGTCAGTTCTTCGCATCAGATGGCCATCAGTCCTTCCAATGAATATTCAGGACTGATGTCCTTTAGGATGGACTGGTTGGATCTCCTCACAGTCCAGGGGACTTTCAAGAGTCTTCTCCAACACCACAGTTCAAAAGCATCAATTCCTAAGCTCTCTTAAAAGCCAAAACAAAGCAAAAAAAAAAAAAAAATTGAACACAAATAAATTGAAAGGAATCACATTCTAGAGAGGGTGAATCCTTCCTAGAGGAGAAGAGAAGGGACATCTGTGAGTGTGAGTGTGGCAGGAGGAACATGCACCAAGTATCTTGGGGACAAAGAAAAGCTCGGAGATCTTCTAACAGACCCAGTCAGCCATGACAGGCTGCAATCTGCAGGAGCCCAGCTGCAAGACTGATTCTCTCCATCTGTCAGTTCTGCTGAGTGGGATCTTGCTGAATGCTTGGCAGTGCTAGAGGCTGAGGCCTGGGCTGGGAAGGCAGAGGGAGAATTCCATCATCTCAGCCCAGAGAAGATCAAGGCTTCTAGACCAGAGCCCTTATACCATCTCCACTGGGAAAGCCTGTTGTGCTGAGACTGGAACTCTCCATCCTCACTCCCCATCCTTCCCTGTAAATTTAGCATAGAAATTTTTGTTTAGGGGTTGATATGCTATTGTTTTGAACACAAAAATCAAGCAAGTCTCATATCTATATCTATGTTTATGTCTATGTCTATGAAGGAAGTGTGAAAGTGTTAGTCACTCAGTTGTGTCCGACTCTTTGTGACCCCATGGACTTCAGCAGGCCAGGCTCCTCTGTCCATGGAGTTCTCCAGGCAAGAATATTGGAGTGGGTTGCCATTCCTTTCTCCAAGGGATCTTCCCAACCCAGGGATCGAATCTCCCATCTTGCAGGCAGATTTTTTTTTTTTTTTTTTTTTAATTTTTTTATTAGTTGGAGGCTAATCACTTCACAACATTTCAGTGGGTTCCGTCATACATTGACATGAATCAGCCATAGATCCACACCCATTCCCCATCCCGATCCCCCCTCCCATCTCCCCCCCCACCCGACCCCTCTGGGTCTTCCCAGTGCCAGATTTTTTTTTTACCATCTGAGCCATCAGGGAATCGATGCCATTGTTCAGTAGTTCAGTCATGTCCAACTCTTTGTAATCCCATGAACTGCAGCACACCAGGTTTCTCTGTCTTTCACCATCTACAAGAGTTTCCTCAAACTCATGTCCATTGAGTCAGTGATGTCATCCAACCATCTCATTGTCTGTTGCTTCCTTCTCCTCCTGCCCTCAGTCTTTCCCAGCATCAGGGTCTTTTCCAAATGAGCCAGCTCTTCGCATCAAGCGGCCAAATTATTGGAGCTTCAATTTCAGCATCAGTCCTTCCAGTGAATATGTAGGGTTGATTTCCTTTAGGATTGATTGGTATATCCATATCTGTTAATATATCTATTTGTTTTTGACCACATGGCATGTAGGATCTTAGTTTCCCAACCAGAGATGGAACCCATGGTCCCTACAGTGAATCACAGAGTCTTAACCACTGGACCATCAGGAAAGTCCAGAGTTTCCTATATTTTTATGTGGCCATCATTAGAGCTTTTCAAGGACATTTTTGTATTTGTTGTTGTTAAGATTTTGAACAAGGGTTATTTGTTTTCTCAGCATAGTGTAACCTATCCTGATGGACTGCCCCCCCCCCCCATATTTAACTTATTTAGTATCAACTAGTAAATAATTTTTTCTTAATGTTTTTAATAATTTTTTTTGCGTGTGCTTTCAACTGAATTTAAACTGTCCCTTTCACCTGATCATCATTTACCTCTACTTAGATACAAATACGGTCACAAAAATTAAATTCTCCTTCTAATTGGCAAGAGTGATAACATGGGTCTACACAGGTTTCTCATCAAATAATATCATATATCATACGTTCAGCTTGTGTTAGAGCTCACCACGGCCTTTTAGAACGCATAGGCAGTTATACAGTTAGGCACTTGTTTACAGTGTCTTTTACAGCCTCCATGTAATACACTCTTGAGAGTCATGGAATGCCAGTGCCTGACTTCTCTTCCAGGTCTTAAGACATTCGGTGAGCAGTTAATCAGTACCTTCAGATTTCCGTGTACAATTGATTTCTAATTATGTAGTATAAGAAGGTGTGGCTTCCCCAGTGGCTCAGCAGGTAAAGAATCCACCTGCAGTGCAGGAGACAAAAGAGATGCAAGTTCGATCCCTGGGTCAGGAAGATCTTCCAGAGAAGGAAATGGCACCCCACTCCAGTATTCTTGCCTGGAGAATCCCATGGACAGAGGAGCCTGGTGGGCTACAGTCCGTGGGGGTCACAAAGAGTTGGACAGACTGAGCGACTGAGTGCACAAGAAGGTGTAGAAAAAGGTTATGGGTTACCTTGTATGCAATGGGGTAACATTCAGCCTTCAAAAAAGAAAGAAATTTTGCTATTTGTGACAACATAGATGAACCTAGAGGACACATGCCAAGTGAAACAAGATGGACAGAGAAAGGCAAATACCGCATGATCTCACTTTTATGTAAAATCTAAAAAAGTTAAACTCATAAAAGAAGAGGGTAGAATGGTGTTTGCCAGGAACTAGAGGGGAAGGTGAGAGTGACCGTGCATACACGTGTGAAATCCTAGAGAAGCAAGATAGCAGGACTTTGGGATCCTGACCAGGAGTCACCATATCAGTTCCAACTTCTGTGGAACAAAGAAACAAGTTTCTATCTAGTGTAACCATTATTACCTCTGTCTCCATTATAAGCATCTGATTCTAATCTAACTCAGTGATTTTAAAAGTGAGATATAAGTTTCCCTGGGGACAACTATCCTCTATGGAATATAAAGACAGTTTTAAGGGACTCAGTTTCCAGATGCTCATCATGGTCCAAAGCAACAGCAATAACTGATATTTAACAGTTACCTTTGTGCCAATACTTTACATATATGGATTTATTTAACATAACTTGTTATGAATTTTTTCCTAAAATTAATCTGTGGCTAAAGCTGGCTCCCTTTCTCATTCCTCTCTCATGAATGCCCCTTTCCTGCTTTAAGGAAAAGGTGTAACTCTTCTCATTCCAAATCTAATAGTGAGATTTTTGCCTTTGAGCAGTGTTTCTCAGCCTTTATTTTCCCCATCATGGCCTCTTAAGGAGATTTTCAGTCATTTTTTCCTTATCATCCCCATCATAAAAATTAATACCATATATATACCCTGTATTTTTGTTCAGGTTCTGTATGCATATCTATTCTTTATATGCAGGAAGAGTAAGATTTGTTTTTTCTCACTCTAAGAACCCATTTTTGGCTCCTTCAAGAAAACATACCCTAGACTGTAATAACCTATAGGGCACCAAGGTATTATTTGAAATACTGGTGCTGGTGGGAGAAATGAAATGATTTTATGATTGCACAATAAAACTTTTGCAACTCATATGATTTCTTCTTTCTTTGCTTTAAGAAAATTCAAGAGTATGATCAAGTTGTCAGTTGAAAAATGATTAAAATTGGCTCAGAAAGATTCAAAGAATTGAATTGAATTGCTATAACAAGCCCCTTCCACTTCCATATAATTATTTACATGAAAAAGATTTCTCAGGAATTTCATATATAAAAACAGAAAATTTTATAACTGGCTGAACTCTGGCTCATTCTAATATAAAGTGGTATTTATCTGTAGAAAAACTAGAATAAGTTTTATTCATTTAGAGGTGCATTTCCAATAGGACTCACTTTCTGTGTTCAATGATTTGCAATATATTTATGTTGGTCTTACCAAAATTATAGTGATAATCAGACTCAGAGGACATTTTTCAACTCAGATCCTTTTGGTCATTGAAAATAAAAAAAAACTTTAAATATCAAATTATATGTGTGTGTGAATATAAATCTATATCTATATATAAATATGTATAAATATATATTATAATAGAGAAAGTATGATAGAATGATCAATAAAAGAAAAAATGTATTAGGATGAAATTATATGGAGGAAGTCAGATGGAAATATGATTTCAAGAGGAAAAATTGCTATAAAATTTGTGATTATTAAAGAAGGATTTGTTCATGTATGTTTTATTTTATTTATTTTGGCCTCACCACGCACCTTGCAGGATCTTAGTTTGCAGACCAAGGATCCAACTTGGCAGAGAAAACCCTGAGTCTTGGTAACCACTGGACCACCAGAGAATTCCTTGTTCATGTATATTTTAAATAGATCAATGAAGAGTTGCTTTGTCTGACTCTTTGCAACCCTATGGACTGTAGCCTGCCAGGCTCCTCTGTCCATGGGATTTTCCAGGTAAGAATACCAGAGTGGGTTGCCATTTCCTCCTCCAAGGAATCTTCCAGACTCAGGGATCAAACCCATGTTCCTGGCATTGGCAAGTGGATTCTTTACCACCTAAGCCACCAGGGAAGCCCTGATGAATAGTGGTAGACACCAAATCATAACTTTTAGATTCTGCTTAGTTTGCTTAGGAGTCACATGACATTTCAGTTTTTTATTATTTTATTTTTAAATGACAGTTTGGTTTTACAATGTCAAAATATACAACATGACAGAAGATAATGCTTTGCAGCAATTTAAACTCATGATAAAAAATTTAGATGTCAACTCAGAAATGAGTGAGATTGCTTTAAAAATTGCTTTGAGAGATATCAAGGGGGAAAGGTTGAGGTTTACTGTCCTACTGTTGTGTTAGTCACTCAGTCGTGTGGTTCCACCTCTTTGTGACCCCATGGACTGTAGCCCACCAGGCTCCTCTGTCCATGGGATTTCCCAGGCAAGAATACTGGAGTGGGTTGCCATTTCCTTCTCCAGGGGATCTTCCCGACCCAGGGATCAAATACCCGCATCTCATGCTCGGTAGGTAAATTCTTTACCACTGAGTCACCTGAGGTTTCAGCCTGACCAAAGTCGTTTTCATCCCATTTGCTAGTGTTGGCATCCTGAGTGGGGCTGAGCTTACAGGTGAGGCATGAAATCGCCCAGGGGTGTGGGATGAGAGTGGCAGGGTTTGGGAAATCAGGCCACTGCTAAAGGTTTGGCACAGTGGCTTTGACCTTACTGCCTAGGGTCTAGTGGGGAACAGCAGCTGAAAAGTGGAGTAACAGTTTACACTTTATGCCCTGCAGCCCTGTCCTTCATGCAGAACCACACCCCCCCTCCCCGCCCCCACCCTCCCCTCTCCAGGTGGCTACACACCAACAATCCCTGGAACTTTCTTCCCCAACTCCAGCCATTTTCAGCTACACTGATCTCTTTTCTAAAAAATGCAGTCCACCTCCCTAGAATTACCTGGTGGGCAAGCTTGTTCAGTCACTCAGTAGTGTCCAGCGCTTTGTGACCCCATGGACTGTAGCCCCCCAGCCTCCTCCGTCCATGGAATTTTCCAGGCAAGAATACTGGAGTGGGTTGCCATTTCCTCCTCCAGGGGATCTTCCCAACCCAGGGATCAAACCCACATCTTTTGCATCTTCTGCCTTGGCAGGCGGATTCTTTACCACTGAGCTATCTGGAAATTGCCTAGAATGTTAAAGTGCCGTTTCTTTGTCTTTTAATAAATCTATTTCACTGACATCTCTGAGGCTGAGACCTAGGATTCTGCATTATTAACTCTTCAGTGTCAGAATTATTTCTTTACGTCTCAGCTCCTTTGTCCAACAAATGATGGTTAGTTCTTCACTTATGACAGGAATTTGAGTTTGAGAATTTGGATTAAAAGCCCTAGGAAATGGAACTGTGAATCCAAATGGACTTCAGCCTGTTTTATTCTTGGATGACTGACAGATGTTGGAGATTTCTTGGCTTTACCCTGGAAGAGCAGGAAGAAAGAAATACAGTTCAGAGCAAGATAAAGTGCATTTAAAAAAAAAAGATACAGGAAAAGTACAAAACAAACTCTCTTCTAATCTGATTCTTAGGACGGTGACACTGGACAAATGTCTGATCCTGACAAAAGAGCAGATGGTTTCCAGCACTCTTCCTAACTCAGAGTTGGGAACCATCACAGTCCTGGAAGTTGACTCAGAGCTCGAACGAGAGCAACACAATCATGACCAGAGGCCAGGATGGGTGCTCTGCTCAGAGGATGCTTAGGAAGGAACTAGGGTGCAGTGGCGGGGGTGGGGGGGTGGGGGGGTCTGTATTCAGCAGAATTGAGACTGGCTGATCCTCTGGGGAAGCCTAAAGTAAAGGTCCCAGGAGAATCGGAGGTAGGCAGATGGATCCCTTTGTTAGCATAGAAAGGGGTTAATTTCAAGAGTTGGGTAAAATAGAATGGGAGCAAACTTAGAATCTCTAATTTTTACTTTGAAAACTAGTAACTGTCTCCAACTTGGAATGTTTAGATTCTATTATCAGCTTCTTAAGCCAGGTTTGAATTTCAGGTCACAACCCTTGACTTCTCCTGAGTTCGCTACATGATGCCTGGTGGCATTGGCTAGCACAGTGATGTTTTCAATTACTTAAAGTAATTCAGGCAAGGTAAAAATGTTGCTTGATGCCAGCTTCAACAAGCTTGGCTTTTATCATTTAGCAAGATTCACTTCTTTATGCTATGGAAAAGAGAAAAAAATAACCCCAGGAAAAGCCTTACAAGGATGGTACAAAAAACAGGGAGAATTGAAAAAGTTTTTTGCTGTCTATTTCTAGCTTTGGGAATGTAGTTTTCTGAGAAACAACTGTCTGTCTAGACTAGAGAGGAGTTTTGAACTTTTTGGGAGAACTATCATGGCTTCTTTGATTTCACAATACTCTCTTCTCCACTACCATCTTATTTTTATAACAATTTAGTGAATTAAAATTAAAATAAAAGTTTGTTTTGAGAAGTTAGGGAAGAATTTTCTGATGCTTCTGGGGGTGAAAAGAAAACCCTTGTGGTTGACAGATTCCTACTCTTAGACTGGAAATATCAGAGAATGATCTAACGAGATTTTGAGTCTTCAGCCTTGGACCTTTATAAGGTAACATTTTGGTTTCTAGTGCAAATGAACAATTTGTTTCTAGTCATTTAACTTATACTTCACTTGCATAGGCAACATTCTTTCCATTTATTATGTTTACTTAAACATTGCTTTAGACCACAATGTTTTATTTTTCTTGTTTGTTATTCAAATTATTCCCTTATTCAGTTAAAGAAAATAGCATCATGGTTTTCTTACCCAATTTGCCTTTCCTTTCCAGTTAGAATCATTTACGCATTGTTCAATCATTCATTGATTCATTTACTCAGTTGACAAATGTCTGTTGAATTCCTTTCATGTTCTCAGAACTGGGAGGGGCACTGGGATATAAGAAGATGGATTTCCTGCTCTCTGGAAGCTTCCACTCTATTGGAATTCTCAACATATTCCTTTCAGGCTCCCTATGCAGGCCTCCTAAAAGACAACATTCGTTTGATTTTTTTGTTGTCACAACTTGGCAGGGGCATTTTTCGGTTCAGACTTTTATTCTGGCCATTTTTCCAAGGACCAGAGGCAACGCACACCAGCATCTCCCTTTCTCCAGCAGAGATGAGGCCTGAAGGGTCTTTGCCATCTTTTCCACCTGACTCATAGGGAGGCCACACAGAAGAGTTCCCTGAGAATGCTTGGGAGATGATGAGCCACCTTCAACAAACGAAAGAAATCACCCTTTCATAACTGAAGGTGATGAAGATGTTGGAGTTGGGGCCTTGACTAAGCCAAGTGAGTAAATATGTCCTTGGGTATTTAGTTACAATCCCAGGGATTACTGAACAAATCTCGCATCGTGAGAGGAGCTGTAAATCAAATAGCATAAGGCCTTCGTTACATAAGAGAGATTACTTAGCATTACCAAATGGATTTGAAAGCATTCAGACTCAACTTGCAATGCAAGGAACTGTAGGTTGTCAGCCTGTTGCTGCACGCATGTGGGTCCACTAAAGTACTCACGTATGCACCTCTGTTCTGCCAGCTGCAAGGGGAGGGACTCGCTTGGCTCATTTGATGATTGTCTTTTTTTCCCCCTCTTTTTGCAGGTGTGTAGAGTCCATTTTAATTTTCTGCTCATGCCCACTAATATTGTCGGTACATAGTTCATGGCTTCTCCCTTGGTCTGGAGCTTGTTTTTGCCTTAAATTTTCTCTCCCCACTCCTATTCTTCTTGCTCCATAGGTATTTGTTCCTACAAATTGTATATTACTTGGTCTGTACATATTCTTTCCATCTTTTAATTATAACCATATTCAAACATAGTGGAAAGTTGAATGAATAGTACAGTGTACACTCCTATACCTACTACTTTGAATCAAACATTTCCTAACACTTTGTCATACTAGGTTAACTCTGTATAGGTGTCTGACACCTATAAGTATGTTGTCATACTTACAAAATTATGATGTCACCCCTAAATACTGAAGCATGCTTTTCCTTAAAATAAAGACATTGTCCTACACAAAGACCACATCAAGATTCTCAGTCCTGAAAGGATAGAAGGAAGATAGAGAGATAGAGGTAGAGGTAGGAGATGGTGATGGGGTTATAGATAGAAATGAAGATGCTGTTGGAGATGGAAAGAAAATGGAGATGGAGGTGGGGTTAGAGATAGAGATGAAGCTGGAGATGGAGAAGTAGATGGGGATGAGGATGGGGAGGAGAAGGTGAATTAGAAGAAATTCAGCCATTTTTCTCTCCAGTTTCTTGGTGGTGGAGTGGTTTGTTTTTTTTTTTTTCCCCCCCAAGAATGGGTGCTCTGCCTCCCAGTTTACAGTATGGACATCTCAGACAGCATAAAGTTACTATCCAAAAAACCAGCAAAGGGCCTGAGCTTCATGGCTCTAAAAAGTCACTTTTTGGGAAAACTAACACTTGCTATTTCTTTGCAGTGCAGCCAAACATTCCATCACGTGGTGATTCAATCGTAACAGTAATAGCAAGGTTGAGGTTGAACTTACTGTTGAACTGCAAGGAATGTCTCAAGGCGGTCATTTTTGTGGCATGTATAATCTCTAACTCTGGAATGCAGGGCACAGAATTAATGAGAGGTTTCATGTGTATCTGAAAGAACATCTTTCCAAGAATTTACTCTCCTTGTTTTGGCATGTGCTCTTATGCTCTTCAAGTTAGTCGGTGGTCAGATTGGAAACTTCAGAGTTTTCTTTAAAAACTCCGCCTGGGCTTGTGTATTTTTCTGTATGTATGCTCTACTTCAATGACTATTTTATTTTTAAAAAAGGAAAAAAGAACTACTAAAGTCTGACTTTTTCTAACATAGCCTTCACCATTGACTTTTTTAAAAAGCATTTCCCCAGACACTGAGCACTTCAGAAATCTTTGCTTTGGTCTCTGGAATTGGCAAACTGTAGTGTAGTGACCAGAGTTCTCAATTCACAGTTACTGTCCTTGATTCTGGAATTGGTTCTTAGGGCTTTCATGTAAGAGTTGTTTGTTATTGAGCAAGATCCTTAACCTTTTTACGGCACAAATTTCTCAGCTACAAGACAGTCATAGCAACATGTTATGAAGGTGCATATGGAGTCACGAAAATCAAATAAGAGAATGTATATAAACATGCTTCATTAAACATAGAAAATGTGAAATTGTCACAACTAGGGTTTTTATGTGTGTCTGTTCTTTTTCTGGTCTGTTATGTTGATTTGATTTCCCAGGTTCCACCCTCAGCTGCCTGTGGTCCATTTTCTATGTGGTAAGCAGAAGGATCCTGTGAAAACATCACATCCATTATGTTTCTTCTCCATGCCCAAGGTCCTATTTCTCTCTCTGCCCTCTCGACTTTCCACCACCACTCTGACTTCAATTCCTACTATTCCCCTCCTGCTCATTCTCTCTCAGACACACTAAATTTCCTGCAAGCCTTCAAATCTCCTGTTTCAAGCTTGTCCCTAAGACTTTACAGTTTACTCTGCTGGTAAAGTATCTACATGGCTCACTTTTTCACTTCCTTCAAGTCTTTGCTTTTCATTGAGATCTTTTTGGCCATTCTGTCATAGCTGTAACCCTGGTACTCTTAGCCATTGTTCCTGTTTTATATTTTTACACAGCCCTTATAACCTCCCCTGGTTATAAGAACCTGCCTGCAAAGCAGGAGACCTCGGTTTGATTCCTGGGTCAAAAAGTTCCCCTGGAGAAGGGATAGGCTACCCACTCCAGTATTCTTGGGTTTCCCTGGTGGCTCAGATGGTAAAGAATCCACCTGCAATGTGGGAGAGCTGGGTTCAGTCCCTGGGTTGGGAAGATCCCTTGGAAGAGGGCCTGGCAATCCACTCCAGTGTTCTTGCTTGGAGAATCCCCAAGGACAGAGGAGCCTGGTGGGCTGCAGTCCATGGGGTCATAAAGAGTCAGAAACAACTAAGCGACTAAGCACGGTCTAACCTCCCAATATACTATGTGGGTAATATATGTTTTGGTTAATATTTGCCTTTCCCCAGTAGATTACAAACTCCATCAGGGCAAGAATTTTTGTCTGTTGCCTTAACTGATGGATCACCAGCACATAGAACATAGTCTGACGTGCTGCAGATGAGATGATTGGATGGCTTCACCGACTCAACAGACATGAGTTTGAGCAAGCTCCGGGAGTTGGTGAAGGACAGGGAAGCCTGGCATGCTTCAGTCCATGAGGTCACAAAGAGTTGGATACAACTGAGTGACTGAACTGAACTGAACTGAGGCCCTTGTTGTATAATATCTTTAAATACTATTTGACATATAAATATTTGTTGAATGAATGAGTGAGACTGTTTCAATTTCACAATCAGAAAAAGGATGGGAACTTACATTTCTGGATATTTTTCCATATACACCTCGTAAAATGAGCCCTGTTGGAAAGTCTATGTGGATTCCTTACCCTCCCCCTGGATCATGACCGCCTGGAAGATATTTGTGTAATCTCTTTGCATGCTTTAATAATCCAGGAATGCTGTTTCTGTTTCAAAGACCTGTGGAGAAGTAGTAAATGGAGGGAGGGGAAATAGAATCAGGTTCATAGCAGGCAAATCTGACCCATGCTGTTGTTTTGCCACCCAACTTTGTAGTATTTTCTTCAGCAGGATGTAATTTGGTCTTGCAAGCTCTTAAAAGGAAAATGATGACCCCACACCATTTCCCAAACTATGTGCTGGGAACAGTAATTCCAGGAAATGCTAATCTGTACTCAAAAAAGAACAAGGTTTCTGTGGTTCTGATTACATATTAGCATGTTAAAGGCTCTGAGGAGTCACATGGCTTAAAAATAAATAAAGGATGGGTGGTCTGTTTAATAGTAACTTATTAGAATAGGGAGAGTCCAGGCAATAGTGAATTCTACTCCAGTATATTAAAATGGTACACTGATACTAAAAGACAATACCTATTTTGAGACCATGATCTTCAGTTTTTAAACTTTCATTTCCCACAGACCTCATAAAATGGATATGCATTTTATTTTTTTTCTTTTCTTTTTCTTTCTTTTTTTTTTCATTTATTTTTATTAGTTGGAGACTAATTACTTTACAATATTGTAGTGTTTTTTGAATCAGCCATGGATTTACATGTGTTCTCCATCCTGATCCCCCCTCCCACCTCCCTCCCCATCCCATCCTTCTGGGTCTTCCCAGTGCACCAGCCCTGAGCACTTGTCTCATGCATCCAACCTGGGCTGGCGATCTGTTTCATAAAATGGATAGGCATTTTATTTTGTCCATGAGTCCTGCTCAGTACTCTGAAAGCTTATCTTTAGAAGGAAATGCACTCACAGGGTATCCATTGTATCGATGACATGTTCTCCATGGCACTGCAGTTCTTCTGAATTTTTAAAAAAATATATTAATGAAGTACTTCTTAAGCATGTCTCCCTACTTAATGCAAGAATTCCATTAGACCCAATAAAGATACCAGGGGGATCAAGACAGGGCAAGATCCCATGGAGCTGATGTCCTAGGATAGCCAGAGATCTCAAGCAAACACACCAAATAATAAATGTGGAGCCAAGGGTGTTAAAGGAAGAGAGGAGAAGCTGGGACAGAGAATAAGATTATGTGAGGGTGTTTTCTACTTGAGAGGATCAGGAGGGAAGGATGCTCTGAGGTTAGCCTACTTAAATTGAGACGTGAAGATAATGAACCGGCTGTGACAAAAGGGTGAAAAGAATGTTTGTTTTAGGAAGAATGAATATTGTAATCTGCCTATAACAAGCATTCTTCTTTGCCCTTTTGTGAACCCCATGGACAGAAGAATCTGGCAGGCTACAGTCCCTATGGTCACAAAGAGTCTGACGCCACTGAAGCGACTTAGCATGCACGCACGCGATGGGGTAGTCAATGGCTCAGTTGCAGGAAGCAACTTGCTGAATAACTGAAAGAAGATCCCACGGCTGGCTCATAGTGCTCATAAGATGAGTGGAAGGGCCAATGGAAGTGTGTACCTCAATCATTCAGGGCTCTTGAGGTCATGATATGGTCTTTCATTGAGAGTAAAAGGATTGAATTTATATTTCAAGGAATCTCCCTCAAAACAGAATGTATCCCAATGCATTAAAATTTTTAAGTGAGCAATAGGCATTTTAAAATGCTTTTAAATATCTGAAAAATATAGATTATATATTTATTCATCTCTTGACTCCAAACATGCAATATCCTCTAATTCTATGTGAACCACTGGGTTTTGGTTAAATGTTGTGATTCTATCCTATGTTTTATACATAAGTCTCCACACCTACACTCTCTACACATCTGTGCTTCAGAGAATACCCATAGCCTGGGGCACATGGGAGGGTTTTTAGGACAGTCAACCTTCTACAGTCCTGGAGCTTATTTTGGGGGCCTCCCATCTTCCCACTCCCAAAGCATGAGATCAAGAGAGGCATTGTTTTCCAGTAGTGCTGAACATGTATTTTCTTGCTCTTCTCTATGCTTCAGTGAGTGGTTCTGGAGGTACTCATAAATTAGCACGATATTTGCAGCACTTGCAAATGGCAACTGAAAACAGCTTGCAACATCCAACAGTTTACGTAACTCAAAGCTGTATTTGCTTTCTGCTGGCTCAGATGGTAAAGAATACACCTGCAATGCAGGGAACCTGGGTTCGATCCCTAGGTTGGGAAGATTCCCTGGAGGAGGGCACGGCAACCTACTCCAGTATTCTTCCCTGGAGAATCCTCATGCACAGAGGAACCTGGTGGGCTACAGTCCATGCGATCACAGAGTCGGACATGACTGAGTGACTAAGTACACAAAGCTGTATTTATGTCAGTGTAGACACGGCATACATGTAGCGTAATAGGGATTGGCCTTGTTAGCTAGATGAACACTGAACTCCAGAATAACATAGACTTGCTTTTATAAAAATATTTAATGATTTAAGAATTCAATAATTTCAGTTTTATTTAAATAAGTTTTAATTATGAATGTTGATACTTCAACTATATTTTATATTTAAATTTTAATAGATAACTTTGAATACATCTGAAGAAAAATAGCTTCCTTGGAAAACTTATGAACAATCATTTTTCCTTTTCCTTTTTTTGGCCTTGCCATCTGGCTTGTGGGATCTTGGTTCCCTGATCAGGTATTGAGAGTGTGGAGTCCTAATCACTAGACCAGCAGGGAACTCCCTAATTTTCCATTTTTTAAAAAATTTACCTGAATTTATGGAATACAATGAAAATACATAAACTTTGAATATTATTTTTAAAAATTTAAATCTTTTAGATAACTGAGAATGAGTACAATATGCAATTGTGATAGAAATTGAAAATACAAACCTGGAGTTTAGAAGAGAGGAAGAGCTATAAAGGAAAAGTAAGTAAATAATCAAAGAAGCAGTGAGAGAGTTGATTCTTAGGGAGGTTGATAAGGAGTCTGGGGCCCTCGAGAAGGAGAAAGGAGTCCCAGGCTCTCAACGAGGAGAAAAGGACAAACTGTTTTTTTTCTACATTGCATCCTCTTAGTCACAGAAGATGTTTTTTCTTAAACTCTGAGTTGTTATGACAGCAATCTTTAAGACTAACTGTCTTTAAGCCCAGAGCTAATGATTAGACAACAAAACAAGCCATCTTGCTCAAGGATATATTTTTCCTTAAGCTCTGTCAGTTTAGTTGTTCAGTTGCATCTGACTCTTTTGTGACCCCATGGACTGCAGCACGCCAGGCTTCTCTGCTATCACCAACTTCCAGAGTTTGCTCAAACTCATTTCCATCGAGTCAGTGATGCCATCCATCTCATCCTCTGTCATCTTCTGCTCCTGCCTTCAATCTCTCCCAGCATCAGGGTCTTTTCCAGTGAGGCAGTTCTTTGCATCAGGTGGCCAAAGGATTGGAGTTTCAGCTTCAGCATCAGTCCTTCCAGTGAATAGTCAGGACTGATTTCCTTTAGGATTGATTGGTTTGATCTCCTTGCAGTTCAAGGGACTCTCAAGAGTCTTCTCCAACACCACAGTTCAAAAGCATCAATTCTTTGGCCCTCAGCTTTTTTTATAGTCCAACTCCCACATCCATACATAACTACTGGAAAAACCATAGCTTTGACTAGATGGACATTTATCGGTGAAGTAATGTCTCTGCTTTTTAATATGCTGTCTAGGTTGGCCATAATTTTTCTTCCAAGGAGCAAGCGTCTTTTAATTTCATGTCTGCAGTCACCAGTTGCAATGATTTTGGAGCCCAAGAAAATAAAGTCTTTCACTGTTTCCATTGTTTCCCTATCTATTTGCCATGAAGTGATGGGACTGGATGCCATGATCTTAGTTTTCTGAATGTTGAGTTTTAAGCCAATTTTTTCACTCTCCTCTTTCACTTTCATCAAGAGGCTCTTTAGTTCTTCTTTGCTTTTTGCCGTAAGGGTAGTGTCATCTGCATATCTGAGGTTATTGATATTTCTCCTGGAAATCTTGATTCCAGTTTGTGCTTCATCCAGCCCAGCATTTGGCTTGATGTACTCTGCATATGTTACATAAGCAGGGTGCCAGTATACAGCCTTGACGCATTCTTTTCCCAATTTGGAACCAGTCTGTTGTTCCATGTCCAGTTCTAACTGTTGCTTCTTGACCTCCAAACAGATTTCTCAGGAGGCAGATAAGGTGGTCTGGTATTCCCATCTCTTGAAGAATTTTCCACTGTGTTGTGATCCACACAATCAAAGGCACTGGCGTAGTCAATAAAGCAGAAGTAGATGTTTTTCTGGAACTCACTTGCTTGTTCTATGATCCAACGGATGTTGGCAATTTGATCTCTCATTCTTCTGCCTTTTCTAAATCCACTTTGAATATCCTGGAAGTTCTCAGTTCACATATTGTTGAAGCCTGGCTTGAAGAATTTTGAGCATTGTTTTGCTAGTGTGTGAGAGGAGTGCAACTGTGCAGTAGTTTGAGCATTCTTTGGCATTGCCTTTCTTTGGGATTGGAACAAGAACTGACTTTTTCCAGTCCTGTAGCCATTGCCAGGTTTTCCAAATTTGCTGGCATATTGAGTGGGACACTTTTAACAGCATCATCTTTTAGGATTCGAAATAGCTCAACTGGAAATCCATCACCTCCTCTGGCTTTGTTCGTAGTGATGTTCCTAAGGCCCACTTGACTTTGCATTCTAGGATATCTGGCTCTAGGTGAGTGATCACACCATCATGGTTATCTGGGTCATAAAGATCTTTTATGTATAGTTCTTCTATGTATTGTTGCCACCTCTTCCTAATATCTTCTGCTTCTGTTAGGTCTATACCATTTCCGTCCTTTATTGTGCCCATGTTTGCATGATAAGTTCCCTTGGTATCTCTAATTTTCTTGAAGAGATCTCCAGTCTTTCCCATTCCATTGTTTTCCTCTATTTCTTTGCACTGATCACTGAGGAAGGCTTTCTTACCTCTCCTTGCTATTCTTTGGAACTCTGCATTCAAATGGGTATATATTTCCTCTTCTCCTTTGCCTTTCACTTTTCTTCTTTTCTCAGCTATTTGTAAGCCCTCCTCAGACAACCGTTTCACCTTTTTCCTTTTCTTTTTCTTCTGGATGGTCTTGATCCCTGCCTCCTGTAAAATATCATGAACCTCTGTAAGAGTTCCTCAGGCACTCTGTCTATCAGATCTATTCCCTTGAATCTATTTGT
Source organism: Cervus elaphus (assembly GCF_910594005.1). Taxonomy (NCBI): domain Eukaryota; kingdom Metazoa; phylum Chordata; class Mammalia; order Artiodactyla; family Cervidae; genus Cervus; species Cervus elaphus. The sequence goes on from NC_057839.1 coordinate 39,888,009, forward strand.
CACTTCCACTGTATATCATAAGGGATTTGATTTAGGTCATACCTGAATGGTCTAAGTGGTTTTCCCTACTTTCTTCAATGTAAGTCAGAATTTTGCAATTAGGAGTTCATGGTCTGAGCCACACTCAGATCCTCGTCTTGTTTTTGCTGTCTGTATAGAGCTTCTCCTTCTTTGGCTGCAAAAATATAATCAATCTGATTTTGATATTGACCATCTGGTGATGTCTGTGTGTAGAGTCATCTCTTAGTGTTGTTGGAAGAGGGTGTTTGCTATGACCAGTGTGCTCTCTTGGTAAAATTCTGTTAGCCTTTGCCCTGATTCATTTTGTACTCCAAAGTCAAATTTACCTGTTACTCCAGGTATCTCTTGACCTCCTACTTTTGTATTCCAGTTCCCTGTAATGAAAAGGACATTTTTTTTGGCTGTTAGTTTTAGAAGGTCTTGTAGGGCTTCATAGAACCATTCAGCTTCAGCTTCTTTGGCATTAGTGGTTGGGGCATAGACTTGGATTACTGTGATATTGAATGGTTTGCCATGGAAATGAGCAGAGATCAATCTGTCGTTTTTGAGATTGCATGTAACACTGCATTTTGGACTCTTTTGTTGACTATGAGGGCTACTTCATTCCTTCTAAGGGATTCTTGCCCACAGTGATAGATATAATGGTTATCTGAATTAAAATTGCACATTCCAGTCCATTTTAGTTTACTGATTCCTAAACTGTTGACGTTCACTCTTGCCATCTCCTGTTTGACCACTTCCAATTTACCTTGATTCATGGACCTAACATTCCAGATTCCTATGCAATATTGTTCTTTACAGCATTGGACTTTACATCCATCATCAGTCACATCCAAAACTGGGTATTGTTTTCGCTTTGGCTCTGCCTCTTTATTCATCCTGGAGTTATTTCTCCACTCTTCTCTAGTAACATATTGGGCACCTACTGACCTGGGGAGTTCATCTTTCATTGTCCTATCTTATTGCCTTTTCATACTGTTCATGGGGTTCTCAAGGCAAGAATACTGAAGTGGTGTGCCATTCCCTCCTCCAGTGGACCATGTTTTACCAGAACTCTCCATCATGACCCATCCATCTTCACCCCTCCACAGCATGACTCAGAGTTTCACTGAGTTAGACAACACTGTGGTTCATGTGATAAGTTTGGTTAGTTTTCTGTGATTGTGGTTTTCATTCTGTATGCCCTCTGAGGATAAGAACAAGAGGTTTATGGATGTTTCCTCATGGGAGAGACTAACTGTCGGGGAAACTGGGTCTTTTTCTGATGGGTGGGGACATGCTCAGTAAATCTTTAACCCAATTTTCTGTTGATGAGTGGAGCTGTGTTCCCTCCCCCTTGAGGAGAAACCTCAAGGAGATGTTTCTCCTTCTTAACAAGAACCTTCTGACTAATCTTGTTATCTTAAGACATTTGTTGTGGGAGTGGGTCCCCTAAGACCTTTCTATTGTTAGATCTCATTTCAGCCCCTCAGTCCTGTCCAACTCCTTGTGACCCCATGGGCTGCAGCACACCCGCCTTCCTTGTCCATCACTGACTCCCAGAGCTTACTCAAACTCATGTCCATCAAATTGGTGATGTCATCTAACCATCTCATCCTCTGTCATCCCCTTCTCCTCCTGCCTTCAATCTTTCCCAGCATCAGGGTCTTTTCCAATAAGTCAGTTCTTCGCATCAGGTGACCAAAGTATTGCAGCTTCAGCTTCAGCATCAGTCCTTCCAATGAATATTCAGGACTGATTTCCTTTAGGATGGACTGGTTGGATCTCCTTGCAGTCCACAGGACTCCCAAGAGTCTTCTCCAACACCACAGTTCAAAAGCATCAATTCTTTTGTGCTCAGCTTTCTTTATAGTCCAACTCTCACATCCATACATGACTACTAGACAAACCATAGCTTTGACTAGATGGAACTTTGTTGGCAAAGTGATGTCTCTGCTTTTTACTCCATTGTCTAGGTTTGTCATAGCTTTTCTTCCAAGCTTAAATTAAAAGAGCAAGCATCTTTTAATTTCATGGCTTCAGTAACCATCTGCAGTGATTTTGGTGGTGGTGATTTAGTCACAAAGTCATGTCTGATTCTTGCGACCCCATGGACTGTAGCCTGCCAGGCTCCTTTGTCTATGAGATTTTCTAGGCAAGCATACTGGAGTGGGTTGCCATTTCCTTTTCCAGGGCATCTTCCTGACCCAGCAATTCAACCTGGGCCTCCTGCATTGCAGGAAAATTCTTTCCCAACTCATCTATATGGTAAGGATGCAATGATTTTGGAGTCCTCCCAAATAAAATCTCTCTCTGTTTTCATTGTTTCCCCATCTATCTGTCATGAAGTGATGGGACTGGATACCATAATCTTTGTTTTTTGAATGTTGAGTTTTAAATCAACTTTTCCACTCTCACTTTCATCAAGAGGCTCTTTAGTTCCTCCTTGCTTTCTGCCATAAAGGTGGTGTCATCTGCATATCTGAGGTTATTGATATTTCTCCTGGAAATCTTGATTCCAGCTTGTGCTTCATCCAGCCCGGTATTTCTCATGATGTACTCTGCATATAAGTTACATAAGCAGGGTGACAAGGTACAGCCTTGACGTACTCCTTTCCCAATTTGGAACCAACCTGTTGTTCCATGTCCAGTTTAACTGTTGCTTCTTGACCTGCTTACAGATTTCTCAGGAGGCAGGTAAGGTGATCTGATATTCTCATCTCTTTAAGAATTTTCCACAGTTTGTTGTGATCCACACAAAGGATTAAGCATAGTTAATGAAGCAGAAGTAGATGTTTTTCTGGAATTCTCTTGCTTTTTCTATGATCCAACGGGTGTTGACCATTTGATCTCTGCTTCCTCTGTTTTTTCTAAATCCAGGTTGAACCTCTGGAAGTTCTCATTTCACATACTGTTGAAGCCTCACTTGGAGAATTTTGATCACTGCTTTGCTAGTGTGTGAAATAAGTGCAATTGTGTGGTAATTTGAACATTCTTTGGCATTGCTATTCTTTGGGATTGGAATGAAAACTGACCTATTCTAGTCCTGTGGCCACTGCTGAGTTTTCCAAATTTGCTGGCATATTGAGTGCAGCACTTTCACAGCATCATCTTTTGGGATTTGAAATAGCTCAACTGGACTTCCATCACCTCCACTAGCTTTGTTCGTAGTGATGTTCCTAAGGCCTGTTTGACTTCATATTCCAGGATGTCTGGCTCTAGGTGAGTGATCATACCATCGTGGTTATCTGGGTCATGAAGATCTTTTATGTATAGTTCTTCTGTGTATTGTTCCCACCTCTTCTTAATACCTTCTGCTTCTGTTAGGTCCATACCATTTCTGTCCTTTATTCTGCCCATCTTTGCATGAAATGTTCCCTTGGTATCTCTCATTTTCTTGAGGAGATCTGTAGTCTTTCCCATTCTATTGCTTTCCTCTATTTCTTTGTACTGATCGCTGAAGGCTTTCTTATCTCTCGTTGCTATTCTTTGGAACTCTGCCTTCAAATGGGTAGATATTTCTTTTTCTCCTTTGCCTTTAGCTTCTTTCGTTTCTCAGCTATTTGTAAGATCTCCTCAGACAACCATTTTTCCTTTTGCGTTTCTTTTCCTTGGGGATAGTCTTGATCACTGCCCCCTGTACAATGTCACGAAGCTCTGTCCATAGTTCTTCAGGCACTCTCTCTACGGGATAAGATGTATGTTGTGGGAGTGGATCTGGTAAAAACATATAGTGAAAAAGTGAACGTGAAGTCATTAGTGTCCCACTCTTTGTGACCCCATGGACAGTAACCTACCAGGATCCTCCGTCTGTGCGATTTTCTAGGCAAGAATACTGGACTGGGTTACCATTTCTTTCTACAGGTCATCTTCCCGACCCAGGGATCAAACCTGGGTCTCTCACATTGCAGGCGGACTTTACCATTTGAGCTACCAGGTAATCCCACAAAATCAGTCAGAAAAGTGGAAGTGAAGTATATAAGTGTATAAGGTAGGTATATAAGTATAAAAAATATATATATAAGGCCTTGGTAAGACTAGAGAGGGGTTACTCTCTGTCCCCCTTCTGGTGTGTATGTAAGAAACTTTCTCTGTCCTTTTTCACTTTAATAAAACTTTGCTACAAAAAAGCTCTTGGGAGATCAGGCCTGGTCCTTGGTCCCAAATCTAAGTCTTCTGCTTTGGAGATCAAGAATCTGACATAATTCACCGTAAGCTATCAGCAGTCTGCTTAAATTTTTAAAAAACTGTTACAAAGGAAAGCTGGCAGACTTCTGTTGGGTATGAACCACATAAAATTTGCAATTAGGACATTACAAATTATTTTAAAGTCAGATTTTTGAGGTATTATTTACATATGGTAACAGTCACCCTTTCCAGGTGTTCAAATTTATGTGTTTTGACAAAAGGCATACTATTATGTAATCATGACCCTAATCAGGATATAGAGTAGTTCCCCCTTTGTAGTCAACCCCCTTCCCACTTCTTTCCCAGTTCCCAGCTCCTGGCAGTCTTTGATCTAATTTCTTTCCCTATCATTTTGTCTTTTTTTAGGATGTCATGTAAATCGAATTCATACAGTATATAATCTTTTGTGCCTGACTTCTTGTACTCAGTCTAATCCTTTTGAGAGTCATTCATGTTGTTGCAAGTATCAATAGATCTTTCCTTTATTTGCTGAATATTATTCCATTACATGCAGTCACTACACAATTTGTTTATCCATTCACCAGTTGATGGACATTTGGGTTGCTTCCAGTTTGGGGAGATTACAAATAAAGCTGCTCTAAACCTTCTTCTATAGGTCTTTGTGCGGATATGTTTTCATTTCTGTTGTGTAAATACCTAGGAGTGGATTGCTGGGTCATATGGTAAGTGTATTTTTAACTGTTTAAGAAATTGACAAAGTGTTTTCCAAAGTGACCATACCATTTTGCACATTTCCACCAGCACTGTGTGTTAGCAAGGATGTTGTGCACTTGGTATAGTGTTTAGGGGGGTCATTTCTTTCTTTCAGTTCAGTCACTTTAGTAGGTGAGAAATTCTCTAGTTACTAATCAAAAAATTAAACTGAGCTAGAAAATTCTCATCAATGGTTTGGTGGTGGTTTTCGTCGCTAAGTCATGTCTGTAGCCCATCAGGTTCCTCTGTCCACAGAATTTCCTGAGTAAGAATACTGGAGTGGGTTGCCATTTCATCCTCCAGAGGATCTTCCCAGGGATCAAACTCGTGTCTCCTGCACTGCAACTGATCTCCTGCATTGCAGGCAGATTCTTTACCGCTGAACCACCAGGGAAGGCCATAGCACAACTCAAGTAGGTGAAATCAAACCTTGCAATTTCATGCTCCTGGTTAAAATGACCAGGACACATGCAAGCTTCCATTTGTCCTCATGCTCAGAGCCTGCCATGATAGTGGTGAGGCTGTATTCACTGTACCCCTTCTTTCTGCTCTGAAGTTTGTTATCAGGGCATGTGCTTCTTCGAGGTCTGTCTTAGACCCTTGCTTGCACAGGACAGCTGCTACCTCATTCTGCAGTGCCCTCAAGTGGAGGATGAGTATTCAGGGTTCAACTTGTCCTCTGTGCATACCCTGACCCCTCCACACTCCAGATGAAAGACGAGTCAAGGTGCCACCTTGAGAGACCTGGCCTAGGAGCACCTGGCCTAGGAGACAGGACCTATATTTAGGGAGCTCTCTTTATGGAAGAGAGAGGGCTTCCTTAGTGGCTCAGATGGTAAAGAATTTGCCTGCAATGTGGACCTTGGTTTGATCCCTGGGTCAGGAAGATCCCTTGGAGAAGGGAATGGTAACCCACTCCAATATTCTTGCCTGGAGAATTCCATGGACAGAGGAGCCTGGCAGGCTACACTCCATGGAGTTGCAAACAGTTGGACATGACTGAGCAACTAACACTCTGCAGAAGACCTGGCATATCTCCATGAGCCACCTGATGGAGCGGTGAGTGATGCTGAGAAGAGCTGTGAACAGTGGAGCCTTGGTTCCCAAAATGATGATTTGGAGATGTCTTATGAGATGCACAGATGGTAGCATACTGTATTTATCTCATTGCTGGTGAGACCTGGCTTCTACTCCGTGATGAGATCAGCTTCAGGATCCTTAAACCTTGGAAGTGTACTGGAGAAGGCTGGACTATGACGGACATGGTCCTGAATGACTCTAAACTTTTTGGTAGATTGCAAAGAATGCCACTAAGGAAAAATGTACTTCCTCAATTTCAGATTCAGCAAAAAAGGCACTTAATAGATCAAAATGCTGCCTCTTCCTGACCACAAGAATGTGCCCCCCACAGGAACCGTGGTGTTTTGTGATCTATGAGCTACCGGGTAGGGTGTAATATTTCCTGACTTGCATTTGAGGAAACTTCAAATATGTAAGGCCACTCATCTCTCCCCTCAATTTTTTCTTCCTTTGGGGATCATAAAAATCTTGAGAAATGTCAAGCTTCCCTTTTATATTTCCTTCATTGAATGCAAGACCTCGTATTTTTTTTTAGCCCTTCTAATGAATTTGGGTTATCATCTTATGCCCATTGGACAGCAAGAAGTTTAAATCAGTCAGTCTTCAAGGAAATCAACCCTGAATAATCACTGGAAGAGCTGACACAAGCTGAAGTTCCACTGCTTTGGCGACATGGTGTGAAGAGCTGACTCATTGGAAAATACCCTGATGCTGGGAAAGATTGAAGGCAGAAGAAGGAGACAGAAGATGAGATGTCCCCCGATGGATGCGACACTGATTTGGATGGCATCACTGATTCAGTGGACATGAACTTGGGCATGCTCTGGGAGATGGGGTCTCAAAGAGTTGGACAGGATTGAAGTGACTGAGCACGCATGCCTAAGCACTTAATTACGTATTTTGTATTCATTTAGTGTAACTTCTTGGTTGACAGAGTATGCTGTGAATTTAGACAAACTGCTAGACAACTGGAATTCAGATCATAACTCAACCACTAAGCTAACATTGGTGATGCAGGCTAAGTAGCTTCAGTCCCGCCCAACTCTTTGTGACCCTATGGACTGTAGTTTGCCAGGTTTCTCTGTCCACAGGATTCTCCAGGCAAGAATACTGGAGTGGGTTGCCATGCCCTCCTCCAGGGAATCTTCCCAACATAATGATCGAACCTGCCTCTCCTGTGGCTCAGCATTGCAGGCAGGTTCTTTACCACTGAGCCACCAGGGGAATCCCCCAGCTACCATCCTCTCTCTTAAAGCTTGAATGTACTGCCACCCTTTTCTCTCATTTTGTATCTTAGTTTCTTATCTTTGTGTTATTACTTTCATGTATATACTACAGAATGTTCAAATATAAGAACATTCCACAATTAGTCACAATAATTTTCTTGTTGTTGTTGAATTTTATTTCTGCAATAAAATGCTGTATAATCTTGGGCAAGGAACTTTTATACTCTTTCATCCTCTTTTTTTTTTTCTTAAAAAACCCAACTTTTAATTGAGATGTGGCAAACATAACATTAATCTTAAGTACACCTCTTGGTGAATTGTTGTATACATCCATGTAACACTTTAATTATTGTTGCATTTTATTCTTGAAAAAATAACTATATATTCAAATCTCAACTGGTTAATATAATTTCAATATACAGTGCATACAAGGACAGTTATACTCTAAATTATATCTTGAATTATAAGTACACTTGAAAGTGAACATTCAAATATTAACAAAATCCTTATGGTGAACTTTGTATGACTGTCATTGTTACAGTGATTGTGTATTATGTTAGCCCACATGATCTTGAGATCAAGTATACTACAAACTGATCAAGAAAAGTTTTTCCTCTTCTAATTTGTCTCTGTTATACTGCTCCAATATGTGATCTCTAGAGATCACTTAAGTGCTACAATGGAGCCATTGTCAAATCAAATAGCTCAATAGCTCATATTGCAATGAAAAAAAATAAAGGATTGACTTAAGTCCACCTCTCCGAACAACCTCTTAATCGGTGGAACCTGGACTACAGTGAAGATCTGGATTTCACAGAATAATACCCTACGGGCTGATCTTGTCATTTTTTGGCCAACAGGGGAGACTGAGAAATAAAAATTAGTTTGGAGGATAAGACTCTGTCCTGCCTTTCATCTGGGTGGGAAAAAAAACAAACACAGATAAAGCTAGTTGTAGAGTTAATAGAAAGCAGTGTTTCTTCCAAGGATATTCTTCAACAACAAAGTATCATAATGCCTCCTTTCTTTGAGTGACTGCCATTTTCTTCTTCAAGGAAAAACTTTGCTGTTGGAAATGAAGTTGGTTAAGAATAAAACATTTCACTCTTTCCCAGAGGAGTTAAGTCACTTTGACACAGAGAAGTAGTTTTGGTTTCCAACCCAGGTGCAGAGCCTGAGAAAAGAGGTGTCTGAACTCAGCATTTCAGATCCATCTTAACTTGGTCGTTCCCAAGGAAACAGACTTCTGGGTCCACTTTGCAGTCTACCATTGTTGTTGACTTCTTTGAGTCTATCAAAATACTGCTTCAATTAAATTTTACTTAACTCCAGCCTTCCCCCAAATCTTGCAATGAATCTATCTTTTGTTTTGTTTAGTGAGATATCCTATAGTTCTCTGGTGTGACCTCCATCTTGGCAATGGATCAATAAATCTACTTCTGGTCTAGAGGTTTGTCCCTGCAATGTTTAAGCTGATGGGTCTAGGACAGTAAGCTTTATTATTCCTGTTTTTCATTTTTACTTATTTATTTTATTTTCTATTTCTGGCTGTACTGGGTCTTCGCTGCTATGTGAGGGCTTTCTCTAGCTGTGGCGAGCAGAGGCTACTCTTCGTTGCCGTGTTCAGACTTCTCATTGGGGTGGTTTCTAGGGCGCTGAGGCTCAGTAGTTGTGACCCAGGGGCCTGGTTGTCCCATGGCATGTGGGATCTTCCTGGACCAGACATGGAATATGTGTTCCATGCATTGGCAGGTAAATTCTTAACCACTGGACAACCAGGGAAGCCCTCTTGTTTTTAAAAAATAAGGAAACTGAGGCTCAAGAAGGTTAAATAAAGTATACAAGGGGTTATAGACAATAAATGGTCACAGAACTAAAACCAAGATCAGAAGTGTGATGAAGTCCAACCCATGCTGCCCACTGCATTCATCTTTCAGCTCATTACTGCTCTAGTATTTAACTAGTATCTATTATTTATCTATCTATCTAGTATTTATCTAGTATCTAACAACCACACCAATGAGAAGCCACAAATGCCACCCATACTGTTTTGTTCTTTCTCATGACAGCTAGTATCCAATTCTGACACACACCTCTATGTTACTCTCTTCCAGGAGTCTGGGTGAGCCATCCCACACTAGATCTGAGTTTCTTTCTTCCTCAGCCGCATCGATAAACTGATATTTCTAACAATACATTCTGGGTTTTCACACTTGCAAGTCTGAGCTTGTGCTGTTCCCTGATCTGGGCACTCCTTGCTCACAATTCTCTGCCTGTGTAAATCTTCTAAAAATTGTATCAAGATTTTTGCTGCAAACAACAGAAGCCACCCTAGCTTGTTTTAGTAGACAAGTAATTTATAAAGAACATCAGGTGATTTCACAGAAACTTTGGAAGTGCTAGAGCACCTGACTTGAAGGCTACTCTGAAGGACTGGCCCAAAGTGAAAGCGGAAGTGTTCGTGGCTCAGCTGTGTCTGACTCTTTGTGACACCATGGACTGTAGCCCACCAAGCTCCTTTGTCCGAGGGATTCTCCAGGCAAGAATACTGGAGTGGGTTGCTATTTCCTTCTCCAGGGGATCTTCCTGACCCAGGGCATGTGGGTCTTCTGTATTACAGGGAGTTACTTTACCATTTGAGCCACCGGGACTGGCCCAAGTGAAGTGAAGTTGCTCAGTCGTGTCCGACTCTTTGCGACCCCGTGGACTGTAGCCCACCAGGCTCCTCCGTCCATGGGATTCTCCAGGCAAGAATACTGGAGTGGGTTGCTATTTCCTTCTCCAGGGGATCTTCCCGACCCAGGGATCGAGCCCAAGTCTCCCGCATTGCAGGCAGACGCTTTAACCTCTGAGCCACCAGGGAAGCCCAGACAGCAGCTGCCCATCAGACACAGAGGACAGTTTCCATCTCTGACACTAGGGGGCGCTAGACTTTTTCTCCTCCCTGTGTTGAAAGCTGGTTGTCTGCCACCCGCCTCATCAGAACTAGCCAGTGAAAGTGAAAGTCACTCAGTTGTGTCTGACTCTTTGCGACCCCATGGACAGTATAGTCCATGGAATCTCCAGGCCAGAATACTGCAGGGGGTAGCCGTTCCCTTCTCCAGGAGATCATCCCAACCCAGGGATCGAACCCAGGTCTCCCGCATTGCAGGCAGATTGTTTACCAGCTGAGCCACAAGGACTAGCCAGATTGGAGCCTTATTTGCATCATGAACCTCCAAGTCAAGTCTTACCATAGGTATACTGGACTGGCAGAGCCCAGGTCCCATGTGTACGCCACATCTTCAAGAGAAGCTGAGAAAAAAGAGGTTTTGGCTTGTACCTTAGGGAGGCATAGACTTACAAAGTGAGAAGTCCCTCTACACAGAAAGAATATTTAAATAAAGACACAAATAAGAATGAACTTTCATTAAACTGGGTTCCACCTCAAAAGTTTCCTCACCTGGGAAGCCTTCTTTAAAACTACAGCAAGAATTAAGCTGTCTTTGTTCTGTCTCTCAGTTAAATGTTATTAATACTTGCATATTTACTGAGTTACTGTAACTGTGATAGATGTGATTCATACCCCTCCCAAATCTCTTCATCTTTACTTCTAGTTCTGACTTCCAACTGCCATGATAGCAATTTTTCCCTGAGGGCCTTTTCTGACCACTTAGCTTGAGCTTGTTGGCTTGTGACTTGGGCTGGAAGGATGGAGAAATTCACAGAGGTCAGGAGCAGCCCTCAACCAATGACTAACAGAAGGTGTATAAATATCCCAGTTCCCTTGACCCCTGCGTGGAACAACCCTGAGGTGTGTGTTAAATAGTAACTGCCAGCTTTTCCCCAGTGGGAATAAGCTGGGTCCCCCACAGCGGTTGCTGGCTTGATAACCCCTTTATTGGCTGCCTTCCCTTCCTTTTCTCACTTTCCCACTCCTCTCTCATTGTTTCCTTCACCTCCTAACTACTGCAGTTGAACTTTTGTATCATAATCTGGTTCCAGTAGAACCCCCAGGAGGACCATACTCTACCCTGTTTTATAGATATCCATTTACTTAACCTAACTCTTTTGTAAGATTCATGAAGACAGGGAAAGTGTAGTCATTTTTTTCTATTAAAATCTCTTAGTGTTGTTCGCTCAGTCATGTCCAGCTCTTTGCGACCCCATGGACTATAGCCCATCAGGCTCCTCTGTCCATGGGTTTCTCCAGGCAAGAATATTGGAGTGGGTTGCCATTTCCATCTCTAGGTGATCTTTCCAACCCGAGGACTGAACCTGGGTCTCCTGCATTGCAGGCAGATTCTTTACTGTCTGAACCACAAAGAGATATTTCTTGCCTTGAGTTGAAATAAGGTTAATGGTCACATTTTAAATTTATACCAGTGTACAGCCACACAATTTTACTCTTTCTGGAAGGAATCATGACATATGATTAATAATGGCTATTTTCAGTGTTAGGGACTAGACTTAGGTGGTTGTTTTCTAACCTTTGCCCAAGTGTTATTATTTAGTTTTTAAAACATCAGCCATCCAGGAGGGATGTGATCCATTGTAGGCACACACTACTGAATGGTACAGTTACTCTGGGCCCTTCAGGGTTGAATGACCTGCCATGAACAGAGCTATTTTGTAAGACACCTCATGAGGAGTGCTGAGGACAGCCAGAGAGTAAAGATATGATTGATCTTTATAGTGGTCTCCTTCCCCCTGAACCTGTAGCCTGAATCCATGCCTGAGTAGAGTAATTCCCTTCCTGGCCCCTTTCCTTATTCCCTAGGATGGGCTCCCTACCCTTAGGAACTGTTTCCATATGGGTCTTGTGCTTATTTTACTCTTGAGTTTTTTGGTTTTGAATATAAGCCCAAGGTCTTTGGCCAGTGGGTATAATTTCAATGGGTCTGATGGATAATGACAAATAAAAAGAATGGTGAGTGTTATATAACAGTTGGCAGGCTCTGAATGCTTTTGGCTGCGATTCTGGAAAAGCATGAGTGAGGGATGTGGTTGACATACAGAAACAGAGTTTGAATGGAAGCCTCCTAACTTCTTTGGATTAGTGTTGCAGCAAGAGCTGAAGTAGGAGTCAACCTACTCTCAGGTTCCCTGCCTCTGTCACAGTCCTTAAGAAATCCCCAGATTTTAGACATTCTTCCATGTTTCTGGCAAGCCACTCACTCTTCCCTATGCATGAACACAATCTGAATGGTAGTGTCTTCCTTGAGGTCCTCTGGACTAGCCTCATTCTGCATAATTCTGTTACCACTAGATACCCAAGATTCCCTGGTCATTCCTCAGTCCCCACATTCTCATTTCTGAAAGATCTATATATCTCCTTCATTGACTCTGTCTCTCATCCTTCTCCAACTCTCAAAACTCTTCCTCTGTGTCTTTGGAATTCCATGTATAGTCAGGAAATCTTCTTCCCAATGTCTCTTTCACCTTGTTCTAACTTGTTGTTTAGTCGCTAAGTCGTGTCCAACTCTTTTGCCATGGACTGTAGCCAGTCAAGCTCCTTTGTCCATGGGATTTCCCAGGCAAAAATACTGCAGTGGGTTGCCATTTCCTTCTCCAGGGGATCTTCTTGACCCAGGGATCAAACTGCCACTTTCCTTTTGACAAATCTACTGGCTCCAGCATTGTATCCCCTGTTCCTGGCTCACGGTCATTTTCTTCATCACTATGTACAATATATTCTTGGTGCTTTCAATATCCATAAAGATGAATCTTCCGTATACTGTCTGTTCAGCTTCTTGACCTTCTCTCCTCCAAATATCTCATACTCCATTCTAGCTCAGCCATTCACTCACACAGTCATATCATGTGACCTTGTCCTCACCAAGAATTTTATCTCCTCCAGAATCTTAATTCCAAGCATCCCAATATCTGACCACTACTTCTTATCTTATTTATTTTATTTGCATCTACCTATGTCTTCTCCTTCACCCTATTTCCTTGCCTCCTCTCCAGAAGTAACCATTATCCCTGATTTTGTGTTTTTAATTCTCTTGATTTTTAAAATGACTTTATCATATATATATATATACACATATATATACACGCACATATATGTATCACTAAGTAAGATGTTTAGTCGCTTTTTTGAACTTTATGAAAATTATATACTGCATATAGTCTGTTGGAACTTGCTCTTCTCCACATTATTCTATAAATAAGATGTCTCTGTGTTGTTGGGCATTGCTATAGTTTGGTATAACTGCTGTATAATATTTTGTGGTGTGAATTTACTAAAATTTATTCACTCATTCCTTCTATGGCTGTTTCCAGCTTTTTTATATCAGTAACTGCTGCTGTGAATAACTTGAATATTTTTCCTGGTGTGTATTTGCAAGAATTTTTCTACAAGCAGAATTGTTTGGGTCAAACAGCATAAGAATGTTCAACTTTACATGATGATGTTTTGTTTTCTAAGTAATTGTACATCACTTCCCATTATTCCAGATCACTTCCACTAAGTTCTAATGTAAAAACTCTCTGCCATCCCTAGGATCTATAGCCATTGGACACATCATCTTTTCATTCTCTTCAGTTCTCTGTTTACCCAGCCTATGGTGTGTGGTCGGTCATATTATTCATTTCTTTGCCTCGGATCCCTTGCTTCTTTGTTTATCATGTTCATCTGACAAAACCCTAGTTGTAACTCCAGCCAAACCTCCACCGCTCTGTACCTGCACCCACTCAAGAGACCATGGCTGCAGAGAGTGAGACAGCTGGGCTGAATTGTTCTCACTTTACATTTCTGATTGCCTATCACAGACTGAATGATATCTGCCCATCATACTATTCTTCCCTGGTCCGTTAATATTCTATTTTATACCTTTTCATCTCTCCTCAAACCTCTGTTATCTCTTGCTGCACCGTCACTTCCAGCTGATGACCTTCTTCACCGAGAAAATAGAAGCAAGCATAAAAGAACTGCTGTTGGCTCCCGCCTCTGCACTGACCTCCCCACTTTGATCTATGCTCATTGTACTAGCTATTGCTATGTAACAAATTATCCCAAATCTTAGTGGTTTAAACAATGTCACTTTTTCTCTCATGATTTCTTTGCATCAGGAGCCCCAGCACAGCTTAGCTGGGTCCTCTGGCTTTGTGGCTTCTAGTAGCTTCTTTTGGTGGGTGCTGGTGTATCTTGATCAGTAAATAGACAAGTTGTGTGCTGGCCCTCAAGGGATGATACTTTCCATGTGTGTGTGTACTTAGTTGCTCAGTCATGTCCAGCTCTGTGATCCCTGTGGACTGTAGCCCACCAGGCTCCTCCATCCATGGGATTCTCCAAGGAAGGCTACTAGAGTGGGTAGCCATTCCCTGCTCCAGGGGATCTTTCCAATGCAGGGATTGAATCCGGGTCTCCTGATTTGCAGACTGACCCTTAACCATCTGAGCCACCAGGGAAGCTCTGTACTTACTAATCTTGTGATAATTAATAATAATCTTGTGACTATTAGTGATAATTACTATCACCAATAATGAGCTGGATGAGAAGGCCATACTCGCTTTCAACCTTCTATGGAACACACACTGGGTAGAATAATATTTGTGTTATTAGTAAACTATAAGACTTCCTGAAGCTAAACTACTTATTTTCTTAAATTGTCTTCATGATATTGGGATAGTGCTGTAACATATATCTGCAAAAAGTAAAGTGGAATTCTTGTCTCACCTAAGACCAGAACAACTTGCATATGGATCAATGATTTAACTGTAAAGAATAAAAGTATAAAGTACCAGAAAAAAATAGAAAATAATTTTTTTTGTCTCACAAGAGGAGAGACTATTCCAAGTAAGGTAAAAAAACTCAGAACTCACAGAAAAGAGATGGATAAATTTGATTCTATAATAATAAAAATGTCTACATGGTGAGAAAAATATGAAAAGAGAAATTACAAACTAGAAAAATATTTTCAATTCATATATAGACAAAGGATATTATAGAATTGAAAAGATATATGTATTTGTATCAATGTGTACATATATATATATGTATTGTATTCCTCATTGCTATACAACAAATTATCCCAAAACATAATTGCTTAAAAAATGTCATTTGTTAGCTCATGGATTCTCTGGGTCAGATACCTGGGCACAGTTTTGAGAACATATTTACTGTATATATATAAATATGTATATATATGTGTGTGTGTATACACATCTGTTTACTGTACACACAAATTTACTGTACATATATATAATATATACATGTATATATATAAATAACATTTAAAAAAATCTGACAAATCAATATGACTTTTTGGTCAGTACCCTAAGAAAATAGGCAAAGGATATAAACAGGCAGTTGGGGAGATATGCAAACAAATCTAATGCAAATTACAGCTATAGCAAATATAATGATGAATGAATAATGATATACTTATTTTATATTAGACAGCATGCTTTATATATAATATGTATAAACATATATATTTTATATAAAATATTTAATACATTTAATCCTCTCAATGAGCCTATGAGGTAGGTAGTATTATTATCCTCATATTGTAAAAGAAGAAACCAAGGTCAGAAAGGTTAAGCGATTCACCAAGGACAGCTGAAAAGCAGCAGAACCACTGTGTGCTCTCACCTACTTGAATATGCCAGGAATAACATAAGTATAAGGATATTCACTGCAGAGCCTGGAATAAGGCAAGCACTGGGTTAAGTGCTGGCTAAATAAGTATAAGTGCTGCTTAGAATATCAAAGACTAGACACAGTCTACATGCCCCTAGTAGGAAACTGACTTAATATAATAAGGTCCAGGTAAAAGAATGAGGCAGTGAGGATACTGATATGAGATGACTGCCAAGACTAATAATAACTGAGAGAAGCAAGATGCAGGAAGGACATGTATAGCATGCCTATCTATTACATAATATGAGGGACATGTTTGTAAATGCATGGTCTATCTTTGGAGGTATTCACAGGAAATCAATAAGGAGATTTACTTCTTGAGAGCCTGGGTGATGGAGGAGGAATGCAGAATGCTTCTCACTGCCTCCCCACTCCCTCTATTTTTGCTTTCCTGTGTGTTCAAATGAAAGAAAAATTAAAAGTGAAAAAGTGATAATTTAAGAAGAACTAAAATAAAATAGTCCTTAAGCCACAGAATAAAAGCATGTAGTAATCCACAATAAGCTGTTACTGTCTGTATTTAAAAGAACAGGGAGGAGTGATTTTTTAAAAATAAATTTATTTGTTTATTTTTGGCTGTGCAGGGCCTTTGCTGATACATGGACTTTTCTCTAGTTGTGGTGAGGAGGGCTACTTATTGTTGTAGTGCACGGGCTTCTTATTGCGGTTGACTTCTTGTTGCGGAGCACCGGCTCTAGGGCACGTGGGCTGCAGTAGTGGTGGCACAGGGGCTTGGTAGTTGCAGCTCCCGGGCTCCAGAGCTCAGGCTCCGTTGTGGTGCATGGGCTTAGTTGCCCCACAGCATGTGGGACCTCCCCGGACCAGGGATTAGAGCCCCTATCTACTGCATTGGCAGGTGCAATCTTTACCACTCAGCCACCAGGGAAGCCCATTTTATATGCAAAAATAGACCTAGTCCAGGGATGTTAATACAGCAAGGAAATTAAATATTCTGGACCCATCTCTGGCTTCTGACTTTGACTCTGGGGCCTGAGGCAAGTGAATTAAGCCAGTCAAATCTGGATAATAGTACTTAATGATCAGGCTCGCCTCTGCACTGTGAAAACCCATGACTTGATGTTGCTGAAATGCTTTGAAGGTGCAGCCTTCCAGGGTGCAAGGCATAGCCTGTTGGGGCCTGTGCTGTCATGGGAACTGAGATTCCAGAGTCCAGGCTTTGAGGAGACTTTCAATCGCTATTTAGTTAAACAAATGTTCTTTAAAGTGCCAATGCTTCCAAGTGTTTCTTAAATGTGTGTGCCCAGAAAATTGGCCTATTTTAGTTGAGTTTTCTGACTTCTGCATTACTTTTCTAAAATACTGCCCATGTAAGTAAATTTTGAATGTCATGATTTCAGGAAAGCGGGTTCTTTTCAGAGAAGGGAAGTGAGGCTTAAAAATCTATTATAGTGTACAATTCAATAAGGAAATGATCAACCCTTTGGAAAATTACAGTGAGTTAGGGACTAATGTTGGCTTTTTAACAATATATATTAAATTAGTCTGTAGAAACATAACACCCCCAAAGAGAAATGTATAGTCTAAGAAAAGAAGATGGAGGAAATGAGAATGTCGTAGGCAATTCTCCATGGGTGTCTCACATTTCTGCATGTTTTGCAAGCAAGGCACTATCTTTTATTCTGGAGTATCTTTTTAAAGTATGTTTATATCATTAACCACCTGGAAGATCATGCGAAGAGTTGACTCATTGGAAAAAACCCTGATGCTGGGAGGGGTTGGGGGCAGAAGGAGAAGGGGACGACAGAGGAAGAGACGGCTGGATGGCATCACCGACTCGATGGACATGAGTTTGAGTAAACTCCAGGAGTTTGGTAATGGACAGGGAGGCCTGGTGTGCTGCGATTCATGGGGTCTCAAAGAGTTGGACAGGACTGAGTGACTGAACTGACTGACTGACCTGGAAGATACAGTGTCTTCCTTCAGAGTAAATGGTAGGCTTGCTTGCTGCACTTTGTATCAAAGATCTGAGTTTTCCAAGTTGTGAGTTCCTCTCCTCTAATGGAAAACACTATGTGTACAGGTCTCATCTGGCCCTGTCTATTTCATCCTGTGTTGTTGGGGCTTGGTAAATTGGTGCAAAGATGCTGATAGTCTGGTTACTGCTGGGGCTGTGAAAAAGAAACTACCCTTTGTCTCTGAGCCACAGGTCTCATGTCTTCTACTAGCATCCATTAAACTCTAGCTGGGTGACTTCTTATCTTTCAAGTGGAGTAAAACTCCAAACTATTCACACTCTTGAGAGGGACATGGTTTCCAGACCATTGCTGTACCTAAGAAATGTAACACAAACCTCTCAGGTGAGCCAGATATATAATTTGAAATTTTACAGACACTTCATTAAAAAGCTAAAACAATCAGGTGAAATTAACTGGAATAATATATTTTCTTTAACCTTATATAGCTCAAATTATCATCATGTCTATATGTAATTGATATAAAAATTACTGATGAGCTATTTTACACTTTTTCTTTGTGAGACATCATCAAGATCTGGGGTATTATTTACATATACAGCATCTCAACTCGGACTATCCACACTTTAAATGTTCAACAGCCATCGATTGAATGGCTTCCATTTTGGACAGTGCAATTCTGGACTATAAAATATAGTAAAATGAAAATAAAAGTCTTCAAAAGAAAATGAAGTAAAAGTTGCTCAGTTGTGTCTGACTCTTTGCAACCCCATGGACTATACAGTCCATGGAATTCTCCAGGCCAGACTACTAGAATGGGTAGCCGTTCCCTTATCCAGGGGATCTTCCCAACACAGGGATTAAACCCAGGTCTCCTGCATTGCAGGCGATTCTTTACCAGCTGAGCTATCAGGGAAGTCCAAAAGTCTTCAAAGGCTAAAATAAATTTTCCCTTAAAAAATTAAATTCAGAATGTCAGTGATATTGCTCATTGGGCTTGTCATTCCAGAGACTCTGAGACATGTCCTACGTGTTCCAGAATTTGTCTGACAGACCAGGAAATCCTTCATGCATTATTTAATCCTCCTGTGCCCTTTAAGTTACATTCGGGATTGCTGGTTCTTCTGCAGCTGCCTGTCATAAGATAGGAATGTAGGGTAAGAGTCATTAAAGATAAATCTGATACCAATCCATCAAGTCATGCCTTGGCCTCACGTCTCCAGGAACTGAAATGTAAATGTTGCAGTGGGTTGCCATTTGCCTTCTAGTTCTCTCCTTTGAAAAGTTCATCTACCTAGCCAGAGGAGGGGAGAAAATTCTAACCTCAGCTCGTATTATATTAGCATTTAAATGGGAGATTGGATCCTCAGCCAATTTGGGGGAGGGAAAAATGAGTGACTTCAACCAGCCACTTGTTGCCTCCCTTTGCTCTCTGCCCTGCCTGGTTCAAGGGTTGCCACATGATCACACTGGCTAAGAGCAGCAGTGGGGCATTGACAAAGGAAGAGAATCCCGAATGTCAGGTGCAACCATGATGAATGCAATGATCTGTCCTTCCTAGGAATTTTCTTCTAAACATCATTCTTCAGGCTTCAGGATCCTGCATGGGTTTGATTATGGTAAAATAAGGTAAATAACTGTCAAACCTTTTTATCATTTGGGGTTGAGGAGATGTATAATCCACGGGGTTGCAAAGAGTCAGGCATGACTGCGTGACTTTCACAGATGTATTTCAAATAATGTCAAGGTTTTAAAACAAGAGATGTGGAGCTTCCCTGGTGGCTTAGTGGTAAAGAATCTGCCTGCCAATGCAGGAGACATGGGCTTGATCCCTGGTCTGGGAAGATCCCACATGCTTCAGAGCAACTGAGACTGTGTGCCACAACTCCTGATCCTGCGCGCTAGAGCCTGGGGGCTGTAACTACTGACGCCTGCAGGCTCTCGAGCCTGTGCTCCACAAGAGAAGCTCCCGCAGTGAGAAGCCTGTGCGCTGCAACTAGAGAACAGCCTTTGCTTGCCACAACTAGAGAAAAAGCCTGCACAGCAATGAAGACCCAGCACAGCCCAAACTAACACAATAAAATTATATATATATATATACATATATATATATGGCAAGAAATGTGAATTTACAGGAGTACACACTGCTCCTTGCATGTCCTCAGAGCTCCCATTTATATGGCAAAATAGTAGAATATTGAAGGAATTTCTTTGAATTCTCTAACCTCACAAAATTCAAGGATTCTTGGATGATAATTCTACAAGATTTCATCTAAAACACATACAATAAAATCTTTTTTTTTTTTTTTTAATAAAATCTTTTTTGAGACAAATTCCGCACAGAGAAGTCACTTCAATTTACTAGATAAATCTCTTTGTAAGGGTCCCATAACATTGAGACGGGAAGAGTCAACAAATGACATGATATGGCCAAGTACGGTCAGGCATCCTGGACAGTAAATGTCAGTCCTCAGATCCCCAGGACCTAGACTCCTCAGGGTCTGGGCATGGGTCTGTGGAAGCCATTCTGAACCCCAGTCTGATCGTGGGGAAGGATTCTCTTCCACAGAGCTCTTCTACAACCACGACCTGGTATTGCCCACGTCACTTAGTTCCACCGCAAGAAGCTGCATTTGGCCTAAGCCCTTCACAGAGGTTCTGCTCCTCCCCCATACTTCTACTCAGGGACTGCTATTAAGTTCCCTCAGTGACATTCTGTGTCTTCTCTTTTGTATGTGTCCTTCTCTTTTATTCAGCACCCTGACTCTCCCTCTCCCAAGATTCTCCCCATTTCTTCTGCCGCTGTCTGTCCCAGTTGCATCAGTTTCTTTTCTAGGCTTTGGATAAATCCTTCCCCGGTGGATGATCCACCACCCATCTTGGCATCTGACCCCTTCCAGATTCTGCCTGTTGTACTTATTACTGTGTTTGACCCTGATTTCTGCATCTTTGGGTAAGAGGCACCTCACCCTGCACCTAGTTGGGTGCTCTTTTAGGAAGCTATGAATTCATTCCTTGTATTAAATGATCTTTCTGTATCTTCTCTCCTTTGCTCTCTGCTCTGCTTCTTTCCCCCCTACCCCTTCCACTCTCCCTTCATTCAAATGACAGTGTAATAGAACACAAAGCCTATGGAATTTGGAGTTAATGAAACTTAATGAAAGTGTTGGAGTCCAAGATGCCACCTTGCTGTGTAACCTTGGCACTTACTCATATCTAAGCATGCTTCTTCCCCTCTAAGTTGAGAATGATAACCATCAGTGCTTAGCTATAAGTTTCTTAAGAGGATAAGAAGATGTGTGAGGGCCTAAAAAGTTATGTGAGGGCCAGTGTGCAAGAGCCAGGCATAAACTGACAAATGAGCACAGCATGCTTGAAGGACAATGAGCTGAGTGTTCTAAAATCAATTGACTTTTTGTTTGCCTGACTCTTTTTTCCTGAATTGTAATTTTTTTGAAATGCAGATATTTATCTTGTAACTCCTACTGTATTACATTACAAAATCTTTGACATGATCTGCTTTATCATTTGTATCCCTCTTAGTAGGGCCCTTGACCATTGTCAAGTATTTCTTGGTTTGGAGGGAACAGATTTCCCAAAGGAGAGCCTCAAATGTTGGGAACCCTACTAGGCTTTTGAACAGGAAATGCATATCATGAAAGTGGGCTGTAGGGAAACCTGCTATCCAGTGTTACAGAATGGCCTGGAACAGGGCCTAGGGCTTAGAACAGGTGAAGCCCTACCTCCTGTCAGCTGTGAGGTTTTAGACAAACTGTTTAGCTTGTCAGCTTCAGTTTCTTGTCTTTAGGGATAAAGTAGTGTCTACCCCAGAGTGTTGATAGGCGGGTATTTTAGAATGTCCAGGGTACTCAATGATCCAAGTGTCTGGCATCAACACAGGTTAACTATGATGGTGTTAGTGTGTGCTTCAAACACCTTCTGAAGCTGTTCTCAGTCCAGAGTGATCCTATTAAAATGTCAATCAGATCATACCACTCCGCTGCTCAGAACCCCTTCCATTCAATGTGAAAGTCCAGATCTTTGCAGAAACCTACCCAGATGCACTACTTCCTTTTTCCTGCTCTAGTTCCTTTTACTCTTAGCATGTAAGACTTATCTAAATAACAGTTACTTATTTGGAGTGCATACTGATTATTATCTGTCCTCCCCGCTAGACTGTAAACTCCACCAGGGAGGTCTATTCTGTGAACTGTTGGCGTGATGTCCCAGTATCATGTTTGGCCATAGTAAGTGGCTTTTGTTCAACAAATGAATGAATGAAGGCATTTCCCACAACCAAGATGGCCCCTGCCTGCTCTAAGTTCCTGTATCACTTTGATGGCTCTTCTCTTATGTTACTTACCATAGTCTAAATTATACTTTATTTGGGGATTTGCCCCAGTCCCTTAGCCAGAGTGAAAGCTCTGGGTAGGAGTGTGCCTTACTGGATTTTTGTCTTACTCCACAAGTCTAGTGCACAGTCAGTGTTAGTGCTCTTATTGGGAGAAGCATGGTCTGGAATCTAGACCATGTCCTATGCCTTTACCCACTCCTCTCACACCATTTTTTAAAAAAAAAATTTGCCTGTCCTGAATCTTCCCTGTGGTACACAGGCTCTGCAGGTGCTTCTCTAGTTGCAGTCCTCAGGCTTAGTTTCCCCGAGACATGTGGAACCTTAATTCCCCAACCAGGGATCGAACCCACATTTCCTGCATTGGAAGGCCGATTCTGAACCACTGAACCACCAAGGAAATCCTTCACACTATTTCTTTATTTATATTAAAGTTCAGTCCCAAAATTAATTTGTTAAAGGTTTGACCTTTACTTTTAAAAATCAAATGAACTTAAATAAATGCCACTTACTAAATCCACTAATAAGTGGTCATATTTAATATCTGAACACAATATTCAATGTCTTCTCATGAAGAGAAACAAACTCACGCCATGATCCTCTTTCACGTGGTGGTCAGTAGTGGAAAGACAGACTCTCAGTTCTATGGCACCATGGATTTGGTGACAGAAATCCGAGAGACTCCGGTTCGATCCCTGGGTCAGAAAGATCCCCTGGACGATGCCATGGCAACCCACTCCAGTATTCTTGCCTGGAGAATTCCATGGACAGAAGAGCCTGGAGGGCTAAGGTCCATAGGGTCGCAAAAAGTCGGACATGACTGAAGTGACTTAGCATACCAGCATGCATGCTTGTGGTGGGCAGTGGCCTCCCTCTCCGCCTGTCCTTCGTCCCTCCACGTGGCTCCATCGCACACTAAGGGAAATCTGCAGCTTCCCTGGCTCCTCCCTCACCCTCCCCAGAGCCACCCAACATAAAACAGTCTGGCTTTGGGGCAGAATCCAAAGCAATGGAAAGGATCCACTTAATAGAAGCACAGAAAAATATAGTTCTCTCCCTCTTTTTATTACATAGGGAATTACAAAACCGTGCTTAAATGGGCATTTCTATTATTTGATTTGAATACTAAACTTCATTAGCTTTTCGCCCAACTTGTGATCCCAGTAACTGACGTTTGTTAAAAGTGAGGTTTGGGCATGTCTTTTTGGCTTGGGTAAATTAAAAGAAGAAATTTCTGAATTGGGTTAGGGCGAGCTCCCCACACTGAGAGCACAAATAAACCCTCCATCAGCATCTGCGGCGTGGACGTCAGGAGGCCCTGCTCGCAGATGCACGTGAGCATCCCCCGGCCTCCAGAAGGCGAATGTGCCTCCGGCACTTATTCAGCTGCCTCACCCTCACTCTCTCAGCAACCAAGCCCTGTCATTCTTATTTGATGATTCTTTTTAAAATGCTTGGGCTCCCCTCAGGACCCCAAACGGCACAGGAAGGTCTGCACTCTTTTCTTTGCCCGTCGGGGGTAACTGCCCTCTGTGACATGCTCAGGGTTCATTCTGGGAGCAACATCCATTTCCCAGGCCTCCGGGCAGGATTACTGGCCAGAGGGCTGCGGGCTTCAAAGGCCCGGATGAGCCCCCGTGGCAAGTCGTTCCCCGCTGCCCCCTACTCCCCCGCCGGAAGTGCTTCTGATGTGAACAGACACCTGGACAAACACAAAGGATGCAGCGTGGTTCTTTATTCCTGCTACACATTTCCCTGAGCGACATTTGCCAGAACTACCTTCTCAGGCCTCCTAACATAAAAGGCTTTTGTGTGGTTGGAGGCTGGGGAAGATGGTGCAGTGTTGGGCTGGAAACTTCTCAGCGCTAGGTCTTTCATCTTTAGATACTCGGCCCAGTCACAGATAACTATACCTATAATGGAAGATTTTCAGCCAAGCACCCATCAGCTGATCTTTCACGGATCGTGTATGAATAGTTGTTGGCGCTGTGATCAGTGCCTGATCCTGTAAGAACACAACAAACGTTTGTCAAATGAATAAATGAGATACTGAATGAAATCTTATATTAAAGCTGTATCTTTAGGAGCTGAATCATTTGTGTTAGTTTGGCTCGAAAAGGAGTGAAAATAGTTCATTTGGAAGGTGATCCTCGGAAACACCATTAAGAGGAACACTGTATGATATTGCTTATATGTGGAATCTTAAAAATGCAACAATCCAGGGAATGTAACAAAAAAGAAATGAACCCACACATGTAGAGAATAAACTAGTGGTTACTAGTGGGGAGAGGGAAGAGAGAGGGGCAATAAAAGGGTAGGGGATTAAACGGTATAAACTATTGAGTATAAAATAAGTTACGAGGATATATTACACAACATGGGGAATACAGCCAATATTTTACAACTATCAGGAGACTCAGGAGATGCAGGTTTGATCCCTGGGTCGGGAAGTTGCCCTGGAGGAGAAAGTGGCAAAGCACTCTAGTATTCTTGCCTGGAGAATTCCAAGCACAAAGGAGCCTGACAGGCCACAGTCCATGGGGTCGCAAAGAGTGGGACACAACTGAGCCCGGCACACATGCATGAATGAAGTATAGTTAAAAATTGAAAATATATTGTACACCTGTAACATATATTATTGTACATAAATTATTTGTTGGTTAGTTGCTAAGTTGTGTACGACTTTTTTGTGACCCCATGGACCAGGCTCCTCTGTCCATGGTATTTCCCAGGCAAGAATACTGAAGAGGGTTGCCATTTCCTTCTCCAGGGCATCTTCCTGACTCAGCAATCAAACCTGCGTCTATTACGTCTCCTGCATTGGAAGGCAGATTCTTTACCACTAGCACCACTTGGGAAGCCCTATGAAAATGAAAGTGAAGTTGCTCAGTCATGTCCGATTCTTTGTGACCCCATGGGCTGTAGCCTACCACACTGCTCCATCCATGGGATTTTCCAAGCAAGAGTACTGGAGTGGGTTGCCATATACTTCAATTTAAAAGAAGAGAGAATAAAGAAGAGGAGCAGGCAAGGGAAAGCAGCCAGCTGAAGGCGCCTCATTTAGCAGTTCACCACTGTGGGCAGTGGCTGCATAGCCCTGCTGGGGAACTGGGGGGCCAGAGATGGACACCCCCCTTAGAGTAACCCCACCTGGAGGGTGAAGGAGCTGGAACATGCAGGTATTGTCCATCAGTTCCCATCAGGCATTGGTGAATGACAGCTCCCTGGCCAGCATCTATCATGCCTCCAGGTGCCCAGGCAGAGGCAGGTCTGGGCCCAAAGAAAACCTTGAAGCAAAGGTGTGCACTGGCCATGGAAAGTCAGAATGGTGGATGCACAAATGGTAGGGGGCACTTGCAGCACCACTCCACGTCTTCTGGCGGCCGCTGCCTCTGCTTCCACTAAGGGTCACTGGCCTCCTGAACCCTCCTGATCATAGTAAGTTTCAGACAAAGCAGCCTAGCAGGACAAATAGTCTCCACTGTCTTGTTACTATGACCTTAGCTGTGTGGCTACCAGGGACATACATTTCAGCAAACCACACAGGAATTTGGCAGTGCATCGCATGGCCTGCAAGGCCCTTGGCTTTCATTTCCAAATCTCAGTATCTGTGTCTTAGAACTTGTAGGGTTGAGGAAACAATACTTGTGTTTAAAATGGAAGGGGTTGGGGAGTTAAAACACCAGAAATCATAATCCAGAGGGGTTGAACATATTTAATGGTATTATCAAGTCATTTCTCCCCAAACTTGGCATATTAGAACCATGGAGGACCTTAGATATCATTTCATTCAATGAGCTCACTTTATAGATGATGAGACCAAGGAGCAGAGAAGTGAAATGACTTATCCAAGGTCATATGTGAGTCAGGACAAGCCTGTCCCCCTGGCCACATTGCCACTCACACTAACCGTTCCCTGGGGCTCAGGAAAATGACCCCCAGGAGCTATTGGTACAACTTAAAGAAAACTGGACCAGCACAGATGGGAGTACAGGATACAAGTGGTCAGGAGGGAAGGGGCTGGGGCCAGAAAGGAGACCACTGGAGTCAGTAATTACTGAACACCTACTATGTGCCAAAGCCCATACTCTGGGGCTTAGAGATATCTTGTTATTCCTCACAGTCCCTGGAAGGTGGATGGCATAGTGCAGCCAGAATCTATACACTCAAACTTTATCCCTCCAGAGTCATTTCTTTTTTTAAAAGCACTGATCTCATCTTCTTCTGGAACTTCTTTCCCACTCAGCAGGGAAGAAAACCAAACACTCTCATAACCTAGAGTTTTCAATTTACAGTAACTGAGTTGCCTAGAAACTGACTCTGGAGGCCAATGGTTTTACTCTGTCAACCTCCCAAGACGAGTTACTTACATTTCCCGTGTTCACTAATAAACTCCTTTGGTGCCTGTAGAGCACCAAGGCAACCCTGGGCATCTCTAGTCAGCAACATCCATCTCCATGGAAATTCCAGGTCTCTTCTCTCTGGTTACAACACTGGAGATCTCTTTAAGACATGAATATATTTTCCAAGATAAGTATCATTATTTGACACTTCATAAGTGTTAGAAGTGATTAACATCTCACAACACGCCTAAAGGAATGAATTGATTAGATTGTACAAGCAGAGAGCTGGCCGTGCAAGAACCAGGACCCCGGGGAAGAGCTGGGGGAGTTGGAGGAACAGAGAGAGAGAGAGAACAAGAGATATGGGGAGAATGCTCAAAGCATAAGGGGCTTCCCAGAAGGTCAGACGTGTCCAGGGCTGTGCAGCCACCCAGTGTGAGGGCCCTGGGAGCTTGGGAAGGGAAGCTATGATTAGGATGGAGTCCAAAGGCACAGAGCAGAACCACTTCCTGTGCAGTGGCTACTGGGGAGAGTGTTGCTTGGATGAGTACAGCAAATATTGAGGCTGGCACTGGCTATCTTCAGGGCCAAGAGGTGGCCTTCTGGTCCTGTCTGTATTTTCATGGGAGCCGTACCCTGTCTCCTGACCCCCATCCAAAGCTCACTGGGCTGGGGCAGACGGCACTGCCCGTCAGTGCCCGGGGTGACGGGTACATTTCAGGCCCCGTGCAGCCCTCTGTGAGCTGTGATTTCCTTTGATTCTGTTGTTCTTGTTCCATCCGAGTGGGACTTCTGTTCCCATTCTGAAGGCCACTGTTAAGTCCTATTCACTCTCAATGGCTCATTTAGTTCAGTGGGGGTTTGGGTTTTTAGAAGGTTTTCTCTTTTAAATTCTTTTTTCTTTCTCCCCCCACCCCCATTAAAAAAAAAAAAAAAGGTCATAAAGAGCTTTAAGATGCCATGCATGAAAAGCCTTGGATAAATGCAGCTTGTACTGGATTGTAAAATACTGTATTGTTCCAAGCTTAATTCCTCCTGTGAGACTGGAATGGGTAATTTCCTAGTCCCGAGGCAGAGGCCGAATCCACAGGCTGCAGACTGGATGCAGGGCTGGTGTTCCCAGGAGGCTCGAGGGGAAACCAGAGATCTCTGTGAGAAATTCTCCTTTTGGTCCAGACTTAAGTTTTCTGACTTTTGCATTAAGGTAAAATCACATTTTTATGAAGAAACGTACCTCTGCTTTCTGAAGTGTCACTTTGGCGTCTGGAGTAGCCAGTGTCCAGAGTTACAGAAAGGACTTCCTCTCAACACCCCTGCTCTGAGAACGCCCCTGTCTAGTGTGTGACCTCGCTGGCCATGGCGGGGGTCCTCCTTGTCTGAGTTCTGGAGACTCTGTTGGCTCTGATGGTCCCTCTCTCTTCCTTTGACATCAGCTTAAGAGGTTGCCAGTTCCATGCTCCAGGACCGAGTGCCCAAGTCTGCCACGCTCATTCCTGCCTCCTCCTCATTGCCACGACTGGTCCCTTGCCTGGTATGCTGCCCTTCCCATCTTCCTTTCTGGCTAGATTCCTCTCTGATTTCAAGCCACCTTCTTGCATAAAACTCTCCCTACTTCTGATTCCATTGCCTCCCTCTTCTCTGATCTCTGTTGTAACCATGGTCATGAGTGTACATTTTCATCCCTTTGGGGCTCAAGTTTGGTGTGGATGTTAGATTATCAATTCCTTGTTTGTATCTGTCACATCCACAGCCATACATGTCCAGTAGGAAGCAAAAATGGAGTACATTCCCACCTTTTGGTTTATTGATTGATTGATTGATTCATTGATAGTTGCCCAGATCCACCTAGTTCAGACATTGAAACAGCGTTTTTGCCCAAGCGACCCTAGACATCAGTAGTGGTGTCCCTCTGACTCTCAGATGCTCACATCCAGACTGCTTCACCCTTCCTCCTACTCAGGAGCAAGATTCAGCCTCTATTCCAGTTTTCAGGAAAATATCTATTCATGCCAAATGTTTTGAGAATCTTGGTAGACTTTTAGTAAACATTTGAGGATGGGAGGAAGGCTACATTGGCAGAGTGTAACATTTTACCATCTCCTTCTACGTTATACAATTGACCACAGAGTTCTTGTTCATGACTCTGGATGCTAATGACTACAGGAGACCCAAAACATCTCCTGGGGACAGATGGCTAGATGTCTAGAAGGACAGAAAAAGAAAAAAGCCTAAAATTTATTGGGAAAATGAAAAGACATATGAGTAACTTCTATTTGGCACACAGGGGATTCCAACTACTTTACCTACTGTCAGAAGGGACAAAAATTGCTCTTCATCCCTTGCACAAAAGCTTGTAGAGCATCGTCTATGAGTTGCGCATGGCTTTAGAACCATACTTCCCACCTTAAGAGTCTTATTAAAGTGTTCTAAACAAACACTGTGTTATCTCCAAGAATAATTCCAGGGAATCCTTTTTATTATCACAACATCAGTCCTCAGAAGGGTTGAGTTTTCCATCTCTGGGTTCAGTGATTAAAAGTGTTCATCAAAGAAGGCAGTCAGTCACTTGGGGTCATAGGTAACTAATGAGAACCTACTGTATAGCACAGGGAGGTCTACTTAATGATCTGTGATGATCTAAATGGGAAGGGAATCCAAAAAAGAGGGAATATATGTATATGTATATATATAGCTGATTCCTGGTGGCTCAAATGGTCAGGAATCTGCATGTAATGCAGGAAACCCAAGTTTGATCCCTGGGTGGGGGAGATCCCCTGGAGAAGAGAATGGCTACCCACTCCAGTATTCTTGCCTAGAGAATTCCGTGGACAGGGGAGCCTGGTGGGCTATAGTCCATGGGGTTGCAAAGAGTGGGACACTGAGCAGACTCCACTCACTAATTATAGCTGATTCACTTTGCTGTACTACAGAAACTAACACTGCATTGTAAAGCAACTATATTCCAAAAAAAGAGAGAGAGAGAGAGATTTCAAGTATTTTAAAACCTCCTGCCCTTAGCCTTAGCACCGTGGGATACCAAGAATGAGGTCTGAGCTCCAAAAACACTGTCCAAAGGGCCCCCTGAAGGTCTGGGCATGAAAAAGTAAACAGAGCTCCCCGCTCCTCCCCATTAGGCGCTGTTCACGTGGGTGTCCGTGTTTCTTTGGCCAGAGGCTGCCAGGTTGTCCCAGCTCCCAGCCCGTTAGATTGGATTCCTTTCCACAATTTCTTCCTGCCTCACAGAAGAAGTAGCTTTATAGTCATGTAATTTTCAGGACAGCAGAGATTTCCAGTTAAGAAAAAAATAGAATTGGTTGCTGGGTCATTGCTGTTGAAACGACAACACCATTTTACACTTGCTCGGAAAGAGCCTTCCTCTTAACTCCCGCTCCCAGGCTCCCCTCTCTTATTCAGGCTTTTGTGCGGCTCCTTTGGTTTTTCTGCTCCTCAGATGTGCGCACAGTTTAAATAACATTCCTTCCTGAATTTGTCCCTTCATTTCCCCAGCTTCTGTGCTTGGGGGCTCTCCAGCTCCCATCCTTTTTCTTTCTTGCTAATGTTCTCTCCTCCATCCTTTGTTGACATGCCAATTTTTTCAGCACTAGCCTCCCCCTTCCTCTCCTCACTGTTTTCCATTCCTCACACTCCTCCTAACTGACAAACACTCCCCAGATTCTATGTGTGTGTGTTTAGGGTCTAGAAGAATACAGTCTATCTTTGTTCCCATATCCTTGATGAGGTGAGGAAAAGTGCATCTTCCCCACCCCAACCCCTTCCACCTTTTCCTAACAGCTAGTGTGGCCAGCATGGATACAGGATCAATTTTATGCATAGGCTTACTCAGTTCAGTCACTCAGTCCTGTCTGACTCTTTGCAACCCCATGGACTGCAGCACTCTAGGCTTCCCTGACCACCACCAGCTCCCAGAGCTTACTCAAACTCACGTCCATAGCATCGGTGATGCCATCCAAACATCTCATCCTTTGTCATCCCTTTCTCCTCCAGCCTTCAATCTTTCCCAGCATCAGGGTCTTTTCCAATGAGTCAGTTATTCACATCAGGTGGCCAAAGTATTTGAGTTTCACCTTCAGCATCAGTCCTTCCAATGAATATTCAGGACTGATTTCCTTCAGGATGGACTGGTTGGATCTCCTTGCAGTCTAAGGGACTCTCAAGAGTCTTCTCCAACACCACAGTTCAAAAGCATCATTTCTTTGGTGCTCAGCTTTCTTTATGGTCCAACTCTCACATCCATACATGACTACTAGAAAAACCATAGCTTTGACTAGACGGACCTTTGTCGGCAAGATTATGTCTCTGCTTTTTAATATGCTGTCTAGGTTTAGCATAGCTTTTCTTCCAAGGAGCAAGCATCTTCGGATTTTATGGCTGCATAGGCTGAGAGCTGTGTAATTTGCAGGGTATTGGGAAGGCTAGTTGTAGCAGTCACTCTTGGCAGCCTACAAATCAGTCATTTCTCTCTCCTTCCCAACTGAACCCTGACTCTGGACAGAACTGCTCAGCCAGGTGCTCCAGGGGAAGTGGGCTCTATCACCATTCACCAGCTATGAGTCATCATTGGTCTAACTGACCTTGAGAGTTCCATTCTCCTTGTCAGTGACTGGTTTAGGCATTGGCATGTGAAACAGATATATGCAATGAGAATGAAGAAGTAAGATGGGGGAGGGGAGGCATATGGAGGAGATTATCCTCTATCTTAAATGGAGAAATAAAAGCTCTTCCTACTGCTTTTCTTAATGTTGTCTGGAAGCTATGATATTGAGAGTTGCTTTAGCCATCTTAAAGGCAGGAGAGGACAAGCTCCAGGAAAAAGACATTTTGCTGAGAACAGCAGAAAAGCAGAAAAGAAATATGAAATATGAAAATGAGTTGAAAATGAGTTGAATTAGCTGTTGACCCTGTCTCACCCTGAACTTGTTGGTTTTTAGATAATAAACCTCCTCACTTTTAAGCCATTTGTTTTTTAGTAATTTGTGTTTTTTCCAACTTAAAATATCTTTAAAAAAGCATAGTTTTTCTGACCGAAAAGAATTCCTCCATACATATCATCTCTACCTTGCTTAGTCTATGATACCCAGATCGTAACAATAGCTGCTAATTTCATATCACTTTTCTTGTGCTAGGCATTGCTTTTTTTTTTTTTTAATAAAGTAACTCATTAAGACCCTATGAAATCTTGTAATTTATGGACCCTAGCTCTTTACTCCACTCAGTGGACCCCATCTACAGGACATGGAGATTTATTGTTAAAGGGTTTTTAATAACCTTTTAGTTCTGCCTCCTCTTGTCCCTTCTGAGTTACTCAGAATCCAGTTAGGAAGCCACACCAATTTTATTTTTTTAAATGGAGATGATTTAATAAGTCACTAAGCTTGAAGATTGAAAAGGCAAACGGACAACAGTAAGTATCAGAGAGGAGCTGCATGTAGCAGCTACCATCCTTAGGGCTGTGGAGCAAAGGAAGACTTTGGAATGACTGGAACTTAGAGACTTAGAGTAGGGGACTTCTAAGGAGAGAGTACTGCTCTGTTGGTGCTGATGGACCTGACAGGGCCAGGAAGCCCACAGAAACCCAACAAGAAGCAAACAGGAATGAGAAAATCCTTGTCTCCCCCAGCATTGCAGTCTTCCTCCAACGCTCCCTGTGGTACAGTAACACCGAGCAAGAGGACACAGCAGCATGCAGAGCAGAGTGTAGAAGGGAGGCTTTGACTCAAAAGACAATAGCTCATTCATTCTCTCTATCTCTGTCTCTCTCCCCCTAAATATGGGACAATTTAAGGGACTGCAAAAAATGACGTTTATCGATGGAATTTCAATACAATAAGAAATCTCTTGTTTCAACTATCCCATTTCCACTGGAGATAGAAGATACCAGTGAGAGGGCTGTCACATGACAAAGATAATGCTCCAGAAGAGTCAGTGCAGGAGACTTTAAGGTAGAAGAAGAGTTTGATACCCATTAGTATCATTGTCTGTATACCATCTTTCAAAAGATCTCTTCTCTCTGACAAAAAAAAAGTTGTCCTCACCTCTTGAGAAGCTTCCATTTCTACTTCTGGGCAGAGAGGTAATGTGTTCCTGGGTGAATGAACATGAATTAAGGACTTCCAATATGTCAGACTCTTTTAAGTACCTTTACCACTTATTATCAGTGTCAAATTACATTGCTTCTATATGGCCCCATATCCATATGTATGAAATGAAGGTAATACTTACTATCTTATAGAGTTAGGAGGATTGGGGAGATACTGGAAAGCTCACAGTCTAGTGTTTCTTATATATTGTATCTTATTCTTTGCTTTATTTACTTTGTTCTTCTAAGTTTTGGGTTTCCCGTGGCTCAGTTGGTAAAGAATCCACCTGCAATGTAGGAGACCTGGGTTCATTCCCTGGGTTGGGAAGATCCCCTAGAGAAGGGAAAGGCTACCCACTCCAGTATTCTGGCCTGGAGAATTCCATGGACTGTATAGTCCATGGGGTTGCAAAGAGTCGGACATGACTGAGCAACTTTCACTTTCTAAGTTTTAGAATCAGCTTGTCCATATTTACAAAATATTTTGTTGGTCTAATCTTCAAAATTCTAATCTTCAATTGCTCTTCTAACATCCTTTCCTAATTAACCAATACTCAACAAAATAGGGAACTTCTTCAACTTGCTAAAGAACATCTATGAAAAACCCAGTCAATATCATACTTAAAGGTGAAAGGCTGAGTGCTTCTCCCTAAAGTCAGGAACAAGACAAGGCTCTCTGCTCTTGTTACTTTTATTCGGCATTGTTCTAGAGGGTCTAGCCAGAGAGATTAGGCAAGAAAATAAAATAAAAAGCATTCGGATTGGAAGGGAGAAGTAAAACAACTTTATTCTCAGATGACAAGATCTTGTATATAGGAAATTCCCAGGAACCCATATAGAAAATGTTATTAGAACTAATGAACAACTTCAGTGAGGTTTCAGGATATAAGATGAATAGACTATATGAAAATAAAAATGAAAAATAAGGATCAATACACACTATCAATTGTATTTGTATACTCTTTTCAATATAATAGCATCAAAAATACTTAGGAATAAATTTAATAACGAAAATGCTAGATTTGTACACTGAAAACCTAAAACATGTTTGAAAGAAATTAGAGAAGATCTAAATAAATGAAGATATATACCATGTTCATGTGTTGAAAGGCTTAATATTGTTAAAATGACAATATTTCCCAAATTAATCTACAAAATTACAGAATGCCTATCAATTTCTTTATAGAAATTGACAAACAGATCCTAAAATTCCTATGGAAATGCAAGGAAACCAGAAGAGCCAAAGCAACTTTGAGAAAGAACAAACATGCAGAACTCTCATTAATTGATATCAATATTTGTAAAGCTACAGTTATTAAGACAACACAGTAAAGATAGACACATGTTTCGGTGCAATAAACTACAGAAACAAACTGGAAATAGTGAACTGATTTTTCATAGAAGGGCAAAGGCAATGTAGGAGCAAAAGGAAAGTTGTTTCAATATATTATGCTGAGACATTTAGACATCTATAGACAAACAAACAATAATAAAAACCACAGCTTAGATCTATAAGCCACATTTGATGAAAAAATTAACTCAAAATAGGTCATTGTGCCTACATGTAAAATTAAAACTAGAACACTTCTAGAGAAAACATAGAAGCAAATCTTCAGACTTGGGGTTAGGTAAAAACTTCACAGAAATATATTATTGAATAGGCGGCATGATTCATATTGGTAAATTGAGCTTTGTCAGAATTAAGAACTTCTGTTCTCTGAAATAAGAGATTGAAAACCAAACCATGGCCTGGTAGAAAATACTTGCAAATTACATATCTGATAACAGGTTTGCACCTAGAATATATTTTTTTAAAAAATCCCAAAACCTCAAAACTCAATCATAAGAAAACAACCTGATCAAAAAGTGGGCAAAATCTTCCAATGGACATTTCACCTTCACCAAAGAAAATATTCACCTTCCAAATAAGCACATAGAAAATGTTCTTTATCACTAATTATTACAAAAATGCAAATTAAACCACAAGAAGCTAAGCCTGCATATCTATTAGGTTATCTAAAATTTGAAACACTGACCATAACAAAATCTGGTGAGAATTTAGAGCAGTTGAAACTGCCATATGCTACTGGTGGAAAGGTAAAATGTTACAATAACTTCGGAAAACAAATCTGGAATTTAAAAAGTTAAGTATACAGACACCATAAGATTTGGGCTTCCCTGGTGACTCAGCTGGTCAAGAATCCACCTGCAATGCAGGAGACCTGGGTTCGATCCCTGGGTTGGGAAGATATCCTGGAGAAGGGAACAGCAACCCACTCCAGCATTCTTGCCTGGAGATTTGCATGGACTGTATAGTCCGTGGGGTCGCAAAGAGTCAGACACAACTAAATGACTTTCACTTTTCACCATAAGATTCAGCCATTCCACTCCTAGGTGTATTCTCAATAGAAATAAAAGCATATGTCTCTACAAAGCTTTGTAATGAAAATTAATAGTTTTATTTATAATAACCCCAAGTAGGAAACAACCTTGTGATATAGTTTTTAAAAATATGTATTTTGTCTCTGTCCCTGGCCCCTGGCACAGAGCTCCTAAAATTCTTGGAATTCCCTGAGCGATGGGAGTGTATTTTTAATCTATAACAAATATTTTAGACTATATTTGAATTTTTGCTACTGGGGTATCTCCTGGTGGAGCCCCAGATGGCTTTAGGATAAGAGCTGGTCACTGGAAATTCCAAGCTCATGATTAGATTAGCCCCACTCCAGCAAGGGATGGGATTAAGGGCTGTGCTCAATTGCCAATGGGGCTTTCCTGGTGGCTCATTTGGTAAAGAATCTGCCTGCGATGCGGGAGACCCAGGTTCGATACCTGGGTTGGGAAGATCCCCTAGAGAAGGAAATGGCAACCCACTTCAGTATTCTTACCTGGAGAATCCCATGGACAGAGGCCATAGTGAATGGGATCTCAAAGAGTAGGACACAACTGTGCGACTAACACTTACTTAACTTACTTACTTAATAACTTAATCACTCATGCCTACATAATGAAACCTCCATTAAAACCAAAAAATGGAGTTTGGAGAGCTGCCTGGTTGGTGAACACATGGATGTGCTGAGAAGGCGGCATGCCTGGGGAGGGGATGGAAGATCTACACCCCTTCCCCCCAATTCCATGCCCTATGCATCTCTATCATTTGACTTTTTGAATTGTATCTTTTGTAATAAACTAATGACCATAGGTAATCTGCTTTCCTGTGTTCTGTGAGTCATGCTAGTAAATTATGGAGACCGAGGAAGGGATTGTGGAAAGTTCTGAATTTGTAGTCAGTCAGGCAGAAGTGTGGGTTGCCTTGGGACGTCACTGTGGCTGCTGTCTGAAATGGGGACAGTCTCAAGGGACTGAGTCCTAACCCTGTGGGGTCTGTGCAAATTCTGGGGAGTTAGTGTCATAATTGAATTGAATTGTCAGGCAATTGGTTGATATCAGAAGGCTGGTAACTGGTTATCGATACTGGAAAAAGAAATCACAGACCCCAGATCTATCAACAGATGAACAGACAAGCAAATTGTTGTATAAGCCTCCAACCAAAGACTACTCAGCAATAAAGAACAAACTACCAATGCAGACTATTTGTACAAGCTAATGCTTATGAATCTCAAAATAATTATGCTGATTGAAAAAGCCAGACAGAAAGGAATACATACTATATGAACCCATTAACAGGCTACCCACGTGGCACTAGTGGTAAAGAACCCTCCTGCCAATGCAAGAGACAAAAGAGACATGGGTTTGATCCCTGGATCTGGAAGATCCCCTGGAGGAGGGCATGGAAACCCACTGTAGTAATCTTGTCTGGAGAATTCCACGGACAGAGGAGCCTGGAGGGCTGCAGTCCATAGGGTCACATGGAGTCAGACAAGACTGAAGCAACTTAGCATGCACGTATGAAACCATTCATATAAAATTACAGAAAATAAAATCTAATCCATAGTGGCAAAAAGCAGATTGATGTTTGCCTGGCTGTCGGGGGCAGAGGAGAGAATTATAAAGGGGCATGAGATCTTTTTTGGGGGGTGGGTACATGATGGATATGTTCATTATATTGAGTTTAGTGTTGGTTTCACTGCCATATGCATGGTTTTTTTTCCCATATGCATGTTTTAAATTTATCAAATTATACCTTAAACATTGCTGCTTATTGTATGTCAATTCTATCTTAATGAATTTGTTAAAACTTTGTAGATGACTGGAATAAAATGTATTCAGATGGTTATCTCTGAGTGGTAGACTTTGTGAGTTTTTATTTTTTTTCTTTACTTTTTATACTTTTCTCTACTTTTAAAGTTTCCTCTAGCGAGTTTATATGGTAGAAAATGAAAGTATACAGTTAAAAAAAAAGCAAATGATATGAAAATATTACACAAGGCTAAGGCAACATGATTAACTTTATAGGAACATTGTGAGCTAAGTAGTCCTTTGTGGGATCATCTGGGAACCCAATCACCATTTATAAGGAGGCTGCTGTGAAAAAGTGTTCTCTTTGTTCCAAAAAAAGAAAACTACAGGCCAATATCACTGATGAACATAGTTGCAAAAATCCTTAACAAAATTCTAGCAAACAGAATCCAACAACATATTAAAAAAATCATACACCACGACCAAGTGGGCTTTATCCCAGGAATGCAAGGATTCTTCAATATCCGCAAATCAATCAACGTAATACACCACATTAACAAATTGAAAGATAAAAACCATATGATTATCTCAATAGATGCAGAGAAAGCCTTTGACAAAATTCAACACTCATTTATGATTAAAACTCTCCAAAAAGCAGGAATAGAAGGAACATACCTCAACATTATAAAAGCCATATATGACAAACCCACAGCAAGCATCACCCTCAATGGTGAAAAATTGAAAGCATTCCCCCTGAAATCAGGAACAAGACAAGGGTGCCCACTGTCACCACTACTGTTCAACATAGTGTTGGAAGTTTTGGCCACAGCAATCAGAGCAGAAAAAGAAGTAAAAGGAATCCAGATAGGAAAAGAAGAAGTGAAACTCTCGCTGTTTGCAGATGACATGATCCTCTACATAGAAAACCCTAAAGACTCTACCAGAAAATTACTAGAACTAATCAATGAATATAGTAAAGTTGCAGGATATAAAATTAACACACAGAAATCCCTTGCATTCCTATATACTAACAATGAAAAAACAGAAAGAGAAATTAAGGAAACAATACCATTCACCATTGCAACAAAAAGAATAAAATACTTAGGAGTATATCTACCTAAAGAAACAAAAGACCTATACATAGAAAACTATAAAACACTGATGAAAGAAATCAAAGAGGACACAAACAGATGGAGAAACATACCGTGTTCATGGATTGGAAGAATCAATATTGTCAAAATGGCTATTCTACCCAAAGCAATCTATAGATTCAATGCAATCCCTATCAAGCTACCAACGGTATTTTTCACAGAACTAGACCAAAGAATTTCACAATTTGTATGGAAATACAAAAAACCTCGAATAGCCAAAGTAATCTTGAGAAAGAAGAATGGAACTGGAGGAATCAACCTGCCTGACTTCAGACTCTACTACAAAGCCACAGTCATCAAGACAGTATGGTACTGGCACAAAGACAGAAATATAGATCAATGGAACAGAATAGAAAGCCCAGAGATAAATCCACGAACCTATGGACACCTTATCTTTGACAAAGGAGGCAAGGATATACAATGGAAAAAAGACAATCTCTTTAACAAGTGGTGCTGGGAAAACTGGTCAACCACTTGTAAAAGAATGAAACTAGAACATGTTCCAGTGTTTTTAAACTGAGCTTTCTGAGCAGTTGTACTTTCTTTTTACCTCTCAGCAGAATCCTTTATCTCAGGTTTTGTTCCCAAGAGTTTATTTTATTTTCTTGTGGGCATTTTTTTCATGGTAGTGTAAAATGGTTCCTTAAAAATTGAAGCAATATTTGGTGGGGGAAATGTAGGTGAGGACTGATGCCGTAGATATGTTCTGCTTGAACCACCAGGAAAAGCCCTCAATGTGGTCACAGTCAGAAACAAGGCTATAAAAATTGCACCTTGTGACTGCAAATGCTGGCCTCCTACCTCACGTAGGCCTGGTGACAGAATTGCTTGGAACTGATTTCCCCGCTCCCCAACCCCTCTCAAACCCAGTCCGTTCCTATTTCCCCTGAAAGCAAGCCTCAAGTCAGGCTATCGTTACAGGAGACCTGTCTCATCACCTCTTTGGAGACAGTCCTACCATTCTCGTCAGACCTGAAGGAACACCTGTTTCCTATTAAGTTATCACTCTGGGATCTTTTCGCAGGCGATGATGCACACAGAAGAAAAACAGGCTGCAGATTTCTTTTTTTTTTTTTTTTTGCAGATTTCTAAATTCATAGGACTCATGCTGATTCTTAGAGGAGGGGTATTATGTGTACTCGCTTAGCCGCTCAGTCGTGTCTGACTCTTTGCAATCCCATGGACTGTAGCCCGCCAGGCTCCTCTGTCCATGGGATCCTCCAGGCAAGAATACTGGAGTGGGTTGCCATGCCCTCCTCCAGGAGAATCTTCCCAACTCAGGGATTGAACCCCCATCTCCTGTGTCTCCAGCATTGCAGGGAGATTCTTTACCACTAGTACCACCTGGAAAGCCTCTAAGGACTAGAACTCGTGCCTTAAAAATTGGTCTGAGAAACATCTTTTAAGTGCAAAGTATAGTTAAGGTCACAGATACATCTGTCTTAAAACAACCATGCCAATCTGTGCCAAAGCCATTACATGTTTTAAGTAAATGTAGAAACCTGTTCCCAGGCTCCAATTACAGCTTTGTTTTACATTAGGTTGTCTTGCTGTCACTAAGTCATATCTGACCCTTTGTGACCCCATGGACTGTAGCCTGCCAGGCACCTCTGTCCATGGGATTTCCCAGGCAATAATATTGGAGTGGGTTGCCATTTCCTTCTATAGGGGAGCTTCCCAATCCAGGGATTGAACCCATGTCTCTTGGGTCTCTTGAATTGGCAAGCAGATTCTTTTACCACTGAGCCACCAGGGGTTGTCTTGCATTGATGTAAATCTTACTTTCTTTCCTTACATCCTCTACCAGTGACCTAAACACATCAACCTGCAAGAAAACGGGAGGAGACTCAAGTAAGGGGTCAGAAGTCCCAGGTCAGACAATTCCAAGCACCTCTAGCTATGGGGCAGGCTCCTAAAAGGCTCTTCCTAGTTGAAGAGCAAAATAGTCCTTTTTTATATATAAATTTATTTAGTTGTGGCAAGCAGGATCTTCAGTTGCAGCATGTAAACTCTTAGTTGTGGCATGTGGGATCTAGTTTGCTGATCAGGGATAGAACACAGGGTCTCCTACATTGGGAGAGTGGAGTCTTAGCCACTGGACCACCAGGGAAGTCCAAGCCACATAGTTCTTATTCATGGGCTTTGCTGCCTATGCTGAAGCCACCCCACTCCTGACAGTAAATGGGCTGCCAGTGAGGCTGTTCATTGCACTGTCCAGCCATTTGCCTTAAGACTCCAGGTTGAGAGTGCCAGTGTTGACAGGGGTCAAACAAGCCACATGAATGAAGCTGTCCAAGGTCAGGCAATAGGAAATGGTAAGAACTGTAGTAAACTCATAGCAACTGGAGAAAAATTAAGTTAGATTCCTACCTCATTTTTTATACCAAAGTAAATTGGGAGAATAGCCTTTAATTATACATATTGATACATAAATAAAGCTGTGTTACATTATTTTTTACCCAGCTATGCTAAAAGGATTGCCTGCTACACTTCATGCAATGCAACAGAAGGGCAGGGAGAAATGTCCAGTCCTTTGGAACAGGTGAAACAAATTCCAGAGTACTAAGGGGCTGACTTGACTGATTTATGGATTGAGTGGGACCATCATTAAGGCATGGTGTCATGATTTATTTTAGGATTTTTTTTCTTATTTAGTGAACACAAAATAATGGTGCATCTTGAAGTTTGTGGTGTCTTAAAAGGATGGCATATGTATTTATTTGTGTGCATGTACCCATTCTCTGAAAGGAGACACAACTGTAGCAGTGGCTGCCTTTTAGGAAGCAGCCCTGGGTGGCTGGGGGATAGTGTGTTCAATCCTTTTATACCTTTGGAATGTTTGTTTACCTGATACAAGTATTATCTTTTCATAACTTAACACAAATAATAAGTTAACATAAGAAGATAGTAGATCTTTATGTGCTAATGTGGAACAGAACTCAAGATACGGTGTTAACTAAGAAAGGTAAAATAAATCCATAAAGCAGGCAGCATTTCTTAGCTCATCAATACCTAGAAACCTACCCACAAACCAATATGTTACATCGAATGTCAATCTCTTTTGCTGGAATGCAGACCTAGTGTTCCCAGATCTCCTAATTTTTTAAGAGAAGCTTGAAATCTCGATTTTGTGTGAAATTTCCTAATTTTTAAGGTTGACAAGCAATTCAAATTCTCTCAAACATGGTCAGGATGATAAAACCCATCTGTGAGTGGGCTGGGGGTCCATTGACTGTCACGTGGGACATCTCCATTGCTCCTGATGGTGGCTGCCACACAGTACTATGCAGATGTTCTGGGGCACCTGTTGTGGGGGTGAACGTCCTTATCGGGGTGCCTTGTAACCTGGCACAGAGCTGAGAGCTTCTGGAGATAGGGGCACAAAGGTGCCATTGGTTCTCCTAGGACCGCACCAAAGTCACTAGGTGTGCTTATAGGGGGCACCTTTTTCTAATTCAAGCTGAAGTAGGCTTTAGTTTAGTGATGGCCCTGCCTGATGGAGAAGAGATCAGTGACTATTTTTTTAAAAGATGAAATTCAAACCCAGACTGGTTTTATTTTTTGGTTCTGCCATAAAGATGATTCCTTGCCCTCTTGGTTTATGCACTGTGTGGGGTAAAGGATTTGCTAGCTCAGAGAACCAAGAAGAATCCACACATGTGGCATCACAGGACTCTGACATCCTGTGACTGTCTTGGTTCTTTTGGGGTTGACCGAGACAGACAAGGTAAATTGATCAAGACAGACATGGCAGGGTGACCAAGACAGACACAGCACATTGTCAAGGAGACAGATCTTTCTGTCTTGTTTCTGTAAAAAGTCATCTGGCAAAGCTTTTGTAGTCATTTCTCTTTCCCTGTAGATGATACACAGCCTTCGGCTGTCATCAATACTTAGTCACCTGTACCTACAAACCAATATGTTACATCAAAGCTAAAAGAAAACCATTTAAAGCAGTAGGAGGGTTTGTTGTCCTAAGAATTAAATGAGATAATGTATTCAAGGGGCTTAGCACATTGTCCCATGCTGTGAACTCTCAGTAAATGATCATTTTTTTAAAAAATAAACTGAGATGTAGGATGAATATATAAAGTCCTAAAAGCCTTTACACCTTATCAAATTAGAAGGGAAACATCTTTTGCAGTAGGCTATCAAAGCTCTAGGTGGCTAAACTCCCTCAAAACATCGACTGTTGTTAAGTTACGCATTTACTTAAATTTGGAGGCTTTCGTCTAAATGGCCCTGTCAACACTGGAAGGCTGATTCAGGGAAGATCAAGGGAGGAGATCAAGGGAAAAAGGAGAGACAAAAAGTCATTGCTGCTTGTTGACTTTTTTCCTCTGTGTTAAGAAATGTCAACTCTAAGTATTGCCCAGGTTGCTAAGAAACTGCTGTTGTGTAAGCTGGGACGTTGACTCTCATTTGTAACGAACAATCCACAGATTTTCCCACACTGCCTGCCCTTGGACCCACAACATCGACAGACCTGAAACCAATCTGCAATATCACTGATGGTTTCAAGTCATGGTCTGTTTCTTCTTATGCAAATGCATGCGTGCAAAGTCACTTCAGTTGTGTCTGACTCTGCAACCCTATGGACTGTAGCCTGCCAGGCTTCCCTGTCCATGGAATTCTCACACCCTTCTCCAGGGGATCTTCCCAACTCAAGGACTGAACCCATGTCTCTTAGATCTCCTGCCCTGGCAGGTAGGTTCTTTACCATTAGCACCACCTGAAAAGCCCTCTTATGAAAATAGTGATGTGTAAAACAATGATGACGATGATAGTACCTCCTTCGTAGGATTTTTTTAAGGATTAAATTGGGCAACATCTGTGAAGTATTTCACATGGAGCCTGGCACACGGAAGTGTTTTGAGGTCCAGGAGAGGGATTATGAAAATTTGAGTTGTTCATCACTGCTTATCCAGTGACTTCTGCCTCTCTCTGCTAGGCTCTGTGCTAGAAGCATGCTTATAGACAGGGAGGCTGGGCCCTCGAGTAGTTTATGGGCTCAGAGAACAAGAATTCAGGACAAGATGAGAGACAGAGGACAGAGTTGCAGTGTGAAGAGCAGGCATCCGGAGGCCAAGGGGGTGTGTCTGGCCTGCGGGGACTATGTGTTTGGCACAGCCTACACTCCCATCTTGTTGTTGCCTGTGTTCTAGCTGGAACTTTGTCTTCCACGTGGAAGTGGGTAATTTTGACAAAGCCATGACTCACAGAATAAAAGGAATCCTGAGTTCACCTCATTTATTCCTTGTACCAGTCTTTCAAGGTCATGCTCAAATAATCCAAGATCTCCATGTCTTCCCTTTTCATGGCAGGGCTTTTAGTGGGAGAAATTTACCAGTCTCTCTGGAGAGGCCCCTGTTTAAGAGTCTTCCAATCAAGGCTGCTTTCTCAGATATGCAGTTATTGTCGTGCAGCAGATCAAGTAAATGTTCTCTTAAGGGAGGGAAGTGAACCAGGCAGAATTTCTAGAGCACAAGGAGCTCGCTGCCCTTTCTGCTCCTGTTTATCCATCCTCGAGAGTGGCTCTTGGCCATATGCTGGTTTCTTATTGAAGGAAGGGTTATAGCTCCATTCTGCTGCATTCCTCCAGGACAATATTCAGCAAAAGGCCTTCCTGAGAACTTACGGTTAAAGCTTAGTTGGAAACTGTCTGTGATGGGTCAAGAAGTTTCAGCAGCTTTTCATGATCTGGACTGGAATCTGGGGTTTGTCTTTCTTGCTTTTTACACTGGTTTCTATGGCATAATTATGGCTTCCCAGGTAACACTAGTGATAAGGAACCTGTCTGCCAATGCAGGAGATGGAAGAGATGCAGATTTGATCCCTGGCTTGGGAAGATCCTTGGAGAAGGGCATGGCAACCCAGTCCCATATTCTTGCCTGGAGAATCCCATGGACAGAGGAGCCTGGTGGGCTACAGTCCATGGGATCCCAAAGAGGTGGACACAACTAAAGAGGCTTAGCACACATGGTCTAATTAGAGCAACACCTGCAGGGGCTGGGGGCCACAAGGTTAAGGGACCCCCCAACTCACCTGTCTTTACCTCAGCCAGGGCGCTCATTTCATTTCAGTAAACATAAATTGGGCACCTCCTGTGTACCCCAGTGCTGGTGACTAATTGAAAGATCAGAGTTCTGTAGGTTGGCCGATATCATTTAGCACATCTAAACCTTTAAAACCCATGGTATAATCATTTGATAAACATAAATTACTCAGTTCAGACTTAAATTAGCTTAGAACTAGAAGAGAGCTTGGGAATTCTGCAGTCCTCAATGAAGGATGACTTCTCCAGAATTCCTAATACATGACTATTCCACTTGAACACGGTACCTCTTGGGAGGGGGATAT
Source organism: Cervus elaphus (assembly GCF_910594005.1). Lineage (NCBI taxonomy): Eukaryota > Metazoa > Chordata > Mammalia > Artiodactyla > Cervidae > Cervus > Cervus elaphus. Next base: position 39,932,222 of record NC_057839.1, read on the forward strand.
CTTTCCTTCCCATGGACATTGTTCCACCTGCCACCCAGAGGTTTTTGTAAGAATTAAATAAAATGTTACAAATAAGGAAGCCAGGAAAGAGAATGTCCTCAACTAAATATTAATTCTTTTTCCACTTGATTGGAAAGTTCTTCCCTGAACTGATCTTAATACAACATCCATCTCTTCTCATATTGGTTCTCATCTTACCTTCTGGGTCAACATGAGGCAAATTTCCTTCTCCATATGACATTTATTAGTTAAATGAGCCAGTGAACAAACCTGAAGCCAGTTTTTATTTATTTTTTTAATATTTATTTATTTGGTTGTGTCAGGTCTTAGCTGTGGAACGTGGGATCTTTGTTCTGGCACTCCGGCTTAGTTGCTTCAAGATATGTGAGAACTTCGTTCCCCCACCACAGATCAAGCCTGAGTCCCCTGCATTGAAAGGCAGATTGTTAACCGCTGGACCACCAGGGAAATTCCAAAACAGTCTTTCAGGACTCAGTTTCATTGGCTCAGGTAACCAAGTAGCTCTATCCTATAGACAGTAGTGAAGCTAAATTAAAGTGAGGAACATCTACTCACTGCTTCTTTTTCTTACTCATTTGGATACAGTGTGCTACTGAGACAAAAGAAAAAGTGCTCCCAGGAACAGAATTCTTATGTGATACCTGGTGACATCTTACTGTGTGGCACTGAAAAAGTCTCTCAACTTTTTGGAACTTCTGTTTCTCATATAGAATACCCAGAAGGCAGACAATTTGATCTTGAAAGTGTCCTAGGGCTCAGAAATTCTCTTAGTGGAAATATAAATGCCAAAAAAGAAGTCCCATGTAGCTCAAATTAACTTAAGAGCTGATCATTTCCCATTAACGAAGGGTCACAATCACCAAAAAGGAGGTATTTGATTAAATCAGCTTTATCAAGGTGTAATTTATATGTAACTAAGTGGGAATGGCTACCCACTCCAGTATTCTGCAGTCTCAAAAATGACAGAATAATCTCTGTTTGTTTCCAAGGCAAACCATTCAATACCACAGTAATCACAAGTCTATGCCCCAACCGCTAATGCTGAAGAAGCTGAAGCTGAATGGTTCTATGAGACTTACAAGATCTTCTAGAACTAACACCAAAAAAAGATGTCCTTTTCATCATAGGAGACTGTGCAAAAGTAGGAAGTCAAGAGATAACTGGAGTAACAGGCAACTTTGGCCTTGGAGTACAAAATGAAGCAGGGCAAAGGCTAACAGAGTTTTGCCAAGAGAACGCACTGGTCATAGCAAACACCCTCTTCCAACAACACGAGACGACTTGACCATCACCAGATGGTCAATACTGAAATCAGACTGATTATATTCTTTGCAGCCAAAGATGGAGAAGCTCTATACAGTCAGCAAAAACAAGACTGTGAGCTGACTGTGGCTCAGATTGTGAACTCCTTATTGCAAAATTCAGACTTAAATTGAAGAAAGTAGGGGAAATGACTAGACCATTCAGGTATGACCGAAATCAAATCCCTTATAATTATACAGTGGAAGTGACAAATAGATTCAAGGGATTAGATCTGATAGAGTGCCTGAAGTACTATGGGCAGAGGTTTGTGACATTGTACAGGAGGTAGGGATCAAGACCATCCCCAGGAAAAAGAAATGCAAAAAGGAAAAATGGTTGTCTGAGGAGGCCTTACAAAGAGCTGAGAAAAGAAGAGAAGTGAAAAGCAAAGGAGAAAAGGAAAGGTATACCCAACCTTTCCTCAGGAACTCTGAATGCAGAGTTCCAAAGAATAGCAAGGAAAGATAAGAAAGACTTCCTCAGAGATCAATGCAAAGAAATAGAGGAAAACAATAGAATGGGAAAGACCAGAGATCTCTTCAGGAAAATTAGAGATACCAAAGGAACATTTCATGCAAAGATGGGCACAATAAAGGACAGAAATGGTATGGACCTAACAGAAGCAGAAGGTATTAAGAAGAGGTGGCAAGAATACACAGAAGAACTATACAAAAAAGATTTTCATGACCCAAATAACCACAATGGTGTGATCACTCACCTAGAGCCAGACATCCTAGAGTCCAAAGTCAAGTGGGCCTTAGGAACATCACTATGAATAAAGCTAGTGGAAGTGATGGAATTCCAGTTGAGCTATTTCAAATCCTAAAAGATGATGCTGTTAAAAGTGCCCCACTCAATATGACAGCAAATTCGGAAAACTCAGCAGTGGCCACAGGACTGGAAAAGGTCAGTTTTCATTCCAATCCCAAAGAAAAACAATGCCAAAGAATGTTCAAACTACCACACAATTGCACTCATCTCACACACTAGCAAAATAATGCTTAAAATCCTCCAAGCAAGGCTTCAACGGTATGTGAACCATGAACTTCCAGATGTTCAAGCTGGATTTAGAAAAGGCAGAAGAAGCAGAGATCAAATTGCCAACATCTGTTGAATCAAGAAAAAGCAAGAGTGTTCCAGAAAAACATCTACTTCTGCTTTATTGACTACGCCAAAGCCTTTGATTGTGTGGATCACAACAAGCTGTGGAAAATTCTTCAAGAGATGGGAATACCAGACCACCTTACCTGCCTCCTGAGAAATCTATATGCTGGTCAAGAAGCAACAGTTAGAACTGGACATGGAACAACAAACTCATTCCAAATTGGGAAAGGATGTACATCAAGGCTGTATATTTTCACCCTGCTTATGTAACTCATATGCAGAGTACATCATGTGAAATGATGGACTGGATGAAGCACAAGCTGGAATCAAGATTGCAAGAGGAAATATCAATAACCTTAGATATGCAGATGACACCACCCTTATGGCAGAAAGTGAAGAGAAACTGAAGAGCCTCTTGTTGAAAGTATAAGAGGAGAATGAAAAAGCTGGCCTAAAACTCAGCATTCAGAAAACTAAGATTATGGCATCCAGTCCTATCACTTCATGACAAATAGATGGGGAAACAACAGAAACAGTGACAGACTTTATTTTCATGGGCTCCAAAATCACTGCAGGTAGTGACTGCAGGCATGAAATTTAAAGATGCTTGCTCCTTGGAAGAAAAGCTATGACCAACCTAGACAGCATATTAAAAAACAGAGACATTACTTTGCCGACAAAGTTCTGTCTAGTCAAAGCTATGGTTTTTCCAGTAGTCATGTATAGATGTGAGAGTTGAACCATAAAGAAAGCTGAGCACCAAAGAACTGATGCTTTTGTGGTGTCAGAAAAGGCTCTTGAGAGTCCCTTGGACAGCAAGGCGATCCACCCAGTCAATCCTGAAGGAAATCAGTCCTGAATATTCATTGGAGGAACTGATGCTGAAGCTGAAGCTCCAATACTTTGGCCACCTGATGTGAAGAACTGACTCATTTGAAAAGACCCTGATGCTGGGAATGATTGAAGGCAGGAGGTAAGGGGACGATAGAGGATAAGATGGTTGGATAGCATCACCAACTTGATTGACATGAGTTTTAGCAAGGTCCGGGAGTTGGTAAAAGACAGGGAAGTCTGACATGCTGCAGTCCATGGGGTCACAAAGAGTCAGACACGACTGAGCGACTGAACTGAATTGAAATGGGAATGGCCACCCACTCCAGTATTCTTGCCTGGAGAATTCCATGTACAGAGGAGCCTGGTGGGCTACTGTCAATGGGTTTGCCAAGATTCTGACATGACTGAGCCACTATCAGACAACATTACAATACCGAAGTGCACACTATTTACCGTGTACATTTACACGAGTTTTGACAAATGTATACCCTCATGTAGCTACCACTCCAATAAAAACATAGACCATTACTATCATGCTGTGAAGTTTCCTCATGCACCACTGCAGTCAAATCCACCGTTTAATCCTCTGTCCTATCCAGCAATCAATCTCATTTTTATCACCACAGATAAGTTGTGTTTATTCTAGAACTTCATATATGTATATATAATGTATAATTGTCTATAATACATATTGTCACAATGATACAGTGCTTACTCTTGTGTCTGGCTTCTTTTGCTTAGAATATTGTTGAGATTTCATTTATGTTGTTTCTTATGTCAGTAGTTTGTTTTCTTTATAGAGCTGAGTGATTTTCCACTCTAGAAAGCTTCTCAGATAAAAACTTCCGGACTCCAGTGATGCTCTTGACATTAGTATTTCTGAAGTTGAAGTCCTAAAATTTCTGTATGTTTAACATGCTCAAGAAGGACTCCTTGTGCAGAAACTGAGTTTTAGAACCTTTTAATTAGGGCATTTCCCCCTCAAGTTCAAATAGTTCCCACAGTGTAACTGTTCATTGGCTCAGAGTACATTGGTCACAGTTAATTGTGCCGGTCGGAGAACTCCCCTTCCCATTGAACTGTGTCAGCCAGATCTGTGGCCTTCCACAGCTCAAGTTCCTGGTGCCTGCAACAAATCCCAGAGCATAGCTCGGCAAGTATTGTTTCAGTTCCGAGCCACCTGTAAATTGAGTTACGCGTCTCAGAGTCCACAGGTGAGTCTATAATCTTAATCTATAAACGCTCACCCTGTCACGGAGACGCGGAGGTGCAGTGAGCAGCCTTGCATTTCAGCTCTGCTGCTGAAATTACTCATGACAGTTTCATGAGTTGTTTTACTGTCTGGTAAAGTTTTTTTTGTTTCCTTTTTTCTTAACAATGAGGGAAGCATTCTTTGACGATAGCACACAAACGCCACCTTCAGGAAGGAAATAACAACATTCACGTTAGGCCACAGAGATCCTGCTTCTCTTTCTGCATGAAAACTTGCAAAAATAATCTTAAGATCAATATACAGTTTATGTTTTTATAAAATTTCATTCCAGATCTTAAAAGAGATAGATAGACTTTATTTTTCAGAGCGGCTTTAGGTTCCTAGAAAAATGAAGCAGAACGTACAGATATTTCATGTCTATTCCCTCCTGTATAACATCCCACACCAGACACAGGGGCACATTTATTACAGTAGATGAGCCTATGTCATTACCTCCCACACTCCAAAATTTAGATGAGGTTTCACTCTTGATGTTGTATAATCTATGGGTCTGGTCAAATGAATAGTGGCATGTATTCACCATTATAGTATCATATATCATACAGAGTAGTTTCACTGCCTTAAAAATCCTCTGTGCTCTGCCTATTTATCCTTCCCTCCCCTTGAACCCTTGCCAAACACTGATTCTTTCACAATTTTATAGTTTTCCAAAATGTCATGTATTTGAATTATATAGTAAGTAGCATTTTACATTGTCTTATTTCACTTAGTAATATGAATTTAAGATTCTTTTCATGGTTTGATAGCTCATTTCTTTTTAGCACTGAATATTCCATTGTTTGGATGTACCAGTTTATTTACCCATTCACCTACTGAGGGGCATCTTTGCTGCTTCCAGGCTTTGGTGATTATGGATAAAGATGCTATAAACATCAGTGTGTAGGTTTTCCGTGTGAAAATAAGTTTTCAACTGCTTTGGCTAGTACCAAGGAGCACAAGGGGCTTCCCTGGTGGCTAAGATGGTAAAGAATCTGCCTGCAGTACGGGAGACCTGGGTTTGATCCCTGGGTTGGGAAGAAGACCTGGAGGAGGGCATGGTAATCCACTCCAGTATCCTTGGACTTTCCTGGTGGCTCAGATAGTAAGTAATCTGCCCGCAATGCAGGAGGCCTGGGTTTGATCCCTGGGTTGGGAAGATCCCCTCAAGGAGGGCATGGCAACCCACTCCAGTATTCTTGCCTGGAGAATCCCCATGGACAGAGGAACCTGGCGGGCTACAATCCATGGGGTCGCAAAGTCAGTCATGACTGAGCAACTAAGCATAGCACAGCATAAGGAGCATGACTGCTGGATCATATATTAAGAGTATGTTTAGTTTTGTAAGAAACCATCAAACTGTCTTTTTTTTTTTTTCATTTATTTTTATTAGTTGGAGGCTAATTACTTCACAACATTGAAGTGGGTTTTGTCATACATTGACATGAATCAGCCATGGAGTTACATGTATTCCCCATCCTGATGCCCCCTCCCACCTCCCTCTCCACCCGATTCCTCTGGGTCTTCCCAGTGCACCAGGCCCGAGCACTTGTCTCATACATCCAACCTGGGCTGGTGATCTGTTTCACCATAGATAATATACATGTTTCGATGTTGTTCTCTGGAAACATCCCACCCTCGCCTTCTCCCACAGAATCCAAAAGTCTGTTCTGTACATCTGTGTCTCTTTTTCTGTTTTGCGTATAGGGTTATCATTACCATCTTTCTAAATCCCATATATATGTGTTAGTATGCTGTAATGTTCTTTATCTTTCTGGCTTACTTCACTCTGTATAATGGGCTCCAGTTTCATCCATCTCATTAGAACTGATTCAAATGAATTCTTTTTAACGGCTGAGTAATATTCCATGGTGTATATGTACCACAGCTTCCTTATCCATTCATCTGCTGATGGGCATCTAGGTTGCTTCCATGTCCTGGCTATTATAAACAGTGCTGTGATGAACACTGGGGTGCACGTGTCTCTTTCAAATAATAGCAAATGAAGCAACAGACAAAGGATTAATCTCAAAAATATACAAGCAACTCCTACAGCTCAATTCCAGAAAAATAAATGACCCAAGCAAAAAATGGGCCAAAGAACTAAACACATTTCTCCAAAGAAGACATATAGATGGCTAACAAAGGCATGAAAAGATGCTCAACGTCACTCATTATCAGAGAAATGCAAATCAAAACCACAATGAGGTACCATTACACGCCAGTCAGGATGGCTGCTATCCAAAAGTCTACAAGCAATAAATGCTGGAGAGGGTGTGGAGAAAAGGGAACCCTCTTCCACTGTTGGTGGGAATGCAAACTAGTACAGCCACTATGGAGAACCGTGTGGAGATTTCTTAAAAAACTGGAAATAAAACTGCCATATGACCCAGCAATACCACTTCTGGGCATACACACTGAGGAAACCAGATCTGAAAGAAACTGTCTTTTAAAGTAGCTATATCATTTTGCTTCCCTGGAGCAAATTAGAGTTCTTGTTGCTCCACATTTTCACCAGCATTTAGTGTTGCCATCGTTCTGGTTTTGGCAATTCTAATGGGTATGCAGTGGTATCACACTGTTATTTTAATTTGCAATTCCCCAATGACATTATGTACAGCATCTTTTCATATGCTATTTGCTGTCTGTATATCTTCTTTGTTGATGTGTCTACTGAGATCTTTTGTCCATTTTAAATATTGGATTATTTATTTTCTTATCATTGAGGTTTTAGACTTCGTTGTAAATTTTGAACAGGTCTTTTATCTGATAAACCTTTTGCAAATATTTTCTTGCAGTCTGTGGCTTGTCTTTTCATTGTCTTCATGATGTCTTTTGCAGATTGGGAGTTTTTAATTTTAATGAATTCCAGCTTATCAATTATTCTTTCATGGATCATAGCTTTTGTCATTGTATCTAACATAGGAGAAAACCTAGATGACCTGTTGTTATCTTCTGAGAGTCTTATACTTTTGCGTTTTACATTTAGATCTATGATTTAGAGTTAATTTTTGCAAAGAGTGTAAGGCCTTTGCGCAGATCCATTATTTTCCATATGCATGTTTGCCTTATACCAGCAATATTTGCTGCAAAGAGTAGTTTTTTCCATTGTACTGTCTTTGCTCTTTTGTCAAAGATGAGTTGACTATACTTAAGTGGATCTATTTCTGGACTCTCTATTCCATTGATCTATTTGTTCTCTTGTCAATACCACACTGTCTTGATTACTGTAGTTTTATAGTAAATGTTGAGATTGGGTAGTAGCAACCCTTGACTTCATTCTTCAACAGTATTCTGGGTCTTTTGTCTCCATATAAACTTTAGAAACAGTTTGCCAATATCCACAGTTAACTCACTGGGATTTTGATCAGAACTGCATAGAATCTATAGCTCAAATTGGGAGGGGCTTCCCAGATAGCTCAGCTAGTAAAGGATCCCCCTGCAATGCAGGAGACCCCGGGTTGATTCCTGGGTTGGGAAGATCCCCTGGAGGGGGCATGGCAACCCACTCCAGTATTCATCTTAACAATATTAAGGCTTCCTATCTATGAACATATTTTATTTCTTTTGTTAGAGTTTTGTGGTTTTCCTCATATATATCTTGTATAAATTTTGTTAATTTTATACCTAAGTATTTATTTTTTGGAGTACTAATGTAAATGGTATTGTGTTTTAAAATTCAAATTCCACTTATTTATTGCTGGTATATAGTAAAGAAATTAATTTTTGTGTATTAACCTTGTATCTTGCAACCTTGCTATCTTTGCTTATAGTTCCAGAGTATCTTTGTCAATTTCAGATTTTCTGCATAGATGATCATGTCATCTGTGAACAAAGACAATTTTGTTTCTTATTTTCCAATTCATATGCATTTTATTACTTATTTTTGTCTCATTGTATTAGCTGTGCCTGACAGGACAATATCGAAAAGGAATGGTGAGATGGGACATTCTTGCCTGGTACTAACTGTGAACAAAATGTAGATCATTTTACTACTCCTATGATCTACATTTTGTGCATGGTTAGTTTAATGATTGCTTCAATAATTATCACATCTTTCAACATCTTTTGTGTGCTTAGTACTGTAATAAAAACACAGTAGTTTAAGTCACAGCTTCCTCCTTCGAGGGACTTAGGGATCCACTATGGAGTCAAGAGAGACAGTAGGAACAGTTAAAAGGCAAGGAAAAACAGTTTGTAATGAATCATTGAAATGAGTGATGTTGGTTATAAGTGCTAAAATGAGTGTAGGATATGGCAGATAATGTGGACTAGAAGTGTTTCGGAAGGTGTTAGAGAGAACTTGGTCCTCATGGAGTAGGTAGGATTTGCAAATGTAAAAGGGAGAGGGAAAGGCATTTCTTCTAGGTATCTGGTCAACATGAGCAATGGCTTGGAGTTGGGAATGACAATGACATGACTAAGAATAGCAGAAACAAAATATGAAAAGAGTGGTCATGGACTTAGATGGACCCATATGGAGAGGTAAGTATCTCCTTAAGATGTGTTTGTTCTTAATTTCATTTTCTATAATGGTAAAGAAGGGAGATTTTACACTTTTATGGCACAAACAAAACCACGGTTTAATTTCACAGTTCATATTGCTTATTATAAGTATAATTGCAACGACCAGAAGAATGATAGAATGACTAAGATACCTACTGCCCCCCACCCAGGGATGCTGGGATACAGCATGTCCTTCCCCAACTCTCCCCTACATTTTTGAAAGGCAGTGAGAGAGCAAGCTGGCTGGAGCAGAGGGCTGCTGCGTCTTTAGGTTGGATGAAAGCAGATGCTAGAGCCCATTGATAATGTCTGTGCTGAGTCGCTTCAGTCATGTCCAACTCTTTGTGACCCCATGGACTGTAGCCCTCCAGACTCCTCTGTTCATGGGATTCTCCAGGCAAGAATACTGGAGTGGGGTGCCATTTCCTCCTCTAGGGGATCTTCCCAACTCAGGGATCAAACCCATGTCTCCTAGGGCTCCTGCATTGCAGGCAGATTCTTTACCACTGAGCCACCAGGGAAGCCCTGATAATGATAATGTTTTGCTTCCATTATTTGAGTCTTTCTCTGATCCCCTCACAGAAGGTAATGGGCTATTCACCAAAAGAATGAAAGCCCATTTACAATCATGTAAAGACAAAATACATCAAATGTGTGTAACTTTGGATTTCCTGCAATTTTTAATTGAGCCTCAATTCTTTACTTTCTGATAACCGGAAATTTCTTGCCTTTTGTCTTATCATTGGGTGGTTTCCCATGTGGCTCAGAGGTAAAGAATCAGTTTGCCAATGCAGGGGATGCAGGTTTGATCCCTGGGTTGGGAAGATCCCCTGGAGAAGGAAATAGCAACCCACTTCAGTATTATTGCCTAGAAAACCCCATGGACAGAGGAGCCTGGTGGGTTACAGTCCATGTGGTCACAGAGTCAGAAACGACAGAGCAACTAAAACAACAACAAAATGGCTTATCATGATCAGGTTTTAGTGCTAGTGATGAGCCTCTATCAAACAGCCCTGTGGTATTAATGTTGGAGATTGCCTCTGCTAACCCTCTGAGGAGAAAGATGGTAGAACGCAAATGTTACTGGTGTTCTCTGGGGTCACAAGATGCAGGGCTAGTATTGGTCATCTCCCTAGTTCTTATTCTACTCTGGGGAAGTTTAAACAGTCACCATAGCCATTACAAAAGCTATATAAAGGTCTCAATGACAATTTTCCAAAACTTCAAAAAAGGGCACACTGTATTTCTCTCTTCATGGTGCTGACCACGTATAAAATCTCCCACTCTGAAAGACAGTAGTATATGCTCCCTTGAAGAGATTTCTTGGTTAATGTGGATGAAGGCTGGTATTCACTAACATATTCAAGAGTGTTTATGGAATACTCACTTTGCAAAAAGTCCATGCTTGGGGATGGGAATACAGTGGTGAGCAAAACAGCAAGTCACTGTTCTCAAGGTATTTAGTCTAGTAGTCAAGGCAGAAAAATAAGCCATAGCTAAAATACAGTGGGTGTTCATATGGGAAGATTATGGGGTGGGAGTGTATAGCAAAATGATCTAATCTGTTCAGATAGATAAATTAGAAATTAGCCAGACAACTGAAGAGGAAGAGTGCTTCAGGACCCAGGACAACCTGGGCAAAGCACTGATATTATTGGGGCAGACAGTGTTGAGGGGAGTAGAAGGGGGGATAAACAAAGACAGAGGCAGGGCTCTGACCATGAGGGTCCCAGGAAGTCCACTTAAGGAGTGTGAATTTTATCAAAAGTGCAATGGGAAACCACTGAAGAAACCACTTAAAGCAGCAGATCAAACAGTGCATATTGGAAAGTAATACCTGATACTCCTTACTGAAACAGAGATACAGACAAAGGCTTGTTTACAAATGCTAAGCAATAAGAGCCCTCTAACTTTACCCCAGTTCTGCCACATCTTCACATAATCACTTCTGGCATTATTTTTCACTTTGGGTTCTCTAGGATTTAGAGATTTTTATGAGCCAGAATGATTAAGGGGAAGGCTGACACTTTAAAATAATGAAGGAAATTGTTTTCATAGTGGTCAGATGAGAAAAGTTGAAAGGAGATAGTCAAGATGGTGACAGCGATTATCTCTATTAAAGGTAAGTTTAGTTCATGGATAGGAAGAATCAATATTGTCAAAATGGATGTACTACCCAAAGCAAACTGTAGATTCAATGCAATCCCTATCAAGCTACCAATGGTATTTTTCACAGAACTAGAACAAATAATTTCACAATTTGTATGGAAATGCAAAAAACCTCGAATAGCCAAAGTAATCTTGAGAAAGAATAATGGAACTGGAGGAATCAACCTGCCTGACTTCAGGCTCTGCTACAAAGCCACAGTCATCAAGACAGTATGGTACTGGCACAAAGACAGAAATATAGATCAATGGAACAGAATAGAAAGCCCAGAGATAAATCCATGTACCTATAGATACCTTATCTTCGACAAAGGAAGCAAGGATATACAATGGAAAAAAGACAACCTCTTTAACAAGTGGTGCTGGGAAAACTGGTCAACCACTTGTAGAAGAATGAAACTAGAACACTTTCTAACATTAGACACAAAAATAAACTCAAAATGGATTAAAGATCTAAATGTAAAAACAGAAACTATAAAACTCCTAGAGGAAAACATAGGCAAAACATGCTCCAACATGAATCACAGCAGGATCCTCTATGACCCACCTCCCAGAATATTGGAAATAAAAGCAAAAATAAACAAATGGGACCTAATGAAACTTAAAAGCTTTTGCACTACAAAGGAAACTATAAGCAAGGTGAAAAGACAGCCCTCAGATTGGGAGAAAATAATAGCAAATGAAGCAACAGACAAAGGATTAATCTCAAAAATATACAAGCAACTCCTACAGCTCAATTCCAGAAAAATAAATGACCCAATCAAAAAAATGGGCCAAAGAACTAAACAGACATTTCTCCACAGAAGACATATAGATGGCTAACAAATGCATGAAAAGATGCTCAACGTCACTCATTATCAGAGAAATGCAAATCAAAACCACAATGAGGTACCATTACACACCAGTCAGGATGGCTGCTATCCAAAAGTCTACAAGCAATAAATGCTGGAGAGGGTGTGGAGAAAAGGGAACCCTCTTCCACTGTTGGTGGGAATGCAAACTAGTACAGCCACTATGGAGAACAGTGTGGAGATTTCTTAAAAAACTGGAAATAGAACTGCCATATGACCCAGCAATCCCACTTCTGGGCATACACACTGAGGAAACCAGATCTGAAAGAGACACGTGCACCCCAATGTTCATCGCAGCACTGTTTATAATAGCCAGGACATGGAAGCAACCTAGATGCCCATCAGCAGATGAATGGATAAGGAAGCTGTGGTACATATACACCATGGAATATTACTCAGCCGTTAAAAAGAATTCATTTGAATCAGTCCTAATGAGATGGATGAAACTGGAGCCCATTATACAGAGTGAAGTAAGCCAGAAAGATAAAGAACATTACAGCATACTAACACATATATATGGAATTTAGAAAGATGGTAACGATAACCCTATATGCAAAACAGAAAAAGAGACACAGAAATACAGAACAGACTTTTGAACTCTGTGGGAGAAGGTGAGGGTGGGATATTTCAAAAGAACAGCATGTATACTATCTGTGGTGAAACAGATCACCAGCCCAGGTGGGATGCATGAGACAAGTGCTCGGGCCTGGTGCACTGGGAAGACCCAGAGGAATCGGGTGGAGAGGGAGGTGGGAGGGGGGATCGGGATGGGGAATACGTGTAAATCTATGGCTGATTCATATCAATGTATGACAAAACCCACTTCAATGTTGTGAAGTAATTAGCCTCCAACTAATAAAAAAAAACAAAACAAAACTGGAAATAGAACTGCCATATGACCCAGCAATCCCACTTCTGGGCATACACACTGAGGAAACCAGATCTGAAAGAGACACGTGCACCCCAATGTTCATCGCAGCACTGTTTATAATAGCCAGGACATGGAAGCAACCTAGATGCCCATCAGCAGATGAATGGATAAGGAAGCTGTGGTACATATACACCATGGAATATTACTCAGCCATTAAAAAGAATTCATTTGAATCAGTTCTAATGAGATGGATGAAACTGGAGCCCATTATACAGAGTGAAGTAAGCCAGAAAGATAAAGAACATTACAGCATACTAACACATATATATGGGATTTAGAAAGATGGTAATGATAACCCTATATGCAAAACAGAAAAAGAGACACAGATGTACAGAACAGACTTTTGGATTCTGTGGGAGAAGGCGAGGGTGGGATGTTTCCAGAGAACAACATCGAAACATGTATATTATCTATGGTGAAACAGATCACCAGCCCAGGTGGGATGTATGAGACAAGTGCTCGGGCCTGGTGCACTGGGAAGACCCAGAGGAATCGGGTGGAGAGGGAGGTGGGAGGGGGGATCGGGATGGGGAATACGTGTAAATCTATGGCTGATTCATATCAATGTATGACAAAACCCACTTCAATGTTGTGAAGTAATTAGCCTCCAACTAATAAAAAAAAACAAAACAAAACTGGAAATAGAACTGCCATATGACCCAGCAATCCCACTTCTGGGCATACACACTGAGGAAACCAGATCTGAAAGAGACACGTGCACCCCAATGTTCATCGCAGCACTGTTTATAATAGCCAGGACATGGAAGCAACCTAGATGCCCATCAGCAGATGAATGGATAAGGAAGCTGTGGTACATATACACCATGGAATATTACTCAGCCATTAAAAAGAATTCATTTGAATCAGTTCTAATGAGATGGATGAAACTGGAGCCCATTATACAGAGTGAAGTAAGCCAGAAAGATAAAGAACATTACAGCATACTAACACATATATATGGGATTTAGAAAGATGGTAATGATAACCCTATATGCAAAACAGAAAAAGAGACACAGATGTACAGAACAGACTTTTGGATTCTGTGGGAGAAGGCGAGGGTGGGATGTTTCCAGAGAACAACATCAAAACATGTATAGTATCTATGGTGAAACAGATCACCAGCCCAGGTTGGATGTATGAGACAAGTGCTCGGGCCTGGTGCACTGGGAAGACCCAGAGGAATCGGGTGGAGAAGGAGGTGGGAGGGGGCATCAGGATGGGGAATACATGTAACTCCATGGCTGATTCATGTCAATGTATGACAAAACCCACTTCAATGTTGTGAAGTAATTAGCCTCCAACTAATAAAAATAAATGAAAAAAAAAATAAAAGTAAGTTTATTTTATGATTTATATTTTTCAGTAGTCTCTAAGTTTCTGTCTTTATAATCTGAGAAAGCATTTTTAATTTAGAGTGTAATAATCAAGTTAACCTTTCCGGAATTTTTCTCCTTTCTTTTATTCTTTTCTCACCCTTCTGTCTTTGCATATTCTGAAGGTCACAGAGAGCACATTCTGATTCACTATTCATTATTGAGGACCCTGGGACCCTGGAGGAAAAGTCCTGGGGCATCAGACTGACACAGAGGTGATAAATTCCATTTCACCATTGATTTTTATAGCTGCTGCATTTCTTTCAGCCTCTCCTTGCCCTAAGCAGTATTAATAATAGATTTCAGGTCTTCTTCCAAATTTAATGTTCAGCCCCTGTCTGTCGTTGAAACAGGCTTAACAACTATCATTGGATTTTTTCTTCTGAAACTCTAGTCCTGAAATATCTCTGAAAACATACTTAGTGGTGAGGTGTACTTGGGCTGTCGGTCCCGTGTGCAGCTTAACAGAATGGCCCTGGTGACTCGGTCAAGTCCTTATGTGAGATTAGCAATGGACTCTCATTTTAACCCAGAGGAAACTAAAACCCTGAATGGTTAAGCAACTTGACTGAGGCCATGCAGCTAGTTAGTGGCAGAACTGGGACTAGATTTAAATTTAAGCTTTTCTAGTCCCAGAATGTTGTTCTTGCTCGTCTGTCCCATTGCCCGCCGATTCATGGTGTTGGCCTGGGGAGAAGGTGCTAGAAGGCGAGGAGATGGCTGCCTGGTGAGCTCATAGCAGGCGCTATGGGGATTAGGGAGGTGGAAGGGTGGAGGATGGAAATTGACAAGGGAGGAAAACAGGGTGTGTGCCAACCTTAGGGCAAGGCACACACAGTCCAGTCTAATCCAAATCAGGCTGGCCAGCGTCTTTGATTGGTCCATCCGGCTGAGTGCTCCAAGCTGCATGCCCTGAACTGTGCCCAACTGGCAGAATGAAAATCATTTGAAAAATATCCGGAAATTGCTACTCACCAGGGAGCATCTGTGAAAAATACTGGCTGCAAACGAGCTGGCAGGGAATCAGTGATGGCCAGGTCACCCCACCATGGCAAGTTTGTCTGAAGGGGTTCTGGAGTTATTTCCCAGATGGGCCTCTCAGCTGCTGTCAGTGATTGGGTCTTGTGGGCTTTTTTGCAGTGTTTCTTGTGCTGTAGGAGGTATGCTCTAGAAAGGAGCGGGTAAATCAGTTTTGTACACGGAACCATATTTTTCAAATACACTCGTGAATATTCTTGTGGCAGCTCTCTAAATTGAAAGATTTTTCAGAAATAATTTGCTGTTTCATAAATTTGGATTTCTTAATGCAGAACTCATCCAGGGTCATTATGGTGAAGAAATTCTAGGGCACTGAGACATAGTCTGTATTTTTGCACAATTGTTGCCGGGAATGGCAATTAAGAGACAGAGATGGATCGTCTTCTCCTAGATTGGAATCCTGGGATTTGGCCTACCCCACTGGCAATTTGTCTGACCTCTGATCCCACTGGCTCCTTAAGAAATCACAGCTGGAAGAACCTAACCAAGCATTTTACCTCTTCCCTTCCTGTCCTGGGTTATTTCCTACATCCTTGAGTGATTTTTTTTTTGTCTCATATACCCTAATGTCCTTCAAAATACTGATGTTCTCGACAAGATATCATATACATGTTTTGGTTTGAGCTCAGAGTCCAGGTTCTTTGATCTTGTTTGGGGATGAGACTACTTGCTGACCCCTATTCATTTTGGTTATTTTCTCTGGTCTTTTCATCTGCTAGATAGAATCAATCAGTTCATGAGAAAAGGGCGCTCTGAGTTTTAATAAAATAGTTGAAATTAAGGGAATAAAATGTTTACTTACCATTTGAATTAGTCAGAGTTCTCTAGAGAAACAGAACCAGTAGTGTATATATGTATGTATACAATATGTGTGTGTGTGTATATATATATATGGAGATTATTAGAATTGGCTCATATGATATGAAGGCTGAGAAGTTCCACAGTCTGCCATCTGCAAGCAGAAGAATTAAGAAAGCCTATGGAGCATTGGAATTTAGTCAAAATCCAAATCCCAGGAACTAGGAATGCCGATGTCGGAGAGTAGTGGTGGTGTTCAGTCACTCAGTTGTGTCTGACTCTTTGCAACCCCATGGACTGCAACACGCCAGGCTTCCCCGTCCTTCACCATCTTCTGGAGCTTGCTCAAACTCATGTCCATTGAGTCAGTGATGCCATCCAACCAGCTCGTCCTCTGTCATCCCCTTCTCCTCATGCCTTCAATCTTTCCCACGGCGAGTTTGTCTGAAGGGGTTCTGGAGTTATTTTCCAGATGGGCCGTTCAGTTGTTGTCAGCGATTGGGCCCTGTGGGCTTTTTTGCAGTGTTTCTTGTGCTGCAAGAGTTGTGTTCCAAAGCCCAAAGCCCAGGAACCAGGAATGCCGATGTCAGAGGGCAGAGAAGATATGTGTCCCAGCTCAAGCAGAGATAATACATTTGTTCTTCCTTGGCCTTTTTGTTCTGTTCAGGTCCCCAGTGGATTAAATGATGCCTACCTGTATCAGTGAGGGCAATCTTTGTTACTCAGTCTATTGATTCAAATACCAAACTCTTCCAAAAACACCTTAACAGATATACCCAGAGATGTTTTACCAGTTCTCTGCATCCCTTAGCCCAGTTGGGTTGATACATAAAATGATCCATTTCATATCTCCCAAACCAAGTATACAAACTATTCTGTTTGTGAACTTCTGTTCCCTTGGTGGCCTGTCTGGTGTCTTCTGTCTATATTAAACACATGAAAGACCTTATAGACCGAAAACAAATAAAACACAGGGATGAAGATGATCCATGCACATCATAAGACCCCATTTTCGAGAAGATGAAGATGTCCCAGATAGGGGACAATGACTCTCGGAGAAGACTTCCTAATAATTTGGGACATAATCTCTTCAAAGGCTTTTGCTCTGTGGGCTCCTTTCCCCTACTCTTGACCTTTCAGCTCCACTAACTACGGATGCAAAGACCCTCCCAGAGAGCTCTGAGAGACACAGTGAGGAGAAAGAGTCTTTGGGCAGCCAAGAGATACAAGGGAGAGAGGACAACGGGAAAGGAGACTTTAAATACTTGTGAGTGACAGGATTTGAATCTCTCTTAATTTCTTTTAAAAAACACAACTGAAAATGAAATTTCTTTTCATTACTTTAATACATGGATTGTGGTTTGTTTGGTTTTTTTTTTTAGATACATCTAAGTATCATATGAGCCTCAAAGAACTTTAGGGCTTATTCACTTTAGATAAAAAAAATATCTTTTTCTTTTAGTTAAAGAGGTTGGGATTAGATTTGGAAAGTTGCTTTATATTTCAGAAATCCTTAAGTGGTGCAATCAACTCACGAAGCCTCGGTGAAAGCTCCACAGGAGATGCTGAGTTTAGTTGCTTTGTCAACCCAGTACTCAGTTGGGTCTGAACTAACATTAGGATCCCATTTGCCCTCTGACCCAGCTGCTGGTGCAGGTACCCACTAAGTTGCTAGGTTGGCCCACTAACTATAAGATTCCATCTTTTTATCTTGATTTTATATATATAGCTCAGCGGTAAAGAATCTGTCTGCAATGCAGGAGACCTGGGTTCAATCCCTGGGTTGGGAAGATGCCCTGGAGAAAGGAATGGCTACCCACTCCAGTATTCTGGCCTAGAGAATCCCATGTACAGAGAAGCCTGGCAGGGTACAGTCCATGGGGTAGAAAAGAGACACAACTGAGCATGCATGCCTGATATATATGATTGCTGCTAAATTACCTTGGAAGATGCTTTCGTTTTTCTTACATAAATATTGACAGTCCCATTTAGAGAAATATTCCTTATTTAAGTGGACAGACTTTGATTGCTGGTCACCAACATGGATTGCACAAAAAGGTAACCTCCTTGTGATTTAGACACAGCCTTGCATTCATCTGAGGCTCCCAAGCTTGGGTATGTATTAGAATCACTGAGGAAAGGAATGCTTATTAACAAGGAAGAAATCCGAGTCTCATCCTAGGGATTCCAATCTAGTAGGGCTAGGTTGGCACAGGAATCTACCTTCAAACATGGACTTCCAGTGATTCTGATAGTTCGATAGACCATACTTTGAGAGAAATTGATAAAGGTATTTTCCACAGAGCCCACTCAGTAGCATCTTGTGAGTCAGGAGCCCCCTCTAGGCCTGCACACAAGCATTACTAGCTTAAGTGACATTCACAGGGGAACAAGGACCAAGGGGTTTCAATATCATGTTTTGATGCATAATAGAATGCCAAGGAAACATTCCATTTGAGTCTACTTGTTGGAAGTCCTAGAGCCATCAATAGAGATAAGGCAAAGGATACATGACTGCAAGATTAAAGTTAGGCTTCCCTTCTGCTTCTTGCAAGCAACTTGGTCATTTTGGCAAGGAAAGAGAACTGCTTGATGAGGGGGAGACACAGAGTGATTGTCTTCATAAGCAGAGGGCTGATTTTGTGAAAGGGGAGGTTGCAGTTTTCCTGTGTGGCTCCAGAGAAGAACCAGAGCAGTAAGCCAAGCTGTAGGGAAGTAGAGTTGAGTTCGATGAAAAGGAAGTTAAATAATTAGGGCTCTTGAAAATAAAGTGGGTTTCACTGTGTGGTGGTGAGCATTGTACGACCTGAGTGTCCTGACAAACAGGCTATGTTAATTAATCAATTAACTTAAGTGCCCTACATTTATCAACCCATTGTGAGGGAGTAAGAAGAGCCTAGGACTTGGCATCAAGCTTAAATTTGCATCCTGAATCCCTTACTTACTTGCGACCTTGTTGTTGTTCAGTCTGTCAGTCGTGTCTGATTCTTTTTTGACCCCATGGACTGTAGCCCCAATCAGGCTCCTCTGTCCATGGGATTTTCCAGGCTAGAATACTGGAGTGGGTTGTCATGTCCTTTTCCAGGGAATCTTCTGGACCCAGGGATCGAATCTGGGTCCCTGGAATTGGCAGGTAGATTCTTTACCATTGAGTCACGAGGGATGTGAAAAGCAGATAAACATATCAAGTGCTTGGCACAGAGTAGGTACTCATCTATATTTGCTCCCTATCCCTTTATTCTATGTCTATCACTGCTTTAGGTATTAGGAAAACTAAGATGAGTAAGATCCTTGTTTCCCAAGAATTGCTCAACCAATAGTGGCAGACAACCAGAAATAAAAATATGCAAAGTTGTACCTGCTGTGATATACAGTGATGGGCAAAGGCTAATGGAGGCCCAGAGTCGGGAGGAATTTCCGACTCTCCGCAGGAGTTGGTGGCTTCCTATCAACCCAGGCTTTTTTGGTGGTGTTTGAATTCTAGTGAACACAGGCAGTGGTTTTCCATCTTGGAATAACTAAGGGGCAAAGAGAAATTTGCTATAAACCAAAGGTCAGATTCTCCTTAGTCTTTGTTTCTTTGAATCTATTAATCCAGCAAATGCTTTCTGGAGCCCTTCCCAATCCTAGTGTGAGGGTTGGCACCAGGGGACATAGAGTTAATAGGCACAGTCCTTGACTACATGAGGTGCACAGTCTGTCAGCGGAGACAGGATGAGATGGTTAAATACATTCCACAGTGCCTCAATACCCCTTTCAACCACCAATGTCTTCTTCTCACTTTTCCACATTATAGTCATGTTTATCTTTGGATAGTAAACAGATTTTTGGCCAATATAGCACCTCCTCCTCTAATGACTCTGAACTCACAACAGACAATTTTTTCAAGTTTTAATTCAAAATTTTCATACTTGGAAATTTAAAATAGTGATATTCAAACTGTTTTGTTCACACATTTTTATTAGTAAGTAATTTTGAATCGATATACAAGTAGTGTAAGGTGAGTGCAGAGAAAAAGAAAGCAAGCCAGGCAGTCAGGCAAGAAAAGGAAATTTATTAGAGGGAAAAGAGAGGGTGACTGGCTCTTAAGGAGAAACAGCGTTCTCCCTTTCTGATGGAGTCCTTCTTATACCCCACCAAGGAAAAATTCTCTGAAGGGATGGTCACATAGTGGGAGGTCTGGAATCTGGTGGTCTCACAGCTTTGAAAAGATAGGTGCCAGTGAGAGAACAGGATGCCATTTGGGCAATTTGGTCAGTCTCACAGATCACTGCGATTTATTCTTTGTTTGCAAGGTTGACATAATGAGCCATCTTATCAGTGAGACCCCATCTGGGCCCTATCAAGTACGACTACTATTAATGCAGTGGCGCAGTGGTAAGAATCACCTACCAGTGCAGGAGACCTAAGAGACCTGGTTTCGATCCCTGGGTCAGGAAGATCCCCTGGAGGAGGGCGTGGCAACCCACTCCAGTATTCTTGCCTGGAGAATCCCATGGACAGAGGAGCCTGGTGGGCTACGGTCTATGGGGTCACACAGAGTTGGACATGACTGAAGCCACTTGGCATGAGCATGCATGCACAGGACTATTATTAACTATTTTCTCACGACATAATCCACACTACTGGCAAAACCACCATTAATGATGTTTACAGATCCATATATTAAGTCATCTTGATAATTTCAATTTTGGGGGATCCAATTCATTATCAGGTATGAGGAAATAGTCACTTTCTCTTTGTATTGTTGCTAAAGGGACCCCATTAAGAGTAACTGGACCTCTGCTATTGTATTTTTGTAGGTTTGTGAATTTGCATGTTGCAAACATTATCTTCAATTTAAAGTTCAGGTGGAACTCCATTTTGTGAGGGTTAGTTTAGTTTAAACTAGATAATGTCATCTATGAAGCTACCTTTGGAGAGCAGAGAAAGGAGAAAGGGTGGCTGTCAGCACCATTGTTTTGTAGAACGTCCTCACCTCCCAGGGGCATCTCATGTCCCTCCCATGAACTCGACCTCTGACACACAGACAGAATGAAGTCACCGTTTTTCTACTTTCTGCTTTCTTGGATCATGTCCTGCCCCCTTGGAATGTATACCAAGCACTTGGAGGCCACTCAGACTTGGCAGCCAGTTCTCTAGACCATTCTGGCTACATGATAGCCCCACCAGCTGACTGTGTTGAACAGCTGCTGATTTCCTGGAGTGCAGGTTTGTTTTTTTCTAATGTTCCCCACATAGAAGCATTTCAATGTACATCTGACAGTTTGCTACAATCTGCTCTTCTTAGTCACTTTTTGACTGCAATTTGGTGTTCAGAAAATATCACCTGATGTATAAATTGAAAACAAATTTCATGGCTTTAAAAAGATATTTTTATAGAACTAAACATACTTACACATCACTCTGTGTGTGTGTGTGTGTGTGTGTGTGTGTGTGTGCAGCTGGTTGGTTGAACGAGGGGAGCATAAGGAGAAAGAGAAATTCTTTTTTAACCAGAGTTTTAGGGTCCAGTTTCATGAAAAAGAAAACACAAGTTTTGTACATTGATGATTAATATGACATCAAAGCATCTTTTTTTGTTAAAAAAGGAACTCTTGTGTTTAATTCTATATATAAGAACTAAAGATCATCATTTTAGTGGAAGGGTATCATTCTATACTTTATCCTTCTCTGTCTTTTATAGAACAAGCATTCTTAGTACCTTCTGTGCCATAAACCCTTAGCTGTCTGGTGAGAACAGTAACCAGTGAATCAGTGAAATTGCTCAGTCATGTCCAACTCTTTGTGACCCCATGGACTGTAGCCTACCAGCTCCTCCATCTGTGGAATTTTCCAGGTAAGAGTACTGGAATAGGTTGCCATTTCCTTCTCCAGGGGATCTTCCCGACCCAGGGATCGAACCCAGGTCTCCTGCATTACAGGCAGACGTCTTTACCATCTGAGCCAGCAGGGAAGCCCTACAATAGCCCATAAAGGTTTAAATTAAAATAAGTGCAATCTCAAAGGATACCAATTATATTGAAATACTAAATTCAAATATAAAAAATCAAATGTATGAGATATTAACACATATGTCTATTTACTAACATATTAAATAACAAAATCTGGTAGCAGGTCTATTGTGATTTCAAATAACATGGAGCATAAACTATGCTTTGAGATATCCACAGTAGCTAAAATGTGATTAGAAACTGTGATTTCTACTGTTGACATCACTCATGATACTAACAATTCACTACCTATATTCATAGTTGAAAAAACTGCTAAATTTTTTCAGAAGTAGCAATTTATGGATATAGAGATGCAACTTTGTCTTATCCAATTTCATATAGCCCCGAATCCCATTCAGGTCAGAAACTCGGGTTCTAAATGAGGTTCCCAGGGCCCATCTCACTGTTACTGACAAGGGAGGTGCTTGTGGGTGCAACATGCTTTCCAGAAGGTGTCAGACTTGCATTTCTGAAGACTGAAATCCAGCCGCTGCTATAATCTCCCCAAAGTCTCCTAACTCAATTTTTAAGGCAGATAATCCACCAGGGTGAATCACTGAAAATTAAGTTTAAAAAATGCTAATTTCAAAGAGAAACAAAGAGCTTCAAGGAAACAAATTTTACAAGTACTAAGAAAGTGCTGTCTGAATTAAGAAATTTTATTCCCTTCTCCCTCCACCCCCAAAACCTGAAGAAACAGGGAATTATTTTCCTGTCTTTTCAGTATGAAGACAGGATTCACGTTGTCAGCAAGGATCAGACATCATGAAATTTCTGAAAATACATCATAGTCTACTTTTGTTTGAAGAGGGATAATTTATATCCTCACAGAGAAGTCCATCAAGAGGAGGATTAGAGAACAGAAGAGACACTAAAGATCAGCCCACAGTGGAGGCTTCTGCGTACAAAGCAAGGATTAGGCATGACTCTACCTTTCATTTGAGTTGTACCCTTAGAATTCTTCACATTCTCCAAGAAAACAAAGAATATGTTGGAAACCTAGTGTATCGAGTAAAAGATGTTTCCTGGAGAAGTCATTGTTCATACAGGGACAGTATGGGCTTCTCACACAAATAGGTTTAATTGTTCAGTGGAATTTCTGATATAATTGATCCACCAAAATAGATAGGTTCTAACTGAGTTTATTGAGTTTGGAGGAATTTCCCTCTGATTTTCATATATAATTTCTGGTTGATCTTCATTAATGTGCCCTCTGGATATGGTCTGCATCATTTTTCTCTTATCATCTGCTTTCCCGGAAAAGACTAATGTCAACTTCTCCAAGAAACATGCTTTTGTTAATGAAA
Organism: Cervus elaphus; assembly: GCF_910594005.1. Lineage (NCBI taxonomy): Eukaryota > Metazoa > Chordata > Mammalia > Artiodactyla > Cervidae > Cervus > Cervus elaphus. Next base: position 39,955,695 of record NC_057839.1, read on the forward strand.
TATTAGCAGAAATGACATATGTAAATTTCAAGCAGAAGTTTTAATAGCCACCAAGTAGCTCTGCCACCTCTTTTTAGCTGTTTTCTGCCTCAAGAATATTATATCTGAGATCAGAAAGGCTACTTAAGTTTGTATTACAGAAAAAAAAAAAAACCACGAGGAAAAGAGGCAAACCTACAGCAGCTAAAGTAGTATGAGTACAGAAAAAGCCTTTATTGTTTTAAGTTATTGATATTTGGAGGCTGGTTGTTATGCAACAAAACTCAGTGAAACCTGGCTGTTGTTACCTCTCTTTAATTTTCAATTTTCTCTGTCTTTCCTGGTTCAGCTAATTATGGATCCATAAGCAAATAAAAGGGGCTTCCCTGGTGGCTCAAATGATAAGGAATCAGCCTGCAATGCAAGAGACGTGGGTTTGATCCCTGGGTTGGGAAGATCCCCTGGAGAAGGAAATGACAACCCACTCCAGTATTTTTACCTGGAGAATTCCACAGACAGAGGAGCCTGGCAGGCTATAGTCCATGGGGTCACAAACAGTCACAACTGAGCAACTAATACTTCCCTCTTTCCCAAATAAAAAATATAAGTTTACTGTGGGTGCGTCTATCTAATGACCACTCCTAAAATAATTAAGAAAGAAGGCAAAATCTTACCTCTCTCTGTCTTCAGTCTTTCTCTTCCTTCTCTTCCTTCTTATCCTTCTTCTTCACTAAATCCCATCTGTCAGTGTCTGATTGCTTGAAGAAACTTCTTAGATTCTTGCCAAAGGTAACATAACTACTATGTTTGGGTGTAAGTTGCTGGTTCCCAGGAAAGGCTTCTGGGTCTCTGGGACAGATTCATCAGACTTGTTCTTTTTTCTGGAGGAATAAGCATGGAACATAGAGATGAACTTTATGACACAACGTTACATTGACTATATGTTGTAGATTTTCATCTCAGCTCACTGACCCAGTGGTATACATAAATATCAAAGTTTTCCTTCTAAAAACATGCATCTTAAGAAAATGCATGGTTCTACTTATACAAAGTACAAAATAGGCAAACAGAGCTACCCTGTGAAGTCAGAACAGTATTTATCTTTTGGGGGGAAATGGAGTAGTGGCTAGAATAGAGTGAGGATTTGAGGTGGTAGTGTTCTCCTTCTTGTCCTGGATGGAGAGATGAGTGCTCACTTTATGATCATTCTTCTATGTTTTGTATATTTTTCTATTTATGTAGGACACTTGACAATAAAAAAGTTTAAAATTGCAGTCACTGTAACCATAGCCTATAGGAAACACAGAGGAAATTAAGAGCTTGAGAATCAACAAACTAACTTAGAAGGACGGTTTTGCTGTGTAACAGAGAAAAACATTTCCTTATTCATCCAACCTGGCTTTCCTGGGCTAGGAACCAAATGCAATTTAATTTAGCTCTTTTTTTTTTTCTCCTATGAGTGTTTTTTTTTTTATTTTGGCAGGTTTGTTTTTTTTTTAAACAATGTATCAAGGGAAAATGATATTAATTAGAAGTCTACAAATAGGTAATTATATATTACAATAGGTAATTTATATATATTACACTAGGTAATTATAGAATTGGTTAGGTATATAAGTGATTAACTATCTGTAATAAGAAGGATGAAGTAGAGTGCTGGGGATATTATGCATTATCTTTGTTGTGCTGTCTATTATCAACCAACAGAGGGGAAACACTTTTTATCGTATATAACTTTCCAATCTAGATGAGAAAAACAACCAATAATTAACTCATTCAATAGGCAGCAATTCCAATTTCAGAGACAAAGCCCATCAGTGAGCAAAAACCTTAGTTCCCCACTTGCTTCTAGCTGTTCCCTCCTTGGCTGTCAGAAGTCATGCAGCCCTGGGCAGAATCTCTGACTCTGCAGGGCTCGCTTTGATCTGCTTTGATCTTCTTCTGTCTCTCTTTTCACACAAACCTGTTTAAACACAGCTTCAGACACATTTCAGAGCCTTCGGCAGGGACACACTTCCCTCTACAGCTATTCAGAAACTGAGAGTTGACCCTCAGGATTTTCCTCGGTATGAACTCAACCACCTCTGAGCTCTTTGGCCAGATTCGCATGGCTCCTGGAATTCTATTCATATGACCCAGATAGCTGGCCTTGGGGGCTCTGATGGTTAGAGGAGATGAAGGAGATAAAGAGCATAGAGGGGTAGGATTCTGCTTCCCACCTCCCAAGTCAGCCAAGGACATATTGCCCAAGCTCTTGTCCCCATTAACCAAAATTTTCTAAAATAAAGCAAAATAACAGATATAACTTTGATTTTAAATGAATTCAACTTGGCTCGTGGCAGCCCATAAGAAAAGCTATATTTGCTAAATAGTTTGCAAAGGAAAACTATATTTAGCTCCCTTGTAGCTAGATATGGCCCTATGACTAATTTCTGGCCAGTGGGATGAGAGTGATTACAAATGCAAATTACAGACCAAACCCTCAAAGGAGAGAGAGGTAACACTCCTTGCCTCTGTCCTCTTGCTTTCACCCTGCTGATCTGATTGGAATGTGGATGTAACTTGAACCAGACACGGGAAACAGCCTGTGAAGGGCAAAACAACAAGATAAAAGGAGTCTGGGTTCTTGTCAACTTGGCAAAGCAGTGCTGCCTTACCAGCTCTGACTTTGTTATGAGAAAAATTAATTTCTTTTTTTTAAGGGTGAATTGACTTCTTTAAAAATTTTTTTATTTATTTATTTTGGGCTTCACTGGGTCTTCATGGCTGCACGTGGGCTTTCTAGCTGCGGTGAGTGAGGGCTACTCTTTGTTTCTTCTCTTTGCAGTGATTTCTCTTGTTGTGGAGCATGGGCTTTAGGGTCTGGGCTCAGAAGTTGTGGCACACCGGCTTCACTGCCCTGAGGCATGTACACGCTTCCCAGACCAGGGATCGAACCCGTGTACCCTGCATTGGCAGGCAGATTCTTAACCACTGGACCACCAGGGAAGTCCGAGAAAAATTAATTTTTATCTTGTATTAGCCTTTGTTATTTTCAGTCTCAGAAACATGAAGCCAAGCCTATACCTTAGCTGGTACAGAGGTCATCTAGCCCAGCAGTTGTCAACAGAGGAGGTTCTTCAGGGAACATGTGCAAATGTCTGGGGACATTTCTCATTGTCTCACTTGGGGGTGCTGAGGTTGCTGTTGGCTTCTAGTGAGTATAGATCAAGGCTGTTGTTACACACCCATGACGTACAGGACAGCTCCCTCCCCTAAGAGAACACTGTGCAGCCAAAAATATCAGTGGTGCTGAGGCTGATAAGCCACAAAGCATTTCAGTTAATAGTGAGAGAATCTAAGACAGAATTAGTAGTGAGTGAGACACCATGATTCCACACAGACTATACAACGAGGGCAACCACCTAGCTCTCCTGATACTCAGGTCATGCTTTAATACCTTTAATTATATCACTTACCAATCCCAATCCAGATTCATTTTATTCTTTCTCTTCCATTTATTTAACGAGAGGATGGAAGGGGAGACATAATCCTTAAAGGATTAAGGAAAAGTCACACCCTTCTTCTACCTTGAATCAACAATATATTATCACCAAACTTTGTCAAGTGTCTATTTGGTATAGACCCCTAGGTTGGATGCCAGTTTTATGCAAAAAGAGAAGACTGGCAATGCAATAGACACATGGCAATACCCAAAGAGGGGCCTCTGCACTATGCCGGTGGAGATGGAGAGGAGAGACAGAACTTGGTGGCCTCCGGTGGGCAGAGGATAGTGCCCAGGTCTTCCGGCCCTGGGGACCTCCACCTAGCTGTAGTGGGTTTTGCACATCAATCTTCACCCAGGGTGTACAATGAGCACAAGCTCCGCCCCTGGGAGTTTGCAATGGACATTTGTTATGTGGGGCTCCTCCTTCTCAGGGTAGCAGCCATCTGATTTTTCCTTTGCCAAACTGCTCTGCCCCTATTCCACAGAATCCTGGCAGGGCTCCAATCATTGTACCCTTATTGTGTATATTCTGGTTGTCCCTCCAAATCCTTTCTCCACCCAGCTCTGTGTCCTAGAAACCTAGCTGAGTGGAAACTTGTAGCTGAACAGAGCTTAGGCCACAACAATGCTTCCTTTAAAAAAAAAAAAAAAAAAAAAGATTTCTTTCTTTTTATTTTTGGCTGTGCTGGGTCTTCCTCGCTGGTCTCGGGCTACCTCCAGCTGTGGGGGGGTGGGGTTACTCTTCCTAGTGGCACTCAGGCTTCTCATTGCAGTGGCTTCTCTTGTTGCAGAGCATGGACTCTAGCTGCACGGGTTTCCGTAGTTATCGGCACATGGGCTGATAAGTTGTGAGTGACTCCGAAGCACTGGCTTATTAGTCATGGCACATAGGCTTAGCTGCTCCGTGGCATGCAGGATCCTCTCGGACCAGGAATCGAACCCATGTACCCAGCATTGCAAGGCAGATTCTTAACCACTAGACCACCAGGGAAGCCCCAAAACAATGCTTCTAATGCCCTTCTTTCTAACAAGAAAAGTGTCCCTGCCTTGCCCATCCTCAATCTCTCTCAGACACAAGAGTTGAGCTGATAAACTCTCATTGAAATGCTAAGAGAAGATACTCTGATGAGCAGGGGAGAAAAAAAAAAAAACACACACACACAACAAAAGACCCTAACATCCAGTTTGAAAATCCAGATCCAAATCTTGATTATTTCAGAGTCACTGAATCTCTCTGAGCTTCAGTCTTTTTCTCTGGCAATTTGAAATAAATGTAGCTCCAGGAAATGGATCTAGAAGGGGAGAGATTTGAAGTTCCTGACTGGTGATGGGTAGATGAATTTTTTTCCCTTTGGTGGTGAGGGGAGGTCTGGGAAAGTCCTACAAAGGTTAATATGCAGGTCCCCTGACCATTCTAGACCACAGGCATTTCCTGTCATGTAGCCGATGAGCCTGACAGGACTGAGGGAAGCATGGATACCGGTGGTACAGACAGGGTCTGGAGCGCCCCCTGGAGGCCATTCTTCTGCAGAGCCCACCTGGTCCTGTCACGCGCCCCTAACTCTGGGAAGGACCTGACTGAATGTGCTTCCTGAGAGCCCCCCCTGTGGGACCCCTGCAAAGCTGGCCCTGGGAAGCCCCCTTTCCCTCTGCCAGGAAAGTTTCCAGCCTCCCTTCCAACTGCAGAGAGGCATGTCACAAGAGCAATGATGCTTCCAGAAGCTGGGGGAGCAGAGCGTCTGCCGACGTGATCACCTTTGGCATTGCTGTAAATGCAAAGACTGAGTGAAAAGGTCCAGAAGATGCTCCATGAAGTAATTGCCTGGAGAGAAAAGCAGGAGGTTTTCAGACACTTCAAGTATCCCCCAAATATCAAAACAGAGGCACCAGCAAGGCAAGCAGGCGTCTTCCTCTGTCTTCCTTTGGTCACTCTTCCTCTTTAGCCAAATTTCTCCATAGTTCCACCTTAGACTGGCCTGTAAGCTGACCCTGGACAGGCCAGCCACCTGGGTCCAGAATGTGTTATCTCTCCATTCTCGGCCCCACCCCCACACCTGGGGTTTAGCTGCCATCCTCCTCTGGGTCTGCCTTCTGGGTCTGGGAGACATGTCTGGGAGACATGTCTGGGAGACATGTCCATCCTTTTATGCACATTTGTTTTGACATTTAAGTTCTGCAATGTTTGTTTTAACAGTGCTGCTTCATGAATAGAATTTAAGTGTGCCGTACTGGCATTTCTGTTTCCCAAACCGGGCTCCCGAAGGGCCCATGCTGTTTCTTAATTTGCAGGTCATGACTAGAGTGGGTAACCCCTCTATTTCTGCTCTTTGTGAGGTTGACGGTACAGTGTTAGTCCGAAAGCCAGACTTGGTAATTAGCTTTGTGATTTGGGGAACAGTGCTTCTTTTCTCTGTGCCTGAATTTCCTCATCTAACATTTTTAAAAGGGGTTTTCTCAAGTACTGTTTTAGGTCCCTTGCTGCTCTAAGGGATTACACTTCTAACTTTCTTCACAAACTTTCAAATGATCTGGATTAATAGTTCCTTTGTTTGTACAAGTCAGTATATATTCTAATTAACTATTTCATTAATAAGCACCACTAATAATGTCTTTGCAAGGGAACTATTAATAGATCAGACTGGGAGTAAGGCCATGCAGAGCAGGGCATTGGTTATACAATAAACAAGCCAGGAGGGGGCCCTCTGGTGACTTCAGAGAAAGCTGGAAAATGCAGCTGGAAGGAAAACATTGTGACATAGCACTGCAGAGGGTTTACAAAGAGGCAACACACACACACACCTGGAGACAGCTCTTCTCCATGTATAACCTATTGCATAGCCAACAAAACAAGCGGTGGAAATTTCCAGCACAACTGACAAGCAGTTTTCAGTTGTTAACTCCCTGCTTCCTGAATTTTGCAGAGATTCATGACATCTGCAGGCTATGTATACACTTTGCTTTAGAAATTGTAAATTTTCCATGTCTTCTTGTCAGCTCAGTACTCTAGTTGTTTCATGTTGGAAAACTTCCTAATATTTAAGTTCAACTATTCATTTGTTATCGAGACTATGATGAGATAATTGGACAGCCTTTTTAAAAATAACATTTTAAGAACACTAATGATTAGTGTGCATGTTCAATCATGCCCGATTTTTCATGACCTCATCGACTACAGCCCTACAGGCTCCTCTTTCCATGGGATTTTTCATGCAAGAATACGAGAGTGGTTTGCCATTTTTCCTTCCAGGGGATCTTCTCGTCCCAGGGATTGAAACCGAGTCCCCTGTGCCTCCTGCATTGGCAGGCAGATTCTTTATCATTGAGCCACCTGGGAAGGCCATAATGATTAGGACCAAATAACAAATAAAAAGTCTGTCATGTGGTTCTTTGTATTGGTATCAGTTTGGAAATGAGAACATTTATTTTTAAACCAGTGAACAGATTTGGACGAAACACTTATTCAGGCTACTTTCCCAGTGGGAATGAAGGTTCACTGAAATTTCATTAAAGGCTTTTCAATTTCCCTCCTTCCAAGCAAATAGCACCTTGGAGGTGGAAGTGGTCTGAGCCCTGGTTCAAAGAACTTCTGGCTTCAGCTGCTACGGTCAAAGCTTCCTAACCAGAAACAGATGACAGTGACAGTCACTCCAATAAAAACTCTTAAAAATGGTCATGACTGAGTGTTCATTGTTTGCTTCATAAGATAGACTCTATTATTTCCATCTTGTTTTACATTTGGGGAAATGATTTTAAAGAGGTCAAGTATTGTCCTTTGATAGATGAATGGATAAAGAGGATGTGGTGCATATACACAATGGAATATTACTCAGCCATAAAAATGAAAAATATTGGGTCATTTGTAGAGGCATGGATAGACCTAGTGTCAGTCATACAGAGTGAAGTAAGTCAGAAAGAGCAAAAACAAATACTGTAAGTGAATACATATATGTGGAATCTAGAAAAATGGTAGAGATGAACTTATTTGCAGGGCAGTTGTAGACAATGAATGTGTGGGCACGGCACAGGAGAGTGGGATCAGTCGGGAAATTGGGATTGACATATATACACTACCACAGACAGAGAGCTCATGGGAACCTGCCATATAGCACAGGGAGCTCAGCCCAGCGCTCTGTGATGACCTAGAGGGGGTAGGATCGTGGGGGGTGGGTATAGGAGGGAGAGGAAATAGATGTTAATATAGCTGATTCACTTTATTTAACAGCAGGAACTAACGCCACATTGTAAAGCAACAATAACCGAATGGGAAGTAAATAAATAAATAGGTCAAGTAGCTTGCCTGCGGAGAAGGAATGGCAACCCACTCCAGTACTCTTGCCTGGAGAATCCCATGGACGGAGGAGCCTGGTAAGCTACAGTCCATGGGGTCGCTAAGAGTCGGACATGACTGAGTGACTTCACTTTCACTTTTCACTTTCATGCATTGGAGAAGGAAATGGCAACCCACTCCAGTATTCTTGCCTGGAAAATCCCAGGGACAGAGAAGCCTGTTGGGCTGCCATCTATGGGGTCGCACAGAGTTGGACACGACTGATGTGACTTAGCAGCAGCAGTAGCAGCTTGCCTGAGGTCACATAGCTAACAAAAGCACAATCTGGATTGAATGCAGGTCATGCTATGTCCAGAGATTGAATTCTTAACCATCCTGCTTCACTGTTCATGTGGAAAGCTTTTTTTCTGCACCTATCTTCAGCACTAACCTTTCCCCCAATACCCTGTACCACCCAATTAATCTTCGGGTGAGGATGTAACCACACAATTCCATGCTGTTTCGTAAATATTTATTGAGATTTTACTATTTTCTATGTACCATACTAAGTTATGCCACAGAGATTATGGAGATAAATGGCCAAGGTCACAAAATTTATAGTCCCATGGTGGGGAAACTCAGCTTGCCTGGAGGTTCAGTGGTGCAGTATCCTCCTAATGCAGGATATGTGGGTTCGATCCCTGGGTTAGGACGAACCCCTGGAGAAGGGAATGGCAGTATTCTTGCCTGGGAAATCCCATGCACAGAGGAGCCTGGCAGGCTATAGTCCATGGGGTCACAAAAGAGTTGGACATGACTTAGCGACTAAACAACATAGTGGGGAAAACATATGTATAATTATAGCTGGAATTACAGTGATAAGCAGAACGTGATAGTATTATAGAGAAAGCAAGTATTATAGAGGAAAGGAAGAAATACTTTTAAATTGGAAATCTGTGTTGTTTTCAGGGGATGCTTGAACTGGATATTAAAGGATGGGGGGACTTTACAAATTAGGGGCTGCACGGATAGGGTATTGGAGGGAGAAGAAATAGCAGGAGAAAGTGAAGCTAGGACACAGCTAGTTTCCCGGCCTAAGTTGGGACATCCCTCTTTGTATGAATCTCCCAGGTAGGTAAATGAGGCAGGAACCACAGAGCTATTGTGGGTGCTGGGATTCCCCATCCACAAGAGAAAATACGATGATTACACAGTAAAATTCCAGGCTGTTGTAAAAGAACTATGAACTTCCCCAAAAAAGGTGTCATTAGTATGATGGAGCTCAAGACAAGTTTCCTCTTCTTATCAAGAGCTACCATAGACACCGCCCCTGTATGAGGCAGCCAAAACCACGTGACCCCATGGACTATAGCTTGCCAGGCTCTGCTGTGCATAGAATTATCCAGGCAAGAATGCTGGAGTGGTCTCCTCAAGGGGATCTTCCCAACCCAGGGATCAAACCCAGGTCTCCTGCATTGCAGGCAGATTCTGTACCATCTCTGAGCCATCACCTTGGTGCCCAGCAATGCACAGACTGACCCAGGGCAAACAAGCTGAAAGTCTTCAGGACACACCTATATGGTGTACCAGGTGCAGCTGGTATGATGTTATCTTGGCAATTATTCTGATTGGTACAGTCCAGGACATTTATTGTTCAGTCACTCAGTCGTGCCAACTCTTCGCAACCCATGGACTGCAGAACGCCAGGCTTCCCTGTCCTTCACTGTCCCCTGGAGTTTGCTCAAATTCATGTCCATTGAGCTGGTGATGCCACCCAACCATCTCATCCTCTGTTGCCCCCTTCTCCTCCTGTCTGCAATCTTTCCTAGTATCAAGGGTCTTTTCTAATGAGTTGGCTCTTCACATCAGGTGACCAAAGTATTAGAGCTTCAGCTTCAGCATCAGTCCCTCCAATGAATATTCAGGATTGGTTTCCTTTAGGATTGACTGGTTTGATCTCCTTGCAGTCCAATGGACTCTCAAGATCTTCTCCAACACCACAGTTTGAAAATATCAATTCTTCGGCACTTAGTCTTCTTTACATTCCAGCTTTCACATCCATACATGACTACTGGAAAAGCCATGTGTGCTGTGTTTAGTTGCTCAGTGGTGTCCGACTCTTTGTGACCCCATGGACTGTAGCCTGCCAGGCTCTGCTGTCCATGGGCATTCTTCAGGCAAGAATACTAGGGTGGGTTGCCATGCCCTCTTCCAGGGGATCTTCCCAACCCAGGGATTGAATCCACGTCTCACATATTGCAGGTGGATTCTTTACTGTCTGAGCCACCAGGAAAAAACATAGCTCTGACTATATGAACCTTTGTCAGCAAAGTGATCTTTCTGCTTTTTAATACACTGTCTAGGTTTGTCATACCTTTCCTTCCAATGAGAAAATGTCTTTTAATTCCATCTCTGCAGCTGTCATCCACAGTGATTTTGGAGCCCAAGAAAATAAAGTCTGTCACTGTTTCCATTTTTTCTCCTTCTATAGAATAGAATACAATAGAATGGAAAAGACTAGAGAGCTCTTTAAGAAAATTGGAGATAACAAGGGAACATTTCATGCAGATGGGCATAATAAAAGACAGAAATAGTATGGACCTAACAGAAGCACAGATATTAGGAAGAGGTGGCAAGAATACACAGAACTATACAAACAAGGTTTTAATAACCCAGATAGCCACAATGGTGTGATCACTCACCTAGAGCCAGACATCCTGGAACGTGAAGCCCAGGACATAGGGATTTTTAAATACTTTTGAAAAAGAGCATCCCCTTTTAAGAGGATCACAATATCTTGAAGCAAGGAAACTTGGTATGATTACATTTGTTTATTAGTAGTAGTTTGTTATATATATATATTTATATATTTGTGCTTAAGTTGACTGCTTTATAAACTGCATATTGTTAATTCCATTAATGGGTATTTTGCTTTTGCAAATAATCCTTTTTATCATTAGAGAGTCCCTTGTGGGGAAGAACAGGAATTGTGTTTGTTTGTATGTTCCTTTAAGAAGTCTGGAATAATTCACAGGAACATAAAAGCTGTTATCTGATGGGGTGTAGGGAAAGGTTAGTGTAGAGTGGAAACCATGGAGATGGCAGTGTGTGACATTTTATGGATCATCTTTTATATTTGTTTATATTGTTATTTTTTTACCCATAGCTCTGAGAAAAATTAGCAAATAAGCTGATAAAATTATTTCAAATAACTATATTTTTAAAAATGCATAGACAATCTCCAGAAAGAGGACCCTGAAGAAACTTATCATAGAAATAACCCCCAGGAGGAAATAGTGGCCATGGCAGGAAAATGAAGGATGCTCACTTTTCAGTTTATCACCTATTGAATATTTTTAATATTGTGCTATGTGCATGAGTTATTTGTTCATAAATAAATAAATGGAAAAGTAACATAAGCTTGAACTAGAATGACCCTTCTGATGACTCCAGTGAGAGGTTTGGAGTAGAAAGACCAAGCGGGGAGCAATGTGGACCTTCTGTTCCTCATTCTGGAACATCCTCCCCTGGTCTAGAGAGTTGGTTCCTCCTCTGAAGGCTGATGCCCAAATCCCCATGATTTGAGTTTCACTTATTTTAGAAATAGGTTCCTTCCTGTTTTTCTATGAAGGATTACATATTAAGGTTTTGGTGACCACATCTACCGCTGCAAGCATGTCAATGTCACCATGGGAAATTCCAAGGAGAAACAGAAATAACAGCAAGGACCCTTGACCCCCAACTGAGGGGTGTGTGTGTGTGTGTGTGTGTGTGTATGTTGTTTGTTTTCGAAGAGAAGAAGATGTCTTTGGACTGCATTATATTCTCTTGCCTCTCAATTTTCTATATTTCCCTCCACTCCCACAAGAATATATCCAAGCATCGTGTGGAATAGTTTACCAGATCCTCTGCAGGATAGGGTTTCAGGCAGGATGGAAGGAACAGAAACCCTCCAGGCCCCTGGGTGAACAAGGGACCATTTAGAGAGACAAAGTACAAAAGGGGGAGGATGTGCCTTGGGCCAGATCAATGTACTGTTCTGAGAAAAGGGAGAACAGGGCACACCCACTTCTTTGGGCAGTAATGCAGGGAGAACCTGAGTGTGCACTGGGTGGGCAGGAAATTGGGTGAAGTGGAGCTGTTATATTGGCAGGTGGGATACAGTGTGAAGGAATGGTACATACAGAGCACATCTCCTGTACACAAGCTCCTGGGCCCTGGAGGAAGGAAGAGGCTGCCAAAGAATTAGTGATGATCAAAGTGGCCCTGGAATATCCTTCATGCCCAAGAGGAAGTTGACATAAACTTCAGTATCTAATAATACAATGTATGTTTTTCTCAAATACCGGATGGCCTTATTTATAAGTCCAGGAGCTGATGAATTTAATTAGAAAGAGTGACTTCTTCTAAAGGTTCAGACTTCTTAACTGGCAGAGGAGTGCTTACCTTTAACAAAATGTGCTGGACTTCTCTTTAAATGACTTAGTTTTACACCAGGGAATGATGAGCAGAAATGTAAAAACAAGTCTAGGTTGAGTGATCTGAATTATTTCCTGAAAAGTATGGACTGAAAAGTCTTATGGCTGTAAAACAGTTTCCAACTTCACTTTTGTGCATACGCGTGGTCTTGTGATTTCTCCTTGTATGGCTGAATCAATCAGCAAATATGAAAATGCAGCCGTCACCTGGTGACTCAACATGACCAAGAAGCTCTGAAGGTCTTCTGTTTCCTTCTAAATCAAGCGAGCTGCCGTTCCTTGTTTGTGGTGTCTTCTATAACACCATCCTGAATTTACCACACCTTCTTTCCATGGCGCCACGGAATGCAACTCCTGCTTCAGTCTTGGTCTCCCCAGCCTCCTGAAAGCACACTTTTTCTGTCTCCCACCCGCAGCCTCTTTTTGCTTCTGACCCACTCAGTTCCTTCCTTCAAGAGCCAAGCTCAGTCTTAATTTCTATGAAGATTGACTTAAGCAGTGGAGCCATTATTGGTCTCTCTTCTGAATAGCACTCATGAGACTAAATCTGTGGCACTTGTGGGACTAAGCTGTGACTACTAGGATTTTGAAATGTCAGTGTAGACAGGTGAGTAGGTCTGTTTGCATGAACTGAAAAGGTATTGCCCAAGATAACAGGTTTGGGGCCGCTGGTAAAGATACATTCAAGTTCGAGTGGAGAAAGGCTGGCCAAACACTGGGTTGCAGAAGGAAGGAACAATGCTGGCTACGTCATAACACCTACCGTTCGCATTTGTCTTCTGCCCCAGCTTCACCTCTAGAGCTCAGGGCTGAGTCTTCGGGAAGAGTGGCTACAAGTAAAGAGATGCTTTGTTGAAAACGTATTAGGACAATGGGGCATGAGTGACTTTCTTTGTTATTCCATTAATATAGAGTGTAAAACAAAAGGTGAAGAGAGGCATTTGGGTCAAGATTCTCATTTAACATCCCAGTGCTGTGGCATTTTGAGGACTTGTAGCCATCCTATCAATTCTTTAGGGAGATTTGGTGAAAAGTTGTAGCAGAGTCCATAAGGGAGGGTTGCTAGAAAAAATACAGGGTACCCAGTTAAGTATGAACTACAGAAGCACAAGCTGGAATCAAGATTGCTGGGAGAAATATCAATAACCTCAGATATGCAGATGACACCACCCTTATGGCAGAAAGTGAAGAGGAACTAAAAAGCCTCTTGATGAAAGTGAAAGAGGAGAGTGAAAAAGTTGGCTTAAAGCTCAACATTCAGAAAACTAAGATCATGGCATCTGGTCCCATCACCTCATGGGAAATAGATGGGGAGACAGTGGAAAGAGTGTCAGACTTTATTTTTTGGGCTCCAAAATCACCGCGGATGGTGACTGCAGCCATGAAATTAAAAAACGCTTACTCCTTGGAAGGAACGTTATGACCAACCTAGATAGCATATTAAAAAGCAGAGACATTACTTTGCCAACAAAGGTCCGTCTGGTCAAGGCTATGGTTTTTCCAGTGGTCATGTATGGATGTGAGAGTTGGACTGTGAAGAAAGCTGAGTGCCAAAAAATTGATGCTTTTGAACTGTGGTGTTGGAGAAGACTCTTGAGAGTCCCTTGGACTGCAAGGAGATCCAACCAGTCCATCCTAAAGGAGATCAGTCCTGGGTGTTCATTGGAAGGACTGATGCTGAAGCTGAAACTCCAATACTTTGGCCACCTCATGCAAAGAGTTGACTCATTGGGAAAGACCCTGATGCTGGGAAAGATTGAAGGCAGGAGGAGAAGGGGACGACAGAGGATGAGATGGCTAGATGGCATCACCAACTAGATGGGCATGAGTTTGAGTAAACTCCGGGAGTTGGTGATGGACAGGGAAGCCTGGCGTGCTGCGATTCATGGGGTCGCAAAGAGTCGGACACGACTGAGCAACTGAACTGAACAGATAAACAAGTAACTTTTTAGTATATCTCCTGCAACATATGGGGTGTAATTATAGTAAAAATTTGTTGTTTACCAAGCTCAGTTTTAACTGGCTATCCTATGTTCCTATTTGGTAAATGTAACAACCCTACCATAAGGGACAATGATGGCTGAAAGAGGCTAAAATGTCAGTGGGGTTAAACAGTGCCCAGAGGAGGGATCCAGATGTGATAATCAGGCATTTGGCAGGCTTCCCTTTCTAAATGAAAAGACGAAGCATTGAGAAGAGAAAACCTTTTGACGCTTCCACTTGCTTCCTATCTCTGAATCACTCATGATGTCTGGGATAATGGCAGCCATCTAGAGGTCATGGGCTCTGAGTAAGAGGATGGAAAGCCAAAAAATACTAAGGATGGTGAAGCAAAAGGTCAGGAAGAGCCTGGGCCCTTTAGGACATTCTTGAGCACCAACCAGGGAGGTTCATCCTCCCTTGAGACACACTGCACAGGGTCGATTCAAAACCTGAATATCATTCAGGTTCTATTAGAAAGGAGTTTTATGACTGGGAGAAAAAGATGGTACTGCTGGATAGATTGCTAGGTGTTTGTTGGGGTTGGTGCAGTAGGCTACAAGGAAGCACTGCGGTCCTTGAACGTGAAAGAACACAAGGACAGAGACATTTTAGGGAAAATCATTAGTCAGTAGCCTGTGTATATGCTTAGTCACTCAGTCATGCCCTTCTCTGCAACCCCATGGACTGTAGCCCCCCAGGTTCCTCCGTCCATGGGGATTCTCCAGGCAAAAATACTGGAGTGGGCTGCCATGCCCTCCTCCAGAGGATCTTTCTTACCTAGGGAATGAGCCCAGGTCTCCCACATTGCAGGTGATTCTTTACTGTCTGAGCCACCATAAAGATCCTGGAGGCACTGAAGACAGTTAGGAAGCTTTTAAAGTGATTAAGGAATGGATTATGGTTGGGGTAAGGAATCAGGAGGGAAAGAAGTGAATCCTAAAAGTAGTTCAACTGAAGAACTGACAGAAGGAAAGAGAAATACCTACTCTGTGCTAAGTACTTAACACACACTGCCCCATGTAGGTTTTTTTTTTTTTTTTTTGGACCGCTTTAAATTCAAGCCCATTAAACTTAATTTATGTTGTCTATACAATAAAAATAATCAGCAATTTTGAAAATTCATCACAAATCTGAGATATTTGTTTAGTCTTTGTGAATTATATTGTTATACTCACCATCTGATGGGGGAGACCAACCTGTAACATGTAGTGATATTAAAGAGGGCTTGCCCTCTAGGGCTTGCCAGGTTGCCCTAGTGGTAAAAAATCTATCTGCCAATGCAAGAGACATAAGAGATGAGAGTTTGATCCCTGGGTTGGGAAAATCCCCTGGAGGAGGGCATGGCAACCCACTCCAGTATTCTCTCTTGGAGAATCCCATGGACAGAGGAGACTGACAGGCTATAGTCCATTAGGTCACACAGCGTTGGACATGACTAAAGCAATTGAGCAAGCACATGTTTCTAATACAGGTGTATGTAAGAAACTACTGGGGTCCGCAGGAAAGAGGCACAGGTCCAAAGAAGGTCTTGAAAAATGAGTGGAATTTTAAAAGATAAGAAAATGAAGGGACAATATTCCAGAGAGATGGATGGCCTGTGCTGAGACACTTCTTTGGCAAAATCTTTGTATATGGTGTCTTCCAAAGAATTCTTCAGTACAAATGAGTTCCTCTAAGTGGTAAGATATTTACAGGCCAGGGTAGGGGGGTTTTTTGATATCCTTACGTAATAGCGTGCCATTACTTGCCAATTGGTACTTTTACTTATTTTATCATTATTTTTTTTGACCAATTGGTAACTTTAGAAAAATTACAGCATAGCCAGAAGTGGGAACATCTCCAGAGACTCTTGCTGGAAATAATGATCTGTGATGTGGTGAAGTGAGAAGGTGGAGGAGTGCTGAAGTTCTTCCCACTTTCCTCAACTCTCCACCCTTCCCAGGATCCTCCAGGGCCACCTGACTCTCCTACCAGCTCTGGCCCTGCCTGTTCTCCTGTCCACGAGAGGGGCAACATATATTCTGAGCATAAAGATCTGGGCAGTATCCTCTACATCCCTCATCTATTAATATTTGCTCTTGAGGCCGACCTTGCAGTCTCCTCTACGCCCCTTCCTGAATATCGCAGGCTGTGCTTCCCATGACTCTCGGTGGCTGTGGCTTTCTGATATTTGATCTGGAGTCTCTAGGACACAACAGCAGAAACCTCTTGCCCAAATGTTCTGGTGCTCAGGATTACTGTTTGTTTGCTTGCTTGTTTTGTCCTCCCCCACCTTGGAGAAAACCAGGAGTCCTCAGATAACCCTAATGTCAGGGAGGGTTGCAGGAGGGGAGGGCTGGATGCAGTCCCCTTACTCAACTGGTCAGCCCCTTGTTCTACGGCATCCGGGGCAGATAAGGAGGCTGTCACACCCTCTTCTTTTACAATCTGTTCAGAAAGTTAGCAAATGTTTTCACGTTTCTACTGACGCTGCTGCCACTTCAAACTTATTCTTCAAAGCATCACAAGTGATACCATTCTCTTCATAGTACTCTTCCTTCAAATAATTTGTAAGAAATGTGCCCAAGTGGGACAGGAGTAGGAGTCAGGAGGGCTGGGGGTCTGAAGACCTGACTTTTGGTGCAGATCCTGTCTCTATTCACCCAGTCTGTGCCTTCAAACAAGACACCGCTTCTCTGAGCCTCAGTTTCCCCACTTGTTAAAGAAGTGCAGCAGAGTGTGTTTCCTCTTCCTTAGCACCATCTCTAGGAGGACTAGATTAGGCTCCTTGCATCCCAGTAATATTGAATGTACACCATGCGATGGCGGTGCATCGTCACTGGGCAGCAGGGCAATACAGCTAACAGCACACACTCTGGAGCCAGTGTGCCCCTTTCCTCCTCTGGAAACTGAGGATAATGGTGCAGTTCAAAAGCTCT
The DNA here is from genome assembly GCF_910594005.1 of Cervus elaphus. Taxonomy (NCBI): domain Eukaryota; kingdom Metazoa; phylum Chordata; class Mammalia; order Artiodactyla; family Cervidae; genus Cervus; species Cervus elaphus. The sequence continues at coordinate 39,972,807 of NC_057839.1, forward strand.
GAAATCCCCAAAGCCCAGAAGCCTACAGTTTTTCTTAATTTATTTATTTTTAATTGAAGGATAATTGCTTTACAGTATTGTGTTCAGTTCAGTTCAGTTGCTCAGTCGTGTCTGACTCTTTGAGACCCCATGGACTTCAGCATGCCAGGCTTCCCTGTCTATCACCAGTATTGTGTTCAGTTCAGTTCAGTTGCTCAGTCGTGTCCGACTCTTTGCGACCCCATGAATCGCAGCACTCCAGGCCTCCCTGTCCATCACAAACACCCGGAGTTTACTCAAACACATGTCTATCGAGTTGGTGATGCCATCAAGCCATCTCATCCTCTGTCGTCCCCTTCTCCTCCTGCCCCCAATCCTTCCCAGCATCAGGGCCTTTTCCAATGAGTCAACTCTTTGCATCAGGTGGTCAAAGTATTGGAGTTTCAGCTTCAGCATCAGTCCTTCCAATGAACACCCAGGACTGATCTCCTTTAGGATGGACTGGTTGGATCTTCTTGCAGTCCAAAGGACTCTCAAGAGTCTTCTCCAATACCACAGTTCAAAAGCATCAATTCTTCGGTGCTCAGCTTTCTTCACAGTCCAACTCTCACATCCATACATGACCACTGGAAAAACCATAGCCTTGACCAGACGGACCTTTGTTGGCAAAGTAATGTCTCTGCTTTTTAATATGCTATCTAGGTTGGTCATAACTTTCCTTCCAAGGAATAAGCATCTTTTAATTTCATGGCTGCAATCACCATGTATTGTGTTGGTTTCCACCAAACATCAACGTGAATCAGCCATAGGTATACATATGTCCCCTCCCACGTCCCTCCCCATCACCCCTCTCTACACCTAGAATTTTTTCATGAATTGGTGGCAAGATTGACATGATGGTTTTTATGGTCTTTGTCTAGTCCACTTGCTGCAAAAATGTCAATATATGTGTTTACTGGGTGCTGTCCCAAATCCCATAATATTATATAATTTTGCAGTATATGCACCATACTATTTTTTTAAGATATGAAAAATTCTGAACCAAAAACCCATTTAGCCTCAAGAAATGTGGGTACAGAATTGCAGCCATTGGTAGGGAACTCATGGGGCTGCTGTGATGAATAAGTGAATTGATTCAGGTAAAGCTCTAAGCACAGTGCCTGGTCCATAGTAAATGCTCTAATATGGTAATCGGTGTTAGCTGCCAGTATTCTTCCCTCTGTTAACTGCAGCCAGGAGCATTCTTGGACAATATCCATCACTTCTCTTAATCTGTTTCCCTATTTCATACCTGGAACTATTAATGTGTAAAATTCTTCCGTTTCAACCACTCCACATTCGACTTTCCTGAAACCGTTGCTTTCCCAGCTCTCTGCCAAAATGCTCTCCTGGTTTAGAACACAGAATTGCTCCCTGTAGCTACCTCACATCCCCTCCCTCAGCCTTCTCCATAGTTAGTTAGATGGTTTGACTATAGGTGAAAGGAGGCTGGGAGAGACCTCTGGGAAGTGTCCACCAGCTGGCCTCAGACGCCTAGCTCACCCCGACTTGCTTACCATGGGCTGTGTGGCTGGAACCCAACGCGTGTGGGTGCAGCTCTGCCCCTTTAGAGAGGTTATGTCTATCTTTTTGGACCTCTGTTTCTCTTGGATAAAGTTAATGATGGCTACATGCCTTTCAGGTCCTTTAAGTCCTATCCCCTGTTATCTTTGGGTGCCGGGAAAACACATCCGTGCCCCTTCAGTAGCCAGATGATGTGAAAGGGAGCATGAAAGCTTTATTCCTGCTCTAAGTATCAGCCTCAAGATGGGTCAGATGCAAGGCTGTGGGAACCTTGTGACCACAGGAAAGGACACTCCCCCCCCCAACTTTCTGGGTACTGACACTGATCGGATTATAGGAACAGACTCTGGGTCATCCCTGGACAAGTTCAGAGATGAACTGGACAATCTCAAGTTGAAGGAGGTCTAGCCTGTGCCTGGGGGGCTGTAGGCAAGGATGCCACCCATTGATTAAAGGCAGGGGCCAGGTGTCATAGAGATCAGCATTGGAAAACTGCTCAATAGACAGACGGATCCTGCTAGCGGTGAGGGGGGCTGATAACAAAGCAAGAGAGGGACTTCAGGGGGTGGAAAGGGTTCAGGGCGGGGCTCTAGCTCAGGGTAAGGACTACAGTGTGAGAGAGGATGAGTGAGGAGAGAGGAGGCAAGATGGAAGCCTGGTGCTATGGACTGGGTCACCTAAAGGTGGGAGGAAGCACCATGGCTCTCAAATCCTTGGGCCCCCAGGCTTCTCCCTGCAGCCCCCAATGCTGCCATGCTCTGGTGGAACCCTACTAAATGCCAGCCTTGTCTCCCTTTTTTTCATTAGGCAAAAGGACCCCACTATTTCAGAAACATTGTTATAGACCAATAACAACAATACCCCCAGAGTCCCTGGTATATTCGGTGACTTGTGAGCAGAAATCCCTGGAGGAGCTGTGGGAAAACTTGTGAAAGGGGGAAATTCCACTGGCATATGCCTCTGCCCTTCATCCTTCCCCCTTTTCTTCTGCCTGAAACTCAGGAAGCTGAAAGGGAAGCAGACTCTAGTGAGCGTGAAGGACAAAGCCACAAACTAAGCCCTGGTGGGGCTGAGAGCCAAAAGAAGCCCAAGACCCTGATGGTACTGGAAGCCACAGGACCGGTCCTGAGTGGTCCTGCAGCCTCCCATTGTGAGAGAGGAAGAAACTTGTTTACATGGGCTTCTGTTTCATGCAGACAAACCCAGTTCTAACAGGCACAGTCTCTGCCTTGCTGGACTGTTGTGAGGATTAGATGAGACACCTTAGGAGTCACGAGGGTTAAGATAAACCCACAGATAAAGCTGATCACCCAGAATCCTGCTTTTGGACCCTGTCCTCACCTTCAACCCCTGTTGGTGGTGGAGACTTAAGCCACTGCTACACTTTCTGTCCCCAACTTGTTTAACTCCAGACTTGGTGGAGCAAGGGTGAATCTGGGACCACAGTGGAGGTGTGTCACTAAATCCAGCTGTGGGGAAGCAGTTTAGAAAAAACAGCAGAGGCCAGGTGCAGTGTGACATACACGGTGGCTTCTGCACTTCTAGAAAACATGTCTCTGCTTATGTCTTGTCTGTGGGAGGGGAGGGCTCAGGAGCCCCTTCCTCACATGCAGAGCATGCATGCGTGCATGCATCATTCATTCACGCACCAAATTGTGTAAGGTACTATAGTATGTGCTGGAGACATGAGTGGATAAAACACAGTCCTTGACCTTAAACATCTGCTCCGCGTACCAATTTCTTTTTTTTTTTTTTTTTTTAGGAAAGGGGCCAAAAGATGAAGAATATATTTGGGTTAAATATGAGGGAATAGAAAGCTCTGAGTACTGAAATTGCTGTCATTTTGCATCCTCTGATTGATGCTGCAAGAACAATACACCCAGGTTTGAGGAGGTGGAGGTTATTTCCAACCTGGACTGACGTGGAAAGTTACTGGTATGCTCAGAAGTAAGCTTCCATAATTATGGGCTGAGGTCAGAGAAGCTATAGAGAGCTCATAATTTCTAGCATTTCCTGAAGCTGTGAGTAAACTACCACTTGACCCAGCTAAAATATGCTCTTTAAATGGAAAATATGCAGACGATGGAAAGTTTGTTATTTCTCAATGGGAAGCTGTTGGGTCTTCAGTGATACCCACTGAGCCACTCTCTGGACAGTGACTAAGAAAGTGCCAGCCCACCAATTTTCAAATAGTTGCTGCTTACTGGAAAGGTCTTGGGGTCTGCAGTATAGACCATGCTTCACAGCACAGGCTCTGGTGTAGGAAGACCTGACTTTGAATCCTAACTCAGCTTCTTACGGCTTGCAGGAAGCCTGGTAATTACTTGACATAACTGATTCTCAGATTCTTCACCAATAAAGAAGATCTAAGAATTTCTACTACATTAAGTTATTATGGAACTTCCCAAGTGGCGCTAGTGGTAAAGAACTCACCTGCCAATGCTAGAGACATAAGAGACAGGGGTTCAGTCCCTGGGTTGGGAAGATACCCTGGACTAGGGCATAACAACCCACCCCAGTATTCTTGCCTGGAGAATTCCCTGGACAGAGGAGCCTGGGGGCTACAGTCCATAGCGTTGCAGAAAGTCAGACAGACTGAATTGATTGAGCACGTGTGCATGCAAGATTGTTATGAAGAGTAAAAACAAGATATTATACAAAAAATGGACAGTGCTTGGCACAGAGTTAGAACTCATGCCATGTCAACTGTGGGGGAAATGAAACTGGGAAGGGACGAGAGGAACTGGGAACTCTCTCCTTAAAGGATGATCTGGGCTGGAGCGTTTGTCCCCAAACAGACTTCCTTGTGCCATCTGTCTAGATGCAGCCCATCCTCAATCGACCCCAGAGCCAGTCTATGTTCTTCTGAATTCTGCCCCACTCACTTCAAGCTGATGGGAAATGTAGGGCTCTCCAGTTATTTACATGGAACGCTGCATTTCTGTGTTGCTGAGTTCATTGCTGAGTGCAGACAAGTGGGCCATTCTAGAGGGTCTGTGAAGTGAGCAGTTCCAATGCCCCATTGAATGAATGTGCATTGTGAGGCCAGTTGAGGGTTTTCACAAAAGGCCTCCCTACAGACACTAGTTTCCTCATCTCTTCAATGGAGATGGGGTGGAATTAAACCAAAACATCAACATCTAGCATGATGACTGGGAAGAAGTAGGAGCTCAGCAAACATTTCTCTGTCCTTCCTATGATCTTGCCCTGATGTCATACTGTCCTAAACTGAAGAATTATTTTTGTCAAAGTGTTGGCAACACATGGCAGGAGAAATACAGAAAACCACAGGTAAGAACTAATATTTGCTTTGCAATTAGTTTATCAGGCCAGTCAAGTCATTTTTCTCAACCCTAGTGCACTTAGTATTATTGGGAGGAATATAAGAAGTTACCAATGGCTAGTGTGTATCTCCTCCCCCAAGAGAGTCTGATGAATCAATAGCTCCTTGAAAGAATGAGCACCTCACTGGGTTTCAGTTTGTTCCTCTATAAACTTGAAACAGAAAGGCTGAGTAACTTACCACATGTTGCACAACTGAAGAAGGCCCCAGGTCCCTTGAAGTCTAGCCAGAGGTGTTCACCCCAGTGGATATCATCTTCTGTTAAAATTATGATAAATTTTGTCCATTATACATTACATGTCCATTATATATTACATAGGACTTTTTGCATCAGTTTTGAGTTTAAAACATTGCATTAAAATATTATTTATCTCAATTACCAAGTTTCTTTGGCATTCTCTTATATTTTGCACTCAAGGCCACACACAGCCCAATGATGTAGAGTGTGTAAAAAAATCCTTCAGTCCATTTCACTTGTATGGGGATGGCATCTAGAAAGGGAAATGGACTGGGCATCCTGTCCTTTTGCTCAGAGGGTCATGCTATGCCTCACTACACTTTGGTGCTGTGTGTGCGGGAGTGGTGATGGCCAGTCACAAAGACAAAGATGAGCTGCTGGTTTGTGCAGAGCTGGATACCGGCCCAGTGAATTTCTGTGGCTTCACTATAAGAAATCCGTTGAGAGTAAATTTAAGACCGCTTAGATTCTGGCTGTGTCTCTTTAGCAGCTTAAGAGGCAGGTGAAACGCCTCTTGAAAGGAATATTCTTCACTTAACCTGCCACTGGCTTTCAGTTAAACTTTTGACTTTGGCTGGCTAGAAATTTTCAACCCATACTAATCTGAATTAGTAAATAAATGAGTGACAATCCCAGAGCCATGTCCTTAGACATCCTTAGGCTGAAAGATAACCAATTTGCCTGGAAGGAGAGCTGTGTTTATCAGGTCAGGAAACAAGTGAACAGTTTGCAAAAGGAACATTCTGATAAGGCGGAGCCCAAGATCCAGGTGAAAAGTCCTTCCTGAGATGGGGGACCAATACTTAAACGCTCTGCAGGTGGAGTCCTGTCTGTCTGACTTTATCTGTCCCAGGGAGCGTCTCCAGTCACCTCAAAGGTCAGGACTGAATTCTCAACAGTTTCTCTAAACATGACTTTCCTGTGATTTCAGTTCCCACTAGAACATACACTGTATAAGGACAAGGATTTTTTTTTTTTTTTGGCTGGTTTAGCTCCATGCTACACCCTCAGCAATTAGAATGGAGATTCACCTAAAAATAAGTGCTAACAACCATGTTGCCCTCCTGACTCCATCGCCAATACCTCCTGTTTCCTTCAGAGTAAACATGGAAGCGCCTATGAGGCCCAGGGGCCTGCCCGATGTGCCCCCTGCTTCCTTCTCCAACTGGAGGCCCCACTGCCCTTTTTTCATTCACTGCTCCAGGCTCTGCCTGACCAGGCCTTCGCTAATGCTTTGTCCAGTGCATGGAACACACAACACACACCCCCACACAACCACCTCACACACTTCTTTGAACTAGCTCCTTCTCAACTTTTGTGTCTTAGTGAAAAAGTCCTTTCTTCAAAGCAGATTTCCTCATCTATTCTTATCCACGGAGACCCCCTCCTCCTTTCCTCTGGTCATTTATGCTTATGTTTCCTTCAGAACACTTTTCTCAGCTTGTAACTGAGTTTTCATTGTTCCCTTGTTTATTGTCTGTCTTTGTATTAGACCCCCAAATCCACAAAAGAGTGAATATAACTTTTGTTTATCCTAATATATGCATACTTCTCTGAAGCACCTTGACATCATGTAGGTACTTAACAAATTACTTGTTGAATGGACACAGGAATGAAGGAATGAATGAATGCCTTTGGTACACCCATCCTAGATTGAAGGATGAGAACTGCACTCTCAACCTCTTTCTGTCAGGTCTCTTCCCTCTAGGCACTCTCCTTCCTTGTCCCAGGGGCTAAACACTGGTTCTTGGCTGCTCATGTCCTTCAGATACCCCTGTCTCACCCTGACCATCCAGACCACACTCCCCTGACATGCTAACAGCTGAAATGTTAGGAGGTGCTGTGCCTAATATTTAGCTGTTAACAGAAACACATCAACCTAAACACAGTGGGAATTAAAGGTGTGACAGACAGCTTATGGGGAAGAGATTTTGTAAGGACAGCAGTGGGCACTGACCCCTCAGATGCAGCCGCTGACCTGCTGGCTATGCAGGAGACAGATCCTGGCATAGTTATAATCAGTTAATCCAGGCTCATCCAGGATTTTTATGCTATTCTCTTGACCATTCTAAACATATACTGGCCAGATTGCACTGTTTTCCCATCTTAAACCGTAGAGAGAGAATTCCCTGGTTGTCCAGTTGTTAGGACTCACTGCCTTTAATGCCAAGGACCTGGGTTCAATCCTTGGTCAAGGAATTAAGATCTCACAAGTCATGAAGCAAGGTCAAACAAATAAACAAACAGAAAACTGAAGTGTAAAGCAACTATACTCCAATTAAAATTAATTTTTTAAAAAGATAGTGTAATAAAAGGGTATACTGCTAGTATGTTTATAGAAAAACTTTAAATGATCAGGTATTTTCAATTAAGTTGTAAATTCTGAAACCCAAAATATTTTATAGAAGCGATTGTCAAATATATGTAGTGTTTATACTCTTAGACAATGATGATATACTCTGATTTGTTTCCAATAGAAGCTATGAAATATATAATGATAGATATTTTTAGATCTTTACAAACATATATTAAAAAATTATATTATAAAACATCTTATCTGGAATGATGCCAGGACATTTGGGCTATAAACACTTAAATCATCATTTTTATACTTACTCTGTCTTACCTCTGGGAAATGTTAGTAAATTGGATTTACCATTTACCATTCCATGTAAGACTTCTTACCACCCCATGTAAGAAGTCATCAATGTGTGAAGTCATGTAGGAATTACCTGTTAATATTTGTTATATATTATCCAATTGCATTTTATGATCTCATCTCTTTTTGAGATAACTACTGAATTTTTACAAACTCTCAATAATTGCTTGCTTGAAAATACTTCATTTCTTGGTGATGAGTCAAATAAATGTAGAAGCATGTGAATAATAAAAGCAATTCTACTTCCGATAAAAAAAAACTTTAAAGAAAACAAAATTGAAGAGAAATAATAGAAAGGGTATCATACACCATTATACTAATAATACCTATATCTAGATGAGAAATGAGTGTTCTTAGTGGTTTTTCTCCACATTTGTCTATTTAAACTTTTCCTTTATTGACAGTATGTTGCTTTTATAATTTCAGAATAATTAAAAATTATTGCATGTGCTTCATTTTTGTGCTTGTCTATATTTCAGTTGTATAGAGCTGTGCAGTACAACACCACAGTCACTAACATCAAGTGAGTATTCATATTTAAATTAGTCAAAATTTAATTCAATTAAAAACTCAGTGCTTCAGTTGCACTAGCCATATTTCAAGTGCTCATTAGTCACATATAGCTGGTATAGTCACATATACCATTTTGGACAACTCAGATATAGAACATTTCTACTACAACAAAAGGTTTCATAGGAAAATAATGGTGTAGAGTGTGTAGGTTTTCAACATTTGAATACAAAAGCAGAGACTTATGGGTGTTGAAGCATACTGCTGATGCAAACAAACGTTTGAAGAGAGCAACTGTTTGGTTTCCTTGTGATCCAAATGCAGTGGTAGTCATTCCTCTCTGAAAAAGGATGCTGTATTACTCACCAGAGTCCTAAGGAGGGAGGCTGATGGGAGAAATGTGTCCTTGATATTTTATAACTGTGGAAGCTGATCCTTGAGTTTAGCCATCTGAGGATTTTTACAAAGTACTCTGAAAAGACTGGAAGGATGCCTGCCATGATGCGTCAGTCTCTGGGGCCACTCTGGGCACCTACCTTCCTATGGGAAATTTCCATAGGCTTTCTTGAAATCAGATTTCTTCCTTCCCTGATTCTTATTCCCATTAAAAGGTTTTTAGGATCTGTTCTTAAACGAATCCCCTCGGATGAACTGCAGGATAACCTAATGCTGCTGCTACTGCTAGGTCACCAGTCGTGTCCGACTCTGTGCGACCCCATCCCTGGGATTCCCCAGGCAAGAACACTGGAGTGGGTTGCCATTTCCTTCTCCAATGCATAAAAGTGGAAAGTAAAAGTGAAGTCGCTCAGCCATGTCCGGCTCTTCGCGACCCGATGGACTGCAGCCTACCAGGCTCCTCCGTCCATGGGATTTTCCAGGCAAGAGTACTGGAGTGGGGTGCCATTCCCTTCTCCGAACCTAATGCTAATGTAAAGTTATTATGCAACCAGCCCAGCAAGTTGTGCTCAGCAACTGGATCAGCCTTTCTTGAAAGATTCTCTGAGACTGTGTCCTTCAAGACAACAGCACAAGATGTGAGTAGCTAAACTGGCTCTGTAATTATCAAATTTGCCCAGTGTGGAAATGAGTTCCCAAACCCACACTCTTGGAGGCCTAAGAAATGTGTCACATCTGCCTCAGCCATGATGAGCAAGAGGGAGCTACATTATTACTGAAAGGGACAAGGATATAGTCATTCATAGATGTTTTTCAACAAATCTTTGTTGTTTTTGTTCAGTCACTAAGAGGTGTCTGACTCTTTGCAGCCCCATGGACTGCAGCATGCCAGGCTTCCCTGTCCTTCACTATCTCCTGGAGCTTGCTCAAACTCATGTCCATTGACTTGGTGATGCCATTCAACCATCTCATCCTCTGTGCCCCCTGCTTCTCCTCCTCCTTCAGTCTTTCCCAGCATCACGTTCTTTTCCAATGAGTCAGCTCTTTGCCTCAGGTGGCCAAAGCACTGGAGCTTCAGTTTCAGTCCTTCCAATGAATATTCACGATTGATTTCCTTTAGAATCGACTGATTTGATCTTCTTGCTGTCCAAGGGACAGAATCTTATCCAACACCACAGTTTGAAAGCTTCAGTTCTTCAGTGTTCAGTCTTCTTTATGGTCCAGCTCACATCCATACATGACAACTGGAAAAATCATAGCTTTGACTATATGGACTACTGTTGGCAAATTCTCTGTCTAGGTTTTAATACACTGTCTAGGTTTCTCATAGCGTTTCTTCCAAGGAGCAAGCATCTTTTAATCTCATGGCTGTAGTCACCATCCACAGTGATTTTGGAGCCCAAGAAAATAAAATCTGTCACAATTTCCACTTTTTCCCCATCTACTTGCTGTGAAGTGATGGGACCAGAGGCTATGATCTTGGTTTTTTGAATGTTGAGTTTTAAGCCAGCTTTTTCACTCTCCTTTCATCTTTATCAAGAGGCTCTTTAGTTCCCCTTAGTTTTCTGCCATTAGAGTGATATCATCTGCATATCTGAGGTTGTTGATATTTCTCCCAGCAATCTTGATTCCAGCTGGTGCTTCACCCAGCCCAGCATTTCACATGCTGTACTCTGCAAGTTAGTTAAATAAGCATGGTGACATTATACAGGCTTGCACTTATTATGTGAATAAGACATACCTTGATACTGCTTTATAAAGTAGTACCTTCAGTTATTATAACGGCAACCTTATCAAGGTCAAGGACAATCTTAATCAGAAATTAGCTGAAAAAAAAATAAATTAAAAAAAAAAAAAGAAAAAAAAAAAAAAGAAATTAGCTGATACTCAAGAGTCTGTTATAGGCAAGAGTAGAGAGTGTCTCCAATGAGCCGTAAAGATAAGATTCTAGCTACATGTCATAAGCAGGAAAGATACAGAGCATATGAATGTATTTTATAGCAATTTGAACATCTCAGGAGAGCCCTTAAATGTCATTTAGGTCTGTGCAAGAGGAAAGAGACAAAATGTTTCTGTAATCGGGTTCTGTAGGGGATATTAATCACCATATAAAGCAAGGCTGAGTAGTAAACTGCCAAGCCCTGTACCACTTCACTGCCTTCTCCAAGCACCCTAGGTTAACATGGAACAGGGAAGATCTACTGAAATGCTGATTCCAGTTCATGATGAAAGGCGAGTTCGCTTCAATAAGTAAGATCACATTTACTGGAAACACCATGCAAAATGTGTGACAATATAAGAACAGAAGGACAGAGCAAAAGGAAAAGATGTCCTCTTGAAGCATCTTTTTACCTATAAAAAATGAGAAATCAAAATTTGAATGTTAATTCTAAAAAAGAGACCCTTAGATGATGTCCTGCAGAGTATGTCACTGGCATGAAAGAGTAAACTAGGAAATCTTACTGTAAATCTCTCTTCTTGCATGGTGCAAGCTTCTAGATCTCACACTGAGATGCTCAGATAATGTCTGATTGAAGTTTGGGGCAGGAAGAGGAGGGACGGACATGTGAAGAGGAGAGGGAACAAAATATACAGGGTAATGGTCAGAAATCAACATAAGGAATTGTGGTGGAAGGCTATAGCACAATGTGTGGATGCTGCTAGAAGCCCCTCCAGACCAATCCAAACTGTGACTGTGTTCTGGAAAATGTTTGTAGAGTACAAGACTATGTAACATTTGAGCCCAAATGTTTGAGCCAAATTCCCAAAGAGATTTAGGAATCATCAAACAAAGAGCATAAATGAAAACACTGGAACATGTAAATGAGAAGAGCAGGGGCCAACCATGACCACTTGAATGATCCCAGTATTTAAGGTTGGGATGAGAAAACAAGAAATTCATGAAAGGGTACACAATGAATGGTCAAAGAGAATCAGTAGAGTGTGTTGTTGGAAAAGACAAGGAAGTAAATTTAGAGAATTCAGAGAATAGAGACCTGATTAAACACAGTTGTGCAGCCACCTAATGACCATCAACTGTCCACTGATTTGGCAACATTTATCAGAGAAGTTTTATCTGTCAATCCTAAAGGAAATCAGTCCTGAATATTCATTGGAAGATCTGATGCTGAAGCTGAAACTCCAATAATTTGGCCACCTGATGCAAGGAACTGACTCATTGGAAAAGACCCTGATGCTCAGAAAGATTGATGGTGGGAGGAAAAGGGGACGACAGAGGATGAGATGATTGGATGGCATCACTGATTCGATGGATATGAGTTTGAGTAAGCTCTGGGAGTGATGGACAGGGAAGCCTGGAGTGCTGCAGTCCATGGGGTCGCAAACAGTCAGACATGACTGATCGATTGAACTGAACTGACTGATCAGAGGTTTGAATAGAACAGTGTGAGCAAAATCAGAATTCAAGGGATTAAGGAGTGACGGGGATGAGAGAAAATATGGTTGGGACCAGTTTTATAGGATCCTTAAAATGAAGACCCATGTGGACATTGCTAAGAAGTTTTTATTCTTGTTTGCTAAATTGTAGAGTTTTATCTTCAGAATTGAGACGCCTGATCTCTGGAAGTATTCAAATAACAAATTGTTCTAGCCTTTATTCTGCTTTGATGATTAAAAACATTGTTGGGACTTCCCTAGTGGTCCAGTGGCTACAACTCTGTACTCCTAATGCAAGGGACCTGGGTTTGATCCCTGTTCGAGGAATTAGATCCCAAATGCCATAAGTAAGAGTTTGTGTGCTGCAACAATACCCAGCACAGCCAAATAAATAAATAAAAATAAATACAAACATTGTTTGGCCCTTAGAGAAATAAGGCTTTTGAAGACTTCTTCCATAGCAGTTCTTACCTTTCTCTGTAGGGTAAAATTTCCCCACAAGAATTAGGTCTGTATGTGCGTGTGTTCTAAATTGCTTCAGTTGTGTCTGACTCTTTGCAACCCTATGAACTGGAGCCCGCCAGGCTCATCTGTCCATGGGATTCCCCAGGCAGGAATACTGGAGTGGGTTGCCATGCTCTCCTCCAGGGAGGGATCTTCCTAACCCAGGGATCGAACCCAAGTCTCTCATGTCTCCTTCACTGGCCAGTGGGTTCTTTACCACTAACGCCACCTGGGAAGCCCTAGATCCATATAGTTCAAGGGAAGTGAAGTGGCAGCTCTTCCTTTGAAAAACAAGCTCTGGAGACTTATCAGGCATTTAACCTTGCAAAGCAACTAATTTGGATCCACAGAAAGCTTCTCTTGATCTGCTGTACACAGAGACTAGGTCCTGTGTGACCTTGGAGTAAATTGAGAAGATGATCAAATATGCAATGTGGTCAGAAGGCTTTGCTCAAATAGAGCAACACTCTGGAGGTGTTGAAAGGCAGATCCTGCCTCTTACTAAACAATTATGACTTCAAAGTTATTCATGTAGACCAGCCATAAAAGTGACAAGAAAAATATCTTAATGATTATATGTTCTATTTCATGAAGCCAAGAGTCCTAGGCTATCACAACAGCTTAGTGTTTTCAAACTTTATCTTTTCATCATATTCATTTGGTGAACTAAATTGTTCTCTATCTATCTATATCAGATTTAAAAAGCTGGACTACTGTGACTGAAGTTGAGTGAGATTCATCCAAAGTTACCTCCTTGGAATGCAAAACACAGTTTAAAAGACTTATCCCTAGAAAAGAGTAATATACCTTGGTTGCATGTGAGAATCATTTATGGACAAATCCTAATGCATTTTTGGATCTTGATTTAATTAGTTTAGAGGGAAGAACTCTCGCATGGCAGTTTTTAATAGCACCCTAGATGGTTCTATTGTGTGAGTGAAGTCATTCAGTTATGTCCAACTCTTTGTGACCCCATGGACTATACAGTTCACAGAATTCTAAAGACCAGAATACTGGAATGGGTAGCCTCTCCCTTCTCCAGGGAATCTTCCCAACCTAGGGCTTGAACCTTTGGACAGAGGAGCCTGGAGAGCTACAGTCCATAGCATCACAAATAGTTAGACATGACTGAAAGCTGGGTGTATGGGGAGGCATAAAATTTATCTTTTTAATTCACAGATCTTTCAGGTAGAGAGGGGTCACACTGAATGTATTCAGGGAAATGCCTTAGGGGTTTTTTCATATCTGAATTGACAAAATCCTGGCTCTTAGTCCTATGCCTGATGCCTTATTGAGATGAGATATTTGTAGATCTTTGGAAAGGATAAGTGTATTTTGCATATGGAAGGATAAGTTAGAGCCGTAGGTTATTAAGAACTTCCCAGGTGACGCTAGTGTAAAGAACCCACCTACCAATGCAGGAGCTGTAAAGTGATGTGGGTTCGATCCCTGGGTCTGGAAGATCCCCTGGAGGAGGGTGTGGCAACCCACTCCAGTGTTCTTGCCTGGAGAAACCCTTGGACAGAGGAGCCTGGCCGGCTATAGTCCATAGCATCACAAATAGTTATATGTGACTGAAGTGACTTAGCATGCGTAGGTTATTAAGATAACCACTAATTCTATGCTCTCCTTCCATCACAAGATAGAATTTATCTTCCCTCCCCTTGAATCTGGGTTGGCATTGTGACTTGCTTTGTTCAACATACTGTGGCAGAAGTGATGCTAGTTTAGTCTAGGCTAAAATTTCTTTAAGGATTGTCATACTTTGCTCTCTCAGTCTTGAGCCACCATGTCAAGCAGTCCAGATACCTTGCTGGAGAGACCATGTGACCAGATCCTAACAACTCCAACCATCTCAACCAAAGTGCCAGATCTGATGGAACCATCTTGGAATGCTGCCTTAAGACCACCATGCTGTGAGGAAGCCCAAGTTATCATATGGAGAGGCCACATGGGGGAGAATAAAGGCATCACAGCTGACAGCCCCAGCCTAGCTGCCAACTGAATACACCCAAGACAAGGATAGACGAACTGTTTATTGAACCTACAAAAATCATAAAAAAAAATAAATCATTGCTGTTTTAAACCATCAAGTCTTGGGGAAATTTGTTTCCTAGAAATGAATAATTGACACCATTGTGAGCTATAATTGGAGCATTCTAGACATGCAGAAATATCTTCAGAGAGTCCCATCTGGAAGTTTAGTTAAACTAGCTATTTTGTATTAGCAGTTTTTTAAAAACTGCATCTCAGGATCACATCAGCAAAAACGATTCCAGGATGCTTGAGAATAAATAAATTAGAAAGTAATGCAGCCTAAAGAAAATACCTCAGTTCCACTTTTTTTTTTTGTAGTTATGTCTAAACAGTAAAACTGCCAGAGAAATTTACTCAGTAGATATTTATCAAGTACCTACTATGAGTGTCAAGATAACCTAAGGAGAAAAAAACTTATCCCCAGTTTCTAAGGAATGACAGGGATTTAAACACCTAATATTTGCCAGTCTCACATCTCTTTCTGAACATTAGGTAGGTGTTACCTCCTCCTCTATTTTCTGGAAGAGATTAAGTAAGATTGATGATAATTCTTGATTAAATATTTGGTACTGTTATCCAGGGAAACTATGTGGATCTGGAAATTTTTGATATTGTTGTTGGAGTTTTTAAATTATTAATTTCATTTCTTTAGTTGTTAAAGGACTATTCAAGTTATGTCTTTCATGTTGTGTAAGTTGTGACAATTTGTGCTTTTTCAAAGAATAGGTGAATTTTATCTATGATGTCAAATTTGTGTGTAGAATTGTTTGTAGTCCCTTATCCTTTTGAAATCTGCAGGATCTGTAGTATATCCTCTACTTCATTTTTGTATCAGTAATTTGCCTCCTCTTTCTCTTCGTTAGTCTTGAGTTTGCCAATTTTATTGATCTTTTTGAAGAGCCAACTTCTTGATTTATTGAATTTTCTCTATTTTTTCCCTGTTTTCCATTTTATTGATTATTACTCTTTGTTGCTTCCTTCCTTCTGTTTGATTTTGTATAATTTTGCCCTTATTTTTCTAGTTTCTTGATGCATTTTATTCTATGGGAAAACATTACTTGAGGTTATCTTATGTGTTTGTGTTTCACTAAGTATAGTATGTATATTAGATATGATGAGCTAATCATTATATACTTTCATGTAACTCATATGCTTTCCCCATGTTCATGTGAAGCCTCAGAGAATATCTGAAAACAGTGGCAAAACTCACAAAATGTGTACATATTTTAAAAAAAGTCACCAAACCATTAGTACCAGCTAATACAGTATATCCCTAGTGTTCTTAGAGAGGCCAATCAAGATGAATCATACTGGTAACAGGAGCAGACTACCAGTGTTTTTTCCTGTGGCTCTAAAATTTTCCCCTAAGCCAAAACCTACCAGTGGAAAATCCCCAGCATGAAGGTTCACAGAGGAAGTGGGGTAAATAGGGGCTGGCCACTTGATTTATCTTTCAGTGGTGTGTTTCTATGAATACAGTCCTCAGAACACAAAAGAATCTGAGTGTGTAAGGGCTCAGGTTAGCAGCCAAGCTACAGAAAGAACAAAATATGGTTCAAAAGGGATACTTGGTGTATTTTCTTTTATTTGTACTGGTGTTCATTTGAAATTACTTGGTATAGTTTTGAGAGAAACAACAAACTGCTCAACTGAATTTTAAAATCCTACAATTATTTTTAGAGAGGTACAGACCTGAGATACCAACAAAGGTCCATCTAGATGCCAACAAAGGTCCATTTAGTCAAAGCTATGGTTTTTCCAGTAGTCATGTATGGATGTGAGAGTTGGACTATAAAGAAAGCTGAGTGCTGAAGAATTGATGCTTTGAGCTGTGGTGTTGGAGAAGACTCTTGAGAGTCTCTTGGACTGCAAGGAGATCCAACCAGTCCATCCTAAAGGAAATCAATCCTGAATATTCATTGGAAGAACTGAGGCTGAAGATGAGACTCCAATATTTTGGCCACCTGATGTGAAGAACTGACTCATTTGAAAATACCCTGATGCTGGGAGAGATTGAAAGTGGGAGGAGAAGGGGATGACGGATAATGAAATGGTTGGATGGCATCATTGACTCAATGGACATGAGTTTGAGCAAACTCCAGGAGCTGGTGATGGACAGGGAGGCCTGGTGTGCTGCAGCCCGTGGGGTGGCAAAGAGTTGGACATGACTAAGGGACTGAACTGAACTGAACAGACCTTAAGAGCAAACAGGGACCCAGAGAGATTAAGTGATTTGCCCAAAGTCACTCAACCACTTCCTAGTAGAGCCTAAGCTCAGACGGCTCAACCCTGTTCCACTAATTGATCAACAAGTATTTATCGATGGCCTACAATACCTCAGGAAGTGTTTTAGGTGCTTAGGTGTAAAAGGCAAAAATCCTTGACCCCATAAAGCTGGCAGAGGGAGAGAGAGATAATAAATAGTTAATGAATTAACAAAGTGAATCACCAAGTATGTTAGGTGGTGATAAGTGCCATAAAAAGAGAAAGTGGAGCCGAGCGAGGGTAACTGGGAGTGCCGTGGGGTGACGACAGCTCAGTTCTAAATGGTGTGGCTGGGGCAGGCTCCACTGAAAAGACATGAAGGAGGCAAGAAGTTAGGCACAGGCATAACTGTGCGGGGCAGAGCATTTCTGCAGAGTGGAGAGCCAGTGCAAAGACCTTAGGGCAGGACAGGGCCTAGAATCATTTCTGAGATATGCCGGCCATATTTGAGAAGTCACCTATTACACTATCTGCAACTCAGCTTCTAATCGCTACAGAGCTATAGGTGCTAGAGTTTGGAGGGCTTGAAAAATTGTGCAGTCCAACCTCCCAGCCACAGCAGGAATATTCAGTAAGGTGGCCCTGATCCCTGCGTGTCCAGGCTGCAAACGGATCTCTCCAGTCAAGGACATCACTGGCTCACAAAGCAGCACATGCAATTTTTTTTCCTCCACCAGTGGTTAGAAAGTCTTGTGTTGAGCTGAAGTTTGCCTCCCTTTGGCTTCACCCTGTGATTACACTTCCACTCTTTGGTGTAACACAAAACCCTTTCCCATCCCTCTGCTATGGCAGTCATTCTTTTGTCTTCTTTCCTTCAATTGTCTATTCTTTCTGGAGAGTTTTGAAGTTTTTCTCTAGACCACTGCTTTCTAAACATTTTTCATTGCTCATCCTTATCAGTAAAAATAATGGTGAACATTTAATCCCCATATATGGCTATTAACTTCTTCACCTAGTTAACTCCTATTCCTCTTAAAGACCCCCTTCTCTCCACTTCAACTAAGGCACATTATCCTGGTTTTTTTTTTTTCTTTGTTTTTGTTTTGATAAGAGAAGGTAGATTGCTGAGGTTAGCAGAAATCCTCTGTTCAACCAATGAATGTTATTTCTTTGGCCAAGGATATCTCTGAGGCAGTCTGGCACAGACACAAGAATGTGGGCTCTGAAGTCAGATGAGTTGGGTTCAAAGCCATTTACTAGCTGGGTGGCCTTGAGCAAGCCACTTCATCCTCTCAACCTGTGGGGCAAAATGAGAAAAATGACTTCATCCTAGAGAACTATTGGGGCCATTAGAGACTACACACATATGTTCAATAAATGGTAGTTGCTGGAATATTTTTTATCTAGAGAGTAACTTATCTTTCTTCTATACTCCAGCTCTACTGCTAAAAAGGCTCACAGTACACAGTCCTAAGCTGCTGCTGCTGCTAAGTCGCTTCAGTCGTGTCTGACTCTGTGCGACCCCATAGATGGCAGCCGACCAGGCTCCGCCGTCCCTGGGATTCTCCAAGCAAGAATACTGGAGTGGGTTGCCATTTCCTTCTCCTAAGAAAAGCTAATTTATAGTTTAAAAGGCCCTGAACTCTTTCTCCTGGGCTCTTCATGCACTGGCTGACCTTAAAGAAAGGAAAATCAAACCACCTGTCCCAAGTAGATTATCTGTCATGAGAAACACATAAAGCCAACCAGTAAGTAGCCAAGAATACTGGTTACTTGGTGCAAGAGTTCTGAAATAAGGAGCCAAAAATTAATGAAAGAGAAAAAGTCTCATAGTGTCAAAATGCTGGAAAGCAAACTGCCCTATTCCTAGCACATGCTAGGAATTTCGTAGGAGAAAAATGCAGGCAGCACCACTGGCCATGCCCAAACACAGACGATGGGCCAGAAGCATGAGGCATCAACCCAGACGCCCAGAGCAATGCCCTGCACATGTGGAAGGTATATCAGCTGTCCCTGCTGCCTTTCAGAAACTCACATGTGAAGTCTATTGAGCCACTTTAAAAGATAGTCTTTTAGCAGTGATGATACAATGAGAGATGATGCATCTGCAAAGAACAGATGTAAATATTAATGCTATTTCCTGGTACTACCAGTGTTCGGGGCACTATGCATATAATATTATCTCTCCTGAAAAAATAACATATCCCATACAGCTTCGGTTAAATTGTCCCTCTAAAAAGCAGAAGTTAGGAATCTTAACACAGGATTACTAATGATCACTCCATCCTCTTCTCTTTTTCCTAACTGCCCTCCAATCATTTCTCCACTGGGAAGGTTTCAAAATCAATAGAACAAGTCTGAATTCAGGCTGGATTCAATCAACCTATATAAAATTGTGTGGCATTAACAGACATGGCAAACACTTGCCATGTCTAAATATCACCTTTGAAAGATAATGCTAGATTTAAAAGCATATTCATTCTAGAGTTTTCTATGTGGTGTGTATGAATTGGAAATTCACAAAGCAGTGATATGCAAACATGAATCTCATTCTATTTTCACATCTCTGTGTGTATTCCTTTGACTAGCCCCCATATTTTCTTGCAACAAGAAAACTAAACTCAAAATAGTTCAGATCAATCCTGTAACTTTTGTAGTTTCTTTTAACTGAAACATATTCTTTCTCCAGGGATTTGTATTCAGTCAAATCCAAGGATTATTAGTACTATTATTGATTTTCATCTAGTGCCATTCTGTCTCAAGTCATTTACTCACCACTTCCTTATGTCTGAACTTTAAACTCCCATAGTCCTCCTCCTGACAATTACTGGCAGCCTTGGCTTCAGAGAGGGAAGGGTGAGACCTCAGGGCATCTGGCTGAATGTTGGTGATGGGAGGTGGTTCTGCCTCAGTTGTGGTCCCTCCTTAGCTGGGTTCTGCTGCTTGTGTCATATATATATATACACACACACACATACATACACACACACACACTGTATATATACATTGTATATATACAATGGAATACTGCTGCTGCTGCTGCTAAGTCACTTCAGTCGTGTCCGACTCTGTGCGACCCCATAGACAGCAGCCCACCAGGCTTCCCCGTCCCTGGGATTCTCAAGGCAAAAACACTAGAGTGGGTTGCCATTTTCTTCCCCAATGTGTGAAAGTGAAAAGTGAAAGTGAAGTTGCTCAGTCGTGTCCGACTGGTAGTGTAGTGACCCGATGGACTGCAGCCTACCAGGCTTCTCTGGAGTGGGGTGCCATTGCCTTCTCCAACAATGGAATACTACTCAGCCATAAAAAGAAATTAAATAATGCTGCTTGCAGCAACATGGAAGGATCTACAGATTATAATACAAATGAAGTAAGTCAGACAGAGAAAGACAAATATCATGTGATATCACTTATGTGTAGGATCTAAAATATGATACAAATAAACTTATTTACAAAACAGAAACAGACTCAGACATGGAAAACAAACTATCATTACCAAAAGGGAAAGGGGGTGGGAGAGGGATAAATTAGGAGTTTTGGATTAACAGACACAAGCTACTATATATAAAACAGATAAGCACCAAGGCCCTACTATATAGCATAGGAAACTATATTCAATATCCTGTAATAAGGTAAATTATGCATGAGAAATTACCAGTTTCATGATGCAGTCATTAAAAGTGATGATGACAAAAATTAAGTAGCAACCTAAAAACATACAACCTCCCCAGAATATAAATTGTGTTTCTGCTATGACTACAACTAAGTTAAAATTATGTATGTATTCCAGCATGAACTGGAAAGATAATTTATTTTATTTTAAGATGGTAGAATCTGAATCATTAAAAAAATTTCATTTCTTCATTTATTTCAAAAAGCATGATACAAGCAGTGGCTTTGTGGTATTGACTATGACACAAGGTGAAAAATATCTTTTATATCCTCTACTAGTGTGTGTCTGTACACACACACACACTCAGGTATGTAAATTGTATTTCATCATAGGCTTTCCCGGTGGCTCAGTAGTAAAGAACCTGCGTGCGATGCAAGAGTCCCAGGAGACTTGAGTACGCTCCCTGGGTTGGGAAGATCCCCTGGCGGAGAGCATGGCAACCCACTCCAGTACTCTTGCCTGGAGAATCCCATGAACAGTGGAGTCTGGCAGCTCACAGTCCATAGTGTCACAAAGAGTTGGACAGAGCTGAAGCAACTTAGCACTCACGCATAACATGCTGATATATTCATGTAACAAATATATATACACATATATACGTTTTTTTCCAAAATGATAGTAACCACATCTGAAAAATAATGACACTAGTGGTAAAGAACCCGTCTGCCAAAGCAGGAGACATAAGAGAAAAGGGTTCGATCCCTGGTTTGGGAAGATCCCCCTTGGAGGAGGGCATGGCAACCCACTCCAGTATTCTTGCCTGGAGAATCCCATGCACAGAGAAGCCTGGTGGAGAGCAGTCCATAGGGTCGCACAGAGTTGGACACAACTGAAGCAACTTAGCACACACAGCACAAAAAGAAAAGATTATTCATATCCTCACCATCCTAATTCAACAATGAGCAAGATATCTCAGGATTTCTTTTGTATGCTTTTAGAGTTTCTTCTCAGTGAATAAAAATTTTAAAATTTTACCTGAGTCATTCATTTTAAAAAATAATTAAAATAAAAATTACCTTGTTTCCATTGTTTTGATATTCATGTATTGCTTTAAAATCATCAGTTTAGAAATATCTTCCATGAGGTTATCTAATCTTTCCCACACTTAGAGAAAATATGGTACTCAATTCATCTGAAATATGTTCACCTGCTACTGTATTTAGTTATTTCCAAGAAAGGGAAAGACAAGATTTACATCTATCAGTTATTCCTTCTGTGTCTGCCTATCTCTTCCCTGACAATGGTTGCCTTCTTTCCTGACATATTTGGGGAAAGGGAAGTATGTTTCAAGTCTACATCTAAGTAGGCCTGTACAGCCTTCTCCATTGCTTCTAGGGTCATCTTAGGCTCTATTCACTCCACTATTGGTCATGGTCAAGAATTCTGGGATGCAATGCCAACTGATTTTACCAGGGGGTGGGGTGTCAGGTGGAGGAGGCTACAGTTCCCTTATGATTATGCAGTAGAATTTTACTGGATGTTCATTGGTTTAAGAAAAAAAGAAAAAGAAGAGAAATTCTTCTCTTCTTCAGTTCAGCCCCAAACAGGAAACAATATTAGATATTACTCTTTTTATAAGTTCAGTGTCTTCATTATCCCTGGTAGTTTCATGGCCAGGTCTGCCACCATGCTGCTAGGAGCTGCTTCTCC
Organism: Cervus elaphus; assembly: GCF_910594005.1. Lineage (NCBI taxonomy): Eukaryota > Metazoa > Chordata > Mammalia > Artiodactyla > Cervidae > Cervus > Cervus elaphus. The sequence goes on from NC_057839.1 coordinate 39,994,960, forward strand.
TTTTTTTCTCTTCCTAGATGTCAGCTTAACATCACAAGTTGCTTCTACTTTCTAGTTCAAAGCAATTTATGCATCTAACAACCCAAGGGTTCTTCACTGGGGACAGTTTTGCCTCCCCTGCCTCAGGGGACATTTGCCAATATTGGGAGACTTTTGATTGTCATGACTTAGCAGCGAGTAATTCTCTTGGCATCTAATGGGTAGAAGCCATGTGCTGGGCTAAGTTGTTTCTGTCATGTCCAACTCTTTGTGATCCTATGGACTGTTAGCCTGGCAGGTTCCTCTGTCCATGAGATTCTCCAGGCAAGAATGATGGACTGGGTTGCCATTCCCTTCTCCAGGGGATCTTCCCGACCCAGGGATTGAACCTGCCTCTCTTACGTCTCCTGTGCTGGCAGGCAGGTTCTTTACCACTAGCACCACCTGGGAAGCATCTAGGTGGCCATGGAGGCTGCTAAATACTGTACAGGACAAGTTCCCATAACAAAGAACTACCCAACCTAAAATGTCAGCATTGTGGATGCTGAGAAACCCTGATCTAACTTCAGACCAAGCCATCCAAACCAGAATCAGGGAATCTGCAAATCCAGATTCTGATTAAGCTGTTTTGCTAAGCAATGGGCCAATTACATCAAGACTTCACCCCTAGCAATATAAAGAATCTACAAACTTTTCTTTAGCATATCTTTATTTGATTTTTGAGCAGTCAAAATACCCATAATTTTTTTAAAGTGAAAGATCAGTAGAAACATTTTTACTTTTCCTGTTCAAAAAAAGTCCTTTAAGGTTGGGGATATTTTCTTCCAGTTACAATTGTGTCTAAACTGCTTTTCTTTTGGGTAAGTATAAACACTCTTTTTTCTGAAGTCTTATTAAAAGAGATGCTGAATTGAGCATCTGCTGGTGGCAGAAAACCACAGCCCATGCCCATGGTTGGGTGGCTCTGCAGGTGCACAAGTCAGGAAATTAGTACTGTGGTTAAAATTGCTTATTTTTGTAGTTTATTTCACTTGGGTATTGTTCACATCTCATCATGATGCTTGCCCTATTGTATCATAATTTCCTAGTTACCTATTTGATTTTAATATTCCACCTGCCACACTTCTCAACTGTTAGGTCCTTAAAGGCATCTTCAATCCCAGCTGGGCCCATAGAAGACCCTCAACAATTGTTTGCTGAATAAATACATGAGCAGTTGCTCAGTAGAATCAGGTAGAAATGATTCTAAGTTTAGGTATGAGGGCTTCCCAGGTGGCTCAATGGTAAAGAATCTGCTTGCCAGTGCAGGAGACAGGTTCAATCCCAAGGTTGGGAAGACCCCTGGAGAAGGGAATGGTAACCCACTCCAGTTATCTTGTCTGGGAAATCCCTTTGGACAGAGAAACCTGTTGGCCTACAGTCCTTGGAGTCACAAAAGAGTTGGACACAACTTAGTGACTAAGCAACAACAAGAAGTTTAGGTATGAAGAAGGACTTGCATTAATTATGCACATGTGGAAAAGATACATCCTTAAAGTTCCAGTCACACGAATGCAAAATTTCACAATACTAATTCTTTTAGAAAGTGAATTTTTTAAAGCAATTTCTTTAAATTTACTTCCTCTGGTCCCATTTACTGAGAGAAACAAAATGGCAAGTCTGAAAAATAAAGTATGTAAACATACAAATGTATTTTAACTGTTTCTGGGACTTGTAAGGATCTAAAAGTGGAGTACATATCTGAAATGAATAGAGGTCCCAACTCTAGAGATTTTGAACAATATAATATTAGGCCCAGGAAACTAGCTTTTTAAAGAAATACAGCTTGTGATTCTGGTCTAGTTCATTTGGAGTCTCATCCTGAGAGACATTCTATGTAACAATAGCTCATAAACTGAGGTTTGCCTTGGAGCTATTGGAGGAGTTTTCTAAAAGGAAAGACAACAACAGCAATAGTAATAACAATAATGCATGTTCTCAGACCTCAGCCTAGTGCCATTTACTCTCATTTACCATAAAAATGACTTTTAGGAGAAGCATGGCTGGAATTCCTTACATCTTGTCCACCTATGGTCACACTGGTCAGTTGGTCACGTTCTGGACTGGAGAAGGCGTAACGCCAACCACGGTTAATTTAAGTGGTCCAGCTCAATGAGCAGGGGAACAGTGAGAGGCAGAGTTCATTAAATTATGATGGAAAGGCAGCTGCAGGCTTCCTAAAGGAGAACTACAAGTGTCTGTGAGGGCTTTGAAATTAAAAGATGCTTGCTCCTTGGAAGAAAAGTTATGACTGACCTAGACAGCATATTAAAAAGCAGAGACATTACTTTGCTAACAAAGGTCCGTCTAGTCAAAGCTATGGTTTTTCCAGTAGTCACGTATGGATTGAGAGTTGGACTATAAAGAAAGTTGAGGGCCGAAGAATTGATGGTTTTGAACTGTGGTGTTGGAGAAGATTCTTGAGAGTCCCTTGGACTGCAAGGAGATCCTACCAGTCCATCCTAAAGGAAATCAGTCCTGAATATTCATTGGAAGGACTGTTTTGTTGAAGCTGAAACTCCAATACTTTGGCCACCTGATGTGAATAACTGACTCATTGGAAAAGACCCCGATGCTGGGAAAGATTGAAGGTGGAAGGAGAAGGGGATGACAGAGGATGAGATGGTTGGATGGCATCGCTGACTCAATGGACATGAGTTTGAGTAAACTCTGGGAGGTGGTGATGGACAGGGAGACCTGACGTGCTGCAGTCCATGGGGTCACAAAGAGTTGGATATGACTGAGCGACTGAACTGAACTGTGAGGGCTTTGTAGCTAGGTTGCTGTCACCGTTTATTAATTTCCCGTGCACATTCAGTCATGTCCACCTCTTTGTGACCCCATGGATTGTAGCCTGCCAGGCTCCCCAGGCCATGGAATTTTCCAGGTAAGAATACTGGAGTGGGTTGCCATTCCTTCTCCATGAGATTGTCCTGACCCCGGGATTAAACATGTGTCTCCTGCATTGCAGGCAGATTCTTTACTGCTGAGCCAGCAAGAGGAGCCCTTTATTAATTTTAGCTCATTTTATTTCACACTGCAGTTTTTACTTGGGCTTATTAAAATGTTTTATTCTTATTATGTTCAAAATCATCAGTAGGCTTAATAAAATGAAATGAAGAATTTTTTTTAAAAAGGGAGAGAAGTTGTACTTCAGTTAAGTAGGCAAGGGCTGATAGAAAGAAATGAAGGTGAAACACATGAGAGTCTTCTTAGAAGAGTCTGAGAGGAGGAGCCCAGATGGTCCATGTCATGGTCACACCTCAGGAACGGAAACAGCACTGAGGATGGTGAGACACCAGCCTAAGTCCAACTCGTCAAGAGTTTATCTGCCAGACTCCCAAGAGCCCTGGATCTTTCCACTCTACAAGGCTCCCCAAGATAGGAAATGAACGGTCAAGGATCACTTTCTAACCTCCAATTCTTTACTTACAATTCCAATGCACACTCCGCATCCAGCACAGCTCTAAAGAACAGGGACTTTGTCTGCTCACTGCTGTCCTCAGTTTTTTAATTTCCCAGAGATGTAGTTCTTGATGTTTTGAATGAAAGAACAAACACCAAGTCCAACATCTCAGGGTCTCACAGGCAGGAAGAAAAATGTTGTTCCAAGCACCAGGCAATAAGTTCTAAAAGGGACAGCTGGAAAAACAGTACAAAGATCATGGTCTTCTGATAAGCTTTATTATTCTTATTTCTGGTATAAACACTCTTAATTTGATAAAAGCTGAATTCTGGTAACCACTGATAAATTTCTGTATAAGTTTAAAGGAACAGAGGTTGTGATATATGTTAAGAGCAAAGGAAACTTGCAAATGGCTCATTAGAATGCCGTCATGTCTTTAATTCTGGACAAAGGAAACATCAAAATAATAATATAAACTTCATAAAACAAAAAACCATAAAGTCATGATTCATTCAAATACTTCATCTTCAGAGATTATTTATAACTGAGTATGTTGATATTACTTCTCCTAGAATGGTTTTTTTAGAGACTTCTTTGAGAAGGTGTGAGAGAAACTTTCTTAAATAAAATGAGGATTTATTTGGTCAAAAATAAGGCCTTCAAGCCATTTGTGTTGTCCCTTTCCTTAGGCATTAAAAATTAGTTAATTTTTAAATTAATAAAATTTTCATGTACATCTGTATTTCTCGGTTCTGGTCAGCAGCAAGAAAAAGATGAAGAAAAAGATGTGGTCACATCCCAAGCAGAGGATGCTGGGTATTTTAAGCTATGTAAAGTTTACATTCTTGCACTATTTCTTAGTTTATTACTCAGGATCCAATTCATTGTGTTTGCAGATAATGCAACAGCAGCAAAACTGGCATACTATACAGGCTTGCACTTAATTCTAATAAAATAAGACAAAGGCAAAAATTAGGCTTATTTTTCCAGGAGAAGAAAACATCTGGAGAAAGTATACTTAAAAGCATAATGGAAAAAGTATTAATTAAAATTGTTTGGTTATCACAATTTAACTATTTAGTATTAACTAAAACTGGTAGCATTCAGGTCTGAATAGGTACATGCATGTGCGCTTAGTCACTCAGTCATGTCTGACTCTTTGCAATCCTATGGACTGTAGCCCTCCAGGCTCCTCTTCCATGGGGATTCTCCAGGCAAGAATACTGGAGTGGGTTGCCATGCCCTTCTCCAGGGGATCTTCCCAACCCTGGGATCAAACCCACAACTCCTGTGTCTCCTGTATTGCAGCAGATTCTTTACCTACTGAGCTATCAGGGAAGCCACCCGAACAGTACATGGGGTGCTTTTTAGGATGGCACAAGGGACTTAACATTTTAAAACATATTCTTTCCAGTAGAATTGACAGTGTAGAGTCCTTCATGGGTTTGTGATTGTTTTGTCATATGAATTAGTCAAAAGTTAAAAGTTGTCCTAGGTTCTGCTTCCAGAACTCTTTACAATTCCATATCTTCTTTTGGGAGCATTGGTAGCTCAGCTGGTAAAGAATCTGCCTGCAATGTGGGACACCTGGGTTCTATCCCTGGGTTGGGAAGATGGAGACCTGGATTCGATCCCTGGGTTGGGACGATCCCCTAGAGAAGAGAATGGCTCCCCACTCCAGTATTCTGGCCTGGAGAGTTCCACGTACTGTATAGTCCATGGGGTCGCAAAGTCAGACACAACTGAGCAACTTTCACTTCACTTCACTTCTTCACCTGATAATGATTCAATTCTGAGTCCAATAGCTTGCTATTCCTACATAGCTGCTTCTGAGATACACAAGCATGATCTGTGTGAAACTCTAGAAGCTTCATCAATAAAACAGTTGATGAAAGTCTTAAAAAGTCCTTGTGTCACTGAAGACCACAAGAGAAACAAGACCTCCAGACCACTTAGTCCATTAATTGAAGATTACAACTTATCATGGATGCCCTAAGCAGTCATCAGTTCTGGCTAGACAGTTAGATTTTTGGCTTGTTTGTTCATACTGTATGGATCCTTGATATACATGTTTAGATTGCCTTAGGGTTTTTATCATCATAAAATAATACGAAGAATGCAAAGAATGGGTGATTAGACCAAACATTCTCAGCAAAGATCTACCCTTGAAGTTGTTGATTTTTGGCTTTTGGACTATGTTTCACTATCTTAAGGATTTCTTAGCTATATATTGAACACAGCTTCACCCCTGCCACCACGAGAGCATAAGAGAGTAACAGTGAAAGAGAGAAGACTAGCTCAACAAGGATGTTTATCTCATTTCTAGACTCAGGAGGCAATTTGGAAGACTGAATTTAAATGTCAAGAAAGTGCAATTTTAAGCTATTTCTCATTGGCTTAAGAAGATAAGATTAAAATATTTTTAATTTGGATTTTCTTCAAGTCTAGTGATCTCTACAAGTGTTAGTCGCTCAGTTGTCTCTGACTCTATGCAACCCCATGGACTATGGCCCACCAGGCTCCTCTGTCCATGGGATTTTTCAGGCAATAATACTCTGTGGGTTGCCCTTCCCTTCTCCAGGGGATCTCCCCAACCCAGGTATCAAACCCGGGTTTCCTACACTGCAGGCAGATTCTTTACCATCTGAGCCACCAGGGTGATTTCTAAATGTTTTTTTTTTTTTTCCCCAAATAATTGTATAGATTTCAGTGTTTCAGCTGCTAGATTCCAGCATCTAAATATTGACTAGTTCACAGTCTTGCATACTCTCTCTCTCTCTAATCTCATTTCTTAATCACAACTTAAAAGTAAGGAAATGGGACAAAAACTAGGCAGCAATTGCTGAAATAGATTTTTAATTATAGTCTTCTGCTTAACTTTTGTTTTAGTTCTCCAACTTCTAAATAATCTAATGGTTTGGGGAACAGGAAGAGAGTGAAAAAATTTTCATTTCAAATCTCTTTTCATTTCAAGGTCTGAGAGATTAAAAACTTGGCTGCAGGTTACTGGTATATGTAAAGACTTGAGTCTATGCCAAGGCAACTTAGAATGCAGTACATGCTGGAATGTTTGAAATGTATTTCTATGTATACCATATGATGATTCCAGTCTTCTCTATATTTTCCACTTCCCCATGGATGACTGGCATCCTTCCTTCCCCAGCTCTCAGGAGATGACCTTTATGTTTTCATGAATAGGTAATAAGAGCATTGTGAAAACACAGGGAGCCCAGCCTGGTGCTCTGTGATGGCCTAGGGTGTGGGGAGGGAATGGAAGTCCATGAATCCATCCAGGAGGAGGGGATATTATATATATATAAGTTATGGCTGTGTGGCAAAAACCAACACAACGCTGTAAAACAATTACACTCCAATTAAAGAAAAAGAAAAAAAGCATGATGTGCAGTCCATCTGCCTTCCTCTACTCTTAAAAAAATTTTTTTTTGCATCAGGTTATTAAGTAGCCAAGAGTATAAGACACTGTTGAGTATATCTTAAGATCCAACTCATTCTATCAGTATTCTGAGAAACTCTTTGCAACTGACTTGGCTGAGTTTTATTTTAGTGAGTAATTATCTATTTGTTTATTAGTTTTAGTCCCAATTCTAGTTATCTGTCTTTTATAGCCACAGTGGTTTGGAAACTAAGGTAGAATTTATCTCATAGAAATTCTGTTTATAAATTTTGTTTTTATAATTTATAAATTTGTAAATTAAGTCTTTTCCTAATGACATTAAAAAAAGATTTGTTTTTCAAAATTGAAATTGATTCTAAAGCAATAAAAATTGAGTTTTCTTTTCATTAACTTTTGAGAGTTTGTTCTGCTCTGGATATGAGTCCTTTATTGATACATTATTTTAAATTTTTCTTCCAGTTTGTAGTTTACCTTTTTAGTTTTCTAATAGTGTCCTTTGAGGAGCAGAAGTTTTTAATTTTGACAGTTGAATATATCAAATTTTCCTTTTATGACTCATGCTTACGAGTCATAACACATATCATTTATTTTATGACTTATACCTGTGACCCTCTCATATCCTGTCTATGAAATCTTTGCCTAGTCCAAGGTCACAAAGATATTTTTCCTGTATTTTCCACTAGAAGTTTCACAGTTTTGGGGTTTTACATGTAGGTCATTTATTATTGAGTTTTAAGCACTCTTTATATCTTTCGGATAACAGTCTTTTAACAGATACATTTTTGAAATATCTTCTCCCAGTCTTTGGCTTGTCTTCTCATTCTCTTGAAGTATTTTATTATTATTACATTTTACCTCCTTTTTCAGTTTATTTCCTATAAATTTTTGTTTTATTTCAATAGTTGCTTTAAGGTTTATCAGCTACACCTTTCACTTATCACAGCTTAAAACCTTTAAGTATATTTTACCACTTATACTATGAGAGCCTTATGATAATATACTTTTATTTCTTCCCTCTTAATATTCGTGCCATTGTTGTCACAGATTTCATTTTTGAAAATATTATAAATCTCACACAAACTGTTACTATTTTTTTAAAACAACTGTCCTTTAAATGTATTCAAATAATGAAAAAAAAAAATCTTATATATTTACCCATGTAGTTATCATCTCCAGTGGTAATCATTCCTTTGTATAGATCCATATTTCCAATATAATTAATATGATTTTCCAATGCCTAAAGGACTTCCTTTAGCATTTCTTATAGTAAAAGTATGCTGATAATTAGTTCTTTTTCAAGTTTTTGTGCTTAAAATATTATTTATTTTGCCTTTAGTTTGAACAATATTTTTGCCTGTAGTAGAATTTTAGGTTGAAAGTGTTTTTTGTTTTTTTTTTTTAGTATTTTAAAGACATCGCTTCATTATCTAATTAGTTGTATTGTTTCCAATGTAGAGTCTGCTATTATTCTTATCTTTGTTATTCTGCATTCTGCATGTATCATGTGATGTATACCCATGTTTGCTGAATGCTTAAAAAAAATGTTCCCTTTACCATTGGTTTTGATTATGATGTGCCTTGGTGTAGTTCTATTTTTCTTGTGCTTGAATTTGTGGGTTTATAATTTTCATCAAACTTGGAAAAGTTTTGGTTATTAATTTTTCAAATATTTTTTCCTGCCTTCACCTCTCACACCTCTTGCTAGCTAAAATTATTAATACACATATATTAGTTCACTTAAAGTTAGTCCAACAGCTCACAGATAATCTGTTCATTTATTTTTAAATCTTGTTTTTTCTATACATTACATTTTCAATAATATCTGTTAGTCTACTTGAAAATTTACCTCCAACATTCAATCTTCTGCTAATTACACCCAGTGTATTTTTTTGTTTTAGACATTTTATTTTTATTTGGGTCTATTTTTATATCTTTCATGAAAGTCTCAGTTTAACTTTTTGAACATATGGAATATAGTTTTAATCACTATTTTGATGTTTGTCATTGTTGTTTAGTCACTAAGTCGTGTCTGACTCTTCTGTGACCCGGTGGGCTGTAGCCCACCATGTTTCTCTGTCCATGGGATTTTCTGGCAAGAATACTGGAGTGGGTTTCCATTTCCTGCTCTGGGGATCTTCCCTACCCAGGGATCAAACTCAAATCTCCTGCACTGGCAGGCAGATTCTTTACCACTGAGCCACCAGGGAAGCCCATTTTGATATTCTTGTCTGCTAATCCTAACATCTGCCTAATTCTGAGTTTATTTTGATTGATTGATTATTTCCTGACATCTAGCAATTATTTCTATGTTTGGTAATTTTTTATCGAGTGCCAGTCATTGTAAATTTTACCTTGTTGCATGTTTTATAATGTTTATATAAATATTCCTGCACTTTGTTCTGGGATACAGTTATGTTATGTGGAAAGAATTTTATTTTTTCCGATCTTGCTCTATGATTTATTAGGTGGGATCAGAACAGTCCTCTGTATAGAGCTATTAATAATTATTTCCCACTACCAAGATAGCACCCTTTTAAGTACTTCACCCACTGTCCCATGAATCAGGAGGTTTTCCAGTGTGATTTCTGACTATAAGAATGATTATGACCCTGAATGAGAGCGAGGCACTCTTCCTCTATCCATTCCAGGTGATTATGTCCCTGGTCTAAGGTAATTTCCTCACAGGCATGTGCTAGTCAGCACTCAACTGAAGCGTCAAGGGAAACTCTTCAGATTTTCAGATATCTTTGTTACAGCTCTTTCTTTCTCAGTGTTCTTGTGAACTCTAGTCCCCTTGTTCACCCCAGGCTTTCAACTCCATCTCAAGTCAGAGAAAAGTCCAGGCTCCCCCTGGGTTTGCCCTTTTCTGCATTACAGATTGGAATCTCTCTTAAGACAGCAAACAAAGATAAATAGAGGGCTCACCTCATTTGTCACCTTTCTTTTAGGAATATATGATATCAAGTATCTTGAAAACTCTTGTTTCATATAATATTTTCTTTATTTATTGATTGGACTTCCTTGTGGCTCAGCTGGTAAAGAATTCGCCTGCAATGTGGGAGACCTAGGTTCAATCCCTGGGTTGGGAAGATTCCCTGGAGAAGGGAAAGGCTACCCACTCCAGTATTCTGGCCTGGAGAATTCCATGGACTGTATAGTCCATGGGTTTGCAAAGAGTCAGACAGGGCTGAGTGACTTTCACTTTCACTTTATTTATTGAGTGCTTAAGGTGGGAGAATAAATCTGGTCCTGTTATTACATCTTGGTCAGAAGTATAATTTAGTTCCTAGAATATTTATTTAGAGAAGTTTAATGGATACTATTCACTATCAGGAAACAAAGGAAAAAGAAAGTCAGTTATTTAGTTTTAACCAAATGTTGTGGATAAAGGTTGTTGGGAGATAGCAAAATTAGAAAAAAAAATAGTGTAGAGTTTTTCCATGAAGCTAAATTTGTTTGATTTAATGGCAGTTCCTTATGCTAAGATGAATTACTTGCTAAGTATTACTTCCATTTGATTTTTTTTTACCTTGTAAAATTAAAAATTGGTGACTTTTCCAAATAAAGTACAGGCCTATCAAATCCCATAGTCTAGAAAGGAGTGATAAATTTGAGGAGTAAGAACAGGTCAGCTCCAGGTGGCTGAGGAATAATTGATTTCTGAGTTGACAAATGGAAAAACAGTTCTTTGAAGGTTAAGATTATATCATTATTCATCATTTTATTTCCAGTATCTAGCATATAGTTGGTGCTCAATATATGCTTGTTGAATGAATGAATGAATGAACAAATGAATTTGGTACCTAATCACATAATACCCAAGCACTGCTGATCTGGAAGAGCCAGGAATTTTCCAGTTGCAGCCCTCTTAATTGATTTGCTTCATTAAAATAGAAACAGGAAAACTAATTGGCTTTGACACAGGCTTATTTCCCAGGTCACTGCTGTGACTGTCACACACTCCTCAGTAAACAAGCTGTTGTGCAAGGCACCTGAGGCAAAGGACCTAATCAGTTGGCAGGATTTTTCACCATGACAACACAGACAGGGAGAAAAGAAAGAGTGCAGCATTAACTGGTGAACCTGACATGATTTGAGGACAGACATAAAACTGGCAAAGAGTTGACCAGGCAGACACCTGTCCTGTGAGTTATAACACTGGCCACTTATGATTAATAGAGTCACTTGAGTTGCTTTTATAAGTCCTAAATCCAGAAATTAAGATTCAATTAATCTGAGGTGGAGTGAGGAAACTGGCATATTTTTGAAGTCTGTAGGTAATTTTTTTTGTACACCTAGGGTTACAAATTACTGTGACAAGCCAAGAAATCAATAATCCCCCATCCTTCCACGTTTGCTGATCTCTACCATTAAAACTGTTCTAGTCTCCAGGAAGGTGCTGCCAGTAAGAGGTATGCACTGTAAAAGTGAAAATCAGATGTTGGCAAATATGAAACTCACTTTATTTTTGTATTGTTGCCCCTTTTCCATTTACGAGCTCCCATTTCTGTCTTCCCTGGTGGCTCAGATGGTAAAGAATCCACCTGCAATGTGGAAGACCTGGGTTTGATCCCTGGGTTGGGAAGATCCCCTGGAGAAGAGAATGGCTACCCACTTCAGTATTCTGGCCTGGAGAATACCATGGACAGGGGAGCCTAGCAGGCTATGGTCCATGGGGTCACAAAGAGTCGGACATGACTGAGTGACTTTCACAGGTTCACAGAAGATTTCTGTTCTACAGCAGGAAAATAAAATATAGCACAATCAGGTAAGTTCTACCTGATAGAGTATGTGCTATGCTCTGTCGCTCAGTCATGTCCAACTCTGTGATTCTATAAACTGTAGCCTGTCAAGCTCCTCTGTCTATGGGACTTTCAGGCAAGAATACTGGAGTGGGTTGCCTTCTTCTCCTCTAGGGGATCTTCCTGAACTGGGATCAAACCCACATGTCTTGCATCTCCTGCATATCTGTATTATTTACAGATATATCTACTATTATTTCAATCACTATCCAGTTCTCCAAACTGCCTTCCCTCCCTACGTTTACTCAAATTCCAGAGAAGGGATCTCGTGCTTGACTTTTGTGAAGGCTTCAGGAAGGTGTGAAGGTCAGGATGAGTGAGCTGACTGGTACAGGTCAGTGGGTAGGAAACTGAATAGCTGGGTACAGTTACTGCTGTGCTGATTCTAGCTGCCACTGTCAGCACCCAGCCTGGTAGTGGGTATGTTGCTGTTGTATGCTCCCAGCAGTCCTGAGGTTCCCTTCTGCTTCATCCCCAGAGAGGTGCTCTGCCATGAGCCTCTGCTGGTGGAATTTCTTCCCGCCTATCTAACCTTTACTGTTTCCCAGGTGGTTCAGCAGTAAAGAATCTTCCTCCCAACGCAGGAGATGTGGGTTCCATCCCTGGGTCAGGAAGATCCCCTGGAGGAGGAAATGGCAACCCACTCCAGTATTCTTGCCTTGTGAATCCCATGGACAGAGGAGGCTGGTGGGCTACAGTCCACTGGGATGCAAGAGTCCGACATGACTTAGCCACAGAGCATGCACACACCCAATCTTTACAAGTCCTGAGGCAAATGGAGGCCCACATACCTTAAGTCTACATATTAAGAATTATAAATCAAGTTAACTAAGTGCTAAATGAAATAGATTCTATTGTCCTAAGCTGAAAATATACTTTGTAAGAACAAGACAGAAAAATATATATAAAGATTAGAGTTAGCAAAATATCAACTAAATTTAATTTGCATTATATATGCCTGGGCATTCTTTCAATGGGCTGGCTATGTTTGGGTTTGCATGAAGTTAAATATGCTTATTTAACTTATATGCAGAGTACATCATGCAAAATGCTGGGCTTGATGAAGCACAAGCTGGAATCAAGATTGCTGGGAGAAATATCAATAACCTCAGATATGCAGATGACACCACCCTTATGGTAGAAAGGGAAGAACTAAAGAGCCTCTTGATGAAGGTGAAAGAGGACAGTGAAAAATCTGGCTTAAAACTCAACATTCAGAAAGCTAAGATCATGGTATCTAGTCCCATCACTTCATGGCAAATAGATGGGGAAACAATGGAAACAGTGACAGAAATTTTTTTTTTTGGGGGGGGGCCTCCAAAATCACTGCAGATGGTGACTGTAGCCATGAAATTAAAAGATGCTTGCTCTTTGGAAGAAAAGCTATAACAAACCTAGACAGCATATTAAAAAACAGAGACATTACTTTGCCAACAAAGGTTCGTCTAGTCGAAGCTATGGTTTTTTCAGTAGTCATGTATGGTTGTGAGAGTTGGACTATGAAGAAAGCTGAGCACTGAAGAATTGATGATTTTGTATTGTGATGCTGGAGAAGACTCTTGAAAGTCCCTTGGACTGCAAGGAGATCACACCAGACAAACCTAAAGGAAATCAATCCTGAATATTCATGGGGAGGACTGATGCTGAAGCTGAAACTCCAATACTTTGGCCACCTGATGTGAAGAACTCCTTGGAAAAGACCCTGATGCTGGGAATGATTGAAGGCAGGAGGAGAAGGGAATGACAGAGGATGAGACGGTTGGGTGGTATCACTGTCTCGATGGACATGAGTTTGAGTAAGCTCTGGGAGTTGGTGATGGATAGGGAAGCCTAGCGTGCTGCAGTCCATGGGGTCACAAAGAGTTGGATATGACTGAGTGGCTGAACCGAACTGATGTTTGGGTGAGTAATCAATTAGAAATTGGTACATGTTTGTTCCCTATAATCTAAATTTTTGGCCCTGGTTTCAAGTAAAATCACTAATTATGTTGATTTAATCAGAATTTTCACACAAAACTTGCATTCTTGTGTCTGTAATGATCAAATCAATTGAAAATATAATTATATTTAAACATAAAATTTGGATTAATTTTAAGAAAATTTCAAGTAGATATTAGCAAATAAAACTATTTTTTTCCAATTTTATCTATTTAAAAAAAAACTTGGCAGCACAGCACCGTGTGTGGGTTCCTGGACCAGGGATCAAACCTGTGCATCCTGCAGTGGAAGCGTGAAGTCTTAACCACTGGACCACCAGAGAAGTTCTTATTTTTTTCTAATTTTAAAATAAGAAAGATTTCTTTTAAAACATTTAAAATTATTTATTAAAAGGCAAACTACAAAGTATAATGTATCAATTCAATTTTTCACCCAATTTTAAGTCAAAATGATTTCACTAAAGATGAAAATTAAAAAATTTTAAACATTTAAATTAAGTCTTATGAAATATTTTTAAAAAGCCAAACTATCTGTAATTCTAGAATTAATGCCCATGAAATTTCCAGTATAAAGGGAAGGAATCATGATTCATGCACATTACAACTAGACCTGCATTTGTACACGTTTAACGATTACATGAACAATGCGGCAATTGTTTTTTGTGTGTGATGAGTTGCTTCAGTTGTGTCCGACTCTTTGCGATCCTGTGTACTGTAGCCCGCCACGCTCCTCTGTCCATGGGATTCTCCAGGCAACAATACTGGAGTGAGTTGCCCTCCTCCAGGGGAATCTTCCCAAGCCAGGGATCGAACTCAAGTCTCTATGTCTCCTGTATTGACAGTGGGTTCTTCACCGCTAGCACCATTTGGGAAGCCCTAATTGTTTTTCACCTATCAGATTAATCATTGAAAATAGGGGACAAATTCACCAGCATCTCTGGAAGTACAAACTAAAACAGAAAGAGGAAGAGGAAAATGTACAGTCAGCACTGGGAGGGAACGAATATCTCATCTTAAAGGAATCTTCTGCATTCACACTATGAGAAAAGGGGTTTATAAAATAATTAACTTGTCTTTTTTCTCCCTGAAGTATTTTCATTGAATCCCCTGCTAAAAACCCTCCTCTTACTCCCAGGCAGACACTGCAAAAGCAAGCCCACAAACCTTCAGGGCTTTGGACACAATTGCCTTTTGTTCAGAATCTAAACCAGTGGAGAAGCTTTCCCTGCAGCCTAAACAGTGTCAGTCAGAGCGCAAGTGTTTAGGGTTGTAGGTTGGTCTGTGCCAGCTCTGATCTCAGATCCCTGGTGGCAGCATCACCATGTGTTTCCTGGCAAATGCATTTGTTGGCGGTATGCGGAGCCCCCTCAAGCATGGGGTCCAGGACAGGGGCCTCTCTTGCCAGGGACAAAGTAAGGCTGGCACTGATCGCTTGAAAGTAGAAAGTGTTAGTCCCTCAGTTGTGTTCAACGCTTGGTGACCCCATGGACTATATCCTGCTGGGCTCCTCTGTCCGTGGGATTCTCCAGGCAAGAATACTGGAGTGGGTTGCCATTCCCTTCTCCAGGGGATCTTCCCCATCCAGGGATCGAGCCTGGGTCTCCTGCATTGTAGGTGGATTCTTTACTGTCTGAGCCAGTGGGGAGGCCCTTGGCTGCCTGTGTATCTGGGGAATGGGGTATAGCTTAGCAAGCTGACTTATGCTTCCAATCATTTTATGTGACTGCTGGGGTTCTGGGAAGATTACACTTACTATTACAACCACCTTGGCTCTGTGGGAAAACTGGGAGGTGATTTATGGCCTCTCCTGAGTTGTTCTGCCCCTTGCTGATGCCCTCTGCCTGTGTCCAAAGCCATCTGATGTCTTCTGCCTGTGCCCTGGCAGCCCCAGATGTGCCAGTGGGTTCTGCCACTCAGCCAGTCAGGTTCAGGTGTCCCGCTGAACTTCACAGAATCTTCTTTGCAGATCCTCTTTATCAGGAATCATGACAAGTGATCTCCTTTCTGAAGAGAGAGTGTGAAAAGAATAAGTGTTTCAACTCTAAGACTCCAGGGTTTCTTCAAGAAGTCACCCTGGCCTTTCTCTCCAGTAGCTCCATAGATCATCCTGTAGGTCAGGTTGCTAATCCCTGGGCTGCAGACCGGTCTGCAGCCTGTTAGGTCTCCCCCTCCAGCTGAACAGGAGGAGGAGGTGAGAGGTGGGAGAGGTGGGAGGGTGTAGCTTCACCTGCCACTCCCCAATGATCGCATCACTGCCTGAACCATACCCATTACCCACTCCCACCCCACCCCATCCCCATCCACGGAACAATTGTCTTCTACAAAACAGATCCCTGGTGACAAAAGGGGTAGACCACTGTTCTAGGTGGAGTAGGGTATCTACTTGACTTCTGATACTCCCTCCCCCCCAACCCCCCACCAATGTTTTTGTCTCACATTTGATTGGTCCTTATTCAGTCTATCTATACATCCGTATTTATGTCTGTTCTCTGACCCAGGGAGGGGTCAGGAGTCCCTTTGTAGCAAAGGGAAAAAAGTAAGACTGATGTCTTACTTCTGTGAATTGACTTCTCAAGCTATCATCACAATTAACAGATTATCAACTTCTCCACTCCTCTCTTTGGTAGCAATAAGAGGGGAGGTAAAAATGGATAGTTTTAGCTTCCCAAAATAACTTTGAAAAGTCAATCCAACTGGTTGACTGCTCTGAATCAATAGCCACCTTTGATGTTAGAAAACCCACCCTCCCATAAAACTCCTGGAAGAATACTTTTAAACATGATACTTTATTTCTATTTGTTTAAGTGAAAGGATCCCTTAAAACTCCCTAGGAAAATCTGTGCTCTATTTCACAATCTTGCCACTAGTAGGAATCTTCCCTGTATTTACCACAAATGAAGACATTTAGAAACCAAAAGGACTGGAAGAGAAACCCTAATAACAAAGCATGTATCATTTAAATACAAATTCTGTTCTGAAAAATCAGAAGTTGAGACTCTTTGCTTTCCCCAAGCATCTATTTGATAGGATAGAAGACAAAAATAACTGAATATAATTTTTATCCCTGTGGCATTATGTTAACGCTCACTTTTGAAACACAAGATTGAGAAATTGTACTTTTCATCTGCTTCAATATCTGTGGGGACACCAGGATTGTAGAAATTGCTCTGTCAAATCCCTCTCTTGTGATTAGAAGCTCCTGGAGGTATCTGGTTGAGCACACAGGCAAAATAGAGAGTGCAGAAACCAAAGTTCGGCTCTGGGCACAGGGCACCATGCCAAGAGGGTACTGCCATTCCGGTTGATAACAGGTAATGGAAGAGACTTAGAAATTTTGAGGAAGTCCCTCCAAAGTATGGGCCCCACATTGCCAGGTCTAGGTAAGGTACTGTACTAATGCTGCTATGTGACCCACAGGTATGCATCAAGGTGTAGACGTAAACATGAAGGAGAACTGGCAACACTACTGATCTTGGGTTAGAAGAGAATCCTTTGTTTTTATTCTGTTTCACTTTTCCCAACAATATTTATCCCGTGCCATGGACCAGGCATTACTGTAGATGATGAGTGTTGGTAGGAAACATGCCCTCAAGGAGTTTGCCATCTGGCACCATGTTTTAAAATCCCAGCTATTAATTAGAATCATTTTGGAGAGCTCTTGATAAATATTTGCTCCCAAGTTCCACCCCAAACCAATCTATTCACATTCTTAGGGGGCAGGGCCCAAGCACCAGAATGCTTTATAATTCCCCAGGGGATTCTAAGGTGCAGTCAGAATTGGAAACTACTGACATAGGAGATAAAAAATGATTCTGAATGAATACATATCTCCTGCTACTCTCTCCATGGCCTGTACTCTAAGCCAGCTGACTGAATTCCTTTGAAAATGTGGACAGGTTCTGTTACAGGGCTGTTTGCTTGGTGAGTTCTTTCAGCCACTGGAGGTGTATGAGGGCCCTCCTATGCCATCATGAATCCATCCAAGGCTTGTTCACCAGCTGACTGTGGTGGACCAGGCTTTGAACGACATCTTTCATGGCTTCCATGCTTTGTGTTGGCCTAGAATATAATACCAGGTGGACTCCAAAGCCTATAAATCAGCTTCTCAAACCACACACAGACTTTCTCAAAATATAATACTTCACTTGAATCAGTTATGAAACCAAATCTCGGCCATGTTCTGCTAGACAATTCAGATATCTTAATTATCTGTCAGCCTTTTGGAATTAAAGTGAATAGGCCTTTTCAAACTACTAAATGCTCGCTTACTTCAAAACTCAAAAGTTTATAGTTTGTTTCAAAGGAATTTTAGAAGGATGTGTTTGTGCTCAGTCCTGTCTGACTCTTTGCATCTCCATGGACTGGAGCCCACCAGGTTCCTCTGTCCGTGGAATTCTTCAGGCAATAATACTGGAGTGGGTTGCCATGCCCTTCTCCAGGGGATCTTCCTGACAGGGAGATCAAACCAGTATCTCCTGCATCTCCTGCACTGCAGGCAGATTCTTTACCACTGAGTTATTGGGGAAGGGACAATACTTAGAAGGGGAAGCCATACATATTTACTTAGTTGCTATTAGACAGTTCTTGCATATACATACTTCACTTTATTTCATAATTCTATTGATAATTCCCTCAAATAAAGCTGTCTGCTATAGGAAGCCTGGCTGACTCTCTGACATGTAGTACAGATATTTCCTCTTGGTATCTGCTGTATTTGCCCTTCACTGGGCTGCCAAATGCTGACTAAACAAATCATTAGTCAGTTCCCAGCAGGGTTTCTCTTCTTGTGTTCAGACTGGGCAGCTATCTCCATCTTTCCATCATATTTAGTTAGCATCTTTTGTGCTTTGTGTAACTGTAAACAGTGTTTTTTATAAATCATAAAAAGTGACATAATTTTAAACATACAAGTTAATAACCCATGAAAATAGAGTCAGGAAAATAAAAAGAAAAAAATATCTGTTGTTTGGCGTCATCATTTTTTTTTATTTTCCTCTGGAGGGTGAGAGTGGAGATGATTTTTAATGAAGCTCTCTCATGCAATTGGAAAATTCCCACAGCCGAAAAGCTGGCTGTCTCAGCCACCGAGCTGACAAAGATTTCCTTGCACTGAGGAAAGTCAAGAAGAACGAAGCCCTACTTCTTTCCGACTTGATATTATGCAGGTTTTAAAAAGATATCATTAGAGAAAAACTTGGCAAGGACTTCTGGGTTCTGCTGTCGGTGTCAGTCTCAGCAGTTAGGCTCAGATGGGACCCTAGTGTGATTTCATGAATTCATTATCCTCCGGTGAAATTCACGGCCGTCTCCGATGTGCCGGTCTCTGTGCTCCACACTCATGGTTCTCTCTGGTGGGAGGCAAGAAGTGGTTGGGGTTCTAACAGGAAGAAGTTAGTTAATATTCACTGAATACTGGTGGCCAGGCCTCTGAAGGCATGTATTTAGGAATACAAATAGCTCACAGACATTTTTCCTCAATGCCTCACTGAGGAGCTGAATTTGGAGGAAAACTCTCTTCCATCATTGCAAATACAACCTGTTATGAAAGGAATATTTGTGTTTTTCCAAGTTCATATGCTGTAATCCCCTCAACATGACGGTGATAGAAGTAGGGCCTGTGGGGAGCAATTAGGTCACGAAGAAGGAACACTTATAAATGGGATTTTGTGTGTGCTCGGTTGCTAAGTTGTGTCCAACTCTTTTGGACTCTTTTGGGAGTCACCATGTGACTCCCATGGACTGTAGCCTGAGAGACTCCTCTGTCTATGAGATTTTCCAGGCAAGAATTCTGGAATGGGCTGCCTCCTCCAGGATGAATGGGACTAGTGACCTTATAAAAGAGACCCCTGAGGGCCCCCTCACCCTCTTCCCACCATGTGAGGACACAGTGGGAAGTCAGTTGTCTGCAACCCGGAAGAGGACACTCAACAGACCCTAAACATCTTAGTACCATGATCTTGGAAGTCTAGCTCCCAGAATTGTGACAAGAGATTTCTGTTGTGTTTAAGCCACTGGTCTATGATGCTTTGTTTTAGCAGCCAAAGCTAAGACACAACCTAACTGAATTTTTAGAAATAGAAATAAAAAACTGGTAAAGAAGGGAACTATACAGTTGAGAAGTCATGAGTAAAATAACTCTTTGGTTCTCTTTAAATGAGAGTGTCATTTTTACATAAATCTAGCCTTCTTTCTCTGCCATAAAGGTCTCTTGATGATCGTGGCCCAGACACTTGAGACTGGACCCCAGTATGGTTACCATTGCTTATAAATTGTATTCATGTACTGCCATATAAATACAGTATGAATATTAACATTTCATATATTTGTGCATGTTTTATAAAATGTGGAGTAAAAGATTAAATGGAAAATTTGAAGAATTTCTTTCTACATCCTAATAAATTTAGCACATTGCCTATTTCTTATACCCTTTCAATTAGATCATTCAGTAATTATACTTTAAAACTTTTTATAGTGGAAATGTAAAAAAAATAATAGGCATGAAAGTACAATAAATCCCATGTACCCATCACTGAGTTTCAATGATTATCATTTTATGATCAATTTTATTTCATCTCTACCCCCATATCTCTCATCTAAATTATTTTGAGACAAATCCCACAAATAAAAAATTTAATTAATTAAATTATATTATACTCCACATAGCATTAATAAAAATGAGTGAAAGAGAAATTGAGAAAGCAAGAGAAAATGAATGAAGAAAGGAAGGAGGGAGGGAGAGGATGAGAAGCATAATTTGCTTATTATTTTATTCTTGCAAATGTAAATTCAAATGAATAACAAGAGTTTGATCTGGTGCAAGTTAGTTTGCTTTAATTTGGAAATGATCCCGATTAATGAGTATTTACCTTCAAAGAGTTCAATTCTGCTGAGAATCCACTGACCCTGATGCCTGTGTACTTCAAATACTTTTAGATGGAATTAAGACTCTGTAAGACTATGTGCTGTTACCTAGAATGGTGGACAATATGGAAACAGAACCACTATATTCTGAGTTTCCTTGCCACTTAAAACAAACAAAATAAAATTCAGTATTTTTCTACCAACGGCTTTATTTTGTTGTGTTTTCATTTTGGCCAGAAGCCTTTAGTAAAGATAGAAAAACATAAAATTACAGAGATTAAATATAGACATGCAGCAATGACCAAATCACATCCATAATCAGGTAACCTTCCTATAGTCTCAGATACGGGTGATCATTCCCTCAGCTCACAAATAAAAGACCCCATTCTTGTGGGCAGTGTGTAAAAACACATGGGTTTATTGCGGGTTTTACTAATTGACCTTGGACTCTGCTGACCTCCAGAGGGAGCCCTATGGCAGTCAAATCTGAGACTCACCCATGAAAGGTCCAAAATTAGTTTGAATTACCAAGGCAATGTTTATGGAGTGTGGCAACATTTCTGATAACCTAAGCTCACATATTGGCATTCAATAGTAGCAATTTTAAAATAGCAGGCAACTTAAGTAAGCAATTGGTGCCATGCCAGTGTAGCCTCATGAACCTATTGACAAGAGCAAGTATTCAAGCAAAACAATCTCTAATACAACCATTTGCCTCTGGTTTGTTTTTCCAAATAGCAATCACAGGGTCCAACCAACTGTATTACTTGGGAAATTCTTTGAGCTAAAGACATGCAGTAACTTAGAATAACACAACTCTGAACCGCTTCAAAATACTGCCTTGATGGTACATTAGGATGTGTGTGTTTGTCTCTCAGTCATGTCTGACTCTTTGTGACCCCACGGACTGTAGCCCACCAGGCTTCTCTGTCCATGGATTCTCCAGGCAAGAATACTGGAGTAGATTGCCATTCCCTTCTCCAGAGGATCTTCCCAACCCAGGGACCAAACCCTGGTCTCCTGCATTGCAGGCAGATTCTTGGATATACATGTTAAATAAGCCATTGTGAGATTCTGAAGCTCAACATTCTCATCCACACAATATCTTTGGTGGAAGAAAGAGTAATTTAGAAAAAAAAAAAAAAACTACCACCAGCTGATAGAAAGGAGCAAGGATCTGTTATTTAAAAGCATAGAAAATCTAAAGTCTTAACACTAGTTCAGACTTGAACTGCATTAAGCTTTCTGTGTCTCATAGTTTTCTGTGTTTGCATTCTATAATATTAAGGGCCTTGAGTCGTATGCTCTGACAATGAGAGTGATGAATACTACTGCTTTGTATTTATATAATACCTGTACTTCAGAAAACTCTAAAGACCCTCAAAGAGTAGGTAAACCTGTCAACTAGATATCATACATACTTTATTATTATTAAAGAAGTAACTCACTTGTGAGCTAATGTACAATGCATGTGTAATGTATGATGCTTTTTAAACATGGTTCAATTGAAAGAAGAATAAAGAAATTTCTCCTGTAACCTGAGAACCAGATTATAAAACTGATATTTTATGATTAGAATTCATAAAATATCAGTTTTTCCAGTAGCACCCCAAAGCAATAAGATCAACTGTCTGATAAGATTGACAGTATCAACTGTCTAAGTGTGACATGCCATTCTACTCTATTCTTCTGGGAATACAAAGCCACAGGATAGGCAGAAAAGATATGGGAGAGAAGAACCCAAACCAAGGAAACTGGTGGCATCATTGTGGCATCAAAGAGAGCTGATAAGTGAAGAAGCTTGGCTTTCAGAGGATTCTAATTCATTTTTAAACAATCAGCAAGCAAAAATGCCAAATATTATTCACCTGTTTCTTGACCCAACCAGACTTCACCTTTTGTATTCTGACTTCTTGCTTTTTTTTTATAAGCAAAAAGCAAAGTACAACATGCCCATTATGAATGACTAACTTGGTGGTGTGTCTGGGCTTATGGCTGATACAGCTGATGTTATTTCATATACTCCTATGACATGCTGCTTTCAGCGACACTGGCTTATTTCCAGTGGAAACTGGAGAGTCCCAGTCCTCAGAGAGCAGAAGTGTAACTAAATACACAGTGTAAGAGCATGCTCTTGACTCAACTGCAGGGCCATTGCCCAGGACTCACTCAATGACGCACGACAGTCGGACACAGAGAATCCAGGTTCAGGGTTACACAGTATGAGCTCTGGGGCTAGAAAGCTGGCTGATAGCCTCTATGGTCAGCTGAGCATTCCTTTTCTTGTCTTTTTTTCCAGCTTTATATCCATTCATGAGTAAGAATGATGGAGGCATCAAGGGGACTTCGTTGAAACACTAGACCTTACATTAGGATAAATGTAGATCCTAGTCCCCAGGCAACATTCCCCAGCGAGAAACCTACAGAATGAAAAAGATTTAAGAGACTTAGCAACCAAATAGAATGGGTGGACTTTTAGGTCCCAATTTGAACAAAATAATACCTGGATATTTAATTACACTAAGGAATCATGTTTAATTGTTAAAGGGGTGACACTTTTATTATGGTTCCATTTTTCAAAGTCCTAGCATTTTAGGATGGAGAAGGCAATGGCAACCCACTCTAGTACTCTCGCCTGGAGAATCCCATGAACGGAGGAGCCTGGTAGGCTGTAGTCCATGGAGTTGCTAAGAGTCAGACACGACTAAGCGGCTTCAGTTTCACTTTTCCTTTCATGCACTGGAGAAGGAAATGGCAACCCACTCCAGTGTTCCTGCCTGGAGAATCCCAGGGACGGGGAAGCCTGGTGGGCTGCCGTCTATGGGGTCGCACAGAGTCAGACACAACTGAGGTGACTCAGCAGCAGCAGCATTTTAGGAAGACATTGAAATATGTATGAACGCAATGATGTCTGGGATGCTTCAAGTGGTGGAGTGAGGCGGAAGGGGGTTGTGATGAAACACAGATTTGCAACAAGATTATGCATGAGCTACTAATGGCTAACTTTAACCAATGAGTGCATAGGACTTATTATGCTATATTCTTTTTTCTTATTCAGATAGATAGGTAGATAAAAAATTTCTCATTATAAAACACTTTTTAAAATATCAATTTTTCCCAAGGGCTTGCTTGTAGTTTTGTGGGGTATTTGATTTATTTATATAATAATATATTTAGTGAGAACCACAATCTGATAGAATATCAGTAGCTTTATGTAACTCAGCAAAACAATACCTCAGTCCCCTACCATGACCATTGTGAAGCAGGAAGTAATACCAGCCATTTAAAGCAGAAACTATGGTTCTCTCGTAATAGGGATCCTCTCTTTCAGTGTAGCTAAACACTTCTTTAAGCTGTTACACTCTGAGGTACTTAAAAACTGCAATAGATGAATAATATATTGAAATTATATATATATATATAGTAAAAGCAGTTTGATAAAAATCATAAGAATTATGAAAGAGCAATCATGCATTCCATAAGAGCCTTCATAGCTCAGAGTACTCTTGGGGAACTCTTAGGTGCCTCAGAGTAAAATGAGGATTCCCACCAGGATCTGACTACGAGGTAAACTTCTAGTTAGGGTGTCAACTATATACCCTAGCTGTTAGCACCAGTTTCCCTGGTGCCCTAGAAGATGCGGGTTCCAGACTCTGGCTAAACAGTTCTGCCTTTCCCTTTGTCCTGGCCCACAACCTCATTTCTGCATATATATAAGACCTGTGAGTTTTGAAGGGCAGGATCTACCAGCATTCATTAAAACTTCAGGGGTAGCAGCTCCCAAGTTCCATGAAGGGTGTTCAGGATTTGATTTCAAGCTGTAATGAAATATGCTTTTATATGCTATAATATAAACGATTTTCAACATTTCAGTTAAGTGTGCTATTTCAGCACAAGAAAACACTGGAAATAGCTTTGTCTTATGATCTGAAAATAGTAATAGATAATCTAAGGGGAAACAGAGATAGATCTGTGGAAAGATAACGTTTTCTGTGTTTATTTTTCTTCCTGAACTCCAAATAATTGCTTTGGCAGCAGGCGGCTCTAGAGCTGCCCCCTTCTGAAGACTCAGAGGTGTTTACAGAAGTTGAAAGTTCTAGCAGTACATTTCCATGAGCTCATTAGCAGTTCCTTTAGATTTCACGTACACAAGTGAATAGCCATGTGGTATAAACTCCTGCTTTGAGCTTTCCCTTTAATTACAAAGCAGCAGAAGTCAGATATGTGATTACTGCAATATCAGGGCATCTTTTTAGAATCCTGCTTTGGTCACTATCATTCATAGCAACTCTAATGCCATTTTTCGCCTGCCTCTTTATGCTAATCAGCCTAGCCCATTCGGCTCCTCCTTCTTCCAGCCTCCCTTAAGAACTGTTCACTTTCAGCTGTCACAGAGGGTAACTCAGACCAGACTTAGAAATCACTTGATTTAGCTCAGTAGCACTTTTTTTCTCCTTTGTGTATGTGTTACTCTGCAGTCATCTCTAAATATTCAGGACATTAGATTCACATCGGCAGAAGGAGTCAATGATTGCGAGACTATAATCTGTTAGAAAAAGGGTTACTTTGCAGGATTTTACACTGTAAGGGGGGAAGTTCCAATGTGCTTTGAAATGAAAGAAGAATTAATTGCGCTTTTATCCAAATGAATTGGCATCTTTATGTGTAGGAGAAGCTACAAGTTGGTAAATATTTATTTCAAGAATCATGACTACGAAGCACTTGGAAATGCATTAGAGAAGTAAATGCTTTTCCAGGCAAGGACAGGATCCGCTTGTACCTCTGTAGTTGTGGGTAACGTGTGAACACCGTTCTTGGTGACGGGCCAAGGGAAGGGATACCCTGCTATTCTGGAGCCACAGCCATACAGCCAGTACCATGTCTACCATACAAAGAAAAGGCAGCAGCCACCTAGTCAACAGTTTGCACACCTGTAGACTGAAGCTTCCAGAGGAACAGCAACATCAAGGTGAGTCTGTCAAGCTAATGGGTGGTATGTTTTGTGACCTCCTGTCCATTTGCATTCTTGGAAGGATGGCGGGCTGGTGAAGTACCTGTTGTGAATCTCTGTTGTGAAATGCTTTGCAATCTTCCATTTTTAAACTCTTAGACATAACTGTGATGCCTAAGGGTGAGTTTACTTGTATTCACTGTTGGTTTTTAAAGGGCTACAGAAGACCATAGAAAATGCCTAGTCCTTGGTGTTGTCATTCTGAAACATATGTGGTTACATTTCCAGCCATTGTCATTTTTCTTAAGTATTCTGGATTTTGTGTATTTCAAGACACCTATCTAGGCAAGGCTGAATCAGCTACAGGGGGAATCTGCTAAGAATGGCTTTAAGTTAGTCTGGACATTCTCCCTTGTCCAACCACTAATGATACCCTTTGGGATTAAGAGCCCAGTCTTGTATCAATCTCTGGCTCATTCATTTATGGGTGAAATAAATACATTCTTGGGTCTTTCCCTCTTATGGCTCTGGAACAGATGAAGACAGACAGGGGAAAGTGTCACATTCAGACTGAACTATCTACCTTGCAGCCATTTTCACCATCAGTCTTAAAACTTCAGATCCACCGCTCAGCCAGCTGCATCAGTTAGCAGCAGACGGTTGACATGAATAGACAGGATGATCCCTCAGTCCATTCTGTCAGGGACACCAGGGACAGCTGTAGAAAAGGCTGGGTGTCATGGATGACATCACCATCCAGATGTTAAGGATTTACCCCAGGTATTTCTAACTTCTCAGTACCCTCACAGGCAGACGGATCTGGCTACAAGCTCTTTCTTTTTCTATAGACACAGTTTTACATTTCAGTAGCATGGAGTGTGTTGTCTGAAGGGCTGAACCCTGCCACTTTTAAGGTGGCATCTGTGTGCTAACATTCATGTGAACGTGTCAAGCTACCTCCCTGCTTCAGTCTCTGGACTTCATGCTGTCCAAGGCTTAGCACAGTGTGGGTAGAAAATACTTCATATTAAACGAAAATAGCAAAAAATTTTAAGACCCTTATGGACCATCATGACTTGTATAAATCATTTTGAACTAACTGCCTTAGAATGTAAAGTCCTAGGATGTGCCAGGGTTTAATCATAGCACTGTAAAATGTACTTGCTCCTCTATTAATGGACAATTCTAATTCATTTTAGTTTTTTTAGTTTGCTATTCATTTTGTTTGAAATGTTGAAAGCTACCTTCCACCTTTCACAATTGTTGCTGTAATATTTACTACAGAAATCTTGTTGGGGGAGCATAAAGGAGATGGTAAAAATCACCTATGAAAATTACCACCTAAACAGATGCTATTAACATTTTAATGTATGTCTTCTAGCCTCTCTTCTATGCACATGTACAGATTATTCTTTTACTTAATTTTTAAAGCAAATATAGACTTATTTTGTACATAGGGTTTGCAAACAATTTTTTAACTCAACAATTGAATATGAACAAATTCCCATGTCATCATATATTCTTTTACAACCTTATTTTTAACAGTTGCATACTATTCCTTCACATGAATATAGTTAAATTCTTTCAGGTAATTCACTACTGCTGGATAGTTCAGTGATTTCCAATTTTTCACTATTACAAGCAACACTTGTTTAACGTACATTAATGGATAAATTGTTGCTGAGATGAGATTATTCTCTTGGAAAACATTTTCAGAAGTGGAATTTTGGGGTCAAATGATATGCATGTTTTTAAAAATTTTTTTTGGAGGGGGATAAATGGCCTTTTATTCAGCAGTGTAGAGATATAGTCTCAGTAATACTGGGTATTATTTTCAAGTTGTTTTTTCCAATTTTGTAAGTGGAAAATAGTATCCCACTGTTGTCTTTATTTAAGGCAGACTGGGCAGACTGTCTTGATGGTCTCTCCCTTACTGGCCATATCCAGAGCAGCCTGGAAATATCACTGTGATGACATAATTCCCAAAATATCAACAAGATTAGAAGTCTGGTCTCACTTCTCAGACCAAAGCTTTTGCCTAGAATGTTTTGAAAGCAACCATATTCTTCCACAACTGAGTCTCAAAATATCTGCCCACATAAACCACAATCCATAAAGTTGTGAAGCATGCTAGTTCAACTCAGACTGGCCATTGACTTTACAAGAAATGTCATCTAGAGATCTGAGTTGACAAGTGACACTGGGCAGAGTTTGCCTTCCAGTTATAGCTCTGGAGTTTATAAGCATTTATTCGGTGTAATGGTTCTGACTTTTCCATCAAGCTATATTTGTACCTTGTTATTAAGCAAAGTTCAGCAAAGGCCCAAGGAAGCAAAGCCATTTGTTTCAGAGTGAGGGCTGGCTGTGGATTTATTCGCTGAGGTGTTCTGAGTGTGTGGCTTTGGCCTATCCCAGCCAAACTATGATTCCAGCATACAGACTAGGATTAATGGACTTTTAACTCATCAGCAGCATGAGCAGATTCAACACAGATGCACTTTCCAAAAATCCTCCATGCTAGAGGCTAAGCAAGTTCTTTATGTTAAGTCTAAGGTATTTAATGCTTTCCACCTAGTTAATCACAAAATGTGCTTTTTGGGTGATCACATAAATAAAGTCACCTATCCTTCAGCAGTTATCTGGACAATGACTACCAAAACACTGTGCCAGATGCTAGGTAAGTACGCTGAACTAAGCTAACTAAGCCACGTGCTTTCCTGTCCACATAGACTTTATTTCCACTGTATGTAAACAGGTGCTATACTAGTCCAGAATGGAAGTCCAGAAAACTACTCTTTCTGCTGTTGCTTCTTCTGTGATAGTTCAGATCCATCTGTCTGTAACGTCCATCTGAGACCACATTTGTAGACATTAATTTATATCTGTAAACACTCGACACAACGTTCAGTACACATTACATGTCCTAGAGGGACTACGTTTTACAATGCTTTGAAGTTCACAGAGTAGCATCACAGACATTATTTAATTATACACGTGTGTATATATATAAACGTGTGTATACATGTATGTAATGTGTCTGTATACCTGCAGGCATGTGTGCCTCTGTGTGTGTACACATGTATGTATACACCGTATTGTACTGTTTCTCTGGAGAACCTTGACTAATACACTGCCTTACCTGATTATTATGAGAATTAATTAAGATAAAGTACCTTGTTAACCTCAAAGCATGTACATATATACATACTGTACGTGTACATGCTGTGCTACGCCTAGTCGCTCAGTCATGTCCGACTCTTTGCGACTGCATGGACTATAGCCTGCCCAGCTCCTCTGTCCATGGGGATTCTCCAGGCAAGAATACTGGACTGGGTTGCTACCCTCCTCCAGAGGATCTTCCCAACCCAGGGATCGAACCCAGGTCTCCCACATTGCAGGCAGATTCTTTACTGTCTCAGCCACTGGAGAGGCCCCTATATGTATATATGTATGTGTATATTAGTATATGTGTGTGTGTGTTAGTTGCTCAGCTGTGTCCAACTCTGAGACACCATAGACTGTAGCCCACAGTGCTCATCTGTCAATGGAATTCTCCAGACCAGAATACCGGGGTGGGTAGCCTTTCCCTTCTACAGGGGTTCTTCCTGACCCAAGGATTCCTGCATTGCAGGGTCTCCTGCATGGCAGGCAGATTCTTTACTAACTGAGCCATCAGGGAAGCCCCATCAATCGATTTGTATAAAGATGTAGATATAGATGGGTTTCCTTGGTGACTCAACTGGTAAAGAATCCGCCTGCAGTGCGGGAGACCTGGGTTTGATCCCTGGGTTGGGAAGATACCTTGGAGAAGGGAGAGGCTACCCACTCCAGTATTTCAGCCTGGAGAATTCTATGGACTGTATAGTCCATGGGGTCGCAAAGAGCCAGACACGGCTGAGCAACTTCCACTTTGTACTTTTGTAGATGTAGATACAGATAAAGACACAGATATAGAGAGAGGGAGAGAGGTTATTTTTAAGGGACTGATTCACACGATTATGGAGGCTGGCAAGTCAAAAGTCTGTTGTGTGGGTCAACAGATTGGAGACCAACGTGAGGATCGAACCAATGTTTCAGTTGAAGTCCAAAGGTTGTCTGCTGGCAGAATTACCTCTTCCTCAGGAGAGGTCAATCTTTTGGTTTAGTCAGGCTTTCAGCTGATTGGATGAGGCCCACCAAAATTATGGAGGGCAATCTACTTTACTCAAAGTTCACCAGTTTAAAAGTAAGTCTCATTCAAAACACTCTCACAGAAACACCTGGAATAACGTCTGACCAACTATGTGGCATTGTGGTGCAGCCAAGTAGACACAAAATTAACTACAGGAAAGCATCATTATCCTCATTTTTAAAGATGTGGAAACTGAGAATCTTCAATGTCAAGTGATTTCTCCAAGGTCACCTGATTATTAAAAGCTACATTAAATGTGCTGTTTGCTCTATGTAGCTGTCTTATAAAATCCACAATTCCTAGTGTTACAATATTTAATTTTTTTCATTGGTCCACATTAGAAAACCTCTGCAGATCCAAGAGGCATTGGGATACCTCCTGATTTTCTTTGTATGTTCTGATACCAATTTTTTGACACCAGCAGGGTGTCCTACAGTTTAGTTCAATTCTAACTCTACCCAGAGTTAGCAAAAACATCAAGAGTTAGGGGCTCCGTCTCACAAGACTCCCACCCTTCAAATACTGGTTACAACTTTCAGGTATCTCCAAGATACTTATATTTCTGCCTGGCCCACTACACATTCAAGATTTCTCACAACCCTCTCAGGTTTTAAAGTTTGCTAGAAAAATTCACAGAACTCAGGAGCGCTCTATACTCATGATTGCCATTTTATCACAAAGGATACAAATAAACGGCCAAATGAAGAGATACATAGGGCAAGGTTCGGAAAGTCCAGAGCACAGGAATCTGGGTGCACCACTCTCCCAGGACATCAGTAAGTTCAACGACCAGGAAGCTCCACTGAACTTGGTGTCTGGAGTTTTTATACAGGATTTTATAATGTGGGCATGGTTGATTACATTATTGATCATTATTAAACTCAGTCTCCAGAAGGTCTACATACATTTCTGTTTTCCTTTCACCAAAAAGGAACTTCAAAAAGACAGTTTTGTTCTATCTGCAAAGCCTTTAATGTCACAGATTGGTAGTAATAGAAACAAATATAGACCATTTAAAAATTATCAGAAAGGGGAAAACTCATATTCTGTTCATTTATCATGTTCAAACTCATACCCAGGACAGAAGTCTTTTCCATAATAAGCCTTCCTAATAGATGGCACATATGTGGGGATTTGGAAAATAAATGTAGTGACTTAAACTTCATTTTTCCCACCTAATACACATTAGGATGGCTATTATTTAAAAAAAAGAAAAGACAGAAAACAACAGTGTGGTTAAGAGTGGAGTAATTAGAACCCTTATGCTCTGTTGGTGGGAAAGTAAAATCATGCATCTGCTGTGGAAAACAGTATGATAGTTCCTTGAAATTTTAAAATAAAATTATCCTATGAATCAGAAATTCTACTTCTGGCTATATACCTCAAAGATGTGAAAGCAGGGACTCAGATACTTTCTCACACAAGAGCCAAAAGGTATAGGCAGCCTATGTGTTCATCAACACATGAATGGATAAACAAAATACATACATTGGATTATTCAGTTCAGTTCAGTTCAGTTCCTCAGTCATATCCGACTCTTTGCGACCCCATGGACTGTAGCACACCAGGCTTCCCTGTCCATCACCGACTCCCAGAGCTTACTCAAACTCATGTCCATCAAGTTGGTGATGCCAATCAAGCATCTCATCCTCTGTCATCCCCTTCTTCTCCTGCCTTCAATCTTTCCCAGCATCAGGGTCTTTCCCAATGAGTCAGTTCTTCACATCAGGTGGCCAAAGTATTGGAGTTTCAGCTTCAGCATCAGTCTTTCTAATGAATATTCAGGACTGATTTCCTTTAGGGTTAACTGGTTGGATCTCCTTGCAGTCCAAGGGACTCAAGAGTCTTCTCCAACACCACAGTTCAAAAGCATCAATTCTTCAGTGCTCAGCTTTCTTTATTGTTCAACTCTCACATCCATACATGACCACTGGAAAAACCATAGCTTTGACTAGACGGATCTTTGTTGGCAAAGTAACGTCTCTGTTTTTTTAATATGCTGTCCAGGTTGGCCATAGCTTTTCCTCCAAGGAGGAAGCATCTTTTAATTTCATGGCTGCAGTCACCATCTGCAGTGATTTTGGAGCCCCCCAAAATAAAGTCTGTCACTGTTTCCACTGTTTCCCTATTTGCCATGAAGTGATGGGAGTGGTTGCCATGATCTTAGTTTTCTGAATGTTGAGCTTTAAGCCAGGTTTTTCACTCTCTTCTTTCACTTTCATCAAGAGGCCTTTTAGTTCCTCTTCACTTTCTGCCATAAGGGTGGTGTCATATGCATATCTGAGGTTATTGATATTTCTCCCGGCAATCTTGATTTCAGCTTGTGCTTCTTCCAGCCCAGCATTTCTCATGATGTACTCTGCATATAAGTTAAATAAGCAGGGTGACAATATACAGCCTTGACATACTCCTTTCCCAATTTGGAACCAGTCTGTTGTTCCATGTCCAGTTCTAACTGTTGCTTCTTGACCTGCATACAGATTTCTCAAGAAGCAGGTCAGATGGTCTGGTATTTCCATCTCTTAAAGAATTTTCCACAGCTTGTTGTGATTCACACAATCAAAGGTTTTAGTATAGTCAATAAAGCAGAAGTAGATGTTGTTCTGGAACTCTCTTGCTTTGTCAATGATCCAATGAATGTTGGCAATTTGATCTCTGGTTCCTCTGCCTTTTCTAAATCCAGCTTAAACATCTGGAAGTTCATGGTTCACATACTGTAGAAGCCTGGCTTGGAGAATTTTGAGCATTACTTTGCTAGCGTGTGAAATGAGTGCAATTGTGTGGTAGCTTGAGCATTCTTTGGCATTGCCTTTCTTAGGGATTTGAATGAAAACTGACCTTTTCCAGTCCTGTGGCCACTGCCTGAGTTTTCCAAATTTGCTGGCATCTTGACTGCAGCACTTTCACAGCATCATCTTTTAGGATTTGAAATAGCTCAAATAGAATTCCATCACCTCCCCTAGCCTTGTTCACAGTGAGGCTTCCTAAGGCCCACTTGACTTCACATTCCAGGATGTCTGGCTCTGGGTGAGTGATCACACCATTGTGATTATCTGGGTCGTGAAGATCTTTTTTGTACAGCTCTTCTGTGTATTCTTGCCACCTGTTCTTAATATCTTCTGCTTCTGTTAGGTCCATACCATTTCTGTCCTTTATTGTGCCCATCTTTGCATGAAATATTCTCTTGGTATCTCTAATTTTCTTGAAGAGATCTCTAGTCTTTCCCATTCTGTTGTTTTCCTCTATTTCTTTGCACTGATCACTGAGGAAGGCTTTCTTATCTCTCCTTGCTATTCTTTGGAACTCTGCATTCAAATGGGTATGTATTTCCTCTTCTCCTTTGCCTTTCGCTTCTCTTCTTTTCTCAGCCATTTGTAAGGCCTCCTCAGACAGCCATTTTGCCTTTTTGCATTTCTTTTTTCTTGGGGATGGTCTTGATCACTGCCTCCTGTACAATGTCACTAACCTCTGTTCACAGTTCTTCAGGTACTCTGTCTATCAGATATAATCCCTTGAATCTGTTTGTCACTTCTACTGTATAATCATAAGGGTTTTGATTTAGGTCATACCTGAGTGGTCTAGTGGTTTTCCCTACTTTCTTCAATTTCAGTCTGAATTTTGCAATAAGGAGTTCATGATCTGAGTCACAGTCAGCTCCCAGTCTTGTTTTTGCTGACTGTATAGAGTTTCCCCATCTTTGGCTGCAACGAATATAATCAATCTGATTTTGGTATTGACTATCCGGTGATGTCCATGTGTAGTCTTCTCTTGTGCTGTTGGATTATTGTGGATTATTATTGTCATTGTGGATTATTATTATTGTGGATTTTATATAAGGTTGTGGGCTATTATTCAGACTGAAAGGGGAAGCAAATTCTGATACTTGCTACTACATAAATGATTCTTGAGGATATTATGCTAAGTGAAATAAGCCAGTCACAAAAAGACAAATACTGTATGATTCCACTAATATGAGATTTGTAGAGTTGTTTAAATTCATAAAGACATAAAGTAGAATAGGAATTGCCAGAGGCTTGGGCAGCGGCAGGAGGACAGGTTAGCGGGAAGTCATTGAACTGAACTGATCATCATTAAGGACAGTCTCAACTTTGCAAGGTGAAAGAGTTCTGGAGATTGATTGCACAACAATGTCAAAAAAGTTAAAACTACTGTGCTATGTACTTAAAACCAGTTAAGATGGTGCATTTTATGGTATGTGTATTTTGCCACAATTTTTTAAAAAAACTATGACTTTTCAAAGCCATCCCTAATTACATTTCTGAAGTTAGACTTAAAAAAAAGTAAGTAAAAATAAACAAACAAAAAAACCTCATTTTTCTACTTCTAAAACCAAAGTTAGGGGGAAATATTCCACTTCCTAAAAGTTATTTCTTTGAAAACATTAATACAGCTAATAAAATCCTAACTAGATTTATCAATAAAAAAGAGGCAAAAACATATCAAGAATGATATGTAATGTCCTTATAGGTCCTTCAAATATTAGAAGGATAATAAGGGGATATTATAAACAACTCTGTGCCAAAAAGATGCAGAAAAAACATAAACAAAATTCAACATCAACTCATGTAAAAATTTTAAAAGGGTTTAGAATGGAAAGGAATTTCCTCAACCAAATAAAGAACTTTACAAAAACCAACAGCTAACATCATACTTTTAAGAGAAAGGCTGAACACCTTCCTGCTAAGATCAGAAGAAAACAAAGATACCCATTGTAATCCCTTCTACTCAGCATCATACTGAAGGTCCTAGACAGTGTACTAAGCTAAAAAGAAAACAACGGCTTACATATTGGAAAGAAAGAGATAAAACATTTTTTATTCACAGACAAGTGATAGTCTATGTAGAAAAATCCTTGGGAATCTACCTCTACCCCCCAAAATACTAGAATAAATGAGTTCACGAGGTCACAGGATAACAGGATAAAAGTCAGTATTTCTATATATTAGCCAAGAATAATTGGCTAAAAAAAGGAATAATTGGCTAAACTTTGGTTGTCTGCAGAGAGATGAAATTGCAGATAAAGATTTGTGCATGTATGTTTTTATAAGCCGGGAATGGATAAGACATGTGTCAGTGCCACAGACTATAAGGTTCTGTTTGTTCCACAAGACCAACTTTGCTTTAAGGACCTTCATTCTCAGTTTTGGGCATTAGGTGCCATTTTTCTTTTTGAAAATTGAGTAGGCTAAAATTAATTAGTAGAAGTGATTGTTTTGACAGTGGGGTGAAGCAAAGTGGGTTTAGAGGGATTTGTGGAAAACAAACTTAAAGATAAGGAAAGAAAAAAGAGAAAACAAATTTTACAAAAAAAGACCATAATAGACGCAGCAAACTTCTTTCTATAATTGTGAACATTTCTCACGTTTTAAGCCTAAAGCTCAAGGTATGGTTCGTTACCTTGTTTGTGTGACTCCACTTATATGAGGCGTAACTAGGATCTGACCTGGTGTAGTCAGGTCCATAGAATCAGAAAGTAGAACAGTGGTTACCAAGGGCTGGTGGGGGCAGTGGAATGGGGACTTCATGTTTAACTGATATGGAATCTCAATTTGGGGTCCTGAAAAATTTCTTGAGATGTATGGTGGTGATAATAATATATTTTGAAAATACCTAATGCCACTGAACTGTATTTAAAATGACTAAGATGGTAAAATTTATGTTATGTATATTTTCCCACCATAAAAATGCTTTAAAAAAAGATGTCACATAATTATAATATTTCATCTGATCCTTTTATCTTGACTTGTCATAATAGCTCAATGATCACAAAAGCTTGAAGGAAAGAAAATGAATACATGTAAAAGATTGTTCTCAGTTTTTGTTTTTTTTTTAAGACTTTTGCAAGCCATATGCATTTGAAAAGTGGGAGGTTTTCCTCCTGTGATCGTCTTTAGCATGATGATGAAATGTTTCTGGGAAGGTTTACAAATTTCTACCTGGCCTTCACTCCTCTCAAACTAGTTCTGATACAGTGCAGTGAGACCTTGAGTGCCGAGCCACCCGCAGGCAGAGCCCAGTATTTCTGTTCCATTTCTGTGCCCGAGGGCTCACAGGGCACTTCAGTTCTCACCAGGGGAAGGTGAGGGTGAGTGCTGACCTCGGGGGTCGCTTCTACCAGTTCCCAGGAGGAGAATGGGGTTGAAGACGTCCAGGTTTGTGAGCGGGCTGGGTGGCAGCTCTGCTCCTTTCTTCCTGCTAGGCCTCTGAGGTCTTGTTCTCAGTGGAATAAGATCCATTTATTCCTGTGAAGCCGGAAAACAACGAGCCTTTTCTCCTGCTAGCTCAAAGGCTCAGGGCAAAGAGACGTACGTTTAAGGAAAAGAGTTTGGGAATTGTAAGAAGTTGCAGTCAAGCCTCTCTATGGGGGAATTTAAAAATAGGGTGCTTCTGTACTGAAGAGGAACAGCTTCAATTTATCTGGATTCAATCTATGAAGTGGCATTTCAGCTATGTTGACTTATTAATAGTCTTTGTGAAGAGTGATTTAATTACTACTAATATGGTATTTTGTGTCAAAATCACCTATTCAATTTTAGCAGAGCAGCGAACACTAGAGAATTACTTAAAATTAACAGACACCATTTTAAACCTGTACAATACTTATCTTCAACATGCCATGAAACCCAGACTATATTTCCATTCCCTCCTCCCTCAGCAAAATGGAGAGACCCACTTCTAACATATGGAAGCATTTTCACACTGCAAGTTATTCTGAGGGGAAAAGATGTGATTTATAAATGCTGTCAAATGCAATATGCATTTCCAAATGGCTCTGAGTGGACTAGGAACAGCGCAGGACACGTTCTGCATCTTTATTACACCATGGGCACAAAGGAAGGAACGGTGGAGAGGAAGAGCCAACAGCCCTTTCTAGCATTGTCAGTCCAGAGGGCGCACGTTTGCTGCTGACAAACATGTCCACGTCGTTGAAGATGACAGGTAACCTGATCACAAAAGCATACTTAGTTTATATTCTCTATGTAATATTTATAGATAAAATAACACCTTCAAATTATGGAGAAATTGGGTGTGTTTTGTCAAAAGTAATGCATTCTTCTGAGTCATTTTTGCCAGTGGCTGAAAATAAAGGTTTTTTTTTTATTTAGGTTTATTAAACCATGTTTATTAAAACATGGAGGTTTTAAATTTCTAAGCTCACCATGCCATTTGCCTGCCCATATTCTCGAACAAACCTCCTAAAAGTCAGAATACAAACAGAAAATGGTAAGAGTAAGTGAAGCATCTTACATGTTTACAGATGGCAAAACAGAAGTGCAGGAAGATACACACAGTCTGGGATGACATATCAACCTGTCTCGTATAGACTACAGAAGCAGGAGGGCTACTGCAGCACAGGTACATCACAGCATCAGAAGAAAAACTGTGAAGCGGACATTTAACTAAGCCAAGAGGGAGCCTTCCTTAGAGGAAAAACCATGAGGTTTGGAGTCAGCTCTCATGTATTTTGGGGCTTCCTGGTTGATGCTAGTAGTAAAGAACTTGTCTGCCAGTGCAGGAGACATAAGAGACCCAAGTTCAATCCCTGGGTCGGAAAGATTCCCTGGAGGAGGGCATGGCAACCCACTCCAGTATTCTCGCCTGGAGAATTCTGTGGACAGAGGAGCCTGGTGGGCAATGGTCCATAGGGTTGCAAAGAGTCGGACACGACTGAAGTGGCTTAGCACGCGCACACACACTCGTGTGTTTTAGTCTAAGATTTCTAAGTACTAGCTGTGTGATCTTGTGTACCTTTTGTAATTCTGAAGCCTTAGCTCTCTCATGATCCAAGGGTCTAATAACTTACCTCTTGAGGATTATATCATGTAGTAAGAGCTGCAGTTTACTGAGCATTTCTCACATGCCAGGTACTGGGGCTTAGCATTTTACCTACATTACCTCATTTAATCCTTACAACTTTGTCAAGTCTTACTATCCCTATTTAATTACAGATGAGTAAATTTGGGCTCAAAGGGTCAAATGACCTGCCTTAGCTCACACAGTGAGTTGAGGAGATGGGATTTTAATTCAGTCTGGTTTTTGGCAAAGTTTAGGTTTTTGTTTTTGTTTTTGTTTAGGTTTTTAAAACACACTTCCTGCCACTGGTAGTCATTTATTTAGTCACCAAAGATTAATATATTTAAAGATATTTTATAACAGGTGAAGTGTGATGCAAATATATATTTTCACATTACACATATGCATAAAAGAAGCACCATGGGAGATCAGCAAGGTCTAACTTTTAGGTCATGTAAAGTTAAATATTTCAAAAGGCAAAAAGTTAAAAAATAGTCATGATATGCATAAGCATGCCATATGGTACTGTTTTAAAAAGAAAGAAATAATTCGAAGAGTCATGTTTTGACAGTGAAACAATAGTAAAATTTAATGGAGTATGCTGTGTAGGCTGTTGAAAACATCTGTTGGAAAACAAGAAGGTCGTGAAACCGTTCAACTCACTGATCATTCCCCAGTATAAAGCACACTGCACATGACAACCATGTCTTTTGGGATCCATTACAGAACTCTCAAAAATATAAAGCCAGTTTCTTCCATCATCACTGTGTTTTGATCAACAGTGATATTGCCAGGTGCTCTGTATCAAATGACTTAATGAAAGTTCTCTGTTTTTTAAAATCTGTGAACTTCCATGTTTATGATGACATTATGCATGCATGTTTAGTCGTATCCAACTCTTTGTGACCCAATGGACTGTAGCCCGCCAGGCTCCTCTGTCCAGGCAAGAATTGTGGAGTGATTTGCCACTTCCTTCTCCAGGGGAGCTTCCCGACCCAGGGATCGATCTTACGTGTCCCGCATCTTCTGCACTGCAGATGGATCTTTTACCAGGGAAGCCCTATAATGACATTAGTGAAGTAAATGGTTTTAAGAAATGAGAGTTTGCCTTCAGTTGAATTGTTTCTACTGCAAATTTCCATATTCTAAAATGCAAATGAAACCAAGTCACTGACCATAGCCCACTGTCACCTATGACTGGATTATAAACTAAGCAGAATGATTTGGTGTTGAGGTTAGGGTGAGGTGTTTCAGGGCCTTGGTCCCACCTCCAGAAGGGTAGCAAGGTCTCTGTGTGATACAGCCTCTGGTTCTTTTTGGTTCTGGCTCACATCAGATACTTTATTTTTATGTCTTTGTTTTCCAAAACTGATCTGTGTCTAGATTTTAGACCAACATACAAACCAGGCAAAAGGAGAAGGGGGTGGCAGAGGATGAGATGGTTAGATAGTACCATCAACTCAATGAACATGAGTTTGAACAAACTCCGGGAGGTAGTGAAGGACAGGAAAGCCTAGTGTGCTGCAGTCCATGGGGTCACAAAAAGTCAAACATGACTTAGTGACTGAACAACAGCAACAACACAAACCAGTGGATAAAAGAGTCTAAAGTCTTTGGAATTTACAATGAATGGATCTTGTGAAGATTAGCAGCATAAGAAGCAGATGAATTCAAAAAGTGGGATGGATTAGACAAAGTTCTTGGTGGTAATGGTTGTTTTCAGTGGGTTGAGAGAGAGTTTTCTCATCTTCTTCTCCAATGTCCTTTTCAGAATGCCCCATTCTGAAAATGAGTCATTTATCAGCGTGGTATTGATGAGAAAAAGAATAGCTACCTTTGTTTTATTCTTTTTTTCTCAAGTGTGTGCTCACAATGAATCAAAAAGTGCTAGATTTCTTAGAGTAGGCAATTTATAACTCCATTTCCAACAAAAATCTAGAACAGTTCAAAAAATTCACAACTGGGTTGAAAAAAGTCAGTGTTCTCTCCTTTTACTTCATGTAATAATATGCTCAGATGCTTAGTCGTGTCTGACTCTTTGTGACCCCATGGACTGTAGCCCGCCAGGCTCCTCTGTTGATGGATTCTCCAGGCAAGAATATTGGAGTGGGTAGCCATTTCCTTCCCCAGGTGATCTTCCCACCCAGGGATCAAACCTGGGTTTCCTGCATTGCAGGTGGATTCTTTACCAACTGAGCCACCAAGGAAGCTCCCTTTGACTTCATATACTGTATTTATTACAACATACTTGCATTCATAGTACACAATTGGTTATAACTTAAGCAGGGATGACCAGGCTGGAATTGTTTCAACAGCATCCATTTCTCTTGTGTCTCAAGTTGAGCTGGTGCTTTGTGAGGTTCAACTTGGCAATTTCTGGTATGAATCGCCTGTTTCCCTCTGGGGTCCTGATTATTTTACCTTCAAGTCAGTCAGTACAAAGCATCTGATAAAGGAGAATCAAGAGTGTCCCATCATAGTTAACAATGACTGTGGCTTTACCATTTCCTTTTATAAAGACATATTTTTAAAAATATTTTGGTGGGTAATTTGTTATTCAGTCATAGCTTTTGCATTTTTACAGAGTTCCTCCATAGATAGCTAGAGATGAGTACAGAATGTCTTATGTCTATAGTTCCATCATGAATTGGCACAGATTCCTTTTTCTTTTGGGGCTGTAAGTTGTCATTTGTTCAAACTATCTTATAATAATTTATTTAATATTTATAGATTTGAAGCTTTTTCAAAATCAAGATTGTGATTCAGACCTTCTACATCTCTTCTTCCTGAGTTTCCACAGAGAGATTAAGATCACCTTCCATAATTTATCTTTTTTCTACAAAATATTTTTATAGTTGAGACTTTAGATGTTTTAAATTCCTGTTGAAAAATCTTTGTACTCTGACAAAATGATGTAGTTTATGCTTTCAGGCTAAATTTTTGCTTTGCAGAAATAAGCATTTTAACATTTTGGATATTTAATAAACCCAAGCCAAAATATTTTCTAAAAAAAATTTCCTTTACTCAAATTTCAGACATATTATTAAAACAGAAGAATGAAAATGCATCAGAGAGGAAATCATTCTTTGTTTCAAGCAGAATATCTGAATGGCTGATTTCAATATCCTAACTACAGACATTTCTTTTTAGGTCTTCAGAGTAGCCCTTGACTTCATCTTATACTGAATCAAAATAATCATAGTATGTGGTTTGAGTAGTAATTAATATTCACTGTCAGGTTACTCAAAATGTCTGGAGGTTTAGCCACTAAGTCCACAAGAGTCTCCACTTCCATCTTCCTAGATTTGGTCTCAGTGGGCAGACACCTAGAGGTGCTTGAGAGGACTTTTCCTCAAACATGAGCACAAACCAGCTGTGGATTTTGTAAAATGCAGATTCTGAGGCAGTAGGTCTGGGATGGGGCCCAAGAAACTGCATTTCTATCAAGTCCCAGTCAATGTTGCTGGTCTGTATGGACCACACTTTGATGAGCAAGGACTTCTAAAACTATCAATGGACCATGACTATGGCCTGAATTCTGAAACTTCCTGATATTAAAAAATAAAAAGAAAGACGAGTGCAACAAGGAGAAGTGAGAAGAAAACCAGGGATAAGAATAAGGTAATGAGTGAAAGGAAAAGGAAAGACCTTTGAGGAACAATGAGAAAATTTCCCTAGAGCTAACAGGGTAGCTAGGTGATGGCCGTGTCATAGGACTGGAGGGGAGGAGGGCAGGGACGCTAACTTTGAGAGTCTTCTGTGCAGTCTGTGCTCTGACATATTGCCATATGTTTAGGCATGCATGTATCCATATCGATGTATATACCTGGATATGTGTAGGTGGTTTAGTCGCTCAGTCCTGTCTGACTCTTGCAACTTCACGGACTGTAGCCTGCCAGACTCCTCTGTTCATGGGATTCCCCAGGCAAAAATATGGGAGTGGGTTGCCATCTCCTTCTCCAGGGGATCCTCCAACCTAGGGATCTAACCCGAGTCTCCTGCTTTGCAGGCGGATTCTTTACTGACTGAGCCACCAGGGAAGCAGATTTGTGTAGAGATGTGTGTGTATATGGCAGATGGATGGACAGAAATTCTGCCTTGCTCCAAAAAAGTTTGAAGAAGCTGTTTCAGGTAGTCACACATGCACACATGGCTTAACTCTTCATTCATAACAAGCCTTTGAAAATATATACCAAGAGAGATGAGAGAGCTAAGCCTTGTGAAAGTGAAGTTGCTCAGTCGTGTCTGACTCTTTGCGACCCCATGGACTGTAGCCTACCAGGCTCCTCCACCCATGGGATTTTCAAGGCAAGAGTACTGGAGTGGGTTGCCATTTTCTTCTCCAGGGGATCTTCCCAACCCAGGGATTGAACCCTGGTCTTCCGCATTGTAGGCAGATGCTTTTACCATCTGAGCCACCAGGGATGTCCCTCTTTTTAAAGCACATCTCCAGGATTATCTGACTTCGTAACTCCAAAATCCATGCTTTGAGCAGTCGAGAGAGCCAGACATGAGTGAAAGAGGAGAAGAGTACAATGACATAAAGGACAGTACTGGAGCCTGGGGTGAGACTGTGCATAGAAGAAATGAGAAAAGAGGATGTGGCAGAGACACGTGGGAAGATCCAGGAGGAAAGAGAGAGGAAAATGCAGGGCCGCAGTCCAAGTGGATAATTCCCCTAGTAGCAATTAGAAGTGACCCATTTGGCAATGCCCAGTCTTCCCAGGGGTACTGTTGCCACTGTCTTTCCTGCCAAGATTGTTTCCACAACCTTTTCAGCCTGAGTTGCATTAGCCTGGTTCTATCCAATCTGGAGAACTGAATTTTCACCTTAACTATTCTAAACTACGAAGCAAGATGAAGCAGTCTGCCAGATTCTAGGTGGGAGAAGCTATATAGCAGAAACCAGGGGCCCCTGGAGCTGCCTGCCCCCATGCCCACTGGGACTCAGCAAAAGGCACTCCGTTCTGTTTCTTCCTTCTCTTCCAGATCTGCTTTTGGCTCAGTGGATACTTTCAAACCTCCTCCTTCGAGATGGCTGAAAATCCTCCACTTATTTTTCTACATGAAATAGCTTTGTCAGAGACCGAGTTCTAATTAAATATATTAGGGGGGAAAGGTATGAACAAGACCTTACAACTCTCCCAAAATTTGGGGGGAAATGATGGTACACATTAGAACAGGGAGAAAAGGAGTGTATATTTACTGTTAACACTGACCATACGTTACCTTAGAATCCTGAAGAACAAAGCTCCATCATTAGGCATCATGCACAAGATTGCATTCTTGTTTGGAGATGTGAAGGAGTGTTTTGAATGAAGGTGAAGGACAAGAACATAAAATGCCTTTCAATAGATTAGACAGCTTTATGAAGAGTAGATCTTTAGTCATTCAGAGGTTTTTATTGCACTCTGAACCCAGTGAATCAGTCTTGCTGACACCTTTACTTCCATATATTTCTATGCAAAGAACAGTTAGATCTAAGAAATAAGATACTGGATGCTTGTTAAGCAATATAACTCAATAAGAAGTCTATCATTGGTCAGGAGCATGAGAATTGTCCTTCAATCATGGCTGTTTGACACTATGGTAGAAAAAAATTATTTTTAAACTTAGTTTTTCTTTTTCCAAAAGCCCTGGTTATACGAAGGTTAATACAAAAGACAGCTGTGAGTTGGATGCTGTTACTTCTGGGGACCCAGAAAAAAGGCAGAGAAAG
The DNA here is from genome assembly GCF_910594005.1 of Cervus elaphus. Classification (NCBI taxonomy): domain Eukaryota; kingdom Metazoa; phylum Chordata; class Mammalia; order Artiodactyla; family Cervidae; genus Cervus; species Cervus elaphus. The sequence goes on from NC_057839.1 coordinate 40,038,055, forward strand.
GAGCAAGGAGGAGATTGCAACCACGTGATTTAAGGAACCAAATAGTCCTACAAGACTTTTCTAGAAAAAAATTGCAATCTCCTCCTTGCTCCTTTCTCTGCCTTTTTTCTGGGTTCCCAGAAGTAACAGCATCCAACTCACAACTCTCTTTTGTATTAACCTTCATATAGCCAGGCTTTTCTGATAACTCAGTTGGTAAAGAACCTGCCTGCAATGCAGGAGACCCTGGTTCAATTCCTGGGTTGGGAAGATCCACTAGAGAAGGGATAGGCTACCGATTCTAGTATTCTTGGGCTTCCCTTGTGGCTCAGCTGGTAAAGAATCTGCCCACAATGTGGGAGACCTGGGTTTGATCCCTGGGTTGGGAAGATCCCCTGGAAAAGGGAAAGGCTACCCACTCCAGTATTCTGGCCAAGTATACAACCAAGTACCAGGCATTTAGTGCTACCTCTTTATATTTATACATCTATTTTTAATACCTCTTTTTAAAATTTTAATACCCATTTATATTTATGTTTAGGTGCTAGTGGTTTGGAACTATGGGAGAATTTAGGTTTCTTTCATAGATTTCTCTGACCCCTTCAACTACTACCACCACCACATGTACACTTTTCATTCCCCCATCTTCCCAAAATCATTATATTAGAAGTCTGATTACATCAATATTCAGTAATCATATCACTGTAACCATGTAATATATTTTGATTACTTTTCTTTTACTGCTCAAATTTTGTTGCCTCTGGATTTAGTAATTGTGTCATAGTTTTGTTTTGTTTTCTCAGTTCTCCACGTACTAGTTGCCAGTCAATCCCCAAACTTTCAAATGATCTAAATATCATTTCAAAATATTCAGTTACTTGAGATATTCAACTGCTTTTAGTTCCATCTTTTTAGAGACTTCTTTTCTAGCATTTCTTCAGGGACCTCCCCCATGGTGAACTGATTTTTCTTTGCCATTGGTGTACTGTGGTCGTCCTGGGCTATCCTCTTACCATTTTCCTAGATGTTGCCTTCATCTCTTCTTGAGTGGGTGCCCCTGTTTCTTGGCTCCTTAGTTTACCAGCTCTTTTTGTAAAGCACATCCTTTAGAGGCATCCTGAGACTGGGTGTATATGGGATACATATTTTGAGAGTTTACTGTTGGAAATGTTTTTATCATGTCATTACACTTACTCAATACTTTATATTAGCACATAGTTTTAGATTGGAAATCTTTTCCCTTCAGAGTGTTAAAAGCATTGCTCCTTTGATTTCTTATTTTAAAAAATTTTATTGGAATATAGTTGCTTTACAATGTGGTGTTATTTGCTGCTGTACAGAAAAGTGAATCAGCTATGCATCTACATATATCCCTTCTTTTTTAATTTCCTTTGCATTTAGATCACCACAGAGCCTTGAGTAGAGTTCCCTGTGCAGCACAGTAGGTTCTCACTAGTTACCTATTTTATACATAGTGTCAAGTGTTTCTCTGGAGAAGAGAATGGCAACCCACTCCAGTATTCTTGCCCGGAGAAGCCCATGGACAGAGGAGCCTGGGGGCTATAGTCCATGGGGTCACAAAGAGTTGGACATGACTAGTGACTAACACTACTACTGTCAAGGGTTTATATGTCAATCCCAACCTACCAATTCATCCCATTCTCCTGCCTTTTCCCCTTGGTGTCCATACATATTCCTATATCTGTGTCTCTATTTCTGCTTTGTAAATAAAATCATCTATACCAATTATTTACAGGCTTGTTGTTGTAACTCCGAAAGCCATTCTGACACCTGACTCTTTGTATGTGACTTTACTCCCTTTTCTGTGCCAATAGGACCTTTTCTTTGTAGTGTTCTAAGATTTCATAGGTATCATTCTGTCTTCATGTATTGTTCTAAGTATTGTATTGGCTCTTTCAAACTGGAAACTTAGGTCTTTTGATTTGGGGGAATTTTAACGATTTATCTGTTGATGATTTCATCCCATCTTTTTCCTTTGTTCTCTTTCTCTAGAGCTTCTATTCGGAGAAGGCAATGGTAACCCACTCCAGTATTCTTGCCTGGAGAACCCCATGGACGGAGGAGCCTGGTAGGCTACAGTCCATGGGGTCGCTAAGAGTCAGACATGACTGAGCCACTTCACTTTCACTTTTCACTTTCATGCACTGGAGAAGGAAATGGCAACCCACTCCAATATTCTTGCCTGGAGAATCTCAGGGACAGAGGAGCCTGTAGGGCTGCTGTCTATGGGGTCGCACAGAGTCGGACACGACTGGATGTGATTTAGCAGCAGCAGCAGCAGCAGCAGAGCTTCTATTAGGTATTGAAGTGGTTCTTGGATTGATCATCTGAGTTTTCTTATATATTCTCATATTTTTCATTTCTGTTCTTTTGCTCTGCTATCTGGGCTATTTACACAATTTTATTCTCCAAATCTATTGATTCTTAAGCCAGTATTGATTCTTTTGATACATATTTTAAAGTCTAAATTTCTAAAAGCTTATTCTTGCTCTGTGTTGCTTTTTCTAAAAAAACAGCATTCTGATTTTGCTTCATGGATGTTTCATATTTGTCAAGATATTAACTATATGCTTATTACACATATAACTTGAATATATATATTATATATGAAAATAAATTATATACATATAATTTTATAAAATATACCTTAAGCTCTCTGTATAGTCTTTTCCCTCAAATTTCCTTTCCTCCAGTTCACTCACTCAATCACTGAATTTTTATGTCTGGTGACCCTTGATTACCTGCTTGTATTTAAGAAAGGGGCACTCACTAAAAAGCTCATTAGCGGCTATGTGCACTTGAATTGGGGACTCATCATCTGGTTTGATCTTTCACCAATAAATCCCTTTGTCAGTATCTTTTGTTCCTCTTCTTTGGGGCTGGACAGGCTCTCCAGAGAAAAATCCTATAATTTCCTGCCTAAAGGAAGTAAACCTGGCTGCCACCGTTCTGTGAGCTGAGTAGAGAGTGCTCAGAACTTTAATATTTTGTATGCATGATAGGCAGAATAACAGCTCCCTAAAGATATCAATATCCTAATGCCCAGAACCTATAAATGTGTACCTTATATGGCAAAAGAAACCCAGTAGATGTTAAGGATCTGAGATGGGGGGATTATCTTAGATGATTTGCATAGGCACACTGCCTTCACAAAGGTCATCATAGGACAAAGAAGGAGGTGACTGTCAGAGTCCCAGAAGGAGATATGATAGTAGAAGCAGACACTGGAGTGATGCGGGGCCATAGATCAAGATATGAGGTGGCCTCAAGAAGCTAGAAAAGCAAAGGACATGGAGTCTTTGCTGAACCTCCAGAAGGAACACAAACCTGCTGGCCCAGTGTAGACTTCTGGCCTCCAGAACTTTAAGATTATAAATTTGTATTGTTTTAAAGAACCAGGCTTGTCCTAATTTGCTATAGCAACAGCAGGAAACTAACAGAGTATGTAAACTTTCACCTAATGCCCCTCTTTTCATTATAGAACCTCTACTTTAAGCTTTGTCTGCTGTTTCATCTTTTCTAGGGAGGAACCCTTAAGTCTTCTGCTTGAGTGAGAGGGGGACAGTTGCTTGGTTCTCAAATAGAAAAAACCACTTCCTATGTTCAGCCAGTCTTCCCTTCTGCTTCCAGGAATACTCAGTGATACCCATCCTTGGACTTTCAGTGGCTCTGTGGGGAGTCAGCCAACTTGCCTCTTTAGTAGCCCCATAGCTGGCTTAAGGGTATCACTTATTCTTCTACTTTATAGCTTCCAAAATTCTGTCACCATTATTTGCCTTCAGTTTTCGTTGTCTTTGTAGTACCTCTCTTCCCTGCTCTCTGGTTCTCCAACCAAAAAAAATTACCCAAGCCTTTATTATTGCTTCATTGTGATTTCTGACATAGTAGAAGTATATACGCATGATCAATCAACATTGACAAGGTTAAAAAAATGTTAAGTGCTATGATTTTATACTGATTTTTCCCTGGTGTGGTACTGGATGGTATGTATTATACACTGAGAACATAACATTATGCTGGTAGAGTTGTAGGTATGTTAGTATGACCTGTGGGAGCTAAGAAAATGGTTTTATAGGAGGGCGCTCTGGGTTTAAAGGCTTTTCTCACTTACTACTAGTGTGACTTTGAGTAAATTGTTTAACGGAGCCTCAGTTTCCTCATCTGAAAGTATCTGGAAACATGGTAGAAACCACATTTAATTCACAAATAAATTTAAAGAATGAATTTAGACAAGGTGACAGATAAAAGTGCGTGGCCACAGTACTGCTCCATTGTGGAGCAGAAATACAAGTGAACTGAGATCAACTCAGTTATATATATGGTACTTTCTGTGCCCCTCCTGTATGTAACAGGCTTCCCAGGTGGCTAAGTGGTAAAGAATCTGCCTGCCAAGCAGGAGACACAGGTTTGATCCCTGTGTCAGGAAGATTCTTTGGAGCAGGAAGTGGCAACCCACTCCAGTATTCTTGCCTGGAGAATTTCATGGACAGAGGAGCCTGGCAGGCTACACAGTTCATGGGATCGCAAAGAGTCGGAGACAACTTTGGGACTAAACTATCACACTTCTACATTACAAGTACTTAATACAACATTTGTGGAATGAATGAATGTCTTCTCTTAATGAAGCATTTCAGAAAACAACAATGAATATAGCCATTCTTTAAATGCTACATGAACCTTAAAACAGGCAAAACAAAAATTTTTTAAGTCTTTAAAATTTTTCTTTCCCATCTCCTTATTTTCATTCCCTTTAACAGAAGACTGTATTTTAAGCTTTTAATTGTTCCATTTTCCTGAAAAAATCATGGATGTGAGATTAAGAAAGAGATAAAGAGCAATCTTGTCAGTTCTCCTCTAGAATTTAGACTATCCCCCTAGGTTTCTTATTTCCTCTCCCTCATTCTCTTCCCCCTCTAAGCCATTTTCCACACAGCAGGCAGAGTGATCTTCAAAAACAAAATACATATCAGAGTGAATCACTCCCCCACTTAAACTCTCTTATCGGCTTTCTATCTTTCTTGGAATAAAAAAAAAAAACAACTCCCTGGCACAAACTGCAAGACTTTTTAAAACTCCATTTTCATCTTTAGCCTCATCTTATACCACTGTCCTCTCTCTCTTGCCTTGCAAAGTATCTTGGGTATAGTCACTCCTCAATACATATTTGTTGAATAAGAGGATTAATTAACAAGTGATCAATGAACATATTAGAAAGAAAAAGGGATAAAATTTAAAATATACCACTTTAAGGACCATGATCTTATTTTCAAGTTTTCCTATTGGGTCAGGTTAGAAAATTGCTGTGAACCTAACAGCTTGATAAGTGTTTACTTTAACTTTGTCTTTGGAGTCAAAGGACAGCCTTGGGAGAGGAGAAGAGAATCTAGATGGGAGAGGAGATAACTAACCTCCTTTCTAACTAATAGATAACTAACTAACAGGTAACTTTCTAACAGGTAACTAACCTGCTTTCTAACTAATGAGCTGGACAGTGTTAGGGAGAGAAGATGGCTACAGTGAGGCTAATAACCCTTCAGCCAGACAATGTGTATCTAATAAATATATGTATATATATATATATATATATATACATATATGTGTATATATATATTTAATCAATAAATATTTGTTGACCTGATGAATAAAAATTGCCTTCCTACTTTACCATATGCCCTCAAAACTACAAGTAACCCTGTATAATTTCCTACTTAATGCTGCCACCGAAGATTACTTCTGCCTGTTTTTAGTTCTTTTTTTTTTCTTTTTGATAGAGGAAAAGTCAACTTGCTATTTGTTTAGAGTTAGGTCAAGTCATACTACTTTAAGGATGACTATTCTAAGTCCAATTTAGAAGAGGACCATTTAGTATTCTAGTTTATAAGTATTTCACTACACATTCACAAAAACCATTTTCTTTCAAAGTCATTAGAGATCTCACTTCTTACATCCAATGTAATGGCTGAAAAAGGAGCCTGTTCTAAGAAAGAATGAAGGGTTGAGCTACAGTTTAATCTAGATGGCGATGCCAATATGTTGTTGAGCATTTTCTGCTGCGGTTCACTTGGCTCCAAGGGCAGGCAGCACAGGAAGCACTTGCATAAAAAAAGATGAAACTGATCTCACTGGACTGAAAGAAGGTGCCCAAGTCCACAGGGGCCCAGGAGCTGGCAGTGGGTGGTCTGGCAGAGTTTTGACACACTATTATGGGATAAGATTGTGGGTAACTGGAGAATCCCTTTTTGGCATATAAAAGATATAATTATCTGGTAGTTCCTCGAAATTCTTCAGCTAGACTTCTGTTTATTCAGCCAGTGATGGCAAATTACCTCAGCTTCTATACCAGGACACCACATCAGTAATGGCTGTGGGAAGTCTAAAATGAGAAAATTTCTGAGGTCATATTTGGACTTATCCAGAAAGTGCAGTCATAAGTTAGCCTGTCAGCTATGAGTTTTGGAATCAAGATTGGTGTCACACCACATATTGAATATCCTTTCTTTCAAGCTTTTTTTGGGTCTTGTCAAAATCTAGGTAATGATATCTAAAAATCCATTTAATTTTCACATAAGCTCATAAGTAAGTACTGTTATAATCTTTTTTTTTTTTTTTTTTGGGAGGAGGGAGGAAAAAACTAAAGGTATAGGCATATTGTTTCCAAAAGTATATTGTCAATTACTGGTGGAATTTATATTTGAACACACACCTTCCTAACTCCAGAGCCCAAGCTTTTTACAACTATATAATCTTCCCCGTGAGTTTTAGAGTACTGATATTTAATGCTGCCATCACTCATTTATGCCCTAGAGTGAATGAGCTCCTTTCTATCATTACCTAAGATAGGAAAATATGAAAGATTAATAAGGTTGGAAGGGCTGAAGACAAATTAGTTACTTTACAGCACTGTTTAAAACTGATTCTTAGTCTAAATACTGAAAACATGACAGTATATATCTATTCTAGTCGAGGAAATATGAATTAACTCTGGATCTTTTAAGTATATCTATACCATTTATATTTAAGATCCAACCCAAGTAGAAGTACTATTTTCAGATGTGATTTCTCATCCTTTGAAATTTTTTATTTAAAAAATTTAAAAATATATATATTTTATTTTTTATTTTAAAAGTGTTAGTCACTGTGTCATGATGAGTTTCTAAATGCAGGTAATTGTATTTTGTTTTCCTAAACACTTAAAGGATGTTCTTTTAATGGAGTGGTCTCTCTATTTATGGAAACATATTACTTCCCCCAAGTATTTCTTTCTGTAATTAACTGTTAAAACCATTTGTAAATATGCCAATTAAACCATTCATATAAAACAGTTTGGAGTTTGCCCAAAGGCAGGGGAAAATACAAAACCAAAATATCTTCAAGTATTTTTAGTTGGTGTTAGAAATGTCAGTGTGTTGTTTGATTTCTTAAATGTTCTTTTTCTTTTACAGAAAAATCTATCATTGCTCAACCAATATTTGTTTTTGAAAAGAGAGAACAAACTTTTAAGGTAAGGTCAAGTTACTTTTCTTTGTTTGATTTTTACTTTGACAAAGAAGACTGTATTTTGAGAAGTTGGCTGTACTAAATGATATCACTGCTGCATAAATTTATTCTTTTGCACATAGCAAGAGTTGGAACTCAGAATATTTACATAGTAGGGATTTACTGATAGCAATTTGGCTGAAATGGGAAGCCAGAGACCTTACCCCGAAACTATGGATAACATAATTTTTACCAAAATTATCTGTTTTTTTTTGGAGTGACTGGGAAGGGGGAGGGACTGAAAGAAATTAGAAGAGTTAAGGCTCATCATGGGTCCTGACCACTGACCTAGCTTAAAATGAATATAAAATAAGTTCTAAACTGCAATATATGATTCAAAAGAAATCTTAAGGACTCCATTTGCTTTTTGCAGTCTCATACTAAAATCACTTGCTTTGAAAGACATGATAGTATTAATAGCATTCTAACTTCAGCTTAACTAGTATTTTGTTGTTACTCATTATTGCTTATGGAGACAATTTACCCTACTACCCCCAAAACTAAAGAAAAACCCAATCCCTAGTGAGCTGCTTTTCCTAGCCTAGCTGAAAAGACCTGGCTTTTGAGAACTCTCTTATGAAGTGACAGGGTGGAAATGTGATTTGAAAATAGCAAACACTCAGCTCTCATTGGCAGTTTTGCTTCCTTCCAGAGGCCTGCAGAAGATATCCTGTATGAAGCAGCAGAACGTGGTAAGATTTGTATCTTATATTTCAAAAGCAAACTTTTTATCAAGAAACAAGTAGGCAAAAACATTTTGACATGTGGCACAGACTATATAAAATCGAATCATTTTTTCTTGTTTTTAAGCACACAGATAGACTGGCTTTTGTTTTGAAAGATGACATACAGGTCCCTGAGAATATTATGTTAGCAATACTAAAAGCCTCTGACTCTCCACTGCTTGTCCTCCAACCTTCCAAAAACATTCTCTATACAATTTCAGAATTTGTAAATTATTTTTTTGTCAAAGCCACTTGTTTCTAACTGTTTCACAGTACGATGATATGCCTGTCAGTTTATAATGACCAAGCTATTAACCCCAATATTTAAAACTGAGTTTCAGGAATTAACATGTTGTCAAACAATGATATATGTAGAGAAAAAGAAATTATATTTCTCCTCTAATATCGTGGATTGAAACTAATTTGTTATTGCAATCAATTTTACCCTCCACGTTGAATTTCTTACAGAATGCAATGAGTTTTCAAGAAAGCGTTTCCGGGCTTCATCTTTTACTTGGCATGCTACGGATTCTCAGAACCAAGGAGGTAGGCATAGCCTGGGCTGTTGAGTGTTCACTGCTATGTGTACTCTGAGTGTGATACGACTAGGAAATTTTCAGACAGGAAATGTTTAAAAATATACCCATTGGATGGTGTTTCTAATACATTGTTATGTGAAAATAGCAGTCTATAGAATACAGTGAGTTATTATTTAAAATTCAACTTAGCAACATCGGAAAAAAAGACCGAAAGGACATAAGCCACGATGTTAATGGTTATCTTAGATAAAATGGGACTACAAGTTATTTCTACACCCACCTCCCTTTGTATTTTGCTGTGTTCCTAAAGTTTCTGCATTACAGAAACTAGCTACAGAATTAACTTAACAATTAGGGCAAACTGCAATTTCCTTCTAAGGAAGCCTGGAAAATCCCATGGACAGAGGAGCCTGGTAGGCTGCAGTCCATGGGGTCACTAAGAGTCAGACACGACTGAGCGACTTCACTTTCACTTTTCACTTTCATGCATTGGAGAAGGAAATGGCAACCCACTCCAGTGTTCCTGCCTGGAGAATCCCAGGGACGGGGGAGCCTGGTGGGCTGCTGTCTACGGGGTTGCACAGAGTCGGATACAACTGAAGCAACCTAGCAGCAGCAGCAGCAAGCATCTCCTTAAACAGATGTCTGCCTTTTAAAAAGACACTTTTTTTTTTCCTAAGAGCTTTATCATATGCTGTGTTTTGAATAAATCAGTAACTTAGTTAGCCTCTCTTCTATACTCCAAGCATTCTAGTGACTCCGATTATGATGGATCACAGGCCCTCTTCTTGCTATGCAGCTGTTTAAATGCATGTCTGTCTCCTCCATTGAGAGCTCCTTGAGGTCATCTTCCTGCCTGACAGAGGGTCTCATACATGATAAGCAGGCAAATATTTACTGAACTGATATCATCCTCACCAGAGGCACACTATTTTTAATCAATAAAAATACAAAGATTTTTCTAAACTAAAGATAAAGAAAATTTTCCAAAACAACAAAAATCCAAATGAAAAGATAAACAAAACCCTATTGACTTCAGCTTGCAATCTGTTTTTAGCATCACCCTTGTCCCAGAAGTGACTAACACTGTCATCCTTCCCGGACCTCCCAACCTTCCCTCCTTCTGGGCCAGATAATAAAGAACTTCTTAGAACCTCAAGTCTGACACACTGACTTTTCAAGATCCATTCTCATTCATGATAAGCTTTCTTTTTCAGCTACTGCAAAACATTGACATTTTAGTGGCAAATAAACTAGGGGTCTTAGCAAAGTATGCATGGATGAATGCCTTCTGAATTCTAGCCCCACAAATCCACACAGTATATCTGTTTATTTTGGTAGAAAATTTAAATTTGATAATGTTCTTTATGGTTTCATGTTTATGATAGCATTCTTTTATATAATGCAGCCCTATAAAATAACCTGCTTTATTTTTCTTATTATTGTCCATTTAAATGGTTTATAATATTTATAGTACTCAAAATATATAGTGATGCTTAGATTCTCATTCTAAATTTTATGCTTTAAATTTATATTCTAAAGTTTAGGATAGCATTCCTTTTGAATTTTTCACTAATTAAAATATTACTTCTTTTTATTTAAATTTTTTTTGTTGTTGTTGTTTCTTTTTTTTTTTTTTTTTCCAGTGGGTTTTGTCATACATTGATATGAATCAGCCATGGATTTACATGTATTCCCAATCCCGATCCCCCCTCCCACCTCCCTCTCCACCCGATTCCTCTGGGTCTTCCCAGTGCACCAGGCCCAAGCACTTGTCTCATGCATCCCACCTGGGCTGGTGATCTGTTTCACCATAGATAGTATACATGCTGTTCTTTTGAAATATCCCACCCTCACATTCTCCCACAAAGTTCAAAAGTCTGTTCTGTATTTCTGTGTCTCTTTTTCTGTTTTGCATATAGGGTTATCGTTATCACCTTTCTAAATTCCATATATATGTGTTAGTATGCTGTAATGTTCTTTATCTTTCTGGCTTACTTCACTCTGTATAAGGGGCTCCAGTTTCATCCATCTCATTAGGACTGGTTCAAATGAATTCTTTTTAATGGCTGAGTAATATTCCATGGTGTATATGTACCACAGCTTCCTTATCCATTCATCTGCTGATGGGCATCTAGGTTGCTTCCATGTCCTGGCTATTATAAACAGTGCTGCGATGAACATTGGGGTGCACGTGTCTCTTTCAGATCTGGTTTCCTCAGTGTGTATGCCCAGAAGTGGGATTGCTGGGTCATATGGCAGTTCTATTTCCAGTTTTTTAAGAAATCTCCACACTGTTTTCCATAGCGGCTCTACTAGTTTGCATTCCCACCAACAGTGTAAGAGGGTTCCCTTTTCTCCACACCCTCTCCAGCATTTATTGCTTGTAGACTTTTGGATAGCAGCCATCCTGACTACAATGGAAAAAAGACAACCTCTTTAACAAGTGGTGCTGGGAAAACTGGTCAACCACTTGTAAAAGAATGAAACTAGAACACTTTCTAACACCATACACAAAAATAAACTCAAAATGGATTAAAGATCTAAATGTAAGACCAGAAACTATAAAACTCCTAGAGGAGAACATAGGCAAAACACTCTCCGACATAAATCACAGCAAGATCCTCTATGACCCACCTCCCAGAATATTGGAAATAAAAGCAAAACTAAACAAATGGGACCTAATGAAACTTAAAAGCTTTTGCACTACAAAGGAAACTATAAGTAAGGTGAAAAGACAGCCCTCAGATTGGGAGAAAATAATAGCAAATGAAGAAACGGACAAAGGATTAATCTCAAAAATATACAAGCAACTCCTGCAGCTCAATTCCAGAAAAATAAATGACCCAATCAAAAAATGGGCCAAAGAACTAAACAGACATTTCTCCAAAGAAGACATACAGATGGCTAACAAACACATGAAAAGATGCTCAACATCACTCATTATTAGAGAAATGCAAATCAAAACCACAATGAGGTACCTTTTTATTTAAATTTATAATGCTTTGCTAAGTAAAACTATTTTATCATAATAAAATATTTGAAATGATTGAAACATGCTCTATGTTAGGATTATGATTTTTTTGGTCTTTTTTTTGAAAGTGTGCAGTTCAGAAGCATTAAGTATATTCACATTGTTGTACAACCTATTTAATCTTTACATTTTAAAAAAAGCCACCCTTAGTAACAGATTCAAATAGCACCTGAAGGTATCAAATGAAAAATTAAAGTCTCATTGTCATTAGTTCCAAAAGAAATAAGATTTGTAGTCTTGCATATTTTTGTTTTTACTGAACAGCAAACTGCTTTTTCCAAGTTAAGCTTACCCACAAGAAATAGAAAATACAAACTATTCACTTTCTTTTAAAGGATTCTACCCAGGAATCACATGAAACTAATGAATTTGTATTCTTATTAACAATGCCAAGTGTGACTGTGCATCAACATGTCAGATACCTTTCAGATACAGAAGAGACAGGTCCTAGTTCAATAAGCCCCATCTATACCTGCCTGACAAGTTATAGACATTAAGAGGAATAGGGGTTCTAATACCAGAGGATTTGTTTTGGTGCAATTTGTGCATAAAGCAAAGAGATGACTTTAAATTATCTGGATAATCGGTTCAATTCCTTTTCTAAAAATCAGACACACACATGAAAAGGATGAATAAAATATTACCAAGCACCATCACATTCTATGTTGTGCAGAATGCTGGTGGTGTTGGAAGGAGACAAACAGTACAATTAAATGGTTCATTCAATGTTATTTTTCAATTATAAAGATCATGCACGTGTGTGTGTGTGTGTGTGTGCTCAGTCACTCAGTTATGTCTGATTCTTTGTGACCCCATGGACTGTAGCCCCCCAGGCTCCTCTGTTCATTGGGATTTTTCAGGGAAGAATGCTGGAGTGGGTTGCCATTTCCTTCTCCAGGGGATCTTTCTGACCCAGGGATTAAACTCACGTCTCCTGGGTCTCCTGCACTGGTAGGCGGAGTCTTTACTACTGAGCCACCTGGGAAGCAATAAAGATCATAAAAACCAGGTAACTGAACTTTGAATTAGAGAAGCAATTGTACCCCAACGTATATAACATTATAACACTTCAAAAAAGCAATTCTTATTCTTTTCTCATCTCCATTAATCCAATTCTCAAAGGCTGCTATCTTTGCAATTTGCCACCAAGAGGTAATCTCTTTGAGATTTGTAGTACAGGCATACCTCACTTTATTCAGCTTCACAGATATTACATTTTTTACAAATTGAAAGTTTGTGGCAACCACACCTCGAGCAAGCCTATGGGCTTCATTTTCTAAAAGCATTTGCTCGCCTTGTGTCTCTGTGTTACATTTTGGTAATTCTTGCAATATTTCAAAATTTTCAGTATTATTATACTTTTTATGGTGATCTGTGATCAGTGATCTTAGATGTTACTATTGTAATAGTAATTTGGAGGGGGGGCACTTTAAACTGTTCTTATGTAAGATGGCAAATTTAATAAATGTGTGTGTTCTGACTGCTCTACCAGCTCGCCCCTTCCCCCATCTCTCTTACTGTCTTCAGGCCTCCCTATTCTATGAGATAAAACAATATTGAAATTAGGCCAATCAATAGCCTTACAGTGGCCTCTAAGTATTCAAGTGAAAGAAAGAGTTGCATGTCTCTCACTTTAAATCAAAAGTTAGAAATGATTAAGTTTAGTGAGGGAAGAATGTCTAAAGCCAAGATAGGTCAAAATCTAGGGCTCCTGCACCGAATGGTTAGCAAACATGTAAATGCAAAGGAAAACTCCCCAAAGGAAATTGAAAATACTACTCCACTGAACACATAAATGATAAGAAGGTGAAACAGACTTATTGCTGATATGAAGGAAGATCTAGTGGTCTGGATAGAAGATCAAACCAGCCACAATATTTCCTCAAGCCAAAGCCTAATCCAGAGCAAGGCCTTGACTCTTCTCAGTTCTGTATAGGCTGAGAGAGCTGAGGAAGCTGCAGAAGAAAAGTCTGAAACTAGCAGAGGCTGGTTCATGCGGTTTAAGGAAAGAAGCTGTCTCTATGACATCATAGTACAAGGTGAAGCAGCAAATGCTGATGTAGAAGCTGCAGCAAGTTATCCAGCTGATCTAGCTAAGATCACTAAAGAAGGTGGCTAAGCTAAACCACAGATTTTCACCGTAGACGGGACAACTTTATACTGGAAGAAGATGCCACCTAGCACGTTCATAGCTAGAGAGGAGAAGTCAATGCCTGACTTCAAAGTTTCAAAGGATAGGCTGACTCTCTTGTGAGGGACTAATGCAGCTGGAGACTTTGAATAGAAGCCAATGACTATTTACCATTCTGAAAATTTAGGGCCACTAAGAATTATGATAAATCTGTGTGCTCTATAAGTGGAACTACAAAGCCTGGATGTTAGCACATCTGTTTACAATATGATTTGATGAGTACTTTAAGCCCACCATTGCAACCCACTGCTCAGAAAAAGATTCCTTTCAAAATATTACTGTTCATTGACAATGTATCTGGTCACCCAAGAGTTCTGATGGAGATGTACAGTGAGATTAATGTTGTTTTCATGTCTGCTAACAAAACATTTGACCTTCCCAGGCAGCTCAGTGGTCAGTAAAGAATCTGCCTGCCAATACAAGAGACATAGGAGATGCGGGTTTAGTCCCTGGATTGGGAAGATCTCCTGGAGGAGGAAATGGCAACCCACTCCAGTATTCTTGCCTGGGAAATCCCATGGACAGAGGAACCTGGCAGGCTACAGTCCATGAGGTCCCTAAGAGTGGACATGTCTGATCAACTGAGCATAGACAGAGACAGAACACAACATTTATTCTGCAGCCCATGGATCAAGGATTCATTTTGACTTTCAAGTCTAACTATTTAACAAGTACATTTTGTAAGCTTTTTGCTGCCATAGACAGTGATTCCTCTGATGGACCTGGACAAAGGCACTTGAAAACCTGGAAAGCATTCACCATTCTCGGCACCATTAAGAACATTTACGATTCAAGGAAAGAGATCAAAATATCAACATTAACAGGAGTTTGAAAGAAGTTGATTACAGTCCTTACAGATGACTTTGAGGTGTTCAGGACTTTAGGGGAGGAAGTAACCGCAGATGTGGTGGAAATAGAAAGAGGACTAGAATTAGAAGTGGAGCCTGAATGTGTGATTGAATTGCTGCTATCTCAGGATGAAACCTGACAGATGAGGAGTTGCTTCTTATGGACGAGTAAAGAAAGTTGTTACCTGAGACAGAATCTACTCCTGGTGAAGGTGCTGTAAAGACTGTTGAAATGACAACAAGGGACATAAACGTAATATTCATAAAGCAGGAGGGCTTGAGAGGATTGACTCTAATTTTGAAAAAAGTTCTGTGAGTAAAAGCTTATCAAACCAGCACCACATGCTACAGTGAAATCATTCATGAAAGGAAAAGTGAATTGATGATGAAAACATCAATGTTACTTTAAAAAGCTGCCACATTCACCCCAGCCTTCAGCAATCACCACCCAGATCAATTAGCAGCCATTGACATCAAAGCAAGACTCTCCACCAGCAGAAACATTATGACTTGCTGAAGGCTCAGATGATGTTCAGCATTTTTCAGTGATAAAGCATTTTAAATGTAGGTATATTGTTTTTCACAGCAATAAAGTATTTTAAATTAAATTACATATATTGCTATTGCACACTTAATAGACTGTGGTATAGTGTAAATGTAACTTTTATATGCACTGGGAAACCAATGAAGTGAGTGTGTGACTCAATTTATTGTGACACTCACTTTATTATAGTGGTCTGGAACACAATCAGCAACATCTCTTTGGTATGCCTATAATTATATTCTTGCAGCTAAGACCACAGTCTTAACCCATCAGTTCACGTTGATAACCTAGCATAATGGTCATCTTTACTTCTCTCTTCCGTATCATTAAAGAGTGGGGAAGGGACAGAATTTATTAACAGCTTTATAACATTCTATAAGAAATATATATTAATGCACATAGATGGTTCACTATCAATTCGGATTTTATTAACTGTAGAATTTCTCTCAGTACTCGATTTCATGATTCTGAAGAAGACTGTCTATTTCATTAGTGACTTAATTTTCACTTATTTTCTGAGAGTAAAAAGACTAACAAAACTCATCTTGCTTTTACACTTTTTAGTAGAATCAGCGCGGGCATGATTAGTGCCAACAGCGACATCTACTGGTGAGTTCAGTACAAGACTGAAAACAGAAACTGACAGGTTCACAGGTTTAAAATTTTCTAAATATTTTTTACAGTGAAGAAAAACAATGTTTTTATGACATCAAACTCTGTGCAAAGGAATGCTGATCTGAACAGTGCAGAACAAGGTATGTAGCTTCCTTTATTACATGAAACTTGAAATGTCAATTTCAAGGTTGAGTGACAAAACATGAAGGAATATATTTAGCAAAGTCCCATGATCAAATTGAAAGTGAACGTAAAAGTTACTCTGTCGTGTTTGACTCTTTGCAACCATATGGACTGTAGTCCACGGAATTCTCCAGGCCAGAATACTGGAGTGGGCAGCCTTTCCCTTCTCCAGGGGATCTTCCCAACCCAGGGATTGAACCCAGGTCTATTGGGTAAAAGTTAGGCAGGAAGACAGAACCAGGCAACTCACTGGTTATTTTGACTTTGATTAGTTGACATTATGGAGAAGGAAACGGCAACCCACTCCAGTATTCTTACTAGAGAATCCCGTGGACAGAGGAGCCTGGTGGGCTGCTGTCCATAGGGTCGCACAGAATTGGACACGACTGAAGCGACTTAGCGTTCATGCGTGCATTGGAGAAGGAAAAGGCAACCCACTCCAGTATTCTTGCCTGGAGAATCCCAGGGACAGAGGAGCCTGGTGGGCTGCCGTCTATGGGGTCGCACAGAGTCGGACATGACTGAAGTGACTTAGCAGCAGCAGCGGCAGTTGACATTAACCCTTCATTTAATCATGACTTTAGAAAGTAAGCATTAAATTAGTAAGAAATTGAGAGAAAAATTATTTCACTAAAGATACATTGACCCTTTAATTCTG
Source organism: Cervus elaphus (assembly GCF_910594005.1). Lineage (NCBI taxonomy): Eukaryota > Metazoa > Chordata > Mammalia > Artiodactyla > Cervidae > Cervus > Cervus elaphus. The sequence goes on from NC_057839.1 coordinate 40,054,928, forward strand.
TTCTTTTAAGGTCCTGTGAAACATTCTGAGCTTGTTCTAAGACCTGCTATTTTGCAGCCGCCTCAAGCTCAAGGGTACATAAAACTGAGAAAGTCATTTGGACACAATGTGTTGGAATCCTGTAAGGTTAAAGAAAAAAACAAAAGTAAGGTAAGAAAACCTCCTACTGTAGGAGTGATCTCAATTTCCCATCCTTCTTTTGATAGATTGTTGTGGGTCTCCACATCCAGAATTAGGGGCTACTTGATACTGAAGCAGCTACCAGGCTGGAAGAAAAGCTGGACAAGATAGCCAAGAGCCCTCAGTGACTGTACTAAACTTGTCCTCCTAAATTGGAGGGTTGTTCCCAGGAACAAGTCTTGTGGTCTCTCCTAAGCTGTAAAGCTGAGTTCTGTGCAGTGGGGCCCCTTGGGGTCTTGATCTGGGGCACTGACCCCACATGAGAATAGGGGAGCAGTGAGGTGGCAGGGGCCAGAAGTCAGAAATCAGAAAAAGGAAACGAATTTTTTTTTTTGTATCCCCAACTGGTAGACATGCTGGTGTGGCTTTGCCAGTTTAGATCACACCATGGATCTGCTCCAGCCCATCTTCACAGACAACAGGAGCAAGGAACTATCTCCACAGTGTAACTGGGAGGGCTTGGGAAGCTCCTGGAGACAGAAACCAATTTCTCTTCCAACTGAATCGCTCCTCATGGGCCTTTCCAAGGAGATACTCACTTTACTAACATCATACAGATAAGGGTATGGGGATATTCTGTTGCTATAGTTCTGTGTCTTCCAGAAGCAGATACTTGAGAGGAAGGGGACGCCAGCTCGACAGGTTGGAATTTGAGTTATTCCACCTGTCAGTTGTTTCCAGCTAAACTATTGAGGGTTGATCAAGTTTGGTTTTGTTTTCCCAGACTGAACATGAGAACAGTGACACCTGGAAGTGTTAAAATACCAATCATTTAGTCAAGTCATTGAGAAAAATCAGATCAGTACCAATTCTACCTCTACCACTATCTACTGTGTTTACATTCTTAGACAAAGCACCCAACCTTCTGTTTTTCATCAGTGACGTGAGGGAGTTGAATCTGGTCAGCATTTGCCAACATTTTTATATTTCCAATTCTTTTTCTTTGTAAGCTATGATTTCATGAGACTCATTGTGAATTTTAAAAATCATTTCATCATTTATGTGATATATGTGATTTTAAGTCAAAATATTAAAAAAATTTAAATCAGTATATTATTAAATATTTTTATTTAAGTATGATAATCACCATATTATATAAATTATTTACCTATTTTAAAAGTGATGCATGTTGTTTAATTTGTTTTAAAGTGTATAAGAAAAACTATGATGTGTTGACTAATTTCTGAAATGTTATATTGCATTTGATTTTGGAATAGCATGTTCTATAAATTATAGATGAAAATTTTTACTTACACATTATATCAAAAGCTGATTAATATTTGTTCCTTGGCATGACTTTTTAAGATCTTGCATTGCATGGTTTTACAATAAAATTTATTAATATATTTCTGGTATTTTCTTCCTCAATAATAAAACATAAGAGAAATTTCTAGACTATCATTTGCAAAAATTTCTTCTCAAATAACTTATTAAGGGCATGAATAGAATTTATTCCTAATTGGTGAGAAGTCTAATTGGATATGCCCATCACTGAATTTTCTCTGTTTAATGATGATTTTTGAAGATCTAAAGGTAAGCTATGTATAAGACATTATGTCAGAATTCTGAGACAATGATATAATGTATAGATACAGTGAAAATGATCTCCAAGTAAATTTTATAGAATCCTTATTTTTATGTTCCTTTTAAACTTGTATTTCAAAATTAGAGCAATTTTCTTTCATTCTGTTATTCATCAGTGGTTACTTGTTGTGTATAACAAATAATATATTCCTAATAAACTATTCCAAGCAACCTAAAGAGTTTAAAACTACCGTTTTGGTTGAGAGATAAATCATCTGAGTGACTGAGTCATAAGCATGTACTTCATTCTTTGCTAACCGATGACACATACTCTCTTGACACATATTTCTCAGCTCTCAAATTCTGTTATAAATGGAAAACTACTCAAAATTATTTTTGGTTGATATAAAATTAAAGTGGAAACAACCCTATTTAAAGACAAGACGTCCTTGCAACATCTTTGAAAATTCCTGGTGGAGGAAGGGATGTGTCCACAAACACTGAGGACACCAGATCAGATAACTGGGTTCCCTACAGTTCTAAAACTGCACACTCCTTCGTTTACACATTAATGCAGATAAGGTGCATATGTATATACACAGCAGATGGAATACCTGATTAAAATTACCAAAAGTGTCTAGAGGAAGAGAAGGAATTTCCTCTCACTTTGGGTGACAACGATGGTGAAGCTCTTAGAGGTTTCCGTGGGCTAAATAGTCCTGAAACACATATTTACTAGTCTAGAAATGAGATTTAAGTCCACCGCCTAAAATGGTAAAAGTAACAAAAGAAGGTGGATTTCTGAATGCTAGTGCACAATCCCTGGTTTTAGGCAGACCCGTGCTCGAATGTCAGCCCCGTTCTGATTGCCCAGTTCCGGCCGTTATTTAAGATTATTAGGTCAGTCTGCTCACCTGAAGTGCGGATAAGAGAAGTACAAAGTGTAGAGAGTTGTTTTGAGGAGTATATGAGACAGTGTATAGAAGATGTTTAGGACTGTACTTGAACATAGTAAGTTTTCTATTCATTTAACTATAGCTATTGTTTCCTTGTCTAATGCTTTCATATATAGTAAGGCAGTTTAAATGAACTTTCTGATGGACTTTTTTTCTTTCAGATTTATGAGGGGAACTCCTATTTGCTAAGTGAAAACTTACCAAGTGCCAGATTTTCAATCCAGCTATCTACTAACCAGAATGCTTTAGGTACTACATCACTACAGTAAGTTAACGATGAGGAAATAGAAATGTTCTTTCATTTTCTTTCTTTTGTCAATAAATTATTTATGGAAAATAATTTTCTGACATTGTAGAGACAAACTGCTAAGATTTCTGCTTGAAAGGAGATTTTACAAAATACAAGTTTAAAATGCTTTTTAAAATGTCTCTAATATTTATATATTATCATCCTGGTATTGGATTGTCCCTACTGTCTCATTGACTTGGGTAAGAATGTTTCAATTAGGTAGAGCTAAACTTTTTATTTAGTTAGACATTAAATATCTGGCTACTCAATTAGCCTTTCCTCCTCGTCTCCTGGTATTCTCTCTTTCCCCTCTTTTAAATTATTTCTGGCATTATTAGGTATTAACATAAATCGGACAGACAACAAAGAAAGCAGTAGAAATATGCAAAGTGAAAGTGAATATTTAATAGCATTGCCAGTGATGGGGGCATGTTTGATCGGAGAGAGGAATACAACTAGCTGTGGACATACTGGTCTCATGATTGGAGCCCACGCAGGTACCTCGGCACCTAACTACGGTCATGCTGTGGATGCAGTAGGGATCCTGAAGCACGTCTGCCAACAGACAGAGGGCTGCATGTCTTTGAGTTTGTCGTTATGCAAAACACTTTAAACATTCAAGTTTCTGGGAGGTAAAAATCAAACTAAACCACTGCACACTCAAGTGTAACTGAGAAGAGAGATCGGCTTTGCTGTTACCCTTAAACCTTGCATCACTAAAAGCACTGGCTAGTTGGGGAAGAGGAGAGTGGAGACTGGAGACCAGACAGTCAGTGCTGGAAAAGCACAAAGATAAGGACTGGGCAGCTCCCCGGCTGATCACACGGCTTCTGTCTCTGCACTGGTCTTGGCCAGTGTTGTAACAGCTGTCAGATATTTTGACTTTCATTATCAGAAGTACCTATCTCATTTTTTCCTTCATTTCTCTTTAACTTCAGATAAACAAAAGCTAGCAGATGTTTTTATGCTTTACATAAATCTATTAAATCATCTGATTATTTCACTAAGGTTTACTATGGCTATATCCATTGCTACTACATTTAAAATAGCAAATGCTTATTTCTTTTCCATAGATGTCAACCAAATGAAGATAAATATTCTATGAAAAGCTGCAGTTCTGATTTTGTTTTTGGAGAAAACATGGTAGAAAGAGTTTTGGTAAGATTTTGGCAAATGTTTCTGATACTGTATAGAGAGCTGTAACTTCTAATTTCTAAAGGCAAATTAATTAAAACAATGTTAAACTGGAGGATACTTTTTAACTACTGAGTTCAAAGGCACATTTTCCTATCTTTAACTGGAAAGATTCTCCTGGGAAGCAAGTTCTAGTTGTTAGAATAATAGACAAGAACCCACAGAGGAAGGGAATTGTCTAATTATAACATTATTACTGATAAGAAATATTAAATACTTCTTTGATTTGCATTAAATCAAAGGTACCCAAGGAAATCCTAGAATTATCTACAATAGTTAAGTAAGCTCAACTGGTCGTGATATTTTAATATAGTTTTTCAGTAGCATTTCCATAACAAGATGGATTTAAAATTATTTGCATTTTTTTTCTCATTAATCACAACCTTCCCCTTCAAGTTATTACACTGACAGATTTTTTTCTTGCTAGCTGTAGGAGGGAATCATAGTATTTTACTTGCTTATGGGAATATATTTGCCAAGTGGAACCGCCTGACTATTATTACCACCTTCCTTAAGTATGCTCCTACATGGGACATCCCATGTGGTAAAGAATCCACCTGCCAATGCAGGAGACATGAGTTTGATCCCTGGGACAGGAAGATCCCCTGGAGGAGGAAATGGCAACCTACTCCAGTATTCTTGCCTGGAAATTTCCAAGGACAGAGGAGCCTGGCAGGGTACAGTACGTGGGGTCAGCAGAGTCAGACACGACTGAGTGACTAAACAACAATCCTCCTGTGTGAGGCAGTTGCTGCTTTGTCCTCCACAGGGTATGTTTCTAAAACAGAGCATGATCTACAGTGGGGAATTATATAGCCAAATGGAAGCTATGGAGCAAATATGCCCATGGTTTTATTTGGCCCAACACATCTTAATACTCTTTGCACTTTCATCCAGACCAGAATCTTAACTGAGATAAGACAAGGATGCTATCTTGTCTTAGGGCTATTAACTACGTGAAGAATCCCATGGAGAACGCACAGATTTTAAAACCTGTGCTATGACTCAGAATAACAAAAGGACCAACTCATGAGGTCTGTTTATTCCAAGATTTTAATCAAACCAGTCAGTTTTAAGATCTTGTTTATTCTACACCTGCCTCAGGCTCAACCCCAATTCCAAGAGAAGCATCACAGCCCTTCAGCTGAGCAGTGCCTTTCTGTCACTCCCAAGATGAAGGTCGGCTTCAGCAATCCTAGAGCTGTTGACCCTCATCTTTGGATTTGAACCAGAATGGACCAACTTCCAAAGTGAAGTTGCAGGCAGTATATTTAAGCACATTTATTCTAGATTAGTCATAACTTCTGTAAGATGTCACAGACACAAATACAACACTCTTCAGACCTCATGGGATCAGCTTTAACATTTGACTCACTTAACACATGGTTAACACACCGTCTGTGTTTTTATGATACATAAAGCATTGGCACTGGTCTCAAGTTTGGTGGCATATTATAATCATCTGGTGAGCATTCAGAGGACTTTTTATGCCTGGTCACCTCCCAAAACTGATTAGATCAGGATCTCTGTGGGTGAGGTCAGATGTCAGGTGATTTGAACATACAGCCAGATTGAACCTTGTCCTCTGGAGTTGTCTGTAGTCTAGAACAGAGAGAGAGAGATACCAGTACAAATGAACAACGATGGGGATTATAGATTTGGCGTGAGGAGGTAGGTGCCTGTGTGCCTTTCCTATGAGTACTTCAAGGCTGACTTACAAAGGAACCTGAGCTTCCTGTCTTCTTAAGCGGATAACATTCTAGGAAGGCAGGAGCTGTAAGAGATCACCTGTGTTTGTCCTTTAGTTAATCCTGTAATCCTGTGGCCCTATGATTTGAAGGCCACGATGCCTCCTGATTTGTTTGCTGGTTATGTGCTTTTAGAGTGAGTCATTAGACGTTCTGTGCTTTAGTTTCTGTTTTCTTAAAATGGAAATAATTATACCCATCTCTACCAATTTTAACAGATTATCTTGAGACCCAGTTAAATAAAATGAAAGAATCTTGAATTCATAAGGGAAAAGATATAAAACTAAGCTCTGAAGTATCCTCCAACTCTCCCTGTTCTGCAGGGAGCTATATAAGCACCATGTGGGAGGTTGTCAATGTCCTGGCAATTACTTGGTCTTTTCTTCACACGGGTGTCGATTATAACACATGTGCAAAAGCCCCAGGTGTGCAGCCTTAAAAGTGATTGCTGTGTCAGAGGAAAAGTTAGGATTCATTCTGTAATGATGATCTGAGGAGACAGCTAGTGGGGTCTTTGGACAACTTTTTAACTTTTTACATTGAATGGGTAGAAAGAATGGACTGTTGGGAATACTGAAACAATTTGAAAAAGTGACACTGGCCGCACTTCCTTCAGGGCACCAGGTTGTTGGTAGTGGTAGCCTGGAACACCTGCTACCTCCTTGTGGGCCTCGAAAAGGTTTCCCATTGTCCCTGGAACTAGATGCCACCTGAAGAAGGCTGGTGGTAACTAGACTGTTTCCTTAGATCAGAACCAAGATTTTCTAACAATGGGGAGGAGTTCCCGTTCAGCACAAGAGGACCCCAAAACAAAAACAGAGCTGTTGGGTTTGTTTGCCACGTTGAGACAGAAGAACAAAAGTATCTCTTGGGTTACTGCAAATATATGGAGATGAAATTAAGCAATACATCTTTTTCTTCCACCCAGGGTACTCAAAAACTCACTCAGCCTCAACTCGAAAGTGATTCATACATCAAGGAAAAACCATTCAAATTCACTCTAAAAATTCCTATCAACTCTCCAAACTCAAGTAAGAATTATTTCATTTGTAAAACATCTGATTCAACTAGTATCTTTCCTGTTTTTCCATGTCATTTGTTTAATATCTGTAAAATACAAAAAACCAAAATCCATTGTTTAGAATCTTTGGTGAAGATTAAAGCATATAAATTTGGTTACATGATATAAAAGCCTTAATAATTTTTGGACTTCATGATAGGGGGATCATTAAAGAGATATACCTAAACACAAGCAGTTTGATTTTTTGGAAACACTCATTGTTATAAAAAGCTAAGGAGACATGCATGTTAAGAGGGGCAAAAAAGAACTTTCACAGTGGATAAAATGGGGCATTTTATGTGTTCTTTCCCTCTATTTTCTCTTAGGAACAGACACTATTGAAAATATATCCCTAATTGAATCAGCTACTGCTTTCTCTTTTAAACCATCACCAAAATGTTTGCTGGAGAAAATTGATGTTATAACTGGGGAGGAGGCAGAACACAATGTGTTAGAGGTCTGTATATTGTGTATTGCTTTTTCTGGAATAAAGTTACCCTCAGCAGAGACATCTTTAAAGATAAAGGCAGAAGTATAGTTTTCATAAAGACCTGGCTGTTTAAATTAAAATGTTTGAGGTTTTCAAATATTAAACCAACATTTTGTTGTATTCTTACATTTGTATGTGTAACTTGCAGGAAAATGGATTACTGGCTTTACATTCATATTAGTCCCTCAGAAAGAAGACAGCCAAGGACCCAGTCTTAAAGTAACTGCAGACCTATATTTTATACTTTTCATGTTAGCTTGATTATCAGTTATTATCATATGGTTTAAAATTCTATTTACACTGAAAGTTAAAAATGCAGAGAGATAAACTGATTTCAGTTGAAGATAATAAAAATTTTTTTTCCTTTAAAAGCTCTTTTTTTAAATTGAAGTAAAGTTGATTTACAATGTTGAGCTAATTTCTGCTGTATAGAAAAGTGACTCATACATATATACACTTTCTTTTTTACATTCTTTTCTATTATGGTTTATCTCAGGATATTGACTATAGTTCTCTGTGCTATATAGTAGGACCTTGTTGTTTATCCTAAAAGTTCTTTTAAGTAAGTTTTGAATTGCACGTGAATCAAGAATTTCAAAGATGTGGTATATAGTATCACAAATAGGATTTGAACGATGAGTGGTGTAGCTATCAGTCTTGGCATATGAAATGTAATTACTACACCTCAATCATGTTCAACAAAGCACAGATTTCCCTTAGGCTTTCTCCATCTGCTTTACCCCAAACTCTCTTCATTCCTGTTTTCTTCTCCCTTGATCTACTGATATATTTACTGTACAAGTGTGTCTCACAGCATAACTCTCAGATCAGATTAATCCCAGACTCACTGAAGTAGTCACTTGGGGTGAGGCCCTGACATACTATATTATTAACAAGTCATCTAGGGGATTCTTGTACACAGTAGTATTTGAGAGCCACTGGTAAGCATTAAATTATAGTATGGTACTCTGCGGTATCACATCCTAGTTCTGATGTTATATTTATTAAAATTTTTAAAGCACACAAATACTTCCATGATTCCTTAATTTTCAGATAAATCACCTGATTCAAATAACACTTTAATTTAAAAGTTGGTATACATAGATAAATCGTTAAGTGAAAAAGCAAGATGCAGATGTATGTATTCTACCAGTTATAGAAAAAAAACAGGAAAATATATACATATTGACATGTATATACATACAAATATCTCTAGAAGGATAAACAAAATATTTAGCAACAGTGATCAACTGTTGTAGGGGATGAAAGTTGGTAGATGGGAACTAGTATTGGTGGAGCTACTTTTCACTTTGTACGTCTTTTTGCTTTTTAATGTTTGAACTATTCAAAAATTGTATTGTTTTAGAAACTAAATACAATTTTAAAGCTGGTTTAGAAATCATTAACAAAGGCTATTCTGATAAGATATCAGACAAAAGTGTTATAGCATAGGAAAGAAATCACTTTGAAAAATGTTTCATATTTTGACATTAAAAAAATTTTTTTCCTTTAGATCAACTGCAAGCTTTTTATATTCAACAAAACAACACAGTCCTGGACTGAAAGGGGCAGAGGAGCTTTGAGACTGAATGACACAGCAAGCAGTGATTGCGGAACGTTCCAGTCAAGATTAAGTAAGGAATCACTTTGTAAAGCAAGTCACTATTTTTCAGGGAAGATTTTCCAATATAGTTACACATCATTTTCTGGAGGTGTGTTATGTGTCAATAGATTAGACTGCTGAACACAATATTATTTTTAAGGTACTATAGGAGCTTCCTGTTTAAAGTAGGCTCTGATGTCAGACCACACAGGTTCCAGGTCTGGCTCCATCACTAACTAGTGACGTTGGATAAATTACTTAATCTCCTTCTACTCTAGTTGCATCAGTTAAAAATGCAGATAACAGAAGTCCATGAATTAGTGAGTGAGTTTGAGAATTCAGTGAGAAAATGCACATAAAGCACCTTTGACTAGCCCAACACACACCTAAATAGTGATCTCATTATTATTTAAAGGAATATGATGGATTTAGTTTTGAAGTGGAATAGTTTTTCTAAAAGAGAGTATTTGTCCTGTAATTTATTCTTGGCATTCTAAGTGCAGAATGCGGATTGGGATGAAAGGTCAATTTCCAAGTAAATAAAGATGTGTGGTTACTGAATCCTGCAGGCAGAGTGTTGGTCAGAATCTGGTCAGCCAAACTGCAAGGTTGAGGAGGTTTCTGGCATCCAAGAGACACACTGGGCATTGTTCAGAGGTCCAAACTGAATTTGTTGAGATTCAGATATCAAGCTCAAGAAGGGAGAAAGGAATAGAATTCAGACTAAGAGAGTAGGATCACGGGGAAACAGGTTTCTAAATGACATAAGTATAATTCCCAAGGCAAGTATTAGTTGTTTCCTACTCTGGTTTAATTTCTCTGTTTCCACTACCTGCCAAAAAATGTACAAAACAACTTAAAAAAAAAAAAAACTATACAGGTAATACATGTCCATTCAGAAGACAGAAAATATGGACTGACAAAAAAGAAAAACAAAAATTTAATTACTCACAGGCCTGTCTTCCTGTGGTAGCTAGCCTCTGTTAACAAAATATATTCTTAAGAACTTTGTATACAATGAATGTGGGGCTCCCTGGGTAGCTCAAACGGTAAAAAATCTGCCTGCAATGCAGGGGACCTGGGTTTGATCCCTGGATTGGGAAGATCCGCTGGAGAAGGGCATAGCAATCCACTCCAGATTTCTTGCCTGGAGAATTCCAGGGACAGAGGAGCCTGGCGGGCTACAGTCCATGGAGTCGCAAAGAGTTGGACATAACTGAGTGACTAACACTACTACTAATGTATACAAAACACTGAAAAATTTGTGATACATGGTGTTTATATTCCTCTCTAATCTGATTTTTTCTTTTATATAGTATACCATGGTCATCTTTCTACATTAATAATTACCTTTCTTCAGTATTCTTAATGAGGTCACAATATCTTCAATACCTGTACTATCATTTAAGTAATTTCATTTTTTGAATGCTTCAAGATTTTGTTTCAGTTTTCTCCATTGTGAGCAATTCTTGGGTAAATATTCTTCTGATCATTAGGTCCTCAATGGAATTCTAAAATTTAACCATTTAAAAATATTACAGTGAAAGAATATAGCATTTTTAGCACTTAAGCTAAAGAGTCCTCCAACATAATAAAGCTCAGTTTTGAAACCAAATTATAATCTAGTCAATTAAATTGCAATTTAGTAATAAAAACAGAGTCTGAAAAACAACTACGAGATTTATTTGCTTTCATAATGGCAAATTCCTCTGAAAGGCTAAGGAATCAACTGTTCTAAAGCCTGATAAATTCACCTTCCTATTTTAGTTATGCGCAATCAAGGCAGCCTGAGGCTGATTCTCAACAGCAAACTCTGGGCTCAGATGCAGATTCAAAGAGCAAATCACAAAAATTTACAAATAACAGCTACCGATTTAGAAGACTATAACGTCAAAGTGTTTTTAATTCAGGTAAGTGACAAATTTCAGTGATAGAGGATTATCCTATATTTATAGATTACTGCAGTCACTAATTTTTTTTTCCATTTTATTATACTAACCTGTACCACTGGCAAAAAATCAGTCATTTATTATGGTTGTTTATAGTCTAATCAGTTCAATTCAGTCCAGTTCAGTTGCTCAGTCGTGTCCCACTCTTTGCGACCCCGTGGACTGCAGCACGCTAGTCTATACCAGACCTAAATTTGATATGAAGTTTAGAGATTAACACCAATTTAAAGTAGTCAATTGGTACTGGTCTTAAGACAGCTGTATTGGTATATGCTGTCAAATGTCTCCATTTTTCTTTACTGTTAAAATTATGTCAGCAGTCTTACTAAATCACCAGAGATACTACTGTCAGGATTGGCTCCTAGGAGGCCCGCACAATCCACAGCCCGATGCTTACACTGCGTGCTGACATTGAGGCTTTGAGATCACTGGAAAGGAACCAGTGAGAAATGGAAAAACACAGGGCTAGCAAGTTAAAAGAACCAGTCCAATAGCAATTTCCAATTCTGGACTTGAGTCAATCTCCAAGGTAACAGGTTCGCAACAGCTTTAGCTATTCTGGCAGCAGGAATGCTTGACCTCAAGCATAAGATCCAGGCAAAAGAGACAAAGCTGAAATGAGTCAGGTGAGAAAAAAGGGTGGATATCCCCCACATGCTGAGTATCAGAAGCCTGAGTGTCCAAGTGACTCAGGTAGAAGAAGATAATACAAGTAAACTGGCTTCCACATAATAATGGTAAAAAAATGTTGGCAAGAGGCCACTGGTGAAAAACCAGAGATTTTAGTGCACTGTTAGGCATAAGTGATGTTGAGTATTAAAATCTTAGAGTAAAATGCCTAAACCCTGTTTACCATTTAGGCAGATAATATTGGATACTCTGCTAGACCAAATGCCCCTGGTTTTGAGTGGGTAAAGCACTCTGCCTGAGACCAAGTCTGATACTGAGACTATGATTAGATTAGATTAAACTATGACCAGATTCTGCTGCTCAATATCTGGCTCATTCTGACTTTTTAAACTGTAGGGTAATTTTTAGATATTAGCAAACAAAATGCAATAAAAATCATCCAAAATTCCACTCCTAGAGATGGTCACTATTAACATTTTGGTCTTATATTTTAGTTTTATAATATATATTATAATTATATATTATATTTTTTTTATTTTTTTTATATTTATATAAAAATAATTTATATAAATATATATATTTTTAAAATATAATATATATTATAATTATATTTATATAATTATAATTATATATATATTTTTTATATTTATATAAAAATAATTTATATAAATATATATATATTTTTAAAATATAATATATATTATAATTATATTTATATAATTATAATTATATATATATATATAGTATTATAATATATATATGTGTGGGTATGTTTATATACATGCGTACCATATTATACATACTGTATGACTTTCAGACAAGTAATTTAGCCTTCCTCAACATGATTTTACTCATCTACCAATGGAAGACAATAATAATGTACTTAATAAACTGATGGAGAAGATTAAATAGCTAACATTTGATTGTGAAATACACATATGTAACTTTTTCACTTATCAATGAAAATGAGTGTTTTCTGTTATTAAATTGTAGTCCATTCTTCAAGAATTCTTTTATAGGTGAAAATAATTTGTTCTATTATATACCATAATTATTTCCACTAATTCCACTTTGCTAAATACTTAGGTAATACAATGTGTTCATTATTATAAATTCTGCAAAGAATCCTCTATGTACATACATGTTATTTTTCTTGGGAAAAGGTTTTGACTGTCTTGACAAATTTATCTCTATAAAGACTGAAGCAATTTTCATTTTCAATAGCATTTTCTTATGGTACTTCCTGGAAATTTTTTTAAGCTTTGGAAATTTGTTGTTCAAAAAATATATACCATTGTGCTTTTACTTCTTGTTCTGAATTTCTTGAATGAAAATACCTGAATGAATTTGGCAATATGCATATATATGTATATATACACTCTACACCAGTGAAAGACATATTTAACTTTTAATGTAAAAAAAAAAAATCAAGGCAGCAGAACAGTATTTGTTTCAATTACAAATACTCTCTCAATAATTTTTGTTAATTAACTTACTGAAGAAAAATTATACCTTTGTACATAATATAAAAAATTAAATTAGTGAAAAGTCAACAAATATTTACTCAACACCTGCTATATATCTAATACAATATGAGACACAAAAACATTTTATTTCATTTGTACTTTTTCCCTACAAATAATTAAGGCAGCTTAGTAACATACTAACAAAAAACTGTAAGACTCTTCTCTCAAAAAGTTGGCATGTAGTTGATTCACTCCTCAGTTCTTGGCTTTGAAATATTTGGTAGCTCTTCGAAGGATTAGCAAAGAGAAAACTTTTCCCAGATTTTCTTTGAAACTGTGAAAAGATCCAAAAATGTAAGCCACTGACATGTTACCTTAAGGAGTGCTGACTTTGATGATGAAAACCAAGTCCCAGCCAATCCATCAACTAGCTGTGTAGACTCAGACAAGCTGTGCGTTTCTTTTTTTTTTTTTTTAAGCTGTGCGTTTCTGAGCCATAATTTTCTTATCTGTAGGGGGAAAGCGAAGCAAGTATTTATTTAATATCTGTACTATATGCTTCCATTAATATAAAAATTAGCAGATAAATTATTGTTAAATAATTAACCTACAGTTTTATTATAAGGATTGAAAAAAATAAAAGACTATAACAACAGCAAATGTTATACCAATGTTATTCTCACCATTATTTTTTATATTAATAGTAAAAGTAAAAATAGAAAAAGTACTGAAAAGGAAAAACAGAAAAGTATAGAAAGCAAGGACCTCTGATGTATTTATGGTACAACATCACAGACCCTTTGAATGAGCTTTCTGTGGAGCTACGCAGCTTGTGTCCCTGGTGGCTCAGTCAGTAAAGAATCTGCCTGCAATGCAGGAAACCCTGGTCCCAACCCTGGGTCAGGAAGATCCCCTGTATACCCTGGAGAAGAAAAAGGCAACCCACTCCAGTATTCTTGACTGGAAAATCCCGTGGACAGAAGAGCCTGGCGGGTGACTTAGTGACTAAACCACCACATGCAGCTTTCAGGGCTGTCTAAGCAAGTGATGTAAAGGAAATGAAAGTCTTTTTTTCCCCCATCTAACTCTCTGATTTTCTACACTGTAACATAGTTTGGAGGAAAAATGGTCTTAACACAAATTCAAATATAAACTTCAAATCACAAAATTTCACTTTCTCAGTTTAAAAGGCACAGATTGGGACCTCTTATCAAATTATCTATGTTAGGATTCAATTTGGTTCAAGATGAACTGGCTCTTTACCCTTTTGTTTCTAGGGTTATTTACATTCTAGATTTATGCCATATAATTCTTTCCTTATTAAAAGTGAAAGATTACAAATTTGTAAAGTGTGGCTATCACTGAGTTACTTATATTCTTAACACATTTAATTTACCTCTTGTAGGCCAGTGCCAAAGACACAGGACGTCTGCATGCAGCCATCCATCACCGTCTTGTTGCACTTCGAAGCTTCGACAAGCAGACAGATGCAAATCAAACTGAAAGCCAGTCAGAGACAGTTCTCCAACAGTTCAACTATGATAGCTGTGACGAGGATGAAGAGGATCTCATCCAAGCTACTAAAACTAGATCAGGTAAAGGACTTTTCTCCTGTTGGTTTGAGGTTTAAGAAAGAGATCTTATTCACAACACTTTATAGGATACAGATTTTTAAAAAGTGGAACTTGTCTGTTCAAAGTGGGTGGGGGTTAGAGCCCTAGATGTTTGGATCTGAGAAGCAGGTCTGAAAATCAGACTTCTACAGTGGCCTGTATTGGGATTTCACCAAAAGTCAGTCTAATTGTAGTACCTGCATATCATCTGCATATACGTCTCATAAAAAACCATATTTACAATGTAAAGTATTCATTGCTATGCTGAAACTAATCATATATTCATATTTCTCTTCACTTGTTCTCATTCTCCTATTATTGGCCATAATAAGAGAAATTATAAATACTGGTAATGGAGCCAACAGGCAAATCTGGCTTGAAACACTGATAAACCCTGTTTATTCCCTTTTCGGAATTTGACTGCTTTATTCTCAAAGACCTTCTTTACTTAGGGCAAAAAGTGCTGTTTCTTTAATTACACCAGGATTGGTAAATTGAACAGGCAGTGGAACCTCTGGTTAATGGATTTTTAGATTTTAGTGCTTGTCCTGATGAGTGAATTTAAAACTAAAATCCATCACTATATTTGGAGAAAAACCTTGTCAAGGAAACAATAAGCCCAGCTTTATTATACAGATAGAGCTATTCCAATAAAGTCATCCAAGTATTTTCAGTAATAGTTTCATTTAGCCCTGAATTTTGCTCTGAGGAGGACTGACAAAGGACTTACAAAAATAGTGTATTAGCAGGCATTTCCCCAGTTTTTGATCATTTATTAAAGCTATTTTAATCATACATAATTTAAGAATCTATCAAAGAACATGTGCAAAACTTGATGAAATAGCTTCCTTGGCCTAGTACTAAAAATGTAATCAAAAGGAAGAATACATGAAACATGCAGAGCAGGATCATAACCTGCTAGACTCTGAGCCAAAGAACTAAGTGAATATGACTTTTCTTGTTACTATCAAATAAAAGGTTTAATTATTTTTTAACTATACAAAATTTATAAATTAAAATCATTATAACATTTATATTGTCAACAATAGAATGAGGTCTATTAGAAAATGAGCTGGTATCCATTAAAAGTGAAAGTGAAAGTCACTCAGTCATGTCCGACTGTGATCCCATAGATTGTAACCTGCCAGACTCCTCTGTCCATGGAATTCTCCAGGCAAGCATGCTGGAGTGGGTAGCTATTCCCTTCTCCAGGGGATCTTCCCAACCCAGGAACTGAACTGGGGTCTCCTGCATTGCAGGTAGATTCTTTACCAGCTGAGCTACCAGGGAAGCCCATCTTAAAGGAAATCAGTCCTGAATATTCATTGGAAGGACTGATGCTGAAGTTAAAGCTCCAAAACTTTGGCCACCTGATGCAAAGAACTGACACATTGGAAAAGACCCTGATGCTGGGAAAGACTGAAGGCAGGAGAAGGGGATGACAGAGGATGAGATGGTTGGATGGCATCACTAACTCAATGGACATGAGTTTGAGCAGGATTCGGGAGTTGGTGACGGACAGAGCCTGGCATGTTGTAGTAGTCATGGGGTTGCAAAGAGTTGGACATGACTGAATGCCTGAACTGATAAATTAAAAATGTTAACTTGTAATTAAGATTAAGTGGCAAAATTATTTCATCAACAAATGTCATGTTTATGAATAGATCCTATATTCTACCATATTTCATTTCAGGAAAGGGGTGATATGTGACTATCTTCAAACAAAATGAGAAACAATGGGAATAAGGGAAAGTAAATGTCAATCATATGAACCCATCTTTTCTTGCTAACTTTTCACTTAGCAGTTTCTCCAGTAAGTGTTGTACATAAATGCTAAATGTAATGGAAGCAATAAAATGTCTGGCTTTTTACTTTGTTGCCCATGAATCAAGGGAAGGTTTAATTATATGAAAATATTACATTTATAATTAGGAACAGTTCCAAATGTTACTTAAAACATACAGATTCTATATGTTTCATTTCCTTGATAGCATGCATATTCATGAGTATTCATGTTCAGTTATATTCAATTTTAAATTTATATCACAGATTCTTCTAGGTGGACCCACAGACAGTCGGTTGCCTGTTCATGAGTACTGCTATGAACATGACAACATCTACAAAGAAAACACGTCATTGAGAAAAATCACCTTACTGAAAAAAACTAAACCATCCTAATCACTAAATGAGAAGATCCTATTCATTCCTTGAATGATTTAACAGAAAAATTTAAGAAATATAATTTGTTGCAATTAAAATGTTTCTCTCATGTAGTATAATAATTATGAGGTTTTATATTTTGATTATTGTGAAGAAAATGGCAGACTTTAAGAAACACATGGCCTATGAAAGTTCAAAATTTATCATTTTAAAAGAAGTTAATTTAGAATAATATTTGATTACTAATTTGGACTATTCATCACACTGATGGATACAATAGTTAATACTGTAAATTGCTGGATTTGATAAATATCTCACTAAGGTATTTATTTTTCAGTCATATATTGTCTAGCCATAAAACATATTTTACAAAAGTTCCAGAGTCATTTCTTTGAAAAACATTATAACTGCATGATAACATGTTATTCTATCATGTTTTTTCTTATGGGAAATGTACGTTTTCATTTAACCTTTGGATTCCCTAATTCTATAAGATTATTTATTCATGGTGTAAATTCTTTTAAAGAGAATATCTATTCTTGCATTTATGTCTATTGCACTTTAATATATGCTTGACTCAAGGTCAGTATCCAATTTTTGTTGAAGGAATGAGCAAAATACATTACCTATGTATTAAAATAGTAAGTATACAAAAACTGAAATATGTTAATGTGTTCTTTGCTTTAACTTATATAATTAAATTTCCATTAATATTCTAGTAGGTGTGGCTGTACAAAGACTTGAAAAAAACCAAATATATCATATGTAGACAAATTAATTTTTTTTTAAATGCCATTATTAAGGTAAGCCACAGTAATTTCAATAATTTCACACAACAGAATTTTGATGCTTTTCCTTTGAGATGTGTTTCAGAGACACTTTAGGAGTAAACAAGAAAATCAGCATCACTACTTATGGCCACATGGCATTTTTCAATCCAGTATGATCACCCCATGGCATCAAAATGACTTCTGAGTATCTCCCCTAAACAATACTCCTTTAAGGGCATCTTAATCTCCTCAAGCTTCCATAACAAAACCACAAATTGGGTGACTTAGACAACAGAAATTTATTTTTCACTGTTTTAGAGGCTGGGAAGTCTAAAATCAAGATGCTGGCAGGTTGGTTTCATCCTGAGACCTCTCCTCTTGGCTTGTAGAGTTACCTTGGTAGGGTCTACCACCTCACATGACCACTTTCTTGTGGGAGCACAGGGAGTGAGTGGGGAGAAAAAGAGAGCAAGTTCTTTGGTGTCTCTTTTTATAAGAACACTGATCACATTAGACCAGGGCCCTACCCTCATAATCTCTTCTAACCCTCATTACCTCCTAAAGCCCCATCTCCAAATATCACTACTTTGTAAGTAGCCTTCAACAGATGAATTTTGAAAGAACACAAACATTTAGTCCATAATGAGAAATAATTCACACTTACAAAATTATTTCTTAAAATGTTCTAAAAAAAACTTGGAATAACATTACAGCTTCATTTCTTTGTTGGAGAATAATATTCATTTGGAAATATACATTTGAATATACTTTTTTCAAAAAAAAAGCTACATTATTTTATTATACTGCCATATATAATAGTAAAAGCAATTATATATGTGCATTTATTGTCAAATCTGAACTCAGGCTTGAAAGCTTAGCACATGAAACTTCAATTACTCTTTTAGACTATAATTTAACTAGTATGTTACAACTGTTGCAAGTTTTACTCTTTCCCTGTAACTCTGTAACTACTAAGAGTATCTAACTTTCATTTATTCTTCCAGTGACTATAGAAGAAATATAGTAATAAAATCCTTTACTTCTAAATTAAGCAATGACTCAGGAACTGAAGAGAAGCTAATGTGAGAGAGGAAGAGAGAAAATGTCTAGAGAAGGAAAAAAACAATAAAGAAGAGCTCTAACATGAAGGAAGAATCAAAAGAATGGAAAATCAGGAATTTTAAGTTTTGTTTTTTTTTTTAATTCTAAAAGAGTGACTCTGATGCAGAACAAATTCAGAGGAAATTTTTCTTTAGAAGCATAACATAAATTGGGAGACATCTGAGAAGATATTAAAGCATTGGTTCTAAGATCTTAGCTGGTATGGGAACACTAGGATTATACTAAATTGTTAACGTAAAGAAAAGAAACAGATTTTCTTTATCTTCCTGACATGTTCTTCCTTGCCCCGTGTTTAGTGTGAAGATGAACTTTCTCAATGCCTCAAACATTTTATCTGAAGATTATGGCATGGCTATGAAAAGTAGAAACATATTTACCTTATGATTTTCAACCCATTTCCACTCCTGTTCCTCCTTATACTCTCTATGCATATATTTAGTAATATTTTGGGGTGATAATAGAAATAGGAACATCTTATAATTTCTCTTTGTCCTACATCTTCATCTCTGCTCTGTGAAAGTGTTAACACTCAGTCATGTCTGACTCTTTGCCACCTCATGGACTATGGCCCACCAGGCTCCTCTGTCCATGGAATTCTTCAGGCAAGAATACTGGAGTGGGTTGCCTTTCCCTTCTCTGGGGGATCTTCCTGATATCTTCATCTAGCCTTCTTCTTTTTGACTTTTCTGTATCCTTTGTCCTCCTCCTCTTTAAAGTGAAGAGATCAATCATCTAATGATATTTATTTTTACAAATTACTAGGTAGGTGACTTCAAAGCACACATCTTCTTTCATAGAACCAGTTTTTCTTAACAGTTACTTAGATAAATACTCTTCCAATATTTTAGAATATTGATTATTCTAAATACACTCTAGATATATTTAATATGACATCTAATTATATATTTAATCTAAACATTCTTTCCTAAATTTTCTAAATTTAGATTTCTAAATCTAAATTCATTTCTTTTGATCTAAACATTCTGACAGAAAACATTTTTTCTATCAATAGTACTGTTTAATTATTTAATTTTTTGGCTGTGCTGGGTCTTCATTGCTACCTGGGTTCTCTATAGTTGAGGTGAGCAGGGGCTATTCTCTAGTTGAGGTGCATGGGCTTCTCACTGCAGTGGCTTCTCTTGTTGTGGAGCATGGGCTCTTGGTGTGTGGGCTCAGCAGTTGTGGCTACTGGGCTCTAGAGGACAGGCTCATGAGCCACGGTGTGTGGGATCTTTCTGAACCAGAGCTCAAACCCATGTCTCCTGCATTAGCAGGTGAATTCTTTACCACTGAGCCACCAGGGAAGCCCCTCAAGAGTAATTTTATACCAAGTTATCAGCTTAATTATAAACCAGCAAAATATTCTCTCTTAAATATTTTACATCCATTACTGCCAAAGCCAGGAACCCTTAGTTGTCAAGGACTAATATCCTATATTAGAGTATGTGGATGTCATGTTTCAGAAAGCCAGAGGGTGGTGGTATATATCTTTCATAATTAGAACATACACGAAGTGAGCTGGAGGGGTTGTAATGATTGGGAAGGATAAATCTTAACTTTTGTAAACCTTCAAGTTGTGAACATAACAATTATAATTCTTCCCCATAAAACATTGAGAACAATAAAGCTTGCTTGAGATGTGGCCAACTGGGTAAGTTTATTCACTAGAAAATAATACCAGCCTTGTCTTGGATGGCGTCTGAGTATGAAACTCAAACATTATTTTGGTTGTTTGCGGGTAGCTGAAACTGATATTAAATCCACAAATGCCAACACTTTAGTTTGTTTTGCATGGCCAGATTAAACCCACAGTACTGGTGATTTTCTACATCATACGTGAAATTCACAATGGTAATTTTTGACATCATATGTGGAATTCACAGATGTGAATACTTGAACGTAGTTGACATTTCTAAGATGATACTTGGAAACTACAGCATTGGAAGAGTTATAGAAATAACTGGCAAATATTTAGCCTAATAAATACTTGATAGTATAATAGTTTCAAACACAGGATCACCCAAATTTCTTGCTATCTGCCAATCTAATGGACATAAAAGACTATTTCACTATTACTTTAATTTGCATTTTTCTGATTTCTAATAAGGCTGAGGAGCCTTTAGATATGTACTCACTGCTTGTATTTCTTCTAATAAATTTGTTCATAATCTTTGCAAAGGCTTCCTAGCATACCGAAGATAAAAGTCAAGTTCCTAAGCATGGATATAACATTTCATATCTTTCCTCTGTCTTAAATCTCTAGCCTCACCTCCCACCATTGCCTGCCTCCCTCTAAATGTTCTAGGTTTTCAGAATTGTTATTTTATTACTTCATACCTTTGCACACACTGTTTACTCTGTGGAATTCCTTTCTTACTCTTGCTGATTCTGCCTAATACCTAACTCATTCTTCATTACTTAGCTTGAGACATTCCCAGAAAGCTTTCCCTAACTCCACTTAGGCTAAGCTAAGATGTGTTCCTCCAAATTTCTATAACACCCTGTGTATAATTTTACCATTGCACAGACTGTATGTTCTTCAAGGGGAGAGACTACCTTTTATTTATCATTAGCACTTAGCAGGGTACCTCACCAATAGCAGGCAATCAAATATAATTTGATCTCCATTAACATGTGTTATATATATAAGACTCAAGAGGTATTATCCAACAGGAAGCTAGAAATAAGGATCTAAAGCTCTGGACATAGGCTGGGCTAAAGATACTGATAGTAGCTGAAGTCATGGAAGATGAAGAGGGCTAAAATTTGCCACGTGTATACCTCATAATGGGCATGTGGCTAGGCATTTGTGCATATTATTTATAACTTTACAAGGAAGCTGTTTTCTTTTGTAAATGAAGAATTAGGCTCACAAAGGTTAAGGGAATAGTTCAAGATTGACAAAAGTAATAAATAGTAAAGCTGTGATTTGAACCAAGGTCTTTTAAAATCCCAAACCCAGGCTCTTTTCACTACACAAAAGTAAATAAGCTTGTGCAGAAGAGTGGAGAGGGGAAAAAAAAGAAGAAGAAAAAAAAAAAAGAAGAGTGGAGAGGGAGAGAGAGACAGAGACAAAATGGAAGGAAAGGAAAGGGAAGGATAGGTCCTAAAGATGAGCTCGGGAATAGCTCAGAAAGAGGACAGAGGGATGGGCAGAACACCATTAGGGATTGGTGCATTGTGAACCAGAGTAAAAATTTCTAAAGGAAATGATAACCATTTCAAATGAAGGACCAAGTCATTTAAGGGCTGATAAATGTCTTACAAGTTACAGATATTTGGTCACCTTGGAAATAGCAGTAAAGTGGTTGGGAGAAACCAGATTACAACAGGATGATGGATAAGTAGGAGGCAGGGATGCTGACCAATAATGAACCAATGACTCGTTCAAGAATCTTAGCTATAAAGAGAAGACATGTGTGTGAAAGTCACTTAGCCATGTTTGACTCTTTGTGACTCCATGGACTGTAGCACAGCAGGGTCCTCTGTCCATGGGGATTGTCCAGGCAAGAGTACTGGAGTGGGTTGCCATTCCCTTCTCCAGGGGATCTTCCCAACCTGGGGATCGAACCCAGGTTTCCCACACTGCAGGCAGATTCTTCACCACCTGAGCCACCAGCAATATATAAAGAGCTAGGGCTTAGATGGCTGTTTGTTTTTTTTAATTTAAAGATGTCTGAGACATGAGTATGTTTAAATAGTGAAGAGGAAAGTCCAATAGAGAAGGATAATTAAAGGTATAATAAAGGTGATAACTTGATGGAGTATTATTTTTGAGAAGGTGGAAGAAGATGGGATCCAAAAATAACAATGGACAAAGGGACAGATATATCAAATGAGAAGATGTCAGTGTAGACAAGTTTGTAGCTGAAAACGGGGGAGATCTAAATATTTGAGTACTTAATGGTGAAATCAGAAGAAACGGGGTTTGAAATTTTGCATATGCGTAACAAAACTCATAGACTTTGATCCAAAAGGTTTTCTAGATTCATTTTTTTTTCTATCAAATGGATCAACTGGCTTTCTGCTAGTCACCCAAGCGTCAAACTGCAGTGTAATCTGTGACCTCTCCCTTTTCTTCCTTCCTGATAGCTAAGGAATTATAAAGTAATGAAATAGTATGACTAGAAAGGACCCTGAGAATGTTCAAAGTTACAAATGAGTAACACATCCTACAGAAGTTAAGAGGTATGCTTAAGTGTGCCCTGCAAATCACTATTAGCAGCTGCTATGAGGCAAAGCTGGTCAGAAGGGGTAAGTGACCTATTAAAAGCAAACATCTATCAGACTCCATTGTGTATTTCAGTCTAATATACTATGTGGCACATAGTAGGGACTCAGTAAGTATTCAGTGAACCCATGAATGAATGCTGGCGGTAGTGGCTAGCTGAAAACTAAAAGTCACAGATTTGGAATCAATTTGGGCTTGGCAGAACCTTGGAATCACTCTAGCTCAACTCCCTCATTTTAAGATGAGGAATCCGAGTCCCAGAAAGATGAAGCAACCTGCTCAAAGTCCAGGAGCTAGTTACCGATAGTGCTAGGACTACAAAGAAGCAAAGAGGGTGCCAAAACAAATAGACCTAAAGAGCAGGAGGGACGGACACTAGGATCTGCACTGCCACTTGATTCTCCTCTTGTAACAGGGGCATTTTCTTCCATTTTCATTACTTTTACTCTATAGCTCGGATCTAAGTGTAACTATGTCAACAGTGCCCAAGTCGCCCTTCCTTCTCTTGCCTCCTAGTTTGTTCCACATTCCAAAGCCAGATCAGTAATCATCAAACATTGCTCTCAGGACTCACTTCATTTCAGTTAAAAGCCTCCAAAAGGTCAACTACTGCCTACTAGACTTTCCTGGTGCCTCAGCTGGTAAAGAATCCGCCTGCAATGCGGGAGACCTGGGTTCCATCTCTGGGTTGGGAAGATCCCCTGGAGAAGGGAACTACCCACTCTAGTATTCTGACCTGGAGAATTCCATGGACTATTCCATGGGGTCGCAAAGAGTCGGACATGACCGAGCGACTTTCACTGCCTACAGAGTAAGATCCAAATTATTAACACTCTTAACCCTTCACTCTTTTCCTATCTACTTTTACAACCGTATCTCTCCATCTAGAAATGTTCCACTTGCCCAGACTCGTCTATCCCTCAGCCTCTTTCTCAAAGGCTAACCCCGCCCCCGCCCCCCCCCCCCGGGGGGGGGAAGGTAGGGAGAGGTTATAGTTTTTTTGTAGGTTAGTAGTAGCTGCCACCTGCGCAGCCCCACAGGGCCCCATGCTTAGCCGTGCCTGGTACTTGGCCAACTGCTCTCTTTCTCCCTTGCAATTCTTAACAGTTTCTGAACAAGGGACTCTGCGTTTTCATTCTGCACTAGGCCCCGCAAATAGGGGAGCGATTCCTAAGTCGGTCTCCTCAGACCTTAGCCCGGAGCCGGACACATCAGCCACTCAGTACTGCAGGAAGGAACAAAGGGTCTATCCACAGTAACGAAAAAGAATCCAGAGCCAGGAGTTGCGGCCGCACGTGCTTTCCCGCCAGGCGCTTAAAACCGCACTCGCTGGCCCAGCGCCACCTAAGACCAGTTCCAGCTGGGTGCAGCTCCGACACCAAATAGAATTCCAGCCCTTCCCCCGGCCTCAGCCAATCCCCGAAGCGCCTCGGCCTCCAAAACCGCTGCGGGTTCTGATTGGCTTACAGAGTTGGCCTGGGGGCGGGTGCAGACGCGGGGGAAATGGGTGGAGCTGGAGGTCGGTCCCCGGGCGGGAAAGTGGCCACTGCGCAGGCGTGGATGGAAAAGGCTACCCAAACAAACACAGCCTCACCAGTGGGAGGCCTCCCGCTTTTCCCCGCCCACCTTCTTCTTGGACTCTCCGGACTCCCAATCGCCCGGCTTTCCCCGCCCCCGTCAACGTCTGGGCACGTCCTCCTCGCGGCGCGGGCCACGCACTGCTGTGCACTTAACCTCTGCCAGCCTGGCGGGAACCCGGAGGCCGGAGCGGCGCGGACGGCACGCAGTGCTGCCGGCGGGGAGCCGAGGCCTGCAGCCGCTGCCGGGCCGACGATGACTTGTTACCGAGGCTTCCTGCTGGGCAGCTGTCGTCGCGTGGCTGGGGGCCGGGCAGCGGCGCTCAGGGGGCCGGGCGCGGGAGGCCCCGCCGCGCGGCCGTGGCTTGGCTGTGAAGGCGGCGGCCGGCGGCACCTGGGGCACGGGCAGCCGCGCGAGCTGGCGGGCTGTGGTAGCCGCCCCGACGGCGGCTTCCGCCCGTCGCGGGTGGTGGTGGTGGCCAAAACCACACGGTACGAGTTCGAGCAGCAGCGATACCGTTACGCGGAGCTCTCGGAGGAGGACCTGAAGCAGCTGGTGGGTCCCGGCGGCCCCCGCTCTTGTGTCTTGGCCCGGGCCTGGGCCGCGACTTTGGGGGGCCGGCCGCGCCCCCTCGGGCGAGACCTCTCGGGACAGCCCTTCTTCCCGGGGCATGTTAGATGCCAGGCCTGCCCTACAGGCTACCCTCCATTCCCTCCTGCTTCGCTCGTAGGCTCCCCTCTCCAGCGTGCGTGTGTGTGTGTGTGTGTGTGTGTGTGTGTGTGTGTGTTTAGAGAGAGGGACAGGTTCACTGTTAGTGTGAAGACCCCCGCCCCCAAGCCGGGGGTGTCTGGAGGAACCTTGGGTGGGAGAAGGACTCCCACTGTGGGAGAGGTTTGGGGATTCATTTGCGCCCTCGCCACCCACACCCCCTTTAAACAACCCGGAGCGAGGTAGATCAGAAGCTTGGATGCTCTGGGACTCTCTCCCCAGGCCGCCCCGAGGGCAAAGGGGGCCCTTGGGTGCCGCTGCGGGCAGCGGAAAAGAGGCTCTGGTACCGCGGACACACCCCCTTTTATTGGGCACGACTGCCAGGCCTGGGGCACTTCGGAGAGCCAGTCGGCTTCAGCCTTTTCTGTGCTGGAACGTGGTCCTCAGACAAGGTTCTAGGAGTTTGCTTTAAAAGCTCACGTGTCTCCAGTGCTAGGAAGAGCAAGGGAGAAATTTGACTTTGAATGTATGTTATTAAATAGAAAGGTCCAAACGAAGGCAGGTAAATACAGCGCCTATGTCTATAGTGTAGTAATGCCTCCACAGCAGACAGTGTTTGGTATAGTTGTTTATTAATATCTTTGCAAAGTATGTAAATACACCTAAGGTGGTGAATATTACCTACTTTCACTCTTATTTTTGAAGCGTTTGATCCCATGCCCACACCCACTTTAGGAAAAGGAGAATGTTTCTAGATGAACAGTATATCTGGAAAAATCTCCGTTGGAAATCTCTTAATTGTTGACACCACCCCAAAAGACTTTGGAATTAATTGCCTATATCCATAATCCTGTAGCATTCTGTACCAGAATAGACACTCTGGTCCTGAACTTGTGGTTGGCAATCATCAGCAATTTTTTGGTAATGTTTTGTGGAGTTATCAAAACGAAGGGCTTCCCTGGTGGCTCAGTTGGTAAAGAATCTTGCTGCAATGCAGGAGACCCAGGTTCATTCCCTGGGTGGAGAAGAACCCCTGGAGAAGGAAAATGGCAATCTGCTCCAGAAAGTGAAAGTGTTAGTTGGTCAGGCCTGTTGGACTCCTTTGCTACCCCATAGACTGTAGCCCCAGCTATAAGTACTGACTGTTTTCAATATTTAGCTTCATTGTTTAATGAGTTAATTGAGGAGGGCCTCTGTATTCATCTGATGGCAATGCTAGGTGTACATTTCTCTCCTTAAAGTGTTTGAAGGTAGCAGTTTATAGAAAACATTTGCGTCATTTAAAGAGTAAATGAAACAGTTTGAGCAGGAGGTTGGAGTTTGTGTTAAAGGAATGAAGCTGAGGGTGAGGCAGGGAATAAAAAGGTGAGCAGTAAGTGTTTCTGATTTGGGAAAGAGGTGGTGCCCTTTGGGTCCTGCTCCTAATTCTGCAGATCTGTTATAGTTTTTAGAAGCTGTCAAGTGCTGTATATGCATAAATATGTTCTTCATAACAATTTTGTGGAAGCCTCCCACAACAGTTAAAAACAGTACACTTGGTTGGCATGATCAGTGTGTGGGATTGGGGGTCAGGAGCCTGGAGCCAGGCCCAGGTCCTGTGTGGTCAGATTCCTCTGCTGCTTTTTAACTTTTCTGGGGCTCCTTGGTGACAGTGGTACTTTTGGTGAGGCGCTGTCAGTTTTCAGGGTGTGTCTACCTAGTTCACTGTGTGAAATACTAGGATTGGACTAGAGAGCCTCCAAGGCCCTTTCTGATATTTTAAGACTCTGAATAACCTGTATAAGGCCTCACGATGTGAGTGGCATCTGAATTAGATTAATTCTTGGGTCTCTGAACTAGATTACCACTAATCAAAACTTTTTAAAATGTAAGGCAAATCAAGTCTTTCAAAATCGAACTACCTGGTACACCCACTTTGAGCATCTGAAGAGAAATCTGTAATGGGTAAATATTTGCCTATTGCTTGAGTATGCTGTCTGGAATAAGAACACTTTTGAAGTAACACTTCTGGACTGTGGAACAGAGTTTTGAAATAGCTGCTGTCACTATCATTTCAACTAAGTTTTATTGGATTTGTCTGTAACTGATGTGAGGTATTTATATTAAGGCCAGTATTCAGAATGAAGGGCTTCCCAGGTGAATGAGTGGTAAAGAATCCTCCTGCCAAGCAAGAGACATGGATTTGAACCCTGGGTCGAGAAGATGCCCTGGAGAAGGAAATGGCAACCCGCTCAAGTATCCTTGCCTGGGAAATCTCATGGACAGAGGAGCCTGGCAGGCTACAGTCTGTGGGGTCACAAAGAATTGGGACTTAGCGACTAAACCACAACACATTTGGAATGGAACAGTATTAGGTGGAGCCCGTACCAGAGTTCAGGGACAGGCCAAACAATACTGGACTGTGTGAAATTGTTCTAAAATGGGATTCTGTGATAGGAATGATATGGTTAATGTTGTTTGCTATTTTGCTGGGGTAAAAGATACTGAGGGATATGAATCATGTGAATTGGGTATAAAAGAAAGTCACCAAGTGCTTCCATGAGTGTTCTGGCACCGTGGCTGGCTGTGTCTATGGAGTCTTGGTAACCTGAAGTTTTATAGCAGATGGTTCTCTTTTGTGGTGGTGGTGTTGATTGTTCTGTGGCAAAATAGATCTCTATTAGGGTATTTGTTAAAATGAAAATGAAAGATGAGGGATAGAGTGCAAGTATAATTTCATACCCTGAAGCTTCATGGTTCTTTAACCTTGTGGAAACATAAACAATTAAAGGAAATATTTCTTAGTTGATAAAGCATAAACAGACTGGGTGAAAGTTTGACTTTTCATTGCTCATTCATATTGGTTTTACTTTGGTTTATTTTCAGTTCTTGCATTTCCTTTCCCCCTAACTGATAAGTGACTTTTCTTGTGAATAAATTTATAGTCAGTGATTTTACCTTTACTGGCTCAAAACTTTGCAAGGACTAATTAAACTATTTTATTACACTTGCCTCATAAGTGATGTAGCTGTCAGTGGATGTGGAGCTTATATTAACAGGGTTGATGCCACTCACAAACTAAACCTTTGGATGAATTGAAACTGATTGGAAAGGATTTTGCCATCGTAAACACACCTATTGGCCAAAGAGAATGTTTTATTTCAGAGTATTTTAATATACGCCAAATAACAAATGAACCATTTCCACCTTTCTCTGGCTCCGCTCCAAGTCATATAACCCCAGAATCAACTCCTTTTAATGGTTTCCATTTTTAATTTCTTTTAAAATTAGTGTCCTAATGGGATAGCATCATTTCATTTAGTAGTCCCTCTGTCACTGGCTTAAGTTCTTCCTAGTTACTGCCTTCTTAGCAGATTTGGGAGATGCAGCGCCTTGGATTGTGTTCTCCTTACTCTGAAAACAGTGGTGCAACTTGTAGTTCTTGGGCAGATAACGTTTCTGCCACATGTGCAGTGAGTGTAGTGTATGCACCAGGAGTATCTATCAAATGAATGAACACGATCTGGAGCCATGCCAGAGCTTTGCAACGGAACCTCACTCCTTTCACATCTTCCAGACACAGGAACCTGAGTAGTCTATCCAAAGTGAACATCTGGCCACTTTATCCCTCTGCTTAGAACGCCTCAAAAGCTCCCTGTAACCTATAGAGACACCCAGGGAATTTGTTAGAATGCAGGTACCGGAATCTTTCTTTCTTCCCCTCAAATGTCAAGATTCAGTTTGTGGAGAACTCCCAGACTTGGGGCTCTGAACCATACCCTTAAGACTGCTGATGCTTAAGGGATTCACATTTTTAACAAGCTCTCCAGGTTTGCAGTTGGTTCCCAGATCACACTTTGAGAAACGTTATTGTAGGTGAACCTTTATTATCCTTCGTGTGCTAAAAACAAGGTCTTTTCAGAAGTGACTTGGGTCCACCTCTTAAACTTCATTTCTCATCAGTTCTTGTCTAGAACTTCATTTTCCATTGATTTCACACTGCTTTAGTTTCCATTAGATGTTGTGCTTATTTAGTTAATTTCTTTATGTATCAGTAACACATTAAAATGGTTCAAAATGTAAAAGATACAGAAGAGTATACAGTGAAAACTCTCTTATTCTTGTCAATGGACACTCAGTTTTTGTCCCTGAAAGTAACCAATGTTAATTTCTTGTATTTTCTTTCAGAAATAATCTGTACATACAAACCCACAGAGTGAAATGTTTTTTCTTTATCCCATCTCCCTTTACTCAATGCTAACATATTATTTAAGTTATTCTGCCCCTTCTTCCTTTTAGTATGTACATAGTACTTATTGTGTGCAAATACTTTAGTTTTTTAAAATATACTATGTAATGAATAATAATAATTTGTGTTATTGAATAACAAATGATTTGTGTTATTGAATAACACAAATAATAATTTGTGTTAATGAATCAAGCTCTAAGTACTTAAAAGTGAAATTGCTAAGTGAGAGAAATTTGAAATTTTAATTGGTATTGCCAAATTGCTTCCCTTAGAGGCTGTACCAGTGTATACCTTCACCAGCAATATATGAAGGTACTTATTTTTTCATAAACAGCTTAGCACATTTTGGGGTTTTTGTTAACCTGTAGGTGAAAAATGGTGTTTCAGGGTAGTTTGATTTGCGTTCACCAATGTCTTCACCTTTGTAGCCCCTTTTGCTTTGAATCCTCCTTCATCCTTTAGCCCAGGGATCCCTAACCCTACCCCACTCCACCCTCCCCCACCCGCCTGGCCAAGGACCTCTGCTGGCTGGTGGTCTGTTAGGAACCCTGCTCCACAGTGGGAGGTGAGTAGCAGGCAAAGGAGAGGAGCTTGGTCTGTATTTACAGTCCTCCCTATTGCCCTGATTACTGACTAGTCTCTGCCTCCTGCTCAAGGAACTCAATAAATGTAATGTGCTTGAATCATTTTGAAACCATCACGTCCTGCCCTCATCTGTGGAAAAATTGTCTTCTGCGAAATGTTCTTGATGCCAAAAAGGTTGGGGACCACTGTTCTTGCCGTAGGGTGAGGTTTACACATTCCTCTCACAGGAAGCCATCCTTGATAACCTTGCTGGGCCCTGCTCTGGCCGTCAAGGTTGTGTTAGGTATTCTTCACTGTATTTTCATAATGCATATCCTTTTGAGTTTTCCACTTTAGCATATGATCTGTGGTTATTTTTTCCTCTGGAGTTGAGGTCAAGAACTGTATTTTATTCCTCATCCTCTCTGCCTTTCCATCTCCACTAAATAAAGGTAGGGAAATATTTCTGAATTAAAAACATTTTTTTTTTTTTTTAGTTCTTTTTACCCTGAGTCTGCCAGTCCAGAGTGTTATTTCCAGTGTCAGTCTTAAGAAAGATGTTAGTTGCTGAAAACTTAAGGTAGAGATTACTGATGTGAGTTCCCTGAAAGAGGCTTCATGGTTAAATATGTTTGAGAACCATAAGCCTAAACAGATAATGCTTTTATTTGACCATGAAATTTTGGGTGGAGGCAGAAAATGTTTTTAATTCTGTGGAACACAACTTGGAAAATAGAGGCTTACGATATATTCCAATAAGTACTTACAGTTAAATAAGAGACTCATAAAGGTGTAAAAGGATTGAACATCACAGTAGCTGAAATTCCATTAACAGAATTATTGGTCAATATGCTTTAGAGCCCTGGTTTTCAACCTGCCCTGTATATTAGGCTTACCTGGGGAAGCCTGTAGCCAGCCATGAAATTGTAAATAACTTAATTTTTTCTTTTTTACTATGATCACTTTTTCTATATTTTTATTTATATGACTTAAACTTTGAGTATAGAAAGGTATTTATTGATGCACATTAATAACTTCTCAACCAATAAAGTATAAGTTGACTGTGTTTTAGCCTTTTTTTGTCTTTAAAAACTTACATCAGTAATATATTCTTTACAATGTATCTTTTTTTAGAAATTTGCTTTTCTTATTCACTATTGGTTATAAATTCTATGTTGATATATGTTAATTCATTTTAACTGCTATATATAGTATTCCATTATTTGAATAATTAGGTTGTTTTGAGTTTTTCCACTATTTAAAAAAATGCTTCAAATAAAAATACAAGTAATTTTTCCATAAGCATTGAATGGCTCCCTGCTTCCAGTGTTCTCATCAGCACTTGGTAGACTTTAACATTTTTGCCAATGTGATGAGGGTGAAAATTGTTATCTTTTAAGCTACTTAAATATTGAAGAATAAGGAAGAATTTATATGTGAAGGGAAGGGAACAGTACTAGCAAGACAGCAGGGAAGGTCATCTTTTTGCCAGTAAAAAAACCTCAAACTTGGTGACTAATTCACAATCAGAAAAATCTTGTGTCATGATGTACTCATATTTGATACAGAAGATAACATGAAGCAGTTTACTCTTGTTACATGCAGTATAGTTTATTTTTTCTTGACTATTAATTCTGATTGTGACCACTAGATTGATGTGGCACCCTAAGGGCAATTTGAAATTCACTGCTCAAGAGGGAGTATTATTGACGCTAAACAGGTAAGTGGGCTTCAAGTGAAAGTGCAAGTCGCTCAGTCCGTGTCTGACTCACTGTGACCATGTCTGTGGAATTCTTTGCGACCAGTCCATGGAATTCTTTAGGCGAGAATACTGGAGTGGGTAGCTGTTCCCTTCTCCAGGGGATCTTCCCTACCCAGGGATGGAACCCAGGTCTCCCACATTGCAGGCAGATTCTTCACCAGCTGAGCCACAAGGGAAGCCCAAGAGGGCTTTATAAAGTTGTTAGATGCCATGGTTTTAGCTCAGTCGTTTTCCGTCTTTTAACAGCAGAGCACAACCCTTGCTCAGCCCTGCTGTCTTCCCCACAGGAGTGGGGGGATGGCTCAGTTTTTCTGAGATGTCACTCTTCTGGGACTAGTATGAAAGCAGGCTTCTGGTGGGAGTGGTTAGATGATGAGGGAAGTAGGAAGTATTTTTAAGGAAGAAACTCTTTAGAAACTCAAGAGGCAAGCTATTACAAGAGACCAGATAAGAGTTGATGTTGTCCAGAACTCAAGCAGTGGCAGCATGAATGTAAAGGACAGATTGGAGAAGGAGGTCACAGGTATAATTACTGGACTTTACCACTGGCTGGCTGTGGCGATTTGGGAGAATTAAAGCTGACACCCGGGATTTACTCTGTTGACTAGGTAAATGGAAGTATTATTAACTATTATATGGGATTCAGAAAAGCAAATTAGGAGGAATATATAATCAGATTTAGATGGTTTTGGGGAGAAGTACTTGATCTACTGGGTTGATATAAAGGTAGACATTTAAAAATTGGAGCCTATAACTCAAGAAACAGGCTTGAGCTAGCAGTTAACTTCTTAGGTGCTGGTGTATACTGGGTAGATCAAGTCCCTGGAGTGGGGAGATAATGAAAGTGAAATGGAAACAGATAAGAATGCCAAAGATGGAACCTGGTGCCATCCCATTGTATAAGAGAGTAGGTAACAGAATTAATGGCACCCCACTCCAGTGCTCTTGCCTGGAAAATCCCATGGACAGAGGAGCCTGGTAGGCTGCAGTACATGGGGTTGCGAAGAGTCAGACATGACTGAGCGACTTCACTCTCCCTTTTCACTTTCCTGCATTGGAGAAGGAAATGGCAACCCACTCCAGTGTTCTTGCCTGGAGAATCCCAGGGACGGGGGAGCCTGGTGGGCTGCCGTCTCTGGGGTCACACAGAGTTGGACACCACTGAAGTGACTTAGCAACAGAATTAAGGAGAATGCAGAAGCAGGAATAGGGCAATGAGGAAAGTAAAGGTGAGAGCCTGAGATAAAGAGTAAATGGAATAGAAAGAATTGAAGATAAATACTAAATATAGCTGAAGAAGTAGAGTTTCCTGCGGCTGGCTTGATCTGGCTTGGATAAATAGTTTACTTTCTCTAGCTGTTAGTTAGGTGCCACTAATCCTTTTAAGGCAGTTTCGAATGGTACTTGGTGTACCATTTAGTTAAGTGTATTCTTCTAAGAGTGCTTAAATTATGCCTAGTGAGTTTACGTACCAGCTGTCATTCTCACAAGTTTGTGCATTTCTTACATGTTAAATTTGAAAAGACATATTTCCTTCCCTTACTGGAGTACAAAATAGTAAACACTCGTCTGACTAGTAAAACAACTTAAAATTTTAATTCAGTTTTGGTCAAGTAAAGATGTCTGTGATACTTTAATGGAAGTGTTTGGGTCATTTAGAAAGTAGCATGACTCTCACATCTGACCTTAAGGTGTGGTTAATTTCTGTCCTTTCAGAATCCTTCCCCCTGCCCCCTTTCATGTTGTGTTGTCAGAGCGTGTGGGGAGAAGTGTTGTTGGCTTTGGAAGATTTTACAGGGGAAGTTCTGTGGTTTATGTTAAGTGTGTCTGCTGTAGAACTTTTAAGTTCACACCAGTTTTTCCATTTTAGTGGATAATCCTTAAAAACATTTTTGTTAAACTGATGAGAACTAACAAGCTTTTGGAGAAAAAAAGGAAAAAATATTAAGAACTTTGTCACTAATACTGATACCTTAAGTGTAGCATTGCAGGGTTGAGAATGTATTATAAATTTCAGTAATTTCTTTAGTTTCTTAATTTTAAAACACTTTACAGAGAATTCCTGGGTTCCTGTTTTTGTCTGATTGAAGTATGTTTTTAAATCTTTGAAGTGTTGTTATTTTCCACATGGGTAGCTAGAAATTCTTACTATCCTTTGAGTATTAAATAAAATTGTTTTTTAATATAAGAGCAAGTTGAATAGTGATATAAGACTTTCTAATTGATGCTTTTTGTTAGTGATTTTTAAAAATGCCTTATCTCTTAGTTGCCTAGTTAGCCACTCTGTGTTAGTACAACTTAGTAGGCCAACCAGCTACATTGTTTGTGAAAATAATTAATGAAAGAACTTGTATTCCCTAAATAAATGTATCAAGCATGAATTATTAAAGAATTACAGTAATTCACCAGAAGAAATTCTACTCTTGAGATGTAATTTTTACACAGTATCATGTAAGTTTAAGGTGGACAGCATAATGCTTTGATGTTTATACGTCATGAAATGATTATCACAATAAGTTTAGTAAACATCTGTCATCTCATATAGATATAAAATTAAAGAAATAGAAATTTTTTTCTTGTGATGAGACCTCTCAGGATTTACTCTCTTAATAGCTTTTATATATAACATACTGCAGTGTTAGTTATAATTATCATGTTGTACATCTCTAATATTTATCTTAAAACTGGGAGTTTGTGCCTTTTGACTGCTTTCATCCAACTCTCCCTTCCTTCTAGTAACCACAAATCTTACCTCTTTCGCTATGAGTGAGTTTGCTTTTGAAGTATAATTGACCCTGTGTTAGTTCTTGTTATAGAACATAGTGATTGGTGTTTCTGACATTTCAGAATGATCACCACATAATCATTTCATACTTGTGAGTCATTTATTTTGCAACTGTTGTCCCAGAGGTCTCTTAAACTGTCCTTATTTCTTTCTATTATTTTTTTACTTTTTCTGTTTATCTTCAGTGATTTCCACTACTATATCTTTCATCTCGCTGATGCATCCCTTTATATCATCTAATGTAATGTCGAGTCCTTCTTGTGTATTTTTCATTTCAGTTATTGTTCTTCATCTCTGTTTGGTCATCTTTATATTTTTGAAGTGAAAGTATTAGTTGCTCAGTCGTGTCCAACTCTCTGTGACCCCATGACCGTCAGGCTTCTCTGTCCATGGAGTTCTCCAGGCAAGAATACTGGAGTGAGTAGCCATTCCATTCTCCAAGGGATCTTCCAGACCCAGGGATTGAACCTGGGTCTCCTGCATTGCAGGCAAATTCTTTAATGTCTGAGCCACCAGGGAAGCCCCTTATATTTTCTAACTCTTTTTTTAAAACCTTTTAACTTCTCACTCTTCTCATTTAATCTCCAGAGTTCTTTGATCATTACCTTGAACTCTTTATCAGGTTTAGATTTCCTGTCTCCATTTCAGTTAATTCTTCTGCGATCTTATCTTGTTCACTTATTTGGAACGTCTTCCTCCCTGCTCCATTATTCCTGATTTGCTGTTTTTGTTTCTGTGTGTTTGGTAGGCTGGTTATGTTTTCTAGCCTTGGAGAAGCAGCCTTTTTTAGGAGATGTCCTTTGTATGTCAGCAACTTACATGCTGGTCACCAGACTTGCATGCTCTAGGGATGCCTCCTGTGTGGGCTGCATGGGCCCTCCTGTGCGAGCTGGCTACTGTGGGGCGTCTGGTTGGTTGTCAGGCCCCTCCTGGTGTGCCGGCTGCTGTGGGGTGGGGTTGGGTCATGAGCCTGCTGGCTGTGTGGCCCTGGGATCCCTTGACCTGGTGCTGGCCCACTCGTGGGTGGAGCTGAGTTCTGGAATAGGTGGTTGCATGTAGGGGTTCCACATCTAGTATTGGCCTGCTGATGGGCAGGGCTGGCTCTTGCCATGACTGGCTGTGGGTTCAGGGATGTCGCCAAGCTGGTGTCAGCCTAATGGTGGGTAGGGCCAGATCCTGGCAGCTGGTTGAGAGCACAAGCTGCCCACTGGTGGGTGGGGCTGGGGTCAACAGGATCCCCAGGCTGGTGCCTGCCCTCTGGTGGGACAGCTGGGTCCTGGGGTTAGCACCATCCCACTGGTGGGCAGAGGCAGTCCTGGAGTCTCTGGTTGTAGGGCCCTGGAGGTCCTGGAGTTGGGGTCAGCCCACTGGTAGCTGACCCCAGCTGGGGTCAGCTGGGGTCCAGGCCCAGGGGGCCCTGGACTGGTGCCTCCCCACTCTCCAGTGAGTGAAGCCAGCCCCCAGGCTGTTACAGGTCCACTGATAGGCAGAGCCGGGTCCTGGGGATCCGGGGCCTACTGTGAGCGTGCTGGTGTGTGGGCTGGGTCTCGGGCTCTCTGGTGGACGGGGTAGGTCCGGGGTTATCTATGGGCTCAGAGGGTCTTTAGGCGGCAGGCCTGTGGGTTCACATCCCGGCAGTAATAAGCTAGAGAGGGGATTCCACAGTGGTGTTTGCCAGCACCAGCGTGCCCGTGGTGGAATGGGCTTCCCACAGTGGCCGTCACCAGCGTCCCGTGTCATGGTGAGCACTAGCTGCCTCCTGCCTCCTGCCTCCTCAGGAACGTCTCTGAGATCAGCAGATGGGTCTGACCCAGGACTTTTTCAAATGGCTGCTTCTGCGCTGGGTCCTGGAGTGTGTGGAGTTTTGTGTGTGCTCTTTATTTCCCACAGCCCTGGTTCTCCTAAAAGTAAGTCCTGCTGGCCTCCACAGCCGGATGTTCGGGGACTCGTCTTCCCAGTGCAGGGCCTCTGGGCTGGGGAGTCAGTGAGGGGCTCTGGCCTCTTGCTCCTTGGGAAGCAGCTCTGCATTTGTAAATTATTCCTTCCCCCCTTTTGGGGGTTGTCCACCCAGGGGTGTGGGCCTTGACTGTGCTGCATCTCATACCTCTTACCTGTCTTGCTGTGGCTCCCTCTTATATCCTTAATTGTAGGAGATCTTTTCTGCTGGTCTTGTTTTGTTTGTTTTTCTTTAATAGTTTCTCTGTAGGTAGTTGTAATTTTGTTGTTCCCCCCAAATAACATGCTTTTTGACTCTAGCATTCACTCTAGTGAACATATTTCCTACTTGATGATTAAATGAATGTTTCTAAACTTCCCTCTCAACATTTTACTTTGTGGATGATTTAGAAAACATACATACTTTAGAAGACTATTAGTGGTAAGATAGTGACATTCCAAAGTATTCCAAACAACTAGCAAAAGCAATTATTGAAGACTTTTATGCATTGGAGAAGGAAATGGCAACCCACTCCAGTGTTCTTGCCTGGAGAATCCCAGGGATGGGGTCGCACAGAGTCGGACACGACTGAAGTGACTTAGCAGCAGCAGCATATGTCCTTATATCTAGAAGTTATCCACTCTCAAGTAGCCAGCAAGCCCTTTGTTTGGATTGTGTAAATTCCAGATAGAGTTCAGAAATTGGAATACAAGAGAGCTACTAGTCCAAGTAGAACAGAGGTCATTGGATGACCTTTAGATGACTGCCTTCTAAAATAATAGTTCATCTTTGGTCTTCAGTAGCCAAATTCAGTGTGTTAAAAAATCCACTTGGAAAGAAAAAGACACTGAAGCTGTAAAACATGCAGTTTTGAAATCCTGTTGACTACATTCAGGATTCAGCATATACTGATTCAGGAAACTTAATGCTGTATTTGGTATTAAAACCACGTTATGATTTTCTGGAACCAGACTTTCTAATCAAGTTTATACTTGTGGGTTTCACAGATAGCCATTAAAATGTATGTTCAAAAAAAACCCAAAACAACCCAGTCTGTCTTATTTAGGGCTTTTTAAAGAAATACAATATGTAAAACATTGTATGTAATAAGGCAAAATTTGTTTTATTTTGATATAGCTCGCACTGAAAGGCTCTAGCTACAGTGGACTGCTTGAGCGGCATCATATTCACACCAAAAATGTAGAGCACATTCTCGATAGTTTACGGTAAGTCTGTGGGATCAGGTGTTAAGTGGGCTTCTGTATTGAGGACTTTCAATTTTTTAATTTTTACTAGCAGCTAATACTTAGATTTTTAAGGAGAGACGGCCATTATAGAATCATTTTAAGAAAATTATGTTGTGGCTAATGGACCTAGTATTAGAGTATTTTTAAGGAAATTTTTATTTTACTCTGAAAATTTCAGATTGTCAGTTATTATTTGGTCTGCCTAAGAAGTGCCTTTTCTACACAGTTAATTTTGTACACAGCAGGCTTCAACTGTAGGATAATGTTTTATTTCTTAAACAGAATAGTGGATTATATAGGTGTTCATTTATAATAGTTTTTGAATGTCTAAAAATTATGATTATAGAAACTTCTGTTAATTAAAGGCTAAATGAGTCAGTGAATAAGTTTGTGTGTATACAAGAGAATCAATGTGAGGACACACAAATTAGGAAGTGTTTTAGTCACTGTTTTTATCTGGCAGTCAATATTTGTTGAATTTAAAATAATAGCTATTCGCTCTTATTTAAAAAAATTGTCTGTCAAAGTGTTAGTCTTTTGGACCATTTTGTATTGATGAATTTTAGTGTCAGGAAGAGTAGAGAAAATAAAAGGAAATTCTAATTAATATTGCTATTCATCAAGGGCTTTAAAAGATGTTTTTAAAGCACATTGGGGGTTTGGGATAGTTTATTCATATGCTTCCTATAGTTAATGGTTGATTGGTTGTTGTGGTTAAATGAAAATGAAGCTGACCTTCCAAAGCTAAACATAAATTTGTAAAACAAATTTGTTTATTTTACATCTCTGTTGTAATAATCTGCCTCTCAAAAAACATAGTCCTTTATGTTAGTGGACATTTTATATACCCTTTACTTTTTTTATCTTAGGAATGAGGGAATTGAGGTTCGTCTCGTAAAGAGGAGAGAATATGATGAGGAAACTGTTCGATGGGCAGATGCTGTCATAGCTGCAGGAGGTAATAGTTTTGCAGAGGTAAAGGTGTTGGAATATGGAAATGCTCTTTAATAGTCATATTTCCAAATAATCCTGTGAGCTAGCTGTAATGAAGGTTTCAGAGTCCTACTGTAAGACAAATTTTTAGATTTTTAGGATCAGGTTTTAAAAGATGTGCTTTATACAACATTTTACTTTTTTAGTGGATGATGTTACTGTGAGGTTCTGTGTGTGTGTGTTTCTGTGTGTATATTTAAGGTGTTCATTTAACTTTAAATATGATTCATAG
Organism: Cervus elaphus; assembly: GCF_910594005.1. Taxonomy (NCBI): domain Eukaryota; kingdom Metazoa; phylum Chordata; class Mammalia; order Artiodactyla; family Cervidae; genus Cervus; species Cervus elaphus. The sequence continues at coordinate 40,093,946 of NC_057839.1, forward strand.
GATTGTTTATAATTGTATTTTAGTTTAGTTATGCCAGTCTTTAAAATAAAGTTGAGTTTAAGAGTTTAATGAGATTAGATCCCATCCCTCTTTGGTCCCAGTATGCTTATACTTGTTTTTTTCCTGAGCTGTATTATTAAGTTAGTGACCATTCTTTATAAACCTTTACGGGTTTGTTTTTGGTAGGGAGAAAAATGCAAAGCTGGACACTTTGTACGTATTCTCATTAAAATAATATGTGAATTTGGACTGATGGTATGAGAGAGGGAGAGGATTGGTTAAAAGAAGTGATAGGGTTAGCATCGTGGCTCCCACCTGGGGGCTACTATTGGCATCTAATGGGTAGAGGCCAGGGATGCTGCCCATCACCCTACAGGCTCAGGACAACCCCAAAGCAGAAAAATTACCTGGCCTAAAGTGTCACTCTTGCCACTGTTGAGAATTCTGAATTAGAGTTGGAGAGAGAATACTAAGGAATAGTGGGTAGAAAGGAAGAGGAGGAGACTGGCAACCAACAGGATGGGGTGGGGTGTGATCGCTGAAAGGACTAATGTCCACAGTGTTGTCAATCAGACTTGTTACAAAACTAGTGGTTAATGCTTTATGTCCTTTAGGGGATGGCACGATGCTTTTGGCAGCAAGTAAAGTCTTGGACAGACTTAAACCAGTTATTGGTGTAAACACCGACCCAGAACGGTAAGGAAAAAGAATTTTTTTAACCTGTTATACATACAAACATTTATTCTTTGCTTTGCATAGTATCTGTTCATGATAAATCTTAAAGTTTGGAAGCTCTTTATCCTCTTGGTACGGGGTGTGTGCTGTGTGAGTGGTTATCATGAATGTTAGAACTATGGACCAGAACCATTTTGGTGATGAAATCTAGGCATGTAGAATTGATCTCTACCTTTAGCAGATTTCTCTTCTTTGTAGTTATTCTCAAAGTCTTAGCTCTCTTTTTATAGCTTAGGCATGAGAAATACATATGCATTGTGCTAGCACTGGTGGTAGAAAATTATGATATGGGATGGACAGGTTCTCACATCTGATTTCCCAGGTAGTTTGGGAGTAGTGTCTGTAGCTGAATATACCTGAGTCCTTGACTGAGGTCAGTACTGGTGACCTTTGGTGTTGCTGGTGATGGATGAGTTAATGATGTTGCATCTTCTACCCTTTCCTAGGCTCTCATCTACATTCCTAAGTGTGCCTTCACTGATTTCCTGGGTAACTTCATTGACTTAATAAATAAATCAAACCCTGTTAGCACTTTTTTCCCTTTTCCTCAGCTTCTCTGACATGTAACCTTATTTCCTCAATTCTAATAAATCTGCCCTTTGACTTTCAGTGTGTTGATCCCCTCTGTTTTTTTTTTTTTCTTAATTCTCTCTTCATTCACTTTCCTGAAAAATTTCTTAAAATATTTTCTACCATTATCTTTCTGCTCAGTCATAGATAAGTCTTTTCTATTCCTTTTCTGTACTATCTCCAGAATAACTGAATAACATCTGTCATTTTAACTAAGATTCTGGTGACTCCAGAATCTTTATATCCAACACTGATCTTGCTTCTCCTCTTACCTTATTTTAGTCTCTTCTGTCCACTGCAGCCACAGAGACTGTTTATAAAGTTTGGTAATATTAGGTAGACTTCTGTGCCCAAAGTCTTACTGTGGGTCTCCATCTAACTCAGAATAAAATTAATTTTACAATGACTAGAATGACCAGTTCCTTCTCATCCTGGTTTGCTTGGGGTTTTCTCAGTTTTAGCACTGAAAGTCCTTCGTCCTGGGAAACTTGTCCGTCTCGGGCAAATGGGGATGGTTGATCACCTTCACTGTGACATTCAAGACTCTACATTATCTGGCCTCTGACTATTCTGTATCCTTATGTCCTGTTATTTTCCCTTTCTTCATGCTGTTGTAGCCATACTGGCTTCCCCTTGAATGTGTCTGGTGGCAGTTAAAAGTAATGTATCTACAAATGGACTTGTCTGCTTTCCCTGCTGCCATGCCTGATGAATGGAATTGTAATGGGTGCTAAAGCTGTGGCGACTCATCCTCACCCCCTCCTCTCACTCCCTTCATCATATTGACCGGGTATTTAGTGTGAAGTTTTAGGGATCCTGCCTTTGAGTCCATCTCTTGCCCTCTTCACTGTTACTAAACATAGCTCAGGCCTTTGTAGTGTGTGAGTTAAATTACTGCAATAATATCCATTCTTGCTCTTTCCAACTCATCCTTCACACTTTGCCTTAGTATTTTTTCTAAAGTGCAAATTTGATTGTATCCATTCCTTAGTTAAAGTCTTTCAGGGTTTCCTTTTGACCTTCAGTTCAGTTCAGTTCAGTCGCTCAGTTGTGTCCGACTCTTTTTGACACCATGGACCACAGCACGCCAGGCCTCCCTGTCCATCACCAACTCCCGGAGTGCACCCAAACCCATGTCCATTGAGTCGGTGATGCCATCCAACCATCTTATCCTCTGTCATCCCCTTCTCCTCCTGCCTTCAATCTTTCCCAGCATCAGGGCCTTTTTCAATGAGTCAGCTCTTCTCATCAGGTGGCCAAAGTATTGGAGTTTCAGCTTCAACTGAAACTGAAGTTTCAGTCCTTCCAGTGAACACCCACGACTGATCTCCTTTAGGATGGACTGGTTGGATCTCCTTGCAGTCCAAGGGACTGTCAAGAGTCTTCTCCAACACCACAGTTCAAAAGCATCAATTCTTCTGCGCTCAGCTTTCTTTGTAGTCCAACTCTCACATCCATACATGACCACTGCAAAAACCATAGCCTTGATTAGACAGACCTTTATTGGCAAAGTAATGTCTCTGCTTTTTAATATGCTGTCTAGGTTGGTCATAACTTTCCTTCCAAGGAGTAAGCATCTTTTAATTTCATGGATTAACCTTTCATTGACCTTCAGGATGCCTTGCAAATTCCTTAGCATAATGTATATGATGTTTCACCACCTGTTGCTTATTCGCTTTTCTAGTTTCATCTATCTTTATTTACCCACAGGCACTACACATTCTTCAGCTTAAAAAAAGGACTGATGGCTCTCTAGGAACATTCTAGAATCCTTCCTGAAGTCTATTCTTTGGGTTTTTTAAATTGTATTTTTGTCCAGTTTTATTGAGATATAATGGACATACAACTCTGTATAAGTTTAGGGTGTACAACATAATGACTTGATGTAACATGTGTTGTGAAATCATTACCACAATAAGTTCTTAACGTCTGTTATCTGATATAGCTAAAAATAAATAAATAAAAGACGGGAAAGATTTTTTTCTCATGATGAGAACTCTTAAGAGTTCCTGTCTTTAATAACTTTCAAGTATTCCATACACCAGTGTTAACTTTAGCTAGCATGTGGTACATTGCTTCTCCAATACTTTCTTATCTCATAAATGGAAGTTTATACCTTCATTCAGTATCCCCACCCCCCAACCTGAAGCTGTTCTTAAGCACAGTGTAATGGATGAACATCCTAATGTCTTGACTGGAGGCTCACTTGTGGGAGCTCTTGCTCTGGTGATGAGCTTTGTTGATAGCAAGATAGCAGGGCTGGAAACAGTAAGTGAAAGAGTTCTCCAGAGGTTCTTTTCATGCCTTTATTTGTGCTTTCGCCTGGAGTGCCCTTAGATCACTGACTCAATTGTGTAGTTCTTTTTAATTCAAGACTGGTTCCTGTCGTGAGCTCCTTCTACAGGGAGCACTTATCTCTCCTTGTTATTTTCTGCTTGATTGTTTGTCTCTTCCATCAGACTACAAATTCCTTGAGTATAGGACTAAATTTCTCTACCACTAGCATACTATTATTATACGTAATCAGTAGGCAATAAACACTTGAAAAATGAATGATTAGTTAAATGATTTTAGGGAGCAGAGCTAGGACCCTGACCTAGCTGAGCAAATATTTCCTAAGCACGAGTAACTGATATTATTGCTTCAATAATTATTTTTTAATTGCCTTTAGTGATTGTACACATGTATTTTAGAAAAACTTTGTAATGATATGTAATGTAATGATATGTAATGTAATGATTTTTGTATCATTAAAGTAAGAGATTGTTTAGTGATCATATTTTATACAGTTTGTTGAAATATATTCTCCTTTAAAAACTGGCTTAATATTCATTAGCTCGTGAAGATTTTGAAACTGGTAAGCAGAAGGTGTTGTTTCTCTAATTTTTCAGTTCAGTTTAGTTGCTCAGTTGTGTCCGACACTTTGCGACCCCATGAATTGCAGCACACCAGGCCTCCCTGTCCATCACCAACTCCTGGAGTTTACTCAAACTCCCGTCCATCGAGTCGGTGACACCATCCTACATACATCTGGAATAATGTATTCTAGAAGTCTTTTGGTTTTTCTTTTTGCCTCCAGGCAGAAATGTGTAAGGCCTCTAGCTTGTTCTGTAATTCAGCTTGCCTGACTTATAGTTCTTATAAGTGTGAGGTGTCTCACAATCCTTAAATAAGCCCAGAAGTTAATGTTCAATTAAGTTTCTTCTTCTCTGCAGTAGTTATCAAACGCAGCATAACCAATCATCCGCAAACTGGAGGCTTAAAACAACAGTAATAATAACGTATTATCTCGCATGGTTTCTGTGTGTCAGGAATCCGGGATCTTTAATGAGGTTATGGGCAGATGTCAGCTGGGGCTGCAGGCACCCAAAGGTTTGCCTCGGGCTGCAGGATCTGCTTCTCTAAGATGTCTCATTGGTGGACTCAAGTAAATTAAACAGACAATTTCAATTTTCTCTTTGGTATTTTGTACTCACTCTGCTGACCCCTGTATATAATTATGACATTTAAATGCTTCATAATCAAAATGGGATAGACAGCATGTGATAGCTGACCTTTAAGGTAGCCTCTTGTTATTTATACCTTTATGTAGTTCCCTTCCCACTTCAAGCAGGGCTGGCCCGTGGGATCAAAAGAATATGGTGCAACAGTGTGTGCATTCCAAGGCCAGGTCATAAACGGTACTGTAGCTTCTGTGTTGGTCTCTTGGGTTGCTCATTCTTGAGCAAGTCAGCCACCATGATGTGAGGATACCAAGGCCGCCCTGTGGGGAGACTAACATGGAGACAGATTTGAGGACCTTGCCAGCAGTTAACACTAGTGAGTGAGCCTCACTGAAATTGAATCCTCCAGGCCAGGCCTAGATTTTTCTCTCTTGAGTGTTTTAGACCTGCAGGTGACCTCCGTAGGTATTCTATCAAAATAAATGACTGTTGATAACTTTTATATAAGGGGCTTCCCTTGTGACTCAGCTAGTAAAGAATCCACCTGCAATGCAGGTGACCTGGGTTCAATCCCTGGGTTGGGAAGATCCCCTGGAGAAGGGAAAGTTTACCCATTCCAATGTTGTGGCCTAGAGAAGTCCATGGGGTCACAAAGAGTCGGACAGGACTGAGCGATTTATACTTTCACTTTCAACTTTTATTTTCTTAGCACTGTATACTATTCTTAGCACTTAGTACTGCAGTAAATATAAAAATTTAAAAAATCTAGTCCCTAAGTTTCTTAGATAAATTTATCTCAGATAAATTGACTAGTTACAGCTTTGTAAAAGCCTTTTATATGGCTCTTCACATTTATGTTAATTTACAGTTATCATTAAGGGTTTGTTTTGCCAGGCCAACTGTCAACCTTTCCTTCAAGTTTGAAGCATCATGTAAATGAGGATGATTGAACTATCTGGACACCTTTCCTCATGTTAGGGTGTTATAGCCTCTCATCTTCCTGTATCAGCCTATAGGCAGTTAACAGTTTGTAATTTGCAATTTTTTTAAAAAAATACTCTATCCTTCACGAAAGCTGTTAACTCCTTGAAGTTAGATTAGATTAAGCTATGAGTTCTCTTTTAGTAAGAGATTATCTTAAAAGATATTTATAAGGGGTTTATGGTTCAAAAAACTTTCACATAAATAGTTTGATTCCTCAGAATAACCTTTTGAGATTTGGTGGTTTTATGGCCCTTTTAGCGATGAAGAAGCTGATGCTAAAGTGACTTGCCCAAAGTGAGTAGTTAAGTAATATAGATGTTAAGATGCAAACATCACTACACCATTAGATAATTTTGCAGGGATATCAATCAGTGGCAAATTTGCTGTTAGTTTTACTGTAATGTGGAAACTTAAGTTGTATTATGGCATTAAACCTGGGTGTAAACTACTATTTCTATTTGGTCTTTTTTTTTTTTTTTTTTGGTTCTTGTTAAAAATATAAATAATATGTGGCAAAAATGAATTATAGGGTAGAAATTCAAAAAAATTCATGTCTGATTTTTGTAGTTTAATGATACCTTTTGAATTGAGTACTTTTATTTTTCTTCTTCCCTTTATACCACCCAAATCCCTTTAAAATAAGGTCTGAGGGTCATTTATGTCTTCCTGTTCGATATACGCATTCCTTCCCAGAAGCCTTACAGAAGTTCTATCGTGGTGAGTTCAGGTAGGAAGTTCTTACTATTGCTCTATAATTATCTTGTTAAGATAATCTTATTATTATATGATTATTTTATTAATGTGTGCCATTAAAAATGCTGTTAAACAGAACACATTAGATAATATTTGGATTAGTCCATAGTTGTAGTCATAAAAAAGAATTCAAATAATACATAAAAAATAATATGTTAGCTGAGTCAGAAGCACATCTAACTTGGCTTCTCCCAGCCTTATTAGAACTATATGGAGAAACCTTGCCAAATGCCACTTGGCCTGTAATGTAATTGTAAGTAGACGTTTTTCTCCTTCAGTGAGATAGAGGCCATGTCTCTACTTTAACCTTACATGTTTTTAGAAGTTTGGTAAAAAGACTGTCGGTGAAAACTAAATGTTCAAGTTCTCTGAGATTTTGTATTTTTCATCCTCATCTTCTCCCATCCAGAGTGTCTGAGGGTTGTATTTATTCTAACTATGCTGAGATTCCTGGTATCTCTGTCTTACATGTTAATTATTTCCTAACCAATGGAGATTTTTTTTTAATATTCCTTTCACTTAATTTGTTTAGTAGTCAGACTGCCCTGAAAAGAGAAGGGTAAAGGGAAGAGTTAAGATAAGGTAGACCAATTAATTTGAGAGAGCTAAGTTGGACTACTTTTTTTGCTGACTTAGCCTAGATTTTATAGTTTGAGAAAACCTTGTCTCTAGGTGTTTGTGAAATTGTATTAAATCTAGTGGACTTCTGAAACCTTTTTTTTTAGTAGTGATTCCAGTTTCTGCTCATCTCAGAAGTTTAGTACCTTTACAGATGACTAATATACTCTTAAGTAGGGGTATATTTTTGTGTACTTACCTAGTAGAATCTGTCCCATTGGCCTTTTGCTATGTCAGTTTTTGATTTTAATATCAATTAAACTTGATTCATTTTTTATTTTCCCTACTAAAAAGTCATTGAAATTTTAGGTGTAATCTTAAGTGTTATAGTGTTTGTTATTGAACTCTAATTGTAAAAACCAGAAAAACATTATTACAGAATTTTAGGGAAGGGATTTTTATGTAATCTGACCACCTTAACATAATGGTGTTTTAATTTCAGAATGTTTTCTTTTTTGTATATATTATACTTTTTGATAAGTAAAACACAACTACATTAGCTCTATATATGGGATTTAATGGATACTTGATAAATAACTTGACTTTAATTCATGTTATTTGAGGGGTCTTATAGATACAGTAGATATTGCCATTTAAATCTGTTTTTGAGCAGGAATCAGTGGTGGGTTTTAGGTATTTCTGGTGTAATTAGTTTATGGGATAACTAGTTTTTTAATATGAATTTTTTTAATTTGGAGAAATTATAATGTCTAATCCTTTGTTTAACTTACTCTAATATAACTTGCTTTTTCTTCACTCTAAGGTGGTTATGGAGGCAGCGAATTAGGTTATATCTTGAAGGGACTGGCATCAACCCTGTTCCTGTGGACCTCCATGAACAGCAGCTGAGTTTGAATCAGCATAGTAGAGCCTTCAACATTGAAAGAGTTCATGATGAAAGTAGGTGGATTGGGAATCAAGTGTGTTTGGGGCAATATGTAATTTACAGTTCCTTTGATCTCTAATTTCTAGAAGTAATCATTTATAATTAACTTATTTGGGGATTTCAGTGCCACTGACTACATTTAAGGAAGTACAATGAACTGCTTGAGTTGTAAAATTTTTATGATTAGATTCTGAAATAAGAAATACAGCATATTTCCATAACAGTTTTTTTCTTATTGAAAAAAATTTGAGGGTGAGTTTGAAAACTCATTGATAAGGGAAGGACTATAAAAGGTACTTGATATTTAAGGAAAGAGTCTTGGTCTTAATCTTTGAAATGTCAAAAAGGAAAAAGAAAGTGGTTGACACTTGTAAAAGAATGAAACTAGAACACTTTCTAACACCATACACAAAAGTAAACTCAAAATGCATTAAAGATCTAAATGTAAGACCAGAAACTATAAAACTCCTAGAGGAGAACATAGGCAAAACACTCTCCGACATAAATCACAGCAGGATCCTCTATGACCCACCTCCCAGAATATTGGAAATAAAAGCAAAAATAAACAAATGGGACCTAATGAAACTTAAAAGCTTTTGCACAACAAAGGAAACTATAAGCAAGGTGAAAAGACAGCCCTCAGATTGGAAGAAAATAATAGCAAACGAAGCAACAGACAAAGGATTAATCTAAAAAATATACAAGCAACTCCTGCAGCTCAATTCCAGAAAAGTAAATGACCCAAGCAAAAAATGGGCCAAAGAACTAAACAGACATTTCTCCAAAGAAGACATACAGATGGCTAACAAACACATGAAAAGATGCTCAACATCACTCATTATCAGAGAAATGCAAATCAAAACCACAATGAGGTACCATTACACGCCAGTCAGGATGGCTGCTATCTAAAAGTCTGCAAGCAATAAATGCTGGAGAGGGTGTGGAGAAAAGGGAACCCTCTTACACTGTTGGTGGGAATGCAAACTAGTACAGCCGCTATGGAGAACAGTGTGGAGATTCCTTAAAAAACTGGAAATAGAACTGCCATATGACCCAGCAATCCCACTTCTGGGCATACACACTGAGGAAATCAGATCTGAAAGAGACACGTGCACCCCAATGTTCATCACAGCACTGTTTATAATAGCCAGGACATGGAAGCAACCTAGATGCCCATCAGCAGACGAATGGATAAGGAAGCTGTGGTACATATACACCATGGAATGTTACTCAGCCATTAAAATTCATTTGAATCAGTTCTAATGAGATGGATGAAACTGGACCCCTTATACAGAGTGAAGTAAGCCAGAAAGATAAAGACCATTACAGTATACTGACACATATATATGGAATTTAGAAAGATGGTAATGATAACCCTATATGCAAAACAGAAAAAGACACACAGATATACAGAACAGACTTTTGGACTCTGTGGGAGAAGGCGAGGGTGGGATGTTCAGAAAGAACAGCATCGAAACATGTATATTATCTAGGGTGAAACAGATCACCAACCCAGGTTGGATGCATGAGATAAGTGCTCGGGCCTGGTGCACTGGGAAGACCCAGAGGGATCGGGTAGAGAGGGAGGTGGGAGGGGGGATCGGGATGGGGAATACATGTAAATCCATGGCTGATTCATGTCAATGTATGACAAAAACCACTACAATATTGTAAAGTAATTAGCCTCCAACTAATAAATGAAAAAAAAAAGTGGTTGAAAGAAAATGAACTAATCTGTGGAAGACTTCATAATAATTATACATTTATATATTTGCATTTACATATATTTACCATGGGTCTAGTTATTGATTAAAAAATCTTTTTGTTAGGAAATTTTTGCATCTCAGCTTTAAGATTTGTATTTCAAATATTTGTGTAAGATGCTAAGGGAATATTAGCATAAAATGATATGCAGCTTTTTTGTTAAGATGAATTCTCAGTTTTGAGCTAATTTGGGGATTATATTTAGCAGTAGTTTCCCACTTTGTCCCATAACTGTAAGATTTTCATGATGCAAGAAGATCCCAAGAGATATCCTAAATATCTGTGGACTGTATAAAAGGATATTATTTCCTCTTGCATTTCATTTCTTGACTAAACTTTATTAGGAAAAGCTATCTTTACTTAACTGTTTTCTGGCTTTGTTTCTGTCTGGTTGTGGTATTTGATGTTTACTTATATTTATTTTTTTCAGTTTTTTATGGTGATTTATAGCTTTATAGGTTAGATGTTCCTAAACTGTGAGTTAATGCCATGTTTTAAAGATGGCTTTTCTTCTCCTGAAAAGTCATTTAATTTTAGAAAATTTTTAAATAACTAGTTTTTAAAATTCTAGAAATCTTTCAAGTCATTCATAAGCAGATGATTTCCTATTATCATTTTTGAAAGACTGCAGTAACTATTAAGATTTTAATTTTTTTTAAAGATTTAAAAATCTTAATTAGAAATTTCACTTTATACTTCACCAAAACAAGTTATTGTTGTCACCAAAAGATGTTCAGGATTTTGTTGTTTTCACCAACAGTATATAAGAAAGATGTAGATTCATTGCTCAGATTCACTGGTTTTAGCTTATAAATTAAATATAGAAGCAAATTACATATAAACTTAGTAATATTCAGGATATTTACAGCTGGCTAGTGGTAGTTCTAGTAAAAGCACAGGGAATACTCAAAATAAAAAGAATTTTTAAAAAAATTTCTCAAAACTTAGGCACCAGCCTCTGAATGAAAGAAAACACAAAATACTTAATATAATCAATGGTAAAAGGTCTCACACTGAGGTATGTTAGTATACTAGGGATAAAGCAAACCTCTTGCAAGCTTCCAGAAAGGAAGTAGTGATGCTGGTGGTGATTGTGGTTGGAACAGGTTACTTTATACATGAAGAATCTGGAATCAGAGTAATTTCAGATTTCTCAATAATAACACTGAAAACTGTTATATTAATTATTAATATTATTGTTATTAGCAATTATGTAACATTTACAATGTTGGCACAATTTTTGAGAACTTTTTTGTTAGAGGGTTTTTTCTTGATAAAGAGCTTTATTTTCTGAGAAAAAATTTAGGAGGATTTCAAGATATATCTCATGTTTCCTATTTAAATTCTCTTCAGGTTGGCAGGGAACATTTCCTAAGAAACTGCCATTTGGGATTTTTGAATATAGGAGTAGGTTTGAGATTATAAATATACCACCATGTTTGATCCCTGATTTAGCTTTTTAATTTGGAACACAGGATTAAAGAGAAAAAAATCCTAGTTTTTTTGCAAGAAGGATGATTTAACTTTAATCAAATAAAATTTTCTATTTAGTGTTATCTATCCTTAACTAGATTATGTATGTGGTGTGCTCAGTTGCTCAGTCATGTCTGACTCTGCGACCACATGGACTATAGCCCACCAGGCTCCTCTGTCCATGGGATTTTCCAGGCAAGAACACTGGAGTGGGTTGCCATTTCCTTCTCCAGCGCATCTTCCTGATCCAGGGATTGAACCAGGCTCCCCTGCATTGCAGGCATATTCTTTACCACCTGAGCCACCTGGGTTGTATACAAATTAATGAAAAGGAGTTCATTTTTATTGCCATTATACCCTCAAGGGAAGGTGTGTGCGTGCTAAGTTGCTTCAGTTGTGTCCGACTATTTGCGACCCCATGGACTGTAGCCCAACAGGCTCCTCTGTCTATGGAATTCTCTAGGCAAGAATACTGGAGTGGGTTGCCATACCCTCCTCCAGAGGATCTTCCTGACCTAGGGATCGAACCCTGGACTCCCGCATTTCAGGCAGATTCTTTACTATATGTGCCACCAGGAAAGCCCAAGAATAACATAATGATGTGCATACATACTAAGTCAAGGGAAGGTAGAGTTTATTTATTTGTTAAAGAAAACTTTTAATCACATAAACTTGTAACTTTCTTATTTGCAAGCCTAGTTGTACTAATTTGGATAAGTGAATTGGTTTGATAAACAATCCTAGAATCTCAGTGATGTAGCATATTGAAGTTTTATTTATAGTTCAGCTCACTGTCCAAGGGTTGTTGAGGCAACCTCCAAACAGTGGCTCCTGCCATCTTCTAAGGCCTTTGATCTTCTGTTTGGTCCTTCGTAGTTTATGGGGAGAAGACAGTGAGAGCATGGGGGATTCTCAGGGAAGTTTTAGGAGCCAGGCCTTTTCACTACTTTTGCTCATATTCCATTGGCCATTACTAGTTCCACGGGTATACCCAAGGTGGGTAGATCCAGAAACATAGTCTAATAGTCTGACAGTGTGAGAGAATTGCATAGGATTGTGGTCTCTGTCCCTAGTATCACAATTCTATACTTAAAAATATAAATTAATGATTAATTTTGTAATGGATTCTCTTGGATAGAAAACTGTCAATTGCTATTGAGTCCATCTTTTCGTGTTAATTATGATTAAATAATGTTTGGTAGTCAATTAGCATGAAAGAAATATAAGCAGAATTAAGATGATTAATGAGACTTGAAGCAATTTTATGTATTCTCTTCCTCCTTTGATAAAAGATTTCAGGTGAAATTCAGCAAGCACACATAGTAAAAGTGCTATACAGAAAGGAAAATTAGGATGAGGAGAAACAGGAATACAGATAAAAAGTTAAGACTATTCAAAAGAAAAACATATGGTTACAGTTTGGTGAGATTTCAGATTTATCAGTTACTAATATATAGTGATGGCTTCCTTGGTGGCTCAGCAGTAAAGAACTTGCCTCCCAGTGCAGGAGACAGAGGTTCGATCCCTGGATTGGGAGGATCCCCTGAAGAAGGAAATGGCAACCCATTCCAGTATTCTTGCCTCAGACATGACTTGGCAACTGAGTACAAAGCAATATTTAGTTGAGTACTTACTGTTAGTGAACATTTGCAGAAAATCTGTGAGGAGATATAAAACATTCCATTAGGAATTACACTATGTAAAGAAAAATAATTTAAACTATAAATTTAAACTTTTTATGTTGGTAAAACTTGTTAGTTGTAAAAATGTGAATATATTTAGTACCAAATTAAGACAATATCAAAAGTTAAGTATGCAGTCTTAAGTACAATCAAATTTGATCAAACACATCATTCTTATGTACCTTTTTGTATCAAGTTCCTTCTATGTTACGAGATCTAGCTCATAATGTTAGCCCATTATATAATTTAGTCAAATAAGTTTTTAAAGATTCCATGGTATTGTAATAGCAACTTGTGGTAATTGAAAGAATAGTTGGGTCACTTTAGACAGTTACAATCCAAAAGAAATTATACATATAATTAACATTCAATAAGCATATAAACAAATAGGCTACAAGTCAGAGGGGAATTTAAATTGGTGGTGGTTTTGGTGACAGTGGTGGAAAGTTTTATAGAGTATTAAGTGTCTAATGTGTATTAGATATCTATACACATTAACCTGGAACACAGAATCTTAAAACATAGCAAATTACCCCAGAGTTTACCATCTTAATACAAAATACTTGTAATTTCACAGAGATTATGAAAGTCAAGAATCCAAGAGAAGCTTAGCTTGTTAGTTCAGGTTTAGGGTCTCTGAGGAGGTGACAGTTAAGCTGTTGGCCGGGACACGTAACTGGACTGGAAGGTCTATACCACAACTCGTCACGTGGCTGTTAGCAGGCGACTTCGGGTCCTCACTATGTTGGCTTCTCCACTGGCCTGCTTGTGAAACATCTTCCCCCAGAACAAGTGATCTGGGGGAGAGAGAGACCAAGGTAGAAGCCAGGGTGTCATTTTAAACCAAATCTCATAAGTGACACACCATCATTTCTGCCTTATGTTGGTCACAGAGACTAATTCTGGTGTGGTGTGAAAGGAAGAGTTATACAAGAATGTGAATACCAGGAGGCAGGCATCAGGGGGCACCACTTTAGAGGCTAGCTGCTGCCACAGTTGAAGTTAACGTTTAGCTTTGACTAAGAAAAAAAGGTGGAGGAGACAGAAAAGGTATCTTGTTCCATAGTGCATGCCCAGCAGGAGACACTTGGGTGCAGTGAACCTACTATTGGTGACGTTGAGAAGAAAGGGCTGGCATCTCAAGCTGGGGACTCGTTAAAGATAAAAAAGTAAAAGGGACCATTTGAAGGTGAAAATCACACTTTGATCCAGCAAGCAGTGGGATTCTTTGGAGGATTTTGCGTGATAAAGTGCTGTTTAAGTAATCATCAAGGAAGGTTATGTCAGCTGTGCACAGAACCTTAAAGAGAAAAATAAAGGTGACGTTGTTTTAGGAGTCACATAAGGAGATGTGGCACTGTTCCTCCAGTGCTGCCGTTGCTGAAAAGCACTCTCCGTTTTCTGTTTGAAAAATAATCTGACTTCTGACATAACTGATTTGGCTTCCTACATGAGCCATCCGTGTAATTTGCTGCTTGAATCCAGAATGGCTCTCCCTTGGAAGTACTCGATCGTCTCTGCTTCTGAAGCAGGTTGTGGTTGGAGCAAAACTTAGCCAAGTGTGACAGCTTGAATCTTATGCTGTGAATAAATATCAATATATTTCCTCACTCTTGAAAAATTGTTTCAAGAAGAACTAAGGTTTATTTACTCATTGCAGTTATAATGTTTAGATGATTTTGTGGTTCTGTATTATGAATACTTTAAGATTTAATTCATATGTTAATGTTAAGCTATAGATGCTATTAAGACAAATATTTTAATATTTTATAAAATTTATATGATAATATTTCTGAAGTTTTAAGGTGCTCTCTTGGATTTTTCTTTCATTCTCTGCAGGGTTCGAGGCTTCTGGACCCCAGCTTTTGCCAGTCAGAGCACTTAATGAAGTCTTCATTGGGGAGAGTTTATCATCCAGGTACTTATAAACTTGTCATCTTGAGTTTGAAATTTAATATTTTAGTAATTTTAAGCTATTTATTAAATTTCTACCACCTAAGATTTGTGCATAATTAATACTATATAAGAAAAATGAATTATTAAATGAAATATTTCCACACCTTTGTACACATTAATACATGTTAAGAAGAAAGAAAGTTTCACTACCAAAAATGTTTGTGAAGCCCTACATTAAACAAAGTTACTCAGATTTCTTTACTGCATTATTTCCCTGAGCCTTTCATCTGTTATATAGGTGCTTTATAAATGTTTAAGAGAATGATATATAGGCATATATTTGCAGTTGATATAAAACTTTGATCTTATAGACTGTTCATATTAAAATTTCCCTACTGATTGTCTTAATGTTTCATAAAGCTGATTTATTTATTTGCTTGTTTTGATCCAAAATCCAGTTAAGGAGAACACAAAAATATTACTTATTTTTTAAATAAATCTTGTTTATTTGGCCATCATAGCCCTTTAGATTGAATTAAGAATAGCTTTTAGTCCCATCCCTGTTTTGTCATTTATGATTTTTACATTTTTGAATGGTCTAAGCCAATTGCAGAATATTGGCAGAATATTCCTTAATTTAGATTTGTATGATTTTTTTTTCTCTGCATGATAAAATTCAGACTCAGCATTTTTGACAAGAATGCTGCAGAAGTAATGTTGACCCTTTTCAGTGCAACATCATAAGGCAAGAGTATTGGCAGCTTAAGATTTGTAACCATTATTACCAAAAATTAAGATTAGTGAAGTTCTTCAGTAGGAATATAAAAACATAGTATATGTTTTATTACTGATAAAATCTATTTTGTGAGTGTTGAATATAACTTAGGCTTAAATTGTCAGCAGAATATTTTTGCATAAAATTTATTGTGTGACACTAGTTACCAACTGTAAAATGACTGCCATAATGTAAAGTTAATTTAACTCTTGGTGGTACATTTAGAACTTTCTTTCTCATTTTTGTTGTTGTTGTAAGGGAGTTAGGGATGGAAGATTAGAGATAAATCTATATTCTACTCTCCTGCTACCAGAACTGTGTGATCTTTTGAAGGTCATGTAATTGATTCCCTGAGAGTTTCAAATTTTCTGAAATACTCTTCATTATAAGTCATATCCTTTTATAGTAAGTTTAATTATGGTAAGAAAAATTTGTCTTAAAAAAACCACATTTTAGCCATTAACTTACTACTGGAGGTAGTATTGAAGAGAACAAAGCCTGATTCAACAGAATGATTTGAATTATTTTTTTGAGTTGTAATTATTTTGATTAATATAATTTTAAATTTATGCAGTGAGATATATTGCACACCTGCTGTGTGAACTAGGAATATAAAAACAAATAAGATAAAAGTAGCTGTGTCTTAATGTTTTAGAAGCTGGTAAAATACATAATTAAAAATTATTAAAAGTAAAATGTATTCTTCAAGAAATCAAATAAAAATATATACTTTAAAGAACTTAAAAATATGGTAAAGTGTAAAGATGTGCTTATTTTAATATAGTAAGACTTATGCAGCAACAGAAAAACTATAGCATATCAGGCTTAAAGCAATATGGAAATGAGTAATGGATACATTTATGTCATAAGAGAGAAGGAGGAGAATATAACAGTGATATAATTTCATCACTATTGCTAAAGACAGGCAGAAGAGAACAACCTTAAAATGAGATTGGAAAAAGTCTCCATTAAAATAAATAGATGACAAAGGTAAAGATGTTTTGTGAGTTTATGCTTATTCGAGGGAAGCCATTTAAGGGCTTACGTTATTCTGTTTGTATATTTTGAAGGTCATAACTTCTGAGAGCTTCTACTAGCGTTGCTTTATGATTTGTACTTACTAAAAAATAACTTACAAAAGGAGGAAAATTGGGATCAATGATTGACTTACGGAAATTCAGTGAAGTCCCATTAGGAGGTGTTAGATCAAATGCTTCTATTTTCTGTGGTGGCAGTGCTTTGGTTGGTTTACCCCTGATGTCTGATGCTGGTTCTTTTTGTGGTCTTTGATGCCTCACCTGATTATCTTTACTAAGATTAAGGACAGCAGTGGGTGGGCTTCTGATGCTATTGAGAAAGCCTTAACTACTGGAAATATTAGAAATTACTTGGAAAGATTCTATGACACAGGCCCTTGGGCAGAAAGGAAACGAACACTTCCTGAATGCCTGCTGCGTCTCAGGCACTGTGCATGTTGTGTATGTTGTCACATGTATGCTCACAGCAACTCTGTGGGAAAATTGGTTGTATTTCTCAGTGAAAAAACTGAGATTTGGAGAATTCAAGTCACTTGGCCAAGCTCATATATTTAATTTAGCATCAGAACCATCATGTAAACCCAGCATTTCTAATTCCAGATCCAGTATTGAGTTGTCATGAGAACTTATTACTTATATTTTGAACTGCCCTGCCTGTACATGCCTTCCTCCTGGCAGTGCTGTTTCAAGGCCATCTTGTATTATTTCTTATATAGTGTCTTGTTTATTGCTTAAAGCAGTAAACAATACTCTAAATAGTTGGTAATTATTACTGTAAAATTTCTGACCTGCATACTAGAATATAAACTTCTAGAAGATTGTGTCTATTACATTTACTATTAAATCCCTAGGACCTTGCACAGTGCTTATTAAAACATATTAGGCACTTAATAAATATTTACAGATTGAACAAATATTGATGCTATCATTATCTCCATTTTATAGGGCAGTCTGTGGCTCAGAGAGGTGAAGTAGATTGCCCCAGGTCACACAATTAATAAACAACAGAGCCGGGCTAAGCCTGTGTTCTTCTTCAGTGTATGCAGTAGAATTGTAGTCTTCCTGAAAACTGAAGTGCTTTGCTTGGAAAATGTGAAGTGCGGCAATATTATTCCTGCCTCATTTATAATGTTCTTAAACTTAAGAACATTTTAAAAGCCCAATTTTTTTCTTTTCTCCTATTTGTTCTAACCTAGAATGTCTTATTCTTGGGCTGTAGCAGTGGACAATTTAAGAAGAAGTATACCCACTCTAAAGGGACTGTGAGTTTTATTGCTGCCTTAAAAAAATAATTTCCCTGAAACCAAAATTCTGAGTTGACTAATCTCGATAAACTTGCATGTAAGAATGACACTAAATTTGCTCTTTGTTTTGGACTCAACGTCTCTCTCCTGACTTTTCTTTCTCTTCACCTCTTTTTTTTTTTCTGTCCCCACTTACCTCTAATCTCTGGTTTCTACATGATTCTGGCATAATAGCAGCCATTCCAATGGATTTGGCTGACTTGTCTGTATTGTATATAATAGACTAATGTACCTAAAATTCTTAATTTTCTAGGAAGACATAACAAAGCTATGAAATAGATTAAATGTGAATATTAGACTTGCTGTCTTTTATTTTTAAAGAGAATGCTGACTTCAGAGAAAAAACGACGTGGAGTTATATCATATGAAGCATTCACAAACCACGAGCTTGGCAGGAGAAAATGAAAGGGTTAGAATAAGAGATAAATTATCCATTGAATGTTAATATTTGCAGGCATGTCTAATAATTGTTATTGTTTTGAAAAGCTATATTTTGTTAAGGGTTTATTTTAGCTTTTTTATTTGCTGGATAAAAGTAACTCAGTGTTGACTGTTGACACCATTATTTTAAGACATAGTTCACAAAATAGACTTCTGTATGTTTCAGAATCTCTTTGAATAGTTACAAATCACTTAAACATTCATGCAGTTAGAAAGTGGTGTCATTTTTTTTTTTTTTTTTTTTTGCTGGTGTCAGAAAACCCAGTTGATTCCATGTTTATTAAATAATCTTAGAAATATAAATCTTTAAAAAAATTACAGTTCTTATTTTATTCCTAGTTTTGTTCACTGGTCCAGGACTGGTTGAGATTTTTCTTTAGAACCTCATTGTCTCTGCTAGCTTACTGTCAATTCAAAAGGCACATTAGTACATAACTTGAGAAACAAGAGTTAAGTAGAAACAGTTGGTAACTTGAAGGATTAGATGCAGACTTAGATGTTTCAAGGACTAGCTCCTGAGAATAAAACTCCCCTAGGAACGGTATTTTCTTTTTGAATTCTGAAAAGATCTTCTGTATGTTTCCATAGCAGTGCTAGGTAAAAATTTATAAGAAGCTCTTGTTTGAAATCTTAAAGGAAGGAGGCACATATAGGTCAGAGAAGGATGTAGACACATAGATATTTTTGAATTTTTTTCACTTAAACAGTATTGGAATTAGCATCATGATATGTGTCCCTACTAAGTCAGGTATGTCTAAGTCAGGATGACCCACTTAGATTTCATCAGCTCTGAAAAAGATACTTTATCTCATTTACCATGAGACGTAAGTTCCACAAATCTAGTTTTATATTCTCAATTCATAGGGCTTCCTACTACGAGATTTCAGTTGATGATGGTCCATGGGAAAAACAGAAGAGCTCTGGGCTCAATTTGTGTACTGGAACAGGATCAAAGGCCTGGTGAGTAACTTGGAATGTTGCTTATCAACTTTTGTGAAATACTTTTAAGTAATATAATTTGCTTGCTGTCTCACATTGGTGTATCTGAGGCCTCTGATACGCAGGAAGGAGCCTGGCGTTGATTTATTGGTTGGCTCAGTTTCTGTTTCACTCATCGATTGGGTCCAAGAGTCCAGCCTTGACTTATAGCTCGGCCTGGATCTGGTCATTCTTTATCTTCCTGCCCTAGGTTTGTAAAGAGAAAAAAGAAAATGAATGTTTCTAGGGAATGTATATTTTAAAATTGAATATTTTAAGTTATAAAGAAATGAAAACAAAGTACAGTACCAAAAAATATGCCAGAAGTTTGTGCATTCAAGGCCTAATTGGAGATAACCTGGGACATCCCGAAACCTGCTTACCCTATGACCCCTCTCTGGGAAGTCTCTTCCACTTCTTGGCACACACATGCCTATGCCTCCCTGACTTTTATCTGTAGCCATCATCTCTTTTGAGTACAGGCTCATATTGTAAAATTACCTACTAACTACACAAGGGTGTTAATAGCACTTCAGATTCAACACATTCAAAACTGAATTTATTGTCTTCAGTTGTTCTCCTGGGTTCCCTGTCTTGCTGAATAATCACTGTTACCCTTGAGTTCATAGTCTCAGGAAAACACATTATTCCTTAAAGCCTGGTTCTTAACTCTGGGTCTTCCTGTTCTCCCTCTGTACTTAGCAGTCTCTGAATCCTGTCGGATATACTTCAGAAATTCTAGCCCCTGCTTTTCAGTTTCTATGGCTGTTTCTTGGTGTCGGCCCCCATCTTTTTAGTGAACATTCTTTGTGCGTCACCTTGCTTTTTCAGACTGTTATTCATAACTCCTACCACAGAGTAATATTTCCATAATGTAGATAGATCTCACTATTTCCCTTCTGTGCTTTAAAACTTTCTTGACTGTGTTCACATTATTCAGACTGTCATATGAAGCCCTTTAAATATGAGCTAAGGTTCCTTGCCAGCCTACTGCGGCCTGACCCTAACCCATTACAGTGGAGGCTCTGCAGGCTACTTGCAATTCTTAGCACAAGCCATGTTCTCTCTGGGCTTTTTGTTTTTGCTCAATGTACCTTCTTCCTGCATTGACTGCCTGAACATTTTCCACTTTCCATCTACTGGCTAAAAATTCCAGTCTTCAAATGTCAGTTAAATGTCAAAATCTTTGCTTAAGACATTGTTCTTTTCATAAGTCTAATTAATCAGTCCCTTTTTTTGCTCTTACCCAGCACTTTTTCCTCATAGCACTGTTACAGCATTTAGCACATAATTAGTTTCTAGTAAATTCATACCCAGTTAGTTTGAGCAACTTGAGGCACATGGGATGGTGACTAGTGACTTTTTTTTCTGCTTGATTCTTTATTTGCTTAGCACAGTACTTCATACTTATTCACTTAATATGCCTTTTTTGAATAAATGACTACAGGCTCACAAATACAGCTAAAACAGTGCTTATCAAACTAAGTTTGAATTCTTTAAAATTGAGTTTTATTTCCCCTACCACGCACCTTATAGTTGAGGCCTGTGTTGATGTTGCATTTGAATAAGTATGGCTTAAATTAGAAGTTCTGTCTTTTCTGTGTGGCTTATTAAAATCTGCTTATTCTCAGTGCTCTAGTGCAGAGCCAGTTCTCTCTCTAACCATATCCTGTCCCTGCCACCTTGGTCACTTAGGCCCTTTTCTTTTCTACTCAGCCTTATGCAGCTTGCTTGCTTCTGACGTGTTCTACTATCCTGTTATTACCGATAATTCCTTCATTATGATTGCATTTCCCCTGTATCATTTGGTCTTTTTTCTCTTCAGAGAGTAAGGGGAGAAAAGAGAAGCATTGGGGGAGAAGAGAGAAGGCTAGGGATCAGAGGTACTGAGGGAAAGCTTATACATTCTATACCTTACATTAATAATTTCAACTTACTGCAGTACCATCTTTGAGCACTTTCTTTGTCCCAAGTAAGTATATTATCTTACTTAAATTCTCAAGAATACTCTGAGATTAGTTAGTTTTATTTTCACTGATAGAGTATAAAAAGTCTCAAAAGTTAACTGACTTGCCCAAAGCCATGTGGCTTATAAATGGAGGAGGTAGGATTTAATTTCAGGGCTTAACTCTAAACCATAGACTTTCTGAGCCACAGAAGGAGGAAAAGCTTGGAAGGTCCCCTGTGGGAGGTTATGAGAAGTATTGCCCATGATCAGTTCAGTTCAGTTGCTCAGTCCTGTCCGACTCTTTGAGACCCCATGAATCGCAGCATGCCAGGCCTCCCTGTCCATCACCAACTCCCGGAGTGCACCCAAACCCATGTCCATCGAGTCGGTGATGCCATCCAGCCATCTCATCCTCTGTCGTCCCCTTCTCCTCCTGCCCTCAATCCCTCCCAGCATCAGGGTCTTTTCCAATGAGTCAACTCTTTGCATGAGGTGGCCAAAGTATTGAAGTTTCAGCTTCAGCATCAGTCCTTCCAATGAACACCCAGGACTGATCTCCTTGAGGATGGACTGGTTGGATCTCTTTGCAGTCCAAGGGACTCTCAAGAGTCTTCTCCAATACCACAGTTCAAAAGCATCAATTCCTCGGCGCTCAGCTTTCTTCACAGTCCAGTTCTCACATTCATACATGACCACTGGAAAAAACATAACTTTAACTAGATGGACCTTTGTTGGCAAAGTAATGTCTCTGCTTTTTAATATGCTATCTAGGTTGATCATAACTTATTTTGGGGGGCTCCAAAATCACTGCAGATGGTGACTGCAGCCATGAAATTTAAAGACGCTTACTCCTTGGGAGGAGAGTTGCCCATGATAGTCACTCTTATTCCTTTAGCTGGAATGTAGTTACATGCTGTGTGGCTAGAGGGGTGGGAAATACAGCCTAATCATGTGTCTGGGAGGGTGGGGGGAAGAGCTCAGGGATTAGCTGTCCCATCTTTGCATTTCCAGAAATTCTTGCACGAGACATAGGATGTGGTGGTTCTGTTGCACAACAAGCGTCTGTGCATCATCGCAGTGTCAGTCACCTCAGTCCTCTTCCCGGTTAGAATGTGTTTGTAGCACAGGGTAGAGAAGTACCACGGAGCAGGATCGTTTATGTTTCCATGAGTTCTTAAGCCTGTTCCCAGTCCTCCTCCTCTGTACATTCTGTCCCAGAAGGCCTAATTAAGGATGAAGAGGTGTTCTTAAGTAAAAAGAAAGTTTTACTATCTGATGAAGATATGAGACTCTTTGCCTTTCAATTCGGTTGTCTTTAGTAGAAGTTATGTCTGATTTCACATCAGAACTCTTACAGTGGTAAAGGTTGTAGATCTAAGGAAAAAGTTGTTGTTTGCTGGCTCACACCTGCTTTGGCATATAGTTTGTCTTTGATGTAGAATGTAAACCACTCCTAAGGGTAGATTGAATTGGCTGAGATTTAGATTACGCCCACAGGAAATTAGTTTTAATTTGACCCCAACTCAGATAACTTAGTTTGTATTGACTTGTGGTGTTCCTAATAAGTCATAGTTCTAGGAGTGTTAGAACATGTCTTGTAAGATTTCTGTTCTCTTAAACTAAGTCTTAACTATAGTAAAGATACGTGAATCACTATTATCTTTTGCCCTTTACATATTTTATTTCAGTGGAACCCTATTAGCAGCTTATTTTTCTGTGACTTTAAAATAGAATCCTAAAACAGTAATGAGGAATTAAGAGTGTAACTCATACAGATTTCCTTGCACTTGACATTTTCGTTGAGTTCTTGCCAAGAGCCAGATACTGCCCCAAGTGCCTTATGGCTTGTAGTGTGTGACTGTAGTAATGCTAATGAGATGGGTTTTGTGAACCTCATGCCGAACAAGAAGAAAGTCACAGCTCTTGAAGTATTTTGCCTTCTACCACATAGTAAGTGTGAGCAAGAGGTGAGAACGGAGCTTAGGGTGTTTGGAATGTGAAGTCGGAGGGTGAGTAATGGTGAAATAGGCTAGGCAAGGGCCATATTTTAGATTTATTTTTTTTAGCATAAGGGTATGGTCTGTGAATGACTCCAGTTTTTTAATGTAAAAATTTGTATATCTGCATTTTTCTTAAGAGAATGTCCAAAGTGTTTTCACATTTCTCAAAATACAGAGAGTATAGGATTAGAGCAGGTATATGGAGCATCTCTTATTCTTCCTCCCTGAAAATGTTAAGAGCCCCTGAATTAGGTTTAGAGTTGTGTGACTATGCAGTACTGTTCCTTTTTGAAGGAGCATCTACTGGGAGGAGGTAGAGGCAGGAGGAGAATTCTAAATTAGCTGGAAGAGTTGTGTTTTTTTTTTTTTTTTTTTTTTTTTTTTTAAAAAAAACCTTTCCTTAACCACCTTTTTAGACCTTACGTGGTTAAGGGTCTAACCACTTTTTAAAAGTTGCTGCTTTTAAAAGTTACTTATGTTTGTGGTAATGTTTGTTCTTAAGTGGTTACTCATGGCATCTTGCTAAAACTTTCTCACCTTCAGAAATGATTTTATAATTTAAAGAAACACATGTTTAAAAACTGTGTTAGGACTTCCCTGGTGGTCCAGTGGTTAAGAATCCGCCTGCCAGTACAGGGGACACAGGTTTGATCCTTCATCTGGGAAGATTAAACATGCTGTGGAGCAACTAAGCCTGTGTGCCACAGCTACTGAGCCTATACTCTAGAGCCCCGGGAGCCGCAACTACCGAAGCCTGCGTGCCCTAGAAACCCATGCTCTGCAACAAGGGAAGTCACCATGGTGAGAAGCCCACGCACCACAACAGAGTAGCCCCCACTCGGCATAAATAGAGAAAAGTCCACAAGCAACAATGAAGACTCAGCGCAGCCAAAAAGTAAAAAATAAATAAAAATTAAAAAAATAAGAAATATGTTAAATAATACAAAGGGGATACAATGGAAAGCTGGTTTCTTTCATTTTATATTCTAGTACTAATCTCCAGCTATAACCACTCTCTATATTTTTTAATATAAGTAACACAAGGAAATTCTGTATATATATATATAGAACAGCTGACTCATTGGAAAAGTCCCTGATGCTGGGAAGGATTGAGGGCAGAGGGAGAAAAGGGTGTCAGAGGATGAGATGGCTGGACAGCATCACTGATGCAACGGACGTGGACTTGGGCAAACTTCGAGAGATGGTGAGGCCAGAGAGACTTGGTGTGCTGCAGTCCATGGGGTTGCAAAGAGTCGAACACAGCTGAGCGACTGAACAACAAAACACATACACATACGCACACTGTATAATGCTTTTGGCTTTTTAACTTAACATGTTGATCTCTTTCCACATTGGTATTATACATATGGTTATAGTTAGTCTTTTTAATATCTATGTGGTATTCAACTGAGTAGCTATATTTACCCAGCTTTCTGTGGTTTTGCTATTATAAACAATGCTTCTGTAAATATCCTTACACTTGTCTTTGTGTATTATATGTGCAAATATATTTTAGGATAAACTACAAGATTGAAGAATATGTTCATTTTAAATCTTAACAGAATTGTCTAATTGCAATTTATTTTTTATTTTTTTATTTTATTTTATTTTTCATTAGTTGGAGGCTAATTACTTCACAACATTTCAGTGGGTTTTGTCATACATTGATATGAATCAGCCATAGAGTTACACGTATTCCCCATCCCGATCCCCCCTCCCCTAATTGCAATTTTTATAATGCCATTAGTATATGGGCATACTTCTCTTCCCATACCCATGTCAATAATTATCAGTTTTTAATCTTTAAAATCTGAGAAGAATCTTGTTTTAATATCTCCTCAGGTATGAGTGAGACTGAACATATTTTCATATGATCCCTGGACTGTTAACCCATGTACTTTGCCTACTTTTAAAAACTATATGAGGTGGCTATTGTCTTTTGGGTATTTTTTTACCTGATAATTTCTAAGAGTTCTTTGAACATTAAGTAGATTATTCCTTTTTCATTTTTAGTATGTTTTTAGAACTAAAATAAGAAAAAATGTTTGTGGTATGTATTTGTAGGTCATTCAATATTAATAGAGTGGCACCTCAGGCTGTGGAAGATGTTCTAAATATTGGTGAGTACAAAATAGTTCTTATGTTACAATTATAATATGCTATATAATGTGTAGATTTTATTGTATGTTAGCTATACAGTATTTTACAAAATATTTTATTTAATCAAGATATTTTCCCCCTTTCTTTTTCCAATAGCAAACCGACAAGGAAATTTAAGTCTTCCGTTGAACAGAGAATTGGTAGAGAAAGGTCAGTGACAAATGATCATAATCACTGACGTTTTTAGTTAAGTTCTGTGTATATTTTAAGGATGTTATCATGAAATGTACTTGTCTAAGTAAGCAAAGCATAGTACTTTTTTGACTCCAACAATATAATACCCCTTAAAGTATATTGAATCAGTAGAAAGTTTAAGATGAAATTTTATTATTTTTATCAACCATGGAAATCTAACTTCTGTGTCAAAACAGTGTGATTGCAAACTTTTCCTGGGGAATAGGAAAATGTAGAAAAATACACATCAGGCAAATAGGAAATGTACACCTAAATTCAGTGTGCTATTAGTATCCTCCGAATGAGAGGGAATTCATTGAGCTGTGAATGCTTACCTTGACATTCACTAAAATGTTATCTTATCCTTTCGCTACATACTCCTGCCTAGTTATTTCAGCATTCTTTTAAGAGAACCAGCACTGCTGGAGAAAGGATACTTATCAGGGAGTTTGAAGACCTGGGTTCCAATCCAGACCAGCCAGTCACTCACTGAAACAATGGGCAAGACTGTTTCTTTGCTCCTCTGCTTCCTCAACAGTGGAATGAGGGAGTAGACATAGATTGCTGGGGAATTCTTCAAATTTTGCAGAGGTATAATTATTATGAATGTATCCTTGTTTATGTTAACGTTATTTGAGATTATTAAGGAACCAAAATGAATGTAATTCAACTCTCAAATTACCACATGCTGTGATTTGTTTCTACTGTATATATAAATGTATGTTTTTGATGGTTGTTGCCCAATGGTAAGACAAGCACTTCTATATTGAGTGGGAATCACTTATATTTATTCTCCAGTTTATAAGATTAAGAACACAGTCATGTTATATACACACTAAACCTCTGAATGGAGGTATTTGTCACTGATGTCAAGACCTCTGTGGTCACCATGATGTAAGTGTTCAGGGAATAGTTCAAAGTAAGACAGAAGTTTGCTCTAAGTTTTCAATAATTATGTCAGTTGCTTTTTAAGCATAAAGCAAGGATAGTTCATGAAAATCTAAGGTATTTTGATAACAGCAACATAGAGAAATCATGCATATTATCTGGCAGGCTTGAAGGAAGGACACCTCTCTGATGTAAGTATAGAAAACTCTTTCTGGAAAAGTCATTAGTATAATGAATGTCCATCCATGTTTACTAAATTAGCCTCCATTTTGTAAACCATATAAATCACATTCTCAGATCATTTCATCAGAGAAACAGGAAAGTTTTTAGAAGCTTGTAATGTGTATTTTAATCAAGGATCAAACAAAAATTGTAAAAGGTTTTATTCCATCTGTGTAAAATTAATGTATCTTAATTAATAAAAGTGAATGGTTTTTCAGTGAAAAAAAAAAATAAATTTGTTAAAAATTATTTTAAAAAATAATAAACTGGAAACCACATTCATTTGATTTGCATATGAAATTTTAACACACTAAAGTCTATTCATCTACCAGGATCATTTTCGAAAGTATGGACCACAAACTAAAGCTAAATAGTGTTGTCTCTGTTTAGTTGAAGAGTATCCTAAGATTTCAAGGTAAATTATTTAAAAAAAAAAAAACAAAAATCCAAACTGTTTATAGTTGCCTTTACTTACCTGTGCTGCAATTGTCATCCGTAAACATTTGAATTTGAGAGTTATCATAACAGATGTGTTCATATTGGTTGCCTTTAAAGTGATGTAGCAATACATCATAAAGTATATTAACAGAGTCAATCATTTTATTTGCGTGTTTTAGATTCCCATAAGACTTTCTTTGTTGAGATGGTTTGCCTTTAAAATAGTTTATAAACAGGACTAAATCTCTGTGGTTACTTTCAGGTCTCTAAAATGGATTGTTTTCTCCCTCTCTGATTTTGAGACCTAAAATATTATTTAAATCATGGCTTTGAGTTGGAATTAGTGTTAAATTTGTACCAAAGGAAGGAAAGTGAGGCATTTATAGTAATTGATTCTTCATTAGATAATTTCACTTAAAACAATGTATATAAAACAACTGAAATTTGTATCAGTTATATAAAGTAATTTAAGGGTATATATAAAATAGTGATTTTTCTTTTAATAAACATACTGCTTTACTGAATGAATATTATTCCTTTGAAGATTTGACTTATCTTCAGAAGCAATAGTGAATGCCAATGGTGCAGTCACTGTTACAGACACTTCATTTAATTCAAATGAAATTTTGGTATATAAGGTAGATTATCTGATAGTCTTGTGATGTCTTTTAACATGGTGTTCAACTAAATGCTTTTTTCAAGCCCAGTTTCTTTGTACGGTTGTCTTTAACCAGTTTGTGCTCTGCATGCCAACTTTGTGTGCCTCTTGGTTAGGGAGAAAGTAGATCCCAAAGACTTGTAGAAATACCTCATGAACCTTTTGGCATGATGTTTTGGAAAGGAACTTATTAGCAAGGGATTATGTCAACTCAAGTTCTATTTTTGAGTGCTTCAAACTAGTTTCTCTTTGTTTACTGACTTTACAGTCCTCCCTTCCCCCACCAAAGGTACCTATTTCTGCTATCCTGTGGGTGATGTAGGCTTCTGTGGGCTAATCTTGGAACATACTCCCTGTTTATAAGCATTTTTTTTAATGGAGTTTGTCATGAGTTCCAAGAAACTTGCTGCCAAACAGACTTTTGGAATAGAACTGCCTTTAAATTGGGGATGGCATCCATTCTCATTTTGCACTTCTCAGAAGTGACTGTTTTTCATTGAATGTGCTAATATTTGGCTTTTTTCCTTTATAGTAACAAACGAATATAATGAATCATTGCTCTACAGTCCAGAAGAACCAAAAATACTTTTCAGTATTCGAGAACCAATAGCAAACAGAATTTTCTCGAGCAGTCGTCAGCGTTGTTTCACCTCAAAGTAAGCTTCCACAGTCTTCTTGTATCTGTTTTCCTCCCTTGTAATTAATTATAAAGCACATTTGGCTGTGAAAGTATTCAGTTTCATTAAATCACTGCTTCAAACTTAATCATGCAGGAAAAGTAGAACCTGTGGAGCTAAAGCGGTATCATGCTAATAACCTGGGTAAAGTGATATTTTCTTTAAAACTTAGTTTCACTTTAGAGAAACTAAAATTTAACTGAATAGAAAGGACATGGTTATTTAATTGGGTAATGTGTGCTTGTCGTTTTTACTTTGTTAAGTAAGACACAGTAAGATCGGATTGTCACTTCAAAAGAAACTGGAAAGCAACTTTTTTTTCATATAGTATGGAATAAAAGCAGGACATACATTCATATAAAGCCTAAATTGTGTAGCAACATAAAGGACTCATTTCTTTCAGCTTTTCCCTACAGCTGAATCTCCCACCCATGCCCATATCTATTAAATTTGCCACAGATTTTTTGTTTTGAGGGGAAGAAGATATACAAAAATGTTTATAATTTTTGTAAAGGTTGCCCAGTCTTCCAGACTGACAAGAAAACTTAACTATAGTTAGGGCTTCCCTGATAGTTCGTCTGGTGGGGAATCCTTCTGCAATGCAGGAGACCCCGGTTTGATTCTTGGCTCAGGAAGATCCCCTGGAGAAGGGATAGGCTACCCACTCCAGTGTTCTGGGGCTTCCCTGGTGGCTCAGATGAAAAAGAATTCACCTGTAATGCAGGGGACCTGGGTTTGATCCCTGGGTTGGGAAGATCCCCTTGGAGAAGGGAATGGCTACCCACTCCAGTATTCTTGCCTGGATAATTCCATGGACAAAGGAGCCTGGCAGGCTATAGTCCATGGGGTCACAAAGAGTCAGACACAACTAAGCGACTTTCACTTTCACTTTTCATCTCATGGCAAGCAAAGAATAGTTCAATTACAAATTGCTTCTTACAGTGTGCATGTACTTTTTTGAAAACACATAATTGAGTTTTTCCAGGAAAGACATTAAAAAGGATAGTGATCATATTTTAAAATCACTTAATCATTTGAGAATTAATTTTGATTAATCAACAAATCTATACTCAGATTGGGTAAGACTAAAAGATTCATTTAAATGCTTGCTCATATAAGTAGGAGAACAGCTTTATGACTTTGGTTGGAAACTATTTCGTAGCAACAGATTGACAAGTTGAACTAAATTAGAGTTATTAACTTATGTTAATCAAGGCACCATCGAGAAAATAAAGAGGCAGGCCACAGAGTGAAATAGTATCTATGTCCAGCAATGGACTCATATCCAGAATATATTACAAAAGTTCTTACAAGTCAGTAAGAAAGAAGGCAGGCAACCCCTTAGAAAAATGGCTGAAAGTCTTGAACAGGCATTTTGCAAAAGAGAATATCCAAATGGCTGATAAGTGTATAGAGAAACATCCTTGACCTTATTCATCTGAGAAATATAAATTAAAACTATATCATAGAAAAAAAAAAAACTATATCATATAATACCATAGTCATGTAAGGATGTGAGAGATGGACCTTAAAAAAGGCTGAGTGCCAAAGAATTGATGCCTTTTGAATTGTGCTGGAGAAGACTCTTGAGAGTCCCTTGGACTGCAAGGAGATCCAATCAGTCCATCCTAAAGGAGATCAGTCCTGAATATTCATTGGAGGGACTGATGCTGAAGCTGAAGCTCCAGTACTTTGGCCACCTGATGTGAAGAGCTGACTGATTGGAAAACACCCTGATGTTGGGAAAGACTGAGGGCAGGAGGAGAAGAGGGTGACAGAGAATGAGATGGTTGGATGGCATCATTGACTCAATGGCATGAGTTTGAGCAAACTCCAGGAGATAGTGAAGGACAGAGGAACCTGGCGTGCTGCAGTTCATGGGGTCGCTTAGAGTCAGATATGACGGAGCGACTGAACAAATACAATACCACACACACTCACCAGCCTAGCTAAAATGCTAGTTGTTAATAAGGTGGAGCAACTACAACTTTTATATAAAAGTGGAGCAACTAGAACTTTTATATAAAACTTTTATACTGTTAGGAATAATATGGAAAATTGGCAGTTACCTACCAAAGCTGAATATAGGACGTGCAGTGACTCAGTGATTCTGCTCCAAGATATATATCCAGCAGAAGTATATACACTGACAGATATGTAGGCACCAAAGGACATACTCTAGAATATTCATAGCAGCAATGTTCCCAACAGATCAAAACCCTAATGTCCATGCATAGTAGAAGGGATACTTAAATTTTGGTATTTTCGTACAATGCAGGTGTTTTCAGACAACAATGAAAATGAACCCAGTGCTGCTACATATGATAACATGGATGATTTCACAAGCATACTATTGAGCAAAAGAAGCCAGATATGGACATATCTATTGTATTCTTTCATTTATATAGAATTTCAAGGATAGACAAAGCTATTATTACTATGGTGATTGAAATTAAGATAGTGGATATGCTTGGGAAGGAGGGGCTGGGAGTAGAGACTGGGAGATGGGTTAAGAGCAATGAGGGAACTTCCCAGGAACTGAGTGTAACATTCAGTTCCTAATTTGGGTGATGATAACACAAGTGTGTTCATTGAGCTGTACCCTGATAATTTGTGCCTTTTCTGTGTATAAGTAAAAATTTTACATGACAGTAGTTACATTCTTGCTCAATATTTAAAATACTTGTAATGGTAATAATGTTCAAAAAGCTCCTATGAGTTCCATCAAGTCTGAATTTGTTCACTTTTAAGTGTTTGGGTAAATGGAGCTATCCTGAACATTTCGAGATTTTTTTTGGGTAATGTACTTTATTGACATAGTCACTAATTCTCTCATAACAAAGGGCAGGGCAACTTGATTTTTAAACTCAAGGCCAAATGATCTACCTGCCAGTTTAGATAAAAACTCAGTGTTTTAAAGGAATTGCAGTTTAAGCAAAGTGTTGATATTTAACAAGATGTCTCTCTCTGCCTAGGGTGTGTGTGCGTTCTCGGTGTTGGGATGCATGCATGGTTGTGGATGGAGGAACTTCCTTTGAATTTAATGATGGAGCCATTGCTTCAATGTTGATCGAGAAAGAAGATGAGCTTCGAACTGTGCTTCTAGAGCAGTGAAGGATTGCCTCAGATGACCATTTTGATTGCCAGAGAAATAGTTTTACTGCAGAAACAGCCTACCAGTCATAAAGCTACAGTTTTTGGTTGTTGTTCAGACTGGTTGGCCTTGGGCTGAAAGGCGACCAAGAAAGTGAGATTTGCATTATTCTTCTGATGGATTCTGATGGAAAAGATGTTCACTGTGTAAGAAAATGGAGGACTATACTGATGAGAATTCATAACAGTGAAATTTTGATACTGCTTACAGTTGGTTTCCAAGAGTGCTGGTATCTTTATAAATTGAGAGAGGTAGGCGCAAATAAAAGATTTAATGTTTAGGATTTGAAATTTAACTGTACAAGTTTTTTTTTTTCCCTTCCTTTTCCTCCTCACTTTGTGGAATTGGTCAGACCAAACACATCTCATTTGATTAGTATTTTTTTATAGTACCTAAAGATCAAGATTTTTTAAAAAACTTTGATGGAGAATTTTGATAAATCCTGACATTGACCTAATTGAAGTAGGTAAATGTGTTTTTATATATCTGCCAAGAGTTTTCTAATTTCAGGACACAATGATATTGTTATGACTATTGATTTAAACAGTTCAATCATTTTTGAAGTTATTTATAGATGTTTTCATTTAATTGACTATCAGGTTAATTTTGACAATGCTGGGTGAAATATATACGGACAAAATCATGGCACTATTACAAATGTATTAATTAGCCAATAATTATTTTAGGTCTTAGGTAACTTTTTTTTTAATGATTTGAGGCTGATAAAGTTCTTCCATATTTAAAACTCGCTAACATGGATTTAAAGACTAAAAGGATGAACTGATTAGGCACAGTCTATTGTGAGTTTGGTAAAACCTATAAAAATTTTCATCTAGTGTTAGGAGTCTTGTCAGAAAGAAAGTGGACTGTTTAATAAATATGCAAAACATTTTAGTTTTAGAATTGCCTTACTTATTATCATGGTAATTTTCACCTAGCTCATATTCCAAGTTTTACACATTAGGTTTGGAGGATAAAATGTTGTGGCTTTTCTTTTTTTCCCATTATGACAGTTTCTTTACCTAATTCCCGCTTTACTTATAAGTAATCCTAGAATTATCACAAAAAGTTCCTCTTGCTGCATCATGAGACAATTGGTATTCTTATTCCAATTATTCAAAGTTGTATTTTTTTTTTCCACTTGCTGTTAAAAATTTGTCTTCAATCACTGAAATATTTATTGAACACCGACTCTGTGCCATGTACTGTGTTGGTGCTGGGTGTACACTGGTGATCTGAACAGCCGCCGTCCTGATAGAACTGAATCTGGTGAGCTCAGAAGTAGCTTCTGTGAAATCTAGGATGTGTAATCAAACCGAGTGCTCTTAGTTTTGGCAACATTTATCATGTTCTTGTCAGATTTTTTTAAGTACTATTATTATACAAAGATAATCTTAGGTTTTGATGTATATCCAGAACAAGAATTTGTTTTTCTTAGTTGAGAGTAACTGCATAGATACTACTTACAAGGAGTTTACATCATGCCTACAATAAAAATTGGTGTTTCCCCAGAGATGGATCTAGTTTCTGGTTTGATTTAATAATGATATACTTAAGATACCACTTTATAAAGAAGTGAAATTCCACACTATAGAAACTCCCTAACAGGTTTAAAATACCTTTTTGACAAAAATGCCAACTCCATCTTTAATATCATGGAAATCTGATTGTCCAAAATGGTACATAGATCTGTTTAATATGTAACATATTAATAGGTAACCTGCTATGTAAAATTGTTTAGAAGCCATAATTTAAAGGTTTAAAAGCTACTTAATGTGCTCCATTTGTGATATAACCTCTAACATTTCTGACCAGTTGTGGGATTTATTTGTACGAGATGACGAGAGGCAAAGGTTGTTAGAATAGCAAAAATGTTCTTATGAATGAGTTCCTGTTAATGGCAACTACATGTGAATAAAAGTAAACCATTGTTATCTTTTCTTTTTTAGTTCATTTATTTCTTCAGCTCTTATGGGTCATTATTTGAAAACCAGATTGCCCCAAAATATTATATTTCATGTCTTTTTTCCACACTATTATTTTTTTCCCTGTGGACTTCATTCACTGCTAATATGTGACACAGGGCTTCCTGGTAAATGTAGATTCTTCAGATATTTTTGAGTTAATGTTTTTGATGTTCTATATGTATTTATATTCATGGACCCAGTAAATCAAAATCATATTACATGAACTGCTGAACTGGAAAGAAGAATTATTTTAAATGCAGTTTATTCCTTAACATTAAAGTAACCATGAAGGATTAGGGTGTAAATCAATAAGAAGGCTTATATATAAGTTTTCTACATGAAGAAACGTATAAAGAATATTTTTTGTGTCATAGGCTTTATTTTATGATAGATTTTTTTAGAAAATTTTAATAATCATCAGTGGTTAAAAAAAATTCAAAACTTGGGATCCTGAAGAGACTGTTGAAGAGCTCTATCTGAACAATAGACACCTTTTTATACCAGAAGATTGTGAGTTCACTGGGAGTAGGGATTATGTGTTCT
This sequence comes from Cervus elaphus, assembly GCF_910594005.1. Classification (NCBI taxonomy): domain Eukaryota; kingdom Metazoa; phylum Chordata; class Mammalia; order Artiodactyla; family Cervidae; genus Cervus; species Cervus elaphus. Next base: position 40,128,114 of record NC_057839.1, read on the forward strand.
GATTTGTACAAAGAATACTTGAAAACCTGCATAGCTAGAGAAGAAATCTATTATAATACATGATGGTTTTACATGCTGAAACAACACTGTTAGGGAGTCTCTGTATGTCAGGGGGTGATGTATTGATAGTTGCAGTAAGTAGGACAGTATTTGAGGAACTTTTTTTTTAACCATTCTTTTAAAATGTTTTCCCCAACTGCAACTTCCCCCCCTCCCCGCCCCCAACACCTATTCTCTTTAAATGACTGAAGAGAACTTGAAAGATTTGTGAGGTTGTCATCATACTAGACTGGTTCTTTGCTTTCACAAGTGGCTTCCCTGGTGGCTCAGATGGTAAAGAATCCGCCCGCAATGCGGGAGACCTGGGTTCGATCCCTGGGTTGGGAAGATCCCCCTGGAGAAGGGAAGGATTGCCCACTCCAGTATTCTGGCCTGGAGAGTTCCATGGACTGTATAGTCCACAGGGTCACAAGCAGTCAGATACGACTGAGCGACTTTCACAAGAAAATCTATTTAAAATACCTTTGGTAACTAAGCTTTGTTACATAGCTATTTCCTCCTGCTTCAGAACTTTCCTTCAAAGCATCATTTCATGATAAGTGATTTTTCACAAAATCATTCTTTTATCTTTGAAGTATTTCCATTAGCCTTTGAAATGGGTTGTTGTGGACTATCCACTTACCATGTAGTTTTGGATTAAAGTATCACCAAAGTCTTAACCCCTCTATTTTCTGGTTCTTGCAGCAATACCACTGCAAGTTAACTTACAGTTACTATCCTGAGTAGTAAATTAATAGTTTTGAATAAAAAGACATTTTAAAAGCCAATGTAAATGACCAGGTTTTGTTTAAAACACAAAATGAAATGCATGGTGATGGTTGGGATATGATCAATTCCAGTGTGCCTGTTAATTTTAAAATGTGTGTCTATGGAAATAAGTCTGCCTTCTTGTCTCTCATCAGTCACAGCCCCTGCCATCTGAAGACCTTAAATATAATGATTTTACTGCTCAAATGTACAAGGTAGATATTTTGATATTTGGTTTAAGGAATACCAAAATGTCAGCATCTTGATATTTAGATTCACTAAAAAGTAACTCAAACACTAGAGCAAAACAAATCCCTAAAATGAGTTTAGGCTTTAGGGTTTCAACCTGTATAAGGAGTTAGTGTCTTGGTGGAGAGAGCTTTTTGACTTTCTGGGACCTTTGGCCAGGTGGGTATGGGAAGAGAAGTAATGAGAGAGAAGGTTGCCTTCTGTTTGTTCCATGGTTAGGTTATCCAATGGAAAGGTGTTTCCAGTTTTCCTGGACCAGTTAGTGCCTTTCCTCATGTTCTAGACCTTGCCCTGTCCTCTACATTGTAGATCATTAGTCGATGTTGGATTGTAATTAAGTTCATCATGATAGAAGGGACAGAGTCACTTTATCCAGAAATAAATATTTTGCATTTGGCTAGAGTTTACCTAATAATCTTGGGAACTTGCATCTAGGGTATAGAAGAGGAATCAAGAGCCACAGGCAGACTGTTAACATCGTTGTTCTTCAGTCTCTTAAGTCATGTCCGACTCCTTGTGACTCCATGGACTACAACACCCCGGGCTTCCCTGTCCTTCACTGTCTCCCAGAGTCTGCTCAAACTCACGTCCATTGAGTCAGTGGTGCCATCCAGCCATCCCACCCTCTGCTGCCCTCTTCTTTGGCCTTCAATCTTTCCCAGTATCAGGGTCTTTTACAATGAGGCAGCTCTTTGCATCAGGTGGCCAAAGTATTGGAGCTTCAGCATCAGTCCTTCCAATGAATATTCAGGGCTGATTTCCTTTAGGATTGACTGGTTTGATCTCCTTGGGACTCTCAAGAGTCTTCTCCAACACCACAGTTCGAAAGCATCAGTTCTTCAATGCTCAGTCTACTTTATGGTCCAACTCTCAAATCCATAATGACTGCTGGAAAATCCATAGCTTTGACTATATAGACAAAGTGATGTCTTCTTTTGAATATGCTGTCTAGGTTTGTCATAGCTTTCCTTCCAAAGAGCAAGTATCTTTTAATTTCATGGCTGCAGTCACCATCTGTAGTCATTTTGAAGCCCAAGAAAATAATAAAATCTGTCACTGCTTCTTTCTCCCCTTCTATTTGCCATGAAGTGATGGGAACAGATGCCATGATCTTAAGTTTTCTGAATGTTGAGTTTTATGTCAGCCTTTTCACTCTCCTCAAGAGGTTCTTTAGTTCTTCATTTTCTGCCATTAGTGATATCTGCATATCTGAGGTTATAGATATTTCTCCTGGCAATCTTGATTTGTAAAAAGAATGAAAGGCATATGGTGTGTGCCTCTTGATGGAAGACAGTATACCGCCTATCCTGTCTCCTAGCTGTGATGTTCAAAAAAACTTTTGACAAACCCTCTAGATCAGGGTTTCTCAACACTGGCACTGAGGTTTTGGATCAGATGATTCTTTATTGTGGGAGCTGTCCTAGCTATTGTGGGATGGTTAGCAGCATCCTTGGTATGTACCTGCTGGAGGTCAATAGCCCCTCTCCACTTGTGACAACCAAAGCCATTTTCAGATGTTACCAGTGTCTCTTGGTGGCAAACTCACTGTTGGTTAGGAGCTTTTTGCTGCTAGATCTAACTGCCAGTTTATGGAAATAGGGGACACATGAACCTGTTAGACATTATTCCAGCGATGGATCACATCAGTAAAATCCAGAATGGAGAACACTGGACAAGCAACCTAGTTTCTTCCATTCGTAAATTGTAAGGATAATAAAGAAGAGGAACACTAAGATTAAGAAACTAAAGAAAATGTCACTGTCAACCAAATTCAAAGTATGATCTGTGTTTGGAGCCTGAGCAAAACAAATCTATGTAAGAAAACAGCTTTTAGATAGCTAGGGTACTTTCAACATCATCTTTATATTTAATGTTTCAGAATTAAATCAGAAGACTATCTTTCAGGTAGATACTGAACTATTCATGAAGTCATGGGTCTCGGTTTTGCCTCAAAAGTAATCTTGTGAGCATGTGATGTCTATGGGATGGGAGCTGCTGCTGCTAAGTCGCTTCAGTTGTGGCCGACTCTGTGCGACCCCATAGACGCAACTCACCAGGCTCTGCCGTCCCTGGAATTCTCCAGGAGAGAACACTGGAGCGGGTTGCCATTTCCTTCTCCAATGCATGAAAGTGAAAAGTGAAGTCGCTCAGTCGTGTCCGACTCTTCACGACCCCATGGACTGCAGCCTACCAAGCTCCTCCGTCCATGGGATTTTTCAGGCAAGAGTACTGGAGTGGGTTTCCATTGCCTTCTTTGATGGGATGGGAGAGATGGATGAAATGAGATTGGTCATCAGTTAATGACCTTTGAAAGCAGAAAATGAAGTTCACCATCTTTACCTTTTGCATTTGACATTTTTGATAAAATAAAGCATGGTATTGATTTTAAAAAGGAAGCAAAAAACTGGGTAATATTCAGGAAGAATCACCATTCTACCATTTCAATGTGTTCAAAAGGAGTTAATTCCTAGAAGATCTCTGGATATAGGGTAAACTATTCAAAGAGTTTGCTAACGAGAATAAAATGCACAGCATAAGCTGATCAAGTCTGTATTTAAAAAGTGCTATGAGCTGATTTTTATCCATAGTACTTGATACTTTATTGATAGTACTTATCACTTAATTTCAAATGTCTTATAAAATATGTTAATACTTTAAGAAGCACTTTAACCATAACAAGCCTATACTTAATGCCTTGTCAAAGAATTATAAACATTTTAATTTGACAACACATGAAGTAGATGAAGCAAAAGGGACCATATTACGGCTTGTTTTAAAGTGCCTTGTTCAGAGGGTTGGGGCTTCCCTGGTGGCTCTGTGATAAAGAATCTACCTGCAACGCAGATGCCGGTTTGATCCCTGGGTCAGGAAGATCTCCTGCAGAAGGAAATGGCAACCCCCTCCAGTATTTTTACCTGGGAAATCCCATGGACAGAGGAGCCCAGCGCACTACAGCCCATGGGGTTGCAAGAGTAGGACATGACTTAGCACACACACACATTCAGAGGGCTGAGATAAATCTCACACCATACCTAATGCTCGTTTTAACCAGAGTGCTTAAGAAAAACAGAGAAGGAAAAAAGGAATACAACTTAGCTGAAGTATTCATTTTTATAAAAATGTGTTTTATTTTAAAACAAGTCTATAAAAGTAGAAATCACATACAAAAATACAGATTACTCTGACGTGTTAGCAAAATAGCTTATGGCTGGACTTGAGTTTGGAAGTACTGTATGTGTGAGGGCATCCGGAAATCAGAGGCCGACCGGATCCTCCCTCCAGCCCGTGTCACTAATCTGTAAACAATAATTTCAAGTAGTATGTAGCACTTTTAAACTACTACAAAACTGAAACCTAATCATTTCCTGTGTAACACTACTTTATAAAAATGTTCTTCCTTAGGTTTGAGCAGATAAGGGCACTTCATACCATTGTTTCTAACATTTGAAAAATCTGATTTTTTAAAAAAGCAATGTTAATAGAAATGATGAGTTTGGGGTTTTTGCTCCATTTTGAATATATGGGAAGGTCATCGATTTAAACGAGAAATTAGTGTTTTGTGTTTGTGTGTGTGTGTGTATGTGTTTTAAGTAGAATTTAGTCCTTTTTCTTCTATGTATCATTAAAAAAAAAAATTCACTGATGCTATCAAAAGGTTCAGCACCCAAGTCTTAACTTTTACACATGTGCCGGCTGTGCTTATTGCTCTGAAACTGCACGGAACATACACCTTCTTCTAGTGGATATTCCTAATTGAAAGGAACATGCAGTTCTTAGGGAACTCCAGGTCCAGAACTTTATAAAACGGGTTGCTAGAGACAATCATTGTGGGAGGCCATTAAAATAAAATAAAGACAATTTAAAATACTTGATTCCAGAATAAAAATAGCTTTGAGAACCTTAGCGAAAAGGAAAACGGCAGGCATCTGCGGTTCAGGATTCCATCCAACATTTCAAGAATCAAAGAATGACTGGTTCCTACCTCTCTAAAACAAAGTAAGTCATTTTAAAAGCTAAAGAACCCATGTTAACATAATTTGATCATAACGTCAGAAGTCCACAATTCAATTTCCTCAGCTAATTCAGAACACTGCAAACACAGTACATAAAGAAAATAAAAAGTATTAGTCGCTCAGTCGTGTCTGACTTTTTGCGACCCCATGGACTGTAACCCCCCAGGCTCCTCTGTCCATGGGATTCTGTAGGCAAAAATACTGGAGTGGGTTGCCATTTCCTCCTCCAGGTGACCTTCCCAACTGTACATAAAGGAGAAGTCATTAATGTACACTAGAGGATACCCCAGGTTAACCTGTTATAGAAAACTGCCTCTTGAGTCTTTGAATTCTACACAGATTCTACACCTCTGGTTGGCCGATTGTTTGTTTATTTAGATTTTAAGGTGAATGACCTGGGCTATTTGTTTCCATCAACCTGATTACGAATCTAAAGGCACCATTGAAACGTCTATTTTTCTTGCTATCCTCAGAAGAGACTGCTTCACATCTACTTTATGATTCTCATTCTGTTCAGCTTACAATACAAATAGCTTATTATTTTTTGCAACCTATGTCTTATAATAAAGCAGTGCTGAAAAATTAAATAGAAGAAAGTTCAGCTGCCATATAGGCTACACAAATGATTTGCTGGTGGTGATTTTTAAGCTTGATTCTAAATAGATTTATGAAGCATGGCCTTGGAAGATGTGGTTCAAATTTTGCTATTTAAGGTATCTTGAAATTATAGGCTCACTCTCCCTAAAATTTCAAAAAGCATAGAGCTTAGGCTCTTAAGAGTATAGCAGTGATAAAAGCTTTTATAGTCATCTCTAAAAAGCAACACTTCATAGTTTTCTCTCTCCAATGGTTCTCTAATATACTTGTAGAAGGAAGGTAACAGAAAACGAAGAATAAAAATAGCTGAGTTCTCCACAATTGGGCTTCCTTCTTACTTTCCCTGTTCAAAGAAAAGAGGAGAGACCATCTTGCAATAGAGGCTTCACAGACAACTGGGCTTCTCCAGTGACAGTCGGCATTTGATGCCCCATATCTCTTGGTTCTTCTTGTTGCCAATGGTCGGCCTGGCGATGGTGGTGAAATGGGAGCAATTAATCTGTAGATGAGGGAGGGCTTCCTTTAACAGTTGAAGGGTACCGTCTGGCACGATTCCAAAGACTTGTAGTGTTTTTAATGTGGGAATATCTCCAAGTTCACTGGAAAGGAAGAGAGAGACTTTCAGAGTAGCAGTATCTACGGTAACTGTGCCATTAGAATTACATGATCCAATTTTTACACACTGTATCATATTTTATACAATACAAACTGAAGACATAATTTGCAATCAATGATTCGAGGAAATAGCAAAGGTGAATCCACAAAGCACAGGCCACAGCTTGGGCAATATGGCCTTAGGAAACACATAAGTGTATTTCATTGAATTTCTAATAACCAAAAAAATCCTAGGTTTATTTAAAATCCAAACACATTTTCTTTCTTTCTCCATTCCTGGTTTATACTCTTCCCCCCACCCCCATTCTTGGTTTATACTGAAAAATGTCACCGTGTTGGGAGGGGAAGCCAGCAAGCTAGTGATAGTAAAAGTAAATGTTTTACTATGGCATAAGCTGGAGTCACGAAAGGTTACATGCAACTTAAGGATATGGACTTGATCTTTATTTGAACAAGGCCTGCCCTCTTGAAAGGAGATGTGAGCAGAGTCAGTAATTTCCAAGTAATGGTTAATAGTCAACAAGTGCATTACATATGATGAAACCTAACGGTGACTTCATGATACTATTTTAAGGTCGTGTGTCAGGTGCAGACAGACACAATAGACATTTGACTTCACTACATATTTCCTTTTTTTCTTTCTGTCACATGGAAGCCAGTCATCTTCCTAGGTATTTCACATTAAGTGAAACCTAACTATGTCAACAGTGAAATTCTGGTCCACAAAAAAGGGAACCTGTTTTCCCAAAGCAAGTATGTTTTGGTAATGATTCTTTTTTCTTAACCTAGGTCTACAGGCTTAGAAATTCATCTCTCTGATCTATATTTACTCCAGGTTGGGACACACAGTCCAAAGTCTCAGGAAAGGGAATATTTAGTTTGGAGTTTCAACAAAATCCCACAGCAGATCAATGAGAACATCAATTCCCTAGAATCAGAAGCATCCTTTATATTTTCATACTGCTAATAATTACCTAAAAAATAAACTTTCCTTATAGTAACTGTCAGCTTGTAATCTTTCCTCCTTTTAGCTTAGTGTATATACCAATGACCAAGGCATCCTCATAAAGCCTAGCTCAGATTAAGTCCTTCCCCTGTTTGAAATCGCGGATGCCTCCCTCATGTCTACACAACTCAAACCATCTACTGGCCGACCTTCCATGCTAATCCCGCTCTTCCACTCTTCCCACTCCCCATCTAAGTGTATTTATTCTACATTTAGGAGAGTTTTAAACACCACAGATGTTAAGATATACTGGTTAAATACAAGAGGAAGGGTAATTTAGAAAATAAAAGTACTAACCAAATGAAATAAACATGCTTGGTGTTCCTAAGGGGACAATAAGATCTAGATGTAAAAGAAAAGCAGTAAGAACAAATTGCTGTTGTTCATAAAGTAAGCTAATCTCTGAAATGCAAACAAGAGTATAAGGAGAAGTCAGCATACACAGATGTTTATACTTATCATCACTGAAGATGATAGCAATCTGGCCCAATCTTAAATTTCTCTTACATAAAATCTGACTATATGAGAACTTTGTAATATCCATGAGAATCCAGATTCTGGGATCTCCAGATTAGCCAAGTTGTAAGACATTCTGCAGTCGAGAGTATTTAAAAGAAGAAACTAGAGGTGGGAGTGAAGAGGGATGGCAGACGACATCTGCCATCAGAACAAAGGAAATGTTCTTGCAACAGCACTTTGTAAGAGCCTTGGTGAGGAAGGAAATTATACTAGACACTTAGAAGACACTCAGGTGTTACACATCAGAAAGGAGTGAGCAGACTATGATGAGATGGTGGATGAATGATCATTCCCTAGCCAAAAAAACCAGGAAGTCTTTAAAATTTTAAGGAGAACCCCCATCCCCCAAAAACAAGACTCTAGTACGTGTACCACCTACAACGCAGCAGAGAACGTGCCCAAGTATCTCTTTGAAACTTCAGTGGAAGAGACTGAAAAGTAAACTCAGGGAGAGTAAATAGAAATGAATAGCTTGAGAGCCATTATTTCTAACTTAAGGATAAAATGACACTGATGTCTTAAGTGTCTCTATTTAGTTTTAGTAAACAAAAGGTATTTATAAACTGTTTCACCAGCTTCGCTCCTTTGGTGTTCACTGTTCAGTTGCTAAGTTGTGTTCCACTCTTTGAGACCCCATAAGCCTGGAAGCACGCCAGGCTTCCCTGTCCTTCACTGTCTCCCAGAGTCTGCTCAAACTCATGTCAGTCACTGAGTCAGGTGATACCATCCAACCATCTCCTTCTCTGTCGCCCCTTTCTCCTCCTCCCCCAGTCTTTCCCAGCATCAGGGTCTTTTCCAGTGAGTTGACCCTTCGCATCGGGTGACCGAAGTATTGGAGTTTCAGCTTCGGCATAAGTCCTTCCAATATTCAGGGTTGATTTCCTTTAGGACTGACTGGTTTGATCTCCTTGCTGTCCAAGGACTCTCAAGAGTCTTCTCCAGCACCACAGTTCAAAAGCATCAATTCTTTGGTGCTCAGCTTTCTTTATGGTCCAACTCTCACACCCATACATGACTACTGGAAAAACCATAGCTTTGACTAGACGGACCTTTGTTGGCAAAGTGATGTCTCTGCTTTTTAATACTGTCTAGGTTTGTCGTAGCTTTTCTTCTAAGGAGCAAGCGTTTTTTAATTTCATGGCTGCAGTCACCATCCGCAGTGATTTTGGGGCCCAAGAAAATAAAATCTGTCACTGTTTTCATCTTTTCCCCATCTATTTGCCATGAAGTGATGGGACTGGAGGCCATGATCTTTGTTTTTTTGAATGTTGAGTTTTAAGCCAGCTTTTACACTCTCCTCTTTCACCCTCATTGGAGGCTCTTCTGTTCCTCTCCACTTTCTGCCATTACGGAGGTATCATCTGCATATTTACTGTTGATATTTCTCCCAGCAATCTTACTCTCCTTATAAAACCTTAAATTCCTCAACTTACAAATTCTCCTGCAAGTATTATTATTTATTTAGTTTCTCTTAATCTCAGATTACTATCTCCAGCTTCAGTTTTTTCCATTAATGAGAAATATAAGAGGAAATCAGACCAATTAATAAGGAAGGGTATAAATACAGGGAGGGTGTGTCCTGAGGATAAAAAATCTAGTATCCCAAGTATTTCAAAGCATTATCATTACAAAAGAAAGACACTCAAATTTTATGTTCCCACTTCTGAGATAAGAAATGAAAATTTTTTAGCATAAATAGCTTTCTGGAAACTATTTTTGAAGATCCTAGAATTCTTACTGTGCATTTCATATACATTTTACCTGGAGAAATGTTTAAGGATAGGGTACCAGCAAACTCATCTTAATGAATTCACAAGGTAACCTGTATACCATTCATTTTATGTCTTAAGAAACATACTCTTTTACCTTAAGGTTCAAGGACAGCATCTTTCTTCTGTCTGCTCTCACTTTATTCTGATGGTCTGACTTGTTACTAAACTGATTCCTCTGTTTCCCTTATTTCAAGATAATATTTAGACAAATCGGTTCCAGTGCAGTAAGGATTTGCACCTAGGTCTGTGACTTCAGACCCATGCTCTGGCCCATCAAGTCACATTGCCTGCAGATGACTGTGCAAGGATTATCATCCCACTGGATATAAATATAAAAATATGAAGGCTCACAGCCTCCCCTTAGCCTCTACTCAAGTGAATAGGTATTTCCTGCCTAACTTCTTATTCTTTGGAGAGAAAGAACAAAAGTAAGCCACATAAATAGATTCTCTTGAGAAAAGCAAGCAGAAAAGAATGATCAGTGTATTCCCAAGGGCGCTGCACAGACAATGCAGCTAAAGCTCAAATGGCAAGGGTGGGAAATAACTGTCAACAGAGAAACCTTTTCGGGTAGACACTCCAGGCTCCTAGCAGTTCTGGATGCTAGAAAATTCAAGTGGCAGGAGATTTTAACAAAAGTTGCATGTATATGAATTTAAGCCCCAATATCTGAGAGCCCTGGAACTAAATACTGGCATCCCTGCTGGGCAGTGCTTTTCCAAATGAGACACCAGCTCAGACCCAGAGCCCTAAGGATTAATTACAGTGCTTTATTAAAGATGTAATTACTGGATTCCCTAATTCTATGAGTTAACTCTATATAGCTGAAGTGTCTGATTTATTCATTCTTTTTAATTCTTTTTCTTTAAATTGCAATATAGTTGATTTTTAATGTTGTGTTAGTTTTTGGTGTACAGCAAACTGATTCAGCAATATATACATGTGTATGTACATACACACACACATATTTAATTTTCAGATTCTTTTCCATTACAGGTTATAAGAAACTGAATATAGTTCCCTGTGGTATACAGTAAGTCCTTGTTGTTGATTTATTTTATATATAGTAGTGTATATCTGTTAATCTTAAACTCCTAATTTATCCCTCTCCCTCCACCCTTTCCCCTTTGATAGCCATAAGCTTATTTTCAATGTCTGTGAGTCTGCTCCTATTCTGTAGATAAGTTCAGTTGTATTATTTTTTTAGATCCTACATACATGTGATATGATATTTGTCTTTCTCTGTCTGATTTACTTTACTTAGTATGATAATCGCTATGTCTGTCCATATTGCTGCAAATGGCACGATTTCATTCTTTTTCATGGCTGAGTAATATTCCATTGTATATATGTACCACATCTTCTTTATCCATTCATCTGCTGATGGACATTTAAGTCACTTCCATGTCCTGGCTACTGTAAATAGTGCAGCTATAATCATTAATTCTTTTTTTCTTTTTTGTTCCAAACCTTAACCTTTTTATTTTGTATTGGGGCATAGCTGATTAACAATATTGTGGTATAATTGTTTCAGGCGAACAGCAAAGGGACTCAGCCATACATATACATGTATCCATTCTCCCCCAAACCCTCCTGCCATCCAGCCTGGCAGTAACAATGAGCAGAGTTCCACGTGCTACACAAAAGGTCCTTACTGGTTATTCATTTTAAACATAGCAGTGCGCAAATGACCTTCCCAAAGTCCCTAACTATCCCTTACCCCAGGCACCCTTAAGTTTGTTTTCTGTATTCATTAATGCTTGAAACTAACTTACAAGACCCAAACTAGTCATTTGAGGACTACATAAATTCTGTGCTCAAATTCACCACCTTTCTTTGGTAGCAATCAGCTTGATTACCTTCATGTGGATAATAGCTTAAACAAGGTCAGCAGCCTCATTTAGGGGATGAGGAAGAAGGGCACCAGGCCAAATCTAAGATACTGACTTCTTGTGGTTTTTAATAAAATTGCTATATACTTATATTTTATACAAGGAAGAACTCTGCAACCCTTTGAGATATAGGAAAACTTCTTAAAGCTAAAGAGATGATATTCCCAGGATGACTTGGGTATAGCACTTCTTGAAAGCAAGATGGATCTGGTTCCTCTTTTGTTAGCATTGCTTTGATTTTGTGGAAGTTGCTGAGCAGTACAAAATCAACCCCTAAATGAGCTATCAGATTAAATAGACTATTCTGCACGTGTCCAGGAGACCTAGGAAGTACATCCAGTTCAGTCAGTAACTCACTATTTTCAGCTTTGGGTAAGTTACTTCCCTCTTTTGGATCTTAATCTCCCTTCTTCTCAAAGAGAACACCACTCTTACAATATTTACTACTTAAATATTTTTATTTTTCCCCATTCCTTGGCCATCTGGGACAGACACCACTAGAAGACTGTAGAACTTTTCCTCTAAGCTCAGATAAAGGTTTTTGGACTTAACTAGTTGATTGAAAAATTTCAGAAACACATATACACATGGTTTGCCTCCTCCCATTATACTTTGAGCTTCCTGGGACTAAAGGCTGTCTTCTGCTTTTGTAAGTTCTCCGCAAGTACTAGTACAGTATTCTAATATTTAGACCAGTTCACAGCCAAATAAATGTTTAGTGAACTACCTCAATCAACTCAATTTTACCAGATGTTTTAAGCCAAACATTTTGCCTTGGTTGTTCTATTTTGCTAGTCCTTCCTAACTAGTTTGTGATACATTAATTTGATGTTTAAGCTTTAAACATCTGCTGTTAATGGATTTTAACACCAAGTGACATCTCTTCTGGCCCCTGCCCTCTGTTCATTTTAAGAAACAAGAGTATTGGGACTTCCCTGGTGGGCCAGTGGTTAAGAATCCGCCTTGCAATGCAGGAGACACAGGTTCGATCCCTGGTCGGAGAACTAAGGTCGCACATGCCTCGGGGCCAACCAAGCCTTCGAGGCAACTTCTGAAGCCCACCCTCAATCCGCGCACCACAATGAAAGATCCTGCATGCTGAAAGTAAGATCAATGCCGCAACTAAGACCAGAGGCTGCTGAATTTGAAAAAAAAAAAAAGAAAAGAGTACTCACAGTAAAGTTTCAGGTATTATGTCATAGCACCGACTGAGTGAAAGGTGTTGGAGGTAGTTGAGTTGGTAAAATTCTGGAAAGCAGTCATTTTTCAGCATGACACTATCGCTGTAACAGAAGAAAAAATTAAAAAGCTATCCATTAATCCCAGATGAAGAAGATAGGAACAGCTTATCATTCAGTTCCTTCAATTCAACATATTAAGACTCTTTCCTCATTCAATAAAAAATCATGAATTTTCATTAAAATTTTTTTTGTTTTAAAATAAATAAAAACATACCTTAAGTCTAGGTGGACAAGATTGCGACATCTTCCAACTAAGGTAGAGACATCTAGCAGACAAAAAAAAAAAGATGGTCACCATCAAATGAGGAATCACACAAGGATACTTGCTGTCCATACATTTCATATTGTGCTGGAAATTCAGAGTAGTGCAATTAGAGTCATTCACTATTAGAAAAAAAAAAAATCATCATCTTGCCATGTAAGACTTTCTACCCAGGAAACACAAGAAATCATCTGAAAAACGACTAGAAATAGTAAGAGAACTAACTGTGTAAAATGACTGGATAAGAAACTCCATAGCTTATCTATGTGCCAGCAATCACTGGATGGAAAGAGGGGGGGAAAGTCCTGTTCACAATAGCAAAAAGCAAAATCAAACAGCGCACTATATAAACAAATATCAAAAAGTAGCACTCCAAACCAGTGGAGGAAAATCATGGATTATTAAAAAATAATATGGCTACTACAACTAGAGAAAATTTACTTCGACTCAAATAATATATCCAAATTAATTCCACATGTTATTAAAAACTTACAAATGCAAAAATGAATAATTATTCATTGGATCTTCATATCAATGAGGAGTTTCTAAACATAAAACAAAAAGGAGACAATGATAATTTACAACAAAAATCTTTAAAAACTCTAACATGTTAAAACAAAACAGAACACAAACAGAAATAAAGTGGTATCAGAAAACTGGGAATAAATGTTTCCAGTAGAGTTAATGTTCTTATTATATTAACAGTATAAAAAAATAGTATATTAAGAGTATAACAAAATAGAATGATACTGCATAAAATATAGACATAATAAAAATGGAGCAAGAAATGCAAAATAAAATATTTTTTTTGGTGCTATCACATGAAAAACAAATCCTATTACAATACCCAGAACTGATGAAATATCATAAAGCAGGTGCCCCTACACTAAAAGTGGGTATTTAATTTTATGCAGCCTTTCAGAAGACCTCATTTTTTGAGGGTGAACTGATCTTTCTTTTAAAAAAAAAAAGCTTTCAGGGCTTAACACACTTTGCTCTTTGGCTCAGTAATTCCACTTTTAGAAAAGTAATTAGAGATCGCAGGTGATACGAGTGGTAAAGAACCTGCCTGCCAATGCAGGAGACAAGAAACACAAGTCGATCCCCGGGTCGGGAAGATCCCCTGGAGGAGGGCAAAGCAGCCCACCCCAGTATTCTTGCCTGGAGAATCCCAAGGACCCTACAGTCCATAGGGTCGCAAAGAGTCAGACATGAATGAAGCAACTTAGCACGCATGCTTACATGCACTATGATATTCACTGTAGTGACAGTTATAAAAGCCCCTCTCCCCAACAGGTCAACCTTCATCCATTCTATGGAACACAATGCTGGTAATAGCCATTAAAAAGCTACTTAATAACATTTTACAAAGTGAAAAAATAACTCAGGATACACTGTATACTGAAAACAAAATAAATATAATGCATGATAATCTCAATTTAAACACACAAACATATATTTACACACAAACTTACACATAGAAAGAAAGGGGGTTGGGGGTTGGAAGGCTGGAAGAAAATACATCCAAATGTTAAGTGCAGTTACCAAGGGCAGTGGGATCACAAATACCTTTTCAGAATTTGGAACAAAGTCGATACTTCGCAATCAGAAAACATATTAGTGAGTGTTATTTACTTTAAAAAATAGGCAAATCTTATTAATGTTTGAGGGTTTCTTTTTTCTTCTCACAGCTGCAACTCCAGCCACATCCCCTTGTCTAAATCCTGCCTCCTCAACACACTCACTGGGCTATGTGACGAGCATCTCACATTTATGCCTAAACCAAATGCCTGATTTCTCCCCTCAATCTGCGCCTTCCCCCAAAGTCTTTCCCGTCTTAGTAAGTGTGAACTTCATCGATTGCTGGGGCCAAAACCCTCGGAGTTGTACTCAAACTGTTTCCTCACATCCCACACCCCATCTGTTACCCAGTCCTGTCGGGTTAGCTTTCAAAATGCGTCTGAAATCAATCACTTCTTACTTCCTCAAGTGTGACCACTAAGTCTCCAGCGGCCTTTCCCCAGCATAGCTCTGCATGGGGACTTTTCAAAGGTGAGTCGGATCATTTCATTCCTGTTTGAGATACTTCAATGGCTTCCCATCTTACCCAGGAAAACAAGGGAAACAGAGCTTCTGCCTTGGCCAAGAAAGCCCCCGGCTATCTCATCTCCTCACACTGGGCTCCTCGCTCCCTCTCCCACACTGGCTTCCATACTGAGAGGAAACAAAAATCCCAAACATTAATAAAGTTTGTCTATTTTAAAAAGTAAATAACATTTATTGATTCATTTTCTGATTATAAAGTAGCATATGTGGCTTTCCTCTAAAGGCACTTATTGGTCCTTAGTTCTAGAATGTTCTTTCCTTATGTATCTACATATCACTCCTTCAGGTCTATGGTTAAATCTTACTTCCTCAGGGAGCTCTTCTCTTTGGCCATTCCATCTGAAAACAGCCCCCTTCCTGCTACACTCTACCTGAGTACCCTGCTTTAAACTTTTCCTCCTTGTGTTTTCACTTCCTTTCATCATATTTACTTCCTTGTTGATTGTCTGGATTCCCCACCAGAATGGAAGCTTCACAAGGGTGACTTTCTCTGTTTTGTTCAAGGCCACATGTCCCAAGTTTAGAACTGGATTTTGTGCATTATAGGGGCTCAACAGACATTTGTCTCATGAGTCACTAAAAAAACGAAGAACTGCACAATGTAATTTTGAGTGACCCATCATTTTGCTAGCCAACCACAAAATCCACAATCAGATACAATCTTCCTTTGCCACCACCTGGGAAAGAATTAAACCTTGGGGGATGAAACTGGTTAGTCTCTGTCTCCAGCCCTTGTTTAAGTCCCGTCTTTCTTTGGTGGGTAGAGTTAGGAACCAGATTGCCAAGACTTAGGCAAGAGTTAGGAACCAGACTGCCAAGATTCCTCTTTACCGTCTCCTTCATTTCACTTGAGTTAGAAGGGATCTTAGAAACTACCTAATATAACTTGTCATTTTAGAAGAGAGACATTTTTCGCTAGAGAAGTCCAAGTAAATCTAAGACCCAAAGCTAGGTCCTCCAAACCTCATCCCGTGCTCATCCACTGTTCCACAGAGAGGTAGTGATGGGTGAGGAATATAAACACTGAGAGCCAACAATTACTGCGCTCTCACTATGTGCCGAGAATGACTAAATGTCTTGTACATGTAGTACGCCATTTATTGCTTACTCTAATGCTAAGAGGTAAGGTACTACTATTAACTCCATTTTATTGAGAAATGGAGGAACAGCAAGGTTAAGCAAATTGCTCAAGGCTACCCAGTGAATGACAGAGCTTAAATCCAGATGGTCTGCCCCTGGTCTTGGAGGCAAGACACAAAATTTGTATTGTCTTCTACACAGTGAAATAGCGTGTGCCGTTGTTAAAAAGATATCCATTTAAAAAGGCTTGAATTCCCATTGTACACTTAAGGAAACTAACACTTCAACTCCTACTCTGCGTCCTATCCTCGCCCTGAATGTGTCTAGCAAGTGGGATTTTACCACCTATCATTCTTGCCAAAACTTAGTAGAAAGGTGATTTGTTCTTTTTCAGAGGAACCCAGAAAAGAGTTTTAAGCCAAACGTGGAAACAATTTACAGTAGTTTGCCTACAGCTGAGTTTCTCGACCTTACACACAGAACCTCAGTTCATTACAGAAAAACTCTGAATAAAGAAGTGAGAAGTTCAGGTATGGGCAGAAGTGTACACAAGGCACTGTCTTCTCTAGGGAATGAAGGGGGAAGAACCACGGGTGGGATTCAATGTGAAGAGGATGCTCCCTGGTGGGAAGTTAAAGTCCTTGGAAGGCAACTTGGCAAGAACTATCCAAAGCTTGATAATGAAGCCTAATCCTTGGCCTGGCAACTCCACTTAGAAATGCACTCAACAGTTTGCTTCTGTCCATAAGACAGTTGTTTATAAAAGGGAGAAACTGTAAAGATTCTAAACATTCGTTACAAGGAGATCAACGGAGTAAGTTGTGAATGAATCAATAAATTATTCCAAATATATCTGATGGAATATCACATAGCCACTGAAAATGACGTGTGGTGTAGCTACTGAAATAGGGTTACTTGAAATAAAACCATACCATAAAGTATTCCATACACTATGTCCCATGTTTTTTTAAAAAAAGCCACTTTTTAACAGGAAAAAAGACTAGCAAAATGTTAGTAGGATTATTGATTTCTGTGTTTTTACATGTTATAGGTATATTTGAGAATGACTATGTAATACTATAACTAGATACTTTTAAATTTTTATTTTTAATTAGAGGATAACTAATTTACAATATTGTGTTGGTTTCTACCATACATCAACATGAATCAGCCATAGGTATACATATGTCCCCTTCCTCTTGAACCTCCCTCCCAAACAGATTTAAAATTGTGTTTAAAGGGAAAAGATGCAGAATAGAAATACTGTGTGTGGAGGGCAGTGGTTAAGAAAGACACTACTGCTGCTTTTACAGATCTCTAGAGAAAGCCTTCATTTTGTTATCTGGGCTCAAGTACCTGCAGAGGATTCCAACCTCTGACCATCTAGGAGAATCCGCTCCTATCTTCTACAGCCTCAGATATGTGACAGGTCACGTCCTGGAGGAGAGCTTTTCAAATACTGCTTAGATTTTAAGAAGATACACTCTGCAAATATTTGGCTCATGAGTATTTAGAGTATGTTAAACGTTATAAGAAAAACACTTAGAGGGGCTCACACCACCATCAAGACACGAGGTTAGGGCTGAGGCGTGCACTGGCTTAACGAGGCTTTGTGTAGGCCAGCCTGAGGCCACGAGGGCAAGCTATTAAAATGCTAAGTGAAATAAGTCAGGGGACTTCCCTGGTGGTCCAGTGGCTATGACTCCATGCTCCCAATGCAGGTGGCTTGGGTTTGATCCCTGGTCAGGGAACTAGATTCCACATGCCACAAGTAAGAGTTAGCACACTGCAACTAAAGATCCTGCATGCTGCAACTAAGACCTGGCCCAGCCAAATAAATAAACAAAAATAAATATTAAAAAAAGAGAGAAAAACAACTACTATATGATATCACTTATTTAGGGACTCTAAAAACTACAACAAACTAATGCGTGGCTGTGGTTTAGTCGCCAAGTTGTGTCCGACTCTTGCGACCCCATGGACTGTAGCCTGCCAGGCTCCTCTGTCCATGGGATTCTACAGGCAAGAATACTGGAATGGTTGCCATTTCCTTCTCTAGGGGATCTTTCCGACCCAGGATTCAAACCCAGGTTTCCTGCATTGCAGGCAAACTAAAGGATATAACAAAAAAGAAGCAGATTCATAGATACAGAGAACAAACTAGTGGTTATCAGTGGGGAGAAGAAACAGGAGAGAGATTAAGGCAATAGAGGGGAAGGTGATTAAGAGATACAAACTACTAAGTATAAAATAAGCTACAAGGATTGTACAACATGAGGCATACAACCAATATTTTATAATAACTTTAAGTGGAGTATAACCTTTAAAAATTGTAAATCACTCTTGTACACCTGTAACATATATTACTGTACATCAAATATAGTTTAATAATAATAAAGAAAACCCTTGCCATTTGTCCTTATCTTTGCAAATCAAGATTCCATCAATATTAGAAAATAAAACAAAGTACACATAACCGAATGCTCAGGTTTATAAAGACTTTAATTGTCACACATCACCCCTGATTTTAAATGCCTGTGTTCACCTAAAAAACCCCACTGTCCTTTTAGACTGAATTGAAAAAAGTTATAAATATGAACTTAGAGGGTTTATTACAGGGTTTTTCAACCTCGGCACTACTGACATTTAGGACCAGATTCTTTTTTGTGTGTTATTCTACTGTCCTGTGCGTTGTTCACCAGCATTCCTGGCTTCTACCCACTAGATGCCAGTGGGTAGATGCCAGTAATGCCACAGCTGTGACTATCAAAAATGTCTCAGACCTCGCCAAATGTCCTCTTGCAGGCAAAACTGTCCCCAGTTGAGAATCACTGCTTATACTAATCAAACACTACATCCCTCAATTTTTATGTTGGGTTTTACCTAAATAATTTGGTTAAATAAAAGAAGCTCTTCTACTTAAACCTAAATCCTTTTAAAGTATAAAGGTTTTCACTCATGGATTCTGGATTCAAACCCTGCCACTAACCCACTAGCTGTCTGCATTTACCTGACCCTTTTGATCAGCTAGCTGTTATGTCATCTGAAAAACAGGAATAGGAACACACACACTGCATTAAATGAGACAGTGTATGGAGGATCATGCCTAGGAGATGCTCAGGAAATCAAACCTGCTGTTATTGGTGGGGCTGCTATTGTTAAGGGCCCAACGGCACTGAGGGTCTTACCTGATCTCTGCAGGTTCTTTCGGTACCCGCTGAGATTCAGCTGGGTGATGGTCTCAGACACATGTGCAACAGCCACTTGTACATGCTTCTCAGTGAAATCATAGCACCAAGAGAGGTTCAGTTCATCCAGTCTGCACACAAGAAGGGTGACAAGGAGAGCATGAAACCATTACCCAGAGTGAATTTCCTATGAAACCCTGCCTAAAGCTGTGAACCAAGGAAATACAGGGCCATTGATTCCTTACATTTTCTGCATAGGACCTCAGCTTCTCTAAGCAGTTACATTTGCTCACCTGAAACTGCTCTCCATCTCGGTCTAGTTTGTTCCAGAAAGTTGCCAGGGTATATGAGCCAAGGGCTTAGTGAATGCTGCCCTCTTCTGGAAGAGAAGGGAAGTGCTCTCCTCGCCTGCTCATACCTCATTCCAGGACTAGGAGAAATTCTAGCTCCTATGCTTTCTTTCTCAACCACTTGGGTTGTAGGAAAACAATATGAGCTTGAGATGTTTTAAAAAACTGATAGGTTGTACCAGGAATTCCTAATAAAGAGATGCCGACATCGCAAAAATTCACTTTATCTTACGGGGCCTCTGCTAACTAAGCAAATGAGGGCTTCAAAGAGAAAGTCCAACCACTAAACTATACATCCCATTCCTGGCATTGCTGAGAAAATGTAGGGCTACCATTTTATCTCATTGGTAGCGTTCTTATCAGAGAAGGCAATGGCAACCCACTCCGGTACTCTTGCCTGGAAAATCCCATGGACGGAGGAGCCTGGTGGGCTGCAGTCCATGGGGTCACTAAGGGTCAGACACGACTGAGAGACTTCACTTTCACTTTTCACTTTCATGGATTGGAGAAGGAAATGGCAACCCACTTCAGTGTTCTTGCCTGGAGAATCCCAGGGATGGGGGAGCCTGGCGGGCTGCCATCTATGAGGTTGCACAGAGTCGGACATGTCTGAAGTGACTTACTTAGCAGCAGCAGCAGCAATGTTCTTATACAAAAGCAATCTTTTGTATAAGATCATTACAGAGAAATAAATACCATGCTATTAGCCCAGAGACCAAGGGAATATTAAAAAGGACACACAGTATTGGGTATTCTGTGAATCATGTCCCCCCTCACGTATTAATTTCTGTAACTCTGTAACCTTTATATACTGACAATAGACATTAATACCTAGTATAAAAGATGTTTTTAATTGAATCACCCAGATTCATGGTGTATTCTGCAATAACAAACTTTTGACAAATAAACAGTCAAAACTGTTGTTAGGTCTACAGACTTTACAGGGGAAAAAAGCCTGACAGTATAGTTAGGTATAAACAGATACTCTTTGTACATACTGTTGATAAACACATTACCACATTTTCCTTATTTTAATAAGTTTCAGAGGAAAAAAGGGATCACAACACAAGTAATCTTTGCAAACTTCACCGATTTGGCTCCTGAGTTTGGACAGAAAGTTTGAAGGATAAAGGGTATTGAGTTCTCCAAATCAAGAGCTCAAAGAGTTAGGAATAGCTTAAAAATGTTACCTGATTCTATCCTGATGTGAAAGATAACTGTATGTTTGAAATCACAGTTCTATAATCAAATCTCAAATCTCTCCTACCTGGAACAGCTGCTCAGCAAAGTCTTCAGGGCAGATTCAGAGAATCCAGAACACCCAGAAAGATTGAGTCGCAGTAAATTTGTGTTCTGAGCAAGATTACTGGAAAAAGAGGACAAAGTTGTAACAATACTAACCAGACCCTCTTATTCAATCAACAAGAATGAAGCTAAGGGAGGCAGTTACAAGCACACAGGCCTTTGAGTCAGAAGTGAGTTTAAATTCACATCTTACCATCTAGATGACACCAAGCAGGATGCTTTGCCTTAGTTTATTCATCTGTGAAATGGCAAGATCAGTATCTTCTTGGTAGTGTTAAAATTAAGTGATATAATGTAATAAAGGCCTCAGCACAGTGCCCAGCACAGAGATTAACTACACAACACTTACCAGTGTACTTTTAAAATTGAAAAACAGAACCCACCAATGACCTAAACATATTTCTATTTTACCCACAATTGTAATTAGATTGTAAGTAAACTTCTACTTATAAAGTCACCAGGCTCCTTCAATTAAATGTCTCTCCAATTGCCCTCTTCTCTCCATTCCCAAATGCCTCATGTTAGCCAAACAGTGATCAAGAGCAAGAGTTCTGGAATCATACTATATGGCCAGGTTCAAATCTTGGTTTTGCTACCTAGCTACTGTGTGACCGTGGACAAGTTATTCAGCCTCTCTGTTCCTTAGTTCCCACATCTGTAAAAAGGGGAATAATAAGAACATATTTCATGGGGTTGCTATGAGGATTTACTCAGAATACCTTTAAAGAACCTAGTATCTGGCACATGGTATGTGCTCAACAAATATTAAGCAGATATTATCATTATTCTTTTCTTTTCCCCATCAAGTTTCATCATGTCTTACCTGAATGGATACAACATCATCTTAACTAATCTACTGAATAGTTTCTTTCATGTGTAATCGATCTTCTGAGATGCCCAGTGAGTTAATTTTCTAAACACTGCTTGTTCCATTCTCAGAACTATGCTTCTCTTCACCATGCTTCCCTCTTTACAGCCCACAACAAAATCCAGAGTTCTTCCAGCGTGGCAGGCACCCACGAGATGTGGTCCCTGCCGACCCCCACCTGTCACCTCCCTCCCGCACTCCATCAATTCCTGACCACTTCAGAATTCAGAGTCACAAAGGCAGCTTCACCCGGACTGCTTCCTTCGCCACATCACCTGGAGAACTCCTACCCACATACTTTCAATACTCAGCTTCAGAGTCACTTCCTCTGAGACGAGACGGCTGCCTTCTCGAAATGTAATTAGGCCTCTGTGTTGCCACATATTCACCAACGCATCCAGCAAACACAGTGCACTGTAATTATCTGTCTCTCCCTTGAATGAGGGAGCAGCCACGCCTCAATTCCTCCTTGCGTGTCTAGAACCTAGCATGAGACCCAGCAACATATTGAGAGTTAGTACACAAACTCTGGTTGTCTAGGTGAGCAACCAAACCTCCTGAAGGAGGAACCAAGCCTCCTGGAAGGTTCTGCAGAGGCTGGAACACTGTATTGGGTATTTTCTGAGTCCACCTGCATGTGGACAGGACACCCCACATCTACTCGAGAAACAAAATCAACAAACACAAAACGAGTGCCTTTGAAACATGCTCCCAGGTGCCACTCACTCAATAATGGGATCTGAAAGTCGGAGGCCTTCCAGGCTGAGATTCTGCAACTTGGAGCAGTGAGACAGAAGGCCATGCAGGGTAGCCACATCGATCACAGAGTTCGACAGGTCCAGGTGCTGTAGACGAAAAGGGCTGAAGACAGAGGGAATAAAAAGAGGCTCTACAAGGTGGCTCACACCAGAATGTCCAGATTAGATCTGACCCCTTCTCCTCCCCACCTGGGCAGTTCACCACAAACAAGACCCTGAACACGCATTTCAAGTATTAGCTATAGTTGTAGTCATAAAATAAACTGTTACTGGCCACCTTCGTTTTTTTAAAATTCAAAAGCTTTTGTTTTTGGGGGGTGGGGTGGGGTGGGGCCAAGTCCAGACGTTGTGCCAGCACAGTCCAACTTAGAAAATGAATTAATGAGCATCAGGAGAATGAGTTGGATGTGGGTGACAAGGAGGTCACACCTACAATGACTCCTGGCAAGGGTGAGTGGGTGGATGACCAAACCAGGGAAGACCGTGGAAAGGCAAGTTGTAAACGGAGGTTAATACCAAGGTTCTTGGGATGGACATGCTAATACTAAGGTACTTGTAGGAAATTCAGCTGTGGTAGTTTTTAGGTAATTAGAAATAAGAGTTTGTTTGAAAGAGAGGGTTGGGCTAGAGATGAGGATGTGAAAGTCTTGGCATAGATGGGGGTGTACAAGACATAGCTTGTCTGAAGACAGAGTGTGGGTCAGGAGAGAAGGCAGCCAGGGACAGACCCTAGAGTAACAAAGCAAAGCGTGCACTTGAAGGAGACTGAGAAGGAAGTGCAGGAGAAGCATAAAACACCCGTGGGAGAGGAGAGTTGTCATATGACCACAGCGAGAAGGTGAAAAGGCCTCGAGTTGGGATGCGTGTTGTATCCTAGCTCTGCCGTCTTTAGCTTATTTTTCTGTTCAGTATCTATTTACTCCACTCTAGCATGAGATGACACGAAACCACACTGCAAAACTATCAGTAAGAAATACATTTTCAGAAAGTCTAAAAAACACCAACACAGAGCATCTTTTTCAGGATGTAAACTGGTTTGTGACAGGATCAGAAACCCAGAGTGACAAAATCTGAAAAGACCCCTCACATTTTTTCCTTATCAGAAACAGGCAGTGGGGGTAGAGAAATGTAAATCAAAACTACAATGAGGTATCATCTCACACTGGTCAGAATGGTCATCAAGAAATCTACAAACAGTAAATGCTGGAGAGGATGTGGAAAAAAGGGGTCCTCTCTTGCACTGTTGGTGGGAATGTAAGTTGATAAAGCCACTGTTGAGAACAGTAAGGAAAGTCCTTAAAAACTAGGAATAAAACTACCACATAGCCCAGCAATCCCACTACTGAGAAAACCATAATTCAAAAAGACACATGTACCCTAGCGTTCATTGCAGCACTATTTACAATAGCCTGAACATGGAAACAATCTAGATGTCCACCAAAAGATGAATGGATAAAGAAGTTGTGGTATATATATATACATACACACACACACACACAATGGTCCTAAAAAGGAACAAATCAGTTCTAGTGAGGTGGATAAACCTAGAGCCTGTCATACAGAGTGAAGTAAGTCAGAAAGAGAAAACAAACATCATCTATTAACACGTATGTGCAGAATCTAGAAAAATGGCACTGATGAATCTATTTGCAGGGCAGGAATAGCGATGCAGACACAGAGAACAGATTTGTGGATACAGAGGAGGATGGAGAGGGTGGGACGAATTGAGACAGTAGCGTTGAACCATATATACATCACCATATGTAAACAGATAGGCAGTGAGAAGTTGCTGTATAATACGGGAGCTCAACCCAGTGCCCTGGGACAACCTAGAGGGGTGGGATGGGATGGGGGAATGGGAGGAAGGCTCAAGAGGGAGGGGACATGTGTATACTTATCGCTGATTCATGTGCTTATATGGCAGAAACCATCAAAATATTGTAAAGCAATTATCCTCCAAATAAAAATACATTTAAAAAAAATAAGAAGAAATGGGCATTGGGGGAATAGCTTGGCTGCATGACATCTGCCGCGAGGGCTCTGCTTGGCTCCTGCCTCATAGGATACTCAGGACACCCTTAGACCCTGGGAAGAGCCCAAGAGCAGGCCTAGGCTAACACAGGAATGACGTCACTGAAACCCGTGCCGTGTTTCAACACAAAGGCCACATGGCAACATACACAACTAACGTCCCACGCTGCACAGATGACCTGTCCTAGGGCATATAGCAGGAGAGAGAGGAAAAAAAGACACTTCGATCTGTTTTCCTCCCCAAGATCTTCTGGGCACTTTTCTTTCTTACCTGAAGTGTTCAACTAACGGTTGGTCCATAAACGATCTTGGACAGCGGAAGGCAACCACCCCTCGGGACAGGAGCCGACCAACCACGTCTGGGTAGAGGTTTCTGCCTGCAAGGTCTACAGTCTGCCAGAGAGACTCATCAAACCTGGAAAAGAAGTGCTTCGTTTGGTGAGTCAGGGCACCAGTTTCTGGAGACCCTCGACACCGCTTCTAACAAGAGGACACGGCCACTCAATTGCCCTGAAGCAAATTCTAAAGGCATGTTTGTTTCTGACTATACAATTACCTATATTTTTAAGCCACTATGGAATATTTCTTTTTCCCATTATGGATAAGCTTTCATCTTCCTCTTTACATGGATTTCATAGCTAGTTCAAAGCTATCATGAGCTCTGCAATGATCTGGAACAGGAGAATAAAATTTCAGCATTCAATTCAATTCAATAACTTTAAGACTGCTCAAATCACTCAACTGATTACTGATCAAGTAGGTAGGTTCACAATGACCTTGCTTGCCATTTTTGTGAAGCACCAGCACGCTACCACAAGTACCCTAAAAAACATGTAAATGTACCTAAAAGAAGGAAAGTTTGTATGACTTTATTATGAGATATGTTTAGCAAATATCCATTAGGAAAAGTCATAGTTCAGCTCCATTTACAAAACCTTAAAAGCTTAAAATAAATGCACAGAAATACAGGTATACCTATGAACTAATGTGAAGAGAAGAGGTAAAAATGTTTAGATTTGTGTTTCAAAAGCAAAAAAGCGGTAACAAATATAGTAAAAAAACATAAAGAGGTTTGAATACCCATAGATTATTTCAATTTAACACAAAAGAAAACATGAGATCAAGCCCGTGAGGGAACATTTTAAATGTTTACAAGAATTTTACTTTTTAATCCTACTTGAGATAAGCAGACCACTGGCTGGAGCTTTGAAATAATTCTGCATAAACAAATTGTCAACCTTTATTCTTAAGAAGACAGGACTGCTGTGCCTGGCATATAACAAGTGCTTAATGAATGTCAGTAATAACTTTTATGACAGTTGAGATGAAGATGAACAGAGCTGCATAGCGAACACAGCTGGTGGCAAAAGAAAATCCAAATGGTGTTTCTTGAGCAGGGATAAGTGAGTCAACCACCATGTACCTACTCTGGCATTCCAGGTGTGCCGACCTCTCTGTGGCTCTTCTAAGCAAACATAGTCAGCCCTCCCTATCCACAAGGCTTCCCAGGTGGCACAGATGATAAAGAATCCGTCTGCCAATGTAGAAGACGTGGGTTCAATCCCTGGGTGGGGAAGATTCCCTGGAGGAAGAAATGGCAACCCACTCCAGTATTCTTGCCTGGAGAATTTCATGGACAGAGGAGCCTGGTGGGCTACAGTCCATGGGGTCGCAAAGAGTTAGACACGACTGAGCAAGCACTCCCTATCCACGGGTTCCACATCCACAGATCCGCAGATCCAGAGCCAGACTGTCCTACCCCATTTTATACAAGGGACTTGAGAATCCGCAGATTTTGGCATCCACAGGGGGGTCCCAGAACCAATAACCAGTGGGTACCAAGGGATGACTGTAGCCCAGTCCTGTAAATACCTGGAGTGTCTTATTTCCAGCACACCTGTGAATGGAAGGGCAGGGGCTCCTGCGTAATCACAGTGAGAGTCCTAGACGTGTGGAGGGAGAAGAGACATAGATGGCCTTAAGCACAGAGCAAAGGTTGGCCAGAGGCTGATGAGCAGGAGAAAAGGTGAAGATGGAAAAGCCCGTCCCAGCTCACCAAGATGTCCCATGTGCAGCTCACTGTTCGCACCTGAGAAGCGTGGCCCCAAACCCAACAAAACCTGAACAATTAGCTGGGCACCACCCGAGCATCTTTATATTTCATGCTCACAGTGGCCATCATGTGACCCACCGGAAGTGACCTGCCCCATTTGGAAAACTTCTTTTCCTTGTATTCAGCAGAGCCCATGTTTATTGGATGCTGGGCCAGGCAGTGTACCAGGCGTGACAGGGATGCATGAAGGCATAGCTGGTTCTCATACACCCAGTGGGCTGGCTGTGAGTGGTGGGAAGAGAACTCGGGGCTCTGAGTGGGACCCAAGTGGGGAACCAGCCTCTGCTACTTAGGCTTTATGGGACCGGAGTGAGGTTCTGAGTCCCAGTCCCCCCATATATAAAAGGGGATGATGCTGTCTTCCCAGGTGGTGCTAGTGGTAAAGAATGCACCTGCCAATGCAGGGTTGTGCGTTTGATCCCTGGGCTGGGAAGACCCTCTAGAGGAGGAAATGGCAACCCACTCCTTTATTCCTGCCTGGAAAATTCCATGGACAGAGGAGCCTGGTAGGCTACAGTCCATGGGCTTGCAAAAAGTGAGACACAACTTGGCATACACACACACACCCCCCTCCAGTAGATTCCTCCCTTATCTGTGAAATAAGACACTGATTACTATAAAGAATAAGAAAATATCAAGTGTGCTCTGTCCTACTATATTCTTCTTGGTTTTCAGTGTCAGCAGACCCCAACGAATAAAAACCCTTCTTTTCTCCTCCTCTCCATATACTAAATGGGGTGAAAAATACTTACGCTAGATGATACCATCTCTTACAAACACTGGAAACTTTCAGGAGTTCAGGGAGGCACAGACAGGAAAAGATTCCTAAGAGCAGCTCATCTGGAAGGGAGTCCCAAGAAACACCTTGGAGGGAAAAAAAAAGAATTGTTTTCCTTTTACCATGCTTTCCCCCATCAAGTGTACTGAGCTTTTTCCTGCACTTAAAGATATACAACGTGTAGCTTAAAAAGGTGAATTTAATGCTAAATGAATTCCTCATCCTCATAATTCTTTTTCTGTTTACCCATGGTCTATGTTTCCTGAAGTGGATACTGTATACTTTCTCAGCAAAGGAGAAAAGAGAGTATCAAGAATACTTGTCATGATATTCTTCTCTTAAGCACCCACCAGCCAGTCTCAGGCTCAGAACCATACTGATGGGGGTTCAGAGGCAGTCCCAGGCCTCTCACATCTTGGACGACAATGTCTAAGATACACAATGCTTCTGGGTTGCTAAGGAACACCTCACTCCTCTTTGAAGCAGCTTCAGTGGTAGATTTATCAAGTAGTGACCTTATTTAAAAGGCAAACCAATCTTCCCCCCTCTTCTTCCAAGTTTACAGAGGGTGGGCTCAGAAGTCCATTTACCTAAAAGTGCAATACCAAAAGGCTGTTCTCATCTCTTAATTCAACACACATGTCCTGAGTGCTTAGTTTGATGCCAGGGATGGGTTAAGGTGTTGGGAGAAAGCAGGTAACACATGAGACAAAACACTTTTTCATGGAGCTTATGTTCCATTGGGGAAACAATCACATGATATTAGAAGACATGTTAAAAACTGTTCAATATTTTAAAAAAATTAAGTGATACGTTAAAATTGCTTTTACTTTGATGTATTAAAAATAAAGTTTAAACTTTAGAAAGAAAATAAAGAAAGTTTAAACTTAGAAAGTTTTAACACACAGCATACACATACATACACCCTCAACCATCAACAGCAACTTACCTCCTTGTTCTATTTTTCATGTTTGGGGTTAATAATAAATTATGATAAGGGTTGTATTCAGCTCTTTGATTAAAACAACTATTTTCATTCTATTTTGACTCAACTCTATTTGTTAGCCTACTGAAACTCGTCATTCATAGTTAAGGAGACTAAGTCTGTATTAGTAAAGATTTGGTCAAAATATCTCCTTCTACATTTCAAAATAAATGCCTAATACAAAATTCTGTAATAGTGAGTAACTGTGATGTGAATTTCACCACAATGGTGGTTCCTTTAATAACTGTCAAGTTTTATAGCTGGAGTTCCCCCCCCCAAACTTTTTAATACATTTGCTGTGTTTTCTTATATTAAAAAAAGTATTGCATTCTTATTGAAAAAATTCTTGAAGAAAAGTTGAGTTACTTAAAAGTATAAAACAGTTCCATTTCTCAGAGATATTTTTAAGTTATCTGGTGCACTTACATCCATTTCGTAAACATACTGTTTCCCAAACTGGTATTTAAAGAACATTCTTCTGGGAGATGTTAGAATCTGTTCCACTACAAACAATGTTCTGTGGTGTAAAATGGTATAAAACAATGGGGAGGGCGTTACTGAGCTGGTGATCATTGAGCAAAGGCTGAACAGAGAGAAGAGGCTGGCCCTGTGAGTCCCTGGAGCGTGTTCTATGTGCAGGAGCAGCAGGTCTGTTTTGAGGAACAGCAAGGAGGCCAGCGTAGAACACAGTGAGCAAGTTGCAGGGAGCGGGGAAGAGGTCAGAGGAGTGGGAGGGGGCCAGGTCATCCGGCTCTGACTCTGAAGGTGATGAGGGGCCGCCGGAGAGTTCTGAGCACAGGAATGACAGGATCTCACGTAGGTTTTAAAAGGATCACTCTGACTGTGTGTTCGGAATAAACTGGAGGGAGAAAAAGGTGGATGCAGGAAAACCAGTTTTCTTAGTTTTTATAAAAGCAAACTCTAATTGCTATGCAACAAGTATTACATGCTTACATATGAATAGAATAACCCACAAGACAAGGATAATATGACCACGGCCTAGAAGGAAACAAGCAGGCACCAAACAGTGAGTGTTTTAGATCAGAATTCAGAGTGGTTAGCTGAGTTCAGTAACTTGCCTTCTCGGTCTCTAACTCCAACCCACCTGCTACACCAATGCTACCAATATCCTCTCTCCCCGGTGACAGCTCATTTTAGTGTCAACTTGACTGGGCTAAGGAGTACCCAGATATTTGGTTAAACACCATACCAGCTGTCTTTGGGAGGGTATCTGGGATGAGATTAACACTTGACTGGTTAACTGAGAAAAGCAGGTTGCGGTCCCCAGTGTGTGCCTGCCTCATCCAATCCAAAGTCGGGTTGGAATAAAAGGCGGATGAAGGGAGACCCGGCTCTTTCTCCCATCTTTGAGCTGGAACCTGGGTGTCCTCCTGCCTTCAGGCTGGACTGAAACTAACAAGATCTACTCTCCGGAATCTCAGGTCTTTGGGACCAAAGATCATGGGACTCTTCAGCTTCCAGGACTACGTAAGCCAATGCCTTATTAATAAGCCTCCTTGTATCTCTTATTTGTTCAGTGGCTCTGACAGTATTCTTGGGCTTCCCTGGTGGCTCAGCTGGTAAAGAATCCACCTGCAATACAGAAGACCTGGGCTCGATCCCTGGGTTGGGAAGATCCCCCGGAGGAGGGCATAGCAACCCACTCCAGTATTCTTGGCTGGACAATCTCCACGAACAGAAGAAACTGGTGGGCTACAGTCCATGGGGTCCCAAAGAGTCGGACACGACTGAGCAACTAAATACAGAACACACACCCCATTTAAAAGGTGTCAGTATGTACTGAACACAGACATTGCAACAGGCTCAGGGGAAAGACGATGGACAGCTGGAGACAGCGTGGAGGTGAGTGATAAACATAACAGTCTTAGACTCTGTGGACTCTTTCCCCCCTATTCCTGGGCAATCTTTTGAAAACATTCTTCAATTAGATCCCTTCAATGGTGTCCCTTGAA
Organism: Cervus elaphus; assembly: GCF_910594005.1. NCBI lineage: Eukaryota > Metazoa > Chordata > Mammalia > Artiodactyla > Cervidae > Cervus > Cervus elaphus. Next base: position 40,158,622 of record NC_057839.1, read on the forward strand.
TATTCTGTCTAAAGTCTATACTGCTGAGCATGAAATTCAAAGCTTTCTTATCAGGGCCCCACTTGGTTTTCTAGATTCATTATCTAGAAATATGTTCCAGCCACTTGGAGCTACTTGGAATTTTCAGAATGAGTCTTTCTGTGTCATATCTCAATGCCTCTGTACATGCTGTGCCCACCCCCGACTGCTATTACTCAAGGGGCCATTAACGCCCCAACTCCTATGCACGGCCTCCCAGGACATCACCAAAAACAGGCCAGTTTTTTAACCACAGTTTTGTTATTTCCTTACTCACCTGTGTAGGCCCTACAAGGCCATGAGATCTTGAGAAGGAGAACCTGATTTTTCTTTTAACAATCTTCATATTCTGAGGAACTAGCACACCGTCCGATACATGCAAGCATTCATTTATTTACTTAACGTGCTATATGCCGAGGACTGTTCTACAGACAAGAGATGAACAAGGCATGGCCTTCTCAGCGCTTGAGAGACACAGACAAACAGGATATTTCAATCCAGGGTCACAACGGGCTGGAGAAAGGCTCAGGGTATTGTGCTACACCGGGGACCGGCACAGTGCTTAGCGAAGATGCTCCCTGGGAAAATAAGGACTTGTAGCTGCTCCATGAACACCTGCCCCTTCCTCTCGAGAGAATCAAATAAAGGACTGAGGCTCTGAAGCCTCGGGGTAGAGGGATGAAGGCAGACCATCCGCACTGACCCTGGACACGTTCCAGAGAACAGCTCCTCAGTGCGGCAACGAGCCTCCATCACACCACAAAGCTCCTGGGCCAAGGTCAGTGGGGGAAGAGGGTCTCCAGCAGGACTCCTGCTCCACAAATTGGAACAAAGTTTTCCTTCCATTAATTCTTCTTAACTCCCTAACCTCTGCTGCCTCCTGCATATACAGATCAGATGCTAGCATTACATTCGGCAAAAAAAAAAAAAAAAATTACACTTAGCCACTTTGAATCTAGTCTGTTGAGATTTTTACTATGATCTGCAATGACTACCCTGACACCAGGTGCCTGCCCCCAATCCCCGCCAAGTGTGAGAACTCTGGATTGAGGAAGGAGCACAGTTCCGACTGGAATTTGATTGCATTGTCTCCATGTCAGCAAACCCTAAGTGAGCTACTCAATCCTCCTGGGGCTCACTTTCATCAGTAGGAAAGGGAATAAAAAGGTTCATTTTGCAAAGTTGTTCACTATGAAGATTAAATAGCTCATGTCAAGAGGTGACAAAGCAGAGAGTTAAACTGCCTCTTTTTTGCTTCTATTCCTCTCCTTTCTCCAAAAAATCTGTATGTTTTACTTTCATGACCTTTTCCTTTCAGTGCTGCTGAGAATCTTCACCTATGTGAAAACATCCATCTCTGAGTAGGGGCTGGACAAGGGCTGCCTGGTATGATTTACCGAGACCCCCAAACTGCCTTCTATCTAGGTTTAATTAAATAATTAAATTAAATTGAAAGATGCTTGCTCCTTAGAAGAAGAGCAATGACAAACCTAGACAGCGTATTAAAAAGCAGAAACAAAGGTCCGTATAGTCAAAGCTATGGTTTTTCCAGGAGCCATGTATGGATGTGAGTGTTGGACCAAAAAGAAGGCTGAGTGATAAAGAATTGATGCTTTTGAAGTGTGGTAATGGAGAAGACTCTTGAGAGTCCCCTAGACAGCAAGGAGATCAAACCAGTCATCCTAAAGGAAATCAATCCTGAATATTCATTGGAAGGACTCATGCTGAAGCTCCAATACTTTGGTTACCTGATGTGAAGAGCTGACTCACTGGAAAAGACCCTGATGCTGAGAAAGATTGAGGGCAGGAGAAGAGGGCAACAGAGGATGAGATGGTTGGATGGCATCATCGACTCACTGGACATGAGCTTGAACAAACTCTAGGAGATAGTGAAAGACAGGGAAGCCTGCTGGAGTGCTGCAGCCCATGGGATCACAAAGAGTTGGGCATGATTGAGTGACTGATCAACTTATCAAGAACAATCGAGGTTTGGGATCCAGGAAATACTGGAAAGAATGAAGAGAGACATGGAAGGGCAGGAAGCCAACATGGGCATGTGAGTAAGCAGATTATCACTATGGGCTTTAAATCTGCAGGGGACTCCCAGGAAACATACAGCACCTGCCCCAGATGCTGGGGCGTTAATCCATCATCTGCTGTCAGTCATGGGTTGGCGGCTTCTGGGAGGGGGCAGGCATGTTGACTCCCCAGCATGCCTGCCCAGGGAAAGCCCTCAAACACAGAGTGTCATCGATGTGGGGGAGAAAGCCCTTGGCATAAAAGGGAATGGTGAGCTTCAAGGAGCTATGGATGGGGCACCCAAGTGTCAGGTAAAGATAGTGGGGAAAGGAGATAGGGAGGCTTGTTGCAAAGTAAAGGGTAGGAGAAATCAATAAACTAATGAATGTGGTACTTCCCATTTTAACAGGAAGACATAAGAAATCAGCAACTGAGAATACGAGATCAGTAATTCAAATGCTTCCAGGTGGCACACTAGTGATAAAGAACCCGCCTGCCAATGCAGGAGACGTAAGAGACGGGGGTTCGACCCATTGGTTGAGAAGATATCCTGGAGGAGGGAAGGGCAACCCACTCCAGTATGCTTGCCTGGAGAATCCCATGGACAGAGGAGCCTGTCCACAGGCTCGCAAAGAGTCGGACAGGACTGAAGTCACTTAGCACACAGTTCAAATGCTAGAAGGAAAATTTGGCACTGGGATGAATGCAGGTGTTCGCTAAGGACAGCAAAGCCAGGCACTGAAGCCACAGAAGGAAGCTAAGTCTAGAACTAGGAAGGCTTTGCATTGCAATGTCCATCTTCACCTGCCCAACTCCTACTCATCCTTCAGACTCCAGCTGAACTGTCTCTCCCTCGGAGGAGCATTCCCAGGAGACCAGCATGGCCCCCCCCCACCCCCCACCCCCCAACACCTAGGCAGGCACAGGGAGACCCCACACAATGCCTGGCACACCACGGACATTCTCAAAATCCTTGCTCAATGCAGTATACCTTTTCCTGCCCCTTCACGCAAACTGTGAACGTGCGAATTCTGTATCCATGTGACTGATGAACCTTCCTTAACCAATTAACTGCCACTCCTGCTGCCTAAGACAAACTTGGCGACGAACCCTAGAAAGTGTTCAATATCCCACAAAGGAATGACTGACACCCAAGAGAAGAATGCTGGCTCTGTTTCACAGACGGGTGAGAGTGTGGGCCTCTCAGGACCAGTCTCCTCATTTATCAAATGACAAGGCTGGCCTAGGGCTCCACTTAAACAAACATTCCTGCGTGTCTGACTAATGCTGGAGAGCGTGAGCACAGGCCCTGTCTGTTGGCCTCACTGGGAGGCAAACTAATAAACAGAAACACAAGCCCACGTTACCACTGCCATTTACTGAAAGCCCTAAAGAGTCTCATACACTTATTAATGCATGTGATTCTAATGCTTGCCTTGTGTCCTAGAATGCAGTGTCCCATTTCACAGATGAGGACACGTGTCTTAGTAGCTTTATTTATTAACCTCATGGAGGTGCTAGCAACTATCAGGTGGCAGAGCCAAGAAGTTAACATGGACTCTTCTGTCTGTTTCCAAACCCCACCACCAGAGGTGAAGGCACAGAGCCTCGGAGGAGAGTGTCTGAAGGCTGGCCAGGGGGCACAGAGCCTGCTAAGGAATGGCACAGCCCTGCAGGTGTCCAGGGGAATGAGGCTGAAGACTGAAATCCAGAAACAGAAACAGTGTCTTCTGTAAGTCAGGGGAGGGGCTTCAAGAGATGATGTAACTCCGACTAAAGGGGTAAGGTCACACAATTAGCAAACCACCCAGTGGGAATTCAAGCACAGCTCTGACTCCAAATCCTGTCCTCTGTCTACCCTAGGAGTCTCTCTCCTGATCTGACTAAATTTTCTAAAATGAAGAAAAAATTAAGAAAAAAAAAAATCACACTTTTTTAAAAGGTGAGAACTAAACCTGACTTGCTCTGGGAAAAGGAATCCTTCAGGGCTTGGGAGGGAGAGCGGAGGGGAGAGGGAGTGAAACAGAGACGCTGAGAGCTCTCAATGGGTCAGTGAGCATATAGACAGGGCAATGGCTGGGAAAACGCACAGCCTGTCTGAGCAGCCAAGTCCCCACTTCTCCACGGAGCTGATCACAGGACAACACTGATTCTAGGGCCTCTGGTGGGAGTGAAGGTGGGGGAGGGGTGTCACAGCCTGAAACTGGATGCTGTTCCAACAGATGAGACAGAAGTCTGTCTTCATACAGCTGCCCCAGTGGCTAGTATCCAGGCTTGGGATATGCTCAATCTAATTTTACTTGCCATAGTTAATTCTCAAAACATCGACCATCTGTTTCCTGGATTCCTGACTGCACTGCTGCCTGGTCTGTCTGCTCAGAGAGGATGACAAAGTCCAGAGCAAGTCTTTCCTCTACTCACCTCTTCTAAAACCCCCAAGGCTGCACACCAGACCTGCACAGTAAGCAAAATAATTAAGCCCATGGACTCTAATCTTCAACAACATGAAAGCAATTAAACACACTTTGGAGCCATGAAAGGTGAAAACTGGCCAGATTCACAAACTTGCTAGTCACCAGCATTTCCATTCATTTCTCTGGTGCAAAGTCAGCTGTCCACTTCTGTAATCTCATCACCTCCCATGCCTCTTTAAGTCCTTCGGAAATAATAATGCTTAAGAGTTTTTGATGCACGAGGTCTTTACAGGATAGGTAACGTCTTCCTACTTGACATGCTTATTTCTTGAAACATCACCTACACTCAGATTCAAACTCCAGAGTACTCAATCTTTGACTCTTAAAATTGCCCTTTTCTTTAAGCACAGATAATTGTATCTGAAGGATAAGCAGGCACTGCTGTTCACATCTACTGCTTTTTTAAGAGTGGAGGTTCACCTCCTGTTTGCTTCTACTCGCTTGTTTTAAGTATTAACGACCCGTGCTTCCCTTCTGGGAGACTATAGATTCTGCCATCTGGGATGAGGTTTCCTTCCTCTTCTATAAATCATTAAGAGACAACACTAGACCAAGCTAGCTCTTGGTATTTGGCTTTTTTTTGGCTGGTTGGACAAAACTGAAAAAAGCAAAACAGGAAAAAGCTAAAATAGGGGTCCTCAATGACCCCTTCAACCCCACACTTCTATGAGAGACTTGCTCAACCCTGGGATGTGAGAAGACTAAGAAACCATGGAAATTGGGATTCAGGGAATTAGGTACAGGATACAAGGTCGCGAAGAGCAGGATCTCTGGTCTGTGTTCACTGCTGGATCCCCCATCTCTAGAATGATGCTGCATTTACACTGCTGAACGAATGAAAGGAAGCTACAGGGTAAACACAGGTGCCTGGGAAAGGCCTGGAAAGGTTCTTACAGTGCTGAGTTTTGGAGCTGTGGGATAAGATTCATTGGTGAGTCATGAAATCAATTTAGTCTGATTAGTGTTGTTTTAAAAGAGTGGAAGAGAATAGTAAATACCTTAGTAAGGAAAAAACTAATTTTGTGCAATTTCAGTTTAAGATACACACCCAAGATTGCAATGGAAAATATGTCATTGGTTATTAAAAAAAAAAAAGAGGAAAAGCATTTGCCTGGAGATACTGAAAAAGCAGATTCCCAGGCTCCAGGCAGGACTTCTGGGATGAGAATCTCTGGAATTTTGCACTTTGAACATGTTCCCTTGGGGATATCAGTAGACTCTAAACTTTGGAGTCTCCACTCTGAAAACCACTGTGGGGCCTGGAATTTCAAGCAGTTTAACAGCCATGGGAAAGCTGATCAACAAATTAGTTTGACAGCATTACCACAGCTATCTTCTGTTTGGGAGGTTGGGGTGGGGGTTGTGGGTGGGCAGGAGAAGACAGGGGACCAGGGCAGGCATTTAACAACCATGAATAAAACACAGTTGTTCTCTTTCTGTTCATTACTGATCTCATCACCAGGCCATTTCCTCCCTCCACACACTCACCCCAAGGGCCACTCAGACCTGTCCTGGTACCGGCTGGCCACAAAGTTTCCATCTTCCAGGCTGAACAGATGAAGAGGATTTAGTCACCAGATGTGAGCCTGGCTTGGGGCCGGCAGAAAAGAGAGACTGTCAAGTGAAGAACCAAGAAAAACTCACACAGCCCAGGGCCACTGTCATCAGATCGCTATGGAAAGCAGGTGTGGTCCGTTCCAGCCTAATCCGGCAGAGCTCTCAGCCACCTGTCCTGACAACTGCAGACAAAACTCGCTACAATGATGATCCAACACCGCCAGAGGCTCAGGCTCCTGATGGCCCACTGGGAATGCTCTATACCAGCTGTTCCTCACCCTGCAACCCCCCTGCCCCCCTATACCAATCACTATAGTGCGTAATTCTACGCACCCGCAAAGCATACCAGCGGTTTCCCTCCCTGCCTCTCTCTGAGGTCACAACAACAGAAAAGTCGAGGTATTTTTTCTCTCACTTCCGATAAATACATCTGAAGTCAATTTTAACAATCTAGATGCAGTGACTGAATGGTTTCCAGGTCCTTCTCTCTCTTCCAGAGCCTCTGCTTTGCTGAAGCGCAGGAGGAAGCATGCCCACGTGCAGTGAGGATCACCATGAGAAGCTTCGGGTCATTTTGGTGCAAGGGGCTCCCTCCCTCTGGCCTCCTATAGCACTTGCTGCCTGAGCCACTCAGCAGCTGCTAGTGTATGAGCTGCCATCTTTTGCTGTGAGCGTCTCTTACCGTGTATCCTCTTCTCTCAACTTCAATTACAATTTCCTAGAAGACAGAAGCCATGCCTGAATCTTCCACCTTGTTTCCTTATTGCCTTGCTTGAAAAACGTCGTTTGTATTTCCGTCTGTGTGTGTGAATGTGGAAGGACATATAGGACACACAGCAATCACACGCCATGGCAGATGCTATCAGCGCTGGACAAAGTTGTCAAAAGCCGCTCATCTTAGCAGGAAGCGTCTGTCGTTCACCACATTTGGTTAGTCAAGCACCAAATTGCTCCTGCTGCATTCCTGACACTAAAAATAGCAGGGACATTCAATTTTGAAGAAAACAGATCTACACGAACAGGGCCAGACTAACAGGATTAAGGACAAAAGATAAACTTAAGTAGCCTCTCAGCTAGGTATCTTTTGTCCACCAAATTAACTGGGGGTACTTACTGTTGTATGCAGGGAGCATGCTAGCAGTTTCACGTGTACTCTTTCATTTAATCTTACAGTAACCCATGATGCCGGCATTACTATCCCATTGCACAAAGAAACTAAGGGACAGAGGGCTCAAATAGCTTCCCAAGGTTGGTAAACAGCAGGATTTGGATTCAAAGCCATATCTGTCTACTTCACCACAATCCTTACTGCCTTTCTGATTAATCCAATATCTAATATAGATCCTCAGACTATAATTTGAAAGTTCTCTTTTCTAAAGAAAGGGTCAAAAGCCAAAAAATCTTTTTTTTTTTCCTTCTGTTTAAGCAAGCAAGTGATCAACCAACCTTTCTCACAGAAAGCCAGATGGGGGAATTCAGGAACATCCTTAATTTACCCTGGCTCTGCAAAACTTCATCTTTATTTCTCGACTGTCTCTTCTTCTCCATCATCAGCAATTTCAATTTAGACTATGATCACTTGTACAATTTCAAAATCTTTCTCTGTCCACTCTAATGGCAAAATATATCCAGAAGCAGCTTAGCACCACTCCCACACCTCTCAACAAGTCTTTAAGCTTTTATCCTCAAGGCCTCAAAGTTTAGTCTCAAGACAGCAGTGTGTCCTTTTCAAAGGTTACATAGCAACTCTGCTCAACTGCGCCTCTAGCCCAATTCTCACTATTCTCCCCTCTGTTCTTCTACTCTTGGCATATGGCTTCCTTGCTGTTCCTTGAACAAACACAACATTCCCCTGTTCCAGGGCCTTTGCACTAGCTGCTCCTTCTGCTGGGGGCTCTTTTCTCCAAGATATTTGCATAGCACATTCCTTCATCTCCTTTATGCCTTTGCTTACAGCTCACTGTCCAAGTGAGGCTTTCCTTCAATACCCTGCAAACCAGCTTTCCCTCCCAGGACCTCCTGTCTCTCTTGGTTTGTTCTGTTTTCGTTTTTAGCCATAGCACTTATTCTAACATGCTACACACCAGATTTGTGCATACGGCATCCTCTTTCTAGAAGAGAAGCTCCACGAGGGTAGAAATGCTTTTGTTTTGCTCACTGCTGTATTCCCAGTACTTAAGAACAACGCCTAGCACACACAATGTGCTCAGCAAATATTTGCTGAATTAATGTTTTACATGGCTTGCCAGTAAGAAAAACTGATAACCCCAGGTCAACGCACAATGTTTACCCTATGGTTCTGAGTATTCCTGGAGCTCTGATCCACCGTGGGAGGCAGTTATACATCAGCCTGAGAAGTCTGGAAACAGAGAGCTATTTAGAGGGGAGTGACGTAGTGGAGTTCTACATTTCAATCAGTCCACTCTAGCTCTGGGGGATGGAGCTGGGGAGGATAAGGCTCCGAATTATGAGTCCACTCCTAAATATGAGAAATGTTTAGGAGACAAGAGGGAAAGATTCAATGATTGGTTGGATATTGTGGGGGATGGTGGGATTCTGACTGACCTTTAGGTTATGGGGTTGGGGAAACTGAACAGATAACACAGTGAGTGATGGAGACAGCATAAAGAAGAATTCCTCTTGGGAATGGATCTGGAAGGATAAGACTCTTCCCCTTAGCTCAACATTCACTTTAGCAGTCTCTTGACAAATAACTAAAGTGATTATGGTAAAAGGCGCAACTGCAGCTACAGAGCAGCCAAATATAAACAAAAAGAATTCTATGGATCATTGCTTTGTTTCCATTTGTCAGAGGTTTTGAGCTGGCCTTTAACCAGGCAGAGTCCCTCCTAAAGAAAAAGGAAGGAATGTCTTTTCACAGGTTACAAGTCAGTTCTGTCTGAAGACACACACATACCACCATTTCTGTAAGCACAACCAGTTGTCTGGTTTCTTTGGAAAATAACTTAAGAATTGGGCAATTCTAAAAGGACCCTATCTGGGTTTCCCTGGTGGCTCAGAGATAAAGAATCTGCCTGCCAATGCAGCAATCACCGGTTCGATCCCTGATCTGGGAAGAGATCCAGCATGCAGCAGAGCAACTGAGCCCCCGGCACCACGGTAATTGAGGCTGTGTTCTAGAGCCTGGAACCCATAACTGCTGAGTCCACGTGCCCCAGCTACTGAAGCCCCTGCGTCCTAGAGCCCATGCTCCCCCAATGAGAAGTCACTGCAAATGGAGAAAAGCCCGGGCAACAATGAACACCCAGCACGGACAAAAATAAATAAATAAATTTAAATAACAATTTTTTAAAAAGGGCCCCACGCTAAAGACCCCTAAACAAAGGTTTACCGACAAAATAGTTTAATCCACCATTGACTGGGCTTGTATTTTACCCTCATACCTTACCTGGAAAGTTCTCTCGGTTTAGCTTAGGTCTGCGGACAATCACAAAGTCCTTGTCATTCCCTTTGCTTTTCAGCCGTTTTCGTGGGGGGCTCTGTGGGTGGCCCAGGTTTGAAAGCAGTTCCTGGGGGATGTTCTCACTGTCCACCTCCTCCTTCTCCAGGGCGGAGACCCCCATGCCTGAAAGCAGTTCAGAAGTCTTGCTAGAATCCCATCCCCATGTGAAACTGGTGGTAACGTTGCTAGTCTGGTCGGGTATCTCCTGGAGGTGTTTCCTGCAGAAACGCACAATAGCCCCACGTTCCTTTCAAAAACACGGCCGTAAATAATTCCCAGACAGGCCTAAAGGAAGCTGCAAGCTATGCACCGCAGAAAGCTTTCACAGCAGCTAACTGAACTGCATTTTTACGCGCCGGCGGCGAGTTCCCAAGAATAAAAGAGAAAATAACCGAACACATCGAAAAGGGTTTTCGATTTCCGATCGTGCAGAAGGCCTTAAGAATTTCTTAAAAGTGGAGGAAACATACAAGGAAAGAGGCAGAGTAATCACACACGATTGAAAACAGCAGCAGGAAAGCCCAATAAGGGAAGACAAATAACACCCACGCTGATCACCGCGCTAAAGCATCCACCCATCCACATTTTCCCAAAGAGGCTAAGCAACCATTCACATTACAGCACTACTAACAATATTAGCAAGTAGCAAAACACGCGGCCTAAAAGAATTCAGACGGTCCATTCATGTTCTGTCTCCTTCTGCAATCGGTTTACCTGTGCATGGCGTCCGCAGGTTCGGGAGTTTTAAATGCGTGCATCAATTGCAGAGGTGCCCGCCTCCCAGATTCCCGCTTTGGCGCGCGGCGGCGCACTGCGTGCGGCGCACTGCGTGCGGCCCCCGACTCGCTGCAGCGAAACCCGCGAACTCTATCAACGTTCCATCCCAGCAGCGCGCGCAGAATTCTCCAGCCAGCTGGCTCTCCTCCGTAGCCGTCGTCTGCGGCCCCGCTGCCTGCTGGGAATTGTAGTTTCTGCCCAACCCGGTAGTCCGGCTGCCTCGCCACTACTTCCTTTCCTTGCAGCTTTGCCGCCTTCGAGATACCCACAACCCCGCGCGGCTGCGGGACTGGACGACCCACAGGGTAGGCGGGGAAGCGGAAGCGGGCGGTGCTTCGGCTGACTGGGGAAATGTCAGCTGCTTGACTGGGGTCGGGGTTTCCTTTCTCGGGGACCCCTCGACCTTTTGGTGACTGCCACCGCTGTCGCCAAGGAGTGTGGGTCCCAAACCCTGTAAGGCTGTGGCGGCCGCGGGGTTTCCAGGCCCTTCTGGACGCTGTCCGGCGAGATCGGACGGTGAGCCGGAGGAGAAGAGCGTGAGGCACTTTGAGGTGTGGGGCCGAGCGCGGACTGAGAGAGGGCCCCGGAGACTCCGAGAGGCCGCCGTCTCGGGGCCTGCGTCCCAGGCAGCTGAGTGGAGGCAGGGGCACGCCCTGCCGGCCAGGTGAGAGGCTGCGGCCGTGGGCGTCACGCCTGCTCCCCTCTGCCTGGAAGCTGCGTACTCCACCCGGGTGAGGGCGGCCCTGAGGACTAGGTCTGTGGACAGGATCCTTTCCTTCCGTGTAAAACAGGCACCACGGCAACGACGCTCGTTTCACAGTCGCGGTCAAATCAGAGGAGGCTCGTGAGAGCGTCTGTAAACGAAAGCGCGGTTCAAACGTGAGGCGGAGGTTTAATTTTAGGGGGAGCAGGAGATTACGGTGAGTGCCGTGGGAAAGCTGAGCATCTCCCGGCAGCCTTGAGAAGTCCCATAAATGCTAGCTTGAGAACAAATAAGGTAACTATTGTTTGCAAAAGGCTTTTCGTGCCACGCTAGCGGCCACCAGCAGCGCCATTCGCTTACTGTCTCAAAAAAAAATTGCCTCACGTCCTAAAAGCCAGCTGCTTGCTTTTAGACTATATCCACGGAGAAAAGTTTGGAGATGGTTAGAGAGTGCCGTTTTCTGGGTAGGATGACCGTGCGAAATCCATTGTGCAAATGTCCTATAACTGTGACCCTGGTAAAACAGTGGAAGAGAGAAGGGTAATAACTTCCAACCCTAATAAAAATCGAGAGGATTTATAAAGTTCAGAAATAAGCACCCGGCGTCATCACAAAAATACTAGAATGTCACTTAAGCATGCTGTGTGGCATACCTTCTTATTTCTTCTCTTTAAAAAAAAAAAATTCAATTTTCTCTGGAGTTAAACCTCCCTTGCTTGTATATCAGCTTGTTTCAGGGTTGGTGCATAGCTTGAAATGGAACCACCCCTTGACAGAGGAGGGCGTTCGTGATCCTTTAGTAACTAGTTTATTCTTGAAACTAGGTAAAACTGGTGTAAAGAATGGATCTGTTCACTGATTGATTCTAGTTGAAACTAGATGAAGAATACTAAGCTGAATGTTCACAATTTGTTACATGGAAAATATTTTTAAATGCAGTGTTCTGACTTTTTTTTACATGAAGTTATCTTTATGATATTTTGGCTAAGGAGAAAGCAGTAGCCTTCTGCTTGAAGTCTACATCCTTTCTCTTAAAACAGCAATTCAGAGGAAATATTTAGTCTTCTTCAGGAAAGTGAACAAGACGAGGGAGCTTATAAACTAATGGAGAGAAGGAATAAACAAAATTTGTAATGCCATGATGAGAGTAAAGTTTTGAAATATGATATGATTGAAAGAGGGCACTTCAGACAGAGGTCTTATAAAGTGTTAGTCGCTCAGTCCTGTCTGACTCTGCGACCCCATGGATGGTAGCCCTACAGACTCCTCTGTCCATGGGGATTCTCCAGGCAAGAATACTGGAATGGGTAGCCATTTCCTTCTCCAGGGGATCATCCTGATCCAGGGATCAAACCCGGGTCTCCTGCATTGCAGGCGGATTCTTACTGTCTGAGCCATCAGGGAAGCCCAATAATTGGAAGAGGGCACAAAGAGCTCTTATAAGGAAGGTCTAATAGGATGACTCTAAATTTAAAAATGAGAAATATCCTTGTGCTAGGATTTAGCCTGAGAACTAGGAAACATTTCTAGTTTTCAGAATATTTGAAATATCTGAATTAGTGGAAACAAGGTCCTTTATAGGGCTTCAGAGAGAGCCTGTCAACTTGGAAAATCGAAGTGTTCAAATTCTAGAATAGATATTGCTCTAATAGTTTGCCCTGGCAGCAGAAATATTTTAGCTTATGAAAATGGAGTCATTTCTGCATTCCTTTAATCATGGCTTTTCTGTTAATATGTTAAGTAAAAGTTTAACTTGGTAAATTGGCTCTTTAATATAAGGAATTGTGGTTATTGAAGGCTTGAGATTATTAGCTACATAGAGTTTCCTGTCTGGTCTTTCCAAGAACTGCATTGTGATTGCTACTGATGTAGATTATTTTGTTTTCCTGATTAAGTTTATTTATTTAATACACTCAGCACACCCCAAGTCTCATTTTAGTGAGAGAGGGTTCCCTATTTCTAGAATTACTAGATCAGTATCTAGGACAAATCAATTACATTTTAAAAATACCTGCAAATGTCAGAGTGAGTAATTTCTAATACTCTTTGGAAGTTTTAGGTAGAGTACCAAGTGACTTTGTAAATTGGAAAGGTGTTTCTCATACATGGGACAAGAGCATAGTTACGAGATGGTCATTATTAGGGCATAGAACTAGCTTATGTGTACATATTTATATATACATATATATTCAGTATTCAGTAGTATATTATTGGGTCTTTCCTGGTGGCTCAGATGGTAAAGAATCTGCTTGCAATGTGGGAGACCTGGGTTTGGTTCCTGGGTAGAGGAGATCCCCTGGAGGAGGGTATGGCAACCCACTCCGGTATTCTTGCCTGGAGAAACCCTATGGACAGAGGAGCCTGTCGGGCTACAGTCCATGGGGTCCAAAGAGTCGGACACGACTGAGAGACTAAGCACAGCACAGTATATTACTGTTCTTTTTGAAAATCAAATGTGACAAAGGAGATTCTCTTAAATAGAAGTGTGATGTGCTTTTTCCTTAGTTCCATAATAGCATGAAGTAAATCTTAAGATTCCTTTAGTTGTTTTTTTTTTTTTTTTATGTTATTTAGCTTATGTGAACAAAAGACTAACAACAGTTACATAGCAAGAAGTTTCTATATGCTCATCAAAATTCAAAAGATTCTTTTTCCTTCGGTTAATTTTAAAGTAGATCTTTTAGTTCTTTGCAGTTTAATGTTCTCTACAATGGGCAGGTTGGGGCAAGAACAGAAGGGTTCTTTCCCAATTCTGTTTTGCTCTGTGCTTGCTTTTTTACTTTCATCTTGTAGATTGCAGTCATGTTTTATCCTTAAGTTATGGCAGACTTACCTGCAAAGTTGCACAGTTAGATTCTGTATTAAACATGACTTTATTAGCACTCTATCTTGATATATCTAAAAGAATGACAGGAGAATGTGTCTACTTTGTTCACAGAAATGAAATTAACAAAGGAAAGCTGAGCAAAAGCATGACTTAAACAGTCTAACTTGCATTAAAAAAAGTATGTCTGGACTGGATTAAAGACTCTAGTATCCTGTATCCTAATTGTGAGCCTGGCTCTGTAGTCAGGATGCCTCTGTTTGCATCCCACTTCTTACACTCTCTTGTGCCATTTTCTCTGTTAAATGGGAATACTAATAATCCTTTCTTACTGGGTTGTGAAGTCTAATTTGATAAAACAAGTTAAGTGCTAGCAAAGTGCTTGGAATCTATTTAATAGTAAACTCAATATTAGCTACTCCCTTAAAGAAAATTATTTTGTTACTAGGAAGTAGTCTATGGATTATTTTCTAATTACTGACATGAATCTTATAATCTCTTTACTGAAAATCTTTAAGAATTCATTACAATGGATCCAATTGTTTTCTTCTTGCCTACTTAATGATTGCTGCCTCTCTCATGCCTTGCCAAAGGTGAAACAGTTTGAATATGTCCATTTTTCTTCAAAAGAGCTTGTTACACTTTGGGATTCAGTTCACCTGGTTGGCTTGCCAACTCTGCTTATTTTTTAAAGATGATTTCAAAAGATGTTATGCCTTTCTTGTATTTTTAGAGTGGGAGTTAATGTTCTCTTGTGGTATTCTGTCTATATCCTAAGCTGACTTGTCCTTATTCCTGAAATCATTTAATGTGGAATTAATGATTATCTTTCAAAGATTTAAATTTTGACTTGGTGGTACTGTTGACTTTCATTACTCACATCTAGTTCTGTTCTAATTCTTCTGATTTTTCATTATTTGGATCTGAAGTTGTCTCCTAATTCTTATGCACATACCTGAGTAAAGATACATGTTTAAGTTAACACAGCCTGTGTGATGAATCATTAGGTCTAGTTGAAAATTTTTTATTCAATTTCAGAGTCAGGTTTTGACAAACTGTTTGTCTGTGTTCTCTTGTTCAGTTGATACCAATCTTTCCTTCCTATCTCCCCATGCTCCTTTTGGAAAATATTTGGGATGGGATGTTTCAGATTCCAAAATGATCTTAACCTCTAAATTTTCTACTTAAAGTGTGTTTAGTGTGAAAAACTATTATCAGCCATAAAGTACTCAGGAAGTAGTACTCCAAGTCAGTAACATAAATAGTACTCAGTCCTGACCAACTCTTTGCCACCCATGGACTGCAGCACACTATGCTTCCCTGTCCTTCACCATCTACCAGAACTTGCTCAAACTCATGTCCTTTGAGTCAGTGATGCCATCCAACCATCTCATCCTCTGTTGTCCTCTTCTCCTCTTGCCTTCAATCTTTCCCAGCATCAGGGTCTTTTCCAGTGAGTCGGCTCTTTGCATCAGGTGGCCAAAGTTTTGGAGCTTCAGCATCAGTCCTTCCAATGAATATTCAGGGTTGATTTCCTTTAGGATTGACTGGTTTGATCTCCTTGCAGTCCAAGGGACTCTCAAGAGTCTTCTCTAACACCACACTTCAAAAGCTTCAATTCTTCGGTGCTCAGCTTTCTTTATAGTCCAACTCTCACATCCATACATGACTCCTGGAAAAACCATAGCCTTGACTAGATGGACATTGTTGACAAAGTAATGTCTCTGCTTTTTAATATGCTGTCTAGGTTGGTCATAACTTTCCTTCCAAGGAGTAAGCCTCTTTTAATTTCATGGCTGCAGTCACCATCTGCAGTGATTTTGCAGCCCTCCCCCCAAAATAAAGTCTGCCACTGTTTCCACTGTTTCCCCATCTATTTGCCATGAAGTGATGGGACTGGATGCCATGATCTTAGTTTTCTGAATGTTGAGCTTTAAGCCAACTTTTTTACTTTCTTATTTCATCAAGAGGCTCTTTAGTTCTTCTTCACTTTCTGCCATAAGAGTGATGTCATCTGCATATCTTAGGTTATTGAAATTTCTCCTGGCAATCTTGATTCCAGCTTGTGCTTCCCCCAGCCCAGTGTTTCTCATGATGTACTCTGCATATAAGTTAAATAAGCAGGGTGACAATATACAGCCTTGACGTACTCCTTTCCCAATTTGGAACCAGTCTGTTGTTCCATGTCCAGTTCTAACTGTTGCTTCCTGACCTGCATACAGATTTCTTAAGAGGCAGGTCAGGTGGTCTGGTATTCCCATCTCTTGAAGAGTTTTCCACAGCTTGTTGTGATCCACACAGTCAAAGGCGTTGGCATAGTCAATAAAGCGGAAATAGATGTTTATCTGGAACCCTCTTGCTTTTTGATGATCCAGTGCATGTTGGCAATTTGATCTCTGGTTCCTCTGCCTTTTCTAAAACCAGCTTGAACATCTGGAAGTTCACTGTTCACATATTGCTGAAGCCTGGCTTGGAGAATTTTGAGCATTACTTTACTAGTGTGTGAGATGAGTGCAATTGTGCAGTAGTTTGAGCATTCTTTGGCATTGCCTTTCTTTGGGATTGGAATGAAAACTGACCTTTTCCAGTCCTGTGGCCACTGATGAGTTTTCCAAATTTGCTGGCATATTGAGTGCAGCACTTTCATAGCATCATTTTTTAGGATTTGAAATAGCTCAACTGGAGTTCCATCACTTCCACTAGCTTTGTTCATAGTGATGCTTTCTAAGGCCCACTTGACTTCACATTCCAGCATGTCTGGCTCTAGATGAGTGATCACACCATCATGATCATCTGGGTCGTGAAGATCTTTTTTGTACAGTTCTATGTATTCTTGCCACCTCTTCTTAATATCTTCTGCTTCTGTTAGGTCCATACCATTTCTGTCCTTTATTGAGCCCATCTTTGCATGAAATGTTCACTTGGTATCTCTAATTTTCTTGAAGAGATCTCTAGTCTTTCCTGTTCTGTTGTTTTCCTCTATTTGTTTGCACTGATCATTGAGGAAGGCTTTCTTATCTCCCTTGCTGTTCTTTGGAACTCTGCATTCAAATGGGCAACAGCTATAGGAGACACATACACTGAGTATGGGAAGAAATGTAACCAAATCATTTCTTTATTGCTAGAATAAAGGATCCATAATTCTGCTTATTCATCTATAATATTGAGAGTAGTATGAATCAAACTGAAAAATTGACAGCCATTATAAAAGAATAATTAGTAACTACCAGGAAGTTTGTAACTGAATGTATTGTTTGCTTAAACTGTTATCTTACTACCTATTATTAACGTCTCCACATATTTCATTGTTGTTCGTTAATTCTTATTTTTATGCATATTATGTAAAAATACATGAGTCTAGTTTATCAGTTAATGTTGTGATAGTTTTCTAATGTTACTAAATAATCTTAAATATAATTTCTTACACTTCAGTAACATTCCATCATTTCATTCTGCCATGCTTTAGCATCCCCTTGCTTATCTCTGATACTCATTCTTTTTTCCTATGGTTGTCATATTCCTTGTGGTGAACAATTTCAGGCAAAATAAATATCTAAGTCAAATCATAAAAGGATTTTCATATGATAATTATATTAAGTAAATTCACACTGAATAATTTTTTCCTTAAAAGAGCTGCATCTTAAAGATGGTAATGGTTTTCATCAGCATATTCTACATCTGGCTGTCACTTAACTTATTCTTGGCTTAAAAATAAGATTTGGCTTACCGTAATGACACAAGATTTTTCTTTAAAAATGAAATTTGAAATTTTGAGTAGTAGTTAGTAATGAGCAGAATTTTAAGCTTTTTGAGTTGTAATATTGTGTAGTTGCTAAGTCATGTTTGAGTCTTTTGGCTACCCCCATGGACTGTAGCTTACCAGTCTCCTCTGTCCTTGGGAATTCCCAGGCAAGAAGTCTAGAGCGGGTTGCCATTTCCTTCTGTAGGGAATCTCCCCAATCTAGGGGTTGAACCCACTTGGAAGATCCCCTGAAGAAGGGAAAGGCTACCCACTCCAGTATTCTGGCCTGGAGAATTCCATAGACTGATAGTCCATGGGGTCACAAAGAGTCAGACACGACTGAATGACTTTCACTTCACTCCTGCATTGGCAGGAAGATTCTTTACCACTGAGTCACCAGGGAAGCCCTTGAGTTGTAATAAATATATGTAAAATCAATTTTGGAGACAATAGTGAGTGGTATGTTACCTTTGAAGTCAGCAGTAATACCTTTGAAGTTACCTTTGAAGTCAGCAGTAATAAAAAAATAGTGTATGTACTATAGTATACAGTAATGTTTTTTTTTCATTTACTTATTCATTTGACAGATATTTTTTGAATAGCAGCTATATGCCAGACACTATAGTATAGACATGGGGTACAGTACTGAATAAAACAGTGAAGTCTCTGCTCTCATGGGGCTTCCCAGGTGACTCAGTGGTAAAGAATCTGCCTGCCAGTATGAGAGATGCAAGAAACTTGGGTTTGATCCCTACTCCAGATCCCCTGGAGTAGGAAATGGCAACCCACTCCAGTATTATTGCCTGGAAAAATCCATGGACAGAGGAGCCTGGGGGCTACAGTTCGTGGGGTTGCAAAGAGTCAAGACACAAGACACAACTGAGCATGCCCGCTCTCTGCTTTCATGGAGAGAGAAGAGTGTGTGTGTATGTGTGTGTGGTGTGGGTTTTTACAGGGAAGCAATAAAGAACATACACTGTATCAGGTAGATAAGTGCTTTGAAGTAAAATATAGAGGAAATGGAGATAGAGAATGACAAATGGTTTTCTATTTTAGACACTTAAGAATGAAAATACTGGTTGAATCCACAGAGGGATGGAAGGAAACTACTTGAATAATATAAAGAAATAATGAAGGAAATAGTTTATTAAATGTAATTTTCATTTGTGATATTCCATATAAGGGTATTTCTTATATTAAATTTAACCTGTAAGGTACTCAGACTTTCTTTATTCTTTTAATAAATAGCTTTGGTTGGGAATGTTTGTTAATTTGACATATTTTATTGATTCTACCTTACTTTATTTTGGTGGGTTGCATCATGATACTGATTCTCTTATGTTAAGATATTAATTTTTCCTTGGGATACTGTAGTTAGTCCATAGACAACCAGAAATGCCTGACATTGATTTTATAGAGGTGAAAAGCACATATATTGTCTTTAGTTAGTAAAGGTAAATTATTTTATAAGAGTAGAGAACTATCAAATAAACCATTTTCTGATGTCTGTATCAACATTTATGAAAAAATATTTTCAAATGATAAATTTTCGTTGATAAATTTTTCTGCCTATAAAATAGGTGAAGTAACTTTAAAGACAATAAGATTTATATAGATAGATGGAAAAGGTAAGTATATTTTGTGGCACAGGAAATGAATAAAAATTTCAGGTTCTGAAAGTTAGACAAGATTAATATGAAAGAAAGAAAAATACTGCTTCAAACGAAGGAAATGTTACTTTCAAATGGTCTCTCTCTTTCTGTTTCTCCCTCCCTCTCTTTTAGAAAATCTGAAGTAATGATTATGGATGACTTAGAAACCTTTATTTTACAAAATATCTGATTTCATAGGATCAGTCAATAGTGTATTTATATAAAATATTATGTTAGGACTTATAATATTAAGGAACAACTCCAAGTGACACTGTATTTAAACTGTTTATATCTAGTATTCTTACTTTGTAATATTTTTGAAACTAGTGTGATTTTTGCTAAAATAGTTTTTTTCCTAAAGATATCATTTATGCAAAATTTTCAACATATGCTTTAAAAAACAGAAGTACTTGAGAATACGGTTTATCCTTTTTATCTTACTCAGAGTCAGGTGTAAAGCCTGACAGTTTTTTTTTAACAATTTATTAGTATATGAATAAAAAATAATTAGGAAATTTCCAAGTGGTCATTTCATATGACTGCCTTATTTTTTTTCTTCGTGGCTTGTAGAAATGATCCAGGTCTATATGTGAATTACTTTGGTGAATCAGAGGAAACATTGAATAATGAGTGGTGCAGCTCTGGGACTCGAGATTGTTTTTGTCTTTTTCCTGGCGTTATTCCTACTTCATCGGTATGGAGACTTTAAGAAGCAGCATAGACTTGTCATTGTTGGAACACTGCTAGCTTGGTATCTCTGCTTCCTGATTGTCTTCATACTCCCTCTGGATGTTAGTACGGTAAGAGGTGAAACTAATTTTCACAATTTAAAAGGCACTTGTAATCAGACAGCATGTTTGAGATATGTTTTTAAGACAGCTCAGTTATGTAAAAATTAACTTGTATTTTAAGCAAGTGTTATTGTATGAATTTGATCACTAAAATGCATAGCCAGGAAGGTAATTTTGGGTAAATAACTTGATACATTCCAATATCCCTTAAGTACTTGGTAACTTTTTGGTTTTCATTTTTAAACCATGCCTTTATTGCTTTAGACAATATACAACCGGTGCAAACATGCTGCTGCAAACTCAAGCCCTCCTGAGGGTAGCAACATGACAGGATTGTATGCAACTGCTACCCCAGTCCCAAGGTACTTTCTTCCTTTTTTAAAAAAAATGTTGTGGGGGCAGTTTGTTTAAAAATTGTCAGTTTTACCATCTGTATTTTATATTTATAAAAGTTTATCCTCATTCTCTACTCACCTCCCTTCTTCATCCTTTGCTAATAGACTTTTCATTACATGTATCCTATTTAAATTTTAATCTTGAATACATTTTTTAAATAGTTATTGGCATTCAAGACCTCTCAGTAGATGCTAATAGAAACTTGGAGAAGACCTGATTTTTTTAGTGCCTTACTAAGAATAGATTGCCAAAAGCTGTTTTTCCTCTCCAGTAAAAAAAAATGGGGTGTGCATTTTCTTGTTTTTCTAATTTACAAGGTTGTAATGAATGAAGAGGAGGTTATTCTGTACATAGGATAATCCTTTGATATATGTGCATCCTTTTAAAACATTATGGTTTTAGACTGAGAATAAAGTTCAAATTATCAAAAGGAAAAAAAAATTATCAAAAGGTTATCTTGAATTCATATCAAACTTCCCAGTAAAAAACTAAGTATTGGCTGTAGCTTTTACCAGTGCTCTAAGTAGTATTACATACTTCTTTATGCAGCTTTTATTTACTTATTTTTAAATCAAAGCTAGTTAAGGGTGAATTTTAAATGTAGTAGTTATTCCCTTTTGAAGCACCACTGTGGATTGTTGGAAGCCCTTGGACTAAAGAGTAGCTTTACAGTTTAGGAATGCTGATTATTACTGAAAGAACCTATGGTCAGATACACATGTTTTCAGAAAATTCAAACAGAATTATGTATAGATGCTGGCATCTTTCTCCATAGGACATATGCTATAGTGACTGATAAGTTAGGGTTCCAGTTTCTAGGACTTAATCACCTAATACCTTTTTTTCTTGCCACCATAACCAACCCACAAATGAAGTGAGGGGGTATTTTAAAGGTAATCGTCTCAAGAGTTTGATTTCATAATGCATTTACTTTTAAAGCTGTCACTTCATTAGTCTGTTAGTACATTATGTCCTCATTTTATTCAAAGACTTAGAAAAACATTGAAAATTTAAACACATTTCTCCTTGAAACAGTTTTGTTCCCTTTGTGTGTTTTTTGAACACAGTTTTGAATTTTAATTTTCTATAAAATTTTATAAGTTAGAATCCATAGTTTAAAGCTGAATGTAAGTGAACTTTGCCAACACAAACTAATTGTGCAATTCATTTAAGTAGCATATGATTAATTGGCTTTAAATTGTTTTTAAATAGCCAACATCCGTGTTTCAAGCCATGGAGTTACATTCCTGATGGAATCATGCCAATTTTCTGGAGGGTAGTATATTGGACTTCACAATTTTTAACATGGTAAGTGGTGGTGAAGGATAAAATTTTCAATATTTTGGCTAAATTTTAAAAAGTGATTATTTTTTCAGTGAACTTTCATATTTTAGAACTTATTTATGTCATATTTTCCCTTAAATCTATATGCTTTCCTCATTGAGATCTGTCTTATCTTAAAAGGAATGAAAAGAAAGAAATAAACAAAAAGTAGAAAACAGACAAAAAAATTCTCCTTGTCATCATTTCCTTTTCGTTACTGCCTTCTTTCTGGACCTTCTTCAGTTCCGTTTTCTTCAAGTCCCATTGTTATGTGACCCTGGTCTCTTGCTGAGGTCATCATTAACCCCTGGTGTTCTGTGCACTTAGTGCAGACTTCTGAATTTCCTTTATGTGCTGCATTTCTGTGGCCCGTTCCTAAACGTTGGTGTTCCCCAGGGTCCCATCTTTGGTCATCTTGTTATCTGACTCTCCCTGAGTAACTGTAATTATAGCCATGGTTTCATTAACTTGTGATGCTTTCCAAGTCTTTTTGTTTTCTACCCAATATAACTTTGTCTTTCTGCTGTGCTCCAGACTCATTCATACTTTTTCCACTGCCTATTGAGCATTTTACAATAGATATAATACAAGTAAACTGGAGGTGGAGAACATGGCAAGAGAAAAATCACACAGCAGGGTATAGGATGCCTGTAGCATGTACATTGAGCTCGGCTAGTTCTTCAACATTGCCAAACTTTGATCCTTTGATTTGCTCATCTGTTTGCTCTTCATTCTTCACAAGAAATCTTTCCAGTCACTGCAAACCTCAGCAGTGATTGTGACTCTCTCTCTCTTATGTCCTAGAAACAGTCACCTTCTCTCCTTGCAGATGACTTTACTTTCTGCCATCCAGTGAAAAAGGAATCATCAGATGGCAGCTCTTTTCAGCTTCTCACCAACAAACCTGTCTACCTATCCTTTCTTTCCTTCCCTCCAAGAATGTAAGAGTCATTCTTAAAGTCAGTCCCTCTTCCTCAAATGTAGACCTATCTCCTTCAGCTCTTGTTACAAAACTCAAGTCAGAATCCTTTCCAACTTTCTGTCTCCCCCTCGATGATCTACTCATCACTGCTGTATTTTTTTAGGGAGACTTTTTTTTAAAGTATAAATTAGTACAAAAAATCCCACAGACTGTATTTAGTTTGACTTCTCTTCAAAATGAATACACCCATATAATGAGCACTCAGATTGTGATATAGAACATTAACAATATCCCCAGAAGCTTCCCACATACCCCTCTCCCAGTCATTAGGCTCCCCAAAGGTAGCACATGATTCTGACTTCTATTACCATAGATTAGTTTTGCGTGCTTTTTCAGCTTTATAAATATGGAGTTATACAGTATGTACCTTTTTGTTTCTCTTTTTGCTCATATATTTGGAAGATTCTTCTGTGTTGTATGTCTCAGTATTCTAATTTTTTTTAAATTTCTGTGAAGAGTTCTACTTTTTGAATATACCATAGTTTATTCTAAGTAGCCAAACTTCTAGAATTGTCTGCATTTTGTGTCTCCGTTTGCTCACTGCTTACTCTTTCCACAACCCATTGGACCCTGTTTTCTATCCTCCCTTCTCCACTTAAATGTACAGGCTGTTAATTTACTGACCTCTTGGCAGCCTTTGATTTTACTGTTTCCTCTCTCCACTTTCAAACACTTTATTCTCCATGTACTTCTTCGTTTTCTTCCATAATTCTTGACTGTTCCCTCAGCCTCCTTTGTTGGCCTTTCCTTCTGTTTGTCTGCCTTTCATTTAAAAGTTGATATTTTTGAGGCATCAGTCTCAGATCTTTCCTTCTCATTCATTCTATGTATATATTCCCTTCCAGATCTCATCTACTGATGTTATTTCAGTACCATTAGTACGGTGATGACTCCAAATTGTCTGTGTTTCTGTTCGTTCTCCTGAATTCTGAAGCTGGATGGCCAACTATTTCCTGTGCAGCTCCTTTAGGATGTATCCAGGACACTTTCCCCTGACATTTGGGCTTCCCTGGTGGCTCAGTCAGTCGCTAAATAGTCTACCTGCGATGCAGGAGACCGGGATTCAATCCCTGGGTCGGGAAGATCCTCTGAAAGGAAATGGCAACCTACTCCAATATCCTTGCCTGGGAAAGCCATGGACAGAGGATCCTGGTGGGCTACAGTCCATGGGGTTCCCAGAGTCAAACAACTGGGGGACTAAACCTACCTGTACTTCAAACTCAGTATACTGACAACCACCCTTCTCTCTTGCTTCTTACCACACCACCACCCCTTACCCATTCTAAATAGTTACAGTTTTGTTCCATTTAAGCCCATTCTCCATGTTGAACTTTTATCAGTCCATAGAAAACAAAAGTTTGATCGTGTCTCCCTTCAGTTAAAGAAAATGATTCCTCACTATTCTTTGGATGTAATCTAAATAATTCAAAAAATCTTTAAAGGCCTTTTTCAGATTCCTTGTAAGTCAGAGAGTACTGTTGTACTCTCTGTTGATCATTGTTTTTGCTCCCAGGAATATGCTTTTCTCTCCCCAGAATTTAATGTTGGAAACATATTCAGCCCTCTGTTTGGTTTAGTGTTATTACTCAAAATCATATTGATTCATGAGAAGAACCACACATTAAAATTGAGATTTACATGTTTCCAGTATTTTGAAATTGTACAGACATGTCAGGTGTGTTTTAATCATATTTTTTCTAATCATCCAGGATTCTGTTACCTTTCATGCAGTCATATGCAAGATCAGGAGGGTTTTCCATCACTGGGAAGATCAAAACTGCACTAATTGAGAATGCAATCTATTATGGCACCTATTTGCTGATTTTTGGAGCATTTTTAATTTATGTAGCTGTCAACCCACACTTGCACCTAGAATGGTAAGATAAACCATGTTCTTAACATTGTTTCTGTGTACATTTGCATTTTTTTAAATTAAATTTTATTTCATATGCAAGCAAGCATTTTATTGGGAAACCTACCATGACATGTTTTATGGGTTCCCCCCAAAGAATATCATAATAATCCATATTACTGAGAAGGAAAATATGGAGTAACATCTTTGCATATACATCTTAGACAAGGAACTGATGTTTTATCAAAGAGCTATGTTGAAGTATTAACTCTTATGATTTTTTCATAGACTTTAAAATTTTTATGTATGACTAAATACCTGGATTTATTTTTCATCGTTAAGTTGTGAATATTTTTTTTTGTTCTGATTATAATATAAGGGCATATTTCTCTTTAAGTTTAGATTTGTCTTTGTAATAAAGTTGAAATCTGTGTTATACTTGTAATGTGTTAATGATATATGTGAAGAGTCATATCTGAAAAGTTTAGAAATAGAGTAGCAGTGATAATCCTTACTGTTGGATTCTTGAGGTTTGTGTGTGTCTGCTTCAAAACAAAATTTTTTGAGGCTAAAACTTCTTTTCAGTCTTCTCTTGGTTAATATTAAATAAGAAAGTGCCTAATGAAAAATGTATTTTCTTCAGGATAATTTGCCATGAATTTTCCTAAGATTCTAATTTTAACTATAATAGAAGCAGTGTTTGCTTTGTCTATTTCTGCAGTCACACTCTAACTTTTCATTACAACACAGATTTTCTGCTGTTACTAAAAGAGGAGCTAAGATTTGAAGGTTGAAACTTTTCATATAAAATTGGATCTATATCATAGGGCAGTTGTTTTCTGAAAAACCATTTAACGCTAGTTAGTTTCATTTTACATTTTTGTCAGAAAAATTTATCACAGCTATCTGCTTATGTTTTTTCTTTCTAAGGAACCAGCTTCAGACAATTGGGATAGCAGCTGCTAATACATGGGGTCTGTTTCTTCTTGTATTGTTGTTGGGGTATGGCTTGGTAGAAATTCCTCGGTCATACTGGAATGGCGCAAAAAGAGGTTATCTACTCATGAAAACTTATTTTAAGGCAGCCAAATTGATGACAGAGAAAGCAGATGCAGAAGAGACTTTAGAAGATGTCATGGAGGTAAGCAAGTTCAAATCCTGGAGTCAACAGTCATCAAGTTTTGTGTATCACTTTTTGTATACACTGTTGGTTTTGTTGGTGGTGGTGGTATCAACAGCATACTGGTGGACTTTAGACTGAAAACTGATGATGTGTAATTCTAAAGAATTTCTCACCCATTCAGATGACTCATTGGCAGTTCAACTTCGTAAGATATCATCTCCATCTTCTAATTGACAAAGATGTAGGGTGAATGTATTTAACAGTGCAGGCTTATGCTTGTTGTCCTGGGGTAACTTTTAGTAGTTAAAAGTTGAGACTCAAAAAGTGTCCACAGTTAGATGATAAGTTACATAGTTACCATGACAGAGTAGAAGTGAAAATTGAAATTAAAGGTAGGGCTTCTTCCTGAAAGTTTGACCCAAAGTAATCCCACCAAGTCTGGAAACCTCTTTAGAGAACAATATTCATGGGAATTTGTATGCCTCAGTTTTGTTTCCTGTCTATAATCTTAATAAGGCACTTCATTTTGCTCACTTGTAATATGCATATAATTTGAATAAATCTCATAAAGTTGTTGAAAGTATAAATTTCAATAATATATACCCAAAAATACAACAAAGTGCAAAATTTTGCTGTTTAATAATTTAGCTGATTTTAAAAAAGAATGTAGTCACCTAAAATGTTGCTCTTCTGTGAAAATATGCTATTCCAATGATGTTATTCTTCAGCTTAAAACCTTATACTAAAGGCTTTCATTCATGTTAGAGTAGTCTCCAAGATGTTTTAATGTGGCTAATCAAAAAATGATTTGACCCATGTTTAGTTCTTCAGCCTTATCTCAAGCCCCTAAAGTCTTCCTAACACTGGTCAACTTTGGTTCCTCAAACTTATTAATGGTGATGATAATAGCAAACATGTAGGCAAACAAATATATGTAGACTTATAGACGTATTTGCCCATGCCTTTCTAAGCACTTTATATATATTAATACATTCAGTTCTCAAGCAGCCTTATAAGGGAGGGTTTTTTGTCCTTGTTTCTATAAAGGAAAATGAGACACAGAGAGGGTAAGTTTCCCATGTTCACACAGTTACCGGGTGATGGAGCGAGGCAGTCTGACTCTAGTTTGTGCTTTTATAGGGACAGGCCTTTTTCTGTAAAGGGCCAGATAGTAACTATTTTAGGCTTTCTGTGCCATATGCTCTCTGTTGCAACTGCATCACTGGCTGCTTTAGCATGAAAGCAGCCATACCCAATAAGAATGAGCAGTGGATATGTTCAGATAAGAACAGATGGTGGACTGGATTGAATCTGGTTTGCCGACCCCTACTCTTCACCATTATGTTCATTGCTTTCTTTGTTCTGTTTTTGAGTGTGGTGTTCCCAAATTCTTGGAACCCTCTTTTCTCCATTCTCTTTCGCTAATTCCTACTTCATTTTCAGTTCTCAATACAACTGAGAATTCTTGAGGGAAGCCTTCTCTGGTAGTTTCCTGGGGCTGCCACAACAAAGTACATGAACTGGGTGGTTTAAACAACAGAAATTTTTTGTCTCAGAGCTCTGGGGGCTAAAGTCCAAGATCAAGGTGTCAGCATGGTTGGTTCCTTTAGAGGGCTATAGGGAAATTTGTACCACATCTCCTGTCTTCTGATAGTTAAGTGACAATCTTTCATGTTCCTTAGCTTGTAGATCTCTCTGTCTTCTTATTCACATGGTATTCTCCCTGTGTGCCTCTCTGTGTCCTAATTTCTTCTGTTTATAAGGACACCAGTAAGATTAGAGGCCCACCCCATTCCAGTAAGCCTTTTCTTGATTTAACCAGTTAAAGCTGTGAAAGCCCTATTCCCAGATAAGATTACATTATGAAGTACTGGGTGTTGAGACAACATATGATTTTGGGGGGAACAAAGTTCCAACCCATAACACCTCCCTTGGTTCTCTAAATTCTTAGATACTCAGCAACCATTTTTAAGTGAACAAAAGAATGAATACTGATTCTTTGATTCTGGTTGAAAATTTTTCTGTTGACTTTTCAGCATTTATTTATAAAATGTTAAGAACTGTAGCATTCCTTAGGCATATGATGGATATTATTATATTTTTCAAAAGAAATTAATTTATATTTGGTGATTTTTATACTTGATATATTTGAAAATTTTTAACTGAAGATTTGAATTTTTTAAGAAATTTGAAAATTTATATTTGATAATAAAATAATTAAAAGATCATTTGATAGCATTTCCCTCAAAAGTTGGTATTAAAATTCAGTTCTTTCATATTTAAGGAATATAGATTTCATGAGTTTATTAAAAATTCCTTGACCAAGTATAAATTAAATGCAGTTTATTATTTTAGATCTGGATTTTGCCAGGAGGAACCTTCAGTATCTTAATAAAGATAGATTTTGTTACTGTTGTTTTTAGGTAGGAGTCCTGTACTTAGAAATAGGCTGTGGTAAATTAAGGATTGGAATTGATGCCTTCTTTGCTATTTTAGTATAGGTTTAAGGTGTGAGGGATTTAAAAAATTTTAGATAAGAGAAAATTTTCCATGTGAATAAGAAATCACTTTTTTTAATTGAATATATCTGATGTAAGTTCAGTTCAGTTCAGTCACTCAGTCATGTCCGACTCCTTGTGACCCCATGAACTGCAGCATGCCAGGCCTTCCTGTCCGTCACCAACTCCCGGAGTTCACCCAAACCCATGTCCATTGAGTCAGTGATGCCATCCAACCGTCTCATCCTCTGTCATCCCCTTCTCCTCCTGCCCTCAATCTTTCCCATCATCAGGGTCTTTTCAAATGAGTCAGCTCTTCCCATCAGGTGGCCAGAATATTGGAGTTTCAGTTTCAGCATCAGTCCTTCCAATGAATATTCAGGACTGATTTCCTTTAGGATGGACTGGTTGGATCTCCTTGCAGTCCAAGGGACTCTCAAGAGTCTTCTCCAACACTGCAATTCAAAAGCATCAATTCTTCGGCACTCAGCTTTCTTTATAGTCCAACTCTCACATCCATACATGACCACTGGAAAAACCATAGCCTTGACTAGACGGACCTTTGTTGGCAATGTAATGTCTCTGCTTTTCAATATGCTGTCTAGGTTGGTCATAACTTTCCTTCCAAGGAGTAAGTGTCTTTTAATTTCATGGCTGCAATCACCATCTGCAGTGATTTTGGAGCCCAGAAAAATAAAGTCACCCACTGTTTCCCCATCTATTTGCCGTGAAGTGATGGGACTGGATGCCATGATCTTAATTTTCTGAATGTTGAGCGTTAAGCCAACTTTTCCACTCTCTTTCACCTTCATCAAGAGGCTCTTTAAATTTAAGGTGTACAAAGTGTTAATTGATCCATTTTATATTGTAAGAGACACTCTTTTCTTAATGATTGTTTTGCAAATGGCAGGAAGTTCCCATAGGTAAAAGAATTCTGGACCTTTTTTACCCCCCCCAAAAAATTTTATCAGATATGGATTTCTTTGTCCATGTATTTTAAGGGAATTTGGGGTCCTTCCTGTTTTCTGAATGTCTGAAAATTTATAAACTTGTGGAGAAAATTTTTTTATCATTTAATAAAATAATAAAATAATTTTTATCATTTAATAAATCATTTAATATCTTCCTGCCATCTGAAGTGCTATGTGGAATGAGCTATTAGGATACTAACTGTCTAGAGTACAAAATTGTACAGTTCCTCACAGTATATGCCAAATGCACTGTAAATGATGCATGCTGTAGTGTTGAGAAGTTTTGCTTCAGAGCAGCCATCAGTGGAGGAGATGAAATGGAGGAAATGAAATATGACCTGGGCCTTGAAGGAAGTGTAGAATTTTCATAGCTGACAGCATTCTGCTCAAATATCAGGAGATTTTAAAACCAAACTAATTAAGCATAAGATAAAATACAAAGTTTGTAAAGCTTGAAAGATATACAGCCGGATAGGAGGGCCTCGAAAGTCAGACTGAAGTCCAGACTATATTTTGAAAGCAGTGAGGAATCATTGACACCTTGTATATGGTTTAGGATAACCAATCAGATGGAGGTGTGCAGAATAAAGCTTGGAATGAGACTATTGATAACTTAGTTTGAGAGAAAACTTAAAATACACTGGTTTTGAATACATCTTTTAGCAGATCACAGTCACCTTTTTAGGGGGTAATTATTAATTATATTTTTCAGCTATCCATAAAATCTCCCAAATACGTTTTATAAAAACCAGTTTAGTGTTTTATGATATGTTTTCCATGGAGTGAATTATATATATCTTGTGTGTCCATTACTTTTCTTTGAACCATTAATAAAACTTACAAGCTATGTCAAATCATTCAAAAGAAATTTTTGCTAGATGGCCAGAGGTCACCTCTACCTGCTGTCATTTTTTGAGGCAGATGATTTTGGAGAGGGAAAAAACAGCTACTTATTTCCACTGAAAATTGCCTTTTAGTCTGATTTGATGTATTTTGTCTGGTGAAGAGTTGACTATAACGACACAGATATGACAGAGTTTAAATTATGTTGAGTTGACTATAATGATATAATAATGACAGAGTTATTTTTGTATAACATAACATAATTAAAATTATGTTATTTTATATGAAGCAAAGAAGCTACTATTTCAAATACTTTCTGCACTTTATAAAAATTATGAACTTTGAAGGAAATTTAAACTCATAAAGTATAGCCAATATCAATATTTTATTACTTAAACTTAACTTTTGTATGATAAGCTATTATTATAGCTATAGAATTCAAAGGAAAAATACTTTCATATATGAAATATAAACAGACTATAGTTTATATTCAAAGTTATGGTAACAAGTCAACAGAACTTTAAGGTAGCTTAGAAATGGAAAATTGTAGTGTAAGGGTTACTTCAAGCACCTTTTAAAAAGCAAAATCTTTTCATTCTGTTTTTAGGCCTGTTCATTGACCTCAGAATGAACTGCTGCTAAGGCCTTCTGGAGTACTTTGCTCTTTCTCTTCAACCTGATCAAGCAGTACTTAGGCCATTACTCTGCTTTCCTGTTAGTCACTGGATTTCTTTCACTTTCCTGAAACTCCTTGTTCTCTTCTGCTTGGAGGTTTTCGTGCATGCTGTCCCTCTGTCTGGTATATTCTTACTCTTTCCTTTGGTTGGCTGACTCCTTTCCTCAGTTTAGCTTTTTATCTCAGTTTAAAAAATCAGTTCATCAGAAAACTTTCCATGTGAGATTATAGAGCAGTTTTCACACCTTTTCTATTTGAATCATATCTGCTTTCTTCACTCAGCTAAGCTCTTTGACAGGAGCAGTGTCTTTTGGTACAGATTATTCATGGGTCTGCGTATTTTAAATTTTGGTGGATACTGCTAAATTATTTTCCAAAAAGGTTATTTGACATTTTATTGTATATAGAAGGCCTTTCCCCCTACAGTCTTCCCTCATTACAAAATAGCAATTTTTTATAATTTTGCAAGAAAACTGTCCTCATTTTAAAAACTTGTTTTTTTTTAGTGAGGTTGAATATTTTTTTTTCAGTTATTTATTGGCCAGTTGCATTTCCTTTATAGCTTCCCATTTTTCTATTGATTTTTAAAAATGCTTCATATATTAAGGATAGTATTTTTTTCCATATATATTTTATTTTTTCACAGCTTTGTTTATACACCCTATGGTTTCTCTGCCTCCAGTTTTACATCCTTTAAGGCCATTCTCTACCCTATAATCAGAATGTTCTTTTTAATATTCTGGTTGATTCACTCTTGCCTCCCAGCCTTTGAACATCCTGTTTCTTCTTCCTAGAACAGTGGTTCCAACTTTTCAAAAATTTCCTGTAGTATTATAGGATATTATAGGATATGAGAACTAGTGCTTCTAAAGATTCCCTTCCCTAATGCCTTCATGCCTTTCTTACTCTTTAAATTGTTTGTTTAATTATCTCATCACCACACTGTAATCTTAGACTTAAAACACCATGTCTTCCCACTTCACCCTGCAGTATGGATTGTGGTGACCTTTCACCTAGGACAGTGCTGACATATAATGTACTCTTAATCTTAAAAATGTGGAATGAATCATTAGTTGTGACTGCTGAAAGTACTCTGTTGTTGGAAAGGAGCAGGTGCTTTGTGATATTTTTAGCATGTTCTGCTGCTTCTGGTTTCTTTGCATTTTAGATAATGAGGTAATTGAGCATGAGGAGCAAGGTGGAAGAACAAAGTCTTGTTCTTTTAGAATCGCAAAGTCTGACTGATCCTTCATGAGTTTTTCTAATGCTTATTCATCTTTGTATACCAAATGATAAGGCAGTAAATTTAGAAATTTATAGAAAGTGTGAGGGTGTAGATAAATTTGTTCTATAATTTTATATTTTTATTTTTGTTATTAAGAACTTTTATTCAGAGAATGGAACTTTATTATATGCTGAGTAATTTAGGTTGTTACTAAACTTGTGAGAATATATATAGTACCTAGAGCGTCCTGATTTGAAACACCTAATCTATAGAAATGGAAATATTTTTATTTCTCTTACTGTTCTTATAGGAAGTTCGTAAAGTGAATGAGAGCATCAAGTATAACCACCCACTGAGAAAATGTGTTGACACAATACTTAAAAAGGTAATTAAATAATATTCTCATCTGCTTTCTTTTGAAATATAAATCTACATAATGTAATATTATAATAAAAGCATCAGAAAAGTACACAAACAGCATATGATTGACATCTTCCAGCCTTTTCCATTTTTATGTTAACAGTAAATTAATAATAATTTGTACATAAAATTTGTTAGTTATTATACATTTAACATTATTTATTGGCAGTATTTTCCATTGAAATGTGGCTATAGAGATTATGTTAAATAATGTAAAATCATTGCTGTGATGGAGATGGACCTTTATAGGTTGTAAAAATGTCATTAAATGTAGTCACAAGAGGCATATCTCCTGTAAGAAAATAAACTAAGTTCTCAATAATCACTTTTAAGCAGCTTTGTACATGTTATCTTATAAGCATAGTTTATAAGATAAATGATATTATAAGATATTTAATGTAGATATTTAAAAAGAAACTATACAATTAAGATTTTGATGGCTTAGTATTGAATTGGAGGTATTCATATACTTTCAAAAATGATTATTTTGTAAATGAGTTTCCCAGTTATCTTCTCGGCAACCATAGAACCACTGAACTATTCCTTTTCTTATGTTTATTTTTAAAGACTTGTATGTAAGTATTTTTTTAATTCAGGTAGCATTGATTTATGACATATTTTAAGTTTTGTGTGTACATTATATTTCTACTTTTATATACCCTATACCATCCTTACCACCAGAATTTATTTTCCATCAGCCATACAGTGGAACCCCTTTATCCATTTTACCCTATCTCTATTACTACTTTTTTCTCTGTATCAATGTTTGTTTTTATTTAGTTTGGTTTATTCATTTATTTTGTTTTGTTCATTTATTAGTTTTTTATACTCTACACATGGGTTAAATCATATAGTGTTTTTCTTTATCTGACTTATTTCACTTAGCATAATACCCTCCAGGTCTATCTGTGTTGCAAATGGCAAGATTTTGCCCTTTTTGATGGCTGAGTAGTATTCCACTGTGTGTGTGCATGTGTGTGTGCATGTACACATATACCACATCTTCTTTATCCATTCGTTCATTGATGGGCACTTAGGTTATTTTCTTGGCTATTGTAAATAATGCTGCAGTGATCATAGGGGTACAGATATCTTTTAGGATTAGTATTTTCTTATTCTTTAGATAAAATCCCAGAGGTGAGATAGTTAGATCATATGGTAGTTCTGTTCTTAATTTTTTGAAGACTCACCATACTATCTTCCATAGTGGCCTGCATCAATTTACATTCTCACCAATTGTGTGTGAGGATTCCATTTTCTCCACATCTTCACCAACACTTGTTATTTCTTGTCATTTTGTTAATAGCCGCTTTGATGATTTGCATTTCTCTAATAGTGATGTTGAACATCTTTTCAAGTACTTGTTGGCCACCTGTATGTCTTCTTTGGGAAATATAATCTATTCAGCTCCTCTGCCCATTTTTCAGTCAGATTATTCATTGTTGAATTGTATGAGTTCTTTACATATTTTGTATATTAATCTCTTATTGGATATATCATTTGAAATTCTTCTCTCATTTGGTAAGTTGTCTTTTCACTGTATTGATGGTTTCCCTTGCTATACAAAAGCTTTTTAGTTTGATGTAATCACATTTGTTTATTTTTGCTTTTGCTTCCCTTGCCTGGGGAGACATATCTAGAAAGAGTTTTGCTAAGAGTGATATCAGAGAGCATCCTGCCTATATTTTCTCCTGGGATTTTTATGATTTCAGGTCTTACATTCAAGTCTTTAATCCATTTGGGGTTGAGTTTTATATATGGTGTGCAATTGTGGCCTAGTTTAATTTTTTTTTTTATTTTTTGCATGTGGCTATTCAGTTCTTTTCCTGTGTTTTAAATCCTGTGTTTTAACTAAGATGAGAGTCATGAGAATCAATTCTCTAATCATTTCCCTTTTATTTGCTACCTTTTGAGACCTATTTATGGAGGTTAACTAACTTGCCCAAGTTCATAGATGTATTAAATGACTAATAGTAGGGTAGGTGACTCCACATCTGGAAGATATTTGCAAGAAAATTGGATATGCTTAAGAATGAAAGATTCTTAACAAAAATAAGATTTTTTAATCTTAAAAAATTTTTTATCTTAGAATTTCTAAAAATCTACTTGTTCCTTTTAGTGTCCTATAGAGTATCAGGAAAAAATGGGCAGGAACATGGATGATTATGAAGATTTTGATGAAAAGCATAATACCTACCCAAGTGAAAAAAGTCTGGTAAAACTACATAAACAGGTAACTATATAGCCTTTTTACCTTCTGATGATTTTAGTTGGATTTACTGCCCACAAAAAAGGAGTTTTGAGTGAATGTATGTCAGAAACTTCCTTTGATCTTGTCCTTATCATTATTCTTGGAAGTGTTTTAACTTCCTGTTTCTTGACAGGAGTACTGTTGGCATTTCCGGAGGAGAATTATTCACTGAGCAAACTGTTACATATATTACAGAATATTAACATCCTCAGCCCCACCCAGTAAATGCCATTAGCACTTCCCTGTTGTTGTGACAACCAAAACATGCTCCTTAGTAGGGAGTTGAATCACTGTTGTTTCAGAGCACTGACAGGTATACCCCCTGCTGTCTTTTTAAGGTGATTTATTCAGTTCAGCGACATCGTCGAACTCAAGTACAATGGCAGATTCTTTTGGAACAAGCATTTTATCTAGAAGATGTAGCAAAAAATGAAACAAGTGCTACTTGTCAGTTTGTTCATACCTTTCAATCGCCAGAGCCAGAAAATAGATTTATTCAATATTTTTATAATCCTACAGTTGGTATGTAATTTTTGATATACATTTCAAAGTTTGATGCTGATAATTTTCCTGATGGAAAGTGTATATTTTCACCAATGCAGAGTTGAATTATAATTGTGTTTTTTGACTTACACCAATTTGAGTTTGGTGTTTCCTCATGATCAGATACAGGTTCTGCATTTTTGGCAGGAATACCTCAGCAGTAATGTGTCCTTCTCAGAGCAGGAGGCCTATGATATCAGTTTGTTCTGTTATTGGTTATCATTTGTTTAGGATGGTGTCTGCTTGTTTCCACCAGTATGTCTCTTTTGCAATTATGTATCTTGTGTGGAGGAATTTTGACACACTGTAAATACACTGTTGCTTCTTTATGGTCTTCCTAATCATTTTTTCTTTTTATCTTACAGAGTGGTACTGGGAATGTCTTTTGCGACCCTGGTTTTATCGGGTACTTGCTGTGGTGTTGTCCATATTCTCTGTGATAGTTGTGTGGTCAGAGTGCACATTCTTTAGCACTAGACCTGTCTTATCCCTCTTTGCAGTCTTCATACAGCTGGCTGAAAAAACATACAATTATATTTATATCGAGGTTAGTTTGTTTTATATCTGTCATAAATAAATGTCAGTCATGGTTTAAGTTTAATCCTTAACTGTTGTATCTTTTCTCCACATATTTCTTCTAATAATAATGAAAGCAGTGAAGTTCCCCACAGTGTTATTATTCAGATTTCCAAAAATGAGCTTCATCATTTTACCCAGACTATAAAAACTAAGAACTGTATTTGAGGAGAGATGAAAAGATGCAAAATAATGCACAATATTTTTATGAGAATATTTTGATCCTGTTTATGCCAGTGAAGCTAGATAAATTATAGTTTTCATGTGAAGAGTTGCCAAGGGAATGAGAGAACAGGCTCACTTCAGGAGGTAGATTTGAAACTTATGGATAGGATGTGGGACTGATTAAGATCTAGATTTTTTTTTCATAATTTCATTTTCTTAGGTGGTTAAAAAGCTGCTATTACTGTGTTTAAATTTTAGAATGTCAATAAATGTTAGTTGGAATGAAAAGATGATGCTTATAATAGTATATAAAGTACTGAAGTCTATTAGTCTGAAACTGGGTTTTTGTTTTGTTTTTTCAGATTGCTTGTTTTCTTTCCATCTTCTTCCTCAGTATCTGTGTTTATTCTACTGTGTTCAGGATTCGTGTATTTAACTATTACTACCTGGCTTCACATCACCAGACTGATGCGTATAGCCTTCTTTTCAGTGGCATGTAAGTAGACTGTGTTTAGAAACAAGGAAAATGTCTCCGTTATATGAAGGTCTCTTTTATTTCTTGTTGTTTATGGCTCTTTTACTAACACCTATATTTCTATGAGCTAGTTGCTTAGGTTTAAGTATTAATTAGATGCTTGTTGATTGCTAGCTCAATCCTGCTTGAAGTTTAGGGTTAAAATAGGTATGCTAGATTAGGAAGGAAAAGAAGGGCATAGTGAGTCTGGATTTACCAATTAGAAGTCAGTAAATAAGTTAGTAATAATAGAAACATTTGAGATTTTAGAGACTAAGTCTAGAAAGTGTTCTGAGAATCAGAAAAATTCAGTGGTCACACTGAATTGTGGAGGACTAAGAAGACCAAAAGAATAATTTTTGCTAAGAGATTTAGCAGAATTTTAGAGAGATGGCTCCAGCTTGGGCTAAATTGCACAATCTATTGTTTGTCCATATTATTAAACTAGTTATATTAGGTTTTTAGGGCTGGACTTTGGGAACTTCAAGAGGAATCAATATCTGAAGCATCTCTAAGACTTTTTTTTAACCTTTTTCCCCGAAATAATTACAGATTCAAAGGAAGTTGCAAATACAATACAGAATCTTAATAACCTTCACCCAGCCTCCCCCAGTGGAGACATTTTATATGCTGTTGTACAATATCAAAAGCAAAAAATTTACACAGACACATTACTGTTAACTAGACCACAACAGACTTTATTAGTTCTCACTATTTTTTATACTTTATTCATTTGTGTGTGTGTGTGTATAGATTCCTGTAACCACCACCATAATCAAGATACAGAACTATTCTGTCACCACAAAATAACTCCTCACTTCACCTCTTTATATTCATACCCTCTCTTCATTTTCATCTCTTCCTGTTCTCTAGCTCCTTGTTTTGTAAGGTTCTTTGTTTATCTGGTCATAACTCCCCACAAAGTAGGCATAAAAGGAACATACCTCCACATAATAAAGGCCATGTATGACAGATCTACAGCAAACATTATCCTCAGTGGTAAATGACTGAAAGCATTTCCTCTAAACTCAGGAACAAGACAAGGGTGGCTGCTTTTACCGCTGTTATTCAACACAGTTTTGGAAGTCCTTGCCATCACAATCAGAGAAGAAAAAGAAATAAAATAAAAAGAATCCAGATTGGAAGAAAAGTAAAACTCTGACTGTCTGCGAATGACATGATTCTCTACATAGAAAACCCTATAGATGCCGCCAGAAAATTACTAGAGCTAATCAGTGAATATAGTAAAATTGCAGGATATAAAATTAATACACAGAAATCCCTTGGATTCCTATATACTAACAGTGAAAAATCAGAAAAAGAAATTAAGGAAACAATCCCATTCACCACTGCAATAAAAAGAATAAAATACTTAGGAATAAATTTGCCTAAAGAGACAAAAGACTTCTATGCAGAAAACTATAAGACACTGATGAAGGAAATCAAAGATGACACAAACAAATGGAGAGATACTAGCACAAAAACAGAAATATAGACCAAAGGAACAAGATAAAAAGTCCAGAGATAAATCTACACACTTGTGGGCACCTTATCTTTGACATAGGAGGCAAAAATACACAATGGAGAAAAGACAGTCTCTTCAAAAAGTAGTGCTGGGAAAACTGGTCAGCTGCCTGTATAGGAATGAAATTAGAACATCATCTAACATCATACACAAAAATAAACTCAAAATGGATTAAAGACCTAAATGTAAGACCAAAAACTAAAAAACTTTTAGAGGAAAACAGAGCACTCTGATATAAACCACAACAAGGCCCGCTATGTTCTCCTAGAATAATGGAAATAAAAATAAACAAGACCTAATTAAAAACTTTTGCACAACGAAGGAAGCTATAAGCAAGGTGAAAAGACAACCCTCAGAATGGGCAAAATTAATAGCAAGCAAAACAACTGACAAAAAATTAATCTCCTAGGTATATAAGCAGCTCATGCAGCTCAATACCGGGAAAACAAACAGCCTAGTATAAAAGTGGGCAGAAGACCTAAACAGACATTTCTCCAAAGATGACATACAGATGGCTAATAAACACATGATAAAATGCTCAACGAAGCTCATTATTGGAGAAATGCAAGTAGAAACTACAATGAGATATCATCTGACTCCAGTCAGAATAGCTATCATCAAAAAGTCTGCAAACAATAAATGCTGGAGAGGGTGTGGAGAAAAGGGACCACTCTTACACTGTTGGGAATGCAAATTGATACAGCCACTATGGAGAGCAGTGTGCTGTGCTGCTGTACTTAGTTGCCCCGTCTTGTCCAACTCTTTGCGACCCCATGAACTATGTAGCCCACCAGGCTTCTCTGCCCATGGAATTTTCCAGACAAGAATACTGGAGCGGGTTGCCATGTCCTCCTCCAGGGATCTTCCTAACCCAGGGATTGAACCCGAGTCTCCCGCACTGCAGGCAGATTCTTTACTGTCTGAGCCACCAGGGAAGCCCAAGAATAGTGGAGTGGTAGCCTATTCCTTCTCCAGGAGATCTTCCTGCCCCAGGAATCAAACCAAAGTCTCCTGCATTGCAGGAGGATTCTCTACCAGCTGAGCTACCAGGGAAGCCCGGAAAACAGTATAGAAGTTCCTTTAAAATCTAGGAATGAAGCTACCATACAACCCAGCAAGTCTACTGCTGGGCATATACTCTCAGAAAAACAGAATCGAAAAAGACACATGTACCCCAATGTTCATTGCAGCACTATTTACAATACCTAAGACAAGGAAGCAACCTGGATGACCACTGACAGATGAATGGATAAGGAAGTTGTGGTATATATACACAACGGGATATTACTCAGCTATAAAAAGAAATGCATTTGAGTCAGTTCTAATGAGGTGGATGAACCAAGAGCCTCTTGTCCAGAGTGAAGTCAGGAAGAGATAGACAAATATATATTAAAACATATACATGGAATCTAGAAAGATAGTACTGACAACCCTGTTTGCAGGGCAGCAAAGGAGACAGACATTTTGGACACAGTGGGGGAAGGAGAGCGTGGGATGATATGAGAGAAAAGCACTGAAGCATATACATTACCATATGTAAAATGATACCAGTGAAAAGTTGCTGCATAACACAACAACAACCTGGATGGGTGGGATGGGGAGGGTGTGGGAAGGGGGTTCGAGACGGGGGGGACATGTATGCCTAATGCTGATTCATGCTGATACATGGCAAAAGCTGTCACAATATTGTAAAGTAATTATCCTCTAATTAAAAAAATAGAATATAATAAGAAAAAAACTGAGCTCCAACAGTTATTTAAAGCTGTAGTTGTCAGAGTTGACATAATGTGTTACAGCTTCAGATCTTTTATGTACTGAGTACAATTCACCTTGAGGATTGAGCTAAATTGCACAGAAGAGGCACATACAAAGCCACTCTACAAATTCTTGGGATAAAGCAGTGGCAAACCTTACCAAAGGAGGCATCCTGAGGCTGTTTTGTTTTGTAGGTGTTGATGTTTTTCACGAGACTGTGGTATTAATAGGACTTTGAGAATGTCTTCCAAGTAAGGGCAGTTCATATTAAGAATTCAAAATACAAATAGATGAGAGTAATAGAATGATCTGAAACATTCTCAGTGTATTTCAAGATAACATAAAATGTGTGTTGCTGCTTTATTCTTATATATTGTGTTTGTTTATGCTTTATTGCAGGTTATTTTGCCGTTTGACTCCTCCTTTATGTCTTAATTTCTTGGGTTTGACCCACATGGATTCATCCATCTCTCACCAAAATACACAGCCAACTGCTTATACATCTGTAAGTATGGTAAAAAAGAGTTCTTTAGATTCATTATCTATATAGGATGCTATTATTGTGAAATTTCTTTTCACTGCTGGAAAACAATTCTATTGCATTATTAGAATCTTTTTAAAAATTACTAGAACTTTCTTTTACACATTGTATATGTAGTTACTAATGACTGGATAAAGGTGATATTGCTTTTGTTTTATTATAAACAAATTTTTTTTGGTCCAGCTAAGCAGTATTCACAGACCTGACCTATAATAATATTGACCTTTATGTTTATGGTCTTAATGTAATTGATGATTTTCAGTAATATTTATATAATGTTAATTTCTTAGGACAAAATAAGCCATATCAAGATATAATAGACACATAACATTGTATTATTTTAAGGTGTACAACATAATTAGTATATGTATATATTGTGAAATAGTTATCACAGTAAGTTTAATTAACATTCATCACCTCACAATCACAATTTTTTTCCTCTTGTGATGAGGACTTAAAAGTCAGTCTGTTTAGTGCTTCATTTCTACTTTTTTTAAAACTCCAAATTTATTGATGTAGCTGGTTATAGATAAATTTTCTAATGATGAAAAGAATGAAATATATAGAGCTGTACTGATTTAACTAAATTTTTTTCTTGCTCCTCAGATTATGGGTTCCATGAAAGTTTTATCCTTTATTGCAGATGGGTTCTATATATATTATCCTATGTTGGTGGTAATTCTCTGCATTGCTACGTATTTTAGGTAAGACACTTAACATTGCTTGTTTTTTCTTATAAATGTATCCTGATCTGGATATCTTTCTTCTTAAAACTCTTTTAAATATTCACTGGTTGGCTTTTGGTTGTTTTATTGTGGCTTTGGGAATACTGGGGATAATTTAAAGAGATCACTTGCGTGCTGGGTCAGGGTCTCCCTCTAAAGATATTTTCAAGAAAAGAGAGTTATTCTAGGTATTTGGTCTACAAAGTGATAGGATTAATAACAAAATATTAACTCTGAGTCCTGGCCTTTGGTCATGGCAGCCAGTGTATCTTATAAAGCACCTGCTTGCCCAGCTTCTATTTGGTAACATGTATTAGTCTTAGGGCTTTCCACATAATAATTTTTGAGTTTTTAGATGTTTCAGACCATAATCAGCACAAAAGATCAGGTAAGGAGCAGTCGTAATCAGACAGTACATGGAAAGTACACGGGCTACTCTTTTTATCAGATCAGAAAAATTGGTAGAACCTTGGCAGAGATCAGACTCAAAAGGAGTTAAGACAGGTGTCCTTGGCTTCTAGCACCTTGTCTTCCCTACTTCCACATTAAGTGCCTTCATCCCGTACTCTGCCTACCTTCTTCACTGCTTCAGTGCTCCATGACAGACCAAAAATGCCACTTAAAAAAAGTTTTATTGATAATAAGTTTCATCCAACCACTATTCATTTAAATCTTTCAGTATAATTAGTTACTACAAATAGTTTACAAATAGCATATATTATTATACTGATATTCTAACACTTGGATATTGATTAAAAAGACAAATATTGTTTGAAATAAATTCTCTGTTGAATTTTTTTTAAGCATCTATATTTTGTCTTCTCATAAGTAAAGGAGCCAAAAGATTATAATTTAAAATAAAACTTAATATGAACTGGTGAAAATGAAAGTCGCTCAGTCGTGTCTGACTCTCTGCGACCCCATGGACTGTAGCCTATCTGACGACTCTGTCCATTGAATTCTCTAGGCAGGAATACTGTCATTCCCTTCTCCAGGGGATCTTCCTGACCTGGGGCTTGAACCCAGGACTCCTGCATTGCAGGCGGATTCTTTACCAGTTGAGCTATCAGGGAAGCCCATAAACTGATAAAACAATATAATATTTTCAGCTTTTTTCTGTAAAGTAGGAAAGACAGAGGTTTATATTTATTATGAAAATGATGTGTTAAAAGTAAGAGATCAGTCATCCTTTGGATATCCAAAACTAAACTTTTTTATGTGCTTATTCATTTAAAAAGTTTATAAACTACAAATGGAACATTAAGAGCTTGTGATGTATAAATCCTATCGCCTCATCTTAGTGGTTATGTTGGTAAGATTAGCATCTCTACTTAAGGTTAGCATCTTATTAGATTGACATATGCATCAAGGAACAGATGGATGAGATAATGTCTTGTCAACTATAAAATTTTAATGTAAGGAATTATGTTTAAAAGGAAAATTGTTTAATTAAAAATATTTCTTTAAAAGTGTTGTTTTATAATTAAGATAAACTTTGCTAGTTTGTGTTTAAGGAAAAGAAAGGTCATATACATCAATTATCAAATTATATTTTTATAATTTATCTATATATTTGTAATATATAATATATATATTTATATATAAAAATATACTGTATTATAGGAATATTTGAAGAAATGCCTTGCAGACATTTCAGTATTGACTTGACTTTATAGGTCGATTTTCTTTTGGAATGCTGCCATAATAGTTTAATTTCTTTATTACTAGCACATAAACATTCTCAGAGCTATTAATGATATTTAGACTTAACTGCCTAGAGCCTATAAAGCTGTTTCTGGACACTTTATACAAAGCTACAACCTTTCCAGAGACAATGATCTCATCCTGCAGTATAGTATTCCCACAGGTATATAAGGATGGTAGGGGGAGTATCTAAAGTCACAGAATTAGCATGACCATCCACCTGAAACCCCAATTTTACTCACTGGTAAGTCATCCAAGCATTCCTTATATATTAAAACAAGCAGATAATTTATGAACTAGTCAGATTTTTACACGTCACTGATGTAAAATGGGAGATCTTTACTTTTTCTTAATTGTTTCACTGTTTTCTCTTCTTCCTAACAGACATGCTTTCACACACATGCTTTCACACACACACACACACACACACACACACACACACACACACACACACACACACACACACACACACACACACACACACACTCCTCCCTTTTTTCTTCCTCTCTCTGCCTTACTTCATGTATGGTGTTCGGAATTCTGCCATTAAAAGTACATTAGTGAAGAAGTTTGAAAACTAAGGTAGTAAAAAGAACTTAGTCTTTGTTTTGTTTTGGATATAAATCCTCAGCTCTAAAATTTATTAATTGGTCTTTAACAAAGTATTTAACGCCCTTTGCCTCTGTTCTTTATCTATAAAGTAATATTTATCTCTTAGAGTTATAGTAAGAATTAAATAAGCGTATCTGTAAACTATCTGATGCGTAATAGTAGTTTAACAGATATTAATCCTTCCTTATGTACCATATTTTCAGAGTATTCCTGTCCTGCACAACAATGAGGTTTAAAGTAAAAACCAAATAAGATATAAATGATAGCCCCCAGTTAAGCTATAGTAATCAATTCTGAATTTATAGTAACACTGATTTAAATAGAATTGACTAGTTCTCAGTATAAAAAAAACATGAAAATCAGTTTGCATAATTAAGACTTTCTAAGCCAAGAATATTCTACACTTGTAAATACTGGTTGTGTATGTGTATTAAAATTGCTATTTGAATACAAGAAAAGGATAAATTGCTTTTGTATTATAGCCATTGCTTAGCATCCTGGTATAATAATCTTCTGAAAGTATGCTAGTGGCCTAACTTAATTTGTGTCTGTAAGAAGTCAGGCTTTGGTGCATACCTTAGTCGGTGGAGTACTGGGCATTGAAGTTTCTTAGAAAGGGAAATAAGTACTTGAAGAAAGACGAATGTAGTGCTGTATAACTTGACATGATAATTAGAAATACAACAGAGGCTTCCAATGTAAACATTTACAGTATGAAATAATGCTTATCTTTTTGAAAATCTACTTTTGTTAGCTTGGGAACTCGTTGTTTGAATCTACTTGGTTTCCAGCAGTTCATGGGAGATAATGATATGACATCAGACTTAGTTGATGAAGGAAAAGAATTAATCAGACGAGGTAAGATTTTTCTTTTAAAATAAATGAAGAGAAAGTACTGATTCAAAATACAAAATTAATGTTTGTGTGATTTGAAACTTCTAATCTATCTTAAGAAATTACAGATTAATGTGTTTTAGCTAAAATTCTATGGAAAGCCTTCATGGTAAAAAAAATTTTTGAAAACATACATGGTTATTTCATCTGTCTTTAAGAAATTCTGTAGCAGAAATTATTAATATGTCTGTGACTAAATAATGCCCTTGTTTAGTATGGGAGTCATTTTCTTGTTTTCTTTGAAATATATTTGTCAAATTGAATACAATATAAAACTCATTAAAGAATCATTAGTTTAATGCTGCATAGGTTATCATTCAAACCAAGGCTGGTTTTTAGAATGTAGTGATAATTAACAGTCTGTTAGAATGCATTGTGCTCTACTGGAATCTAATCTCAAAACTGAGTGTATCAAATTTC
This sequence comes from Cervus elaphus, assembly GCF_910594005.1. Taxonomy (NCBI): domain Eukaryota; kingdom Metazoa; phylum Chordata; class Mammalia; order Artiodactyla; family Cervidae; genus Cervus; species Cervus elaphus. The sequence goes on from NC_057839.1 coordinate 40,203,176, forward strand.
TTGATGTTCAAGTGATGGTAGAATAGGGAGGAAAAGAAGAACAAAACTTGAGTTTTGGGACATTGGTTTTTAGGCATTCTTCCTACTTGAGCATGGGGTTCTTTATGATCTTATTTAAACATAAATCCAAAATGTACTATGACTCTAAAATATGCTAGTGTAGCCTTCACATGCTCTCACAGGAAGGTGGTGTCTAGTTAATGTAATAGTTCTTCTGCTGTTTGCATTAATCAGACTTCATCTGGAATATCATACACAGTCCTGGATAAGATTTTCAAGAGTAGGACTGATAAGTCAGAAGGAATCTAGAGAAGGATAGGCAGAATGATGAGTGTGTCAGGTGTATCTTATGGGAAAAAACCACTGAGTATATAGCCAGAAGAGCGTAATGGAAAAAAAAAAATCTTATGCAGAAAGAAGTATGAATTTAATTTATAAGGTAAAACAAAGAAAAAGAGAAACTGCCTAGAAGCAAATTTTAGGTCGCCAGGGGGAGGAAGTTCTTCCTCATTGACACTGTTTAGATAGATCCTAAAGAGTGATCTCCAGCAAAAGTTGAGAAGGTTTTCTCTACGGAGTTAGGTGACCTCTCCGGTTCTTTCCAACAATAACCTATTACCTTTGACTTTGTAGTAATTTAAAGGAAATTGGTCATAGCCTGATACCTTTACTTCAGTTACTCTACATCTAATTAAACCATATTATACCAAATTTGAGACCACTTTTCTGTCTCTAGAGAAGAGAAAAAGGCAACGGCAAGAAGAAGGTGAAAACAGAAGAAGAGTAAGTATGGTTCTTACTAACTTGCTATCACCTAAAGATTAATGTGAAATATCGTAAGAATCTAATTGATTTTGGCTGAAAACAATGGGACAATGACATAGATGTATTTTTACAGAAAGGCAGTTTTAATAGTTTCAGATAAACATGCTAGGAATTCTGTCAGACCTGTTCTAAAAAATCATTAGTAATAAATTACTTCATGTCCAACATCTAGCAGTTTCTTGCCTAAGGTAGGGGCAGTAAATATTTATTGAGTAAGTGAATAAATTAATGCAGTCTTGCTGTTGAAATGATTTTGATTGCTTGAAAAATATGCTTTTTTGTGTTATGACATTACTTTCATTCCTCTTTTTCTTTAGTCCTTTGTTTGCTAAGGCAAACTAACCTCCTAGAGAATTGAAAAGGCAAAAAATGAGAAAAGTCTAGTCATAGTCACTACAAATTTTCAGCACCTGAGTGTGTCCATATTGGAGAAGTGAAGACTCAGGAGACATGATAGTTGTCTTTGTGTATTTTAGTGCATGTCGTGGAAAGGGAGACTTGTTCTTTATTTCAGAAGGCATAACTAGCACCAAAGAGTGGACTAGAGTTCACCTCTGTGTGGAAACTCAGTTTACCAAAATTGGAACAGGATGATCAAACATAGAATTTTTCATGTCTTCTAATAAGAGAGCCAGATAGCATCTGGCATGGCTATTTTAGAGTGAAATTCTGCACTGCATGGGTTCCTTTCAATTCTAGGAATTTGATGAGTAGAATCCCAGTTAATAAGATTTTAGTGCAGTTAAGACACAATGCCACGTGAGTCATTACTTAATTATGTTTATCTACAACTTTAATTTTGCTATCAAAATTTGGGTCACTATGATTTGTAGTTTATTTGGGTAGAATAAAATTTTATTAACATCTTATTAATTATTTTGAGTTTCATAATTCTTCCATGGTCAAGACAACCTTACTGTAGTTGTAATATTTTGACATTTTAGATGGAAGTCAATAACTTAAAATAATCATTGCTAGCAAAAATTTTTATAAATGTCTTCAAGTTAAGTTTGATAACTATTAAAATCATTTAGAAATAAAGGAAATTATCTATGATTTCTAAAGGCACTGTGCTAATTATACTGATTATCTGACAAATTCCTGATGAAAAAGAATTAGATTATATTACTCTACATATATAATCTGAATCTGTTATCACTGATGAATTATTTTCTGACTGTGTCTTCTCGTGTTATATGTTCGTGTTTCTTTTCTAGGAATGGAAAGAGCGTTATGGACACAGTAGAGAAGATTCCACTAGAAACAGAAATGTTCATATTGACCCAAAAGAATCAAATTTCTCAGAAATGAGTACCAACCGATGTAAGTAGTTTATTATCTAGTTTTCTTAAGAAATTGTTTTCTTATGCTTGCTTGTATAGAGACTGAGAAAATGCCTTTATAGAACAATAAGTGAGGTTCTGCAGTGACTTTCCTTTTTTCATCCCTCAGTATATGGGAGGAAGAGGAAAGTCAAGTATGCGTTAGGTAGGAGAAGGAGACATCTGGGACATCATATGAATAGTTGTCATTATACTATCTAAATAATAGTACTTATCCCAGGCATATTTTTGGCAGGTATCGGTTTCTATTAACCTAAATGTTTTTCAGGCTATTTGGTCATTTTTATAATAAATTACTGACTGACTCTTATGTGTCAGGTACTTTCCCAGGAGTACGAAGAAGATAATTTCCATCCTTGGTTTGCCCTTATATGAATGAGGAACTGATACCAGGCAGAAGACATTGGCCAGTGGGTTGAGTCAGGAAGCCTCCCCACATTCTTGATTTTGTCATATGCTTCTGGAAGGGTGACAAGAGACCTCTTTGTGTGCAGGATCCAGCACTGAGTAGAAGGCAGAGGAGAGATGCAGGGATGCTGAGAGTGTATAAGGCTGCACACATGATGCTGAAGGACTCAGCTCAAGGGAGGAAAAAGAATTCTTCATTGGGAAAGGGTTTCTATTGTAAAGAAATACTACTTAGGAATGAGTAGTATTTAGCCAGTTGAAGGGGTTTTTAGCAGAACAAAGAATGAACAACATGAGAGAATTTGGGGGGAAATGTAGATTTTCCTGTATGACTAGAACCTGAAGTATGAGAAGCCTGATGAGAGGAAAGGCTACAGAGATAGTTGGGAAACATATTATCACGCTTAGAAGTTTAGATTTTATCCCAAAGAGAAGATTTCAGTATGGAAAGAAGCATGCTCAGATTTTTGGTTTAGAAAGATGAATTTGACATCTATATAAAGTATTATTTCCAGGGAAGTGAGACACAACCCAGTTTAGTGTCTGTTGTAGTAATGCAGTCAGAAAATGATGAGGGCATTAATACACAATATTTGTTTTATGGAAGAAACCAATACAACATTGTAAAGCCATTATCCTCCAATTAAAGATAAATTAAAAAACAAAAAAATGATGAGGGCTTAAAATAAGCATCCTGGAGATAAAGAAGAGAGGATGTGTTTGGATGAGATTTAGCATAAAAGAAATGAGAGAAAGCTGAAGTTTCCATTAAAGCTAGGAAATAGAGGGATAATTCTACAAAGATATTTGGAAGCTTATCTTAGATTTGGACTTAACCGAGTGCAGAGATCTGGTGGGCATAGGAGAATGGTTAAGAGGAAACACAAAACCTTGGGATGATGAGTTAGAACCTGGCATGTGGGAGGCAACCAGTATTTGCTGAATGAATGAGAGAAACAGTGGAGGGCAGAGGCGAAGATGACAACAATGTAAGGTGAGAGAGAATTGGCTTGCCATAAATTTTCAAAAAGAGCTGTGTCATGGTTTGTTTTGATGCTGTTGAGCTGCTCAAAATGACACTGTGAAAATTTAGGTTTTTATGGAGAAAACATCATTCATATAGGGAAAGGAGAGTTAGTTTTCTAGATCTGTGCTGACCAAGGTGGTAACCATTAGCCACATATGGCTGTTTAGCATTTGCAGGGTAGCTGGTGCCCCATATTGAAATGATAATATTTTGGATATATTGGGTTAAATATGTTATAATTAATTTCAACTATTTATTTTTACTTTTTAAATGTATTTACTAGTAAAAAGTAAATGCGGGGCTTGCAATTTATTTCTGTTGGACATTGCTTCCCTGAATTCTTGCCCCATGGAAAAAAGAGTCAGTCCTTTCTTGGAGAGTTTGAGTTGATTGCACCTTAAAATCATAGCCGAGAAATGAGATGTAGCATCCCCTGGATTCACTATGAAACCAGCTGAAACTTATTTTAATTGTGAACAATTTCACTGTTATGATTGCTGTTGTTCACTCGCTAAGTTGTGTCTAACTCTTTACGAACCCATGCACTGCAGCACACCAGACTTCCAAGTTCTTCACTATCTCCCAGAGTGTGCTCAAACTCATGTCCATTGACTCGGTGATGCCATCTGACAATCTCATCATCTGTCGTCCCCTTATCCTTTTGCCCTCAATCTTTCCCAGCATCGGGGTCTTTTCCAGTGAATCAGCTTTTTGAATCAGGTGACCAAAGTACTGAGGTTCAACTTCAGCACCAGTCCTTCTAATGAATACTCAGGGTTGATTTCCTTTAGGATTGACTGGTTTGATCTCCTTGCAGTCCAAGGAACTCTTAAGAGTCTTCTCCAACACCACAGTTCGAAAGCATCAATTCTTCAGCGCTCAGCCTTCTTTATGGTCCAACTCTCACATCCATAGCTAACTACTAGAAAAACCATAGCTTTGACTATATGGACCTTTGTCAGCAAAATGATGTCTCTTCTTTTTAGTATACTGTCTAGGTTTGTCATAGCTGTTCTTCCAAGGAGCAAGCGTCTTTTAAGTTTGTGGCTGCAGTCACCATCTGCGTTGAAGTTAAATACTAATTCTGTTGCTGTAGCTGCTTCTGAGCTTAGACTACATACAAAGGAGAACTCTTCTTTGTTATTTTCTATCATACTATTAATGATCTTAATATAATTTTAAGATAACCATGTAGTTATCTTTTCTTAATATTGTCTTCACAAAGAAAATTCAGATCGTTTATAATCTTGACTTTCTGTGTGTCCGTAGACTGTGACCCATGAAGACAACAGAAAGTGGAAATTTTTTTCTTCTTTTGCAGCGACATCTAAATATACCAGGGCTAATAACAGGACTGAGAGGGACCGAATAGAACTTCTTCAGGATGCAGAACCTTTGGATTTTAATGCAGAAACATTCACTGATGACCCTCTTGAATCTGAATCAGGAAGGTAAGTTCCAGTTTGTCCTTTTGGCTCCAGCATTCCTCTGAAAATTTGATAACATTCTGACTTGACTAGATAAACATAAGGAAAATACTCATCTTTCTTGCTAATGCAAAACATATTAAGCAACGTTTGATACCTTTTAACACCTGCTAATCTTTTATATTTTAAAAATTATATCATCCAGTGGTAGTAATTGAAATTAGTACCTTCATAAATTATTACTAGTAGTATGATAAATAACAAAGAATTGAAATCATTTGGTAGAATCTTAACAATATTTATATTCCTTTTTCTGACAATTCCATTTAAGAAATGCATCATATTTAGCAGTAGTTACATAGATATGACTGGGTGGCACTGTATTCTGAGCACTTTAACAACAGTAATCATATTTTGTGGCTGTAAGTCCAGTTGGAATTGAATCTAGAGAGGCTCAGTAACTTACCCAGGATCACGCAACTTTTAAGTAACAAAATCAGGCATTTAAACCCCAGGACTCTGGCTTCAGAGTCTGTGCTTTTACCTATTATACCAAGTAGAAATAATTAATTCCCTGGTGGCTCAAATGGTAAAGCGTCTGTCTACAATGTGGGAGACCCGGATTTGATCTCTGGGTTGGGAAGACCCCCTGGAGAAGGAAATGGCAGCCCCCTCCAGTACTATTGCCTGGAAAATCGCATGGACAGAGAAGCCTGGTAGGCTACAGTCCATGGTGTCACAAAGAGTTGGACACGACTGAGCGACTCCACTCCACTCCAGAAATAATTAAGCAAAAGCAAAACATGGGCATGAAGATATTTGCTTATAAATAGCAAGAGGAATATTTTGTTTATATTCAACAATCTAGAGTAGTTATTAAATCCAAGTTCCATGATGTGTTTTATATCTCTCTTCTTTCTTTTTTTACATCTCTCATCCTGCCATATGTGTCATATAATAGGCTGTAAAACAGTTGTTGATTAATTTATAATTATAGGTAAATCTCTTTGGGATAATATCCTTGGAGAATAAGTTTCTTATTTCAGCTACTGAATAGATTTTACAGTTCTTACAAATTATGTACCCACTTCCTTTTAATGTGTCCTTGTTTTTCTCTCCTTCTTTATTTTTGATGCCTCAGATCATTTCTTTATCCACCTTTCAGGTATCAGCCTGGTGGACGATACCTCTCAATGTCTCGCAGCAGAATATTCGATGATGTTTAAAGTCTGTAGGAATTTATGGAATAGCTAACCAAGATCAACAAACAAGTTCAGTCTTTATGAACATCCGTATGCTCTAGAATTTACTACTGAACTCCCAGTGAAAAGTGTCAGGATAAAAAAGGCACTAAAAATTAATCAGATCTTAGTCATAATGGCTTATTATTCATTGAATATCGTCTTTATTTCTAAAAGGATTTGTTGCATACCATTCCTGAAATGTCTGCCTTAGAAGTACAGTTAGAATGGAAGGATTTAATTCATGATCAAGATCAGTATATATTGAAAACATGTAGTTCAGTTTGTTTCAGATTAATTTTTTCAGGAAAAATTGTTTTAAAGATTCAAGGAAGCCATAGTTAAAACTGAGTAATATTATAGTTTTATTATAGTGATTTACATATTTGTTCTTTCTAAAAAATATGTTGATCCTTTATTTCCCAAAGAGATGGAGACCTCAGTAATAACCATATTTACAAAACCCATGTCTTAAAACAAGGCTTACTTACCAGACATAACTGAATGTAGAAAGCCCTTTTTCAACACTATATGCAAATTAGTTAGGTTTTTGCATGTATATTTAAGAGTATACTTCAACTGATAGTGTTTGTATCTTCAGCATGTGTACTTTAATCAGGTGGTGAATTATTCTTTCAGTCTTTGGTAGTAACTGCAAGTTGTCTTATGCTTTTGGTATTGCTTTGTAAAAGATTTTCATTTCAGAGAGGAATGTTCACCTTTACCATTTAAGTGATTTAAGTGTTGATCATTCCATTCAAGGAGAATCATAATTTTTAATGGTAAATAGTGGGGTTTTGGTGCCTCAGATGGTAAAGCGTTTGCCTGCAGTGTGGGAGACCCGGGTTCGATCCCTGGGTTGGGAACATCCCCCTGGAAAAGGAAATGGCAACCAGCTCCAGTACTCTTGCCTGGAGAATCCCATGGATGGAGGAGCCTGCTGGGCTACAGTCCATGGGGTCGTAAAGAGTCGGACATGACTGAGTGACTTCACTTTAATAGCCAAAGAGTCCCACAAAATTCTCCACTGTTAAAAGGTGGCTGTTTATTCCTTGTGAAAAAGAATATCTGGTTATTTAAAGATAAAAAGTGAGTCCATTTACTGTTACTGCTAACACTTAAATTGTGGTTTATAGAAAACTACTTTAGAATGGAGATATGTAAGAACTTGTTGCTTAAACATGTTATCATTTTAAGTTGAGTTTTTAAAATTTTGTGTTTAAGCCAAAGTTACATATTACATTTTAAATCATCAGTGTTTTATGCACAGTGACTATAGTTCAGCACATTTTGCAAAAAGAGTTGTTTATGTCCCTGAAATATTTGCAACTCTTTGAGAATCCATACCATGGGTTCACCCAGTGGTGACTGTACTTGAGCTTCCCCACGGCCATCTTAGTTTCCCTTGATCCTAAAAGTAGTGCTTATTTTCACTCTTAAGTATTCCAGTTTGAGGATGAATTATATAGTCACCTGACAATTTGATTATATGTTTCTTAAAGGTCATTTTTCCCTGAATCATAATTTTAAATGTTTTATTTCTCTCTTTTCTTGGTGTTACCATGTAAATATGTTAGAAGCCAGTTTTAGGCAGATACTAAAAGGATAGTGTTATCATCCTAATTATCTTATTTTCTTAAATTTTTATGATCTTTAAGATTAGATCCCCTTTAAAATAATTATCAGTCAATAGATTTTCCTCTAAATCGAAATTATATAGACTTTCCATTTAAGAAGACACACACTCACAGCCTTTTATTGTGAAGCATGGTCAGAGAGCAATAGGCCAAGAGCACAGATAATTTAACACTAATTTCATGACTGACCATTGAAACCTTGGGCAAATCAGGTAACCTTTCTGTGCCTCAGTTTCTTCATTTTCAAAATGAAGAGGATACTTGCTATTTACCTACTGATCTACCTCACAAAGCAATTGTGAGGGTATTGAGTTGATGTTTATATAGTGGCGTTTAAAAAGACAAAATAAGTTATTAGCTATGCTGGTTTTCCACACAAGTGGTATTTGAAGATACTAGATAGGAAATGGATCACCCCAGAAAGTGGTCCAGTTTCTTATTATTACAGAGAAGCTTACAAGTTCCCAAAGCAAAAACTCTTTCTGGAATAAGTAATCAAAATCCTGTGAAAATAATATTGCTTTCTTATTTAGTCTTTGAGTTTACTTTGGAATATGTTCCTTAAGTATAATGTTGTTTCTCATAGGTTTTATCATGAAACTCAGATGCTATTGTAGAAGTAGAAGCAGAAAAAGAGAAGAAATGATCCAGTTACTTTTATAATTTATAATACTCTAAGATATATTGATAGAAATATGTAAAAGATGTACTACTTTATTTTATTATTAATTTTTTAAATGATTATAATAATTGGAGTGTATGTAATACTTCTGTAAAACAGTATAGATCCCCTTTATGACTTTTGAGTTATTTCCAAAATAATTTTGGTTGTTTAAGTGATCCAGAGTATTCAGTTGTTTAAGCAGAATTTATGTTACAGGATTTCATATATGATCATATAGAAAGATTACCTGGCTGGGTAATTTTGTGTTTGGAAGTTAATTATTTAATCCCTGAAGTCTTAAGAGTTTATTGCTGGGGAACTAAGTTAATATTTGTTAAGCAACTTTGTAAAAACTGTAATATGAACAAAAGCTTTCTGTTTTGAGAATCTTACTAAAATGACATCTACTGCAAAACATTACTACTAAATTCATACACTTTACATGCAAAGTACATTTCTTGAAGAATTACTTCTGATAATTACTTTTTGAGTGTTTCTTATATTGTAATAGATTCCTAGTTAAACTTTCTAAATTATTTTTCTAAATAATTGTTAGAATATTCAGTAAGCCAGTGTTTAGTAAGCCATTGCAGAAAATAACAATTAGTAATCTCTTAATTTCATGGATCTGTAAGTTGCTATTAACTTATGTTATTACATCAATAATTTGTTATTATTAGAACTTTTTTAAAAAGTCATTATTAAAATAAGACTAATTATTAGAATTTGTTCTCTTACCAGATGAACAGGGACTTTGGAATAATTTCATTATACTAGAGGCCCTCATTTCACAAGAGTCATAAGAACTAAATAAGAACTTTCAAGGGTTTTTAATTTATAAAGAATAGATCAGAGGATTGGACAATCAAAACTTTTTAAAAAATTGCTGCCAATTTGTTTTCAGACACTACTATTTGATTAGATTATCAGTTCTTAAATGTATGCTGGTTGTATACCCAAATGAAATTAAATGTGGATAGGAAAGTCTGTGTTTTTTTAAGTATATTTTAGAATATTAATGAAGGAATTCATTGATATGCAACAGCAAACCTCATTTTTGTATACGTGTAGTAGATTTAGAGAATGTTCTTGATTTTTGTGTAGATTACTGTTTTAAAAGAAAAATAAACTCTCCATAATTTTAATTCACACTGTTCAGTAATGTGAGTTTTATATTTGTGATTTGTGTGGGCCATGCCTGAAAATCACAAGGATAAATATATTTGCACTAAGAGGCAGAACATATCCCTGAGAAATCTTAACGTACTTGAATCTCCAAAGTGTAATGGATAGTATTTATTAAGGCCTAAATGTTAATAAGTAAATGGATTTAGACTTTTATCTTTCCTTTCTTTTCTCCCTTCCTCCTTTCATTCCTTTTATACCTTCCTTCCTCTCTGAAGCCTGTCTTTATAGTATGGCTTATAATGAACTGACATATTTTTCTTCCGTTTGTTTGGTGTATACAGTTGTTTTTGATGGTTAGTACACTCAAAAGGTAGTAGTTCTGACTACAGATCCCACTACTTGAATGGTAGTATTGCACTTAAAGTAGTACAACAGATTTTGCTAGACAACCAAGCAACATCTGGGTGTAAATATGAGGGATGCTAGCTCACTGTGTTGTCTTTTTCGCCACTAAGTAGGACTCTTCAGTAAAATGAAATATTCTCAGTGTAGATGTTTTAGCATAAAATTGCATTTCTAAAACGAGTGATTATTAAAAACAAGCAAACAAACCCCAAACATTAAAAACCTTGAGACCTCATTTTATGAAAAGGAGTTTGTAAATAACATCCTTCATGTCAAAGTTTTCATTAGAAGAGGTTGAAACAATATAAAAGTGTTACAGGGAGCCTTCTGAAATATTAATTCCCTTTGTGTGGGTTACTTCTTTTCAATACAGTGACTTATTTTTCTGCTCAGAGACCTGGAAGACTAGGCAGTCTTATTCCCTGTTCTAACTCTGGAGACCAGGTCCTGTGAGCCATCACTGGCATCAGAGCAGCTGTTAGCCCTGCCCATCCCAGTCCTGTTGCAGTGGAAACACACCCACACTCCTAACTCCTTTTATGTTCAGCTTGGTTTTCCTATCATTTATATCCATTGTGGTAGATTGAAGCCTCATCGCAATTTTAAATTTGTTAATGAAACAAGAATAATGGCATGTTCCTCTTCTCATAGATATCCTAAAAGACTTTTGTTTTTAACACATTCCCTGGAGAGAATTAACCTTTTTTCCTATGAAAATCTTTTCTTTTGTGGTTATCCTGATCTCACATCATTTTGCAAAAGGAGATTTTTACTGTACTTAGTGGAAAAGAGTAGAAAGAATGGTTTACTGTGGCAGACATATGTAAAATAAAGTCATAATTTGTTAATCTGACTGTACAACACCATTTTGAGTTGGTATTATTGACACAAATCTTATCAATCTAGTCACTTAGAGCTGTATTTCTCTAAAGAATGCTGGCTAGCATCTTCCCTACTTGGTACGCCAAATCGTAGGGGAGAGACTGTATTTTTTTTTTTTTTACGCAATCCAATGGATTTGTTTTTGTCCATATTTTGTAAAAAACTTGAACTTTTCTCATTTCGAAGATATAGAACATGTGGACCTATCTTTTAAATAATTGTAATCTAATATATATATTTATAAATTATAGCATTGGAAAAAGAGCTCTAATAATGATGTTGTTACTTCCTGGTATTTAATTTTTGTAAAGTTTTTTGTAAGTAACTAATTGTAGTTATTACTTTTAAGTAGTTTAAAAATCTTTCTCAAATAAGTTCTGCCCAGGACTTATTTCCTTGGGTCAATATTCTAAAGTTCAGTAGTCTAGTATGAGTTTGAAATATTCCTACATCTCTTCAGTATCTTTTTATATATACCAGTACTCAAGCAAAGTATACCAAAAGCCTAAGTTCTGTGTTGCATTAATAAAGTGCTTGTTATTTATCTAATTCAGTGGATTAGGTGAAGTAGAGAGTAAGTCTTTTCAAATGTGCGTCTGATCATAAATTTCAAAATGTTTATTATGTTCATTTTTGGTGCATGATGCCAAATTTATCCTTAATCAGCCACTACTACCTGGTTGTTGTTTAGTTGCTATTAATAAGTTGTGTCTGACTCTTTTTGCAACCTCTTGGACTGTAGTCTACCAGACTCCTCTGTCCATGGAGTTGTCCAGGTAAGAATACTACCTGGTATGTAATGATAAATGTTTCCCTTTCTGATCAATGGTTTGTAGATATAACTATTTTTCTCTGCAGATTCTCACTAAATATGTATTTGAAAAAAACCTGCAAAGTGCTCCCTGTAATTAAGTTAGCATCTTTTGCCTTATTTATGCATAATGTTCTCTCAATTTGGTTTTGACAGACTCATGGACTTGGAATTGCTTTGTAGTATTTTAACTTATTGTAATGTAATGAATTTTTTGAGATGTTTATTTGATTAGCTGTTAAAATATAGGAAATTATGTAGCTTTGCATGAAATAAAGTACATTTCTACAAGTTACTAAGAACTTTGCTGGTCATTTATGTGTTTTCCTTCAACCATCTTTGAGATTATACTCTTTTTAGTAAAGTAAGACATTTTTTGTTCCTTTCAAATTATTAACAGGTATCACAAAAGAAATGTTTTATGATAAATAACTAAATACCTATACTTTAGGCTCCACCTTACTTCCTTCAATGAAGTTGAAAACGGGAAAATCAATGAAAGCAAATACTGAGTCTTTGGAAAGATCAGTAAAATTGATGAAACCCTAGCCAGGCTGACAAAGGAAATAGAGTTGCTTTCCCATATACCAGAAATAACAATGAAAATTTGAGATTAAAAATACATCATTTACATCTGTCCTACTTAATACAGTAAGAAGAAAAGGAAATAAAAGATATGCAGTTTTGGAAGTAAGAAATAAAACTGTGTTTGTGTGCAGATCATATGATCATCTATGTAGCAGTCTAAAAGAACTGGCTAAAAAAATGAAAACAAAAACCAACAACAACAAAAAAACCTAAGATGAGTAAATGATTATAGCAAGTTTGCAGGATATAAGGCTAATATAAAAAAGCGAGTCCCTTTCACTTTTACCAGCAATGGAAGAGTAGAATTCAGAATTAAAGGTAATACCATTTACATTAGCATCCCCTAAAATGAAATACTTAGGTATAAATTTAATAAAATATATCTAAGATCTATATGAAGAAAACTACAAACCACCAGTGAAAGAAATCAAAGAACAGAATAAATAGAGATTCCATAATGAGCAGGAAGACAGGAAGACCCAATATTTCCAGGATGTCAGTTCTTCCCAAACTGACTTATTGATTCAATGTAATCCCAGTTAAAGCCCCAATAAATTATTTTATGGATATTGACAAACTGATTCTAAAGTTTATATGGAGAGGCAAAAGACCCAGAAGAGTCAACACAATACTGAAGGAGAACAAAGTTGGGAGTACTGACACTAGCGAATTTCAAGACTTAAAATAAAGCTACAATTATCAAGACATTGTGAGATTGTTGAAAGAATAGACAAGTAGACAATGAAACAACAGAGAGCAGAAATACACCCACATAAATATAGTCAATTGATCTTTGACAAAAGAACAAAGGCAATTCAATGGAGAAAGGAGTCTTTAACAAATGATGCTGGAACACTGGACAACCAAATGCAAAAATAATCTAGACACTAACTTTATGCTTTTTACAAAAATTAACTCAAAATGGTTCATAAATCTAAAACACAAAACTTCTAGAAGATAACATGGAAACATAGGTAAACATGGGCTTGGCAGACAATATATATATCACACAAAAATGTGTGTGTGTATATATATATGTACCCAGAGATATGTATAGGAATGACATAGTTCATGGCATTATTCATAATAATTTCAACCATAGATAATTCAGTCAACAGAATAGGTTTATTTATTCATCATGATGGATATGTGCATGAATAAGTGGAAATGATTAATTTTTAATACAACTATGTAACAACATGGATGAAACAAAGATATTGTGGATCCAAACAAGTCAGACATGAAAAAATATAGTGTGATTCTGCTTATATGAAGTTCAAAAAAAGATTAAATTGTAGAGTTAAAAAATGAATGCTTTGTAGTAAAATCATGAAGAATAAAAAGAAATTACCATACATGTCAGGCTTACCTTTGAAGAGAAGGAAGGGATTAGTGACTCTGATGAGCACGAGGGAAACTTCTGGATTGCTACCTGTGTCCCCTTTCTTGGGTGGTGGTTTTACAGGTGTCCACTTGGTGGTAATGAATTGCTTAACAGTACATACTTTTATGTGTGCTTTGCTATGTGTACATCTTGTTTTATAATAAAGTTTCAAAATATAGAGATTTAAATTACATAGCTTAAAAGTTGGGACTGGAAGAAACTGCGTTATAGTGTTCCAAGGTCATGATTATATTCAGGAGGAGTAAAGATGTTGCTTTAAGCTAGATTTTCTTTTTTTTTTTTTTGGTCTTGCTTAATTGAGGATGCATGCTACAGTCTTCTTTGGTAATCATTAAAAGAATGGAAATAGGATATAGCAACAAGTAAAGGAAAAATTAAGTGACAAAAAATTTTAACTCAGAACAGCAAAAGAACAGAAGCTACCTAAGACTAGAACTTTTTGTTTAGAAATGCATACATAGTTGAGAAAACTGTTAAGTAAAGTCATGGGAAGTGATTTAGTATAGAAATCAGAGTATGCCTCTGATAGGGATGGACATTCAAAGGTATCACTCAGCCTCTGGGTTACTATGGGCAATGTTTTGTTCCTTATATGTGGGCATTTTGTACAACCATTTTTCTATTTATACTTATCTACTATACATTTATATTTTATGCACTTTTCTGAATATATCTATATTCCAAACTGTAAAAGTTTTCTGAAAAGAAAGATCTGTAAATCACATTAATAATTGAAAGAGTAAAATCACATCTCAAATAGTTGCATAAAATATTTTGATATAATCAACACATATTAAAGTTATATTTTTTAAAAAGCATTTTTTCTGATAATGCATATCTGCATGCATACATAGAGACATGTGTATGTGTAAGAACCTAAAACTACTGCGGAACAATCTTGGGAAAGAACAGAGCTGGAGGAATTAAGCCCCTTGACTTCAGACTGTGCTACAAAGTTACAGTAATGAAAACAGTATGGTACTGGTACAAAAGCAGACATAGATCAGTGGACAAGAATAGAAAGCTCAGAAATAAACCCATGCACTTATGGTCAATCTATGACAAAGGAGGCAAGGTTATACAGTGGAGAAAAGACAGTCCCTTCAATAACTAGTGCTGGGAAAACTGAAGCTACATGTAAAAGAATGAAATTGTAATTTTCTCTAACACCATATGTAAAAATAAACTCAAAAAGTATTGAAGACCTAAATGTATGACTGGAAACCATAAACTCCTAGAAGAAATCATAGGAAGAACATTCTTTGACATAAATTGTAGCAATATTTTTTTGATCTGTCTCCTAAAGCAAAGGAAATAAAAGCAAAAATGAATAAATGGGACCTAATTAAACTTAAAAGCTTTTACACAGCAAAGGAAACCATAAACAAAACAAAACAAAACAAAAAGACAGCCTACGGTTTGGGAGAAAATATTTGAAAATGATACTATTAAATACCAACAAGAGATTAATATCCACAGCTCATACAACTCAACGTCAAAAATAAAAAAGCAAAACCCAAACAACCCAATTAAACAATGAGCAGAAGACCTGAGTAGATATTTTCCCAAAGATGATATATAGATGGCCAACAGGCTCATGAAAAGATATTCTACATTGCTAATTACAATGAGATATTACCTCACACTTAGAATGGCTATCACCAAAAATAACACAAGTAACAAATATTGGCTAGGATGTGGAGAAAAGGGAACCCTTACAACACTATTGGTAGGTAAAATTGTGCAGCCATTGTGGAAAACAATGGAGGTTTCTCAAGAAACTAAAAATAGAACTGCCATATGACCCAATAATTCCACTCCTGGGAATTGGAAACAATACATGTACCCCAGTGTTTATAGCAGCATTATTTACAATTGCCAAGATACGGAAGCAACCTGAGTCCATCAACAGATGAATGGATAAAGATGATGTTGTATATTCATACAACAGAATACTACTCAGCCATTAAAAAGAAAAATTTTGTCATTTGCAGCAGCATGGATAGTCTTGGAGGATATGATGGTAAGTGAAATAAGTCAGGCAAAGACAAATAATGTATGATATCTTTTACATTTGGAATCTAAAAAATGACAACAAAGTAGTGAATATAACAACAACAAACAAACAAAAAACCAGACTCATAGAAAACAGACTAGTGTTTACCAGTGGGGAGAGGAAAAGAGGGAGGGGCAATATAAATGTAGGGGATGAAGAGGTACAAACAATTATGTAGAAAATAAGCTACAAGGATACATTGTACAATACAGGAAATATAGCCTATATTTTACAATAACTATAAATGGAGTATAACTTTTAAAAATTGTGAATCACTATTTTATGCTATAACATGGCACATGAACTGTATTTCAATTAAAAAATAATAAATGAAAAAAGACAATGAAAAAATAAGCATTCTTTTTTCTGATAAAAGAATACATATATTCATACATATATATAGGCATATATGAATGCAAAACTACTGCAAATGTCATCCTTTATGCTATAATCTTTACCTTTAAGACCCAAAGAAAGCCAAGGATACCTACCATCACCACTTCTTTTAACATTGTATGTTCCATAATCATAAGAAGAGAAAAATAAAAGACCTAAGAATGAGAAAGTTTTATTTGACATGATTATGTATGTGGGAGATCCCAAAATACACAAATTATAAGAATTGATAAGAAAGTGGCATCTTTTAATATGGTATTTGGGGCCCCTGAACCCTGGTTAGGTCAGAGACTCCCCGGTAAACCCAATCCTCAGACTCATATTTGTTTAAAAAAAAGGGGGTGGGGTGAGTGAGATGGCTTATAATACAGTGCTCATTAGTGTGAGGATTATAATCAAATAATGGAAGTACCAAGCGAAATGCTGGCCCGCAGAAGACTGTTGTTATTTAAGAAGCACCAAGTATCCATGTGGTTAAGTTGATCCTCTTCCTGCAGGTCCTTATCTGGAAGTCATTTCTGGGGGAACATCCCTGCTTAATTTTTCTTCTTAGCACTTAGCTCTATCTAACATACTGTGCTTAGTTGCTCAGTCGTGTCTGACTCTTTGCGATCCCGTGGACTGCAGCCCTCCAGGCTCCTCTGTCCATGGGGTTCTCCAGGCGAGGATACTAGAGTGGGTTGCCATGCTCTCCAGGGGATCTTCTCAACACAGGGATTAAACCCGGGTCTCTCTCATTTACTGTCTGAGCCCCTAGGGACGGGGATTCTGCCTGGCCAAATTCTGAAAATCAGAGCTTAGCACTAACATACTATATGCTATTTCTCACCTCTTTCCTCAGACATAAGCTCCAAAAGGAATCATTTTTGTTTACAGAACCACTTGTGCCTGACCCATAATAGATACTCAATTTGTGTTGAATCAGTAGATTAATTTACTCAGTTTCCATCTTGCCCTGATCTGAGCTGCTGCATGATATTAGGTACTGGGGATTGTTCAGTGGGATATCAATAGGAGGAGCCTTGTGATGTCTTTTAAACCTCACATCTTTGTCTTTTCCCTGTGAGGGTTGGAGATTAGATGTGTGAGTATTAGAATTAGTAAGAAAGGAGAGAGGTCCAGAAAAGGGGGCATGGAAATACCAAAGGAAGACTCCTGGTATTCTGAGTTTGCATTTTGGGCCAGTGCTGCTCAGAGTGTCACCTGCCCACTTTGAAGAGGGACTTAACCGATGTGATTTTTGTAAAGACTCCTCAGCCCTGGATTTGTAGGCAGGATTTCTCAAAACTATCCCACATGTTACTTTAAATGTTTTTAAAACTTAATGAAAGCCTCCCAACTGATTTACATGAAATCAATAGTAGCATACAGACAGAATCAGTATGCTGACTGCTAGACTAATTAGATTGTGTCTATGGGGCTTCCCTGGGCATCTCTGGGGTAAAAAATCCTCCTGCAATGCAGGAGACACAGGTTTAATCCCTGGGTGGGGAAGATCCTCTGGAGAAGGAAATGGCAACCCAATCCAGTGTTCTTGCCTGGAAAACCCCATGGACAGAGGAACCTGGTGGGCTACAGTCCATGGGTCACAAAGAGTCGGACACAATTTAGTGACTAAACAACAACAACAACAACTTTCATAATACCTAGTTCTTTCCTTTGAAAGACTTAACATCTTAGTTTTTAATCTGTTATTTGTAATGATTTGTAATGTCTCTCTTTCCAGTCAAACTGCCAGCTCCATGAGCTCAGAAGTCATGTTTGCCTTCCTCACTATCGGTCCACAGAGTGTACATAGTGTACAGCATTTAACAGATGATAAACAACTGCTGCATTATCTAAAGCTCAAGATTTATAGATATATTAAACCAAAGTATAAATCTTCCTTGACTAGGATTTTGCAGTTAATGAAACCCTTTGAAATTGTTCCAGATATAACTTGGAAAATTATCCTCATTCAGTCATTGAATTCAAGAAGACTCCTTGCACTATGGCTTTCTGGACTTAAACTAGCTATCTGCTTTTTTTCTCAATCAAATCAGAAGATGCTCATCAACCTCCTATAGCCTAAACTGACTATGCATTTGGTCATATTTATTCTCCCCATTCATAACCTCACGCTCTTTTGGAAGAAGCCTACTGTACATGTCTCACTGATGAGATGTCAGTTTCCTCTTATTTGCTTTCAATAATTATCAGTAATCATCCTCAGAGGAAGGATTTTCTCATTGAAACAGAAGTTTCAACATCATTTGTCCCAACATTAGTTCATTCCATCTTTCTCCTGAAACCAATTTTAAATATACTTGAACCATTTAAATATATGTGAATGGTGATATACCCTGTGTCCTTATATATTTAGGGTAAATGCATGTTTGCCTTCTGTCTCCCTCCAGAACTGATATTCTCAACCCTGGCTTCATATTAGAATCACTTGAGGAACTCTGAAAGCATACTTATGTCTAGGTCCTTTTTCAGAATGTCTTATGTAGATTACTTATGGGAAGGGAAGTCCAGGCAAAGATGTATTTGTACAGCTCCCAGGAATTACAGTCCACAAGGTAGAGACTCTCCCTTCCACAGCCACGTCTCTGTTTCCCCAACTTTGCACAGGGCACGGCTCTCTCCTCAAGGTTTTCTCTAAGTGTCAGGCCTCTTTAGCAAAAGGAGGTCAGAGTTGACTGCTGCTCATTCAGAGTGTCAGCTGACTGCCTGACTCCTGGGCCAATTTGTTTGTCCTGAGATTTTTAAGTGTAGAATCCCTTAGGTGGGGGCATTTCCCAAATGCTATATAAATTAGCAAATGTTTAAACATTATGAAAAAAAATAATGCCCCAGTAAAGCAAAGTAAAACCTCAAATAAGAGCTGACACAGGATATTACCCCTCACCAGGGTTTTCAGAAACTATCACAGAAGAGGCCCTTGGGATGAAGAGAAATATAAAGTCCTCATTCACTGGCTCTTAAACAAGAGTCGCAGGTGAACTGTGGCTTTCTTTGTGAAGAATTTGCTGCCAGTGGAATGTGAAGACATCTGTTGGCCCAACAGTTGAAAACAAGGGACCAGCAGGTGTCATTGGCACACGCATTTTAGAGTGGTTTGTCCAATAAAAAAAAAAAAAAAGACTTGAGTTTATGAGACTCTGTCATCAAGGAAACAAGTCCTACACACAGGTACATTTGAGAACAAATGCGTAGAATTGAAGGTAATACCCAGCATCATGAATGAGCTTCCGTAGAAGCTCTCTCTCATGAGCTTCTCTCAGCCAGTAGAGAGAGATTAGAGACACCAGCCATAGCTGGTAAGATCATCCAGAGCAGGAAGCGCATTAAATGATGGGTACTATTTAGATTAGGGGAAGAATGGCAGAAGGAAGAAAGCTAGAACACTCTAAACACCAGAAAGAATTGTAGCAAAGACAAAAACAAGGAAATGAATAACTGTGGGCTTATCATTTAAATAAATTGCTAAATAGTTCTCCAACCTTTGGCCGTATGTACATCCTTGTCAACATTACTGTTGTCAGTCTTTTTCATTTTAAACATTCTGATGAGGGTGAGATGGTACCTCTAGTTTCAGCTTTCATTTCCTTTATGTCCAATGATGTTAAACATTTTTCTATGTGTTAACAGCTGTTTTTATATCTTCTTTTTTGAACTGTCTGTTCATCTTTGCTCTTCTTTTTTTTTTTTTGGAGTGATCCACACATTCAGATCCAGAAACCTCAACCATAGAGAAGGTCATGTCGTTCTACCTCTTTCTTTCCCCCTTACCTTATAAAACAGAAACAAACCAAGAAACAGAAAATAGCCCAATTTTTAGTTAGGTTGTTTGTCTTTTTATTCAGTTCAGTTCAGTTCAGTCGCTCTGTCGTGTCTGACTCTGCGAACCCATGGACTGCAGCACACCAGGCCTCCCTCTCCATCACCAACTCCCAGAATTTACTCAAACTCAAGTCCATTGAGTCAGTGATGCCATCCAACCATCTCATCCTCTGTTGTCCCCTTCTCCTCCTGCCCTCAATCTTTCCCAGCATCAGGGTCTTTTCAAATGAGTCAGTTCTTCACATCAGGTGGCCAAACTATCGGGAGTTTCAGCTTCAACATCAGTCCTTCCAATGAATATTCAGGACTGATTTCTTTTAGAATGGACTGGTTCAATTTCCTTGCTGTCCAGGGGACTCTCAAGAGTCTTCTACAACACCACAGTTCAAAAGCGTCAATTCTCAGCTTTCTTTATAGTCCAACTCTCACAACCATACATGACTACTGGAAAAACCAAAGCTTTGACTAGATAGATGGACCTTTGTTGGCAAAGTAATGTCTCTGCTTTTTAATATGCTGTCTAGGTTGGTCATAACTTTTCTTCCAAGGAGCAAGGGTCTTTTAGTTTCATGGCTGTAGTCACCATCTGCAGTGATTTTGGAGCCAAAAAAATTAAAGTCTTTTTTATTAATAAATTATTAATCTATTAATTGTTTTGTACAAGTTCTTTATATGTTTTGGAATAAAGATCTTCCATGGATAGCCTGTTTGCTTTCTTACTTGTCTTTTGATGAACAGAGGGATTTATGTTTGATGGACCCTGGTTTATCAATTTAATTATTTAAGAAATTTTTGCTGTCTCCCAAGTCATAAGGGTATTCTCCTATGCTTTCTTTTTCCTTAAGTTTTATGGTTTTAGATTTTTACATTTAGACCATGATCCATCTTGAATTAAAGTCTGTACCTATATGATTTAGGGGAATATGGTTTTTTAAAAAATATATAAGTATTAATTCTTTTGCTTCAAAACAGCTTGCTGGGAGTGTGTGAGTGTTGAATTTATAGATCAATTTTTGGGAGAATAGAGATCTTAACAATTTTGAGCTTTCAGAGCCAGTGACTTTGTATATCTTTTAATTTCAGTAATCCTTTGTAGAGTTTAGAGGTCATGGACAATTTGTTGCTAGATTTAATCTTAGGCATGTAATGTTTCTGGATTTTTTTAGATTTTAATTCCAATAGTTTCTGCTATTAGACAGAAATATAACTGATTTTTATATATTGACCTTGAGTCCTGCAATTTTGATAAGTTGACTTATTTTACCGGGAATTTTTATCACTTCAGTAGTATTTTCTATGTACACAATGGTGTCTCTGACGGATATCAGTTTTCTTCTTCCTTCCTGATTATTTTATTTATGTATGTATGTATTTATGAATGAATGAACTGGCTAGAGTTTCTACCATGTTGTCGAATACAAATAATAAGAGCAGGCATTTCTACTTTGTTCTTATCTTAGATGGAAAGAGTTCAATGTGTCATCATCAAGTATGATTAGAGACCAAGATTTTTAAAAATACATGCCTTTTATCACATTGAAGAAATTACTTTCAGGACTTCCTTGGTGGTCCAATGGTTAAGACCCCAAGCTCCCAATGCAGGGGGCCCGGGATTCAACCCCTGGTCAGAGAACTCGATCTGACAGGCTGCAAGGAAGATCAAAGGATCCTGCGAGCTGCAACTAAGACATGGAGCAGCTACGTAAATATTTTTTTAAATTGTTTTCTATTCCTAGTTATGCTGAGAGTTTCTATAGTAAAAGGGTAATGATTTCTGTCAAAATTTTTTTTTGCATCTATTGAAAAGATCATATGGTACTTCATTTTTACTCTATTATTGTGGTGAGTTACAATAATTCATTTTGTTGATATTACCTTTGCTATGCAGGGCTTCCCTGATAGCTCAGTTGGTAAACAATCTGCCTGCAATGTGGGAGACCTGGGTTCGATCTCTGAGTTGGGAAGATCCCCTGGAGAAGGGAAAGGCTACCCACTCCAGTATTCTGGCCTAGAGAAATCCATGAGCCGTATAGTCCATGGGGTCACAAAGAGTCAGACACGACTGAGCGAATTTCACTTTTCACTTGCTATGCAAAAAACTGTAAGTTTAGATAGATTTATTTTTGCTTTTGTTGCCTTTGCTTTGGGTGTCAAATCCAAAAACAAATCATCACCCAGAACTATGTCAAGGAGCACCTAGTTTTCTTCTAGGAGTTCTCTGGTTTTGGCCTTATTTGGAGGTCTTTTCTGTCTGTTTCAGAGTTGCACTAAAAACCAGCATTGAAGCCAGTCTTGTTTTGAGGGTAGAAAATATCAACGATATCTTCTGGGGTTTTCAGGCCCTGTCCTTCCCAGGGTTAACATTATAAGGCAGCAAAATTACAAGATGACCTCAGCTTATGCATCAGGAGACTGTGGAAAGACCCCTAGTCCTATTTTATAAAGCTTATTCAGAATTAGAGTCTCAGCTTTAGAGGTTCAGTCCTCCAAGTAAAGATGTGGACTCCAGAGTTAGGACCCTGATACCTGTTCAGGAACAATGACCTTTTTAAGAGGCCATCAGAGCAATAGTCCTGGAATGGTAGGTCAAGTTCCCTTGGGGATTTGCATGGGGATATCTTCAGTTTCCCAGGCAGTGCTAGTGGTAAAGAATCCTCCTGCCAGTGCAGGAGACCTAAGAGACCCGGGTTCAGTCCTTGGGTCGAGAAGATCCTGTGGAGGAGGAAATGGCAAACTATTCTTGGCCTGGAGAGAATCCCATGGACAGAGAAACCTGGTGGGCTATGGTCCACGGGGTCGTAAAGAGTTGGACACAACTGAAGGGACTTACACTTAGCAAGTCTTGAGTTTGCTACATTCGCAGAGATATTAAGCAGGTACCTGGGGAAATGGAGCTTGATTCTTTGCAACCCCATGAACTATACAGTCCATGGAATTCTCCAGGCCAGAATACTGGAGTGGGTAGCTTTTCCCTTCTCCAGGGGATCGTTCCAACCCAGGGATCAAACCCAGGTCTCCTGCATTGCAACTGGATTCTTTACTAGCTGAGCCGCACGGGAAGCCCAAAAATACTGGAGTAGGTAGCCTATCCCTTCTCCAGCGAATCTTCCCAACCCAGGAATCAAACTGGGGTCTCCTGCATTGCAGGCAGGTTTTTTTTTTTTTTTTTTTTGCCAACTGAGCTATCAGGGAAGCCCTGGATATGGGCAGTATGAAGTAATTAGAACCATTAGGTGGGGTAACAAAAGTTGGGGGGAAGGGTCCATAAAACAGGTGGATCCAAGTTACTTGGAGGTGGAGCTGTCACCCATGTGCTCTCTAAACGTCCCGAGCATTACTGGTTCAGAGTGTTTTCCTGGCAGGGAGGGTGGAGATGATGTGGAGAGCACTGGATTAGCTCACTGACCACTCCTTCTGCTGGCCAAGGTTAGGGAGGGTGAGGGCAGACTAGTGGTTCACTCACAGAGGGAGGAGGGGCCGGAGAGCAAGAGGTGACAGACAGAAAGGAAGACAACGGGACACCTCCCCTCTCACCAAGCTCCCAGCCAGCGCCTTTCCTTCCCCGCCTGCGTGTACCCCGGGTGTGTGCAGGGGCACGGGGCTCAGCCCTGGAGCCTCTGCAGGATCCAGGATGGCAGGGCAGCAGGCGCTGCTTCTATTTGGATTTCTGCTGCCTGGGCTCCTGTTCTCAGAGGCTGCCAAAATCCTAACTGTGTCCCTGGTGGGTAAGTGCTTGACCGAAGATCCAGAGACAGGCAAAGAGCCCTCGGTGAGAGAGTCGCGTGTTTTTCCCTTCTGAGGCAGGTTTTTTACCCTTGCTGGCCGATGAAGAGGTAGGAGCCATCCATGTGGGTCAGGCGTGGTGCTGGGACTAGAAGTTTGAGATCCAGCCCAGTGCAGGAGGCCCCGGGCTGCCTCCTCCAGGGCGTGAGCTGGATATTCAGAGGCTCTCACTAAATATCTGGAGGGCACACAGCAGATGCAAGTAAGGACTGTGGCTAACTAGTGGTTTGCAGGGAGGTGGGCGTGTGGGGGGAGGGTATATGGAGGGGAGGAAAGAAAGGGGCCCCTGAGGGCAGCAGTAATATTAAGAATTTTCTGAGGCTGCATGAGAGCCAGGGTGGAGCAGGGAAGATACTACAACAATTAGAAGAGTGGAGTGTTTTGCCCAGAGGAATATATCAGGATAAAGGGGTAATCACAGATGGAGCTTCCCTAAGACTTCATTTTAACCCACAGTGGGCACTCATATCACTGAGAATCTTTGAGCTGGAAAGAAACGTAAGTTATCTAATTGAGTTCCCACTAGGCTTTCCTGAGCAGGAAATTAAGGGTCAGGAAAGTGAGGCATCTACTGCAAAGGCAAACAGAAGCCCCTAATGGAACATACCAGATATTTACTCAGGAGCTCCTATCCCTGAGACCATCTTCTCCAAGCTTCCCCTGTCACTCATTTCTCAGTGGGGAGTTTTAAAAATCACTCTGTCTCTATTTGAAATCTTTTTTCTGACTGGTTGTTTGTAAGAAAGCAAGACAGCTTTCTCAGCCCCGCTAAGAGTACATTCTTCCCTAGCCTCGGGCTCTGGGAGGGAGCTGGTGTGGTTTGTGAGGGGCTGGAAGCCCAGAACGCACTGGGGCTCCCCAGGACCCTCCATGAATAGACGCATGTGTGATTGCCCTTCATCTTGCCCTTTCTCCCAGGTCTAGGGATTAACACGTGGGCAAGTGGTGTGGGAGATCTGTACTTCTCATTTCCTGTTATGTCAGACTGTATAAGTTTGTGTTTAAAAAAAGTTGAGAAATAGGTACACACTATTTTTCTAGCACCATGTGTCTCTAACCTCAGTCTCCAAACATTTGCCATTTGCCACTAACTCCTCTCCTGACTGGCTTTCTCTACTGCTTAGATTCAAGCAGCGTCCCTGTGTTGATGCAGGCTCTAAGAGAACTTAGTGTGATGGAGCTTGAACCTCCCCCAGGGATTAAGCTTCTCTTTCCTTAGGATACCAAGACTATCCTTGGATGGATAGTGTTCCAGTCTCTCATGCATGTAAGATTCTGCAGGCCATCCCACAGTTATCCCACAAGTCCACCCCCGAGTCCTGATGGGTGTGAAACATTTAGGCCTCCACTGAGAAACTTCCTGCTAATTTTATTTGAATCTCAAGCACTTTGACTCTAACTGATGGCTCCACATCCCTCTGCTGCAGTGGTTACTTCCTGGACTCACATTCAAGCTCCCACAATTCTCGCTCCTATTCCAGCATACATTTCCAAAGAGAAAAATTCCAGAAATAGCTCTGATGGATTTTCCATTAGGAACTCTTCACATTCACATGCATGGCACTGTGCCAAAATTTCTACCAGTGCAGTTATTTTTTCAGGATATGGTGTCTCCCTACGCTCCTGGCTAAAAGGCAGTGTGTACCTTAGGATCAGGAACTCCTTAGGACCTAAGCACTGAGAAGCTTATCACACTGACATGGAGACCAGAGTCACAAGAGGAAATCTTTAATGAAGGTTTGCCACTTGTCAAGGAGCTGGGCCAGCAGGCTCTGGGGGGTGGGGGTGGAGGGGGAAGGGGTTGGGGGCAGGTTGGACATACTCAGAATGAGATGGAGAGACTGATGGCACTCATTTCCTCCACTCCCCATCAGCTCTCTGCTTCCCTACCTCTCCTCTCCTGGATTTATCAGCCCATCAATTGTAGAATCTCTACTCTCATCATCATAAAAAGGAACTTATGCTTTGTTCTTAGGTGGAAGCCATTTTCTACTGATGAATCAGATCGCTCAGATTCTTCAAGATCATGGTCATAATGTCACCATGCTTCTCCAAAGGGGAAATTTATTCCTACCAGGTACCTTTCCCCATTAATTATTAAAAAAAATTTTTTTTCCCCACTAATCCTTGATTTCCTATATTCTTGGAAAGAAACTAATGCTTTTTGCATAGAAGGGCTTTTCAGATAGTTTCTTTAAATCTAATTGGATTAAAAGAAGGAAAAGCGTGTGTGTGTGTGTGTGTGTGTGTGTGTGTGTGTGTGTGTGTATGTGTGTGTCTATGTAAGCTATAGGAAAGCTTCTTGGCCCTGTTCACCAGGACCCTGTATGGGCTTCCCAGATGGCTCAATGGTAAAGAACCCGCCTGACAATGCAGGAGATATAAGAGATGTGGGTTTGATCCCTGGGTTGGGACGATCCCCTGGAGTAGGAAGTGGCAAACCACTCCAGTATTCTTGCCTGGAAAAGTCCATGGTCAGAGGAGCCTGGCGGGGTACAGTCCATGGGGTCGCAGAGTCAGATATGACTGAAGCAACTTAGCATGAGCATGAAACTCCATGTTCTCTGGTCTTATGTTCTCTTCCCTGTGTTAAGTCACTTCAGTCATGTCTGACTGTGACCCCATGGACTGTAGCCTGTCAGGCTCCTTGTCTAGGGGATCCTCCAGTTAAGAATACTGAAATGGGTTGCTATTTCCTACTCTATGGGATCTTTCTGATCCAGGGATTGAACCCACATCTCTTTTATCTCCTGCATTGACAAGCAGATTCTTTACCACTGGCACCACCTAGGAAACCTTCTCCTCCCTTACCTGACTTCTGCATCTCAAGCAAACCCTCCACACATTCCCACAGACCATGTTGGTAAATACTACTTTTTTTTTTTTAATTGGAGGCTAATTACTTTACAATATTGTGGTGGTTTTTGCCATACATTCACATGAATCAGCCATGGGTGTACATATGTTCCCCATCCTGAACCCCCTACCCACCTCCCTCCCCATCCCATCCCATCAGGGTCATCCCAGTGCACCAGCCCCGAGCACCCTGTCTCATGCATTGAACCTGGACTGGCAGTCTATTTCATATATGATAATATACATGTTTCAATGCTATTCTCTCAAATCATCCCACCCTCGCCTTCTCCCACAGAGTCCAAAAGACTGCTCTTTACATCTGTGTCTCTTTTGCTGTCTCACATATAGGGTCATCATAACCATCTTTCTAAATTCCATATATATGCGTTAGTATACTGTATTGGTGTTTTTCTTTCTGGCTTACTTCACTCTGTATAACGGGCTCCAGTTTCATCCACCTCATTAGAACTGATTCAAATGTATTCTTTTTAATAGCTGAGTAATATTCCATTGTGTATATGTACCACAGCTTCCTTATCCATTTGTCTGCTGATGGACATCTAGGTTGTTTCCACGTCCTGGCTATTATAAATAGTGCTGCAATGAACATTGGGGTACATGTGTCTCTCTCAGTTCTGGTTTCCTCAGTGTGTATGCCCAGCAGTGGAATGCTGGGTCATATGGCAGTTCTATTTCCAGTTTTTTAAGGAATCTCCACACTGTTCTCCATAGTGGCTGTACTAGTTTGCATTCCCACCAACAGTGTAGAGGTTTCCTTTTTCTTCGATCCCGCTCCAGCATTTATTGTTTGTAAGCTTTTTGATACTACTTTATAACTTGGCTTGAAAACCTGTTGAATAGATGTGTTACCGAAATTTAAGATTTCTAATAAGTAAAAATCACTTTTCTTTTTCTATGGCATAGATGACTTATCTGAAATTTAAGGAAGCTTTCTCAAGGGGTTCCTTATTTATGCAGCTAAGATCAGACTCTACCGTTATGGTGATCTTGTTTTCTTGAGAATCAGTGACTGCCCATGAATTTGTGCATGTTGACACAGAAAGGGCCTAAATCCAAAGAATTTAGCTCTAATGAGCTCCTACATTTTAGCAACTCCTCTCTGTCAACAGAAAAGGGAACAGTAACCCTGAGAACGTCAATGGTTCTCTCACAGTTACATGACAGGTTAATAACAGTGTTGGGTGGATTTAGGACTTTAAGCTCTGCATTGCTCAATCTAAAATATTGCTCGGACTTGATTTAAAAACAAAATCCAGTATTAAGTGGAATCATTAAAGAACAAAATAATGAGAAATGATAAAACTTAGAAGGTGACTTTAGGCTTTGCAGTTGTTCAAACTGTATTAAAATAATTCTTTTTCTGTTGAAATTTCTTTTTTTAATTGTGATAAATATACAGAACACGAAATTGACCACTGTAACTATTTTTGCGTAGTTTAGTGACATTAGTGAGATTTAGTGACCAGTACATTCCTGGTTGTGCAACTGTCTCTGCCATCCACCTCCAAAAATTTGTTTATCATCACAAACTAGAACTCTGTACCAATTAACAATAACTGCTCATTATCCATTTCCCCAGCCCCGGTAAACACATCTACTTCACTTCTCTGATAATTTGACTATTCCAGATACCTGATATGGGTGAAATCACGCAATACTGTCCTTTTGTCTCTTGTATATTTCACTGAGCATAATGTCTTTTAGGTTCATTCATGTTGGAGTGTGTATCAGTATTTTCTTCTTTTTTAAGACTGAATAGCATTCCATGGAATGTCTATACCATATTTTGTTTGTCTATTCATCTATTGTTGGATATGTCTATTGTTTTTACCTTTTGGCTATGTGGATAATACTGCCATGAACTTTGGTGTACAAATATCTGAGTCCCTATCTAAATCCACTTTAATCACTTTCTAGATTAAGTTCTATATTTTTCAGTGAACATCTTTTATATGCATATCCTTTTGCACCTTTTTTTGACAGCAGATCTGATGAAATAGGTGTAGTGTATTAATACTTAATTTAAAAAATTATAATTTAACCTAATTAAAAATTTAAACTGATTTAAATCAAAATATATTTTATTTTATATTTTTGACCTTGATCTTTCAAACTTGTGAAGCACTTGGGAGCTACAGAGTTAAGATATGTATTTTTAGAAAATTTACCTGACTCCTTTATGGAGAATGACTTGTATGAGATCTAAAATCAAAACAAAGTGGTAAAAACTGTTTAAAGAATCTAGGTGAGATGTTGGAGGGGATGTCTAAGACAGAGCCTCACTACAGTTAGCCTAAATGCCCGTCCATGTAATCACAAAAGCAGAAGACCTTTCCATTGTTAATTTTATTTCTTTTTAATTTAATTTAAATAAAAATTTTAGATTAAAAAATAAGTTTTGCACAAACTTTGGGAAACTACTGAAATTACATTCTACCCCTTTAATAAATATATGTGCATTAAAGTCTATAAACAATTTAGGGAGTTTATGGATCCATTCAGTTTTATTCTTAGGTTTCAGGTTTAAGTGTGTAGGATTTCTTTCAATATTCCCTAATCATGGGCATTTCTGAGGCTTTGAAACAGCATTTTCATTCTTCACTTCATTAGTAGAGCTAGGCTAGGTATCTGCAAATCAGGAAAATACACGATTATGTTATTATTTCCGACCTGGTGCTCACCTCAGTGCATTGAAATACTTGAACCATTTACTGACTCCTAATTTGAACACACTTACCCATCTTTCTTATTTATTAACAACTTTAGTGAAAAAAATAACATCACTGGCTCTAAAGAAGCAAAGATCCGTGATACTCACATGTGTGGATTCTCATGCTGCAATCAGTGTGTGCAATCACAATTGGGTTACTGATGGAGGCTAAAGAATATTGAGGAGTATGAAAGAGAAAGCCTAGATTGCCTTGAATAGACTGTTAGTGGAAATGCAGATTTAAAAAAATCTACTAATGAGGACTGCCTCCCTGCATGCCAGCAATGGCTATTTTGCTCTGTTCAGATGCAGGGCTGTGTCTGAGGAGGCTTCGTTCTTGCTAAGTTCTGCTTGACATTCTGCTTGCCGTACCACTTGACGACAGCAGCCTCCATTCTAGTGGGGACGGCAGTGGAGCAAGATGGTTTGGAACAGGTACCTAGTGCGGGCCAGGGTGCACAGTGGGGTGGTTTCAGGAAACCAGCCAGGTCCCCAAGCATGGCCACATTTTCTGCTCATCTGCTTCCTCTGCTTTGTTCCTGGGAGTGAGCAAGTGTGTATGCTCGGTTTTCATGACTCTTGATCTCTTACAACCCTTTGACAATTCCCACTGGTTTTCAAACCAGCTAAGCGGATTCATCTTCCTGCTTTGGACCCCAGGGTTGGGTTGCCCAATATGTGACTGGAGCCCTTCACCCCCATGGAAGATTTCCAGGACTGTGATATCCCACTCCTCCTCTGTGTCCCCCGTTTAGAAGACTGGGTCTTGGCTCGATTGCTTCTCCTTCCTGCCTACATGGCTCCATGCGGTCTTCCCTCACAGCCGCGGTTGCAGAAGTCTTTCTGCCAGTCTTCTCTTTGCTTTCAGGGAAACTTGCTCCACTGGTAGATGTAACTTACTGATATGTTCAACGTGGGAGGTAAGCTCAGCGTCCTCCTATTCCACCATCTTGATCTCCTCTAAAATCCTCACAGACAGCTTCTTGAAGATGAGGCATGGACTCATGGATCCCTTCAGACATGTTGTGTGCTATGCTTAGTCACTCAGTCATGTCCAGCTCTTTGTGACCCCATGGATTGTAGCCCACCAGGCTCCGCTGTCCATGGGGATTCTCCAGGCAAGAATACTAGAGTGAGCTGCCATGCCCTCCTCCAGGGGATCTTCCCAACCCAGGGATCGAACCCAAGTCTCCCACATTGCAGGCAGATTCTTTACCATCTAAGCCATCAAGGAAGCCCTCAGACATATTGACAGAAGCCAAAAATGGAGATGAGGATATTTTTAAAGATCTGTGGAGCAGCCTTTTGTCTAATGGAGGTAACTCCCATGATATAACCAGGAGATCCATAATGTACTTGAGATTTTTATACCATAAGAAACATGGCTAGTTTGGGATGAAAGAGACAGGAAAAGGATGAGATGAAATGAAACCTTTGGACTCCCATAGAGGAAGAAATAAGCTGATGAACTATTCAGCTGCAAACTCATGATATTTTATGGAGAGCAAAGGAGAATTATGAGGGTGAAGAATTAGAAGTTAGAACTTCAATCTCACAGGACTGAGTTTCAGATCACAGAAAATTGTTTCCAGTTCTTGAAATCTAATATTATTTACCCACTTGGATGTCAAAATTTCTTATGACCAGTGACTGATGTTTTCCTTCCAAATTGTTGCACCTAGATTAATAAAGATCAGTAACCCATGTCTTATATCTGTCCCATTACTGTTTCTTGGAAGCAGAAAACATGTTCCCTAATTTCATAGGTCCACAGATAGAAATTTTACCTCTAGATGGATCATACCCTGATTCTCACCCATAATTATTAAATTATTTGGATGCTATAATTTGGGACATTTAAGCTAATGATATTTAGATGAGATTTTGAACTATGGATTGGCGGTGTAACAGTTTAAGACTTTTTGGAATGTTGGGATGGGGTGAATACATTTTGTGCGATATACTTGAGTTTTGAGGTACAGAGAGCAGAATATAATAGGCAGACTGTGTCCCCCTAAAGGTATCTCTGTTCTAATTCTTGGAACCAGTGAATATGCTACCTCACATGGTAAAGGGACTTTGCAGATGTGATTAACATAAGTGTCTTGAGATGGGGATATTATCCTGGACTATCCAGGTGGGGTCAGTATAATTACTAGAGTTCTTCTAAATGAAAGAAGATAACAGGAGAGTAACAGAAAGAATGTGATAGAGGAAGGAAAAGTCAGAGTGATATAATTGCCAATTGGAAGGAGGCTATGAGCCAGGGAATGCAAGCAGCCACTGAGAGCTGGAAGAGGCAAGAAAAAGATTGTCCAGTTAAGCCGCCAGAAAGAACGAAGCCTGTTCATGTCTTGCCTTTACTCCAATAAGGCCCATTTTGGATTTCTATACTTTAAGATAATAAATGTCGTTTATTGCCTCTATGTTTACAGTAAATTTTACAGAAGCCTTAGGAAGCTATTACAGTGATCATAGGAGGTTAGATCCCTCCTGAAGGCAGAAGATTAGGTTGCTAAAGCCAACTTGGAGGGCCACTAATTGCAGTGGCTATTGGATGGATTCTAGAGCTGCACATAGGCTTTCTCTAGTTGTAGCAAGCTGGAGCTGTTCTTCATTGCTGTGTGCAGGCTTTTCATTTCGGTGGCTTCTGTTGTTGCTGAGCACTGGCTCTAGGGCACACAGGCTTCAGTAGCACCAGCTGAATTGCCCTGTGGCACGTAGAATCTTCCTGGACCAGGGACCAAACCTGTGTCCCCTGCATTGGCAGGTGGATTCTTAGCCCCCAGACCATCAGGGAAGTCCTAGAGCTTTTCTTATTTGGGACTCTATCCAAAGTGGGTTGATTTTCAAGCACACATGAACTTAAGTAAAACATGTAAATTAGAAATATGTTGTCTCCAGAATGTTAAAAGACCTAAAAGATGTTGGAGCCGTTGAAATATTGTGGTATCATTAGTTGTTTCTTTACCATGTAAGTGATAGAGAAGTTTTAAGACTGACCAAATCCTTCTGAGAAATTTAACTTAGGTATGGGGTAGGGGTGGGGGTGTCCCTGGTGGAAAGTCAGTAAAAAGTCTGCCTGTAATGCAGGAGTCCTGGGTTCGATCCCCAGGTCAGGAAGATCCCCCCTGGAGAAGGGAATGGCAACACACTCCAGTATTCCTGCCTGGAGAATTCCATGTACAGAGGAGTCTGGTGGACTACAGTCCATGGAGTTGCAAAGAGCTGGACACAACTGAGTGAATAAACACTTTCATTTTCACAGGGTCTTAAGCTTTGTGTGGGAGTGATGGCACATCCCTTCATGTGAGCTGCTTTGAGAACGTTTCTGTCTTGAAGGAGTGTGTGGAACAAATCACCTTGGAGGAGGATAATGTAATGTAATACCTATGATCCTAGGGGAAGTTGGATGTGGTTAATATTTTGCCAGCAAAGATTGTGGCCGGTGGTAGAGCTGTTGAAGTATCCATTGGCAACCAGTCAGAGCTATATTATGCCTTTTCCAGTGAAAGTGAGTGAAAGTGAAAGTTGCTTAGTTGTGTCTGACTCTTTGCGACCCCATGGACTATACAGTCCATGGAATTCTCTAGGCCAGAATACTGAAGTGGGTAGCCTTTCCCTTTTCCAGGGAATCTTCCCAACTCAGGGACTGAACTCAGGTCTCCCGCATTGCAGGTGGATTCTCTACCAGCTGAGCCACAAGGAGGCAAACTGTAGGTGAGGGCCTGCTTAAAGAGGTACTGAGCAGAACATATTAGCCAAATCTATGACTGCTAAGGATTTCCCAGTAGATCCTTGGATAGAGTCAGTCATTTAATTAACACTGAGTATGGAAGCTGCAATGTGT
Organism: Cervus elaphus; assembly: GCF_910594005.1. NCBI lineage: Eukaryota > Metazoa > Chordata > Mammalia > Artiodactyla > Cervidae > Cervus > Cervus elaphus. The sequence continues at coordinate 40,236,464 of NC_057839.1, forward strand.
GGGACTGTGCATTATCTGTTCCCAGTCCTTACAATTTGGTCAGATGTCATGACTGAAGTAGGCATGTAAGCATTAAGACAGTATGAAAGATTTATTGCTCAAATAATGATGCCTTTTTGAAAGAATGGGACAGGTTCCCAAGTACCTGGAAAATGGCCGTCCAGTGTACGGAGGGATGATTAGCTTGAGTTTTTATTGTGAGTGGGGGAGTGGTATGTGGTGAGGATTGCCCCTCAATGACCTGACTTGCATGGTTTGAAACTTCCACTTAGGGCCACGAGAGGGAGCATACACCTTTCTTAATAGTTCGCCCAGGAAACGGAGATAGGGACCGAAGTCCGCCAGCATCAAAGATCAGAAACAAACTCAGACTTTTGATTACACTTGGGTAATTGGGGAGAAACCAAGTTAGTAAAGAAGACTATTTTAATTAAGTCATTCAGTACTTGTTACTGAATCAAAAAACTATTTGGATATATCACTTTAAATAATGAAGATGAATTTTTCTAAAACAGAACAAGCAGAGACACTGGAACCAACCTTGACACATTATCTTAAGCTAATTAACTTTGTTTTCTCAGCAGTAAAATGAGACAGACAGCGATACATTCACTTAAAGCTTTAAATGGAAGTTTCCATAACTTTAAACTGAAGAGCATTCTTGAATTGTTGCAAGGTCCTCAAGGAATACTTTCAGTATGCAAGATTGAATGAGAAAGCAACTGAATGTCATAAAAATAATTCAAAAGATACAATCAAATGTTGGTATCATCATGTTAATGTTAATCCATGTTGTGTGACATATTTAGTGTGTTTAACCCATTGATGTTTTTGTAGGTTTTAAAGAGGAGGAGAAATCATACAAAGTTTTTAACTGGTTTCTGCCTGAAGACTGTAATGAAGAATTTCAGAGGTCTTTTCATTCCTTTATGGAGAAAACTTTTGTGGGCAGGTAATTTTCTTAATTATTCAAACTAAAGAGTCACAGTTCAGTTCAGTTCAGTTGCTCAGTCGTGTCTGACTCTTTGTGACCCCATGGACTGCAATACACCAGGCTTCCCTGTCCATCACCAACTCCTGCAGCTTGCTCACCCTCATGTTCCATGGAGTCAGTGATGCCATCCAACCATCTGTCGTCCCCTTCTCCCCCAACCTTGAATCATTTCAGGCATCAGGGTCTTCTCAAATGAGTCAGGTGGCCAAAGTCGCATCAGGTGGCCAAAGTATTGGAGTTTCAGCTTCAGCATCTGTCCTTCCAATGAATATTCAGGACTGATCTCCTTTAGGATGGACTGGTTGGATCTCCTTGCAGTCCAAGGGACTCTCAAGAGTCTTCTCCAACACCACAGTTCAGAGCATCAATTCTTCGTTGCTCAGTTTTCTTTATAGTCCAACTCTCACATCCATACATGATTATTGGAAAAACCATAACTTTGACTAGATGGACCTTTGTTGGCAAAGTAATGCCCCTGCTTTTTAAAGAGTCACAATTTTGGTAATAAAAGTGAATGGATAGATGCTTAGAGTGAGGATGTGATAAAGGATGGTTGGATGGATGGACAGAGGGACAGAGATATGGATGAATGATACTGATCTTTGGGTAAACAGGTGTTTCACAGTACATCACCCATTCCAGCCACTCAAGACTTTTCCTTGCTCTGTCCTTTCTTCTACTATAAGCATGAAGGTATTACACACACATACACACACACACACACACACACACACACATTCCTGTACCAAGTGGGAGGTAGGTAGTTTCTTCTGGGATTTCCTTACAATACTTCACTTACAATCTTTGTCTATAATTTCCCCAACACAGAAGTATATGTATCTCAACCTCTCACTGTTGGTAGGGACATCAAAGACATCTTTTTATTTATTTTTTCATTTTTCCCTCATATGTTTTTATTAACGGAGAAGACTTTTAAACAGTGCTTTTGTAGAAATTGAGCATCTGGCCATGTAAAGTCCTTTTAAAAAGCAGTCAACCTTGTGCAAAATAAGATGTGAAACTGACTCCTTTTGCTTCATCTGACATGAAAAGGAACACATAGCTCCTTACTCAATGTTAAAGGGGAAAGATAGAAATCCATGCCTATCTTGGTTAATTACAGAGGACTCTTCCCCTCTTTTTTTCTTGAAAATCTATTTACTAATCAAGGTACTGCTCAAATCTGACTATTTCCATAAAATCTCTTTTCCTCACTCAGATTGGATGACCATGGTCCCTCTGGTATGTGTGTTAATCACTCAATCGTGTCCGCTCTTTGCGACCCCATGCACTGTAGCCCACCAAGTTGCTCCATCCATGGGATTTTCTAGGCAAGAATACTGGAGTGGGTTGTCATCTCCTTCTCCAGGGGATTTTCCTGACCAAGGGATTGAACCTGGGTCTCCCGCATTGCAGGCAGATTCTTCACTGTCTGAGCCAGCAGGGAAGCCCTCTGGGATAGGTCTGATCTAATCTGCTCAACTGATACTTAGTTTATATCATCTTGTGGTGTTAGTTATATATTTTAAGTATATTCTTTGTCTAATTCCTCCCTACTTTAATATTTTGAGGACAGATATAAGTAACCAGGCATTCTTGATATTTTTCCTATTTTATTTTAATTTTAATTATGACTAATGAATTACATTCTAGGAATTTTTGGAACATTACTAAAGTTATCCAAAAGTTTTGGTAATCACTCCTTTGTTATATCTTAACAAATACACAGTAGAAGATGATGTGAGCCAATCACTTCCATTGTTGTGACTTGAAGTTAACCCTAAAGATCAGACAGAGATCTGCATATTGCTAATGACTTCTTAGTCTCTGGGCAATCTCTATCTGAGGCAGAGTGGTGCAGTGGCAGACAGTTATAACTATGCCAAGGTACCAATTCTCCTGGTCATCCATGCAGTCAGGAAGCCTCTGATGTCTCGAGGCCTTGCGCTTGTTACCTCTGGTATCTCAGAGTGCAGATGGATATCCTACTTCCCTTTGTATTGTACAAAGAGGAAACAGAATCATAATCTATTTAGGCAGTGGTGGGAGAGCATGGCAAGAAGATAGCTTCCTGGGATAACCCCATAGGTGATGTCTTAATTACAGGTCAGTAAGCTTTTCTTCTCTGGATCCCTTAGCCTGCAGTGAACTGGAAAGGCTAATCATGTGCTTCAAAACCAGACTTTTCCCCTTTGTTTACTGTGGACATAGAAAGAGTTTTCATTTTTAACTGAGATTTTGAGTTCTAGTATGATCCGATAACCTCTTGGATGAGGAAATCTGTCATATGCAAATACACAGTGATTTTAAAAAATAGTCTGTATTGTCAATATTTGTGGGATTGTGTTATCAAGTGGTTCCCACAGTTTTGCTGAGTAAACAAAGAAACCACTCATAAAGGTTCAGTATGTAAGTAAAACTGAAAGAGAGTGTCACAGAATTCAAGTAGAAAGAGACCTGTGAGGCCTGCTATGGTCAAAGAAGCCTCCCAGAGCAGAAGTCCCAATGATGGGAATTCCTTTTTCATTAATATAATTCATCTATGCCCAAGGCCTTCAAGAATTACTGTCTGAAAACTGTCATGGAGAGTGCTAGGGATTTGTAGCAGTGAAGAAAGGGAGTAGGGGATGGAAGGGAACACTCTCAAGAGCAGAACATCTGCCTGGACTGACTGAGGGGACGTGTGTATGGACAGTGGAGGAGTAGGATGGCTGCTGCTGGGTGTGGGCTTACTTACCTGGAATATTTTCTTTGCAGCCCAAGATTTTTTAATTCAACTTTTTAAATTTTGGCTGCACTGGGTCTTTGTTGCATTGTGAGTGCTTTTCTCCAGCTGTGGCATGAAGGCTTCGTTGCTCCACAGCACGTGAGCTCTTAGTTCCCTGACCAGGGATCAAACCCAAGTCCCCTGCACTGGAAGGCGGATTTTTAAGCACTGGACCACCAGGGAATTCCCAAGATCCTTTTTTAAAAACCGAAATATAGTTCATTTACAGTGTTTCAGGTGCACGGCAAAATGATTCAGTTCATATATACACACACACATATGTATCTGTATATATATGTATATACACACACATTTATAGGTTTCCCCAGTGGCTCAGTGGTAAAGAATTTGCCTGTAATGCAGGAGTTGCTGGAGATTTGGGTTCAGTCACTGGGTTGGGAAAGCTCCCCTGGAGGAGGGCACGGCAACCCACTCCAGTATTCTTGCCTGGAGAAGTCCATGAACAGGGGAGCCTAGCCAGCTACAGTCGTAGGTTCACAAAGATTCAGACATGACTGAAATGACTTAGCATGCATGCACGCATGCGCGCGCGCACACACACGTATTCTTTTTCAGATTATTTTCCATTATAAGTTATTACAAGATATTGAATATAGTTCCCTGTGCTCTATGGTAGATCTTTGTTGGTTATCTATTTTATATATAGTAGTGTGCATATGGGAGAAGGAAATGGCAACCCAGTCCAGTATTCTTGTCTGGAGAATCCCATGGACAGAAGAGCTACAGTCCAGTCCATAGGGTTGCACAGAGTCAGACATGACTGAGGCGACTTAGCGAGCAAGCGAGTATGTATATGTTAATCCCAAATCCCCAGTTTATCCCTTCCCTCCTTCCCCTTTTGGTAACCAGGTTTGTTTTCTATGTCTGTGAGTCTATTTCTGGTTTATAAATAGGCTCATTTGCATTGTTTTCTAAGATTCCATATATAAGTGATGTCATATGGTATTTGTCTTTCTCTCTGACTTATTTCATTTAGTGTGATAATCTCAAGTTCCATACATGTAGCTGCAAATGACATTATTTCATTCTTTTTTACAGCTGAGTAATATTCCACTGTATATGTATACCATGCCTTCTTTATCCATTCATCTGTTGATGGACCAAGGTTCTTTTATGTATTGTGATATAAACACTTTCAACAAATATTTATCATTTATTTATTTTTCTTGCAGATGCAGATTTGAACACTTTTTAAATATTATGGAACTACTAGGGCATCACTGCAGTCATTTGCTAAGGAGAAATGATGTCATGAATTCTTTAAAGAATGAGAACTTTGACCTGGTGATAGTGGAAATGTTTGACTACTGTCCTTTCTTGGTTGCTGAGAAGCTTGGGAAGCCATTTGTGGCCGTTCTCCCTTCCCTATTGGGCACTGTGGACTTTGGACTACCAAGTCCTCTGTCTTATGTGCCAGTATTCTATTCCTTGTTAACTGACCAGATGGACTTCTGGGACCGAGTAAAGAATTTCCTGATGTTTTTTGAGTTCTTCAAGAAGCAGTGGAAAATCCAGTCTGTGTATGATGACACCATCAAGGAGCATTTCCCGGACGACTCTAGGCCAGTTTTGTCTCATCTTCTAACAAAAGCAGAGCTGTGGTTTGTTAACTCCGACTTTGCCTTTGATTTCGCTCCGCCCCTGCTTCCCAACACTGTGTGTATTGGAGGTTTAATGTCCAAACCTGTTAAACCAGTACCACAAGTAAGTAAATGCTAAGAGTGTAGATTCATGCAGAAGTCCTCAGTGCAGAGTTGGTGGCCACCCTGTCACTGGGATCCTGGGAGTGCATAAGGTGAGGCAAGTGAGGCTCCAGGGGACCCTTTGAAAGGAAAGACTCACTTTTAATATCATGAAAGTACAGAGTTAAGACTTATACAACCCTGAGATTGACCTCCTTAAATACTATATCCAAGGTCTTCTCTTGCCTCACCTTAGTCCTGGTGCTGGTAGAAAAAGACTTTTAGTAAATTGAAGTTTCCGTTTTCATTTTCTATGCTCATATTTTCAGTAAGTATGTAGTGAGCATCTGTCACATGCAAGAATCATGAAGGAGATGAGTTACTCACAAGGAAACACAAAACAGAACAACTATGGGGGTGGTGTGTCAGACTGATAGTGAGAATGCAGGCTTTATCACCAGCATCCTGAGACAGTAGCGCCCTGGTCCCTAACTCTGCCTACACCTCCTGATTTGATTGATGTGGGGTCAAGCCTGGGAAGTGTAAGTTATAAAAGCTGCTCAATCAGTTTGACTGTATTGACTCAGAACCACTGCTGGAGAAGTTTTCAAAATGGAAGGGAGTTAAGACCAGATGATAAAGAATTCGCTTGCAATGCAGGAGGCCCAGGTTCAGTCTCTGGAGAAGGAAATGGTAACCTGCTCCAGTATTCTTGCCTGGAAAATTCCATGGACAGAAGAACCTGTCAGGCTACAGTCCATGGGATCACAAAGAGTCAGACATGACTGAGTGACTAGCTCTTTAAGATGAATGTGTTGCTTGTCATCTAACAGCACAGGCTTGCAATTTTATGGAATTTATCTTATATAATCTCTTGCCACCTAGAAGGGGGTATGATGACCTCCATTTTAATTCTTTTTTAATTTATAAAAATTTGAATATCTGTTTATGTATTTGGCTGAGTCGGGTCTTAGTTGCAGCATGTAGGATCTTCACTGCATCATGTGGGATCTTTCTTTGTGGCACACAGGCTCCAAAGCACTCGGGATCAGTACTTGCAGAGTGTGGGTTAGTTGTTCTGGGGCATGTGGAATCTTAGTTCCCTGACCAGGAATTGAACCCATGTCCCCTGCATTGCAAGGTGGGTTCTTAACTGCTGGACCACCAGGGAAATCCCATGACCTCCATCTTTATAAAGAAGGGGACAGGCCTCTAGTGGTATAAGTGGCTGTCCCACTCTCATTCATTTTAAAGCCAGAGAGGGTCCTGATTTGGCCTGGGCCTTTCATGAATGAAACTATCTATCCGTCCCCTACTGAACTTGCATCAAGTGAGCAGGAAGAGTTGGGGAATGATCCCTGGGCTATGTGAGTTTTCAGTCGGTGGAAGAATTTTTTAGGAATGAAGCTGGGAGGGAAGATGTTCCAGGTGGAGACAACAGGAGGCCCAAAATGTGAAGATGAAGTGAGATGTCTATGGGTTCCCTGGGTGACTCCAGCTAGACTAGAAAGAGGAAGATGCAGTTGCACAAAGATGCCCAGGCCAGACTGCAGGAAGTTTCACCAGTTAGGAGGGTGGGGCAGCCCTAGCCACAAGACTGCGGAAGGGAATTGTTAAGCAGGAGCATGATGGGAGGAAGGATTGTGAGATAACAGTAACTTTTTCAAAAAAATTTTCTCCTTTGCATTTTCCAGTTTTTATATAATGGTTTTACATTGCTTCTTAATTTAACAGAATGACAAAACTGTTGTCAAAGTGATCCTCTGAGGCAGTAGATCAGACAATGTTATGCTAGATGAAATCAGCCCAATAGGGTGAAGGTCTAGGAGCTGGATGACATGGATGAGGTGGTTGGATGGCATCACCGAGTCAATGGACATGTGTTTGAGCAAACTCCTGGAGATGGTGAAGGGCAGGGAAGCCTGGTGTGCTGCAGTCCATGGAGTTGAAGGGAGTCAGGCACAGCTGAGAGACTGAACAACAACTCGGATCTGGGGTGGGGGGAGCCACAGGAAATCCAGAAAGAGTCAGGGTCCAAAGAAATATTTGGAAGAATTGACAAAATGTGTTAAAACCAAGATTACAGCATTAGATCAGAACGGTTTTTCAGAACTGCCTCAGGGATTTGAAGAAAAGAATTGCTGAGGTCTGAGACTGGGTGGAGCATTGCTACTTTAAAAGAATCTTCCCATGTGAATATAATGTGCAGTCATGTGGGTGAATCACTGAGATAGGAGATAAACTGCAAAGATCAGTGACTAACAACATCATGGGATATCAGAGGAACGCACACTACATGGTGGATGGGGTATGGGTGGCCAGTCAACTCCCCATTCTACCTCCATTTCTTCTCAGCTTCTCCAGTCTACCCTCCAGATAGCCCACCTCCCTCTGCTGGACCCTGGCTCCCTGTGAGGTTCTTCCTTACATTCCACTTCTGGTCTGGCTTTGGAAAACACCCAAGTGGCCATATCTTCATGGACCTACAATGAGTAGAGTGTCTATGATTGCCTTGACAGTAGGGTCAAGGTTTCAAAAATGAAAGATGTTCCCACCAACACAGTGGGTATGAGCACAGCTGAGAGTGCTGAGCTGTCTCAGGACAGTGAACTCCAGGGGACGGGAGAGTGTGTTCAGTGAATAACCGACTTCATTTCATGACCATCTAGTCTTTTGTGAACATTTTTCTCCTCTTTCCTTCCTTATTTCTTTCTAGGAATTTGAGAACTTCATCACCAAATTTGGAGACTCTGGTTTTGTCCTTGTAAGCCTGGGGTCCATGGTGAGTTTCATTCAGTCCCAGGAGATTCTCAAAGAGATGAATGCTGCCTTTGCTCGTCTCCCTCAAGGGGTGATATGGAAGTGTAATCCTTCTCATTGGCCCAAAGACATCAAATTGGCCCCAAATGTGAAGATTGTGCACTGGCTTCCTCAGAATGACCTTCTGGGTAAGGACTGCCCAGGATTGCTTTTTTTCTTCTCATTTACATGTCTTGGGGATCATTGGGCTTCTGATCTTTAGCTTGATTATTTCATCAGCACAAGGTAAGTCTTTAGATGACAAGAATGGAGCAGCAAGCTGGAGCCCTTGAGGAATCAGGCTATGATGAGCTCAGATGCCAAAACAGCTATCTGCCCTAAATTCTTTTCTATCTCAGACCTCATGTCTGAAACCACTGAAGTCATGTTGACCTACTGCCTTTGGTCTTGAACAAGATCACCACAAAATAATCCTAAACAATCTATGAACTCTGAGAACACATACCAAGAGATACACTACCACTGTCTTCAGTGGCTTCAAGAGCACCTGTTCACTTATGTTCCATTACACATTCACATACACACACACACATAGATATATCTTCCTTAGCTACTAAGGTGTAATCAATTCATAGATTCACAACACTGATGCCAATATACCTGAGTCCCAAGCTGAGCAACCTCCTAGCCAGTTACTTGACACATTGAGACTCTGATACCAGAGAATTTGCTCACCCCCAACAGGGTATCTCTATGGCTAGCACTGCTTCATACAGACCCCTCACTGCCATAGCCACTGACTGGATCAGAGGCTGATAACCAAGATTGTAACAAAATAATCTGTAGAATTAAAAAAAAACATATTCTTATTTCTATGTCTGCAAATGTATTTCTTTATATCTTGGGTGTGGGACAGGATTCTCATTTCAAAGAAGAAATGAGGAGGCTCTGATGCACATCCCAGTAGACCAGCACAGGCTGAGATGAACTCTTCATTATCAATAATCACTTTAGTTATTGCTACATAAGGATGGGATGCAAAGGCTAGAACTGCAAATACTAATGGGCAGAGTCCAGTCTCTTATCTCAAGGAGCTTCTCATATATTTAAAAAGCACAACACATACTATATAAGTTTTATGAGTGTTATATGACTTGTGATGTCAATGAATGTGCCAGGAATTTATAGGAGAAGGCTATTATTTGGTGGGTGAGAAAGGTTTTCTTAAGGAAAAGAAGTGAGACAAAGATAGACACAGGGAAACATAAAGAGAAAACAGATGAGAGAAGCAGAGACTTGAGGGGATAGAAAGAAGAATAGATGGAATGTTGGATGGATGGATGGATAGATGGAGATAGTTGCCTTGATTAGCACTAGCACTATTCTCTACAGAATTCCCTGGGTTCTGAGTCTTCCCCCAGTTATGACCGAGTCAAGGAGTTTCTACAAAGGCAAGGTTTGAAGTCTTTGAATGTGTAGCAAGCAAAATCATCTTTACAATGGCTCCAACACCCCTTGAGCTCCCATTGGTATCTTCTTCTGCCTTTTCTGCTTTCCTTGTTGTCCTGAAAACTTTCTACCTAAGATGTCCCACTCTCTTTCTTATTTACAACAGGGCACCCTCGCATCCGCCTCTTTGTCAGCCACGGCGGGATGAATAGTATCATGGAGGCCATCCAACATGGCGTGCCCATGGTGGGGATTCCCCTCTTTGGAGACCAACATGAAAACCTGCTCCGTGTTAAAGCCAAAAATTTCGGTGTGTCTATCCAATTAAAGCAGATCAAGGCTGAGACACTGGCTCTGAAGATGAAGCAAGTCATAGAGGACAAGAGGTGTGCAGTTCTCTGGGCTTGTGGTTGCTTATGATGAATGAAGACATAAACCATGACGGGCACCATGTGGGTCTTTTTGCAGTAAAAGCTGAAACTTCCAGGAAATGAAATTATATGTGTATGATGCTAATAGCTGACTTATTTCCTCTGAGAAGAAGACGAGAATAATTTAGGTTAGATGTTGGTTTTCTATCTTCTAGCTGTGAGGAACTGGAACTACTGACACAGACTGTCTTTGAGAGGTCTTCTATTTTGGAGGTGCTTGTAGTAGAATTCCAACTGAGGCAGGAGGTTGCCTTTCTATTCCCAGTATCCCACACGGTTCCCCACCCCAGGCCCCTGGCCTGTGCTGCTCCCTAGAACACTCCTTCCCTTCTCTTCACAAGACTGGCTCCTTCATGACATTGAGGTCTCATCCCAATGTCAACTGCTCGGAGAGACCTTTCTCTGATAGGTCTCAGAGCTTCCTCTCTTTTCCACCCCAATCATAACACATTATTTTTTTCTTAATGTGTCTCAGAATCTGTAATCGCCCCATTTCTTTATGTTTTAATTTATTGTCTGTCCCTACATGAAGGGCTTCCCAGGTGGCGGTAGTTGTAAAGAACCAGCCTGCCAGTGCAGGAGATATAAGAGTTGTGGGTTCGATCCTTGGGTCGGGAAGATCCTCTGGAGGAGGGCATGGCAACCCGCTCAAGTATTCTTGCCTGGAGAATCCCACGGACAGAGGAGCCTGCTGGGCTACAGTCTATGGGTCGCAAAGAGTCAGACATGCCTGAAGTGACTGCATGCATGCATGGACCCCACACGAGAAGGTAGAGAGTAAACTCTTCCAGCATAACAGCATGAGTCTCCTGCTATGTCCTCAGGGTCCAGCTCAGGGTCTGCCACAAAGTAAGTCTGAATGGATTTCTGTTAAGTGAATCAATACAAAGGGATTCATTCATCTCTTAAGAAACTTTCCAACCAGTGCAATAATCTTGTGTGTGAAGAGAAAAAATATATGTTTTCTTTCTTATAATGAAGAAAGACTGAAAAACTTAGAGCTTCAGGGACACACACTTGAAGCATAGCTCAAGGCTTAGCATTACCGTACAACATTATGGCACATAGGAGACCTGTAAGTAGTTTTGTTAGATGACCGAATAATAACCATATCACATGTGATGCCAACCCCAGAAAAGTTGTTAAACTCTGGGGATCAGATAACCCAGAAACTTTATATATAGTTGGTATCTCATATGTTTAAAATGTTCATTTCCTGATGAATGGATTTGTAATTTTCATTATATTTTCAAAGATTTAGACCCAAATGTGCATGATCCATTGGCCCTACGAAGCAGTCATCTGGGCTGGGATGGTCCACAGACATTGGATATCAGGGCTGGCCATAGAATTCATGTGCCCTTATGTGAAATGGAAATGTTAAACCCCTTGTCATAGTGTGTAAGGATTTTAAGACTGTGACAGCAGACAATTAAATCAAGCATGCCTGATTTAAAGGGGCTTCCTAGGTGGCTCAGTGGTAAAGAATCTGCCTGCAATGTGGGAGACCCAGGTTAGATCCCTGGGTTGGAAAAAATCCCCTGGAGAGGGAAGTGGCAACCCACTCCAGTATTCTTGAAGGAAATCCCATGGACAGAGGAGCCTGGCAGGCAGCAGTCCATGGGGTCGCAAAGAGTCAGACACAACTTAGTGACTAATCAATAAGGCTGATTTAAGGGTGAAGCCCTCTGCAAATAGGCAGGCTCACAGCCCATGAAGCCAGTGCTGGTCAACATGATGCTTTGAAAGGGGCAGGGAAATGCAGGTGTCTTCCTGGACTGTGGTTCTCAGAGTCATATGTATTATCTAGCCCAAACACCAGAGCAAAGTAGACACTCAATAAATATAATGGTTCCTGTAGTCTATATCATGAACCTCCTTGGGGAGAGACTAGTCCTTATAGAAGTAGTCACTTTTTTGTAGTTTAGCACTTCCAGCACCAAGCATGGATCTTTGCATGCATATATCAGTTTGAACTTTTAAAGGAGACCCAACTAGACAATGGTAAGGTAAGGTCAACAACTTTTCCTTGAAAGGAAGTCTTTTGTGCCTATGGTAGAAAGTGTGTGTGTGCATGTGTGTGTGATACAAGGTCTCTAAGAATTCTGAGACCACTTGAGTTAACACCTCCCCTCTGTCTCTGTCGATAGGTACAAATCTGCCGCAGAGGCCGCCAGCATCATCAGACGCTCGCAGCCCCTGACCCCTACCCAGCGGCTGGTGGGCTGGATCGACCACATCCTCCAGACAGGGGGTGCAGCCCACCTCAAGCCCCATGCCTTCCAGCAGCCGTGGTATGAGCAGTACCTACTGGACATCCTCTTATTCCTGCTGGTGGTCACCCTGGGCACTGCGTGGCTCTGTGGGAAGCTGCTAGGCCTGGTGGCCAGGTGGCTGTGTGGGACCAGGAAGCTGAAGAAGGCCTGAGGCCGAATGGAGCCTAGGAAGGTGGAGTGTTTGGGCAGACTCAGCATTTCTTGGCATCTCCAGCCAGTTTTGTCAACCCTGGTTCTCCACATCCTATCCACTTGCTCTTTTGCTACAAATTCCTGCTCACTGGCTTCTTCTCATGACTGCAATTCTTTACTGAGCCCTTGTGACCTTGACTGCCACTCAGCAAGGGCTGTTCTGTGATTCTGTCCCTGGGAAATTTGGATAAGTGACCATCAGATCTGAAGCCTTGAAACTGCCTTCTGTATCACACCCTTCTTCCTGGCACTGAGCCTGGACCATTTTGGTCTCCATTCCCTTGCATCTTCTCAGCCTCCTTCCCTCACTCCTCCTCCACCACTTGTCAAAGAATAACCCCTAAGGCAGGTGCTTTGTTGTTTCTTTGGTTTTCTGTTTGCTTGTCCCACAAACTCTTGTCAAAGTTCAGGAAGCCTGTCCTGGGCAAGAGCATTGAGGGCCAGACACACCCTTGCCTGTGTGCATGGTCTCTGCCTTGGTTTCTGCAGAGAACTCCTCCTTTGCAGTGGAGACTGCAGGTTAGTCACGGGCTGAAGTGTCACTGGTCTCTGCTTTTCATAGCTGTGAGCTATCTTCTCAACTTTCCTATTTAAAACACGAAGTCATGAGAAAGAAGATAATTTCTTTGTAAACTGAGAAGAGTCTCTACATAGCTGAGCCTCTCTGTACCTGACATACTGTTGGAAATTGCATTCAGTTCAGTTCAGTTGCTCAGTCATGTCTGACTCTTGGCGACCCCATGGATTGCAGCATATCAGGCTTCCCTGTCCATCACCAACTCCTGGAGTTTGCTCAAACTCATGTCCATCGAGTCAGTGATGCCATCCAACCATCTCATCCTCTGTTGTGCCGTCTCCTCTTGCCCCCAATGCTTCCCAGCATCAGGGTCTTTTCTGAAGAGTCAGCTCTTCACATCAGCTGGTCAAAGAATTGGAGCTTCAGCTTCAGCACCAATGAATATCTTTCCAATAAATATTTAGGGTTGATTTCCTTTAGGATTGACTGGTTTGATTTCCTTGCTGTGCAAGGGACTCTCAAGAGCCTTCTCCAACACCACAATTCAAAGGCATCAATTCTTCGGCTTTCTTTATGTCCAGCTCTCACATCCATACATGACTACTGGAAAAACCATAGTTTTGATTAGACAGACCTTTGTTGGCAAAGTAATGTCTCTTCTTTTTAGTATGCTGTCTGGGTTTGTCAAAACTTTCCTTCCAAGGAGAAAGTGTCTTTTAATTTCATGGCTGCTGTCACTGTCCATAGTGATATTGGAGCCCCCCAAAATAAACTCTCCCAGTTTCCACTTTTCCCCATTCTATTTGCCATGAAATGATGGGATCAGATGCCATGATCTTACTTTTTTGAATGCTGAGTTTTAAGCCAGCTTTATCACTCTCCTCTTTCACCCTCATCAAGAGGCTTTTGAATTCCTCTTCACTTTCTGTCATTAGAGTAGCATCATCTGCATATCTCAGGTTGTTGGTATTTCTCCTGGTGATCTTGATAGTAATGGAAGCCAAAAAAAAAAAAAAAAGAGTGACTGGAACTGCTTAGGGTTTTCTTTTTTTTCTTGTTTTTCTCATGTAAAAGAAAGTGTAGTGGAATTCCTGGTGGTCCAGTGGTAAGGACTCTGAGCTTTCACTGCAGAGGATGAGGATTCAGTCCCTAATTGGGGAACTAAGATTCCACAAGCTGGTATCAGGGCTGAAAAAAAAAAAAAGTGTAGTGTCAGTGGGCAGGCCATCCAGAGTTGGCGTGGTAGTGCCATGATGTCATCAATAGTCCAGATTTTTTGTCTGATTGATCTGCCTTCCTTAATGGGTGGCTTCATCCTAAGGTCACCCTGATTTTCCAGGTGGTCATTTTGGATTCAGTCAGCACATGAGATTTTAGGCAAGAAAAGGGAAACTCAAGGAAAGGGAATAAAGCAGGTTCATGCTAGCTGAGTTAGCTTCTTTAAAGGTTTCCCAAAGAATTCCAGTTAAATCTCATTGAGAGACCTGAGGCATGTGACCATTCCTAGCTACATAAATATTCTCCAGCTCTGACTGCAGTGCTGGGTACACTACTACTCCAAGTAATTGGGGGGGGGGGGCGGTGGTGAGGGGTGGCAATAGGTGTTAGAAAGAAAAAAAAAGGACAGTGGATAATGGAGGAAACTAGATCCTTGGTCACATGTGGAGGGCAGGCAGGGAAGGGCTGGATTGAGTGTATGTTTCACCTGTGACCTGGTGACTCAGTGACCTCGGGGACAGCCTTCACCACCTTTCTGAGTGGAACATTCAAAATAAGAACAGCAGTCTTTTACCGTGTGACATGTGTTATTTGTTCCAAGTTCTTTCATCTTCCTTTCTGCCATTTAATGGGACACCTGTGTCTAATCCATTCAGCTGGAAATAAACAGGTACCACAGGGGTAACCACAGAGGGAGAGGAGAGTCATTGTGTAAATTAAGACAGTAGCAATAAAATTTGTTGCCACCTCATCATGGATGCCCCCTCCAGCCAGGGTACATGGCTTGGAGAGTGGATGGGCTGGTTTTAGCTCCCACTGGCCCCCTCCTGTGAGCATGTCTTTGCCAAGAATAATCTGCCCTGCCACAGGGTGGTCCTGGCTGGTGTACCCCTCCCACCCGGGGCAATTTCATGCTCATGCATACAGAAGGCACTAGGATTGGCTAAGGAATTCCCTTGGGAAATTTTGTGGGTTTTTTTTTTTTAACCCCTAAGGTCCAGGAAGGCTCCTTTCTCCATGCCAGGCTTTAAATTAGTTAATTATTTCTTTTTAATAAGTTCTTAAAGTTCCAAATTTAGAGACACACACATCTGCCAGAGTGGATTTTAAACTAGTATCTTCAAATTTCATCTCAAGATAATAGTAAGTGATATCAATTAATACTTGCACTGGTGATTCAGTCCCCCTGGATTTTATTTATTTATTTTTCTGATTTAAAAATTCAAGATGAATTTTGAGATATCTTGTTTTTTACACAAAGAAAGGAAGGTTCCACAAATAAGGCCTGTGAACCCTCCAGGTGGTGGGGCCAGCTCCCTGACTATAGATAAGACCATTGAGAATGATGGCATAACTCTTGCTTTCTCACTTGTGTTATTGAGAGCTGAGCTTCATTTGTCCTCTAATTGATTTTACAGATGAGTAAGCCTAAAAAAAAATAACAGTGCCATCATTCCTTCCCCTTTTCATAGTTTATCTCATGGAATATTACCAAGCTAAAGCCTGCAATTCCATATTCCTTTAGTGGCCATTGATGAACTTGGCATCATCTCAGATGAGAGTTACTGTTACTAGGAAACCAATTAGCAAGCAGTAGCAAAAAGCCTCAGTAGAACAGCCTAAGCCAGTAGCCTTCAAACTAGGCTACCTTCAGCATCATGCATACGTGAAAACTTCCCAAGGGCTACATGACACAGAGTTTGGAGGTGATAAATTTCCACCTTTGTGTACTCCAGTTTTCTAAAACTGGTCTTCCTAACAAGGTGTTGTGTTTAGTTGACAGGTCCTCTCTCTTGCCACACTTTTTACAATTTTCTGACTTTTATTTTACAGAAGAAATGGACACCTTTCACCCACTCCCATTCTTCCCATGGTGCATTGCCTGGGGGTGGAAAAGTAGAGGTGACTGAGCCAGAAAGTCCTTGTAACTCAGATGATTTGTAATTCTTTGTTTTAACAAAATCCAAAGATGAATTGTGATTTTTTTCAGCTGACAGACCTTTAAAGACAGTAAATTTTGATAATGGATTGGTGTGAGAATGGCATATTTATGTAGCACATTATTCTGAAGTCATTCAAAGAATGGAGGGACACCATTTTCAAGACAGTTCATAACAAAACTCTTAGTGCTCCTGTTATTTATGCAAATAGTTTTTCAGTGTTTGCATAACTAACCTCTAGAAGTAGGTAACATTGATTTTTAAATACATGAATTAAATTTTTAAAAGTTGAAAAAACAGCCCCTTTCTCATTGTAAGATATGTTTCCAATAAAATTTTATGTTTTGTTAGGTGATTATGTAGCTTTGACCAAGTGAATGCAAGTATTAAAACAAAGTGATAATTTATTAAAAATATTGGGCTCTTGTAGGAACTATAAATATTAACTTGAATAATATTTATGATGTTCAAAGTTATGAGTGAATACTCAATACAGTGCTTTCATGCATAAAGATACATAGATTAGAATTAAATTCTCTGGAGAAAGTGGAACATAAATAAAAACTCAAGAGGAAAATAGAATGACATAAAATTTCCCATTGAAAGTTGACAGCTCATTATCTATATTAAGAATGAATGATGGTATCAATGCTGACATGCTGAGATTTTATAACTCACTGCATACATTTAACAGAATGATGCAACTGTTTATTGTTAAATGATACAATTGCAGTAACTAGAAATGACATCCTATTCAGTTATTTAAATAGACATTCTAGATGTCAATTAAAAATGTGTTCTTACAAAGTATATATATAGTTGAGAAGATCACTTTTTTTTTTTTTGCCATTCGCTTTCACAAAAAGAGGACTGTTTTTCCTTCATGAGAAGTAGATGGAAAAAAAAAAAAAGAAGTAGATGGGAGGGAAGCAGGCAACTGATGGCGATGGTTCCATAGCTCTACAATGTCAGGAAGAACATGTTTATAATTCCCCCTCATGGTTTCAAGATGGCTGCCGAGCTCCAAATATCATGTCCATGTCCCAAGGAGGACAAAAACAGAGAAGGGGCAATATGAGCTAGTAAGCATTTTCACAGAATTACCTTCCCTCCGCCTCTCACCAAGAGGCTTCTTTCCTCTTGCCTAGAATCTTGTCACTGAGCC
Organism: Cervus elaphus; assembly: GCF_910594005.1. Taxonomy (NCBI): domain Eukaryota; kingdom Metazoa; phylum Chordata; class Mammalia; order Artiodactyla; family Cervidae; genus Cervus; species Cervus elaphus. Next base: position 40,253,876 of record NC_057839.1, read on the forward strand.
AGTCAAGACTGTAAGAGAAGCTGTGAAAACTTTCTGCACTGGCAGCTGGTGAGGATTAAGAGCTATAAGTGGGTGATGGGTTAAACAACCTGTAGTGTTTGATGCAAATGGCAAAGGGCCAAAAAACTCTCCACAATGCTTGACTCATAGAAGATAAATTTTCTGTGTTTTGAAATTTTATCCTGGTATGTACTTATAGCGTTGACTAAAACAGATTCACAATGTGAGAGTTGCGAGTTAAGTTTTAGAAAAATGACAACTGTGGCCTGGGAGACAGCACCGCAGATAGCTCTGAGAGACTGTCCCAAAGAGGCAGTGGAGGAAGGTCAATATATAAGACTTTGGTGAAGGAGAAGTTCAATGCAACTAAGCACTTAGTTTACAAAAAGTTTTCTGCTAGTCACGAGGAGCTCATGTCACCATGAAGGGATTTAGTGCTTTTCTAGGTAGGAAAAGATGTAAGGATTGGGGTCATAAAATCAGTTCCTGAAAATATCTGACTATCAAATCATCAGACAATCTTGGCACAATGAAAAGAATAACTTTTGTCTCTTGGTTACCATCTCTGACTGGGACTGAGGAGACATCTGGCTCCGAGTTGACCTCAATGACTTTCTCAGTGTGATGGCATTAACTGGTCCCCGGTTGCACTGGGATTATGGAAACTAGGGAATTATGGAAATCAACTACTTAGAACACTTCCTAAGGCCAATTATTAACCGGATATCTCTTTCTTTCTTTTTCAAAAAGTTTATTGGCTGCTCTGGGTCTTCATAGCTGTGTGTGGGCTTTCTTTAGAGTTGCAGAGAGCAGGAGCTACTCTCTAGTTACAGTACATGGGCCCTAGAGTGCGTGGGTTTCAGTAGTTGGGGCACCTGAGCTTGGTTGCCCTGTGGCATATGGGGTCTTCCCAGAGCAGAGATTGAACCTGTGTTCGCTACGTTGGCAGGCAAATTCTTAACCACTGAACCACTAGGGAAGTTCGTGTTTTTTTTTTTTCTAATAATTTTATCTATTCAATAGTTTTGAAAATAAAAAATGTATTTGAACTTTTTATCATGTTCAAATGCAAATACAGTCAAGAAAACGACATTTTCAAGATACTGATATAGAAATAACAGTTATTTGCTAATATAACCATGAGACCAGGAATGAGTCAGTTGGATTACTGGTTCCAGAAATGGCAGGCCAGGTATACAAGTTATGAAGCTGTTGTTTCTAAGCTTCGAGAAACTTTGCCCTGCCTTGTGACACTGGGAATCTGCCAAATGCCTGCCCAGCTCCCTCCCTCTGGGACTCTGCAAACAGGGGACACCAGAGGAAGGCTGCAGGGACAGGTGGGGACTTGGGACATCCTGTGTGCTCCCCGCTTATGCCAGCAACACCACAGGGGTGGTTTTTCATGGTGGCAGTGACGGTTTTAGTGCCAGGAGTGCTTTTCTGTTTGCAGCTCTTCTGAAATACTGGAGTCAGCCTCATTGGGCCCCCCACAGATATTAGGACTGGCAGGCTGGTGACTGCCCCTCCCAGGTCTGGGTTTCAGTTCTGTGGATTTCCCTTCTGTGGTCCTAAAGCATCAACACCAGATGAGCAAGACACTGCTCCCTTCTCCTTCCAAGCTTTGCATGGCTCTCACCACCAAGACTCTTCAAGTGAAAGTCGCTCAGTTGTGTCCAGCTCTTTGCGACCCCATGGACTATACAGTCTATGGAATTCTCTGGGTCAGAATACAGGAGTGGGTAGCCGTTCCCTTCTCTAGGGGATCTTCCCAACCCAGGGATCGAACCCAGGTCTCCCACATTGCAGGTGGATTCTTTACCAGCTGAGCCACCAGGGAAGCTCAAGAATACTGGAGTGGGTAGCCTATCCCTTCCCCAGCAGATCTTCCCAACCCAGGAATCAAACTGGGGTCTCTTGCATGGCAGGCAGATTCTTTATCAAGACTCTAAATTTTAGTAATTCTCACTTCTTTCCTTTGTTCCCTTAGCACAAGGGGTGGTGGCTGCCTTCCATCGCTACTAACTCTGTAATGCCTCAGTATCTCTCATTTAATTACTGAGTTCTCTGAAATCTGGTGTAAAGTCTTTAATAAATACAATTAATAATTAAAGTAAAAAATAATGTTTCTTGAGGTTAAAAATATAGACTCCAAATGTGTGACAAAAATACCATGTAAGTCAGGAGGGGTAAATGGAACTTTTAAGGTCCTTGTGTTGACCAGAAGTAGGTAAAGATATGGATTAATTTTTGACCTTGATAAGTGGTAAAGGCATGTTGTGAATCTGGGATACTTTATTTGGAGAAAAGAGACAAGAGGGGAATCATTAGAGGGAGAAAATGGAGTAACAAAAAATATTCCAAGCTGAAAAGGAAGACAAAACAGAGAAGAAAAGAAAGAATAAGAGGGAGAAATAAGAACATGGTAGATGTAAACCTATACACTTTGGTTCAGATACAAAGATTGACTGACTTGATTAACAACAAGCTAATTGCCATTTCAAGAGGCACATCTAAAACATGGGGATACAGGAGGGTTGACTATAAAAGGATAGAAAAAGGTCTTGAATGCTAGTGAAAAATAAGACCTGGATAATTAGGAATAATATCAGACAGACTTGAGGTAAAAAGCTTTACTAGAGACAAAATTGGTACTTTTGTAATGAAGGTGAATTATTTCACTGGGAATGTGTGAAACTATGAAAATGTACACACTACTAGTGTGACCTCAAAAACTGGAACAACAAGAAAAATTAGAATCATAGTGGGAGAGTTTAAGAAGTTTTTAATGACAAATTTCTAATATTTGTAAAATCAGAATTTTCCCGTGTCCAACATTTAAGATTATAAACTCCTGGAAAATTTTCTTTCCTCTATATTCCCACCTATTTTCAACATTGCCTCCATCCCCTGCCCCAAATTATTCTGAAGCAAATCCAAAACATCCTAATACTTCATCTGTCTCCCAGAACGGATCTGAAGAGCCAAGGTATCTCTTTTTAAATAACCCCAATAATATTATGATGCTTCTCCAAATGAATAGTAACTATTTAATATCATCAAATATTATGCTCCTATTTCTCTGATACTCATGAATTTTTAGAGTTCATTTCAATCATGCCATCTAAAATTTTTATACTCCCAATACCCCCCACCCCTTCCTCTGGTAACCACAAATCTGATCTCACAATTGCCATTTGAACACAATACTTTAAAAACTGTGTTGTCAGTACAAAAAAAAGAGAACTGCAAAAAATTGTGTGGTCTATTAAGTAGGTTTGTTGTTCACAGTTGGTGGATTAGTATATTGGTAACTTCTTTCAGTGCTCAGTATGACTGAGCAAAGCAGTAAATATCAACACACCAAAGAAGCTGAGAGTCAGATTTTTTTAACTTTAAAAAGGAAATTACAAATGTGAAAGTGGGGAAGATTAGAATCATCACTGGTTTGTATTGAAATTGAAGGTATCAGGGTGAATGCATGCTTTTTTAATAAACTAGATATAAACCTGACTATATAGAGAGATACAGGAATGTAATATTTATATCTATATCTATATATTTCATGGGTTTCCCCAGTGGCTCAGCGGTAAATAATCCACCTGCGATGCAGAAGCTGCAGGAGACATGGATTCGATCCCTGGGCTGGGAAGAGTTCCTGGAGAAGGGAATGGCAACCCACTCCAGTATTCTTGCCTACAGATTCCCGTGGACAGAGGAGCCTGGTGGGCTACAGTTCGTAGGGTTGCAAAGAGTTGGACATGACTGAAGTGACTGAGCACTATATATTTCATAACTGTCCATTTGAGGGATATAAACAGTGGTGCTTCAATAGCAGTGAGCACTTCTAGTGCCATATCCAGGTTTCTAAATACCAATTCCTACTAAAAGGGTTCCTAAAGAAATGGATGATTGTTAAACAGAGGAAGGGAAAGTACAAGATGAGTCTAGAAATCATGTGCAAGAAAGAAAGAAAAACCTCTAAAATAATGATGGTAAGAGATTATATCCCATTGAAGAAATGTGGATCCAGGAGTAAAGACTGATAATAAATGAATAGAGACAGATAGTTAGACAGATAGATAGGTAGAGAGATAATTAAATAGATGGGGCAGAAGGCAAAACTTTTGTTAGCCACAGTATTTGTTGTTTATACACTAAGTCGTGTCTGACTTTTGGCGACCCCCTGGATTGAAGCACATCAGGCTTCCCTGTTCTTCCCTGTCTCCCAGAGTTTGCTCAAACTCATGTCCATTCAACAGAATGCTGTATGATAAATGAAAAAGAGTGGAGTTAAAATAATAATTTGCCACAAAAGGAATAACTGTCAGGCAATAAATAGAAAAGATAATAAAATGAGTGAGTGAAATTTGATGAAGAACAGAATTTACACAGTTTCAAAAGGTCTCCCCACAACTTATTTCCTAATTTGAGCTAAAAAACAGTAGTTTTACAGTTGGGAATCTCACTGGACACCACCTTCAGCAAGTGATCAAAGTTATTATCACTAGCATTAGGACAGACTGACATCACACGCTTCCTGCCATGATTCATGAGATGGAATCTCAGCTTTTGTAGTATTCCTGCTAAAACTCTAACATGAAGTAGAATGAGAAAACATCAGATAAACCCACATTGAGAGCCATTTTAAAAAATAAATCTCAGACATGAAAGAAAAACAGAAAGGCTGAGAAATCAATCCTTACTAAAGGAGATGAAACAGACATGATAGCTAAATGCAGTGTGCGATCCCAGACTGATTCCTGCACCAGAAATTAATATTGCAACACAGGATATCTATTAAGACAGTTGATGAAATTTGAAAAAGTTTGTAGATAAGGTAATGTGATTACACTAATGTCAAATGGTACCTTCATATTGCAGATCAATTTTTATTTTCCCACTGAGAAGACATAATATCTGAAAAGATGACAGTTGTCAATGTGTATGCTCGTAATCCGGCTTCCCTGGTGGCTCAGCAGTAAAGAATCCACCTGTAATGCAAGAGACGTGGCTTCAATCCTTGGATGTGGAAGCTCTCCTGCAGAAAGAAATGGCAACCCACTCCAGTATTCTTTTCTGGGAAATCCTGGCGGGCTACAGTCCATGGGCTGCAAGAGTTGGACATGACTGAGAGACTCAACCACAACAACAATGCATATAATCACATAGCCTCAAACAGTATAGCCCAAACACAGAGGGAGAGACTTGGAAGGAAAAAAAGTGAAATAATTATTAGGAGAGTTTATCATTTTTTCTAAAGAAAAATTTCATACTTTTTAAAAAATAGAACATCTTGGTGCTCACCAATCCTATTTTATGATTCTCATTCAGAATTATAGTTTCAGCTTTTAGAGGTTCAGTCTTCTGAACCTGGACTTCCAGAGGTGTTTAAACCACTACACCAGCAACTTTCATGAATGAGGTATTCAGTACTTTCCAAAGAAATTCTGAGCAATAAAGGTAAGTCACTTTCCTTTGGTAATCAACTTCTGAGATCCTGAGCGTGGGACAACCAGCAGAGATTTTAAGGCGGTACCAGGGAGATGGGGCATTCCGAAGGCCTTGGGAGATCTTTAGAGCAGTTCGAAAGGAGATGGCGTCCCATAACTTCTGGATGGATCCCTAAAAGGGAGTCGGGTCGGCACCATTTGGAGGTATAGCTTTCTTCGATGCGATTTCCTAAGGTCCCTACCATTACTGGTTCAGAGTGTTTTTCTATCCGGAAGGTGTGGTGATTACCTGGACTTCAGAGGGTTAAGGATCAGCACACTAATCCCTCCTTCCCGGCGCCCAGATTTGGGGAGGGTGAGGACAGAATATCCATTTGTGTACTTTCCCGGGGAGGAGAGGCCAAAGGGCGAGACGGACGTACAGAGCGAAGACCCACAGGATCTCTGTCCCCAGCTCCCGGCCCGCGTCTTTCCTTCACTGCCTGCGGGCTGCGCGTGCGGAGGGCGCGCAGGTTCCGGGGCGCCGTGCGCTCAGCCTAGGGCTCGGCTCCGGAGCGACGATGGGGTCGTAGCGGGTGCTTCTTCTAGTCCGATATTTACTGCCTGCGCTCCTGCTCTCAGAGGCAGCCAAAATCCTGACTATATCCTCACTGGGTGAGTGCTTGGCCGGAGAATCCGGCCAGGCCTGTCTCAGGCTCCCGGCCAGGAGTCATGCCAATAGCCCCCTTAGTCAGAGGGGCTTTTCATATGGTTTTCCAGGCTGGGCTTGTGTCCTAGGCTGGAGGAGGGAGAGGCTGGCGAGGGCTGTGGGGCAGAGAGAGGTCTCTACCACCAAGGTGAAATTATTGATAGCCCTGGAGAAGAGGAGCAGTTTCCTATCCTCTCTTTTTATTTGCTCTGGATGCGCTTCCCGGTGGGCGCCGCGGGAGCCAGAAGTTTTGGTCTATTTCTGAGCTTGAGACCCCAGGCCGTCTCCTCCACGGTACCTGTGGGATTTTGAGAGCGTCACTCTGAACTTCTGAGGGGTGTGCAGCAGATGCCAGTAGAAAGTAGAAGGTGGAGTCCATATCAGGCACTGGGGACAGGTGCTCCTGGGACAGCAGCACGAACTGGGAATGTTTCCTAACTGGAAAACTGAGCGGGCGGGCAGATGGGAGGACCCCAGGGCAGTGGCGCATTTGGGAGCCCCTCTCTCACCCGTGCTGATGGAAGCTTTTGAAGGAGAGTGGAGCCGTTGATTCTGCGCGTGGTGGACCCAGTTTTATTTCCATTACTTTTGCCCCAGAGAGAACAGAAGACAAAAGGGGAAATTTTATCAGAATAAGGAGTCCTCAGAGGATGGAGTTTCTCCAAGAGTTTTATTTGACCCATCCTGGAAAGATGGTGGGCTCCCTAGCTTGCTTTTAGATCCCAGAGAACCTGGGGATCCTAGAGCTGGAAGAAATCACAGAATTCCTGTCACTGGGCCTCCCCTTTTATTTCCTGAGAGGAAGACGGAGGGTCAGGGAAATGAGGTGCCTTTTACAAGAGCACAACAGACCTCTCCCCTGGCACACACTGGGAATTCACTTAGGATTTCTTACCTCAAAACCATCCTCTTCCACAGATTCCACTCCTTTCCTTTTTTATAGTAGGGATTTCTAAAAAGCCTATTATAAACCTATTTTTAAATGAAAGAGGTAATGGAGAAAAAGTTTTCTCTCTTGAAAGTACACTGTCCTCCAGCCTCAACTCCAAGGACAGAGCTGGGGCAGTTAACCAAGTGCCGGAAGCCCCACCTTTGCCCCTTATGAAGAGCCCGGTGAACGGCTGTGTCTGTGCCACCCTCTTCTCCCTTGCAACCATTTCTTCCAACAGTTAATGTGAACAAGAGCAGGAAGTCTAAGCAGGGATACTATGTTTTATGTAATTTGTGTTACCTCAGGCAACATGAGTATGGATATAAAATACTAGAGTAGCTCCCACAGATACACACTATGTAGTTCTGTACCACTCTCTGGGTTTCCCAGGTGTCTCAGTGGTAAAGAATCCACCTGCCCATTCAGGAGACCAGGGTTTCCATCCCTGGATCAGGAAGATCCCCAGAGAAGGAAATGGCAATCCACACCAGTATTCTTGGCTGGGAAATTCCTTGGACAGAGAAGCCTGGTGGGCTATATAGTCTATGGGGTCACACAGAGTCGGACATGACTTATCAACTGAGCCCTGCACGTACTACTCACCACTGACCTGATGATTGTGGGACTTTCCTCTCTCTAACGATCCCCACTTTCCAACTTTGGCAAGTCTGTCCCTTCTCTGGAGATCTGGCTTTCTCTGCTGCTGAGACTCACAGATGCAAGAAAAATGCCCCATGATAGTACATAATTTTAGATAGGATATTGGTGTAATGGAGCTCACATCTCTCCCAAGGATTAAGCCTCTCTTTCTTAAAGATCCCAGGATTGTCCTAGGATGGATGTCCAGTTTCTCATGCATATAAGATACTGCAAGCCCATCCTATGGAGCCCCCAGTTTTCCTGCTTGTCTTAATGGATGTGAGACATTCAACTGAGAAACTTCCTGGGAAATATATGTGAATCTCAAGCATTTTGACTCTAAAAGATGTGGTGGCTCCACATCTTTTCTTCCAATGGTTGTTTCTTAGAACCAAACTCATGCTTCTATATTTCTGGCTCCTACTCTAGCATTCATGTCCAAAGAGAAGAATTTCAGAAATAGCTTGGATTTACTGTCTATTAGGAACGCTCCACACTCACACGCGTGGCACTGGGCCAGAATATCTACCAGTGCAGTTATTTTTTTAGGCTATGGCATCTCCATAAGCCCCCAGCTAAAATGCAGTGTGTGCCTTAGGATTAGGAACTCCAAAGACTGAAACAACAAAATTATATTACATTGTTGCAAAGACCGCAAGTCATAAGAGGGAATCTTTAGTGGAGGATTGTGCTAGGTCAAAGATCTGGGCAGGCAGAATATAGGTATCCAGTTTGGGGCTTAACCAGAGTGAGAAAGAGGAACTGGAGAAACTCATCTTTCTCTACTCACGGTCAGCTTTCAGTTATCTTACCCTGGTTTGATAACCACACCTCCACATCAATTTCATACCCTCGGTTCTCATCTTCACAAAAATGATATATATTGTTCCTAGGTGGAAGCCATGTTCTACTAATGCACCGAGTGTCTCAGATTCTTCAGGATCATGGTCATAACGTCACTTTGCTTTCTAATAGAGGAAGAAGTCTAGCCTCAGGTATCTTTTATCATAATTACTGAATTCTTCAATCCAAGCCAAAAAGAGGCAATGCCCTTTGTATAGTACTGCTTAGCACAAAACAACTTTTTTGAATCTAGTATTGAAATAATGGACAAAATGTGTAGTGTGTGTGTGTGTGTGTGTGTGTGTGTGTGTGTTTATGTTAAGTGCTGGATATCTTTTTTTTTTTTTTTAAGTGTTCCCTCTTCATTTTTTGGAAGCATTTTACTTTTAGACCTATTTATTTTTAATTGAAGGATACGTGCTTTACTGTATTGCATCTTGATTTCTAACAAACATCAACATAAATCAGCCATAGGTCTACCCATGTCCCCTCCCACTTGAATATCCCTCCCACCTTCCTCCCCATTCCACCCCTCTAGGTTGTTCTCGAGCCCAGTTTGAGTTCCCTGAGTCATACAAGTGCTGGATATCTCAATAAATTCTACATTTTATTTGTCTATAGTTTACCCCCTTATCTGGATGTCACTTTATTTCAGGCAATCCTCTATACATTATTATTGAAAAATCAATCACCTCATGAATTGTATATAGCAATGTCAGAAGTTCTTGAGTCACTGAATCTCGTGACTGGTTGAAAGAGTTTCAGCTAAAGTGAAGCTTATCAATCCGGTCAGCTCTTCTCTGTTGACAGATAAGGATACAGAGGCTCAGGGAACTTGAATGATTTGTTTGAGTTCACACAGCCAGTTAACAGAGTTGGGTGAATCTGGGACTTTAACCTCTGGGTTTCTCCATCAGAGTTGCTAAAACTTAAATTAAAAAAAAAATCCAAAATTAAGCAGCTTTGTTGGAAAAATAAGTCTGATCAGTTATAAAATTCTGAAGATGAATTTCCAGCTTTGCTCTTGTTTAGACTGTTCTAAGAGAGTGACTTACTTTATCTTTTTGGGCTCCAAAATCACTGCAGATGGTGATTGCAGCCATGAAATTAAAAGATGCTTACTCCTTGGAAGGAAAGTTATGACCAACTTAGACAGCATATTAAAAAGCAGAGACATTACTTGGCCAACAAAGGTCCATCTAGTCAAGGCTATGATTTTTCTAGTGGTCATGTATGGATGTGAGAGTTGAACTATAAAGAAAGCTGAGCACCGAAGAATTGATGCTTTTGAACTATGGTATTGGAGAAGACTCTTGAGAGTCCCTTGGACTGCAAGGAGATCCTACCAGTCCATCCTAAAGGAGATCAGTCCTGGGTGTTCATTGGAGGGTCTGATGTTGAAGCTGAAACTCCAATACTTTGGCCACCTGATAGGAAGAGCTGACTCATTTGAAAAGACCCTGATGCTGGGAAAGATTGAGGGCAGGAGGAGAAGGGGATGACAGAGGATGAGATGGTTGGATGGCATCACCGACTCAATGGACATGAGTTTGGGTAAACTCTGGGAGTTGGTGATGGACAGGGAGGCCTGGTGTGCTGCAGTTCATGGGGTCACAAAGAGTCAGACACGACTGAGTGACTGAACTGAACTGAACTGAAAACAGTGTTAATCACCTTCTAGATTGGGTTCCATATTGTTCATCAAATATCCCTTCTATCCATACCCCTTTGTATCCACCTTGACTGTCAGTTGTAATGATTTCATACATGAACATTTCATTTTGGTGGTTCCCATGGCTTTGAGAAACTGCCAAAAGACCCTCTATTTCTTTAAAAAATTTACACAACACTCCAAAATCTGCAAATAGTTTGGGGGTTCTTCTTAGTTTTACCTGAGTTTTAATCGAAGTCCAGAGTTTCTTTCAGTATTCACATATCAATGAAAATTTCTGAGGTTTTGAAATAAAATATTCATTTTTCTCTTCCCTTGGTGATGACAGACTAAAATGTTGTAATCTTTATTCTCAGGGCTAAGGTGAGCACCACTTGATATAGGGCAGAGCCCATGAGTCTAGTTTAAGTACCTGTTTAGATAATTTCCCTATAGTGATTTTTATTTACAACTTAAATAAAGGACTTCAAAAAATTAAAGTAGCAGATATTTCTGATATTAGATGCACTATTGTTCCCATCAATAACTGAAATCACAAGTTGCAGGTTCCACCCTAAAAAGAACTTAATTGTCTGAAGTTTTGACTCTTTTCCTTTCCCCAAGACAGCTTTTCTGTATCTCTGTCTACTAGCTGGATGTTCCCCAAGTGACAGGCCCTCTTTGTTTTGGGGGGAACTGTATATTTACATCACTGATTGGCTGGCTTATCCACACTCAAGCCAATATCTGCTTGGAGTAACTTTCTCTTGACTGGACAATTCTCACTCTTTTCAGCAAGTTCTATTTTCTTTGGGTGTGTTGGTATGAGAGTACATCAAAGAAAGTCCATGTTGGAATTCAGGCTTTTAACTGGGCTCGTGGGCTCTTCCCTTTATCAGATGGTGTCTCACCTGAGAACAAAATATACAATATCTTAGTCTACTGTTATCAAGAGAAAGCAATTTGAGGAGCTTATATAGCTTAATAAAATACAACTGTATTTCCCTCTGAATTTTAGAACCAACTGAGAGAAAGTTACGGGAGTTAGACAGATGAATATCAAAATGTTACCTTTGTCAAGTTGGTTCAGGGACTTGTCCATAGATATTCATTAAATATCAAAGTTAGGTAACAGAGTGGAAAGAGACCTGTATAATCTCTGAGTGTTATTCTGCCTCATCATTGATGGTAGCCATTCCTAGCTTTGGGTCAGTTTAGTTCAGTTCAGTAGCTCAGTCATGTCCGACCCTTTGCGACCCTATGGACTGCAACACACCAGGCTTTCCTGTCCCTCACCAACTCCCAGAGCTTACCCAAACTCACGTCCATCGAGTTGGTGATGCCATCCAACCATCTTGTCCTCTGTGGTCCCCTTCTCCTCCTGCCTTCAATCTTTCCCAGAATCAGGGTCTTTTCCAAGGAGTCAGTCAGTTCTTTGCCTCAGGTGGCCAAAGTACTGGAGCTTCAGCTTCAGCATCAGTCCTTCCAATGAATATTCAGGACTGATTTCCTTTATGATTGACTGGTTTGATCTCCTTGTGGTCCAAGGGATTATCAAGAGTCTTCTCGAACACCACAGTTCAAAAGCATTAATTCTTCGGCACTCAGCTTTCTTTATAGTCCAACACTCACATCCACACATGACTACTGGAAAAACCATAGCCTTGACTAGATGGACCTTTGTTGGCCAAGCAATGTCTCTGCTTTTTAATATGCTGTCTAGGTTGGTCATAGCTTTTCTTCCAAGGAGCAAGCATCTTTTAATTTCATGGCTGCAGTCACCATCTGCAGTGATTTTGGAGCCCCCCCAAAAATAAAGTTTCTCATTGTTTCCATTATTTCCCCATCTATTTACCATGAAATGATGGGAGTGGATGCCATGATCTTTGTTTTTTGACTGTTGAGTTTTAAGCCAACTTTTTCACTCTCCTCTTTCACTTTCATCAAGAGGCTCTTTAGTTCTTCTTTGCTTTCTGCCATAAGGGTGGTGTGAGGCTGGCTTCGGGTGGTTTCATCATGTGTATGCATTGCAACGTACTCAGGAAGACTCTAACTCCAGAGCTTTTCCTCTATGTGGTGCTCTTTTGGTTTTCTGGCATTCTGCGTTGTGAATTCTAGCTGCTGTGGGAGACAGCCAGGCCAGATCTGGGAACCTGTTCCATGAGCTGTACCCTGGAAATTTTCTTCAGCCAGCCGTCAATGCCCTGAACTGCTGGGTGTCCAATGTCTAAAAGCCGTTTTATTGTATATTGTTCTTTTTTTTAGTTGTTTAAGAAGTAAATATAATCTTGTTACTTCCTCTGGGCCACAGAAATTCCTTATCTTCATTATTATAAAACATTTTTGAAGTAATATTGCATAAACTGCACATATTTAAAGTATATATATATATATAGATATATATAGATATATATATATACACAAGTATATATATAATTGTGAAACCAACATAATTAAGATATCAAAATACATTTCTTACCCCCAAAGATTTCTCATGTCCTTTTGCAGTTTCCCCTTCTGGGCCTCTCTTCTCACTTTCCAATTCTCATTGCCAGTCAATTGCTAATATGTCACCATATGTTTGTTTGCATCTTCTAGATTTTACATAAATTTGATCATAATTACTCTTATATTTTATTTTATTCAGCATAATCATTTTGAGATTCATTTACATCATGTGTCTGAATAGTTCATTCCCTTTTATGCTGAGTAATGTGCTATTGCATAGATCATCACATCATGTTTATTGAATTGCCTGTTGATGGACATTAGAGTTGTTTCCAGTTTTGTGCTATTAAAAATAAATGTGCTATTGACACTTGTGACCAAGGCTTTGTATGAACATCTGCTGTCTTTTCTCTCAAGTAATTGCTAAGAATGCAGTGACAATTAGGTGTATGTAGCATTAGGTGTATGTTTAATTTTTTAAGAAATGGTCAAACTATTTTCTAAAATGGTTCTAACATTCTACTTTCTCACAAAAAGTGAGAATGCAAGTTCCATGTGTACCAAATCCTTGTCAATACTTGACTTGGTGTAGTTAGTCTTTTCAACTTTAGCCATTCTTGTGTAGGTGTTTAGTTTTATTTAGTTGTGGTGATTTTTGCTTGCATTTCCTTCATGACTGTCACCCATATGTCTTCACTGGTGATATATGGGTGATACATGATTTATCAGGGCTTCCCTGGTGGCTCAGATGGTAAAGTATCTACCTGTAATGAGGGAGACCTGGGTTCGATCTGTGGGTTGGGGAGATCCCCTGGTGAAGGGAATGGCAACCCACTCCAGTATTCTTGCCAGGAAAATTCCATGGACAGAGGAGCCTGGTAGGCTACAGTCCATGAGGTCACAAAGAGTCAGATACTACTGAGTGACTTCACTTTCACTTTTCATGGTTTGTTACATTTTTCCCATTTTCTTTTTTTTTGGCCACTCCACCCATCTTGCAGGATCATAGTTTCCCAGCCAGGGATTGAACTCATACTCTGACAATGAAAGCACTGAATCCTAATCCATGGACCACCAGGGAATTCCAAAATTTTCCCCTTTTTTAAAGGTGAGTAGCTTGTTTTCCTGTTATTGAATTTTCAGAATCCTTTAAATATATATTTTGAATATAAATGTTTCATCAGATATAAGCTTTGCAAATATTCTCTCCCAGTTTATGGCTTATCTTTTTCATAGCAGTGTCTTTTGAAGAGCACAATTTCTAATTTTGATGAGACTGAATCTCATGCTTTTGCTATATGTATTGGTATGAATATATAATTTTTTGTTTATTCTACTAACATGAATTTCACTGATTGATATTCAAATGTTAAACTAACCTCATTTCATGGGAATGTTGATTGACTTGGTCAAGATATATATTCCATTTTATATATTTTTAGATTCAGTTGCCTTAAATTTTGGTTTAAAATTTTATATCTGTATTCATGTGGGATATGTTCTGTGATTTCTTTGAGATGTGTTTTTCTGGCATTGATATCAGTACAATGCTTGCCTTATAGGATGAACTTGAGAGTGCTGTCTCCTTAGTTTTCCAGAAGAGCTTGCGTCTATGGGGGCTAGTCTGGTGCTGTGGTAGGCTGAAAGCCTGGGTTTTTGGAAGCTTGTTGGCAGTCCATATTTGCAGGGGTTGGCCTGATACTATGGGCTTCCCCAGTGACTCAGGGGTAAAGGATCCCTCTGCAGTGCAGAAGACACAGGAGATGTGGGTTGGTGCCTGGGTCGGGGTCGGGAAGACCCCTGGAGGAGGAAATGGCAACCTGCTTCAGTATTCTTGTCTGGAAAAATCCCATGTAGCCTGGTGGGCTACACTCCTTCGGGTCACAAAAGAGTCAGACATGACTGAGCAACTGAGCTACTGAGCACACAATCTTGCTATGTTTTTCTTGTTCGAAGTGAGTCCTGAGGTCCAGCCCACACTCAAGGGGAGATGAGTTACATGAGAGCTTGAACACCAGGAGGAAGGAATGTGAAGGAGGAGGGGCAGCCTCAGAGGCTGTCTACTACACCTGTTTTTCCCAGGTGGCACTAGTGGTAAAGAATCTACCTGCCAATGCAGGAGACGTGAGAGATTCAGGTTTGATCTCTGGGTAGGGAAGATCCCTTGGAGAAGGAAATGGCAACCCACTCCAGTATTCTTGCCTGGAGAATTTCATGGACAGAGAAGCCTGGTGAGCTGCAGTCCTTGGGTTTGAAAAGAGTCAGACATGACTGAAGTGACTTCACGGCACATGCATGGCCTGATAATTGGGGTAAACCTGAGTTGTGAGAGTCTTTAGGAGTCTGGGACCATGGTAGCTGGCAGGCAACAGGGTGGGCCAGGGACCTGGGTTTGTGGGAGTGCCTGGGAAGCCTGGTGCCATGGAAGGCATCTCTGACCGTGGAAGTCAGTTCTGTGCTGGGGTGGGCCAGTATCAGGGTACATGGTAAAGTTGGATCTTACTTCACTTTCTTTCTCCCGTGGGAAAGGTAGCTGTCCCTATGCTGGGCTGCCTGGGCTTGCTGGAGAGGTAAGGTGGGTAATATGAATCTAGCATTCCTACTCTCTTCAATACATCTTTTCTCATTTCTGTGCTTTGCCCAGGTGCTGTGATCCCCTGCCTGGAATCCTTAGCTCCTGTGAAGTTATTTTCATGCACGAATAGTTGTTCAGATTGGTGTTTCTGGGAGGGGATGGGGCTAGAAATTCTTACACCATCATTTTACTGGTGTTACTTAAGGAGTTTGCTGTTTCCATGCTCAAGTGGTTGTGAGTTTCTCAAATTCTTTGTTTCTGATTTCTAATTTCACTCCACTATGTTGGAGAAAATAACCATGTATTTTTTTTTCTTTTATTGTGTTTTAGTAATGGCTTAAACATGGTGTGTTCTGGAGAATGTTCTGTGTGCACTTGAAAAAAATACATTTTGCTGTTGTTGGGTGGAGTGCTTTATAGATCCCTGTTATCCATAATTGGTTTATAGTTGTGTTCAAACATTTGGCTTCCTTGTTGATATCCTAATTCTGCATCCATTTTAGTTCCTGTCTTCTCCCTTTTTTATCTTCTTTACATTAAGTGGATATTTTCTATTTTGTATTTTAAATTCTTTAATAATTTCTTCACTGTTTTAAAAGTTTTTTTTTTTTCCTTAGCAGTTGGTTTCCATTTCAGTTCAGTCACTCAGTCATGTCTGACTCTTTGTGACCCCATGGACTGCGGCTCACCAGGCCTCCCTGTCCATCACCAGCTCCCAGAGTTTACCCAAATTTATGTCCACTGAGTTGGTGATGCCATCCAACCATCTCATCCTCTGTTGTCCCCTTCTCCTCCTGCCTTCAATCTTTCCCAGCATCAGGTTCTTTTCCAATGAGTCATTTCTTCGCATCAGGTGGCCAGAGTATTTGAGTTTCAGCTTCATCATCAGTCCTTCCAATGAACACCCAGGACTGATCTCCTTTAGGATGGACTGGTTGAATCTCCTTGCAGTCCAAGAGACTCTCAAGAGTCTTCTCCAACACCACAGTTCAAAAGCATCAATTCTTCGGTGCTCAGCTTTCTTTTTAGTCCAACTCTCACATCCATACATGACTACTAGAAAAACCATAGCCTTGACTAGATGGACCTTTGTTGGCCAAGTAATGTCTCTGCTTTTTAATATGCTGTCTAAGTTGGTCATAACTTTCCTTCCAA
The DNA here is from genome assembly GCF_910594005.1 of Cervus elaphus. NCBI lineage: Eukaryota > Metazoa > Chordata > Mammalia > Artiodactyla > Cervidae > Cervus > Cervus elaphus. The sequence goes on from NC_057839.1 coordinate 40,270,256, forward strand.
GGAGTAAGTCTCTTTTAATTTCATGGCTGCAATCACCATCTACAGTGATTTTGGAGCCCCTCACCCCAAAATAAAGTCTGCCAGTGTTTCCACTGCTTCCCCATCTATTTGACATGAAGTGATGGGACCAGATGCCATGGTCTTAGTTTTCTGAATGTTGAACTTTAAGCCAACTTTTTTACTCTCCTCTTTCACTTTCATCAAGAGGCTCTTCAGTTCTTTGATTTCTTCCATAAGGGTGGTGTCATCTGCATATCTGAAGTTATTGAAATTTCTCCTGGCAATCTTGATTCCAGCTTGTGCTTCATCCAGCCCAGCGTTTCTCATGATGTACTCTGCATATAAGTTAAACAAGCAGGGTGACAATATGCAGCCTTGATGTACTATTTGGAACCAATCTGTTATTCCATGTCCAGTTCTAACTATTGCTTCCTGACTTGCATACAGATTTCTCAAGAGGCAGGTCAGGTAGTCTGATACTCCCATCTCTTGAAGAATTTTCCACAGTTTGTTGTGATCCACACAGTCAAAGGCTTTGGCATAGTCAATAAAGCAGAAATAGATGTTTTTCTGGAACTTTCTTGCTTTTTTGATGATCCAGTGGATGTTGGCAATTTGATCTCTGGTTCCTCTGCCTTTTCTAAAACCAGCTTGAACATCTGGAAGTTCATGGTTCATGTATTGTTTAAGCCTGGCTTGGAGAATTTTCACCATTACTAGCATGTGAGATGAGTGCAATTGTGTGGTAGTTTGAGCATTCTTTGGCATTGCCTTTCTTTGGGATTGGAATGAAAACTGGCTTTTTCCAGTCCTGTGGCCACTGCTGAGTTTTCCAAATTTGCTGACATATTGAGTGCAGCACTTTCACAGCATTAACTTTTAGGATTTTAAATAGCTCAGCTGGAATTCCATCACCTCCACTAGCTTTGATCGTAGTGATGTTTCCTAAGGCCCACTTGACTTCACATTCCAAAATGTCTGGCTCTAGGTGAGTGATCACACCATCATGATTATCTGGGTCATGAAGATCTTTTTTGTACAGTTTTTATGTGTATTCTTGCTACCTGTTCTTAATATCTTCTGCTTCTGTTAGGTCCATACCATTTCTGTCCTTTATTGAGCCCATCTTTGCATGAAATATTCCCTTGGTGTCTCAAATTTTCTTGAAGAGATCTCTAGTCTTTCCCATTCTATTGTTTTTCACTATTTCTTTGCACTGATCACTGAGGAAGGCTTTCTTATCTCTCGTTGCTATTCTTTAGAACTCTGCCTTCAAATGGGTATATATTTCCTTTTCTCCTTTGCTTTTTGCTTCTCTTCTTTTCACAGTTATTTGTAAGGCTTCCTCAGACAGCCATTTTGCTTTTTGCATTTCTTTTTCTTGGGGATGGTCTTGATCCCTGTCTCCAGTACAATGTCATGAACCTCTGTCCATAGTTCATTAGGCACTCTGTCTATCAGATCTAGTCTCTTAAATTTATTTCTCACTTCCACTATATAATCATAAGGGATTTGATTTAGGTCATATCTGAATGGTCTAGTTGTTTTCCCTACTTTCTTCAATTTAAGTCTGAATTTGGCAATAAGGAGTTCATGATCTGAGCCACAGTCAGCTCCTGGTCTTGTTTTGCTGACTGTATAGAGCTTCTCAATCTTTGGCTGCAAAGAATATAATCAATCTGATTTCAGTGTTGATGGTGATGTCCATGTCTAGTCTTCTCTTGTGTTGTTGAAAGAGAGTGTTTGCTATATCCAGTAGATTCTCTTGGCAAAATTCTATTAGCCTGTGCCCTGATTCATTCTGTACTCCAAGGCCAAATTTGCCTGTTACTCCAGGTGTTTCTTGACTTTCTACTTCTGCATTCCAGTCCCCTATAATGAAAAGGACATCTTTTTGGGGTGTAAGTTCTAGAAGGTCTTATAGGTCTTCATAGCAGTTGTTCTAGGACTTACTGTATACATCTTATCTCATTAGAATCACCTGCTTGGAACTGCCCTGGAGGTCCAGTGGTTAGGACTCTGTGCTTCCACTAGAGGGGGTGAGGGTTTGATCCCTGGTCAAGGAACTAAGATCCCACATGCTGCCCTGTGCAGCCAAGAGATATGTATACATACATACATATATACAAAGTGAGCTTCCCAAGTGGCTAAAGTGGTAAAGAATCTGCCTGCCGATGCAGGAGATGCAGGAGACACAGGTTCCATCCCTCGGTTGGGAAGATCCCCTGGAGTAGGAAATGGCAAAACCCACTCCAGTATTCTTGCCTGGAAAATGCCATGGACAGAGCCTGGTGGGCTAAAGTCCATGGGTCCGGAAAGAGTCAGACACCACTAAGCCACTGGACACATGTATGTATATGTGTGTGTGTGTGTGTATGTATGTGTATGTATATATATTTATATATATATATACACATATATATAGTCACTTGCTTAATTAAATTTCTATTAACTTAATTCCAGTGAGATATAGAGCTCTTACTCATTTATAGTTCTCCATTGTCCTCTTTTCAATGGCATTTTTGTTATACACATTACATCTGTAAATGTTACAGACTGAACAATGCTTTGTTATAGTTATTACTTAAATTATTTTTATATCTTTTATGAAGGAGGGAAAGTATATATGTAAAACTTTTGTTCTATCAAACTTAGTATTTTTAATTTGTGTTTCTCATAATTTTATGTGTTAGTACCATCTAGATTCTTTTTCTTGGCCCAGTTTGGCTTTCCTCAGCCCCACTGCTCTTTTTGTTGTTGATAATATATTACATTTCCATGTGTTATAGACCCAATAATATATTATATAACATACTATATAATATATACATATTATTTTGTAGGATTTCTTTTAAAATCAGTTATGATAACTTTGAAGATAAGCAAGTAGATCTCTTTCATGGAAAGACTGAGGATTTGTTAGTCTGCTGCTCTCTGCTGGGTCCAGGAGGGTTAGCCATAGCGGATCCTCATGAGCAGGTGGAAACCTGTTACTTAGTTTGCTATATCCTTGTGTTTCTTGTGGAGGTGAATGCCATCTGCTCTGAAATCTAGAGGACTGGGGGGCTTGTCCGTCAAGTAGAGATTTTAAATGTTGGAGCTCCAGATGTGGGGGTTCAAATCCTTTGCTTCTCAGGAAGAAGCTGGGAGTTATGAGTTCCTTCCCAACTGTGGGTTGTTGTGTCCAGGCTGGGGTTTATGGTAAGATTGTGTCTCAGCCTCTCCTACCCATTTTGATGTGCTGTTTTCTTTTTTTGCTCAATAGATGCATAGTCACTCAGTTAGCTCCTGGATTTCTTACAGAGGGCATTGATCTGTATGCTACAAATATGATGGGTTCATGAAGCCATCAAATAGAAGTTCAAGAGCCTCCTACATCACCATCTTTTTTAAAAAACCTTTTTATTTTGTATTGGAGTATAGCCAGTTAACCATGTTGTGATAGCTTCAGGTGGACAGTGAAGGGACTCAGCCATACATATACATGTGTTCGTTCTCCCCCAAACTCCCCTCCCATCCAGGCTGCTGCTGCAGAGTTCCATGTGCTATACAGTAGGTCCTTGTTGGTTATTCATTTTGAATATAGCAGTGTGTACATGTCCATCCCGAACTTCCCAACTATCCCTTCCTTCCATTCTTCTCCCCCGCCCCTGGGGCAACCCTAAGTTCATTCTTTAAGTCTGTGAGTCTCTTTCTGTTTTGTAAATAAGTTCATTTGGATCGTTTCTTTTTCGATTCCACATATAAGGGATGCCATATGGTATTTCTCCTTCTGTGTCTGATTTACTTCATTCAACATGTATGTTACCATCTTGAATTGGAACTGACGATTTTATTCTTTTGTGTGTGGAGATCAAGTTTTCCCAGTATCACTTGTTGAAAAGACTTTGCTTTCTCATTGAATGGTCATGGTCCCTTGTTAAAAATGTTTTTGGGAGCTCTTTTTCTATTGGTCTGCATGTCTGTTTTATTCCAGTTCCATACTGTATTAATTATTGTAGCTTTCCAGTGAATTTTGAAATCAGGAAGTGTGATTCCTCCAGCTTTGTTCTTTTTCATGATTGCTTTGGCTGTGGGTGGTACAGTGGTAAAGAACCTGCCTACCAATGCAGGAGATGCAAGAGACTCAGGTTCAATCACTGGGTCGGGAAGATCCCCTGGAGTATTAAATGGCAACCCACTCCAGTATTCTTGCCTGGAAAATTCCATACAGAGGAGCCTGGTGGGCTATAGTCTATAGGGTCTCAAAGAGTGGGACATGCCTGAGCATGGGTGCTTGTGGCATTGGCTATTTGAGATATTAGAGATTTCAAAGGAGTTTTAAGATGGGTTTTTCCCCCCATTACTGCAAAAGACATCATTGGGATTTTGATAGGGATTGTGTTGAATCTATAGATCATTTTGGGTGGTATCGACATCTTAACAACTGAGTCTTCCAATTCATGAACATGGAATGTATTTACATTTATTTGTCTTCTCTAATTTCCTTCAACATTGCTTTGCAGTTTTCACTTCACGAATCTTTCAACTCTTTGGCTAAGCTAAATCCTAAGTATTTTATTCTTTTTGATGCTATTGTATTTGGAATTCTTTTTGAAAATATTTTAGAGTATTCATTTATAGTATAGAAATGCAACTAATTTTTATGTATGAACTTTTTATCTTGTTACTTTGATGAATTCATTTTTTAGTTCTAACATTTTTTTGTGGAATCTTTAGGGTTTTTAACATGTAAGATTACATCATCTGAGAACAGATATTCTTTTACTTCTTCCTTTCCAATTTGGATGCCCTTTTTTCCTTCCTTGCTTCCTTTGCCTGACTACTCTGGCTACATCTTCCAATACTATATTGAATGGAAATAGTTAAGAAGTCTCCTTGCCTTGTTACTGACCTTAGTGGAAAGTTTTCAGTCTTTCTTCACTGAGTATGATGTTTGCTATTGGTTTTTCATATATGGTTTTTACTATGTTGAGGTTCAGTTCAGTTCAGTTCAGTTGCTCAGTTGTGTCTGACTCTTTGCAACCCCATGAACCGCAGGACGCCAGGCCTCCCTGTCCATCACCAACTCCTGGAGTCTACCCAAACTCATGTCCATATAGTCGGTGATGCCATCCAACCATCTCTTCCTCTGTCATCCCCTTCCCCTCCTGCCTTTAATCTTTCCCAGCATCAGGGTCTTTTCAAATGAGTCAGCCCTTCGCATCAGGTGGCCAAAGTATTGGAGTTTCAGCTTCAACATCAGTCCTTCCAATGAACACCCAGGACTCATCTCCTTTAGGATGGACTGGTTGGATCTCCTTGCAGTCCAAGGGACTCTGAAGAGTTGAGGTAGTTTCCTTCTATTCCTAGTTTGTTGAGTGTTTTTCTTTAAATTACAAATGGATGTTGAATTTTATCAAATGCTTTTTCTGCAGCAGTTGAATTGGTCATGTTATTTTTGTCCTTAATTCTGTAAATCTAGTATCTTTTATCAACTGGTTTTTGTTTACTGAGCTATCTTTGCCTTCGAGGAATAAATCATTGTGTATAATCCTCTTCATATTCTGTTGAATTTGATTTGCTGCTTTTTTGTTGAAGGCTTTTGTATCAATGTTCATAAAGGACACTAGTCTGTAGGTTTCCTTTTTTTGTAGTGCCCTTGTCTGGCTTTCCCAAATTGGGAAAGGAGTACATCAAGCCTGTATATTGTCACCCTGCTTGTTTAACTTTTATGCAGAGTACATCATGTGAAATGCTAGGCTGGATGAAGCACAAGCTGGAATCAAGATTGCCGGGAGAAACATCATTAACCTCAGATATGCAGATGATACCACCCTTATGGCAGAAAGCAAAGAGGAACTAAAGAGCCTCTTGATAAAGGTGAAAGAGGAGAATGAAAAAGCTGGCTTAAAACTCAGTGTTCAAAAACAAAGATCTTGGCATCTGGTCCCATTACTTCATGGCAAACAGATGGGGAAACAATGCAAACAGAGATAGATTTTATTTCCTTGAGCTCCAAAATCATTGCAGATGGTGACTGCAGCCATGAAATTAAAAGATGCTTGCTCCTTGGAAGAAAAGCTATGACGAACCTAGATAGCATATTAAAAGCAGAGATGTTACTTTGCCAACAAAGGTCTGTCTTGTCAAGGCTATGGTTTTTCCAGTGGTCATGTATGGATGTGAGAATTGGACTATAAAGAAAGATGAGCGCCGAAGAATTGATGCTTTTGAACTGTGGTGTTGGAGAAGACTCTTGAGAGCCCCTTGGACTGTAAGGAGATCAAACCAGTCAATCGTGAAGGAAATCAGTCCTGAATATTCATTGGAAGGACTGATGCTGAAGCCGAAACTCAAATACTTTGGCCACCTGAGGTGAAGAACTGACTCCTTAGAAAAGACCCTGCTGCTGGGAAAGATTGAAGGCAGGAGGAGAAGGGGACGACAGAGGATGAGATGGTTGGATGGCATCTCCAACTTGATGGACATGAGTTTGAGCAAGCTCCAGGAGTTGGTGATGGACAGGGAAGCCTGGTGTGCTGCAGTCCATAGGGTCGCAAATAGTTGGACACGAGTGTGTGACTGAACTGTACTGAACTGTCTGGCTTTGGTATCAGGGATATACTGGCTTCATAAAATGAGTTTGGAAGTGTTTCCATCTGTTCAGCTCTTTGGAACAATTTGGGAAGGAGTAGTATTATTTCTTCTTTAAATGCTTGGTAGGATTTACTAGTGAAACCATTGAATCCAGACGTGATTTTATTGAGAGATTTTGACTGCTGATTTAATTTCCTTATGACTTATAAATCTATTCAAATTTTCTATTTCTACGTGATTTACTATTAATTGGTTTTATGTCTCTAGGAATTTTAAAATTTCATCTAGATTATCCAATTTGTTGGTGTACAGTTTTTCAGAGTATTTCTTATAATACTAATTTCTGTATAATTAGAGCAATGACACCATTTTCATTTTGTATTTTAGTAATTTGAGTATTCTCTCTCTCTTTTTTTCTGAGTATTTCTAGCTAAATATTTGTCAACGTTATTGATATTTTCACCCTGGAAGTTGCAAGCCCTCCATGGACTTCAAGTTCCAAAATAATTATTTTAGGAGATTATGCCAGTGCATTTGTTGTTTAGGTGGAGAGACAGATTTCTGGTGCTTCCTACTCTATCATCTTCCCAGAATCCTCCCCACTGTATGTTGACCTTTCTTTTTTTTTATAGCGTATATTTGTGCACAAGTATATGTATATATATTATATACACATTTATATATAACTTTAATACAAAGTATACTACTTACCACATGTGCATCCTTGACAGTTTGTTTGGCACCCCATTCATCTTTGTTTTCTCACCAGTAAAATGAGGAATACCTTTAACCAAAGGCTTTAAATGGAAACTCTAACACTTTAAAGGAATAATAGTGACTGAATATTTGTGAAGTTCTTAATAAGTATTGTCATAGGATTAAAGGAATGAGAGGGCAAGAAAAGATTCAAGAAGAAAACATCTAAATATATATAAAATTATTGCAATAAGTAGACTATGATATCATGCTAATACTGATCTGAGTTATGTGACATATTAAATATTTCCCTGTTGGTGTTTTCTTAGATTTAGAAAAGGAGGAACACTCATTCCAAGTTATCAGTTGGCATTCACCTGGAGATCTTGAAAATGAAATAAGGAAATGTCTGGATTTGTTTGTGACAGAAGCTTTGCACAGCAGGTAATTTATTCTCTCAGTGAAAAACCTATTATTTTAGTGATTCAAATAAATGGATGGGTATATGGATACTGGGAATACATTTAAGAGCAATAGATGAGTTGATGGATAAATGGATGGAGAGAAGGATGAATGATATGGGGTGGTGGGTGGATGGATGGAGCAGATGGTCTTCATACTATCTAGACTGTATACTGTCCTTTTTCCGTGAAAATCATGAATTTCTGCTTTTAGTTGTGGCGGATAGTTGTGAGGGATTGTTGCTCCTGGATCTTGTTGGCGATACATCACTTATAGACTTTGTGTATACTCTCCCCAACACAGGAGAGATAGACAACTTAACTTCTCATTGTTGATAAAACAAACCCTACCCACCATTTTATACTTATTTTTTCTCCATTCTCCTTATATAAATTCAAGAATGGAAAAACACTCATCATGAACATTGATTTTTTTTCATACCTTTAAATGCTGTTCTTTTAAATACATTAAAAATACCTCAAATACCTTTAAGAAGCACAGTGAGAGATGAGCCTGAGAGTTTTTGTCATCACCTAGGATGTATAGAAAGTTCTTTATCTTTGACATATAAGAAGAAAGATAAAATCCATGGCTCAGTTGGCTAATTGCAGTGGCTTAACCCACCCCCTTTCTTTAAAAATTCTACTCACTATCAAGGTTGTGTTCAAATCTGACTTTTTCTTAAAACTTTCTTACTCTCTAAAACTAGAAGATCAGATTCTCTCCACTTTAAAAGATCTGGTCTAAAGTACTCATTTGAAACTTTCTGTTGCCTTGTGTTGTTAGGCCTGTGTTTTTAAAGTCTATGTCTTGTTTCTTCTCTTGCAACTTGATTTCTTTGAAGACTGGTTCTATACACACACACGTGTGGTGGAATATACTGAGCATAAGGCTTCCCTGATGGCTCAGACTGTAAAGAATCCGCCTGCAATGCAGGAGACTTGGGTTCAATCCCTGAGTCAGGAAGATCCTCTGGAGAAGGGAATGGCTGCCCTCTCCAGTTTTCTTGCCTGGAGAATTCCGTGGAAAGAGGAGCCTGGTGGGCTATAGTTCATGGGGACACCACACCGTGTCGTCTTGTAATCTTTTTCAATGAATCCAACTTAATTTCAGATAGGATTAATGTTCTACTTTTGAGGACTTTGTACTTCCTATTTTGAATTTCTCCCTGATATTTGGCAATCATTCTTTATGTAGAATCTTTAAAAAATATAATAGAGGATAATTTCAGCTAATCACCATCACTCAATGTTTATTCTAAAGAGCAGGTAGAGATCTTCATATTGCTAATGAATTATCAACCTTGTTGGCTTTCTTTAAGTGGGCTGACATGGTGTAGTGTTGTACAGGTTATGAGTTTGCTGAGCCATTGATTCTTTCAGTCCTTTGCTAGACGAGGAGGCCCATGGGTCTTCAAAACACCTGGCCACAAACATTCTTGTCTATTTCTCCCTGTGCTATACAAAAAGGATCATTTTCTTTGCAGGCAGTGATGGAAAAACCATGATGGAGAATAGTTCCTGGAATAGGGTAATAAATGAGTCTTAATTTCCTGTCAGTAAAAATTGAGCATTAACTTCTATAAATACCCCGGTGAGCATAAAGTGGAAAGGCTGTTAACAAGTTTCAAACAAAGTTTCATTTTTGTTTGTTCTAAATCATTTAACTTTACATTAGAAGGATATAAATCTCATATTCAGTTTAGAATTTGTATTCTAATATTAGTATCAGGAAGTTCCTTGTGTGAGACAAGCTATCAGATGCAGGATATATAATGTGGTTTTATAAAAGCAAAATCATCATCAGTATTGATGGACTCTGTCATGAAGTTACTTTCACAGCTTGGCTGGAAAACAAGACAGTTGCTCGTAAGTCATTATACAGATGAAAATAAAACAGAACATCACAGAATATTTCAAATAGACATGGAACCACGAGATTTGCTACAGTAGGTGATGACTCCCAAAGCAGAGGGACCTTGAATTGGCATGATGGTGGGTGAATTTGGTTTGGTCAAAGAAAGGAGAAGGGAAGAAGTGAGTATATTTTAGGAAGTAGAAACACCTGGACCAGAGTGATAGAATAGAGGATATTTCTTGGACAGCAGTAAAATTGGTGGGTAAAAATAGGCTGTCTTTCTTAACTGGGATGTTTTCTTTGAGCTGAAGATTATCCTAAAAATTGTGAAATTAAGACCTCCAGTGAGTATTTGTTATTAATTTTTTTTTCTTACAGAAAAGAATCTGAACACTTTGTAAATTTAATGGAAATACTTGGGACTCAATGCAGTTATTTGCTAAGGAGATGTGATATCATGGATTCCTTAAAGAATGAGAACTTCAACCTGATAGTTGTTGATGCCTTTGACTTGTGTTCATTTCTAATTGCTGAGAAACTTGAGAAGCTGTTTGTGTCCATTCTTCCCACATCGGTTAGCAGACTGGACATTGGCCTGCCAAGCCCCTTGTCTTATGTTCCAGTATTCCAGTCTTTCCTAACTGACCATATGGACTTCTGGGGTAGAGTGAAGAATTTTCTGATGTCATTTGTTTTCTCTGTGGAGCAGTGGCAAATACACTCTACCTTTGACAACACCATCAAGGAACATTTCCAGGAAGGTTCTAGGCCAGTTTTATCTCATCTTCTAAAGAAAGCAGAGCTGTGGTTTGTTAATTCTGACTTTGCCTTTGAATTTGCTCGGCCTCTGCTTCCCAACACTGTGAATGTTGGAGGCTTAATGGTCAAACTGTTAGACCAGTACCACAGGTAAATAAAAACCTGAGAGTGTGAATTTCATGCAGAGGTCTTCAGTGCAGAATTGGTATCTGCTCCTGCCACTAGGATCCTGGGATTTAAGTAGAGTGAGATAGGAAAAACACCTAGTATAAATCTTTTCATTTAATTTTTTAATTTTGTATTTTATTTTTCTGTTGTAAGACACTTAATACGAGATTTACCCTTTTAACAAGTATTTAACAGTGCAACACATTATTATTGACTATAGGTGCCATGCTATATAGCAGATTTCTAGATCCTATTCTTTCTGCTTCACCGAAACCCTGCCTCCATTGAAAAGTAGCTACCCATTTCCCCTTCCTCCAGTCCCTGGAAACCAGCTTCCACTCTTTGAGTCTATGAATTTGGTTATTTTAGATACTTTATATAAGTGAAATCCTGCAGTATTTGCCCTTTTGTGACTGACATTTCATTTAGCATAATGTCCTCAAGTTTCATTCATGTTTACACATATTGAAAAATTTCCTTGTTTATGAAGCTTTCACAAGCTAATTGTATGTTTATACTGTTGTTGTTCAGTCACCAGGTCATGCCCAACTCTTTGTGACCCCATGGACTGAAGGCAGATAGAAAGCAGAAGGAGAAGGGGGCTTACACTACAGAGGATGTTTATACTACATATTATTTAACCATTTGTCTTTTGATGGACATTTCAGGTTGTTTCCACATCTTGGCTATTGTGTATAGTGCTTCAGTGAACATGGGAATATAGATATCTCTTTCAGATCTTAATTCCCATTTGTTTATGTATATACACAAAACTAGGATTGCTGGATTATTTTATTAGTTCTATTTTTAATTTTTTGATGATTCTCTGTATTATTTTACATAGTGACTGCACAATTTTGCATTCCTGACAATGTAAGTGTTGCAACTTTCCCACATCCTCAACATATGTTGGTTAATATATGCTTTATGTATTTAGGTGGAAGATCCCCCATGGAGAAGGAAATGGCAACTCACTCCAGTATTCTAGTCTGGGAAATCCCATGGACAGAGAATCCTGGCAGGCTACAGTCCATGGGGTTGCAAAGAGTCGTACACGACTTAGTGACTAAACAACCAAACAACAACATCATGTTGGGTGCATATATATTTATAATTGTTGTATCTTCTTTTTGGATTTATTCCTTGATCATTATGTGATGTCCTTCTTTTTCTCTTATTATAGTCTTTGTTTTAAAGTCTATTTTGTCTGATGTAAGTATTGCTACCCTGGTTTTCTTTTGATTTCCATTTGCATGGGATACCTATTTCCATTCCCTCACTTTCAGTCTGTCTGTGTTTTTAGATCTGAAGTAAGTCTCTTATAGGAAGAATATATATGGGTCTTGTTTTTGTATCCATTCAGCCACTCTATGTCTTTTATTTGGAGTATCTCATTCATTTACATTTAAAGTAATTATTGATAGGTATGTACTTATTGCTATTTTGGTAATTGTTTTAGGGTTGTTTTTGTAGTTTTTTGTTCCTTTCTTCTTCTTTTGTTCTCTTCTGTTATAATTTGATGACTATCTTTAGTGTTATGTGTAAATTTCTTACTCTTTATGTGTGTATCTATTATAGATTTTTGATTTGTGATTACCATGAGGTTTGTATGTAGCAATCCATTTATATATGTGATTATTTTAAGTTGCTAGTCTTAATTTCAAATGCATTTTATCAAGTCTGCTTTTTACTCCCTCTCCCCTCATAACTGCTTTTTTGCAATATATTTTACTTCTTTTTTGGTTTTATGTATATCTTAACTGCTTGTTGTGGAAATAGACAATTTGACTACTTTTGTTCTTTAGTATTCATACTAGCTTTGCATGTGGTTGATTTACTACCTTTACTGTATATTTACTTTCACCAATGTGTTTTTCCTTTTGTAATTTACATGTTTCTAATTGTGGCCTATTCCTTTCTGTTTAGAGAGGCCCCTTTAACATTTCTTGTAACATTGGGTTGGTGGTGCTAAACTCTCTTAGTTTTTTGCTTGTCTGTAAAACTTTTGATTTCTCCATCAAATCTAAATGAAAGTATTCTTGTTTGTAGGTTTTTCCCTTTCATCACTTTAACTATGTTGTGCCACTCCCTTCAGGCTTGCAGAGTTTCTGCTGAAAATCAGCTGATACTGTTATGGGAGTTCCTTTGTACGTAACTTGTTGCTTTTCTCTTGATGCATTTATTATTCTCTCTTTAACTTTTGCCATTTTAATTACAGTGTGCATTGGTATGGTCCTCTTTGGGTTTATCCTGTTTGGGACTCTGTGATTCCTGTACCTGGATGTCTATTTCATTTCCCAGGTTAAGGAAGTTTTCAGCTATTATGTCCTCATAAATATTCTCTGCCCCTTTCCCTCTCTCTTTTCCTTCTGGACCCTTATAAAGTGTTAGTATGTTTGATATTGTCCCCAAGGTCTCTCAAACTGTCTTCATTTCTTTTGATTCTTTCTTCTTTCCTGTTCAGCTTCAGTGATGTCCATTACTCTGTCTTCCAGTTCACTGATCCATCCCTCTGTATCATCTACTCTGTCAGTTCCTTCTAGTGCATTTTCCACTTCAGTTAGTGTATTTTTCACTTCTATTTGGTACTTCTTCATATTTTCTAACTTTTTGTTAAAAACTTCTAACTTCTCAGTTTGTTTATCCCCTCTTCTCCTGAATACTTTGATCATCTCTATGATCATCATCTTGAATTCTTTTCTTTATTTTGGTAGATTGCTATCTTTATTTCACTTAAGTATCTTATTTATTAATACTTGCTTGGATCATATTCTTCTGTAACTTCATTTTGCCTAATTTGCTATTTCAATTTCTATGTACTTGTTAGGTTGGTTACTCTTCCTGACCTTGGAGAAGGGATCTTTTGTAGGAATCATCCTATATGTCACAGCGGTGCACACCCCCCACCCTGCTTACCAGAGCTATATTTTTTAGGACTATCCTTTGTTTGGGCTGCATGGATTCTTATGTTGTGGCAGGTTGACTACTGTGGATGCTCTGGTAGGTGTGAGTTGACTCTGGTCCAGTTGGTTGCCAGGCCTTGCTTTGTGGGGCAGTTGGCAAGCTGCTGGTTGGCAAGGTTGGGTCATGATGCCACTGACTGCAGAACCCCAGGGGATCCTGGAGCTAGTTCTGGCTGACTGGCCACAACCACCTCTTTTTAACTTCTAGTGAAAGTCCCAGTTAAAGCAGTAAGACCAAAAAAGAAAAAAAAAGGAACAAAAATCAAATATATTAGGAAGGAAGAAATGAAACTGTTTTTATTCACAGATGACAGGATGGTCCATGTAAAAATCCAGAAAAGTCAAGAAAAAACTCCTGGAACTAATTAGTAATTATAGCAATGTCACAGAATATATGGGTTTTTTGTTTGTTTTTTTTTTTTAGAATATATGTTTAATGTACAAAACCAATCCCTTTCCTATACACTAGCAATGAACAGAGAGAATGTGAAATTTAAAACATAATATTATATATTGCATGCTTGCTCAGTTATGTCCGACTCTTTGAAACCCCATAAACTGTAGCCCACCAGGCCGCTCTGTCCATGGGATTATTCAGGCAAGAATAATCGTTTTCCTTCTCTAGGGAATCTTTGTGACCCAAGGATTGAACTTGCATCTCCTATATCATCAGGCGGATTCTTTACCACTGCACCACCTATATTAGCATTCTGCAAAATGAAATACTTAAAAATAAATCTAATAAAATATATATAAAATTTATATGAGAAGACATGCAAAACTCTGATAAAAAAAATCAAAGAACTAAATAAATGGAGAGATATTCCATGTTAATGGATAGGAAGACTCAATGTTGTCAAGATGTCAGTTCTCTTCAGATTGATCTAAAGATTCACTGTAAACCACAATCAAAACCTCAGTAAGTTATTTTGTGAATATTGACAAACTGATCCTCAAGTTTGTATGGAGAGGCAAAAAGCTTGAAGAGCTAGTGCAATATTGAAGACAGAACAAAGTTGACGAACTGACATTACTCACCTTTGCCACTTACTGTGAAGGACAGTAATTAAGACAGTGTGGTCTTAGAAAAAGAATAGACAAATAAGATGCACATGAATTTAGTCAACTGATCTTTGACAGTGGATTAAAGGCAATACCACGGAGAAAAGATACTTTCAACAAAAAGTGCTGGAGCAACTGGACATTCACATGCAAAAAAATTGAATCTAGACCCAGACCTTCCCTGCTTAACAAAAATTAACTAAAAAATGGATCAATATACCTAAATATAAAATGGAAAAGTATAAAATGCCTAGAAGATAACATAGGAAAAAATCTAAATGAAATAGAGTCTGGTGATTACTGTTTAGACATAAAACCTAGGATATATTCTAAGAAATAAAGAGTTAATAAGTACTTTAAAAGAGTTGATAAGTATGTTAAATTGAAATTTATCTGTCCTGAGAAAGACCTTGTCAAGAGAATCAGGAGAGAAACCACAGATTGGAAATAAATATTTGCTGAAAACCTACCTGGTAAAGACTGATGTTAAGAATATACAAAGAATACTTAGAACTCAACAACACAGAAAAAATCAATTAAAAAATGATCCACAAACCTGAACAGATACCTCAACAAAGAAGCTATACAGGTTTCTAAAAAGATTATGAAGGAGACTTACAGCAGAATATTCTCCCAGCATGTCTACCTCAGTCCCCAGAAGGCCCACCAGGCCCAAATGGGCCAGGACAGCAGGCTACACTCCCCCAGGCTCTAGCTCCTCTGATCTGACATTGGAATACTCCTGAATGACTGTATCTGCCTGGACATAGAAGGAGAGTTGAGGATGACTCTGGTACTGGGATCATGTTTTCAATGAAGAAAGAGATTCCCACCACTTCAACTTTCCTCTTCCATAAAACATTGTTATACGTGGACGCTCTGGGTCTAGACGTTGGTGCTGCAGTCTTTAAGTACCTCTGTGCAATGTGCACCATCATGGCGGCTGGTTACCTAAAGCTCTCTTCACATCCATTTGTGAGTATTTAAAGTATTTATATGGGAAAATGTGTCCCAAGGTTTCATAAAAATTTCTTCAAGGCCATCTATCCAGAGGATCTGAGCATGGTGCAGAGGGCACTGAGCTGTCTTAGAGGCTATGAAGAACAGTTTCAAGGCAGTAAACTCTAACTGTTAACAGGAGAGTATGTTCAGTAAATAGATGATTTTCATTTTTTGGCCGTCTAGGCTTTCATTGACAACATTATTCACCTCCTTTCCTTTCCTACCTCTCTGCAGGAACTTGAGAATTTCATTGCCAAATTTGGAGACTCTGGTTTTGTCCTTGTGGCCTTGGGCTCCATCGTGAGCAGATATCAGTCCCAGGAGATTCTCAAGGAAATGAGTGCTGCCTTTGCTCATCTCCCTCAAGGGGTGGTATGGAAGTGTAAGCCTTCTCATTGGCCCAAAGATGTCAAATTGGCAGCAAACGTAAAAATCACGGACTGGCTTCCTCAGAATGACCTCTTGGGTAAGGACTTTCCAAGTCTACTTCTCTCGTCCTTATGTATCTTTGGGGTTCATTAGGGCTCTGACCTCTAGTTAGGCAATCCTGTTAGCATGAAAAGAAGTGGCTGATAAATGAAGGTAAGTATTCCAAGGAATGGAACAGCCAACTGGAGTTGTTGAGAAATCAGGCTATACCTCGAAAATACCCCAAACAGCATTTCCTCTTCTTTTCCATTTCTGATACCTGCAGTCAGAAGTGCTATCACTTTCAGTTTATTTTGACCATACTTTATCTGGCACTAAAGAGGGTTGCTCAAACACAATCCAAGATGATTTTCAACAGTTTGTCTGAGAACTCATATAAGGCGGCACATTGTCACTGTTTCCCATGGTCTCTTGAGCCCTTGTTCAGCCAGAGTTTTTTGTTGTTGCTCAGTTGCTACATCATGTCCAACTGTTTGCAATCCCAAAGACTGAAGCATGCCGGGTTCCTCTGTCCTCTACTATCTCCCAGAGTTTTCTCAAATTCATGTCCATTGACTTGGTGATGCTATTGATCTACCCTCTGCCTCCCCATTCTCCTTATCAGCCATGTGCCATTATACAAACATATATCCATACATATTGATACATTCTTCTTAGTACCACAGGTGTGAGCAACTCATACCTTTACAAAGTTGATGCTGGTGGTGTCTGAAGGGTGTACCATAATATCTACATGCCAAACAGTAATCTCATAGCTGGTTATTTGGTTCATTAAATCCTTTGGTGGTAGAGAGCTCATTACATCCAAAAAGGTTTTCTTTGTCTCTTTATTGTTTTTTTGGATACTCCTCACTGTTACACTGACTGAATCAGAGCATCATAGCCAAGATTGTGGTTCAAAAACATATTGGGGAATTTAAGATAGAGAGTTCTGAACATTGAATTAAGAAGGCATGGGGTAGGGAAAAGAAGTCCCCCTTCCAAAGAAACCAACTGGATTCTGATTCACATCCCTATTGAGACGCAGAGTTTGAAATGAACTCTTCATTAACACTTGTTTTAGTTTTCTCTCAATGAGGGTGCAGGCTCAAAAATGACAGAATGATCTCAGTTTGTTTCCAATACAAACCATTCAATATCACAGTAATCCAAGTTTATGCCCCAACCACTAATGCCAAAGAAGCTAAAGTTGAACAATTCTATGATAACCTACAAGAATTTCTAAAATTAACACCAAATGAAGATGTCCTTTTCATCTTAGGTGATTGGAATGCAAAAGTAGGAAGTCAAGAGATACCTGGAGTAACAGGCAAGTTTGATCTTGAAGTACAAAATGAAGCAGGGCAAAGGATAACAGAATTTTGTTAAAAGAACGCACTGGTCATAGCAAACACCCTCTTCCAGCAACACAAAAGACAACTTTACACATGGACATCAGCAGATGGTCAATACTGAAATCAGATTGATTATATTCTTTGCAGCTGAAGATGGAGAAGATCTATACAGTCAGCAAAAACAAGACTGGAACCCGACTGTGGCTCAGATCAGAAACTCCTTATTGCCAAATTCAGTCTTAAATTAAAGAAAGTAGGGAAAACCACTAAGCCATTCAGGTATCAGTTCAGTTCAGTCACTCAGTCGTGTCTGACTCTTTGCGACCCCATGAATCGCAGCACACCAGGCCTCCCTGTCCATCACCAATTCCCGGAGTCTACTCAAACTCATACCCATTGAGTCGGTGATGCCATCCAGCCATCTCATCCTCTGTCATCCCCTTCACCTCCTGCCCCCAATCCCTCCCAAAATCAATCAAATCTCTTATGATTATACTGTGGAAGTGACAAATAGATTAAAGGGACTAGATCTAATAGAATGCCTGAAGAACTATAGATGGAGGTTCATGACATTGTACAGGAAACGGTGATCAAAAGCATCCCCAAGAAAAAGAAATGCAAAAAGGCAAAATGGTTATATGAGGAGGACTTACAAATAGCTGAAAGGCAAAGGAGAAAAGGAAAGCTATATCCAACTGAATGCAGAATTGCAAAGAAAAGCAAGGAGAGATAAGAAAGCCTTCCTCAGTGATCAGTGCAAAGAAATAGAAGAAAACAATAGAAAAGGAAAGACTAGAGAGCTCTTCAAGAAAATTTGAGATACCAAGGGAACATTTCATGCAAAGATGGGCACAATAAAGGACAGAAATAGTATGGACCTAAGAGAAGCAGAAGATATTAAGAAGAGGTGGCAAGAATACACAGAAGAACTATACAAAAAAGATGTTTGACTCAGATAACCACGATGATGTGATCTCTCACCTAGACCCAGATATCCTGGAATGTGAAGTCAAGTGGGCCTTAGGAAGGATCACTAGGAACAAAGCCAGTGGAGGTGATGGAATTCCAGTTGAACTATTTCAAATCCTAAAAGATGATGCTGTGAAAGTGCTGCACTCAATATGTCAGCAAGTTTGGAAAACTCAGCAGTGGCCACAGGACTGGAAAAGGTCAGTTTTCATTCCAATCCCAAAGAAGGACAATGCCCAAGAATGTTCAAACTACCACACAATTGCACTTATTTCACATTCTAGCAAAGTAATGCTCAGAATCCTTCAAGCTAGGCTTCAATAGTACATGAACCAAGAACTTCCAGATGTTTCAGTTGTATTTGGAAAAGGCAGAGGAACCAGAGATCAAATTGCCAACATCTGTTGGATCATAGAAAAAGCCAAAAAATTCCAGAAAAATATCTACTTCTGCTTCATTGATTATGCTAAAGCTTTTGACTGTGTGGATCACAGCAAACTGCGGAAAATTCTTAAGGAGATGGGAATATCAGACCACCTTACCTGCCCCCCTGAGAAACCTGTATGCAGGTCAAGAAGCAACAGTTAGAACCAGACATGGGACAACAGTCTGTCAGTCAGTTCAATTGCTCAGTCATGTCCGACTCTTTGCGACCCCATGAATCACAGCACGCCAGGCCTCCCTGTCCATCACAAACTCCCGGAGTTTACTCAAACTCATGCCCATCGAGTCGGTGATGCCATCCAGCCATCTCATCCTCTGTCATCCCCTTCTCCTCTCACCCCCAATCCCTCCCAGCATCAGGGTCTTTTCCAATGAGTCAACTCTTCGCATGAGGTGGCCAAAGTCTTGGAGTTTCAGCTTCAGCATCCGTCCTTCCAATGAACACCCAGGACTTATCTCCTTCAGGATGGACTGGTTGGATCTCCTTGCAGTCCAAGGGACTCTCAAGAGTCTTCTCCATCACCACAGTTCAAAAGCATCAATTTTTCGGCACTCAGCTTTCTTCACAGTCCAACTCTCACATCCATACATGACCACTGGAAAAACCATAGCCTTGACCAGACGGACCTTTGTTGGCAAAGTAATGTCTCTGCCTTTTAATATGTTATCTAGGTTGGTCATAAATATCCTTCCAAGGAGTAAGTGTCTTTTAATTTCATGACTGCAATCACCATCTGCAGTGATTTTGGAGCCCCAAAAAATAAAGTCTGACACTGTTTCCACTGTCTCCCCATCTATTTCCCATGAGGTGATGGGACCAGATGCCATGATCTTAGTTTTCTGAATGTTGAGCTTTAAGCCAACTTTTTCACTCTCCTCTTTCACTTTCATCAAGAGGCTTTTTAGTTCCTCTTCACTTTCTGCCATAAGGGTGGTGTCATCTGCATATCTGAGGTTATTGATATTTCTCCCGGCAGTCTTGATTCCAGCTTGTGCTCCATCAGCCCAGCGTTTCTCATGATGTACTCTGCATATAAGTTAAATAAGCAGGGTGACAGTATACAGCCTTGATGTACTCCTTTTCCTATTTGGAACCAGTCTGTCGTTCCATGTCCAGTTCTAACTGTTGCTTCCTGACCTGCATACAGGTTTCTCAAGAGGCAGGTCAGGTGGTCTGGTATCCCCATCTCCTTCAGAATTTTCCACAGTTTATTGTGATCCACACAGTCGAAGGCTTTGGCATAGTCAATAAAGCAGAAATAGATGTTTTTCTGGAACTCTCTTGCTTTTTTGATGATCCAGCGGATATTGGCAATTTGATCTCTGGTTCCTCTGCCTTTTCTAAAACCAGCTTGAACATCTGGAAGTTCTCGGTTCATGTATTGCTGAAGCCTGGCTTGGAGAATTTTGAGCATTAATTTGCTAGTGTGTGAGATGAGTGCAATTGTGTGGTAGTTTGAGCATTCTTTGGCATTGCCTTTCTTTGGGATTGGAATGAAAACGGACCTTTTCTAGTCCTGTGGCCACTGCTGAGTTTTCCAAATTTGCTGGCATATTGAGTGCAGCATTTTCACAGCATCATCTTTCAGGATTTGAAATAGCTCAACTGGAATTCCATCACATCCACTAGCTTTGTTCATAGTGATGCTTTCTAAGGCCCACTTGACTTCACATTCCAGCATGTCTGGCTCTAGATGAGTGATCACACCATTGTGGTTATGTGGGTCATGAAGATCTTTTTTGTATAGTTCTGTGTATTCTTGCCACCTCTTCTTAATATCTTCTGTTTCTGTTAGGTCCATACTGTTTCTGTCCTTTATTGAGCCCATTTTTGTATGAAATGTTCCCTTGGTATCTCTAATTTTCTTGAAGAGATCGCTAGTCTTTCCCATTCTGTTGTTTTCCTCTATTTCTTTGCACTGATCGCTGAGGAAGGCTTTCTTATCTCTCCTGGCTATTCTTTGGAACTCTGCATTCAAATGGGAATATCTTTCCTTTTCTCCTTTGCTTTTTGCTTCTCTTCTTTCCACAGCTATTTGTAAGGCCTCCTCAGACAACCATTTTGCCTTTTTGCATTGCTTTTCCATAGGGATGGTCTTGATCCCTCTCTCCTGTACAATGTCACAAACCTCCGTGCATAGTTCATCAGGCTCTCTGTCTATCAGATCTAGTCCCTTAACTCTATTTCTCACTTCCACTGTATATTCATAAGGGATTTGATTTATGGCTCAAAGGAGGAAAGAAGTAGGTCAAGGCTGTATATTGTCACCCTGCTTATTTAACTTATATGCAGAGTACATCATGTGAAATTCCAGGATGGATGCAGCAGAAGCTGGAAACAAGATTGCTGGAAGAAATATCAATAACCTCAGATATGCAGATGATACCACTCTTATGGGAGAAAGTAGAGGGGAACTAAAGAGCCTCTTGATGAAGGTGAAAGAGGAGAGTGAAAAAGCTTGCTTAAAACTCAGCATTCAAAAAACCTAAGATGATGGCATCCGATCCCATCATGTCATGGCAAACAGATGGGAAACATTGACAGACTTATTTTCTTGGGCTCCACAATCACTGCAGATGGTGACTGCAGCCATGAAATTAAAAGACGCTTGCTCCTTGGAAGAAAAACTATGACAGACCTTGGCAGTGTATTAAAAAGCAGAGACATCACTTTGCCTACAAATGTCCATATATGGTTTTTCCAGTAGTCATGTATGGATGTGAGAATTGTACTGTAAAGAAGGTTGAGCACTGAATAAATGATACTTTTGAACTGTGGTGTTGGAGAAGACTCTTGAGAGCCCCTTGGACTGCAAGCATATCAGTCAATCCTAAAGGAAATCAATCCTAAATATTCATTGAAAGGACTGATGCTAAAGCTGAGGCTCTGATTCTTTGTCTACCTGATGCAAAGAGCTGACTTATTAGAAAAGACACTGATGCTGGGAAGGATTGAAGGCAGGAGGAAATGGGGCAACAGAGGACACGATGATTGGATTGTATCACCAACTTGATGGATATAAGTTTGAGCAAGCTGTGGGAGATGGTGAAGGACAGGGAAGCCTGGCATGCTGCAGTCCATGGCATCGTAAAGAATTGCACACCACTGAGTGACTGAACAATAACAAAAGTAAGGGTGGGGTAGGCATACAGGAACTGGAAATGATGAAATGTATGGCCCATTATTCCCTACCTTAGAGATTTCTCATAAAATTGAGGAGAAAATACTTGTAGTGGTAAGTTTTATAAATGCCACATGAGTTGTTATGTCAATGATAGTGTTAAAAATTCAGATAAATGAGATATGAATAAGCAGTGGAGAAGAGAGGGAGAGACCTAGAGAGCAAAAGATCAAGTGACCTAAAGACAAAGAGACAGAAAGAGAGAGAGAGAGAAACAGAGATGTAGAGAATGATTGTGGGAGAGAGTAATAGAGAGAGAACAGAGATGAGAAGCAAAGAGACACGGTAGAGATGGATGGATGGATGGATGGATGAATAGGTGGGGGGAGGAATATGCCTTGCTTATCACTCTTCTCTGCAGCTTTCCCTGGGTTCTGAGTCTTAGATGGATTAGGGCTGAGGTGAGAAGTTTCTGTACAGAGACAAGAACAAAATCTGTGTCTTAGAATATTCAGGATGGGGAACACATGTAAATCCATGGCTGATTCATGTCAATGTATGGCAAAAACCACTACAATACTGTAAAGTAATTAACCTCCAACTAATAAAAATAAATGGAAAAAAAAGAATATTCACCCTTGAATGTGTCCTGAGATAAGTCAGTAAATTCATTTTTTTTCACAGCATGTTGAGATCCCTTTTTACATTCTTTTTACCCTTGTTGCTTTGCTTGTTGTCCTGAAACTTTTCATCCTGAGGTGTCCTGCTCTCTTTCTAATTTGCAACAGCGCACCCTCGCATCCGCCTTTTTGTCACCCAAGGTGGGATGAACAGTGTCATGGAGGCCATCCAGCATGGTGTGCCCATGGTGGGGATTCCTGTCTTTGCAGACCAGCATGAAAATGTGCTCCGAGTAGAAACCAAAAAGTTCAGTGTCTCTATCCAGTTAGAACAGATGAAGGCCGAGACATTGGCTCTGAAGATGAAGCAAGTCATGGAAGACAAGAGGTGTGCAGCTCTCGGGGCTTGTGGTTCGTTAATGCTTGACGGAGGTGTAAGCCATGATGGACACCACGTGGGTCTTAGTGTAGTAAAAGCTGAAACTTCCAGGACACAGAATAATATTGGTGTACTTTTACATGTTAGCACTTTCAACACTAAGCATGGGTCTTTGCATGCAAGAATCAATTTGAACTTTTCAAGCAGACTCAGTTGGACAGTGGCAAGACCAGGCCAACAATTTTCCTTGAAAGGAAGTCTTTTGTGCCTATGGTAGAAAGTGTGTATGTGCCTGTGTGTGTGATACAAGGTGTCTAAGAATTCTGAGACCACTTGAGTTAACACCTCCCCTCTGTCTCTGTCGATAGGTACAAATCTGCCGCAGAGGCCGCCATCATCATCAGACGCTCGCAGCCCCTGACCCCCGCCCAGCGGCTGGTGGGCTGGATCGACCACATCCTCCAGACAGGGGGTGCAGCCCACCTCGAGCCCCATGCCTTCCAGCAGCCGTGGTATGAGCAGTACCTACTGGACGTCCTCTTGTTCCTGCTGGTGGTCACCCTGGGCACCACATGGCTCTGTGGGAAGCTGCTGGGCCTGGTGGCCAGGTGGCTGTGTGGGGCCAGGAAGCTGAAGAAGGCCTGAGGCTAAGTGGAGCCTTCTCAGGCTCTTTCCCTGTTTCTCTTTCTTTCACTTTTCATAAAGCTCACTCAAGCTGTTTGGTCGGTTCTTCCTTGTCAGCCTTCCTCCTGCATTTCCTTTTCGTCTCACCTCACAGCTCAGGAAGCCTGACCTCTGTCCTGCAGGTTGGCGGGGACACCCCTGTGAGGACTTGGTCCCCTCCTGCGCAGAGCACCTCCTTCACTGTCAGGCCTGGAGCCTGCCTTTGGTCCACAGCTGAGGCCACCTGCTGCCCATGTTTCAATGTTCCGTCCTCAAGATTCCCAACTTGAATAATTAGGGTCACGAAAACCTAAGTGGAGAAATGGAACCTCCATGCAAGGCTTGGGGGCCTTAGGTCCAGGAGCCGTGGCTGGCCCAAACCTTTTGATTTAGGAAACATTTCATCCTCCATCCCACTTAGCAAAGAACATCTCTACATGTGGTAAACCCTTGGGGATGACATTCAGTTCCTAGTAACAGAAGCTAGAAAAAGAGTGGCTTAAACACTCTGGAGTTTTAAAGTGTTTTTTTGTTTCCTGGACACAGCCTGGAGACAGGTGGTGGAGGGCTGGTATGGTGACTCATCCTGCTGTCTGTAGCTTTAAAAAAAATTTTTTTTGAACACCTGTCCTGTACTGTTCTACCAAGTTGCCTCTCTGGTTTGTTGCTCTCATGAAATATTTTACCTTCAGGGATCCTGTCTTCCTGTTTGCTTTTGCATTCTGAAATGGAATTAAATTCCTCCTTAAAAGCTTCATTGTGTGGTATCCAGTGGATTAAAACATGATGAAGAAAATGTTAGAAACAAGAGATGGCTCTGGCAACAACAGTTTTGGGTTGCTTAATTCTGGGTTGTTAATCACATCTTGAAATAGTTCAAAGGAAAACATGAAGCAGTTACTACAAATGCTCCCTGCAGAGATAGGAAAAGACCCATACCTGCCAATGTTGGGATGGGGTCTGCCTGGTTGTATGGAGAACTGGGTGCCCGGTGTCTGCCCAGGTCTGTGAGGGAGTCCCACACAGTCAGGAGCATGTCAGATGCAGAAGTGAGTGTGTCTGTGTGTGTGAGAGATAAGGTTTTATTTCTACAATTCTTAACGAGATCTCGTAAACTGGTCTCTGGCATAAATTCCTTGAGGGACAGACATGCAGCCCTCTCTGGAATGAATGACCAGAGTTTTATTCCCCACATAGGCAACACAGGGACCTCAGGATGAGGCTCCCTGGCTGGTAACTCCCTCTTTCCTGCTCTCACCACAAAATCCTCCCTGACGATCAGGTAACTCAGTGAAGCCAACACTTTCTGCTGCTTTCTAGGCTCTGTCCCACTCCAGGAAATCTGATCAATAGTGGCCAGTGAGCCAGAATGAGGCCTCCAGCTTGTTCCCTTCAAGTATCCTCTGCAGGGCTGGCTGCCAGCTTGGCCTTGATAGCATGGAAATCTGATCTCATCACTCTCTGGTCACAGTCCTTTGTTGGCTCCCATTGCAGGGAATGCAAGGTCTCTGTGATCTCTTTCTGGCAACTGCAGCAGGCACATCTTGAAAATCCTGAAATAGACCCACTGAATATGTTCTGTTGATTTTTGACAGAAGTGTGAAGACAGTTCAATGGAAAAAGAAAAATCTTTTCAGCAAAGTGTACTAGAACAATTATATATCTGAATGGGGTTTGGCCTTAATTTAATATACACAAAGGATATTTTTTATAAATGTATTTCATTGAAGCATAGTTGATTTACAGTGTTGTGTTAATTTCTGCTGGACATCAAAGTGGTTCAGTTATTTATTTATGTATATATATATATATATGTATATATATATATATATTCTTTTTCATAGTCTTTTCCATAATGGTTTATCATAGGATATTGAATATAGTTCCCTGTGCTAGGCAGTAGGACCTTGTTGTTTATCCTTTCTATATATGTAATAGTTTGCATCTGCCAATTCCAAACTCCTGATTCCTCTCTTCCCCAACCCTGCATACCCCTACCCTCTTTGAAAACTATGTCTTCCTCTATGTCTGTGAGTCGGTTTCTGTGACAGGTTTATTTGTGTTGTATTTCAGATTTTGCATGTAAGTGGGATCATATGGCATTTTTTTCTTTGTCTTTCTGACTTACTTCACTTAGTATGATAATCTCTAGTTTCATCCATGTTGCTACCAATAGCATTATTTCATTCTTTTTTATGGCTGAGCAGTATCCCATTGTATATCTGTACCGCATCTACTTATCCATTCATCTGTCAAGAGACATTTTGGTGGTTTCCTGTGCTAGCTATTATGCATAGTGCTGCTATGAACAAAAGGGTGCATGTATCTCACAAAAGGATTTTGACTGGACTTCGTACCACACAAAATGAACTCAAAGTGTATCAAAAAGGCCTAAACATAAATGCTGAGAGTATGAAAGTTCCAAAAGAAAGTCTTTGTAGTGTAGGTAGTTATTGAATTACGACTCTTATTCAAAATGCTGACAATACCAATAGTTGGCAAGGAGATAGGACTACTGGAATCCATATGTTTCTGGAACCTAACGTGATGCAGTCACTTAGGAAAATTGTTCTATAGATTCCCAAACAGTTAAGCATCCACTTACCATTTGACTGAGCCATTCCAATTCCAGGTATTTATTTAAGTTAAATAAAAACATGTGTCCACCAGAAAACTTGAACATAAATGTTCACAGTGGCTTTATTTGTAACAGCTTCAGCTTAAGAAAATTGGTGAATGGATTAACACATTGTGGAACATCCATAAAAGAACTATGGCTCAGCAATAGAAAGGAACATGTTACTCATGTACCCAACTGTATACATGAATCTCAAAATGATCTTGCTGAGCAAAAGAAGCCAGACTTCAAAGAAATATATATCCACGTGATTCACTTATATGAATTCAAGAAAATGTAAACCAACTTCTGTTGACAAAAGTTAGACTAATGGTTGCATGGGGCTATAGGCTGTGGGAGGGGGGACTATAAATGGGATGATGGAAATGTTTTGTATCTTGAATTCAGTGGTGGCTTTGTAGCTGTGTACATCCATCAAAAGTGGATGCCATTTTTTATACACAGATTAGACTTTAAAATTGATTTGAAAATCTCTATGGGTAATACATGTTTTTAAGTGTTTTTCTATTTGGGTACCTCAAATTTTAGTATTTGGGAGTTATTGTTGCATTCAAATATAACTGAAAATGCAAATACATTATAATTTCCAAATTTTGAAAAAGGAGGAGATATGTGTGTGCAAGAAGTAGGGCCATTTTCTGGAGAATCAGAGGACTAATTGTAAAAGCCTTGGTCAGACTAGGGGTCAAGTTCACATACTCAGACCTAATCCATGTCTATTTTATGAGTGGATCCTGGGGTCTTCCATAATTATGACATAGAATTACACATTTGAGAAATTATAAGCACAGGAAAATATTTAATTTTTAGCTTTAATGGACATTAAACATGATATAAACTAAGAATTTATGCATTAAATACCTATTTTTGGAGGTTCATTTTAAGATTCTGAGATGAAGTTCAAGATTTCATGTACATTTCCTTTCATTGTTGTTCTGCTTACCTGTTTTTGCATCACCACCAGCTGTGATCTCATATTGATACTTTTGTGTGTTGATGTATACCAATGCTCTGTAGATGTGATTTTCCCTTATGTCAACCTCTCTTTTATAAAAAATTAATTAATTTATTTTAATTGGAGGCTAATTACTTTACAATATTGTAGTGTTTTTTTGCAATACATTGACATGAATCAGCCATGTACATGTACATGTGTCTCCCATCCTGAACCCCTGTCCCACCTCCCTCCCCATTCCATCCTTTAGGGTCATCCCAGGGTACCAGCCCTGATCTTCCTGTCTCATGCATCGAACCTGGACTGGCAATCTATTTCACATATGGTAATATACGTGTTTCAATGTTCTCTCAAATCATCCCACCCTTGCCTTCTCCCACAGAGTTCAAATGTCTGTTCTTTACATCTGTGTTTCTTTTGCTGTCTCGCATATAGGGTCATCGTTACCATCTTTCTAAATTCCATTTATATGTGTTAATATGCCATATTGGTATTTTTCTTTCTGACTTACTTCACTCTGTATAATAGGCTCCAGTTTCATCCACCTCGTTAGAACTGATTCAAATGAATTCTTTTTAATAGCTGAGTAATATTCCATTGTGTATATGTACCACAGCTTTCTTATCCATTCATCTGCTGATGGAAATCTAGGTTGCTTCCATGTCCTGGCTATTATAAACAGTGCTGCGATGAACATTGGGGTACATGTGTCTCTTTCAATTCTGGTTTCCTCAGTGTGTATGCCCAGCAGTATGATTGCTGGATCATATGGCAGTTCTATTTCCAGTTTTTTAAGGAATCTCCACACTGTTTTCCATAGTGGCTGTACTAGTTTGCATTCCCACCAACAGTGTAAGAGGGTTCCCTTTACTCCGCACCCTCTCCAGCATTTATTGCTTGTAGACTTTTGGATAGCAGCCGTTCTGACTGGTGTGAGATGGTACCTCATTGTGGTTTTGATTTGCATTTCTCTGATAATGAGTGATGTTGAGCATCTTTTCATGTGTTTGTTAGTCATCTGTATGTCTTCTTTGGAGAAATATCTGTTTAGTTCTTTGGCCTATTTTTTGATTGGGTCATTTATTTTTCTGGAATTGAGCTGCAGGAGCTGCTTGTATATTTTTTAGATTAATCCTTTGTCTGTTGCTTTGTTTGCTATTATTTTCTCCCATTCTGAGGGCTGTCTTTTCACATTGCTTATAGTTTCCTTCATTGTGCAAAAGCTTTTAATTTTAACTAAGTTCCATTTGTTTACTTTTGCTTTTATTTCCATTACTCTGGGAGGTGGGTCATAGAGGATCCTGCTGTGATTTATGTCAGAGAGTGTTTTGCCTATGTTTTCCTCGGAGTTTTATAGTTTCTGGTCTCACATTTAGATCTTTAATCCATTTTAAGTTTATTTTTGTGTATGGTGTTAGGAAATATTCTAGTTTCATTTTGTTTTACAAGTGGTTGACCAGTTTCCCCAGCACCACTTGTTAAAGAGGTTGTCTTTTCTCCATTGTATATTCTTGCCTCTTTTGTCAAAGATAAGGTGTCCATAGGTGTGTGGATTTATCTCTGGGCTTTCTATTCTGTTCCATTGATCTATATTTCTGTCTTTGTGCCAGTACCATGCTGTCTTTTTTAATATAAATTTATTTATTTTAATTGGAGGCTAATTACTTTATAATATTGTATTGGTTTTGCCATATATTGACATGAATCCACCATGGGTGTACATGTGTTCCCCATCCTGAACCCCCCTCCCACCGCCCTCCCCATCCCATCCCTCTGGGTCATCCCAGTGCCCCAGCCCCAAGCACCCTGTATCATGCATTGAACCTGGACTGGTGATCTGTTTCACATATGATAATATACATGTTTCAATGCCATTCTCCCAAATCATCCCACCCTCCCTCTCCCACAGAGTCCAAAAGACTGTTCTATATATCTGTGTCTCTTTTGCTGTCTCGCATACAGGGTTATCGTTACCATCTTTCTAAATTCCATGTATATGCCTTAGTATACTGTCTTGAGAGTCCCTTGGACTGCAAGGAGATCCAACCAGTCCATCCTGAAGGAGATAAATCCTGGGTGTTCATTGGAAGGACTGATGCTGAAGCTGAAACTCCAGTACTTTGGCTACCTCATGCGAAGAGTTGACTCATTGGAAAAGACCCTGATGCTGGGAGGGATCGGGGGAAGGAGGAGAAGGGGACGACAGAGGATGAGATGGTTGGATGGCATCATCAACTCGATGGACATGGGTTGGAGTAGACTCCGGGAGTTTGTGATGGACAGGGAGGCCTGGCGTGCTGCAATTCATGGGGTCTCACAGAGTCAGACACGACTGAGTGATTGAACTGAATTGAACTGATACTGTATTGGTGTTTTTCTTTCTGGCTTACTTCACTCTGTATAATAGGCTTGTCTTTGTGCCAGTACTATACTGTCTTAATGTATGTCAGCCTTTCTTTGTTATGTTTATCACACCCTAATTGCAAGTTATTGCAAGGTGGTTACATTATTTATTTAAATGTTAACAGCCAGTTATTCAAGTGAAAGGAAGTAAATGAAATGTATGTGGTCTTACATAAACTTCTACTTAGTATAGGAATTAACTTTTTCTGAAAAGCAGATTTTGTATTTTAAATGGTCTTCATATAAATGCATTTAATCCAGGTCAACAATTTGATTCAACCAACACTGACTGATTTCATCTCTGTACAGTGTACTGTGCTAAGCACCTTGGAATGTGCAAAGATGACCCAGACTTTCCTGGCCCTCTAATGGCTCTCAGTCAGTTTCCCATTATCTTACTGGTTAATTAAAAGGCAGATGTATCTATCATTGGTGGTGCATCTTATCTAACTGATTGCTCCCTGATAGTTTATTAGTTTGGCTTAGTAA
The DNA here is from genome assembly GCF_910594005.1 of Cervus elaphus. Taxonomy (NCBI): domain Eukaryota; kingdom Metazoa; phylum Chordata; class Mammalia; order Artiodactyla; family Cervidae; genus Cervus; species Cervus elaphus. The sequence continues at coordinate 40,300,249 of NC_057839.1, forward strand.
TTTGGCACTAATTTCACTTTGTTGTGTTAGTCACTCAGTTGTGTCCGACTCTGCAACCCCATGGACTGTAGCCTGCCATGCCCCTATGTTCATGGAATTCTCCAGGCAAGGATACTGGAATGGGTTGTTATGCCCTCCTCCAGGGGGAGCTTCCCAACCTAGGGATTGAACCTGGGTCTCCTGCATTGCAGGCAGATTCTTTACCATTTGGGCCACCAGGGAAGCCCAATTTCACTTAGTGAAAGTCAAATGGACAGCTTGATGCCATGAGGTCACCTGCTGCAAGAAGAGGTATTTCTTGATGAAATGGATAGTGGTGTGCGGAGAAGACACTCAGAACTACCCTACAGTGGAGGTGGAGAGCGCATCTAACCCCTGTCAGTGTCAGCACCAGCTTAGGGCTTGATCAGAGTCATGAACCATAGGCAGGGGTCCTCAGCATCTAACCCCAAAGACAGAAAAGGACTTATTTTCAAATAAGTGGCTTTTTTTTTTTTGGCCCCTCAATTTATACCCTGCTGGAAATCCCCTCAACCAAGACAAACCTTCATTAAAATCCAGAGAGAACACACCCCCTTGACCTCCAGGGTAATTTTGAGAAATTTGACAAGGTAGATTTAGTCTACTCTAGAGATTGTAGAAATCAATGGCCACAGTTGCCTGAGAATACATATAATGTAAGATAAGAACAGATCTTCGTGGTTCTAGTCTTCCATTCTTTGTGTCACTTTTACGGAAGCAAGAAAAGTGGCGGAGATGATGAAGGTAGGAGAGATGCCATAGGTACAATGAGAGAGAACATAACTTAGGAGTTTTCTTTTCTAAACAGGGCCACTTCTCCTCTGGAAAACTTACTGTTAGGGAACAAGTATAAAAAGAGATGAGAAGTAAAAAAAAGAGGAGAAAGAAAAAAAACAAAACAAAACACCAGGGATGGAAACAGTGGGAAATGACATCTTCTCTGTGTGTCTGTGAGAAGGTGGGGGAACTTTGAATCACCTGTAATTATACCTGCCTGCTCCCTTGTGTTGTAATTTTAAGTCTCACTTGATAATTAGACACTCTAGCAGCAAGTCATCTGGAGACAACAGAAGGGCAGGAAAGATTTGCCTAAAGAAGGAAGAGAATTTGCTTAACATTATCTTATAAAACCTAGGAGGCAAGTTTTATGCCCTTCTAGAAACCAAATAATTGCCAGTCAACTTCCGGCTGGCTTCTCTCCTAGGGTAAACAGCTCAGGCTTTGACAGTCACTGCATTTCCTAGGCAACAGAAGTGTAAACTCAAGAAAAGGCAGGGCCAGGATCACGATTGACAATGAGCTGAGCCAATGAGACTGTAAGTTTGCAGCAGTGATTCCAAGATATCCAATTGGCAGGAAGAGGGAGGATCAAGAGGGGTGAGGATGGAAGATGAGAGGGAGGGGCCAAGGGGTATGGGAGGGGACCAGTCTTCCCAGTTGCAAGAGAGAGCGTCCACAGTTTCAGTTCAAAGCAACTGGTGGCAACAGGTTAGCTTTTAAGGTAAATCAAAGTTTTTTTTTCCATTAATACTATATTGATCACTTTTGTTTCACTTTAGCTAAAAAGGAAAGAAGACAGTAGATGTTACTTTCTAAAAGGAAAATCAGAATGTTTATGAGCATTCTTGGCTGTCTGTCTAGCATGGAAATGGCTTGGTACTGGGAGAGGTTTTTGTCATCTTTGTGTAGAGGTGCTCAGATAAACATGTAGAAAATCAATTTCCTTCAGTAAAGGAGAAGGGAACAACCATCACGGAGCAGTCACTAGGTCCTGGGTGCTTGAGTGTGAAGTGTTTGGGTAAATTGCTGTAAGGAGCCTGTATGACCAATGATAAAACTGAGCTTCAGGAAGGTTAAATATCTCCAAGTTAAAAACAATGAAAAGACTGAGCTTTGGTTTAGACTTTGGTTTGTCTAAAATTCTAAGTTGTGTTACTTCTGTGACACCTTGCCTGCAGAACTGACCACTTAGAATCAGATAAGAATCAGAATTCTTATTAAACTGACACAGCATGTTAAAAATTATATTAGCGAGTTGATTGGATTGGTCATGAAGTTGGAAAGAACCTTAGTAAATGGTAATGCCATTTATCCAGGTGTCCAATCCCTTGGCCTCCAGTCTGGGGCATAGTTAAACCATAATAAGTAGATGGAATTCTCTCTTGTTTTTAAAGCTCTTATTTTTTTCCTCAAAACCTTACAGCTGCAAAAATCTTTTTAATTTTGTCATTGTGTATTTTAAGTAGTGAGATTTAAATTGTGAATATTCATTTGTATTTCGATTCAAATAGTAATTATCTAATGATAGTAATGATGAATTCCAGCAGTAGTCTGTAGTATTCTGGTAAGTGTTGATAATAGGATGACAGGTCTGTGCCTTTAAGGACCTAGTAGGAGAGGCAGTCCTGAAAGAGAAGAATTACGTCGTAGTGCAATATGGATGTCTATGGGCTTTGCACAGATTATACCAAGGAAGATGCAGGCTGTTTTACTCTGAAGAGAGTGGTTATATGAGGCTTCACCATAGTGGTTCTACAAGGAAAAGTAGGATTTCCCTGGACCAACAAGGGAGGGAGGGTGTTCTTGAAAGTGGGAGTCCATGTACTAAGGCCCAGAGGTCCAGAACACCATGATGTGTTTGTGGAGTATGAGTGAGTGTGGATGTAGAATAGATTGTGAAGGGATGGAGATTAGTAGAAAAAAGACTGGAGAGATAGGCAGGGCCAATGTACACATCAGATGCTAAGATGTTTACTCTTTGCCTGCACACAGTGGGGAGCAACCAAAGGATCTTAGACTTGAGTATGCAATTAGGATTTCCATGTTATGAAGATCACTTGGCCAGTCATCTGAATGATAGATTGGAAGGACAAGATTGAAAGTTGGGAACTGGTTGAGGGGAAATTTCCATAATGGAAATAGGAGAGGACCAGGTCCTGGGCTAAATTGGTATCCATGGCAATGGAGGCAGGGGAAGGAACAGATTCAGGAGGTGTCAAAATGGTGATATTTTACAGGAATTGGCTGCTAATTCAAGGCAGAGGGTGAAAAGGAGTCTAGGATGATGTTCAGTTAATGACCTGGAAAATGGTGTTGCCATTTCCTGAGGCAAGGAATAAAAAGGAGGCAAAGATAATGAGTTTGGTTCTGGTACATTAAACTCGAAATGTTTGTAGGTTATTAAAGTGCACGTTGTGTGTGGAAATTTGAGATCTGGCTCTGGAGCTGAGGAGAATGAACAAGTTGGAATAAAGATATGGGATGAGTTGTAATAAACAGTGGATGAGGCTGAGATTGCTGCAGGGTATATCAGAGTGAGAAGAGGATAAATCATTGAATCCTGGAAAATAGCAGCATTTAAAAAGGCAGGCAGAAGACAAGGGAGACACCAAAGAGATCAGACCTGAGAGGAAGGAGATAGGAAGTTAGATTCATAGACATTGACAGAAAAGAGTTTCAAGAAGGATTGAAAAATGTCTTGCTGGGCGGAGTGAAATAAGGTGACTGTTGAAGTTGGCAGTCAGGCTGGTAATGACTTCCTGAGTGTGTGTTCTCTGGAGTGACGGAGTGAAGGCCAGACTGCAGTGGACCGAAGTAGGGACGGGGCATGAGAAAGTTAAAAACAGAGTCTCTTCCAAGTAGTTTGGCTTTGAAGGGTGAGAGCTGGAGGGAGTCTAGGGCTGAGGGACCACTGCAGATTCATGAATGAAAGGGAGGAGTTGGTTACAGATATTGAGAGGGAGGGGGAATATGAGGATGGGGGAGTGAGAGATATAAACTGTTGGGTGTAAGGTAGGCCGCATGTGTTCAGTTGTGTCCAACTCTTTTGCGACCCCATGGACTGTAGCCCACCAATCTCCTCTGTCTACGGGATTCTCCAGGCAAGAATACTGGAGTGGGATGCCACTTCCTTCTCCAGGGAATCTTCCCTGACCCAGGGATCCAACCTGCATCTCCTGAATTGACAGGCAGATTCTTTACCACTGCACCCACCACCTGGGAAGCCCTTCAAGGGCTAGGGAGAGCTTTAAATCAATGTAAATGAAAAACAAGAAAGCTGGAAAACGAGCTAAATATTCAACCCAGAAAGGCAAGGAGTAGGAGGAGAGGGCATAGCTGATCGCTGAGGGTCCAGGAGAGGCTGGGATCCATGCTGTAGGTGGAGAGATTCTCCTTTGATGGGAGGTAATTCAGCACACCCTCTGGGGGAGTGAGGATGAAGAGGAGATAGTCAATGTGAAGAGGAGAAGACAAATATCTTCACAGACTCAGAGAAGAGTCGTGTGAGTGAGTTCATATCTGGTGGCTCCGTTTTTACTATGAATTTCAAGACAAGGTGTGAAGGTGAGTGGCAAAGATTTAAATCAGCCTCTGGAAAGATTGGAAGAAGACCCCACCAGTGTCATCTAAGAGTAGAGTTGCGTGTTTCAGAAGGTACCTGTTCACCCTGGTATACGGGTTTGTTCAGGTGCAGTTTGCATCCGGCCTTTAAAGAGAGGACATAGAGACACAATGAGCCAAGTTAGGCAGGCATTCATGAGGGGCTGTGGGAGACTGACAAGTGAGGGCTGAGAAAAAAGTCTCCAAAGAAATAAAATGGTCTGAATGATGAACTAGGATGTCTAGAATGGAGAGGGAAAGAATGGGTCCAGAAAAGAAAACAAGGTAGGTAGTAATGGCTGCGGTGAAAATGCAGTGTTAGGAGCCTATAGAGTGTTGTGGCAGCCTGAGTGTGGGCTGGAAAAGAATTTCTAGACATGAGACAAAATGAGAGAATAGAGTTTACTAGAGTGGGAGACACTTCTAGAACAACAGGCTGGCTCAAGGGAGAGCCAACACTTCTGTGGGCTTGCAGCCAATTTTTATACCTTCAGGACAAAGAAAATTCCTTTGGGGATGGTGGTGTTAGGCCATTGGTCAGGGGTCTTTTTGTCCCCACCTTGCCTAATATGGTGATGCCAAGTGTTAGGGATAGGATGGCTCATAACATACAGGATGGTTCATGACAGTGGTTGCTCTGGTGCTTGGTTCATTCTGGATTTGTTGCCCTATGACCTTGGTATATGGCTCCACATAAAGGCCTTGTAAGGTCACAAGCACCTAGGGTTGGAAGAATGAAGCTGAAAGGTGGAAAGTGAATGTTGAATTTTTTACTTCAAGATGAGACTAGTCTTGACATAACAGAATGCAAGAGAGAATCTTGGAAAGCCATGTATAAAGAGTGAGCAGATGAAGTCAGTAGAAACCAGGGATCTACAGGATCCTCATGACTGCATGTTGGGTGGGTTGTCTCCATAAGCTCTGAGGTTTTGCCGATGGACAGGGGCACTTGGGGTGGAGAGGGGCTCTCTGAGGCAGGATCTGGAGTCTCAGTGATTTAGGAAAGGACAGAGTTGAAGAGAGACCAAGGGGGGAAGTCCAGCTGAGCTGTGCTTCAGAGATGGATGTGAAGATGGATCACGGTGTGGAGGTGGCGGGGTGCATCTTGTGGCTGTTGTGCAGTATCTCAGTCACGTCTGACTCTTTGTGACCCCATGGACTGTAGCACACCCTGTCCCTCACCATCTCCCAGAGTTTGCCTAAGTTCATGTCCATTGCATCAGCGGTGCCATCCAACCATCTCATCCTCTGACACCCTCTTCTTCTGCCTTCAATCTTTCCTAGCATCAGGGACTTTTCCAATGAGTCAGCTCTTGGCATCAGGTGACCAAAATACTGGAGCTTCAGCTTCAGCATCAGTCCTTCCTATTTTTGTAGCCACGCATTCCAGGAAACAAACTCCCTCAGAAGGACAATGCAGATAGTGGAGTGCAGTTTATTACACCGGCGGGCCCAAGGCAGAGTCTTTTCTTAGCCAAGGACCCCGACCAGTTTTTGTGAAAACCTTATATACCTTAAGTGTACGTGTCCAAACCCACCTCCCCAAATTCCCTGAAACTAGTCTGAACAAAGGAAAAGAAAGACACAATCAAAGTTAACCCATGATTCATATGCCTTAGGCCTAGGTAGTTAACAGTGGACAATTATCAACAGGTCTGTGGTCATACCCCAATAAATACTATAGAATTTATTATTCTATTTGGTTACACAATTAGGGTATTCTTTTAGGCTACCGAGAGTCTAGGTATCAGCCCTGGGGCTCTTCCATCGGGAGGACTGGTTTTCCAGTTGGTATGTCGTTTCCATAGATACTGGGCATATAGCTCAAAGTTCACAGTCCGGCCCAGGATGGAGTCCTGCTTTCAGGATGGAGCCTGTTCTGTTTCCTCCTTCACTATGAGTATTCAGGGTTGATTTCCTTTAAGATTGACTGGTTTGATCTCCTTGCTGACCAAGGGACTCTTAGGACTCTTCTTTAGCATCACAGTTTGAAGGCATCAATTCTTCAGTGCTCTGCCTTATTTATGGGGTGCATCTTAGAGTCTGTGAGATTCCTTAGTATTTAACTTTTGGGGTGAGAAGTATCTTCATCTGAGAAGACTGCTGGAGCAGAGGTTCTTATACAAATTATGGTACCAGTCAGCCTCTCGGCAGGAAATAGATGGCCCTTTAAAAAAACTTTAATAAAGAACAATTTAAATACAAAGATGTGGATGGGGCTCCATGAAGTAGATAAGGGATGAGGAAACGCCCTGAGGCTGCCAGTGAGGAAGGCAAATTATCCTTGAACCCAGCAGTCACCTGATCTCAATGAGTGTTGCTGGAAGGGAGAGCTGCCTCTGGCGGCAGACGGCAGTCACTGACGACTGTGGTTTGGCAGAGAGGAAACTGGGGACAAAAGAAACTCCACTCTTTCTCCTCTTGGGGCTTTTCTGGTGGCTCAGACGGTAAAGAATCTGCCTGCAATGCAGCAGACCCAGCTTAGATCCCTGGGTTGGGAAGATCCCCTGGGAAAGGGAATGGCAATTCACTTCAGTATTCTTGCCTGGTGAATCCCTTGCTCAGAGGAGCCTGGTGGGCTACAGTCCATGGGGTCGAAAAGAGTGGGACATGACTGAGCCACTAACACTTTCTCCGCTTGCCCTCTGATCTCCTGCTGGTGTCTCCCATGAGCTGAATTCACCTGAAGCCCAAAAGCAAAGAAATCTGGTTAATGCAGTTCATAGAAGTCAACCTCCTGTAGCACAGATGTGGAAGGAGAATGGGGCAGGGGCGGAGCTGGGCAAACAGAATATTGAGCTCAGCGTCCTTGGTGACTCAGATGGTAAAGAATCTGCCTGCAGTGCAGGAGACCCAGGTTCGATCCCTGGGTTTGGAAGATCCTCTGGAAGAGGGCATGTTAACCCATTCCAATATTCTTGCCTGGAGATTCCCATGGACAGAGAGACCTGGCGGGTTACAGTCCTTGGGGTCGCAGAGTCAGACACAACTGAGTAACTAACACTTTCACTTTCAGTGAAAGATAAGCCAGATAATCCAGAGGCTGAGGAGATTTAGGATATTGATATTGGAATAAGAGATTGAGGAAAATCTGATGTCTCTGCATGGAGGAGCTCTTGGTCCCAAGGGACTTGCCTCGCCTGGTAACTCGGGGTTGTGATGGGTGCGCAGGTGCAAAGATCAGAGTGTTTAGTTTCTGGTATCAGCTTTTGCTTTCATCTCTTTAATTAATACATTCAACAGACTTTACCCTACTGAATTTTCCTTACAAATTTTTGCTCTTTATTCTGGTCTCAGTTTTGTATATTAAAAAAAAAAAATCAAGGTGCGTAGAAGCAGTTTTCTATGTTCCAGAAACAAACAAACTGGCATTTGAAAGACAGTATTACAGGAATGATCACTGTGGGTACAGAAAGGCCACGGCTGCCTCCACAGGACACTAATGTCCGTGAACGTTCCCACCATTCACGATGTTCTTGTACACTTCCAGCCATGATTCCATTGCCACCCAGGATCCTGTTTTCCCTCCAGTGCTCCTACATATTTTCAAAACCTGAAGTCAAATAGAATTAAGATTTCCCCAATACTTCGAAGTGTACAGTGTCATTTGTGTGAGCAGGGCAGTACTTATGGCTGATTCATGTGGCTATAAGGCAGAAACCAACACAGAATTGTAAAGCACTTGTGTGTGTGTGTGTGTTAGTTGCTCAGTCGTGTCCAACTCTTTGCGAACCCGTAGACCGTAGCCCACCAGGCTCCTCTGTCCATGGACTTCTCCAGGCAAGAATACTTGAGTGGGTTGCCATTTCCTTCTCCAGAGGATCTTTCCCATCCAGGAATCGAACCTGGGTCTCCCACATTGCAGGCAGATTCTTTACTGACTGAGCTACCAGGAAAGCTCCTGTAAAGCCATTGTCCTCCAACTAAAACTAAATTTTACAGAATGCTCTTACTTCCTTTGGAAGCTCTGTTTTGTGTGTATCACCTCTGCGGTTGTCCTTGACCTCAACAAGAGCTTGTCACACAGAAAAAGGGACAGGCGAAAGGGCTCCAGGAACTTCCAAGGTCAATTGTCCTCACTAGGTGTGCTTTGGCTGCAATATTGCTAATAAACTCTTCTCAAGTTTCATATATGAATGATTTATGATGACTACAGTGGTTCCTTGTTTAAAAAAGGAATATTTTCTGAAATGTTGTGGGTAATTTACAAAAGCCCCCTGGGGAAGTGGCAGGTGTAGACAACCCCATTCAGAACTTTGGTTCTGCTACTTACGTCTGAACTGACTCAATCTCTTTGTACCTATCTCTTTATTTTGTGAACCAGAAATGTGCATGCATGCTACGTCGCTTCAGTTGTGTCTGATTCTTTGTGACCTTATGGACTGTAGCCTGCCTAGCTTCTCCATCCCTAAGATTCTCTAGGCAAGAATACTGGAGTGGGTTATCATGCCCTTCTCCAGGGGATCTTCCCAACCCAGGGTTCAAACCCACGTTTTCTGCATTGGAGGTGGATTCTTTATTGTCTGAGCCATCAGGGAAGCCACTCCGAAAGGAAGAGACTAAGAAAAATTGTTCATCTTGACCAGAAGGAAATTACATGGAACCTTTAGTATCAATACCCTAGCACTGAAAACTCCAGGAAGGACCCCATGGTGAGAAAGAGGGGTCCTCTTTAGGACCCATGAGTGTCCTCCTTTGCTCTGCACTGCCATTTGCTGTCCTCCTCTACCGGGAAATCCTTCCAGTTCTCCAAGGAATCTTTTCCGAAGCCTTGCCTCTCACTCATCGCATTTCCTGATCTTTCTCTGAATTCCCAAAGCAATTTCTCAGCACCTTGCCCTAACTGTTTGTTGTACATAGCGGCCGTGGCAGACCTGACTCTGCCTCTGTCTCGTGGCACATGCTCAGGTGGGGACCTCTATTCACTAGGGTCCTCCAGGGGAGGCAGCGTGCTGATGTGTGCAGTTTTGAGCAAGGGCTTGGTCCCTGGCCTGATTATAATGGTCAGTATACCTGTCCTTGCTTCATGCATCTTCCACTGTGCTATGTTACAACCTTGCCCCCAGGCTTTCCCCTCAAGGTCTTGCTCCTGCCACTAAAGAGTGACCTGGTCTCAAATAGCTGAGCTTCTCAAACTTAGGTATGTGTTAGTAAAGACCACCTGGAAACATGAAATGCAGATTCCCAGCACTCACGCCTAGAGATGCTGTGTTTGGGGTGGAGGGTGGGCATGTCTAGTTTTCAGGGGTGGTCTCAGCACCCCTGCTGGTCCCAGGTCTTTCTCTACAGCGGGGCTTCTCCACCTGAGCATGATTGACATTTGTACTGGAGAATTCTTCGTTGTCAAGGGCTCTCCTCACACGCTGAGCAGCATCTCTGGCCTCTACTCACCAGATGCCAGTACCATCCCTCACCCCTGTTGTGACAACCGATGATGTCTCCAAACATCGTCAGATGTCCCCTGGGAGGCAGGATCATGTTTCTTTGGAACCACAGCTCTATAACATCACCTGCAGAATTAGCATAGTCCCTCGCATAGCTAGAGATGTTAAAGGTCTCTTTAGTTGAATAAAGCTCAGATGGATTAGACAAGGGAACCCTCACAATGTCAATAACACAGATACACACCTGTCATTGTACCTTTTCTGGGGTTTCCCAGTCTTTTCTGCAGAAACCACGACACTTTTCAAATTTTAAGTCTTTCAGTCTCAGAACAGCGACATGCTAGCCCCCTGCTAGGCTACTTTGCACACGGGGATCTGATATTTATTCCAAAGAAATAGTTTCTATGGGGAAACGTCCTGAGGAACCACTGTTTTTTTTTTTTTTTTTTTTCCTTCCATCTCCCACGTAGTAATGACCAGTTAATTGAATAGATTGTGGAGTCAGTAGAGATGGTTCAATTTCCCCCAATTATTGCCTTCCAACATTGTTGTAACTAGATCCACCTGTGTTGTTGGTTGTTAGCTGTACACTCAACCCTCCATGAGATGGGGAGGCGAAAGAAAGAGGGAGGGGAAGAGAAAGAGAGAAAGAGCGGGCACAGGGAGGGAGGTTACAATGCCACTAGATGGCACCAAAGACAACCCAATAAAGAGCAACCCGGGACTTGAGCGTTTCTCTCTTCCCCGAAGATTCTGTTCAAGTTTTTCTCTGAATTCAGCAAGAGAGATTCCATGAACCTCGCTGAGAATTATGAAGAGACAGACCTCCATGCACGTTCAGCTTTCCGTAACCCATTCCACAACGGTTTCCGGAATGCAGGCAGAGAGCTTACTTAGCTAGCGGCAGGCAGCTGCATCTGAGGACGGTGGGATGACGAGCCTTTAACCCGGTCCGATGTCAGGAGATATGGTGACCATGGCCAGTCCCCTTGGGCTTTGCTGCTGGTGCTTCCACTCATTCTGTGCCCCAAAGATCCAGGCCCGCCCCCATGGGGCTTGGGATGCGAAGCTACAAGACAGAGCTCTGGGTGGGGCCTGGGAGCCTCTCCCTCCGCAGCCGGTGGGCCCCTCTTCTCCATCTCGGATGGATCTCTATCTTCTCTGCTCCCACCGCCAACGTCGCCTTCCTGGCAGCATGAGCTGTCATCTGGCTGTTGCCAGCCTGGCTTCACCTCCCGCAGTCAGCCTGTCCCACCTTCCTGTCCGTTCCCCACACTTTATCCAGAAGGGCCTTCCATACAGACGGCCGCTCCCTCGCTTGAAACCCTTTGTGGCCTCCTGTCGCTCTCAGGACAGACTCCAGACGCACTACCACGGTGTCCGAGGCTCTAGGGGATCTGATGCCTGCCCACCTGCCCAGTTCTATCTTTCTCCCAATTTCCCCTTCCCAAATCCCCGCCCAATTTCCATGGCTCTCTCTCACTCCCGCCGCTACACACACCTAGTCTTCAATCAGACTTAAATACTTTTGTTTCTCTAGTTATAATCGTTTCTTTCTTTTCTTTCTTCTTCTTTTTTTTTTTTTTACTCACTCTGGCCTTGGCACTTGGGAAGTAGACAACCCTCACCTCCTCTGAAAAATCCTGAGAAAGCCCCACTCCAAGGCTGCTTGGCCGCATTTCCTGAGTTTCCTTGGCTCAGCTGTCTTCCCCCTTCCTCCCCGACTGCTAGCTCAGTGCCCAGCGCTTACTAGATGTTTGTTGAGGGAATGGACCGAACTGGCGTCTCACCCGGCAACCTGCGCAGACGCGGTGCCAACACAAGGTGGCGCTGCAGCCACGCACTTCGGAGAGCAGCCTCTTGCTTGGCGCAGGCCTGGCTGGCCCAGCAGGCCCGGCTGTTGTCCCCACGTGGGCTCCTCCAGGCTGAGAGAGGGTCGTCTGGAGTCAGGGACGCCTGTTCAGTTCTGTGATGCCGGTGACATACGTTTGGGAACAGATTCCTGCCCTGGTACCTTCATGCAAACTTCAGAAGCTTGAGTGTGGCCTTCACCCAAACTCGACTCATCCTGCCTTCTTCCAAAGCCCTCAGTTCTTAGCAAATTTTGTTTCCTGCCTTGCTAACTAGAGGAGTTCAGTACTCAAAAGTTCATGATTCTCAGCTATTCAGTCAAGGGCTTGCTTCTTGGAGTAATTTGCTCCAATGGTGCCTCCCTGGTGGTTCAGAGAGTGAAGAATCTGCCTGCAATGCAGGCGATCTGGGTTTGATCCCTGGGTGGGGAAGATCCTTTGGAGAAGGAAATGGCAACCCACTTCAATATTCTTGCCTGGAGAATCCCATGGACAGAGTAGCCTGGTGAGCTCCAGTCCACGGGTTCACAAAGAGTTGGATCGATTCAGCAACTAACACTTCCACTTTTTGAAACTATCACAGGATAAATATTAGCTACTTGTTGATGAACTGGTTCATTAAATTGTTAAAAACAGTAGTTAACATGGGCATTTCAAGTACCATGGTAGGCTGGATGGCAGGAGAGAATGTCATTTTTTTTCCCTGGCTATATCAGCTTAGATTCTGGAGGTAACTGCTTGTGGGGTCACTGAGTAGGGACATCTGCAAAGACAGATCAGGTAGGGTGTTTTCCCAGACTCTACCTTGCTCTCCTCTGCCTGGGGGCCATCAAATTGTACTTTGAAATGCTTTTGTAGTATTCACAAAGGTGGTGGATCCCTGCTTGGTCTGAAGCCCCCAGTTTCACTGTTGGCCAGGATTTGGGGGCAGCTTCCTTAACCAACAAGCTCCAGTTTCCAAGTTGCCAGAGGAAGGGGTGGCCCTGGATGACCTTTCGGGGTTCTGCAGTCCTGATGGTGTGTGAATTTCCGTGAGCCACGATAATGGTGGGAGCTGGGCAAGTCGCCTGATTTTTGTGCTCATCAATTTCTTTATCTGTGAAACATGAATCATAGGAGTAATTAGCTCATAGGGTTTTAAAACAATTAGGCGAAATCGACACCTGATAAAATCAGGCATTTAAAAATGTACGGTTGAGTCTCCCTGTTGTGTAGCCATCACCTGCATCACATGCCAGCACTGCCAAAGGAAAGCCTGTCCCATGAAATAGTCACTCCCACGGCCCCCTCCCAGGCCCTGGCAGCAACCCATCTGTGTTCTGTTCATGAATCTGCCTCTACTGGATATTTCATATGCAGCGTGTCCCCTACATACAAACCTTCAGGTTGAGAACTTTGTGGGGAGACCTTCTGGGTTGTATTGGAGGGAGCAGCCTTGGAGGGCAAGAGGGTCATCATTGCTGATGAAAGGAGGAAGTGCCAGAACCTGGGGGCCTGGGGGCAGAGGGGAGCCTTTGAGTCAAGGGCAGTACCCTTGTAACACCAGTATTTTCTGCACTGTGAGTGTTATTTATTTATTTATTTTTTGCATATCCATCAAGCTCTCTTGTTCCTTTTATTCACAGCTCACCCTGAAAAAGAAATTTCTAGAATCTCCCCAATTAACTGGGTCAGTGGGCTCACAGGAAGATTCGTGTTTCTTGGAGCAGAGCTGGCATTTAAAGATTCTTTAATCTCATCTTTTCACATAACAGAGGAGGAAGAATCAGGGGCCCTGAGGTTTGCTCAGGCCTCACCAGGATTGGGTTGCAGTCAGGCCTAGAACCTGGGTCTCCGGGCTCCCAGCTCCATGGCTTTTCCGTGATTGTGTGGATCTCAGTGCCTGACTGCAGTGTCAGCACAGTTTGTACGTTGCTCGTGGACCTTGAAAAGTGGAGGGCTTCCCTGCAGCCGCCCTCTCTCCTGTTTAAATGTTTAAAATGTTTAAAACACAAAAGGCAAACTGTAGAAAAAAAATATAGCTCTTCTTCAGGAGAGAGAGTCTATTTATCTTTCTCTGTCCTGACAACCTACTTAGGTGTTAATGGACATTAACTGGTCAATCCAGGCATTCATGTGTACTTAATCATTCAGTCATGTCTGAATCTTTGTGACCCCATGGACTGTAGCCCAAGAGGCTCCTCTGTTGAGGGAATTTCCCAGGTTAAAATACTGGAGTGGGTTGTCATTCCCTTCTCCAGGGGTTCTTCCCTATCCAGGGATTGAACCCATGTCTCCTGCATTGGCAGGCAGGTTCTTTACCACTGATCCACCAGGGAAGCCCAGTCAACCCAGGAAAACATACTCATTACTCGTAGGAATCATCAAAGCCCAATACTGAGAATCTCCATGAAGACAGAAGCATCAAAAATTAATCTTTAGGCCAAAAAGGAGAATATTAAATCTGCAGTCAAAGGGAATATGGAAACTTCTAGATAAAAGAATAAAGCAGGTAAGACTGGCTCAAAAATTGTTTGGAGAAATGACTTATTTTTGTGTGATGGGAAGAGAGCTTCTGAGAGATGAAAGTATATCATCAACAGGGATGGCTGTATATTTAAAACTGTTGTCCAGGCTGCAGAGATCTGATGTTCTCAGGACTAGGTAAGCCAGTAATAAATGTGCCAGGACATGGTTGTTGCAGCTGAAATCTGGAAATTCTGGGAGGTTTGAGATGGTTCTCAGGAAGTGGGTGAGCGAGTGTGCTGTGAGTGTCCTTCTCAGCGAGGCTGTGGTCACCCTGCTGAGCCAGAGGCACACGGGGAGGCATGACCCCACTGACCAGTGTGTATTCCTTCTCAGATGGCAGGAACCGCACGCCACGACCGAGAGATGGCGATCCAGGCCAAGAAGAAGCTCACCGTGACCACTGACCCCATCGAGAGGCTCCGCTTGCAGTGCCTGGCCAGGGGCTCAGCGGGCATCAAAGGGCTTGGCAGGTAGGACCCGGTCTGTAGGCTGCAGGGAGATGAAGGAGAAAGGCAGAGTGCGGCCAAGTGAGGCTGAGACCAGCCATGGGCCCTTGGGCAAGTCACTTCCTCCTGGGTCTCAGCTCCGCCTTTGTAAAATGCAGAGTTTGGAAGCACTGATCTCTGAGGTCCCTTGTGACAATTTTTGGTTCTTAAGTGCAGCTACTGGGACAAATCAAAGTGAAGGGAGAAGCACATCCAGGTATTGGAGACACCAGAAGGGGGTGACAGAGGATGAGATGGTTGGATGGCATCATTGACTCAATGGACATGAGTCTGAGCAAACTCTGGGAGACAGTGAAGGACAAGGGAGCCTGGCATGCTCTAGTCCACGGGGTTGCAAAGAGTCAGACATGGCTGAGCGACTGAACAACAAGCAGCGTAATGAGAGAGACAGCCCCTAAAGCTGTGACAATAAGGGCTGAATTATCCCAGGAGACTTGCATATAGTTCCCTTTGGTCTACAGTAGGACCTTGTTGTTTAGCCATGCTAAATGTAACAGTTTGCCTCTGCTGACCTCAAGCTCTCTGTAGGGTTCAGGAGAGGCTGAGAAATGACTCTCTATGTCCAGAGAAAGCAATGGATGTGCTATTAAAGTATTCACTGAGCTTAGGATCAGATGTTTGGCATGAGTAAAATTTGAAAGTTCCCTCAACGGGGGGGGGTAGTGAATTAGAATAGGGAGGGAGTAATAGGGATTTAGAGGCAGTTACAGATTTTGTGTCTCCATCACTTCCAGGGACACAGGAATCTCCTGCCACCCAGGGATTCCCTCAGTTTCACAGGAGAACAGCTCCTGTTCCTGGCCCTCTGATCGTGGGATTAGTCCTCAGGCCTGGGAAACCTGAGTGGAAAGAGATTGTAAGCCTCCTAAGGGTGGGTCCTGAGTATTACCTATTTCCAAAGACCAAACCCGCTGCCTGCCATGGGTGGAGCATCGTGCTATCTCAGGGCTTTCATGGGCAAGCAAGGCTTCTCCAGGGTTCATGGAGAACTCAGGACACCAAGAGTCACAAGGACGGGAATCCTCCTGGTGTGAGAAGTTGTGTGTTAGAGACAGACAGAGTGCCAGCACTGGGGAACTCCAACCTCCCATCTGGTGGCTGAGAGGTTTCCTTTCCCACAGGTTACTGAGCACTGGAATGTCACTTTCAACAGTCCCCCACTCTCGGACCAAGCCCAGCTCTGTCAGATGCTCCGGATGTGGGCAAATGGATCCTGGTGGCCAGGCCGTCACGGTCCAATGGGAAGACCAGCCCACTTCCCTTCAACATTGTATTAATCCACCCTCCACCTTTGTGCTGGGGTCACATTCTTGTTCTCAGTGTAGACCCCTCATGACTACTACTGTCTCATCTACTCCTGGCCCATTCAGTTGAATCTCTGCTGCCGTCTATGCCACCTCCACTCCACGCCCCTATCAGCCCTTCCACTGTGAACCAGTCTACTGTGAACAGACATTGTCTCCTCCTTGGCTTTCTGCATGAATGTGCCCTCTGCCTCCTCCCCTTTACTGGTTTTGCCCTTCCCGACATTTCTCCTCAAGGGTTGGCTGCCCCTTTCCCCATTTTTTTTTTTTCTTATAGTTAGAGTGGGATTATGTTTCTTTGGGGTCCACAGAAGAAAAGTGACATTCTCATCATATCAAATCAAGGATGCATGCATACTATCAACATGAGGGTGATGGTGGTTTAGTCACTCAGTTGTGTCTGACTCTTTGTGACCCCATGGAATGTAGCCCTCCAGGCTCCTCTGTCCATGAGATTTCCCAGCCAAGAGTACTGGAGTGGGTTGCCATTTCCTTCTCCAACTATCAGAATGGCTTATCACCATTGGCGTTGATCTTGGTCTCCTGGCTGAGACAGTGCCTGGTTTCTCCTCTGTAAACTTGCTTTCCCCTCTGCCTCTCCATATTGGACTCTTCAAAGGGAAGTGTCTATGCAGAGCCCCACTTAGGGCCTGGGGAGCATGGTTTCCTCCTTCAGGAGAGAGTATGAGCATAATTTATTTGAAATTCGGCAAGAGAAATTTATCTCTTCTCCCGCATTTATCTACTTATCCAATCATTTATTTAAGCCATTATTAACTCATGGATATGCATTTTATACTTTGGGTTATAACCCAACACTTTTTTATTGTTCAAATTGTTTCAGTTTTGGCTTTGGGAGCTCTTTTGGTTGGCTTCTGTTTCCATTTGATGTATCTCCATCAATGTAGAGTTTCTTTGAGCACTTCTTTACTTTTTGGTATAAGATACTCCAAGCTTATCTTGCAAATTTTCCTGCCCCAGTTCTAGAATCAGACATTTCTCCAAGAAGCTTATTTCCTTTTATTGGAGAATTGTATTATAAACCAAGATCTAGACTCTACATGTTCTTGTTCTTACGGAGGTATTACTTCTAGATTCTCTTGGCTGACAGAACAAGGAGATACAGATGTACAGGCTAACCCCTCTCTATATATACATATCTGTAAATATTTTATATGTATTCATCTATGTTTATATTAAGATAAATGTGAGTTCCTACTGATGTCTCCAACTCAATCCTTATTGATCAGATCATTCTAGCCTCCTGTCCTAGCTTATCTATAAATCCCGACTCCAACAGTGAGAAGCTTAGCTCCCATCGTCCCTTTAATTGTTCGGATCCAGGGCACCCATATAGCAACAAGGAAATTGTCAACTTGTATCTCCATGAGAAATATCTTTACCAACTGGAGTACAGAGGTTATGTGCAGCTCATTTTGTCTTTAGTCTTATGAACTCTACTCATTTCCAGAGTTACTTAAGTCAGCACTTTCATCTTTCCATCCCCCTTCAGTGAGATGGTCTCAAACTTTTATAAAACAGTTGAATTCTCGCAGCACAATCTGTATTCCTTCCTGGGATTCCCTGATGTGCTAAACAATTTTTTTAAATGTACACATTAAGGCTCACTCTTTGTGCTGTGAGGTTCTATGGGCTTTAGCAAATGCACGTCGTGTATCTTCCACTCTAGTGTCATGCAGAGAAATATCACTGCCCAGAATCTCTGGGCTTCCCCAATCTCTCCCCCCTTCCCTGCATCTTTTTTTTTTTTTTAACCACCTTTACAGTTCTGGCATTTTCAGAATGTCATATAATTAGAGCACACAGTATATTTTTAAATGTTTATTTTCTTTTCTGAGGGGCTGGGAAGAAGCTCACCAGAGAAGAACCTAAGACTTTTGTCTTTACTTCAAAAAACCTTGAGAGTGGCTTGCTCTTTGAATTTTTATTCTTATATCTTGTTCATTGTGTTTTTTCTTCCATTTTGTATGTGTATATTGTCTTCAGAGTGTTTCGAATTATGGATGACAATAACAACCGGACCCTTGATTTCAAAGAATTTGTAAAAGGGTTAAATGATTATGCTGTGGTCATGGAAAAGGAGGAAGCAGAAGAGCTTTTCCGGAGGTTCGATAAAGATGGAAATGGAACAATAGACTTCAATGAATTTCTTCTCACATTAAGAGTAAGTGGTCCCACGAATCACTGTATTCACTGGGTTTGGCCTAACGTGGTTTGGACTGGCTGTTGTGAGACTTGGTTTTCGGAAGCTGATAGCACACCATGGAGGAGATGGGCAGGAGACAATACAGGCTTAGGGATTTTCTGGAGCAGTCATAATGCACATCATTTAAAGGCACACATACAATTGCAATTGCCCATCATTGAGAGGAATCAGATATTTCATTGCAGATGATACAAGGAAAGCTCATCGACTTATATTTGTGGCTTTTTCCCCTATGTTTCTAGCCTCCAATGTCCAGGGCCAGAAAAGAGGTGATAATGCAAGCTTTTAGAAAGCTAGACAAGACTGGAGATGGTGTGATAACAATTGAAGACCTTCGAGAGGTGTACAATGCAAAACACCATCCAAAGTATCAGAATGGTGAATGGACGGAGGAGCAAGTGTTCCAGAAATTTCTGGATAACTTTGACTCACCGTATGACAAAGATGGAGTGGTGAGTGAAAGAACTTAATCTAGTGAAATTTCTTTCTGTAATTATAAATAGGAAATGGGTCCCAAGTCTTAAAAATATTATTTTATAAATAGAAGTAAAATGTTTCCTTGGTGACTATCTAGAAAGCTTAGAACAAAAGTAATAAAAGTGTGTGTGTGTGTTTGTGTGTGTATGCACATATATTTGTAGGGGAGCCACATACAGCTAAATACCCATCATCTGAAGACTGTGGCATTCTGGTTAAATGTTCTGTTTCTTGGTTGCCATATTTACCATACACAGATAGCCTAGTTTCAACGAACTTGATGATAATACATATTTAACTTTGAAACGAGACCATAATTCAATTTTGGGGAACATGGTTCACAGGGCATCTCGGGATGCTGCCTGCCTTTTCACACATCCTCCTGAGCATCGTTTGTCATCACACTTCGCTACATGAAAATGTCATTTCAGGGAAACATTCATTAAGGGAATGCCAGATAACAATTCACTCTGATTTAATCTTTGGTGGGCTTTGAGATGAACATCCATTTCTAAACTCCAGTCAACTTAAAGACAAAAGCAACCACCCATTTCCAATAACTCGTGTCTTCAAGTGACAAAATGTGTTGCTTGATAGGATAAGGAATACTGTTTCCATAACTGTATTTAAACTGAGATGGAACTGTTAGGTAGCTAGAATAGGAAAAAGGAGTCCAGAATGGCAGTGGCTAAAAGACAAGAAAGGGAAAAGCCCACGAAAATAGAACAAAGGAAGACCAGAGGACTGGAGTGAGGACCTCAGGTAGAATAAACAGCACTCCTGGCTAACCCAATTTACATAGGGCAGGCCCAAGGGGAGGAAAAAAACATATAGAAAGAGGAGCCAAAGGGCCGGGGGTCTCTCTCTCCTGTGCGCACGCATGCGTGTGTGCTCTCTCTCTCTCTCTCTCTTCTCTTCGCATCTTTTGGGTTGGCATGCCCTCACACCTCGAGGATATATTTTTCTTTATTTTCTAAATAAAACTGAGCTGTAACACGGAGCTGTAACACTGTCCAAGAGCTGTGATGCACCGAGGGCTTTAACATCCATTGCTTCAAATTTTTGTTATGACGAGACAGAACCGAGGAAATTACACACTCCCCTGACAGAATGAAAGAAAAGTGAAAGTGGTAGTCACCCATCATGTCTGACTCTTTGCGAATCCATGGACTGTAACCCACTAGGCTCCTTTGTCCTTTGGATTCTCCAGGCAAGAATATTGGAGTCAGTGCCATTCACTTCTCCAGGGGATCTTCCCAACCCAGGAATGGAATCCAGATTTCCTGCGTTACAGGCATAGTCTTTGCTATCTGCTGGAGTAGGGAATGGCAACCCACTCCAATATTCTTTTTTTTTTTTTCATTTATTTTTATTAGTTGAAGGCTAATTACTTTACAATATTGTAGTGGGTTTTGTCATACATTGACATGAATCAGCCATGGATTTACATGTATTCCCCATCCCGATCCCCCCTCCCACCTCCCTCTCTACCTGATCCCTCTGGGTCTTCCCAGTGCACCAGACCCGAGCACTTGTCTCATGCATCTAACCTGGGCTGGTGATCTGTTTCACCCTAGATAATATACATGTTTTGATGCTGTTCTCTCGAAACATCCCACCCTCGCCTTCTCCCACAGAGTCCAAAAGTCTGTTCTTGCCTGAAGAATCCCATGGAAAGAGGAGCCTTGCAGGCTACAGTCCATGGGGTCGCAAACAGTTGGACATGATTAAGTGACTAATCTTTCTTTCTTTCTTTACCATCTGAGCCACCAGGGAAGTCCAAGATAGAATGTCGTCTGTCTTTTATCAACATCCAGAAAAGGGATTTTTGACCCGGGATCAGTTCTGCTCTGAGATGCCCTGAAGGTTTAAGGTGATGGGGAAGGGAGTTCCCTGTGTGGCTGGGGCAGCAGGACCCTGGGGACAGTGACTCCTGACCTCTGCCACACAGGAAGGCTTAGTGTGGCATTAGGCTGGAAGCAGAGATGCTGGAGATAGGGAGAGGAAACAAGCCTTCCTGTCCTAAAGGGAATTTCTCCCCCTCCCTCCCCCCCACCCCCGCATTTTTTTTCTGTGAAACTTCATGGTGAGCCCTATGACCAAGGGGAGGAAGATCTTTCTGTAGTTTCTGCTGACATTTTCCTGCCGGGGCAGAGAAATACCCTCCATTTTAACCTGAAGTGATTGCAGAAGTAGATTTAAAAAAGGAGCCTAGATTCTGTTGGGCAGTCAAATGCGTGGGGACAGAAACAGCAGAACCGTGTTTTCTTCCCCTGAGGCTGGCCTTTGATCTCTGAGATGGCAGTGGAAAAATAGTCAACTGTCATTTCCCCAAATTAGCCCATCTTGACGTGGGGTCCCAGGCTGTATCTACCCCCCCTCTGCAGGTGGTTCCTCCCCTTTGCCAGGGGAAACCTCAGCTGCCCTTTTCTCTAACCCAAGTCAGAATAGCCAGTTGTTGTGATTCAGCTGATTTCAAGTTCCCACCCCGTTTCTTCTGACATTTATCTTCACAAGCCACAGTAGGTCCTCAAATACTCAAAGTAAGGGTTATTGGGGTTTTTAGCGGTTATAGCATTTGATGTCACCTGAATTTCACAAACTCTGCATAAACCCCCAGCTCTCTGGGTGCTCATCATCCAGGGAATGGATTATTCATTCAGGTTGCTAGCGGCCCTGGCCCTGAAGAACTGCGAAATCTGATTGTTTTTAAAGAGGGGCGGGGCGGGAGGTGGAGTACAAGGATTTACAGTTTTAACAAGTGTCCCAAATGACTCTTATTCACATTGGTATTCGAGATCTTTGCCTCTCAAAGATTCAGAAGTACCTGATTTAATGACTAAATCTACTATGCATACCCTGGAGGAGGAAACGGCAGCCCACTCACTCCAGTATTCTTGCCTGGAGAATCCCATGGAGAGAGGAGCCTGGCGAGCTACAGTCATAGAGTCACAGAATTGGACAGGATTGAAGTGACTTAGCATGCACACATGCACATATTATGCACAGAAACTTCACTTAGCATAATTATAAATCTGAATAGTATTTATTGAGCACTTATTATTGCCCAGACGTTGTGCCAAGGACTTTCCAGGGATATTCCATTTAATAGGAGTAATGAAAATGTTTCTTAAACCTGATGAATGATTCAGACTTTTCTATATTGAGTCACATTTTAAATGAACAAAGAGCTGTTGTTATAAAGGAACTCCAGATGGAGCTGGAAGCTGGAGAACTGGGGAATGCAAAGCAGGCCAGAAATAAAGAAACTCAAGAAAGAAGCACATTAATGGTACTCTATAATTATTAACAAAAGCTGTTGTACGTGTATTCTTTATTTCTACTTCCAGGCATTGACAGGCACAGCTCAGTTACTAGCTCCATTCAACGTCTTTCTTCCTACTGCTTTTTACTCTTTTATGGGGTGGGGTGAGAGCAGAGAGGCAGGAGGAAGAGAGAGAAGGTGAGAAGAGAAGGAGACAAGGATGGATCCTATGACTTTTTTCTCTGTTCCCTTATAATTTCAGCACAAAATGCAAGTGGGTCAGTCAACTCATGATTCTTGGAAGAGATAAGAATGTTCCCCAAGACTTGGTAAGAAAGGAGTTTGCTGTTAGGGACTAGAAAGGGGTTTTGAATTATTTATGGATTTTACTTTTTGTGTTCTTTTCAATCCCTCATGACACTGAAATTTGAGGGCTAGCTGGAAAAGCAATAACTTTCCCAGACAACCATCATTACTGTGTCTGTCCTCCCATATGAGCTGGTCTGTAAAGAAAGAAAGAAAGTAAGAGAAGTCACTCGGTCGTGTCTGACTCTTTGTGACCCCATGGACTGTAACCTACCAGGCTCCTCAGTCCATGGGATTTTCCAGGCAAGAATACTGGAGTAGGTTGCCATTTCCTTCTCCAGGGGATCTTCCCGACCCAGGGATTGAACCCGGGTCTCCTGCATTGTAGGCAGACACTTTACCGTCTGAGCTAAGCTGGTCTGTACTTGGGGCTAAATTCACTGGTCACAGAGATCAAACCAAAGAACAATTATTTCCCTGAGTCAACTAATTGTGTCTGCTAATACAGTTGAATTAGAGTGCACTTGTCACATGCACCTATTTAAAAATACATTGGTAACTGCATTTCTTCTCTCGAAAAGGAAAGCAAAGTAAAATCTTAGCATAAGTAAACATATTAGTTGAAACAGGCATGGAAAGAGAGAGAACCCAAGTGGGGATGGAGTGGGGGGATCTTTTAGAACTTTCTCTGTGCCTGGAATGAATCATATATATCTTAAAAAAGCATGAAGCCAAGGCGTGTTTAACAAGAAATCTCTTTCCTTATCTGTAGGACGGAGCTCCATTTTTATTTTTATTTTTTTTCTGTTCCATTTTTAAAGGTAAAAAACATGTCTTGTCTTGACACAAGAACATGAGGGTGGTATTTCTGACATGTCACCAAAAGAGGGTATTCACTGCAGTTAATGAACCCATGTCTCTTATTCTGAGTTTCAGTCTCACTTACCTGGACAGATGGGCTTCTGCTCTTATAGGAAGATGAGACCTGCATCTCACTTTCCATTTAGGTTGGTTTGGAAATTTTCGAGACTTTCTTCCTTTATTCCCCTTGGCCACTCCCTCATGGCCATCCTCAACCTCATCTTTTCTCTTTTTCTAGATCTGTTCCTCAGTGGTGTCACTAAAAAGTCCCCTTGACTGAAATTTCCCTCCCATTTACAGGTCCTGGAGATGTCCCTCAACTGAAATGGTGAGAAGCAAAGCTTTGTGTTTTTTTTTTTTTCCTAACTTTTACACTACAGGTGACTCCTGAGGAGTTCATGAACTACTACGCCGGGGTGAGCGCGTCCATTGACACTGATGTGTATTTCATCGTCATGATGCGAACCGCCTGGAAGCTCTGAATGTATGACCTGGGAACAGGGGACCTTAAGGGCTGCCATGTGGCTCCAAATGATTAAACATCAGCTCAAAACCAGGATCAGCGCTGAGTTCATATTCATTCCAGGGTTTCTTACGTGTTTACATATACTGTATTTTCTAGGGCAGAAGAAATAAAGGCGTTAAGTATTTAACTGTCACTTCTCTGAGGCTGTTTCCTTAGTTCTAAAATATATATCAGTTAAAATAAGGTCCATAAGTCTCCTAGAACCAGGCTAAAAAAAATTAGATTTCTTCCTTGGCTATTAATAAAATTTCGAAAATTATAATCCCACACAGGCACCCAGAGTGTTTCTCCACCTCCAATTAGATGGTGCATTTCTAGGTTGAAGAATTTATCTATTTTTAAGACTGATGGTAAATCTTCATGAGTCTCAGTCCCAATCTGGGGATCAGAAGGAGACCCCACGTTAGCCTCTATTTTCAGAGAGTTTCAAGTTTCAAAGTTTCAAGTTTCAAAACTTGAGTTTCTCTGCTTGCGGTTTCAGTAAGCCTCGGTTTGGCCAATAGATTTAAAATGACATTTTGGGGTCATTTTAAAGGCTGATGTGAGACTAGACACCTTTTCCTTGAGCAGTAGAGTCAGGACAGTGTCTGTGGTTAAATTCTGAAACTGGGCTGTGCTCTCAGGATTTATGTGGGACATCTCACCCTGTGAGTGGGCACATCACATCGGGGGTCTGGTGGAAGGTTCCTCTCTCCCCTCCCTGCTGTGGGCCCATCACGCTGAAGTTCCCACCAGCACGAAGAGACAGAGTGAGGCATAGACGAGGACCATAGGCACACCCCAAAGCTGAGTTTCCATCCTGACATTTTGTGGCTCAAAGTCTCCTCCTCTCAGGTCTAAGCTCTGGCTTCATGTTGTTGACATGTGAGCATCTCCCCAGGAGAAGCTTCTAAGCAAAGGCAGCGCCTGCTGCTGGAGAGTAGATATTGAAACTACAGCGCTCTCTGCCTGTTTTCTGTTCCTGGGCCAGAGATCAAAACACAGAGACTAGTCCTCTGGCTATCGTGCTGGAGGTGATGACCTTGTTACTCAAAGACAGTCAGCCATTCTGATCCTGGCTGCACTCCTCCCCTGGTTTGGGGACATAGACTGGGGTATTGGTCCCCTTTAAGATCTTATGTATTCAAGTGGCTCTGGATTTAGGGTCAGAACAGACTTGCCATTTTTCTTATCAGTTCACTTGTTTACTTGGTGAATTTGGAATTTGAGATTAGGATATACATTGATTTAAAAATTGTGAAAACAAAAGTTTCCGGGTGAGAAGTATAGCAATTGTTAAAGAGGACACGTTGCTTTGTTTGTTGTTGAGTTACCCTGATGACAGGCTGGAAAAAGGACCTTTTTCTTTAGGGTGAGAGCAACTCCATGTCATGGGAAGCTAGCTTTTTTGCAAATTAATT
This sequence comes from Cervus elaphus, assembly GCF_910594005.1. NCBI lineage: Eukaryota > Metazoa > Chordata > Mammalia > Artiodactyla > Cervidae > Cervus > Cervus elaphus. Next base: position 40,325,264 of record NC_057839.1, read on the forward strand.
GCAAAAGTCTGGTTTTCTATTGGACTTATTATCAATGCTTATGTAGACAGTGGTTGTCCAAAAGGCACCAAATATTATAAAGAAATATAAGTAGAAAACCAGAGGAAGTTATGAAGAAATGGACAGAAAAATATTCATGTTTTCTGCAGCCTGGGCCTTGCATATTGTGACTAAAGAAGGGGTCTCCAGTTACCTGGGCACACTGGTTTCGAGCCTGCTGCTCTAGATAATTTGTGTCTTTGATTCCGGGGATGACTCATGCCTCTGCTTAACTGGGGCCATAGAATAAGCATGTGATTCTAGAAGGACTCAGTTGCAGCTACCAGCTTTGTCTTGCCCAGTAGTACTTTGCTTCCTGTCTAATTGGGGTGCAGGGCACCGCTATCAGATTTCTGATCATTCATGCCTCACAGGGCAGCTGGTCACATTCAGTTACCTCCCTTCTAACAGGTTTGGTTCTGGCCGGCAGTGAGGAATCTACCCACATTCCTCTCTACCCTGCCACCCTCCAGAAACCAGATCTAATAGCCCGTTGGTCAGTGTCACTCCATTCCTGCTCTCAGCCTTAACCTGTGACTAGGCCAGAAATCACTTATTATTTAAATCTATTCCTTCTGGTAGCAGTGGGAAGAACAGAGAAGAGTCATTAAAAATCATTTGCTAATATTTTTCAGTATATATTTTCTTTTTAGTTAACTTATACAGTTAAAACGTTACTCCCTTTGCAATTAAAAGCAAAGATAAACTGACCACTTGGGTCAGAAGATAAAAGAAAAAAAGTGTGTCCAAAAGAACACTTCAGAGCACTTCACCTGGACCTGGACAGGTTGGGCCTAGACCCTAGATATGATATTAGAAAAGCAAGCCTAAGAGAAGAGGATGAAATTGGCAGCTTTTCATGAAGCAGGAACAATGTATGGAAACATTCTGCAAATCAGGATTGGTGAGAACAGGCCGCCAGTATCTGCACTGAATCTGGGCCTCTAACCCCTCCCAAGGCAAACAAACCCAGGCCAGGCCAGAGAAGACCTTGACTCAGCCGCTGTCAAGAGCTGCAGGGCATCCTGACTGAATTCCAGTTAGAGGGCAAATGAGAAACCTGCGATGCATGAGTAGAATTATGGACTGAGGCAGATCTCCTCCAGCCAGTCAATGGGGCTGATCTTCAAAGTCATGTCAACCTTGATAGGATTTCTTCCCAGGCCCAGATGGTGCTCTAGGGGACAATGTATGGTTCTTTGTGGTTTGGTGGCCAAGCACAGAGTCACATTTCATACTGTAATAGCAGCTTTTAAGGCAGAGCTGGGCCCCCTCCAAGTAGGCCACATGCATCATGGTTTTAGGGTAAAGAGATACCCCATCAAAAAATATTTTTTGAGCCACTGCCGCGTGCCATGTTCTTTTCTAGGCTGTGGGGATAAGCAATTTTTGTTGTTGTTGTTCAGTCACTAAGTCGTGTCTGACTCTTTGTGATCCCATGGACTGCAGCATGCCAGGCTCCCTTGTCCTTCACTGTCTCCCAGAGTTTGCTCAGATTCATGTCCATTGAGTCAGTGATACCATCCAACCATCTCATCCTTTGCTACCCTCTTCTCCTTTTGCTTTCAATCTTTCCCAGCATCAGGGTCTTTTCCAATGACTCTGCTGTTTGCATCAGGTGGCCAAAGTATTGGAGCTTTTTTAAGGGCTGGTATAAGATCAGTCCTGGGTGTTCATTGGAAGGACTGATGTTGAAGTTGAAACTCCAATCCTTTGGCCACCTGATGCGAAGAGCTGACTTATTTGAAAAGACACTGATGCTGGGAAAGATAGATGGCAGGAGGAGAAGGGGATGACAGAAGATGAGATGGTTGGGTGGCATCACTGACTCAATGGACATGGGTTTGGGTGGACGCCAGCATTTGGTGATGGACAGGGAGGCCTGGTGCGCTGCAGTTCATGGGGTTGCAAAGAGTCGGACACGACTGAGTGACTGAACTGGAACTGGAAGCAATGTGCCAGAATAAATGCAAATAAAACTACTGGCTCTCAGACCAGTCTAACTGCACACAGTCTTTAAGAAATCGGAGAGGAAGGGAAAGGTGGGCACTGAAATTCGCCTCTCTGTCTTGTCTAGCTTCTGAAGCAGGGCAGTTGGGACCCTTCACACAGTGGTATATGGGAGATTCCATTGTAAATCTGATGGATGTAGACAATCAAGGAAAATACCCCTCTATTCTTGGAGGCAGGTCACTGGCCCTTCACTTCACTTAGCGGGTATGGATTGCCTCATTGAACCAGGAGAGTACCAGCAGGTGATGGATGCTTCCACCTACATCAGGCTTCTTACAGATGCAATTTTTTCAGCTGATGTTTAATCAAGTGGAGATTAAATTAACCAAATGTGTTCTTGGATGGTGTGTGGGTGTCTTTCTACTCTTTCTTCATGTAATTCTACTAACATGCTCTAAGGACTATCCCTTGTTGGATTTATGGGTATCTCTTGGGGGCATAGAATAAACAACTTCACAGCTTCCAGTTTTTCAGATTAGTCAGCAAACTTGCTTTCCTGGAAATTATAGCCTGTTCTCTTAAATGAAGAGCTTGGTGGAAAGACATAGACAAGTTTGAAATTTTAGAAATGCTTATGACTGAAGGGAAAACAAACATGCTGAGGATTTGATAGACTGTCATATAATGTTATTTATATGTAATTGATCCTTTGAGAGCTGTATTTCTAAGCACAGTTTACTTCTCCAAGTTGCTTATATGAAAACTACATAAACCTTGATAGAGATAGCTAGTTATTTGTTATAATAAAAACACAATAGATGAATCTCTTAAAATTATGTGTTCCAAAGCAGATGATGGTTGAAATCTGTTGACAGACACATGAACACATGATTGCCGGGGGTTTTGAGAACAGAGCTGTGTGAGAAGGGGCCTTTTTGTTGTCTCAGTTGGTGCGGTGAGGGGTTGTGGTGAAACAGCTCTTCCTCTCTGAGAATAGCACCATCTTCTTGTTTCATTCTCACACCTGCTTCGCCAGAGCCAGTATTTTCCTTCATAAAACAGAGTGGAAGGTGCTCCTCAGGAGAGAACCCCTCCCTGAAAAACATGAACAATCAACCAGCAGCTGAGGTTGGACCTCACCTCCACCAGAAAAGTATACGGAACCAGGGAGAGGACATCTCCAAACATAATGGCCTATCTTCTTTTGTTCTGGATTCTTCTCCCTCTTCTTCATGAATGGAATTCATTCATTATTGCTCTAGAGTATCATAAAGGTCCTAGTAGCCATTGAACTCTGTAGATGAATTTTCTGTTTCACCCAGGGTCCCATGAGCACCATGGGTCTCCGGCTCTGTGTTGGTTCCTGACAGTGGACCGGAGGTAAGCAGCTCAGATGCAGAAAGGGTCGCACCCAGCTTTATGTTATGCTGGCGAGGTAACCACTGTTCATCTCCAGTTTCACTCTGCTCATAGTAAATTTACAAGCGCCGAAGAATTGATGCTTTTGAACTGTGGTGTTGGAGAAGACTCTCGAGAGTCCCTTGGACTGCAGGGAGATCCAACTTGTCCATCCTAAAGGAAATCAGTCCTGAATATTCATTGGAAGGACTGATGCTAAAGCTGAATTCTCCAATACTTGGCCACCTGATGTGAAGGACTGACTCATCGGAAAAGATCCTGATGCTGGGAAAGATTGAAGGTGGGAGGAGAAGGGGACGACAGAGGATGAGATGGTTGGATGGCATCACTGACTCAATGGACATGAGTTTGAGTAAACTCTGGGAGTTGTTGATGGACAGGGAGGCCTGGTGTGCTGCAGTCCATGGGGTCACAAAGAGATGGACACGACTGAGCGACTGAACTGAACTGTGACTTAGAGCTCAAGCACCTGAAATTTGAATCAAAATCTGAGCCTGTAGTTTGTAATCCTGTTATCAAAGACTTGGGTACCTATTTCTTGATTATTATTATCTTATTTAAAAAAAGTTTTGGCTACACAGGGCGGCATGTGGGATCTTAGTTCTTTGACCAGGGATGGAACCCCTGCTCCCCAAAGTGGAAGTGCAGAATCTTAACCCCTGGACCACCAGGGAAGTCACGGGTACCTACTTCTTTGCTCATCTTAACCCTTGCACTCAGGAACTGGTATTGAATCTGGGAACATCTTGATCTTAAACTTGGGATGTCTGAGTTGCTGATGTCCTAGAAACACTCAGGCCCCATGCAGAGCTGAAGGCCATCAGTCCTCTGAGCGAGCCTTAGAACAGGACAACGACCTGCAGTTGAGACAAAACGACAGATGCCAAGTGGCCTGTTCTGCCAAGTGCTTCCACTTTGATGGGATAAAGTGCCACACGAATGCAGGAAATTATCAAATGTCAGGCATTACATCAGGTAAACCCAGATTGGTACTTTAGTTTCCCGGGATATTGGGAAATAAAATACCGTTCTACAAATTTCATACCCAGTCCTGCCAAAAATCTCATTTAGCGATATCATTCACTATCCATTTGCTTCAGGTTATCTCTGAAACTACAAAGTGAATGTAGTAAGTCACCGTTAATTCAGGCTCCAATAATTGAGTTCATTTAGATAGAGTGACAATTTACTTTTGTTTCATCTATGCTAAAACAAGTGGGACAAGTCAGTAACCTAAAGAAAATGGTGAAAGCTGGGCCCATCTATATTCATATGTGCTTTGCAGGTGCTTGGAGATATCTGTAATATTTGCATGCGAATGTAATTACTTATGCTAGTCACAAAAAGTTCCTACATATAAAACAATCCCAGGCCAACAGTTAGTTGACAATGCTTTCATTGCATAACTGAAAAAAAAATTATTTTGTTTTTAGATATTTCGAGATAGTGAGGTGTTCCTATATGCAAATCGTCTCCTGATAAGATTTTTAAATAGAAATTGAATAGAATTATGCTCCAAAACAATGTTTTTTTTTTTTTTTTGATTTAATAAAGTTTTATTTTTTAAAATATACAGCTGGTGGGACCTGTTCATGCATCTTCACCAGCAGCTGGGGCATCTCCACCCTTGGTGTTTCTGGTGTAAATCACTTGAGCTCTGTGCTTTGAAACCAGTTTAATAAGTCCTTTACTAAGGAGTTCCTGAAGGGCTGCTCTGGCCAGGGAACCACGAATCTTCAGTCTCTCAGAGACGACAGCTGGAGTTATAAGCTTATAGTTGGGAGCTTCTTTACAGAGTTTGTCATATGTTGCTTTGTCAAACAAGACTAGGTTATTGAGCTTGTCCCGAACTTTGCCTTTGGACCACTTCTTCTTTTTGGCCTTGCCCCCAGATTTGTTCACTGGATCTTTGTCTTTCTTGGCCGACTTTCCGGCATCTTTCTTCTTCTTGTCGTCCTTGGGCGGCATAGCGAAGGCCGGAGAGCAACTGCGACCACTGCCGCCTCGCTAAGATGTCGGACAAAAAGGAAGTGCGCCCCGCAAGCAAGCCCAGAAACCTCCGGCCCCAAAACAATGTTTTATAAAGCAGATTTCCCAAGATATTTATCAAATAAAAATTTAAATATTCTGTTTCAAAAACTGTGCATGCTTCTAGAGGTAGGCTAGGCAGGCACTGAAAGCAAGGGCTTGTCTTTCATAACAATAATTAGGATTTCATTTCTAGGAATCAGAGATTGAGACTTTTTGAGCTGCAAAGTTAGACATGGCTTAATTTACAATACCACCCTTGTCATTTTGTTACATTATCTGACTGTGCCTTGCTGTTAACTTGATTCTGATCTAGTAGGATTTCTGCAGTTTTTAGGCTTGAAACATTAACTGTTGTTGTTGTTTAGTTGCTAAATTGTGTCTGACTCTTTTGTGACCCCATGGACTGTAGCTCACCACATTCCTCTGTCCATGGGATTTCCCAGGTAAGAATACTGGAGTGGGTTGCTGTTTCCTCCTCTAGGGAATCTTCATGACCCAGGGATAGAACCCCCCTCTCCTTCATTGACAGGTAGATTCTCTACCACTGAGCCACCAGGGAAGTCTGAAGTATTAGCTAGTCTTAAAAAGAATTCATCTAGCTTTTCTATTTCCATTTTAAAGTATTTCCAAAATATATTTCTTTTTACTAACGAACTTGTTACATATCATGCTTCTTTAGGTTTACTTCCCTAAATGATGATGCTTCTGAATTATTTAAAAATTTGCCTGAGTGATGTTTCAGTTACAGTGATGAAATTTCTTTGAAAATGATTAGGCCCTGTTCAGACTGTACTCTCTTATGCTTTTAAAAGAACAGAACTTAATTACCCATAAACACCACTTTTTTTTGACAGCCAAGAATGAGAGTTTGAAAATGTGATGTTAATATTCCTTTTCCTGCAGGGCTGGATTACTGCCATCTGATGGGCCAAGCAAGTTCCCAGAATGCTCATCCTCTGAGCGATGCTTCCAAGACTATGGGGAATATTATTACTCTCTGGGCTGGTATTAAGGAATAGGGGAGGTTAAGGGTTGGGGAGAGAGACAGAACCTAGAGGTTGGTTACTACTCTGTGTATCTTTGCTCTTAACTCTATTGCCTGTTATAGGAAGCTCAGGGCCAAGCATGAAACACTAACACATATCCTTGCCAAATTGAGAAGCTGGACAAGTTTGCCTTTAGCAGCTCCCCTGTGGCTAGTCCCCTGCACCTGCTACTGAACCCTAGGCATCATATACTCCTGGGTACTCAAGGATCCTGGGAAGTACCCCACTCTCTAGTTCTATCCCTATCTAAGTGTTTGGTCTAGCCTCTCCTTCACTAAAAAAGTTTTCACCTATTATTTTATGCTATAAATTTCTCTGCCTTAAAGTATTAATAACAACCACCAATAAGATCATACAAAGTAAATTCTGGAGTAGCACTGTCCCATAGAACTTTCTGTAATGATGGCAGTGTCCTATATTGTATTCTCTGAGATGTCAGCCACTAGTCACAGATGACTAGTGTGACTGAGAAACTGAATTTTTCATTATGCTTAATTTCAATTGATTTAAAACACTGTATTTGGCTACTGCATTGGATAGCACAGCTCTAGAGATTTTTACCTTAATGCAAGAAATGATGGTTGTGATTTTTATCTTAATGCAAGAAATGATGGTCATAGGGGAGCTATAGCTGGCCAGTGGGCAGGCAGGCCCTTGCAGACGCCCCATTTCAGAGTCAGAGGGGAAAGGCAAGCCAGGCTTCCCCGCCTGATTTGCCTGACCTTGACTGGTGGCCAGTTGCAAAGCAAACTCAATAGAAAAGATTTCAGGGAGATGTAAACTGCTCTACAATGACCCACATGTTTTGACACCATTTCCTTCTTTTCCCTTGCCCTTTATCCCTCTCAGGTTTCAAAAGAAGACTTCTTGAACTATTATGCTGGTGTTAGTGCGTCTATTGACACCGATGCCTATTTCATTTTAATGATGAGAGAATCCTGGAGATTATGACTTTTGTCTATTAATTCTTTTGCAAATCAGGGACTTTCAGAGAATGGAATGAGTTTGAAAGAAGTCCAATGCTGTAGATTTTGATAAACTGAAGTTTCTGGGAGATCTGGAAGTTTAAAAGCAATAGATCTTCAGTCATCTTATTTCTTTACCTGGAACATGTTCATTTCCTTAAATGCCTGAGGATCTGTTTTCAAATCAGAAATAAAGGAAAGAAAGAAGGAAGAAAGAAAACTGTGAAGTGAAACTGAGAGGTGTTTCTTAGTGAAATAATGCCCTTGTTATAGTTGTGCCTCTTCTAGATGTAAATGTAGTTGTTTGTCTACACCTTCACTTTATCTGCTGTCTTTGGAGTCTGTAGTAGAAGGTGATAATAAAAGAATTGGAGGAAAATCCATCCTTGTAAAATTTCCTGAGCTTACTCCTTTTAATATTTCTCTTGGTGAATACTTTACAAATAAAATTTATTTTATTCTGAAATTCAAGGGTTTTTGGGGGGCTATTTGAATACTTTAATAGGGGATGTAAATTCAGCAAATTGCCACACTTGCCTGAACAGAGGACCTAAACACCTCCTGTGACCAAAGGAAGGTAAGTTGAACTGGCTCACCTGACTGAAGGTGGAGCTTCCTGGAGTGACTCACTTCCTGGATCAGCCTGTTAGGTTGCTTGAGAGAGATGCAAACAGAAAGAGAAGTGCCTTTTAGAAGCCAGGGAGGCTTTCTGGGCCTTTGTGGCAAACTGGGGAGGGGGGACTTTGAAACTGTTTTGGGAATTCACCTTTTTTGGTTGTTATTGTTAAATATTTATTTATTTGGCTGCAGTGGGTTTTAGTTGCTGCATGTGGGGTCATTGACCTTCATTGCAGTGTGTGAACTCTGTTGTGACATGTGGGATCTAGTTCCCTGACCAAGGATTGAACCTGGGCCCCCTGCATTGGGAGTGTGGAGTCTTAGCCTCTGGACCACCAAGGAAGTCCCTGGAATTCATCTTTTGAACTCATGCTTCTAGGCTACTCCCTAAGGAACATGATGTCAGATTTTCTGACTCATTTTTTCTGCCTCTAATGACTGCTTCCCAGGAAACAAAAACAGCTGGGCATACCCATAGGTCCTTCATTTTGGAAAAGAAGAAGTGTGGGTGGAAGAAGAGACAGAAGGCTAAAGCTGGGCTTCTCAAGCTTTAATGAGCCTACACGTCACTGGGATCTTGTTAATTTGCTAGTTCAGATTCAGAAGTCTGAGGTGAGGACTGAACTTCAGGCTTTCTAACAAGCTTCCCTGTGATGTTGATGCCTCTGGGTAAAACTTTGAGCAGTGTGGGTAAAGAGATACCAGCTTGGTTACTTTCAGTGCATTTGGCTTACTATTTGCCCACTTTGTTGGCCATGCTAATTTATGGTTTTTGACTGCTAGGCCATCCTCTTTCATGACTTTAAAGGTGTGAAAATCTGAAGAAAGTGCCAAAAAAAGCAAGTGCTTCCCAGTTACGTGTAGGAGAGAAGTAGCACTTGTGCGGTGGCATTTCAATTGGATAATTTCTCATAGTCCAAGACCTAGTCCTGCAGCCTTCCAGGCTCAAAGATCGGAGGGTGCCAGGCCACCAAGGGTAGGTTTATCTCTTAAGAGAGACCTCCACTGAGCAAGTTCATAGCAACTGATGCTAAAACTGGAATCCAAATCCTTCATTGACTATGGAGAATGCAATTCTTACGTTTGCTTAGACCACAACAGAAGACTTCATCTGGGTTTGAGGACGAGAGAATAATAGCTTTGCTCTCAGTTCAAGGTTGCCTTTAGCAGTTTATTCTCAGATATGACAGAGCAGTGCAAGAGGATATTTATGCGGGATCTTAGGGTAATAGTAGCTGCTATAATAAATAAACCTACACATTTTCAAAAGCTCAGATGAACTTATTTATAAGACATAAATAGAGTCACAGATGTAGGAAAAAAAAACCTTATGGTTACCAAAAGGGTAGAGAGGAGGGATAAATTAGGAGATTGGGTTTGATATACACACACTACTATATTTAAAACATATAACTAACAAGGACCTACTTTATTGCTTTAGGGAACTCTATTCAATACTCTGTAATGACATATACAGGAAAATAATCTAAAAAGGAGAAGATGTATGTATCTGTACACCAAATTCACTTTTCTGTACAGCAGAAACTAATACAACATTGCAAAGCAACTATACTCCAATAAGAATTAACTAAAAATATAACAAAACAAAAGCTCAAACATAAAATATATAATTATTTTTCATTCCTGAAGCAGTACTATGTATCTGCTGTTCATGGTTGGTGACCATGCAGGGATTTTGGGTTGCAGGACTCCTCCGTGTTGTGTTTCTGCTGCTCTCTAGGGTTTCATCATCAATAATACCCACACTGCTGAAGGGGAAGAGGTATAGAGAAAGCTGAAGAGCTTTCTGAAAAGCTTTGGTCTGGAAGTGACACATGTCGCTTCTGCGTGCATTCCATTTGATAATAAAGAGCCACGCAGTTACATCTATATGCAAAGGAGGCTGGGAAGTATAGTCCCAGGCAGTCCCACCAGTGAAAATTTACCTAATTTCAGAAAAGTACAAATTATGGTGGACAACTAGATTTTTGAGCAACTTTTGAAATAGGAGCCTCATTGCCTTCCATTTCCTTAAGGAGGCATGCTTCATGGTCTGGGAACCAACATGGAGTAAGATACCTCCCAGCGTGGAGGTAGAATGGAGGTCTCTCTCTCCTTAGGCATAATGGCAATGAAGAAAACAACCTCTACAACCATATAAGGTTCAGTTCAGTTCAGTTGCTCAGTCGTGTCTGAATCTTTGTGAACTCATGGACTGCAGCATGCCAGGCTTCCCTGCCCATCACCAACTCCCAGAGCTTACTCAAACTGATATCCATCTAATTGATGGTGCCAGCCAACCATCTCATCCTCTGTCATCCCCTTCTCCTCCTGCCTTCAATCTTTCCCAGTATCAGAGTCCTTTCCAATGAGTCAGTTCTTCGCATCAGGTGACCAAAGAATTGGAGCTTCAGCTTTAGCATCAGTCCTTCCAATGAATATTCAGGATTGATTTCCTTTAGGATTGACTGGTTTGATATCCTTGCAGTCCAAGGGACTCTCAAGAGTTTTCTCCAACACCACAGTTCAAAAGCATCTGTTCTTCAGCACTCAGCTTTCTTTCTAGTCCAACTCTTACATCCATACATGACTACTGGAAAAACCATATCTTTGACTAGACAAACCTTTGTTGGCAAAGTAATGTCTCTGCTTTTTAATATGCTGTCTAGGTTGGTCATAGCTTTTCTTCCAAGGAGCAAGTGTCTTTTAATTTCATGGCTGCAGTCACCATCTGCAGTGATATTGGAGCCCAAGAAAATGAAGTCTGTTTCCTTTGTTTCCTCATCTATTTTCCATGAAGTGATGCGACTGGATGCCTTGATCTCAGGTTTTTGAACGTTGAGTTTTAAGCTAGCTTTTTCACTCTCCTCTTTCACTTTCATAAAGAGGCTCTTTAGTTTCTCTTCACTTTCTGCCATAAAGATGGTGCCCCCATATAAAGTAATCATTTTCTAATCAGCAAGTCCTGTCATCTGGACCTCTTGGCTCCTTTCCAGGTTTTGATACTCATGGCATCACAACACTGAGATGACTCATCCTTTTTCTGCCCCTGTGATTCAAGGCCTAGGAATTTTCCATCTCATTTTCTCCTACATTATCTATGTAAGGGATTTCTGTGGGTAGGTGCAGCTATGTCCCATCACACATACTGGAACCAAGTTATTCATGTTGGAAAATGAGAAAAGTTTTCCCCCTGAGACAGATCTCTAATCATGAAGTTATTTAGTCACTGGAATCAGAACATAGGGCATGAAGATTAAAATATTTAATGAAGTTAGACTGACAATTTATTGCGTTTATTTTCTAGTGAGACCCTCCAGAGACCAGTCTATGGAGGGGCTAACAAAGATGCCTTCTCTGACTTGCCTTTTTTCCACTTGTCATAGCTGACTAACAGCCCATAGGAGAGACATACACTTCACTTTGGATGTGTTAATGAAGCATGTCAATTCAGTAACTCAGGATCTGGCCTGCCTTGCCTGCTTGAGGGTGATTTTTTCTCTTTAGGCTGCTTTTATATACCTCTGTTCTAATTCATTGTGTATAAAATACCAGTCATTTTATGTTGCTCTCAGGGCTATTCTATTTCTATTATTTGGAGTGTAACTTACAGTAGCCCCAGTGAACCAACAATAGATATAAGGTACATTATTGTTTCATCTTAGAGGGAAAAGTTAAATCAGAAGATAATGATTTTATCTGGAGATATTTCATCAGAATAACCAAATGATGTGATTTGATACATCATGGGGAGGAGATGGCAAGGGGTGAGCACCTAGATAGTTTCAGGAGAGGGGCTGGTCACCAGAAAGACTAACCATATCATTAGAGAGTGGAAACTTTGGGGCATCCCAACCTCTGAGGAGAGGAAGTGTTCTGGAGATTGAATTTAGTTCCATGGACAGTGATTTGATCAAGCAGGTCCACCCAAGGAGTCCCAATATAAACCTTTGAACACTGAGGTTCGGTAGCACTTCCTGGTTGGTGAACAAATTAATGTGCTGGGGGATGATACACTTTGATTCCAAGAGAAGAGCAAAGAGTCCCTCCCTGAATTTACCCTCAGACTTCACCCAATGTATCTTCATTTGGCTGGTTCTCCTGATTTGTGTCTTTAATATTAAAACTAATTGTAAGTAAAGTGCTTTCCTAACTTCTGTGAGTCATTCTAGGGAATCACTGAATCTGAGGGTGCTGTGGGAACCTTCATTTCTAACTGAATGGCTATAAATCTGAGACTGTAATATAGAAACCCTGCCTGAGTTTCCAGGTGACCTGGCCTGCCCTTCAGAATTCAGACTCAAGATGCAATATCAACTCTTATCTGCTGGCAGCCTGCCAGCTTGTCCTACAGGTTTCAGAAGTGCTGGTCCTCACAATCATGTAAACCAATTTCTTAAAAGAACTCCTCTCTCTCTTTTTATCTGTATCTCTGTCACTCTCTCTCTCTCTCTCTCCACACACACACACACACACACACACACACACACACACACACACACATAATTAGTTCTGTTTCTCTGGAGAATCTTGACTAATACAGAAGTAGAAGTAGCCTGGGGATCCCTGAACTAAGAAAATATTTAAAAGAAGAAGATTCTTGTTGGAGATTGTGCCCTTTAATTTCTGGGACCCACTTTAACTTCCTGGTGGCCCAGATGGTAAAGAATCCTCCTGCAATGAGGGAGACCTGGGTTCAATCCCTGGGTTGGGAAGATCCTCTGGAGAAGGGCATGACAACCCACTCCAGTGTTCTTGCCTGGAGAATCCCCATGGACAGAGGAGCCTGGTGGGCTACAGTCCATGGGGTCACAAAGAGTCAGACACGACTGAGTGACTAAGCACAGTATAACTTTATCTCTGGGTAGTTAGTGCCAGGAGTGGATTATACTACATCCTGTGGGGTTGCAAACTAAGTGACAAGTTAAGTCATTATTTGCTAAACTGTCTCATATTTCAGGGTTCAATTCAAAAGTTTAAAGCTTTTATAAAGCTTTCCTCAATCTTCTAGCAAGATTGACTTGCTCTTTCCTTTTCTATGCCTCTTTTGTAAAGGATATATGCATCTTTATATCATAGTCTACTAGTTGGATCTATAAGAAATATTATTTTCTCTAGTAGAGATTCATTCAGACTTGGTGCACTGCACCATTCAAGCTGACTGGAGTTCAGTCCAGTCACTCAGTCTTGTCCAACTCTTTTCAAACCCATGGACTGCAACATGCCAGGCCTCCCTGTTCGTCAACAACTCCCAGAGTTTACTCAAACTCATGTCCATTGAGTTGGTGATGCCATCAAACCATCTCAATCCTCTGTCGTCCCCTTCTCCTCCCGCCTTCAATCTTTCCCAGCATCAGGGTCTTTTCAAATGAGTCAGTTCTTCACATCAGGTGGCCAAAGGATTCGAGTTTCGGCTTTAGCATCAGTCCTTCTAATAAATATTCAGGACTGATTTCCTTTAGGATGGACTGGTTGGATCTCCTTGCTGTCCAAGGGACTCTCAAGAGTTTTCTCCAACACCACAGTTCAAGGCATCAATTCTTTGATGCTCAGCTTTCTTTACGTCCAGCTCTCACATCCATACATGACTACTGGAAAAACCATAGTTTTGACTAGATGGACCTTTGTTGGCAAAGTAATGTCTCTGCTTTTTAATATGCTGTCTAGGTTAGTCATAACTTTTCTTCCAAGGAGGAAGCATCTTTTAATTTCATGACTGCAGTCACCATCTGCATTGATTTTGGAGCCCAAGAAAATAAAGTCTGTTTCCACTGTTTCCCCATCTATTTGCCATGACATGATGGGACCAGATGCCATGATCTCAGTTTTCTGAAGGTTGAGTTTTAAACCAACTTTTTCACTCTCCTCTTTCACTTTCATCAAAAGGCTCTTTAGTTCTTCTTGGCTTTCTGTCATAAGGGTGGTGTCATCTGTGTATCTGAGGTTATTGATATTTCTTCTAGCAATCTTGATTCTAGCTTGTGCTTCATCCAGCCCAGCATTTCTCATGATGTACTCTGCATATAAGTTAAATAAGCACGGTGACAATATACACCCTTGACGTACTCCTTTTCCTATTTGGAACCAGTCTGTTGTTCTATGTCCAGTTCTAATTGTTGCTTCCTAACCTGCATACAGATTTCTCAAGAGGCAGGTCAGATAGTCTGGTATTCCCATCTTTTTAAGAATTTTCCACAGTTTGCTGTGATCCACACAGTCAAAGGCTTTGGCATAGTCAATAAAGCAGAAGTAGATGTTTTTCTGGAACTCTCTTGCTTTTTTATGATCCAACATATGTTGGCAATTTGATCTCTGGTTCCTCTGCTTTTTCTAAATCCAGCTTGAACATCTGGAAGTTCGCGGTTCACATACTGTTGAAGCCTGGCTTGGAGAATTTTCAGCCTTACTTTGCTAGCATGTGATATGAGTGCAATTGTATGGTAGTTTGAGCACTCTTGGGCATTGCCTTTCTTTGGGATTGGAATGAAAACTGACCTTTTCCAGTCCTGTGGCCAGCGCTGAGTTTTCCAAATTTGCTGGCATATTGAGTGCAACACTTTTGCAGCATCATGTTTTAGAATTTGAAATAACTCAACTGAAATTCCATCACCTCCATTAGCTTTGTTCATAGTGATGTTTTCTAAGGCCCACTTGACTTCACATTCCAGGATGTCTGGCTCTAGGCAAGTGATGACACCATAGTGATTATCTGGGTCATGACGATCTTTTTTGTAAAGTTCTTCTGTGTATTCTTGCCACCTGTTCTTAATATCTTCTGCTTCTGTTAGGTCCATACCATTTCTGTCCTTTATTGAGCCCATCTTTGCATGAAATATTCCCTTGGTATCCCTAGTTTTCTTAAGGAGATCTCTAATCTTTCTATTGTTTTCCTGTTTCTTTGCATTGATAACTTAGGAAGCCTTTCTTATCGCTCCTTGCTATTCTTTGGAACTCTGTATTCAAATGGATATATCTTTCCTTTTCTCTTTTGCCTTTCACTTCTCTTCTTTTCACAGCTATTTGTAAGGCCTTCTCATACAGCCATTTTGCCTTTTTGCATTTCTTTTTGTTGGGGATGGTCTTGATCCCTGACTCCTGTACAATGTCATGAACCTCTGTCCATAGTTCATCAGGTACTCTGTCTATCAGATCTAATCCCTTGAATCTATTTGTTACTTCCAATTAAGTGGATTTGATAAGGGATTTGATTTAGGTCATACCTGATTGATTTAGTGGTTTTCCCTACTTTCTTCAATTTAAGTCTGAATTTGGCAATAAGGAGTTTGTGATCTGAGCCACAGTCAGCTCCTGGTCTTGTTTTTGCTGATTGTATAGAGCTTCTCCATCTTTGGCTGCAAAGAATGTAATCAATCTGATTTTGGTATTTGACCATCTGGTGATGTCCATGTGTAGAGTCTTCTCTTGTGTTGTTGGAAGAGGGTGTTTGCTATGACCAGTGCGTTCTCTTGGCAAAACTCTATTAGCCTTTGCTGTGCCTCATTCAGTACTTCAAGCCCAAATTTGCCTGTTATTCCAGGTATTTCTTGACTTCTATTTTTGCATTCCAGTCCCCTATAATGAAAAGGACATCTTTTTTGGGTGTTAATTCTAGAAGGTCTTATAGGTCTTCACAGAACTGTTCAGCTTCTTCAACATTACTGGTCAGGGCATAGACTTGGTTTACTATGATATTGAATGGTTTGCTTTGTAAGTGAACAGAGATCATTCTGTTGTTTTGAGATTGCATCGAAGTACTGCATTTCAGACTCTTTTATTGACTATGATGGCTACTCCATTTCTTCTAAGGGATTCTTGCCCACAGTAGTATATATAATGGTCATCTGAGTTAAATTCACCCATTCCAATCCATTTTAGTTCACTGATTCCTAAAATGTCGATGTTTACTCTTGTCATCTCCTGTTTCACCACTTCCAATTTGCCTTGATTCATGGACCTCACTTTCCAGGTTCCTCTTTATAACATTGGATTTTACTTCCATCACCAGTCACATCCTCAACTGGGTGTTGTTTTTGCTTTGGCTCTATCTCTTCATTCTTTCTGAAGTTATTTCTCCTCTGATCTCCAGTAGCATATTGGGCAACTAATGACCTCAGGAGTTATCTTTCAGAGTCCTATCTTTTTGCCTTTTCATACTGTTCATGAGGTTCTCAAGGTAAGAATACTGAAGTGGTTTGTCATTCCCTTCTCCAGTAGACCACGTTTTGTCAGAACTCTCCACCATGACCCGTCTGTCTTGCGTGACCCTACATGGCATGGCTCATAGTTTCATTGAGTTAGACAAGGCTGTGGTCCAGCTGATCAGACTGGTTAGTTTTATGTGATTGTGGTTTTCAGTCTGTCTGCCCTCTGATGGTGAAGGATAAGAGGCTTATGGAAGCTTCCTGATGGGAGAGACTGACTGAGGGGAAAACTGGGTCTTGTTATGATGGGTGGGTCCCTACTCAGTAAATATTTAATTTTCTGTTGATGGGTGGGGCTCTGTTCCCTCCCTGTTATTTGACCTGAAGCCAAACTATGGTGAAGATAATGGGTACCTCCTTCAAAAGATCCCATGCATGTACTTCTACACTAAGTGCCCCTAACCCTACAGCAGGCCACCACCAACCCATGCGTCTGCCAGAGAGTCCTGGACACACACAGGAAAGTCTGGGTCAGTCTCTTGTGGGGTCACTCTTCCTTTCTCCTGGATCCTGGTGTGCACAAGGTTCTGTTTGTGCCTTCCAAGAGTCTGTTTCCCCAGTCCTGTGTAAGTTCTGGTGGTTCCATGGTGGGATTAATGGTGACCTCCTCCAAGAGGTCTTATGCCCTACCCAGGTCTGCTGCACCCAGAGCCCCTGCCCTTGAGGCAGTCCACTGCTGACCCGTACCTCCACAGGAGACACTCAAACACAGTTCTGTCTCAAATACAGTTCCGGCTGAAGGTAACTCAAATCTTTCTTGGGATTCCCACCTTAAGCTGTTCTATGGTTCTTCAGTCTGGTATGTAGTGGGGGAGGGTGTAACTCAGATCACACGGGTTATTCCTGAGATGTCTGCTGCCTCTCTTCTCAGGGTCTCTTATACAGAGTGAATCTTAGTGGCTTGTCTATCATACTTGGGAAATGACAACTTTTAAAAAATTAGTATTTATTGGGGTATAGTTGTTTTACATGGAGAAGAAAATGGCAACCCACTCCAGTATCATTGCCTGGAGAATCCCATGGATAGAGGAGGCTGGAGGGCTACAGTCCATGGGGTCACAGAGTCGGACACAACTTAGCAACTGAACAACAAAAACAAGGGTTGATTTACAATTTTGTGTTAGTTTCTATGATACAGCAAAGTGAAACAGTTACACATATATCAGTACACATAGCCATTCCTTTTTAGATTCTTTTCCCATAGAGGCCATTACAGAGTACTGTGTAGAGTTCCCTGGGCTATATAGTAGGTTCTTATTAGTTATCTGTTTTATATATAGCAGCAGGTGTATGCCAATCCCAATCTCCCAATTTATCTTTCTTACTCTTTTCCTTCTTGGTAATCATAGCTTTGTTTTCTACAACTATGACTCTATATCTTTTATAAATAAATGCATTTGTGACATTTGTCATAGTCCACATACAAGAGATATCACATGAGTTTTTTTGTCTTTCTTTGTCTGACTTCACTCAGTATGACAATCTCTGGATCCATCTGTGTTGCTACAAATGGCATTGTGTATGTGTTAGTTGCTCAGTTGTGTCTGACTCTTTGTGACCCCATGGACTGTAGCCCTCAAGGCTCCTCTGTCTATGGGATTCTCCAGGCAAGAATACTAGAGTGGGTAGCTGTTCTTGGGGAAATTCCCAACCCAGGGATCGAACCCAGGTCTCCTGATTACAGATTCTTTACAGTCTGAGACACCAGGGAGGGCCCAAATGGCCTTATTTCACTCTTCTTATCTCTGTGTAGTATTCCATTGTATATATGTACCACATCTTTATCCATTCCTCTACTGATGAACATTTAATTTGTCAACATTGAGAGGTGACAAAGGGAGTAAGTGAGAAGTTCACTTTTGAGAAAGCTATGGGTATTTAAGGGAGAAATACAACAGGCATTTGGATTTCAGGCATGTGTATATATATATATATATATATATATATATATATTCATTCATTCAGGCAATAAATACTTATTTAGCAAATACTGCTCTAGGAGCTGGGAATTTAGCCTTGAGCAAAAGAAATATGATATATTTACTTATGAAAGTTCAATATAGAAGGCAAAATTCTAAAGTTCAAAGTGTAGGTCTGGATGATAGAATCTTGAAGGTGAAAATCTTGAAGGTGAAAGAGCCAATTAATTAATAAAAAGGCAGATGTACAGGAGAGATTGGATGAATGAAGGAGCAAGTTTCTGGAGATGAAGGAAGGACTGAGTTAAAGGACATTAATAGTGATATTGTCTTCTACCGAGGGAGGGGCAGCTCATTTTTGATGAGGGAAAGAGTTGGTAGAGGTTTATGGGGATTTGGGAGTTTTGTAGACAGAAATAGTAGACAAAGAGGAAACCCAAGTTATGACTTGATTTTCTTAAAGTAATGGCATGATCATCTTCTGAGAATGAGAAGGACTGAGATTCAGTGGAGGACTCGAAGTGAAGGTTTGTTTAGTGATGTAGTACATTGGCATAGGGTGCTGCCAAATAAATAAAGAAAAACACAGATTTGTAAGGACTCTGTTTGGCAGTATTGTGAGATTTTTTTTCACTAGGACAGACCAGCAGAGTCACGCAGGCTCCTCTTCAACATGTATTTTTCTATATGATATTTGGAATAACATATATATATATGTGTATATATATATATACACACACACACACACATATGTTGTGGAAGGGAAGGCTACACATCAGTTATTAAATATGATTATTTCTTAGGAGTGGGATATTGGGGAGCAAGGTCTTATACATGTTATACAATATATTTCTATGTTTCTTAAATTGTAGGGAAGAGGCAAGTGTCATTTTAGTAATAAAGTATTAATAAATATTTAATGAAGTAACTCAGCATATGAAAATATTGTAATCAAAGACCTTAATGAAGTCTTTGTGCCTTTTACTGTATTTTTAAAATTTGATTCACTTGTGTTTCCAAATATGCATTCATTTCATCTGCCAATACTGATCATTTCATTTCCTTCTGTGTAATATTTACACTTCTTACTTTTTTCCTTGTCTGCCTGCATTTCCCAGAATTTCTAGGACAATGTTAAATGTGATGACAATGGAATTTCCTTTGTGTTATCTCTAAATTCAATGGAGTATAACTTTTAACATTTCACCATTGAGCATGATCTGATCCTAGTTTATGTTCTATTCTTATTTTACTAAAGCTTTATGTTTAAAAAAATCCTAAATGCCACTCAGATCTACTTTGGCAGTTTCATACTGTAATTCATAAAAGTTGATTGATATGTTAAAAAAGGGATTTTACAGCGTAGCATATTCACCAGTATTTTGCTGAAGCATGTATTCAACCCCTATCTAATTAAACTATTTCATAGGATATAAAGTAATATTTCAGTGTTTTCAGTGGGTAACAGTGCTTTTAGCTTCATACCAAAATGTTTTCTGATTATTTTGCATTTTATCTAATGACTAGTGCAGCAACTTTGCAGCAACTAATTTGTTATTAAAAAAAAGAAAAAGTCTCTGCAAGTTCTTTTCTCCTCCTTAATGAGTAATCTTTACCCAGAGTAGAAAGGCATTGGCCCTCATGATTTACGGCTTAGGAATCCACCAGATTATAAAACTCAAGTGTTAAGCACTGAAACTTTATTTTTCAAAACTCTGTGGCTTTGCAAGTTGTTTGCGTCTCATTTCACCAGTGTCTTGAGCAGTGTTAACATGTCTCTTGGGCCCACTAGGTTTTACGCATCACACTTTCTCTGTCTGAAAAATGGCCTCATTGCAAGCTGTATACAAATCCCACACACATGCCAGAAGTTATTAAAATTTAGAAGTTGAGTTAGACTTCAAATATGGATCTAAAATATGCTAAATAAATGAGCAAACAAAATTAAATGTAGATATTCATCAAAGAAAGGAAGCTTTGGAAAATTCTTCCCCTCCTCACCCCACCCTCTTGTTTCTCCACTTCTGTGGTTATGGTGGTTAAGAGCGCAGCTGGGGAGGTAACTGTGGAAGAGAAAACTGACTCCTTGCACGTGGCTGCCCAGATGGGCTCTTCTCTCAGGGATGCTGTGCTTGCCTCTGCCTAAGCTGGCTTTCTTCTGTCTTAAATGGTGATGAGGAATTACCTTGACTAATACAACATCATTCAATAACATTGATTCATTCAATATGTTTATGATTGTCTCTAGATTTATGATTGAGTGCCTTATAGATTTTAGACACTGTGTTTAGCAGCACGCATAAACCCCAAGTAAGTCACAGTCCTGTCAGGGTACTCAGAAGGGGTACCCTGACAGTAGGGGCATCAGACAAATTGTTGTTTAGTCGGTCAGTTGTGTCCAACTCTTCTGCGACCCCATGGACTGCAGCCTGCTAAGCTCCTCTGTATGGGATTTCCCAGGCAAGAATACTGGAGTGGATTGCCATCTTCTTCTCCAGGGGATCTTCCTGACCCAGGGATTGAACCTACATCTCCTGTGTCGGCAGGTGGATTCTTTACTACTGAGCCACCAGGGAAGCCCATCAGACAAGATAGGCAAAAACAAATCAGTGTGGTGACTATAGGGGTAAATATAAAGTGCTATAAGTTTCCTTCATAAACTCTGACACATATATGATATTTATTGTGTCTTATGTCTAATTAAAATCCTCCCAAGTATCCTCTTCCCCCATCAGTTCAGTTCAGTTCAGTCACTCAGTTGTGTCCGACTCTTTGGATTCCATGGACTGTAGCACGCCAGGCCTTCCTGTCCATCACAAACTCCTGGAGCTTGCTCAGACTCAGGTCCATTGAGTTGGTGATGCCATCCAACCATCTCATCCTCTATTGTCCCCTTCTCCTCCTGCTTTCAATCTTTCCCAGCATTAGGGTCTTTTCCAATGAGTCAGTTCTTCACATCAGATGACCAAAGGATTGGAGCTTCAGCTTCAGTATCAGTCCTTCAGGACTGATGAATATTCAAGACTGATTTCCATTAGGATTGACTGGTTTGATCTCCTTGCAGTCTAAGGGATTCTCAAGAGTCTTCTACAATACCATAGTTCAAAAGCATCAATTCTTTGATGTTCAGTTTTCTTTATAGTTCAACTTTCACATCCATACATGACTACTGGAAAAACCATATCTTTGACTAGACAGACCTTTGGCAAAGTAACGTCTCTGCTTTTTAATATGCTGTCTAGGTTGGTCATAGCTTTTCTTACAAGGAGGAAGCATCTTTTAATTTCACGGCTGCAGTCACCATCTGCAGTGATTTTAGTGCCCAAGAAAACACAGTCTCTCATTGTTTCCCCATCTATTTGCCATGAAGCAATGGGGCCAGATGCCACGATCTCAGTTTTCTAAATGTTGAGTTTTAAGCCAACTTTTTCACTCTCCTCTTTCATGTTCATCAAAAGGCTCTTTAGTTCTTCTTCGCTTTCTGCTGTAAGAGTGGTATCATCTGTGTATCTGAGGTTATTGATATTTCTCCCGGCAATCTTGATTCCAGCTTGTGCTTCACCCAGCCTGGCATTTCGCATGATGTACTCTGCATATAAGTTAAATAAGCAGGGTGACAATATACAGCCTTGACATACTCCTTTCCTGATTTGGAACCAGTCTGTTCTATGTCCAGTTCTAACTGTTGCTTCTTGACCTGCATACAGATTTCTCAGGAGGCAGGTAAGGTGGTCTGATATTCCTGTCTCTTGAAGAATTTTCCTCCATACACTATATCAAAATCTTAGACTGGCCTGCCAAATGCTTGACCACTGGTCCCACCAGTACTACCAAGCGCCATCTCATCCATCACTCAGCATATTCTCTGGACCAAGGATGCTAAGTTAAGGAGATGCCCAAAGACAGCTTCCACTGAACCATGTGCTGAGTGAACTGGCATACTCCACTCTCTCTCTGAGATACTTTGACTCATATATTGGAACTTGGATGCTGGCAGGCCCAACAAGTAAGATATAAACTCACCCAAGTCAGTTGTGTTCCCAAACTCATTTAGGCCTGTTGGACTTTATACTGTAATTACAGGATGCAAGCTGGGGAAATGTAAGTATGCATGGAAAGACTGCTGTTGATCCTGGAGAACTACCTCAAATGGTTTGAAAAGACTCACTGAAGTCATGTTGAAAGATTATTGCTAGCAAACAGGGTAGGAAAAGTGATGGGAAAAGACTGGAGTGGAGAGACACTTTAAAAACCTATGCATCTACACTTAGCATCTTGGAAAGTGTTTGAAAATTGTTTTCCATTTTAAAGAAAGCAAAACTAGAAGGGGTAGATGAGGTGCTACTGGCACGTGTCACTTAAGAAAGACAATGTGGAACTACAATCAATGACCCAGAGGAATAGCCTTGGCCTTGTAATAAAAAAGGACTGAATGGGCATGCACTCATATGTTTTAAATAAGATGTTCAAGGTAGCTATGTATTATTTTTCATGAAAATGTCCTGTGTCTAACTTACAGAAGTAACTGCCAACACCCTGCTCTTCCCAACTGAGACAGATAAGAAGACAGCGTCTCCTGTATTTGTAACTCCCTAGATGGTTCAGGGGCTGCCTCAGCTCCATCACTGTTGAACAAGCTGTTCCTCTGCTGGGAAATGCCCTCTTTCTGCTCCAGGCTCTGTTAGCTGATACTTTCCTACTTTGCACTGACTTCACGCTACTTCTTGGTTGTTGTTGTTCAGCGACTCATTTGTGTCTGATTCTTTGTGACCCCATGGACTGCAGCATGTCAGGTGTCCCTGTCCTTTGCCATCTCCCGGAGTTTGCTCAAACTCATGTCCATTGAGTCCATGATACCATCCATCCATCTCAACTTCTGTTGCCCCCTTCTCCTCTTACCCTCAATCTTTCCCAGCATCAGAGTCTTTTCCGCTGAGTTGGCTCTTAGTGGTCAAAGTATTGGAACTTCAGCTTCAGCATCAGTCCTTCCAATTAATATTCAGGGTTGATTTCCTTTAGGATTGATTCCTTTCTGCTTAGCCAGAGTTAGCTTCTATAGCTTAAAACTAAGGTTCATGATTTATATTTTGACTCATTGCTCTGGTACAACGTTGTTGCTCTGAGTCTTTGTCCCTGTGTGATTATGAGCTGGAAATATCCCATCTTTGCCCATCAGCCTAGGGCAAAGTAATGCAGAGCAGATCCTCAACAAATTGCTAGTTCGTTAATTTACAAATGAATGACTTAACTGATGAAAAAAGTTTCCTATGAAAACCCCAGGTCATAAAAAGACAGCAAATGACCCTGATACGTCTCCAGTGGCTGAGGAGAAGTGTGGCCCATTCTAGTTAGCCTTCTATTCCTATTTCAAGAAGACAAAGGCAGTCACAGAGAGTTCTGTAGCATTTAATTAAATATATGATTGTAACACACATCGGATATATGTATTATACTTAGCAGCTCTGCAGAATGTTTGTAATGCATGTGGAAAGTACACAGTCAAATCAGAGACTTTCAGTGTAGTGAACAATGGATATGTTAAAGAATACCTTCAAAGAAAAACCACTGGACTGGCAGAAATGCCATCCAATCTGCATCATTCTAGCTGTCTGATCACATATGCTCACAATCTTCCTAGCCCATTCCAAGTTTTGTAGTCTGTCTCGAAACAGTCCATGCCTGACTTTTCTGAAGCCAATTCCCCTGAAAATCAAATGAAGGTAAAATGTCTGTCGAATAAGCCAAGGTTTTCTAGCTTCAGATATGGTTGTTTAATTGACCAATTTTGCTGCCTAATTATCAATTTTCATTTCATGCTATAAGAACAAACAGTTTGCATCTCTGGTTTATACACTGTCTCTGACCAGGAGTTTTTCTGTTTTAATGAAATCCCAAAGGGGGTTGGTCAGAACAAACTTGTCATCTTACATTATACACAGTCCCTGAGTACATAATCAAGCATTAGCAGCAGTTATGATTATAAGAGTATGATACATAGATTTTACACACCTCTGGTAACAGACATTCACACACTGAATTCAAATGATAATCTGCGTCAAACAACATTAAAACAGATTTTAAAGCTGGAGGGAACTTGATCTTCCTTGAGACCTATCCCTTTCTTTCTTTGACAGATGATTTATTTACATGAGGGATACAGTTACACCTTCCAGTCCTGACTTGACATGTAAGGTTGAGTAACTTACCCGTCCTGTCCATGTCCCAGTTTTCACATAAGGCAAAGATGATGATAATAAGTAAATAGGACCTCTGTGACTAAGGTGCAAGAGGCTTGTGAGGTTTCCTGTGATAACCTGTTTCTTGAGACTTGGTTCACATTTCTCCAGAAGGTAAAGACCCCACGTCCACCTGTTGGCAAATGTCTCCTGCTCACATGCCAGGCAGATTCTGCTTTTCCTCCACACAGATGGGCACCCCTTTTTGTGGCATTTTCCCTGACTGCCTTCCAACAGGGCACTTTAAACATATCTCCATTACAGCATTTTGTGTTGTTATAACCACTCATTTTGAAAGCTACCTTTTATTAGATATTTAAGGGCAGGGTCCCAATCTTGTTTGTCTTAGACCTCCCAGACTACCACTGTGGCTGGCACAGAGCAAGATTTCCATAAATACATACCAAGAAAACTAAATGGATAATGCTATGGAAGTGCTTTGAAAAATCACAAAAGCACTGAGCAAATCTAAGGGATTATGGGACTATAGTCATTACTACTGATTCAGAGAAAAGGCCTTGGAAGGCACAACTCTGCACTGATCTGATTATCATTAGGCATCTAAGCCAAAGATAAGGTCTATTAGTCCACTATTTAAAACTCCCTTCAGAGACATCACAAAACAAAACCAACACAAAAACTAAAAAAAAAATAAAAAACTTAGTCTCCTACCCAAACAAACTGAAAACAGAACAAAGAAAAAAATGCAAAATGTAAACAACAGCAACAAGAACAACAAGGACCAACTCCTAAACAGCAACATTGATCTTAGACTGGTGTCCTTCTTGGTCTATGTACACCCAGAGTCAGGGTTGTGTTGGGGGTGGTCTGGGGATCTGTGGAAAGGGATCAACTGAACTCCCCTGAGCTGAGAGTGCTCTGCTGTCTTGACTTGGCTTGAGACAGTCTCTAATTATTTATCTGGACCAAGAAATGCAAGAGGACACACATCATATATTCTCTAAACCTTCAAGAACATGGCCACAATTGGCTCACGTGCAGCATGGGCTTGTAATTCCTTCTCCGTGAAGTTTTTGGCAGCATTCATACTGGTAGAAATTGGGGACAGCAGATGTATTTGGGTTGGGGAGTCTCTACACACAGAGGAGAGTTTGCCTTGGCTCGTTGCTCGAATACATCAGTGTCCAGAGTCAGTAAGAGGTTCTTCCATTATCAAGGGAAGTCATTGGGTGGCAGGAGCAAGAGGGTCCTAACAGTAAGTAACAATAGAAATTCTGGGCTTCTAGTTGATTCTCCTTTAAGCACTTGTTAAGAAAAATGGAATAAAATGGGCTTTGTAGCTTTTTGTAGACATGGCTGGTTGTGGTGCTTCATACATCATGAGACCATTCCTCCCCACCATCTTCCTTGTAGCTCTTTTAGTTCTAGTGAACATAGGTCCCCATTTTCCTGGGACATTTCAGTTTACAATTATTGTCCTGGAGTGATAACTTATAACTTTCCTTTTCACCTGCAAAAGTGACCCAGTTTGGACAATGCATTATACCAGGGATCCCCGACCTCCATAATCTAATGCCTGAAGTGGAGCTGATGTGATCATAACAGAAATAAAGTGCAAAATAAATGCAATGCACTTGAACCATCCTGAAACCATTCCCACCCCCACCGCATCATCCTTGGAAAAATTGTCTTCCATGAATCTGGTTTCAGGTGCCAAAAAGGTTGGAGACAACTACATTATAGAGTGACCAGGATCTAGGTGAAGTTTGGCACTGCAGAGTAGGACAGTCCCTGACTGAGGAAGCCATGTGACTTGGAAGAGACTCCAGCTAGACTCCTGGGCAGCAAAACTTGATTCTACCTCTTGCTGAGTGGGGAACATGGACAGATTAATTTAAACCACAGTTTCATCATCTGTGACACAGGGAATAATGCTAATTGAGCCCACCTCCCAGGATTACTGTGAGGATGCAGCGAGACAAGATGTGCAGAGGACGCAGCACTGCGCTGTGTACACAGTGAGTCCTGATCATGGTATCCAACACCCTGTTCTCCTTTCCCTCTTTCTTCCCTTGCTCCCTTTCTGTCCTCCCCAACCCTCTGTCATTTCCTCCATCCTTCCTTTCCCTCTTTCCCTTTTTTCCTTTCTGAAATAAATGAATCATGGCGTTGCCTGAAACAGAATGCCCCTGTCTCCTGCCTCCTGCCCCAGAAGCGCTGCTTCAGAACCCTTGACCAGGTAGACGGACCACGTTCAATTTGTTTGTTTGTGCTGTGGGGGAGAGTAGGACTCAGTCATCTTCATTCACCATGATGGTTCTGATCTTGGGTTTCTTACAACTCACTGGTTTTGGTAGAAGCTGGACATGGTGACATAGGCTTCTTCTTGACTTGATCCAAAGGAAGTGAGGATGGGCTGCCCCTGGGCAACAGGGTTCAATGTCAGGATTCCGGGTTGGAATGGAAACGGAGGGCGCAGGGAGCTGTTTGTAGTTCCAGGTCCAAGCAGCATGTCCTGGTACACTAGAGGTCTGCTCTTACCACCTTCCCTGCCATTAGGAGACCTGGAGGAGGGGAGCCCAGGGGCGTCACACACACTGGCATTCCCAGCCAGGCATCTGAATGGTGACTCTCGGAAAATTTTAGGGGTAATGCCTGCTTGCTCGGAAGGCCAGCTGGGACCCTGCATCCCGCCTCTGAGCCTCTGCTTCTCACTCTCCTCTAGCTGCAGAGAAAGAGGGTCTTGCAGGAAGCCTTCTGCTTCATCTCTAGCTTGAATGCCATCCACCTTATGAATCTGGCAGTCCAGGAAACTTTCAGGATTGAAACTCACATTCAAATTCTGCATCAAAAAAGAGAGAAGACATTAAGACTACACCAGACAGACACATCACCAAATGATCTGCTCAGGAAAACAGCTAAAGAACTTTCTGACAACGGTTTATAGGGAATGTCAGAGAATTACCCACATTCTAGCTGACTCTTTGCCTCTGAAGGTGTTGTGACATTTCAGTGTCTAAAGTGACCACTTGCCATGCCCTCCATCCCTGGGGAAGCCCAGGAAATTCTGAGACTTGTATTGCATTTTAGATTCCTGCTTCCAGAAACTTGCTGCTGGCATCATCTGAGGGACCCTGGTTATGTGATGCACAAAAGACCAGTTGAGGTTCAGCCTGTCTGCATCCTACAATGTCATTCTTGGCAATTGCGATGACTTTGACAGAGTGACAGAAGTATCAGGAGCACTCACTTTTTTTGGTTTCTTGCACAGTTGTTCCAGAGTCTTCTTATGATCAGGGAGACTGGGCCATATGATAGGCTTAATTCTGAAATAAGAGGACATTGACGATGAGATGAAGGAGTAAGGAGCAGACACATAGATCTTCCCACTTATTCTGAGCTAGCAGTCAGAAGAGCAGATTTTTTCCCTTGGCTCTGCCACACTATGTGGATGACCTTGGACAAGTGACCTGCTTTCTCTGGGCCTCAGTGTCCCATTGGTCCATGGAGAGGTTGGACCAGAGACCGTGGTCAGTGATCTATTCTGTGAACAAGACAACAAAGATATACTCCTGGGAAGGAGCCCCAGAGAAAAGGGACAATGAGGCTTGGCAATGGTGTAGCAATGAAAGTAAAATATGATCTGCTCATCTACTTCCCAGAATTGGCATTGTCATTTTATTCTTCTCTTCACTGGCAGCAACTCCTCTGTGCTGATTTTGGTGGAAGAGAGACATATTTTCTAAGTTGCCCAGGGAAATTGCTTTAGGTTGGTACTTTCCAAACTGAAGTATCTTGGGGATGTGTGACACTCTGAGGACATCTTGCTAAAACATTAATAACCTGATGGGTTGTGTCTAAATGATGAAATAAGCATGGCCTTCTCATGGGGCAGAAGGCCAAAGGGCCTTGAGTTTGTGTGCTGAAGACTCAAAAACATCTGCATTTCCCAGGGTGCCTTTACTTGCAGAAGCTTTCTGGAGGGATGGCTCTTAGTCTCTTAGGACACTTTAGTGGAAAGGTTTGAGGGGAGGGCTTGCCTTGTGTACAGTTTATATATTTTTACCTCTTGTGAAATTAACTATGGGAATTCATCACTGCCTGAGGATGAGGGTGGGCACTGTAATTCCTGAAATACCTTATTTCTCTTTGTAGTTTTCTTATCCATAAATACGATTAGAGTTCTGTCTGGAATCGCAAATAACCATAACCACTCTCTTGATTAGTAAAAGAAATTCACCTTTTTTTCCATAACACACAGGCCAGAGTGACCATCAGAGCCACAGAGAAGAAGCTCAGAATGCTGATAGTTAGTAACACAGGATCTGTCTCCCCTGGAAGGCAAGGACAGATCTTGGTTAGTAGTCGTTAAGCATGTGATGGGGGAGACTTTCAGGATGCTTTGAGTTTATTGAATAACTTGAGCCCATTTAATATTTCTTGAAAGTTTGCTTTTCAGTAAAGAGGATGATGTACTAGCTTTTATGGGGGAATTTTAGCTTCAGTAAGCGGCACTGTTGCCGAAACTCAGCCTCTGTTTACTGGTCCTGAATAGAAACACGGAGACAGTGTTTTGAGTGAATTACAAAAGATAGATTTTATTGTTTTGCCAGGCAAAAAGGGTCACAGTGGGCTAATGCCCTCAAGACTATGTGACCTGCCTTGGATGGGGGAATGAGAAGTCTTATAGTATTCAAAGAGCAGAGCATGATTAGCTTATGGACATTCTTCTGATTGGTTGGTGATGAGGTAATGGGGAGTCAGCATCACCAGCCTTCTGGTTCCAATCAGTCTAGGATCTATGCTCTGGAGTCTGGCAATTTTCGTCTGGTGGAGGTCTGTTTCCTGTTAAAAACAACTTGGGAATGTGTATCAGGTCTTTATCTGCATCTTTCAGGAAACTGTGAAATGCTAATTCTGCTGTGTGGTGGATTTGTAACCTAAACTGTTTCCAGTTCACCAGTCCAGTGGCTTCCCAGGTTGCTCAGTGATAAAGAATCTGCCTGCCAATGCAGGAAACATGGGTTCAATCCCTTGGTTGGGAGGATTCCCTGAGGAGGAAATGGCTACCCACTCTAGTATTCCTGACTGGAAAATCCTATGAACAGAGGAGCCTGGCAGGCTACAGTCCATAGGTTCACAAAGAGTGGGACACGACTGAGCATTCATGCACATCCCAGCCCAACAGCTATTTTATGTTTATATATCTTTGCATGTGCCAATTGTTAACTCTTGAGTCAGCTTTTTACTTCAAAAGACAAGGATACAGGGGCTTGTACATAGTTTCAGCACTGACTTAGGTGACTAGGTCCAGAACACCTGTTACCTGAAATTTAAAAGGGACTCAGCATTAAAGATAGCAGCACCCCCTGCCTGACTCCCGCCACCACGAGAAAGAAGCTACAAGCAAGGGATAATGAGGGGATGCTCTTCCCTATAGTGGCCTCAGCAATTCCCAGGGTGACGAGAGGAGGCTGGTACAGCAGAGTGGTTCTGCTCATCCCCTAAATGGAAGGTATATGGGGGGGTGTTTTGGGTTCCCAGTGGTCTGCCTGAGTTGTGTTTCTTTGGTTCTTCTGGATGTTCTCAAATTCTTAGACCCGTGGGATATCTTCATTCTTCTAGAAAAGGAGGGATGGGAAAACCACATCAGCCTACCCATCTGCCATCTGCAAAGGTATTCCCTGAGAAGGGCCTTAGAGAAATGGAGCATTGGGATCCCAGTCTGAACTGGTAAAACTAGAGGCATTGGTGGTGTTTTTGTTTAGAACAAGAGGCTCCCAGGAGCTCCTAGGGACAGTTGAGTCCTGACAGCTTGTGTCAGCCAAGCAGCTACTGACAGTCCTAGTCCCACTCTGCCTACATTCTTCACAAAGGGGCAAAGACGGCAGGTCATTTTTCAGAGAAAGTGTAAGAATGCCCTCTGGGAGCCCTAACTTGCGGGTTCGCTTCGTGTTTCTGCCTCTCACTGTCACTCACACACTTTGACAGATAAAGTACCAGGGGGAACAAGTTCTAGTCACTTCTCACCTGTGCCATTGGTCTCCGGAGTTCTGAAGTGGAAACTTGGACTCCATTCACTCCAGAAGCCTTCAAAATAGTTGGCATAAGGGATGGACCGAACTTTAATCTCATACATGGCATTGGGTTGTAGTTTTCTCTGTAGAAGTGTCAGCTTGGTGCTAGTTAAATTCACACGCTGAGGAGCAAAAAAAGGCACTACATTTTTAAGGTGGAAAAAGAGGCGTTAGCCATGATTCCCAAATCATTTCGAGCTGAGTGTCTCTGGTCATGTGGGCACTCTCTTGAGGCTGTCTCACATTAGTTAGACAAAGGGGCTCTGAAGTGGTGGTGTCAGCAGCAGAACTGGGGCAGAGTGAGCGTGTGAGCTCACCAACGATGCTGCCGGTGGTCAAGGAGGGCAGTGAGGCAATGGGTCTCTATCTTTAATCAGGTGAGTTGGGCTCTTCCACTCGGGTATCAGTCACTCCCAGGCTCCCACCTTACTTTCTACATTTCAGTATCTTCTTTTTCTTTCTCTCCCTTTTCACACCCCAAGGAGAGATGAAAGGGAATGGTAAGATTAGTGAGCAAGAATCATTTTCCTCTGGAGAGATGTCATTTTTCATTGTGAAAAACAATACAGAGACACAGTCTTTCCAACACTGCCTATCATCCTTAAGAGGAAAAAGTGTTCTATCAATCTGATGGGGACAAAGTAATACCCGTTGTTACTTTCATTTGTATTTATCGGATTGTTAGTTTTTTTATACTGATTTAAATTATATATTTCCTATTCCGTGAGACATTTCCAACTTCCTTACTAGTTTTTCTATCACCTTATTTGTCCTTTTCTTAATATTTTATAAGACACCTTTCTATTTTAAGAATATTAACTATCTGTCAGTTGTATGTGTGGCAATTTAAGCCTAATTTCTAATTCGCTTTATGATTTTGATTATTGCATGTGCTGATATTTATAAACATCTATTTTTATGTAGTTACATGTTTCCATGTTATGCTTTCTTTTACTGCTTTTATGCTTAGAATGTTCTTCTTCATCTTAGGATTATATAAACATTTATCTGTAAATTTTTTAGCCTGTTTGGAGTTTCACTTTTACATAATTTCTTTAAATCATCTTCTATTTTAATTTTTTTTGTTGTATGGGGCAAGTTAAGCATTAAACTTAATTTTTCCCAGTTAACTGATTGTCCTGGTACCATTTATTCAAAATTATTCCTTTCTCTGCTTTCCCACTGATGCAATTTTCAGATAAACCCCAGAAGAGGATGGGCTCAAGGGCACCTACTAGTTTGTGTGTGTATGTGTCAGTGGAGATAGGAGGAGGTCTGAGGTGGGCATTACACCTATATAAGTAGTTTGTAGCAGCAAATTGCAAACACAAAAGACCAATCGTGGCCTGAGAAAAGAAAATAGTATGGATAAGTAGGATCTCTTTCCCCCTGAGAAAGCAACTGTCATGCCCTGAGACCTAATTCTCTTCCATTTTCTCCTCGATACAGATTGTGGAGCCAGTCAGACCATTCCAACTGCAGGGACTCATGGAGTCTAAATAACTGTCCAGCTTATAAGGATGAAAATTAAGCTGTTACTTCAAGGATTTAAGAACTCAGACTTGAGAAAAATTGAAGGACATATTGCATCTCCTCTCCTACTTACTTCAGGCTATTTCCCACAACTCCATCAAACCAGATCGTGGCTACAACTTGATGACTTTTCTTTCTTTTTTTTTTTTTTTTTGCCTGCTTTGCCTGTGAGAGTTGTGCTAAATGTGATTCTTTTTCAGGCTCCCAGATAGAGAGGATGAATTTGGTCTCAATCTATAATGGTTAATATATGTCATTAAGAAACATTATAAAGACAAAAAATAGGGCAAGGAAAAAAATGAGAGCTAGGACAAGAATGCACCAGAGAAGATCCAGGTTTTGTGAAGCTTAAACCTTTTACACTTTGGGGAGATTTTTTTTTTTGGGGGGGGGGAGATTTTTTAAATAAAGGGTTCATTTCAAGCATAAAATTTCTAGGGACATTTCTCAGGTAAAGATACCTCTGAGATTATAAAATACATAGCATTAAGAAGTTTCTATTTTATAGTTTTTATATACTTTAATCTATACATATAACTTACTTATTAAGATACTTTTATACACATCTGCATAAATTTTACAATGCATAAATATAGTTGGCCTACATACCATCCAATTATTTTCTTTTTTTTCCTGACGGTAGGCTACCTCATGTATTAATACTTTCACATACTTCTTCTGCAAGTGTGATGTATTAAATGTCACCACAAAGTCATTTGCTCCCTCACGATAGACGACTCTGACGTCAAAAGGAGCCTCAGGTTTAACTGGAAAGGAAAAAGAAATGAGGTCATTCTATTGAGTAATCAAGGAAACAATTATAATTTTTAAAGTTCATCTACTCTGAAAATCACATTCCTTTCTTGGATCAGTAAAACACATTTCTTATTCTTCCTGGTTCAAAGTATGACTCCCTGGCAGCTGGGAGTCCTGGGTGTGGTCTTGTGAAGGATGTGGGTGGAAGTGATGTGTACCATCTCCCATCCTGACCCAGAGCCCCCACACGCCTGACTACCCGCTGGATCCCCTTCCGCTACTTGGCGTCATAGGTGGAAGAGAGTGAAAAGCCACAGGATGAAGGAATCCTGAATGTTGCTTGAAGGAGCACCTCCCACAGGTTAGAAACACCCATTTTGGCTCTCACATCAGCAAGAAACAAACTCACGGTATTGGAGAAATCTGTTTTAGGGCTTATTAGTTATAGTTGCTGGTACTAATATTACATGAAAACACATTCTCTTCTCCTTTTGAGTACTAGAGAACTTGTTACCAACTACCCCAAAGCAGGAGTATTTGAACTTTGAGTATTCATTATTCCAATAAAACTGGGGCCTTATACATTGTTCCAATAAAACTGGGGGCCTAATCTCAGCTACCTGGAAGCTGGGTGTTTGCACCCCAGCTCTGGCTCATAACTTTCAGTGTGACTGCAGGCTGCCCGCTCCTTCAGTCTTGTCTGCATTAGCTCTAAGCTCCTCTCTGGCTTCTTCCTCCTGCATACCTGCCTAGGATCATAGGCATTAGATATGAAATGCTGTTGGAGGAAGAGGTATTAAAACAAATTCTGAGAAAGGTGCTGAAATCCTAAAAGTCCAAGTGTGTCAGGCTACCTCCCACCCTTGACTTGGGGCTTCCCTGTCTTGACCTCTGCTGGCCTTTCACTAATGCCTGGGAAGTTAGTTGTCTAGGGATGGGACAGCTACTTGTTTCCATGGCTGATTTCAGACAGAGCTTGGGGGTTGCATAGGTTAAAACCTAACCTAAACCTATTGTTCGTGAGAGAATGTGTGTTCATCAAAATTTCACTCAGTAGATTGAGCTGGATTTCAGGCTTATGTGAGCTGGGCTTCAAGATTGACTTACTGACCCATTAAATGAGCTCATATGTTGAAGTTTAACCCCCTTGTCATAATCACTTGCTTGTAGTGGTGGTTGCCCAAGTGTTTCCATCCTTGATTCCCCTAGAGGTACTGAAAAAGAGGAAGTGGTTCTGTCTTTACCCTTGGATATCTTGTGCAAGGGGACGTTTACCCTTTTTTACCCTCAGAGGTACTATAAAAAGGCAAGATACCCCAAAGGGAAGCAGGAGGAGAGGTCGTGGGTGTAGAGAAACAGACCAACAGAGAAGACTGTCAGCCCTCTGACACCTGCCAAGCCAGTTCCTTCTTGCCATTCGAGACAGTGATTAAGACTCACATTCTCAACAAAACCTCTGATACTGAATTCCTTGCCTCATTCCTATCTCCCAAGGCCTCTCAGTAATGGGAGAATTGAGGGAAGAACAGACCAATGTTGATTATACACATATTCAGTGTCAAATTTACTTATACCATCTTGAGTCAATGATCACTCAAAGCCACTATACTGATGAGGAAACTAAGAGGTTAATTAGCTCCAATAAGTGGTTCCAGACCCTAGTAAGATAAGCTGAAAGAGAGTGTTAGTCATTCAGTCATGTCACAACTCCATGGATTGTAGTCCACCAGACAGCTTCTCTGTCCATGAAATTCTTCAGGCAAGAATACTGGAGTGGGTAGCCATTCCCTTCTCCAAGTGATTTTCCTGACCCAGGAAAATCAAGTCTTCTCGATTTTCCCAAGAAAACCCAAGTCTTCTAGGGTATAAATCTAAGTCTGTTTCATTCTGAGTCTCACTCTCCTTCACTTTATTTATTTTTAAAAATTTTATTTATTTATTTATTTTTTACAGTAGTTCCTTTTTGGTTATCTATTTTAAATAATGCAGTGTGTACATGTCAATCCCAACCTTCCAATCTGTTCTTCCTCCTCACACTTCCCACCTGGTAACTATAAATCTATTCTTTAAGTTCATTCTGTGAGTCTCTTTCTGTAAATAAATTCATTTGTAGGGAGAACAGTATGGAGCTTCCTTCAAAAAGCTAAAAATAGAGCTACCATATGAGCCAGCAATCCCATTCCTGGGTGTACATCCAGAGAAAAGCATGGTTTGAAAGGATACATACACCCCAGTGTTCATTGCAGCACTGTTTACAATAGCCAAGACATGGAAGCAATCTAAATGTCCATTGACAGATGAATGGATAAAGATGTGATACATATATACAATGGAATATTACTCAGTCATTAAAAAGAGTGAAATAATGCCATTTGCAGCAACACAGATGGACCTGGAGATAATCATACTAAATGAAGTAAGTCAAACAGAGAAAGACAAATACGTGATAGCACTTATATGTGGAATCTAAAAAGAATGGATACAAATGAACTTGCTCTCCTTCATTTAGCTTTCATTTCTGTGCCTCACTCTCTCCTACTGGCTTCCTCAGGCTCTCCCACACAGGTATGCTTCTAGCCTCAAAGATGTGTTTGAGCAAATTAGAAAAAGGTGTTCATCCCTCAAGCAACATTAAAAAAAACTTTATTTATTCTTGACACAACCTGAACTATGATATCAGTTTACCTTGACAAGAAAAGGGGAGAAATAGAAAACTGCCCCTCCAGACTTTACTTGGGGCTCACACCTAGAGAAGGGAGTATAAGTAACAGGGCAGGTGGCTTCTGGAGAGCTGGGCTCTGGGGAGTAATCAGAAGCATCCAATTTCAGTTTAGTTAAATGACAGTTCTAATAATGAGATGTCACATTAGGAACCAGAAGAAGATGCTACTGGGAGACATGTCTTCACCACCACTCATCCTTGCCCACCTGTGCTTTCTGAAGCCCCGAGGTGCTCATACCATCCCTTCACAGATCCATGCTACCATGGGGTGCACACCCTGTCTCTCCCCTGGCCCCTCAGAGGAGTCAACAGATCAGGTTTGCTGTCTGCTGGGTGGTACGGAATGTGAACTTCTAAAAATGCTGGGTATATGAAATTTGGGGGCTTCCCAGGGGACAGGTTGCCACCAGGAGCCTGGGAGTGTGCCCTGAGTGTTCACAGGCTCTAGCTCTAAGAGACCTGTGAGTCCTGTGAACTGGGCGAGTTTCTGTAGGAAGGGGATCTCCTCTGGGGTTCCAGGACTCTGGCACAGGACACAGTCTCTGCCCTCTCTGCCTGCTCTCCGGGACTGAACATGGATTTGCAGTGTAAATGGTGAACCTTTAGATATAGTGCCCTGTGCACAAACCGAACATCCATCCATAGAGGCTGAGCCCCCAAATGACCAAAATGCATCTTGCTTGTGTCCTGTACTCAGAGACACCCAGTTGTGCCACACACCCGAGGCACTTGCACTGGTTGTGTCTATAGCCTCTTTTCTACTCTACCTCTGCTTCTTCACAAGATGCTTGTTCACACATGAAGCGTCTGTGTTTACTCTTTACCGTCTTTCATCTTAGTGGTACAAAGCTGAGAACTAGGCTCTAAGTTTCTCTTTGTTGTCTCTAATGAGTATTATTCTCTTACCTTCAGTTTTCTTTTAGAAGAGTGTAGGGAGGGATTGCAAATAGGGAGAGACAGAGCCATAGTATTTAAAACCAGCCAAAAAAAATGCACCCTTCAATCACTTTGAATAGTTTCCCCCCTACATGTGTTGTTTCACTTGTCAATCTCCATAGGCAGAATGAATACATGAAGTTAGGTTTCCATTGCACCAACATATCAAAACTGGCTTAGACATTTCCCCTCCACCAGGGTATCTCTGAGGTTTTGAAGAAGAACATTAGTCACCTCAGTCATAAATCTGTAAGTAATGGGAAAAAAGCTTTTTGTGTCTATATTCCCAATCTATCAGATTGATTTATTTGTTTGGTAACTGAATGGCGAATTGGTAATTGATACTGACATAACAGGGCTTCCAGGTGGTTTTGTGGTAAAGAGTCTGCCTGCCAATGAAGTAGGCATGAGTACAATCCGTAGGTCAGGAAGATCCCCTAGAGAAGGAAATGGCACCCTGTCCATGGGATTTCCCAGGCATAGAGTGGGCTGCCACTTCCTTCTCTGGGGAATCTTCCCCAACCCAGTAATTGAACCCCTGTCTCCTGCTTTGCAGGTGGATTCTTTACCATCTGCCACCTTGGAAGCCCCGTTAAAGACATAACTAACATTTAAATCATTAGACTGAGTAAAATTGATTACTCTCTAACATCTGGTAGCCCTTATTCAATCAGATGAAGGCTTTAAAGGCAAAGACTGAGATTCCCTGAAGAAGAAGCAATTCTGTCCTAAGAATGTAACATAGAATCACTGCTTGAGTTTCAAGACCGCCTGGTCTGCCCTCTGGAATTTCGACTCTTTCCTACCCTCTGGAATATCCACTCTTGCCTGAATTTTTAGCCTTCTTGGTCACCCTATAGGCTTTAGACCTTCCAGCTCCTACAACCATGATGGTTGATTCCTTAAAATAAATTTCTTTTTCTCATCTCTCCTCTCTATCTATCTTATTGTTTCAGTTTCCTCTGGAGAAATCTAATACGAAGGCATCTTTATATGTATGGCTGAATCCCTTCACTGTTCACCAGAAACTATCACAACATTGCTAATCAGCAATACTCCAATGAGAAATAAAAAGTTTTTTTTTTTAAAAAGGTATATTTACTTAAAAAAAACTTGGTAATTTAGTTAAACACATTCAGAATATAGTAGGCTTATGGGAGAAGATTATAAGGAATTCAGGAAAAGGTAAAGTGAGGTAGGAAAGGATGTGAGTAGGTAAAGTACTGGAGGCCCAGTTCCAGCTAGACACTTCAAACAGATGAACGCTTCCTGCAGGCTGTAAGTGCCAGTCACCTTCTTTCATAGCTGAATTTGAAGACCCTCAAAGTTCTCTCACAGTAAGAATTAATAACATCAGCTTCAAACTTTCATTTCTCTTAAAAATTTATGTGCCTTAGAGAATTTGATCTTTTCTATTGTAAACAGTTCTCATGATTTGTCCACTTTTAACATCCCAAAACTTTAGACACAGATATCTGTCTTCCAAAATCAGAAAAATGACAACATATCCCCATATACAACTTCTTACCTATCTTGACTATGTTCATTTTTCTGCAAGTCATGTTCTTTTTTTCAAGCTTCACGCATATTTTACTGTCTCCAATCAGTAAGAATTTCTTTGTCTTGAGGAAATACCTCTCTTGCAGTTTATTAAAATTCAGGCAATCGACATCCAAAAGCGCCCCACTATAAAAAAAAAAAAAAGGAATTTGTCTTAATTCAAGTATTATTGTATAGAGTGGAATAGCGTCACATCTACATTTCAGTTGTGTGGCTTTAAATTTGTCCATAGAGTAGATCCACATTCGAGAGTTCAGCTCTGTTCAGTTCAGTCGCTCAGTCGTGTCCAACTCTTTGTGACCCCATGGGCTGCAGCATGCCAGTCCTTCTTGTCTATCACCAACTCCCGGAGTTTACTCAAACTCATGTCCGTTGAGTCTATGATGCCATTCAACCCCCTCATCCTCTGTCATCCCCTTCTCTTCCTGCCTTCAATCTTTCCCAGCATCCGGGTCTTTTCAAATGAGTCAGTTCTTCGCATCAGGTGGCCAAAGTATTGGAGTTTCAGCTTCAGCATCAGTCCTTCCAATGAACACCCAGGACTGATCTCCTTTAGGATGGACTGGTTGGATCTCCTTGCAGTCCAAGGGGCTCTCAATAGTCTTCTCCAACACCACAGTTCAAAAGCATCAATTCTTCTGTGCTCAGCTTTCTTTATAGTCCAACTCTCGCAGCCATACATGACTACTGGAAAAACCATAGCCTTGACAACATGGACCTTTGTTGGCAAAATAATGTCTCTGCTTTTTAATATGTTGTTTGAGAGAGAAAATTAAAATAAAATAGCTTTTTGCTGCCATTCTAATGTGCTGATTTACTCAAGCTCTAGATGTAAGTGAACCTGAAAAAGTCAAACACGTGCATGAAAATAATGAAATATTCTTAACTTTTAGACTTGATTATTAGAAGATAAATACTTTTTTAAAGTGGGAAGCTAATTTCTTTCTTTTTATTTTTTGATGTTCTGCAGAAATATATTGAAAAAAAAAGCCTATAAAGAAATATTGACAAAAAAGTTTAAATTAATCTAAAGGATTATATACAAAAAAACACATACACTACAGGATTTCCCTGATGGTCCAGTGGTTAAGAGTTTCTTCCAATGCTGGGGATGCAGATTCAGTCCCTGTTTGAGGAATTAGTAATAGGCTCCCACATGCCTTGGGGCAGCTGGACCCACGTGCCAAAACTACTGAGGCTGCACATCACAACTAAGACCCAGCACAGTCATAAAGTAAAATGTGTGTGTGTAAATCGCTCAGTCATGTCCGACACTTTGCAACACCATAGACTGTAGCCCGCCAGGCTCCTCTGTCCGTGGGATTCTCCAGGCAAGAATACTGGAGTGGGTTGCCATTTCCTCCTCCCGGGAATCTTCTCAACCCAGGGATTGAACCCAGGTCTCCCACATTGCAGGCAGAATCTTTACTGTCTGATCCACCAGGGAAAAACAACCCCTGCCCCCCACCTACCCCTCATATAAGTAAATATTAAAAAAAATACACTTAGTAGGTAATTTTGGAATTTTTATGGGTAATTTTGGCTGAGTTCCACTTTTAATTAATCAACAGATTGTTAAATCAACCCTTCTCCCCACACTTCTTGGATTAAATGCTCTAGGAACTGAATTCTGTCACTTCTGTGACCTCCTATTCCCTAAAAGATCAGACTTTCAGGAAATGCAAGAAAAGAGAATGTTGCCTACAATGCAACTCCATCGAAAGCTCCAAATTGTACTCTTTCAAAAAATTCCTCCAGGGATGGAACCCACATCTCCTGTGTCTCCTACACTGCAGGCAAATTCTTTACTACTGAGCCATCAGGGAAGCCTACATGTATACCCTGCTGTATTAAAAACAGATAACCAACAAGGACTTACAGTATAGCATGTGGAACTCTGCTCAATGCTATGTGGCAGCCTGGATGGGAGTGGAGTTTGGAGAAAATGAATACATATGTATGTAAGACTGAGTCCATTTGCCGTTCACCTGAAGCTATCATTGTTTATTAATCAGCTAGATCTCAACACAAAAAGTTTTTTTTTTTAAGTATGTTTTTAGTTCCAGAATAGCTTATATCACACTAACCCTCGACAAAAAACTACAATAAACTTTGAACAAGGTATTTTTGAAAATACTCTTTAAATACTATTGGAGAATAATCAAAAGTAGGCAGAAACTAAAGGGAATTTAATTCTTTAGAAAAGGGTGAATTAGATCTTTCTTTCTATGTTGTTTGTTTTGTTTTATCTAAGGCTACTTTGTGGTGGGCATTTAGAATCTAATAGAAGGCCACAGTTTTACTGTCTTAAGTTAGAGGACAAAATTTCATTTGGCCAAAATGGCTGGGTATTTTTAAGGGGGAAAAGCCTAGAAATGAGGAAGCTTTAGAGATAGAAGACACCGGGTCTATACATAAACTCTGCTTAAATTATTATATGTCCCCTTAATTATGCTAATGTGGAGGAAGCTCCAAGGAAACTGTGAAAATAGCTAGATAGTTCTAGAAAGAACTAAACATATTTTTGGCGCTGCCCGAAAAGAAAAATTTGGAGATTAATCCAGCTAAGTTAACTGAGTAACAGAGTTAAAATTAATGCTTGCCAGAGGAAATTAGGGAGAAGGCAATGGCAACCTACTCCAGTACTCTTGCCTGGAAAATACCATGGAAGGAGGAGCCTAGTAGGCTGTGGTCCATGGGGTCACGAAGAGTCGGACACGACTGAGCGACTTCACTTTCACTTTTCACTTTCATGCATTGGAAAAGGAAATGGCAACCCATTCCAGTACTCTTGCCTGGAAAATCCCATGGAAGGAGGAGCCTGGTAGGCTGCAGTCCATGGGGTCGCGAAGAGTCGGACACGACTGAGCGACTTGACTTTCACTTTTCACTTTCATGCATTGAAGAAATGGCAACCCACTCCCTGGTTCTTACCTGGAAAATCCCCAGGACAGAGGAGCCTGGTGGGCTGCCGTATATGGGGTCGCACAGAGTCAGACACGACTGAAGTGACTTAGCAGCAGCAGCAGAGGAAGTTATCAAAACCCAGCAAATAAATAAACCACCCTATTTTCAAAAGCACCCTTCCTACATTCAAAAGCTGTTGCAAAAGAGCAGAAAAAGAAAAACATGACACATAGTCAAGTCAAAAAGCAGTCAATGGAAATTGACCCTAAGATGACTTGGATATCGGAACCAGCAGAAAAGAACTTTTCAGCAGCTTTTGTAAATATGTTTAAGGGCTAAACAAAAAATGCTATCATAATTATTAAACAAATTTATAACTTTAGTGGAGAAGTGGAAACTAGAAAAGAGAACAAAATGAAAATACTATAACTGACAAGTATAAATGTAAAGTTTTAAAGGATGGCCTTAATAGCAGATTGAAGATGGCAGAAGCAAAGGTTGGTGAAGTTAAGACAGATCAATAGAAATTTTTCAGTCTGAAACAACAGAAACAAAGTCTTGTTGACCTGTGGGACAATATCAAGGGGACAAATAAATATGCAATTAGAGTTTCAGAACAAAAGAGAGAAAGAATTTGGCTGAAAAATACTTAAAGAAATAATATTCTCAAATTTCCAATATGTCAGAAAGCATATCAACTTCTGGGCTTAAAAAACTCAGCCAATTCAAGCAGAATAAGTACAAAGGAAACCATACCTAGGTACATCATGGTCAAATGGCTGAAAAGCAAAGGCAAATAAATCTTGAAAGCATGCAGAGAAGTAGATCACTTCTCATCAGAAATTATGTGACCCAGAAGACACTGGAATAATATATTTAAGACTCTGGAAGGGGAAAAATTGTCTGCTTTGAATCCTTATAGTATAACATATTCTTCAATAATGAAGGCAAAATAAGGATATTTTTAGCTATATAAAAATTTACATAATTTGTTTTAGGAAGTTCTTTAGACCAAAGGGCAATAATATAGGTATAATTTCAGATCTACAGGAAGCAATTAGGTGTACCATAATAAATATCAAAAACACCACATATTTTCTTTCATAAATTCTTTAGAGATAAAGATTGTTCAGGACTTCCTTGGCAGTCCAGTGGTTAATACTCTGTGCTCCCAATGCCAGAGGGGCAGGTTCAATTCCTGGTCAGGGAACTAAGATCCTGCTTGCCACACAGTGTGACCAGAAAAAAGAAAAGGATTTTTTAAAACAAATAATGTAATATTATTGTGGAATTAGTGATATGCATAGATATGAAATATATGACAGTAGTACAGAGGCTAGAATGTGCTAAGTACAATTGTATTGTTCCAAGTTCCTTACGTTTTTCATGAAATAGTACATTAACTCTAAACTCTGATAGGAAATGGTTGAATATTGCAACACTTAATATAAAAAGAAATAGTGCCCAGATGTGTAAGTAAGGCAGGCATAGAATGTTTCAATAGTTCCATTTCTTTCAAAGAAGTTAAATTGATTACTAATAAGTTTTCCTATAAAGAAAATTTTATGTCCAGATAAAACTGGTGAATTCTATCATCAGTGCCAATCTTACACAAATTCTCTCAGAAAATTAAGGAGAAATGAACCTTTCCCAACTTGTTTTATGAAGTTAGCTCAAGTCTGGTACCAAAAGCTGGCAAAGATATTACAGAA
Source organism: Cervus elaphus (assembly GCF_910594005.1). NCBI lineage: Eukaryota > Metazoa > Chordata > Mammalia > Artiodactyla > Cervidae > Cervus > Cervus elaphus. The sequence continues at coordinate 40,367,855 of NC_057839.1, forward strand.
AAGAAAGTTATAAATTAATATTCCTCAATTAAATGTTAATATATTGATGCTAACACATAACGATAAAGTAGGATGCACTGCAGGAAATCAAGGTAGGGTCAACAATCAAAGATCAATCAATATGATTCACCACATGAACAAAATAAAAAACATGGATAATCTGATCATCTCAATAGATGTGGAAAAAGCATATGACAAAATTCAACATCCATTTACAACTAAAATCTCAGTAGACACCTCAACCTGATAAGGGGTACTTAACGAAAAGTCTATGGTTAAGAACATGCTTGGTGGTGAACTAGTTAACAGTTTTCTCCTAAGATAAGGACAAAGCAGGAATATCTATTTTCCCCACTTTTATTCAACAGTATACTGGAGGTTCTAACCAGTGCACAAGCCAAGAGAAACAAATAAAAATCATTAGTTTGCAAAGAAAGAAAATGAAATTTTGATTATTTTCAGACATGTTTGTTCACATGGAAAACTATAAGGATATTCCAACACAATTACAGGAACTAATATAGTGATTTCATTAAGGTCAGTTTACAAAAGTCAATCTTATTTCTATAGACTAGTGTCCAAAAATTGGAAAATAATTTAAAAAATAACAGCTCCACTTATGATAGCAATAAAACATAAAATGCTTAGAAATAAAATTAACAAAGGATGTTTAAGGCCTTTCCAAAGGAAATTACAAAACATTCCTGAGATCTATTAAAGGAAATCTAAAGAGAACACAAAGAACTCAGAATAGCCAAACAACACTGAAAAAAAGTAGAACAAAGATGAAGTACTCAGAGACTTGATTTCAAACTTACTATAAGATTATGACCATCAAGACAGCTTAGCACTGTCACAAGGATAGAAATATTGATCAATGGATAATATAATGTTCTGAAATAGACTCATACATATAAAGCTTATTGATTTTAAATACATGCACCCAATGAATTCAGTGGAAACAAATTTCTTCAGCAAATAGTCCTGGAACAATGTGGAAAATATGAACCTCAATTTCACAAAAATTAATTGGGTATGGAGTATAATTCTAAATATAAAGACTAAAACTGTGAACTGTTTAGAAGAAAACATGAGAAAATATCTTCCTAACTTTGAGGGTAGACACAAATATGACACAAAAACACTAAATATAAAAAAGAAAAATAAAACAAATTGGGCTGCATCAAATGAAAATCTTTTGCTTATTAAAATATGCCATTAATGAAATGACAATAGCAGATTCATTGATAGCAATTCATTAGTAAACTGAAATAGCAGGAAATAGTTGTAGTACATATATCTAAGATCATAATTGTATATAGAGCATATGAAGAACTCACACCCAAGGGACAAATAATTCAATGAAAAAAGAAAAAAATCTAACAGCTATTTGCCAAAAGAATACATACAAATGGCCAACAGTACATGAAAAGGTGGTCAACATTATTTGTCTTGCAAAATGTAAATAAAATCATGAGATACTATTTCAATGTCAAGTATTGGGAAGGATGTGCAGTTCTCATACATTGAGAGCAGAAGAGTACAGTGATATGACCACTTTGGAAAACTTGTTGGGCAGTTTCTTATAAAGGTAAAAACACACCTACCCCAGTGATACAGTAATTCCACTCCAAGATTTTTACTTTAAAGAAGTGAAAATTTATATTAAACTGATTTGTGAAAGAATGTCAATGATAACTTTAAAAAAGAATAATCTCAAACTTGAGAAAGCTCAGATGTCCATTAAAAACAAAAGGATTAAAAATTTTTGATATATTTGTTGGAGTACAGCTGATTAACAATGTTGTGTTGGCTTCAGGTGTACAATGAAGTGATTTGGTTATACACATACATGTATCTAGGGCTTTCCAGTGGCTCAGCAGTAAAGAATCCGCCTGTCAATGTAAGAGACACAGGTTCCATTACTGGGTCAGGATGATCCTCTGGAGGAAGTCATTGCAACCCACTCTAGTATTCTTGCCTGGGAAATCTCATGGACAGAGGCGTCTCGGAGTCAGACAGGATTTAGAAACTAAACAACAATAACAAAAACCACAACAACATACATGTATCTATTCTTTTTCAAATTCTTTCCCACTTAAGTTTTTAAATAATATTGAACAGAGTTCCCTGTGCCATACAGTAGGTCCTTGTTGGTTATCCTTTTAAAATATAGCAGTGTGTACATCAATCCCAAACTTCCTAACTATCCCTCTCCTCAACCCGTCCTCCCTGCTATTTATAGAGAGATATTTGCTTAACTTGTATATTTAGGTAAAGAAATAAGATCTCACCATCTAACTTTGATCAATAATTTATAAAGATGGATGAGGACAAGAGTAAAAGTTCTTAAAAAAAAATCTATGGTATATTTGAACAGTGGAATACTCAAGCAAGTGGAAAACTGAGCTATGAGATAAGCATAAACATGGATAAATCTCAAAAACATTTTGTTGTGTGAAAGAAGTCAGACAGAAAAGAGGGAGCAGTATATTATTTCATTTATAAGAACTATCAGAAACCAGCAAAACCAAAGGGTGACAGAATTCAAAACTGATTTCTCACAGGAGATGAGAGATTGAAAGGGGACATGATGCATCCTTCCAGGGTGAAAGGAATTTTCTGCATCTCAACTGAGGTGATGGCAACATGTCATATATGTTTCTCAAAACTCATTTAGTATTTTTACATTTTACCATAGGTAAACTTTACCCCCCAAATGAACTGTAATCAAAAAAGAAAGTAAAATGAAATTAACAAATGACACAAAAATTAAAGAAGTAAAGCAAAGTATGTATTCTCACTGTAAAAATAAACAATGCACAGTAAAAGGAAAATTACTCATTTCTCTTCTTTCCTTCAACCCCCAGTTTGATTCACATCTCTTGTGATAACCATGGTTACCAGTTTGTTTTCCCTACATACCATTTAAATCCAGCCACAGAGTCCTAAAAAGAAGTAAACTGGGTCAAATTGGAAGTGAGGATTGTGGTAGAAAATGGTTGGCTTCTGTGAAGAGAATTCTTCTCATTAATCAGATTTTTTTTAGGAAAAAAAAAATATGGAGAGTATATTCTCCAAAGGTCATTTGCTACCCGCAATGTAGAATGTGTGTTGGTTTTCTGTGATGAAACTGGATGTGTGTACACGTTTCTCTGCATGTGCACATATAAGCCCTTTCCAGGATCATTCCTGAGCTCTCTAGCAGACGTGTGTGGAATATTCAATTGCAGATCCTTAGCATGTAGGAATGTTCCAGTACTGTTGGACGTTTGAGAAGAATCTAAAATGATATTCTCAATTCATTCTTGCTTTTCAAGAAATGTGAGCAATGAGCAACAACAATGAAGCATCACCATACGGCTGCCTCACAAGGCTGGGCACCCTTTAAGGGCTGAGCCCTAGGGCCTGCTCTGTGTGGAGGGGAAGCCGTGATAGGAGACTAAGAGACGACTGTGGTCTAGAACAGACAGCCTCATTTCGTGCCCCTGACCCTGGCTTCAGGTGATCAGAGGAAACTCAGGGTCTCCCATGAGTGGCTCAACTCTAGTCAATCCAATTAATTTCAATTAGCTTAATTAAATTAAAACAACTTACTTGGTGCTAAGTGTGTATTGCGAGGATGAGCAATGTTCTGGGACTACACTCCCCAACACAATGGCCACAGCCCCATGTGTGGATTTTGAATCTTTGAAATATGGCTTGTTTAAATTAAGATGTGCTCCAAATATGAAATACCAGATTTTGAAGATGTAGATATTTAAAATACCTCATGAATATTTATGTTCATACTATTCATATTTTTTGTTCATGTAGGTTGAAATGATAATATTTTGGCAATATTGCATTAAATAAGATGTTATTAAAATTAATTTTCACCTATTTTTTTAAAACATGGCTACTAGACAATTTAAATTACATATATCACTCCCACATTTGTGGGTCATATTATATTTCTGTTGGATAGAGCTGTTTTAAGGTATTTTGGTGGGGAGAAAAGATCGCTACAGGTACCCAAGTAGACCCATAGGCTAGCAAAATTGGTCCCGTGGAGGACATCAACCCTCAGCTACTTACACAAATTCCTTTTTTTCTGAAAATAGAGACTGCTGGGGACCAGAGGATTCTTCACCTCAATGCCACTTTCCTCAATCTATAAACTTGTGTAGTTTAGTGTGATAAACACATTTCTCTTGTTGGTGCAAGCAGGTATTTACATGGAAATACTAAAAACAAACCCCAAAGGTTATTCCTCATTTGGTCCTAAAAGACAGAATCTTCTCAAAAGTTAGTATGGTTTAGAAAGGGCTAGATTAACAACACTTGACAGATATTGCTAGTTAAGTCAGGAACACGAGGTAGCCTGGGCTGGATGCAACCTGTGATGTTGGTGGTAATTGATGAAAAAAAAAAATGACATATTTGAAGTGGTATCTGTAGGTGGCACGTGGGAGTGACTGCGGCACCTCCACCAATGTGGAAATAAAGGAAATACAATTACCTTCTGAGAGCTGCCTGTGAAAATTATGCAAACAGCTAAAAAGCAGGGGCCCAAATTTACATGCCTATGGTGTCCACGTGGGTAATGAAAATGAGAACAGTGGGCTAACTTCATGACTGAGATTTAATTCTCCATCTGTAGAAGCCATCAGAATTCTGTTCAGTTAATTTTTGCTGTCTGGGCCCAGTATTACCAAATCTGATTTTCAAAGAGATACCTAGATTTTTAAAGGCTAGCAACTAAATTAAAAAAGAAAATTAACCACTTTGAGATCTGAATCAAATAACTGGTTTTATCAATAAAATCAACAAACAGATTTCCTTTGTTTTGCTTCTATATTTACTGAATCTTTGGATCACATTTTTAAATGAAAATCCCATGACACAAAATGAAATATCATTTACAGGCACCAACCATAAGCCAGACACTAATCCTTCTACCTCAGTGTGAGCGGTTGTTATGATCAGACTTTAAATGTGATTCTCAGGTCACAGAGCTAGTTATTGGGTTATTGGTTAAATTGATCATTGAGATAACAACCTCCCTGCCTGTTTCCGGAGCTTCAGCTTTGTCACTGCCAGTACCTGGGAGCCTGTCAGGGTGCTGGTGAACAAAAAATTTCTAGGTCCCCCAGTGAGAGTGGATTTATATTGATGAGGTACGATCTACTGCCCTCTCTGTCACCTCCCCTCAAAGACTTGAGCGCGGGATGAATATTTGGTTCACTATAAGAGTTGCATTTATCCATGTGAAGTTGTCACTTGGCATGCTGGTCATTTGCCTCTGTGATTTTGGCTAATCCAAGTTCATCCCCGAGAGATGGATCTGCATGTTGAATCCTAAATTATTGGTTTCTAAGCCTGGGAGTCTGGCGGCCAGATCAGGCAGGTGGTAAGTGCTTGTTGGAAAATGACCCTGGTGAGCCCTCTGGGAAACATCTGGTTTCCATAAAAAATCCCACCTGTGTAAAGACTTCAGCAGAACTCAGTTTTCAGTGATTTCCAATTTCTTTTTTTATAAATTTATATTCACAGAAAAAAAGAAAAAGCTCGCATAAAGCAATTTTGGGGGAAAGAAATCCAAACTTAGCAACAAATTCAACACTGTTTAAGGGGCTTTAACTTGAGCTACAGCACTCCCCCCCACCCCAGGTGGCCCTAAGTGGTAAAGAACCCTCCTGCCAATGCAGGAGACATAAGAGATGCAGGTTCAATCCCTGGGTCTAGAAGATCCCCTGGAGGAGGGCATGGCAACCCTCCCCAGTATTCTTGTCTGGAGAATCCCAGGAGGAGCCTGGTAGGCTATAGTCCATAGAGTCACAAAGAGTCAGACATGACTGAAATGACTTAACACACTCTTAACTTGAGCTACACCGCTGCTCAGAACCCAGGAGTTGCACAAATCTTCCCCTCAAGGTGTGGCTAACTTTGTGAAGATGACTGCCCTCTAGAAGCATCTTAGCCTACTAAGGGCTTCATACTTACTTTTTAACACAGAAAACATGTCTTAAAATAATCCCTTTCTAATGGAAATACCTGAATCCAACCTAACAACCCAAACGGAGGCTACGGACAAGTTAAAATACGACAGGAGAAATCAAGAGACTCGTGAAAGGAAGCGGGAAAGTTTGTTCAAGTGGCCAAGGAAGTGGTCAGGTACTGTCATGAGTGAAAGTGGACAGAAGGTCAACCTCTGCCTCCCCAATTAAAACCACTGCCGTTTACCACCCAGCAGGCTGGAGAGGCAAAGCAGACCTCTGTGTCAGAGGGGGTTTTGCCCACAAAAATGATGTGCGTCTTTTGAATAAGTTGTTCAGCAGCTTTAGTGGAGTCTACTTGTTGCACAGACTCTGGACATTGTAGGTTCTTCTTCTCTAGATGTATGTTATTCCTGGAAAGCATGTGATAGAAGTGAACTGACAGAGGCAGACTGAGAACACACTATGGCATTCAAGTCCAAGGTCATATTTATCCAAAGACCTTAGCAGGAGACATTGCATGCACAGAGGCAGGGAATTAACATGACATGGGATTCAGGGCTTGTCAAGACCAAGTATTGTGGGAGATTGGCTGTCTATGGAATATAAGAAGCCCTCTTTTACTACTGGTAGATTTTGACTCATTTTCCTTACTACACAACTAACTAAAATTAGGTCATCTGATATGAATTTGGAAATAGCCACAAGTCAGAATTTCATGACAGAGTATTTTTTTTTCAAGTCATCAGAGATAGTAACTCTTGGCAACAAGAGATGATTTGTGGAAGAGGGAGAAGATAAGTTCTCTGAGCTCTTTACTAAACTTTCAAATCAGCTAAGAGACTTTCTCTTTCTTTTTACCTTTCTTAGTGGCTCCATGAAACCCAGAGTCAATTTCTTCCTGTGGATTTTTAGAAAACTGGTATTGGCAACTGGCTGGGTGGCAGTTGGGTCTAGATTCACAGAGTTTTGACTTAATGCCTTTTTTTCATTACTTATTACATACTGGATGTGTCATCCAATTAAATAATTGAAGTATTAAATTATTTAATCTCACATCTCCCTATGAGGTGATATTTAACTGGTGAAGAAACAAAGGAACAGATAAGTTACACAACTTACTCTAGGTTAAAAAACCAGTTAAGTGCTCGTGTTAGGATCAGAAACCAGGCACCCGCCCTGAGTGTGGCTTGAAGACACTAGCTTGTTCCATGTTGGGCAAAGAGCCTTCAGGGGAGGAGTGAACCAGGACAATCAGAATTTAAGTTCTGCCATGAAGTCAGGAGGGATGTGGGACCTCCCACACCCACACCATCATTTGGCTGTAGCAGCGAGGACCTGAAAGATGAGCTCCTGAGTGTTTCTTTGCTTGAGTCTCTTGGTGAAAGACAAGGAGTTTGAGGAAGCTTTTGGAATTTACTCAATTTTAACATTTGATAATTAGCCCCCACACTCTCCTTTGCAGCTGTTGCCGTGCAGTGTAAGAAAGAGAGACGGAGGGTTTATAAGCACCCATTGAAGGTGCCATTCCTCACCATATTTCAAATTCCAGGTTGGTGGTGTTGATGTCCGAGTCATCAAACGTGCAGGTCAGCAAGTGCTGGAGTCCATCCACTTCCAGCTGACTGTAGCACGAGAATGAGTAGTCATCCAGTTCTGCGTCGTCAAAATCTCCTGGCAAGGAACAAACCTATAGATGTTAATGAAGCCAATAAGTGCCTCTTGTGCAATCTGGACTAATGTTGCCGAAATGGCAGACTTTCATGGCAGACATGAAGGAGTGCTGATTGTTTGTCTAAAGATGGAAAGCCCAAGGGCAAAGACAAGAAACAGGACTTCAAAAAAACAAAAATAAAAGCAAACAAAATGACAAAACTCAAATAAAACTTAATGAACACAGATTTTTTTCTAATAGAAAAAAGTCATCACAATTAATAAATAGTCTCCAAAGATTTATAAATATCTCTGCTGTTGGGTAAGAGCATTGGAGATCTAGACTGAGACACTAAATGCATCCTTTCTTTTGTATAATGAGTATTTCTTTTGTTAGTTTATACATTTAAATGAGATACTCTATTATTCATGTGCCACCTAATCTAGTCTTATACTTTATTACTAATCTTCCTTTATTGCCTCCCAAGAAATTTTTTTGAATGAATGAATGAAGATGATAGCTATCTTGCAGTCAGAAGTTCACTTCTTAAAACAGTAGCTTTCCCTTACCTAAACAGGTATCCCACCTAAAAGTTCCATTGATTTTTCCCATTGTATGAATATATATTTAAGGCCACTTGTCTTAAGCTACTAACAGGCAAACAGGATCAGAAAAAAATTACATCACAGGACTCAGACCTGGTGGAACTTCCCATGAATCTTAAAGATACTACTTCTGTGCTTGTATATCCTCCCTTTAGAGATATTGTGTTTTATGAATATGAGCAAAATTCTAGAAGCATGTGGGAAACTAGAATTTTTATGCCATTGCTTTTGGAAAGTACTGTCTTTTAGAGATAGCATTTGATTTTTTAAGATGGATTGAGGCCCCTAAGATTAAATATATATTTTGTGTGTATATTTAATAGTATTTAATAAAGAAAAATATGTCATCAAAGATACTCCAACTGGGATCTGAGAAAATCCAGAGTAACCAAAGCCATTCTCGGAGAGATTGAGTGCTTCAATCTCTTGAAGCAGACAGACCTTGAAGCAGAAAGACTGCTTCAAGGTCTATTGATACTGAAATTACTTTGGCCACTGATACTAGAAAATTGAAGCTCTAGGGGTTGGGAAGAACCCACTCCAGTATTCTTGCCTAGAGAATCTCCATGGACAGAGGAGCCTGGCGGGCTACAGTCCATGGGGTCACAAAAAGTTGGACATGACTGAGCGACTAAACACAACACAACACAGCACAGGTTTTAAATAGGAGAGAGAAGATACTGAAAATTACATCCCAACTGAGTATCCCGAAGGCCGCGGGATTACAGACAGAACGCTCTTTACTTCAACAACCCAGTTGTTCTTTGGGAGAATTAGTAAAGCTGGTTGTGAGTGGACCAACCAGTTGTGAGAAAGGTCAGTTCAGTCAAAGCAACAAATCTTGAAAAGCCACACCAAGGTAAGAGCTGCAGGCACTGCTGTTTCTGACTATACCTAGAATCCATCAAGCTCACAGTTCTGCCACCAGCAAAGGCTCCTGATGCTGGGAAAGACTGAAGGCAGGAGAAGAAGGGGACGACAGAGGATGAGATGGTTAGATGGTATCACCGACTTAAAGGACATGAGTTTCAGCAAGTTCCAGGAGTTGGTGATGGACAGGGGAGTCTGGCATGCTGCAGACCATGGGGTCACAAAGAGTTGGACATGACTGAGTAACTGAAGTGAACTGTATTTCAGCTGGATATGGCCCTCTTTTTAATGGCAGTTTTAAATAATGAGGGGCAGCCCACTATTTGGGGCTTCCATGTCAAAATATATTCGCTCTTAATCTTACAGAGTGAGATCCAGTCCCCTAATTGCTGGCATGTCCACCAATCTGGTACAACAGAACCTACATTACTATTTGGATTCAGACACTTGTGGATCAACTTTGTCTCCAAAACTCTTTAACATACAACTTAAGCCAGAGTGAGCAGAATTTAGTAGATTCTGGTATCAACAGAACAAAGCATTCCTGTATAATTTGCTGTTTATTCTTACACAGCAGTGATCACTTACAATAGCCAAGACATGAAAACAACCTGAAGGTCCATTGACAGTTTAACTGATAAAGAACATGTTGTATGTATATATATATATACTACTATATATACTGTATATACTAATACTATATTGGAGAAGGAAATGGTAACCCACTCCAGTGTTCTTGCCTGGAGAATCCCAGGGACGGGGGAGCCTGGTGGGCTTCTGTCTATGGGGTCACACAGAGTCAGACATGACTGAAGCGACTTAGCAGCAGTAGCATATATACTACACACACACACACACCCCCCCCCACACACCCCCCACACACACACTGGAATATTACTCAGCCATGAAAAAGAATGAAATAATACCATTTTCAGCAACATGGATGGAGCTAGAGACTATCATGCTAAGATAAGTAAGCCAGATAGAGAAAAATAAATATCATATGATATTGCTTATATGTAGAGTCTAAAAAAATGATACCAATGAAATTATTTACAAAATAAAAATAGATTCACAGACATAGTAAACAAACTTACTTAATTTACCAAAGGGAACAGTGGAAGGTGGGGGAGGCAGATAAATTAGGAGTTCGGGATTAACATATGCATACTACTATATATAACATAGGCAAATAATAAAACCCTACCGTAAAGCCCAGGAACTATACTCAATATCTTGTAATAATCTATAATGGAAAAGAATCTGAAAAAAATATGTACATATGTGTGTGTGTCTCTCTCTATATATGTATAACTGAATCACTTTGCTGTATACTTGGAACTAGCACACATTGTAAATTAATGATATTTCCATGAAAGAGAAGAAAATAATGGTCATACAGTTAAAATGGCCGTGTTTTGAGAAAAAGCTCCTTGGTTCTTTAACAGGTTTGGAGCTCGTTGACTCTGAGCCAAAGTTGCTTTGTAAACAAGAAAAGTCCCCTCAATTACCTGCAAAATTGCATGGCATTTTACAAAGAGAATGTCATATCTGCTCTCAGCTTAGTTAAGAGTCATATACACAGTGGTTAAGACCTCCAGCACCAGAGCTGGACAGATGTGGATTTAAATCCTGGCTGTTCCACTGTGTAGCTGTGATCCTTCATCAGGTCCTCTCTAAGCTTCAGGGTTCTGATATTTAAATTCGTGTTATTATGAGGAATCACTGAATACAAAGATATTTCTTAGAACACAGAAAATACTCAATAAGGGCTAGCTAAAACTATTATCACATTTTTTGAGAAATAAAGAAAAGGTAAAAAAAGAATTCTAATTCGAAGGATATACATGAAACCTTTGGTGGCTCCTTTGAAAAAGAGTGTTTTGTCAAAGGTATTATTATGACTACAGATTTGAAATTACACAGAGCTCATGAACAGTGAGTTTTTAAAAATTCTCACTATAAAAATTAGAATTTTTGAAATATGTATTATAGACAAGAGAATGTGGTTTAGAAGTTTTCCTACTGGAAGGGCTTAGTTGATTAAAAGTATAAATAATTTGGATTTTTAAAAAGTATCTTCTTTTCTTGATCATTCTTATGCTTATCAGAGAACTAACCTATCTTTAACAAGGAGCAGTTGATTATTTTGAATTCCTGACACCTCAAACTGAGAAGTATTTTGATGTAATCATGTGGATGGGTGGTTACAGATCTCTTAAAAAAATACCCTGAAATTTAAAAAGTTGAAGTGAAAACTCAGCTTTTAACTAGAATCCTTAATTTGTTTTTAAAATAAAATGACCACTGCGGGGAGTGGTGAAGCAGAAGGGATATATTATATTCCAAAGGGGAAGATTTATGTGTTACCTGCCAAGCATCTATCTGTACAGACACAAGACAACATTTACCATGAATTAATTATCATCCCCCACACATTCACAGTCACGCTATGAAAAATGTCAACCCTCTGACAATTCCATTAATGAAAATATGCTAGGGATTTCCATCCTTAGTGATTACATGACTTAAGCTATCTAAGCTGAGTCATTAGGCTGACGTGCTTGATATCTTCACTAGGCAAATACTTTTTAAATCTTAAAGTGAAAGTACTTAATTTTCAGGAACAATTTGGTGGTCCAAGTTTCCAGGTGGCTCCTCTGGGCCACTTCACCTTTGCGTAATTTCAGTTGTAATTACAATAGGTTTACAAAGTAGACAGCATCTGCCTCTAGGTACTAAGTATTTAAGGATACTAAAGAAAATTGTTATATGATGATAAATTTGTTGGCCTGGATACAGTTAAATATATTTCAAAGAGAACTCATTCAGATCTTACCCCTATTCAATTATTCACTAAGAATACCACATGATCACACCAAAACTAAAGTATTTTGAGGAAATTTTCAAATATTTGTTAAATGTCTACTATGTTCTAGATACTGGAGTAGGTGTTGAGAAAACAGCAAAGGTAAGTGCAGACAAAGTGGTTGTTTCTGGATATTATTTTATCTTGAAAGTGATGTTTTTGGAGCCTCTTAAAAGCTAAAGCAAAACAAAATGAGCTGCTTTTCTTGGCAAGGTAAAGTTACCTTGAAGGTTCTCTAACAAGCATAACCATTGTGTCTCTATGGGTGTTCTTTTTGTAAGATCAGAGGCATCAACAAATATTTAAGATTCACATTGGGAGAGTCAAGTGCCTCCCTTGACAATTCTAAGCCTTTACGGACCACTTGCAGTGTTGGCCCCAGGCCCCCTGTCCTGGTGGTTAGAACAGGCAAAAGGGTTAAGTACGTGGTAAGTCCTCAAACTCCCTTATATTTAACCCAGTGTCCCACTCCAGTCTATTATGGATCTGAGCAACTGAAATAGATGCTAGGGATCATCTGAAATCCTGAAGAAAAATCAGAAATGACTCACCATTCTCTGCATAGCCACTTTCTCCAGAAACGGCTTGAAGTAAATAGAAAAGCATACCCAAAGCAGTACTTAGAAGTGTCATTCTGAGAGAGAAATAGAGACAGCAAGCGCATGAGCCTATGCGTAGGAATGAATGAGAGAGAGAACACGAGCAACTTAAGTCTATAGCTTTAGGACTTTATACTTGTTTAACCACAGGGGGGAAGTAGGGGGGAAGTCTAAACAGAAGAAAAGAAGGCAAGTGCCAGAAACAGGAAGTGTGAGTAAAAGTATTGCTGCTGTAAGCAGAAGCAGAGGAAAAGAAGGGATGGAGCCTTTCAGAGGCTGGTACCTCTTTGGCATCCCTGGCTGCCCCCAAATGTACTGGCCTTATTTCAGATGGAGGTGGTGGATTCAAATCTAGGCTTGAACTAGCTTAGATCCACTTTAAAAGAATCATGAGACAAAAATCTAAACAGACAAAGTTTATCAATTGCTTGTCTGAGTGAGTGTTGCTATAAAGGAAGATTGTGCACTTAATCAAGTCATTTACTGCAGGTATATTTTAAATTATCTACCTCTCATCTCTGAACATACATGATAGAGTTCCACAAGCACAGTCACTTTTCTGTTGTGTTTTTTGTGTATCCCTGGTGGTTACGTATGCCTCATCCACCGTAGTAGGCACTTGAGAATTATTTGTTTAATGTAGAAGTTGGCAAGCTAGGGCCTAGGAGCCAAATTTGGCCCACTACTTGTTTTTGTAATGGGCTTCCCTGGTGGCTCAGATGGTAAAGAATCAGCCTGCTATGCAGGAGACCTGGGTCCAATCCCCGCGTTGGAAAGATCACCTGAAGAAGGGAATGGCAAGCCACTCCAGTATTTTTGCCTGGAGAATTCCATGGACAGAGGAGCCTGGTGGGCTACAGTCCATGGGGTCACAAAGAGTTAGACATGACTGAGCAACTAACATACACTTTGGTCTTGTAAGTAAAGTTGTGTTGAAACATGGTTGCTTTGTGATCGTATCATCACAGTAAAGTCACTGAGGCAGAAACTGTACATCATACAGTGTGTAAAATCTTCACTATCTGGCTTTTTACAGAAAAAATCTGCCGACCCTTTGTTTAATGGATTAAATAGTTTTCTCTGTGTATTTAAAATAGGTTTCCATTTGTGAAAATCTGATTGCCACACAACTTTTCAAGAACATAAGTTACACGCATGCCACACTGGTACCGACGTATACAGGACAGAATTCTGAGAAAATGACAGAGGTCATTCAGACTCTCCTTAAACTAGCTTGTCCATAAAAATTGTTCTCAACACAGCCTCATGGCTAAAACAGTGATATTTGTCAAGCCTGGCTGCATGCATGCTAAGTCGCTTCAATATCCACCTCTTTGCTATGGACTGTAGCCTGCCAGGCTCCTCTGTCCATGGACTTCTCCAGGCAAGAATACTAGAGAGGGTTATCATACCCTGCTCCAGGGGATCTTCCTGACTGACCCAGGGATCGAACCCACAACTCCTATGTTGCAGGAAGATTCTTTACCGCTGAGTCACTGGGGGAGCCCAAGCCTGGATGACTTCTTAGTAATTGTTGGATGTTCTTCCACATCATTTGTGTTCAAAGTCATAGGTAGATAGCAGTTCTGTCATCAACACAGTTTTGCTCACGTCTTGTCATGGATAATCTAACCTGGATTCTGGCCATGAAACACCACTACCTTGATTCACCATTTTTTTAAGAAAAATCCGCAAGACTGTGAATATAGGGTGACAATTACAGAGATGCTGAGTGGACAGTGACTTATAAAATTCTGTTCAATTCACTGTTATTGGGTAGCATCAGTCCTGTGGACCTGTAAGAATACTATGGGAAAGTGGGAAAGTGTTAGTCACTCAGTCGTATTGGACTCTTTGAGACCCCCATGGACTGTAGCCCGCCAGGCTCCTCTGTCAATGGGATTTTGCAGGCAAGAATACTGGAGTGGCCATTGCCTCCTCCAGGGGCTCTTCTCAACCTAGACATTGAACCCAGGCCTCCCACATTGCAGGCGGATTCTTTACTATCTGAGCCACCAGGGAAGCCCCAAGAATGGCTACAGTAACCAAGATGAATAACATCCCTTGCCCCAGTGTAAAACAGTCTTTGAAAGCCACATGGGCTAGCTTGTCTTATTGTTACAGGTGAGTTTCCCTGGTGGCTCAGTTGGTAAAGAATCTGCCTGCAATACAGGAGACCTGGGTTTGATCCCTGGGTTGGGAAGATCCCCTGGAGAAGGGCATGGCATCTCACTCCAGTATTCTTGCCTGGAGAATCCCCATGCTCAGAGGAGCCTGGTGGGCTACAGTCCATGGAGTCCCAAAGAGTCGGACAAGACTGAGCAACTAAGCACATTATTACAGGTACTGTGACAATCTCGTAAGAGGTGAAAAGAAGAGGTGGGGCATTTGTACTAGTCCCTGGGAGCCCCTCTTCAGAGTTGACGCAGATCCAGTGTCAGACATGGGGTGCCCTGTTCATAACATCATATACTGGACTACAAATTCAAGGAATATTTCAAAGCAAGAAGCCAGCTGAATGGGACACAATCTAACTCCTCCATCTGCTGACACCTTCTTTTGGCATTTTCCACACATCTTCCATGAAGAGTAGCATAAATAAACAGTGACAATTTTGTGCATCAAATGATAATTTGTGTTCTCACTTCTGATTTTTCTTTGAATGCTCAGTTAGACAATCATAAGCCTGATTTACAAAATTGGTGTGTTTTGCGTGTTGAGCTGAACATCCTTTCAAGAAAGCTGCAATTATAAATTTCCATGAACTAAGTGTTCAAAGAGAAATCACAAATCATAGCCATCCAGCAGCACAGACCTCGTGAACTGCTCACAGACTGTCACTCCACGGGTGAGTAATTAGGTCGTGTCTCTTTAAGTTCTCTTGTTTATCATTCAAGTGGACTATCATTTTGATTGTATCTCTTTCCTTTAGTTGTGAAGATGTAAAAGAACAAAGTCAAGACACAATATTTTGGTACAGCATGTGCTAGTTGGCTCAGGGGATTTCCACGGGTATACTTAACTCTCTTCGGGTGGGGCAGGAGATGCTGAAGGACCTCAGAGAGAAACCTATATTAAATGTGGGGAGCTCAAAGAAATGAGAGGCTTCACTTGTCCCTCTAGAGATTCTGGGGGAGCAACGGTACCTTCTCTACTTTCTTTACCCAGATCTCACTGCTCCTTTGGAAACCTGGAAAAGCTAAGTTTCTAAGAAACTTAGAAAATCCCTTGCTCTACCTACCACCTAAACAGAGACATTTACTGAATTTCTTGTCATTATTGGCTGTAGGAGAAGAGTAGCGATGAGAACAGCAAAAGCGGAAAGATGCTCAGGGCACCAGAGCCTCTGACCATGGAATCAGGATCTGAGCAAGCAGTCCTTTGATGGGGTAGCTTGACTGGAGCTGACATTTTCTCCTTCTCGTCTCTCATCATTTCTTCTCATTGCTTCCTTTCTCTTCCTTCTTATGTTGTCTTCCTCTAGCTTCTTGAGTCCCCTATGATGTGGTGAATCATAGCGAAGGTGTTTTATTTTTTTCTCAAATACAAGCAGAATAGAGTGACTTTGTAAGACTCCCAGGATCAGTTGATCCTGTCTCTCCTTTCTTCCTTTTCTGGTGATCGTTCAGACCATTTTGTGAAACTGACAAAGCACACGAATAAGATTTTCTTATATTTTCACATTGTAATAAGTTACATGCCCTTCGTGTATAACTGGTTAGAGTCCTAAAGGGCTCAGAGAGTTGACCTTCTAGCAAGATTTGAAATTTGTATTCCAGTTGGAGGGGAGTGCGCTCTTGGATTGTTCGTTGTCTGTTCACTTCGTACAAGTTCCTTTAGGAAATCCCATGCTTTCTCTTCTTCCCTGATTAATAAGGATAAAGACGCTCCTGGGAAAATTCAGGCTGAGATCTTAACTTCTTGTTAATCTTCACAATCTCAACTCTTCTTTTATGAACAGAAATTTTATTTCCATCTTTTACAGGAGCTTTAGAGTTAGTGGGACAGACGTCAATGTATTGCCTCTTTCAATACCCTTGGGAAACAACTGCTTGAAGACCAAAAGTATTTCTCTAAGTCAGTTTTTTTTAAATGAAGCCTATAAAATAGCCCCTTAAACACTTAGTAATATGTCCCAAATGAGAAAAATGTAAAAGTCATTCATCTTGAGATTGAATATTAAAGGACAACAAAGTGAAATAACAGTAACAATAGTAATGATAGATAGTACGTTGCTATAGAGATATACCGGCTAAAATCTGTTGTTGAAAAAATACTCAGAAAGTCCCAAAAGACATTCTCTGAGGTCTGTATTAACCTCCCCCCTCACTGTCACTTACCTTCTTTGATTAATGATTAGATTTTATCCGTAAGGTAGAAAGCAACAATGGGCCCTGCCTTCTGCCAGAAAAGAGACATCCAGGCCAGCTCAGTGGGGTGACTGGGGAGCCCCAAGCACTATGGGAAAAGAGAAAGGAAAACACCCAAAGTGTATCAAGTAGGCGAAGATGGCTGTGGGGAAGTCTCACTTTGCTCTCGTCCTGAGCAAATCCTCTTTAGCATTTACCAGCGTGTGCTGAGTCAGGCCCTAGGCTTCTAAGGGGGAGTCCCAGCACCGTGAAGTTTCATTTCCAGGAGCACAGTATTTTCCTTGTTGTGGCTCTTCTTTCATTTCCCTTTCCTCCTTACCCCATGTCTTCAGCCTCATGCCTTGCTGTCGCTTGTGTTCTTTCTGGGCAGAGATGACATGCCAGAGCTGTTGTATCTCTATAAGACTTTAGTCTCTGTCTTTGGAAGCAACAAAAAGGAAATATTGGAGTGCCAGTTGGTCACACTCTGCTAAAGATGTTTCTGTCAGAAATAGTTTTGATAGCAGGAGGTACCCAAATTTCAAAAGAAGTGTGAACAAGAGTGTTGAGCCTTCAGGAAAGTGGGACACTATCTGGCTATGGCTATAGGCTCCAGAGCTTCCATGGGCAGCTGCCAAGTTGTGGGTCTACCTATAGCCTCTGGTCTCTCCCAGGCCCTTCCTGAGATGGTCCATGGCATGCTCCTACTCACAACTCTCAGGCACAGCACCTCTGCTGTGTTTTGGAGAAAAATCTGGATTGACACTATCCTAGGCTGTGACCTTGGACAGATTTCTTTGCCTTGGGAAGAGCTCCTACCACCCCACAGAACACTTTTGGAAGGACTGCTGTGCTGATGGCCGTACCTGCCTCTAAACTCAGCCAACCGGGAGAATTAGCAAGAGCCCTCAGTTCTACATCCCCATGCTCTGCCTATTCTTTTAGATCCTGGCACCTCCAAGAACAGCTAGTGGAATAGGCAAAGTCCAAATGAAAAGTAACCCTGACTGACACTGCTCATGGAATTGCCACAGAGAGGCAGCACAGTTCCCAGATGATTTGACCCTAGGCCAAATTTTCAAGGGGTGTCCCTGGCGGCTTAGTGGTAAAGAATCTGCCTGCAATACAAGAGCTGCAGGAGACCTGGGATCAATCTCTGGGTTGGGAAGATTCCCTGGAGGAAGGCATGGCAACCCACTCCAGTACTCTTGTCTGGAGAATCCCATGGACAAAGGAGCCTGGTGGGCTATAGTCCATGGGGTCGCAAAGAATCGGACACAACTGAGGGGCCAACACACTTTCATCTTTGGCTTCAAGAGAAAAGGGAAAATGTAGTCTGCAAAGGGATAACTATGTCCTTGAGTAAAACTGGAGATTCAATTAGTAAAACGAAGAGGAAGAGAATGACTCTTGGGGAGAACAAGTAGCCTGTGCAAGAGCTGTACACTTGGTAGTTTTGCAAAATTGTGCTGGAGGAAGAACACATGTAGTAGTATCTTTCTCCACCTGTGGGATGTGGGGTAGGCATCCCATCTTGGGATGAAAGGATTCTGAATGACCTATCAGATGAGTGGACTTAGATCTCGACAGGGCAGAGCTTGCACTTGGTCTCTAGGGAAACAAAACTTTAAGGCTTATATCAGGGCCATTTTCTCTAATTTCCAATTTTGGATCCAGAGAGACTCCAAAGAGAATCAGAAGTCTAAAACCAAGGTTCCAAATCTGTGTACTCCATGAATCTCCTAAAACTTGAAGTGGTAAAAGGTCTTTTCTTTTGTTAGAATCTCAAAGGTGTGAGTGATACAAAACTTTAAATTCCCCACAGTGACCCAGAGGGGAACTCCATACTGAAGTAGTTGACCTGTCATCATGGGGACCCTGGACTGTGAGAGACTGGGCAGCCATGTCTGAGACTTTTGATTTGGGTTTCTGTGTACTGAGATCCTGCAGGATCTTGGCTGGTTCTTTCCCCTCCTTCTTGTCAGGTGAAGGGAGGTAGGGACAAGAGTGCAACTCACGGATTGAGTGCGTGTGCTGGTCCTACCTTCCCTACTCAGGAGAAGATGGCAGAAGACAGCCCTTTCTTATTCCAGCCCCATGACTGGAGGGAGGTTAGCCTTGCTCCTGGGGAAGCTTCTCACCATTTTCTCCTTTGTAAATGCTGCCTGTGCCATTTCCAAAGCAACTGTCTTCCTCTCTACAAGCAGCATAAACTGTTCCCCAACTCTGCTCAAGTCCTGTGCTTTCTTAGCTAAACTCTCTTCTCTGCCGGAAGCAGAAGGGAGGGAATTCCTCTCTGTTAAATGTAGAATAATAAAGTAGCAGGGGCAGGCAGGGAACTAGTTTATATCAGTGCATATCTTGTACTTGTTTTTTCTTTCACTCAAAGGACTCTTAGTTTCGCCAGTTCTTTATAGGAATCTGAATTTTGCCTACACTGATCATTTTAGAGTGCCTTCCCCAAAAGAAAAGAATCTATTTTAAGTAACATGCAGGTCATTGTGAGCAGTGTTTTGTGCCCACATTTGCAGCGTGTCCTTCATAAAGGACTTAGGAACCAACAGGGTTTGTGGGAGGGAAGGGGAGGAGGCTGAGCCAGTATGCTGTGGGTCTAGCTCCAGTCTGCTGGTGTTTTGGAACTATTAATCACTGTCCTTCCCTACCCCTGCCCATGAGTTTTACTTCCTTTTTTTTTCTTCCTCTCATCCTCCACTTCTCGTGTAAGAGCCAGGCACTCTGAACACTTGACTTGAGGAAGAAAGATGCCAGTTGAAAGCGCTGATGAGAAAAATCTTCCAGGCATTTGAATTTCAAAAATCTGGAGACTTGGAGGTAATTAAAGAGAAGAGTGGCATAAGCAGGGTGACAAAAGAAAGGATTATCAACTTATCTACAATACCATCCCATCCATCCCTCAGACTAGAAAAGGATTCATGTTGGAGAGAAGTGAATGGAGAGAGGATGGGAAAAGATGGCAGATTCCTAGGCCAAGAGGGAGAATCTAGAGGGGATCAGATGGCAAGTGATGGGGCCCAGGGATGCAAAGTGTCCACCTTTATCTAGAGCCTCCTTACTGGGAGCGCCAGACCTTCATCTCTCCCCTCTGGGGTTTCCACACACCATATAACTCAGAGCTCTGCCATCTGTTGTTCCCATGGGTCCAATGAAGAGTTTACTTCAACACAGCAGGTGGTCTGATTTTTCTCCCAAAAAAGTTTCAAGAAGTTGCAAAGTCCCAAGAAGAAGAAAAGTACAACCTTGGACATTGAAAAGAGACTAGAAATAGGGAAAAGAGAATCCCCCTCTAGTAAAGGGAACCCTTTTACAGGGTTGGTTGGAATATAAATGGATACAGCCACTATGGAGAACAGTATGGAGGTTCCATAAAAAACTAAAAATAGAGCAACCATATGATTCAGCAATCCTACTTCTGAGCATATAGCAGAGAAAACCATAATTCAAAAAAAATACTTGCACCCCAATGTTCATTGCAGCATCATTTACAATAGATAGGACATGGAAGCAACCTAAATGTCCATCAACAGAGGAATGGGTAAAGAAGATAATGTACTTGTACAATGGAATATTAATCAGCCACAAAAAGGAATGAAATTGTGTCATTTGCAGAGATGTGGATGGACCTAGAGACTCTCATACAGAGTGAGGTAAGTCAGAAAGAGAAATATTAACACATTTATGTGGAATCTAGAAAAATGGTATAGACGAACTTACTTGCAAAGCAAAAATAGAGACACAGACATAGAAAACAAATGTATGGATACCAAGGAGGGAAGAGGGGTGGGATGAGTTGGGAGACTGGGATTGACATGTATACATTACAACAAATAAAAGAGATAACTAATGAGACCCTACTGTCTGCATAGGAAACGCCACTCAGTGCTCTGTGGTGACCTAACTGGGAAAGAAATCAAAAAAAGAGGGAATATATGTATACCTACAGCTGATTCTCTTTGCTGTAAGCAGAAATGAACACAGCATTGTAATGGAACTATTCTACAATACAAGAAGAAAAGAAAGTCTCCCTCTTTTATCCTCACCATGAACCTATACTTGAAGAATTGACAAAAATAATGTCAGAGTGCTCTGAGACAGAATGGTAACCTTCCTCCTGCACAAAAGACTGTTTCATAGTACAGTTCTCTGTGTAGGATCTTGTTTGAAAAATAAAGGAGTTCCACTGCTTAAAATTTAAAAACCTCCAAGTTCTAGTAAATAGTGCACATGCTTGGAATCATGCTTGGGTTCTGATTCTGTCCCTGGCAGTCTTGTCCACCTGCGCTTGCCTAATCTGCAAAATGGGACAGTAGTATCTGATTCTGAGGGTTGCTCTGTTGTTGAAGCACATGGTTCCCTGCCTGTCACACACGTATTCCGTGCATATAAGTTTTCTGCACCATCTGCTTTAGTCAAGAAGGTAACAAATGTGGCAAATAATACTGTTAAATGTTAAACCATGTGTCTCTTCCCCATTAACTTAAAAAAAAAAGCTTTTTAATTTATATTTGAGTATAACTGATTAACAATGTTTTGATAGTTTCAGGTGGATAGCAAAGGTACTCAGTCATACATATACATGTATACATTCTCCCCCAATCCAGGCTGCCACATGACCTTGAGCAGAGATCTCTGTGCCATACAGTAGGACCTTTTTGGTTATCCATTTTAAATATATCAGAGTGTACATGTTGATCCCCAGCTCCCTAACTGTCTCATCCCCCCATTCTTCCCTGACAACCATAAGTTTGTTCTCTAACTCTGTGAGTCTGTTTCTGTTTTGCAGATAATTTCATTTGCATCATTTCTTTTTAGATTCTGCATGTAAGGGATGTCATACAATATTTCTTCCTCTCTGTCTGACTTTACTCAGTATAACAATCTCCAGGTCCACCCATGTTGCAGCAAACGGCATCATTTCATTCTTTTTAATGTTATTAATATTCCAAGGTGTATATGTACCACATGTTCTTTATCCATTCATCTGTTGATGGACATTTAGGTTGCTTTCATGTCTTGATTACTGTCAATAGTGCTGCAATGAACATTTTCCCAATTAACTTTTAGCCCTTCCTCCCGCAGTTCTCTATTGCCCCAAGTGAAAATTGTGATACTAGAAAACAGAGACTTTAAATTCCTGGTTTTCCATTTCATAAGCCACATTCCATAAGACAAGAAAGATCTGCAACAATTGTTTGTCAGGCAAGACACTTCTCCCTTCCCTCCCTCATCCTAAGCCAATCCACTTCTCTCTCTCTCAACTAAATAAAGGGACTCTAACTGGAAAGCGGGAGGAGAAAAGACTGGAATATAGGGAGTTGCATGCTGATGAACACTGATGAGAAGAAGTCTAGAATTCCAACACCTCCCTGCACTGGGCAATAAGTCCAAGGAGAAGGAGAAGTAAGCTCGGGGGATGTAAGAGTAGAGGGAACCTGTGCTCCAATTCTCACTTGCATGATGGAATTTGGACCACCCATAGGTTTCCCTAAACCATCAGGGTGTTGGGGAAGAGAGTAGAGATGGGTGCCAAGGGTACCAATGCAGAGAGGCTTGAGCTTATCTCAGAGTCTCTCTGTGTCCCAAAGTCCCAGGAAGAGCCTGAGATTTCTCTCTGTTTCTGACAGCTATGTGGATATGACACTGAGATGCTCTGGGGTGAGGGACTATTGTCAACAGATTTCATAAGCATGGAAATGTTGGGGACCAGGTAGGATCTCAGACACCTCTGCAGATGCCACTGGGAGAGATAAACTGCATGATATCTGGGTAAAATAGCACATTCTGGAGGGTTCCAGAAAGGGGAAAGACACTTTTGGAGGCCTATGGGCTCAAGGGCTACTCCTCTGATGACATGACAATCCAAAACTATCAATGTCAAACCCCAGACAAAACTAAAAGTCAGCCATAGAAGAAGAGCAGGGAAAAGAGAAAATCCCAAATGAATCATTGTAGCTGAACGGTAGAATTTCAAAACTGGAAGTAGGACACGATGTGTTTAGGAGACTGTTTACATGGATCCTTTCTTACTAGAGAGAAGTAAAATAGAGGAAGTCTAAGTTTAAATGCTTATCTAAAGAATTGGCTTCAGCAAATCAAGGTGGAACTCTTTTAACTGCTGCAAGAAAACGATTTTGGATGTTACCTGAAATTGATTTGGTTCAGTGAGACCTTCTGGCAAGCAAGAGATTCCTGATGAGTTCCGCTGAGCATTGTATGCTGTGCCGATTCTACTGCAACTTGTCTTTGTATCCACGTGGAGTCACAAAGAATGCTTTGATATTCAAGAGATGTTTATTTTTGTCTCAATTTTGTTTTTTTTTCTTACTTTTCTCTGTAGTTTCCAGTTTAAAAGTCTTACACTCTTTTTTGTTTTGTTGTTGTTCTTATTTTTATTCCAAAATATTTTAATGTCTTTGATGGTCTTGTACATCAAAGACTCATCTGCTTAATTTCCTTTTCATATTGTTAATTGCTTAATTGTAAAAATATAATTGCTTTCAGAATATTGATTGAATATCCTGCAATCTCTTTGAACTCATAAGCTATTATAGTTAATTTTTTTCTTGTGGATTTCTAAAGATTTGATAATACAAAATCATATCATTGATACATAGATGGTTTTACTTTTCTCTTTCTAGTCTGGAATACTGTTATTTCTTTTATTTTACTAATTGCCTCAGTTAAAATCTCCAGTACAATGCTGAATAGAATTGAAGATAGTGGCCGTCCTTGTTTTGTTCCCAACTATAGATAGAAAGCATTCAGTCTTATATCATTAAACATGACCTTAATTACAGCTTTTTCATAAATAATCTTTATCAGGTTGAGTAATTTTCTTCTGATTGCTACTTTGTTGAGTATTTTAATCATGAAAGCAAGTTGTGCTTTGTCAAATGCTTTTTTAAAAAAAAGTTATTGAGGTGATTATGCATGTTTTGTCTTTTATTTTACTAATATGATTTATTATTTTTATTAATTTTTAGATGTTAAACCAAACTTGCATTCCTTGATCATGGCCCAATTATGGGGCTGGATTCAAGTTTGCTAGTATTTTGCTAAGGAATTTTGCATACATATTCATACAAAACATTGTCTGTAGTTTTCTTGCAATGTGTTTTTTTGGTTTTGGTATAGGGTAATACTGGCATCATAGAATAAATTGAAAAATCTTCCATCCTCTTCTGTTTTGGGGGAATAGTTTGTGAGGAGTTAGCATTAAATCTTTAAATGTTTGGTGGAATTTATCAGTGAAGACTTAAATTTACCATTTAAGACTGGGCTTTTCATTGTGTGAAGTTTTAAAATTACTAAATCAATCTCTTATATAGGGTTATTCAGATTTTCTATTTCTTCTTGAGTCAGTTTTGGTATTTTGCATCTTTCTAGGAATTTGTCCACCATCTACATTATCTAATTTATTGGCATACAGTTGTTAGTAGCATTCCCCTTATGATTCTTTTCGTTGTTGTTAAGATCAATAGTGATGTCTTTGATTTCATTCCTGATTTTAGTAATTTGAATTTTTCCTGGTCTATTTAAAAGTCTGTGTAAATTTTGTTGATCTTCTCAAATGTTTTTCTGATTTACCATATGTATATATTTTAAGAGAATAGTTGAGAGGAGAAAAGAGGAGAGGATATTCTGTAAAGTTCCATTCTCATATTGACTAAGTTAAGTATTACTAACAAGAGAGTCATAGTTTAACACTCTAGTCTGATTAGCTAGAATCACAGCACAAATACAGGAAGAGATGAGTCATAGTTAAGATGATGTGATTTGAAGAATTATATATTGTTCATGGGACTCCAGTGAGAATGACTGAAAATCTCTCCTTTCACATTAAGTGATAGAGCTCACAGATGTTCATGGCGAATGGGGGCCTCTCTTCTTTCAAACTGCATTTTATTTCGTGGTGGCCACAAGCGTGCTGGAAAGCATACTGGACTGATAGGCCCCTGATGTGTTCTCTTTGGGCCTGAGAAATTGGACAGGATTAGTGTGTGGTTGAGAGAATGGTGACTGGTTCTCCAGGGGCTTGGTCACAGGCATGGTGATCCCATGCAGCTGAGAACCAGGTGTTAGTATTGGTGGACAGCTGACTTGCTCTGTTTTCCTTTAAAAAATAAATGGCTGCTGTGTGTATAGGAGAAAACATGGGCATGGATGTGGAGAACTTAAGCAGCGAGAGAAGAGAAGGGGATGAGGGATGAAGGGCAGACAGAGATGCATTGAGCTGATGTGACACCCACCATATGGCAGAGACCTTTGGATTAATTGAGAATCTCAGGCTATGCTATGGCATTTTGTAGCATATAATAGCTCTGCTCCAAATTCCTAATAAATCTTCAGTAAAATTTATTTTTTCTATTCTTTTTTCAAATTATTTTGCCACTTAGATTATTACAGAATATTGAGCAGAGTTCCCTGTGCTATACAGTGGATCCTTGTTGGGTATCTGTTTTACATATAGCAATGTGTACATGTCGATCTCAAACTCCCAGTCTATCCCTCCCCCCACCTTCCCCCACTGATAACCTTAAGTTCATTCTCAAAGTCTGTGAGTCTTTTTCTCTTTTGTAGATAAACTCATTTGTATCACTTTTTAAAAAAAGATTCTGCTTATAAATGATACCATATGACATCTTTCATACGATTTGTCTTTCTCTGTCTGACTTACTTCACTTTTACTGTGGTGTGTGAGTGTGTGTGTATGCAGTGCCATGAGGTTTAGACTGGCTGGCAGGAACAAAGTTATGAAAGTATTTGATGACTTTCACAGAGCTCCACGCCTCTGTGGAGGTCCTCAGCGGACCTGGGAAGAGTATAGCGCCAGCACCACCTGCTTCCTCTGTAATTAGTCCAGGTCCCCTGTTAGTTTTTTTTGATATACTAGAACTCCTTTTACAACGTGAAGAGAAAACTTCACTCTTAAGAGCTTTTGACTGAAAAACAAGGAAGTAGATGATCTCCAAAGTCATTGCCGTAGAGTTACAGAAAAAATGTGAACACCTTAAAGAAAGAAATCAGAAGATACATCTGAACTTTTGAATTTTCTAGCATTTTTGTTATTAGCAATGGTAAGGGAGAAACAGAGGGGGGCAGTGAACACTCAAGAGAGACAATCTAAAGTCTTAAAGAAGTGAGATTTATTTCTGTAATTTATTTATCCTGTGCCTCCATTCTTTGGACTCCCTTCTTGTCTAGTTGAAGCTTTGACACTGCCTACATCTTCCCATCTGCCTTCTTTTGCATCTTGTTATTCAACATGAAACTCGGGAGGCACAGCAGTATCAGTAATCTGATAAACTGATCCAACAAGGTAAGACTAAGCTGTCTGCTCTTCTTTTGACTGGAGTGTTTAATACGTTCTGTCCTAGGCTGTGTGCAAAGAGAGGGAACCGACTGTAATAACAACCTTATATAACAGGTTCTTCCCATAACTGACTCTTCAGATTAACCAATGGTCTTTGCAAACACATACTGTAAATCCATACACTCCTCTATAAACACATACTTGGGGCACACTGACAACTCCAGAAACTCTACTTTGATCAGCAGAGCTGTTTATTTACTGAAGATAAATTGTATTTGTCTGCCACCTTGTTTGTGTCAGATGTACTTCTTATAATTACGCAGATTAGTTAGAATGTTACATAAACTGATGAACTATTAATGTAATATATGAACAGTTACTTCTAGGAAGACACATTTGGATTATTTGAAAAAGAACTTTATTCATTCATTGCATTGAAATATTTCGGTCAAATTAGGTGTGAGACAACTAATAATGATCTCAAGGAAAATTCATAAACATTTAACCATATTCTTCACTTGGTTTCACAAGTAACATTAGTGTATTAGTCCATTTAAAAGAAATATAAACTCGAAATTATTGGATGAAGCCTTGGGTGTGTACGTGGAAAACAACAGTGAACTCCAATAGTGAAACTGCACAACTCAGATTGGTTCTTGAACCCACTGTCTTTTAATTGAAGTCACACACCTGGTCTCAGGACTTAAGGAAGCTCAAATTCTTTATGTCTCATCACAGAAAGAATTCAGCTAGAGATAAAGTGATAGGTAAGAAGTAGATTTATTTAGAGAGATACACATTCCACAGACAGAATGTGGTCTGTCTCAAAAGGCAAGACGGCCTTGGAAGAAACACACTCCATAGACAGAGTGTGGGCCATCTCAGAAAGTGAGAGGCCCTCAAATATGGGTGGTTACTTTTTATGGACTGGGTAATTTCATAGGCTAATGAGTGGGAGAATTATCCCAACTATTTTGGAGAAGAGGTAGGGATTTCCAGGAATTGGGTCACCACCCACTTTTTGGTCTTTCGTAGGTAGCCTTGGAACTGTCATGGTGATGGGGGGGTGTGTCATTTAGCACAGTAAAGTATTACAATGCATGTGTAATGAGTCTCAGGGGTCCACTGGAAGTAGAATCTCCTGCAATCTTGGACCTGGTTGGTTCTAACCAGTTTATGTTGTATCCTCAATGGGTGTGTCAAACTTTTAAAAGCTGTGCTCTGTCCTCTTCCCTCCTGTTTCAGTAAGAGGACATATACAAAAGAATAAAAAAAACTTATAGTCTTTATATCAAGATATTGGTCTTATATCAAGATATTGGTAAATGGATACAAAAGAATAAAAAAACTTATAGTCTTTATATCAAGATATTGGTCTTATATCAAGATATTGGTAAATGGATACATAGTAATTTAACTAAAAAAAAAGTTTAGATTATGAGTTTTAAGTGATTCTACTCTCTATTATTTTTGAAACTGAACAGGACACTAGGGGTACCTTTTGGGTACAAATTCTTTCCTTGTCTCATTTCTTGTTTATAGGAAATAGTCTCTTTTAGCCTCTGAGAAGTTTGCTGAGTTCCAAAGGGCAGATTCAAACAGCTTCTGATTAGGATAGTGAGGGGATGCAAAAACGAAGGAGGAACAGTCAAGAAAAAAAAAAAAGCAGAGTCCTGATTCCTTCTCAAGGAATACGTATAACAGTATATCCTTGAATGTATCCAAAGTATATCTATAGGAGAAGTATATCTTTGAATGTATCCAAAGTATATTTATAGAAACAATATATCTTTGAATGCACCCAAAGTATGGCTATAGGAACAGTATATCTTTGAATATATGCAAAGTATATCTATAGGAACTAAGGCCGTTACCTAGGTGGAGGATAGTAATTACATGCTGAGACCCTAGACTGGTTGGAACCAGGAAGCTGATGGTTGAGATTTCTGGACCACCTCCCTGTTATTTCACCACCAACCAATCAGAAGAAAGTCATGTCCTACGCAGCTCTCACCTCAAATTTTTCCTATACAAATTCTTCCCCTAAAACCATCAGAGTTCAGGTTTTTTTGAGCACAAGCCACCCATTCTCTTTGCTTGACCCCTCAATGAGCCTTTCTCTGCTCTAACCTCTAACATTTCAGTTTGTTTAGCCTCTCTATGTGTCAGGTACACAAACTTGCCTCTGATAACAGATGCAACATTTAAGCCTTGTCTGCTAGTGAACCTGACCCCACAATGTTGGAGGAGACGGGTAGCCGGGGAAGAAGGAACAAAG
Source organism: Cervus elaphus (assembly GCF_910594005.1). Classification (NCBI taxonomy): domain Eukaryota; kingdom Metazoa; phylum Chordata; class Mammalia; order Artiodactyla; family Cervidae; genus Cervus; species Cervus elaphus. The sequence goes on from NC_057839.1 coordinate 40,396,388, forward strand.
TTGCTCAGTGTCTGGAATGATTTTAGAAAATCATCTTTGACAGAAGGAGGGTATGGATTGAGCAGTCTTCACGATGGTCCAAATTTATTTCAACACTTCATGGTAGACAAATATTTCCTACATTTATCTTTTCTTCTTATATGAGTTTTTATTTGCTTCTCACTTGGCAAAATAAAGATGTTTTTGTATTGTCATACTGTTAGTTTTTATGAATGTAAATAGAGTTTTTTCCCCTTTAGTGTTCCCATCAATTTTTGTTCTTTGTTGCACAGAACATTTTCTCCTTTTTGGTCATCGATGTGGTAATTCATCACTGTTTTTCACATTCACAGAGAAATGGGATCCAAGAGTTTATTTCACTATGTTCAAAGTTATAGTTATTTGGAAACTTTAAATTTCTTCACTTGGAAAATTTAATAAAAATTTAATTAGTGAAAAAGAATGTAGGAAGTGTGTACTTAATGCTAACCACCAACTCCATTCAACTTGAATAGTATCGTTTCTTCAAAAGTTTAGTCATAAGGCAGCACTTTCAGTCTTTCTCTGATTAACATTGAAAAAAGAAACTGGTACAACTACTCCTTTCCCTCAACTTTCTAGGTAGATGTTTTGCAATTACAAGAAGTGTTTGTTTATGAAGTATTTAAGGGGTTGACTGTGATGCAAAGTAAAAATCCTTTATGAATGCTAGCAGACAGGGATCACTAAGATTATAATTGAGGGTGGAGAATCATGAGGACTTTTATCAAAAGAAAAGTCTGAAAGTTCTGAAAAGTGAATGGAAAGGACTCCAGGCAGAAGAGAGAAATACAGCTCAAAGTAGGAAAACTACCAGTGAAAAAGCAATTCCCTGATCAGAGACATTGTAGTGAGGAAGGGCAACTCTTAGCAGGCTTGCAAATGGCAATGAGAGCCAAATTAGCATGTGCCTATGCACCAGGTTCACTTTCCTATATCATCTTCATTGTCATCAGCAGGATCATTGCTAGTATGTGCTAAGCACCTTATTTGATTTCATTTAATTTTTATAGCCTTATTTAGCAGGGGACTGGGACTTTGAGATGTTAAATAACCTCCCAGGACCACACTGCTATTTTTAGGAGAATGCAAATCTGTATGATTTCAAACCCATTCTCTTCAGTGCTATACTAGTATGTCCCAAAGTACACAACTTAGAGATGTGGTATACCTTGGGATGAACCAAACTCTAAAAGTTAGTTTAGACCTAGCAAGATTCTGAAAACCATCCCAGTAAGGGAAAACTGAATTCTATCTCAGAAAAATAGACTCCATAAGCTTCTTTGACTCCAATGCTAGACAATCCTTTTGTACTGGGCAAAAACACTCTTTAATTGTCCCTCTGTTGCATTCCCATTGCCTCCTAAGTGCTCATGGTAATGGGGAGTAATGACTTGTTTATTGGTCAGTGTCCTTTAGTAAGTGGGAAGTTTCTGAAAAAAAGCTTGATGCCATGTCCATTTCCATAGTACCATTATAGTATCTAGTACAAGACTGGTACTCAATAACTATTGACAAGACAAACACATTGGTGAATATTTGTAGTTTTTGTTGTGAAGCAGGAGTCCCAGAATTGTATCCATATGGAACTTCATTGGAAATCTTCCAGTTTATTTCCTTATGAAAAGTTTCCTGAGTAACAAAAGCTCTTGAACGTTAAGCTCATTCCTTCATGCAGTAGTTTAGGCTCACGTTGTTTTCCTGAGGTCAGTAAACATCAAGAATTGCTATTCATTGGTTTTTGGATGAGCCTTCACATATATGAAGAAAATAACTAAAGGATGCACAAATCTTAAATCCTTTGTATTTTTATTGCTGTCATCTGCATTAGGGCTTCCCTAGTGGCTTAGTGGTTAAAAAACCTACTGTCCAATGCAGGAGCCTCAGGAGACATGGATTTGATCCCTGGGCCAGGAAGGTCTCCTGGAGGAAGAAATGGCAATCCATCCCAGTATTCATGTCTGGAGAGAATCCCATGGACAGAGGAACCTGGCAGGTTACAGTCCAAGGGGTCCCAAACAGTCGGACATGAGTGAGCGACTGAGCATGCACACATGCACATCTCCATTAGCTCTCTGAATGGTTTTCTAATGTTTCTACAAATTCTTCTGCCTGGATTAAGATCACAGAATGGGATTTGGAATGTCAGTAAATGCCCATTAGCACTGAGTCTCTTGAAAGTCCTACCATATTTGCTATAATCTGAAAAAATACTGTACCTTCCATGAGGGCAAATGCATATGTTGATATTATTTCAATGAAATAAATAGAAAAGAACAATTTTTCCGTTTTTTTTTTTTTTCAGGGAAAAAGTAGTTTTTTATATAAAGACTTTAATATTAAAATAAATGGATTGACTTTGAGTTTAAAAAGATATTTGTTAACCAACCCAGTTCAGTATGCCCTCTCATTCTTATTTCAATCAATAAAAGCAAGTCATAATCTTAAAAATATTTTTGCTCTTCTTTTTGTCCCCTTCCTGCTTTTTTTTTTTTTTTTTGCAGACAACACACAATTGATTTGTCTGATTGGCTACAACTATTTCTGTCTTGTTATCTTGCTATGAGTTACTAAATTGCTACATTAAAAAAGCAAAATCTCAACCATTGCTGGCAGCATCTTGATTTACCAATACGATTGCTGAACAACAACAAAAGGTGTTCAGGTAGGAAGTTTTAGAGACTTTAGGTTTTCCTGTTTACGTAGTTTAGACAACAGTTCTATCTTGACACATCGGCTTTTATTTTTGTGATGTACCAGCAGTTGATTTGAAGTAGTGGCATATGCTGTGAGCCTGAGTTCAAAGATATGGATTTGATCTTGTTTACCAAGCAATGAAAACAATAAAAATCCTGAGCCAATTTTGATTTGAAATGAAAATGATTCTCCACACTTTACGGCTGCTTGGTTTTTGAAGCCCAGTTAATCCTAAACTGTTTATTTCGTAGACTCATTACCTTTTCAGCTGTTAACCAGCATCTCTCTTAAGTCAGCAGCTTGGGTCAGAATCACATTGATGCCAAGTTTTGCTTACGGATACAAATTGTTCTTGAACAAACTGCGGGAACAAAGAGTTTGTTTAATCTGACACTCTGCTTGTGGTTTATAGGTGTTAGAAACATTTTCCCCAATAAGGGAACACCCAAAATGCATGTAAAATAACACTTTGGTAATTATATAATAAAAATGGATGGATGGATGATTTATCTGGGTAATTCTAGAATTTACAAACACTAGACCCTCCAAAAGCTTAATCTAGTACCATTTTGAGTTGTATTTTTATGTGGCCTAAGTAGAGAATATTTTATGTGCTGCAGTGTTCAGGATCACAATAGTGATATTCAGGCAATATCTGACATGATACTAAAAAAACCCCAAAAAACAAAAACACTGTCAGATAATTTGATCAAGTCCTGTAAGCAGCTTTTTAATACTTGGATTAAATCAGTTTGTTCTGCTATGAGTCATCCTTCCAGAAAGATGAATTAAACTGGTCAATTAAGAGGAGGTAAAAGCTGTCTACAGGAGCAATTTGGTTCCTAAGGATAATTCTTAATGAATCATTAGGCATACACAAGGAAGGAAAAAAAAAAGAACACAGAAAAGATGTTGACATCTGAATAACTGAGTAGAAGAGGCTTTGATAGTAGCATTTTCTGTCATTTTGCTTCTGTCTGATTGAAGAGGAAATTCCATAATGATTTTAATCCATGTGCCTTGTAAGTGTTCCAGAGAAGCCTTATATAATTGGAAAGAGGTCAGCCAGTGACGATAAGTGAAATGCACAGGTATGACCCACTCCCGTCAAAGTAGGTCAGGCCAGTGTCCTGCTGAGCACAATGCTACTTGTATAAGCAGGAGCTCAGCTCTCACAACAAAAATCTATGTAATGTTTGAAAACAAGGAAGAATAAAGTTAGAGTTATATAGCTCTTCTTCTACAGTGATGCAGCATGAGTTGTAATCCAGTCAATGAACTTGGGTAGAATGACCTGGCCAGTAAGGCTTCAAGCCAAGATGGAAAGAGAGAGACAACCATAGTAACAGAAAAATTACCTTTAAAGGAAAATGTCTTTAGTGTGGCACCAAATATTTCAAAACGTTGGTCAATTATGTAAGCTAGAAGGATGTTTAATGAGGTGCTATCAATAAATAAAATATTTCCTAGGTTAATATTTTTAAAAGAAAAAACCAAAAATCCTGAGATGGTATAATTAAGAGAACCACGAATTTTACAAATATTTACAATTGCTTTAGAATAAAAAACATTCATATGTGAATTTGGAATTAATTATTGCAATTCACCAAATCTAGATGACATTATTTAGAAGGTTCATGCCAACTTCATAGATGTTAACTTGTGGGGAAAAAAGTTAATCTTTTAAAAACTGTCCTTTGATCAGGAAGCACTTTTGTCCCCCCAGTTACTGTAAATGTTTGTCTTTAATATTTGTGAACTATAGAATGGTACTGCTTGGAGAGTATCATATTTCTTATTCTTGTCCTTAATTCAGAGAGGATGCCATATTAATTAATACAAATTACTATGTACCATGCCATGAAGTTGTAAGACAAGGTGCACTCAAGTTGTAAAAGCACATGACTCATATGTGCCAAATCTTATGTCTTATCAGGAGTTGTCCCTCTCACCCCATGGTTCACCCTATTGTCCCCTGAAATACTGTTGGACTGCATTTCTAGGAACTAGCAACAGGTCTAGAACTCCGACTTCCCAATTGACTTTAATGTTCTTAAGGTGATGGGGAAGAGTCAGAGTGGAACTTTGTCTCCCTGGTGCCTTCTTAATCTATGAAGGCTAATGCTCTGTTGGAAGGGGTGGTCCCAGATCCTTACGGCATGGGGGTAGTTCAGTCTGTGGCTGGAAGGGAAAGTTATAATGAGTCAGAGGCTATGGTTCTTCCAGTTGCCTTGCCGATGGCCCCCATCATCTCATTCAGACAAGCGTGGGGACTCTTTGTCTACATGATATTTCCCATGGATGGAGGGAAGGCCCCAAAGGTATATGCCAAGGAAGACTAAATGTTTACCGATGGTAGGTATCTGAAGCCCTCAGAACATCAACTTTCGAGGACTTGCCTTAACAATCTGTAAGTAAACAGTATGCTATCCATCGGCACTACTGTGAGAAAAGTTAATGCAGGTGACAAGAAAAATGAGACAAGGAAGACTATCTTTGTCCTAATCTTTTACTTCATGAAGGAAACTTCTCAGAAAAATAAGGAAGCAGATAGCAGATGTTTTAGATGTCTGGTCTAGATGTCTTAGTACTTTTCAATTTGCTATAAAAATAAACATTTGGGGTGCTAATAACTGAATATATCAGATTACATGTTTGTTTAGGTCTAATGGTTTTTTATTTTAAAAAATGTTTTGCTTATTTTAGCCAGACTGAATCTTTGCTGCAGCACAGTCTCAGTAATTGTTGCACATGGGCTTAGTTGCCCCAAGGCATGAGGGAATCTTTGTTCGCTGACCAGGGATGGAACCCACGTCCCTTGCATTGGAAGGTAGATTCTTAACCACTGGACCACCAGAGAAGTCCAGATTTAATGGTTTTGCCATTGAAATGGAATTAAAATGTGTTCTGCATTTTGGAAGGATGAAGGGACTAGAAATCTATACGTTGCTTCATTTCTGAAACGGTTAAAGCATTGCCCTGGATTCTAAAACCAGGACTGTGGCTTGGAAACAATCTTTGATATTATCTGAAAATCTTCAAAACAAAATGCAAGTGTGGCCGTATTTTTTTTTTCTAGCTGATCTGCCGTACGCATGTTTTAGGTGTCTGTCTGATTGCACTCAGATGTGGGTAAGTGGTGGGGAGGAAAAAATAATGTTTCTTAACTCTGAGGATAAAAAGACCTGAAATTAGATGCACTTCACATGCTTTGGTAATCTGCCCCACATTCTGCGCCATGATGTGGGATAGATGCTGCTAATTCGGTGTTTATTTCTTTGGGGGAAAACAAACTTTGAAAAAAGCACAGTTACAGATAGGTGACAACTTCTGTGCTCTATGAAGAGAACCTAATGATACTGCTTGGTGAAAACTTCAACGGGATTTAATCAGCTATGGAGTCTACCCTTCGGAGCTATTGATTTTGGGAATCCCAAATCACATCCTCTCTGGTCATTATTGATGTATCAATCTTCACTATGATGTTTTCTTTTTTTCTTCTGGAAGCAACCAAACTGGAAAGTACCATGTAATCACCAGCGAGCTAAGAAAAGCTTCTTGAACATTCATATGCAAGTCATTTTGAAGTAATTAAGACAAGAAGACCATGTTCTAAATATATTAGAGACTCCTATCTTATAATTTATTCCTTCTTGGCTAGAGCCTCAGAATGGCATTGTTGGGTTGAAGACTTCTAATACTTCTGATTTTAATAAATTTTGTCAGATCACTTTACAAAAAATAATTCATGTTTCTACCAGGATGTATTAGAGTCAATATAATGTTTTAAATACTTGCTACTCAATGTGTGATCCAAGGACCAGCAGCCTTGGCATCACCTCAAAACTTGTTAGAAGTACAGAATCTTAGCCCTACTCAAGTCTGACTCAGTCAGAATCTGCATTTTATTAAGATGCCTGGGTGATTTATATATACTTGACCATTTGAAAATTTCTGTTTTTAATCACTTGCAATCTGTGTTAAAATTGACAGGGGTTGTATTGATGAAATATCTTTTCTGGAAGGAGAATTAAGAAATTGGTAGTTGTAACTGACTCTTGGGTGAAGCATTGTGGGACTGGCACAGACAACTGAGATGGAAACTTGTTCATCACCATATAGTCTCATAAGCTTTGAACTTTTCCATGTGCATGTATGATCTAAATGAAGAATATTTAAGAACACCTTCCTACAAATATAACGATTACTTTCCACCCACAAATCTCCAGGGAGATGGTTGCCCAGTGGTTCCACGTTTATTCCTCACACCCTCCTGCTGACTTTGTCTTGTGTTAGTGGCCTCCAGTTTAACAGCATGGTGGAAGAGAAAAACTTTCCAAGCCACACAACTTGCTCTTTGAGGATATGAAAATGTAATGATGTCAGTGGGGGTTTGTCTGACAAGGGAAACCTCGACAGGGAAGACAGAGTGAGTCAGTGTCATGGGGGCACCTTTGAACTTTTTCTGTAACATCCCCATAGTCTGAACTGTGATCATCATCCCAGTGTTCATGTTGCAATAGTATACAATTCCCCAACAAGAGAAAATTGCACTTAAAGTGTTGTGACTGATTTAACTTCTTGAAATACAAGAATTGTTGTGTTTCTTGTAAATCAAGAGAGCTGGCAAACTGGTTTGGAACATCTCAGTTTCAGAGTTCACACTGGATCTGCTGACACCGGGATGGCCGCAGGCTTCAAGGAGAATGGGAGGCAGCTTCACCTTGGGAGGTTAGAAATGGACCATCCTCACTGCCCTCTTGGTGCCTGGAATCTTCTTATGACAAGAATCCCCTTTTTCCTCAATGATCCATTGTATATAGTGCAATGTGTTTTTGGGAAATGTTTCATATAGGCTACAGTGAAAATATATGGAAGTGTTAAACAGACTCTGAAGGTTAAAATATATGAATCTTCTCCAGATGTTTCTCCAGATGTCGCCACCTTGTGGGTCTAACTGGCTTTATAATAAGCATGGTAATTCAAAGTTCTCTAGCCCTTGAATCCACCTACTCTCTCAGGACCACCAGCCTCCTGAAAAATGTTGCCCAGGTATTTTGGAGAACTTTTGGGAGTGTGGTGGTGGTTTTTACATATGCTCACAAGTAAACCAGGTGAGCCACCAAAAATTTTCCATTTCTTAATGTTCACTGACTTTGGCCCCTTCCTCTGAGCATCACCACTCGTCAGGAATTTCTTTCTTATATTTTTTTCTGCAGACAGTAAGTTCAGAAGGCTTTCCTCATAGCTCAGTTGGTAAAGAATCCACCTGCAATGCAGGAGACCCTGGTTCAATTGCTGGGTTGGGAAGATCCGCTGGAGAAGGGAAAGGCTACCCACTCCATTCTTCTTGGGCTTCCCTTGTGGCTTAGCTGGTAAAGAATCTGCCTGTAATGTGGGAGACCTGGGTTCGATCCCTGGGTTGGGAAGATCCCCTGGAGAAGGGAAAGGCTACTCACTCTAGTATTATGGCCTGGAGAATTCCATGGACTGTAGTCTACGGGGTCACAAAGAGTTGGACATGACTGAGTGACTTTCACTTTCACAGTAAGTCCCTTACATATGCACAAGTTCTGTTCTGAGAGTGCACTCGTAAGTCCAATTTGTAAGTTAGCCCGGGCACCCAACTAACACCATTGGCTATATACTTCTGTACTGTAATAAATTTATAATACTTTTCACACAAACAATACATACATGGAAAACAAACACAAAAAATAAAGAAAACATTTTTAATCTTGAAGTACAGTACCTTTAAAAGTACAGTCATACAGTACAACAGCTGACCTACAGGGACTGGCACACATGTTCGAATCTTTGAAAGTTTGCATCTTTGAAAATTCACAACTTGAAGGTTCGTAGGTAGGGGACTTACTCTATCTCCTTTCTCCTGGTGGGCATCTGTCTCCAGATGTACCTGGGACACTGGAGCCCTTGCAAGTGTGGGGAGTGGAAGGGGTTGAGGCTGCAGGATTTTCTTCTGGATGGGAGCAAAGAACTTAGTCTTCTTTTAGTGTTAGTCTCCCTTAGAGGCCCTGTGTCCCAGGGTTCTTGTGAAACAGCCCTTTTAGATCTCCTTAGAGTTCCCTCTGTCTTGAGTTCATGGCCATTTCACTGTTATTGAATCTAGCTTCTCTAGCTCTTTCTATGTTCCACGTACATTGTTGTCTTAGGATTTTATCTTCTGCCAATGGGTTTCTGCTTCCCAGAAACCCAAGTTTATGTTGGGGTTCCTGCTATATCCTCAGTGGAAACTCTAGGTTCATGAGAAACAATGGTTTATTGCCAGGACCTTTCTGGGATTTGGCATTTAAATAAGAGGTTTCCATGGCCAAACAGATGCCACCTACTCAATTCTCTAGGAGTTTCTGGGGTAGGGGGCCATCCAGCTGTTCAGTCATGGGCTTCATGGCAAGGCCAGTTCTTCCTACTCTTCAGCCACTTCTCTTGCCCTCTCTAGCATGGAAGTGGAGATGTTCCATCCTGTGTGGGAGAGAACTGCCTCACTGCCTCATAGAGAAGCTGAGGGAGAAGAGACTGTGGTCTTCCCTGGGCCCACGATGCTTCAGAGCTGCTACTGTGTGTTCAGCTCAGCGGTGGGGATGTTTGGTGTTGGTGGGTGGATGCGTGGGCGCTGGGGTGGAGGTGAGGAACCAGAGGATGGGAGGAGAACGGGGGAGTACCTTTGCCCACAGCGCCCCTGAAATTCATAATGAGCTTTCCAAAGGATACGTTTTATTTTTATACAGTATTATTTAATTTCCCCAAAGAGTGAAGGTGGTGGCAATAAAAGGGGACAGGGTGACATGGTGGGCATGGAGAATACATCTCCCGACCCTGCTCTTCTGTCTTTGGGAATTTCTGTGAAAAGAAGGGGGTGCCTTACAAAGTGAGTCTGCAGCCAGTTTCGGGAGAGACCCACAAGCTGTGGTTTCCGGAACGATAGTGTGATCACAATTGATACCTGCGTTGTAGTAATCACCACTTCAGTGGCCTTGCCTGTTCCTAGACATAGGGGGAGGGGTGGTGACAGGAAGCGGTGTTGGTTCTTCCATCTAGATTCAGTCTTGCAGGTGAAGTTGAGAGTTAGGTAAGAGGTGCATGGCTAAACCACCCCCTAATCAAAGGAACTTGTGGGCAAATGCTGGGGAAGATGGCTGGAGGCTTTGTGTGCTTATTCTCAGACCTGCCCTAGTTCACCACCTCCAGGTCTCTTCAAGGCTCAGCCTCATCTGTCTCATGCATGTTTCTCTTCCACCATTCCATGTCTAGCACGGACAGGAGATGCAGGCGAGAAGAAGATGGGCTGCAGAGAGGGTTGTACCTCTGATCTTGGTCTAGCCACACACTCCTAGCTTCCCAAAGGGTCAAATGTCTGGTAGCCCAGGACTTGCAGAAGGACCAGCTGGAGAACCTTGGACACTTACTGTCTTCCTCCTTCAGATTATTTTATCTTTTCATCCACATGGTTGGAGTGTCCACACAAGCTGGCTGAGACTGTGTCAAGGCAGCCGTGTACGGTTGGGCAGTTTGTACACTGTGAAAATGCAACCAGCTTAGAGGAGAATGGGGGCTGGGCTCCATTAGCCCTGAACGAGGCCTGCCATGAAGCTGTATCAGGCTGTAGGAAGGGACGTCTCCTGCACGGGGCCTGGTGGAGTCAGATGAAGGTGATGTCATGAGTTAGTGGTGGCCCTCTGTGCAGGGTTTAATGGAAACTGTGAAGCACTGAGTTTGGCAGCAACCTCCATTCTTGCTACCACAACCAACCCTCTGATGTGCTTGGAGAGACTGCCTCTAGAAAACCTGATGGTGGAAAACTGAGGCCACGGACCACACACATGGCCCACGAGTGTAGCCATTCAGCTTATACAAAATTGGCCCACACCATGTTTTAAATTATTTGAATTAATGTCAATATTTACAATGCAAGAGATTTTGCATGAGGATCAGAATTCCTGCCTTCCCATGGCACAGCCAGCTGACATGCGGTTGCAGGCAGTTAGGGTGGGACAGTCCTCACCGGGCCCCGTGGACTCTCCAGCACTGAGGATGAGACTTAACTGATGTTTATCATAGTACTTGTGCTCTGTTTTCTTGTAGTAGAATTAAGAGACAAGTAAAATCTATCCTGGACTGTCTTTGAAAAGCGGGAACGTTAAAGGTAGACTAAGAAGCCACTTTAAAAAAATTCTGTTGATACATTTTTTAAATACCTGCCAAGTCCCTCTGGCATTTGTGGTTCCACCCTGCATTGTCATGCGAAATCGACTCATAAACACATAGTCGAAAAAATTGGAGAAGTTCCCTTAAAGCCCTCACTCCTTCCTTGGGCTGTTATATTAAGCGACTAGGCTGACAGAAGAATCTTGGCTTATCATGACTCCTCTGCAGTGGAGAGTTTAGCTTGGGAGGTGTGTTTGGGGGATCTACCTGTCACCCCGATGGCAGCTGGATGGCGTCACCAACTGGATGGACATGAGTTTGAGCAAGCTCTGGGAGTTGGTGATGAACAGGGAAGCTTTGCATGCTGCAGTCCATGGAGTCACAAAGAGTTGGACACGACTGAGTGACTGAACTAAATTGACCTGTCCCTCTGCTCTCAGTGTTTGCCAGGACAGAGGGTTTTCACCCTCTTGCTGAGCTGTGGGGCTAGCTGATGAGTGGAACACACAAGGCCAGGCCAAGTGTCAGATAGAAAGATACTGTGATCAGATATATGGAATCTAAATGGTGGGGTGGGGAAGGACAGAGAAAATTTGAACACAGGTAAGACAAGTCAGGTGGCCACAAAAAAATCAGGTATCTAGGTCAATGGTGTCAGATTTCATAAGCCCTGATGGTCAAGTTCTGTCTGTAGGGAGGAGATGCTCAAAGGGCAGAGGGTTGAAGAGACCAGTCCTTAGCTGAGGGGACCACTGGGAATTTGACACCTGTGTTCATACCTTGTGTTGCCTCTACCTGACCCACACATGGCAGAGAAGTGGTGTGGTCCAAGGGTCGAGGGCAAAGACCCTGAAAACAGATTCCTTCCCTCCCAGGTAGGAATCCTAGCCTCTCACTTAGCAATGTGAGTTCGGTGAGCTCCTTACCCTCTTTGTCCCTTATTTCACCTGCTTTATAATGAGGATAGGTACATATCTATTTTATAAGGTTGCCTGTAGATGAGAATTGAGTTAATTCTTAGAAAGTGCTTAGAAGAGTGGCTGGCACATGTCAAATACCCAAGAAGCACTTATTACCACCAGCTTGCTGTCTTTCCCACCTACCTTAGGAAAATGCAATAGTCAGAAACATGGCTAATCAGCTTGGAGGAAGTCACCCTCTGAAAGAAATGAGAGCAGCGTATATTCAGAGTCACTCCATTCAGAAAGGAGACATGAAGTTCTTCTGGAGAGTGAGAAGCTAGGAGATGGCTTCCTATTCGGGGCATTCTTCCTGCAGACACTGATGCAAGGAGACTGGTGGCAAAGCCTCTCCTTGATTTACAGGAGCTTTACCATGAAAGGGGCTCAAACGGTGGCCGGTGGCGACACGGGTGGGAGACAACTCAGCCCTCGCCTGCGCGAGGGCACGGCTCGGTCTGCCCTACGCAGAGCACAAGGATGCTGTGGTTTCAGCCTGGTTTGTGGGGGCACAGCCGGGTGAAGCTGCTTCAGACGGCGCTGTGTTGCTGTCTCCCTGCGGTTAGCATGAAGTGAGCAAAGACACAACTGCCTGTGCTTGAAGCTCAAGAGCTCGGGGTGCTGCTTTTGAGCCCCATGCGGCCCTTCTGGGGCTTTGAACTGCGGCCACAAGACGCTAGTGGCATCTCTTTCCAGATTTGTTTTGACGCTCACTCGAAAACAAGATTTCACTCTGTCCTTCTGAAAAGAATCTGACAGGGAGTGTGCTTGTAGATTTGTTTAGCCCTGGCGCGACAGTCTCTGGTGATGCCTTGAGCAATGGAGGATGCTCTATGTCTGTGTGGAGAAAACTTTGGAGGCAGAAGGACCTGTTCCAACAGGCAATGTACATTTGTTAGTAAGTCCAGTTTGCCAGCAAAGTAGAAGAGGAGACAGAATTAAGGTGCAAAAGGTGTTGGAAGCAGATTTAGGAAATCTTTTGTTTAGAGAAAAAAAGGAGTAGGAATGGGGGAGGGGCCTGAAGGAGCGCAGATGAGAGGGGAGGCCGGTTGCTGGGCTGATGTGCTTGGGGTTAGACTAGGCTCCCAGTGCTAGAAGGAGCTGATTACAATAGAAGTCCTGGTTCTCATTAGTTTCCAGAGTCATTAGGCCTCTAGCAGATGTACCCTGATGTCAAGTAGCCTCCCTCCTCCAGAGCTGTAGGGGGCCACTTGAGGAAGAGGAAAGCGACCCTTTCACACACACACACACACACACACACACACACACACAAATAATACTGACAAGATGAAATCGGTTCTCTCCACAGATCTAGAATAGGGAACATATAAGATTATAGGAGGGCTTCCTAGGTGGCACAATGGTCAAGAATCCACCTGCCAATGCAGAAGGTCCAAGAGATGTGAATTCGATCCCTGGGTCCAGAAGATACCCTGGAGGAGGAAATGGCAACCTAGTCAAGTATTTTTGCCTGGAGAATCCCATGGAGAGAGGAGCCTGGTGGGCTACTGTCCATGGGGTCACAAAGACTCATACACGACTGAGCACGCACCCAAGCAAGATTATGGGAATATCTTTACTGCAAAAAGTTACTCTCCACTTGCTAGAATTTCTGTTAAAGGAGACACTCCTCTTCATTTATTAATCCATTTCATATTTATTGAGTATCTAATATTTATTGTCTCATACTAATAAGTTTGAGAAATTATGTTAAGGGAAGCTGTGTAAAATTGAGTAGAAAAAGATGATAAGCATAGAGAGATAGAATCAGACTGTAAATAGCATCCTAAGAAATGTGGAATTTATTTGATAGTAAGGAGTCAGGGGGAAAGTTTTTAATCAAAAATGAGACATGCTTAAGTAAAGATTCAGAAAGGTTGGTTTGGGAATAATGTAGAGGCTGGGTTTGGATTGAATGATGGAGGCTTTGGGAGAAGATATGAAAATAGGGGGTCAAATGAGTGCTATTTCTAGAGTCTAGAAGAAGGATTTGGAGGGATTTTGAAATAGGGTGGTGAGTGCGCACTGAAAGGAAAGGAGAGATGTGAGAGATGCTTGTAAGAAGTGATAGGTAGGGGGAGGAGAATGAGAAGGGAAGGATGGAGCCCCAGTTCTGAGAATGGGAGTCATCTTTCTGGGAGATGGAAGTTGGAGTAGTAGAGCTGAGAAATGGAAAGAGAAATTGAGGAGTAGAAAGAGAATTGCAGTCAGAGTAGGTCAAAGGGATCAAATTCTAAGTTCCTACCATAGCCACCAACTTCCCCACTTCATGGTACCCTTCATGGTCAACACTTCTTGTAATAGGGAGCTTGTAGTTTCTCATGGTCAGCTGAAATCTGCCACTAGTATTGGTTCATCCCTGAGGACCACAGAAAAGCTACTTCATCTGGACAGCTTTTCATATAGTTTGGACATGGCTCCTTTGTCCCTTACATTGGAAGCTTTTCTACTCAAGGCTAAAGCTACAGGACTTTGAATTTCCTCCCTTCTGAGCATATGTATCAGCTCCTCTGCATAAATAAATGGTGCATATATGCAAGTGTGTGGCTACAAACTGCACACAGAATTGCAGGTGAGGTCTAACCAGCTCTGATCAGAGGAAAATCAGCATCTGCCTTCCTACCTCTGATGCTCTGAGGACACCAGATTATTCTGGGGACTCATCACACAGCCAATTAGATGCAATTTACTTTGACTGAAAACCTTCTGCTTTTTATTTTTAAACACTGATAAGTCATACTTCCTCCATCCTGGGCTTGTGCAATTGGATATTTGTACTCCAGTTGAGCAAACTAGGTAAGACAATGGCTTTGGGAGTTCATATTGGGTTCCTAATCTATGTCTATAATTTACAAGCTTGTGACTTTGGGAAAGTTATATGATCTCTCGAGTTGTCATTTTCATTATGTACAAATGTACATCTTAAGAGTACTTACTTCACAGTTATGAGACTAAATGAGATAATGCCTTTAAAGCACTCATCACTGTACCTGACTCGCAGAACTTTTTCAATAATATTAGCTATTATTATCTATTGTTACCATTATTATTCTTCTAACTTTGTTATTGGTTCCTCTTTTTCTTATTAAGCATGTATGTCTGTGTGTATGCTCAGTCATGTATAATTCTTTGCAACCCTTTGGACTATAGCCTGCTAGGCTACTCTGTCTGTGGGATTTTTCAGGCAAGAATACTGGAGTGGGTTGCCATTTCCTTCTCGAGGGGAGCTTCCTGATCCAGAGATCAAACTCACATCTCCTGTATTTTAGGCAGATTCTTCACCCACTGAACCATCAAGGAAGCTTATTAAGCATTATTCAACTCAAATTTCTTCAAACACTGTGTCAACCACAATTATAATTAATCTGAATTCTCTCTCTCTTTGATTTCTTTGTTGATGGTTTGTATCACAGAAGTGAGTAAGAGAGACATGGTCAGTTTCTCCTATATCTAACTAGTCCTAGTCCACCGAGGGAGAGGGAAAATGAATAATTCATGTTATGAATCTTCTGTGTTCACTAAACTCACTCCACAATTGCACATTCACTTGTCATTCAGTCCTTATTTGTTTACCTTGTTCCCGAGGATATCATGAAGATATCATGGAGAATCCTGTAAAACGCCACATTGTTATCCAGAGGAGAGCAACTGGGAAAAGATTCAGATTCATCTCATAGAAGCTAGAGTTGGAGGACAGAGTATTATTTAGTGCCAAAAAAGAGGAGATAGTATAAATGTAGATACTGAAGAGGGTGACAGTTTGGTGGGTGAGTTGGATGAGGATGGAGAGAAAGTGGGCCTGGGTGGCATGAACATCCAACAAGGCCAGTCTTACTGTGGCAGGAAATGATCTTGGAAGTAGCTATTTTAGCAGTCCATGCTGATACCTCTTTGACCTACAATTTGTAAGAAATGGTAGCCCCCTTTCATGTTTTTCCCATAAATTAATCTAAAATACCAATTTTTGTAAAGAGAAGGAAATGGATCTTTGAAATAAGAGGACATGGACAGCTAGGCAAGAAAGAGGAAGCTATCCAATCAGGGTAAGAAAGAGAAGAGAAACTATGGTCAAGTAGTGGACTTTCCCAGCTTCTCTGCCGTCATTCATGTTAGATGTGTGGAAACCAATGGAAGTGGTGAAGGAGGCATTTCATGATTGTATCATAGGTTAACAGTCATTCTGTTTCCTTTACCATCTTTTATCCAGCTGATTCCTTCACTGAGACATCACTAGTGCAATATTTATTTTAGAAGAGAACAGCATCAGCTTCCCTTCCTTTTCATAGGAAATACTATAACATTATTTTTTTAGACAGTTTTAAAATGGGTGATCCCTGGATTTTGTCATCTAACTTACAGCAAAAGTGCAGTGATATACATAAGAACCGTTGCCTGGTAGAAAGGTTGGCTCAGCTGTTTATCATGTGACAGATGGCTTCTTGAAGGTTGGCTTTTCAAGACTGGTGTTTGGGTTGAATGTCCAGAGTCCTGAAATGGAGAGCCTCCTTTGGGAGATTTAAAATCAAATGAACTTTTTAGTTTTGAATTAGATGAGGACTTGCAGGGGAGCACAGGTTCTGTCATGGGAGAGGGCAGACAAAACACCAAGGCAGACAAAAAACCATGAATTTCCCAGGAGGGAGAGTGAAGAGCCTTCCTGCCTCAGGGTCCCGAGACCAGGACACATTATGTCACCTTTTAAGTGGACAAAATCCTTGTACTATATGGTAGGACTACATTGGAAACTGTCTTCTAACACCTTGACAACAGAATACAAGAGCATATGTTAGAGATGAATTTAATAGGGTTATGTGAAAATACCTGTACTTCAGTTTTTTTTTTCTTTAATGTGGGCTCTTAAGATAGGTGAAAAGGTGGTTAAACTAAAGCACATGAAACAAGGACTTAGAAGTTTTAGTTACTTATAAATTTAATATAAGTCATCAGTTTCTTTTGGTCATCATAGACTGCTGGTGTGTATGTGTGTGTGTGAGAGTGTGAGTGTGTGTGTGCGTGTGTGTGTGTGTGTGCACGCGCGCGCACATCCATACACAATGGCTTTGACACTCGGGTGCATTAAGAGGGATGCCATAGTGGTGTATCCAGAAGAGAGCAACCCAGATCAGAGACTTCAGAGACATCTCAGGAAAGCAATAGCCGGGGGACATAGTGATATGGAAGGCAAAAGCGATACCAGATGGTTTGAAGACGGTTGGGCATTCACTAGAATTATGAGACCTGAAAGGCCCTCGGGGAGATGAACTCCTAGAACAGTTTTTCTTTCTCTGGCAGAATCCTGTGCAGCCTCTGGTTTGAGCGTGAAGTTATGCCCTTGCCTGCTCTGGAATCTGCACAATGCAAGAGCTCTGTTTATATCCATCTTCCTGGGGATGGATGGTCCCCAGAAAGTCTGGATGGTCCTCTGTTTTCATCCATCCCCTTCCTGGGGAGGTCATCTTCCTCCCCCAGGTCCGCTCAATCCTGATGATGATTGAAGTCTCACATGGTGGCAAATACCCACCTGGGAGACCTTTGTGGGGGTTGCTCTCCCACTGTTTAGATGAGATAATGGGCCTCAGGAGGGGAATTCTACCATTTCATCCTTTACACTGTGCAAGAACATTATTAGAGCAAGAAATTAAAAGGAAATAAACAAGGAATTGCTAAAGAGCCCTTGTCTCTGCTTTTCATTTCTTTCCATTGCAATATAATGTTGCCTTGTCTAGTTTAGTCATTAATAAAAAGTGGACTAGTTGACTGCCTGTGTCCTTATCACAATATGTTATTTATTTGAATCCTATTTGCAGATACTCTTCCATTTCCTTCTCTAGAATAACTAGAACTACATTTAGACCAACTAAATTTAAATTATGAAACCTTTAGCTGGGTTTCCTCTCCACCTCCCAAGCTTCTGTGTCACCACCCCCACCCCCATAATCCTGAAGGCAAGGGTTCTGGGAATGGAACTGACAAGAAGCAGATTTAGGCAATGTGTCACTCTCCAGAAATAGAATACCATTCTCACTGATAATTGAAATCATCATTGGATCACTCATTGTTTTAGTGACCAATCAAAATGTGATCTGCCTACACATTTTGCACAAGTGTATTCTAATGAAACTTAAAGTTGGCTATGCTTTTAGTCTTAGGTTAAGGAGCACAGCAATAAAGAAAATTCACAACATCCCTGATTTCATGGAACTTAAACCTAGTGGAGCGATAGATAAACAAGAGTAAACATACAATTTGTCAGTTGTTGATAAGCACAACAGAAAAAAATATTAAAGTGGGTTTGAGATGTATGGGGATGGTAGGTTATTTCTATTTTGTATTATGTGTTGAGGGAAGGCCTTACTGACATAGCGTCATTTGAACAAAGGCCTGAAGGAAACTGGGGATAAGCCATGAAGATATCTGGGAGAAAATCACTCCAGGCAGAGAGAAAAGCAAGTGCAAAGGCCCTGAGGCAGGCATGTGTCTGCTGTGTTCCAAAATAAACAATGTGTACTTGTTGCTTATGAAGAGTGAGCTGCGGGGAGAAGAGTGGGAAATGAGATCAGAGACGCAGCAAGGGGTAAGATCCAGGTGAGGACCTGGATGAACCTCTGCATGACATGGGGCTCTAGTAGAAGGTTAGAGCAGTGGGGTGGCTTGAAGGCTCCCTCTCCTTGGCTTGGCTGTGTTGAGTCTGTGATGATCATAAGCCATCCAGGTGGGAATCAAGTCCACAGCAAGAGAGAAGTTTGGATTTCGGGGAAAGAAGATGGGAAGAGAAATTTCAACTTTGGCCTCATAAAGTCTTGGAGAAGGATGAGTCTTCCAGGAATTGACTGTGGATAGAGGAGGCTGAGTGCTGGGGCCTTCAACTCTTAGGGGCTGAATAGAAGAGGTGTGTGTGAGGTCCAGCAAAGATTCTCAGAAGAAGTAGCCAGGGAGGGGACCCAGAAGGGTTTCAAAGAGGCACAGCCACTGAAAAGAACATTATTGTTCACTTTGCAGCAATATGGATGGCCCTAGAGGTTGTCACATGGAGTGAAGTCAGTCAGGCAGAGAAGGAGAAATACTGCATGACATCCCTTACATGTGGAATCTAAAAGAAATGATACAAAGGAACTTATTTACAAAACAGAAACAGACTCGCAGGCTTAGAGAATGCACTTATGGTTGACAGGGGGGAAGGGATAGTTGGGGAGTTTGGGATGGACATGTACACACTGCTATGCTTAAAATGGATAACCAACATGGTCCTACTGGATGGCACAGGGAACACTGCTCAATGTGGCAGCCTGGATAGGAAGGGACTTTGGGGGATAATAGAGACATGTGTATATATGGCTGAGTCCCTTTGCTGTCCACCTAAAACTGGCACAACATTGTTAATGGCTATATAGTAATAAAATAAAAAGCTAAAAAATACAACAAAACAAAAGCACTTTCTTGAGATAAGTATCACTGAATTAGATTCACTAATTTACACAAGAGCTATCATTGTACATCAGTCTCTACAAGACACATATCCTATTAGTAAAGGATTATGAATAGATAACAGGATCATGACTATACCCGCAGCTGAGACAAAAGCCTTCTCCTTGACTGGTGAGACACTCCTTGGGATTTTACGGAGCAAGAACTATTAATATGAACTGTATGAAGCCCTGCTGCCCTGATTTGAGCTTTGGGGGAATTTTTAATGTATCTGCCTAATGCAGACACTTCTCACAGGGACACATCATGACATCTGTGCTTGTTTATTTTTCAGAATATTGTTTTGCTGTCTTCTGTTTTCAGAATCACTTCAAAATGCATTCCTTCTTACTTTGGATTTTGGCTCAGAAATTTAAGGTTTATTACAGAATATTCTTTGAGTTAAGTAAGGAAGACTCCCTTTACAGTGCTCCTCATAGGCTGGTAGGGGCCATCTCTTCACTTACAATGACAATGTATACAACAAACACCATGTTTACATGGGTTGTTTGGAAGATTTATTGCCACCCCTGTGCCTTCATTTCTTTTCCTCTGTAAGTCTTGAAGGAGACCTCTCTTCATCACTTCCTTGTACATGCTCACTCCTTTGGAGAATTATCTTAACATCCTAAGAGAAGAGATTCAAAGAGAAGTTACAACTCTTAATAAATGAATTAGAAGTAATGATTATTAATAATATGGGCTTCAATATGTGGCAGTGATTAAACAGTGAGTTTTTGTTTTTTCCTTTGAGAAAATTGTTCTCTATTTAGTGTGAATCCTGCCTTGCAACTTATTAATTTTGCCAGTGGACAGAGATCAAAGATCTTAGAGACTTCATTTCCCCATCTAATAAGATCTAACAATAGAGTTGTCATATTAGATTAATTAGATAACATTTGTAAAAGCAATTACACAGTTCTTGTTTAGTTGCTAAGTCATGTCTGACTCCTTTGTGATCCCTGGGACTGTAGCCCACCAGGCTCCTCTGTCTATGGAATTCTCCAGGCAAAAATACTGGAGTGGGCTGCCATTTCCTTCTCTGGCAATTACACAGAGTTTGGCACAAAACAGGCAAGGCAAAACATTATTTCCCTATTAATCAATAAAAAACAATATTCACCTTCTATTAAGGGAAAATTCTAACGCTAAATTAATCATGTTTACAGATTTGTAGAATTTTAGAACAGAAGATTATTTTGAGGTGGGGAATTATCTCCTTTCTGGTTTTTTTTTTTATATTAGGGATAGAATGATCTGTTTATTGTCCACTTAAGATATCCAACTGGGCTACATTTTAAATCACAGATGTTTATAAAATAAATTTAAGATATTATCACAATGTATTAATAGAAGGGGTACTAGCATAAGGGGAAAACGTAAAATTACATTTATTCAGTTTCCAGGTTTTTTTTTTAGGGAACTCTTTAAGAATATAAGTTTCTTTACTTCAGACCTGAGTTCCAAAAGTTTCTATTTGACTGTAGTCATTTTACTCATGAAAACATGAGTTAGTTCAGCATCTGAACAGAACCCTGCTGAGTGACACCCACATGGCTGTATCAGTCACTGCCAGGAAACATAGTGAATCATTTTCTTGAAGGAGCTTGTTCTTTGAAAATATAGATCTCCCACAGCTGAAGGGCAATCTTGGGCAAGTTAAGTGAAAAAGAACAGCTGCTTGCCATTGACCTTTCTGGTCCTACCCTCCACAGTACTTACTGATAGGTCTCCTTTGCAGAGAATATTATTTGTAACAGCTATTGCTGACTAGTGACCATTTACTTCGGGATTAAGGAATGAGTTGACCTGTGATTATTTGACACTCCATAGCATGGGGGAAAATTATAAGCTCTAGATATTTCAATCAGTCCTGGCTAGATTTATAGCTGAAATCAAGGGCCATAATTTTAAGTAACAGTTAGTGGAGAAAAGGCTGAGAGAGTCTAGAAAAGTTTGGCATGGGTGCCTTGAAAACACAAAGCGCTAAAGCAGCCACTGTATTTTGTTATAAACATAACGGAGGCGGTTGGAGTGTATCTTAAAGTCAGATACCTTGAAGACTGTGTCCCTTCCAGTTACATGTATATTTATAGGTACTTTGCCCTCATGTAATCAGGTCCTGACTCATTTGTTTCTAAGAAATTCTCCTGTGACATTCTGACTTTAACACTGAGAGATTTATTTTTATCTCCTAGTGAATGGAACCCTTAATATTAAGGCTATCTGCTGGATGTACAGGTTTTGTTAAAAGAGACTCACATTTATGCAGCATACGTGTGCATCACAAGAAACTACATTTGGTGAGTTGGTGCAGAAAATCCAACGTCCACTTACACTTGTAAATCTACTTATCGGAGGAAACTGACTTTCTTCACTAACCACCCACTGACGGTGTCCTCAATGATCTTGTTACATTTAAGCAAAGCATTTTCTTAAGAATTTAGGAAGCTTCCTTGAAAATAACCTCTCTATATAAAAATCTATGAAAGAAGAAGTTAAATAAATGAGCTTGAGTTGAATAACTATAAAATCCAAAACAAAACATGGGTCTTCTGAGTTGGAATTGACCGCATGTGGATTCCTGGGACTTTGGTTCGGACCCCCTGTCATCATGACACTCTCCAGTGAAAGTCTCCTTTCGTTCCAGAGAACAGACACTGAGTTTGGTAGATGAAATGCCAGCTTTTAGTTCATCTGTGTAAATTTTGCACTGTTCAGAAATATTCTTTATGCACTGGAACCACCAACAGACCAGCAGTAATAATAATAGTAATAATAATTACTATGTAGTGTTAGTCACTCAGTCGTGTCTGACTCTTTGCGATCCCATGGGCTATAGTCTGCCAGGCTCCTCTGTCCATGGAATTCTCCAGGCAAGAATACTGGAGTGATCCAGGGGATCTTCCTGACCCAGGAATCAAACCAGGTCTCCTGCATTGCAGGCAGATTCTTTACCATCTGAGCCACCAGGGAAGCCCCTACTCCGTAGTGAGGGCTTTCTATCTGCCAAGAACGGAGCTAAACACTTTGTATGGATTAGGTCATTTAATCTGTACAAGGACCTTGAGAGGCATGTTTGAGAAGTAACCCTATTTTACATATGGGGAAACCAAGGCACCATGGGGTCACTTGCCCAAGGTCACACAGTTAGTAGCTATGAACCCAATCAACATGGCTCCTGAGTCTGCTCTCCTAACCACAAAGCCAGGCCACCTCTCCACAGGAGCAAAAAATAACACATATCAAAATGATTACCCAAACTGACCTTTTTCATATGTATTTTTAAATGTTTGCTAGTTCCAAACACGAATCTTGTAAACACAGAGCTGTTGGGTGACAACCTTTACTTCCCACTGTTTATAACAGCAAACAACATTTTAACCTGAAAAACCACACTCTAGTTTTTGCTCTACTTATCTTGAAAGATCTTCAAACAACATCACTGTGGTTAAAGTTCATTTTAAAAATGTGATCTATTTACTTGCACATGGATATCTGGAGCAAAAAAATTGATGACAGGATGAGAGTGTTAGTAACTGAGTCTTCAGAGATTTTTTTTCTTTTCCTTTCTTCTTTTTCTTTATTTGCTTAGCAAAAATGAGAATAGAGCATCTTACTGGAAAGGGAACCTCTTTCCTTTTCAAGCATCACATTTACTTTTTTCAGGTCAAAGGCTC
This sequence comes from Cervus elaphus, assembly GCF_910594005.1. Taxonomy (NCBI): domain Eukaryota; kingdom Metazoa; phylum Chordata; class Mammalia; order Artiodactyla; family Cervidae; genus Cervus; species Cervus elaphus. The sequence goes on from NC_057839.1 coordinate 40,419,372, forward strand.
AACTCTTGTCAGAATGGTGCCCTGACTAGATTCTAGCAGGTGGTTCAATGTCCTCTCATCAGATTCCAGGGTGGAGTAATGACAGGGAAGAGAGATGAAGGACCAGGACGGTGGAGGGTTGAAGAAGCTGACTTGGCAGAAGTACTCTGGCAATGAAGGAACGAACCATCGGACCGCTAGACAGACTGACAAGCTCTCTTTCTATTAGGGTGTCAGGTGACATTCATGCTCTGAAGCTGGAGGTCAGAACAAGCTCCAGCTGTGGGGTGGGGGTCGGGGGAGGGAGGTGGGTGCTCTCAACCCAAGGGGTCTGTGCACCAAACAGGATTTGGGGAACGTGCAGAGATCTTTTTGGTCATCAAAGCATCAAGGTGCTCCTGGAATATAGTGGGCAGCAACTCAGAATGTTAGATGTTCTGCCATGCCAGAGTCAGTCCTATGCTATTCAAAATGCCAGGAGTATTTCAGCTGGGGTGCACGCTGATAAAACTCCTTCCTAAATCAGAGAAATGCACGAAGTGACAAGCACCCTGCTGACTCCAACTTTCCCTGAGGATCAGAGTCCATCTTCAGGGGGTTGACCTTCGAAGGCAGTCAGTCATCTGTTGACGGAGTTTTTTCTTCAGGAACATGCCAGATAGAATCGTCTCTGCAAAAGTCAGTAATAGTTAGACATTCTGGCCAGGGTAAAAATGTTCCCCAAATCGTCCTGACTTTGCAGGGAGTTCTTCTCCCATAATAGGAGGAAGTGATGGTGGCATCATTTTAGGGTCCTAGCTGTTGTTGGTAAGATAAGGTAAACCCTATTGCACATTATTCTAAGGATTTGAAAATTATTTTGCTGGTTTAAAATAGGGAGATTGTTCCCTGAAATGTGGAACAGAATGTGCAGGATGAAATGCAGTCTAAAGAGATGGGCTTCTGGAACTCACCTCACACAGAACGATGGTTGCCCAGAGGACAGCAAAGGCAGGGAGACCCCACAATTGGCAGATTGCCCCCCATTCTGCCTGTGACCACCATGCATTCACCCACCCACCTCTCTCCACCCCTTTGTTTAGTTCTGATGTGTGCTGTTCCCACTAATTCCAGGGTGACACTGATTTATCCCAGTCTCATCTTAAGTGGGGAAGAAAGCTGGTCTTTACGAGTGAAAGTAGGAGTGTAAGATGCTGAAAAGGGACCTGTGACATATGGGTTTCATTGTGAAGAGTAAATGTTTGTGGGATGTATGGGTATTGCCAACCACATATCTAAGCATTTTGGGCCTGTTTAAATAAAGAGACACAAATAATTTTACAAAGAGGATGGTTAAATGTAGAGATATAATGATGTGATATGGTTAAGAGGGCTTCCCTGGTAGCTCAGTGGTAAAGAAACCATCTGCCCATGCAAGAGACACACGGGTTCGATCCCTGGGTTGGGAAGATCCTCTGACAAACCCACTCTAGTATTCTTGTCTGGGAAATCCCATGGACAGAGGAGCCTGGCGGGCAAGAGTAGGACACAACTGAGCAACTAAGCAACAACAACAACGGTTAGAGATAAGGAAACACTTCAGTTCAGTTCAGTTCAGTTGCTCAGTCGTGTCCAACTCGTTGCCTCTCCATGGACCGCAGTACACCAGGCTTCCCTGTCCATCACCAACTTCCGGAGCTTGCTCAAACTCAAGTCCATCAAGTTGGTGATGCCATCCAACCATCTCATCCTGTCATCCCCTTCTCCTCCTGCCTTCAATCTTTCCCAGCATCAGGATCTTTTCTGATGAGTCAGCTCTTCGCATCAGGTGGCCAAAGTATTGGAGAATTCAGCTTTAGCATCAGTCCTTCCAATGAATATTCAGGGCTGATTTCCTTTAGGATTGATTGGTTTGATCTCCTTGCAGACCAAGGGACTCTCAAGAGTCTTCTCCAATACCACAGTTCAAAAGCATCAATTTTTCAGCGCTCAGCTTTAGATCACTTGCATCTTATCAAAGTGAAAGTGCTTTTATCGAAAACTCGGCTAACTCTCTGTAGTCCAATAAACAATTAGCAGGAGCCAAATAGGGAGACTGCATACTATTAAGCGTGTGAGGATTGTGAGAAAGTTGTAGCAAACTGCCACATTCTGAAAGGTGGTCACCCCCAGCCTTCCGTAGCCCTTGCTGTTGGGGACCCGGCACTTGCCAGGTAGATGCACATTCAGCATGTGTGGTTGATGTGCGAGGTGATGGTGTGAGCTCTGAGCCCCAGCTCTTCCTCTCTTCCTTCCTTTATTCTGCTGACTTGGTCCAGCCTCTCTGGGTCCGCAGTGTTCCCACCCTGAACAGTTTTCTCTGATGGAACCCTTATCCTTTCTTTCATAAGTGCGGCCACTGCACAAGTTACAGCAACAATGTGTATTGTGATGAGAGTTTGGTGAATAAATCAGTGCTTGGCTGGGGATCAGGGTCTCCTTTGTCCTCTTGGGCAGGTGGATTCTATTCCCCATGCTCTTCAATCATAGGCCAGGGTCATTCGATGGCTGGAATAACGCAGAACACTAATATAGCCACCCATTCAGCTTTTACTGCCATCTACCTCCAGCCTTCCGTGGTAGACTCAAGACCTCAGAGTCCTGGTGAGGCAGCTCTATGGTATTATCCCTAGTACTGGCGGTCCTATCGGTGGTACTAATCATGTTACCCATATACTGATAGTGCTAACTATCATGGTACCCGTGTACTGGTATGGTGTACTAATAGTCACTTCTACTCTGCCTGAACTCACTGCCCTTGTGGTATTGAGGGCTGGCCTTTTTGGCCTGATGCTGTTACCAGCTTAGCTTCCCGAGACCCTGGTCAAGCCTAGTCCAGCTTCTTCCCTCCCTCTCTTCCTCCACGTTTGTGTTATCCCACCAAGCGCTGAACCTGAATTCAACCATGTTAAGACAATCAAGAGAAACCGTCCTGATGAACCTATTTACAGGGAAGAAATGGAGACGCAGACACAGAGAATGGACTTGTGGACACAGTGGGGGAAGAAGAGGGTAGGATAAATTGAGAAAGTAGCATTGACATATGTACACTATCATGTGTAAAATAGATAACTAGTGGGAAGCTATTATGTAACAGACAGCCCAGCCTAGTGCTGTCTGATGACTTAGAGGGGTGGGATGCAATGGGGGAGGGAGGCTCACAAGGGAAGGGATATACATATATATATGCACATATATTTAATATATATATAATAATGCAACATTTATAAAGCAATTATCCTCCAATAAAAATAAAATAAGATTGTAATGACAGTTTTAAAAAAGACTGTATTAGGATCTTTGGGTAATACTCACAGGGATCTTATAGTCTGGATAACTTGAAATAAGGTCTTGAATAAAAGGATGCTTCAGAAGAACAGCAACTTCAACTGGCTCGAGGTTCTTGGAACCTAGGTCCTGAAACACTTTTATGAAGTTCTTAAAAGGAAAAAAAAAATAAGTTTAATTAAATCTATGATCCTGATGCTGTTAAAAATGATTTTATTTCCTAAAGGAATCATCATAATTTCTACACGTTGAGACATTTCAGGAGAAATTCTATGACCATACACTCAAAATTGACGGAAATTTTCTTGGGTATAGGTTGTCACTTTAATGAAAGAACCCAACCAACCTCTAAATAAATGTTCTCTATCTTTTGGTGGTTGGCAAATCTGTTAGCGTCCAGTACTTCATTTCCTCCTCGGAACACTCGGAGTAATGTTTGCATGGAAATCATTTCAGTATTCGCATTTTCAGGGAGTTCTTCTTCCTTTTCCTCCCCGTCCTCTTGTAATTCCCTTTCCTCACTCATAAAATTGTCCTCGAGTTCAGGATATTCCTCAATGGGACTCATATCAGTCAAGGAAGAGGTCTGTGCAATTAAATAAAGAGAAGATGAAGTCTTTCCATTAATAGAGATATTTAGAAAACATCAATTTCATCCCGAACTTTTTATGCCCTGAGATAGTAATGCCTACTGGTGTGCTACAGTCCATGAGGTTGCAGAGAGCTGAACACGACTTAGCGACTGAGCAACAACCACAGACGAGCTAAACAAGTCTAAAGATAGAATACGCTAGACAATAAGACAAGTCTTTCTTCCTTCTCCAACTCAGAAACAACAGCAAGAAGAAGCAAAAGTGGTTACCAACTGGGAAGGGTGGGGGAGGGGTAAATTAGGAGTTTGTAATTAACATATACACATGAATACATCTATAAAATAGATAACCAATGTCCTACTGTACACTCAATACTTTGTAATAACCTATGAGGGAAATGAATTCGAAAAATATATATGTATGTATAACTGAATCACTTTGCTGTATGCCTGAAACTAACACAGCATTGTAGATCAATTATACTTCAATAAAAAATAATAAATAAAAAGAATAAAAAGAAGTAGAATATGCCAGCTGCACTGGAAATCATGTCGAAAGTCTAGACCAATTCTGCTGGTACTTGACGGAGGCCTTAGTGTGGGGTGAGTTTTATTTACTTTCATACATGCTTTCGCTTATCACTCTCCCAGATAACACTGTATGCACCGTGCTAAGCCCCCTCAGTCATGTCCCATTCTTGGCGACCCCATGGACTGCAGCCCGCCAGGCTCCTCTGTCCATGGGATTTTCCAGGCAAGAATACTGGAGTGGGCTGCCATTTCCTTCTCTAGGCGATCTTCTCCATCCAACTTCTCCAGAACCCGCATCTCTCCTGTAGGCAGGTTCTTTACCACTAGTGTTACCTGGGAAGCCCCAGATACACTGTATTACTCAATAAAAGAACACTGAAATGAATTGTGTGACTTCTGTCAAACTTTTACACATGAATCTAGATTTTTTGACAGGATTTGCTTTGGAAACTGCCTGCAGTCTAGAGGTTGTGGCAGGTTAATTTCTCAAGTTTGATAGATTCTGAGAAACGTTGACAGCCTTTGTTTGGATGCTGGATATTAAACTCATTGAAGCCTTCAGAAGGTAAAAGAGAAAACAGCTTGAATACAGACAGATTGGGGTTCATATTGTTGCTCTTTGAAACTTGGCCAAGAGCTATGAACTTAGACGCTGGCATTCTTAGCATGGGAAAAAGTAAACTGTTTCTGATGTAGTTTCTTAAAAGCTTGAAAAATATGCCTACCTTTTGACTCAGTAGTTACTGATCTAGGAACTGATTCTAAAGAAATATTCAGGTGCACCAAATATTTTGTATACGGATGTTCATTCTGTGTTACTTACAGCAAAAATAGAAAACCTATGATTCCAACAACAGGGAATGGTGACATCAATGATAGTATTGGTCTGTGATGGAATGCTATGCTGCTGAAAGCATTTTAGCTTAGAAGGATACCAAATGACAGTGAAAAAGCAATCATGGGATAAGTGCAAAAAGGGAACAAAACACAAATAATAAATACACCAGGGTCCTCATTCCCTTATATCTCTAATACTTATTACAGAAAAAGAAGAGAAACCGATACATTAAAGAACTGACAGTAGGTTACCTCTGATTGCTCAAACAGGTGATTTACTTTTCATTTTATTTTGTACTTTGCAAGTTCTCTACAGTAGATTTGCATTTATAATATTTATAGTAATAAATGTGTGCGTGTGATGAGGTAATAGATATTCAATGATTTGCCATTGAAAAATGAGCGTTTTCAGAATGCTGACTGGCCCAATGTCATAGAACACCTGAGGGCTGGTTCTCTTTTATTCTGAGGAAGGAAAAATGTTAATTTAGGCTTAAAATTAGAAGAGGGTGCCATTGCTTGTAAATACTCAATTCAGTAGAAGCATTAAGTGCATAGATCACACAAGTTCTTTCCAAATAGCCACTGAAGTCCCAAGTGTAAAAGGACTATACCATGGCACAGAATTAAGCCTCTGGTCATCGTAAGCCCCTCTGAAGGATGTGCAGGGGTGGAGGGTGGTGCAATGGAGACAGGCTGCATTTGCCCTAGTTCTGTGTGGTCACCTTGCTTTAGCTGAGTTTCTGTATCCTTTGCTAAATTGGAAATTTAATCTAATCTTGAAGTTTTTGGAATTGAATATATCTATCTATCTAGTCTTTCTTGTTTATCTATCTACCTACCTATCCAGTTAGCCTCTTATCCATTTTAAACAATTGCAATATTGATTTGCTTGGCAGAAATGTGAAACCGACTTTTTTGTCTCTACCTAGGAAGCTTGGGAATCATCACACTGGCTTCCCATCAATAATTCCCCAGAGTGACAGAACACTGAGTGTGGTGAAAAGAACACCATTGAGACATAGAACATCTTGCTGATAGAATGAAGAATGAGTGAATTTTTATTCAGACAGAACCTGTGGGTGAGCGCATGATGAGCTGGGCTGGATGAGCAGGCGATACCAAAATTAAAGAGCAAGAACTTTCACCATTCTCTTCACCATTTCCAGAACTAGAGAGGGTCCAACGACTCAAAGACTTGATATTATCTTCATGGGATAAATGGATTTTTTGTTTTGGCCAAAAGATAATGAGTTAAACATTTGAATGAAGAATGTCATTCAAATGGCATTATGTCATTAGGTCTTACTAGGTCAGAGGATGCTTTATAAGCATTTGCTAGTTTTGCTCTCTAGGGGGTTGGAGAGAATAGACTTAGTGGTTCAGTGGGAAGGGAGGGAGCGGAGGGAGGCCGAGATCAGGGCCGAAGGAACCAGATCAGCCTCCTGGCGGGACAGCAGGGTGTGCGCGGGACGGGGGCGCTCTCCAACAGGCCGCAATTGCGGATGTGGATGTATGGACAAAACCAGGCATGCCAGTTTGGAGAAAAGCCAGGGCTTTTGAATGAGCAATTATTAATGGCATCAAAACTCTGTGTGAGTCACATTATCTTCTAAGCAGCAGGCAGACTGTGAGGCTGACAAACGCTTTGTCTCTCAGAGACACTCTCAGAGACAGCCCTTGAAGATTCCCAGCAACACGTCCTCAGAATGGTGCCTGAGTGTGCATTTCTACCATTCAGTCTGTTTAGTTCCCCACATCTCAGAGGCAGAACAGAAGTTCAGTCCTCGGGACTAATGTGAACAAAGCATCAAAGAGCAGAATGGGAGGAACATTTAAGTTATTTGAACCCCAAGGCCTCAACCCACCTGTCAAGATGTCTTAACAAGACTCTCAAAATGTGGACAGTTCAAGCTCATAATTTACTAAATTCCAATATCATAACCCCAAATCCCATAGACCAGGATGAACAAACATCAACTTCTTTGATGTTTCACGTTGACTAGTGCCTGCTCATGAGTGCCTGGCCCTTGAACTTCTTTTAAATTACCCAAAGAAGCTGTGAATTTAAACAGGAGGTCTGTGCCACAATGAATAAACCAGCGTGTAAGGAAGAAGAGAGTGAGGAAGAATGAAACAAATGGGAGATTTCCAGTTGTTTATTTGGAAAGCAAAAACCGAGATCTGATTAAATGTCTTGGGAGTAAACACAGACCTGTTAGAGGTATTGTTTCTGAGCAGGTTCATTTTAACATCCTGGGATCAGGTTGCCCAGGAAACTAGAACACAGTTGAAAGGGCACAGGGAGGCAGCAGGATAATTGGAGCCTGGATGGTGAGAGCTAGGAGGAGGCAAGAATGAGGGAGGCGGTGGGTCCTGTATATCAAAAGCTCCTATGCTTCACTCCCAGCCAGGAGCAGGCTTGTGTGTGTGGCGTGTGACAGACCTGCCCCTACCCTGGCTTCTTCGCTGCTGTGCAGTGGTTGTGGGAGAATTCTTGCCCAGTGTCCTTGGAATTTAAAAGAGCTCTTGAGAGAAGCAACCCAGGGAGCTGCTTCCTGGGCGAGCACTAGCTCAGGGGTCAAGGCCAGAAGGGATGCAGCCTCTTACGGTGCTGGTGCTAGCTGGCCTGGCTGCTACCCACCCAGACAGCTGTCTGTTGCTATGGCAACCGTTCTAGCACAGGCTGCCTTTTCCTGGTTTTTTTTCTGGTGACTCACTGCCGCCTCCGGGAGAAGAAAATGGCAACCCACTCCAGTATTCTTGCCTGGAGAATCCCAGGGACGGAGGAGCCTGGTGGGCTGCCGTCTACGGGGTCGCACAGAGTCGGACACGACTGACGCGACAGCAGCAGCAGTGCAGCCTCCGAACCTGCCACTGCCTCTGCCTCTGGAGTGTCTGCTCTCCTCCTCTCTGCCTCAGAGATGGGAGTCCACCCCTTCCTTCTCTCTTCCGCTCTTTCTTCCCTTTTACCAACACTCCTGGAGAACTTGTTATGTGCATTGCTGAGCGCCTGCTACTTCAGAGGATGCAAAGAGGGTAACAAGCTGTCTCCAGTGCAGAGGAGTCAATAGATAAACCACCCCCTGTGTGCATCACTAGTCCTCCTCCCTCCCGTGCTCCCTGCAGTCTGCTCTCTATGGGCATGAAATGACCCTGCCTCAGCGCCTTCTCATCTCCTCACTCGGCACAGCCAAAGCCAAGGTCCCTCCAGGGGCCCTTGGAGTCCTCTTCCCATCACTGCCCTTTCCTGCTGCTCTCCTCCAGCTCAGCGCTCTGCAAGTGCTGACTTGCGGTTCTTTGGGATACTCCAGGCACGGCCCTACATGAGGTTTTTTGCATCCACTGCGGTCTTCATTTAAATGCTCTTCCTCCAGAGGTCTATCTGCAAGGCTCTCTCCCTTACCTCTCTGGGCCTTTGCCTATATGTCTTTTCACAGAGACACCTTCTGTGATGACCCTATTTAACACTGCAACTCCTTCCCAGACTCCTGCATTTTTCCCTATCTTCTTTTTCACCTGTGGCATTTATCACCATTTGATTTAAGTCTTCACTTTACTTGCTTTATTCCCAGGTCTCGGGTAGTTCCCACATCACCAAGGTGCTGGATAAGTAATTGGGTAAATGCCTGGGATGATTCTCAGTCTTGCCAGAGAGGATCTGGATAAAATTGGGGCTCAGGTGAGGGAGCGCTCAGGGTGTCAGCGGGAGCTTCATGAATGAGCTGGTGTAGGAAATAGGCCTTGGGATACTGGAGAGGCCTTGAACCTTTCAGGATGAGCTGGCAGATGCTCTAGGTGGAGGTAACAGCAAGAGCAAAGACACAGAGGGGGCAAAAAAGAAGGCAAAGACCCCTCTTTGGATCAGTAAAGCCCCATGCTAATCTGTCTTTTGTTCTGTGTTCCCTCTGTGTTTGGGCCATCATTCCCTCGTCCTCCCATTCTTTCTTGTATAGTGAAAGTGAAAGTGTCGGTCACTCAGCTGTATCCTCTGTCCATGAGATCTTCCAGGCAAGAATACTGGAGTGGGTAGCCATTTCCTCCTCCAGGGGACCTTCCTGACCTAGGAATTCAACCTGAGTCTCCTGCATTGCAGGGAAATTCTTTACAGTCTGAGCCACCAGGGAAGCCCTGTATGGATATGGGCAACTGGATTTGTAACCCTTGCAGATCACAGGACTACACAAAGGGTATAATTTACAAAGCTAATCATGAGTTAATTGATTGTCCCACTCAATGAAATGTCTTTACTGAGCTCTGTAGCAGTAATTCAGGTTCAGGAATGCAGGTTTGGGGATGCAGAACAAGACAGATGGCCCTTCCCTGACCACCTGGGGCCCAGAGCCCAGAATGGAAGCTGACCATGTAAAGCAGTTATCTGTGAGGGTTACCGTGAGGGGGGAAGTGCAGGGAGCCATGGGAACATAGGCAGGGTGCGGCCACCACTCCAGGTCAGGGAAGGTCTCCTAGAGGACAGACATTCCACAGAGACCTCAGGTAGGTCATGATCCACGCCAGAGATGGGAGAAGGAGGCCCAATCCATACAGAGATGCAGAAACACCCCTGTGTGTGTGCGTGCTGTCATTTCAGTTGTGTCCAACTCTTTGCGACCCCACGGACTGCAGCCTGCCAGGCTCCTCTGTCCATGGAATTTCGCAGACAAAAATACTGCGGTGGGTTGCCATTTCCTCCTCCACGGGATCAACCCAGGGATCAAACCCACAGCATCTTTGTCTCTTATGTCTCCTGCATTGGCAGACAGGTTCTGTATCATTAGCGCCACATGGGAAGCCCTGGGAAAGTGGCAAAAGCAGTCCCAAGTGAAGGCAGACGGCATCTGGCTTGTCGTTTATTTGGGAAAGTGTAAGCGGTCCTTCTGTGGTCTAGGAAGACAGCATTCTCGAGTGGGAATAACAATAATTCGCTGCTGACTTTGTGTTGTTGAGTCAGTGTTAATGCTGCATTGACAAAGCATTGGGGTGAAGAGCCCTGAGCTGTCAGCTTCCTAGACAATAGTCCAGCCTCACCCTGGTCCTGATAGAAGGGGTAGGACATCCTCCTGGCCATCTGCTCAGGGCTGACATTTGGAGATGAGAGGGTTTATGTCTTTTGGGATGTGAAAGCTATCACAGGAGCTTCCCATTTTTACTCAGGTAACCCAGCATAACCAAGATGATGTTAGTCAGATCAGTGAAGACCAATTTGAAGATGACTCTTAGAGATGACTATGCTGTTTCTGCATGTAACCCCCCAACCCAACTCTGTCTATAAAAGCTCCCACTCCTTGCTTGTCACAGGGGGAGTCAGACTTTAGACAGATGTCCGCCATACACCCCCACCCCTCGCAGTTGCCGGCATCTGAAATAAAGCAAACTTTTCTTTCCACCAAAAAAAAAAAAGACAGGAAAAGAACTGCGGCTGGGATATCTGAGGAGTCTGGACGCATAGTATCCCTCTGCCCTCCGTGTCCACAAAGAACAGAGGAAAGCGTTCCACCATGAGGGTCACAGCTCACCTCACAAGGTCTACTGCAGGCTAAATAGTCAGACCAGTGGGCACCTCATAAGTTAGTACCCTGTTAGTACCCTGTTCTGAGACTTTTCTATCTGCCCCATCACCCCCACCAAAGCCAGGGAATGTTAACCCTTTATAAATCTACAGTGGGATGTGAGGTTTCACTGGACATTAAGGTTTTCTGTCCCTGGAGGCAGGTGACACAAAGATTGCCCATGCATCTTAGGTGGCCAAGTTTGGGCCTGAAACCCTATCAAGAGTTACAAATCTGTGGTATATGTTCGAAGGTTGAACTTGTTTTACATAGAATTTCCACACAGTGTGACAAACAGCCTGGATTAATACCCAGTTTGTTCTCATTTATCAGGATTAGCACTTCATGCAAAATAAAGACTATCCCTGACAGAGAAATTTTGGTTCCACTGAGAAACTCTGAGCAAATTTTGGATTTTACTACCAAAGCATTTTTTTTTTGGAGAATTGACCCCAAGTTCTTAACCCAGCTGAGTCCGGCCAAGTCTATCCAAGACCTAGTAAAGCATTGTGTGAGGAAAAGTTCAGGATCTTCTGGGATCCCCTCCAGACCCCAACGCTAGTCCATTTCTGGAACACAATTACCTTTTCTGCAACAGGATTAGGCATTTCAATTGGCTGGAAGACATGAGTCCCAATGGCCACGCTGAGGGCCCGGTAGACCCCTTCTGTACTGTCTGGATGGCAAGCAAAATAAAGCAGCATCTGTGTGTAGTCAAGCTGGGGTGGATCCTTCTCGCAGTCAGCAAACAACCTAAAGAAAAACTGTCATACAAAAAAGAATTTCAGCCAGAGAGAAAATGCAAACCATCTGGTAGACAGTGGATGCACAGGCAATGAAGAACCTCTCCAGGAGTTTTGGAATAAGGTCATTTTCTGAGGACTGAATTACTAAAACTAACATGTAATGAATGGTATTAACTGAAAAGTAAGCTAAATATTTTTTTTTAAAAAAAGTAGGGCTCTAAAAATTCTGATGTTCTAATGAGGCAGGTGAACCTAGAGCTTATTAGACAGAATGAAGTACGTCAGAAAGAGGAAGAAAAATATTCATGTATGTGTGTGTGTGTGTGTGTGTGTGTGTGTGTATACATATCTCGCCTGCAATACAGGAGACACAAGAGATGAAGGTTTGATCCCTGGGTCAAGAAGATCCCCTGGGGTAGGAAATGGCAACCCACTCCAGTATTTTTGCCTGGAGAATCCCATGGATAGAGGAGTCCGGTGAGCTACAGTCCCTGGGCTTGAAAAGAGACAGACAAGATGCATGTACTAATTAAAGTGGTGCATATTAGGTAGAAAAAGAGAGCAAGGACCTTTCTGTCCATCCTCAACTCCATCCTGACACACTGGCCCTGACTCCCAATCATGAAGCTTCTGGTGGGAAGTGGGGAGAGGGAAGGGAATGATGCCCAAAGCCACTGGGACTCCAGCCATTAGCCTCCTTGTTTCAGCCACTTGATTCCAAACTCCCTAATCTGTTGATGTAATGTGACTCCTTCCAGTGAGGACTCTCAGAGGAAGAGTGTGCTCATCACTGAATACCAGCTTTTTCAGCAGGTCTCTCCCACATCTTGAATGACTGAGCTTCCAGTCAGTTCTAGACGCATTGTCTCATGCATTTGACAGTGTGAAGAGTTGGTGCTTGGGGATCTAATATCATCCTCTGGGGCCCGGCAAAGCCCAGGCCAAACCCTGGGACACAGAGGCCACACCTAAATACCTAGGGACTTCTGTTCTGGGAGGTGACTGGCTCTTCTCAAACATGTGTGTTTAGTAACCTTTCAAAAATGCAGACTCTAATTAAGTAGATGGTTCTGGATGTTTTCAGGAGACCCCATTCGATTCCTGGGTCGGGAAGATACCCTGGAGAAAGGATAGGCTACCCACTCCAGTATTCTTGGGCTTCCCTTCTGACTCAGCTGAGAAAGAATCTCCCTGCAATGTGGGAGACCTGGGTTTGCTCCCTGGGTTGGGAAGATCCCCTGGAGAAGGGAAAGGCTACCCACTCCAGTATTCTGGCCTGGGTCGAAAAGAGTCGGCCACAACTGAGCGACTTTCACATTTTCTTTCTTTCTTTTCTGGATGTTTAGTAGATGGCCTAAGTTTCTTCATGTTTAGCAAGCTCCTAGGTGATTCCAAAACTGCTGATTCTGACCTACACTTTGAGAAGCAAGTGTCTAGATCTAGAGATAGCATATCATTCTTTAAAAAAAAAAATTAATTGGAGTATAATTGCTTTACAACTTTGTGTTAGTTTCTTCCGTACAACAATGTGAGTCAGCTGTATGCCCTCTCTCGAGCCTCCCTCCCACCCCTCCACCCCACTCTTCTAGGTCATCACAGAGCACCAAGCTGAGTTCCTTATACTATACAGCAGATTCCCACTAGCTATCTGTTTTACACATCGTGTCATTCCTTATTACTAGCAATCTTTATAACTATTAGCAAATTCAATTAGACATCCATGACGAATTGGAAAAATAAATTCCTGATATTTGACAAATCTAATACAAATTTAATTAAAAATAACTTTAATAGGAAGACACTAAAGTCTAAAGCATAGCACAAACTAAACTTCATAGCATAAACTAAAGTTATGCTATGAAGCAGAAAAGAATTTTTGAGGTCAATGGACTCTGCAAGCTCAATCATTCAGTCATATCTTAATCAAAAGTTTACTGAGTATTTGCTGTAAGCAGGCACAGAGCCAGGCTCAGATGGTCAGGCAGCCTTAGATTTTTCAAGAGTCATGATCCAGCTTTTGGGTTCCTTCAGGACCTTGTATTTATTTCCTCTTCCCACTTGTCATTGGAAGTCCTCAGGGATTTCCAGTAGGACATGGGGTAGAAGGGTGTTGACACCAATAGATAACCACAGCGTTGTCCTTTCATGCTTATCTTCCATTTCTTTCATATGAATCCTTGATTTTTAGTATTATTTCCACTGAAATGCTCTTGAAAATGCTATGTAGGTGCAACACATTATTTCTATTAACAAAGAGGCTGAATATGATATATTGAAGGAAGATGTGAAAAAATAAAGTGAACTGATATGTGAACTCCTTCTCTAATTACACAGGCTTGATTTTAAATCAGTGGATGAGACATGTAAAAAAGGTAAGGCCTGCTATATTCTTAAGAGCATTTAAAATGTTGTTATGGGAAGAATTCTAAGAAGGCTTTGAAGCTTCCCGCCCCGCTGGAGTACCCCCTTGAATACATATCTTGTATAATCCCTTCCCCTTGAGTGTAAGGGATTTTAAATGTGATGAGAAAGTCATTCCCAGGAGTAAAGGCAAAGAGATTCTGCAGACAATTAAGGTACTTAATCAGTGGGTTTTGAGTTAATCAAAAGAGACCCCAAACTTGGGCCCTGATTTAATCATGTGAGAGGTGTTTTAAAAAGGACTCTTTAAAAAAAAAAAAAGGACTCTTTTCAAGGAAGGTCTTAAGGAAGAGATTAGAGATTTGAAGCCAATGAGATACTCTCCTGCTGGTGAAGAAGCAAATCTCAAACTGTAAAAAGGCCATCTGGCAGGGAACAATAGGTAGCCTCTCGGAGCTACAGTTCTCAGTCCTACAAGATAATTCTGCCAGTAGCCAGTCCTGGAACCAATCAACCCTGTGTTTTGATGGTAGAACTACTAAGGCTTCCTAAAGGATTGGATGTGAGATTTTGAAAAAAAAAAAAAAAGGAAAAGAACTGGGGATGACTTCTAGGGTTTTGGCCTGACCAACAGGAAGGTCATAATGTCCACTGACCAAGACGGAGAGGGCTCTAGGTGAAGACAGGGCAACAGGGTGGTGGAGATGGGAGACCAGGGACTTAGACTTGGATACAGTAAGTCTGAAATGTCTGCTAGAACATCCAAGTGGAGACGTCCAATAAGCAGCTATGCTTAGGAGTCCAATGTTTGGGAGAGAGATTTGGGGTTGAAATAGACTCGGGATTTGTTAGCAAATAGTATTTCAAAACACAAGCCTGGCTTCAACAAATGGTAATAGTCCAAAGTCCACTGGAGGGTGAAATGGAAGACTACTTCAGTATTTCTGAACCCCATAAACAGTAGGAAAAGGCAAAAGAAATGACACCAGCAAATGAACCCCGAGGTCGGCAGGTGTCCAAAATGCTTCTGGGGAAGAGAGGAGAAATAGCTTCAGAAAGAGTGAAGAGGCTGAACCAAAGTGGATATGATGCCCAGCTGTGGATGTGTTAGGTGGTGAAAAAAAAGTGATGCGGTAAAGAACGATATTGCATAGGAAACTGGAATGTTAGGTCAATTATAAATTCCAAGGTAGATTGGAAGTGGTCAAACAGAGATGGCAAGAGTGAACACTGACATTTTAGGAGTCAGTGAACTAAAATGGATGGGAATGGATGAATTTAATTCAGATGATCATTATATCTACTACTGTGGGCAAGAATCCCCTAGAAGAAATGGAACTGCCCTCATAATCAACAAAAGAGTCCCAAATGCAGTACTTGGGTGCAGTCTCAAAAATGACAGAATGATCTTGGTTCATTCCCAAGCCAAACCATTCAACATCACAGTAATCCAAGTCTAATGCCCCAACCACTGATGCTGAAGAAGCTGAAGTTGACCAGATTCTATGAAGACCTACAAGACCTTCTAGAACTAACATTAAAAAAAAGATGTCTTTTTCATCAGAGAGGATTGGAATACAAAAATAGAAAGTCAAGAGATACTTAAGAGTAACAGGTAAGTTTGGCCTTGGAGTACAAAATGAAGTAGGCCAAAGGCTAACAGAGTTTTGCCAAGAGTTTTGCACTGGTCATAGTAAACACCCTCTTTCAACAACCCAAGAGACAACTCTACACATGGACATCATCCGATGGTCAATACCAAAAACAGATTGATTACATTCTTTGTAGCCGAAGATGGAGAAGCTGTATACAGTCAGCAAAAACAAGACCTAGAGCTCACTGTGGTGAGCCATCAGCTTCAGTGAGATCATCAGCTTCTCATTATGGAAGATGTGGAGAAGAGATCATGACCAAAAAATGTGTGAATTTGAGTATGATGAATTAAATTGCCTTTTCTCAGGATATCCCTATAGATTTTTTAAAACATTTGGTATTGTGTGGCCAGCTGGGAAGCTAGGACATGGCTGAACCTCATCAGTTATAAGGAAATGCACTGTCACTGTCAGGAGACAGTGATGTGACTGCAACACAGACGTGTCTCAGGGATCCTTTTTTGGATGTAAAGAGACTTTTTACCCAGTGCCTGGGACTCATCCGAACTCATGGACAGTGATAATGACCTATCTCCAGGAGCCCTGCCAGTCCTGGATCATAGAGAATACAGGTGACAAAGCAGGAGAGCTGGGTGTGGCCCTAGACTGTAGGCCAAGCCCTCTTCTTAAGCCCTCTTAAGAAGACGCAGAGGCTCTGGCAGAAAGAACCTACAGTTCAAGGTCCTACAGTGATTCCTGGCAGAATTGGAACAGAGCCCAGGGATCCTGATGCTTAGAATTCCTCTTTATGGGGTGTTTTCCCCCAATCTGGTCTTTACTGCTCTTGTAATGGCCAAAAAGTAAACTTATTATATTGTTTTATGTTTTCCCTTTGTGCAACTTCTTTAGGATGCTAACCATTAAGGCGTTGTTTCACCATGTAGGGTTAGCTTGGTTAGCTTCTGTTTAGCTGACACTTACATAGGGCTTACTGTGTGCCAATCACTGTTCTAAAAGGACCACACATATGAACTCATGCTGTACAACAACCCCAGCAGCAAAGGATGAAAATAAAACCACGGCACAGAGAGGTTGGGTAACTCCATCAAGACCTCACAGCTTTGTCAGCCACGGCAATCTGTGCTTTTAGTCCCAGTTGAAGGGTATTGAGATTTATGAAATGTAGAGCATCCAGTCTGTGGGACAGAGAGGCATGGAAAATTCCACTCCCTTCTGTTTTATGGACACTACACACACACTCTCACATACATCTGTCCGCCATCCTTTGCCCCATTATTGTTCAGCTGCTAAGTTACATCTGATTCTTTGCGACGCCATGGACTGCAGCATGCCAGGCTACCCTGTCCTTCAAAAAGTTTGCTCAGACTCATTGTCGATTGAGTCAGTGATGCTCTTTAACCATTTCATCCTCTTTGCCCCTTTTTCCTCCTGCCCACAGTTTTTCCCAGCATCAGGGTCTTCTCCAATGAATATGCCTCATAGAGCACATCTTTCTCAGACTTTGTGGTCCTGCCTCTACCCTCCCCCACACACTTTGTTCCAGCAGTTTGGGCAGCAGGAGATGGGAGCCATACCCCTCCTTGGCACCCAGAGGCCTCTCTGGCTTCCCTGCCTTGCAGTCCTCAGGGCTGACCAGCATAGACTGCCTCCTGCTTTCAGCAGCTCCATGAGCAACTGAAAGGCTCTGCTGTGATGGACATTTCTAACAACTTCTCGCAGAAAAGGAAAGTGCTTTGTACTTGACATCCTATTCAGACTACTGGCCTCTTCCCACGGAATGAAGAACCTATTTATATACAGATATGCTTTCCAAAGGTTTACAGGAGAATTGAACTCAGTCCTCCGGTTATAAAACAATCAACAACAACTAAAACAAAAAGCTGCCCCACAACTGCCAGCCTCATGTTTTGAACTTTTTTGGTAACTCCCTGACCCCTTTCTTTCACCTGCTCTCCTGCTAGCATCTAGCAGATATGCTTGAAATATGCGTCCAATGGAAGAGATTGCTCACTTTCATGTTACAACAAGTCATGTTCAGTTTTGCATTGCAATTACACCAATGGCTGGCTGAATTGATTAATCAATACATATAGCTTACTGTCATGTCTAAATCTACCATTCAATGTTTCTCATATCTTATCGAACTTGATTGTGTTGGATATAGTTTCATATTTTTAACATTTATACTGAAGTCAGAATAGTTTTCAGATTTTAAGATCTTATATACTATTGTGGCCTCAGGGATACAAGTTAATGATAGAAGTTAACGGCCAAAGTGTTCGTTCAGGTTTTTCCATAACATGATATGAAAAGCCCAAATGAATTTTTTGGCCAACCCAAAAATGATGATGATATTTTTGATGATAGCAATAATCTGATGGGTATGCAAACTCTTGGAATGTAACATGAGTTAGTCAAAATCAAAGAGAAATGAACAAAGGCATATATTGGTAAAAGGCAGTTCTTATCCAAAGCTTTTACAATTATAAGGAATTGAAGAATATGCTCAGTAACAGCTGATTTGCTAGATGAGAAAAGTGAAGCCCAGGGAGCTTAAGGATATTGTCCAAGATCACACAGGGAGTTAACAGGCGGACTGTTTAAGATTTTGACCTCTGCCTCCTCTCCAGACTCCTCTATACTGCCGCCTTGTACTCAGTTGCTCAGTCTTGTCTGACTCTTTGTGACCCCATGGACTGTAGCCCACCAGGCTCCTATGTCCATGGAGTTTTCCAGGCAAGAATACTAGAGTGGGTTGGGCATTTCCTTCTACAGGGGATCTTCCCAACCCCGGGATTGAACCTGAGTCTCCTGTGTCTCCTGCACTGGCAGGCAGATTCTTAATCACTAGTGCCACCTGGGTGAATATTAAACTATGCACTTTGGGAATACATTAAAGGAAAAGGGCATGGGGATGGAGTCTAAGACTAATTACACAAGAAATTGATCAATGTTACCGTGATATGGTGTTACATACATACACTTTTTAAAGAATACCTCAGTCATTACCTCTATAAGATGCTCCTGCCTATTGAATGGCAGGGGTTCAAGAGGATTTTCTGGAATTTTGATATCTTCATCTCCTGTAAACCACAGGCCAGCCTACACAAAAAACAAAAATGAGAATCATTAAAGTTATGCTGAGATGTAATTGCTGCTCTCAGAGCCACAAAGGTTGAATTGGTCTTTGCAAGGTGTCTAGAGACGAGGTCCACAAAGTAAGGTGCAGAAACCATGGGAGTGCTGAAGCAAATTCTAGAAATTCCATTCACGTATATGAGATCTCATTGTTTTGTAATTATTTTCTAAAAAATTGATAATGTATAGAATGCATTAGTGCAATAGTACACATGAATGATTTATAAATGAAAACCCACAGGCCAGGGCGCCAGCTACACTATGACTATACTGTAGCTGTTGGAATGTGCAATGAAGTTTGGAGGTCCTCACCCTGGATGTGGATTGCACAGCCATATCCTGGCTCAGACAGTAAAGAATTCACCTGCAATGCAGGAGACATGGGTTTGATCCCTGGGTGGGGAAGATCCCCTGGAGGAGGGCATGGCAACCCACTCCAGTATTCTTGCCTGGAGAATCCTATGAACAGAGGAGCCTGGCGGGCTACAGTCCAAGGGGCTGCAAAGAGTTGGACACAACTGAGCGACTAACCACACTCTACTGGTGTCTGTGTCCCCCATCACGCTGCACGTGTCCTGTCCGTGTTTGTGTGTGTCTTGGAGCCTAGTGTCCTGCTGGGGCGTGTTGTTGGTGTTGGAAATCTTGGCTGAGTGAGTGACTGACTGACTCAAGAGCTCAAGGACCGATTTTGAAAAGACAGCACTTGTCCTCAGCCCATGTCTGACACTAATTACCAACCCCCTTGATTGCCATCTGGGGATAACTTGCCCCTCTCTCCTTTTCTCCCACCCAACTGCTCCCATGCTGGTGTAAAGCCCTATTGCCTCCATCATGAGCTGCTCCAGCAGCCTTCAAGCTGTCTTCATTTCCAGTCTCCCTCTTGTTTGTTTCAACTCAGACCATTTGACCATATCAATTTTCCCCAAACTTGATTCTTGCCATGTCAGCCTCTACTCAGAACCATTTTCTTCTCTTGCTCACATCATTCCTCCTCCAGGTGATTACCTGTCCACCAATGTCAACCTGGTTATCTCACCAGGCCCAGCTTAAATTATACCTCCTCAGAGAGGTCCTCTCTTTGTTCTCTCCTCTAAACTCCAGTTTGACTTGTTTATATCACACATTCGGGCATTCAGTACATTTTGGGTGGCCTCATTCATATTTGCTATTAAACATCAGGTATTAATTCCTTGGGTTCGAAGAATGTGTCTTGCCAAGCTTACATATGGCAAGTACTTCCTTTTGTTCCTAGGTCTTGCTCCCTTGCTGTCTTCCACACTGACAACCTACCCTTGGCACTGCCTACTGCCAAGAACCACTGGCAGGTCTAACCTGACTCTGGCCTATGCTCTGTGCCTTCTTTCTTTCCGAGAATTACCTGTGCTTGGAGAGAAGGCTGGAGTGGCACTGGGTAGCTTCTAAGAGGATGCAGCCTCCAGAGGTGGAGACTGAGTTTTCATTTAGAACAGAGGAGTGTTGGGTGGGAGATTCTGGCCATGAATAAGCGTGTGAGGGAGGAGATCCAGGAGAAGCGAGGGTCCAGCATGGGCTCAAGTTTTGAATGTAAGTGCTTTGCTTTGCCCAGTGGCTAAACTGTTGACAGTAAGTACCACTCCATGGCCGCTTCCCTGGTGGCTTAGATGGTAAAGGAACTGCCTGTAATGTGGGAGACTTGAGTTCAATCCCTGGGTCAGGAAGATCCCCTGGAGAAGGGCATGGCAACCCACTTCAGTATTCTTGCTTGGAGAATTCCATGGACAGAGGAGCCTGGCGGGCTACAGTCCATGGGGTCACAAGAGTCAGACATGATTTAGCGACCAAGCCACCAAATGACCACCACCATCATGACTATTGGGCTTCCCTGGTGTCTCAGACAGTAAAGAATCTGCCTGAAATGCAAGAGACCTGGATTGGGAAGACCCCTGGGAGAAGGGAATGGCAACCCACTCCAGTATTATTGCCTGGAGAATTCCAGGGACAGTGTAGCCTGGCAGGCTACAGTCCATGGGGTTGCAGAGTCAGAGACGACTGAGCCATTAACAACACTAACCACTATGATGATTATTAATAGAATTTAGGGCAAAACACTAGAGGTGCACTGAAAGAGAAGGTGAGCCCTAAAGATGTGCAGAAAGATCTCCTTAAGTCTTGGTTGAGAGCTGACTTGTGCATATGTGTATGGAAAATACTAGAAGTGGGAGATAGAATCACAGGAAGGGAGTAAGCTTAACAATTCCTAAAACTTATATAGGGCTGGGACTATATTACCACCAGGGAAAATGTGACTACCAGGCAGGGAAGAACCTTCTGATGCACAAGGTATTGGGTAGTGTCCCCAGGAAGATACTGCCCGAGTAGTGGGGCCAGATTGTTGTTATTTAGCAGCCCAGTCGTGTCTGACTCTTTTGTGACCCCATGGACTTTATAGCCTGCCAGGCTCCTCTGTCGATGGGATTCTCCAGGCAAGAATACTGGAGTGAGTAGCCATACCATCCTTCAGGGGATCTCCCAAGCCAGGGATCAAACCTGTGTCTCCTGCAGGTTTGGCAGGCAGATTCTTTACTGTTGAGCCACCTGGGAAAGCAGGGCCCAATTAGCCCTATGATAAAAGGCTGTTCTGGACCCACCCTTACCAATCTTAATGTAACCTTGAAAGGATAAAATTGATTGCAAATAACATTATTACATGCCCAACAATACTTAAGGGCATATAAAATTGGGTGCCCAGCCATATAAAATTTGTAACATGTGGCATTCCATACAAAGGCATTCAAAAAAGCCAGAAAATATAACCCATAGTCAGAAGAAACATCAATCAATAGGAACAAGCACAGCAATACACAGATGATAGAATGAACAGAAAAGGATGTTCATTTAGCTCTTCTAAATAAATTTCATTTGTTCAAGGAGATAGAGGGAAAAATGCATATGATGAAGAGAGAAATGAAGGATATAAAAAAGACCCAACTTAAACTTCAAGAAATAAAAGTATATTTCCAATAAAAACACACTGGATTGTATTAATCACAGATTTGGTGCTACAGAGGAAATGATCAGTGAATGGGAAAAATGAAGGAGTAGAAATGAATACAAAATTGAATCAGAGAGAAAAAAATTGAAAAAAAAAAAGAATCCAGGATCAGCAACTTTGGGACATACATGTGATTGGATTTGAAAATGATAGTGGGGGGAGTATGAAAAAAAAAACTTCTGAAAAATTTCCAAATTTGACAAAAACTACAAACCCACAGATTCAAGAAGCTCAGTGAACCCCAAGCAAAATAAATGTGAAGAAAACCACACCGAGGGACACAATAAACAAATAGCTGAAAACCAGCAATAAAGAGGAAATGTTAAAAGAAGGATTCATTTTCATCCCCAATTTCTCTACTGTCAATTCCACATCCAGTTGTTCAACACACAGGAATTTCCCCTGATTCTTAAAACCAAGAATTCATTCAGTCACATACAAAAAAAAAAATATAACAGATGCATTTTAAAAATTAGGAAGCTGTTTCAAAGTGTTTCACAGAACAAGAGCGCCACAGAAGAAAGAACCTAATTAGAGAACAACTTGTACTTTTAAAAAAGTCACCCAAGAAAATTTTGCCGTGGGAAATGGTACACGTGAACTGTAGGGTTGGGTTTAAATTGATCAAGCAGGGTTCAGTCAACCACATCCTGCCCCACTGGATAATCAGGGGCTTTCTCCTTGAAATGTGGAAATGTCCCTTTGTACTTTCTTGCTAAAATATGGCCAAGGAATTTGAGGTTTAATTTTCCTTAGAGATGGAGTGCTGTGCTGTTTGGATCCTAGAACATCTGACTCACTAAGCCTGTGATAACATGCATTCTCACTGACAGAAGGTGAGCCGAGAGAGTTCGCCATCAAAGCATTCAGCGTGTGACTAGACACCCACACACGACAGAGGCCAGCGTGTCACGGCTGCCCGGGGGCTGGGAGCAGAGGCAAGGCACTTTCACGCTCGCGTGGCTCAGCCCAGGTACACAGTCAGAGCAGATTCACAAACCCTGTGTCTTATTCCATTTTAGAAGCTGGGGAAGTCAACACATTCTCAAGTGGTGGTTGTGGTGAATGTGCAATTAGTCAAGAAAAGAAAAAAACAAAACAAAATAAAAAGCAGAGTAGAGAGCCTCTTCCTCCCATCCCCCAGAGAACTTCATTTCAGCAATGCAATTGTACTATTTGGCTATTCTAAGGTGACATTTTCCACAAATCATAACACATTGCTGAAGGTGCTGTTTTGACATTCCCATAAAAGAACTCTGTATTGTGGTGTGATCTGGCAAGCGCTGGGAATCTGTAAGTCATGTGGGGAGGTCAAGTAGGCCTCTCCAATGGCTTCTTTGTCATGGGCTTTCTGAGGAGTGGGCACTGGGTGAGCCAGGGGAGAGGGAAGAGCTCAGAAATCAACTGCTCCCAAACCCAGCTGGTGATCTGATACGTATATTTGAGTTTCTGTTTCATGCAGCAATCAACTTTCTCTAAGAAATTCACACCTTTGGTGAAGGAGCTTTCTGGTTTTGCTCAGCACTTGTTGGTACAATTTACCAACACCTATGTTCATCTCATGTTTGTGCAAAAGATGTTTAAATTGATATCCTGTGTTCATTGGCACATACTGCAAAGAGTGAAGGTTGGTACTTTTGTGACTGCACGCTTGCTAAAATCTTAAGCCAACAAGTTTTGCTCTGCTGTTTGTGTTTTTACACAAAACCATCTTTAGAAGTTGTAAGTCCAGGTCCAGAACAGTGAAAGAATTCACAAATTGCTCTACTTGGGAAGTGAGTCAGCCCAGTCAGTTATATGTCTTTCTTCATCAGCCTTGAAGAACTTCTTCAATGTGTCAGTGCTGTTTCCTCTGGCTCAGCTGTCTGAGTGTGGGAATGTCAGGGTTGTCTATGAGCACATCATCCATTAATTGAGGAAGAAAAGAAGCAGGAAGAGATGTGATCTTTCAGTGGTGAAATACACAGGAGATACAGGCACTGAGAGATTATCACCCTGATTCAAAATCAGAACCTTATGAACCTTTCATGTCTACCAGCTATGTGAAGTGGTGGGCACTAAGATAAATTTCTTTGTTTTTCAGTTGCTCAGCCGTGTCTGACTCTTTTGAAATCCCATGAACTGTAACCCGCTAGGCTCCTCTGTCCATGGGATATCCAGGCAAGAATACTGGAGTGGGTTGCCATTTCTTTCCCCAGGGGATCTTCCTGATTCAGGGATTGAACCCTGTGTCTCTTACATTGGTAGGCGGATTCTTCGCCACTTTAGGGAAACCTTAAATTCCATTAGCAGACACAAAATAAGTCATTTACACCCTTCTTAGTTACGGTATTTCATTCTAACTCACTCTCTTCTTACTCAAACTTCTCAAAAGATGAATCGACTGTCTTATCTTCACTTCCTAAAGAACCATTTATTCCATCAATCCTCTGCAATCTAGATTCTGTACTCTCTCCAAATTGTTCTGGTGAGGGTTACAGTTACATCCTATCTGCAAATCCATTGGCCAGGTACCATGTTACTGGGTTACCCATCACTTTACACACTTCCCTTGGGTGATCTCATCCATTCATAACTTCAACATTTGCCTAGATGATAGTGACTGACTTCTGCATCTGCCATGTCAGATGGGACATTTCTGCCTGCATTTCCCACAGACATTTCAAAGTCAACTTGTCAAAAACCATCTCATCATTCAGCATGCTCAAGACCAAAGGAAAAAAACAAAACAAAAACCTACCCTTTCCCTGTCTGTGTTCACTGTAACTGTTGTTGCTACTCGCAGAGTATTGGGTATTGGGCATTGGGCTGATTAAAATCTCTGCGGGCGAGTCTAATGAAAAGTCAAGGTTAAGAAGTCGGGAGGAGGACAATGATGTTTCCTGTGATTTCCTTAAGAGCCCTTAGCTCTGCAAGCAGTTTGGACTTTTTCAGACCCTCCCTTTCCCAGGGGGTGAGGTGGGGGTAGGTAGGAGCAGACTTCTGCCTAGGACCTGGGCAGTACCTGTGCTGCCTTTGGGAGCCTAAACATGGGCCATGAGATCTGGCATGGTGAGATCAGGAAGTAATACACTTCTTAGGTCAAAAGTACTCTGATAGGATTAGTGCCGCCAGGGGCCAGGAGTGACCTGCTTATACTGTTCGTAAGTGATGGTGCCCAGCTGCTCCACATCCAGGGCCTTGAACCTCTGCAGGGTCTCCAGGAGCTCCTCCTCCAGGGGGATGGGCCAAGGCAGCGCGGCTACTAACAAGAATTTCCGCCAGTCCACGGACTCCGAGTTTGTTACCAACAAAGATGCCAACTCCTGCAACTAGAAGAAAACAGGAAATGCCACTGGGATATTTGCATGATTCTCTTGTGACATTCCACCTGTGTGCATTTCATAGTGAGAGGTTCTGGTGAAGGAAGTAAGATTTTCAGCTTGGTTAATACAGTCAGAGCTGATTTGCTCCCTCAGATTCTACCAAGCAATCCATGCCAGACAGAACCTAGAGAGTGTTTCCATTTTTGCTTCCTTGACATTTGTAGGTTTTGCTTACTGTTACACAAGGAATTGGATTTCCCAGGTGGCATTAGTGGTAAAGAAACCACCTGCCAATGCAGGAGACGCAAGAAATGCGGGTCTGATCCCTGGGTTGGGAAGATCCCCTGGAGGAGGGCA
Organism: Cervus elaphus; assembly: GCF_910594005.1. NCBI lineage: Eukaryota > Metazoa > Chordata > Mammalia > Artiodactyla > Cervidae > Cervus > Cervus elaphus. The sequence continues at coordinate 40,444,717 of NC_057839.1, forward strand.
TAGCACCCCACTCCAGCATTCTTGCCTGGAGAATCCCATGAACAGAGGAGCCTCACAGGCTGCAGTCCACGGGGTCACAAAGAGTCGGACATGATTGAAGTGACTTAGCACACACGCATGCACACAAGGAACTAACGCTTGTGACCACAGTACACTTTGTACCTTTCCAACAGAGGAGGAATAAAGATGATGTGAATGTGGGAGGGCTCGACAGCTTGTATGGAAATATTCTTTAACCATCTTGTTTTCTTAAGGAGCAGAATATGATGAAAGCAAGCCTGAATCATCTACTGTTACTCGTTAGCATCACTCCATCTGGTAGTAATAGAAACAAACTCATTGGCTGACCCTCACAGTCTCTGTAAGGTTTCACCGACTGTCAGCATCATCACTCATTTTCGAATACTGTGTAACTTGAAGTTCTTTCATTTGTTCATTCAAGTTTATTGGCTGCCTACAAGGCAGGAGACCCAGGTTCGATCCCTGGGTCGGGAAGATCCCCTGGAGAAGGAAATGGCAACCCACTCCAGTATTCTTGCCTGGAAAATCCCATGGACGGAGAAGCCTGGTAGGTTACAATCCATCGGGTCACAAAGAGTCGGACACGACTGAGTGACTTCACTTTCGGCTAAATGTCAGATACCACGCATGGATTGGTTATTTTAAAACTATTGACTTATCGATCAAAGAAGAGAATTCTCAAGGCTTGAAACCCAAACAAAATTGAAGCTTACTTCAGGTTGAGTGAGGTGCATCCAACTACTAGGAAAGCTGTTTGTCCCAAGGTTCAGGGTTACCAAATCCAGCAGAATGTCAGCAAATGCTTTATTACCTATTATACCTACAATACAAGGAGAAATATTTTTTGGTGTTATTATATGAACTGTTTCTTTTGCTAAAAATGGAATAAATAATGGATATTTGTATAATCATTTTATTCATTTTATTTAAAACTGCAACCTTTAGAGAAACATTAAACATTCTGAAAATACAAAAATATTAATCAATTTCCTGATTCTTTTTCATGGTTGTTTCTTGTCTAAGTCAACATGTCTTTTTTGGCTTAGTAATAACTCATTCCAGACTGGGTAAAATACTGGGACTTTGTATTTTGGTTTGGAGTCTTCTTTGACCTTTTATTCAGAATAGGTTGAATTAAAAAATAGTCCATTATTCCTATTATTATTTATATTATTAAAATGAATACTATTATTATTTACAGTAATATCCCTGTTATGCAGTAGGGCACTAGAATACAACATTTTGGCAAATATGGGATAAAGGTGTTTCAAATGCATGCATATCACCACTGTGATCAAAATAACACATTTATCCTCATTTTGCTTTTTTTAGATCAGAATATATTTGTTTGGGTTAAATTTAGGGATATTTGAATTACTAAATTACTGGGTTGGAAGTGCTAATTTAGTTATCTAATTGGCTCAAACATTCTATTTTATAAAAGGTCACTAATATGTCAAAGGCTTTTGCTCTTACACATGAATCTACTTTACTATGAGATGTTTGCTTAGTCTGTTGCTCATTTCAAATTGCATGCACATGCATTAAAAAAGAAGTAGGAAAGCAAAAATAAGTGTATCTGCTTAAAATATGTCTAAATCCCATTGCAGAGGTACCTTCTAGAGCCAGGAGACACTCCTACATGTATTCGGGTAACTGTCAGGTCCAGAGTATACAGCTATTCTTCTTTGTTTAGGAATAAAAAGAGCGAAACAAGTGTAGAGTCTCACATTTTTCTTACTATATCTAAGTTTTTAGCATTTCTAAAGTCCAACATGAACTTTATTATTTCCTCTAACCTTTGGGGAAATGTAGTAATCATTTTAAAATTTCAGTGGTTCAAATAAAATACACAAGTTTCAGATCTGGAAGGTAATTTCCTGTGTAGCAAGAGTAGAATATGTCTTTCTTTGATGTGACTGGCCATTCAGCAAGTTGTTCAGAAACAAATTCTCTATCCTTTTTGACCAAACCTGAATATCCAACTTTATAGAAATGAGAATAACTTTCCCAGGTAGTGGAATTTTTGGTAAAATGAGCTTTGTATGTGATACTACATTGGTTTTCAGATAAGTTAGAAATAAATCATTCATGTTCCTTAAAATGAAACCAGAAATAAACTCAATCGAAACCATGAAGAGGCTCAAAGTATTTAAAATTTCTGGTAGATTTGTAAAATAGTTCCACTGTCTCTAATACCTATGGCACAAGCAAAGTGTTCTAAGAAAATACTTTCAGTTCACATAGGGTTTATTTATCTGCGGAATTTAGTGTGAAATGCAAAAACTATTTTGATCTTTGGCCTTGTTTCTTAAATGATCAAGGCATATAATAATATGACCTTCACAAATAATGCAGTAATGGAAATAGATAAGCTTACACATTTTATTTACAGATTAAAAAAAAGTTATTTCCATTTGGCCCTAAGTTACTTATCTAATGCAGCCATCCATTAGAATTATCCAGGAAAAACAGTTAATTGTAAGCCAGGCCTAAAGGCACTCTTGATCATAATTATAGTCTGGTTACCCTTAGCAATAACTCTCAGAAAGATGATGTCAAGATAGTACCATTGCTTAGGTATACACTTCACCCAAAGAGTGTGAAAGAATGTGTGAATATAGAACTAGAATTAGGAAAACCAATCTTTGGATTTTTGCTTTGTATGTCTGGATGATGCCAAATGCCTTTTGTGTTTGATGTGAGGACTGGTGACTTTTAAATTTCAGGTTTTTGAAAACAGTTCTTTTTGCTAGGATCAATGATGAGGTCGATATTTATCACATTACTAGTCGCTTTCACCAAGGCTTTCTGAGTTTGATGAGCAATCTGAGTTAGGTCTTGTGTCATCAGTTGAGGATGGTGTTCTTGTATTCCATAAATGAATGGCTTTCCTAGGGTCAAAGTTGTTAATGTCCGGAGAATTCAACTGGATTATCAGGAGATCCGTCATGCTGTCAGCCTCGACCTTGGCACGCATTTGGGACCTGGTGCGCTTCATCTGACCAAAGCCGCGTCCTGCCTCAGCTGAACTGGCAGGCAGGCTCAGCACGAGGTCAATGAGAGTCAGGATGTTTGGATACTTGTGTGAATAAACAGAATTCACAAAATCCCAGGTCAGTTTGCGAATGTTCTGAAATCTAGGAGAAAAAAATGAAAAAATGTGAAGGATGGAGACTCCTGTTTTACCCCAATATTTATAAATCAACTAGGTTACTTATGCTTACCTAGAGTAGATCTCCAATTTCATCATGCTCCATTCTGTGTCTACTTGGTCAATTTTCACCTTGGCTGCCTCTAATACTGGTTCATAATGTGCAATCAGGATGGCCACCTCTTTTTCTCCAAATTCTGCAATCGACATGCCAAAGAAAAAGTCACATATCTGACAGACACGTGTACAGACTTAAAGAACAACAGAATCAGAGCCAGTGCTCATGGATTACCTTGATTTATTTTTGCTGGCCACAGTTTAAAGCTTCCAATCGTGGTTGCCTTCACCACATCTTGGTTGGCATCTCTGAAACAGCTTCGCAGCCTCTTGATAAGATGTGTTAAAACCGTGTTTCTCACGTCAGAAATGTTTCCCTTTCCTTCCAGGCAGTTACCATAAAAGTGTGTGACTGAATCCACCCCACGTTCTTTCGGCCCTGGTCTGGGAGGGGGGAAAAATGCCCCAAGAGATGATTACATGCAAAAGCCTCTGGCGAATGGCTTCCCAAGTCCAGCTGTCTGGTTTTGATAGACTCTCAGATCATCCCAGACTCCTCACCTTGCCTGATAAATTCGGAGCATTTCCAGTGTTGACTCTAAGGTGGCAAATATATCAGCAATTGAAGAATTTCTGTTCTGATTGACATGGGACAGTATGCTAAGGACATTGACAACATCCACCAAGAAGTGGACAAATTTGACAACATCTGCCTGGAGGAGAGACTCCAGGAATTCTTTGGCTTTCTGATGACTGCTGTCACTTCTGCTTTCTTCTGCCTGCGACACAGGTTGGGAATAAAACAGTGGTTTTATCTTTCTCAAAATTATCTCAAATTGCTCAATAAAAGTATTTTTTTTTAAATTCTGAAAATCTGAAATAGTACCATATTTCAAAATTACTTACTGAATGCAGCTGCTGGACAATTGCTGGATATCCCTTGAGAAAGTTCTGGAGGGCAGCCTGCAATCCCTGAAGCCACCTCCGGCCTCTGACTTGAGAGGGCATCACAGGTCGAAGGTGGAGGCCCTTGAAAGCAGTGACCAGAGCACTCCTGTGAGCAGGAGAATCGTGATAGAAGCGGTACATGCTATGAAGAAGGTCTTTCACGTGGTTGTAGAGGGGAACGCTCCGGAACACCGCCTGGTAAGACAGTTCGAGGTGATGGGCAAAGCAGTATACAGACAGCACACCTGGCTGGATTTCCCTTAAGAGCAGGGCCACCTCACCGCCGTCTTCTCCCTCCGAACCCGGAGCTCCATCACTTCCGAAACCCACCAGTTTCTTTGCCCACTCTTGGTTCGACAGTCGAAGTTGAAGATTTCTCTCTAGAGTTTTCTCGATGGCGCGTTTTATCGCCCGGGGCTCCTTCTTTTCCACTGTCTGTACCCCGACGATTTGGCAGTGCACTCTCCCTGCGCGTGCAAACTGCACATACACCAGTTCAGCTTCCTCAACGGAACTGTCTGCGATCCCATCACTGAGGACGGAGAAGAACTGACTTTTTTCTAACTTCTCTCTTAGAGTTCTCCGTTCCACTTCAGCAATAAAGTAGGTAAAAGTTCTGGCAGATTTACTGGTTCTGAACACGGGGCCGATATCAACGCCCTTCATATCGTCCAGCGAACACATCCAGAGGAAGTCTTTGAGGGGACGTCCGGTCTTGGCGATGGCGTGGCAGGACCGGAAGAGGTTCTCCACCCGGCCGAGGGTCACCTTGCTCATGGTCCTCACCATCAGCTCCGTGGTCGCTCTGCTCCCTGGAGAACCACTCGTGGCTTCCATGAGGGACGCCTTGGCGTGAGCCTCGCTCAGATGATGCGCGTTGAGAAATTCAGTCCTGAAGTTATCCGTGCCGTAAAAAAAACTCACCTGATTTCCCTTTGATGTCACTCCATGTTTACGACACAGGCCGCAGAACATAAGATTTAGTATCTCATCGTATACAAGCCAAGGGTATTTTTTAAGCCAAATTTTCAAAAATTGATTGTTCCTCTTTGGGAGGTAATGGTCAAGCTTCCGAGGCCTTTTCTGCTTCTTGGTGAATCCACTCACATCGTCTGGAGGATCCCTGCCTTTAAAATAACTCCATGTTGTTATTTTAAGCGATTTCCGATGCCTACTGGCAATTTTAATTCCTGTCCCCCACTCCGAACTTATTATTTCTAGAACAATCCTAGGGAGGGCTTACCACTTACGAGGCATTTTGAGTAGTGCTCCAAGTGCTTTGTATCATTTACTTGTCATCACCCAGTATCCCTATTTTACATGGTTAAGAAAGTGGGTCAGTTACTAGTACTGATAGCATTTGTGGATTAAAAAACCTAAGACACAGAGAGGGTAATTAATGTGTCAGGTGTCACAGTGGCCATCCACAGTGGAGTTGGGGTTCGCTAGCAGGTGGTCTTACTTAGCCCCCTCTGTTATACACTTCATATTACAGGTTTCTCCTGTGGGCAGAGGGTGCTATGGTCTCCTTCTCCCCAGAATCTGTTTCTCCAGGCAGGAGAGGGGCAGGGTCTTTTGCTGTCATTGCCTTCTCTGGGTGAAAACACGAGAATCACAGGACACGGAGGGCCTTGCCTCGGCAGGGTTTGCTTTGGACACCTCTCCCCTCCCGCCATTGGTTGGCTGCTACAAATGGGGTGTCCCAGTGGGAAGCTGTTGTATAGCACAGGCAGTGGGTTGAGTGGAGGGGAGGTGGGTGTGGAAGGGAGGCTCAAGAGGGAGGGGATATGTGTATACTTATCACCTTGTTGTCCAGCAAAAACCAACACAACACTGTAGAGCTATTATCCTCCAATCAAAAATAAATTTAAAAAATTTACTGATACTAAAAGAAGTTATACAGTTTAGATTTTACATTTAGATCTATAAGAAAAAGGGGGAGGGCATCCTTCCTAGATTATTTTGCAAAGGAGCTGTGCCTCATCTTTTTCCTTTCCCTTAAGGTCTAATTTCTGACACTCATTTATCTGCCAGACAGAGGAATATGTATTTATCTGGACAGAAGGAAAAAATAATTAAAATCACACAAAATTCCTAAAATATGTTTCTTCCTAAAGGCAGAGAGCCTAGATCAACATCTCTCTCTTCTCCTACAACTTCTGTGAAACTCCTGGTCATGAGATGACATTGTCCTACTTCACAGCACAATGAAATCTGGAACATGTGCTTGTGTGACTTGATATTAAAATGACTCATGTTGACACACACACTTGGTGTTTGCTTCAATTTAAGGCTTTAGGGTCCCAGGCTTTCCCTCTTCAACAGACAGAACCACCCTTCTTCTGTGCTTTGTCACATGCCAGATGACTGCTGAGCACTAGGGAGATGTTCAAGAAAATAAATCTCCTTTCCTAATTGATATTTTGGAGCTCATGTCTCTTAACATCTTTAAATTGAAAATCTTTGCACTCATGTCAATCTGCTTCTGCCTCTTTATTGGCTTCTAATTTATATTTTGCCTTTTAACCAATCCTTTTGCAATTGTTGTTGTTAAAACAAATCCTTATTTATTTATTTTTAGATCCTAAATTTTCCGTTTTTCATTTAAACCTAGTCTCCTTATAGCTGGGACCCACTGCCTCCACTATCTTACCCGCAAGTTGGGTAACTTTTAAGCTTCCCACACTAGACCCTCAGCACCATGCTGGGTGCCTGCTCTACACACGTGAGAGTTGGTGAATACATGAACAGCTGCATGAAAAAAGCAGACTCTGGTTGTTGAATGAAAAGACTTTTAACTTTCTCTACTAATTTAGCTAGTTTTTGCATCTTTAGCTTTCTGGCCAGATTTTACAGAAATGCTATCTTGAATTCTGAGCACACACTTTTTCACTGGCCTCATGTAAATTCTCTGGTTTCATGAGACTACATTCCCCTTGAAGAGATACCGGGAACTGTGCCCACAGACTATTCTACCAGGTCCAAAGTCTTCTAGATTTACTACTGCATTTCTATAATGTGACTCTGAGCGAGTAGAAGGAGTTTCCAGGCTGAGAGAAACATAGGGCTCCTGAGTGCCACACTCCTTTCTGCCTTAATCCCTAGGACTTGCCACCTGCTTAGATATTCCTATTAATAACATCAATCCTTTCTTTTACCTTTTCTAAGAAGCGTGAAAGTGTTAGTCACTCAGTTGTCTCTGATTCTTTGCGACCCCATGGACTGTAGCCCACTGGGCTCATCTGTCCATGGATTTTTTCAGGCAAGAATACTGGAGTGGGTAGCCATTTCCTTCTCCACTTTTCTAAGAAATTTTTTTGTATTTCTTGATTTGAGTAAATGTCAGACTAATTTACTTTTCAGATCAAAATAGGGAGCTTACTTACCTGCAAAGTAGGGTGTCATAGTTCTAGAATTTTCTCAAAGACCTGAGCCTGGGAAAACCCAAACAACTGTCTAGTTACTCCTTTCAGGGAATCACCAGGTGCCCTTACTGTGCCTCTAGGGTAGCTGAGGCTTTCTAGGGAGACAGTAGTGTCTGCTGCTCTCAGACACAGTCTTATGCTCCCTCCAATCCAATCTCCACATCCTTTGGCTCTAAATGTCTTCGATAATTCTCTCCAGTGTGGCCTTTGGGGGCAGCCTGAGGCTTCACGTGGGCTTCCCAGGTGGCGCAGTTGGAAAGAATCCGCCTGCCAATGCAGGAAATGAGGGTTCAATCCCTGGGTTGGGAAGATCCCCTGGAGGATAAACTGGCAACCCACTCCAGTATTCTTGCCTAGGAAATCCCTGACGGGCTATAGCCCATGTGGTTGTAAAGAGCCGGACATGACTGAGTGACTGATCACACAATCTTAAGATTTCACAGCTTGACCACAAGCTCTTTGTGGCCCTTATTTCCTGGCTGGTCTATTGCCCATTCCCTAAATAGGTCATGCAACTTCAAAATCTCAGTGTTGATTCCATTTTCTTCTGTGCCTAGAAGACTCTGCCCCTGCTTCTCTTCCTGTAAGCTTCTGTTCAGAAGTTTCCCGTGGATTACACTCTTTGCTGACCCACACAGGAGCAACAACTACTTCCTCCTTGGATTCTTGTAAAAACCACAGAGCTGGGTGATATAGCTCGGCCACTACAGCCTAGACTTCCTGAATTTGTGCCCTGTCTCTGAGATCAGTCACTGAATCCAAGGGTCTCCAAGAGGGGGTTGAGAGGAACACTTGTCATTTTTTAGAACAAAGTTGCAGGTCTTGAAAAACTAAGCACTGCCTCTCTTGAAGAAGTTGAGGGTACAGAATTTGCTGAATTGTGTTTTCTCTGGATAGCCTCTGAGCAGAAATCAAAATAACTATGAACCAAATCTCTGTAAGATATTACATCGAGTACTGATGAGCTTACAAAGAAAAGGAGTCCTTATGGCTTAAGTGGGGACATTGGAACACTGTTAAAGTGTTCCAGCTTCAACAGACTCCAAATTGCTTGCACTGGAGAAAGACTCTCTTCCTGATGTGCTTGGCACTTGATGTTTGGACAATATGTACCTACTCAGAGCTCACTCCGTACAGAGCTGAGTGTTTTTGGTTTGGAGGCTTACAGTCCCCAGGGAGCTGCATACCTCATGGTTCAGTTCCACCCGGTGTTGTGAATTTTCTTTTCTTTTATTTTTTCTTTCTGGAATCGTTCTAAGGTAACACTGTGTTCCTATGTGTTCAGTCACTTAGTCGTGTCTGATTCTGTGACCCAATGGACTGTAGCCTGCCAGGCTCCTCTGTCCATGAGATTCTCCAGGCAAGAAATCTGGAGTGGATCGCCATACCCTTCTCCAGGGGATCGGGGAATCGAACCTGCGTCTCCTGTGTCTCTTGCATTGAATATGTATTCTTTACCGGTGAACCACTGGGAAAGCTCTGCAGGGACCTCTTAGGGCATGTGCACCTTCAGGATACCGAGCTCACATTCTGGATAATAAGCAGAGTTTGTATCCATATTGCATCATGTTATATATTACATAAGAATATAACATTACTGTAATTATATAATTAAGTGATAATGGCTTATATCACATCTGAATTGCACATTCAGTGTGCCAGACACTTTAAAGCACTTTACAAACATTAATTACTTTAATGCTTATAACAGTGAAATACTCCATTTTTCAGATGAGGAAACTGTGACTAAAAGAGGTTAAATAATTTGCTCAAGATCATATTACAGTCATTTGACAAGAGGGGGAGTTGGAAAGAGCTGTCTGACCCTTCTTACCCACGGATGGGTCTTCTTCCTCATCCAGCCATGGGTAAGAAGTGAATTAACGTGGAGATGCTTGAGTAGGGGCTGACACATAGGGCTTGACACCATTCCAATATTGACTACTGTCATAATTCAGAGAATACGCACAAAATTCATTCTGTGCTGGGAGTATGCTCATGGGAATGATTCCTGGGACAGGCAGTGGAAAGGTCCTGATGATTCAGGCTCTCTTACTGACTTGAGCTGCTCCTAAAATTTTAAGTATAGATCTTTGCTGGGTGGCAATAAAAATGCTAGCATGACAAGTCCTTTAATTACATTTTGCATAATTTTGTATGATTATCACATATAAGATCTTTTTTCCCTGGCATATTTGTGACAATCAACAAATGGTATTTTATGTCTGATTACTGCCTTTATCAAAGGAGATATAGAAATATGACACATGCAGAATTTGATGAGGAAAGAAGGGCTGAATAACAGCATGACAGTATACGACACACTTTCAGTTTTCTGTTATCTTCAGTAAGCACTATCTTAATGACTTAATTTTCATGTGGATAACCAGTACTCAGCAAAAACTCTTTAAGCTTTAGTTCTATTAATATTTTGATACTAGTTATTCACAAGTATTTATTCAGTCATTTGTTTTAATGAAAGATTATCCATTTCACTCAATAATTTTATTTCTGTAGCATAGTTAAAAGTAACAAAGTGTAACTTAATGACATTGATAGCCCTTGTAAATTTGCTAAAATACTCTTACTACAGCCCTAGTAACATAATGATTGTTACATGCAAATATGTATGTTTTTTTCCTAGAAAAGATGAATCAATTCATCATATTTTAATTAATTTTAGTGAGCTTGATGCTTGCATCTTAGATATCATAGGTTGCATTGGACTATGTGAAATAGTATAAGAAAATGCTCACATTTCTTGGCTTAGATATAACAGCAATTTTCAAGTTCAAGCAGGAAGTTTTGTGGGAGTCCACATTTAGAAAGGTACTACTTTCAGCCAGTTGCTCTATATTTTCAAAATGGTTATCACTTCAGTTAAGATGGTCTTTTTAAACTGTAGATTTTTAGGGTAAGTACCATAAGAGGTATTCTAAAAGATTTTCTAATTCTTGAAAAAAATATGACAAAAACTTCATGTAAAAGACAGATCGATGTGTATCCATTAATAATCACAAGAATCGAAGAAGAAAGACTTAAATCCATGGATGTTTTGGGGGCCAAAGGAACTAGGAGAAAGGGCGAGTGGTAATTAACTTCTAAGATGTCATCAGAGAACCTCTAATTCTGTGACTCTGGGATGCAGGAAATAGAATGATTATTATTTTGTATTACCTTTTATACATGAGCAAAATGACAACCATGAAAATTATTTCTGTTGATAGACCACTCGACTCTGTGCTAAGTATTTCACATGAACTTAAAAAGTGCCATATGTAACATATATTTTTTCAAATAGTATGACTGAGCTAATAACAAAGAAAGGGTTTAAACTTTTTGCTTATAGACCGTAACTCATTTTGAACCAAGATCTCCAAATCCCACAGTATTATATAGCTTTGTCAATTCTGTGTCAACTACAACTGTTATTCTTAAATCTGGATAATTCTCCAGCACAGGTGGGTGCAGGTGGTTCCACAGAAAGAGTTGATCTCTGTATCTGTTTTCCTGCAGTTCACACAACTGGTGAAGGAGAAGCAGAGACGTCCCTGACCTTTCCGTGAGCATCTGTACTCAAGCCTCATAGCTCCACGCTTTCTGGTGACTGTTCCCCCAACTTTAAATATCCTCTGTATCCTTGCCATCTAGTTACTCTTTACTTCTTTCAGTTCCTCCCTCCAGGCTGTCTTTCTGCGCAGTTTTCCTGATCAACCTCTTTGCACACTGATTCTCCCTTGTTTACATTCTTGAGCACTTTCTTTGTTTATCAAGTTCAGATTTTGTTTTGGAAAGAACCTAAACAGAAGTTTATATTTTCTTCTTCTTTGGATGCCTTTTCAAATTATGCTCTAAGTCCCTAGGGCAAGTGGTTTTCCTTTTACATCTACTTTAAAAATATATATATTATATATAACTATCTCCTTCCTCCTCTACCTCCCTTTCTTTCTTCTCCCTTCCTTCCTCTTCCTACCATACTCTGAAAATAGTGAATCAGTTGATATCTTTTAGTCCAGTTTCTAGTGTTAATCTAAGACATACACATGTCAAGTTATAACTGATATTTGTAATTTATTTATTTTTTTACATGTTGGCCACTCCTTGCAGCAGGAGTGGACCAGGGATTTGAACCAGCGCCCCCTGTGGTGAAAGTGCAGAGTATTAGCCACTGGAGAAGTCCCTGTAATTTATTTTTAAACTTTTAGTTGAAATGCAAACTCTTGATTTTGAGTTTGGATCCAAGAATGTATTATGGCTATCATCATAAATATAAAGTCTCTTCTGAAAGGGACTATGAGTGGTTGATAATTTTCCACCTACTCAAATATCCCCCAAAGCTTTAAATTTTGACCTGCTTCCAGTCACCCTCATTTAGGATTAAAGCAAATTATATTTCATATTTGAATTTTTATAGCTCTGTCTTATTTTATATATAAACAATAGTCTGGATAAAATGAAAAGCAAAATCAACTTTGAAGAAGGAAATATGCAATAAAAAGACATCGTAAGCCCACACAATGGCAAAGAGGCTAGAATCTGCTTGATAAGGACTGAAGGAATTTCATGTGCTGGCTGTATAAAATTGAGATTTTTTTTTTTCCTGTAGCTGCTGATAGCCATATTTTTGGGCCTTCTGCCCCCTACTCAAATGCTGCCAACCTGAGTTACTATGCCCTTGTATCCTGGAGGTGTAGACCCACTCAAGCTAATTATCTGAGGTGACACTTCCCAGGGTAGGGGACTACCCAGGGATACAGTGGTTACACCTATTTCACCCACTGGGCTTAGCAAGGAAGTCTTTAGGCTTAAAGTAAAGCAATACTCTCTTGACTAATGAGATCTAATGTGGTTTTCTGGAAATACTGAACTTAAAAAAAAATATAAGTGAAGTACAACCATTATGAAAGTGACATTGTGTTAGTAATGGACAAAGGTCAGCTGACTATTCTCTAGGGAAAAGCAAATGATTTTCCAGTAAGTAGGAGATGTTGGAAGATAAACCTCTTTATGTGATGCAACTTAGTTCAGTGAGAAGGGACAAGACCTTTGAACCTGAAGTGTCCTGAGGGATATGTGACCATAGGCAAGTTCTCAACTGCTCCACCACCCAGTATCCTGACCCGTAAAATGCAGATGATGACCCTCCATGTTCTGTCGGAATTATGTGTGCTGTCAATTGATGGATGGCACTCACTGTTGAATATCTATACGTAGAAACACCCAAAACTTTTTTTAAAAAGCCTGTGTAGGTGCTACAGAGTCATAATAATAAAATGTGAAGGAAGTCAAGAATTTGTGTGCATAAAATAATGTGTACACTTACATGTGAACAGATTAATTAATCAATTGATTAAGCGAGTATGTGTTAACAAAGGTTCTGCTCTTGGTCTACAAAATATTGAAAGAAAAGGCATACATAAATGGGAAATTCTCTACTCCCTGGTCTCCCTCCCTAGACTAGTTGGGGAGATAGAAACATAGCTCATAATCCCAGTAAATTCCCAATGAAACTTAAACTTGAAGGATGCACAAAGCCTGTCTCTCAACTGCCAGATGGAGTAATGCTCAAGTTTGCCAAATTAGCCAGGGGCAGGGAGAGCAGGAGAGAATTACCAGGGGTGAGGGTCGCCGTACTGCCAAAGTGTTAGACACTGTTTTGCTCTGTTTAATTCAGATCTATGTTGTATGAAGCAAATACTAGATAAACTAGAATGAAGCAAGGGCTCGTTTCAGCACCACATGACCCCAGAAGGCTGTTTTACTTGTGGACAGGTGATTGCCTTCCTGGTTAACCTCAATCTTTTTTTTTTTTTTTTTTGTCCTCTTTTCACAATAATCACTTTTCTTACCTTTGGGTGCTATATCTAAGAACTGATCCCGGAGGCTGTCAAGCTGCTTGATGGTCAGAGTGCTGTTTTCCTCCTTTTCCACAGGTGGAGGGCGTACCGGAGGAGGTGGATCTGGAAAGACTTTGATATCGCCATTAATGAAGAAGTCTTCTTGGTCTAAATAAAGTTCATTCTGAATTTTGGTTGATGTTTCAATGTGATAGCGAGCTACCCCAGTTAGTTTTTCCACACTGAAAGTGGAAACGTGAATAGGGTTATCCCCATTGAAAATACTATCAGATTAATAGTGTTTTCTTCTTAGACATACACAGAGTTAACACATTAGAAAATATAGCTAAGTTAGAAAATTCAATCTGCATGTTTAAAAATTCTAATTTATCCTCAAGTCCATTTGTACAAAGGCAGTAAAAATAAATAAACATAGATTAGAAATAAAATACATGCTCATTACAGGGCTAATAGTTTCACATTTTATAAAAAACTGAACAAAAAGAGACTCCACTAAAATGATTTTATTGGTATTAGGCAAGATTATGTCAAGAGATATATTTCATTCTAAATATGGGCCAGAATAAGGTTATATGACAGAAAAACCTATAAAATATGACTATTAGTATAACGCATTTATTTGGAATCAGGGCAAGTTGTATATGTAAAATGAATTAAAGTTGATAATGGATTTCAAGAAAAATGGCTTTTCTCCAACTTTATATCAAGGAGTTTGATATTATCTAAGACCCATTTGACCGATTGGACTCTGATGAGACAGCCCATTGAAATTGCTTTCCTATGTTTATGGAGAATAACGTTGTTGGTATTGTTTAGTTGTGTCTGACTCTTTTGTGACACCATGAACTGTAGCCCACCAGGCTCCTCTGTCCATGGGATTCTCCAGGCAAGAATACTGACATGGGTTGCCATTACCTTCTCCAGGGAATCTTTCTGACCTAGGGATTGAACCCACATCTCCTGCATTGCAGGCGGATTCTTTAACACTGAGTCACCTGGGAAGCCTGGTGAATAGTGGTTCCCAGCTAAATCACATGGTATAAGCAGGTCTGGAGTGACTGTGGTGTGCTGGAAAGAGCCCTGGAAGCTGAGCTCTCATTGTACACTGTCTCCAGCCCTGGGTCCTTGAGTTAGTGACTTAAGCTCTCCAATTTCCTCATCTTTGCAAGGGAGCCCAAAACACATAACTCCATACCTTATGGTTATTAATGTGAAATCACATAGAGCATGGATTTAGGCTTTCCTAGGGATTATAGTTATAAGTCTAACTAAAGGCTACTTTAAAGGCCAGAGAAGTTTTATACAATAACTAAAATATCACTGTAATACAGAAAGAATCTTATATCTTACAATAAAGATTGAACATGGCAGAAAAGTGCATATTTAATCTGCTTTTATATAACTCAGGAATACCAAAATATTTGTATATTAGAAGCAAACAAACAAAAAAATCATATTAGTCATTTTCTTTCAAGAGACAATCTTGAATTTAATTCCAGCACCCTATATTTGTGAGTGCCCATACAGTGGAAGCAGCGTCAGACTTTACTTTTTTGGGCTCCAAAATCACTGCAGATGGTGATTGCAGCCATGAAATTAAAAGACACTTACTCCTTGGAAGGAAAGTTATGACCAACCTAGATAGCATATTAAAAAACAGAGACATTACTTTGCCAACAAAGGTCCGTCTAGTCAAGGCTATGGTATTTCCAGTAGTCATGTATGGATGTGAGAGTTGGACTGTAAAGAAAGCAGAGTGCCGAAGAATTGATGCTTTTGAACTGTGGTGTTGGAGAAGACTCTTGAGAGTCCCTTGGACTGCAAGGAGATCCAACCAGTCCATCCTAAAGGAGATCAGTCCTGGGTGTTCATTGGAAGGACTGATGTTGAAGCTGAAACTCCAATACTTTGGTCACCTCATGCGAAGAATTGACTCATTGCAAAAGACCCTGATGCTGGGAGGGATTGGGGGCAGGAGGAGAAGGAGATGACAGAGGATGAGATGGCTGGATGACATCACCGACTCGATGGACATGAGTTTGAGTAAACTCCAGGAGTTGGTGATGGACAGGAAGGCCTGGCGTGCTGCGATTCATGGGGTTGCAAAGAGTTGGACACGACTGAACGACTGAACTGAACTGAACTGATATAGTTCACCATCTGCTTGATGGTGTTTGTAGGTTGGGGCAGAGAAGGGGCACTGGGTGAGGAGGGACACCAAATGCATGCAGAGACCCAGCCAGAACCAGGATATCAAAATAAGTGTGCCATCTAGTGGAAGGTTATGAAGAGTAACCTCAAAAGGAGGGTAGGGTAAGGAGAAATGCCAGAATGAAAAGTGGGATTCGAAGTTGAAAGAGATCCAGAAGTTCTACCTATTCATTTTTTCTTGTCACTGGAGGATTTTTGCAAGAACCAAAACCAAGAGCATAGCTGAAGAGTACCAGGTTTTCATTTCTTGTGGCCATATTCAGGTTTCAGAGAGAGACATACACACACAATCCATCTGAGAAATATGTATCCTTCTGATAAAAATAAGCATTTACACTTAGTGACCACAAGGATGGGCGCTGTGAACCCTAAGAATAAAGAAGGTACACTTTCATTTGTAAGTGGCAGGCAGAGATCAGGACTGTACATCACTGTTCTATGAGTAACTGTCTAATTATTTTAAGCATTATGGCAATGAGGTGACCAGGCTGAGCGGTATGTGTGTGCGTGCGTGTGTGTACATGTGTGTGTGTGTGTGTGTGAGAGAGAGAGAGCAACAACTTAGATACAAACAATGAAGCTGAGGATTTTACAACAGAACTTTCACAATGAGGCAAGAACTGGAGAAAACTAACCATAACAACCATCTTCTAGCTGGCCCATGTTGCTTCTAAGAACACTTGCTGTTCTTAGGTATGCCGTGACTTCCAACTTATCAGTAAATGTTTATTGCAAACTGTGGTGTGGCCCAGAATCTAGCAGAAACCTCTAGAAGAACCTGGTTGGAGTGTTTTCTATTAAAGATGAGGCTTGTGGGGTCGGAAGTGATTAGGCATGCTGTAATTTGTGGACAAGGAGAGAGTCCCCATCTCTTGGTCTCCTGACTGTTGAGGGCATTTCTGCTCTGCTGAGCTGCTTTCTTACACCTTCCAGGGGAGAATTAAGAGGATGAGATGTTCTCTAAGGACCTATACCTCCCCATAAAGAACAATGATCGGTCACAGGTCTGTTTCTGCTCTAGACTACAGTTCTGTTCCTCACTAGAAATGAGGATCTAGAAAGCTTTTAGAATCTAACAGAAAAGTAAACTGGCTGTCACAAGAGAATCAGCCTAATGGGGAAAGCATTTCTGTAAATGCCTTCTCCATCTCCTGCTCACTGGCCCTGACTAATAAGAAGCCTGACATTAGAAAGATATGAAACATTATATCATGTCTAAAGAATAATTTTAAATTGCTTATATGCTTACCTCGTACACTGAGGTCCTCATGGAGCAGTGGGAAAACCAAGCTATCATAAATAATGTGCAGTAGTGCCCTTGGATACATGACTTAACTGTGGTTAAAAAGAAGCAACACCAGTGTATAGGTGATTTCCTAAAAGGTCAAAATTCTATTTATAAATGTAATTCACATTTGTAAACATTTAACATTTTTTTGGTCAATTGTGGTCTTCAGGGATTAGCAAAGTAAATATTCAAAATACTTAAAATGTCATGCAGTTCTTTACCTGGCCATTTCATTCAAGTACCTCTCACCGAGCCACTTTTCCATGAGTCTATATACATCGACCGCCTTTATTACTAACTCTTCCAGGAAAGCCAATGCCTTTACCTTTATCAGTTCAAGTCGGAACTGTGTAGCTATCTCTATTTAAAAAAGAGAAATAAAGATGTTTTTAATGTATTATGTGGCATGAACCTTCTGATGAACCAAATTCAATTTTGAACCAATTATGCTTTAGTTTGTGGAACGTTTGGCACATCTTTGATATACCAACATGGATAATCAATAACCTATCCACCTTGGAAACAAAATAGCATGTGGTAGAGTCGTTTGACAGTTTACTTAAACCAAAATTATAATTCAATTTTACATATAATTGCACTTTGTCATATACCATTTGATAAACTGGAATGGGAAAACAGAAATAGATAATTTCTGAATTTCAAAAAAGGGGAGGCTAACTAAGTCTCTTGATCTCTCTTCTTAGAACCTTGGGAAGATGACACCATGTTCTTCAGCACAGGTGAGAGGAAGGTGAAGCCCATGGTCCCAGGGCCCGTTGATACTCTGGGCACACAGTGAGGTCTGTGATTTCCCTCTAAAATATCTGTCCAATCTTTCTTCTTTGCTTTTTTCCATTGCCACGTTGTGACACTGATTTATGTCTCGCCTCCACTACAGCAACCACCTCCATCCTGCTTTCTCCAAGTTCCCTTCCTCACCTCAAACCCAAATCCACCCACCCCAGAGTGACCTGTCTCACCTGCACACGTGCTTCCGGGCACTTTCTGCCCAGAATTCTTTACTAGCTCCCAGTTGCCATACAGGAAATGGAACTTTCTGAGCAGGGCCTGCATGACCCTCCACCTCCCAGATCCCTCGTTTCCAGAATGTGCCTCAGACTCCACAGCTACTCCCCATCGGTGGGTCACCTAGCTCCCCTCCCCAGTCTGTGCCCCCATCGTCCCCTGCATATACTTCTAACATTCTTCTCGTTCAGCTCAAGCATGAATTCAATTGCTCAGAAGATTTTCTTGACGTCCTGCTTGTGCCCTTTGTCCTGTCCACCGGGCTCCAATATCACAACATATTATAAGTGATCATTTGCAGTTCTGTTCCTCTGTATTTTTTTTTTCTTTTGATGCTTTGTGTTTGTGTATATATGTGTATCTTTTTCTCACCTACTGTAGGACTGGCATATAGTAGAAACTCAGAAAACCTTTACTGTGTAAATGTGTGAATTCAGCCACACTAGGAACCACGTATGGAATGAACTCAAGGAATACTTAGCTACTGAAAGCAGATGTGGGAACAGGCAATGGGACAAGCATGTATCTTGACTTTCCGTGTTCAACATCCTTCAGATTTTACTCTTGGAAATAAGAAACCAGGTGGTAGGAGGATGAAGAGAGGGGAGAAAAGGAGAGAATCAAGGGATGGAAAGTATCTTTAGTAGCTAATCATCACTGAGTAGTTAATGGGTCCCAGCATATCCAACGCTGCATTTTTACAGATTTGACATTTAGTATATTGACCATGGCTTCTTCCCAATGAGGATACTTTGGTTCAATTTCTTGATCTTTTCAAATTTTGTTTTGAATTGTATTTTAAGACACCTGGAAGAGCCAGGAGGAGATTACGTCATACAAAGTTGTCGCTCTCCATTGAGAACGAGGCCCTTGAATGTTATTGATCCATCACTAACTCTTCCATGGGGTCTGCTCCCAAGAGCTCCCTTTCAGGACTGGTTGACCTTTAGTCAGGGTTTACTTGCCTAATGAGATGCCTAAATTATTCTTATTATATTATAGAAGCATAGCCTTAAGCCTTCTTTCAGCCTATAAGAGCACACCAACTCTAAAATATTGCTTCTGTTTGTTTTTTTTTTTTACTTTGAGATTTTAATTACTGCTGATGCTCTTCTAACCTCTTCCCAAACTCCCTTTTTGAGATCCCAGCAGACAATCATACAACAGTCAGATCTAGTCTTCATATGGTCGCATGAAAACAGCCAACTGAACGTTATGCCTTTCAGTCAGTTTGCTTGTGCCTCACAGACACAAAGCCAGCCAAGGGCTGCTTGCCTGCTGGTCTATCTTCTACTCAAAATATCATCTTAGTTCTTTCCAATTGCTACCTTCAAATTGCAGGGCGGCAAGATGCTCTTCCTTTATTTTGAGCTTCAGTTCATTTTTTACTTCCACTTCCTCAGTCTCTTCTGCCGGCACTACTACAGGAGCAGCTTCTGCCATAGGTGGGGATTTACCTGAAAGGGTAATGAATCACACTGAGTTATCTGCTAATGGGAAAGTACACACACAGGGACTTGGACAAAATGCACACAAAGTGGAGTGTGTAGAGCTATACATGTCTAGTGATTTGGGAAAGAGAGACCCCGGGCCAGACAGTGTGAGCGATGAAACATTAATAATCCTTCCTTGAGAATTCTCCATGTGGTATCTGGCTGGACACATATAAAAATGCCCCATTCATGTAGCATCATGGAAAAATGAGATATGTGGCCAGTGTGGACAAGGTCACAGACTCCAAAGAGGGTGCAATTTAGAGTTTGGGGACAGAAATTAGCAAACCCCAAGACTGTGCTGGCCACCTGGAGAAACAACAGTCTTCAAAGGATATTTGCACTGGTCAGTGTTCCCCAGGTCCTCATCAAGAAAGACCAGAGAACAGCCTCATGCAGATACAGTGGAAATGTAACCTATGGTCAACAATCTGTAATTCACTTCATTTTTTAAAAATTAATTTATTTATTTTAACTGGAGGCTAATTACTTTACAATATTGTAGTGTTTTTTTGCCATACAATGACATGAATAAGCCATGGGTGTACATGTGTTCCCCATCCTGAAACCCCCCCCCCCACCTCCCTCCCCATCCCATCCCTCAGGGTCATCCCAGTGCACCAGCCCTGAGCACCCTGTCTCATGCATCAAACCTGGACTGGTGATCTGTTCCACATATGATAATATACATGTTTCAGTGCTATTCTCTCAAATCATCCCACCCTTGCTGTCTCCCACAGAGTCCAAAAGACTGTACTTTACATCTGTGTCTCTTTTGCTATCTCGCATAGAGGGTCATCATTACCATCTTTCTAAATTCCATATATATGCATTAGCATACTGTATTGGTGTTTTTCTTTCTGACTTACTTCACTCTGTATAGTAGACTCCAGTATCATCCACCTCATTAGAACTGATACAAATGCATTCTTTTTAATGGCTGAATAATATGTGCATATGTACCACAGCTTTCTTATCCATTATCTGCCGATGGACATCTAGGTTGCTTCCATGTCCTAGCTATTGTAAACAGTGCTGAGATGAACACTGTCTCTTTCAATTCCGGTTTCCTCCATGTGTATGCCCAGCAGTGGGATTGCTGGGTCATATGTCAGTTCTATTTCCAGTTTTTTAAGGAATCTCCACACTGTTCTCCATAGTGAGTGTACTAGGTTGCATTCCCACCAACAGTGGGAACACTCTCCAGCATTTATTGTTTGTAGACTTTTTGATAGCAGCCATTCTGACTGGCGTGAGATGGTACCTCATTGTGGTTTTGATTTGCATTTCTCTGATAATGAGTGATGTTGAGCCTCTTTTCATGTGTTTGTTAGCTATCTGTATGTCTTTGGAGAAATGTCTGTTTAGTTCTTTGGCCCATTTTTTGATTGGGGCATTTATTTTTCTGGAATTGAACTGCAGGAGCTGCTTGTATATTTTTGAGATTAATTCTTTGTCAGTTGCTTAGTTTGTTATTATTTTCTCCCATTCTGAAGGCTGTCTTTTCACCTTTCTTATAGTTTTCTTTGTTGTGCAAAAGCTTTTAAGTTTAACTAGGTCCCATTTGTTTATTTTTGCTTTTACTTCTATTACTGTGGTAGGTGGGTCATAGAGGATCCTGCTGTGATTTATGTCGGAGAGTGTTTTGCCTATGTTCTCCTCTAGGAGTTTTATAGTTTCTGGTTTTACATTTAGATCTTTAATCCATTTTGAGTTTATTTTTGTGTATGGTGTTAGAAAGTGTTCTAGCTTCATTCTTTTACAAGTGGTTGACCAGTTTTCCCAGCACCACTTGTTAAAGAGGTTGTCTTTTCTCCATTGTATATCCTTGCCTCCTTTGTCAAAGATAAGGTGTCCATAGGTGTGTGGATTTATCTCTGCACTTTCTATTTTGTTTCATTGATCTATATTTCTGTCTTTGTGCCAGCACCATACTGTCTTGATGACTGTGGCTTTGTAGTATAGCCTGAAGTCAGGCAGGTTGATTCCTTCAGTTCCATTCTTCTTTCTCAAGATTGCTTTGGCTATTCAAGGTTTTTTGTATTTCCATACAAATTGTGAAATTATTTGCTCTAGTTCTGTGAAGAATACCATTGGTAGCTTAATAGGGATTGCATTGAATCTATAGCTTGCTTTGGGTAGTATACTCATTTTCACTATATTGATTCTTCCGATCCATGAACATGGTATATTTCTCCATCTATTTGTATCATCTGATTTCTTTCATCAGTGTTTTATAGTTTTCCATATATATGTCTTTTGTTTCTTTAGGTAGATTTATTACTAAGTATTTTATTCTTTTCATTGCAATGGTGAATGGGATTGTTTCCTTAATTTTTCTTTCTGTTTTCTCATTGTTAGCATATAGGAATGCAAGGGATTTCTGTTTGTTAACTTTATATCCTGCAACTTTACTATATTCATTGATGAGCTCTAGAAATTTTGTGTTGGAGTCTTTAGGGTTTTCTATATAGAGGATCATGTCATCTGCAAACAGTGAGAGATTTACTTCTTATTTTCCAATCTGGATTCCTTTTATTTCTTTTTCTGCTCTGATTGCTGTGGCTAAATCTTCCAAAACTGTGTTGAAAATAGTGGTGAGAGTGGGCACCCTTGTCTTGTTCCTGACTTTAGGGGAAATGTTTTCTATTTTTCACCTTTGAGGATAATGATTGCTGTGGGTTTATCATATATGGCTTTTATTATGCTGAGGTATGTTCCTTCTATGCCTGCTTTCTGGAGGCTTTTTATCATAAATGGATGTTGAATTATGTCAAAGGCTTTCTCTGCATCTATTGAGATAATCATATAGTTTTTATCTTTCAATTTGTTAATGTGGTGTATTACACTGATTGATTTGTGGATATTAAAGAATCCTTGCATTCCTGGGATAAAGCCCACTTGGTCATGATGCATGATCTTTTTAATATGTTGTTGGATTCTGTTTGCTAGAATCTTGTTAAGGATTTTTGCATCTATGTTCATCAGTGATATTGGCCTGCAGTTTTCTTTTTTTGTAGCATCTTTGTCTGGTTTTGGTATTAGTTAGGGTGATGGTGGCCTCATAGAATGAGTTTGGAAGTTTACCTTCCTCTGTAGTTTTCTGGAAGAGTTTGAGTAGGATAGGTGTTAACTTTTCTCTAAATTTTTGGTAGAATTCAGCTGTGAAGCTGTCTGGTCCTGGGCTTTTGTTTGCTGGAAGATTTCTGATTACAGTTTTGATTTCTGTGTTGTGATGGATCTATTATGATTTTCTATTTCTTCCTGGTTCAGTTTTGGAAAGTTATACTTTTCTAAGAATTTGCCCATTTCTTCCAGGTTGTCCATTTCATTGGCATATAGTTGCTGATAGTAGTCTCTTATGATCCTTTGTGTTTCTGTGTTGTCTGTTGTGATTTCTCCATTTTCATTTCTAATTTTGTTGATTTGATTCTTTTCCCTTTTTTTTCTTGATGTGTCTGGCTAATGGTTTATTTATTTTATTTATCTTTTCAAAGAATCAGCTTTTAGCTTTGCTGATTTTTGCTATGGTCGCCTTTGTTTCTTTTTCATTTATTTCTGCCCTAATTTTTATGATTTCTTTCCTTCTACCAACCCTGGGGTTCTTCATTTCTTCTTTTTCTAGTTGTTTTAGGTGTAGGGTTAGGTTATTTATTTGATTTTTCTCTTGTTTCTTAAGGTAAGCTTGTATTGCTATGAACCTTCCCCTTAGCACTGCTTTTACTGAATCCCATAGGTGTTGGGTTGTTGTGTTTTCATTTTCATTCATTTCTACGCATATTTTGATTTCTTCTGTGATTTGTTGGTTATTCAGAAGCATGTTGCTTAGCCTCTATATGTTTGTATATTTAATAGTTTTTTTCTGTAGTTGACATCTAATCTTACCATAGTGTGATCAGAAAAGATACTTGGAATGATTTCAATTTTTTTGAACTTACCAAGGCCTGATTTATGGCCCAGGATGTGATCTATCCTGGAGAAGGTTCCGTGTGCACTTGAGAGAAAGGTGAAATTCATTGTTTTGCAGTGAAATGTCCTATAGATATAAATTAGGTCTAACTGGTCCACTGTATCATTTAAAGTTCGTGTTTCCTTGCTAATTTTCTGTTTAGCTGATCTATCCATAGGTGTGAGTGGAGTATTAAAGTCTCCCAGTATTATTGTGTTACTGTTAATTTCCCCTTTCATAATTGTTAGCATTTGCCTTACACATTTTGGTGCTCCTATGTTGGGTGCATATATATTTATAATTGTTATATCTTCTTCTTGGATTGATCCTTTGATCATTATGTAGTGTCCTTCTTTGTCTCTTTTCACAGCCTTTATTTAAAAATCTATATTATCTGATATGAGTATTGCTCCGCCTGCTTTCTTTTGGTCTCCATTTGTGTGAAATATCTTTTTCCACACCTTCACTTTCAGTCTGTATGTGTCCCTTGTTAGAGGTGGGTCTCTTGTAGACAGCATATATAGGGGTCTTGTTTTTGTATCCATTCAGCCAGTCTTTGTCTTTTGGTTGGGGCATTCAATCCATTTACACCTAAGGTAATTATTGATAAGTATGATCCCGTTGCCATTTACTTTGTTGTTTTGGGTTTCAGTTTATACACCTTTTCTGTATTTCTTGTCTAGAGAAGATCCTTTAGCATTTGTTGAAGAGCTGGTTTGGTGGTGCTGAATTCTCTCAGCTTTTGCTTGTCTGTAAAACTTTTGATTTCTCCTTCATATTTGAATGAGATCCTTGCTGGGTACAGTAATCTGAGTTGTAGATTTTTCTCTTCATCACTTTAAGTATGTCCTGCCATTCCCTTGTGGCCTGAAGAGTTTCTATTGAAAGATCAGCTGTTATCCTTATGGGAATGCCCTTGTGTGTTATTTGTTGTTTTTCCCTTGCTGCTTTTAATATTTGTTCTTTGTGTTTGAACTTCATTAATTTGATTAATATGTGTCTTGGGTTATTTTGCCTTGGGTTTGTCCCTGTTTGGGACTCTCTGGGTTTCTTGGACTTGGGTGGCTATTTCCTTCCCCATTTTAGGGAAGTTTTCAACTATTATCTCCTCAAGTGTGTTCTCATGGCCTTTCTTTTTGCCTTCTTCTTCTGGGACTCCTATGATTCGAACATTGGGGTGTTTGACATTGTCCTAGAGGTCTCTGAGGTTGTCCTCATTTCTTTTAATTCTTGTTTCTTTTTTCCTCTCTGCTTCATTTATTTCCATCATTCTATCTTTCATCTCACTTATCCTATCTTCTGCCTCAGTTATTCTACTGTTGGTTCCCTCCAGAGTGTTTTTGATCTCAGTTATTGTGTTATTCATTATTGATTGACTCTTTTATTTCTTCTAGGTCCGTCTTAAACATTTCTTGCATCTTCTCAATCCTTGTCTGCAGACTATTTATCTGTAACTCCATTTTGTTTTCAAGATTTTGGATCATTTTTACTATCATTATTTTGAATTCTTTTTCAGGTAGACTCCCTATCTCTTCCTCTTTTGTTTGGTTTGGTGGGCATTTATCATGTTCCTTTACCTGCTGAATATTTTTCTGCTTTTTCATGTTGTTTAGATTGCTGTGTTTGGGGTGGCCTTTCTGTATGCTGGAAGTTTGTGGTTCCTCTTTATTGTGGAGGTTCCTCCCTGTGGGTGGGGTTGGACGAGTGGCTTGTCAAGGTTTTCTGGTTAGGGAAGCTGGCATTGGTGTTCTGGTAGGTGGAGCTGGATCCCTTCTCTCTGGAGTGCAATGAAGTGTCCAGTAGTGAGTTTTGAGGTGTCTATGGGTTTGGTGTGACATTTTGCTGCCTGTATTTTAATGTTTAGGGTTATGTTCCTGCATTGTTGGAGAATTAGCTTGGTATGTCTTGCTCTGAAACTTGTTGGCTCTTGAGTGGAGGTTGGTTTCAGTGTAGGATGGAGGCTTTTGAATGAGCTCTTATTGATTAATGTTCCCTGGAGTCAGGAGTTTTCTGGTGTTTCCAAGTTTTGGATTTAAGCTTCCTGCCTCTGCTTTTCAGTGTTATTCTTTTTTTTTTTTTTTTATTAGTTGGAGGTTAATTACTTTACAATATTGTAGTGGTTTTTGTCATACATTGACATGAATCAGCCATGGATTTACATGTGTTCCCCATCCCGATCCCCCCTCCTGCCTCCCTCCCCATCCCATCCCTTTGGGTCTTTCCAGTGCACCAGCCCTGAGCACCTGTCTCATGCATCCAACCTGGGTTGGTGGTCTGTTTCACCCTTGATAGTATACTTGTTTCAATGCTATTCTCTCAGAACATCCCACCCTCGCCTTCTCCCACAGAGTCCCAAAGTCTGTTCTGTACATCTGTGTTTCTTTTTCTGTTTTGCATATTGGGTTATCATACCATCTTTTTAAATTCCATATATATGCATTAGTATACTGTATTGGTCTTTATCTTTCTGGCTTACTTCACTCTGTATAATGGGCTCCAGTTTCATCCATCTCATTAGAACTGATTCAAATGAATTCTTTTTAATGGCTGAGTAATATTCCATGGTGTATATGTAACACAGCTTCCTTATCCATTCATCTGCTGATGGGCATTTAGGTTGCCTAACACCTATCTTACTCAAACTCTTCCAGAAAATTGCAGAAGAAGGCAAACTTCCAAACTCATTCTATGAGGCCACCATCACCCTAATAGCAAAACCAGACAAGGATGCCACAAAAAAAGAAAACTACAGGCCAATATCACTGATGAACATAGATGCAAAAATCCTTAACAAGATTCTAGCAAACAGAATCCAACAACATATTAAAAAAATCATACATCATGACCAAGTGGGCTTTATCCCAGGAATGCAAGGATTCTTTAATATCCACAAATCAATCAATGTAATACACCACATTAACAAATTGAAAGATAAAAACTATATGATTATCTCAATAGATGCAGAAAAAGCCTTTGACAAAATACAACATCCATTTATGATAAAAACCCTCCAGAAAGCAGGCATAGAAGGAACATATCTCAACATAATAAAAGCTATATATGACAAACCCACAGAAAACATTATCCCCAATGGTGAAAAATTGAAAGCATTTCCCTTGAAGTCAGGAATAAGACAAGGGTGTCCACTCTCACCACTAGTATTCAACATAGTTTTGGAAGTTTTAGCCAGAGCAATCAGAGTAGAAAAAGAAATAAAAGGAATCCAGATAGGAAAAGAAGAAGTAAAACTCTCACTGTTTGTAGACGACACGATCCTCTACATAGAAAACCCTAAAGACTCTACCAGAAAATTACTACAGCTAATCAATGAATATAGTAATGTTGCAGGATATAAAGTTAACACACAGAAATTCCTTGCATTCCTATATGCTAACAATGAGAAAACAGAAAGAAAAATTAAGGAAACAATCCCATTCACCATTGCAATGAAAAGAATAAAATACTTAGGAGTATATCTACCTAAAGAAACAAAAGACATATATATAGAAAACTATAAAACACTGATGAAAGAAATCAAAGAGGACATAAATAGATGGAGAAATATACTGTGTTCATGGATTGGAAGACTCAATATTGTGAAAATGGCTATACTACCCAAAGCAATCTATAGATTCAATGCAATCCCTATCAGGCTACCAATGGTATTCTTCACAGAACTAGAGCAAATAATTTCACAATTTGTATGGAAATACAAAAAACCTTGAATAGCCAAAGCAATCTTGAGAAAGAAGAATGGAACTGGAGGAATCAACCTGCCTGACTTCAGACTATACTACAAAGCCAAAGTCATCAAGACAGTATGGTACTGGCACAAAGACAGAAATATAGGTCAGTGGAACAGAATTGAAAGCCTAGAGATAAATCCACATACCTATGGACACCTTATCTTTGACAAAGGAGGCAAGGATATACAATGGAAAAAAGACAACCTCTTTAACAAGTGGTGCTGGGAAAACTGGTCAACCACTTGTAAAAGAATGAAGCTAGAACACCTTCTAACATCATACACAAAAATAAACTCAAAATGGAATAAAGATCTAAATGTAAGACCAGAAACTATAAAACTCCTAGAGGAGAACATAGGCAAAACACTCTCCGACATAAATCACAGCAGGATCCTCTATGACCCACCTCCCAGAATATTGGAAATAAAAGCAAAAATACACAAATGGGACCTAATTAAACTTAGAAACTTTTGCACAACAAAGGAAACTATAAGCAAGGTGAAAAGACAGCCCTCAGAATGGGAGAAAATAATAGCAAATGAAGCAACAGACAAAGGATTAATCTCAAAAATATACAAGCAACTCCTGCAGCTCAATTCCAGAAAAATAAATGACCCAGTCAAAAAATGGGCCAAAGAACTAAACAGACATTTCTCCAAAGAAGACATACAGATGGCTAACAAACACATGAAAAGATGCTCAACATCACTCATTATCAGAGAAATGCAAATCAAAACCACAACGAGGTACCATTACACGCCAGTCAGGATGGCTCCTATCCAAAAGTCTACAAGCAATAAATGCTGGAGAGGGTGTGGAGAAAAGGGAACCCTCTTCCACTGTTGGTGGGAATGCAAACTAGTACAGCCACTATGGAGAACAGTGTGGAGATTCCTTAAAAAACTGGAAATAGAAGTGCCATATGACCCAGCAATCCCACTCCTGGGCATACACACCGAGGAAACTAGATCTGAAAGAGACACGTGTACCCCAATGTTCATCGCAGCACTGTTTATAACTGCCAGGACATGGAAGCAACCTAGATGCCCATCAGTGTTATTCTTACAGTAGCCTCAAGACGTCTCCATCTACACTACACCGATGATAAAACATTTCGAAGACAATGGGCTGCCTTTCAGGTTGTCTGGTGTCCTCTGCCAGCGTTCAGAAGTTGTTTTGTGGAATTTGCTCAGCATTCAAATGATCTTTCGATGAATTTCAAGGGGAGAAACTGGTTTCCCCGTCCTGTTCCTCCACCATCTTAGGACTGCCCCACTTACTTCATTATTTTTTAACTAGTACTTAACTACAAGTACTTCAGAGATAGTCTATGAGAATTAGAAAATAAGGATTTGTCAGTGTTTGCCTGAGAATGTACCCATAAGAAATGGCAGTGTGATTCTAGCTGCAAGCCCAGGTTATACAATTCTACTTAGTTCAATAAATCTTTCTTGAAGGTCTGACCTCAAGGGGTTCAAATTTTGGGAAGAAGACAAATATTAACAAAGAAATCGTAATTAGATGTGTTGCATCTTATTTGCAGTAGTGGAATGTAAGTATAAGTTACAGATGAAAGAGCCCTTAATCTCTCTGGGTTTCTGTATTAGCATCTGTAAAATTAGGAAATTGGACCCAACATTCCATTAAAGTAAATTGAATCATTTCCTTCAAATGCTGATTATTTCTGTTATGTTCACCATTTGAGACAAATGAGGGTCACAAGTTCTTAATTGTAATGCCACTCTTTCCTCTGCTCCAGGGGCTATCACCTCACGCCTCTCCCATCCTCAGGGTTTTGTTGCAACTCCCACCCTAGATACCTCGATGGACTCCACCCAGGAAGCACTTCCTACTGCCTCAGATGAAGTGAGGTGACTGCTCTCCAGGGACCTGTTCAGTTCAGTTCAGTTACTCAGTCATGTCTGACTCTTTGCAACCCCATGGCGACCCCAGGGACCTGTACTTCTGCATAAAGAATAATGGTTGGACACATGTCTGTCTCTGGCTTAGACTACAGTTCTGTCAGGGCAGGGACCACGGTTCTGACTTTTTATGTAAGTTTGCCATTGTGTCCCTCGGACCCATCTTAATTGTGTTCTGCATGGTGGGGACCTAACAAACACATCAGGAGCAACCAATCAGTGGAGGGACTTCTGCTCATATGCTTCCCTCTCTTCCTCTCTTGCCTCAAGTCACTTCAGAAATGTACAAGCGGGAACATTCAGAGGGCAGAGTATATCTGTGGTGGAGCTCATCCCCAAAGTTATTGGAGGTGTCTCCGAACTTAAGTTTTCTTTCCTCTTTTTACTCTATCTTAAAGAGTTTTAGACAGGAGGAGGCCTCCAGGAGATTAAGTTAAACCTGAGATCTGAATTAAACCTAAGGGCATGGCAACCCACTTCAGTATTCTTGCTTGGAGAATCCCATGACAGAGGAGCCTATCGGGTTACAGTCCATATGGTCACAAGAGTCGGGCATGACTGAGTGACTAACACTTTCTCACTTCCACTTCAAGCCTGAAATTTACACACACAGAATTAGCTTTTGGGCTTCCTTGGTGGCTCAGCAGTAAAGAATCGCCTGCAATACAGGAGATGCAAGAGATGCTGGTTCCATCCCTGGGTTGGGAAGATCCCCTGGAGAAGGAAATGGCAATCCACTCCAATATTCTTGCCTGGTAAATTCCATGGACAGAGGAGCCTGGTGGGCTACGATGGTCCATGGGGTCGCAAAAATGTTGGACACAACTGAGTGACTAAGCTACCACCTGTTGCTTGTAACCCTCTCTTGATTAAGGCAGCTACTGCCAGTCCTCTTGCACATACTTTTCAGATTGCACAGGGTCATCTTGGGGTTCTTTTCACATGTTTTAAACTGTCTTTGACATTTATTTCACTGTAAATACACTTGGTTATGTGGATAGACAACTTAGAAGGGGCTGGCATGGAGAATGTTTGCCAACTAACATTCGAACTTACAGAAGCCCAAGTCTCTAAATAAAACCTAATGAACAGCATTCTAGTAGCTCAGAGGCTCATGTGCCTGTTAAGTGCTTATTTTCCACCAAGGAGAGGTTAAGCATCCACGGTTCTGAATGCTAAAGCTGTGAATACCTTTTCCTTTTTTGTCCTCTTTTTTTTTCTTGGGTTGCGGCGGCAGTGGTGGAGGCTCCTTTTTCACTTTTTTATTTGCAGCCGCCTGAGGAGGTTTTTCTTTTGTGTCTGCTGGCTGGTTTTCTTTTTCTTCTTCCATGAGCCTCTGATGAATTTCAGCAGCCACCTGGTTGTATAAGAGCAATACTTCAGTTAGTGCACCATTTATGAAAGATGATAATTATGTGGATGAGTCATCACCCAATGTCACTGAAACCTTTTACTGAAACAACCATGCCATGTACTGAGTCTTTACAGAACACACTTCAATGTTTCACTTAAATGGAAACCAGTCTCTGTCCCGAGATGTGGCTTCCTGAGGCCCTCTGTGGGGCAGCCACTCACTTTCTCAAGCCCTGCCTGCCATGAGTCTTTCTGTTTCCTCATTGCTGCCTCCAAACCTGGAAAGCTCCATAGTCATACCAGCATTTCTTTCTCAATCTCAGACCTGTGGATTGAATGCTCACTATTCTTCCAAGTTATTTAACTTATAGGCAGAGTACATTACAGGGAATGCCAAGCTGGATGAAGTACAAGCTGGAACCAAGATTGCCGGGAGAAATATCAATAACCTCAGATACACAGATGACACCACCCCTATGGCAGAAAGTGAAGAAGAACTAAAGAGCCTCTTGAAGAAAGTGAAAGAGGAAAGTGACAAAGTTGGCTTTAAACGTAACATTCAAAAAACGAAGATCATGGCATCCGGTCCCATCACTTCATGGCAAATAGTGGGAAAACAATGAAAACAGTGACAGACTTTATTTTTTGGGCTCCAAAATTACTGCAGATGGTGACTATAGCCATGAAATTAAAAGACATTTGCTCCTTGGAAGAAAAGCTATGGCCAACCTGGACAGCATATTAAAAAGCAGAGACATTACTTTGCAAACCGAAGGTCCATCTAGTCAAAGCTATGGTTTCTCCAGTAGTCATATATGGATGTGAGAGTTGGACTATAAAGAAAGCTGAGAATAAATAAATATATAAAAAACAAAAAAAAGAAAGCTGAGTGCCGAAAAATTGATGCTTTTGAGCTGTGGTGTTGGAGAAGACTCTTGAGAGTCCCTTGGACTGCAAGGAGATCCAATCAGTCCATCCTAAAGGAGATCAGTCCTGAATATTCATTGGAAGGACTGATGCTGAAGCTGAAACTCCAATCCTCTGGCCACCTGATGCGAAGAACAGACTCACTGGAAAAGACATTGATGCTGGGAAAGATTGAAGGCAGGAGAAGGGGACGACAACTGCTGAGATGGTTGGTGGCATCACCGACTTGATGGATGTGAGTTTGAACAAGCTCTGAGAGTTGGTGATGGACAGAGAAGCCTGGCATGCTGCAGACAATGAAATCACAAAGAACTGGACATGACTGAGTGACTGAACTGAACTGAACTGATTCTTTCAAGTTCCTGTTATCTCTTGGCTTTCAATCTGGGGCATTCCCCTAAATCAGTGTTTCTCAATCCTTTTTGTTGTTGTTTGTTTTTCGTTATTGATTGTTTTTAAGTCCGTTTCTCCTAATTACATTCCCCTCCATGAAATCTGAATACTACAGAAGTGTACCTGCCTATGTACTTTATATATGTCTGTGCTTTGTACATAGTGAGAATCTGTCTTGTTCTTCAGTCAAGTTTTGGGAGTCCATGCCCTGTATTAACTGGGCTCACGGACACTTGAATCCTGGGCTCCCATTCTATTCTAACACTAGACATCACCCCAGGAATGTACAGTGTTCACGGAGGACAGCCTGTCCCCCAGCTAACCACATTGCTGGTTCTTAACTTCCTCTCCCTGGGAGACTTTGAGCTTCTCTCCATATCTGTACTGTCCTCCTTTCGCTCTCACAGATTTCCTGGTATCAGAGATTAACTGTGTGGTCACAACACAACAGCTGATGAATGGGGTCGGGTGAGCTGCAGCTGGGACCCCTCCCTCTCCCTGCCCTGTGGGCCTCAGGAAAACCTTGTCTTGGGGCTTGTGCAGCTGTGGCTGTGCCTGCAGTTAGAAAGACTGCAACTTTCAAACCATGTTATCTTCTGGATATATGTCCAGGAGTGGGATTGAATTTGAAAAACTGTATGTGTTAGTAGCTCAGTTATGTCTGACTCTTTGTGACCCCATGAATTATAGGCTCCCAGGCTCCTCTATCCATGGAATTCTTCAGGCAAGAATACTGGAGTGGGTAGCCATTCCCTTCTCCAGGGGATATTCCCGACCCAGGGATCAAACCCAGGTCTCTCACATTGTAGGCGGATTCCTTACCATCCAAGCCACCAGGGAAACCGTTGGAAAAGAATAGAAATGTATATATGTATAACTTTGCCGCACACCTGAAACTAACACAAGATTGTTAATCAACTATGATCCAAGGTAAAATAAAAATTAAAAATAAAATAAATTAAAAAGAAAGATTAGACCTGCTAAAATTTGCCCAATGGCTACTGGAGAGGTGAAGGGCATTTCTCCAAAAGGGAGAAAGAAAACTTGCACACACCAAGGGGGCAGTAGCAACAAATGGTTGAAAACTTAAAAATCTCAGTAAGGCAACTGGTGAGGAAATGGAGGTCCACGGAGTTTGTTTATTTATTAATGTTCTTCCTGTGTCCAGGTCTGAAGATATTTCTGGGGAGAATTGGGTTAGGGGCCTGGAGGAGAAAGGGGGAGTTGGATAGAGGTGAACAGAAAGATGAAAAAGGCACAATCTAATGTTTACCTTCAAAGAAGTTTGCTGTCCTGTGGGCAACATAGACCAGCTAATTCCTGTGCTCTCCAGATCCCTGCCGCAGAGTCCCACCATGCTTTACCACCGCGGCTCAGCGTGTAACTGTCCTCAACTGTTCCGCGTGTTAGTCACTCAGCTGTGCCTGACTCTTTGCAACCCCATAACTGTAGCCTGCCAGGCTTCTCTGTCCATGGGATTTTCCAGGCAAGAATACTGGAGTGGGTTGCCATTTCCTTCTCCAGGGAATCTTCCTGACCCAGGGATCAAAACTGGGTCTCCCACATTGCAGGCAGACTTTTTACCATCAAAGCCTCTGGGGAAGCCTTCAACTGTTCTATGACTGTTAATTCTCATCTCCAATCTTGAAATGGGCTGAGAGCTCTCAAGAGCTAAGCCAGCCCTGTGTCTTAGTTATCTCCATTGCTTTTAGCATCTGTGTTAATACTCATAGAAAATGTCCAGGAAAGGCTTATTGATTGATAGGATTTAAAAACAAATAACCATATGCTGCAGAATATATCCACAGCTTCTGGTACAGTGGTCAAGAATCCATCTGCTAATGCAGGAGCTGCAAGAGATGTAGGTTCGATCCCTGGGTCAGGAAGATCCCCTGGAATAGGAAAAGGCAACTTGCTCCAGCATTCTTGCCTGGAAAATTCCATAGACAGAGAAGCCTGGTGGGCTACAGTCCATGGGATCATGAAGAGTTGGACACAACTGAGCGACTGAGCACACACACACACCCACAGCTCTTTCGGTATTAGCAGAACCTCGGAGGGATACAGAAAGGTTTCAAAGAGCAAGGCAGTTTTTTTGGTGTGTGTGTATGTGTTTTTTTAATCAGATGCTCTTTTGATAAAAATGAATTTCATGATATATACTGTACTTTCAAATTCTTGGTAAAACTGTTAACATTCTCCCCTAAATTGCAAGCAATTCATTTTTGAATCTGTTCTTGCAAGGCACAGTAAGTTAGTAATTTCCTTTAAAATTGGATTTTTCTCCTCTGTAAACAGCCTTGTGATAATGGTGATGGTGATTATCATTACCTGCATTTTTCTAGCCCACTTCCCTCAAACACCGCTGGGTCTCTTTCAAAAATTAACATAATTCACAGTATACCTAGTAATCTAGCTTGCAAGGCTGAAGAAACTGTAGAAATAATGCTTTGATACAGTGGGAGTTAAACATGACTGGTTTCTTTGAAATCATTGCATACCTGCTAATTAGAAGAAAGTTCTGCTAAAAATTAACATAACACACTAAGTAGATAGCTCTTGGTAAAGCTGCTGTGTACAGAAAAAGCCCAGGCTAAGTGCTGTCATTTCAATTGCCCTGATCTCAGCTGGTCCTGTTCTCCCTGCATCACTTTATTGAATCAAGCCTCTCTTATTTGAAACTCAAAGTTGTCTTGTGCGTATTAGTTGCTCAGTGTCTGACTTGTTGTGACCCCATGGACTGTAGGGGTTCAGACTCCCCCACCCATGGAAATCTCCAGGCAACAATACTGGAGTGCATAGCCATTCCCTTCTCCAGGGGATCTTCCCAACCCAGGGATAGAACCTAGGTCTTCTGCATTGTAGGTGGATTCTTTACTGTCTGAGCCAGCAGGGAAAGTTCTCTTAAGGTCATTTAGTGTCAAAATCATTTGGAAGTCTACTAGAAATATAAAGGGCTTCCTTAGTAACTCACTTGGTAAAGAATCCACCTGCAATGCAGGAGACCCATGTTCAATTCCTGGGTTGGGAAGGTCCACTGGAGAAGGGATAGGCTACCCACTCCAGTATTCTTGGGCTTCCCTTGTAGCTCAGCTGGTAAAGAATCTGCCTGCAATGTGGGAGACCTGGGTTAAGTCATAAAATCAGGATTCAAATGTAATTATTGGGAATATTAATTACTAACAATCCTTCCTCCTATGTTTTCTGTATGGTTTTCAAAAGTCTGCAAGCAAAGTGGTACAGTTTTAAACAAAATTCTTAATATAATGATCTATTATATTTAGTTTCCAAAAAACTTTCATATTCATTATTTCATTGGATCTTTTCAGTCATTCAAGAAAGGCTAGGTAGAATGTCTCCATGTTACAGATAAGGACCTGAAGACTCAGAGAGGTTAAGTGATTTTCCTGAGATCACACAGCTTACCCAAGAGGTGTGGCCAGGGCTCTTGGTGCTGTACGATACTCTCTAAGAATCTAATATTTTAAAACTTATTTTCCTAGGTAATTTTAGTAGGATGCATAAGATTTGTAAATTATGTTTATGTTCAATTAAACAAAGAATAATAATTAATCAACTTCTTTTCTTAGAACTTTTAGATCTGGTTTCCTACTCTCTGATGCTTGGCAGTTGTGGTCTTTGCAGACTACAGCTCATTGCCACTGCCATCATCATTTATATGAACATCAGTGTCATGAGCATAGCAGCAGAAGCATCTCAAGAATGTACTGAGGACTCAATATTGTGTTAGAT
This sequence comes from Cervus elaphus, assembly GCF_910594005.1. Lineage (NCBI taxonomy): Eukaryota > Metazoa > Chordata > Mammalia > Artiodactyla > Cervidae > Cervus > Cervus elaphus. The sequence continues at coordinate 40,480,241 of NC_057839.1, forward strand.
GTGGGCATTATGCTACGTGTAGCAGATACAGAAAGTTTTAGAATTGTTAAGTATTCAGGAAAACATTTATGAGATAAAAATTATAAACAATAACCTAGACACTAAGAGTCAAGAGTAGGAGAGACAATAACTGCTACAAGGATGGGAAGAGCATATGATCACAGAAGGTTTGGGCTTCAGGAAACAGACAACCAACTGGTTGGTAATGAAGGAAGTACTAAGACTTAAAGAAAGTGTAGGCTGAAGTCTTGACTTTAAAAATCTGGCCCTACTGGGCCCCATTCTTAAACGGCAAAGTTGACCTCTCTGTTTCTCTTATTTCTTCTAGGGAAAAAAAAAAAAAAAAACTTCTGGGAGATATAAATGTATCCTGTGAACATTGTGTAAATTTTCTATTCATAGCATATTACCAACTTTGGAATCCAATGAATGAGTGTTACTAAAAGAAAATGTAATAACCAGCATTGCTTACCATGTGAGATATTGCCAAAGAAGACTGCTGCCACGTATCCATCACCATCTTCTCATTGGCCTCAAAGTTTAACTCTACACTTTCCAGCGTGTAATCGATCTTGCCCTTCAGGATGCTTTTTGTTTTTGGCTTGGATAAAGCTGACTCTGGAGAAATGGATCTTCGAGGAACCAGGGGAATTCTTGGGAAAATCAACAAAAAGGAAATATAAAGACTTTAGCAGAATTCTATTTTTGTGGCCATATTACTCAGTAAATTTTGTTCTCTTGTTCTAAGAAGAACCCTTTTGATGGAGAAAAGACTATGAAACACTGTATTCAGATTTTTATGATACAGAGACTCTTATTAACAAGAGGAAACTAGAGACAAGCAATGCTAAAACATAATCTTTAGGACTAGTTCTTGGCAATTATGAGGAAGGCAATTTTATGCAGAAATTCAATTTTGGAATTTGTCTGGGATATAAACGTCCAACAAGGAATGAAAAAGTGAACCAAACAGATTTGAGATTGCTTCCCTGGTGGCTCAGATGGTAAAGCATCTGCCTACAATGAGGGAGACCCAGGTTCAACCCCTGGGTTGGGAAGATCTCCTGGAGAAGGAAATGGCAACCCACTCCAGTATTCTTGCCTGGAAAATCCCATAGATGGAGGAGCCTAGTAGGCTATAGTCCATGGGGTCGCAAAGAGTCGGACACGACTGAGCGACTTCACTTTCTTTAATATAACTAGCACTTGGCTTCTGGAAATGAAAAGTTAAAAGTGGGATATATTATAATAGTTGTGAAGTCTGCAAGGGGTGTCTCACTGAGGTTTGAAAGCACCAGCAGCCCTCCCCCCACCTTGAGAATGGATGATGAACGGTTTTGCAAAGTGCTGTGAGAACACAGAGTTAAGCTTTCCCCTTGCTCTCAATCATATTGCTGCTGCCCCTGTGTAGAGATTTTAGAGCTGCCCCTGGGAATGTCCAATCCCTGAAGGATCCCAGGATCTCAGAGGCTAACTGCAAGCAGTGATCCACAGATCAGAATGCTTACTGTGACTGGGATCCCACTCAGTGATAGAACACAGGAGGGCTTTTAGCTTGGGCAGAAAGGAGCTCCCAGGATGCCTTGGCTAAAACTTGAGAAGAGCATGCGTTTAGCTTGGCAGACTCAAGTTGCTGGGGAATGGAGCAGTGATGCAGAAAGCTGGCTGTGAATTTTTGCAAATCACTGGCTTGGACATGTTTTGAAGCATCAGACGAGGTTTTCTGAAGCTGGCTCTTTGATTATCACAATGTTTGGAATTTTGACAGTATATGGTGCCTATGGAGGCCATATGTTTGTGACTCAGTACCCACCTACCCACAAGGCCAGTTGACACTTTAATAACCAAGTAATGCTCAGTCTCAGTCACTGAGACATATTAGATTCATGTGTTTAACCAGTTAAGGTAATGTTTGTGTGATTATCTCTAGACGTTGAAGATGGGGCAACAGGCATTTCTGAACACCTTGCTTTGGAGGACTGCAGTGGCGGCATATCATTTAAAAAAGGAATCTGGGTTTAGAATTCATCTACTGAGAAAAATTCTGGTCTAGCCAGTTCTCTCAATATCAGTAGATATTTCAGTAGATATGAACTAGAGCATGTCACTTGACTTTCTGAGGCTCCATTCCTCTTGGAAGAATACAAATATAATAATATTATCATTACTATTATTTTTGTACATCATTTGTTTTTAGTTAATACCATTATTAATACTATTAGGCTGTTGGAGGAATAAAATAGACAAACTATGTGAAAATGCTTGACGCTGTGCTCATTTCCCTACCCATGTTAAAGAGACTGGTGGACTGGTTGGCTGGCACATCCATTGGCTGAGAGTTCCAGGAGATACTTACAGCAGTGATTTGAGGTTGAGACTGGTGCAGAGTTGTTTTGCAGAAAATAAGAACTGGCTGTTCTTTTGCCCATCTCATTCTACTAACCAACATTAACAGCTTCCTCATTAGGCCTGACTTGCTATTTTGTGCTAAGAACAGAATGCACTGACACTGGGGACACTGAACCTTGGCCTCTTTTGATGACTCTTAATGGTTCATATCACTTTGGAAATTTTCTTATTGTTTTTAATTGCAATGTCCTCTTTCAGCACTGGCTGAGTTAAAACATTTATCTTGTATTTGTGTCAAAAAGAGGGTACAGATGTTCCTTTTTGTGTTTTCTTTTTTTTTTTTTTTTTTTGTGTTTTCTTGCTTATGCGTGGTCCTGACAGGGACATGATGGGACTAGATGGAAGAAGCCTACAGAGAAACGGGCCTCAGATCACTGTGGAATCCTGTTGTGCTCAGGCCATTTCAAATTCTTGATGGCATAAGGGAGGGTAAAACAAGAGATACTCACAATTAAAACAGTGCATGTGAGGAAGAATAGTTTGTTGTCATATTATGCAATAAAAATAATAGTTACCACTTATTGAGAGTCACTGGGACTAGGTCTCAAGTTTTCTGACTCTCAGACATGGTGCTATATGTTCTGAGGATTTCATTTTCTGCAGTCTTCATAACCACCCTACTTTTACAGATAACGAAACCAAGGCTTAAGAGAGTTGGGGGTGACTTCCCAAATAAATTGTTTTAATTTATTTACATATAACGAGTAATTGGCTTAAAATGTAATTTTTATTCTACCCTTACCACCAAGTTTATTTTCATGCTGGTGGGAATCTGATGTTAGATCACTAAGAAGTTTCAGTCTCACAAAGACATAACCACATAAGTTTGAGTCTTTACTGTTTCTCAGTTTCCTATACTGTAAAAGAAGACACATAATGCCTTGAAGTTTCATTTACATGATGTCACACACAGACACATCCATACACACAGAACAGCATGGGACCTTTCATAAAAGTGGTAGAGGGTCATGATCCCTTACCAGAAAGCCTTGTGGTCAAAAGTGTTTCAGAATTCAGAATTTGTATATACTATATATTCCCTACTACCCCCAGCAGCATGGTGGAAGCACTCCATAACAAAACACATTATATCTCTGCAGCAAAAATGAGTAATCAATGAGTAGGTAAGTAGAATAAATAATGCATATGAATAGTCTTTGTTAAAGTTAGAAAAGAAATAATTCAGTTTTCAGACCTTTTTTTTTTGGATTTTGGATTAGCAGATATAGGAGTGTGGTTTTATAGCGGTATTCAATTTAAAATCACAAAGCTTTATCTTCAGACTAATTACAGTGCAACATGATAGTCTGCCTTACCTAAATTGGCTTTCCAAAATATCTTTACTATCCAGTTGGACCAGTGGGACTCGAGTGAATCTCTTAGTGTCATCCATTGGAATTTTACATTCCATGGCCCTGTAATAATCTTGCAGGAATCTCTTCGTATCTTGGAAACGGTTCATTTCTGCCTTTAATAGCAAATATGAATGTTAATATCCAAGACAGAACAAGATAATCTGCACATATTTTCCATATAAGCTCTATAAACACTATTTAAAAACAGTAGGTTGAAATCAGCTTTCTAGAAACTAAGAGAAATGGTTTTTAAATGTTTATCTAAGATTTCATAAAAATTAAAGAAAGTTGGTGAGTTTGCATTCTCTTTACTTATTGAATATAAGTCCACTTAACAAGATGACATTCCAATGCCCCTTAATAACGTTACAAAAGATAGGATGATGTCTGAAATAGTGCATATTAGTCATTATTTTGACATTAGGAATTCTTTGTGCCCTATATTCAACCAATCAATACATTAACAAACATTTGAGTGTGTTTCATCATACATAACACATTAGTTGACTTGGGAAATACTAAAAGTACACATAAAATACATAATATACATACATATACTGCTATGAAAGAACTGAAACACAAAATAAGACTAGGTTTTGGTCCTGTAGGACTATGAAATGTAGCTGTGGAGAACTAACAAATGGTGAGGTGAAGTGATAATGAATATTTTTCTCACAGTTTCCATTCCTGATCAACATGAACAGAAAGGGAGGTCACTCCTCCAAGCTCAAAATAAAATTCCTCTGCTAACTTTGCCAGTAGGCATCTTGAGGGACAGGAAATGGAGAAGCACAGAGGAGCATCAGTTATTCATGACTCCCTCCCAGCAGGTTGTTTCCATTTGTGGCAATTGTGACACGTATGTGCAGTGAGATCCTGCATATTGTCAGTTACACAGACCATGAGTTTTCCAACCTGCTCTCCTATTAGATGTCAGATCAGTTGGCATATCAGTGCTTCTCTCTGGTGGTGTAACCATGACCTTCATTCTTTGCTTTTGTTAGTAGGGTCACTTAAACCAGTTCAGTTCAGTTCAGTTGCTCAGTCACATCTGACTAATTGTGACCCCATGGACTGCAGCACGCCAGGCTTCCCTGTCCATCACCAACTCCTGGAGCTTGCTCAAACTCATGTCCATCGAGTCAGTGAGGCCATCCAACCATCTCATCCTCTGCCATCCCCTTCTCCTCCTGCCTTCACTCTTTCCCAGAATCAAGGTCTTTTTCAATGAGTCAGTTCTTCGCATCAGGTGGCCAAAGTATTGGAGCTTCAGCTTCAGCATCAGTCCTTCCAATAAATATTCAGGACTGATTTCCATTAGGATTGACAGGTTTGATCTCCTTGCAGTCCAAGGGACTCTCAAGATGGAAGCTCTTATGCAGATTTATTCCACAACAGCTAGTTAATTATTGAAAGCATCTTTTCTAAAAAGAACAAAACTCACCTGGTGTTCAAAGCCCTTTGCTGAACCTAACTCAGGATATTTATAGGGGCTTCCCTGGTGGCTCAGATGTAAAAGGTCTGCCTGCAATGTGGGAAACTCTGGATCGATCCTTGGGCAGGGAAGATCCCCTGGAGAAGGGAATGGCTATCCACTCCAGTATTTTTGCATGGAGAGTCCCATGGACAGAGGAGCATGGCAGTATATTTATAAAGGGGTTCCTACATTCAGCAAGCAAGTAATGTTGTCATTTATGTAATAAAACATCAAGGAACAGTCTTGTACTGTCATATCGAGTTTGGAAAAAATAAATGTCTGCTTTGCATTGTAGTCTACAACAAAAGACAAGGATAGTTTCAATAGATTCATTTTTGATACAGGAAAGGATAAACCAAATTGATCCTGAAAAGCTGCTCTCTGCAGTATTAATCTTTTCTAGATAAATAATTGAAATAGGAAGAAATTCCTTTGGTTAATTCTATACTGTAAATAAAATTACCATTTATATGTTATCTTAAGATAAGATAAAATATGAAGAAAAGCTATGGCCAACCAGACAGCATATTAAAAAGCAGAAACATTACTTTGCTGACAAAGGTCTGTCTAGTCAAAGCTATGTTTTTTCCAGAGGTCATGTATGGATGTGAGAGTTGGACTATAAAGAAAGCTGAGTGCCAAAGAATTGATGCCTTTGACCTGTGGTGTTGGAGAAGACTCTTGAGAATAACTTGGACAGCAAGAAGATCAAACCAGTCCATCCTAAAGGAAATCAGTCCTGAATATTCATTGGAAGGACTGATGCTGAAGCTGAAACTCCAATACTTTGGTGGCTGACTCATTGGAAAAGACCATGATTCTGGGAAAGATTGAAGGCAGGAGGAGAAGGGGATAACAGAGGATGAGACGGTTGGATGGCATCACTGACTCGATGGATGTGAGTTTGAGCAAGCTCCGGGATTTGCTGATGGACAGGGAAACCTGGTGTGCTACAGTCCACAAGGTCACAAAGAGTCGGACACGATTAAGCAACTGAACTGAACTGAACTGATACTCAAGAGAATCTTCATGATACCACATTTACAGTGTGTGGCATGCAAATGTATTAATGAACCCAATTTGTACAAATTGGATATTGACAAATAAATTTGGGGAACTGAAGTATTGTGAGGCTATAAAAATTGTTAGTTATTAAACTATAAGCATTTTGGTTTAATAATGCTTACCAAATTAGCATTATTTGGTAAATATATTTAGAAATCAGGAAATTATTTCCTCCTTAACTTAGAGAACTGAACTCTTTAATTATGATTAAGGTTAGTAGGTCCTATTTTATATAATTGGTATTTCAGACAGTGTTGGTATCCATGCCTCAGACTAACCCTGTTATAATATTTTATATAAAATATTAATTTATTTTGGGGGGACATAATTTGACTCATCATACAGCTAACTACAAATAAGATGCCATTGTACATCCACAATACCCATATAAACAGAATTAAGACTGTTTTCACACTTGTGGTAGCTAGTAAATAATGCTTTCTCATTGTTTCTGTCTTCATAGAATCTCAGTTTTGAAAGCAATCTTAGAAATCATGTAGCATAGCATTTTCTAAAATTTGTTTTGTACAAACCTTGTCTTCAGTTCAGTTCAGTTCAGTTGCTCAGTCATGTCTGACTCTTTACAACCCTGTGTACTGCAGCACGCCAGGCTTCCCTGTCCGTCACCAACTCCTGGAGCCTGCTCAAACTCATGTCCAAAGAGTTGGTGATGCCATTTAACCATCTCATCCTCTGTTGTCCCCTTCTGCTTCCACCTTTAATCTTTCCCAACATCAGGTTCTTTTCCAATGAGTCAGTTCTTCGTAACAGGTAGCCCAAGTATTGGAGTTTCAGCTTCAGCATCAGTCCTTCCAATGAATATTCAGGACTGATTTCCTTTAGGATGGACTGGTTGGATCTCCTTGCAGTCCAAGGGACTCTCAAGAGTCTTCTCCAACACCACAGTTCATAATCATCAATTCTTCAGTGCTCAGCTTCCTTTATAGTCCAACTCTCACATCCATACATGACTACTGGAAAAACCATAGCTTTGACTAGACAGATCTTTGTCGGCAAAGTAATGTCTCTGCTTTTTAATAGGCTGTCTAGGTTGGTTATAGCTTTTCTTCCAAGCAGCAAGCGTCTTTTAATTACATGGCCATAGTTACCATGTGCAGTGATTTTGGAGCCACCCCCCCCCCCTGCCAAAATAAAGTCTCTCACTGTTTCCATTGTTTCCCCATCTATTTGCCATGTGAATTTTGTCTTATAGACTGTTAATGAGCACCATGTTGGGGATAAAACAAAGAAAAACTTTGCAACATCAGTTTCAGAAATCCTGGGTTAGCACACTCAAAGAGTTTCTATATTGCAGGGCATCTTGATAATAATAATATGTCAGTATTTTTGTTAATGTCCCAGCAAGAAGGAAGGGTAGAGTACATAGCCCTTCCCAAAATCTTTGGAATCATCAAATCCTTGTTTTGTGAAACATCTTGTAGTAGTGTTCTACAGAATTCACCTTGGGAAACACTTATCTAGCCATAAACCCTTGAAAACTTTCAAAAAGATTTTTGTCCCCTTCACAAATATGCACAAGATTCTGCTTATGGGCTCCTGGACCAGCAGCTCAAGGGCCTGCAAAGTCTGTTATTTGATGGACAGTTCCAATCATTAGGCTCTTCTTTTCACTTATTGAACTGAAATCTACTACTCTCTTGGAGTTTGCAGCTTTGTTTTTTTCCCTTTTTTATAGGATTCTGTCAATCCACGTAGAACAAGGCCTTTTCTGTTCTATTGGCTAGCCTTTAACTATGGAAACACTGATGACAAACCAGTGGTCAGAGGTACTCGCCCAGGAGTTAGACTCCCTGAGTCCAAATCCCAGTTCTCTCTCGATTGGCATGTGGCACTGGTCAAATTACTTCATCTATGTTTGCCTCGGTTTCCTCATCCGTGAAATGAGCATTAAGATAGAATGTACAGCCTAGGGTTCCTGTGAAGGTTTAATGTATTGCACATGAAGAATCCTTAGAACCATGTTTGGCACATAAAGATTAAGAATTTAATACATATTAGCCTTTGTTTGCTGTCTTTTCCTTTACCCTCTTCCCCCCCTCCCCCAGTTGGTTTTAGATGTAGATTCTGTGTCTCAGGGAGAGTCTGAAAGGCAGGTATTGTGGGGTGTAAGAGTTATGCCATTTTCAGAAGAGGTGCATATTGCTTGGACTTCTGTGAATGACTTACAAATATTCTCTAATCCCTTTCCCTTCACCATTGGATTTCTGTTATTTCTACCCTAAGCTTTTGACACACCTTTACCAACATTCAATCTCCATTGACCCAAAGTGGCACCCCAGGGGCGTCACCCCAGCGGGTTTAGGCTGCTGGGTGTCTCGCCTTCAGACTCAGCACAATCCATGTCTTGCGGCTCTCTCCTGATCCCAGAGCCGGCAATCAGTGAGGCAGCTCCTGTCTCTTAGGCTTCTGCCTCCGGTGGTCCACGATTGTCTCCTGGAGTGCTGGGAGTCCTCGCCGTCAAAGTCACTTGTTGAACAAGGATGTACTGAACACATCCTGTGCACAGGTCTGGTGAGCCTCAGCTAACTATCCTCATTTCTGGCAATGACTTCTGTAAACTAACCAGTTCAAGACCTATAAGGTACCCTTTTCCACTGTATCCTCACTGCTATTTCTTAGGAAAGAATACTCCTGTAGACTCAGCTTGATTACCAAGAAACCCTTCATATTCCCCTCAGTGTGAAGAGATTATAGACAGGTTTCTCCCTAACTCCAGGCTCCTGATCTTCCTTGTCTGAGAGTATTTACTTTAGGAAACTTGTCTTTGTAAGCCCATTCTCTGTCACTTTGAGATGTAAATCTCTTCAGATCTTTCCTCGGGTTCTAGGAACCAGAACTGTCTCTGTCAAGGACCTGGGAACCACCTCTTTGAGATGGAAGCATATGAGGTGAAAGAAGCAGCCTTAAGTCCCTGTCCTCTGGGAGGAGAGGAGCCTGACTTAGGAAGACATCTTGCTCCAAGCTGTAGAACTACTTGCGTCAAGAAGAGAGGAGAAAGTTTACTTTTCCTTTAGGTGAGGCCAGTTGAGAAACACAGGCTGCCCATGACACCCCACCCCACTCCAGCTCTTAGAAACACTCCAGCCCTTCTTCTTGGGAGAGCTGGGTCTCCAGACTTGGTCTGTGCTCTCTCCCCTATTGTTGATGAGTTTCTTGGGATAAAAATCAACCCCTGCCTCTTTAGCTGGTCCAGCACGATTCATTATTTCAATGGGCTGCAAAAGCAAGTTAATCAGGTTGTTCTGATGAATGGTCTGTGTTGCCAATCTGGACACAAATGTTTTTCAGGAATCAAGTGCCCACTGAGACTGATCTTCCCATGTTCTGCGGCAAGGCTTCAGGTGTCCACTGCAGGGAGATGGCGAGGTAGTGACCCAGGACAGACACCATCTCTGTTGTCCCCTCCACAGCTCCAGGCTACCTGCAAACAACTGGTGAGGTGTTGCTTGAGATGTTCCCAGTTCTGGTGTTTGCTTGAAATGGTTTATTTCAGCTGAATTCCTTAGCAAGTTGGGGCTCAAGACTGGGTCGGGTGCTCTGAGTGAAATAAGCTCCAAACAGCCCCTTACATTCCCAGAGGGGTGGTTAACAGGAGGGCTATGGCCATAGAGGGCAGAGTCTGTGTCATTCTGACCAGCCACTCTTACCTGCATCAGTGAGAAAAAATGGTTCATGGCGATTCCCATCGAGTCCTGCAACCAGCTCTCATTAATGATGTCCAGACGCTCCTGCTCTGCTTCTTCCTTGCGGGCATCGCAAATGTCCCACAGGCGGTCCCGTAAATCCTGAACACAGAGAAGCAACGCCGTGAGGCTTCAGAATCGAAGCTTGGAGGACCTCCGTGTAATTAAACTAAAATCCTTTGTCTGTCTTAAAAACGTGCCTGAAGAAGATTTAGATCTAATGCATTCATGTATTTTATCCTTTCGCTCAACAAATATTTATTTTGCTTCTACTCTGTCAGGTCCTCACTTTCTAAGGTCCCCCTCAGCATACCCTGTACCCATGTCCAAACCCACTGCAGTTCACTTTCTTCATGGGGGGGCCATGGTTTCTGTATTCTAATCCTTCCTCACAAGACTTGTTTGGTTGAAATAAGACCTCTCAGGGAATTTTGGAGGAAATGGTGTATTGTTGGTGGAAGAAATCTGTAGCTCTGTGGAGTCCAAGGGCACACATAGGCTTGCTAATGAATCATGGGTGGAACATGTCATTCACCAAGAAATGGTGTTTGACACATAATGGGCTGTCTGAAGATAAGCTTTGTACTACAGAGCTAGCAGTAAAATCAAATCTTTTAAAGATCCCATCTCTGCCATTTACTAGATCCTGAGCAATAATGATGATAATACCTTTCTGTGTGTGTCACTGCATCAGAAGAGAAGTCAGTGAACTTATATTGACTCATTGAATGCCTCCCAACAAACTTAGGTACACTTATTATCTTCCTTTTGCAGGTGAGGATCTGAGTCAGCCACAGAGAGGTGTTTTTTTTTTTTTTCCTGAAGTCAGCCTATGAGCAAGTGGTGGAGTCAGGATATGAGCCTGTGGGCTTGAGTAAGATGTACCACTAGATTAGGGCTCAGTTACTTGACCTGTGAAATGGGGATATTGTTTACCCTTTGGATGTGCTGTAGTCAGCCTAAGCCTATAAAGCACTTTGATCCCTGGGTTGGGGAGATCCCTGGAGGAGGGTATGGCAACTCACTCCAGTATTCTTGCCTGAAGAATCCCATGGACAGAGGAGTCTGGAGGGCTACAACCCATGGAGTCGCAAAGAGTTGGATACGGCTGAAGTGACTTAGCATGCATAAAGCACTTAGCACAGTATTCAGCATACAATAATTTCTCAATTATAAACACTATCATAGAAATTCATAGCAGTAAAATACCTGTTTAATAAAAATCCCATTAAGAAAATATATATAGTCCAATAAAACTTGACAGTTTTCATAACATTAGTAATTTATTGAATATTAACTGTGCATTAGGCATTGTGTTTATGGCCTGACATTGATTACCTCATTCATCCCCACAATAACCAAGAGAGAAGTTCCTGATGAGAAATTGGATGCCCAGAGTGGTTAAATCACTTGCCGATGGTTTCAACGTGGTGAAGTCAGGAATTCAAGAGCAAGAAGCTTTATTCCAGTGTCCAAGAGAGTTTTATTTCTGTGATGCTGTGTTTATGGAACACTTAGTGTTTTGGTTTGTTATCTTGTGGGGGCTTCATGTGAAATGAAAAGATCACCGCCATTTTTATAGCTGTGTGCTAACGGCAGAAGAATACACTATTATTTAGAGCTGATCCGGGTGTCTCTGGGGTCTTTCCACAAATGCTCTATCAGACATTCAGTGAGGACTGGCTTGTACTCCCCACACGTTTATACATTTTTAAAAAGACAGAGGAGGAAGCAGGGGCCTTGTTTCTAGTTCTCATTCTGTTTCTGACTCACTTGGAGGCCTTAGCAAGTACTGTATCTCCGCAGTTTGGTTTTCTAATGGTAAGATGAGGATAACACAATAGCAGAGCCTCATCATTAACTTCTTAGGATTTAAATGAAATAAGCCAAGAACAAGGACTGTTACCCTGAATAAAGAGGTTAACTACTGGCAAATAGGATTATGGATTTGTCATTTTAAATTTTTGTTTGTTTTAATTACACATCTAACTTGTATACAATAAACAAATGGTACTTCAGGAACTAGGGGAAAAGTGCTCATAAGATATTTTAAGTCTAAAAACCTTCTCATTCTACTAGCAATCATCTGATTGATCTGGGGCAAGAGTTGATAGGAGGGCTGGCTTTGGGAATAGGTAGGAAACAGAAAAGGCAGATATGTTTTAGGATTAAGAACAGGTAAAATGCTTCAGTACTGGGGCATTTGTTAATTCAATACCTTCTTGATAGAACCTACCAGCACGCTGCTCATCCAAGTTACATCATGCCTTCACTTAACTTCAATAGCTCCCCAATTGGTTTCCCAATGCCTCTTAAACACACCAAGCATCCTCCTCCTTTAGTGCCTTTGCTTTTCTCTCTGCCTAATACACTCTTTCTCCCCAGATCTGCCTGACTCATTCATTGTTTCGTTTCCTGAATTTGCTCAAATATCACCTTCTCAGAATGGGCCTTTACACAATCACTGGATACTAAATAGTACATCAGTGCTTTTTCCTCTAGGCTCTTTGTCCTTCACACAGCTCTTACCAGTGACATATTCACTGTACATTTATGTGTTTATTGCTTATTCTTTGCATTCTGGCCCCCAGAATATAAACATCCTGACATCACAGGCTTTTTTCCCACTGTCAATCCCTAGCCCCTGGAACAGTGCTGAGACCCTGGTAGATGTTCAATAAATATTCACAGAGCAGATGAATGGGTCATGGGGTAGAGCTTGGCAATTTGTTGTTGTTGTTGTACAAATAAACATTGAGACTACAACCAGATTTGACCACTAGTAGCCTATAGTTAGGGCTTTCCTGGTGGCCCAGATGGTAAAGAATCTTCCTGCAATGCAGGAGACTCAGTTTGATTCCTGGGTTGGGAAGATCCCCTGGAGAAGGGAATGGCAACCTGCTTCAGTATTCTTGCCTGGGAAAGCCCATGGATAGAGGAGCCTGGCGGGCTTCAGTTGTGTCAAGGGAAAGAATTCCCCTGACAGGAAAAGGTAAGAGACAGGAAATGGTAAGAAATCGAAATCAGGCTTCTTAAACATCAGAGGATATTTTCTAAAGCATCAGGGTAATATATACAAATATATACTTAAATGTATACTCCATTTATGAATTTATGAAAATCTGCCTGTCGACCAAGTACCAGGCACTGTGCTTGCTGGAGATACAAAAATGTGTTAGATTTGGTAGCTTCCCTCAAGGGATCTATTCAATAGAGGCAACACTTCAGGCTTTCTGGAATGTTCCCTCATTCCCCTTCTCACTGACATCAACCAACCATTTAACTGCATCGAAGACAGGCACATACTTAATACCAGACTTGGACAGGCTTACGTGACCTGACAAAGTGGTTAAGAGTGTACAAAATTAATAGAGGCTGGAATGATCTTAGATCCCTGGCCTTGGCTCCTCCTTCCAGAAGCATGGACCACTGGATTCTCACTCTGAACTCAAAGTGCTAAAGAGCCACTGCTCTTGAAAGTCGGCAGGTTGGTGTTCAAACCATTTCCCTTCTCATCCTCACACATCAAGAAAGTAATGAGGGGGTAAATGAGGCTTTTGCAGTGGGAGGTTTGAGAGTGTGGAGACCTGGGCCCCATGAGTCACAGATTCCCTTACATTCACTCTTTGGTGTAGCTCAGCCTTTGTTTCCTCATCATCCCATAGGTCGTCAGGAAGGGAGTTGAAATCCGCCTGCCACTGAGACACGAAGTCTTGCTTGTGGTCTGGACGCCTCAGAAACTGCTGGAAGCTTGTTCTGTAAGGCATTGGCAGAATGAGACAGAGCTTACATGTCCTCGCTGTAAACTACATGGCTGGAACTGTGAGAACTTTACTTACCTAATATCATATAAGTAAGCAAATACGGTATGCTGGCCTTCTCTCAGCTGCCTGAGTACTGTTTTGATGGAATTTATATAGGAACTTTCTATCAGTTTCCAGTATGGTACTAAAAATGATGGTATTTCCTGTTAAATGACAAAGCATAAAAATCATAATTTCAAAGGGAAAATACTTCTGCATAATTGAGTCAAAGGGCACTACTAAGTGGGAGATCAAGATGCAACTGCGCTGGGACTTCCCTGGTGATCCAGAGGCTATGACGCCACACTCCCAGTGCAGGGGGCCTGGGTTCGATCCCTGGTCAGGGAACTAGATTTCACATGCGGTACCTAAAAGATCCAGCATGCAGCAAATGAGAGAGCAAGCACAGCCAAATAAATAAATATTTTTTAAAAAGATGCAACTGTGGCTACTTAAAGCATCTCTGTGCAACTTCTGGCTCCTCCCCCAGCTAATTCCTATTTCAAACCATTCTTTGTATTTCAGCTCAGACATGTTTGTTTCCAGAAATCCTTCCTTGAAACCACAAGAGTACAGGGTCATCCTTCATCCTCTGAAGTTCGGATGTCCCACTTGAGCACCCTGTACTTCTCCCTTTAGAGCACTGATGGCATTAGTTGTAACTGCTTATGTTATTTGCCTATATTCACCTCTAGAACAGCAATCTCATAAAACCAGGAAGAATGGTTATCTTATTCACCACTGAACAGTTTTTCCTATAATTAGCACAGCATCTGGGGCATGTTAGGTGCTCAAGAAATATTTATCAAATGAATGAATTGAATGATCACAGACATCTTATCTTGCCTAGGTTGGAGAACACCTAAGGGCTCATGTCACAGTGATTGATGAGTTATTTCTCTGAATTCCCCCTTGAGGTTTCACATTTGCTGTAAAGTGTACCATGAAACCTGGAAAGTTTCTTTTATGTTATTTTTAATGATGCAAATTAACCATCAAAACCAAGAGATAATGAAACAAGAAATAAAATTGAAGATATTTATTATATTTAGTACAAACTTTCTGTAGTAGTTATTCCCTTATTGGCTGTGCATTTATTAGTCAGGGAACACACACATAGGGACCTTGGAGGTCATTTGGGCTAATTTCCTCTCCAACTGAGAAATGACAAGAGATCCAGGGATAGATTATCCAGTCTTCCTGTGGACCTCATTGATTTCAAAGCAACTCCCATCCAGGGTCACACAACTTGTGTTAGTGGAAAGTTCTTCCTGTGTTATTCGCCTTCCTGTAGTTTCTACTTATAAGCCCTAGCTGTGCCTTTCAGAGGACAGGCTACATTCATACTGTCTTCCCTGTGACAGCCTGTTAAATATTTGAAGATGTGAGAGAGGAGATGTAGGCAGTCATTCAGGATGAAACTTGCTTATTTTTGTATTCCTGGCATCTGATAGAACATTTGCAAATAACAGGTGCTCAACAAACATTGATATTGGTGTAAGTAGACTCAATTAAACCCAATTTATCATCAGTTAAATTTTTAGGAGACTGGATGGCTCCATCTAGTTCTATTTAAGTTAATTTTATTAATATTCTATTGGGGCTTTCCTGGTGGCTCAGGCAGCAAAGAATCTGCATGTAATGCAGGAGACCGGGGCTCAACTCCTTGGTCAGGAAGATCCCCTGGAGAAGGGAATGGCTACCCACTCCAGTATTCTTGCCTGGAGAATCCCATGGGCAGAGAAGCCTGGAGGGGTACAGTCCATGGAGTCGCAGAGTCAGACATGATTGAGCGACTAATACTTTCAATATTTTATTGGGGTATAGTTGATTTACAATGTTGTGTTAGTTTCACATGTATAGCAAAGTGATTCAGTTATACATATATGTATCTTCATTCTGCTTTAGATTCTTTTTTCAAATAGGTTATCACAGAGTATTGAGTAGAGTTCCCTGTGCTATACCGTAGGCCTTTTATGGTTATCTATCTTATATATAATAGTGTGTGTGTGTTCAACTCAAACTTCTGATTCATCTCTCCCTCCATGTATGATTCTATGTTCAACCATACTTTAGTATTTCATTTATCTAAATTAAACATTTACAGTTCTTTCAATGCTTCTCTCATATCATTTTAATACCTTTCGCCTACATAGATTCCCTTCTGGTTTCCACTTTTAAAAAATAATCTCTCTTAAAAGATATGGTATCCAGAGTGGTGCTTAAGACCATTTTACATAAGTCTACTACTAAACCTCAGAATTCCCAGGTGACTCAGTGGTAAAGAATCCACCTACCAATACAGGAGATGTGGGTTCTATCTCTGGGTCGGGAAGATCCCCTGAAGGAAGAAATGGCATTCCACTCCAGTATTCTTGCCTGGAAAGTCCCATTGGCCGGAGGAGCCTGGCAGGCTATAGTCCATAGGGTCACAAAAGAGTCGGACATGACTGAGCATGCACTCATGCATGCATACACCAAAACTCCCTCCTAGTGACTTCAAGACATTAACACTCAGTACTTGGAGAGTTACCACCCAGGAATGGACCTCGTTGAATATCCTGCTCACTGCTCTCATTTATCTACAAAAACTTCATAAGAAATTGTCAAATACTATTTTGAAATAAAAATATACTATGTTTATGGTCCTTCCCTGACCCACCAACCCAACCTTGCTATCAGAGAAAAGGAAAGGGCCAGTTCAGCAGGACTCAGGCTTAATGAACCTATCTGAGCTTTGTGTGATTATTTTGTATGTTATAAGTGTTCAGAAATGTTATAAGTGTACATATATATATATATGTATATATATAATATATATATATTATATATATAATAACAATAATTAATAATTTTCTTTTACATTTTGTCAAGGATTAATCTCTGGATCACTGGTCTTGGGCTTTCCTTGTGGCTCAGATGATAAAGAATCTGCCTGCAATGTGGGAAGACATGCTATTAAATCTCATCCACCTTCAATATTTAGGCCTTTGCCCACATCTGATCTTCCAGATTATACTGTATCTTCTGTGATTTCTGTGAGTCATTGATAATGTCTATCTGTAGTTTCTTTAATTCTCTGGGATGTGATTTTTCTGGGTCTAGGGACTTGAGGTTATGTGCCGTGACTAGATGCTAAGACCTATCCTTTCCAATTAAATAGTCTTCTCTTCATTGACTGAAGCATAATAGGAAATTGGGTAGCCAAGGCAAGTATCCTCCAAGCTTGAGAAGCTAGAAAGCAAAGACCCCTCACTCCACCGCCTCCTTAGTTTTCTCTGCACCCTCCTTGTGGCTGGCAAAGGGGGAAGGACCCAGGTTCCCCTCGAACTTGGTTGCTGCCTCCACCTGCAAGAACCAGATGTGGAAGCAACAACTTTCTGTCTCTGTGTCTTTCCACATGCCTATCGAAGTACATCTGGGGTCCCTGGAAGGCTTGGAACTAGGTTTACCTGATAAAGTATAGGATGAACATATATATATATAATTGATTATGCACATATATATCTATTTCATTGATTATCTAAAACTCAAATTTTTTAACTGGGCATCTGTCTTTCCTCTCTGTATGCAGGTAAGCCCTGCCGCTCACCTGTTAGAAGCTTAGAGTGGAAGAGGAGTAGGGTAGAGCACGTGGCCTGCTTTGTTTCCAGGTTCTAGGCTACTTCCGGTCACAGCAGAAGGAGTGCTGTCCCTGGTTTCACTTAGGTAACTGGAGGTCTGGGCTGTGTATCCTTCCATCGTCCCTACAGACTGACTCCCCATCCTTCACGCTTCGCCCTGCTTGGTGCCCTGGGAGGCCGACTCACGTAAATTACTTCAGGAAACTCCCTTGCCTTCCTCCTCCCAGGCAGGGACCATGAAAACAAGAAGGACATGAGTCCTGGTCAAGTGTTTGCCTGCTCCTCCCTGCTGGTCGCTGCAGGGGCTGCATCCTCTGGGAAGGCCACAGCCCCTGGCAGCTGGTTCTCTCTGTGCACAGGTCTTCTTGAGGTCTTCACCTGCATCCCCAGGCCTCACCTTCTCAGGCCCAGGAGCAATAATAGCTCCCACTGAGGATAACAATCTAACCCTTGTAGATTTCCTTATTTATTGAATACACACACACACACACACACACACACACACATGAGCTTCCCTGGTAGCTCAGATGGTAAAGAATCCACCTGCAATGCAGGAAACCCCAGTTTGATTCCTGGGTCAGGAAGATCCCCTGAAGAAGGGACAGGGTTCCCACTCCAGAATACTTGGGCTTCCCTGGTGGCTCAGCTAGTAAAGAATTCGCCTGAAATGTGGGAGACCTGGGTTTAATCCCTAGGTTGGGAAGATCCCCTGGAGAAGGGAATGGCTACCCACTCCAGTATTCTGGCCTGCAGAATTCCATGGACTGTATAGTCCATGGGGTTGCAAAGAGTCAGACACAACTTTCACTTTCACTTTTTCTTTCATACACACACACACATATATATACACAAACATATATACAGGCTTTCCAGTGGCTCAATGGGTAAAAAATCCACCTGTGGTGCAGGCGATGAGGGTTTGATCCTTGGGTCAGGAAGATCCCCTGGAGTAGGGCATGATAAGCCACTCCAGTATTCTTGTTTGGAAAATTCCATGGACAGAGGAGCCTGGCGGGCTGCAACCCATAAGGTCATTAAAAAGTCAGATATGATTGAAGTGACATAGCACTTACATATATATATATATAAATCAGCCTTTGTTCAGTTGTCTTTAAATTATCATCTGCTTTCTGCCAAGACCCTGACTAGAAGATCTAATACAAGGGAAGCTTGCGTCTTATCTCAGTGTAAATGTTTATTTTGTACTCCTGTCTTTTAGTTCCCTCTTGTCCTCTGTGAATTTATTTCTCTCAAGGGCATCAAGGTTTGGAGTTAAGGATTAGATTTCACTATTTTCGTCTCTCACTGTCCAACTCCTGCCCAATAATATCATTTTAATCTTATCTCCTTCCCATCAACCACTTCTGTATACTGCTTCTATGACAGTTTTTGAATATATTTAGTTTTCAAAGTAGCTACTATTTGGCTGAGTGAATTATACACATCTATATTGATATCATATAAAGTTTTCATCTTCTAATATTTCCTGTTCTAATCTCCCCATCAAGGCTAATTAATCAACTCTTCAGAGCTCTATGAAGAATCTCTAACACAGTCGTCACTGTATTTGACTCTGTATTGAATGCAGTGAATTATTTCACATCCTTCTACCCTCCTCCAAAGGGTTTATTATTTAATTGGAGAGATAAAGAAGACATTTCCTAGGAATGCTCAATAATAACGCAACTCATGACTGGGTCTCAAGTGTCTGGCACAGATTGTCAGGGCTGAGAGTTCACAAGAGTCGAAAACCATGGAGGACTGAAATTAAGAAGACAGGGACTAAGGCTTTCAAAAAGTCTTGAAAGGTCATTCTGTGTGAGTTTCCCAAGATGACTTATCTATTAAAGCAGCCCATCTACTCAGTGTTCTGTGGTGACCTAAATGGGAAGGAAATCCCCAAAAAGAGGGGATATATGTAAACACACAGCTGATTCACTTTGCTGTACAGCAGAAACTAATATAGCATGGCATAGCGACTATACTCCAGTAAAAATTAGTAATAATCATTTAAAAAGCAGCCCAGTTTGCCAAGGTGACAACTGGGCTTTGCAGCTGTCAGAGAATGAAGAACCGAATGAAGCTCCAGGGCTCAGCTGGACATCCCTTTGCCGGACACTGCTACTGCTAAATCACTTCAATTGTGTCCGACTCTGTGCCACCCCCTGGACGGCAGCCCACCAGGCTCCCTCGTCCCTGGGATTCTCCAGGCAAGAACACTGGAGTGGGTTGCCATTTCCTTCTCCAATGCATGAAAGTGAAAAGTGAAAGTGAAGTCGCTCAGTCGTGTCCAACTC
This sequence comes from Cervus elaphus, assembly GCF_910594005.1. Lineage (NCBI taxonomy): Eukaryota > Metazoa > Chordata > Mammalia > Artiodactyla > Cervidae > Cervus > Cervus elaphus. The sequence continues at coordinate 40,499,974 of NC_057839.1, forward strand.
TTAGCGACCCATGGACCACAGCCTACCAGGCTCTTCCATCCATGGGATTTTCCAGGCAAGAGTACTGGAGTGGGATGCCTTCTCTGTGCCAGACACTAGGGTACCCATTTATTAAGGTCAGGCCAGGCAGCTCCCTACTCACTTATGAGCTGAGTTAGCTTCAAAATTTTCCTTCTATTTCTAAAAATTCAGGGGTTAAACATCATATGAAAGCATTATGATGTGAGCATGAGAGCTGGGTTGGAGGGCTGTAATTTGCTGGGTCTGTGTTCTGGGGAAGCTGTCCTTCCAGAAAATTGCATTTCTGCCCGTCCTTGGGGAGAAAATTGGTCCTCACGGAGACCATTTACTCTCCTGATTGCGTCACTCACCAGCCGCTCAAAGCATGACTCAGAAACTCAAGGGTGCAGAGAAAAATATGGAATGTGGTTCACTGAGTATCCTCAAACAATCATCTCTGCTTTTTGATAAATACATATATTATCAGCCAAGAAAGGCCTTTTGGATGGTGCAAATAATGATGTGAATCTTACTATAAAGAGGAGAAAGAAGAGATTCTACTAATTTGAGTCTAAACTGCCATACCTCAGGAATTGGTTCATTTACATACACCCACTCCTCTGATCCAGGCTTCGATGGGGCTGGCACTACTGGGACCGGTGAAACATCTGTAGACTCGGCAGGTGATTTCTTGAGTGGAATCTTCCCTCCTAGTGATTTTCCTCTAGGAGAACCTTCAATATGCATATTAAATCATGCCATTACAAGGATATGGATGGGGACAGATTCTGATGGAGGATTAAACTTATGATTGCTATGAGCCTCAGGCAATTCATTAACTACTCTTTAAGCAACTTTGGGCAGCCTTATCAAGTCAAAAAAAAAAATCTCCTTCTCTATAGCCCCTAATTGTACCAATGATACCAACAGGAGGTTATTTACTTATTTTAAACAATACTATACTTCTCTTGTCCAGTTAGCTATGGAAAGCAACTTGATATTTCATTTTCATCTCTGTCCTTGCTTCCACAATGAACACATGGTTTTTTTTTTTTTACAAAGTTTAGACTCCAGAGAAAAGTGCAATTTACTACTGCAAAAAACTGGCAAATTGAACTATCAACTTGAAAAAGAAAGAGGATAGTCACAACAGGAGCAGTGCTCTTGGTGTTTACTGAAACCCAGGAGAAACTGCTGGGAGAAAGGATGCTATTGTGAGTCAGCCAGAGTCAGTGAGGGATGGAGGGGAGAAGAAGGGGTATTGTAGCTCTTGAATAGTTCTATATTCCCTGGATCAGACAGAGGGTTTCTAATCAGGGAAACTATATTTCTTACTACAGTCAGGTTGTATGGATGAAGGCAACCCCTGTGCCAAAAGCCTGGCTGAATTAAGGCATAAGGTGGTGGGGAGAGGGGAGGGGAGGGGAGAGTAAGAGTGAGAAGGGAAAGAGAGGGGAAGGAAGAGGAGGAAGAAAAGGAGGTTGGAGGAGCAGAAAGAGAGGCCTCATTTTAGCTCAGAATCCAGAAAGAGCATGCACTAGCTGAGAACACCAAGGGGGATTTCAGGCCAATGAAGTGGTACCCATGTGGTCTGAAAGATCTTGTGACTGAAGAAACTACCTTAACTCAGAAAGCACCTGTATTTCCTTAAAGGATCAAAGTTATAATTTAGGAATTCATTCAGTTTAAATTTAACTTACTTTCAGATTCATTGTTAAGATTTTAGACGCAGTTTATAGATACCTATAGAATTTGCAGCACTTTCTTTCCTCAAAATATATTTCTTTAGTGAATATTATTTAATGATGTGCTGTTTAGGAAAGTAAATACATCTTCCATTTTTATACTAGTTAAAAATATATGGATTATAAGTAGACAAGAAATTATCAATTATGTACTGTGGACAGTTCAGTGCTAAAAACGGTACGGCTATCTACAAGTTTAAAGTTGTATCCAGATTTTATTTTAAATTAGAAAAATTTAAGAACATCTTTATTCAGGTAATAACCAAAAATGCTCATAATTTGAGACATTTTTCTATATGATAATTTTTTTATTCTCTGACCTGAGTTTCTGGTAAAATATGTGATAACACTATCACTACTTTAAGATGAATTTCTCTAAGGAGAATTTCTAAGGATAACTTTGTAACTATGAGATTGGAATGAGTTTCTTTTTCTTCTTTTCTTACATATCATGATCATTCAGTGAAAACTAAGAAAGCTAGGAAGTATTTTTGAACCACTGTGCTTTGACCTTATTTAGATTTTATCTAATTGTTTTAAACAATCAAAATGCTAAAAGGAAAAGATGTGAATGAATTAAAATGTATCTATTGGCATAGTGAGTGAAAATAGATATCACATTTGAACAAAATCTATCAACATCTCAAATTTACAAAAGGCAGTCCTTTTAAAGTATTACTCATGTGACCATGTGAATATTTCTAAGATGTTTGCTTTCATTGGAAGTTGAATTATTAGTCCTGAGGGTAGCCATTCTTCTTGCATGAAAAGTTTGAAGGGTAATCTGTTCTTAGCACACGGGAAAGGTAGATTTTAGCAGTTTTTAGTCCAGTTATTAGAATCTAATTGTATCATGCAGAAGCCCATGGAGTGAGAACAAGTAGATAAAATGAGGTATACAAGAAAAACACAATTTTATAAGGTGAACATGGGATTTATTTAATGATTTTATCTGTAAATAAATAGTCAAAGTTGAAACAGCAGAGCAACAGATTTGAGCAATGATAGTAACATACTAGGAGCTCAGGAAAGGTAAGAAAAACACTTGATCAACTGAAGAAAGGAATCTGAAAAAACTGGAACACTTTCACATTAAGTTGGCACTATTCAATGAGTTAAGATTGTAGGAAGGAGGATAAGATGTAAAAAGTCTGATTTTTTTTTTTAAAGAAAGGCATTTTTATTACCTTTCAGTCTTAAAACATGCCCTAGTAGAATCTGATTTAATTAAGAACCTCACTGGGTAGAAACTAGAAGATTGGTTAACAGTGACAGCTTCCTTATTGTTTTGCTTCAGCAAGAAAACATTTTGTTGTTAACAGATAGTGCTAATAGTTGCCTGGGCTGCAAACATTGGCAACTGAAGTGGAGACTCAGGATGCCTTGGATAAATGAAAATTTTAGCTCTGAAGCAACGTGGCCAGGAAGAGAAGGGTGTCAGTGATAGGTAAGGATCCAGATATGGAACATGAACCAGCTTCTCTAAATCACTTACTGAGAAGCTATTTCGGAAGAGTTTTCTCTCCTTGTTGTCCTAGAATTCATGTTGTTACTCTGTGTGGAGCTCAGTTCAGTTCAGTTTAGCCACTCAGTCATGTCTGACTCCTTGAGATCCCATGTAATGTAGCACACCAGGCTTCCCTGTCCATCATCAGCTCCCGGAGATTACTCAAATTCATGTCCATTGCACTGGTGATGTCATCCAACCATCTCATCCTCTGTCAACCCCTTCTCCTCCTGCCTTCAATCTTTCCCAGCATCAGGGTCTTTTCCAATGAGTCAACTCTTCACATGAGGTGGCCAAAGTATTGGAGTTTCAGCTTTAGCATCAGTCCTTCCAATGAATATTCAGGGCTGATTTCCTTTAGGATGGACTGGTTTGATCTCCTTGCAGTCCAAGGGACTCTCAAGAGTCTTCTCCAACACCACAGTTCAAAAGCGTCAATTCTTTGGCGCTCAGCTTTCTTTATAGTCCAACTCTCACATCCACACATGACTACTGGAAAAAACCATAGCCTTGGCTAGATGGACCTTTGTCTGCAAAGTAATATCTCTGCTTTTTAATAGGCTGTCTAGGTTGGTTATAGCTGTTCTTCCAAGCAGCAAGCATCTTTTAATTTCATGGCCGTAGTTACCATGTGCAGTGATTTTGGACCTCCCCCTCCCCCCCAAAATAAAGTCTCTCACTGTTTCCATTGTTTCCCCATCTATTTTCCATGAAGTGATGGGACCAGATGCCATGATCTTAGTTTTCTAAATGTTGAGCTTTAAGCCAACTTTTTCATTCTCCTCTTTCACTTTCATTAAGAGGCTCTTTAGTTCTTTGCTTTCTGCCATAAGGGTGGTGTCATCTGCATATCTGAGGTTATTGATAATTCTCCTGGCAATCTCGATTCCACTTTGTGCTTCATCCAGCCCAGCGTTTAGCATGATGTACTCTGCATATGAGTTAAATAAACAGGGTGACAATATATAGCCTTGACATACTCCTTTCCCGATTTGGAACTAGTGTGTTGTTCCAGGTCCAGTTCTAACTGTTGCTTCTTGACCTGCATATAGATTTCTCAGGAGGCAGGTCAGGTGGTCTGGTATTCCCATCTCTTTTAGAATTTTCCACAGTTTATTGTGATCCACACAGTCAAAGTTTTGGCATAGTCAATAAAGCAGAAATAGATGTTTTTCTGGAACTCTCTTGCTTTTTTGATGATCCAGCGGATGTTGGCAATTTAATCTCTGGTTCCTCTGCCTTTTCTAAATCCAGCTTCAACATCTGGAACTTCACAGTTCACATACTGTTGAATCCTGGCTTGGGGAATTTTCAGCATTACTTTACTAGCATGTGAGATGAGTGCAACTGTGTGGTAGTTCAAACATTCTTTGGCATTGCCTTTCTTTGGGATTGTAATGAAAACTGACCACTGGTCCTGTGGCCACTGCTGAGTTTTCCAGATTTGCTGGCATATTGTGTGGAGCTGGAGGTGTGGAATGTAGACTACTATAAAGTGATGAGGACTGGTTATTTGGGATCACTTATAGGCATCTGGTCCCATCACTTCATGGGAAATAGATGGGGAAACAGTGGAAACAGTGTCAGACTTTATAGTTTTGGGCTCCAAAATCACTGCAGATGGTGAATGCAGCCATGAAATTAAAAGACGCTTACTCCTTGGAAGAAAAGTTATGACCAACCTGGATATCATATTAGCATATTAAAAAGCAGAGACGTTACTTTGCCAACAAAGGTCTGTCTAGTCAAGGCTATGGTTTTTCCAGTGGTCACGTATGGATGTGAGAGTTGGACTGTGAAGAGGGCTGAGTGCCGAAAAATTGATGCTTTTGAACTGTGGTGTTGGAGAAGACTCTTGAGAGTCCCTTGGACTGCAAGGAGATCCAACCAGTCCATCCTAAAGGAGATCAGTCCTGGGTGTTCATTGGAAGGACTGATGCTGAAGCTGAAACTCTAATACTTTGGCCACCTCATGCGAAGAGTTGACTCACTGGAAAAGACCCTGATGCTGGGAGGGGTTGGGGGCAGGAGGAGAAGGGGACGAGAGAGGATGAGATGGCTGGATGGCATCACCGACTCGATGGACATGAGTTTGAGTAAGCTCCTGATTGGTGATGGACAGGGAGGCCTGGCGTGCTGCTATTCATGAGGTTGCAAAGAGTTGTACACAACGGAGCGAATGAACTGAACAGAAAGGATCTGATTTTAGTATAATTATAATCAGTGATAAACACTGGGAACTCCTTAAGTCAACTTTGCAAAGGATTTGCCTTTCTGCCCACAGTCTTTAATAACCTGATCTGGAATCAATAATTATATCCCACTTTTATTTAGTCCCACGACTCTGAGCAGGATCCTGTTGTTTTGTATATTTACTTATTCCCTGCAATAGCCACAGGGAAGTACTTTTACGACCTCATTTTACACACAAGGGAGTTGAAACAGGCTAAGGTCAAGTTGTCTGCCCTTAGTCACCTGGATACCATTTAGATGGTAAACAGGCAGAGCCAGAATCTCAGTCCAGGCAGGCTGACTCCAGGGTCCATACATTTGACTATCATATTTGATTGCCTTTAGTGTCTATTGATGTAATTCATGTTCAGAAGTGTTCATTAGGCTGATATTTAGAAATCTGCAAGTTTTAGAGTTGCCCTTTTAATACTATTTACTTGGCTCATAAATTGATTTTAAGACTATTCTATTTACATTGCATTATAATTGTTACAATTTAATTTTTCTGCTTGTGGTGAAAAATCTATTAAAATTACAGTCTGAGAAATCAATTAATTGAAAGGCTAGATAATAGAGTATAGATAATATTATTTAATTCATTTAAATTAGATGATGGTGTTAAGGCAAAATCCAAGGAAGTTCTGAGAACACTGTGGAGAGTTAATATGGAGTATAGATTGCATTCACCAAAGTGTGAAGAGGCTCTGACTTTCCCTTCTTTCAGATTAATCATTCCTAACAAAATATTACCTTATTTATTTTGACTCTCAATTTCCTCATCTTTGAAGTGGGAAATGATCATTGCTACTTCACAGGTGGTTATGAGGATTTAGGGAGATTATACATAAAAATGATCTTGCATAGTGCCTGGCATATAGATGATCTAGGAATTTCAATTCCATTTCACTCTCATCTTTTTTCCTCTGTTCTTCCATATCCTTACAATGAAATGTCATTAATGTTTATAACATTGACATAATATTTATGGCTAAGTGACTTGGTAGCACCTAAACTATAAGTTAAATCAGAAGGCTAGCACTGGAACAGTCCCAATACTAATACATGGGCAGGCTGACAGAACTAAAGAGGATGAGGTTTCCAAGCATTTATTTATAGAACTCTAGTCCCAACAGGGGCTTCCCTGGTGGCTCAGATGGTAAAGAATCTGCCTGCAATACTGGAGACCCAGGTTCGATTCCCTGGGTCAGGAAGATCTCCTGGAGAAGGAAATGGCAACCCATTCCAGTATCATTGCCTGGAGAATCCTTTGGACAAAGGAGCTTGGTGGGCTACAGTCTATGGGGTCTCAAAGAGGCAGACATGTCTGAGCAACAAACACTTTCACTTTTTAGTCCCAGCGGATACTCCTCTGAGAGAGTTCTGCAGTCACATGTTTGGGATATTACATAGTGTGCCTCCCACTGACTTAGAGATAGATGATCATAGGACATACACATCTATATCAACATCTATCTCCGTGGAGAGTAAATATATTTTAACTTGGTGTAACACAACATTTTTCTGAAATTGGTTGATTAGGGAAAACTCTTCAATTAGCCCTTACATAATACCTCCTAGGTAAGATCACAGAGTAGAAAAGTCCTTATGTTATGAGGGAATAAAATAGGGCCATGACAAATGGTTGAAGATAATAAATTCTTTAAGAATACCATAAATACAATTGCAAATGGCATTTCAGTGTCAAGATTAGCAGGGAGAAGGGTAGGGACTGATCTAATACGCAGAGAAAAATAAAGATGAGTCAAAGATGCCAACAACAGGAAACAAGGATAAGTTTAAAGGAAGGAAAAAGGAGGTGGCTCCTCAACCCATGCTTTCCATATAATTAATTGGTATCAAATAGCTTGTGAAGTAAACAGACAACCAATTAATAGTATTCACCTCCCAAAGGTATTAGTTCCAAATATAAAGAATTAAAATTACTAAGGCTTCTCTTAATGAAGTAAATCCTATTATACATGCCAAAACAACAGTACTTCTACGTGGAAGAAAGACTTCTAAATCTTGATCAAGAGTTCATCTATTTCAAATATTATTCAATACAGTAGAAACTATGTTTATGGAAATAGAAACAGACAGGTAAAATAAAAGAAAAAAAGAGTTCTTGAATTACTTAAACTGAGCTAACTGCATGATTTAAATGAATATATATTTTGCTGGGTGAAGTTGTATTTGCTTATGGTTCATTTGAGTATACTTTTACCTAAAGATGCTCTCAAAGCATGTGCATTATTAGGTCTAACTTGATGATTTGGACAGGACTGGAAAAGGTAAGTTTTCATTTTAATTCCAAAGAAGAGCAATGTCAAAGAATGTTCAAGCTACCGTATAGTTGTGCTCATCTCACACACTAGCAAGGTAATGCTCAAGATCCTTCAAGTTAGGCTTTAGCAGTATGTGAACAGAGAACTTCCAGATGTACAAGCTGAGTTTAGAAAAGGCAGAGGAACCAGAGATCAATTGACAATGTTCATTAGATCATAGAGAAAACAAAGGAATTCCAGAAAAACATCTACTGCTTCATTGACTACACTAAAGCCTTTGACTGTGTGGATCACAACAAACTGTGGAAAATTCTTAAAGAGATGGGAAAACCAGAGCACCTTACCTGTCTCCAGAGAAACCTGTATGCAGGTCAAGAAGCAACAGTTAGAACCAGACATGTAACAAAGGACTGATTCAAAATGGGGAAAGAAGTATGTCAAGGTTGTATAATGTCACCCTGTTTATTTAACCTATGTGCAGAGTACATCATGCGAAATGCTGGGCTGGATGAATTACAAGCTAGAATCAAGATTGTCAGGAGAATTATCAACAACTTCAGATATGCAGATGATACCACTCTAACGGCAGAAAGCGAAGAGGAGCTAAAGTATCTTTTGATGAGGGAGAAAGAGGAGAATGAAAAAGCTAGCTTAAAACTCAACATTCAAAAAACTAGGATACTGGCATCTGGGCCTATCACTTTACGGCAAATAGAAGGAAAAAAGTGGAAACAGTGACAGATTTTATTTTCTTGGGCTCCAAGATGTGACTGTGGATGGTGACTGCAGTCATGAAATTAAAAGACTTGCTCCTTGGAAGGAAAGTTATGACAAAACAAGACAGCATATTAAAGAGCAGAGACATCACTTCACCGACAGCTGACAAAGGTCTGTATAGTCAAAGCCATGGCTTTTCCAGTAGTCATGTACGGATGTGAGTTGGACCATCAGGAAGGCTGATGACCTAAAAATTGATGCTTTCAAACTGTGGTGCTGGAGAAGACTCCTGAGAGTCCCTTGGACTGCAAGGAGATCAAACCAGTCAATCTTAAAGGAAATCGACCCTGAATACTCATTGGAAGGACTGATGCTGAAGCTGAGGCCCCAATACTTGGGCCACTTGATGTGAAGAGCCCACTCAGAAAAGACCCTGATGCTGGCAAAGAATGAGGGCAGGAAGAGAAGGGGACGACAGAGGATAAGATGGTTAGATAGCATCACTGACTCAATGGGCATGAGTTTGAGCAAACCCTGGGAGATAGGGAAGGACAGGGAAGCCTGGTGTGCTGCAGTCCTTGGGATCACAAAAAGCTGGACACGACTGAGTGACTGAAAAACCACAACAATGCATAAATATATTTCTTTTCTATTTTTGATGATTCTATGCAGATCTTTCATTTGCTTTTGCTGATCACAATGAGAAAGTAAGGGATTCGTAAAGTAAAAGTGAAAACTATTCTCCTATTTGTAAACAGGTGAGAGAAAGCATATCATAAATTATAGCCAAAACTCTAGCTAAATTTATAATCTTACCAATGTTAACTCAACAATGACTAGTTACATAAACCTATCAGGTTATATAATCAGAAAAGGGTGAGATTCTTTGAGAATCATGGATATGCATTTTCGAATGCCAAAACAGAGATCCTTTTAAGCCCATCATTCTGTGAACATTGCACATTTTGGGGCTGCTATTGCACTGGCAGTCTGTAATGAAAAATTAAGCAGTGGCACATACTTCACGACAACCCCCTGAGCATGTACTCCACAGAAGTCAACTGCATGTATCCATAACTGCATTTCAATCTTTAATTTGTTGCTGTATCAGCTCCAGGGCTTTCCTGGTGGCTCAGTGGTAAAGAATTCACCTGCCAATGCAGGAGATGTAGATTCGATCCCTAGGCTGAGAAGATTAACTGAAGAAGAAAATGGTAACTCACTCCAGTAGTCTTGCCTGAGAAATTCCATGGACAAAGAAGCCTGTTGGGTTACAGTCCATGGAGTTTCAAAGAGTCAGACACAACTTAAAGACTGGCAAAAACCACTACAATGTTGTAAAGTAATTAGCCTCCAACTAATAAAAAATAAAGGAAAAAAAAAAAAGACTGAGCAGGCACATATGTAGCAGCTTCAACACTATTGTTGTTTAGTCATTAAGTCATGATTGACTCTTTTGCAGCCCCATGGACTGTAGTCCACCAGGCTTCTCTTGTCCATGGGATTTCCCAGGCAAGAATACTGGAGTGGGTTGCCGTTTTCTTTTCCCCGGGATCTTCCCAATCCAGGGATCAAACCTGTGTCTCCTGCATTGGCAGGAGGATTCTCTATTACTGAGTCACCTGGGAAGCCCAGTGGGTTCAACATACAATGTAACTAATATGCTTTTAAGAGCCTGGTATTTCTCCTGCCAACTATCAATTATTTACAAAATTTTATTCCCCTTATTTCACAGAAACAGTTAAGATAGAAAATAAATGAAACTAGATCAGGAAAAATACAACCTAAATTAGAAGGGCAAGGCAAGGAGAGGAATTAGAAAGCAGACTCCAGGATACAGGTCCTTGCTTAGAAACTAAAATCTTAGATGCTAATTTGGTTCTGAATTTCTAGACAGCCAATATGGAAAAGGCAGTGCTATCATTCAGAGGTACTAATTATTTAGCCATGTAGAGGAAGAAAAATTCTCCAGTCCCTTTCTTCTGAATGAAATTTCCCACCTAGGATTTTACACAGAGGCTACTGAATGATGTAATGGGCATTCTATCCCTTCAGAAAATGAAATACCAGGTTATTAGTAGTATAATGAAACTATCTCCACTGCTGCTGTGTTGAGGACTTTATATCAAAGAACTTATCAGTGAAAGCAATTTCATGGAATCTTTCCAAGAAAATATGGTTCAGTATGTAGTTTTCTGATGGCATAACTTAGCCTAAGGATAACACTTATAATATTTATGATTGAATATTCTGTATCTTAGATATCAGAGAAAGTAACGGTGCCTCACTCCAGTACTCTTGCATATCCTCTAAATTATTCCTCACAAGCATCACTTTCTTCAGCAGGACATTTGGTAAGAGCCAGGCTACAGAAAGACTGAGGTTTTCTTTGGCAAGGGTTTATGATTGACAAATGCCTGAAAGAAGGGCTCAACATACATTACTACATAAATATCACTATTTTCACCGAGAGTTATAAAATGCAGAATTATATTTAATCATATTTATCTTAATTTGTACCTTTTCTTTTGAGTGAAGTTTCACTTTTCTTCCCTTTTCCTTCCTGAAGAGGTTCTCGATTACCATGCGGGGGCTCTAAACAAAATTTAACACATAAATATCATTTATGATTTTTTTTGATAGCTGGGTTATGATTTGTAAGCAAGCAAATGTGATTTCTCAAAACAGCTATATTTGTGAACTGCCTAAAATGGCTCAGACCTTTACTGTGAGTTAAAATTAATCTGAAGTTGGACTATGGATTGAAAATTCTTGAATGACAACCCTGATAGGACTATTCTATTTTGTGACATTGAGAAGTTGAGTCCTAAGTTTAACATTAGCATTTGGTAGTGAATTTGCTTGTTGTTGTTCAGTTGCTAAGTCACATCTGACTATTTTTGACCCCATGGACTGCAGCACGCCAGGCCTCCCTGTCCCTCACCATTTCCCAGAGTTTGTCCAAATTCATATCCATTCTGTTGGTGATGCCATCCAACCATCTCATCCTCTGTCACCCGCTTCTCCTTCTGCCTTCAATCTTTCCCAGCATCAGGGTCTTTTCCAATGAGTCAGCTCTTCCCATCAAGTGGCCAAAGTACTGGAGCTTCAACTTCAGCATCAATCCTTCCAATGAGTATTCAAGGTTGATTTCCTTTAAGATTGACTGATTTGATCTCCTTTCTGTTCAAGGGACTCTCAACAGTCTTGTCCAGCACCACAGTTCGAAAGCATCAATTCTTCGGTGCTCTGCCTTCTTTATGGTCCACCTTTCACAACAGTACGTGACCACTGGAAAGACTATAGACTTAACCATACAGACCTTTGTCAGCAAAGTGATGTCTTTGCTTTTTAACACACTGTCTAGGTTTGTCAGTGAGTTTGATTATAAACTCTTTAATGCAACATACATATAGAATTTTAAAAGTTAGTCACAAGTACATTTGAAGCAGATGGCTCTATTAGTATTTGGATATAGTTCACTGAAATGATGGTTATACAATAAGATGACTGGATCTATAATAAGAATGATGCCAAAACACTTTGAAGGAGAGTTAAATAAACACATTATTTTGATATGGCACATTCTTGAAGTTCTCTTGACCCCATACTTGGTTGCCTTGTGACATTTACATTCCATTGTGCCTTGACTATTAACTTGTAATACAAAGGATGGTTTGGGAATATATACATTGGATTCCCTGGAATCTAATTAAAAGACATGCTGGAAAGGGGGAAATGGGAAACTGATGACCTGGAGGCCAATAAGATTTCCCAAATAATAATTTGGTTTTTGAAAAAATCACTACATCCCACATAATTCACCAAACAAGTTCAGTCATCTTTCTCCATTTGTCTTGGGTTACAGTTTGTTCCCCCTCGTCGTAAGGATGCACATATGGGGCAATTTAAATGTCTGTGATAGAGTTTGTCTGACCTATTCTCTGTGTTTAGAAATGACAGTTATAAGAATGTGTAAATGCATAACATATCACTTATGTTTAAATATCTTAGCTCCAAAAACAAAGATTCCATAGAAATAAGACAACCTCTTTTGTTAGTTTCTATAAAAGGACTTTTAAACATCCAAATAGCTAAATAGTTAAACACCAATTCATTCATAAATAAATAAATCCAAAGGTATGAATTAGTTTTTTTTTTTTTTTTAGAGGTAAGGTTAATAAAAAAAGTCTAGATAACATCTTAGTACCTTTAATAACAATACTCTGGGTAACCAACTTTTTAGCTCTAAACTTTAGCAGAAGGCAACAGAAAAGGGGGTGAAAATAGGGACACCTAAGCTGCTGAACTTATAAAATATTGTGAGCAAGTCTAATTTCTGCTGGGAGTAGCATGAATTCTGCCTGTTTGAAAAAATTATTTCCAAAATGTATTCTGAAATCTCCAAATATATTCTTAGCAGCATGGATAGCACTACCATGCTTTGTCACACTCAGAACTTTAGTTTTAAATTACATTCTGACATTTGATAGTGGACTTGATAATAAACTCTCTAATGGAGCAAAATTGTGAAGTTTTAAAAATTTAATCTCAAGGGTACTTGAAGAAGATAAAAAATGCAGAACTGTAAAAAATTAATAAACAGAAATCGCAATTAAACAGAGTTGAGAAACCAAAAGGGGGAGATCTTTGGTCCTAAGAGGATAGTATTACCCAATAGGAGGAAGAAAGACTCCTCTTCTTTCCTGACACGGATTCAGCCAATGAAAAGCCATGGACTCATGGGGGTACTATGGACCTTCCAACTTCCTTTTCCCTCTATAGAAGCATTCTCCTTCCCTTGTCATACGAGGACTTATATAGGGCTTGCCATAGTTGCAGACCCTGCATTATCATTCCCTGCTAATTCTGAATAAACCCATCTTCACTGGAGAAATATCTGACACTCTATTCATTTCAGGTCAACAAACCCATAAACAGTGTAAAGCTGTCAGTTCAGTTCAGTTCAGTCGCTCAGTCGTGTCCGATTCTTTGGGACCCCCCCATGGACTGCAGCACGCCAGGCTTTCCTGTTCATCACCAGCTCCTGGAACTGACTCAAAATCATGTCCATTGAGTTGGTGATGCCATCCAACCATCTCATCCACTATCATCCCCTTCTCCTCCTGCCTTCAATCTTTCCCAGCATGAGGGTCTTTTCCAATGAGTCAGCGGCCAAAGTATTGGAGTTTCAGCTCCAGCATCAGTCCTTCCAATGAATATTCAGGACTGATTTCCTTTAGGATGGACTGGTTCTATCTCTTTGAAGTCCAAGGGACTCTCAAGAGTCTTCTCCAACACCACAGTTCACAAGCATCAATTTTTAGGCACTCAGCTTTCTTTATAGTCCAACTCTCACATCCATACATGTCTACTGGAAAAACCATAGCTTTGACTAGACAGACCTTTGTTGACAAAGTAATGTCTCTGCTTTTTAACATGCTGTCTAGGTTGGTCATAGCTTTTCTTCCAAGGAGCAAGTATCTTTTAATTTCTTGGCTGCAGTCACCATCTGCAGTGATTCTGGAGCCCCCCGAAAATAGTCTCTGTTTCCACTCTAGAACTGTATTTGAGCAAAATGACCTTTAGTACTCAGTGTACAATGCTTCCTTCTTTACCCCACTTCCACCTTGGCTTTTTTTTTTAGTAAATCATTTATCTTTTCTTCTCAACTTTTAAAGAAAATTGAAATTGGATGTTCGCTTTGGGCTTGTTCAGAAGCCTCTGGCTTTCAGTTCTGAAAATGTGTTCTTTTGAAAAACACTAAATTTTTTAATATAAATATAAATAAACCCACTGGGAACTTCCCTCCATAAAACCACTTATCCCACCTTCCCTGAGGTGTAAGGGCAGTGTGCCCTGTGCTGTGGTCTCATCAGTGTCTACTAGCACTGAGATCTCACAGTGATGCCTTGTGGTTGGAAGGCAGTAATTAGGCCTCTGGTGGTGAACCCTTCTGTGCATTTTAAAAGCTCAGGCAGTAGCCCTGCCCTTGCTGGAAGAAGGAGACAGATACAACCACTCTTTGAAGCAACAACAGCTTTATTATTCCTCCAAATGCACAGTATTCAACTATACAATTTTAAATTCACAAGCAAACTTCAGAAACTTAGGAGACTGCTAGAGATTGGTTTCAGGGAATGGCTCCAGTACATAGATACCCCTGGTCATGAGGCTGAGGTGAAGAAAGGGAGGGAAGGCCATGGTCTTGGGTTTGAGGCCTGGGTGGACAATGCCAGGCTCCCTTGAGCCTCTGTGGAAATTGTCTTTCCCAGTTAAATAGCATTTTTAAGGTTTCCATTAGTCCTCCAGACCTCTGTTTTGCTTTTTAAAGGGAAAAAGTATGTATGTTTAATTAAATGCTTTGTGCTTTATTGTTCATATGATAAAAACATTTTTGGGTATTTTGTCTTTAGTTAAGTCCCATTTTGTGGAATATAATGATCTTCAGCAGACCATAATAAATGTTATTAAAGTTTTCAGATTTATTTGTTTAATATAAGCAAACTTAATTTTGAAAAATCAGACCCATCTCTGATCTCCATGAAGAAGAAAGATTATAGCCTTTAAAAATGCAATCATGACACAATAACAAGCAAACCTAGGTAGACTTGTGTCACTGCACAGCTGACCACTTACAAAGCCGAAACCAGAAACTAAAGTCACGTTTGCTTCATATACACAGCACTAAGTCGATCCTGTCATGCTCCCAGTATCATACATTTCAACAGTTGAGCATTTCCCTTTTGTCATTATATATTCTATCACTTCATGGTCCATAGTGGTTAAGGATACAGAAAGAACTTAAGCTAAAAAATAGTCTCTATATAAACTATCCATGTATGCTATGTGTTATAAAGATACAAGTTTACTGAGATGTCGGGAGCTTGTTTCTGGCCTTTTATAATTGCATAGCACAAAAGAATAACAGTTACATATATATTCCAGTCTCTAATGGATGCTGTTGATTTTTTCCCTTATTCTTGTGGGCAACTGGTTATGTTCTCATTTTGGTAAGGAGGTCTCACTCTTCATAAACTCAACTTTACCGCTCCAGCAAACAGAAGTCTGTGCCCTTGATCTGCTCTATGCTCCTTATGGTTATTCTCTCTGTGCCTCCCCTTCTCTCATCCATGTTCTTATTCTAATCATGCCCAGTAGATCTGGGCATGAGGTTGCCCACACGGAGGGATCCCACATGGTCAGGTACTTGTGCTTTGGGACATCAGCTACTGCTGCCTCTCCACTTCATCTGAGCAGACAGCTTCCTTTCACATGACTGACGCTGTTGAAAGCCTGAACCTACTGATAGATAAATGGACTGGTACTATCGTTTACAATTCCTTTCTAAGTGAAAATGAGAAACTGGTAGACAGGGGTAGCAATCACTCTGTCAGTCACCTGATGCTTGCTTTCCTTTTGCAGCGGGAGTTTTGGACCGCTCCTGTGGAAGGTGGACGTCCTTCTCTTTTTCCGGTTCCGGAGGGGGAGGAGGAGGTGGGGACATCTTCTCAGTCAGGGAAACTTCTTCTTTTCTCTCAGCTTCCTTTTCTTCTAATTTCTTTTTCACTTCAAGCAGGATGATAAGAATGGATCTTTATTAGCAACTCCAGACACCTACTATTTCACGTGAACTAAGGTAAACCTAACTTAACATAAAATTGCTCTCATTACTCTCTGAATTAAGGCTAAATTCATGTTTTAAATTATCCAGTCCTTAAAGCTGACATTTGAAGTCATCTCTATCTGGTTAGAAATACCATTACCCCTGCCTCTGATGGAGATGGGGAGGGGGGGGGAGGGGGTGTGGGGGGTGTGTGTGTGTGTGTCTATAGCAGGTAGACGATTTGATGAGAGGATGCCAACTATAAAACTAACAATCTAGAATTAGCTAATAAACTGGGAGAGGAAAGTAAAGAATTACGTCAAATTTTCTAGTGGATAAACGAGGTGAAAAAAGCCTAAAGAGAAGATAAAGAGCAATATGACAGAAGAGGTGGAGATCGGGAGGACATAGAAGGGAAAAGAAATGCATGCGGCACTAACTTCTAGGGGTAAATACATATAAAGCATTTAGAATGGTGCTTAGTACTCAAATAAGGCTTAATAGAATTCATCCATTCATACACTAGCTAGTTATTCAATCTCAGTTGTGCCCTGAAGGAAAGGAAGCCTTACAACAATAAGATAAAACTATGCCAATACTGTGGGCTTTCCAGGTGGCACTGGTGGTAAAGAACCCATCTGCCAATGTAGGAGACATAAAAGACACAGGTTCAGTCCCTGGGTAGGGAAGCTCCCCTGGAGGAGGGCATGGCAACCCAGTCAGTATTCTTGCCAGGAGAATCCCACGGACAGAGGAGCCTGGTAAGCTATGGTCCATAGGTTCTCAAAGAGTTGGACACAACTGAAGGGACTGAGCATGCATGCGTGCCAATGCCATCAAGAGGTAAAACTATAGCAATACTGTAAATAATAATAATAGTAATACAAACAATGCTAGGCACAGTTGTGGCTGCCAGAGATACAAAAGTAAAACAAAAGAGAAAAATCACTGCCTTGTGAAGCTTGCAAACCATAAACATGATGAATAAAGTAAGTCATGTAAGAAGCTGGAAGGTGGTAAGTGCTCTATAGAAAATATGCAGAGCAGAGGGAAGGGCGTCAGGAGTGCTGTGGGGCAGCTTCCACAGTTTGTTTCAATGGCGTGCTTTGCAGGATAGACCCACTGAGAAGGTGGCAACTGAGCAAAGACTTGAAGAGATTGAGGGAGTGTGCATTCCAGGCAGAGGAGACCGCTCTGGGGTCCTGAGGGGGTGTTTCTAGATTGTCTAGGGTCCTATAACTGTTAGGGCCCTTTGCCCTTCTGGATTCAGGCTTACCTTACCCAGCGTGCCCTTCCTACCCTCCCTGACTTCCCAGTGCTCCACCCTGGAAATGGCCACAACTTTACCCCTGTACCAATGGCAGTGAATACCTGCACCCTTGTATGGCTATTTCTCCCATTGCCCTCAGATCATTCTTTTCAACTTGGCAAGATAAGGAGGATTTGTTTTATTGGATTTTTTTCAAACTGGAAATTAATATCTTTTCTGATTATGAAAGTAATATACAATTATTGCCTTTAAAATTTCAACAGTGTAGATAAATAAGCTGAAAGAGAAATTTCTTGTTAATTCTCTTCGTCCTCCTTCTTCCCCCCTCATCAAAGACTGTATTATTGTTAAAAAGAAAACCATAAGCCCAAAATGGCATCACTTGTGCTAAATAAATAAAGTCCATGATACCAAACCTGTGCTACCTGCCTCAGCTGCAGTTTCTACCTTCCACAGAAGTATAATTTTAATCAATCAGTTTGGAATTTTCTGGTTGGCACCAATGAGATGATCTGTCATGTGGGCCCTCTCTATATCACCTCCCTTCTATATCAAAGAAGAGGAGTCAATCTGCATGGCAAAGACCCTTGCAGTTCCCTTCCCCCAAAAGATGTCCTGGCCCAAAATAACCATTTTTTCCCCCTTTTGCTAAAGACTTCCCTGTTCCACCCTCGTGTCTATGAAAACTTCTACTTTTTACTTCCCTTCAGAGTGTCTTCTAGTTGTTAGATGGGACACTGTTTGGTGAGGAATAGTTGAATAAAGCCAGTTAGAACTTCAGATTTACTGGGTTGAATTTTGTTTTTTTATTAGCATATATACTGTCACTATTTTCTGTGCACATACATTTAATAATTGCTGCTGTTGTTTTAATCCCTTAGTCATGTCTGACTCTGTTGCCCACCAGGCTCCTCTGTCCATGGGATTTACCAAGCAGGAATACTGGAGGGGGTTGCCTCCAGGGAATCTTCCCAACCCAGGGACAGAACCCATGTCTCCTGCATAGAGAGATTCTATACCACTGAGCCACCTGGCAAGCTCAAATTTAATAATAGATACACTTTTAAAAACAAAAAAGGGACAATTTAAATATAACCTGATTTTTCCCACTTAACAGTATATTATGATTATTTTAAAACAGCAGACTATTCATAGAAGTACCATCTCCTTTTATTTTTTGTTTTTAACTTAATCAGGATGTTTAGTACAGAGCACTGGACTAGGTGAATGTTTATTATTTTAATGACAAAATATTTGTTAAAAATAATTAATGGATTGGAATGTAAATCTTAGATAAGTGGCAGTGGAGACTGTTCACATGATAAGTGACCGGGATAGAAAATGAGTCTGATAGCCGGCACAAACACTGATTCAAATCTGTAGATGTTTGAAGCTACAGTTCAGTTCAGTTCAGTCGCTCAGTCATGTCTGACTCTTTGCAACCCCATGGACTGCAGTATGCCAGGCCTTACTGTCCATCACCAACTCCTGGAGCCTACTCAAACTCATGATGAGTTTGATGCCATCCAACCATCTCATCCTCTGTTGTCCCCTTCTCCTCTTGCCTTCAATCTTTCCCAGGATCAGAGTCTTTTCAAATGAGTCAGTTCTTCACATAAGGTGGCCAAAGGATTGGAGTTTCAGTTTCAGCATCAGTCCTTCCAATGAATATTCAGGACTGATTTCCTTTAAGACAGACTGGTTCTATCTCCTTGCAGTCCAAGGGACTCTCAAGAGTCTTCTCCAACACCACAGTTCAAAAGCCTCAATTCTTTGGCGCTAAGCTTTCTTTATAGTTCAACTGTCACATCTATACAAGACTACTGGAAAAACCATAGCCTTGACTAGATGAACCTTTGTTGGCAAAGTAATGCCTCTGCTTCTTAATATGCTGTCTAGGTTGGTCATAACTTTTCTTCCAAGAATTAAGCGTCTTTTAATTTCATGGCTGCAGTCACCATCTGCAGTGATTTTTGAGCCCAAAAAAATAAAGTCTGACCCCCCCAAAATAAAAACTATTTCCACTGTTTCCCCATCTATTTGCCATGAAGTGATGGGACCAGATGCCATGATCTT
The DNA here is from genome assembly GCF_910594005.1 of Cervus elaphus. Lineage (NCBI taxonomy): Eukaryota > Metazoa > Chordata > Mammalia > Artiodactyla > Cervidae > Cervus > Cervus elaphus. The sequence continues at coordinate 40,519,412 of NC_057839.1, forward strand.
AGTTTTCTGAATGCTGAGCTTTAAACCAAATTTTTCACTCTCCTCTTTCACTTTCATCAAAAGTCCCTTTAGTTTTTCTTTGCTTTCTGCCATAAGGGTGGTGTCATCTGCATATCTGAGGTTATTGATATTTCTTCTGGCAATCTTGATTCCACTTTGTGCTTCATCCAGCCCAGCGTTTAGCATGATGTACTCTGCATATAAGTTAAATAAGCACGGTGACAATATACACCCTTGACGTACTCCTTTCCCGATTTGGAACCAGTGTGTTGCTCCAGGTCCAGTTCTAACTGTTGCTTCCTGACCTGCATACATATTTCTCAAGAGGCAGGTCAGGTGGTCTGATAATCCCATCTCTTTCAGGTTTTTCCACAGTTTGTTGTGATCCACACAGTCAAAGGTTTTGGCATAGTCAATAAAGCAGAAATAGATGTTTTTCTGGAACTCTCTTGCTTTTTCAATAATCCATCGGATGTTGGCAATTTGACTTCTGGTTCCTCTGCCTTTTCTAAAACCAGCTTGAATGTCTGGAAGTTCACGGTTTACCTACTGTTGAAGCCTGGCTTGGAGAATTTTGAGCATTACTTTACTAGCGTGTGAGATGAGTGCAATTGTGCAGTAGTTTGAAAATTCTTTGGCATTGCCTTTCTTTGGGATTGAAACGAAAACTGACCTTTTCCAGTCCTGTGGTCACTGCTGAGTTTTCGAAATTGGCTGGCATATTGAGAGCAGCACTTTCACAGCATCATCTTTTAAGATTCAAAATAGTTCATCTGGAATTGTATCACCTCCACTAGCTTTGTTCATAGTGATGCTTCCTAAGGCCCACTTGACTTTGCATTCCAGGATGTCTGGCTCTAGGTGAGTGATCACAGCATTGTGGTTATCTGGGTCATGAAGATCTTTTTTATATAGTTCTTCTGTGTATTCTTGTCACCTCTTCTTAGTATCTTCTGCTTCTGTTAGGTCCATACCATTTCTGTCCTTTATTGAGCCCATCTTTGCATGAAATGTCCCCTTGGTATCTCTAATTTTCTTGAAGAGATCTCTAGTCTTTCCCATTCTGTTGTTCTCCTCTATTTCTTTGCACTGATCACTGAGGAAGGCTTTCTTATCTCTCCTTGCTGTTCTTTGGAACTCTGCATTCAAATGGGTATATCTTTCCTTTTCTCCTTTGCTTTTCGCTTCTCTTCTTTTCACAGCTATTTGTAAGGACTCCTCAGACAGCCATTTTGCTTCTTTGCATTTCTTTTTTTTGGGGATGGTCTTGCTCCCTGTCTCCTGTACAATGTCATAAACCTCTGTCCATAGTTCATCACGTACTCTGTCTATAAGATCTAATCCCTTGAATCTACTTCTCACTTCCACTGTATAATTGTAAGGGATTTGATTTAGGTCATACCTGAATGGTCTAGTGGTTTTCCCTACTTTCTACAATTTAAGTCTGAATTTTGCAGTAAGGTGTTCATGATTAGAGCCACAGTCAGGTCCCGGTCTTGTTTTTGCTGACTGTATAGAGCTTCTCCATCTTTGGCTGCAAAGACTATAAGCAATCTGATTTTGGCATTGACCATCTGGTGATGTCCACGTGTAGAGTTTTCTCTTGTGTTGTTGGAAGACGGTGTTTGCTATGACCACTGTGCTCTCTTGGCAAAACTCTGTTAGCCTTTGCCCTGCTTCATTCTGTATGCCAAGGCCAAAGTTGCCTGTTACTCCAGATGTTTCTTGAGTTCCTACTTTAGAATTCTAGTCCCCTATAATGAAAAGGACATCTTTTTGGGTATTAGTTCTAGAAGGTCTTGTAGGTCTTCATAGAACCGATGAACTTCAGCTTCTTCAGCATTACTGGTCAGGGCAGAGACTTGGATTACTGTGATATTAAATGGTTTGCTTTGGAAATGAACAGAGATCATTCTGTCATTTTTGAGATAGCATCCAAGTGCTGCATTTCTGAATCTTTTTTGACTATGATGTCTACTCCATTTCTTCTAAGGGATTCTTGCCCACAGTAGTAGATATAATGGTCATCTGATTTAAATTCACCCATTCCAGTCCATTTTAGTTCATTGATTGCTAAAATGTCAACATTCACTCTTGCCACCTCCTGTTTGACCACTTCCAATTTCCCTTGATTCATGGATATAACATTCCTGGTTCCCATGCAGTATTGCTCTTTATAGCATCAGACCTTGTTTCCATCACCAGTCACATCTACAACTGGGTGTTGTTTTTGCTTTGGCTCTGTCTCTTCTTTCTGGAGTTATTTCTCCACTGATCTCCAGTAGCATATTGGGCATGTACTGACCTGGGGAGTTCATCTTTCAGTGTCCTATCTTTTTGCTTTTTCATACTGTTCATGGGGTTCTCAAGGCAAGGATACTGAAGTGGTTTGCCATTCCCTTCTCTGTGGACCACTTTTTGTCAGAACTCTCCACCATGACCCGACCGTCTTGGGTGGCCCTACATGGCATGGCTCATAGTTTCATTGAGTTAGACAAGACTGTGGTCCATGTGATCAATTGGTTAGTTTTCTGTTATTGTGGTTTTCAGTCTGTCTGCCTTCTGATGGAGAAGGATATGAGGCTTATGGAAGCTTCCTCATGGGAGAGACTGAGGGGGAAACTGGGCCTTGTTGATGGGTGGGGCCATGCTCAGTAAATCATTAATCCAATTTTCTGTTGATGGGTGGAGATATGTTCCCTTCCTGCTATTTACCTGGGGCCAAACTATGGTGGAGGTCATGCAGATAAAGGTGACCTCCTTTAAAAGATTCCATGCATGTACTGCTACGCTCATTGTCCCCAACCCAGCATCAGGCCACCACTGACCCACGGCTCTACTGGAGACTCCTGGACACTCCCAGGCAAGTCTGGGTCAGACTTGTTGAAGCTACAACCTAGATTCAATTTGTTTTTGCTTTTCAATCTCAACTCTAGAGGTTACCTTCCTCCTCTCAGCCTAATTTCTGACTGTCAAAATAACATGTTAAGCCTTTTATATAATATATTTGCTTTGTATGAAAGTTTCACATGGATGTTTTAGGGGAGTGGACATTTAGATGTGGAAGCTTGTCTTTCTAAGTGTGAACTCCTGGGGTTTCCAAGGTGATTGCGGCTTACACTTATGCACTATTTTGGTGTCAGTTCACTGATAAATCATAGAAGTTAGGTCACAAATCTGGGGATGAGAGAAAGCATTCTACCAAGGCAGTTTTAGAACCTTTGTGATAGTTAATTTTGACCACTTTTTATTATACCAAGAAATTATACTTGTCAGTGTAGTCAGGGATGACTGATAAACAAAAGGGTAACATTTCATTTCTTCCTAAGCTCATCAAAACCACACATTACATTTTTGCTACATAAACTCAAAATTATAAAAGAATTGTAATTACCTTTATTTTCTTTCTTCATTAGTTCAGTCATAAACATTTCCTTTACTTTTTGGCACAGTGACTGTTTATCTACTTCAGCATTGATTTTTATCAAAATGTTTTCTGGCTCTGTAAACCACTGCTCCAATGAAGGCCAGTTGTCAAGGAAGCCTACAATTCTGCAAAACCCAAATATTATATGAATATAATATAATGAATTACATGAATATCACATACTGAATATGTGAATATCACATATTGAATATATCATATATATCACATATGAATATCATATACTGATTGAAATGTTGGAGTAACAATAAGCATGATTTATCTGATGTACATGATGAAAAAACCAGCTGCCAACATATCTGAAAAAAGCAATTTTAAGAAGTCTACAGGCAATGAAATACATCCACTTTAAAGAAAACATCAGTTAATGCCAACTAGCCATATGTTTTGAGGTATAGGAGAGAGTAAGAGAAGATTTGGAAATTCTACCATTTCAAACCTTTGATGTGGGTTTAGTTTTCTAAATGAAGTTCTAAGGAACCATCACCTGTACTCATAGTAGACTGAGTACCCTTCTGCTGGCAGCTATAGCCTGAGCCACATAAGTTATCTACTTTTTCATAGATAGAGAAGTTCAAGAGACCCTTGAGTAAGTGTCGGTGGTGGTGGTTTAGTCAGTCACTAGGTCATATATGACTCTTGTGACCCAGTGGACTGTAGCCTGCCAGACTCCTCTGTCCATGGGAATTTGCTTTACTCAAACATACTCTTGGAATGAGTTTTGTCCTCTGAGAGTAGATAGGCTTCATGAATCAAATTCCTCTTTGTTGCCTCAACTCATGTTTTCAGAGTTCTCAAGTTTTCAAAATATTGTTTAATTTTGTTTAATTTTTCTTTCCAATGAGCAAACTGCATACAACCAAAAGAATGCTTATTAGCATAATTTCATTTTAGTTTTAGAACTACACTCTATAATCTGATGCCTAGATCTTTCAAATTCCAAGATCTTTATTGGCATTTGTTGAAAGAGAGCTGAATTAGGATTCTCTCTAATGAACTTGTAAGTTCATGTAGCCATAAAGGGTAATGTTGCTTGGTTTAATTCTTTTTTTCTGTGACTATGATGACTTATACTCTGAATATAAAAGCTAGCACAGAAATATTTCACTCAATATCAAAGCTACTTCGTTTTGTTTTACCTATAAAACAGTGAATGCTAGGAAATACATTTTCCCCCTAGATCTGATGATTCTAAAGTGACTAGTTGCCAGTTTGTTCACAGGGCAAGAAACAAGAAGACAATGAGTTTTAAACTAACCTGTGCTGTATTTGATCTCTTAAATTCTGGTCCTCATCTGTACCTTTGTTTTTAGCCGCTACACGCTGATTGATATCTTCATGAGGAGCGTCACTTGAAAATGCTTCAGCTGTGATATTGAAATTACTTAATTAGACAATCCGCTACACCAATCAAAGTTGCAGTAGCACTGCCAAAATATACTGATACAAAAAAGCCAAATGAATATGGTCTTCCTCTTTGGTTCAATATTAATTAAAATGTTTAACAAAAGACTGAAAAAGTAAAGCATAGTTTGGGGGTCAGAATTCAAATTTCCCTTAGAAATTAGGAGAAAGAGGTAAAATACAACATTGAAGAGGAGCTCTAGTTTCAAGGTAGAGCATCTTGGGATTGACCATGAAGAGAAGGTACTGAGAAATGATGGTTTGTCATAAATAACAAACAAGGAAACAATTAGAAAATCAACACCATGATGTAAAAATTAAGAATGAAATAACAGGGTAACCATAAAGTCAAATATGCAAGTTATTTGTCAATATTATATTAGAACACAGTAATTTATCTTTCTAGACTTTATGGTTTTTCCCGGTAGAAGAGACAGAAAGGAACATACCACAGGAAACTGAAGTCAAAACCAATTCCAGCTCCTCTGATTGAGTCCTAGCCAGGATTAAGGAACAATGTCCAGAATACTTATGAATTTAGAATAAATGGAAAATCATGAAGAGGGAAAGAAAGCCTTGAACTAGATTAAAAGGAATTAGATTACTCAGTTAATGCAAGAGAACACTGAAGAGGAAATTAATAGCGCTCAGAAAGATGAAGGCCCCTCATAGGATACAGCAATCAATTGTTCTCCATCTATATTTGTGATAGAAAAAGAGGAAATTAGTTCAGAAAACAGAATATGCTTTTAGGTTATTCAGAAAACTCAAAGACGCTGATGACAATGAGTGATGGAAGAAGACTGTGGGAACTATCATGAACCATTCCATGGTCACTAGCTCATTTTTGTCAAGGACTTCAGAACATGTATCAGCATTCTTCTCTTCCCAAACTGCACCCAGGCTTTGGTTCCTTCCTCTTCTCTCCACTTCACTAACATGGCCACATCTTGGATTTTTTGATCACCTTGAAGTGCTCCATCTCTGGAATGGCCCCATCTCTACAATAGTAATGATCTATACCCTTATCATTTATCCTGCCAGCATGCCTCTAGAGTTGATCAATCTCTATGACCCATCCCCCTAAATTTGTACATCGTTTTCCCCAAATTGACAAGCATTATCCTGACTTGACTATTATTTTAGCAAACCTGAGTTGCATGATTGAACATTTCAACTTTTCTCCCTCATCTGACAACTTCAGTTTATATCCTTCTGCTGCATCAGCCTTAGATGATATCCATCTCTCTTTTTGACTTATAACCTCACTGACTCTCTGGCTCAAAAATCAGCTGAGCGCTTTCATATAAGTGTACCCTTTCCTAAAACAGGGTGGGAGGGAGAGAGAGACAGAGGTAAGAAAGAGAGACAGAGACGGAGAGAAAGAAGGAATACTAAAACAATAATGATAAAAATATTCTGTTTCCATAGTTCTTTCCTTTTGTTCAGAGACAAGTTTCTTGAGAGGTATCTTTACTCACACTGTCCACCTCCTCACCCCCATTCACATTCCGTTCCGTAGCAATCCATCCTTCCCTGTCCCCCACTCCATTGAAACAGCTCCCCTTCTGGTTATCAAAGACATCAATTCAATGGAAATGTTTCCGTCTTTGTCTTACTTGATTTATAGGTAAAATTTAGCACACAGTTCTTAAATGTTTTTACACATACAGTCAGCCCTCCATATCAGTGGAGTCAACCAACCACAGATTGAAAATATTTGGGAAAATAAGCCCAGAAAGGGCCCCAAAGCAAAACTTGATTCTTCCAGGTGCTGGCAAGTATTTATATAGCAGTCACATTGTATTAGGTATTATAAGTAATCTAGAGATGATTTAAAGTATACAGGAGGATGTGCACAGGTTATATGCAAATATCATATCATTTTATATAAGGGACTTGTGCATCCTTGGATTTTGGTTGCTCCGTTGTATCTGTTTGTGACCCCATGGGCTGTAGCCTGCCATACTCCTCTGTTCATGGGAATTCTCCAGGCAGGAATACTGGAGTGGGTTGCCATGCCCTCCTCTTGGTATCCAAAGGGGTTCTGGAATTAATCCCCTGTGAATACTAAGGGAAGACTATATTACATTATTTTATATCCACAACAAAACTTGTAAAGTAGGATTGTGATTCTAAAATTGGCCCCAAATGGCATAGTTTATAAATGAAAGAAAAAGCATTTGATTCCAGTTATCTCACTCCAAGTTCTGAATTTCTTTTTAAATTTTCAAACTGCTTATTGAACCACACCTTCCAAAAAGAATGCATACGTGAATATACAGCTCAGTGGCTTCCCAAACTGAAAATAGCATAAATAGCACCGATATCAAGAAATAAACATTATCAACCCTTATCATATCTGGAAAGCAAGTTGGATTGCTCTGAGTTGTGGGCCCTGTTCTGCCAATAAACAGCCATGGATTGGCAATATTCTTCACCAACCCTCAGATATCCTTCAACAAGAATAGGAAGTTAGCTGACCAATCATCACTACTGTCAGTATAGTCCCTACTTCCTTGTGTGGAGAGAAGTAAATTCTCCCTTTTGGAATTCGATGGACAGCATTCAGTGTAAAGTACTGTGCTCAAGAGCTGAAGTAGTATCTAATGGTTTTGTCCTTTTATTTAAATACAGTGAAAGGAAGATCTCAAAATTATACAAACTCAAAATAAGGAAGAGTCAAGTGCTCATGCTTTAAATGTCCACCTATAAATATAGGAGGAAATGATTCCCTAAGTCTCTCTTAGCCACAAATGTCATTATATTAGTTGCAACAGCAAACATATTGTACATATACAATGTACAATAACATCATCTAATTCTTTAATTAATGAGGGAATCAGCAAGATATTACAACTAGTTCAAATGAAAATCTGAATAAGAGACATATTCACAGACAGGAATGATAAAATAGATGATAATAGATGAAAAAACTATTTCATCTATTTCAACTATGAAAAAACTGGTTACTATGTATGGAACAATGTCATACTTGAAATTATCTTTTTTAGCATGCAGAAATTATCTTAATTGAATAAAATTCATTTGTATGTCTATAGACAAGAATCATTTGAATTACTATCAATTTTCTACAATTTATGGTTATAGAAGAGATGAGTTAAGCCAATGAAAGGTACAGAATCCTATGAAACCAAATACTCCAAGGGGTCCCATAGACAATACTCAGTCTTCTATTGAAAGAATATCCAATAATATTTTGTTCATTTCAAAGTCTTCCACTATTTTTCCTGATGTGTTTCCTGATGTCCTGCCCCTATTGTTCCTGATGCATGTACCAGATTCTATACTAAGTGTTTAACATTTATCTCATTTAATATATGTGAGACAATAAGAAATATATATTTGGTCTTTGTCTCCTGACACAGAGCTTTGAAAACCCTTGTAATTTCCTATAGTGGTAAGAGGAGGGTTTTTATGTTATCATTATTTTTCATAATAAGCCTCTTTCAACCTTATCTGAGTTTATGCCAAAGAGGTGACTCTTGGGAGGGTGGAGCCCTTCTGCCTGAGCAACCAACTGACCACAGAGCTAGAACTTTCAGTCCTACCCCCAGGTCTCTAGGGTTGGGAAGAGGCTAGAGACTGATCACCAATGCTCAATCATACCTACATAATGGAACTCCCATAAAAACTCTAAAGAAGGTGTTCAGAGAGCTCGTGGGTTTGTGAATGCATCCATGTGCTAGGAGTGTGTTACACACCAGGCTCCACGGGGTAGGGGCCTGAGCTTGGAATTCTTCCAGACTCTGCCCTGTGTGCCCCTTCAGCTGGCTGTTCATTTGTATCTTCTATGTCAGTCTTTGCAATAAAACAGTAATATTAAGCAGAATGCTTCCCTGAGTTCTGTGAGTCATCACAGATAATTATAGATAATCTATCAAACCTGAGGTGGGGTCATGGAAACCCCTAATTTATAGTCAAGTCAGACAGAAGTGTGGATAACCTGGGGATCCACTGCATTGAGGCAGACATCTGAAGTGGGAAGAAGTCTTTTGGGACTGAGCCAACTGAAAATCTGTGAGAACTCTGGGAAGTTACTGCCAGGATTGAATTAAATTCTAGGACACCCACTTGGTGTTTATTAAGAACTGAAGAACTGGGTGGTATGGAAAACCCATACACCTTTGGTGTCAGAAGTGTTGTGAGTAATGAAACAGTTTTCCTTTAATTATCCAGTAATAATGCAACGAGCCATTCTATTATATATATTGTGAGATGGAGGTTAAGAAGAAAGAAAGAATTAGCTTTCCAAAGGTCAAATGCCTAATAACTTGCAAAGCTAAGAATGTGTGCTTTTACTCGTAACTACTTAATTTATGGAATAAAGTGATATTTTCATCTCAACAATGAAAAGTAGTTAAACCATGAATCTTGGCAAGACTATTTGACCTCATGATGTAAGGACTTGAGTCAACTGATAACTGCTCCTCAGTTAATACACAATCCAAGGGAAGGATGTTAGCAATCCTTGCTTGTAGCCCCAGTGTGGTTCATGAACTTCACTAGAGTAACACACCAAGATACACAAAGTAGCCATAAGAAGCTTCTTCATTCATGCAAGTCTCAAAGAGGGCACCTCAGGGCCAGGTGAGCTGCCAAGCTGATGGAAGGGTTGAAGGAGATGCTTGCAGTCCCCATGGAATTCTCTACTAGCTTCAGGTTTGGGCTAGAGTGCTGAATACAGACAGAGCAGGAGGCAACTAAGCTGTGTTAGGTAATTCTTTGGAAGTCTGAAATGGATTCTTTATTATCCACTGACAGTTGTAGATGGGCATATTCACCATTTCAAAGAAAAATAAAGAACTGTGAATTACATAAAAGGACATTTTTAGAAAGGTGTACAGCTTACCCATGATGTCATTCATGCGATTCAGTGAGGAATTATCTGAAATGTCTAATAACATGACAAAATCAAATGCAGAAGGGGGGCGAGGCACTTCTTTGGAAGCTGTAGGGTCAACAGCTAATGTGGATGTTTGTGATTTCTTTCCCTGCAGTTCTATGAGGCTTCTGTTGTAGCCTGTGAGTGCTTCCTCCAGAAGTTCTGCTTGGTTTAATGTCATTGGAAAGCCATCCAGGATCCAGCCTTTATGTATAGGTATCTGACTAAATTAAACAAAGGACAAATAATTAATAGTTTGATAGACACAAATCCCTTTAGAAATAATAACACAATGAATCTTGCCTTTATCTTTATTTCAACTCCACAGTTACCTCTTTCTGCATAAATTTTACTTCTTTACAGCCAAAAGTGGGCTTCCTGGTGGCGCTGATGGTAAAGAATCTGCCTGCCAATGCAGGAGCCACAGGAGACTTGGGTTCCATTTCTGGGTTGGGAAGGTCACCTGGAGGAGGGCATGGCAATCTACTCCAGTAATCTTGCCTGGTCGCAAAGAGTTGGACATGACTGAAGCGACTTAGCACGCACACACAATCAAAATCAGGCTTCCTATTGTACCACAAACACTGCCTTGCTCAAAATCCTTCTGTGGGTCCCTGCTGCCCTCCAAATCTATTCCAGAAGCCACAAGGTGGTGTTTAAAACGAGCTAGCCACAACCTGCTCCCCTATAACTTCTCTCTCACAACTTTGAACCATTCACTTTGAACACACCAATCTCCTCGCTGTTACATGAATATAAATATTACTTTCTAGCTGCGTTCATAGGCTGTTCCTCTTTAGAACCTCAATTTCCTCATTTATAAAGCAGGATAACATAACATACCTTACGGGATGCTGGTGAGGATGAACCGAAATGACACATTTTAAGAATTCAGCACAGAATTTAGCATATGGTGGAAACTCACATCACCAATCTGGAAGGTATTTCCTACCCCACCCAATCCAGCGTGGAGTTATAACAGCCTGATCTGAACTCCTTTGGACTCTCAATCACTTCATCACACAATTGGTTAACTCTTACATTCTTTGACTTAGAAAAATTTAAGTGAGTCTTCTTTATCTCAATTAAATTCTAAGTTGCTGAAATGTAAGGATCATTTCTTCAGTTTTTGCATTCAGTGTCATATCCTCTAAAGAGAATAGGTTCTCCAAAAACTATTATTTTATTTCTTTAAATTGGAAAACAACTTCAACTTTGCTGTTGCAAAATCCTTAAATTATGTAAAATTAATGGCAAAACCAATACAATATTGTAAAGTAAAATAATAAATAAATTAATTTAAAAAATAGACTTTGACTTTTGGATGAAAAATTATAATTTCATTTCTTTCTCCATTAAAACTCATTCAAACACTTAGAATTCCCTTTCTAAAGGTTTGGAAGTATGCTTTGGTACCTGTGTATGATCCTTCTGACAGTGTGGCAAGGAAGGAATGGGAAAACTCAAGTTCAAAGAGGTTTAATTAATTACTTGTTCAAAGTCACAAAACTGCAAGTGACCCCAAATCTAGTGATCTTTCCACAGTATTAAGCTGCCTTCAGGTCACTGCTTCTCTTACTCCTATTAGGCTATGAAGGGCAAGGAAAGCCTGCATTTTGCTTTTATGGCTTTTCCAGAGCATGGTAAGCACTCTGCAGAGAATGGGATTTTTGATTCACTGGCCTCAGTCTGAGGAGAAGACACTTCTTGAGCACTTTACCAGATCTGAGGAACCTTCTCCCACCTCCTGTCTCAGGAGCTACTTCAGGGGGGGGAGGAGGCCAAGGCCTTGCTTGTCAGGCTCTAGTATGAGGACACCAGATGACACGGAATGAAGAAGCTTCCGCTTTGGTTATGCCACTAACCAGACATGTGACTGAACTGCCCAGCTGAACTGCCACGTGCCTGCCTTTCCTCATCGAAGAAGGATGCACTTGGACTAATTGGAAGGCTCTCAGGCTGATGGCAGTTCTCTGAACATGTCTCAGAGGCAGAGGGGATGGTGGTAGTGGGAAGGTAGCAGAGTTCTGAGGGTGGGGTGCAGACACTCCAACTCCATGGAAACCAAAGCTAAGATCCATTTTAGAGCTGATGCTCTGCATACGCAATTTTCTTTGAATGATGAATGCCATGGCTAAAACGTTTTATTCCAGTTTTTGAAAAAGGCTGCAACTGTTAGAATGAGATCCCTTCCAGCTTTGAGAATAGCATCCCTGTGGCCAAGTTTCTTCAAAAAAGCAGTCAGCCCAAGATATATCACCACTGAGAGGCAACTTAAACCTTGAATGAAGCCTCTTAAGGAAACTCAAAAGGGAGACTCCATTGCAGACGCCCAGGAAAAATTCTCCAAAGCCTCCTGTCCTCATTCTATTGGTCATACTGTTTCTCAAGCAGCACAGCCCCCAACCCCTCGCCCACTCGATGCTCTGCAAAGGTCTTTCACAAGAGCCTTTTTTATTTTTCCATCCTGCTCTGCCTCATTTCTTTACTGCATGAATTAATTAACCGGGCCCCTATGGCTTTTTAAAATTTCTCTCTTTTCCCAATTGTAAAGGAGGGCTGATGAGAATCCTTTTTTCTTAGAAAGGAGGAATCACAAAATTATAGTCTATTAAAATTTTTTTCTTTACCCTATCACACATTACCTCTGTGCTATGCATATGCTATTCCTTGCCTGTGCAACCTCTAATTTCTCCTTGTCTTCCTATCCTGTGCTGCCCAGCCTTTGGACCCCTGGGGTCACTCTCTCTTCCAGAAACACAAAATGAGGAAGCATTTTGGCTCAAGGCCATATAGTGAAGGTTTCTCCTCTCCCAAACCTGTTCCATGGCTTTTCCAACTATCTAATTTCTCCTTGAATTCCCCATACAGAATAGAACTTGGGACTTCCCTGGTGGTCCAGTAGTTGAGAATCTGCCTTCCAGTGCAGGACACATGGGTTCCATCCCTGGTCAGGGAACTAAGATCTTACGTACCCTGGGGTAACTAAGACCAAGAATCACAAGGAAGACCCAGCACAGCCAAAAAAAAGAGAATAGACCCTAACTTGAATTCCCATCTGGGTGAGTGAAGTCAAGTTTAAAAAAGGGAGGAAAGTGAAATACAGGCATGAAAATCACAAAATACATCTTTTTCTTTCTGTATGTATTCATTAGATATTAAAAATTAAAATGACTTCAAATTATTCTTGATAAAGCTCTACCTACTGATATATTAAATAGACATAAGAAAGAAAGTGTGGTACATAGATACATACTTAATGGCATTTACCATGATGCTGACTAGCAATATATCAGATATGCTCTTTCCTTTCTTCAGCAGCCTTTCTGATTTTGCACCAAGCTGAGCACGCACAGTGAGCTATGAAAATAACAAGGAATGGTAAGGAAGAGTTCATTTAAAAGTCAGATTCTAAATATCTGGAGGGGAAAAAAAATTAAATGGTCGTGTCCTCTGGTGAAGACACTGATCCTTTAGTACAATTCTGGAATCCAGTAAGCAGTTAAGGAAAATGTATTTACAGATTTGGGAGCTCCTCCTCTAGCTCCCTCCTTTTCAAGATCTTCCTCTTTAATTCTTAGCTGCTCTGGTGTCCCCGGATTTCATCCTCTAATATGTTAAATCAAAGAGATTGGGGCTTTTGGCTTGAGTTCTAGTCACTCATGCCACGAAGAGGGAGCATGCCTTCTGGGGTAACCTGTGTAAGCCTGACTTTTGCCCACTGCAGTTCTCTCCTATCAATGATGAAATCTGATATATTTCTGCCTTTTCTGTTATAGTTTATTATAAGATGTTAAATATAGTTCTCTATTCAACACAGTAAATTTTGTTGTTTACTTTATATACAGTAGCATACATCTGTTAATCCCATACTCCCACATTATCCTTCCCCTATCTTCCTCTCTGGTAGTCATAAGCTTGTTTTCTAAGTCTGCAAGTTGTTTCTGTTTTATAAATACATTCATTTGATAGAATATAATATTTGTCTTTCTCTGACTTACCTCACCTATTATGATAATCTCTAGGTCTTTCCATGTTGTTGCAAATGGCATTATTTCATTCTTTTCTATGGCTGAATAATACTGTTTACTTTTCTGATGCCTGATTTTGGCCCTCAGATAATTAGCTTTTCTATTTCTTCCAGCATTTATATTGTTATATGAACAGAACATCCCCAGCATCTATTCTGAACTCAGCCACTAGAGTGAGCATTTTATGAGTCAAATGATACTATGTGCTAGAGTGCTCAATTCTTTGCAACCGCATGGACTGTGGCCCACCAGGCTGCTCTGTCCATGGGATTTCCCAGGCAAGAATACTGGAGTGGGCTGCCATTTCCTATTCCAGGAAATCTTCCCCACCTAGGGACTGAATTCGTGTCTCTTGTGTCTCCTGCATTGCAGGCAGAGTCTTTACCTGCTGAGCCATCGGGGAAGTCTCTATTCAAACCCTGCAAAGGCTCCCCTGTACTCTCAATGTCCTCATCGTGGCCTCCATGACCCTGGCTGACCTGATTCTTCTCCGGTCCTGCTCATCTCTCTAACCTCCTCCCTTCTCTTCCCCTACCTTGCTGCACAAGCACCTTTCTGCCTCAAGGCCATCATCCAGCTCTTCTGGCGACCTGAAATGGTTCCCCAGGGCCAGTGGTTGATTCTGTCAATTTTCTTTCAATCTGTTTAAACCACACTCTCTCGAAGCCATCTCCCTTACTCTACTTTTTCTTTTCAGATGACATCATCACCATCTGCTGGTTCATATAAATTCATTTACATATGAGTTTATGGTCCCTCTCTTTTAGATTGTAAACTCCTTAAAGCTTGGGAGCCCTGTCACTTTTGTTCACTGATATACACTCCGCCCTCAGATTACAACAATGCATGGAACAAAGTATGCCCTTAGAACTGAATTGAATATGGAATGCAGGAGATTCGTAACTCAATAAATGTAAATATAAAAACATATTTAGCCTTTATGCTAATTTATATTTCAAAAATACAGAGAAAAAATTATAAGTCCCTTTTGATCATTTTCTCTAAACTCATTTTTCTCCCTGTATGTCATCATATTTATAGCTTGGTGTATATTCTTCCAAAACTTTTTCTATCTTAAAGGAGTTTTAAAATCTAAAATATTATAAAATTGATTTCCTTGGGGGAAAAAAACAATAAATTAAAATGTACTTTTATTTACTTTAATTATATTTAATAAAATCCTACTTGATTAATCTGATCATTCTATTTGACCATTATATTTCCATATACAGTAAGGCAATCCTAAATATGGAAATATTAGTTTTCATTAAAAGTAATAGTTGGCAAATTGTTGTAAACATTTTTTCAGGGATTAATGAAAAATTCTGCAGAGTCACCAATAAGTCTAAGGATAAATCCTGGAAAAAATGTAAAGATAAAGAGATTGTGAAAGGAAATAAAAATAATAAATTAAGTGGTAAAGAAAAACAAATCAATATAAATTTGGTATAAGTCTAAAATTTTTAAAATCATGTGTTTGCTTTCTTACTTGGCAAAACTGAAAGCAATTTCCTCTGCTTTATATACAAACTATATTAAAGATACAAAAAATATCAAATAAACCCAGGTTTAGTATTTCATCATCAGGTTTAAGCCAAAGAGAAGCACATTGCTATTTCATATGAAGATGAAAACACTACGAAAAGGCTATGACTCACAACACATTTCAATATACTAGTAGCCAAAATTAGATTATAGTACTTACTTCAGAGAAACTATCACTTACTACGACTTCTTCAGCTTTTGCTGTTTTTCTGGCATCAGTATCTAGCAATGGAAAAAGGGATGAGAACATACTCCGGTACTGACAACTAACAGCCATGTTAGTATTTGACCATCTGTGGTTTTGGACCTGTGGGTTATTGGATTCAGCTGTGTCTGAGATACGCGGAGGAAGGAAGTGAACGCGGCAGCCCAGCATGGCATTTACCTTCATTTCACTACATTAAATCCCGGCCACTGTGTGGCTCCATGTTTTCTACTTGTTTTCTTCCAGTGTGGCTCACTCATAACAAAATCATTAGAAATACTTTAGTACCATTTCTCCTCTTGGAAAACAAGCCAAAAATATAGTTAGTTAATTTTACTTTCCCGTATTCTTCCCTGGAGAATCCCACAGACAGAGGAGCCTGGCAAGCCACAGTCCACAAGGTCATAAGGAGTTGGACACGACTAAGTGGTTTTCACGTTCACATTACTTTCCTGGGTTATCAAATTATAGGTAATAAATATGTCTGAAGGTGGAAAATTCTAGAAGTCAGAGAGTTTTTTAGTTCAATTCTATGTAAAAAATTAGTTTTCAGAGTCTTTTTATAATTTGCTGGAGTTTCACAATAGAATGTCATAAAATACTTTACAATAGTTTAAAAATCAATGATAGTTTAAAAATCAATTAGAATTATCCTGTAAGAAACAAATAACTGAAACAAGGGACAGCATATATTCTTTTAAAAGACAGGAACCTTGGCCTCTCTGGCAGGATTGCCTGCTCATAATAAACGTGCGTCCAAGGTGATGGCTATTATGGTGACGGTACCGTGCTTAGTCGCTCAGTCGTGTCCAACTCTTTGCGACCCCGTGTACTATAGACAACCAGGTTCCTCTGTCCATGGGAGTCTCCAGGCAAGAATACTGGAGTGGGTTGCCATTTCCTTCTCCAATGGTGATGGTACAGGAAGAACCAAATTTTATGCAATGATTAAATATGGCAAAGCCTTAACTAGCACAAATAGAAAACATATTCAAGATTTAAAACTGTTTTCCTTCAATGATTTTACCAAGGATCTGAAGGACTGAAGCCCAGATCCCAAGGAAGATAATGTTTTGCTGGGTTTGAGAAGCTTGGTTCTATTTGCTTTGTGCAAGGCTGAGAATAAACGTTAACTTTTATAGTATCTGAGGAACCACTGTTGAGGTGGGTGGATGAGACAGAGCCACAGCCTCCCTCACCACAGTGAACAAAAGCAGCTGCGTGCAGACAGCACAGTGGTACACGCCCACCTGCCTAGGTGAGAAGAAACAGTTAACTACCGTCTCCCTGCACAGCCAGGAAGAGTGACGATGATTTAGCCTGGCTGTTTTCAAAACCACAACAAGACTGAGCAACTACTTGAAGGGATGTGAGAAGATTCCTTTGAAATTGTCATCTCTTATCGCCAGCAGCAGACAGTGGTTAGGGACAGCTGTGTTGATCTTGTTCTGTTTGTCCTGTGAACACTCAGACAATCGTAACCCTCCCCATCTCTCCTCTCTTGTCCTGAAAGTTGGTTTGTGCTCACATCCATGTGCTCCTACTATTAGTCTCACTTATGTAAATGATGGATGATTTGTTTCGATATCTTACTTACCAAGTCTGGTTTTATCTTCTCTTTTTGGTAGTGCTTCAGCTAAAGATACATCTTGCACATCCTCTGGGGAGGAAGTACATGCCTGCACACAGGGAGAGATTTTAACATTGTCAGATTTTAGTAAAATTCTTGATTTTACTTCTATAAGTAAGGTTTACAACCATAGACTCATTAATCTAAAACATTAATGATATTAGGAAGAACTGAATGAGTTCTGGAAATGAACACAATTTGATGATAATTGTACTTAGAGAAACACATAGTAACCCATGGTATAATCTGTCTTTCAGCTGGCCTTCAGCTTCTATGTAAAATACACAACTGCCATTTGGAAAGGATAATGGGAGCTGAGAAAGAGAGAGTTTGTGGAAAACCATCCTAGAAAGATCAGACCTAGAGGGGTCAGTCATAGCCATAATGGAAATAAAGAAAAAATATGTACATTATCTATTACCTCATCAATTAGAATACAGAGTACCACAACACGGAAGAAGAGGCAGCCCACAATGAAGAAAAACCCTCCCAGTTATTTTCAGAATCATGGTTAAATGGTATTTTCCTTGCAGCTCATGCAAATGACCTGGATTAGAGTCTCTTTTAATTTATTCAATTTCAGAGACAGCATAAGGTAGGGAAAAGAATATTGGATTTAGAATCTGGGATTCCAGTCAAAGCCTAACCATCAACAAGCCTCTGATGGGAAATATATCAATTCATGCTTAGAACTGCTACTGTTTCCCTTTAAAAGAGCAGATTAGACTATATCTGGTGCTGGAGAAGACTCTTGAGAGTCCCTTGAACAGCAAGGAGTTCAAACCAGTTAATCCTAAAAGAAATCAAGTCTGAATATTCACTGAAAGGCCTGATGCTGAAACTGAAGCTCCAATAGTTTGGCCACCTGATGGCAAAGAGCCAACTCATTGGAAAAGACCCTGATGCTGGGAAAGATTGAAGGCTGGAGGAGAAGGGGACAACAGAGGATGAGATGGTTGGATGGCATCATCAACTCAATGGACATGAGTTTGAGCAAACTCTGGGAGATGGTGAAGGACAGGGAAGCCTGGCATGTTGCAGTCCATTGGGTCACAGAGTCAGACATGACTTAGAGAATGAACAATAACAACAAGACCACATCATAATTCTCAACATGGGGCCATACTCTCCAAGTTCCTGCCCTGGAATCTTTACGTAATAAGCAAAATGCAACACTGATGGAAACAGTAATGCAAGTAAACCATAAGAGATCTTCCCCTACCAGCCACCCCCCAAAACTGAGATCTACTAGTCTAGATCAGAGGTCTGCAAACTATGATCCCTGGACCAGAATAGGCTGGTTGTTTATACATGGTCCATGAGTATCACTCCAGGGGATAGCACTGCAAGGCATCCCCCTTGCCGTCTGTCTGTTCCTCTCCAACACCTTCCTTGGCTGCTGCCCAGGACCGGCACTGGCTGCATCTACAAGATGGTGACTTGCTGCTGGCCACTGCCAAGCTTTCAGTAGTTGAATTCTACTCTGAGAGCTGATAACTTTGTGAACTTTCCCAAAACACTGACGTCTCACCCCTCCCCAAGCCCTTGCAATTGAGCCACCCCCTTACCTTATAAATGGACATGAATTTGGGAAAACTCCAGGAAACAGTAGAGTACAGAGGAACCTGGCATGTTGTAGTCCATGGGGTTGCAAAGAGCTGGACATGACTTAGCAACTGAATGAACCCCCTTACCAACCAGTGGCTCTTTCTTCAGGAGAATGCCTGAGCTGATGGTAACTGAGCTCAAGTCTAGCCCACCATACTGGATGGCCCACCTAGGTAATGATATGTGTGTGTTTGTGTGTATGTATTAGAGGAGTAGGGATGGGGGTTGAAATTTTCTCTCTTGTTATGTAAGTACCCATGTAATATATCCTTGATGTTGCCTCTGGGCCCATAAAACTTAAAATATTTACCATCTGGACCTTTACAGAAAATTCTGCCAATCTCTGGTCTAGAAGATCTCTTAGATGCTATCCAGCTGGAAATCTCTAATGTATGAGGCGCATGGAAGAAAACTAAAGCCACACTTGCCTGGGTTTCTTTACCACTCTTTTGCCTAACTGGTAAAGCCTTTTCTTCGGGTGCTTTCTGAAGTCCCTGGGCCCCACTGACACTTTCATTGTCATGAAATGCTTGGATAGCTTCTTGAACAAGAGTGTCGATAGAAAGTACCTGAATAGGAAAGCCTAAAATACAAAAGATTATTTTATGAATAGCTTTTCACTTAGGAAATCGAATCATTGTTCTTCAGTGCTGACTTCAAACTTAGAACATTCTCTTTAGGGTCTCCTAGAAATGTTGTGCCATCTATGGGGTCGCACAGAGTCGGACACAACTGAAGTGACTTAGCAGCACCAGCGGCAGCAGAAATGTTTTTTGGGTCGAGATTTTTTTTTTAATACTGTGGTAAAATTCACATGGGGCTTCTCTGGTGACTCAGTGGTAAAGAGTCTGCCTGAGATGTGGGTTTGATTTCTGAGTTGGGAAGATCCCCTGGAGAAGGAAATGGCAACCCACTCCAGTAATCTTGCCTGAAAAATCCTATGGACAGAGAAAACTGGTGGGCCATGGGATCGCAAAAGAGTTGGACACAACTTGGCAACTAAACAACAACAAAAATTCACACGACATAAAATGACCCATTTTAACCATTCTAAAAGATACAATTCAATATTACGGTCATTTACCATGTTGTTCAATCATTACTGATATCTTCTTTCCAGAAGATTTGGATCACCCCAAAGGAAACCCTGCATTAAGCAAGCAGTCACTTCCTATCTCCCTACCCTTGCCCCCAAGAACAAATTGCTTTCTGTCTGGAGATCTGCCTATTCTAGATGTTTCATATCCAAGGAATCAAACAATATGTGGTCTTTTGTATCTGACTTCTTTCACTTAGTATGATGTTTTCAAAGTCCATCCATGTTGTAGCACATAAGAGTACTTCACTCCTTTTATGACTGAGTAGTATTCCAGAGTATGGATATAACACATTTTGTTCATGATTGATTCATTGGTGATGAACATTTGGGTTGTTTCCACCTTTTCTCTATCATTAATAATGCTGCTATGAATATTCTGTACATGGGATTTTTTTTTCTTTGGACCACCTGTTTTCAGCTCTTTAGAGTATATATACCAGTCGTGGAACTGCTGTGGTCATATGGTAATTATTTAACTTATCGAGGAATCACCAACTATTTTCCATGGTGGTTACAACATTTTAACGTTCTCAAAAGCTATGTATGAGAGTTCCAACTTCTCTATATCCTGACCAACACATATTTTCCATTTCCTAAAAAATTATACTCATCTTATTGGGTGTGGAGTGGTATCTCACTGAACTTTTGTCAGGCTTTAAACAGGTCTATTTAACATCTCAATAATGACCTACAGTCTTAATACAGACTGATCTCAGTAAAAATTCTGAATTTTCCAGTAAAAACAGTAATTGGTGTTCGGCTGCTCAGTCATGTCCGACTCTTTGCGACCCCATGGACTGTAGCACGCCAGGCTTCCTTGTCCTTCACTGTCGACTGGAGCTTGCTCAAACTCATATCTATTGAGTCGATGATGCCATCCAATCATCTCATCCTCTGTCTTTCTCTTCTCCTCCCACCTTCAATCCTTGCCAGCATCAGGGTCTTTTCCAATGAGTCAGCTCTTTGCATCAGGTGGCCAAAATATTGGAGCTTCAGCTTCAGCATCAGTCCTTCCAATGAATATCCAGGACTGATTTCTATTAGGATTGACTGGTTTGATCTCCCTGCAGTCCAAGGGACTCTCAAGAGTCTTCTCCAACACCACAGTTCAAAAGCATCAATTCTTCTGCGCTCAGTTTTCTTTATGGTCCACCTCTCATATCCATACATGACTATTGGAAAAACCATAGCATTGACTATACAGACCTCTGTCAGCAAAGTGATATCTCTGCTTTTTTAATATGCTGTCTAGGTTTGTCATAGCTTTCTTTCAAAAAGCAAGTGTCTTTAAATTTTAAGGCTGCAGTCACCATCTGCAGTGATTTTGGAGCCCAAGAAAATAAAGTCTGTCACTGTTTCCATTGTTTCCCCATCTATTTGCCATGAGGTGATGGGACCAGATGTCATAATCTTAGTTTTTTGAATGTTGAATTTTATGTTTTTCACTCTCCTCTTTTACTTTCATCAAGAGGCTCTTTAGCTCCTCTTTGCTCTCTACTATAAGGGTGGTGTTATCTGCATATCTGAGGTTATTGATTTTCTCCCAGCAATCTTGATTCCAACTTGTGCTTCATCCAGCCCAGCATTTCACATGATATACTCTGCATATAAGTTAAATAAGCAGGGTGACAATATACAGCCTTGACATACTCCTTTCCCAATTTGGAACCAGTTCATTTTTCCATGTCTGGTTCTAACTGTTGCTTCTTGACCTGCATACAGATTTCTCAGGAGGCAGGTTAGGTGGTCTGGTATTCCCGTCTCTTGAAGATTTTTCCAGTTTGTTGTGATCCACACAGTCAAAGGCTTTAGTACAGTCAATGAAGCAGAAGTATGTTTTTCTGGAATTCTCTTGCTTTTTCTATGATGCAATGGATATTGCCAATTTGATCTCTGGTTCATCTGCCTTTTCTAAATCCAGGTTGAACATCTGGAAGTTTTTGGTTCATGTACTGTTGAAGCCTAGCTTGGAAAATTTTGAGCATTACTTTGCTAGCATGTGAAATAAGTGCAATTGTGAGGTAGTTTGAACATTCTTTGGCACTGTCTTTCTTTGGGATTGGAATGAAAACTGACCTTTTCCAGTCCCGTGTCCATTGCTGAGTTTTCCAAATTTGTTGGCATATTCTATTTAATTAGCTTTTCTTTGATAATACTCACTTATTAACAACAGTAATAGGTAAGTATTATCAAAGAAAAACTATTAAATAGATGGAAATCTGTGATTTCACTTCTAATTGGAAGAACTTCTAGAGAAAAAGCCAAAAGTTCATGAAAGGGAAAGAACTCAATTGATGTGAAGGATTAAAACATTTACAATTTTAAGTCTGTATCTTTTCTATTTGTGACAAGTTGTTATTTTCCTATTTCATCTATTGGCAAAGTAAGTAAACCCTATGATGAAAGGTTTAAGATATTATTTCCCTTTATACTATACATCATCATTATATAGCAAGCCCATAGATCCAGGTTTCCTTAGGACAGTTCTGATTCATGACTCTGTACTCTTAAAAGTGTCTGCCTTGGACAATAAGTTATGTGATCACTTTATTACAATATTCTTAATGCTAGAACTTCCCAATATATTAGCAGATTTTCATGTATGTTTTCTACAGACAGAGCCATTTGCAGCTATATTCACTGTAAATAGAAATCAATAAAGGAAAAAAAAAGAAAATAAATTTTACTTTTTTCTAGAGCCTTTAGAGCTGTAGTTTTTCCACTAAAGGTTTTCCCCAACAAGCATCCTTTTATAGCAAATGAAGGTAACTCAGGTTCTGTAGGTTCAACTTGAGGAGGAAGAGAACTTTCAATTAGTCTGTGAATCACATGGCCCAATATGCAATTGTTGGAGGGTGGTACGTTTTCAACCATTTCTTCTGGTAAGGCCCATTCTCCAACCATGTTCTATAAAAATAATAAAAAAACAAAACAGAAATATTCTTAAAAGTGGAATTTAAGCATGTAGGAAATTGAAAGTAAATACAAATTATAACAAACAAAAGTGAATTGATATTTTAAATAGTTCTGTTACATAAATGAATAATAACATAATACTTTTATATTAGTGAAAAATAAGCTTCCCATATAGAAATAAAAAATAAATTCTAAAATACTTAACACTTTATGAAAGTAGACATATTGAGCTGAGACAAATTGTAATGTAAGTTGAGTATTAAGACACTTAAATTGGTGCTATCAGTAGATAGATAAAAGACAGTAAGAGTATGTGGCTACTGTATGCAAATACTAAATTTATTTTTAAATATTTTAAACATAGACAAAAGAGAATTTTCATGACCAATATGTTGTTTCCTATATTTGTCTTCCAGTTTCTTTAAGCTTCTGGCTTAAATGATCTAACAACTAGAGGAAAAGCAAAACAAAGACAAAACAACTATATAGTTCACATTCTCTGACTTCTGTGCACTAAAACTAGAAATAAATTTTATTTTTAATAATTAAACATTGCCTTTTTTAATTATTCTTAATGAAAAATTAAAACTGTAAATATCTGTAAATAACAGATTGAGAAAAATATTAAAATAATAGATTTATTTTAAAATATGAGACAAAATCAAGCTGTAGTTAGAGGAAAACTCATAGTCTCTTAGTTTAAAATGCTTTGATCTAAAATAAAAAGAAGGAAAATAAATGAACTAAGGTTGAAAATAGGAAAAAAACAATTTAAAAATAACCAGAAAAGAACATGGAGGAAGAAACTCATGATAATGGAGATGATAAATTAGAGAGTAATACTATTAAGATATTTTTATTGATATAATTCTAGAACTTATTCATTTTAATCATAATGAAATTGCTACCAGTTATGCACAAAGGTGAAGTATAGCAAGTGTCAATTTTGTAACATAGGAAAGGCAGTAACAACAGATTTTTAGGAGACTTAAAAATCCTTAAGAAAATATTATATACAACTTTACTATGATAAATTTTAATTTATTAATGTGTGATAAAATGATATTTTAAGAAAGTACAAATGATTAAAATTAATTTAAAAGAAATATTTGTAAATATTAAAGGCATGAAAGAAAGAAAAACATTATTGAAGAACTGTATCTAGGAAACTTGATAACACTGCTAACAGAAAAAAAAAAAAGAAATTTTTTCTCAAACAGATATTTAAATGTTATTTAAAGTCTTCTGAAATATGGCAGAAGATAGCTTTCCAGTTCGCTTGGCGAGACTGATATAACACTGATACTAAAAAAGGTGTCAAAGATCATTGACAAAAACAGCATTCAAAAAAGAATATAACAAACCAATCTCATTTGGAAATATACTGCAAGAATCATGCATAAAATACTGACAAAAATTGGCCTATATTAAGACAAAACAATTATATTAATTGACATTTACTACACATTCAGTATATCCCATATACTGCTGTTTTCATGAATTATTTCTAATGATTCTCACACAACTCTTACATAAGTATAATTATCTTGCCAATTTTGCAGAAGAAAACCCTGAGAATTATAGAAACTGAGTTATATTTGTCTATGTGTGTGTGTGCTCATGGGGCTTCCCTGGTGGCTCAGAGGATAAAGCGTCTGCCTGCAATAATGCTCAGTCATGTCTGACTCTGTGACCCCATGGACTGTAGCCCACCAGGATCCTTGTCCATGGGATTTTTCTAGGCAAGAGTACTGCAGTGGGTTGCCATTCCCTTCTTCAGGGGATTTTCCTGACTCAGGGATCAAACCTGAGTCTCTTATGTCTCCTGCATTAGCAGGCAGGTTCTTTACCTATAGTGCCACCTGGGAAGTTCATAGTCACAATAAGTAGTAATGGCAGAGCTTAGTAAGGACTCAGGCAGACAGACTGCAGAACATATGCTCAAAACCTTTATACTGTATGACTGAATAAGTGTTACTTCATGAATATAAGGAAGGTTAAAAATTATAAAACCTGTCATATATCACATTAATAGGTTAAAATACAAGCATATGATCATTTTGACCAAGAAGCATCTGATAAATTCAAAATTCATTTCTGATGAGAAAAAAATTAAACAAATTTCTTAGTATGTTACAAATTGAAGATGATTGGCCTAACATTTTTTACATATCTTACCAATAAATAATGGTGAGCCAAAGTGAGCAACACATTTTTCTATTAAAGGTAGGAATAAGGAAAAGATGTTCATCATTTACATTAATAGTCACCTTATTCTGGAAGTTACAGCCAATGCAAATAAGATAAAGAAAGAAGTAGAAAATTAACATATCTACAAAACAGATTCACAGACACAGAGAACAGACTTGTGGTTGCAGGGGGAGGCAAGGGAGGGAGGGAAGGACTGGCAGTTCAGGGTTAGCAGACTTAGCAGATGCAAACTAGTATATACAGGATGGATAACTAATAAGGTCCTATTGTATAGCACAGGAAACTATAATCAATAGCCTGTGATAATGCATAATGGAAAAGAATATGAAAAGGAATGCACATGTATTTATAACTGAATCATTTTGCTGGACAGCAGAAGTTAACACAGCATTGTAAACCAACAATTGTAAATCAATATTGCAAAATCAACAAAATTTTTAAAAAAAGAAAAGAAAAAGTAGTAGCGCTCCTAGAATTAGCAGTTCAGTTCCTGGTGCAGAGGTAGCTGCTGCAACCTGAATTTCCAGTGCTCTGTGCTGCTGACAGTCTTCTCATCAGATCTTGCTGTGATGGTTCTGATAATTTTCCTTGGAAGTTTAACCTTGAGCATAGTTCTTGAATTTAACCTACAGAGTCACTGAACGACCTAAGATATTTTGGATATTTTTTCTGCTTACTTAGCATAAGTCAACTTTTTTTATTGCAATTAGAAACTTTGACAAAAATCACTGAAATTGATGAGAAATATATAACCTAAGCTTAGTCTCGTATTTCTACTGACAAGTGTAAGAAAAATGACTTGAATAAAAGGAAATTTAAAAAAGTCCAAAATTATAATCCACTGAATTCTTCTCCAAATTAATCTGATTTAATGTAATGAAACAAAAGTGTTAGTGCTATTTATTTTTCCTTCAGGATATCACAAATGGTTCTAAAGTTGAAGCATAAAAAGAACTGTACAGATAAAAATATGTATTTAAAAAGGAAAGAAATACGGGTTTGTTGCCTAACCAGAGTATTAAAGCACTTATTAATAACTTAAGAGGACTTCCTAGGTGGCGCAGTAGTAAAGAATCCACTTGCTAATGCAAGAGATGAAAGAGATGTGGTTCAATCCCTGGTTCTGGAAGATCCCCGGAGGAGGCATGGCAACCCACTCCAATATTCTTGCCTGGGAAACCCCATGGACAGAGGAGCCTCATGGGCTACAGTCCATGTGGTTATAAACAGTCGAACATGACTGAATGACTGAGCACTCAGTGCTTTATACTCTTGTCAATTCCTTCATCTTTGTATGATAACAATATCTGTTTCACAGGGTGGTTGTAAAGGTTGAGTGAAAGGCTTGTGTGACCACTGACTCTGAATGCTTAACTATTAACAGAAGTTCTCTTGCTGCTGCTGGAAGCACACATGGCAATACCCTTAAGGGAGACAGCAGCTACATTTTTGCCCAACAAGAAGTGCACTGTGATCAGAAAGGCATGCTTCCTCACAAAGGAGTCAGAATAAAGCCCTCTTCCCTCACTGGTTAGTTGCAGAATGTGGTCAGACACAATGGGATAGAATGTTGACCATGAAGAGAACTGAAGGCTTAGGTCAGGCAGAGAACTGAAGCCTGACCAGTGGAGATGGACAGATTGAGGATTTGGTAGAACATATTTTACAGCATCACCTTAAAAATACAGCTGTGAAATTCCTAATAAGACTAAAGATAAAGGGTAAGTAAAGGGAGATGTGTCAGGTTGGAATAAGAACATGATGAGGGAAAAGGAAAACTGAAAAAAGAGGGAAATCAGGCCAGAATAAAGATGACTAGTTTAAGGACAATGGCAAAAGAGACTTTGTTTTTGAAGGTTCTTTTTTTTTATTCCCAATTTCCAGAACCATGCTGGAACCTAATAGGCATTCAATATTTATGAAATGAATGAGTGAATGAAATGTGAATGAAATGAATGAAAGAGTGAATCAATCAATTGGTAGTACAGGCTCAATATAAGTGAACTAAATAAATGAGTGAATACATGGATATTGCATCTTATTAATTTTGATTAAGTACAAGGTTGTACAAGGATGACTTAGTTCTCCAAATAAGATAGACACAAGCCAACCTAAAATCTAGGATACGATCAGCAAGAGTCACCCTCACAGATGGAAGTTAAGAAGAATCCACAATGTATGAAACTAGCTAACCCTGGAAGCATGTCTAGAAGTAACAGCTTGTAGTATGATTTTCAAAGAGCTTCTCCATTAAACCAAGGCATCCTTTTTCATGGCAGCAGGAAGCATTTCAGTTAAAATGTACTAAATTATAAAGAATTTATAAAATGGGACTTTGTAAGAAGTTCTGCCAGAGATTTTTACAGGGTGCTGAGGGGGTAAGGAGCAGCCTGACTGAATGAATAGGTAAGGCCTGCTCTATGGCAAGTTATTATGATCTGGTTCGTTTCATTTTCCTAACTGGATATTTGTCTTGGGTCTCACAGATTACATTGACCCAGGGTATACCACATGACTGGCAGATAATAAAAATAAGCTGCAGAAATTCTAGCTCTGTTTGTGGCAATTAACTTCCAAGCCTTTCGTCTTGAGTCCTGGCCTGTTCCAGTTCTGCCTAGCTTCCAATCTGCTGGCTTCGTCTCCATCCTCTAGCCTGGTTCTTACCCAATCTCAGCTTTGATCACTGGCCTGCTCAAAGGCCTTGGCTTGATCCCACCTTTGTCTCTTCCTTTTTCTGACTACATCAGGTAAATTATCTTGACCACCTTTATTCCAGCTCTGAGAACTCAATGAGCCCTGGAGCTTGTTCTCATGCCTGACCTTCTCTGTTCAGGTCTGTCCTGCCTCCTACCAGAGGGAATCAGATATCATAGAAACACATCTATTATTATTGCAACATGGAAAGTCTAGTGGCTGCATTCCAGTTACTGTGCTTGGAGGATTTGGCACTCAGGAAGACACCAAATTCCACAGGGAAGTACTAACATACAACCTGGTGGTTTTGGAGCCTCTGTCCTTTGCCTTGCTTTCCCAGACTTTCTCCTCCAACCACTCCCAAACCCTGAGGGAATCTGGAGGAACTGCTTATGTTTGTAATTCAGACTTTATAAAGTTCCTTATAACCACCCACGGTTCTCAGAAGAAGAAAGGATGGTTGGGTATTCTGCCAGATGGGAAATTCAGCTCATGTTAACTGGCAACTCCTCAGGGCTTGACTACTGTGTGGGACTTGTTTGAGAGGCAGGTTCCTATCAAAGATGGGGAAGATTGATGGAAAAATGGAGGCTGTGCTCTTCTGCCTCTAACAAGGAGGAAGGAAAGAGGTCCAGTTAGGTGATGGGCAGCTCAATCCTGACCCCTCTTCCAAGAGCTGTCATGGAATGGGCTCTGTATCAAGACCCAGTTCCAAGAAGAACTCAGAACAACATGAAAAGATGAGCTGGCTCTGCTAAGTGAGACTGGCAGCCTTTCTAAGGTCACCTGACCTCCAGTCAGGTCAGAGTATGGTCAGATGTCTGGCTACGCCTTTCTTACAAACAGACTGGCCGTTGACTTCCAGATGAGGCAGGGGCATGGTGCTGGGCAGCTCTCACTGATGTTGGCATGGTAGGTGCAACTCCGGGGAGAAGGCATGCCACCACATCCCTCTAAGCTAGATTGCTCAGTCTGGACCACATCTTATCTGTGGCCAGGAAGTGCAAGTGTTGCCCATGGTAACGAAGGAAAAGCAGATGTTATCACAGCTTCACCTGCTCTGCTCAGCTGAAGACTGTTCTGGCTAGAAGTAGCACTGTGAATAGCCAGCACCTTTCTATCAATTGATCCCATGGTTAATTCTGGCTCATCAGGAAATATGAAGGACTGGTTCTGATCCCATAATGGCTTTCACTCAGAAGCCTGCTCACTGCTGTCCCAGGGGCAGTCTTCCCCAATCTTTCCTGATATTATACTATGGAAACAGACATGTTTACTTCTAGTCTGTCACAAAAGACCCAGGACAACAACATCCATGTACCTTGTGGTTATTTTTGGAGGAAAATTCAGACGAGATCAAGTGTGTTTAGGGTGATATGGCTATATATGGGAGGGAAGGAGGAAAATTCAAACTGGCTACTGTCAGTCACCAACAAAGTTACAAAGACCACTGTCAAAGCCTACAAGCCCACATGACACCTCCCTATGCAATCCAATAACTAGCTTCTGACAAGTTTAGAAATTCAGCAAGCTCAGCAGTTGTGAGCCACAGCAGGCTTCTTTTTCCAAAACTCTGAGCTACCAATTACTTGTAAGTCATGCAGCTGGAATCACTGGGCTGATACTTTGTCTTCAGATTACCGGGGGTAACTGAGATGAAGCCACTCTAAGAGACCCCCTGTTTCAAACGCATTTCAGTATTACTGAAACCCAAGGACAAATCAGATGTGAACAACGGGCAGGAGATTCTGCTTAGCAGTCTGACTCCACATACGCAAAGTGACCCACTGAGATCATGAGAAAGAACACCTTATTTGCCCCGAAATGACAGGCTCCCACTACTGGTTTATTCTATGTCCCGGCAAGCCACATGGCCCTCCAAGGCATTGAATGTGGCACCCTGGGAGTTGCAGGAGCTGTGTAGGTAGCCCAGCATTTTTCAAAGCTCAGTTGCCTGAGTCTAAAACAAAATAAGAATAAGGTTACTGCATTTCTCCTGATGTCCAAGTGCCCTTGGGACAGCATCACAATGGACTTTATATCAGATCTTTCCTTGTGCCACAAACAATTCTGGTGGTGGTGGCTATCCTCATGAAAATAGTAATCTTCATTCCTTAGATGTTCAAACTATGCTCTGTTCATCATCAGGGAGGTGGCAGTCTCCCTCCAGATCACTTTTTTTTTTTTAAACTAATATCTATCATCTTGCAGACCATAGAAAGAACTTTTCCAGAGGCCTCTACATTGGAATTCACCCATGTGTTGCCACTGCCCAGCCAGGGACAGTCAGACAGGCTTGGGTAGAAGACACTTCTAACCAAGTCAGACACTTGGTTAGAAGATTTATTCTAATCTTGTCACTGCAAAAGTCACACGATTTTTCCAAATAGCATACCTTCCCTCATAATAATGACCACTGTCACTCTATTTTCTTGTTTTGCTACTAAATGTTGATATCTCAAAGAGGTATGAAAGTGAAAGTGCTAGTTGATTAGGTGTGTCTTGACTGTTTGCGACTCCATGGACTGTAGCCTGCCAGGCATGAATACTAGAGTGGGTTGCCATTCCCTTCTCCAGGGAATCTTCCTAACCCAGATCAAACTCTGGTCCTCTGCACTCTAAGCAGATTCTTTACCATCTGAGCCATCAAAGAGGTATACAACACTCCAAAATAGCTTAGGAATGGCACTGACCAATGTAAGAAAGACTACTGTGGGGTCAGTGTACTCCAGGCTATGGCTGACAGACCCTGGTACTGGATAGGAGTGGTAGAGTAAGGCGTCATTTGGATGGAAGTTTCTCTAGTTCTCAGCCCAACACATCTGCCCAACACCAAAAGTCAAAGACTTTCCTGGGTCCATTAAAGTTTTTTGAGGTTAATAACACCACTGTGTTCTTGCCATATTTATCTACCAGATCCATAGAGCTATCTCTAAAATACTAGATGGGAAGTCTGAGCAGTTGATTGAAGAGAAGTTAGACTTGTGGTATAGAAGCTGGATCCTATAGTTGTCAAAATAGGCAAAGGATGAACAAGAAAATCAGGAAGCCCAGGGAAGATTTTTAACACCTTATCTTGGCTGGTTCTAGATGAGAAGGAGCCTGGGGCAGAATTAGATTCTCCCTATTCTATGTGATCTAGAGCAAATAACAATGAATGGTGAACTTCACTATTAGTCTCATTCATAGCAGTCACCCAGGGCTCTTCTTTCTGGCTATGTCCTTCTTACTCCTCTTTCCATTCCACTTTCTATCTAGGTACCAATTCTTTAATTTTGCAAATCATTTCTCCATTCTGGTCTAATGCCTTGATCTTGATACCTTAATTCAACTGTTCCTACCATGGTTTTCTAATGAACTTAGTTTGTCTTCAATTCTAGTAATTTGAAGCTAAATACTCTACCAGTGACCCAGGCTTCCCTTCCATTACATAAGACACATACCCCACAGGCACAGTGCCAGACTTCTGCAAAGCCTACCCCAGTCATCTGAAATTCTTGGCCCACAATAGTCAGAAGGCAGTCCTGGGCCTAAGCCATCTATAGGTATACCTTTGAAAACTAATACAATGATTTTTTGCTTTGTGAGTTAGTATCAGTAAACTTGATGGCCATTAATGAGCATTCTAGGGCATAAAGGTGATTCTACCAGGACACAGCTACACGATGAGGCCTAGCCTAGAAAGCCTTACCATTTGAGGAAAAATTTAGGGAGTTGGGCTTTCCTGATAGCTCAGTTGCTAAAGAATCTGCCTGCAATGCAAGAGAGCCAGGTTTGATTCTTGGGTTAGGAAGATCCACTGGAAAAGGGAAAGGCTACCTGCTCCAGTATTCTGGCTTAGAGAATTCCATGGACTGTACAGTTCATGGGGTTGTAAGGAATCAGACACGACTGAGCAACTTACACTTCACTTAGGGAGTTGGAGGCAAAACTCTAAGCAAAGACAGAAGAACATTACAGCTATGAAATTCATATAGCAAACATGAGAACATTCTGTTCAGTACCAAGCTTCCTTCTTGGCTCCTATTTTAGAGGCAGATCATGATTCTGGTTATCTATTTTGGGAGATGTTTGTATTTTAGCAGGTTCCTCTGATGCATCTATCCTTGTCTTCAGTGCACATGATAATATGGGGCATCAGGTACAATGGCTGGCAGAATTGTTAGAGCACAATACGCCAGCAGAAAATCTCCACTCCCATCATATAAGCAACTGCTTACTCGACCTACTTAACAGTCACATATATTCTGACATGTCTGAAACTAAAAGATAAAACCATCATAAATTCATAGTCAGAAGGTAAGTCATTAAGTTAAGACTTCTTTCCCAGAAGGGCACAAAAGAGGCCATGAAACAATTTCATTTGAAACTAGGGATTCCTTACTTGACTAGTAAGTTTGCACTTTGAGACATTTTATAAGTGTCTTGAATAAACACATATGTAATGGACTAAATCCTGTCTCTCCAAAATTCATATGTTGTGTCTCTCCATTGTGATGGTATTTGGAGGTGGGGCCTTTGGGTGGCAGTTAGGGTTAGATGAGGTTATAAAGGTGGAGGCTCCAGGACAGGATTAGGGTCCTTCTAAGAAGGACCTTTTAAGGATTCCCTGGTAACTCAGATGATAAAGCATCTGTCTGCAATGTGGGAGACTTGGGATCAATCCCTGGGTCGGGAAGATCCCCTGGAGAAGGAAATGGCAACCCACTCCAGTACTCTTGCCTAGAAAATTCCATGGATGGAGGAGCCTGGTGGGTTACAGTCCATAGGGTCGCAAAGAGTCAGATGTGACTTCACTTTCACTTTTCACAAGAAGAAGAAGAAGAAGAAGAAGAGAGATCAAAGTTCTCTTTCTGTCTCCTCTATGTGAGGACATGACAAGAAGGTGGCCATGAGAAATTCAGAAAGAGAGTTCTCACTGGGAAATCAAATCAGTTGGGACTTTGGTCTTGGATTTCCCAGTACTATGAGAAATAAATTCTTACTGTTGAAGCCACCAAGTCTACCGTATTTTCTTTTGATAGCCTGAGCTAATACAATGGATATCTTTAAACACATACTAGAACAAAACAGCAACCACAATTAAAAAAAAAAAAGTTCTCTTCACATGACCTTAAGACTCATGTACTAAAATCTATCACTTTGCTTCAGTTAGTTATCCAACAATACCTCCTGAGTAACACGGGCTTCAAACTGATATTCAGCCCAAAGGGAACAAATTCACTCAGTTGGGTTCGACTCTTTGTGACCCCATGGACTATACAGTTCATGGAATTCTCCAGGCCAGAATACTGGAGTGGGTAGCCTTTCCCTTCTCTAGGGGATCTTCCCAACCCAGGAATTGAACTGGGCTCTCCTGCATTGCAGGCGGATTTTTTACTGAGTATCAGGGAAGCCTGATTAAATACTGAACCATAAAAATTTGGATTGTTCACTGGGAAGTCAGAGAGCCATGCAAGAGCTAGGCTGGAGAGTCTACTGTCAAATGTCAAATCTAAAGAGCCACTGGATCAACAACAAAGGCCGGAGTTGGACAGTAAGAAGTAGTTAGTATTTGGATAGTGCCTTTGGGTCAAATAAGTCAGATGAGACTTATACAGGAAGATAGACCCCCCATGGCTCATTTAGTTCCACAACCCTATTTTCTAGTGGAAAAAAAAATCCAGTGATAATAAGTGCTATTGTATAAATAAATTTGGGGATACATCTGCAGTAGTGACAAGAGTATGAATGTTAAACCCTAACATATACAGCTACATCTTAAAGTCTAGTTAATGTAAAATCATGAGTCAAAGTGTTGCTGATAAAAACGTTCATTACAATACACGTAGGGTTAACCTAACAACTACAGCAAACTCAAGAGATCATTAAATAGCGATTTTCATTGAAAACAAAAATAACAGCAATTAAAAACTATGACCAGCATCAGACAACACGGATGATGTGCTGGACACAAAACATCCTCCCTCCAAATTGTAGGTATTCCAATGACACCCTGCTCGTGGGCATGCACAGTAGAGCCTTCAAATTGCCAAGTGCTTTGTGGTAGGGACTTCTTAGAAATATCTGCATCAGCAGGAAACCGTGGCCATGAGCTAAATTTAGTTTTAATACCCAGTTATAGTAACTCAAACTCATTCAGTAGCTAATTGCTAATAAGCAGCTTACGTTAAAATGAAATACTATGGACCTGTGAGTCATTTGCCAGTAAGAAGCATGGAAGGGATTTGCGTTTAGGGGAGTTTGGGGTTTACCAACAGGAGTCCACTGAGTAACTCAGAACCAGTGGCTGCTATGTGGGGGCCATGCTGTCAACTGAACTGGAGCAGTTGGGCTCTTGGCTTAGCCTGTGGTTCATGGTCCATAGGATTTTGAACTCCTCCCCACTCTCCACTAAACAACTCTTTCTTATCCTGTAGTGGTTGCTTGGGAATCCCAGTAGGGTATGTCTCCATGAGGAGGCTTCTGCCTCCCTCTTAGGAGAGATAAATGATATTTTTGGCCACACCATTCCTGGTCCAGAGTTCTCTCACATGTAGCCATTCTACGAAGAGAGTATGATGATTGGGAAATAATGTGAGGAAAAAGGAGTCAAATTTTTGGTGGCTATATATGACATGGACATAAGCAAAAAATTGTTTTTATGTCAGTTTCTAGGTGAAATATTTAAAAATTTTTGAACACATAGCTTCCTCTAACCAAGTTTTAAAAGTGTGATCTCAAAACCAGGAAGCATTAGTTCTATACAGATGGTAGATATTGCTGTTCAGTTGTTAGTCGTGTCTGATTCTTTGAAACCTCATGGACTGTAGCACACCAGACTTCCCTGTCCTTCACAATCTCCCAGAGTTTGCTCAAACTCATGTCCATTGAGTCGGTGATGCCATCCAACCATCTCATCCTCTGTCACCCCTTCTCCTCCTGCACTCCATCTTTCCCAGCCTCAGGGTCTTTTCCAATAAGTTGGCTCTTCGGATCAGGTGGCCAAGGTATTGGATGAATGGATGGTGGATATAGGCATTAATAAAATATGCTAAGAATGTAAACTTTTTGAAGATCAATTTTTAAGCTGTGTGTTTGGCTGAAGGATTAAAAATTCTGAGCAAAGTTAGCACTTTGCTAAAACTGTTCCATGTTTATTAAGCCATATGTGGGGACCCCCTCTTTCTTGTGAAAGACTATTTAAGCCAGAGGATAAGACGGTTGGATGGCATCACTGACTTGATGGACATGAGTTTGAGCAAGCTCTGGGAGTTGGTGATGGACAGGGAAGCCTGGAGTGCTGCAGTCCATGGGGTCGCAAAGAGTCAGACATGACTGAGTGGCTGAACTGAATTGAACTGATTTAAGCCAAATAATGTATTTTCAAACTTGAAACATTTATTTTTTACTTAAATGCAAAACATTTAAGAAGTATCTGAAGAAATTAAAGTTCTAATAATAGAGACTAATAAAGGACTGTTTATAGTATATCCATTAACACCTGTATATGGTATAGCTTCTATCACAAAGTCAAAAGGAACACAGCATATAAACACATATCAGATATCCTAAGGTAATATTCACTTCCAGGACAACAGCAAAATCCAGAAACAAAATACACTGCATTACCAGACGTTCACATACTCCTAAAAAATGTTTATAATTTGCTGCAAAAGAAACATACCAGCTGCTTCAGGATGTGGCTATGACAAGCATGTTCCTGTGGTAACAATTTCCCAAACAAGAAAAAAAGTTAAAAAGACAAGTCTTTGCTAAGCTTTAGACTACCAGGTCTCCTGATTTATGAAAGCAACAAGATAGATATGGTTAAGAAATAATTCAGAAACAAATATTTCATGAGTCAGCAAAATCTGTCAAATAAAATGACTTAGAATCTACAATGGAAAGAAATACCTTCACATAGGCTGACAATGTCAAAGAATTTTTTAGACAGCATTGTATGTTAGGTTGACATACTAGATCTAGAATATTCTATGACCATTCAAATAAATATGAACATATATCCTATAAGGTTCTGGTCAATCCTTAATAAACAATTATTTTAGTGAGATGTATATATAGAGTCATCCAATTAAAATATGATATACATCTAGTTTCTCATAACAACAACAAAATCTCACTTTCTTTACTTATCTTTTTATAAAAAGCTTATCTTTTAATATTTTCATATTAGTGCTATTTTACACTTTTCCCTGTTTATTGTCACTCATTCATTTTATTTGTGCCTTCTTTCAAAAACACTGAGTATTTGCTAAATGTCAGAAAATGATTGGGTCAAATTATCTTTTTTTCATATTGCACTTACTATCCTTCTAAAACTCATTCAATCATATTTCTAAGAATAAAAAGCCTCATTTGCCATTCCATTGCTGATCATCTACCCAGAACTTCTATCCCATAGCTATTCATTTCATATTTTTCCTGCTAAAGGTGAGATGAAGTGGGACAGGGAAGGCAAGGTGGTCAGGAAAGAAATTAGTACATATTATTTGCATCAACATGTATTGCACTTGGCTAAGTGTTTAACACATATTATCTTAAATAAGTTTCACAACAACACAATAAGGTAGTCATATTGTTATCCCCATTTCATATATCGGATATGAAATCAAGACTCTCAGCACTTAAGGCCTCATAGTTAGCAGTTGGTAGTGCCAATAATGAGACCTCAGCCTGGTTTATCCCAATGGTCTTTCAGCAGCTCTTTTAAGAAGCACAGCTGGCACCCATACTTAAAAAAAAACAAAAAACTGAATCAAATTATTGAATAAAAATGCATCTATGTCACTCAAAAACTCAGATCTTCTCCCCTTTTATTTTCCTCTAAAAGCAACATGCTATGTAGATAAGTTACTAGGAAAACACATTTAACCAGGGGTTTTGAAGCGAAGGCCACACAAAGAAAACTGCTAATGAATAAATTAAAAACTTCAAAATTCTGAAATCCACCTACTGCATTATGCTTAATTTTATTTCAGACCACTCTCCAATATTACTGGAAGTAACAGATAATGGATTATGAATAGGCTAGGCATGTAAGTTATTACTATAAATACAAATTAAACTAAGGCAAAATGGAACACAAAACACCCCATTTTATTTAATAGAGATGAAAAGAAATAATATCACAAAATTAATGCTAAAGCAATGGCATTTATTATGTTGCATTCTCTTTAATTATTCCATGTTGATAGGTACCTTATATTCTTCATAATCATTGTTATCTAGCAAGTTCCTTTTCTCCAGTTCTACAAGGTGTTCTGCAGAGAGCTTAGTTGGTAAATGTCTAAGAGAGGCTTGCTCATATATGGGTTTTCCATGAAAAAACAGTTCCTTCCAATCATGCATCAACTTATATGGGATCAGGCTACAGCAACAAAGGAAAAAAAAAAGGTTGGAAAAAAAAAAGGTTAAGATAAATCTTAAATCTTAGTCTTTCTATTACCATGTTCATTCCCCAGGCTCTGCTATTTGAGGCCAGAGGTTCCACTTACTATGACATTCCTAATAGCCTAGTAAAATAGTTGAAACTTAGTAGTATGAATGAATAAATGTTGCCTAAAGCCATTGGTTCTCCAAACTTGTTTTGACTGTGCACTAAAAGCACACTGTATCTAAAAATAATGACCACTAATCATAAAACTTAGGTTCTTTGATTTCCAGCTGTGATACTAAATGGCTGTGCAAACTTTGAATATCATTTACCTGTTCCAATATCAGTGTCCTCTTAATGCAAAATAGACTGAATATTTTCCAAGGTCCCTTTAATATGACAGCTAGTTTGCATATTTGCAAGTAATTTGTAACAAAAAAATCTAATGTATGGTGGCTTTTATTGTCACTGAACATCTTGTAACCTTTGCAATTCTTTCTCAGTACTTATTCTATTTAAGTCAGATGAATGACTTGGAGGTAGTCAGGACAGAGTAATCAAAAAATAGTTCCAAGAGGAACAAAATATGCAAAGGAAGGAAAGAGTCTAACATAACTCAGATGCATTTCTCTAAAAATAGTGGGACTGGAGCTTGAAATTACAACCGAAAAAGCTGTTATTTCATCCTGAGACATGCTACAACATACATAAACCTTGAAGACATCATGCTAAATGAAATAAGCCAGATACAAAAGGACAAATATGATTTTACTTATATGAGGTACCTGAAATAGATTCATAGAAACAGAACAGAACAAAGGCTACAAGGGGCTGGAGAGAAGGGGAATGGGGAGTTATTGTGTAATGGGTACAACACTTCAGTTTGGGATGATGAAAAATTTCTGGAGATGGATGATGGGAATGGTTGCACAATAGTGTGACTGTACCCTATGCTAGTCAACTTTAAAAGGGTTGAAAGTCACTTTAAAAAGGTTAAAATGATAAATTTTATATTATGTATGTTATGTTTCTCCCCAAGGGTAGTTTTCATTAAATGCAAACTTCAAATATATTTTGTTTTCCATTAATAAAATATTTATATTTATTAGAGATTACAGAGATATGAAGTTTATAAATTAATATACTCAGGCATAGAAAAATTCTAACATAAAAATTATTAAAATGGCATGGGCTCCTGTGCTGAAGTAAATGATTAACAACTATATATTGTCAAAAACTTAATGTGGCAATTACTGAATCAATGGTCTCTTATCTGAATATTGATAATTTTGTTAAGAAGTCTTAACAAAAGTCAGTTCATGTAAGAAGGCTAATACCAAGAATATCCCTGTGCTCTTGGAAAAAAAAATGTTGATAACATCTTGTTTAGGAAAGTACAGAGAGAATAAAGTTATCTTGATGGTCAGTAGTAGAGATTAAAGAGATCTTAACATATATGCGTAAACACTGTATTCACTTGCAAGTAAAAGACACTTAAAGTTTCAAAGCAAATGATCCCTTCAAAGTTTGATATTAATACTTCTGGAATTTTAAAATCTTGTGTATATTTCATTAAAATAAAAATGACTTCATATAATCAATGTTCTCTCAATATTAATTTTCACAAAGCAAGATTTAGAGAGTAACAGAAGTCAGACTAGTATATGACTCCATAAAATAATAGTCAAAAACAATACACACAGAAGGTCCTCACCTTACTAGTTAAGTTTGTGCTCTGTAAGGAGACTTTTAGGTCACCGATTTGACACAGAAATAATCCTTCTGTGGGTGAAAAGAAAGCTCAACGTTGCTCCTAGGACAGGTGATTACCGTCTAGCCCCTTTCATGCTGGCTCCCAGCCAGCATGGCTGAGACAATCTCCACAGCCTCACCCAACAGAGGCATTCACGGAACAGGCGTGTGAGAAAAGTCTGAGACTTTTCTCAGAGTCTCCTTTCCAGGCTCTACCAGGCAGGTGTCAGGGGACCTCTGGCATTCTCCGACTGGCAACTGTGTGACTCTGTCCTGATGTGATTATAAGGTGTTCTCGCTATGTGCATCTTTTCTATTTCTTATAAGGATACCAGGCATCTTTAATGAAGGCCCCACCTTCCATGGGTATGACCTGATCTTAAATAATCAGTGATGACTATTTCCAATGTTACGCTCTGAGGTATGGGAGGGGTAGAACTTTTAATATAGCTTTCTGGGGCAGGGGAACAATTCAACCAGTATATAAGCATTTCTATGTTGCCTTTTTTAGACACAAAATTTCAAAGTAAAGGACCCTTAAAAGCTTATGCTATTAATATCTCTGGAAATTTCATTTTATATATTTCATTTTTACATTCAGTTTGAGCTCTCCCTGGTTTTTGGTATGATGCATGGCTTCTTTATTAATTGAAGTCTGCATATTTTTAGATTATGCTGTGACACTCTGGATCATGTATAAACCTTCTGTCCTAGCTGTTTTTTTCTGATATTGCTTGAGCAAGGGAAGGAGAAGGGGCCATCATGTTACTGACAGGTGTTGGCAGAAGTCCCCATGTGGACCTCCTCATTACCAGAGGGAAGCACATCTTTGTTGCTGATGAAGGAGGTGGCAGTTCTGTCCCCCCACAAGGTCTCTACCACAGTGGGGGCCGCCGGGCGATGGTGAAGGTCCTGACCCTCCCTTGGCTCCTCTAACATGACCCTCGTGGGGAGGGAGCAGTGGTCGGTCCTGCCTGGTGGGGGCAGAAGTCCACGCTTCCTACCTGGCCTCTGGGATGGTACCCTGGTGGGGGTGATGGGGTCCCTTGTTACAATCTTGTGAGGGTAGAAGACAGGCTCCTTCCTTGCCTTTGCTGGCCGAGGTGGAAGTGGGGCTACATTTTTCTTGCACGTGATAGTTGGAAAAGACTGGTTATCGTCTGATAGTTTTCCATCTTGCTAGGCTGCTCCTTAACCGACTAGAGACAGCAGGTTCTTGTTGGGGTTATTTTTTGTCTACACCACTAGTATCTCTGTTTCCAGAATATTCAGTTCTGATCTGGGATGTGTGAGGCAAAAAGAGAAAGAACTGAGGAAGCTCATCACAGAGTCCTGAGGTCATCAGCCAGTCCCACTCCTTCCTTCCATCTTCAGAGCCTTCTTATGCATGTTTCATTCACAATGTCCAGGGTTTTTCACTGTACTTAGTAGGGGGAATAAGGAAAGGGGCATCCACTCCATTTTCCCACAGCAGAACAAGATTTCTGTTTATGTTTTAATTTTGAATTATGAGCTTTTACTTAGAGAAATCAAGCTGTACTTCCCCCACTCTGAATTATCTTTTTATGTTTTTATATTTAAATCTACTATATTCTATTTTTTATTCTATTACTCTATTTTTTATCTTATTACTCTATTTTTTATCATTACAATGCATTGTATCACCTTTCCTTTTTAACCC
This sequence comes from Cervus elaphus, assembly GCF_910594005.1. Lineage (NCBI taxonomy): Eukaryota > Metazoa > Chordata > Mammalia > Artiodactyla > Cervidae > Cervus > Cervus elaphus. The sequence goes on from NC_057839.1 coordinate 40,559,915, forward strand.
TTTTGTAGATTACTTCTTCACAATTTTATTCCAATTTCAAAATTTTCAATTTATATTAACAGGAAAAAGTATTTTAAGACATTTGCTCCTTAATTCATTTCCATTTTTAGTCTTATTTTTCTTTTCTCAATCTTGTACCCTTATAGTTTTATCTTCAAAATGTCCTCATCATCATGTTATTTCATTTAGTAGTTTTTATACAGTATTATGTCAGAAACATACTTTTGAACTGTGGGGTTGGAGAAAACTCTTGAGAGTCCCTTCAACTGCAAGGAGATTAAATCAGTCAATCCTAAAGGAAATCAGTCCTGAATATTCATTGGAAGGACCAATGCTGATGCTCGAATACTTTGGCCACCTGATGCGAAGAACTGACTCACTGGAAAAGACCCTGATGCTGGGAAAGACTGAAGGCAGGAGGAGAAGGGGACGACAAAGGATGAGATGGTTGGATGGCATCACTGACTCAATGGACATGAGTTTGAGCAAGCTCCCAGGGTTTGTGATGGGCAGGGAGGCCTGGAGTGCTGCAGTCCATGGGGTCGCAAAGAGTCAGATAAGGAGAGACTGAACTGAACTGAAGTCAGAAACATGGCTGTCAGGGTGAGAGCAGTGGAGAAAGTTCCTGTCCAGGCCAGAGGTGATGGGATTGTCTCCCCATCTTCTGCTGACCCTGAATATCATGGGGCCTTCATTCTTTTCACTGTGGGTTTTCAAGAAGATCTCAGTCTGGATAACATCAAAAGTGTACAGACGAGTGGAGTGCCTTATCCTTTTGCTTTCACTGAGATCTGCAGTGATATCACTCCCCTTCAGCTTCCAGCAAAGGACATCTCAAGAAATAGGTCTCTGAAGCCAGATGGCATATTTGCTTAAAAGCTGTTGCTGAGATCATTCTCCACAGATCCACTACACTACTCATTGCATCTTAGCTGGGGCCACAAGAGAAAACCATTATTCTAAACTGAGAACCAAGAAGAGTGATGTATTCTGTAAAGAGCTAGAAATGGGAATTAGACATCATATGACAAACTGTGTTGCCCTTTTTGTTTTTTCTACCTGGAAGCGCAGATAAAATTTGCAGCTCAGTTGCAGGAATTGGCATATCTACTGACACCTGTGTAACTATATTTTAATGTATTCCTTGTATTTAACTTTCTACTTTATCTGGCAATGCTAAACGGCTTGCAGGATCTCAGTTCACCAATCAGGGATTTAATCCAGGCCACGCCAGTGAAAGCCCAGAATCCTAACCACTAGAAAACCGGGAAGTCCTATCCTTTGTTCTGATTTTGGCATACAGTGTATTCTTAATATTTTATGCACTGTTAAATGTTTCCTTACAAATAGGTTGACTCCTTTTAGAAAGAATGTGCAATGAAAAGTGATTTTGATTAGTAAAACAAAAAACTTTAAGTAATTCCAGTCTTCTAGGAAGTTCCTAATATTTTAAATGAATTATTATAGTTATCTTGTAAATCATAGAGAACTTAGACACAAGTTTTAAATGTTAAAAGACATAACTACAAATTAAATCAGGCTAGTCACTGGGTGAAATAAGTCTGTAATCAAGGTATTCTGGACCCTTCCTCTTAGTCTTCCAAGAATAATCACTGTCTCTCTTTACTCCCCAATTTAGTGCCACAATCTTACCCTTTTTTCATTTTCTGTGGTGTCTCTATTGTATTAACTATAAAAAAACAACACTTACTTATTTGTCAACAATCGATAGTCTGCCACCTTAGTGGACAAATCAAGTATTTGATCCAAAATTTCTGCACATATTGAGTAATGCTTTTTGTAACGAGCTTGAGCTCTTTCCATGGCAATCTGCTCATGAATTTCCTTATCTCTGAGGGCTTGTTCTTCAAAGTCAATCTTGGCTTGTCTGGCTAAAGCCTGAGAAGGAAAAGACATATATTTTAAAGATTTGATTTTGTATTGGGGTGTAGCCAATTAACAAACAATGTTGTGACAGTTTCAGATGAACGGCAAAGGGACTCAGTCATACATATTCATGTATCCATTCTCCCCCAAACTCCTCTCCCATAAATCACCATAACTGGACAGTGATTCAGGTGAAAATAATGTCACCATTTCAATAGCTAAAAAAAAAAAATCTCTAAATAGAATGAAGCCTTCTTTTATATCAGGAAAAAGATAAATCATAAGAGAGCACTTTCTCCTTAATACATTAAGCACTAAGTAGGATGGTAAAGACAATATTAGAAATAGCTCACCCTTAGCTTATGTTATCAGCAAAACCTAGTGCGGAGAAAAGTGTGCTGCATGGATTAATGATAAATTGGATCTGAAGTATTTAAGAAGTCCTGAGTTCATGGGCCGCAAAGAGATTTGGGGGTCACGGAGAAACAGGCAAGTTGTGCAGGGCACCAAGCATGGCTGGCTGCTTCGTGCCCATCTCAGAAGACTAATTAATCTGACATATCTACTCTGGCTAATGCCCTATGTCTTTTAGCAAGAGACTTCTGGAATACTGATTTATACTTAGAAAATATTTTGGAAATCCCCTGATTATACTGGCTTGAGAATATCACACATTTGCCAACAAATGTTAAATGTGTTTAGACAATGAAACCTTCTGCTGTTACAGCCTTAATAAATTGATAAATTCATAAAGACTTGTATTTATATAGAAAGTAGGAAAATATTTAAATGGTTTGGCATCACCCTCTGCTTGGTTTGCACTCTTATTTTGTTTAGGGAACCCTTGCCTTATACCAAGTAAAAGGCCAAACTTGGCACAACCAAATGTTTTCAAATAGTTATACCAACTCCTTGAGAAATTCAATCATGTGCTGACATGCTCCAGAAACAAGACCTGCCTCCTGCAAGGTAACCCAATGAATGTACAGTGGTGGTTAATGTGGGCCTGGAGAAGCTGTGGTTGAATTCAAGCCTCACTTTGTACAGGAATCAAGTCTTAGCTGCAGGCATGGCATATGTGCTCAGTTGCTGGACTGTAGCCCACCAGGCTTCTCTGTCCATGGGATTTTCCAGGCCAGAATATTGGAGTGGGTTGCCATTTCCTACTCCAAGTGATCTTCTCAACCCAGGAATCGAACCCACGCCTTTGGTATCTCCTGCTTTGGCAGGCAGATCTTTACCACTGCACCACCCGGGAAGCCCCACTAGCTACAGGACCTGGGCCAAACTGAAACCTCCTACATCTCCATCTCTTCACTGTGAGGCTGGGATGGTATAAAGACTTGGCATGAACAGAAATTAACTGTGAGAGCAGACACCTTAGTCACAAGGGGCAAAATACATGACAATGGGCTGCTACTGTCCGCTGAATCCAAGGGAAGTTTCATTTGTTTTGTTGTTGCTGCTTTATTTTGTGAGTTTGCTTTATTTTTGCTGGGAAAGGAGTTAGCTTAGGTGACCTGTAACGTAGATCCTGAACATTTGGCAGGTTCAGGAATTACACTAGTACTTATTATCCTTGCTGTATTGCTTCGTAGCACCTGGTTTAAGCGTGTAAGTATGCTTACGGCATGCTTCTCAAAGTGTGAAGGGAAGAGAAATCTGAGAGTCTAGGAGCAGTCAGGTGAGACTTTATGGAGAGAGCCAGTGAAATAGGTTGTGAGGTGGGTTTACTGATACTACAAAAAGCCTGGAAGGCATGTGGAATATTTAGGATGCTATGGAACTCAAACCTTAGGAGCCCAGAAATTCCTTCTGCAGGAACAAAACAGCTTCCTCTCAGTTCTCCTCCCTCCCTTCCTCCCTCTTCACTCTCTCTTTCCTTCCAGGCCTTCCTTCCTTCTTTTGAAGCCTTAGAGTCTGCTATTTCTACCCCTTTCTCCTCCCCCATGCTAAACCCACCACAATTTCCGGTCCCATCACAGCAAAGTGGGTTGCAGCCCTAAATAAAGAAAGAAGGAAAAGGAGAAAGGAAATCTGTGGGAGGCAGTAAATCTCAGTGGTGATGAGCCTAGACTCTGAGAGCCACTGTGCTCTGGCTTCTCCACCAAGCTGTGCAACTTATGAGCTTTCTAAGTTTCATTTTCCTGACATGTGATATGTAGATACAAGCAGAGTCCACTGCCAATGACGCTGTGAGAATGATAATGCATGAGATGAATACAACTCAGTGCTGGACTCAAAGTAATACTCACAAGTGGTAAACATTATTGCAATGAATTATTGCTAATAATAGCAGGTGGCACCGAAATTTGAAATCAGGAACTGGTTTTTTGTTTGTTTGTTTGTTTTTTTAGGAACTGTTTTAATTAAAATAGAATTGATGCCCACTTGCCTTCAAAAAAGAGATCAGCATATTTAACTTAAAAGCAAAACCAACTCCTGATGGTGAGAAACATGACGTTCTCTCTCTTTCTCCCTTTCCTCACTCCCTACTGAGGCACCAGCCACTCCTACTGCAGGAGGTAATACATTCAAACTGTGAAAACAAGTTATCTCAGAGGGAAGGGTGCTGGGGAGGCAGATACCTCAGCTTTGGGAAAAAAGAATCAGGTAAGAGAAAGGGATCTGATTTTTTTTTTTCAGGGGATTCAGGGCCTCACAATTCTGACCTCTGAGGCTCTGGTAGACAGAGTGTCTCAATCCTCTGAAATGAGTTCAAGCTAGGTAAAGAGAGAACAGGTCATGCTGCTCATCACAGTGAGAGCAGTCCTGTTCCAAGAGACTAGGACTTTGCTATTCTGCACGGAATTAACTAGGCTTGTGAAAAAACATATTTAGTAAATAGGCACTTATTTCTCATGTAAGCAAATGCCACTGAATCCATTCAAGTTTACTCTTGTCAAAGAGAAATGAAACAATCCTCCAAATAATTCACCCCTTGAAGACACTTGAGATTACACAGGTCTAACATAGCGGGTATGGCTCCCCGCCCTCCTCCAAACGTTTTGGCTATATCTGTTCTACAAAGGCAAAAGCACTGGTCAGTCTCCTGACTCTTGGGAATATAGTACTTTCCAAATGGTATTTCTCAAAATTGCAATTCATTTTCATGAAATATCACAGTGAACACCATGATCAGCATGGTTTATAAAGCATATTTATATTGATTTATACATAAAGCATTCCCTTCCTATTTTCCGTAAGGTTTTCTCTTCTGCACAGCCTGGTTTTATGAATATTTTATGACAGTAAAGACAAGCTATCTAAAATGCTTCCCATGTGAGTTTTATACTTCTTCAATCAAATCCAGATTAATGGATTGTATAAATTTGAAACAACCCCAATAGGAAAAAGATGAGAAGTGATCCATATAAATCCATTGATAATATAAATCTATTTTGGTTATTAAAACTGTACATGTAAAAATAAGAAAGATGCTAATATATCAAATAACTAAAAGATTGATACTTTGACTTTCAGAGCTATAGAGGACCTTAACGCAATGATATCATGTTGGCCAAGAGCATACCTGGCACCCATACTTTGGCTTCTGTGACCGTTCTCAACTACAATCAACCAGGGTCCCCTGTAAAAATGGCTTGTTCTAGTTCTGAGGGAAAAAGACTACAATATGGGCCTGGGAAATCTTATTTTACTAGAAAGCAAGGTATTGCTTATTAAAGACTCATGGTATCTTATAAAAAGGAGACAGCTTGAAAATACTCCCATTTCCTGAGAATAGTATTCACCTAGAATAATGAACACTAGTAACATCCCAGTAAACTTAGTGGATCTTAAAGAAAAAGAAAGTCCTTTATACATCTAAAAAACAACAGTAATGACTCAAGGAGATGAAACTTAGATTATCATTTTTTTTTTTTTTTGGACAGCAACACTTTATACCTGAAGAAAATGGAATAAAGTGTTTAAGATAGTCAAGGGAAGAAAATGTGAACTAAGGATTTTATACAGGGCAAAACTGACTTGTATAAAAGGCACATATTGTTATCAACACACAAGCAGTCAGGGAATAGTGTTCCCATGAGCAGTTGTTGAGGAATCTACTGGAGACCTTCAGACAACCAAAAAGACCAGAGAGACGTGGACACAAGGACTGGTGGTGAGTGTGAAATATTTGAAGAATCAAGACTGAAGGGAGACAGTATAGTATGTGGATGCTATGTGCACCATTGGTGCAGCTGTACAAAAGTAAAAACAGGGAGATATAAAGAGATCATATAAAAAACTGACTCATGAAATGATTGGCACCTAAATGCAGCCCTGTTTACCTTGACGTGGTAGAAAGGATCAAAAGAAACCTTAGAAGGATTGTTAAGGGAGGTATCGTTTACCGCTTCTCGATCAAGAGCATCCTGGAAGTCTTTAAGCCGTCTTTCCTCATATTGCTTTTCTCTGAAAATTCTGTTTTGCCATAAAACTTCCTTTTCGTGCCGAACGTGCATGAGCTGCACAGCGATCCTGCGTTCCTGCTGGGATTGTCGCATCAGCCGGTTGATCAACTGCTCCTCCCGATAAGCCTCCTGGAAACACCATTGCAACAGTCAGTCATTTGTCAAGGCCACGTCCACTTTTGCTCAGCCCACTGAGCTGAGAAGCCTACACATCATGTGTAAAAGGCATAGTATGAACCTGCATCAGTTTTTGCCATTTGATTTCAAGTCAAACGTGGCAAAAAAAATTCAAGTTATAAAAATGAAAATTTCCACCAAGGGTTGTATAATTTTGGTATCCAGAAGCATATGGTCTTGCAACTCAGTCATCTTAAATGAATGATTACTTCCTTTAAAATCTGATCAAAAATAATTTAAGTAATTGTTTTCAAGGTTTTATAAACAAAGGGTAACTCTCAAATTATAAGCATGTTTTCAGAAACTTGGAATTATGCTCTATGCACTCAATATAAATACTAGTGGTAAAGACAAATGCAGATATTGTCTGGCTGAGAATGGCAGATCTGATAAGTTCCAAGCAGGGCCGTCTCAATTTCTACATGATAGCATGGGGAGACTGGAGAAGAGGCTAAGAGGAAATGACCTACGGTTTACCTTAGAAAATCCAACAGTGGTTGTAACCTGAGAGAGAAACTAGATGCACTCGTCCCTTGGCTATTTTAAGAGAAAGAAGGGGAACAAGCATTAACAGTGGAAGAAGCATTAAACTGGCAATTGGAGGCCCTGGCCATTGCAGCTCCACCTCTACCACTGACTGGCTGTGTGGCCTTGGGCAAGTAACTTGGATTTTCAGGGATTATTTCTTGACAGGTTAAATGAGGGGTTTGGGTAGAAGATGGTCTCCAAGGCATCTTTAAGTTCTCTCAGTCTGTCTAAACAGAGTCTAAACAGAGACACCATGTGGAAGGAGGAGGTAATTAAATTTCTCCACGGGGAAGACTTGGAAGAACATCTACAGGTTAGAGTTGTCTATTTAACACTAGATGGTAAAGCATCTGCCTGTAAAGCAGGAGACCTGGGTTCAACCCCTGGGCTGGGAAGATCCCCTGGAGAAGGGAATGGCAACCCACTCCAGTATTCTCGTCTGGAGAATTCCCTGGACAGAGGAACCTGGTGGGTGCAATCTATGGGATCACAAAGAGTCAGACACAACTGAGCAACTAACTAGTTCGCTTTCAATCCAGTTGTTTAGGAATAAAATCTGGCATCACTAATGACACTGTTTCAGATTAAGGGAGAAATACTATATATATTTTCAGAATCAAGATACAAACAACAACACTCTATGGAAAGCAGCAAAACTTGAACTTGGGAACTGTATAAAAATGTAGATTAAATAAAAGTTCAATTGAAAATAAACATTAAAATTTTTCTATTAGTAACATATCAAATAAAAAATGAAATGGATAACTTTGAAAACTGTTTCATCTAGTTTTAACATTCTAGACGTTTTAACGTTAATCATTTGTTGCCTGTGTTGCCAGTGGAGGTGAGGCAGAATGTAAAAACGACCACAGGTTCTTCAGCGTTCTTCATCCACAGCCTTGCAGTGCTATCCTGCAGATATTCCCATCAAAAAGCAGAATCTATTTCTCCACTTCTTAAATGGGTAGGGGGTGGCCTCTGACTTGAACTGGCCAATGGGACATTAGTGAACACAAAATAAAATGAAACAAAACACTTGGGACCTGACTTAATTCTCCTGTGACCTCTGCCACCGTTACCACATTTTCTGTTGTTAGAAAATGAGAAACCATAGATGGAGAGATACCAGCCTTCTCAGTTGGAACTGATGAAACTCTCCCAAGTCAGCCAGCCTCAGTCAGCCTCTGAGACAGGACAGGTAAGACCAGCAACAGGCCCATAGCTGATCCCTGCCTAAGTTACCTACCACATTTGGGGGTGGTCTGTGATAGCACAGTCACAGTCATATTTATTAAAAGTATAGCTTGATTTATTATTCCAAATGAATTCTATACTTAATGAGGAATATTAATGTGGAATATATTTGGCTGTGTTTATACGGCAAGGCAATTCAGTTGTTGAAATGAGAGCTGGTCATTCTGATCCTTATAAGAACTGGGCTGGTCAAACAGGTCTTGGCTATTGCTTAAATGACAACATATTGTGATTAAAAAGGAAAGGAAAATTACTGTTGAATGGCTGAGTCAACGTTACATATATAAAACTTCAGTATGAAGAACTATCAACTGTATTAGGACTTGTACTAAAAAGTTGAGTGGAAAAGATTTTTTTTGTTCCATTATACAAGTAGTTCATCTTTTAGAAATAGACTTTTCCTCAAAATTTCATTAGAATGTGGGACACATTTTCTCACAGAAAGAAAATATGTTATGTTTAGGTGTTCAGGGAAGCCTACAGATGTCTGTTTAACCCATAATGTACATGAACTAGTCTACATCTGCAATGAATAAAACAGAAAATAATAAAAGCCACATTTCTCTTTTAACTGTATATAATTATATTTGGGGAGGATTTATACAGATACACAATCCAAAACAAGCTCAGTTTGATTGTCAAGACCTCTGCCTTTCCCATGAGTTGGAGCTAGGAGCTAACTCTGGTGCATATCATTGCTTTAATTCTCTAAATATGCCCAAGTAGCTCTCTTGGAGGATAGCGGCTTCACCAAACACAGAGAAGCAGCAGCACAGAGATGGAGTTCCTTTAGTGGAAATATCATTAGTCAGAGAACCAACTTACTTCAGTGTCCCTTAGGTTGCTAGATCCCTGAACAGATCTCTAGCCAGAGACTGAAAAAATTGAAGCTGTGAACATTCTGGTAGAAAGTGACGGAAGCCAGAAAGCATTTATTCACCCAGTTTTCTAAGTAACATTTCTCAGTAACATTTCTAAGTAAATGTCAGTCCTGAATTACAAGCAAAAAAGTAGAAGGAAAAAACGCTGCAGCCAACACACAGCTGTTTTATAATATAAATGAAAATGTGTTCAAAATCTCACTGCTCATTAATGAAACGTGAAATAGGTAGTTATTTTAAAAATCTACTTTTTAATCATCTAATTTTCATAACCTATAATTCATCTAATGAAAAGAGTGACTAACAAGCTGAGTAAAAATATTAACAAATGTGAATTCAAAGTAAGAAATTACCTTTCAGCACAAAGAGATGGCAGAGTTATTCTTTGAATTTTTCACTAAGAAAGGAGTGACTCCATGGATAAACAGTATTACTTCTTCATAATGTATATGAAGCCTGGATTTCTCTTCAGTTAACAGAACACCACTGAGTAGACCAGATGTAATTAGGTGAATAAAAGAAGTGCCTTCAAATGGTCCCTCATATTTCAGACATAGAGATTTGTCCTACTTACATTCACAGCCTGAATCACCTTCCTCCCCGTCTGTTCTTCTTACCACCTTCTGTATCATAGCTAATGACTCCTCCATGCACTCAGCTGCCCATGCCAGACACCTGGCTTCTCATCCCACTGTTCACTCCTCCATGTCTAATGAGTCAGTTATTCTCATTGATTTTACTTCTCAAATAGCTCCTGAAGCCACTTCTTTCCATCACTACTGCCACGACCCTAAATGTAAACTGGAATAATTCCTTATATGGATTACAGAAACAGCTCTAACTTGGTCATCCCTCCTGCCATATATTTTTAAAAGTGAAGGCGAGGGTGGGATGTTTTGAGAGAACAGCATCGAAACATGTATATTATCTAGGGTGAAACAGATCACCAGCCCAGGCTGGATGCATGAGACAAGTGCTCGGGCCTGGTGCACTGGGAAGACCCAGAGGAATCGGGTGGAGAGAGAGGTGGGAGGGGGGATCGGGATGGGGAATACTTGTAAATCCATGGCTGATTCATGTCAGTGTATGGCAAAAACCACTACAATATTGTAAAGTAATTGCCTCCAACTAATAAAAAATAAATGAAAAAAAAAAGTGAAGCCAGTCTGATCTTCCTAAATGTCAGTCTGGCCCTGTCACTCTTGTTCCCCTTTGCACTCAGGATAAAGTATCCTATTTCCCTCTTTACAGCTGATAAGGCTTATGATGGCTTGGCCTCTGGGGACTCCTGCCAGATGACACTTAACTTGCTAAAAGCCTTGAGCCATCCATGAAGACACACTTGACCTTCCACTATCTCTACCTCTGCTGGAAACTAACTCCTCACCCTACACCCAGAACCAGCCCCATCTTCAATTGGCTAACTTCAACCCTCCCTCATGCTTCTGTGCTCTCCTAGAAACCATCTCTGAGGCAGGCCAGAGCTGGACTCCCTTCTCCTCACTTTCACTGCACCTCCATACTCCAACGTAGTTGGTTGTTTACAGATCCTCCCCAAACAGCAAGCTCTGTGAGAGACGGTTTCCTGTTATTCTTGTTCACTGTTGTATCCTAGGCCTAGCACAAGTTCCCAGAGCATAGAAGAGATCCAGTAAATATGTGTTCAATGTGAGAGTTGATCAGTGATTCTCAATTCATAGCTGAATCAAATCACCTAGAGGGACTGTTAACACAGATGATGGGCCCCAAGCCAGAGAGCTGTGATTTGAGTTTCTGACTCAGAAGGTCTGAGGTGGGACCTAATTATTCACATTCCTAACAGTTTCCTGGCGATGTTGATGCTGGTCCAAGGGCCACACTTTGAGAACCACTGGAGTAGATCAAACTGACAGGACTAATGAATTTTCCATGTTTTCATGTAAACGCTCCCTTTTTGATAATATCAATTGATACAGAAAAAAAAAATTGAAAAATTTCAGTATCATTTCATGATAAAAATTCTCAACAAATTAGGTAAGCAATGTAACTCAACATAATAAAGCTCATATGTGATAAGCTCACAGTTAACATCATACCTAAAATATGATGCTAAAAGCTTTTAGATTTTCACCATTCCTCAAACATCAAAAATAAGACAAGATGTCCACTCTCTCCACTTCTATTGGTACTGGAAATCCTAGCCAAGGAAATTGGACAGAAAAAGAAAAAAACAGGTATCTAAATCAGAAAGGAAGAACTAAAATGTCTCTGTTTGCAGATGACATGCTTTTTACATACAGAAAACTCAAGACTTTCATGCAAAAAAAATGTTAGAACCAAAAAACAAATTCAGTAAAATTGCAGGACACACAAAATAAACATATAAAAATAATTTTTGTTCCTACACACTAACAATGAATTATCTGAAATAAAAAAAAATCTCATTTACAATAGCATAAAAATTAAAAAAATAGGTAAGAATAGATTCAACCAAGGAGGCAAAAGATCCATACACTGAAAATTAAAAAACATTAATTAGAAGAACTGAAGAAGATATAAATAAAAGAAAAAGATGTCCATGGATTTGAAGAATTAATAATGTTGAAATGTCCATAATATCTAAAGTGATCTATAGATGCAAAGCAATTCCTAACCAAATCCCAATGGCATTTTTCATAGAAATACAAAAACAATCCTAACATTCATTTGGAGCCAGAAAAGACTCCAAAGAGTCAAACCAGTCTTGAGTAAGAAGAATATCAAACTTCCTGATTTCAAAATAAATTACAAAGTTTCAGTACTCAAAAGAGTATGGTACTGAAATAAAAACAGAGCTATAGAAAAATGGAATAGAATAAAGAGCCCAGAAATAAATCCACATGTTTACAGTCAATTGATTTTCAGTAAGGGTGCCAAGGCTACATAATGGAGGAAGGACTGTCTCTATAACACATGGTTCTGGGAAAACTGGATATCCACATGCAATAGAATGATACTATACCCTTGTCTCATACCATGTATAAAAATCAATTCAAAATGGATTAGAGACTTACACATAAGATCAAAAGCTATAAAACTAACAGAAGCAAATATAGGGGAAAAAAACACATCTTGACATTGGTCTAGGCAATTATTTTTTTTAATCTGACCCTAAAAGGACAGGCAACAAAAGTAAAAATAGATATGTGGAATTAGGTCTAATAAAAAAAATTTTGCACAGCAAAGTAGACAATTAAAAGAGTGAAGAGGCAACCTACAAGACAGGGGAAATTACTATTTGCAAACCATACATGTTGGCTAATACCCAAAATATACAAGGAACTCAAACAACTCAATAGCCAAAAACCAAATAGCCAGATTTAAAAATGGTCAAAGGACCTGAACAGACATTTCTCAAAAGAAGACAAACAAATGGCCAACAGGTATATGGAAAGGTGATCAACATTTCTAATCATCAGAAAATGCAAATCAAAACCATCTGTTAGAATCAGTTCAGTTTAGTTGCCAAGTTGTGTCTGACTATTTGCAACCCAAACGACTACAGCACACCAGCTTCCCTGTCCATCACCAACTCCTGGAGCTTGCTCAAATTCATGTCCACCGAGTCGGTGATGCCATCCAACCATTTCATCCTCTGTCATCTCCTTCTCCTCCTGCCTTCAATCTTTCCAAGCATCAGGGTCTTTTCCAAGGAGTCAGTTCTTCACATCAGGTGGCCAAAGAATTGGAGTTTCAGCTTCAGCTGAATAAATACTCAGGACTGATTTCTTTTAGGATGGACTGGTTGGATCTCCTTGCAGTCCAAGGGACTCTCAAGAGTCTTCTCCAACACCACACTTCAAAAGCACCAATTCTTCAGTGCTCTGCGTTTGACATAGTCCAACCCTCACATCCATACATGACTACTGGAAAAACCACAGCTTTGACCAGACGGACCTCTGTCGGCAAAGTAATGTCTCTGCTTTTTAATATGCTATCTGTATTTATCATAGCTTTTCTTCCAAGGAGCAAGGGTCTTCTAATTTCATGGCTGTAGTCACCATCTGCAGTGATCTTGGAGCCCAAGAAAATAAAGTCTTTTACTGTTTCCATTGTTTCTCCATCTATTTGCCATGAAGTGATGGGACCAGATGCCATGATCTTAGTTTTCTGAATGTTCAGTTTTAAGCCAACTTTTTCACTCTCCTCTTTCACTTTCATCAAGAGGCTCTTCAGTTCCTCTTCACTTTCTGCCATAAGGATGGTGTCATCTGCATATCTGAAGTTACTGATTTTTCTCGCAATCTTGATTCCAGCTTCTGCCTCATCCAGCCCAGCATTTTGCATGATGTACTCTGCATATAAGTTAAATAAGCAGGGTGACAATATACAGCCTTGACATACTCCTTTTCCAATTTGGAACCAGTCTGTTGTTCCATATCTGGTTCTAACTGTTGCTTCTTGACCTGCAAACAGATTTCTCAGGAGGCAGGTAAGGTGGTCTGGTATTCCCATCTCTTGAAGAATCTTCCACAGCTTGTTGTGATCTACACAGTCAAAGACTTTGGCCTAATCAATAAAGCAGAAGTACATGTTTCTCTGGAATTCGCTTGCTTCTTCGATGATCCAACAGATGTTGGCAATTTGATCTCTGGTTCATCTGCCTTTTCTAAATCCAGCTTAAACATATGGAAGTTCATGGTTCATATACTTTTAACTCCCGGCTTGGAGCATTTTCAGCATTACTTTGCTAGCATGTGAGATGAGTGCAACTGTGCAGTAATTTGAAAATTCTTTGGCATTGCCTTTCTTTGGGATTGGAATGAAAACTGACCTTCTCCAGTCCTGTGGCCACTGCTGAGTTTTCCACATTTGCAGGCATATTGAGTGCAGCACTTTCACAGCATCATCTTTTAGGATTTGAAATAGCTCAACTGGAATGCCATCACCTCCACCAGCTTTGTTCGTAGTCATGTTTCCTAAGGCCCACTTGACTTCACACTCCAGGATGTCTGGCTCTGGGTGAGTGATCACACCATCATGGTTATCTGGGTCATGAAGATCTTTTTTGTACAGTTCTTCTGTGTATTGTTGCCACCTCTTCCTAATATGTTCTGCTTTTGCTAGGTTCATACCATTTCTGTCCTTTATTGTGCCCATCTCTGCATGAAACAGTCCCTTGGTATCTCTAATTTTCTTGAAGGGATCTCTAGTCTTTCCCATTCTATTGTTTTCCTCTATTTATTTGTATTGATCACTTAGGAAGGCTTTCTTATCTCTCCTTTCTACTCTTTGGAACACTGCATTCAAATGGATATATCTTTCCTTTCCTTCTTTGCCTTTAGTTTCTCTTCTTTTTTCAGCTATTTGTAAGGCATCCTCAGACAACTATCTTGCCTTTTTGCATTTCTTTTTTTTGGGGATGGTCTTGATCACTGCCTCCTGTACAGTGTCATGAACCTCTGTCCATAGTTCTTCAGGCACTCTATCAGACCTAACCCCTTGAATCTGTCACTTTCACTATATAATCATAAGGAATTTGATTTAGGCCATACTTGAATGACCTAGTGATTTTCCCTACTTTCTTCAATTTAAGTCTGAACTTGCCAATAAGGAGTTTATGATCTGAACCAGTCAGCTCCTGGCCTTGTTTTACTGACTCTATAGAGCTTCTCAATTTTTGGCTGCAAAGAATATAATCAATCTGATTTTGGTATTGAAGATCTGGTGATGTCCATGTGTAGAGTCTTCCCTTGTGTTGTTGGAAGCGGGTGTTTGCTATGACCAGTGCTTTCCCTTGGCAAAACTCTTTTATCCTTTGCCCTGCTTCATTATGTACTCCAAGGCCAATTTTACCTGTTACTCTAGTTATCTCTTGACTTCCTACTTTGGCATTCCATTCCCCCATGATGAAAAGGACATCTTTTTTGGGTGTTAGTTCTAGAAGGTCTTGTAGGTCTTCATAGAACTGTTCAACTTCAGCTTCTTCTGGTTGGGGCATAGACTTGCATTACTGTGATGTTGAATGGTTTGCCTTGGAAACGAACAGAGATCATGCTGTCATTTTTGAGTTTGCATCCAAGTACTGTATTTCAGACTCTTTTTCTGACTATGAGGGTTACTCCATTTCTTCTAGGGGATTCTTGCCCACAGTAGTAGATATAATGGTCATGTGTATTAAATTCGTCCATTCCAGTCCATTTGAGTTCACTGATTCTTGAAATGTCAATGTTCACTCTTGCTATCTCTTGCTTGAACACTTCTAATGTATCTTGATTTATGGACCTAACATTCCACGTTCCTATGCAATATTGTTCTTCACAACATCAGACTTTACTTCCATCACCAGTCACATCCACAACTGGGTATTGTTGCGAATTTCTGTTAGAATAGCTATTCTCAAGAAATATAAAACAAAAATGAGATAAAAAGTGTTGGCAAGGATGTGGTGAAAATGGAACCCTTTGTAAACTGTTGGTGGGAATGTAAACTGGTACAGCCACTATGGAAAATAGTATACTGCTTCCTTTAAAAATTAAAAATAGCATGACCATATGACTCAGAAATCCTACTTCTGGGTATATATCCAATGGAAATGAAAGGAAATGAAATCAGTATCTCAAAGAGATGTTTGCAACCCTACGTTCACTGCAGCACTATTCACAATGGCCATGACACAGAAACAATCTAAGTGTCCACTGGTAGATGAATGGACACTTAAGTGAATATATATATGCATCTCACATTTTCTTTATATATATAAATATTATATATATACACACATAAACATATGTATATATTTATATCTAGAATGAGCTTTTCAGGTGGCACTAGTGGTAAAAAAACCTGCCTGCCAATGCAAGAGGCATAAGACATGTGGATTCAATCCCTAGGTTGGGATGATCCCCTAGAGGAGGACATGACAACCCACTGTGGGCTATGGTCCAGAGGGTCACAAAGAGCCAGACACGAATGAAGCGACTTAGTGCAAATGCATGCATATACAGAATATGATCAATCTTAAAAAAAAAAAAGAAAATATTATCATTTGTGATAATATGTTTGAACCTGGAGACCATTATGCCAAGAAAAATAAGCCAGACATAAGAGAGACAAATATTACATAATCTTACTAAATGTGGAATCTAAAAATGTTGAACTTAAAAAAGTAGATCTTAAGTATTTTCACCAAACACACACACAAAAATGGTAACTTATTTTTTTTGTTGTTAAGGTGATGGGTGTGCTAATTAGTTTGATTATGGTAATCATTTCACAATGCATACATATATCAAAACATCAATTATATACTTTAAATATATACAATTTTATTTGTCAATTATACCTCAGTAACCTCAGATATGCAGATGACACCACCCTTATGGCAGAAAGTGAAGAAGAACTAAAGAGCCTCTTGATGAAAGTGAAAGAGGAGAGTGATAAAGTTGGCTTAAAACTGAACATTCAGAAAACTAAGATCATGGCATCCGGTCCCATCACTTCATGGGAAATAGATGGGGAAACAGTGGAAACAGTGGCTGACTTTATTTTTCTGGGCTCCAAAATCACTGCAGATGGTGATTGCAGCCATGAAATTAAAAGACGCTTACTCCTTGGAAGGAAAGTTATGACCAACCTAGACAGCATATTAAAAAGCAGAGACATTACTTTGCCAACAAAGGTCTGTCTAGTCAAGGCTATGGTTTTTCCAGCGGTCATGTATGGATGTAAGAGTTGGACAATAAAGAAAGCTGAGCATGGAAAAATTGATGCTTTTGAAGTGTGGTGTTGGAGAAGACTCTTGAGAGTCCCTTGGACTGCAAGGAGATCCAACAGTCCATCCTAAAGGAGATCAGTCCTGGGTGTTCATGGGAAGGACTGATGTTGAAGCTGAAACTCCAATACTTTGGCCACCTGATGTGAAGAGCTGACTCATTGGAAAAGACCCTGATGCTGGGAAAGATTGAAGGCAGGAGGAGAAGGGAACGACAGAGGATGAGATGGTTGGATGGCATCACCGACTCAATGGACGTGGGTTTGGGTCGACTCTGGGAGTTGGTGATGGACAGGGAGGCCTGGCATGCTGTGGTTCATGGGGTCGCAAAGAGTTGGACAGGACTGAGCGACTGAACTGAACTGAACTGAAACCTAGGATAAAAAGTTCCCTTTTTCGTCTATAAGTAACAATAGATATACATGGTTGCCATAACTTTTAGATTCCTATTTTGTCAGTATTTTTTTATTATATAAAATTTACCATTTCAACCACTTTCAAGTGTATAGTTCAGTGTACAATTAAGCAAATTCACAATGTTGTATAAGCATCACCAGATTTTAGATTCTTTGGTAAGTGTTTTATGTAGTTTTTTTCCTGAGTGTATTTGCTATCATGGTGTGAAGATGAAACACTGATTCAGAGTAGTGCATAATACATACAGAAGATACACATAAGAGTGTATAAAAGACTGTATTTTGTAAAAATTTCAAGCACTTTTATTCAATCAACAACTAAACATCGTACCTCTTGGGCTTCATGAGCTATTAACTGATCCATTAAGAGTCGCCGCCGTCTTTTCTCCCTTTGCTCTCGTGCAAAAGCATCTTCTTCAAGGCGCTTTTGGATTTTTTTA
The DNA here is from genome assembly GCF_910594005.1 of Cervus elaphus. Classification (NCBI taxonomy): domain Eukaryota; kingdom Metazoa; phylum Chordata; class Mammalia; order Artiodactyla; family Cervidae; genus Cervus; species Cervus elaphus. The sequence goes on from NC_057839.1 coordinate 40,577,645, forward strand.
ATGTAGTCATCATCTGAATAAGTGTTTAACAAATCGGTGGTTGTCTGGCCTGCTGTATCTAGAGATGTCTTGGATGCACTAAGGACAATAGTTTTTATTTAGATTTTAAAATACAACTTAATCACCCACCGCTACTTGTGACTACAGGGGAAGACCTCAGCACCCTTGGGTGCTCTGTTCATTTATTAATACAAGCATTAAAGCAAACATTAGAACTTCAGTGTTCAGCTTAAAATATAACTTATAAGGTTATTCAAAAGACAGGGAAACATTATTATGGTATTCAGGGATTAAACAGTCATCAATTCTCATATAGACTGAAGTGTTTTTATGAAAGCAGTTAATTTCATGTTTAACAAAGTAATAATCACACATGTTCTTTCCTAATCTGAGTATACGCAGTTTTATTAAATCAAAGATCAAACCCATTTACATAGTTGAATCAAAATTCTTAAATTATAATTAGTTCTACTTAATAATCACATATTTTTGGCACAGATCATATTTTATTATAGTTCATTATTTCTATATTTGCTGCTTCCAGCTGAACTCTGAGCATAGGAGAAAAGTATACTATTTTACTTTTCTCTGTACCTGTGCCTCACAGTACTGACATGTAGATGATGTTTGCTAAATTTCAAATCATATGCTAAGAAGCACTACACAAGTATAATACAATTTAAAAAAACTACACACTGAAATTCTGGTTATTTTATTGGCAGGTGCTCAACCTTTGATTGTATTCTGTCAACTGAGAGTCATTCAGCAGAAATTACGTAGCTAGCAAAGCCTCAGGAAGATCGAAGACAAATTTTAACTCTATTTACTAAGTTCAGTATAATTAATATTTATTACTATTAATTTATGAAATTAATATTAATGTATGGAAATATAGCATAATTTTTTAGATCCTTCATCAAAATTCTTATTATATTTTCACTTAAATGTGACATTTAAAAGAGTTTGCCTTACATTGAGCATGGGTTAATAGGTCTCTCTCAACACTGTTTGGCTGCTATCAATATACTTAAGATATTGATTCTCCTTTGTTCATCAATCAGTCTATCCAACCATCCATACATACACCCATCTTCTGTGTTACCCCAATCAAGGCCTGAAGAAAGTTACATGATATTTTCTTGAATAAATATTCATTTTATGAGAGTACGGGTTTCTTGAGGGCAATAATTACGTTTACTTTATGTCTGTTTGATTGTCAAGCCTCCATAGAGTTAATAATTGTATGAGTGTGATTATTAGTGATAGGAACCTTGGCCAAATTCATGAGTGTGTGTATATATTTTAAAAAGCAGTTGTTAGAAGGAAAGTAACGTAAATCTGTGAATCCAAATGTCAAATTACAGCAGCCAACAGCCTCAGAAAAGAAACAAAGAACAAAAGAGGGGGTGGCATTTACTATTTGTCTTAAAAAATAAAGAAATAGGATACGTGGGGGAAAAGCAGCAATGGTTGTTCTTGCATTGCTCTCACTGAGCATTCATTTCATCCTTTCACAAAAGAAACGGCAGACTTTGAAATGACATCCATGAGAAAGTGCTTTGGGAGCAGGCTTTGAATGGGGCAGCTGCAGAAATTGCTCCTTAGGTCACCTTAAAAGATGATTTTAGTGCCTTCTGCCATCAAGTAATGTGAAATTTCTGGATGAGTCCAGAACATGTTTGATTCTAAGCTAAGGATTCAGAATGAACTAAAGAAGTAGTGGTCAATAACAGGGGTTAAGAAAGGCAATATTGTACCATAACTTTTTTGTTTCTTTTAAAGTTTGCCCTAGGCCAGTGTCTCCCAGCATTTTTTATCTGGGGGTCCATCAGAGGAAGGTCAGGGAGAGCGTGGTGGGGTTCAGGTGGCCGCTGCAGGGGAGAGTAGGCTTGGGCTGAGGTTATTTTAGGCATCAGGGAAGCACAGATAAACATGAGCAAGGCTTAGAGTAGGGCACCAGGAGTTTCCACAGAAGGAAGGAGGAAAGGCAGTTAACACATACATTCTTCATTCTGCTTCATTTCCATTCACACCTGACTTCCTCACCATTTCTTCTTCCAGCTTAATCTTATTCCACTTCATTTGATTCTATTCCCTTTGCTCAGAAATATTAATATGGAACATTAATATAAAGTATATAATTTGTGTCTATTTTTCTTCCTTAACAGAGGTTTATTTCCTATTCTATAAAATGTAAATGAGTAGACTTTGGATAGTTTCCATGAAAAAATGCAGAAGAATTCAAGCTGCTTCTATATGTGCAGTCCCTCATTAATTGTTTTCTAGGAGTCAGTGACCCCTGATAGGAAACAAAAGGGGAGATGATCTTTATCTTTAAGCAAAAGAAGCCCATTAACCAGGAGCTTTCTATAAAGAACCCACTGAATCCTCTTAGTGACAGTTAGTCAACACTCATTCAGCAGTCCTTTATTACTGGTCCCTGTGCTAAATGCTGAGGATGCAAGGGGAGAGCAATTAGAGTCTAATAAAGGCAGTACAGTGACAAATGTAAATGAATAGTAACTTGAAAAAATGTTAGTGAATGTTTAAATAGTATATGTGATAAGTATAGTATAGAAAAAAAAATTAACCTCACAAATCATAATAGCTACTTACCTTCTTGATATTTACAAAATTGTTAATGAACAACTAATCTGAATTTTCTCATTTATCTTCCTTAATACACTCTCTCAATAAAGACTCTACAAAGTGAAAACATCCTTGGAATAGCTGTTTCAGGCAAACTGTTTCTAAATATTCAAAAGTTAAAGTAAAATGAACTTTTTAAAGAAAAATCAAATTTTTGATTATTAAAATAATTTTATCTCACCTTTCTTTTGCCTGGAGATCCTTTTTTATTAATGCTTCAAACTTCTTAATTTCATTGGCCACATCCTTTAAAGAAAATTCATCATCAATTTTTTACCTCTAAATATATTGAAACTTTCTCATTTATCACTTTCATTCAAATTTGCAAAAGTGATATGTACTAATAATTCAAGCTAGTTAGGATTTCTAAATATTCTAGAATATTCTTCTATTCCAATTTGTTACTTTCAGTGTAGGCTAAAGGTACCTAAAAGAAGGTGAAAATTGCCTAATCTGAATAATTCAGTTCACAATGCTAGCTCTAAAAGTACATCAAAAGGCATTTAACAAGAAAAAATATTATAAAAAAGTTAGGATGTGCATTTTTAATTACAATTATTTTACATTTGATCTTAGCCAAAAGGCCGAGAAGCGATTACAATTATTTTAAATGAGAATAACTCTGGGAGTTGGTGATGGACAGGGAGGCCTGGCGGGCTGCGGTTCATGGGGTTGCAGAGTCAGACACGACTGAGCAACTGAACTGAACTGAACTGAACTGAAGCATTTTTTGGATATAAATATTTCTTCAAAAATTATCTTGGGTGTTTTAAACATTTCTTGTGCACTCTTATATATACTATTAATTTGCTGTTGGAAAATTAATTTTAGCTCATCAGCCTACTGCAAATCCTTTTTCATAAACTTTAATCAACTCAAGGAAACAGAAGAATTAAATTTTTTTAATATAAATTTATTTATTTTAATTGGAGGCTAATTACTTTACAATATTGTAGTGGTTTTGCCATACATTGACATGAATCCACCATGCGTGTACACATATTCCCCATCCTGAATATTTTTACTAAAATGGGGTCAGAAAAAAGCCTCTGTTGGTAATATTTTTAGACTCTAACTATAGGATTTCAATATTAAAAATTAAGTGTGAATTAAAATAAAATGCAATGGATTTAGATATCAGAGTGACCTGCCAATCTGCTTTATCAGCATTGTGAACTTGGGTAAAACATGTCTGTCTTCTGAGCCTGTTTCCTTATCCAAAAAATTGGGAAAGCAATACCCTACATAGCGAGTTGTTTACAAATTAAAGACAATGTGAAATGCCCAACCCACAGCCTGACATACAGCAGATGATGAATAAATGGTAGCTGTTTTCTTAAGTTAAAGAGGAGAATATTACTAACAATCATAGCAGCATTAAGTGTAGATTCCAGGAATTAGTATCAAAATGCACAGATAGTATTGCTCCCCTGTGAAATATAATGAGATCGTATCCTATAGGAATGACTGATAAGTGTTAAGTAATATGATATATTTATCAATAGTATATCTTAAATCTAAATATAATGAGAGCAAGCAAATTGCTTAACATTTCTAGGATTCATAGAAAGACAGTGCAACATGGGGAGGAAGTATCAGGGAAAAGCAAATAGTAGGAATGGCACATAGATGGTATTTTGGGTACCTAGACTGGCCCCTGTTGTATGCATGGGTGTCGTGACCCATCACAACAGCACCCACCCTGGCACAGTTTGCTCGTGATCACAGAATCCACCACACAAGAGCCCACACAGGTATTCTCATTTAACAGCAGTTTGTCATCCATATCCTAAAGCTATATTCTCTGTTTCTAAACAAATAATGGAATAAAACGGATTGGACATGCATGCAGTGCATGTGTTTTAAATGAGAAGGGACAATGCCAGAGGTAATTTGAAAAGGAAGTAGGAAGTTCAGGGAAGTTTCTCTCTTAGGGAAAGATCATCCTTTCATTAAGATAAGCACAACACAATGTTAAAGGACTATCACTTACCTCTGCCTCTCTTTTCTTTTTCATTAATTTTTGGGTGTCAAGTATTTTCAGAGTACGATCTGATGCGGGTTTAGGAATCTGTATGATAGCTGCTTGGATTTTGGCCATGATTTCATTTTGTCGTCTTCTGCTCAAGCGTTGCTAAATATTCCATATATATATATAAGTTTAGTTATTCAGTTTATCAGAATAATATGCAATGTAATACACTCACAGGTACACAGATATGTAAATTTTCCATTCAAATTTTCTAAACTCAGCATTAACTTAGGGACTAGGAAATATTAGGAAGGAAGTATCAATATAACTAATTTTGAAAAGTATAATATTGAAACACAATTTGGGAGTCCCTAAATTATGCAGATTGAATGTGTCTATTTTCATTATGGGTGGTGATACTAAAAGGCTAATAAAGGCATCCCCAATACAAAAAATGAATGTAATTCTTTCCCAGTTCCACCTTCATGACCTGCCTAATCATGGTATCTGGAGGGCTCCCAACATCACTAATTATTAGAGAAACGCAGATCAAAACTACAATGAAGTATCACCTCACAACAGTCAGAAGGGCCATAACCAAAAAGTCTTAAAACAATAAATGCTGGAAAGGGTGTGGAGAAAAGGAAACCTTCTTACACAGTTGGTAGGAATGTAAATTGGTACACCCACTATGGAGAACAAAATGGAGGTTCCTTAAAATACTAAAATAGGACTACCATATGACGCAGCAATCCTACTACTGGGCATGTACCCAGAGAAAACCATGCACTCCAATGTTCATTGCAGCACTATTTACAATAGCCAGTACATGGAAGCAACCAAAATGTCCATCAACAAAGGAATGGATAAAGAAGATGTGTTATGTATCAATATATACAATGAAATATTATTCAGTCATAAAAAAGAACAAAATTGGGTCATCTGCAGAGACTTAGATGGACCTGGAGACTGTCATACAGAGTGAAGTAAGTCAGAAGGAAAAAAAATGTTATGTATTAATGCATATATGTGGAATCTCGAAAAATGGTAAGATGATCTTATTTGCAAAGCAGAAATAGACACATGGACGTTGAGAACCAACATATGAATGAATTGAGAGACTGCAGTTGACATATATACACTATTATGAACCTACTGTATAGCACATAGAACTCTACTTGGTGCTTTGTGGTGATCTAAATGGGAAGGAAATCCAAAAAAGAGGGGGGATATTTATACATGTGACTGATTCACTGGCTGGACAGCAGAGACTGACACAGCAGTGTAAAGCAACTATATTTCAATTAAAAATAATAATCAAAGGACATTTAATGAGTATTTTCAATGTTCAAAGCATTGTACTAGGCAAATTTTTTGAATTGGAGGAACTAAAACTCTTGTGAGGTCATATGACAGGTAAATAATGAAAGTCAATAAAATCAGCAAGAGGTGGTTAACACCAAAGAGTGAGAATTATCTGTGCCCTAGGAGTTCCCCAGAAAGAGTCTATGTGTACTGGGAAGGTTGCAGAGTAGATGGAGGGAAGTTTAGGGGAAGAGGAGAGAGGAGAATGGTGAGCTTGGGTATGACAGAGGGAAGAGCAGAAATAAATGAGTCCTATTCAATAACAGGCTGCCAGTGTAATAACAGAAGAAAGACAATGCTGAGGGTTATGAAAAGATACCAAAAGGTTGACAGTGTTTAGTGAAAAAATTTAAATGCTAGTCAAATCAAGGGACAAGATATTTGTAGAGTAGCTTCCTGGGTGGCTCAGATGGTAAAGAGTCTGCCTGCAATAAAGGAGATCCAGGTTCAATCCCTGGGTCTAGAAGCTCCTCTGGAGAAGGAAATGGCAACCCACTCCAGTATTCTTGCCTGGAGAATTCTACGGACAGAAGAGCTTGGCAGGCTACAGTCCATGGGGTTGCAAAGAGTTGGACACAACTGAGCAACTAACACACACAACGTATTTGTAGAATAGCAGGTTTCTGAGAAGAAGCCAACAAAAGTGCAATTGAGGGCAGATTCTCCTAGCAGTTGATTAAACTTTAGGAGACAAGCCTGAAGAGCAGAGATTCATTCATAGGTTGCAGCAGGAGATCTGAGTGGATTCAACAGGAGTATAGAAGAAAAAGAGCAGGCCTAAGAAGCGCAAGGAATTAGGAACAAACAGAATTTGATAAGTTACTGGAGCTTAGTGGAGAGGATGGAGGGAGGCGTCAAAAATGAATAAATGGAAAGAAAAGATAAAACCTGAATAGGGCCAATAACATAATCAGGGATATACATGCTCTAAGGGGCTTCTTTGAAAATGCAACATCATTGCCATGTCTTTTCAGCAAGCTTTTATATTCTGATATGTTTATAATTTTTCTTTATATACTTACATCTCTAAAAGCCTCGCTTTTCATGTTTTGAACTTTTGTGCTCATCAGGGGCTGTACGGTTGGCATTTCCACTCCAGTCTGAACCCCTTTCTTTTTCCTCTGGAGAGCAATGTACAGCTGATATAAGAGTTTCGTGGCAGCCCCAGGCTTCTCTGTGATGATATTGTGGGCCACATTCTGATCAAATTGCACACCCAACAGGTGAAGGGTGGGCTCCAAGCGAGAAAAATTGTTAAGTTTGGCACTTGAAATCCTAGGCATTAAAATATTTCACATAATAAGACATTGAACTAAAGGCAAACAACAAATATCAGAGGATTTTCATAACCAAATACCATGTTCTTTTAAATTTATCAGTCCTTGCAAAAACCACTTAATCCTCTAGACAAGTTGAGATTTTGTCTATTGCCCTAGCTCCATGCATTTATTTCTCTTGAATGGCTAAACTAAAACTCATTAATTTCATACACTCTGCTACTTAGATACTAGAATTTCTACAGGAAGTCAGTACAAAAACATATCTAAATGCCTTCTTCAAAATGGAAAAACTTAACTATAGTTTTGAAAAATATTTTACTCAGAAGACAAAACTGCACTTTAAATATCCATTTCTTTAATTGGTATAACCTGAAAATAACCTTATTTTCAGTGATGACTGAAAGTGATGACTCTCAACATTATCTTCTCAGGCATTGTCAGAAATAGCCAATCAATATTAGCCATACAACTAGATGAGTCATGAGATTATTACTGTACAGTTTATATCACTTCTTCAAAAATCACTAAAGACTTTCTAAAGTATATGTATTGTTGAATCATCTATTATCAAATGAGGCTCACATTTTAGAAGAACTCATTAATTCATTATTAATTTACTCTCTCAACTATACCAGTAACTTATTTATTTAATAAATGTTTATAAAATTATTAAGGTCTTACAAAGATGAATAAGACACCCTGCCCTTTAGTAGTTCATAGCAGGAAAACAGGTGTAATTAGTAGTGATAAACTGATGCAACTGTTGCAATAAAGGTCTCAAATGACCAAGGGCCATTAATAAGCCTGTGAATACAGCAGCAGAATAAAAGCAAAAAGATGTTAGATGCATTTTCAACTTTTGTGCCTCTCTTATGTTCAAACTGGATGCAAATGTCAATTTTATCCACTGGCCTACTTTCTCTTTACTTTAACTTTCAAACATCAGTGACATTCTTTGATGGAAAAAAATATACTGAATATACTTATAAGTCAAAGTCCCATCTTCTCCCTGAAAAAAGAGGATACCTTACAGAGGGAGTTGGCAGAATTTCTAATATTATAGGGTTACTCACTCAATAACTTCATTTCAGACTATAAAACTATTTGGGGAAGATACAATGACCTCTGTTGAATTTTCAGAAGCTGAAAGAGATCACTTAGCACTTAAAGTTTTTAAATTTTATTTTATTTTTAATTGAAGGATAATAACTTTACAATATTGTGATGGTATCTGCCATACATCAACAAGAATCAGCCATAGGTATACATATGTCCTTTCCCTCTAAAACCTCCCTCCCACCTCCCTCTGTATCCCCACCCTCCAGGCTGTCACAGAGCACCGACTTTGGGTTCCCTGTGTAATACAGCAAATTCTTACTGGCTATCCACTTTACATATGGTAATGTATATACTTCAATGCTATTGTTTCAGATTATCCCACCTTCTCTCTCCCCCACTATGTCCAAAAGTGTTCTCTATGTCTGCATCTCCATTGCTGCTCTGTAGATAGGTTCATCAGTATCTTTCTAGATTCTGTGCATGCGCACGTGTGTGTGTGTGTGTGTGTGTGTGTGTGTGTGTGTCTGTTAGTTGCTCAGTTATGTCCAACTCTTTGCAACCTCATGGACTGTAGGCCACCAGGCTTCTCTGTCCATGGAACTCTCCAGGCAAGAATACTGGAGTAGGCTTCCATTCCCTTCTCCAGGTCTAGATTCCATATATATGCATTAATATATGATATTTGCCTTTCTATTTCTGCCTTACTTCACTTTGTATCCCTGGTGAAGGAACTAGCAAGCCACTCCAGTATTCTTGCTTGGAGAATACCACGGACAGAGGAGCCTGGCGGGCTACAGTCCAAGGGATCTCAAGAGTCGGACACAACTTAGCAACTAAACCACCATTTTGTATAACAGGCTCTAGGTTCATCCACCTCATTAGAATTGACTCAAATGCACTCCTTTCTATAGCTGAGTAATATTCCATTATATATATGTATCACAACTTATTTATCCATTCATCTGTCAAAAGACATATAGGTTGCTTGCATGTCCTAGCTATTGTAAATAGCACTTAACACAAACTTTATATACTGTCATACTGTTTCTAGTATATTATTTCTCAAGAGATAGCTTTCAAGCAGTGATTCTAAACTTTTTTTTTTTTTTAATCACATATACTATCCTTGGGAAATCTGATGAGAGCTATGAAACCTTTTCCCCAGAGAAGAAAACACACATCCATGCATATACACAAAATATGTATGCACTTTTGGGGTATTTGTCAATCTTCTAAAAATCTAGCCTAAAAGTGCCTACTAACTGCAAGGGAGGTGGGGTTGGGAAAATAAAGGAATGATTTATATAAATAAAGAAGTCAGTGTCAAATGAAGGCCAAAGCAACAAACATATTGACAGAAGACACTGAATTCCTTTTCCAGTCATGCGGTGTAACTCAGTGTCCTATTTCCTATATTTGGTCAAGAATACTTAGCATGGCATGCCACATTGGCCAAACTTTGAATAAAGTATTTTAAATAGATAAAAGATAAACAGATCTTAGAGGGAATGAGAAGAGATAAGGAATGCTACAAGGCAATCTTATCAACCACAAAAGTAAAACATTTTTTTAGGTCTTCTCATGTCATGTCCAGTGTTGCAATTTGTTCCCCCACAAATGACCTACAGTTTGAGATAACAAGCATTGGCCTAAAATGATTAGGGTGCTACATAGACCATGTTTTGAAGAGTCTTGATTGTGAAAGAGGATGGTCAGGTCAATGACTTGTGTCCACATTCCTTGGATGGGCACCTGACACCCACTTTTGATCTTTCAACACAGTTCATCTTTTCATGTCCTTCACATCTTCAAAGTTTGTATGTTTTCTCTACTACATTTATTTGCGAAGATATGGCCCGAGAGACAACTTTCCGAGGTTTTACCTGTGACATAACCTTAGGCTTCAGAGGTCAGAGGCACCATAATTTGGGAGGGAAAATCCAAAAGCAAACACTATTCATTTGCAAACTTTATCAAAATTTAGCCCTGTGCCCAGTGAAAGTAAAGCACACTACCCTTCCTCTTACTTGTTTTACACAACGTCCAGAATGCAGTGTAGCCTGCTAACACTAGGGTTCAGTGACACGGTAGGCTTCAAAATGGCTTTTATGGTCTGGCTGAAGTGTCCAGGTATAATAGTACTTCTTTCTGGAAGCTTTTAATAATATATATTCTAAATATCCAACCAAAATTTTGGGAATATAACTGGCATGTAAATGGATGGAAGCCCACTCTTGTCATAATATATGCTCAATCAGTATACCATGATAATCAACAGTTGTTTTTAAACTGAGAGAAACCACTGGGACATTTTTGCTCTGGAGACAGAGCATATGATGTAAATGATGACCCTTGAGGGGATAAGGAATGTGTTCTGGGAAAAGCCTTCTCCCTTTCTACCTGCAGTCCTTATCTGCCAAGGGATTACCTCCTTGCTGTCTTGTGAGGGAATACAACTCAAAAGGTCATTAGAATAGGGATATCCATGCTCCTTTACTTTTTATTTTTTTAACTAATCTGCTCATTTGTCACCCTCTGAGTTGGACTACAGATATCCTAAAACAGAATTCTTTCAGAGTTAGATGAGTTATTCTAAGGATGAAGTAATTCCCAAAGCAAGTTAACTTCAAGTTATGTGCAATGCAGATTTAGTTTACTGTTTACATTTTAGACTAAAGAAACTAAAAATATTACACAAAAATCTCCAAATCATGAGCTCTGGCACTAGACAGCTGTTTAAAAACTAGGCTTTACAAAGAAGGGTCCTTTTCCCCACTGAATATGCTAATAGAAAGCTCATATGCATGGATTTACTGATTCTTGTCTTCTTTAGAATATCATAAGCCCTAGAAAAACAGTGGGTTGTCCTAGGAACTAAAGGTTGATAGTATTTGGTTGTTAAGACAAATAGGTCCATCTCCCCATGTTAAAAATGTGATGATGCTCAGTGAAACAGAAAGTTCATCCTTTGCAGTGAATGAAGGGCAGGGCTGCAACACAGGATGATACTCAGGGCACATACCTATGCAGAGGCAGGACAAAGGTATGAAATCTACCCTGGGCTCAGCTTGCCAAGCACAGGACCTTGGCATGAGGCAGCTTCATCCAAAATGGGGCTTTTTGTTCTTTGCACAAAGGCTTTCCTATTCACTAAGACCTGTTTGCACAAGGGCTTTCCTATTCACTAAGACCTGTGTCTTTATGATTACTTCCATCCATGTGGGTCCCTGTTTCTATTTCATGCAAAGGCCTTCCATGGTCTTGCTAACAAGAGCCAACTCAGTACACATGAAATACTGCATGCATGATCTGATTAATATGGTTCTTTTAAGTTTTCCATACCTAATTCAGAACCAGATACACTTTCTGAAGTCAGTCATTTTTATTCAAATAGAGAAACATGATGGTGTGCCTGCAGTGGGTCAGGGACAATGCCTGGAGCACAAAGAATAAACATACTCTGCAACTTTGAACATCTTTGCAAAGTAGTTAAGGCACAAACATTCATATATTCACTCATCATATATGGTTTGGGCTCCTTCAGGTGGTAGTAACTCTTATAAGAACTGACATGTAAATAAAAAAATATAACTTAAAGTAATAAAAAAAGGGATGTCTGAAGTGTTGTTGAAACAAACAGAAAAAAGCAAAGAGTAAAAGGAAATTAAATCTGCTGGGGAGAAAACAAAGAGTTTAGAAAAGGGTGGATTTTTAGCTGAATCTTAAGGATGAATAAGAGTTTCTCAGGGTGAAAGTGAACAAAGAATAATATACAAAGGTTCAAGGCATAACAAAAACACATGACATATTTGTGGACCAAAGTAGCTTATGTTAGAGCTACAGACTAGTAGAAAATATGACTGGAAAGGGTGGATGAGGGTCACAAGGGAAGCATTTTGTAATAGAAGCCTTGAGAAAGAGAAACTGGAATACCTAAAGCTTTTTAAGCTGATGGGGGAAACCACACCTAAAGATGTGGGTGTAGAGTTCTATCTGCCTATGGAGAAGTTCAGACAAGGGGCTTAATGCAGGACTTATCAGAATATGCAGCCATTCATTAATTCAGAAAACATTTACTGAAAGCTAAACATGTGCCAGGCCCATGATAGCGCTGGGGATGCAAAGAAAAATAACTCATAGTACAACTACAAAATCCTCTGAAGGTACAACGTGCAACTGAAAGAGATACAAACAAAGAAACTGACAACAAAGTGACCGATGTTATAACAAGTAACTGTACAAGACAAGTTTAAAACTTTCATGAAGGGATAATAAGTAATGACACCAAAAATGGATTGGAAACCTGGTTACATGGAGATCATCACAAATCAATCTGTGCACATGAGAACTCATGAGAAAGCAAAAAAGAGAAAAGAAGGGCATGTACACTGACTTACCTACCCTGGAAATCTTATATCTTAGAGGCTGATCCTTGCTTCTATTGGAAGGGAGGAGATTTAGGTAGAAGCAGAGTGGGCACAGGGCTAGAAGATCAAGCAGAGGAGGCAGCTTGGGCTAAGCAGAGAAGGACAGTGTATACCTTGCTCTTGAGGAAGAGATGTGAGACATGGGGAGTAGGATAAGCATTAGAATGTTACCTAGTACCCTAGAAGCTTAAGAAATTGTCAGGGATTAGCAAATGAGGATAACTTGGTATAAAAACATATTTACAATCCATGGCTTCTCTTGAATTATACTATTATTACCTGCACAACTAGCATAATCTGGATTGTGAAAGAATGACTCACCTTTAGAATGGAGGTACTAGACTTCTTTTCCTTGAACTCTTGCAATGTAGGTAATGCTCAATGGAGATATACTATCCAAAGGAACCAAAAACTAAGAAATACTTGAGTGGGAAATATCAGGTTAAAACACTATGGATATTGAGCAGGATGTCATGAATGGCAGAGTAAGGACCTCCAAAAATCTATTCTTCCAAAAAGACAATAATAAAACTGACAAAATTTATAAAAATTAACTTCTTTGTAACTCTAGTGATTAGCCAAAGGCTTGTAACAATATAAATAAAACGTATTCAAGAAAAAATCCTTAATCTCAGTAAGAACAGAGAGCTTTTAGTCATTTTAACTTGCCCTATTCCCATTTCCTTCTTCCCAGCTCTTGAAAATCAGGAGCCCTGCAGTAAAAACCAGCAGCCTAACAGCCATCTGAGAGGACAGACAGGTTTGGAACTCCTCAAGAAGTCCTATCCTCAGAACACTGTCATTATTTAACATAATTTAGAGCTCAATCACTGCTTTAGGTAGCTGTGATCTTCAACAGTTGCCACTGATGACTTTTTACTAATACCCTGGGAATAGGGTTTTCAAAATGGCAACCTGCTCCAGTATTCTTGCCTGGAGAATCCCATGGACAGAGGAACCTGGCAGACAGTCCATGGGCTCGCAAAGAGTCGGACACAACCTAGTGACTGAACCACCACCACCATCTAAGGCAGTAATACCACTGGTGCAAGCAAGAGCTGCCCAAAAACTTAAAAGGAAGATATAAGAATGAAATATCCAAAAAAAAAAAAAAAAAAGGAATGAAATAGCCACTGGGAACTTTGGGAAGCTCTGATGCATTCCTGGGGATCGAGAGAACCATATGCATGTGTAGGAATGTTTGGATACCCAGGAAAGACAGGAGGAGGCCCAAATCTCTCACTTTTGGCTGACCTTAAGCTCCATACAAGCAGGAAGTAAAGGCTAAGGCAGAGCTGTAAACTGTGAAAGCACTGAAGATATACCTCAACAAACTCAGCATCTCAGCCAAGGAAGATTTATTAGTTCAAGATATTTTAAAATATCTCCATTTATTTGCTGGGCTCTGTTCACTAAGCTAACCAAGCAGAGTCTTCAGGTGCTATACACAACAGGGAATATAGATTTTCCAAAATTAGTCCAAGAGAGTCATTAAACAGACAAAAAGTAGCAGCAGAGCAACAACAAACAGCAACGGCAACAAAGCCTGGGAAGGTGGAACAATCTGAGTTACCTCATTGTATTATTCTAGATGTCTGTTTTCAACAATTATGAGACACATAGAGAAATAGGAAATACTGTCCCTACCTAGGGGGAAAAGGTCAGTAGAAACTCTCTGAGGGAGCCCAGATGTTTAATTTATTAGACAAAGACCTTAAGTTGGCTATTGTAAGTGTTAAAAACTAAAATAATTCATTTTTTTAAAAGTATAAAAGAAAGTATGAGAACAACATCTCAACAAAAATAGAATATCAATAAGGAGATAGAAATTATAAAAATAACCAAGTGGAATTCTAAAATTAAAAAGTATAACTGAGATGTAAAAAGTCACTAAAATAGCTCAATAGGACATTTGAGTTGGCAGAAGAAAGAAGCAGTAAACTCAAAGATAGATCAATTGAAACTACTCACAGGGGTAACAAAAAAGGAAAAAGAATGAAGAAAAATGAACAGAATCCCAAAACACAAAAACTCATTCTACTCATGAGAGAAAATTTCAGACTAATTCCAACTGAGGAACAATATCAAAATACTTGATCAGTTTTTAATTTTTTAAAACTGTAAAGATTATAAAAAAAAAAGGAAAGTCTGAGAAAATGATATCCTAATAAGATATTGGAACAAAAAAGGCATTAGATAAGAATTATAACAAATCTTTGGTACAAAATGTACCATACCAATATAAGATGACAACAGTAGGGAAAACTGGATGTGAACAGCACGGGAACTCTGTACTATCTTTGCAACTTTTCTGTAAGCCTAAAATTGTTCTAAAATAAAAAGTTTAGTTTTAAAAATCAACAAAGCTCCTGAGACCTGTGGGATACTGTCAAGTACACCAACACACACGTAATAGGAGTCCCAAAAAGAGAAGAGAGATGAAAAGAAATGGGGAGAAAGAACTTTGGGAGAAATGAGGAGCAAAAGTTTCCCAAATCTGATTAAACACAGGAGTGCAGGATTATGGAAGACATTGAAATGCAGCCCATCTAGAGATGAGGTCTTGCAACAGCCTGTCACTTTCTCTCCTTTGTACTCCTGGGAAAATGACATATGTATATGTGAGGAAGCAGCAATTTTCATATCAATGGTGCATTTGCCTGGTTTAGGTTTGGAAGGAATCTTGTGATAAATGATTCTTTAATGTTAACTTTGGAAGCTAAATACATCCAAAGGCCAAAGGAATTGACCTTTTTAAAAATAAAGAATAATCTCACTAACCTGCTTTCTGAAAAGTCTGCAAAATCATCCTGAAGTGCAAACTTGTGCAAAACTTCTCCAATTAGATAGCCACTGGAAAATGCCTTTGCAAATGACTTGGGACCTGAATTTTAAAACACAAAGATAAAAAAGTAAATATAATGCTTTACACAGAGCTTGTATATTTTCAGTATGTACATACAGAATAAAATCCCATAATTTAACCTGAACTCAGAATGCCATCAAAATATTTCTAAATATATCTTTTAATAATCAGATGAAAATACTGAATTTTAACAGTAGGTATCTTATAAGTATCCCTGAATAAATGTGGATCAGTACTTGATAACATATGCTATTTGGAAAGAAAAGACAACTTTTGATCAAACCAAACAAAACACAACCAACAAAATATATAACCTTAGATCTAAAAACAAATCTTCAATATATTTTATAAAATTATACTCTAATACTTCCATTATCAATACAACCTGTGGATGATTTCATATTCTTGACCAAGTGAGGTACAATCCAACTTCTTTAAACCTCAAAACTTAATTTTAACCTTTATGCAATGGAAATTTTACAAAAATCATCTGCACCTTCTTAAATAAAGCCTACTGAACATAATCAAGATTTTCCTTGGGCTTCCCTGGTTGCCTCAGTGGTAAAGAATCCACCAGCCAATGCAGGAGACACTGATTCGATCCCTAATCCAGGAAGGCCACATATCTCAGAGCAACTAAGCCCATAAGCCACAAGTACTGAGCTCGTGCTCCAGAGCCTGGGAGCTGCAACTACTGAGCCCATGGGCCTCAACTACTGAAGCCTATGTTTCCTAGAGCCTGTATGCTGCAATAAGAGAAGCCACTGCAATGAGATGCCTGCATACCACAACTAGAGTAGCCCCCGCTCACCACAGCCAGAGAAAAGCCTGTGAAGCAATGAAGATCCAGTATAGCCCAAATTAAATAAGGAAAAAAAATTTGAAAACTATATTATAAAGAAGATTTACGTTGGTGGTTCTGTGGTTTACTCCAGTGTAGCTGGTGTCCGGTGCAATGATGGAGATGGCCCAGAGGAAGACAGGTTTTGGAGCTAGAGGTATCTATGCTGAAATCTTGTCTCTGCCTTTTACTAGCTGTGCAACCTCTGACAAGCTGCTTAACCTTCCTGAATTTCTATCCCATCCTATCTATATCTATCTTGGTGAGTTATTTTAAAGATTAGAGGCAATATATGAGAATTTCTTGGTACTATGCCTGCCACAAAGTATGCACATACTGATAAATGCAGGGAAAAAAATTAAGTGTAAAATAGAATTTTCTTTCTTTAAAAATGTCCTTAGTTTGGGGTCATTTATATTTTTCTTATGAAGGATATAGGTTTACAAGGTATTTAAGAATGATATTCAAAGTTGATACATAAGACATTATCATAAGACAAAGTCATCATCTCTCAAAGGATTTCAAAATCCTCCAAAAATCTTCAGTCTGTTTCTATCACAGTCCTTTAGGAAACTGCAATACTAAATATCTATAAAATGTTATATATTATCACAGTATCACCTTGGAAGGAAAGTTATGACCAACCTAGATAGTATATTAAAAAGCAGAGACATTACTTTGCCAACAAAGGTCCGTCTGGTCAAGGTTATGGTTTTTCCTGTGGTCATGTATGGATGTGAGAGTTGGACTGTGAAGAAAGCTGAGCGCCCAAGAATTGATGCTTTTGAACTGTGGTGTTGGAGAAGACTCTTGAGAGTCCCCTGGACTGCAAGGAGATCCAATCAGTCCATCCTAATGGAGATCAGTCCTGGGTGTTCATTGGAAGGACACTGACACTCCAATACTTTAGCCACCTCAAGCGAAGAGTTGACTCACTGGAAAAGACCCTGATGCTGGGAAAGACTGAGGGCAGGAGGAGAAGGGGATGACGGAGGATGAGATGGCTGTATGGCATCACCAACTCGATGGACATGAGTTTGGGCAAACTCTGAGTTGGTGATGGACAGGGAGGCCTGGCATGCTGCGATTCATGGGGTCGCAAACAGTCGGATATGACTGAGCGACCGAACTGAACTGATCACAGCATCACAAACTTGTTCATACAGAATTATCCTCTTTTATCTATTTGATTATTAACAAGGTGGCTGACTGCAAATGACGGTAGAATGATTTCACAATTCGTAGAGCTGGTGCTTGGTGTGCAGTTGCAGGGAGGTGAGGGGAGACCTTACTCAGAAGACTTGACGTCATCATGAGGCTCCTGCGTATCTGACACCAGCCCACAATTCTGCCCAAAGCTTCCCTAGTATCTGCTCTCAGAGTATTTTATACTTTAATAATATCCCAGTTCTTAGGTTAAATCAATATAAAGTAACTTAAAAGGATGTCAACAATCCTCATTGATTCTGTTTACTCAGGGTGAGCTCCTAAACTATCTAGCACTAGAATCTATCGACTCTGCCTTCCAGCATCATGGGGCTTTCCTAGTAGCTCAGTTGGTAAAGAATCTGCCTGCAATGCAGGAGACTCAGGTTCGATCCCTGGGTCAGGAAGATCCCCTGGAGAAGGGAATGGCAACCCACTCCAGTACTCTTGCCTGGAGAATTCCATGGACAGAGGACCTGGCTGGCTACTGTCCATGGGATCGCAGAGAGTCAGACACGACTGTGCGACTAATATTCCTTTCCTTTTCCAGCATCATACACCAGTAGTCTTTGCAGCAACTGAAATCCAAAGAGCCCCTTCTGCCCCTAAAGCAGAGGTGTGCCTTGTCCTCCCGCTGAATCACTGTTGCTTTCTCCTTCCCTCAGGACCCACCACTGCTAACCTCCAAAGCTGTGCCCTGCTTTTCAGCTGCCACCACTGTCCTTGCTGTGCCATCTGGGCTGCTCTGGCTGTGCCTTGCACCTCTTCTGTCTGTTGCTTTCTCTGTTCGGCTTCTTTCCCTTTTTTCTCCCTCTAGCCTGTCCCTATTCTTGGTTTTCTGAAGTGCCCTTGGACATATAGTCATTGTCAGACTATAGAGTCCTACTAAAATTCTAAAGACTATTACTTTGCATTCAGGAGCTGCTGCTATATCTGGTGATCTCGTTCTCCCACTCTCTCTGGATTTTGCATTTTTGCCTGTTGTTCCTGTTGACCAAAGACCTGAAAGCTAACCTATGAATAACTGGGGAATAACTGTATCCTAGCCATCACATCCAACTGATCAGGCAAATGGTCTGTAGCAAACTCATAGCTACAAAAAGGTCAGGAGAAAAATAAAATCATAATCTACTTCCTTTGAAATGGCAGGACTTTTTAATAAGACAATTCTGATATGGATAAAATAGAGGCATTTTGGCTACAAAGGTCAAAGAAGAATAGCAAACACACTATTTCACTGTCAAGTGGGTTACTATAAATAAGTTTGAAAACATGTTTGCAGCTCTGTGTGCATTAGACACAGTTTTTCTTTTATTTATTTATTTTTTTCCTGTGCTACAGGAACACAGAAGGAAACAATCAGAGGAAAGCTATAGGAAGCAGAAAAAATAACAAAGGGAAAACACATAGAAAAAAAAATGGAGAGAAAAAAGAATACATGCAAGAAATTAGATGAAGAAAAAGCAGATAATCCAGGAATATGTAGATTAAAAAGTATGAGAAGGAAGATAAGAAGCCAGAGAGAGAAAGAGAAATGGAGAGAGGTGAGGGGAGAAAAACAGTAAGGAAAAAAAGAAAACACAAAGGAAAGATTTTTTTATTTTTGGTTTATCAAATTTTCCTTCCCAGTAAATGTTTCAGAATACCACAGTTAATGATGGCCACCTCTGTAAATTAATTTGCACTCATGACTGGAATTACCTAGGGGAAAGAAAAGGTGGATTGACTCCAGGATAAAGAACAATGAAGAATGTGAGAAAGAAATGAACCATAGGAGCTCAGTAACAATCTTCTCCCTGAGATTGGAAATGATCTACATGTGGAAAAATGTTGTTCCATAATAACTCAGCCACACCTCCAGTCTTCCAAGCCACAGGTCTGATCCCATTCACTAAAGCTTTCAATTACAGAAATCTTTAATGTGAGCTTTTGTGAATTATCTGGGACAGAGGACAACGGGTCTATGTGCTTTTCACTTGAGCCAGCTGGAGAAAAGACAAAAGAAGATAAGCCTTCTACATTCCAGATGGTAATGCAGTCAGCACAGGCTTTGAAGAGAGAAATATTCTCTGGTTTGACTCTTGGACCATTTATAAGACCCTGGACTTTGGATAGTTACACAGCCCCAGTTTCTTCTCTTTAAAAGAGGGACAGTGATGGGTTCTACCTCCTGACAGCTGGTTTAATTAAATGAGATAATTGATTAAATGAGATAATGTAAAGTGCTTAGCATAATTCCCGGCCTATAGTAAGTGCTCAGTGATCACTTTTACTATTACTGAAAGTTTCAGTTGCTCAGTCACGTCCAATTCTTTGCGACCCAATGGACTGTAGCCCACTAGGGTCCTCTGGTCATGGAATTCTCCAGGCAAGAATACTTGAGTAGGTAGCCATTTCTTTCTCTAAGGGATCTTCCCAACCCAGGGATCAAACCTGGGTCTCTTGTAGTGGAGGCAGATTCTTTACCATCTGAGCCACCAGGTACTGCTTCCTAATTTAAGACAACATGTTACACCAATTACACAATTCATAAGCTCAGCAATAGATCATCAATGACTCTAGTACAGGACTTCCCAGGTGGTGCTAGTGTTAAAGAAACCACCTGCCAATAAAGGAGATGCCACGGCCAAGGGTTTAAAGCCTGGGTCAGAAAGATCCCCTGGAGGAGGGCATGGCAACCCACTCCAGTACTCTTGCCTGGAGAATCCCACAGACAGAGGAGACTGGTGGCCTATGGTCCATAGGGTCACAAAGAGCTGGACACGACTGAAGTGACTTAGCACGCACGCATGCACACACACATGCAATGACGATAGTACAAAGATCTTTATTTAAAGATAACTTGAAACTTAGATAGCAAATATTTGACCCTGTCCTTAAAGTCAGATACAGACCTACTCTTGGGTCCAGATAAGCTATAACACTCTCCCTGGTCTGGGGAAGCACATATAATCAAATGTAGTTGATTTTACAGCAAACCACTTGAGGAAAAGAAATAATGACTGAACATAGCCTCACAGCATTTGTGGTCAAGTTTTGCTACCAAATAACTAAAGAGATTTGGGGATGTGGGGATCATAGATAAGGGCCTATAGACCTATACATTCTATGCTAACTGGCCTTTGTTCCTCCTTTACTAGAAGAGCAAAGACCTAGCTCAGGTTATCAACAACATTTAAAAAACCAAGTAAATTTGCTTTCATTTGAGAGACAGAAAAGCTGCTGCTGGTGGCTGGGCACTGGCCTGACCCCATTAAGCCCCGGTGTTCCTAGAAGCTGGCTCAGCACTCACGGCTAGACTTTGGCCTTCTCCTGCTGACCATAATCAATTTCACAGCACACCAAGACCAGACAGGTTACTCAGTGACCCTGATGGACTAAGACAAAAACAAAATCCCTCTATAAACATGTCTGAACTTGGAGTGAAATAGTATTGCCCAAAACACAAAAAATGACCAAATGTCACCCCCCTATTCTGACTGATGTGAGTGGTTGCTACTGTTTTTCCCTCCTTGCTTTGTTATCCCCACTTCCATTACCAGAATAGGTTATGCTGGTGTCCTTTTCTGCATGATGAATTGGTACTGTGGCTTATAAAATCATCAGAATGTAATGTCTGTTAGCATGTGACAATCCCTAAGAAACTGCTTAAAGTAATAAAGCAGAACTTCTGAAATCACAAAAGTGAGGATCAAAGTACCTAGGATGACCTTCCCAAGATGAACAAATCCATCAGGTTCAACTAAAAACAATACTTTACCCTACTTTTGCCTCACTCATGCATCCTCATATAATAAATATTTACTAGGTGCCTATTATGTGGCAGGCATCATAACAGGTATTCTTCTAAAGTGAGAGACACAAAAGTTGTTGAAATAATATTATCTAAACCTAGATACATGATAGGCACTGTGGTAGATATTTTCCATTTGCAATATCATTTGACACTTCCCAAATATACAGTAATTATTATTATTACCTCTCAGGGTATAAAATTGTGACTAAAGATTACTGTTTCTAGTTCAGATACTAGAAAATCAGGACTTCAGAGATACTAAATTTTTCAACTCAGTTTTCTATTTATTGATTCTTTGTTACTTGTGATAACGATGTCTGAGACTATTCAAACAAAAATACCCGTAATAAGGTATACACAATTTTCACTATGACCCCATCCAGAATCCAAAAGAATATGGACTGCTTGTATATCAATTTGTACAAAGAATCTGATGTATACAATACATGGAATTTGAATGCTCTACATTTGTGGAGAATGTTTAATTATGACATTCTGATGCCAACTTCCTCTTACAGTGAATTCATAAGCATTTTGCAAAACAGAGGCAATGGTTAGGTTTTAAAATAACTGAGAGTCTGTAAAGACTTTTACAGCAAATCTCTTAGTAACATTATTCTATATTGCTTATTTTTATTACAAAAATAATTGCTTGAATTATTTTCTATTGAATAACTTTTAGTATTTTAAGACATTTCATTAACATACATCTAAGCATTATTTTCCAGGACAAATGGTCTAGTTAAACTTAACTCACTGGAGATCCTTAGCTTTAGTAACATAGATCTGAATCTTCATATGTTGAGACTATTCAAACCTCTGGTGACTCCCAGAAACCTCATTAAGTGGAGGGAGACTGTTCTTAACTGAGGATCATTGGAATTCATTTTCTTTACTGCTGATATTCAGGGTAGTCCAGGCAACACAAAATTCAATATGAGATGCTTTATCCAAATTGATTTCTACCTTTCAGAATAATCCAGAAATCAATCAGCTTTACCTGCCTCTCTAATGACTAAACCATGATTGAGTCTCACCGAGGCAGCAATGCATTCACTTGGCATTCTCATTCTGTTTGCTTTGTCTCAGGAAGCAACATGTGGACTGAACTATTTCTAAACAAATACTAATAACTCCACCATTGTCACTTAACCATTTAACCATCTGGTTGAATTTCTGTACTTCTTGTGACTTCAACTGAACAATAATCCTCCTTAAAAGGAGCTCAAATGAATATCTTTGGGAGGGTTAATTTTTAAATAGTAAATTCCCTAAGCATAAAATCAAATGTATAATACATCCTAAGAGCACTAGTCAAAGATCTAGATCCAAATTCTAGTTCTAGGGCTTATTAGACGGGTGACTTAGAACAAATTATCAAGCTTTCTCAGCCTCTTCTACACATGTGTTCAATGGAGACAATGCCTCTTAGGACTTTTTAAAATCTCAAATATGAAAACCTATGTAAAAGGCTTAGCACAGGGTCTGGCATAAGAATTTAAGTGCTCAACAAAGATTAACTTTTATTATTATTATTATTCCATGTATAGACTTCATTTGAGAAAATAACTCTTACGTACTCCCCTGTCCCAGCAATACTTCAATATGCTTACTATATTTCAACTAAAGTGTTAAGCCTCTTTTTCTCCTACATTGTCATGTGACATTTGATCTTCTTTTTTTGATTTTGCATTTGTAAAGCTATACTGAATTTTACTTTCAAATTATGAAGGCAATACAAGCAAAACATCAAATAACACAGATGTATAAAGAAAAGCTAGCAATCATCTCCTTTCCCAGGGTAAGCAATATCAATACAGTGGCTTATATGCTTCCACGCCTCTCTCTCACACAAACCACAAGATTAAGAGTCATGTATATGTCAACAGTCCAGTATATGCCTCTCCACACTTTTCTCTCACACATCCTCATGCAAAATGATATTATACTGGTTCAGTAAGTTTAATTTTGTTTTTCACTTGACAAAATTACATGAGCACATTTTAGGTCAAAAGTTAGAATAACTAACTCATTTGTTCTAACAACTGCATGATAATCCATAGCATAAGTACAGCATCATTTACCCAAGTATTCTATTATTGAAGCAAATTTACATTGTCTCCATTTTTTTTCTTTTTGCCCCTACAATCCATGTGGCAATAAACATCTTTGTTCAAATGTCCTTACACATCGGTGATTTTATTTTTGTATGATAGTTTCTAAAAAGTAAGATTTAGCATTTACTGTGTGTCAGGGACTGTTTTAAATGCTTTGCATTTATTATGTCATTTAATCGTAACACTACTTGATAAAGTATTATTATTACCCCTATTTTGAGTATTATAAAATTTAGGTAAATAAATTGCTCACAAGCACTAGCTAGTAAGTGTGAATAAGTGATTTTAACCTAAACAGTCTGGCCTCCAAATCCTTGCACTTAACAGGATGCTTATCCAGAAATTGCCCAGTTATTTTCCCCAGAAGTTGCATCCACTTATGGTCCCTCCAAGAGAGTTCCTATAAACTGTTTTAAGTCTTCCATTGTATTGGTACCACAGAATGGCTTATCTAATGACAGAAATCAACTGGCAGCATGCTTCTTAGGCACACAGATCCTATCTTGTCTGTTTCCAAACACCGTTGAGTGTGTTCCCTATAATCTGAAAAGGCTCTTACAACATGGATTTAGGTAATCTCAGGAATTGTCTCTCTCTCCTTTGACTCCTCTTAGCAGTTAGGATCAAGAAATGAATATGTATTGCTAGTGAATGGGATGCAGAATATATTAGCTGTCTCTGCTAACAGCTTCCAGCTTTACACTTGGGGAAAGCAGACATCGGAAATTTTCCATTTATAGTTTATGTTATTTAAATTCTTTAAAAATCTTAGTCTTGGGACTTCCCTGGTGGTCCAGTGGTAAAAACTCAGCACCTCTACCACAGGGGGTAGGGGTTCAATCCCTGGTCAAAAAACTCAGTTCCTGCATGCCTCTAGGTGGGGCCAAAAAATAAATAAAATCTCCAGTCTTTTAACCTTCAGGGAATGAAGTAATTCTTCCTCCTCCTTTCAAAACCAAAACTCCCCAAACTGATTACAATTAGAATGGCATATTACTGTTTTTAGATTTCTTGTAAATTTTATTTACTTTTCTCAAAATTGTTTGAATATGCAACAGAGTCTTGTGGACTTGAGCAAAGAATATGGCTTTTATTAATCAAGTAAATGAACCAAAGTAAACTCAGCAATCTGTAACTGCTTTTCTTCAGAAGAGTATACCTTAAGGCCATGATACTACATTTTGGCTCCTATGGTGAGAAAGAATTAAGAAAAGAAAAATGCTAATACCATCCTGAGATAAGCATCATATTTTAGATAAGGAACAGTCAGAGAGACACATGGGATGATCATGGAGTCCTGGGAAAAAACTTACTGTGTGTGGGTGGCAGTTTGGCAAAGAAAAAGTCTGGGTTTAATGCGTCAAGAAAGACAACTGGAGTGAGTGAGCGATAGTCGCTCAGTTCGTGTCCGACTCTGAGACCCCCTGGACTGCAGCCCACCAGGCTCCTCTGTTCATGGAATTCTCCAAGCAAGAAAACTGGAGCGGGTTGCCATTTCCTTCTCCAAAGGCTACTGCAAATGCTCCAAATTTAAAGATCTTAACGTTGGTAACAAACACTTCGCAGCTGCAGAGACACTACTGGTTGAGCAAATACTGTGGATGACTTAAGATTGAGTTGGCATTATTGCCACTCTGGAAGCAAGTTGCCATTATGCAAGAATGCTTCTGGGAAAAACAGATTGAAATGATTTGGCCTGAAAACCTCCTGCTTTGAGCAAAACCATACCAGTTGGAAAATGAACTCTTGTTTAAGAAACAACAAAAAGAAGTTGAATGGGGTATAGTGCTATTCTGGAATTACTTGGTTGTTACAAAAGCTGTCAGCATGTAAAACTGCGTCTGGGGTTGTGGGATTTAGGAAATTTGGATGACAACTTTATGGCTGGGATAAAGTCAGGTTAGTGAAGAAGTCAGCTTTGGGAAAAGTGAAAAGTGGTCAGAAGTAGCAAATGTGTACATATCGAGTTAAAACTGCTGAAATTTGTAATAGTTAATATATCCTGCATTAACTCATTTCACACACAGCCCTTTATACTGGAGGGAACACACTGCGAGAAGGAGAAGGTATTGTAACTTGTCCAGGGGCACACAACTAGTAGTAGTGCGGTAGCTGACTTTCAGGATTCACATTTGGCTGGTTTCCCAGCACACCACGCTTCTGAGAGTGTGAAAGGAGCAAAGTCAGGGCTAGACTAAAGAGTCCAGAAAGTTCTTCTCTCCACTGGAGCAAGGGCGCCCTCCCTAAAGCCATGGTAGGACAGAACCCACGGGGCTGGGACCACCGTGATGATGGGTAACTCAGAGCCGAGCGGCAAAGTGGAGAAGAGAGGCTCCGCGGTGGCTGAGGTGAGCCAGAGCCGGCAGCTAGCCTGCCCCGGCAGACTCCATCAGCTCGCCGCGCCCCAGGCTCCGCTCCCCGTTCGCCCCCGGGCCGCTCGCCCCAGGCTGTGTCACTCACTCACGGTCTGGGACACCTTCAGTTCCTGGTTGAGCCACTGGCACAGGATCTCCGACATGGTTCGGCCTGTGCCTCCCACCGCACGCAGGTGCCAGGAACACGCGGGAAACCTAGCCCGCCTGCCTGCCTGCGTCCTCTTGTTGCCAAGGGCGACCCGTTGCTAAGGAAGCGTATTCAGGCCGGAGCTGGGAGAAGAGGGGTGCCAGAGCTCAGCCCAGGAGGACAGAAAATCGTGGCCTGCCCCCTGCTGGTAGGTCAGACAGGGATGTGCGCAGGCGCGGTGGGCTTGGGAGCGCTGGGGGAAGGCGGTGGAGCGCTATCAACACAACAGCCAGGAGAGGTTTGCAGGGTTGGTGTGTGGAGAAGAGGCAAGGAAGCCCTTCGAAAGAGAGAATCTTGATTGAAGGGGATTTTTTTTTCTTCCTGTTTACCTCCTAAAGAAACTTATGGGAGCCCCTGCTCCAATGACCTCAGTTTTGTCTTTAACTTACCAATTGCCGGTTTTAATTGCTGTATTATATGGGATACCCAAGCAGGGACTGAATAGGTCTTATGCAACTTTTAGTCCCAGAACTGGTAGAGGTCCTGACCTGTAGCAAGCTTTCAATAATTTTTGTTGGTGGTGGTGACAGAAGTAACATTTAGGGTAATTCATATCTTTATATTGTTTTGAGAGGTGAGTATTTAATGAATTTCTTTTCTGGTCATTTTTTTCCTTCCAGGTATTATTTTAAATTGTATTTTGGGAAAGACTCTCACCTTGACCAAACCTGAGTCAGACTCCTCTAAGCCCTCTTCTCCCTGAAGTCCTACCTTGAACTCTGTCCTTGGCTCCTTTGTCGAGTTTGGGCAAAAATTCTGCTGGGTGAGTTTAGTGAAAATCCACCACCCTCCATATCTGATCTAGTTCCCTGTCCCTGACCCTTGATAGCTGATCATTCTGGCCTGTTTTCTGCAAATGTCCTGTCTAGTCAGTTTAGTCTTTAACTCTGATGTTTCCTGTTAGTAGTTTTCCATCCAAAGACCTCAAATACACTCCTTGGCTGTAAATCCCCACTTTTCCTTATTATATTCAGAACTGAGCCCTATCTCTATCCACTATTGCAAAACCCCATTGCAGTAGTCCCTTCAATAAAGTCTTATGGTCTTTAACAACAGCAAGAAAAATTCTCCTTTAATAATTTCTAAAAGTTTAGATGGAATAATGGAAAAATTATTTACATATATAATGTGCTTAGTCACTCAGTTGAGTCTGACTCTTTGCGACCCCATGGACTGTAGCCCACCAAGCTCCTCTGTCCATGGGGATTACTCCAGGCAAGGATACTGGAGTGGGTTGCCGTGCCCTCCTCCAGGGGATCTTGCTAACCCAGGGATTGAACCCAGGTCTCCTGCATTGAAGGCAGATTCTTTACTGTCTGAGTCACCAGGACAATATATATATGTGTGTACATATGTGTGTGTCACAAATATAAGTAACTTCTCCCCCAAAGCTTGAATTCATCAAATTCTTTTAAACTGTAAGAATGATGACAGTAATGTCCTAATAGGTGAAATTTCTCTTAAAATTAATCTGAAATTGATCTGTGTGTCCTGATTGGATAAATGTTTAGTACCTATACACCATGGAATATTACTCAGCCATTAAAAAGAATTCATTTGAATCAGTTCTAATGAGGTGGATGAAACTGGAGCCCATTATCCAGAGTGAAGTAAGCCAGAAAGATAAAGACCATTACAGTATACTAACACATATATATGGAATTTAGAAAGATGGTAACGATAACCCTATATGCAAAACAGAAAAAGAGACACAGATGTACAGAACAGACTTTTGGATTCTGTGGGAGAAGGCGAGGGTGGGATGTTTTGAGAAAACAGCATCGAAACATGTATGTTATCAAGGGTGAAACAGATCACCAGCCCAGGTTGAATGCATGAGACAAGTGCTCGGGGCTGGTGCGCTAGGAAGACCCAAAGGGATGGGGTGGGGAGGGAGGTGGGAGGGGGGATCGGGATGGGGAATACATGTAAATCCATGGCTGATTCATGTCAATGTATGGCTAAAACCACTACAATATTGTAAAGTTATTAGCCTCCAACTAATAAAAATAAATGGGAAAAGAAAAAGTTTAGTACCATTTCACTGCTGGCTTTACTTAACATTGAAATCTCTCATCCGACGAGCTTCTCACACTCAACACAGTAGGCATAACTACCATGGGAATTCTGAGGAAGATTTTTTGCCAACAGAATTGGAGCCTGATACACTTGATATGCATCATATTAGAGTTATCCAAATTTGAAAGATTACATTCTAAATAGCCTGTTTAGCTTGGGGGATGTATCTAGTAAACCTTTAAACATTAGAAATATGTCATCCCTGAAAATGCTTCTAAAAGATGAATACCTGCCTAGAAATGACCTCCAGGACACTCCTGTGGCTAGTCATCCCAGTTGTACATTTAAATTGAAGATTAGTGTTACTCATTTATCAAGAATTTCCAAGCTTTAATTTCAGCCTGTAGAGCCCAGGAGATAGAAACTATTGTTTTCTAGATTGCTGAGAAAATTGCTTTTGGGGAACGATGTAGATGAAGGCACATCAAGTTCCACAGCTGCTCCAGAATAAAATGTCTGAGCTCATAAGGTGTCCATAGATATATGCTATTATTCCCATATCAGAGCAGAATATTTCTGTGCCATCTAGAGGAGCTGTTTGGTTGTTGCTTATTGTTTTGTTTCAGTTACTTGCAGTGTTTGTCTCTGGAACCCAGCTCCAAACAACATAATCTGCCAATGCAATATTTTGGAAAAGAAGTTTATATACAGAATTTAGATAAATGAGGAAGAGATGCTGCAAAATTAAGGCACAGTTGTTGTTTTTTTTTTTTTTCACCAAAAAAAGCACGTTTCAGTTCCTAAACTATTCAACTTGAAAATTATCTGACATTAAAATATTAATGAAAAAATTAGAGCTATTGTTGAAACACATGCATTATATTGTGTGTTTTTTCTTGAAATGGCTAGCTTAGTTGGTATTCCAATTTTACCATTCAATCAATTGAATTTCCATTGAAATCCCAGCTCTGGATAAGGTTTGTAGCACTGCTTATGTTGTTATTTTTCATCAATATGATTTATGGCTTGGTTTCTGCATGTGGAATCAGTTGGGAGAGGAGATGATTTTAAAAAATGGACAGTTTCCCATCTGTTCTTGAGATGGCACCCTGATTGTTTTTTAATTGAAAATTTTAGGGTATCTGGAGCTTGCATTTAATTGCAACCATTACAGCCAGTTTAAAACTTAATTGAAAATTTATTTTTTAAAACATTCTTTATAAATCCTTATTTCTCCTTTGCAAATAGTGAAGCGTGGATGATAAAGAATTATTTTGACACCACACCCCTTTGGGTTGAAAAGTGCTATGGTGTACTGAAATGAAATACACCTTATTTTTTTAAAAAAAAGAAGGGTAGCATTTTTTCAGAATAGAATTTTACACTATCAATAAAGCCCAAGATTTGAAACCAGATACACCTGGCCCCAGTGAAGAGCTGACTCACTGAAAAAGATCCTGATGCTGGGAAAGATTGAAAGCAGGAGGAGAAGGGAACAACAAAGGATGAGATGGTTGGATGGCATCACCGACTCGATGGACATGAGTTTGAACAAACTCCAGGAGATGGTGAAGGACAGGGAAGCCTGGTGTTGTGCTGCAGTCCATGGGGTTGCAAAGAGTCGGACACAACTGAGCGACTGAACACCACCACCACCTGGCCCTAGATAACTGCTCATGATCTGACAGGCTCTTTGACTTTGGAAAAACTTCTTAACCCCTGAGGCTCAGTTCCTTATCTGTAGAACAAGGACATCAATATTTGTTTGACAGACTTGTGAGAATTAAATGAGAAATTGCACATATTAATGTCTGGCTTATAGTAGATGCTAAGCATTTCTTTCCTTTTCTCCTAAAGCTATATAAATTTTTCCATTACATGGCTAGTTGGCTTAGTTTTGAATAGTTTGGACTTGTTTATAGCATTTCAAGAAGTTTTTGAGGCATTTGTTTCCTAAATCTGCTTTGATTTTATTAATGACTAATTCAATGTTTATATATACATAAGTACATACATACTGAAGGATTTTTAGAAAATCTTATGTGGTCTTTTACGTGTGTGTTGCATGCATTTCTTCATTTCTCTCTCATCACCTTAAGATCATTCTCTCATTCCTTCTCCTCAGCCTGTTTTGCAATATCCTTGCTCACTTTATATTAGTTAATTCAACAAATATTTCCCCAGTCTCCACAATAAGCAGCCAAGCTAGATTTCCCTGTCCCTTCCCCTCTAGTCACTCTCTGCAACCAGTCCAGTTCATATTCCTTCTCTATTTTTCAACTCAGGCACTTCCATTGATTTAACTAGAGCAGCATTTACAGACTGTGCGTTTTGACTTCTTAAAAGAATATGTAATTTCTATGACGGATCATGCTAGAATTCTTTATAAGTGAAATAGTGAAGAGTAAAACAGAACAGAAAATATCAGAGGGCATTTCCTGAAGGAGGGTTAATGTGAAATGAGGGTGGAAACAAGGGTGGAAACATTTTTGGAGTCACTGTCCTAGAGGATAAAGACCCCACTGGAGGCTATTTATGATGTAGCCTAAATGCAAACTTAACTGTGAGCCACAAATTCCCTTTGCACAGCTCGCACACATTTCTTCACTAGATCCCACTTTTCTCATCTCTGCATCTTCTTTTGGCCAAAAAAAAAAAGAAAAAAGAAAAAAAGAGCAACTTTCTGCCTCAGCCAATCCTTAATTGAGGATCCAGCTCATCAGTTACCACCTTCACGAAACCTATTCTCTCCATCTCCCTAATTCCTTCTCTCTTCTGAAAGCTCAGAATAAGTGCTCTCCTTTCGACTTCCATCCAAGACACCTACCTCTTACCAGCTACCCACAGCTTGGCCAACAACTCAGTTTGGCAATCTTCTACAAGTCTTTCTCAACACATTTCCAAACAGGTATTGATTTAGGTTCATATTATTTGTGGCAAATAGCAGTTATGCTGTTAAAGTTTAATTCTGTTTCAAAATTCTTGAAGTCTTTTCTATTGAAGCAGATATGACCTTTCCTTCAATGTGTCATATTTTCCAGGCCCACATGATTTGTCTTATATATCGATTGGCTTTCTTAAGCAAACATTTAAATTTTCAATCTTAGAGAGCAATCAGATTTGAAACAAAATCAAATTACAAAGAAAACAAAATGAGACAAAATACTAGGTACCTTACGAGAAAAAGTGAGTCATATGTTCTAAGACTGAGATAAACTGAAGTTCATTTATCAGAATTCATGCTTTAATTTCTTACATATTGAAGTTTTCAGAGAAGCCAAACCACCCTTTAGTATCTTAAATTTAGGGTTGTGAATTCCTGTTTTACTTTTTCCTTACTCAGAAAAAAGTTAAATTTTACTAGTAAACCTTTTTAGTTTTGCTGAATGTGATCAAATTAAATGGACATTTCTCCAAGGAAGACATACAGATGGCCAAAAAGTACATGAAAACATGCTCAACATCACGAAATATTAGAGAAATGTAAGTCAAAACTACAATGAGGTATTACCCCACACCAGTCAGAATGGCCATCATCAAAACATCTACAAACAATAAATGCTGGAGAGGGTGTGGAGAAAAGGCAACTCTCCTACACTGTTAGTAGGGATGTAAATTGATACAATGATTATAGAGAACAGTAGGGAAGTTCCTTGAAAATCTAGATATAGATCTAGGATATAATCCAGCTATCCCATTCCAGGCATATATCCAGAGAAAGCCATAATTTGAAAATATAGGCATCCTGTTGTTCATTGCAGTATTATTTATAATAGCCAACACATGGAAGCAACCTAAATATCCATCAACAGAGGAGTGGGTATTGATGTGATACATATATACAATGGAATATTACTCAGCCATAAAAAGAATGAAATAATGCCATTTGCAGCAACATGCATGGATTTAGGGATTGTCACATTGAGTGAAGTAAGTTGGACAAAGCCAAATGTCACATGATACCGCTAATATGTAGGATCTTAAAAAAATGAACTAATTTATAAAACAGAGGCAGAGTCAAAGACGTAGAAAACAAGCTTATAGCTAACAGTGGGGAAAAGAGGGGAAGAATAATTTGAAGATTGGGATTGACATATATACACTACTATATATAAAATAGATAACTAATAAGGACCTACTGTGGGTTTCCCTGGTGGCTCAGTGGTAAAGAATCCGCTTGCCAATGCAGGAGACACAGATTCCATCCCTGGGTTGGGAACATCCCTGCAGAAGGAAATGGCAACCCACTCCACTATTCTTACCTGGGAGATGCCATGGTCAGAGGAGCCTGGTGGGCTACAGTCCATGGACCCGTGAAGAGTCAGACATGACTTAGTCAGTAAAACAACAACAACACGAAGGACCTACTGGATAGCACAGGGGGCTTGACTCTATATTCTGTAATGAGCTATATGGGACATGGATCAAAAACATGTAGCTATATGTATAACTGATTCACTTTGCTATACACCTGAAAGTAACACAACGTTGTAAACCAACTATACTCCAATAAAATTATATACATACAAATATATGCAATCTTATTTGTCATACCCCTAATAATAAAAGCAAAATCTGGCAGAACTAAAGGAAAATCAAAATTATATAAAATTAAAAATATATACAATTATAGTTGAGACTTTAAAACTTTACTTCTAACAATTGATGAAGTAGAAAAAATATTCTTTAAGGTGTAGAAAACTTGAAAAACACTATATCAATCAAATTAATATGACTGATGTTTATAAAATGATGTGAAAGGAAGCATTCATCGAAGGCTGATTACACAGTAATACAACTAGAAATGGGGGTGGTATAGATTAGGTTCACTCTGATGACTTCAAAAATCACATCGAGAAAATTACTTTTAGTTTTTCTTCCCACTGTGAATCTATATTGTCATCATGATGCATTAGGTTCTACACAGTTGAGCTCTCATTGTTTTTTCAAACTTCATCTAATCACATTTTTTATTGGTACCTTTTCAAATATGTTATCAAAAATTTCATAATCATTTTCCTAGATTACTAGAGAAAAGTTTATTGAATTATGTAATATTTTTATTTCAAAGGAAATAACAATACTAATTCTATAGGAAATATGGGATTTCCTATAGAATATAGAAGGAAAGAAATATGATAGCAGAATTTCAGTCATATGTGCACTTCATGAAATAAGATATAACTATATTATAGTTACTTCCCTCTTGAGTATTTGTTTATTTTTATCTTGTTTTTTCTTTGCATGCTTTTGTTTTTATGGAGGGAACTTATCTGAATTGACAGAGAAATAACATAAAACTAAATTTCTTTGTAATGGTTTATAAAACCAGAATGACAATTCCCTTTCATTTAGCAAGGATGAAGGAAGGATGTGTGCTCTATGCTCCGTGTGATTGCAATTGCCAGACTGGTGGATTTTACCAACTGATAATATTTCAAAAGCAAATTTGAAAAACAATGTAATGTTGCCCTTTTTTTTCCAAGTAAGAACCTAAAAACAAATACCATATCTTTTCTGGCCATTATTTCACATGAGAAAGAATATTTTCCAAGGAAAGAAACAGGAATCAGAAAATTTGAGAATGAAGAACCAAACTTTATATTGAATAGACTTTATGAAAAGCCCACAGTATGTCATCAGAGACTTGTGAATGTCTTTATAGATTGGACCTACTGTTGTCAAAACTCTGTTCCAGGACCTGACACTTAGGTACCTCTTGAACATGGATCCCTAATCTCCATGGTGTTTGCAACCTTTCCACGATGGAATGTTCAAGAGCTACAAGATACTGTGTATGAGTGTACACATTAATGGAAAATTATCTGTGGATACTTTTTTCAGCCTTAGCCAGTTTCTTTCTCTTTCTTTTTGGAGTATTAAGTATCTTTCTATGTCTTCCAAGAGAATGAATACAGGGTTAAATGTTGGGTGGGGGATATTTTTAAGGCTACCTGAAGACTACAAGCTTTCATAGAATTTGAAGGTCTTCTATAGAATCTATCGACACCTCAGCCACAAACTCTACTGGAGAATTCCGCATTGTAGGAGACAATTGCCAATAGCAAGTCAAATCCCCAAGGAGAAAAAATGGCTTTCAGATTATGCACCCTTTGGGAGACAACTGAATTCTTATAGTACTAAACTGGAGGCTTTAAATCATGCTATTTTGAATTGCATCTGGAAGTCCAATCCTAAGTAAGACCTGTACTTGCTCTGGCTACTAGCAATTTCCATGCCATATTCTTACATACGTGTTCTAAGTGTGTGATTAAACTGTCAAATCCTCCAAAAGTCTGAGAACACTGGCAAGAGTCAGACCAAAGAGATCCAGACATTTAAATGAAGCATGAAATTAGCTTCAATTTTCTTACTTAGTTATCATCTACGGTATTTCACCAAGTCTAATAGCAGGTCTTCAAAAACGTTATTTATTCCAAACCACTCAAATGTGAGGAAGTCAACAGTGATGAAATTATAATGAAAATGCATCCATATTTGTTAAGAAATTATTTTTTATGCCTAATTAGTTTTTGAAAAGTGGAACTCTGTGTTCAAGTACTGTTAATTTGATATATTTACCAGATGGATCTCTTTTATATTAAATTCCTACTGGTTTACCAAATAATAGCTATTAAAGATACTTAGGGTGTCTCAAAGACAAAGCAGGATTTTAACAGCATCAGGAAATAAATGATTGTAATGTATGCTAGAATTGTGATGAAGTGATGACCAACAATTATATTAAGTTCCACTGCTTTGAAAATAGCATTATTTCATTAGTCAAGGATGAATTTTTATTCTGACACAAGGTTCATGAGGACAAGTCTAGTGCATATGAATTTAAATAATTTGGCAGTCAAAAATGGAGATATTCTGTATCAGGAAGTCACATCCAAAGAATGGATTCTATCTTTGCTTCTTCATGCTAGCTCCTAACAATTTCCATATTATATTCTTGGATATGTGTTTACATACACATATATATTTACATATGTGTGTGTATAAAACCTTGCATAAAAAGTGAAAAGAGAAGAAAACACTGTGCTTATTTCTAGTACAGTTTGAAAATGCATGAGTATCTGGAAGCGAAGAATAGACTGAGATTAGGTAAAAAGCTTGTTAAAATATAAGTCCAAGTCCAATGTTCCATCATATAACTCTAAAAACTGCTTTTCACTGAGTATTTGAAGTTTTTAGAAATCAGGAGCCCTCTATTAACCCAAAGGCCTTTGGGAACTTGAGGGATCACATCTTATATCTTATTCCACTTACACTGTATTTTTATGTGAATGTCTTGAAAGAGATAAGCAGAAAACAGGATGCAGGAAGTTGTTGATGAGCTGAATATAATGGAAGGGGTAGTAATCCTGGAAATGGAAGGCCGGACTGATGAAAGAAAGAAGGAAAAGTACAGACAAGCTTTTATCCCTTGCAAAATTTACATAAGATTAAGTCTGGGGTCAAGAGATGCTATATAAGGGGAAAATCAAACAAATTCTGAATAAAATATAAAATTGTGCTTAGTTGCTCAGCTGTGTCCAACTCCCTGTGGCCCCATGGACTGTAGCCCACCAGGCTCCTCTGTCTATGGGATTTTCTAGCCAAGAAGACTAGAGCTGGTTGCCATTTCCTCCTCCAGGGGATCATCCCAACCCAAGAGATGCAAGAACCTGCATCTCTTGCATATTCTGCATTGGCAGGCAGATTCTTTACTACTAGCACAATCTGGTAAGCCCAAAATATAATATTAAGACTCCCAGAATTGGTATTCACTTTGAACAATCATGAATGACTGCATGATGTGTGGGGAAGGTAACAAGCCAAAAGAACCTTTTGTCAGGGAATGGGCAGAAAAACTCAAAGATGAATGATGTAATATATGTCTTTCTCCATTATAGACAAGCATGCAACATGTGGCAAGAGAGGGAAAATTCAAGAACCGAATGGAGAAACAGCTGTTTTTTTAAAAATTAACCCAATTACAACTTGATGTTGACTTGGTATTTTTCTCAGATGCCTTACTCATGTTATGGAAATAGCTAATGAGGAAGAAGGCCAAAGATGGAAAATCTGATATGGCAATTTTCTTTTGCTAAAAACATCAATCATGTAATTATTATCAACAAAAAATGCCAAGTAATTGAATTTCTTTATGTGATATGAATCCTTGCAAGTCCTTGCTATTTCTTTGTGAATTTACCAACTGACTATGCATTCCTCTCCAAACCTGCAAACTTATTGGCAACATAGAACCCAGAGATAAGTTAGTGTAACCAAATTTAGCATTCTAAAGTTTCTGCAAAATGGAAGAACAGAATCTGAACCCTTGATGTAAATTCAGTTGCCTCAAAGTACTCCCTTACAGCTAAAAGATTTCACCTACAACCTCAGAGAAATGCTGAGAAAACTAACTTGATTTTTGCATATTTTTCATCTTTCAGAGATTTGGTGGTATGGGCAAAGTCATCCAAAAACAAACAAACCAACAACCAAACAACTCCCAAGCTTTAGGACAGTTGTATGTATCAGACTTTCATTTATACAACCTGTGTGGTGCTAGAACTGAAATAAAAAAATAACATAAAAACAAATGAAAGGCCCTAAAACATGATATGGTCTAACTATAGGACATTTTGGAACAGGCAGAACTATGGAGACAGTATAAAGATCAGTGGTTGCCAGGGTTTGAGGGGAGGGAAAGATGAATAAGTGGAGCACTTATTCATCAGAATAAGAGGATTTTGGAGGCAGTGAAAATACTGATAATATAATGGTGGCTACACAACATTACGTATTTATCAAAACTCCTTCCCAGGTGGCGCTAGGGTAAAGGATTCACCTGCCCACGCAGGAGACTATAGGGTTTCTATCCCTAGTTGGGGAAGAGCCCCTGGAGGAGGAAATGGCACTCCACTCCAGTGTTCTTGCATGGAAAATTCCATGGGCAGAGGAGCTTGGTGGGTTACAGTCCATGCGGCCGCAGAGAGTCAGACAGGGCTGCGAGACTGAGCAGATGTGAGAACAGAGACAATACAACACACAATGAACCCTAATGTAAACTATGAACTTTGGGTGATTAAAAACAAGCAAAACCACTAACAAAATTAACTCTTTTCCCACAAAATATGTACTTGGAAAGTAACCAGTCCACGTCCATGTGCTTTGTTGCTCAGTCGTTGCTGACTCTTTGCGATCCCATGGATTGTAGCCTACCAGGCTCCTCTGTCCATGGGGATTCTCCAGGCAAGAATACTGGAGTGGGTTGCCATGCCTTCCTCCAGGGGATCTTCCCAATCAAGGGATTGAATCCAGGTCTCCTGCATTGCAGACGGAATCTTTACCATCTGCGCCAATCAATGCATCAGAAACAAAATCACAACACAAATTACAAAATATTTGAAACTGAGCAGCACTTAAAGAACTACATATAAAAAACTGTGGGATGTAACTAAAATAATATTTACCAGAAAGTTTATTGCCTAAAATAAATATCTTAGAAAATAAAAAGTTTGGAAATCAATGAGTCTAGGCCTTTCTCAAGAAATTGGAAATTAAAAATAAGTTTTTTTTAAAAAGAACAAACTAATGTGCTAAGATATAAATTATTTTTAAAAATAGATCTGATCAAATTAGAAGCATACATATCTATAAAAAGGTCTTTGTGACTGTGAATTATTAGAGTTATTTATGTGTAAAGAGGTAATGGAAACATATTGTATCTACTTAGGGTCTAGAGATCTGTTTTCTAGTTCTTTTCACAGAAAAGACTAGATATTGTGTCACTTGTGGTTCACTTTGCCTTCTGGACCTTAATTATTTAATTAATGTGAAATGAAGAATTTGGAGAAAAAGTCACACCTAGCTCTTCTGGGATTCTGCTTTTCCAGGGCCTTTGTGGAGGCAGCACTTTGCCTAATATAATATTCAGCATATATAGTGTAGCTATCATGTGAACCACTAGTGTCTGCTTGGGATCCTGGAAACTGAAACAGTGAGTTATATTACACAGTACACAACATTATTATTATGGCCAGTAGTAGCAGTTGTGGTGGTGGTAATGGTAGCGGTGTAAAATTTATAGTAAAGATGATTCACTTGCTACTATTATTTCCTTTGTGTGGTCACAATTAGTTCATAACTAAATTCTCAGCACTAAAATCCAAACTTTCCCCTCTTTGCAACATTTTCAGTAAAATGTATAACTCTCTTCCAAGGCAGGCTGTATTTATTAATAGAAGTTTCAAGTTGCTCCTAAGTGTTCCTAGGGCAAAGCAACTGACAATTGTTTTGTTAAATCGGTGTCATGTTCACTTACTTAAGGAGATTCTGGTCTGAAAAAATAGTAAGGCAGGCTGTTTCATTTCTCTTACAAGAAGAATAGAATAAAAATTTTTTTCAAAGTTAGAGAAGATTTCACAGTGCATTTTTGCTCACAATGTAGAGAAATCTTCCTTCACTATTTCTTGCTCCTTCCCTTTGGCCTTGCTGTAAAAAGGATGAATTGACAGTTGGGAACAGCACACCAGGGAACCTACTTTTTCTCCCCTCTGTTCTCTTGTAAACCAATGTCTGTTCCTGTAAACCAATGGTTCTCAAAGTGTTGTCAGAGACCCTTCCAGGGGCATCAAAACGATTTTCCTAGTAATTCTAAGTAAGACATTACTTCCTCTTTCTCGCTCGTCCTCCCATGAGTGTACAGTGGGGTTTTCCATAGCTGTATGCCATGTAACGTGGCGTCCCAGGTGGTGCGGTGGTGAAGAATCCGCCTGCCAATTAAGGAGAGGTGGGCTCAATCCCTGGGTCTGGAAGATCCCCTGGATTAGGAAATGACAAAACGGCTCCACTGTTCTTGCCTGGGAAATCCCATAGTCAGAGGAGCCTGGCAAGCTACAATCTGTGGGGCCGCAAAGAGTCAGACATGTCTGAGCGACTGAGCACATGACAAGTGATGTCACAGCAGTTTGAATATGGAAGCAGACGGGAGAATCTTGCTGTCTTCTATCAAACCAGAGGTTAAAAACATCTGCATAAATACAAAATAATGCCACTCTTCCCACAAAATATTTCTTTGATCATATATGTTTCATAAACACATTATTTTTGTTAATATGTCAAGGGTTTGTTATTTATATATTAATGTGTTAAGCATCATTTTATGTAGTATTTATTTATATACTTATGTAAATAATTATGCTTCAATTAAACTAATATAATTTTTATATATTTTTATTATATATAATGTATTTAATATATTTTCATGCATGTTCATAACTAATGTATATTATGTGAATACTTTAAATTTGCATTTTAATTTCAAAGGTAGTAAATATTGATAGATACCAATCCAATTAGCAAAAATTCTTTATAAAGTTTAAGAGTTCCTGAGATCAAAAATTTGACAGCTACCACAGTAAGTATTTCCTTTGGTAGCAAAGAGGAAAAATAGAAAACAAATGAATCCAAAATCCAGAGAAAAGGACAAAAGTCACTTAGATGCTGAACTAACCCCAAAGAAGAAGCTGAAGTACTCGGAAAATCTCTCCCAACCTCCATAATGGTTTAGACTCAATGTAAGTAACAAATAAACTCTTTAATTCAAAATCATGTATGAGGGACTTCCCTGGTGGTCCAGTGGTTAAGACTCCACACTTCCACTGCAGGGGGCACGGGTTTGGGGAACTAGGATCCCACATGCCAGGTGGGTGAAACAACCCTGAATCTTCATTAGAACAACTAATGCTGAAGCTCCAATACTTTGGCCACCTGAGGCGAAGAGTCAACTCATTTGAAAAGACCCTGCTTCTGGGAAAGATAGAGGGCCGGAAGAGAAGTGGACAACGGAGGACGAGATGGTTGGATGGCATCACCAACTCAATGGCCATGAGTTTGAGCAAACTCTGGGAGATGGTAAAGGACTTGGAAACCTGGCGTGCTGCAGTCCATGGGGTCGCGAAAAGTCAGACATGACTGAGCAGCTGAACAACAACAGCAACATTAGCCTGGGGCGAATAAAATGAATGGAGAGTTAAGTAAGGATAAATGGGAAAGTGCTCAAGCTAGACTCTAGATTTGCAATGCCATATAAGGTATTCTTACTGCTTATCTTGAAAGACGGTATTTGCTTAATGCCCCCACGCATGTGTGTATCTTAAATGTCTGGGTTGTCGTATATGTGGCATCTGTGTATATGGTTTAAAGATTACTGATCAGAACATGTTGCCCTGTCCTTCAGTCCTGGATGGAATGGTAGTATAGGTTCAGAGCAGACATCTGGAGTCAGGCTTGGGAAGTTGAATCCTAGTCTTTCAAGTTACTTAATTTATTTGTCTATAATATGGGGTTAATAACAATAGCAGCTCTGCCATGGAGTTGCCATCATGATGATAACACTTGTGACTACTTGATAAATGTTTAGCACAGTGCCTGGACCACAGTGGGTTCCCTATACTTGTTGGGTTAGCAAATAAGTGAAACCAGAGCTGGCCAGGTTAAACACCAGGTAAAAACAAGGGCATAGGCTGTAAAGCAAACATAACATGGCGGGGTTGGGGGGCGGGGGCAACTAAGTAGGGAAAACAGATGGCAGCCTCTGGGGTTAGAATGACTGGGTGTGGACAGACCCAACAGCAAGTCATCAAAGCCCAAGGAACCAAAGAGGCTTTACGTGACAGAGATGTGCTCATTGTTTCTGTCGTGTCTGTCCCTCTGTGACCCTACAGACTGTAGCCTGTCAGACTCCTCTGTCCATGGGGTTCTCCAGGCAAGAATACTGGGGTGGGTTGCCATGCTCTCCTCCAGGGGATCTTCCTGACCCAGGGATCTAACCCAAGTCTCCTGTGTCACCAGCCTTGCAGATGGATTCTTTGCCACTGAGCCAGTGGGGAAACCCAAATGAGAGGGGAGGGGCTGGGGGAAAAAGTGTTGTTCCCAATAGACTCTCATGAGAATTGTTTCACAGAGATTGAGCTTGGTGTGAAGGCCTGCAGGGGAAAAAACGAAACCCTCTGAACCCAAACATCTACTCTTCCAGTTATAAAAAATTGCCACCACTGATTGATGGCAATATATTCAAACCATGCACATCACACCATTTCCTTTTACTATATCATTTCCAAATTCTGTCCCAATGTGCTGAAAAAATGTATTTGAAATATTCTGAAGTCCAAAGAAGAGACTTTTTAAAAAGTCATGCCACATTTCTTTTCCAGGGGAATTTTAATTAAGTTTGAAAAAAAGAAACTTTGATTTACTCTGGCATTTCTATAAATCTGTTCTAATTTCATTAAGTATTCCAAATGCTTTTGAAAACACCCTTATTGTTTTATACAATAGTTAAATTTTAATTAAGTGTGCTATTTATTTAATTAATCTTGTTCAAAAATAGGGTCTTGCCAACATATATTAAATGTATAATTAGCAGCTTGGCACATGTAGTTATTTACATATTGTTTCAAACAAAGACTTGTAACCATTGTGTATTCAGAAGTAAATAATGGACTTCATATTTTAACATCAGACACAATTTAATTTCCTGTAATTAAAATGTCACAATAGCTAAACTCCAGATTTGCAATGGAAATTCTTTTATTTCTGTGAAGCTTTAGATAGTTGAGGTAGGAGGAGTTATTCTCCAAGCACAAAGTGCCTATTGCTTTTCCACTCAAATACAAGATCAAGTCACCATGTTGTAGGCACTCATTCTGGGAAACTGACCCAGAAGGACAATGCAGATAGTGGAATGCAGTTTATTATACTGGCGGGCCCAAGGCAGAGTCTCCTCTTAGCCAAGGACCTGGATCAGTTTTTTGTGAAAACCTTATACAGGCTAAGTGTATGTGCCCAAACCCACCTACACAATTCTCTGAAACTAGTCTGAACAAAGGAAAAGAAAGACACAAAGTTAACCCATGATTTGTATGCCTTAAACCCGTGATTTGTATGCCTTAAGCCTAGGTAGTTAACAGCGGACAATTATCAATAGGCCTGTGGTCATACCCCAATAAGCATAATCGAGTTTGTGATTCTATTAGGTTACACAGATAATTAGGGTATTCTTTTAGGCGACAGGAAAGTCTAGGTACGAGCCCTGGGGCTCTTCCATCCTGGGGGTCTGGTTTTCCAGTTGGTATGACATTTCCATAGATACTGGGCATATAACTCAAAGTCCACAGTCCAGCCCAAGATGGAGTCCTGCTTTCAAGATGGAGCCTGTTCTGTCTGTTTCCTCCTTCAACCATCTTTAAGCTTATCATGTAACTCCAGAGTAGCAGGTAAACTTTTAGAGAAAGATTAACTTTCTAGTATGCACACTTCCAGTAGTAAGGATCCAGTAAATGTACAGGTAATGATTATAATGGGCACCCTTCTTCTAGGAGCAAAGTGGAGGAGCACAGTCTTTCAGAAGTTTCAAGACAAGTTCTTCTCAGTGGTATTATATAAAGAAATGCCGAGGCTTTGTATGCAATACTAGGAAGTCGCTTGTCTTCCTTCTATTCCTCTTTCAAGAACAATGTGAAATAAATATCCTATATTAATACATATATGTGGAATCTGAAAATGCCTAGTATAGGTGATCTTATTTACAAAGGGAAAAAGAGACACAAATGTAGAGAACAAACGTATGGATGCCAAAGGGAGACGGGTGGGGTGGGATGAATTGGGAGATGAGGTTTGACAAATATGCACTATTAATACTATGTATAAAAGATAACTAATAAGTAACTACTGTTTGGGTGGAGACCTCTACTCAGTGCTGTGTGGTGAGCTAAATGGGAAGGAAATTCAGGAGAAAGGGGGTGTATACATAGAGCTAATTCACTTTGCTGTACAGTAGAAATGAATGCAATATTGTAAAGCAACTATACTGCAATGAAAATTAAAAGAAATAAATGAAACAATTGTGTTCCTGTTCAGGAATTCTGCGCTTGACCTACTCTGCAAAAACCCCAAACTCTCTTTGTCCAATAATTAAATATTGTTCAACAATTAAATTTTGAAAGTAGAATATAAAGAACAGTGGGAAAAGTTAAATATGTATATTTGCTTTTGTTGGGAGATTCACTTGAACTGAATACTTGTACTTTTAAAGTGACATCTCTGCTGAGAATTTGTGAAGTGCTTTGTATGTGTAAAATTTTCAGCAACCTCTGGATTGAAACAAGATCAAGCCGGTCCTAAAGGAATCAGTCCTGAATATTCATTGGAAGGACTGGTGCTGAACCTGAAGCTCCAGTATTTTGGCCACCTGATACAAAGAGCTGACTCATTGGAAAAGTCACGGATGCTTCAAAAGATTGAAGGCAAAGAAGGGGGACAGTAGAGAGTAAGATGTTTAGAAAGCATCACGGACTCAATGGACATGAATTGAACGAATTCCAGGGGATGTTGGAGGACAGAGGGGTCTCACATGCTTCAGTCCATGGGGTTTGCAAAGAGTCAGGCATGACTTAACGACTGAACGACAACTACAGTGCCACAATTTACATAATTTCTTTAAGAGAAGTATTATGTTTACAAGATATTGCTATTAAAAACATAAATGGGTAAACATTCTCATGTACAATTATTTCTTCATACTTGAGTTTTTGCTTTGGGATAAATTCTCAGAAATAGGTCAAAGGGTATGGGCATTCTCAAGGCCCTTAACACTCAGCTAAAAATTGTTTTCCAGGAATATTGTTCTGA
This sequence comes from Cervus elaphus, assembly GCF_910594005.1. Classification (NCBI taxonomy): domain Eukaryota; kingdom Metazoa; phylum Chordata; class Mammalia; order Artiodactyla; family Cervidae; genus Cervus; species Cervus elaphus. Next base: position 40,621,491 of record NC_057839.1, read on the forward strand.
TTTACTCTTCCATTAATTGTGTATGAGAATGGCTTTTTCACAGTAACTTTGCCAGCATGAAAAGTCTCATTAATCAAATGGCAAACTGGCAGAGGTCAACATAGTGAGTGAACTGGTGTTTAGACACTAAGTCATGTCCGACTCTTGTGACCCCATGGACTGTAGCCTGTCAGGCTTCTCTGTCCATGGAATTCTCCAGGCAAGAATACTGGAATGTATTGCCATTTCCTTCTCCAGGGGAGTGAACTGGAGGGAGTAAAATTTTGTACATTTCAGGAGAACAATTTGTCATTGTCTTTCTGAGATGATGCATGCAAGGACACTAGAAAAATCCACAACATTTTAACTATTTACACCAATCACAAAAGTTTTTCCTAAGAAAAAATGGATAGCATGTATAAAATGAGCATTTAAAATGCTAATTGTGGTGTTGCAAAGTAGTGGGGTAAAAAGCAACTTACATAGGAAATACTGAAAAAACTGTGAAATAACTGCTAAAGATAAAACTACTTATAAAACCACTAAAGATGTAGAAAAACATTAATGGTGATGAGGTACTAAGCAAAATAATCAACTATCAGTAAAATAAAATTTTTGAATTTTTAAAAACCATATGTTGATTTTAAAATATGGAAAGAGATATCAAAATGTTAATAATGTGTTTGAGGTGTTTTTTTGTTGGTTTTGTTTCTCTCATTATGCTCTTTTTTTATATCTTTCTAGAATGATGCTTTCCCTGATGCTGGGAAGGACTGAAGGTAAAAGAAGGGGGAGGCAGAGGATGAAATGGTTAGATAACATCACCAACTCAATGAACATGAATTTGAACAAATTCCCAGAGATAGTGGAGGACAGATGAGCCTAGTGTATTGCAGTCTTTGGGTTCACAAAGAGTTGGACACGACTTAGCAACTGAAAAACAACAACAACAACATCTTTGTAGAATATATATTTTAAAGAAAGGACATATAAAGATAAAATCCTTATTTCTAAGTCTATAAAATTATGATCGTTGGTTCAAAAACTTGCCAAAATTTATTATAATTAATGTTAGCATTTAAATGCCCTTATTTTCAATATCAATCAAAGCCATTGTTATCAGCTTTGTTTTTATTCTCAGGAAAATGGATTTTCTTTCTTAATTCTACTAATGTGTTGAATTATTTTGTATCATGCCTTTAACTGCAATTATGAGTGAATGTAATACTTTATATTTCGCCTAACTAGTTTCATGAAAACTCATAAAACCACACAATATTTCCATATGTGAGTATTTCCATATGTTTTACCATTAATAGACATTAATTAACTTTTTAAAATAAAAAATGTTAAGGTATTTAAATACGTTAAACTGTGTTGCTCTTGGCAGTCCATCTAATTAGGGAACAAGTCTCTGCCAACTCTATTTCCCAATATTTCCATCCCAGTCAAATCAAATTCTTGCTAAGTCAATCTACCCCCTCTGATGCTCCAAATGTGGTCTGTTAACCAGTGACACGGTTATCTCCAGAAAGCTTCTGAAAATGCAAAATCTTCAGCCCCATTTAAGACCCACTGATTGAGACTCTATTGGTAAGTTTCCCAAATAATCTGAATGTATGTTAATATTTGAGAAGCACTGGGCCGGAAGTGATGGAGAATAAACTCTTTCAATCTTCTTCCACTTTTTTTGTTGGTTTTGATTTGTTGAATGCTATTTAAACCTAACCTTGGTGGTAAACAACTATTATAGTACTTTTCTGCCCAGCTTGAAACAATCTTTTTTTTTTTTTTTTGACTGACTGGGGTAAAGTGTGGCTACATAATTTCAAACCAAACAAATCAAGACCAAGCTGAAGTTTTCCTGGAAAATAAAAAGGTGGGAAAAAAGTCACAGACAATTGCTTAAGTATGCCTGTCAAAACTAGATATATTTTTCAAGTCATAAGATTTCTTCTCTCTTTATCAGACCAAAACATAGACTCCTGTACATAAGCAATGACTACATCACAATTTTTGGATGACATTTTCTGCTTCTAAGGCTTCTTTCTGGGGAAAATGGGTTCTATCAAAACTATGCTTTTAAGATATGATTATTTCAACTAAATATTTCAACTAAAAATGAAACTAAAACAGAAAAATAACATGCCACTATTTGACCACTTATACTAAATACATCTGGTGGAAAATAATATCCCTGTTTTAAAAGACCAGATGGAAAAATTTTCTCCTGGAAATCAATGTTAATAAGGCAATCTTTTCAATCTTTCCAAGAATTTTGCTACCCTGTATACCTGTAAACAGAGTAACAGGGAGAAAAATGATTATTTTCTTCCAATGAACACAGTGGAAATAATTACTCTACTCAATCTATGAGGAGTACATAGCTAAAAATTCTCTGAAACAAATTCTTCCACGATTGTTGTATCTTTTCTGAGAGGGATTCCTGTGAGCATCCTAGAAGCTGGGTTTTAGATTGCTGATTGGTTGCTGGGAGAAATATCAATAACCTCAGATATGCAGATGACACCACCCTTATGGCAGTAAGTGAAGAGGAACTAAACTAAGGAATCTCCTGATGAAGGTGAAAAAGGAGAGTGAAAAAACTGGCTTAAAACCCAACATTCAAAAAAACAAAGATCAAGGCATCTGGTCCCATCACTTCATGGCAAATAGATGAGGAAACAATGGAAACAGTGATAAACTTTATTTTCTTGGGCTCCAAAATCACTGAGGATGGTGACTGCAGCCATGAAATTAAAAGCCCCTTGCTCCTTGGAAGAAAAACTAAGACAAACCTAGACAGCGAATTAAAAAGCAGAGACATTATTTTGCTGACAAACTTCCATCTAGTAAAGGCTATGGTTTTTCCAGTCGTCTTGTATGGACCATAACGAAAGCTGAGCACTGAAGAATTGATGCTTTTGAACTGTAGTGTTGGAGAAGACTCTTGAGAGTCCTTTGGGCAGCAAGGAGATCAAACCAGTAAATCCTGAAGGAAATCAGTCCTGAATATTCATTGGAAGGATTGATGTTGAAGCTGAAACTCCAGTACTTGGGCCACCTGATGTGAAGAACTGACTCGTTGGAAAAGACCCTGATGCTGCGAAAGACTGAAGGCGGGAGAAGGGGACGACAGAGGATGAGATGGTTGGATGGCATCACCGACTCAATGGACGTGAGTTTAAGTAAACTCCAAGAGTTGGTGATGGACAGGGAAGCCTGGCATGCTGCAGTCTGTGGGGTCACAAAGAGTCAGACACGACTGAGCGACTGCACTGAACTGAACTGAACTGAAAGCATTCAGGTGACCCAAGCCCCAGCCAATGTCTGACTGTAGCAGCATGTGAGACCACAAGGAAGAACCCTCTGAGCTCTTCCTGAATTCTGGACCACAAAATATTTGGCAACATCAATTTTTTTTTCTTTTAAGATGGTAAATTGTGAAGTAATTTCTTTTACAGCAATAGATGAAAACACTGACAAATGCCCACAGCCCTCATATGTAGAGATCATGCTTTCCCTTCCCATGTCTCCCGTAGCACTGACTATTTCTTTAGCACTGATATTAACCATGGCTTTCTCTGGTCATGAATAACTTGGTGATCTCAAGTTGCTAAAATGTCATTTACCTAATTTCATTCTGTATTTCAAAACTTAATAAACTGATTGAGCTAAATGATGGCAAAAATGAATTTAGAGAACATTGTCACTGTTGCTAAGACTGTACTGTAGAAGGAACGTAACAACTTCGGGCACCTGGACCAATGAAAAAGCGAGGTACGGAGTCTAAAGAAGATTACCTAAAAGGTAAGCAAGGACTAATGAATGAGAGAATGAAAGTACTGTTGCCTACTTTTGCAGAAGACTTTTTAAAATATGATATTGTTCTGTAATTTGTTTCAGGGAATGTGTTTTCCCAAGAACATTAACATTTATTTTTGTGCAAACAAGCCAACTCTTTTCAACTACTAAATTACATTGACTTGTAATTCATAGAAAAAGAAATTTCTAATTTGAAATTAAAGTTTGTTGCTCAAGTGACAGGTTAGTTTTAGGTTACAGCTTGGTCTTCTTTTCTTTTTCTTTTTTTTATTATTATTATTTTTTTTTATTAGTTGGAGGCTAATTACTTCACAACATTTCAGTGGGTTTTGTCATACACTGATATGAATCAGCCATAGAGTTATGAAATGTTAAAGACTCCAATCATTTTATATCATTTTTCACCAGGGAAAGCGTCACTCAGTCATGTCTGATGGACTGTAGACCACCATGCTCTTCTGTCCATGGAGCTCTCCAGGCAAGAATAGTGGAGTGGGTAGCCATTCTGTTTTCCAAGGGATCTTCCTGATTGAGGGATTGAACCCAGGTCTCTTGCATTGCAGGCATATTCTTTACCATCTGAACCACCAGGGAATCCCAAAATAAATGGTGCCAAATAGCTTGTGAAGTATACAGATAACCAATCAATAGTATTCACCTCCCAGTGGTATTAATTCCTAATAGAAAGAATGAAAATTACTAAGGGAAATCAAATCATCAACTTTGCTCTGAGCTGAACTCTGCCTGACATCATAGTATAAGAATCCCCTGTGGAGCTGGAAAATCCAACTTGGGCTTAAGGACCAAGTGACAGTCTTTTCTGTCTACGTCCCTAGGTCTCCTTTCAATCCTAAAGTAATGCAAAGCTCTCCAGGGCCCGAGTGATGTTTAAAAAGAGCAGAGAGAAAGCATGATGATTAGGCCCTTAGGATAACTTATCATCCTATCTCCTGTAAGCAAGAAAGTAGAGAGAACCAGAATGAGAGCAAGATTCAGGGCCATGCCAACTTACATCATCTGAGCACACAGAAGCTGGAAGCTGCACCATATAGTCACTCAACAGTGGCCATGCCAACTGGGAAAAGTGGCTCAGTTGTATTAGCAACTCCAGTTATCACCCATACCTTCCCATAGTCTCAGCAGAGTGACAAGAAGAAAATAGGAAAAAAGAGGCTTTCTCAGCTTTAATTTATGTGGGGAAAGTTCTTTTTCTTGCTCTTAAACCTGTGAAGCAAGAATCAGTGTATGTATTGATCCCCCTCCTTCTCATCATCTGATAAAAGAAGTTAATAAAACCTAAATGGAATAACTGCAAAAATTAGGGAGTTGACATCTGGGACTATTTAAACTTCAGACATAGTTTATTTGATTAAAATATTGATCCAATGATAAAAATCAAATAATATTTTTTGAAAAAAGCATATAAAAATGAGTAAATTTTTTATCATAGATGGTTAACTATACCAATCATATAAACATTAGATAACTGTCATTCCCAATGGAATATGATGTCCCAGTATTCACAGATTTGTCTGCTTTCACTTCTCAATATTTTCAACTTTGCAACTAAGTATACTTAATGTTCAGTTTTGTCACACTCATTAATCCTTTACTTTTTACTTCATAACGTTCATACAAGCATATAAAATCACAATGGGATGGAGGACAAGGAGAGTTTAGTCTCATAAATTTGATTAATGTCTTTGATTTCTTTCAAAATTCTTTTTCCTGTTTTATATATAAAACACAAGGTAAGCTTCTTGGTTACCCCATGTCTGAGTCTCTCCTCATCAAGATGAAAAGAAAAAAGCTTATCACTCCAAAATATTTATTGAAGATGTATTGTAATATTTTAAATAGCCCCTCTGAGGCAGTGTCAGGATGCTGAAAAGATGGCTAGTTTGTCTTGGAACCTAGGCTGTTAGCAAAGTTATGCAAACAAGAGTATACTGCTCTCAAAATTCCACCCAGGGAAATACAAGGCAGAATTTCTTCCTTGTTATATAGTTTAATAGAATTTTCTTATGGTGAAGCATGGCTATAATATTTTGCAATCAGCATGCATTTACTTTATTTACCCACTTACTGATTTCCATCTGTTTGATTATTTACCCATTCTACATTTAAGAAGAATTTAAAGTCATTTACAGTAAAAAAACAAACAAAAAAACACAATAGGAGAGTCCATACAGTAGTAAGAAGCTTCACATTTAGTTAAAAGTTGAAGAAATCACATGGACATTGGGTGAAACTGAATTAGTGCTGGATAGAATCAATGAAGCTCTCCAAATATTTGCAGTCTGGCCCATATTGTAATAGTAGATGACCTTGCTCTTTCATCTCACTGAGAAAACGGAAACAATAGGAAGATAACTTCCGGGTCCTCCCCAGACCATGAATTATATCTGAACCTGTTTCTTGCTTTCCTTTGTGTTTCCATGCGAGACTGCTCCCTCTCATCTCCCTCTCTGCCCTGATGAGAGGGAGATTGCCCTCCCTCTCATCAGGGCAATCGCTCTTCTAGGGTCCTGGATGCCATGCATTCCTTTCATCTAGTGAAGGACTTGGTCCTGCAATTATCACCCTCTCCTGCATCTTCTATTATTTGTTCCTTACTATAGGATCACTCTATTACATACAAATACACTGTCGTAACTTCCATTAAAAAAAAAAAACAAAACTCTTGATCCTACATTTCTCTTCCTTCCGCTGCCATATGGCTTTGCTGTCTATACAGCAAAAGTTACTGAGAATGCTGTCTTTACAGGGATTTGAGGCAACTATTAAATAATACCTTGTTTCCTGTTCCAGTTGAGATCCAAATTGAGAGAGAAACAGGATTTAGAGAAATTGAGATTGATGACAAAACGAATATGGGAGAACACAGCTTAGGTCCTCTAGTTATATGCTGATATTTCTCTACCTCATTAAGCTGACACCCAGTCACTGGGTGGGACAAGTGTATGCCTCTCTGGCAAAGGCTGCCCCCTTTACCTCAAGAGGGCAGAGAAGAACTAGTGTGTTCTGCAAGTCAGAAGCTGCAGAGAGGGGGAAAGGAATATGGCGCCTCATCTGTGTTCTTTCCGCAGTTCAGCATCAGATCAGCTCCTCATTTTCTGGGAAGGAGTGATGAGGCAGAGAGAGGCCAGGAATGTGATCCTAGAGGAGACCTCCTTCTAGAGTCAAGAAGCAAAGGGAAGGAGGTTCCTTCCTAAATGCACCGTGACCTCTTCTTTCGATGTTTCTTGAGTCTGAGACAATTGGCTTTCACTCCACTGGTCCTCCGGTGAGTGCCAACTTGTCAGTAACAGCCAGGTACAGACGGGGCACAGCTGCTGCGATATCATAGATATGTGTTGTGTTTAGGTGTGGGAGGACCTGCGGCAGCCTCCACCTGCTTCCCCTTAGTTCCAGTAAGGTGTGGAACAGATTCAGAAAGTTCTCCTGTGGGACCTCTGTGAGGCAGGGAGAAAGAGGGAAGAGAGGATGTAGAAAGTGATTCAGAATTAAATCAGGGTGGTTGGAGCGGCACGGGGTAGGGAGGGTCAGGGAGGGTCAGGGGAGTTAGAGAAGGATGGAGAGATAGTAAGGCTAGGGAGTAGAGGGGCCGAAGTCTAGTGCAGCTGAATATCTGAAGTTCAAGGGAGGAAGATGGGAAGCCCCGGTGGTAGGAAGAGATGGCTTAGTTTCCCAGAAGCAATTGTCATCACAATTCTATCTTGGGCTGAGAACAGAACATGAGCCAAAGAGACTTGAGCAGCATCTCTAGCAGGGACAGAGGCCAGAGCCCGAGGACCAGCTACAGACAGCAGAGAAGAGACACTTTCTCTGGAGCAGACAATTGACGGTTCTCTCTGTACCTAGACTCCATCTCATGAAAAGGCAGAATGGTCTCTTCTTGAGAGAGGCAACAATAGTCTTCATTATGAGTCTAAACTTTGAATGACCTTCACAAGGACTTTAAATATTCATTTGAAAAAAAAAAGACTTTAGCAGAGACTGAATCACCTCAAATTATCAGATTAAAGTTTATTCAACTATTATGGAATAATAGGTACCAAACATCCTGGGTGGCACAGTGGTAAAAATCTACCTGTCAATGTAGGAAGGGCAAGAGACATGGGTTCCATCCCTGGGTTGGGAATATCCCTTGGAAGAAAAATTGGAAACCTGCTCCAGTATTATTTCCTGGAAAATTCCATGAATAGAGAAGCCTGGTGGGCTGCAATCCACTGGGTTGTAAAGAGTTGGACAAGACTGAGCATTCACTCACACAAGAGCAAGTCAGCTCATTTATAAGATGTAAAGCTACTCTTCTGTACATTTTGTAGAAATATATTCTGAGTCCTCTGTAACTGTATCTACCTCCTAAGTGAACAGTGAACTTAAATTATGCTTCTTTCTGTCACGTTTTGTTTCAGAAAATAATAATGTCACTTGATAACCATGCTGCTTCATTTTTATATCCAATATTGAGAGCTGAGAAGTTGTAGCAGCTCAAACATAAACACTGGTTTAATAAATGATAAAAAGCAAAGGAAATACAACTTTTAGCAGAAAATGACTCATGCCTGAAAGTGTGGGACCTGGAAAGTGTTCCATCAGTGGCAGTTTTAGTCTCATGACATCAGCTCTTTATTTAGGAATCTCTTAAGAGAAGAATCAGACATCTCTAATTAAGAAGAACCTTACTTCTGACCTCTTCTTGCACCTCGACAGATATTCTGGATTTATACTGTATCAGTTCAGTTCAGTCGCTCAGTCGTGTCCAACTCTTTGTGACCCCATGAACCACAGCATGCCAGGCCTCCCTGTCCATCACCAGTTCCCAGAGTGCACCCAAACCCATGTCCATCGAGTCGGTGATGCCATCCAACCACCTTATCCTCTGTAGTCCCCTTCTCCTCCTGCCTTCAATCTTTCCCAGCATCAGGGTCTTTTCAAATGAGTCAGTTCTTCGCATCAGGTGGTCAAAGTATTGGAGTTTCAGCTTCAGCATCAGTCCTTCCAATGAACACCCAGGACTGATCTCCTTTAGGATGGACTAGTTGGATCTCCTTGCAGTCCAAGGGACTCTCAAGAGTCTTCTCCAACACCACAGTTCAAAAGCATCAATTCTTCAGCACTCAGCTTTCTTTATAGTCCAACTCTCACATCCATACATGACCACTGGAAAAACCATAGCCTTGACTAGATGGACCTTTGTTGGGAAAGTAATGTCTCTGCTTTTTAATATGCTGTCTAGGTTGGTCATAACTTTCCTTCCAAGGAGTAAGTGTCTTTTAATTTCATGGCTGCAATCACCATCTGCAGTGATTTTGGAGCCCCAAAAAATAAAGTCTGACACTGTTTCCACTGTTTCCCCATCTATTTCCCATGAAGTGATGGGAGCAGATGCCATGATCTTAATTTTCTTAGTGTTGAGCTTTAAGCCAACTTTTTCACTCTCCTCTTTCACTTTCATCAAGAGCCTCTTTAGTTCTTCACTTTCTGCCATAAGGGTGGTGTCATCTGTATATCTGAGGTTATTGATATTTCTCCTGGCAATCTTGATTCCAGCTTGTACTTCTTCCAGCCCAGTGTTTCTCATGATGTACTCTGCATATAAGTTAAATAAGCAGGGTGATACTATACAGCCTTGACATACTCCTTTTCCTATTTGGATCCAGTCTGTTGTTCCAAGTCCAGTTCTAACTGTTGCTTCCTGACCTGCATACAAGTTTCTCAAGAGGCAGGTGAGGTGGTCTGGTATTCCCATCTCTTTCAGAATTTTCCACAGTTTATTATACTGCATGGGAACAAATAATAAGCACTTACAGTATTCCTGCTCTTTGGGGAGGAGCGTTGATTTCCTAATGAACAACCCTACTGCATTGCCCAGGAAAGACCCTGGGGAAAATTGGACTTTATCACCACAGGGGATGGGTTAAAAACAAAGGCATTGCCCTGTGGGACCTTGAACTAGTTAGAAGGCAAAGGAACTCCCAGAAGCATAACTTATAAAAAGGTGGCACGATTGTTAATTACTGGCAATTGCAGCACTTTTGAAAAAAGTGGGGAAAAGATTTACACAATTAAGACACCATTTTTATATCAGTGAGTCAGAGCTAGAGTTACAGAATGAACTCAAAATATAGGGGGCAGGGTATTGAACATGTGGAAATAAAGAAGATTCCATTTACAGTTATCTTAAATTTAGATGCTAACTCCTTGTTTTTTAATATGACTACCCATCAAACAAAATTTTTAAAATGCAAGTAATGATGTAATAGAATGCAAAAACAATTCAATTACATAAATTCATGCTGGTTCCCTGATATTTACAATACAAATGATAATCTCTAAAAACATTTTGTTTATGTGTCTCCAACTCAAAGTTCTTTGGTATCTGATGAAATGCATACCATGTTGTCATGTTAAATGCTACAAATGAGCAAATAATAGTTAAGTCATACTGTGGGGAAACATATTTTTCTTTCTCTTTTAGGGAAACAACTGTATTTGCCCCATCTTTGATTATTCATAGTCCCACCTCTGCTCGTAGGATTAAACTATCCATTTGATCTTTCAACTTGCTAAATCTTCCTTGAAAACCTTCTTTTTTTGTGCTTTGGTTTTTCAATGTGCACTCATCAAACCGCTCTATTCTCAACGTGTCTATGACTTGTTTCTGCTCATAGCATGTTCAAAGAAGGAACATCTTTACCTGGAAGAGGGGGCATTTGTCTTCTGTAATCATATCATTCACATTTGTCAGTAGGGCTGCCTCTCATATGAGTGAAGTTGTTGAGTGGCATGTCAATTCACAGAAAGTGTGCCGTAGAGGGTGATTTGAATACCTCTCCTGGATTCCTATCACAAATTAGAGGTGGAAGCATCATGTTTGCTGATGTTTGCACAGAAAATTTGAGGGAAAGGGGAATATGGCCAATGATATTACCTGTGTTTTGTTTGTTTGTTTTGTTTTTGGTGAAGCACCACAATTTTTATTAAAATTTTTTTCAGTATTTTTTCTGTAGATGATTCTTATAGTATAATTGCTTTGTAATGCTGTGTTATTCTCTGCTATACAATGAAGTGAATCAGTTATATGTATACATATATACTCACCCTATTTTTTTCTAATGCAGAGTTAGGGGCTGAGATGGGAGAAAGCCAAGGGTCTAAAAATATGGAGCATATGAAATTCAGCTTGTCTGCATTTCTGGTTCATAGGACTTTTCAGCATGTACCTTAGAATTGATTTAGACTTTTTGTAACATTTTTAAGTTGGAAACAAGATACACTAGGACTTGGGGAATTATTTCAAAAAGTATTAGAATGTATGTTTTTAGAGCCAGGTTTAAATCCTGACTCTGCCATTAACTGGTTCTGACTTTCAGCAAAGCTATTATTTAGTTTTGAGAAATAACTCTAGAAAGAATGAGGAGATTGAGCCAAAGCAAAAACAATGCCCAGCTGTGGATGTGACTGGTGATGGAAGCAAAGTCTGATGCTTTAAAGAACAATATTGCATAGGAACCTGGCATTTTTGGTCCGTGAATCAAGGGAAATTGGAAGTGGTCAAACAGGAGATGGCAAGAGAGAACATTAACATTTTAAGAATCAGTGAACTAAAATAGACCAGAATGGGTGATTTTAATTCAGATGTCCATTTTATCTACTACTGTGGGCAAGAATCCCTTAGAAGAAATGGAGTAGCCCTCAAAGTCAATGAAAGAGTCTGAAATGCAGTACTTGGGTGCAATCTCAAAAATGACATAATGATCTCTGTTCATTTCCATGGAAAACCATTCAGTATCACAGTAATCCAAGTCTATGCCCCAAGCACTAATGCCAAAGAAGCTGAAGTTGAATGGTTCTATGAGGACTTACAAGACCTTCTAGAACTAACAACCAAAAAAGATGTCCTTTTTTATCACATGATACTGGAATGCAAAAGTAGGAAGTCAAGAGATACCTGGAGTAACAGGCAAATTTGGCCTTGGAGTACAAAATGAAGCAGGGCAAAGTATAAAAGAATTTTGCCAAGAGAACACACTGGTTACAGCAAACACCCTCTTCCAACAACACAAGAGATTACTCTACACATGGAAATCACCAGATGGTCAATACTGAAATCAGATTGATTATATTCTTTGCAGCCAAAGATAGAGAAGCTCTATACAGTCAGCAAAAGCAAGACTGGGAGCTGACTGTGGCTCAGATCATAAACTCCTTATTGCAAAACTCAGACTTAAATTGAAGAAAATAGGGACAACTACTAGACCATTCAGGTATGGCCTAGATCAAATCCCTTATGATTATACAGTGGAAGTGACAAATAAGTTCAAGGGATTAGATCTGAGAGGGTGCCTGAAGAGCTCTGGACAGAGGTTCATGACATTGTACGGGGGCAGTGGTCAAAACCATCCCCTAGAAAATAAATGCAAAATGGGAAAACAGTTGTCTGAGGAGGCCTTATAAATAGCTGAGAAAAGAAGAGAAACAAATAGCAAAGGAGAAAAGGGTTAGGGTCAGATATACCAATCTGAATGCAGAGTTCCAAAGAATAGCAAGGAGAGATAAGAAAGACTTCCTCAGTGATCAATGCAAAGAAATAGATGAATACAATAGAATGCCAAAGACTAGAGATCTCGTCAAGAAAATTAGAGATCCCAAGGGAACATTTCATGCAAAGATGGGCACAATAAAGGACAGAAACAGTATGGACTTGACAAAAGTGGAAGATTTTAAGAAGAGATGGCAAGAATACACAGATGAACTTAATGATCCAGACAACCACGATGGTGTGATCACTCACCTTGCACCAGATATCCTGAAGTGCAAAGTCAAGTGGGCCTTAGGAGGCAACACTATGAACAAAGTTAGTGGAGATGAGCTTTTCCAGTTGAGCTATTTCAAATCCTAAAAGATGATGCTGTGAAATTGCCGCAATCAATATGTCAACAAATTTGGAAAACTCAGTAGTGGCCACAGGACTGGAAAAGGTCAGTTTTCATTCCAGTCCCAAAAAGGCAATGCCAAAGAATGTTCAAACTATCACACAGTTGTACTCATCTCACATGCTAGCAAAGTAATGCTCAAAATTCTCCAAGCTAGGCTTCAGCAGTACATGAACCAAGAACTTCCAGATGTTCAAGCTGGTTTTAGAGAAGTCAGAGGAACCAGGGATCAAATTGCAACATCTGTTGGATCATCAAAAAAGTAAGAGAATTCCAGAAAAACATCTACTTCTTGCTGACTATGCCAAAGCCTTTGACTGTGTGGATCACAACAAACTGTGAAAATTCCTCAAGAGATGGGAATATCAGGCCACCTTACCTGCCTTCTGAGCAAACTGTATGCAGGTCATGAAGCAACAGTCAGAACCAGACATGGAACAACGGACTGATTCCAAGTTGGGAAAGAAGTATGTCAAGGCTGTGTATTGTCACCCTGCTTCTTTAACTTATATGCAGAATACATCATGTGAAATGCTGGGCTGAATGAAGCACAAGCTGAAATCAAGATTGCAGGGAGAAATATCAACCTCAGATATGCAAATGACACCACCTTTATGGCAGAAAGCTAAGAGGAACTAAAGAGCCTCTTGATGAAAGTGAAAGAGGAGAATGAAAAAGCTGGCTTAAAACTCAACATTCAAAAAATGAAGATCATGGCATCTGGTCCCATTACTTTATGGCAAATAGATGGGGGAAGCAATGGAAACAGAGAGACTTTATTTTCTGGGGCTCCAAAATCACTGTGGATGGTGACTGCCACCATGAAATTAAAAGACGTTTGCTCCTTGGAAGAAAAGTTATGACAAACCTAGACAACATATTAAAAAGCAGAGACATGACTTTGCCAATAAAGGTCCATCTCGTTAAATCTATTTTTTTTTCCCAGTAGTCATGTATGGATGTGAGAGTTGGACTACAAAGAAAGCTGAGTGCCAAAGCTTTGACACTTTTGAACTGTGGTGTTGGAAAAGACTCTTGAGAGTCCCTTGGACTGCAAGGAGATCCAACCAGTCCATCCTGAAGGAAATCAGTCCTGACTATTCATTGGAAGGACTGATGCTGAAGGTGAAACTCCAGTAATTTGGCCACCTGATGGGAAGAACTGACTCATTGGAAAAGAAACTGCTGTTGGAAAAGACTGAAAGCTGGAGGAGAAGGGGATGACAGAGGATGAGATGGTTAGATGGCATCACCGACTTGATAGTTATGAGTTTGAGCAAACTTCCAGAGTTGGTGATGGATAGGAAAGCCTGGTGTGCTGCAGTCCATGGGGTCACAAAGAGTTGGACATGATTGAGTGACTGAACTGGACTGATTTGTTTTTGGATTTCTGTTTGTTCATTTGTCAGGATGCTTGGCCATCCACCAGGGCCCTGCCCCTAATTCCGCTCAGCTGTTTTCAAGCTATATTCTTTAGTAGTGGCTGAACCTCTCCTTTGTTCCAAAGATCAATTAAGTTGTTCTGAAGAGATCAAAATAATTTCATGCCTCTTGCTGGGGATTGTTTTGAAGATGTAGATTTTACCCATTTCTGGTCAACAAGATATAAAGAAAGTCTGGGAGAATTATGAGGACATTTTCCTGGCCATAAATAACCCCTCCTCTTATTGTTCACCACTATAAGAGGGTATGATTTATAGAAGACTGGGAGCCATCTCGTGGGAAGAAGGCCAAGTGAGAATAGTCAAAATTTACATGCCAACAATGGAAGAAGGAAGTGGTGCCAATACCATGGTCCCTGCTGAATTCTTGAGTTCCTGCATTAACAGAGTTTGAGACTTATTATGGAAAATAATCAATTCTTCCTATTGTAAAAGTAAGTTGGATTAGGTTTCCTGTAGGACAAATTCCTCTTAATAGATATACTATTTATATGAAATGGGACTTGAAATACCTATATCAAAGGTTTTGAGAAAAAAATATGAGAAATATGTATAACATTTCACACAGCGGGTGTCAAGTGCTCAGTAAATGTCACTATTGTTATAATTAACATCAGTATTATTATTATCTCAATATTTTCTAGGCATAGAAAATGTTTTCCTTCCTTTCTTCTAGATTCTTTCACTGACCAATTACATGCATACCTTGGTGATATGTAGGTTCTGTTCCAGACTACCCTCAATAAAGCAAATATTGCAATAAACTGAGTCACACAAATTGTTTGGTTTCCCAATGCATATAAAAGTTATATTTACCCTATACCATAATCTATTAAATGTGCAATAATATTATGTCTGAAAAAAACAGTGTATATACCTTAATTAAGTATAGTTTATTGCTAAAATATGCCAACCATCACCTGAACCTTGGGAAAGTCATAATCTTTCTGTTGGTGGAGGGTCTTGCCTCAATGTTGATGGCTACTGACTAATGAGAGAAGTGGCTGCTAAAGATTGAGGTGGTTGTGGCAATTTTTTAACATAAGGCAACAATGAATTTGCTGCATTGACTGTTCCTTTTCATGAATGATATCTCTGTAGAATGCAATACAGTTTGATAGAATTTTACCCACTTTAGAACTTCTGTCAGAATTGAAGTCATCTCAAACTCTGCTGCTGCTTCATGAACTAAGTTTATGTAATATTCTAAATCCATTTTTTTGCCATTTCAACAATTATCACAGCACCTTCATTAGAAGTAGATTCCACCTCATGAAATCGCTTTCTTTGCTCATCCATAAGAGCTAACTCCTCATCCACTGAAGATTTATCATGAGATTATAACCATTCAATCACATCTTCAGAACTTCTAGTTCTCCTGCTACTTTTACCATATCTATATTTATTTCCTCTACTGAAACCTTGAACTCCTCAAAGTCATCCAAGAAGGTTGGAATCCAATTATTCCAAACTCCTGTTAATGTTGATATTTTTACCTATTCCCATGAACCATGGATGTTCTTAATGGCATCAAGAATGGTGAATCCTTTTCAAAACATTTTCAATTGCCTTTGCCCGGATCCATCAGAGAAGTCACTATGGCAGATAAGGCCTTATAAAATGTATTTTTGGAAAAAATAAAACTTGACAGTCTAAATGACTCCTTGATCCATGGGCTTCAGAATGGGTTTTATGTTAGCAGGCATGAAAACAACATGAATCTTATTGTACATCTCTATCAGAGCTCTTGAGTGACTAGATGCACTGTCAATGAGCAGTAATATTTTGAAAGAAAGCCTTTTTTTCTGAGCAGTAGCTCTCAACAATGGGCTTAAAACATTCAGCAAATTATGTTGTAAACAGATGAGCTGTCATCCAGGCTTTGTCATTCCATTTATAGAACACAGACAGAAATTCTAATTCTTAAAAGCCCTACAACTTTTAGAATGCTAAAAATAAGCAATGGCTTCAGCTTAAAGCCACCAGCTGCATTGGCCCTTAACCAGACAGCTAGCCTGTCCTCTGAAGTTTGATTTTTTTCTCTTGCTATTAAAGTTCCAGATGGCATCTTCTTCCAGGATAATGCTGTTTCGTCTGCATTGAAAATCTATTGTTAGAGTATCGTCCTTTGTTAGTGATCTTGGCTAGATCTGCTGGATAACTTGCTGTAGCTTCTACGTCAGCACTTGTAGCTTCACCTTAGATTTTTATATTATGGAGATGGTTGGCTTCTTTCCTTCAACCCCAGGAATGACTCTCTGCTAGCATTAAACTTTTCTTCTGCAGCTGCCTCATCTTTATCACTCTTCATAGAGTTGAAGAGAGGACCTTGCTCTGGACTAGGCTTTGGTTTAAGAGATACTGTGGCTGATTTGATCTTCTCTTCAGATAATATCAGTGTATCAGCAATAAGACTGTTTCCTTTCTTGTCATTCACATGTCCACTGGAGTAGCACTTTTAATTTTCCTCAAGAACGTTTCCTTTCCATCCACAACTTGACTAAGCATATGGTACGAGATGCCTAGCACTTGGCCTATCTCAGTTTCAGCGTGCCTTCCTCTCTGCAATTAATCATTTCTAGCTTTTGATTTAAAGTGAGAGATATACAACTCATCATTTTACTTAAACATCTAGAGGTCATTGTAGGGTTATTAACTGGACTGATTTCAATATTGCTCTGTCTCAAGGAATAGGGAGGCCCGAGGAGAGGTAAAGAGATGGGGAACTGGCTGGTCAGTGAAACAGTAACAATACACATAATGCTTATTATTTGCCATCTTTTATGCGCATTATGTACATTTCATGGCACCCCAAAACAATTACAATAGCAACTTCAAATAGTAAACAAACCCAGGTTGGTTCCTGGAGTTGATTAATCACAGATCACCTCAAAAATTATAATAATTATGAAAAAGTTTGAAATAGTGTGAGAATTACCAAACTATGACACAGTGATAAGAAGTGAGTAAATGCTGTTGGAATAATAGTGTCATAGATATAGGGTTGCCATAAATATTCAGTCTGTAAAGACAAGCCAATATTTGCAAAATGCAATAAAGCAAAGAACCACAGAATGAGTTATGCTGCTGCTGCTGCTAAGTCACTTCAGTCATGTCCAACTCTGTGCGACCCCATAGATGGCAGCCCACCAGGCTCCCCTGTCCCTGGGGTTCTCCAGGCAAGAACACCAGAGTGGGTTGCCATTTCTGTCTCCATTGCAGGAAAATGAAAAGTGAAATTGAAGTCTCTCAGTCGTGTCTGACTCTTAGCGACCCCACAGACTGCAGCCTACCAGGCTCCTCTGGGATTTCCCAAGGCAAGAGTACTGGAGTGGGTTGCCATTGCCTTCTCCCAGAATGAGGTATGCCTGTGATTAAATTGCCATAAGACAGATTAACAGGAGAAAAACAAATTTAATTCTGTATGTATGGGAGCCTTACAAAAAAAAATATGAGACTCAAAGAAGTAACCAAAGTAGGCAAGTTTTATACCTTTAAAACAATAAATTAGTGAAAAATTGGCAGGACAGATAAGTTGGACTTGGGGTAGTAAATTTGTTAAGGAGTAACAGGTTTTGTTGTATAGCCTCCTTGGCCTTAAATTCCCTATTTTTGGTGATAAGGATGACTTTAACCCTTCTGGTGCAGGGAGGCTACTTTCACATGAGAGAGTAACTTCTTGTTTTCAGGGGGATAGAAGAGGGTCAGAATGTTCTTCTTGAACCAACTGTTTCTTAAGTAACTAATTAAAAATACTATACAAAATGGTATTTTTGGGGGTGGCATAAAGTAAGAAATTTCAAAGCAGAGAGGCTGAATGACTTGCTTAAAGTCACTTAATGAGCAAAAAATAAGGCAGAAAACAGACTCAAATTCCTAGCCTCCTACAGGACTTTATTTTTTCCCTCATTCTGAGGCCTCCTATGTTAGAAAAGTATCTCTATTAAGTTACTATCACCATCAAAGACCTAACATTTTTTTAAAAGAGATGACCTTTATTCAATTTAAAGCTTACTTGGCATCATCAATAAATGTTTCATACAAAAGGAATGAGAAGAATCACTTTTCTTGTATCTTAGGGAACAAGCCCGGAGGTAAACATATTTATTGAAAACATAAGAATGAATTTCCCCCAAAACAGAGTGACACATGAACAAGCCATATAAATAAACTCATTTTTATATATTTATTTTTAAAGTACTTTTTATTGGAGTATAGTTGCTTTACAATGTTGTGTTAGCTTCTACTGCACAGCAAAATGAATCAGCCATACATATACATATAGCCTAAGGACCCTAAATCTTAAAGAGTTTCTTTTCCTTTCTCTAAAATAATGACACACCAGCCAGTATTTGATTTAGCTGCTTCCTCCTTGTAAGGCATTTGTTTTACTTTTCTAATACTCAACATTCATCTTCATGTTTGCTCCTAAAAAAGTGGCAACACAAAATAAAACTCCCAAAACTCCATTTTAAGAGCTGGAAAATTGAAAGCAAAAAAGAGTAAAGGCTGTATATTTTGTTTTTCCAGATAATAAATATTTTGTCTTCCTGGATGTCAACTCAATTCTTTTTTCATTTCACTGTTTTCTCACAATGAGAAAAGAGAAAGTATAGAGTTTTACCCCAAGGAGGGAGCATAAAAAATAGGAAGAGGTAATTCAAAGAACATTAGGGAAGAAACCACCCCATTTTCACCCCATTTGCTCCAATTTCCTAACATCTTCACAAATTGAAACAGCAGATAATTTTTATTGTTCCTGATGATGTCATGATGTCTGGAAAAACTTATTTCACATGAGTTTTTGTTCATAATAGACTTAGCCACTTTGATTTTTATGTTTTGTCCTGACCTTTTGATTCCAGGACAAGACTGGTTGTTAACTCTCACAGCATTTCCTAGCAGAGTTATGCTCTGCAAAGAAATGAAGCTTTCTTTGTCAACTCTGTGTCATTGTGCAATGGAAATCATGAAATGTGGTATTATTCTTTAGTAGAGTCATCTCCCAAAGAAGTAATGTTCTCCCATTAAAAATTTAAAAATTACTTTAGAGACTTAGGGCATTGGAATTGCCTGAGAGTTAGACAAGCTGGAAAAATACTGTTTCTCTAAGATTACCAAGAGCTTTCTCACTTAAATAAAATAATGTATCCTCATCACAGTTTCCTGCAATTTCAGATTCAGGGTGGGGGAACCAACACAGAAAGTGACTCACTAGTGCCCCATGCTGAGTAAATTATGGGAAGAATAAAATCTTCCTACAGAGCTGATCACATTCATTGATATTTGCAGTAGTTTGAATGATTGATTCCTGCAAATAACTCCATCTCAGATAACGAGCAAAGGTAATTTCAGTATTGCTATTTCCCTTACCAGTCTAGACATGGTTATGTGATGACATTGAAGCTGATGAGGCAGGAGGATAGTCAGGGGGAGGTGAGGGAAGGGATTTTCTGGGATGAATGAGATTGTATTTTAGGCCGAGTTCCCTAAGAAAGACCCTGAGATGTGGATTCTTATGAAAGGTATGTACCGACCATACATACCTGGAGAACAAGAACAAAGGAAGCAGAATGAGGGGTAGCAAACAGCTGATCAAGAATGTGTTCTCAGTCAGCAAGGGGCTTCAGTCTCATCCAATGGGAAAACCGGGAGCAAAACTGGATCCAAGGAGTTGATTCCACCTTGAGGTGAAGGGTGAAGGGAAATGAGTTCAGAGAGGTAGAGAGGAGTCATGTCATGGAAGGCTTTGAGTGCCAAGCGAAAGAGCCTGTGTGTGACTCTATAACTGATGAGAAGCCAGAAAAAGTTTTAAATGGGTCAGATACAGCTACAAAATTAGCCCTTTGTTGCAGATAGGAGATTAAAGAGGATTAAAGAGGACATGACCAGAGCTAGGTAGACACATAAGAAGTTTTACTGCCCAGATTTTAACTGATGAGAGACTGACTTATGACATAGCATGAAGAGTAATGAGAAAAAGAGAGATTTGAAGCACAACTTGGAACTGAAATCAGCAAAACATGGCGATTGACAAGACAGGGGTTAAGTGGAGACAAGTAACATCCCAAGCTTCCTAGCTAGTGAATTCTGTGGCCCCTAATAAGCCAATATTCAATAAAAGATAAAAATGACAAGCAGAGATGAGTTCAGTTTGGGAAGCCCAGTGTTTATATCTGTAGGGACATTTAACATTTTACCATGGAAGTCTGGAGATTCATGAGGATAAACTTGGGCTGAAGATGCTATGCAGTTGCCATCAGAATATTTACTGTAAGGGGCAGGCAAAACCAAAGGAAAGTCCAAAAGAGGTGGTTTGACTATTGTAGGCAAATAATGGTCCCCCTAAAAATGTCCATCTTGGAATCCCAGTAACCTGTAAATATGTTTCCTGTCATGGCAGACGAGACCTTGTGGACATGATTAGGATAAGGATCTTGAGATAGATTATCTGGATTATCCAGGCAAGCCCAGTATAAACACAAAGACTCTTACAAGAGGAATGATGGAAGATCAGAGTCGGGAGGAGAGAGGTCTGAGAAACTGGAAAACCCTACACTGTGGCCTTTGATGGTGGAGTATAGGGAAACCAGCCAAGGAAGACAGGCAGTCACTAGAAGCTGAGTAAGGCAAGAAACCAAACCTTCCCCTCAGATCCACCAGAAAGAACAGCCCTGTCTGTGCTGCAATTTGAACCCATTAGGACTGATTTTGGATTTCTGACCCCAATAACAGTAAGACAATAGCTCTGTGCTGATTTAAGCCACTGTGTTTGTCAGAGAAGCAAATGGAGATTACAGTGGCTTTGTGAGTCAGTTGACATCTATAGACTACAGTTAATTCTGTTCTTCCAAAAATATGTATGGAATAGCTACTCTCTGCCAATCCATGGTCTTTAGAAACCAACAAATGAGTGGACAAGAAAGAAACTGCTGCTGCTAAGTCACCTCAGTCGTGTCCGACTCTGTGCGACCCCATCCCTGGGATTCTCCAGGCAAGAACACTGGAGTGGGTTGCCATTTCCTTCTCCAATGCATAAAAGCGAAAAGTGAAAGTGAAGTCGCTCAGTCATGTCCGACTCTTCGTGACCCCATGGACCACAGCCTACCAGGCTCCTCCGTCCATGGGATTTTCCAGGCAAGAGTACTGGAGTGGGGTGCTATTGCCTTCTCCGAAGAAAGAAACAGAAACAAATAATTATAAATACAGAATGAGAGGGGCTGAGATACATGGATCTTCACAAGGGAATCATGATGTCAGAAAAGGTGGTGGGGTCAGTTCTCCAAGGTTAAGGAAGGCTCCATCAAGGTGGTGTAGCTTACTAAGTCACAAGGGATCCCTGCAAAAATTACAAGATGTTCTCTGAGATTCCTCAAAAAGGCAAAATCCTGAGATCATGCTACTGTTTTTCAATAGAGTGGTTAATTGCAAGACATCTTGGGACATAGGCAACCGTGCTGGATTGAAATGACTGATTTCCTCAGTTGCTCTTTCTCAGTTTCTCTGACTCCACACAGTCCTTTAGGATGGTGATATTTGATATAGACTGTCATTCTTAAAAACATGAACAATTAGAACATGTTATACTTATTTTTCTATTGAAGATAATTGCTTTATACTTTTTGTGTTAGTTTGTATAATTTATTATACTTCTATCTTCAGTTATTGGTTTTTAAAAGTTTATCAATGTATTAGTTTCCTACCAAAGAAACTGAGTGTTTCAAAACAACAGTAATTTATAGTCTCACAATTCTAGAGGCCAGACATCCAAAATCAAGGTGTTGGCAGGGCTGTGCTCCCTCTGAAGGCTCTAGGGAACAATCCATCCTTCTTTTCTCCAGCTTCTGGTACTTGTGGGTAACCTGCAGCATTCTTGGGCTTTTCGACCCACAATTTCAGTTTCATCACCAACTTCTTCCTGTGTATCTTCATATTTTCATTCCTCTGTGTGTGTGTGTCTCTGTGTCCAAATTTCTCTCTTAATAAGGACAGCAGTCATATGGGATTAGAGCCCACTTTAATGACCTTTTATTGAAACTTGATTACTTCTACGACTATACTTGTAGTCCAGTGGTTAGAACTCCAAGCTCCTGCTTGGAGTTGGATTTGATCCTGGGTCGGGGAACTAAGGTCCCATATGCCACATGGTGCAACCAAAAATAAATGAATAAATAAAACTTAATTACTTCTGTAAAGACCCAGTCTCTAAATCAGGCATGTTTTTGAGAAACTAAGGATAAGGATTCGAACATACTTTTGGGGAGGGAACACAATTCAACTCATAGCAATTGATGGCTTCAGTACATTTATACTTATGAATGGATTAGAAAGAGCCAGAATATTAAGAAGCTATTTGCCTTTTCCTAGGCAGATCAGAAAATTTAGAGTAGAAATTTGGTGATACTAAATAAGAGTAAGAACAAGAAGACAAAAGTCAGGAAAACATATGCAAATAGTAACAAAATAATCATGTTTTATGTTTAAACATATTACATTTTCTATTTAAATTTTAAAATAATTTTTAAACTCTTTTAGAAAATGGTTTATGATATTACCCAAGGTTTTTTTAAGTACGAATTGTTTCATAAGGTAATTGGAATATGAAATCAAACTGAAAGAAATAACTGATGGATGCAGAATTTTTTTTTCACATAAGGAAGTAAAAAACTTTATCCTGATGCTGGCAAGTTAGAGGAGGAAAAAGGGAAGAGATGATCAGTAACAGGAAGCTATTCTGATGCTTTTCCTTCTCCAGTTTCTCCCACAAGAATTCAGAAAAGCAGGAAGCTAAACTTTTAGAGAATGCATTTTTTCATCAAGAAGCTCTTAAAGAGGCTGCCAGTATGGCATGGGGGGGGGGGGGGGGCGGTAAATTGCCCATAGTCACAACTGTAGGGAACTTCAAGGGAATTGCCAAGTTGGGCTGCTTCTCAGGCACTAGACCATCCTGCATCATCAGAGCATGGCCAAGAAAGAAACAACAGCTTCAAGGACATAAAATAGAGTAAGCTCTGGGTATATGCTGATCAAATGTGCTTTAGATAGGAGTTAAAAATGAAACGAAGAGTTAAGAATTAATGACTTCAGTTTTAATTTTCTTTTTCATATCTACTCTCTAGAGTCAGACATTTTCACTGTTCCATGTGTATACCTTACTTTTGTTTTAAACTAATGAAGGGAGGGACATCCATGGTGGCCCAGTGGTTGGGAATCTGCTTGCCAGTCTGGGCGGGGGACATGGGTTCAATCCCTGGTCTGGAAAAAATTCCACATGCTACAGGCAACTAAACCGGTGTGCTACAGCTACTGAGTCCTCACTCTAGAGCCTGTGCTCTGCAACAAGAGAAGCCAAAGCAGTGCAAAGCCCTTGCACCACAACTAGGGATAGCCCTCGTTCACTGCAACTAGAGAAAGCCCATGCATAGCAACAAAGATCCAGCACGGCCATAAATAAATAAAATTAAAATAATGAAGGGAAATATGGAAGTATGGAGTCAACTTGAAAAAATATCAGACTGTTTAACAGGTAAGATTATCATTACCAAGGTACCTTCTCTCTTTTGTTGATAGAATTAGCAAAGAAGTAATGCATAATTTCTTAAATATTTGTTAGTTTCCTATGGCTTCTGACATTCTTTGTCTTTTGACCTTATGACTCCAATACATGCCTCCATTTCCACATTTCTTTCTCCTCTTCTGTTTTTTGTCTAATTCCCCCTGCTTCCCGTTCATAAGGCCACTTGCGATTGTTTTTAGGGCTCTTTTGGATAACTGGGATAATCTCTTTCTCTCAAAATTCGTTACTTAATTACATCTGCAAAGACTTTTTCCAAGTAAGGTCACATTTACAGGTTCCAGGGATTAGAACTTGATGGCCCTGCAGAACATAGTTCAGGCTATTATAAATACAGAATTTACAAAACTACTGCACAATGATAGTAAACATGCAAGGTAGTATAACGTCAGCTCTACGGTCATCTAGATGTGGATTCAAGTCCCCTCTCTGCATCTATTAACCTGTGTGACTCTGAGTGGATGGTTTAACATTCCTGCATACCTCATTGCACTCATCTGTAAATTAGGGCCAATACTACCACCCACATAAGAGGGTTATGAGGAGGAATAAGTGAGATAATGCACTTAGAGCATTTGCACAGAGCAAGCATTCAATATTTATTGATAAAATTAGTAAGAATAGTGGTGAAAAAGCAGAACTCTGTGAAATGCCTAGTATTATTGTCAATTATGCTCTTGAAAGTTAAAATTACTTCCTCTTGAATCTCAGAAAAAGGGAGAGAACAACTGAATATGTTGAGAAAAAGACATCAAAATAACCTTTATGAGATAATGGAATCAATACACTAGTAGCAAGAGGTGCCATGAAGTGTAATGCTGAATACAAACAAATGGAAACTTCAGAGTATATCAATTGCCTCATAGCAATACAAATATAGAATCAATTTCCAAGAAAAGACGCAACACAAATAGTAGAATTGCTTTTCAGCTGGTAGACATTAATTGTTTAAAATATGACTAAAGGAGAAGCTGTAATTTTAAAATAAACAATAAAGTAGATAGATTATTAGTCTAAGCAGCTGTTTCCAGTGCCCATAGTCATTATGCTTTTTTAAAAACATGATTTAAAAAATACTATCACTGAAGATAAAGATCCTGTATAATTCTCTCTCTTCTTTAAGCCAGCAATTTATGAAGACACTGGGATGAAGAATGGTCTTGTCCGCAAGCAGAAGGGTGTGATGCTTTCACTCTGGTGAAAATGATTTCTTGCCCTTTCCTTTATTTTTGATGTAGAGTTAGAGAAAAATTTGAGAGAAAGATGAGGCTCCAAATCTATTTTACGTCAGCTGTGCATCTGACCTTGGACAGGAGGGTGTGGGTGAAGTTTTAGGTGAATAAAAGTGAGGTCAGTTTTGGGAGAAAGATTCTCCAGCAACACAAAATAGATATTCAGAATGACAGAATCAGTAAACATCTCTCCCTGACAATTTTACATACAAAATAGTTGCATTCAAAATGAAGTTCATTTTTTTGCCCCTGAAATTATGTGTGAAGAGCAAAGCTTACTGGAGAACAGGATCTATCATATGTAAAGTATAGTTCCTCCTTGCTGATACAAGAAGGAATACTTCATCAATCCTGTTCCTTTTCCAATCTTAACTTTAGCAGTTCTTATCAATTTCCTTGCTTTTTCTAGCCTATCATAACCATTTCTCTGGCACCCAGTTCTGATGGGATTCTTCTTATTGCTTCCCTATGACTGAATTATAAAGTATCTCTGGTTGTGACCATCAGTACACCTCTTATTATAGTCAATATTATTATTTATTCTAACAGGAGAGGCCAGGTTATGAAAAATCTTGTGATTATTCCCATGTTGGAAGAGTCTGACTCAATAGCTTTGTCCTAGGCTCAGGAATCTGAATTTCCTAAAATTCTCTCCAGTAACTTCATTTATATGATGCTTTCTGGTCATTTAAGTAAATCAGTGTGCAGGTTAGTATATGCACTTTTTCTGTAGATGATACGGGCTGTTCCTTAGAGAGATACTATAAATTTGCTGCTGTGACCACTAGTGCCCTGGACATGGTAATATTTATACCATATGTGTGTGTGTGCACATATGTGCACAGGTGTGTGTGTGTGTGTGTTAGAATCTATGTAATAATGCCTATTTATTTCCAAACATTTGGAGAAACCTTTATTTAGACTATTTGTAGATATGAGAAAGCAAAAAACCATCCTCTTAATAATTCACAAATGTTAAAAATTATTTGAAAATTGACTATAATTCCAATGACAAAGATAGTTATTAAAGATACAATCAAAATAACAAAGGAGTAATCAGCCTAGACAATCAAAACTACCCATATTCTTAGTCTTTTTCACTGCCTTCTAATTAGGACATATTATGATCTGCATGTATCTCCGCAGCTCTTTAAAATATTTTTTTTGAACAAATTTGTCAATAACTCACAATGACAGCAATACTGGCCACAGTTAGCATTCACTTGGCATTTATTAAGTTCCAGGCAAGATGGCAAACACGTGACATATAGCTTATCTAAGTTAACAACTACCATATCAGAGGGAAATTATTACTCTTCCTGTTTTACAGATGAGGACAACGTTGTCACATAAATGAAAAGTAGTTGCACTGGAAAGATCTCAAGAATCTGATTCCAAAGCTTAACACTTCATTAAATAAATAAAAAGTTCACATTTAAAGAATTAGTATTTTAGAGCACAAGTTTATTTGCAATTTTGCAAAGTTTTGCCTTAGGACATAATGCCCTGAGACCAGATTTTCATTACTTCTTTCATTATTTATACTATGTTTGCTTCCCAAAGGAATTTGAGTTGGCTTACAAGAGCAGACACACACACATTGGAACAAAACAACCTCAGAATTAGAACTTTTAACAATAGAAGTGAGTAGGAAGAGTTCCCACCAGGTTTCCTAGCTGAAATGAAGCCACTGATTCAAAACAAAGTCTTGCAACTGAAGCATAAAAATGAACGGCATGAGTCTGCAGATTTGCTTTGTTTTTTTTTTTTTTTTTTTTTTGGTTTGTTTTTCCTGAGTGTAGTGGGAAGAGGTCTTGAAATACTAATCTTAGAGATTTTTCTTTTCTCCTGCCCTTTCCAATCTTTTCCTGGTCAGTCAGAGACACACCCCTACCCATAGCTTTGAGGGGAACAAATGTTGTTGCAGCATAAATATAAAGAGAAAGCAAAATTATCAACAGTAATCATTTTTATTCCACACTGTGCTTCCAAGAATCAAAAGGGAAGTCTTAGAGGAGAATTTTTGCCACAGAAGTGATTAGAAGGAGAAGAGACTTGTGCCTCATATCTGGGAGTTTCCATGATGGATTTTGTCTGGGGGATGCACATCATGAATTTGGAGGTGGTCAGGGATCTAAGGGAGATGGAGCCTGGAGGAAGCCCGGCCAGTTCCCTCTGTTCCTGTGCAAAGGAATCATGTCTACTGACTTCAAAACTCTTTGTGTGAGAGCCTTCCAACCCAATGGCTGCCTGCATGTCGTCTACAGCCCATCCAGCAGAAGGACCATGCCTGTACTGCTGGAGACATGCCCCATGAGAACAACAGCCCAGGACAAAAGACAGGTCCTCGATCCTTAAAGGGATGGGTATGGTATGGATTAAAGGCCTCTGCACAATAACTAAGTGAAAACAATCCTGTTATCTCTGACATTGGAGGAATTTAGTGTTTCAATACATACACATAGGGTGTTTTTAATTTTTTTCTTAAAGACGACTATTCCATAAAAAATGTATCCTTTCTATATTTCATTTTTTCACTTAAAAAATCACCTTCCTATCCATGGGGTTTGAGTAGTGTAATAGAAATTTTGAAGATGCAGAAACACATTTCAATAAATAATTTCTCATATTTTGAACTGCAGTTCACTAGAGGCCTTTGTATAAATTAAATCAGAGCAATTCATGCATGTTTCTCTCAGACTATCGAACTTACTAAGTTATTGCTCGGGGCAGCAGTCGCACATCAGATTCACTTGGAAGGCTTGTTGAAACACAGGTTGCTGTGTTTTAACCTCCAAATTCAGTAGGTCTATGGTAAGGCCTGAGAATTTACCTTTGTAGCAGTTCCCAGCTACTGCTGCTGGTGATCTGTGATCACACTTTTACAAGCACTGACATGGGGGATTTAGAAACGTGAATACTTAGCATATCATTTAGGGTTTGTCTCAAATACCAATGGCCTCAATTTAAGAAGGCATTTTGTTAATACAAGGTCTGGGATTAAGCAAACATACAGGTACTTATTTCAGATCAGACCATAGTGAGTCAAAAATCAGGTTGGGCCAAGATTTTCTGCAAAACCATATCTAAGAAAATTCTAGAGCAGTTAGGGAAATGTGACCAACCATGTTGTCACAGGCCAAACTGAATATGATGTGTAAAGGCAGTTAAAGCTCACATTCATATTTGGGATAGGTCGTAAGATATACCATTCATTTATTTACCATTTTTTCAAGCTGTAACAGACCTAGAGAGCATATTAAAAAACAGAGACATCATTTTGTCGACAAGGGTCCATATAGTCAAAGCTATGGTTTTTTCAAGTCATGTATGGATGTGAGAGTTGGACCATAAAGCACTGAAAAATTGATGCTTTCAAACTGTGGTGCTGGAGAAGACTCTTGAGAGTCCCTTGGACTGCAAGGAGATCAAACCAGTCAATCCTAAAGGAAATCAGTCCTGAATACTCATTGGAAGGACGGATGCTGAAGCTAAAGCTCCAATACTTTGGTCACCTGATGCAAAGAGCTGACTCACTGGGAAAGACCTGATGCTGGGAAAGATTGAACACAAAAGGAGAAGGGGATGACAGAGGATGAGATGGTTAGATGGCATCACGACTCAGTGGACATGAATTTGAGAAGATTCAAATTCAAACTGGAAGATAGTAAAGGACCAAGAATTCTGGCACGCAGCGGTCCATGGGGTTGCTAAAAGTAGGACACAACTTAGTGACTGAACAATAACAACAAGAACAATGCTTAATCTAAACTTAAAATTATTCTCTTTATTTACCATATGAGTTGACTATATTGTTCTTGTTATATATTATATATTGCACACAGACATACAAGGTTTATCAAGGGGGAAAATACTGTTAATAATATTTGAGCTTTGGAAAAATACTAGTGTTTTTGGTCCTAACATTTTAAGGATGCAAAAGAGACATCCAGGCTTATTTTTCCCAGGTTTCTTCTGTATTTTTAATAACTTTAATACTTTCATTCAAGAAAAGAATACAACATGTTTTTCAATGGCAGACAGAACAAAAATGAAAACTAAAAGCTTGGAAGAAAATTTTCTATAGACCATTGTGACATTTTTCATAATTTGACAATAATTGACCTTGAAATAGGTGATGATTTGTATACAGAACACTTACAAAAAATAATCACTGAGAACTTTTTAAATTTAACAGGATGTTTTGAATTTTTTTTACTTCAAACAAGAATCATTCTAGGGAATTCATTAGATTTTAATTCATTTCTTTCATCAAAAGATATTATAAATCTATACCCTTAAAGAATAAGTTGTTGCAACTGAGATCTGTTGAAAAATGGACATTAGATTGAAAGTTTAGCTTCATTTTCTTCATATTAGGAAAAAACTCATAAATTAATATTAAGAAATTAATGAAATTCCATTCCCATCAACATATTTCTGAGATGAGTTTCTCTATTATGAATATTAAAAAGCTTGGACATATTTGTCCCTTTGTGAGTAGCGTTATTGTCAATCCAACTCGGAGAAAATACAAGGAAGAAGCAAGTCTACTAATTAATTAATTCAAAATTTTAAATATTGATATGTAGTGTTCATTCAATGTTTGTGTATAGATGCATGAAAGACTAGATTTTTGTTCTATTTTAATAAGGCATTGATCCAATAATTCCCCAAAAGAGGAAAAAACTAAGAAAATTATTGAAGAAACTTTCTCTGAAAATATGCTAGGCTCAAGTGGTTTTCAGATGAATTCTTTTAACCTCTTAAAACTCATATAACTGCTGTAATGGTTAAATAGTTTCTGAGTATAGGAGAAGGAAATCATCACCGTATGAGGTCACCATAACCCTGAAATGAATGAATAAGACAAGATAGAAAATTGTATCTAAAAATATGCAGAAAAATATCACATAGTATGGATTATTAAAACAACTCCCTTATGTAAGGATAACAAAATATTAATATAAATAATATAACTCATGGACCATATTAATAGGCCAAAGGAAATAAATAAGCATTATAGTAGATGCCACCAAGACATATGACAATGTTGAACATCCAAACACCCAATACTGATTTTTAAAAGTTATAAAATAAGGATATGTGGATATTTTAAAATATACATATATTACCAGAGAATTCAGACACACAACACACACACACACACCCCTCAAGTTAAGATCCAGCATCATGCTGAATGATGAAATGCTAGAACTAGTCTCACAAGCCTAGAACAAATAAATTAAGATCTCTGTCACCATTATTGTTTAATGTTTCCATAAATGTCTCTTGGATATATTCAAAGCTCTACTACAGATGCTGTTGTGGTAAACTGAATAATGGACTCCTGACATTTTCTTTGCTCTACTCCATAGAAGCTGTGAAGATATTATATTACATAGCGAAAGGGAATTTAAAGATGTGATTAAGATTACAGACCTTAAATCAGGAAATTAGCCTGAACTAAACAGGTGAGTTCAATCTAATTACTAGGCAAGAATACTGGAATTGGTAACCATTCCGTTCTCCAGGGGATCCTCCCAACCCAGGGATCAAACCCTGGTCTCCTGCATTGCAGGCAGAGTCTTTACCGGCTGAGCCACTAGGGAAGCCCAATCTAATCACATGATATCTTGAAACACAAAACAAGAAGTCAAAGAGATTTCAAGTGTGAGAAGAATTTGACTACTGTTCCTATCTCTAAGACAGAAGGTCTGCCTGTGAGAACCTGAGAGAGGCCTCTACATATTATGTGAAGTGAATTGTTAGTTACTTAGTCATGTCTGATTCTTTGCAACCCCATGGACTGTAGCCCACCTGGCTCCTCTGTCCATGAAAAAATTCTCCAGGCAAGAACACTGGAGAAAATTGCCACTCCCTTCTCCAAGAGATCTTCCCCACCCAGGGATTGAACCCAGGTCTTCTTCATTGCAGGCAGATTCTTTACCATCTGAGCTAGTCCACAAATGACAGCCAGCAAGAAAAGAGGGAACTTCAACTGCATGGAACTGGATTCTGCCAACAACCCAAACAAACTGGAAAGCAGAGCTTCTCAATAACAACTCAGATCAAAACTATGACTTCACCTTTGTGAAACATGGAACAGAAAAATTAACCTAGATTTCTGACTGAACAGAACTGTGAGATAATAAATATCTGTTGATTTAAACTGATAAATTTGTATAAAGTGTTGTGCCAGTGTCATGGACTAAATTGTCTCTCCAAAGTTTGTATGTTGAAGTTCTGACTCTCAAGATAGCTGTATTTGAAAACAGAACCTTTAAGGAGATAATTGAGTTCATAAGGGTGAGACTCTAACCTTATAGGAAGAAGAGAAATAAGAGGAAGAAACACCAGGGATCTCTCTATCTTTCCATGCAGGCATAGAGAAAAGGCCATGTGTGTACAAGCAAGAGAGCAGTCATCTGCAGAACAATGAAAAAAGCCTCAGCAGAAATCAACTTTTCTGGCACCTTGATCTTGGACTGCTGGTCTCAAAAATTGTGAGAAAATAAATTTCTGTGTGGTATTCTGTTATGGCTGCTGCTGCTGTTGCGCTAAGTCGCTTCAGTCGTGTCTGACTCTGTGCGACCCCGTAGACAGCAGCCCACCAGGCTTCACCGTCCCAGGGATTCTCCAGGCAAGAGCACTGGAGTGGGTGGCCATTTCCTTCTCCAATGCATGAAAGTGAAAAGTGAAAGTGAAGTCGCTCAGTTGTGTCCGACTCTCAACGACCCCATGGACTGCAGCCCACCAGGCTCCTCCTTCCATGGGATTCTCCAGGCGAGAGTACTGGAGTTGGTTGCCATTGCCTTCTCCCATCTGTTATGGCAGCCCTAGCCAATTAAAACAGGCAATGACAGAAAACTAACTTGGTGTGAGAGCCATCAACAGAGACTGATTCTGGCAACTTGAAATATCTAGGGTTTTGGTGTGTTTGTTCATTTACCCCTAGTTGACATTATATATTTGCCTTTTCACATTCTATTCACGTGATCAAGTTTATCAGTTGTTTCTTTGAGGAATTTTCGATTTTGTATCTTGCTTAGAAAAGACTTCAAATCTCTCTACCCACCCCCAGTCTCTTCCTGACTCACTCTAGAATAATACTTGAACATTAGGATACATAATGACCACTTTTCCCTCTCCAATCTTGCTTTGCTTTTTAAAGTTCTCTTCCCTTAAATTTCCCTTCCCTGTTTAGAGTTTTCCTGAATACCAGCAACAGCCCATCATGTGAGCTGTTTTGACTTAATGAAGTTCTTTTGAGAGATACTCTATCTAACTGCCCTATTTCAATTTTTGTTGATTCCTTTGAGGGTATTCCTTCTCCCCACTGATTGTTGCAGATAAGAAGAAGTGTAATTCTACCATATACATCTTTCCACCGTAACTTATGATAATTATATTGAGAGAATATTAATTTTTCCCTGATGAGTGGACATCTCAACCACTCATGTACCAAGTATCACGTGGCTGATTAAAACAGAAAGGCATTGCTTGAACACTTAGTCCTATTTAAAGCATACCCAAGATGTTTCTTCACTTCTCCTTACCTTAGGGTTTTATTTCAAATTTCCATTCTCCTTTTTTTAAAAAAAGTAGCCCTTATTCGTGGTTCTTTTTACAACTTTCTATGCTGTCATGTTGTTACTATCTTATTGCAGACCCCATACAGTGTATTGGAGCCATTTTGCAACTGCTCCTAAGAGTTAATTATCTGCCACTTTTCTAAGCACTGTGTTCAGTGAGGTCAAGTTGGTCAGTTGAAATTAGTTTTGGTGGGAATACTGAAACAGGCAGGCAGGTTCTTTACCACTAGCACCACCCAGGAAGCCCTTACAACATATGGATTTTTCTAATTTTATGGTGGCAATTATTTTTGGTAAAATAAAGGTCCAAAACTATGACTTTTATTTTGATAAAACAAAGAATTAAAAATTCTGAACTTATAATATTATACAAGGTCATTTTAATAAGCTAAATGTCTATTAATAGGGTAATGTTACATAACTTATGTGAAGACTGTACTAAAGAATATCATATAGTAGTGTGACAAGTATATATGTTCTTGGCATCAAAACATTCTTAAATGGGTAAAGTAAATGGCAGAAAATGTATATCTTATGCTGCATTTATGTACAAAAATTTTAAGTAGAGTGATATGTAGGGGGCCTCTGAGGAGCTGATAGTGTTCTATTTCTTGACTTGAGGAGTTGTTATAATGGCATATTGCATTTGTGACAATTCATTAAGCTGTAAAATTATGGTATGCATACTTTATATATGTATTATTCTTTAAATAGTTTAAAATAATATCTAAATATAAGTATGTATAGATATGTGTGTGTATATAATTTGAAAAATCTAGAAATGACCAATTGTTAACAATGGTTCCTTTTGATGAGAGGTGTGGCATTTGGGGAAGAGAAAAGGGGATGCAAATATTTTGTATTGTTTGAATGCTTTACAATGCATGTATATAATTTGTAGAGAGTGAAAATCCCTCCAAAGAATGACTAGAAACTAAAAAAAAAAAAACAACAGTGTGCCGCATCTACACATTTTGCCTTTAAAATTGATTTTCACTTTGCACATTCAGCTGTCTCTTGTGTTATCCTTGAAGTTCCAGTTGGAGAGCTTCATTCTTTCCTGTGTTTGCAAACACACGAACAAAGGAGACATATCTGAAATGTAAAATCCGTGTGACAGCCTCCTTCAAAGGAGGCTCATCTGTCTTTGAAAACAAAGTAAGTTACTCGAGTGAATTCAAATTCCATTTTGTGAAGTCTTTGTTGAGAAGTAAGTGAATATTCAGTCAGGAGCCTACAAACCTATCCACCAGTACTTATTGCCCCCTGGGTGCACTGGGATAAATATTTTAGTTTTAAAACATTCTTTAAAACATTCTTGAATGTTAGTATGAGGAAGTATATCCCAGGCTGGTCCCCATGAAGCCTTCTATGGGACTTAAAGAGACTTCTACATGGGCCAACTTCTACACATTTCTTAAGACTGCCAATCTAGGTTTCATTCCCTGAAGAACATGTTTTTTGCTTACTTATTTTATCTGTTTTAACCTAACCAAAACTTCTGAACAGCACACAGCTGTTCAGGATAAGGCCAAAGTGATGAGGAGCTGAAATCAGCTTTTTTATAAAACTTTAATTTATTTATTATTCAGTTCAGTTCAGTCCAGTCACTCAGTCATGTCTGGCACTTTGTGACCCCATGAACTGCAGTACACCAGCCCTTCCTGTCCATCACCAGCTCCTGGAGTCCACCCAAACCCATGTCCATTGAGTCGGTGATGCCATCCAACCATCTCATCGTCAGTCATCCCCTTCTCCTCCTGCCCTCAATTCCTTCCAGCATCAGGGTCTTTTCAAATGAGTCAGCTCTTCACATCAGGTGGACAATGTATTGGAGATTCAGCCTCAACATCAGTCCTTCCAATGAACACCCAAGACTGATCTCCTTTAGGATGGACTTGTTGGATCTCCTTGCAGTCCAAGGGACTCTCAAGAGTCTTCTCCAACACCATAGTTCAAAAGCATCAATTCTTCAGCTCTCAGCTTTCTTTCTAGTCCAACTGTCACATCCATACATGACCACTGGAAAAACCATAGCTTTGACTAGATGGACCTTTGTTGGCAAAGTGATGTCTCTGCTTTTTAATATGACGTCTAGTCATATTAAACCATATGTCTGGTCATAACTTTCTTTCTAAGGAGTAAGTGTCTTTTAATTTCATGGCTGCGATCACCATCTGCAGTGATTTTGGAGCCCAGAAAAATAAAGTCAGCCCCTGTTTCCACTGTTTCCTCATCCATCTGCCATGAAGTGATGGGACCGGATGCCATGACCTTGGTTTTCTGGATGTTGAGGTTTAAGCCAAATTTTTCACTCTCCTTTTTCACTTTTGTCAAGAGGCTCTTTAGTTCTTCTTATTATTTATTATAATAAGATTATATTTATTATAATTTTATATATTTATATATATTATATTATAATTGGATTATATTTATAATATAAGTTCTTATTTATTATAATTGGAGGCTAACTACAATATTGTGGTGTTTTTCGCCATACATTGACATGAATTAGCCACAGGTGAACATGTTTGCCCCCATCCTGAAACCTCTCCCACCTCCCTCCCCACACCATCCATCTGGGTTGCCCCAGACCACCAGTTTTGAGTGTCCTGCTTCATGCATCAAACTTGCACTGGTCATCTATTTCACATGTAGTAATATGCATGCTTCAATGCTATTTGCTCAAATCATCCCACCCTCGTTTTCTCTCAGAGTCCAAAAGTCTGTTCTTTACATCTGTGTCACTTTTGCTGTCTTGCATATAGGGTCTTCATTACCATTTTTCTAAATTCCATATACATACAGTAATACTGTATTGGTGTTTCTCTTTCTGACTTACTTCACTCTGTATAATAGGCTCCAGTTTCATCCAATTTGTTAGAACTGACTCAAATGTGTTCTTTTTTATAGCTGAGTAATATTCCATTATGTACATGTATCACAACTTCCTTATCTATTCATCTGTCAATGGATATCTAGGTTGCTTCCATGTCCTAGCTATTGTAAACAGTGATGCAAGGAACATTAGGGTACATGTGTCTCTTTCAGTTCTGGTTTCCTTGGTGTGTATGCCCAGCAGTGGAATTGCTGGGTCCTATGGCAGTTCTATTTCCAATTTTTTAAGGAATCTCCACACTGTTCTCCATAGTGACTGTACTAGGTTGTGTTCCCACCAACAGTGTAAGACAGTTCCTTTTTCTCGACACCTTCTCCAGCATTTATTGTTTGTAGACTTTTTGATGGCAGCCATTCTGACCAGCATGAAATGGTACCTCATTGTGGTTTTGATTTGCATTTCTCTAAATAATGAGTGATGTTGTACATCTTTTCATGTGTTTGTTGGCCATCTGTATGTTTTCTTTGGAGAAATGTTTGTCTAGTTCTTTAGCCCACTTTTTGATTGGGTCATTTATTTTTCTGGTATTGAGCTGCATAAGCTGCTTGTATATTTCAGAGATTAATTCTTTGTCAATTGTTTTGTTTGCTATTATTTTCTCCCATTGTGAAGGCTGCCTTTTCACCTTGCTTATAGTTTCCTTCATTGTGCAAAAATTTTTAAGTTTAATTAGATTCCATTTGTTTATTTTTGCTTTTATTTCCATTACTCTCAGAGGTAGGTCATAGAGGATCTTGCTGTGATTTATGTCAGAGAGTTTTCTGCCTATGTTTTTCTCTAAGAGTTTTATAGTTCCTGGTCTTACATTTAGATCTTTAATCTATTTTCAGTTTATTTTTGTGTATGGTGTTAGAAAGTGTTCTAGTTTTATTCTTTTACAGGTGGTTGACCAGTTTTCCCAGAACCACTTGTTAAAGAGATTATCTTTTCTCCATTGTATATTTTTGCCTCCTTTGTCAAAGATAAGGTGTCCATAGGTGTGTGGATTTATCTCTGGCTTTTCTATTTTGTTTCATTGATCTATATTTCTGTCTTTGTGCCAGTACCATACTATCTTGATGACTATAGCTTTGTAGTATAGCCTGAAGTCAGGCAAGTTGATTCCTCCAGTTCCATTCTTTTTCTCAAGATTGCTTTGGCTATTCAAGGTTTTTTGTGTTTCCATACAAATTGTGAAATTATGTGTTCTGGTTTTGTGAAAAATGTCATTGGTAGCTTGATTAGGGATCGCATTGAATCTATAGATTGCTTTGGGTAATATAATCATTTTCACTATATTGATTCTTCCAATCCACAAAGAATTGATACTTTTGAACGGTGGTGTTGGAGAAGACTCTTGAGAGTCCCTTGGACTTCAAGGAGATCAAACCAGTCAATCTTAAAGAAAATAAGTCCTGAATATTCATTTGAAGGACTGATGCTGAAGCCGATACTCCAATACTTTGGCCACCCAC
Source organism: Cervus elaphus (assembly GCF_910594005.1). Classification (NCBI taxonomy): domain Eukaryota; kingdom Metazoa; phylum Chordata; class Mammalia; order Artiodactyla; family Cervidae; genus Cervus; species Cervus elaphus. The sequence goes on from NC_057839.1 coordinate 40,658,436, forward strand.
TGCAAAGAGCCGACTCTTTGGAAAAGACCCTGATGTTGGGAAAGATTGAAGGCAGGAGGAGAAGGGGACGACAGAGGATGAGATGGTTGGATGGCATCACTGACTCAATGGGCATGAGTCTGAGCAAGCTCCAGGAATTGGTGATGGACAGAGAAGCCTGGCATGCTGCAATCCATGGGGTCACAAAGAGTAGGATACAACTGAGTGACTGAACTGAACTGAACTGAAATCCACGAACATGGTACATTTTTCCATCTGTGTCATCTTTGATTTTTTAATCAGCATTTTATAGTTTTATTTATATAGGTCTTTTGTTTCTTTAGGCAAATATATTCCTAAGTATTTTATTCTTTTCATTGCAATGGTGAATAGGATTATTTCCTTAATCTCTCTTTCTGTTTTCTCATTGCTGGTGTATAGAAATGCAAGGGATTTCTGTGTATTAATTTTATATTCTGCAACTTGGCTATATTCATTGATTAGTTCCAGTAGTTTTCTGGTGGTGTCCTTCAGGTTTTCTATGTAGAAGACCATGTTATCTGCAAATAATGAGAGTTTTACTTTTCTTTTCCAATCTGGATTCCTTTTATTTCTTTTTCTTCTCTGATTGCTGTGGCTAGAACTTCCAAAACTATGTTGAATAGTAGTGGTGAGAGTTGGCACCCTTTTCTTATTCCTGATTTTAGAGGCAATGTTTTCAGTTTTCACCATTGAGGATAATGTTTGCTGTGGGTTTCTCATATATGGTTTTTATTTTGTTGAGATATGTTCTTTCTATACCTGCTTGCTGGAGGGTTTTTTTTTTTTTTAAATCGTAAATGGGTATTGAATTTTGTCAAAGGCTTTCTCTGCATCTATTGAGATAATCATATGGCTTTTATCTTTCAATTTGTAGATATGGTGTATCACATTGATTGATTTGCGAATATTGAAGAATCCTTGCATCCCTGGGATAAAGCCCACTTGGTCATGATGTATGATCTTTTTAATATATTGTTGGATTATGTTTGCTGGAATTTTGTTAAGGATTTTTTCATCTATGTTCATCAGTGATATTGGCCTGTGTGGGTTTTTTTTTTTTTTTTTTTTTGTGGCATCTTTGTCTGGTTTTGGTATTAGGGTGATGGTGGCATCATAGAATGAGTTTGGAAGTTTACCTTCCTCTGCAATTTTCTGGAAGAGTTTGAGTAGGATAGGTGTTAGGTCTTCTCTAAGTTTTTGGTAGAATTCAGCTGTGAAGCCATCTGGTCCTGGGCTTTTGTTTGCTGGAAGATTTCTGATTGCAGTTTTTATTTCTGTGCTTGTGATGGGTCAGTTAAGATTTTCTGTTTCTTACTGGTTCAGTTTCTGGAAGGTTATACTTTTCTAATTATTTGTCCATTTCTTCCAAGTTGTCCATTTTATTGACATATAATTGCTCATAGTAGTCTCTTATGATCTTTTGTACTTCTGTGTTGTCTGTTGTGATTTCTCCATTATCATTTCTAATTTTATTGCTTTGCTTCTTCTCCTTTTTTTTCTTGATGAGTCTGGCTAATACTTTATCTATTTTATTTATTTTCTCAAAGAACTAGCTTTTAGTTTTGTTGATTTTTGCTATAATTTCCTTTGTTTCTTTTTCACTTATTTCTGCTCTGATTTCTTTCTTTCTACTAACTTTAGGGTTCTTCTTTTCTTCTATTACTGATTGTTTTAAGTGTAAAGTTAGATTGTTTATTTGATGTTTCTCTTGTTTCTTTAGGTAGACTTGTATTGCTATGAAACTCCCTCTTAGCACTGCTTTTACTGAATCCCATAGGTTTTGGGTTATTGTGTTCTCATTTTCATTTGTTTCTATGCATATTTTGATTTCCTTTTTGATTCCTTCCATGATCTGTTGGTTATTCAGAAGTATGTTGTTTAGCCTCCATATGTTTGTGTTTTTAATAGTTTTTCCCTGTAGTTGACATCTAATCTTACTGCATTGTGATCAGAAAAGATGCTTGAAATGATTTCAATTTTTTAAAATTTGCCAAGGCTAGACTTATGGCCCAGGATGTGATCTGTCCTGGAGAATGTTCCGTGTGTACTTGAAGAAAAGATGAAATCTATTGTTTCTGGGTGAAATGCCCTACAGATATCAATTAGGTCTAACTGGCCCATTGTATCATTTAAAGCTTGTGTTTCCATGCTAGCTTTCTGTTTGGTTGATTTATCCATAGGTGTGAGTGGGGTATCAAAATCCCCTACTATTATTGTGTTACTGTTAATTTCCCCTTTCACACTTGTTAGCAGTTGTCTTATGTATTGAGGTGCTCATATGTTGGGTGCATATATATTTATAATTGTTATATATTCTTCTTGGGTAGATCCTTTGATCATTTTGTAGTGTCCTTCTTTGTGTCTTATCATGGTCTTTATTTTAAGGTCTATTTTTATCTGATATGAGTATCACTACTCCTGCTTTCTTTTGTTCTCCATTTGCATGAAATATCTTTTCCCAGCCCTTCACTTTCAGTCTGTGTGTGTCCCTAGGTTTGAGGTGGTTCTCTCATAGACAGCATATTTAAGTGTCTTGTTTTTGTATCCATTCGGCCAGTCTTTGTCTTTTAGATGCAGCACTTAACACTTACATTTAAGGTAATTATTGATGAATATGATCCCATTACCACTTACTTTGTTGTTTTGGGTTCATTTTTATAAACCTTTTCTGTGTTTCCTGTCTAGAGAAGATCATTTAGCATTTGTTGAAGAGCTGTTTTGGTGATGCTGAATTCTCTCAGCTTTTGCTTGTCTGTAAAGCATTTGATTTCTCCTTCATATCTGAATGAGATCTTTGCTGGATAGAGTAATCTTGGTTGTAGGTTTTTCTCTTTCATCACTTTAAGTATGTCCTGCCATTCTCTTCTGGCCTGAAGAGTTTCTATTGAAAGATCAGTTGTTATCCTTATGGGAATCCCCTTGTGTGCTATTTTTTTTTGCTTTTCCCTTGCTGCTTTTAATATTTGCTCTTTGTGTTTGATCATTGTTAGTTTGATTAATATGTGTCTTGGGATGTTTTGCCTTGGGTTTATCCCTGTTTGGGACTCTCAAAATGGAAAACAAAACTCCATTTTGTTTTCAAGATTTTGGATCATCTTTACTCTCATTGTTCTGAGTTGTTTTTCATGAAGACTCCCTATCACTTCCTCTTTTGCTTGGTTTGGTGGGGTTTTATCATGTTCCTTCACCTGCTGAATATTTCTCTGTCTTTTCATTTTTCTTAGATTGCTGTGTTTAGGGTGTCCTTTCCGCAGGCTGGAAGTTTGTGGTTCCTCGTAATTGTGGAGTCTGATCCTTGTGGGTGGGGTTGGACTAGTGGCTTATCAAGGTTTCCTGGTTGGGGAAGTTGTGCCTGTGTTTTCATGTATAGAGCTGAATCTCTTCTCTCTGGAGTGCAATGAAGTGTCCAGTAGTGAATTTTGGGGTGTCTATGGGTTTGGCATGACTTTGGGCAGCCCATCTTTTAATGTTCAGGGTTGTGTTCCTGTTTTGCTGGAGAATTAGTGTGGTGTGTCTTGCACTGGAACTTGTTGACTCTTGGGTGGAGCTTGGTTTCAGGGTAGGTATGAAGACTTTTGGGTGAACTCTTGTCTATTAATGTTCCCTGGAGTCAGGAGTTCTCTGATATTCTAACGTTTTGGAGTTAAGTCCCCTGCCTTTGGCTTTTGGCCCTTCTCTTACAGTAATCTCAAGACTTCTCCATCTCTATAGCATAGAAGATAAAACCCCTAGGTTAATGGTGAAACAACTTTCTACAACCAGACACCCAGAGAGATTCACAGAGTTTTATAGAGAAGAGAAGAGGGTAGGAGGGAGATAGAGGTAACCAGGAGGAGAAAAGGGAGAATCAAAAGAGGAGACAGCAATCAAGCCAGTAATCAAATCCCTAAGTGCTCTCCACAGCCTGGAGCACCCAGAGAGATTCAGAGTTATGCAGAGAAGAGACCAGGGAGGAAAGACATAGAAGTGACCTGGAGGAGAAAAGGAAGAGTCAAAAGGGGAGAGAGAAATCAAGCCAGGAGTCATATCCCTAGGTGAAAATGGATACTGAAGATTAGATCCTTAAAGGTAAAAAATTGATAACAAATATCAAAAGGCAAAGTCTAGACTAGAGGTTAGACTCTCAAAAATACAATATAAAAATTACAAAACAAAATCAATCACAAATTTTTCAACAAATATATATAGAATTTATTTTAAAAATAGGTTTTTTTTGGAAAGGTAATAGTAGGGTATAAAAATGAAAGTTTAAGGGGTAATAAATAACTATTTAAAAAATTTTTTTAAATTAAGAAATTAAAGAGTGATAATAGTAAAAATATATCTAAGAATTTCTGTGGAGCTGGTTGTGGACGGCGCAGTGTCAGATAGTCCCTTGCTCTGGCGTGTATTTGTCCTCAAGGTCTATAGATGCCCCTTAAAAGCACAGTCTCAGTATTAACTGAGAGTTTTAGTCTGTTTTACCTGTCACTTCCAGAGCAGTTCTCCCTTCTTTGTTTATTTTGGCTTCCTCTGTTTGCAAGTCTCTTCAAGTGTCTAGTTTCCACCCTGACCCAAGGCAGTGAAGGTGGTCACTTATTTAGGCTCACTTGTTCAGTTGTGTTGTGGGGAGGGAGGGACATCAGAAACAAATAGTGCTGGCATGTGTGGGGAGTGCTCGCAGTGGATGGACCACACTGGGTTTGCCACAGCCCAAGGTGGCGTGTACTTCCTGGGTCCACATTGCTCAGGCTCCAGGGTGCTCTGTAAGACCACTGTCCCACGTGGTCCCTGCGCTTCATGCACTTCCCAGGTCTAAGCCGCTCAGGTTCTTGGGTGCTCTGCAGGGGCGCAGACCCAGATGGGCAGTGCGTTTTGTGCCCTTCCCAGGCCCAAGCAGCTCAGGCAACTGGGTATTTGTCCCGGGTATGCCATGTATCTCCTCTGGGGAGCTGATCTCAGGCTGTGACACTCCTGGTAGATGTCAACTGTCCAGGATCCCAGGAAGACATGGTTAGCAACTGGGAGCCTGCTCACAGTTTGGTGGAAAATGCAGTCTCTGGGGCTGAGATTGCAGCAGGCCCTTTCCTTCCAGCTCTGGCTTGGACCATTCTTAAAGAAAGAAGACAATTTCTTCTCCTTGAACATTGGAATACACTTTGGAATAAAATTCATTTGATGCCATTACTTAAACAACATTGGATTAGTCTCATCTATATTTCTGACACATTTAGAGTCTTCCTAAAACATTTGGCTGCTTAGTTCAACATATAGTGAAAACATGGAGTGATCGGGAAAACTTTTTCAGTTTCGCATTGTTAATTTTTAAAGCTTTCCCCAAGATTGTGATTTTAAATCTTTCATGTCTAGAATGGCAAAGGAGACTTATTGCATATTGTACTTTATATCCCCTTAAGGTAAATCAATAATGAATGCATTTTTTATTAGACAGATAGCACTGGGCTAAGAGTCTGTAATTTGCATTTTCATTCTCCCTGCCAGTCCTGACTTTAAGCTTGGGGAAAATCATTACTCTCCAAATTCTGAACAATACAGCACCAGCTTCTGACTTCTTGGCACTTTCTGCCAACTCACTTGGTCAAATCTAATGTGTGGAGAGAATATCATAAAATTTATATCTTCTCCAAATTCTGGGTAAATTCTTAAGCTTGTGCATGTGCAGCAAGACTGCAGAGAGAAGCAGAGAATTCTTTTAGAGTGCTTCTCCACAGCCACAGATAAAACTGGATTCATAAAAAATTGGAAGGTCGATAATGTCCATCAAATTTTCCCATCTCTCAGGATACCTGAAAGAGGGCAAAGATGGTCATACTAATCCTTCTTCTGGGGAGAAGGATGTCAAACTCTGGAACTACCTTAAGATTCAGAATACAGACTGTATTTCCCAGGCATGGAGGTAGAGTAGGTAAAGAAAAACTAAGGCCTTCTGTGTCTCAGTTATTCTATCATCCTCCTTCTGTCTGAAAAAGATACTTTGGAGGAGTTGAGAGATGGAGCTCTGGGGTGTCTGATGATTCTCAGCTCCCTGCTTTTCATATGTGGGTGACCATCATGGACCAGAAAATGTTGTGCCTCCCTCAGAGAAGGCATGGGCTGCTGCTCCACAATTGAGCGTGCTGCTGCATTTTCCCTTGGGACCCCTTGTGCTTCCGTCTTCTTGGGCAGGGCACTGGGCATTGACAGAAACCTCAGGAAGATGGTTAGCATTGCAAGGCAGGTGAAATGTAGATGTTCATGTTGCATTGATTACAACTATTTCTTCCTTTCCCCTGCCCCTGCCTAATGTTGACCCAGCCTCTGGGCTGGGTCTAGGCTCTAGATCTCTAGATTAATTTATCTACACCTCCCCAACCCTCTATTTTTTATTTTTACTTCAAGCAAACTTCCCATTGCTTTCCTTCTCATCTACTTATGGAAATGTTCCTCCAGTTTATTAAACCATTAGCCTTTAGCTCATCCCATCTTAACCTGAAAAATCAACCTATCTTCCTGTTCACACAGACCACCTCTCCTGAAGTTCAAATAGGAGATGTCACATGAATTCTGTGCAATTCTTCAAAGCTTTTCCATCATTATCAAAAGTCTCAACTTGAAAGTTTGAAAGTGAAAATTTAATAGTCCAGAATCCTAGTACTTCAATAAAACCTGAAAAATAAACAATGTAAATATTTATACAGTGCTTATAGATACCTCTAACTCCAATACTATCTCTATTTGTATTTTAAATGGCAGCATTTTATAAAGATAATAACACGGTAGTCATAAAAATCTGGTTTGAAACCCTGTTCCTCCCCTTACTTAGTTGTGGTCAATTAGAAAGGCTATTTACTGTCTTTTAGAGTTTGTTTACTTACATATGAAACAAGGTTGTAATATCCACCTTAAAGACTTGTTTTGAGGATCAAATTAAGTAATGTATGTAAAATACCTGGCAAATGATAGATGCTAAATAAACATCAGTTCCACTATACTGCCTTCAACCTAGAACAATATATTTGCTTAACTCACTTCTAAAGCGGAATAATTAGATGATGGATAACCCTGCACATCTCTAGGTACCTCATTAGTCCTTAACATGATCGCATCCTCTTCTCAGTAAGTTGACTTGCCCAAATGGAGGTTTCAAACAGTGACTGAGTTCATTAGAATTCATTGTCTCATCTTCTTTCCTTGATCTCAGTCAAATAACATTTTCTAGGTATCAGTAGACCCATATGCCCTAAAACTGCTTGCTTTATAATAATCAAAATAGTTTCATTCACTGCTCTTTAAACAAAAAAGAGTGTTTTGGAAAAAAATTTTTCTTTTCAATTTTTTCCTCAAACTTGTGAGTGTAAAGAACATGTGGGAATAAATGCAAAAAATATGAAACATTTTTAATACAAATAAGAAAATGTTTAAAGTAATTATAATCTCAATATGTTGTAAGTAGAGTAAAAACTGACATTCTTATTTTGCTAATTGTCAGCTTTAAATTTTCATTCCTGATCATCTCTATATTCAAAGCTGTTGAAAGTCAAATAGAATACCAGGAGAGTCTTGCATTGAGAGCTGTGATATATACAATCAACATTTAAATACTTCCAAATACTATTATTTTTTTAATATTTTAAATTAAAGCACATGGATACAGCCAAATGTTCTGATTTTTCTTTTTCTCATTTTGTCTGATTTTTCATGATATCCAAATGCATTGAGTATCACTTCTCTGTACTCAAGTCTGTACCTTTTATCTCTGTTTCCTTTGCTGGCTTTGTAAGATCCTTCTATTTGTATTCCATCTTTTAGAACAACAATTCTAACAGAACTTTGTAGTAAATAAATGTGTGAGATATGAATTAAGACAGTGTAGTTCTCAAAAGTTTGCTGATCACCCATCACTCAGAAATGCCTCTGATTGGCTTCAAGAGTGAGGCTAGTGGTGGTGAACTCTTTACATGTTAAAAGTCAAATTGCCTTTCAGATACTCCTCAGTAGAGAGATTCAGCTTCTCTCTTGATTCTCTGAATTCAAATGTCCCTCCATCCACCTGAGCTTAAAAATTGAACAGCAATCAGCTAGAGCAAGGCCTAACTCAGATGCAACTTGACCCCTGGCTCAGATGTAAAGAATCTGCCTGCAATGCAGGAGACCTGGGTTCAAACCCTGGGTTGGGAGAATCCCCTGGAGAAGGGAATGGCAACCCACTCCAGTATTTTTGCCTGGAGAAATCCATGGACAGAGAAGCCTGTTGGGCTATTGTCCATGGGGTCATAAAGAGTCAGAGAGTACTAAACAATTCACACTTTCTTTCCTTTCCTTTCCGTGTATGCATATGGAATGAATAAATGAGTGAAGAGGAACTTAAATGAATTCATTTAAAGTAATTATGATTTTGTTACAGATGGCTAACAAACACGTGAAAAGATGCTCAACATCACTCATTATCAGAGAAATATAAATCAAAACCACAATGAGGTACTATCTCATGCCGGTCAGAATGGCTGCTAACAAAAAAGTCTACAAACAATAAATGCTGGAGAGGGTGTGGAGAAAAAGGAACCCTCTTACACTGTTGGTGGGAATGCAAACTAGTACAGTCACTATGGAGAACAGTGTGGAGATTCCTTAAAAAACTAGAAATAGAACTGCCATATGACCCAGCAATCCCACTGCTGGGCATACACACTGAGGAAACCAAAACTGAAAGAGACACGTGTACCCCAATGTTCTTCGCAGCACTGTTTAAAATAGCTAGGACACGGAAGCAACCTAGATGTCCATTGGCAGCTGAATGGATAAGGAAGCCATGGTACATATACTCAATGGAGTATTACTCAGCTATTAAAAAGAATGCATTTGAATCAGTTTTAATGAGGTGGATGAAACTGGAGCCTATTATACAGAGTGAAGTAAGTCAGAAAGAAAAACACCAATACAGCATATGAATGCATATATATATGGAATTTAGAAAGATGGTAACGATGACCCTATATGCGAGTCAGCAAAAGAAACACAGATGTAAAGAACAGACTTTTGGACTCTGTGGAAGAAGGCGAGGGTGGAATGATTTGAGAGGATAACATTGAAACATGTATATTACCATATGTGAAATAGATCGCCAGTCCAGGTTCAATGCGTGAGACGGTGCTCAGGGCTGGTGCACTGGGATGACCCTGCAGGATGGGATGGGGAGGGAGGTGGGGGGGGGTTCAGGATGGGGAACACATGTACACCCATGGCTGATTCATGTGAATGTATGGCAGAAACCACCACAATATTGTAAAGTAATTAGCCTCCAATTAAAATAAATTAACTTAAAATAATAAAAGGAATATATATATACACATATGTGTGTGTATATATATATATATATGAGTCATTTTGCTTTACACCAGAATTAATACAACATTGTTAATCAACTCCAATGTAAAATAAAAAATAAAAAAAATAAAGTAACTATGATTTTGTGAAGATCAGAGAGCTAGTTTCCTCATTTTGTAATGAGAAGAGTTGGGCTTCTATTTCTCTACGTAAATTATCTGAACTTTGAATATATTTGTTTATTGTTCTTAGCCCCAGGAAGACTGTGTGAGATCTCTGATCAATGGTGGCTTGTGGATATGGTGAGTGCAGATTTTTATGAGACTGAAGTTCACACAAATTTGGGGTCCTTCTCTGAGAAAAAGAATGCCCAAATACAATATTTGGTACATAATAAAAGCTTTTTCCCCCTACCAATTGATTATATTTTAGTTTTTCAGATGTTAAAAAAAAATGTATGACCATGTAGTACACTGTTGTGTGTTGACTGCTAACTGATGCCTTCTCCATGTCCACTGTGTGAGTTGAGATGACTTAAAGCTTGGGCTCAATATTCAATGCCCAACTTAAAGACCAGGCAATCATATACCTCATTAAGAATCTTGAACTTTTGCACAGCATGGTGGCCTCAGGTTGTCTGACTCAAAGTAAGCTCAGTACTTCAAGGGGAGCATCCCTTTGGACAAGACAGAAACATCAAGTACATTTATAACCTAGTCTCAGAAGTCTTGTGTCACTTTCATCGTATTTTTTTGGTCAAGGCAGGTAAATGCCCAGCAAAGAATTTCTTGACTGAGTTTGAGAATCCACATGAATTTTAGGATTTTCTTCTATTTATGCAAAAAGTACTGTGGTATTTTGACAGGGATTGTGTTATGTTTGTGGATTGATTTGGGGATCATTAATATTTTAACATCAATTCTTTCAATCTGTGAACTAGAGATGCCTTTCCATTTATTTGTGTATTTTAAAAAAATTCTTTCAGAAATATTTTGTAGTTTGTAGTATACAAATCTTTTGGTTTGCTGGTTAAGTTTCTTAAATATTCTTAAATACTTTGTTCATTTTGATATTATTGTAAATAGAATTATTTTCTAATTTACATGTGTGTTCAGTTGTGTCTGACTCTTTGTGACCCCAAGGACTGTAGTCTGTCATAATTATTTATTACTGTATAGAAACAAAACTGATTTTCTTGTGTTGATTTTGTATTCTGCAACTTGACTGAATTTTATTTAGTCTAACAATTTTTTGTGTGTAATCTTTATGAGTTTCTATATATAAGATCATGTTATCTATGAATAGAGGTAAATTTTGGTTTTCTTTCTGATACAAATGCCATTTGTTACTTTTTCTAACCTAATTGCTTTGGCTAAGATTTTTAGTATTACATTAAACAGAAGTGACAAGACTTCTCGCCTTGTCTTATTGGAAAATTTTAAGTTCACTTTGAGTATGATGTTAGCTGTTGTCTTTTCATATATTCACTTTATTATGTTGAGGTAATTTCCTACTTTTCCTAGTTTGTTGAGTGTTGTTAACATGAAAGAATGTTGAATTTGGTCAAAGGACTTTCTCCCTCAATTGAGATGATTATATGGTTTAATTTTTGACATTTGTTAAGGTTTTTGGTATATTACTTTGATTCATTTTCATATACTGAAAATAATATCTTGGTCATGATATATAATCCTCTCAATGTGCTATTGAGTTCTCCTTGCTAGAATTTTATATCAGTATTTATCAAGGCTATTGATCTGTTATTTTTCTTTTTTGTAGTATCATTATATGCTTGATTTTGGTATCTGGGTAATGATCTTGGAAAGTTTCCCTCATCTTAAATTTTTAGAAGAGTTTTAAAAGGACTTCTGTTAATTATTCTTTAAATGTTTGGTAGAATTACTTAGTAAGGACATCTGGTTTTGGACTTTTCTTTGTGGGAGGATTTTGATTACTGATTCAATCTCCTTACTAGAGATCAGTTCAGATTTTAAAATTTCTTCACAATTTGGTCTCAGTAAGTTGTGTGTTTCTATGAACTTATCCATTTCTTCTAGGTTATCCATTTTGTTGGCATATCATTATTCATAGTAGTCATTTCTGATCCATTGTATTTCTGTGGTGTCATTTGTAATGTCTCTTTTGTTTCTGATTTCATTTATTTCAGTCTTTTTTCCTTAATTGAGCTAAAGTTTGTCAATTTTGTTTACCTTTAAAAAGACTAACTCAGTTTTGTTGATTATTGTTTTCTTTTAGTCTCTCTTTCAACTGAAAAGGCTCCATCTAGCAATTCTTGCAAGACAGGTCTGGTGGTGATAAACTCCTTCAATTTTTATCTGGGAAAGTCTTTATTTCCCCATCATTTACGAAGAAAATTTTGCCAGGTATAGTAATTCTTGGCTAGCATTTTTCTCAGTACTTTGAATATATCATCCCACTTTTGGCATATATAGAGCAATATAGGCATAGATATAGATATGAGACAGAGAAAGAGAGATGGGGTGGGGAGAGAGATTTAAAAGCCATTACCTCATGTAATTATGGAGGCTGAGAAGTCCAAAGATCTGTAGTTGGCAAACTGGATATCCAGGAGAGCTGATGTATAGCTCCAGTCAAAGTCTGAAGGTCTGGGAGTCTTGTGAGTTTCAGTTTGAAAGCTAGCAAGTTTGAAGAAGAGCCAAATGTTTCAACTGAAGTCTAACGGCCATAAAAGACCAATATCCCACATCAAGAAGTCAGGTAGGAAGAGTTCCCTCTTACTCAACCTTTTTGTTATGTTCAGCTCTTCAGCTGATTGAATAAGGCTCACCCACATTAGGACCAGAAATCTGCTTCTCTCAGTCTAGGAGAGAAGATATAAATAGGTGGACAACAATTTGAGAAATGGATTTAGTTTTAAAAGATAGACTTTCCTAACTCATGGCAAATATTTCTGGAGCATCCTACCAGGTAACAATCCTTTAACAAAATTCATGACCAAGAGTTTATCAGTAACTTTGCTCTTAACTCCCCTGGTCAGCTGCTGTATATTATAATTTATTAAAGTGTGACCTAAGGATCACCTGGATATGACTCACCTGGGTAATCAAAAATGTAGATTCTCAAACCAAACCCTAGACTTAGCATGTCAGTATCTCCCTGAGTGTCTGTGAAGTATGCTGAACCTTATATAAATCTTGGCTATTGAAAGTAAAATAATAATTTATTTTTGGATGTCCCATTCAGAAAATGGCCTCAGGGAACCAAATAGTGGTTTGTCTAAAAGCTCTACACCAAATTCCCTCTGGTTGTTCAATGTGAAGGGTGATATCAATCTCACTTGACAATGTACAGATAAGAGTATAAATTTGGATATTCACAAATCCTTGCTCCATAAATTGAATTCTGAATCTTTTTTCTGTAGTGAATCTATTGAATAAAATGGTTCATTTGGATACTTTTGCTTATTGGCACCTAATAGGATAAATAGAGTCATTTGTTATTTTGTGATGTTCTTACCTCTGGTTTCTAAAGTTCTGAGAAAAAGTGTAAGAAAAATAACCTAATATTTATTGAGTTCCAAAAATATGCCACAATCTATATTTAGCACAATCCCACACATTTTTGCTAATTTGATCCACACAAAAACCTAATGATTTAAGACATTATTATAAGCTCCATGAGGAGACTGGCACAAAGATTTCACTCTGCCTGTCCAAAACCACGTAAGAATGGCTCAGACATAAGAACAGACATAAGAAGGTCTCAGACAGTAAAGCATCTGTCTACAATGCAGGAGACCTGGGTTTGATCCTGGGTTGGGAAGATCTCCTGGAGAAGGAAATGGCAACCCACTCCAATATTCTTGCTTGGAAAATCCCATGGACGGAGGAGCCCGGTATGCTACAGTTCACGGGGTCGCAAAGAGTCAGACACAACTGAGCTACTTCATGTCCAAAACCACACAGCCGCTGGGAGGGATTGGGGGCAGGAGGAGAAGGGGACGACAGAGGATGAGATGGCTGGATGGCATCACCGACTCGATGGACATGAGTTTGACTAACCTCTTCGAGTTGGTGACGGACAGGGAGGCCTGGCGTGCTGCGATTCATGGGGTTGCAAAGAGTCGGACATGACTGAGCGACAGAACTGAACTGAACTGAGTGGTATCGAATTAAATCCAAGATCATCTTACATAAGAGCTGTGTTCTTTAGGTATTATGTCTTGTCATTTTCTTAGATTAGGGCACAAGCTAGACTGAGGGACACTTACAGAGGTACTCAACCCAAAAGCATAATTCCCTTCATGTTAAGAGAGCTCTTTGAATTGAAAAATATATACACTCCTGTGTATTATGAAGTTTGTCATTCGGGCTATCTCTATAAAAGTCTCCATTGGTTAATTATCCTCTGACTTTAAAGGCATTTAGATGAAAGCCTGTGAAGTGCACTGCCCTAAACTGTTTCCTGCATTGTCACATAAAATCCAGACGTGCTAAGAAAGTATAGCAAAAGTTTGAAGGAAGCCACTGAAATGATTTTCCTCCTTCTGGAAAGCCTCAGAAGTGTAAATAATTCTGAAACCACTTCAAGTAAACTGGTTTTTACACCCATTGTCCTCTAATTAGATGTGTACTTCCATTTAATGGGAGCTCAGAACAAAGGATTAATATGTAGTGAGACTTGCCCAAAGGCATAAAATAGGCAGCAGAACTTAAAGGGCAGTTTCTAGCTACCCTTATGCAAGAAGGAGAAATAATAAACCACATCCATAAAAATTTCGTAACCTGTTTGAAGTTCTATAACTTCTTATTCTAAGAGAATCTGCTTTTTTTTTTAAAAAATCTATTTCCCCATAATGGTAAATTAAAAAAAAAAAAACTCATAAAAGACAAAAGATCTGAGCACTTGTATAGTTTATACTATGGCAGCTTCAGAAAAACTTACTGATTATTTCAGCCCTGAGCTTCTGCTCCAGGGGAATACCTAATTATGCTCTTATTGGAAAGAGCTCCATTCTGGTTCCTACCAAAACACTTAAGATGGACCCCAAACTGTACTCTTTTTACACAAAAGAGAATAACTTCAACAAGTGCATAAGCACAACCTAAGAATTTTTTTTTTCATTTATTTTTATTAGTTGGAGGCTAATTACTTTACAATATTGTAGTGGTTTTTGCCATACATTGACATGAATCAGCCACGGATCTACATGTGTGGTTGCAACATCTGTCACCCCATTGATCGCCAGGGTTGATTCGGCTGATCTGGCTGGCTAGTCGGGTGTCCCCTTCCTCCCTCACCGCTCCATGTGCGTCCCTCCTGAAGCTGCGCGCTCGGTGGAAGAGGACGACCATCCCGGATAGAAGAGGGACGATCTTCGGTCAAGGGTATACGAGTAGCTGCGCTCCCCTGCTAGAACCTCCAAACAAGCTCTCAACCTAAGAATTTTTGCAGGTAATGACAAAGGCCCAGAGTAAGGACCAAGCTTATTGTTGCAGAATAGTATAGGACCTGAAAGAAGAGCCAAAAGAGATGTGCTTCAATCCCTGAGTCAGGAAGTTCCCCTGGAGGAGGAAATGGCAACCCACTCTAGTATTCTTGCCTGGAAAATTCCTGGACAGAGCAACCTGGTGGGCTACAGTCCATGGAATGACACAGAGTTGAACAAAAGAAAAATCAATGAATTTTGACGAAAAAACTTGCACCAGAAAAATCACGGACAATTTTCTTAATGGTTAACTGCCCACCAATTTCTCATATGAGAGAGGATTGTAAATTAATAGCAAATGACTCCTATACTGAATCTCTGCTGAATGTAATTATTCAACATAAGTTTACCATAAAGGAAAAAAAAAATAGAGTTCTATTCTTATTATCTTCAAAATGCCTTGAGTTAAGGCATCCCTCTAAGCATTCTTGTAGATTATTTGGCCTGCTTCTTATGCTTGTATAAAGAACAAAATGTTAAAAGCAATAATCCTTCAAAATGTTACTTTAATGAGTTTATTTCTGCTTGTATATGCTGTACTTTTTTCAAGGGAGAAAGAAAATCAAGAGCTGCAATAAGTGCACCTGTACCTAAAATTCTAGAGTAGAGTTGGAATAAGAATTCTAAGATAGAATGGCTCAGGTCAACATTAAAAATGTAGAAAAGCAGATTGTGTTTCTGGCATAAGATTTCAGGGGGAAAATAAATCTCATAAGTGTCCTTGATCTCAAAAGTGGCCTCACAGACTTAACAACTGAATGATCATTGGGGATTTCAGACACATTGCTGTTGTTAAGTCACTTCAGTCGTGTCCGACTCTGTGCGACCCCATAGACGGCAGCCCATCAGGCTCCCCCTTCCCTGGGATTCTCCAGGCAAGAACACTGGAGTGGGTTGCCATTTCCTTCTCCAATGCATGAAAGGAAAAGTGAAAGTGAAGTCACTCAGTTGTGTCCGACTCTTTACCACCCCATGGACTATAGCCCACCAGGCTCCTCCGTCCATGGGACTTTCCAGGCAAGAGTACTGGAGTGGGGTGCCATTGCCTTCTCCATCAGACACATTAAAGTCAACCAAACACATTGTAGGATTTTGAGGCAAATTTGAATGTCAAATATTTTGATACTTATTACAGTGTTGAAATAGGTGGAGTATTCAGAGATTTTTAGAGATTGCCATATGTAGATGCTCACCAGTGAGTTCAATTTTTTTCCTTTAATATCCCACTGACAAAACATTGGGTCACTTGATCCCATTGACATCAAGAATTCATTCACTCAGCAATCATTGGATAAGAAATTCCCATCCAATTAACTCAACTTGGAACAAGTGTCCATCCCTGAACCAGTCAGTGATAATCGGGGAAATGAGAGTAACAGTATATGAACTTGGCTTTGAGCATAACAAATTTCAGGTCAGTATTAGACTTGGGGATCTAAACAGAGTGATATATGCAACGGACTTTGAAGACTCTATATATTCAAAGACTGTGTATAGGAGTGAGGAAGAAGGAAATTTGAGATTTGATGGTGGTGGGAAGGATGTAGAGCAGGCTGATGTCTGAGAAACACTAAAGGGAGATAGGGGCTCAGTCGGGAAAGAATCCACCTGCAATGAGGGAGACCTGGGTTCCATCCCTGGGTTGTAATATCCTCTGTAGAAGGAAATGGCTACCCATTCCAGTATTCTTGCCTGGAGAATTCTGTGGACAGAGGAGCCTGGTGGGCTACAGTTCATTGGATAGCAAAGAGTGGACAAGACTGAGCAACTAACACTTTCACTTATCTTTTCACTTTCAAAGGGAGACAGACAGCAATGGTTGTGGTAAAGATGGTAACAATGAAATATGTATGAAAAGGCAGCCTATAGAGCATATTACCAAAATATACTCTATAGATTTTGTCCATCTCCACCCACTTAATTGAAAACATGTGTTTGTCTGTTGTGTTCATTAATTCCTGCCACATATTAGGCACTCAACAAGTATGTTTTGAACTAACAAATAAATGCAAGAGTAGATGGATTGTGGCAAATGTAATAGAATAAGATGTACTAATATTATGGATGGTTTTCCTGAAATATTCTTTCATGAATATAAATTGAAAATATTTCTTATCCAGGTTGGAGAGCCAAAGAAAAATGAAATTTGTGCTTCCTGCACCATCACATTACTGGGGTCTCAGTGGAAATCTGGTAGTATATGATGACAACATGGCTCCACCTCTCTCAGGAAGTTCCAGTCAGAAGAACTCATATCCCAAAGTACTTACTGATAAAAATTCATTTAAAATTGGAGGGTAAGGGGACTCCATTTGAGGAGTATAGAGAGATTCCATGGAGGTTCTTAATTCTGGAAGCTGGTACTCAAATCTTCTATTTATCTTCTCTAAAGAGTCAACTTGTTTTGTCTCTTTGTTTTCCCTCACTTCCTTACACACTTGGGCTGTTATTTTCATACTTGAGACATTTTAATTACTTACAAAAGGATCTGTTGCTGAGGAACTGACCTAGCTGCTCATGACTTTTTCATTAGCATGTTAGTTTTATGTTTTTTATGTGCTATATCCTGGGAGTCCTCACCATATTTTGCTAGTTTATTTATGACATTGTTCATTGCCAGGATTGGAATTCACAAATATATTCTTTTGTCTAACCTTTTTTTTTTTCTTCTTTGTCTCTGTGCTTAATTCTAAGTAGCAAATTCATCATAGTTCTTTATTCTTCTGGTTCCAATCCATTGACAACATAAATATAAAGACCCATGAATTTCTGTTCATGCTTTTTCAGTGAAGGTCAATATTCCATTATTTCATTATATGCCACAGCATGCTGTGAAAAGAATGTGACTTAGAAACTCCAGTTTTCATCCAGGTTCAGAAATCTATCAGCTCTATGAATTTAAGCTAATCACTCAAACTCTCTTTCTTAGTTTCTTTATACATCCAATGAAGTTATTAATACTATTCTTGTAGGACTGTTGTCAAATCTACTGAAACAAAAGACTGGTAATGTCTTCTAGAATGAGCAAAGCACTCTATCAACCTAAACATTATTGTCAGATGTCCCTTTAGCGAAGTTTCCCTGGTCACTGGTTTAGGTGTGCTGACTCCAAAATATCTCATCAAGACAGGCAGAATCATAATCAGCCCCTTTGGTAAAACCCAATTATTCAATCATTCTTAAAAAAACAACTATCGAGCACTTACTTTGTGCCTGATACATTTTGAGGATTGAAAATACACTGGCTAATGTTACATTACTTCCATGAATTCCATTGGGCTTCCTGATGCTAGTGGTAAACAATACGCCTGCCAATGCAGAAGACACAAGAGAACTGAGTTCCGTCTCTGGGTCAGGAGAAGGAAATGTCAACCAGCTCCAGTATTCTTGCCTGAGAAATTCCATGGACAGAGGAGTCTCACGGGCTACAGTCTATGGGGGCCACAAAGGGTTGGGCATGACTGAATAAGTGAACACACACATATAGAAAAGAATTGCTTCTACAGAATAGAAATTATATATATGCAGGAATGTTTATATTTATGTCTTTCTGTATTTTTTCTTTTTTGTATCTTTGTATTTTTTCTTTTTTGTATCTTTTTAATGATATATTATTAATGTCATAAACTATACACGTAAGTTGTCCAAAAAAAGCTCCCATTCTTATTGTGTACTTGAATACATTATAAAACTCATAGGCATTCAGGAAACCCAAGAAGAAGAAAACAATTAGGTCAAAGTGTCAATTTCCTAAGTTGTTCAGTGGATGAAATGACAATTAATGTAAAGTGCTTTGAAAATGATAAAGTTGATTCTTTTAAAAGAGAGACCATTTCAATAATAAGCAGATAAGCTCCTTCAATAACTGATATTTAGGACTGAGAAATAGGATCTTGTGTTGTACTGTTTCCGACAGCATCCTGATGGCTTGGTAGATTTAAGGTATGGTGTGCATAGTCATTCATTCCTTATTGGCCATCATTTTTAGTATAAGACATAACTTATTTTGTGTAGGTAAGTATTCTTCCTCCTCTTTTTTCAAGCAGAATTTTTGACCTTTGCTGTTGTTACAGAATTTTTAAAATATTTTTCAATGTCACCTAGAGTATGATTACTCCTTATTCTGTCATTTTCTAGGTTTAGGAAAACTTGGAATTATATTTGAAATAAATCTACATAATGGTACAAGGAAGGAATTGCCTAGAGTATGATTACTCCTTATTCTGTCATTTTCTAGGTTTAGGAAAACTTGGAATTATATTTGAAATAAATCTACATAATGGTACAAGGAAGGAATTGCAGAGGGAGAGGAAGACCTATGCCCTAGAATACTGGAATATCCAAGACAGTTCATTAGCTAAAAAGAATTTGAGCAATATTTCAATAGTTGTATATTCACCTGTTAGTCGATATAAAGTCCACTCAGTTTTATATCCTTTAAAATAGCTCCAAATAGCATCAGCAGTGGTGTTCAGTGAGGGTGTGGTTATACCAAAGATGATCTAATTACACTGTTCTTGCAAGAGAAAGTTCTCAGTTCCTATCACAGTATTCCCCCCAGAAGCCCTATCCATGGATCTTCAGCAAACAATGATAATTTTTCAGTATGACTAAAGCTAACTTTTCTTCTCTGGTGGCTCAGAAGGTAAAGAATCTGCCTGTAGTTCAGGAGACCTGGGTTCAATCCCTAGGTTGGAAAGATCCGCTGAAGGAGGGCATGGCAACCCACTCCAGTATTCTTGCCTGCAGAATTCCCATGGTCAGAGGAGCCTGGTGGGCTACAGTCCACCACAGGTCACAAAGAGTTGAATACACATGAATGACTAAATACACAGCTATAGAAGATCTGGATGGGAGATTTTCCCAAGATGTGAAAAAAGACATCTCAAGAGAAAAAGCAAATATCTTACTTCATTAAACTGCCCATTAAAGTTTTGATAAATTTTTAAAAATCTGAATTACATTTTCAATTATCCTTTCATGTCCCATCACATATGGCATGCTCATTCGCTCAGTTACGACTCTGTGATCCCATGGACTAAAGCCCACAAGGCCCCTCTGTCCATGAGATTTACCAGATGAGAATACTTGAGTGGGTTGCCATTTCCTTCTCCAGGGGATCTTCCTGACCCAGCAATCGAACCCACATCTCCTGTATCTCCTGCACGGCTGATTTCAGTCTAATACACGTGGGATCAGAGATTTTGCTTTCCTCCCTAAATTAAGATTATATAGATTTGGAAGGAACCAGGAGGAAGTGAATGAAAGCACCCCAGAACTTCCCTAAGTCATTTGGAGGCAAAGTAAATAAATGAAAGGATCATGGACAGTGGAGCCTCTTGGGCTACCGTGCCTGGTTTCGCCAAGAGTCAGACACAACTAAGCACATGCACACGTGACTTGAGCCCTGCTCTCAAGGAACTAACAGTCCAAATGGTGAAGAAGTTTAGACTAGAACACTACAGGTCAAATGGTGTTAATTGTAGGCACATTCAAGACAGCGCCAGTGATCCCCCTGTCAGTATTCACCCCCTCCACATCTTACCAGGGCCAATCTGTGTAACCAATAGGATACAGGTGATGATGTCTGAGATTAGGTTAAAAAAGATCAACAGCTGTCTTCATGGCTCACTCTATCTTAGACAAGTTCCTAGAAGAGAAGTCAGATGCCATGTGGGAGCTTCCTTACAGAGGGGTTTGCAGGTGATACACTGAAGCCTCGGGCCAAGAACTGGGGCCCAAAACTAACAGCTACATGAGTGAACTAAGAAAAGAGTCCCAAAGAGGAGTCAAGTCTTAAGAAAGTTGCAGCCTGGTCAGCATCTTGACTGCAACTTCCAGAGATTCTCTGAACCAGATTCACCCAGCCCTCAGAAAACATTTGTTAATGTTTATGATTTTAAACCTCTAAATTTGGAGGTAAGTTCTTATGTAGCAATACACAACAAATCCTGTGTTCTTCAGACTAAAACTGTTCTCAGAATCAGGGAAAGATGAAAGGTAGAAAGGTTTCAGCTCATGTGGATAGGCAGCTTGGAGAAAGTATGGCAACAGGGAAGGCATTTCAAATGGAGAGCAGATTTTCTCCCCACCTCTCACCCCAGTCCTAAGTTCTCTCTCCAGGATAATTGTTAACTAGTGT
The DNA here is from genome assembly GCF_910594005.1 of Cervus elaphus. Classification (NCBI taxonomy): domain Eukaryota; kingdom Metazoa; phylum Chordata; class Mammalia; order Artiodactyla; family Cervidae; genus Cervus; species Cervus elaphus. The sequence goes on from NC_057839.1 coordinate 40,679,372, forward strand.
CTTACAAATATATTCTAAGCATTTCTGATGTTGTAGATCTTTGATCTACATTAATACTAAGAAGTTCTCCTTAATAGACATAGAGGAGAAAATCATGTAAATTTCTGACAACTTTATACTGTGTTTTAAACCTACTTGCAAAGTGAGTTTGTTTTTCAAACCTAATTTTTAACATCTATTGTCTGAACATACTTCTTTTAGTTCTAATTTTATGTTTTGTTCAGATACATAGCAGAAACTATTGAGATTTGCATTTGGGCTCAAGACTGTTTCAAAATCATGCAAATAATAAACTTTTCTAAATGATGACTTTCCTTCATGCAACAGAATACTTCCCATTAGTTAGTCTTTCCTTTCTTTCTAGAGATATTTAGCTGTCATTAATAATTCATTGTCTGTTTTAATAAAGGTGCTGTTAGTTTTCATTAATATTTATTATTTATTTTAACAGTGTGCTCAGCTGAGGGTCCCTGAATATCGAATTCACAGCCTCTTAGAATTGTGAAGATATTTCGTTCTTATGAAAATGAAGCAGTAATTATTAGAATTTTCTTCTTGTTTATGAGCCTCACAAGCTTCTGAGACTACAGGCTGTCCATTGGGTTATACTTTTCTTCTTGGGAACTTACTTGTATTATATGTCAGCTTTTGGAATCATGTTGCCCACATTCTGCTTTTTTAAGCTTAACTTATATATATATATATATATATATATATATATATATATATATATACACACACACACACACACACACTATCTGAATTACCATTTGAAGATTCAGTGAAAATTTGTTTCAGTTTCAGGCACATTTTGCTGTTGTTCAATCACTAAGTCATGTCCAACTCTTTGAGATCCTCATGGACTGTAGCCCACCAGGCTCCTCTGTCCATGGGATTCTCCAGGCAAGAATACTGGAGTAGGTTGCCATGCCCTTCTCCAGAGGATCTTCTTGACCCAGGGATTGAAGCTGAGTCTCTTATATCTCCTGCACTGCAGGCAGATTCTTTGCCACTAGTGCCACCTGGGAAGCTCTGTCCTTCACTGTCTCCCAGAGTTTGCTCAAATTACTGTCCACTGAGTCAGTGATGCTATCTAACCATCTCATTGTCTGCCACCCACTTCTCCTTTTAACTTCAATCTTTCCCAACATCAGGGTCTTTTCCAATGAGTCGGCTCTTTGTGTCAGGTGGCCAAATATTGGAGCTTCAGCTTCAACATCAGTCCTTCCAGTGAATATTCAGGATTGATTTCCTTTAGGATTGATTGGTTTGATCTCCTTGCAGTCCAAGGGATTCTCAAGAGTCTTCTCCGGCACCACAGTTCAAAAGCATCAATTCTTTAGCACTCAGACTTCTTTATGGTCCAACTCTCACATCCACACATGACTACTGGAAAAATCATAGCTTTGACTATACAAACTTTTGTTGGTAAAGTGATGTCTCTGGTTTTTAATACACTAACTAGGTTTGTCATAGCTTTCCTTCCAAGGAGCAAACATCTTTTCATTTCATTGCTATAGTTACTATCCACAATGATTTCAGAGCCCAAGAACATAAAATCTATCACTGTTTCCACTTTTAATATGGGCCCAGATACCACATTCTAGTCTTTTGAATATTGAGTTTTAAGCCAGATTTTTCACTCTCCTTTTCTACCCTTGTTAAGAAGCTCTTTAGTTTCTCTTCACTTTAAAGGTCTTTGTTTTTATTTGCTAACAATTTTTTTTCTTTCAAAGTGACATTTCCATGTTTTTTTAATCACTCTTTCCATGGTTATGATTTATGTTTTCTTTGTAACCTCAGTTTACTTCTTAGCATGGGCTTCACTTCATTTTAAAGTTGGCTACACATTTGATTTATAACCCCAGACCACAAAATGTATTTGCATAACTAAAAACACACATTTACATACACAGTAAGTAACATAGTCTAAAAGCCATAGAAACCACAGCAGTCATGCAATTTTACTTGGTCAACAGAGGGTACTTGTTATTATTTTTATTTTTTAGAAGGTTCATTTTTGCCCTTAGCTATGACTTTCTGGAGTTTTTCCCCATGCTTTAGTTAATTTTAACACAGCTTTGCAGAATATGCAATGTGATACAATTCAGAGAAATTTTCCTCAGCTTGCCCTCATTTCCTTTGTGGTGGCATAAGAATAAACATTTACTCCTGGGCTCTCCTAATTTCTTCCATCCAAAAGCAACTGGCTATTTTCTGCTTCTGGTCCCTGCTCATGAAGCCAACCCTTGACAGTCTACTATGAACGATTTTCCAGGTGTTCCAATTTTATTTTATTTGTCAATATTCATCATTTCAATATCGGTCCATCTATAACACTCAGTGCAAATCAATCTTCCTCTGTGAAAACTTCTGGGAAGGAATACACTCTGGGGCTTGATAAATTAATGTTTTTTAAAAATAATAAGGAGCCAAGAAAAGAATAATCCTCTAATAAGGAATGTTATCAGGACAAATGCATAGAAACAGACCTCAATCCTGCATTCTGGGAAGTTACAACAAAGAAGGCAGTACATTGAGAGAACACTTGAGGAGAGTAGTTCTCCAAGGTTAGTATGCTCTAGAAAACACCACTGGGATGCTTATAAGAATCGTGATTTCTAGACCCCACTCCCAGAGATCCTGAATCCGTGAGTCTGAGATGGGATCCAAGAATCTGCACCCTATAGGATTTCTATGAAAACAGGCTTTGTCACATGCTTTGCTGAACATATTTCAATGAGTAACACAGAAAGCTGTTACAAGATCAATATGTGAATGTTCACAGTATTGAAACAAGAAGGAAGATGAGTTAAGTGTTTATCATGTATGAAAGATAATCATTTCCTTTTTTTTCAAATTTTCCAAAAGATTCTTTAAAGAAGGTTAATTAAAGGAACCATTTAAGTAATTCAAGAGAAAAGATACATTTTCAGGAAACAATCTTGTCAGGAGTGTAAGGAAGTATTTGAACTTGCTTTGAAACATGAAAAGACAGAAAACTCTAAAGAAAAACAGACACTGTTGACAAGGTAGAAAAATTTGAAACAGCTAAAATGGAGGCAATTTAAACCTTACAGGATTCACTAATTGCAATGAATAATTGGCCTGCACTATTAGAAGTTTATGGACATACAGCCTTTTAAACTAGAAAGATACTTGAATTAGGTCTTTGACTATGGAGAAGGGATTTTCACTGTAGGCTGCATGATAGAATTATCTGGAATCTTTAATTGAAATTTATGCATGTGTCCCACACCTTAAATATTGGACTTTAATTGGTCTTAGTCATAGCTTGTGCATTAGGATTTCTAAAACTTTTTCATGTGATTTTAACATGTTAGCAAGGTTAACAAACACTGTTCTAGTTAACCTGGTGAGTAAGGCAGCAGTATGAAATTAACCCAAGATAGACTGATACCGAAATAATTGTCACACAATCAACAGTGCTTTGTAGTTTATCATCTCTGTCTCTGTTTCTTCTTTCTCTTTTTAGATTTACTGGTATCTAAAATAAAAAGCCTGATAGTGTTACTCAGAGCTGTCCTGGGAGGGAGAGAAGTGGAGAGGGAGAGAGAAAGAGAGAGCATAGAGAGATTGCATTAGGAGAGAATAAACATCTGCTCACTCGAGAAACCTTTTATTCTCTGAGTACAGATGAGTTGCTAGGTTTCACTGTGAATGGGAGAAAGTATTCTCAAGACTATCTCAAGACTCTTGCCTCTGGGTCCATAGCCACTGCTCAGTTTTCTGACTGTAAATTGGCATCCCTGGAGATGTCAGTACAGAGAGCATGCACTGGCCAGAAGACCTGTGTATCCCAGGGCCCTTAGTATTTATTTCTCTCATTGTAAATTCATATGTTGACAGGTGGTTTGTAACATTTTCTCTATTGAGTCTGGAGAGTATTAGCTGAGCCCCCTGGCCCCAACAGCCCTTCTAACTGTAATGTCAAAATATTTTCTTGGCTGCAAACTTGATCACGAAGATGCTCTGAGACTGAGCTTAATTGAGCAGCTGGACAGGTTCAAAGAGGTAAAGCAACAAGTCAAGGACAGAGGGCAAGGACATTCATGAATAGGGACACAAAACTTTTGAATCTGAGGGCAACACTACTTCCACAGCATTACTGTGTCTCTTGTGAAAGATGCTTGTCATAACGACTTTGCTTTCATCAACTTAGGAGACCACTGCGTTTTTAATAATGACAGTACACCTTTGTCAGGAAGCAAATCCTTCCATGGATAAAATGACTCCATAATTATAGAAGCTTCATTTAGGATAATTTTCCCCAAAGACTTTCACCTTCCAAAACCAATTTGTGTTGATGCATGATGATACACCTCTTATGCCTGACATGGATTTCTTCCCTTTTTTTTTTTTTTTCTGTCGTCCCAAAGTGCTGCTGCCTAAACATACTAAAATCCAGATAGAAAAAGAGAAACAAACTCACTCAGCTTGAAAATTTGATCTTTACTTTGAAAATAACTCTCTAGCTTTGACAAAATGCTTGTATTCTACTAAACAATGCAGTCATCAATTAAACTTGGTTTCAGACTTAAGGAATGCACCACCAAAAATCAAAGGAGAGGTCAAGATGGCCCATGAATGTGATTTACTTCCTTCAGCATGTTTAGACAGGTCACCTACAGAGTTGCTTTCCAATGCAATAGCTGTATAAAATTTACTTGACCTGTTTTGCTTCAAGTCTGTTCTGCTGTCTTTTCCCAGTGCTTACAGGCCTAGGGAATAACAGAAACCAGATCAGAAATCCCTGTATTTTCTCTGGGCTATAAATGTCATGTGTCACAACAGTCACTGGACTCTCACCAGCTTATTGACTGAATTTAGATCATGATCTCCCGACTCAGTCCATTTAAATTAGACAGAAGGTATGAGTTCACCAATGCTCTGAGACAGTGTCGACACAAGCTGGGTAAACAGCCCATGCTCAGAACTCAGGAATACCTTCCCTGACAACCGAGGAACATCTCTCTGACAAAGCAACTTAGAGGTGTGATGTAAGTCATGCTTTCAATCACTTTGAGAAAAGCCTTTTTATGACTTATCGCTGTGTGTGTAAACTGACAGGAAAAAATATATTCCAAATGATTATTCAAACCTCCTTTAAACCAATGGTGGTCTCTAAAACAGTGTGTTGCGATAAACAATGGTTAGAGACTTGAAAATGTAGGCTGTGCCTATTCCTTCCTTTCCTGTGCAGAGGGATAAGATGGTTGTGCAATGGGTAGGAAAAAGAATTAATTAAAAGAACATACTCAAGTAATGCGATTGTGTTTGTTGTGAGGTTCTAGGAACTTGGAGAATATTTCTAGGGACAGGGCCTGTCCTGGGTGAGACACTGAAGGTCCATGTACAGACATTCAACAGTGAGTGATGATGTGTGTTTGTCTGTTAGAAGGCAATGAAGAAGAGGAAAAGGATGCCAGAAATAGAAACTCTGCCTAGGAGATCTAAGAGAGAAGAGTTGTGTTTACTGATGGGAAGATGGTTTCTATTGAACCCAATTATGGAGAATTTAAATCTCTTTTTTTTCTCATTTCTGCAGGCTTGTCCTGTTCTAGGGCTGTGATATGATTCTGGGAGAGAGCTTCTCAGCGGGCCTTTTCATAATCAAGAAGCATCTGCCGAGTATCTGTCAAAAGTCAAAGATGCAGAGATGAACAGGATGAGGCCCGAGGCCCTTGGTGTCAGGAATCTCATTAAATAGTGGAGGTGGTTTCACAGGGCAGTATGAGAATTTCTGAAATAGAACATGGGGTACTAAGAGGCCATGGAAAAGAAGCATCTACATTAGCTTTGGGGTCAGTGATGTATTGGGCTTCCCTGGTAGCTCAGACGGTAAAGAATCTGCCTGCAATGCAAGAGACCTGAGTCCAATCCCTGGGCTGGGAAGATCCCCTGAAGAAGGAAATGGTAACCCACTCCAGTATTCTTGCCTGGAGAATCCCATGAACAGAGGAGCCTGGTGGGCAACTGTCCATAGGGTCGCAAAGAGTTGGGCATGACTGAAGTGACTTAGCATGCATCCTGAAAACTTGAGCTTAGTGTGGAAGGATAACTTAAAGAGAGACATGAATGGACCTACAATCTGTCATGCAGATCGAAGTAAGTCTGAAAGAGAAAAACCAATATGGCATATTAACACATATATGTGGAATCTAGAAAAATGCTACCCAAGAACCTATTTGCAAAAAATAAAAAATAAAAAGAACCTATTTGCAGGGCAGGAATACAGATGCAGATGTAGGGAACAAATGTGTCGACATGGGGGTAGGGAGGATGAATTGAGATTTTGAGATTGATGTATGTGTGCTGCTATGTGCAAAACAGACAGCTAGTGAGAACCTGCTATATAGTGCAAGAAGCTCAGCTCCATGCTCTGTGGTGACCTACATGGGTGGAATGGGAGGGGAAATGGGAGGGAGGTCCAAGAGGAAGGAGATCTATGTATACATACAGCAGAAGGGCTGGGCCTGGAGGCAAGAGGGGCAGCTGAGCAAGGTCACAGAGGCAGGAAACATGAAACACACTGGAGGGAAGCCATAGGAGGGGTGATGGCAGGAAATGTGGCCAAGATGGTAAAGGATGGGTAGTAAGGGCTTGGGGCACAACCTCAGGACATAAACTTTTTCTGCAATATTACAAGCAGGTTCCTCAGTCTCTTGTATCCCATTTCCAGGTATCTGCAAGTGCTTTGTAATAACCTGTAGAATAACCCTACCAGACACACACAGAGATGAAGATAAGGTCAAACCAATGTTGTGAGGCTTCAAACTGATGTGTCAGTCTTTTTTTTTTTTTATTACACTATATATCTCAATTTCATCATAAGAAATAGATATTAAAAGAAATAAAAAACAATGTGATAAATGTGCAAAACCTCTGCCTCAGGAAGATGATAAAAGATTGCATGGAAGGAATTTCTAAATCAGATGAATTGGTCCATAGGACATTTGTAGACATACCCACTAGATGTTCTCAGAATGAAGATATTTCTATTCATCTAATCAGAGATTTAATTTTCCCATGGACTGTGAATATTCTTTGAGTGCCTTCGGGGTACAGAAAATGGTACTTTAATCCCAGCATGCTCTTAGTGAGAATGGAAATATTATGAGAATTGGACGTTTTTCACTTGGGGAAGAGGAGTATTAATGCACATTTAAAGAAGGGCTTGTAAGCAAGGGGACATTTGGGTGGCCAGGGGAATACGAGGTTCACAAGGGCCCTGTTTTGTTTACCTGTATCTGCAGTGCCAAGCAGATGGCCTCGCAAGAGGAGGCATTCAGCAAGAACTGATGGGTGGCTGGCTGGAAGGCTGGATGGATGAGAGGAAGGATGGGTGGAGACACCTGAAGTGATGCTGCCAACTGCATGAAGCTGGTACTCTTGGGAGAAGTGACGGAAGTTTTCTGCTGAAGGTCAAAACGGTGGCACAGAGGAGCGTAGTGCTGAGAGCACAGGCTGAAACCAGATCCCATGGGGCAGCTTCCTGTCTCTGTTGCTTTCTAGCCTGGGATGATGAGCAAGAAATGTCACCGTTCTATCCTAGGTTTCCTCATCAGTAAGTGAGGGATATTAACGATATAAAAATTATATTTATATCAAATGGTTGCTTCAAGGATTAAGTGATACATATCACTTAACATATATGTGGTTATAATTCATATATATTACATGTAAGTATATAAAATCAACTCCTGAGAGTTCTCCATTCTAAAAGAACTTGGCATACAGAAATTATTAAAATATCATTTAGCCATTTATTTTAAGGTGTCTTTCCTCTTTGGTACTTAAACTCTTGAACACTAATAACAAGAAAAAAGAAGAGAAAAGATGGAGATGGTACACAACGTTTCACTGTTTGTTTGTTTTTGTTTTTGTTTTTCACTCTTTCTTATTCCGAGTTTTAAAAAAATGGAATGGGAACTATGGAAAAGGATTATTATTGAAGGCGTCAAATAGGTCTACAAAAATCCAAAAGCCGTGCAGCTTGGTCAGCTGGGTTGACATCAAATTGAATTCACACGGACAGAAAAATGGAAGGAAAATAAGAGGTGGCAGATTTTTCAAGCAAGCTCAGGTGAGAAAAATGCCTTCCCACCTAACAATCGATCTTCTCCCTACTTGAATCCTCGAAAAGACGGGTCGGGGTGGGGGGAAGCAGCGCCGAGGGCTGCAGCCTGAGCTGGCTCGGCTCTGGGCGGCTGAATTCCTGCCGGGCTTACTCAGCCTGCACCGTCCTCACATCACACTGCTTCCAGGAACTTCTCACCGTCACTAGCCAGGGAGCAAATTATCTGCAGCAGGTGGTGATGCCTCTGCAGTGACACGCGCACCCCGCTCTCGGCAGCCACGCCCTGCTCTCATCACACCCCACGGACCTTGCCTGCGTCGAGAGGCCTCAGGTGAGAAGACGGTGATGGCCAGCCTTGCTGACAAATCTCTGCTTCTTGGAATTGTTTGGCAGGTGGATTTGCTGAATTAATTTCTCCTGGCTTGAGAAGAAGCTGAGAAAAGAGGAAGAGCTGTGAAACTTCCCTGCTGCGGCCTGGGTTTGAAAGGAAAGTCCTGCTCAGGGCGGCGCTCTGATGTCTCCAAGGAGAGATGCTGCCGCGCGCAGTGCGGCCTGGTCGCCAAAGCGCGGTAGTAGGTCCATCTGGCTATTTCTTGTACACGCTCTGGTGGTTTTCCAAATACCGGATCCATCCTCGTCCACTTCCGAGTAAAATGCATTGAGCATTGAGGAATTGACCTTAGTTTTTTAAGGGGCTGTTTAGTTACAAGGTTTTCTCATCCACCTTTACCAGCAATTTGTGTTGCAATGAACATGTGACCCAGTCTGACTCCGGAAGTATTTGCAGGAGGTTGTGGCTTCACCAGACATGAACCAGTCAGCCATCCACTCACTCCTCGGGGAATCAGTTGATGCTGTGGATGGACGGATGGCAGAGGGGAATGGGAATCCAGAATGGCCTTGATAAACTGCTGGACTAAACCTGAAGTAGGTCCTGCCTTGGGAGGTTCTCCTATGAGACTATGAAATATCATTGTTTTTCCAACTGTCCTTAGTTTTCTTACTTGCTGCCAAAACATCTAAAAAATACAGAAATCTACTTAAAATATGCATGTCTTTTAAATTGCCACATCTTTATGGAAACCTATAGGATCAGCTTTCTAAGGAATGCAGTTTTTGAGTGGATGAATGCTGGTCTAATCATCAAATTTTATTCATTAATTCTATAAGCTTTAATTGAGCGTCCACTTTGAGTCTAGTACTATACTTGTCAGTGAGGGTATGTAGATCAATAAGACCCTGCTCTCAAATTGCTCATATCTGCCGGAAGATACAGAAGCAGGGAAATGAATGTTGAAATACAACGTGATAAATTGGATAATAGAGCTATGCAAATATTCTGAGGTTCCAGAAAGGCGATGAGACCAGAGCTGTGTCTTATAACTGAACCTAAGTCAGGGAGAGAGGAAACAAATGGGCAGTCCAGGCATTGTAAACATTATGAACAATGGCAGGGCATCCATCCTTCAGACTGTAATGTGAATGGTAAACCCTTAGATTTGTGCAGTGCACAACCTGCCCTACTGTAGACAGCAAACCTCAAGAAAGACAAAGGAAATGAAAAATGGTGTAGGAATTCACAGAACCTCAAACTGTCATTCTTGCTGCACCAACAGACAGATGAGGTTGGATGGGCTCTCGGAAACATTCATTCTTCTTATAGAGTCATGTTATACAGCACTTTAAGGAAATGGAACTTTATCCCATAGGTTAGGTTAGTATTTCTCTGGAAGTATGTACATTAGCAGCAGCTGGTGAAAAGTTTCCAAATGCACACTTACAGGCTCAGCTCCCACATATGGATTTCATAGGTTAAGAGCGGGACCAGGGACTTGCATCTTTAACCATATCTCCAACTGATTCCTTTCCCTTAGAATTGGGGGAAAAAGTAGTGAAGGCAATGTGGTGTCACTGTCAGAGGCTGGTCAATGGACTGACACAAATTTGTTTCAAAAAACATTCTGGCTGTTGTTTGACGAGAGGGCTGGGAGCTGGGAGAGTGGAGGCAGTCAGGAAGACATGCAGTCATTCACATGAATCGTGAGGAGACAGACAATGATGGTAGGGATGGAGGGGAAGCCAAAAATTTATGTGGTTTCTTAGCTGGGTCCAATGACCTCCATGCCAGGTGAGCATCAGGGCCTTCACTCATTTTTTGGATAGAGAACCTTATACACGAAACTCCCTGTGAGTGGCAGGTGGTGACAGAAGCCTATATGACATCTCTTCAAATTGTTGCAACAAACAACTTCATGGTTCCTTCTGAGAAGATGCTGGTTCCAGGAGTTGAGGCTGAAGGAGTCCTCAAGCATTGTGGTTCCAGATACATAAGCCTCCCAAGGGCCCACAGACAGACAAATCACATGCATGACTCCAAATATTTTGCAAAGTACACTTTCAACTGCCCATTGGAATAGTATGAACTACATAAGTAAATCTTAGAAAAAGAATGGGGAGATAGGAATAGTAGTGAAATCAGTAGTTTTTATCAGACCATTTCCCTCCCCCCAGGAATCTAGTCACCCAGTTGAAGAGAGAAACAAGCACGTTCAGTGATCCTAAACCAAGTGTTTAAATACAACTCTAACACCATCTGCCACATGCTAACTGTATGACTGTAGGTGACATCTAATCTTTCTATTCCTCAGTTTCCTCATCTGTTGTTCAGTTGCTAAGTCATGTCTGAACCTTTGTGACCCCATGGACTGCAGCACACCAGGCTCCCCTGTCCTACACCGTCTCCCGGAATTTGATCAAATTCATGTTCATTGAGTCACTGATGCTATCTAACCACCTCATTCTCTGTCACTTCCTTCACCTTTTGCTTTCAATCTTTCCAGCATCAGAGTCTTTTCCAATGAGTTGGCTCTTCACAACACATGGCCAAAGCATTGGAGCTTTGGCTTCAGCATCAGTCCTTCCAGTGAATACTCAGGATTGATTTCCTTTAGGATTGTCTAGTTTGATCTCCTTACAGTCCTTGAGACTCTCTAGAGTCTTCTTTAGCACCACAATTTGAAAGCATCAATTCTTCAGTGCTCAGCCTTCTTTATGGTCCAACTCTCACATCCAACATGAGTGCTAAGTTGCTTTAGTCATGTCCAACCCTTTGCAGACCCTATGGACTGTAGCCTGTGAGTCTCCTCTGTCCATGGGATTCTTCAGGCAAGAATACTGGAGTGGGGGGGGAGGAGCCAAGATGGCGGAGGAGTAGGACAGGGAGACCACTTTCTCTCCTACAAATTCATCAAAAGAATAACTGAACGCAGAGCAAACTTCGCAAAACAACTTCTGATCGCTAGCTGAGGTCATCAGGCGCCCAGAAAAGCAGCCCATTGTCTTCGAAAGGAGGTAGGACAAAATATAAAAGATAAAAAGTGAGACGAAAGAGCTAAGGACGGAGGTCCGTCCTGGGAAGGGAGTCTTAGGCAGCATTGCTTGGGGTAGGGTCCGGGCCTGAGTGCCCTGAGGACAATCGGAGGGAGCTTCTGTGAGTTGCCAACTTGAACTGTGGGAGACCAAAAGAGAGAGAGTAAATTAACCGGCCGGAACACACTGCCGGCCGTTCGCAGAACAAAGAGACGGAGAAAATCCAGAGAAGAGCTTGCAGGCTGCGGACTGGCCCAGCACCGCCGGAGGCAGGAGGCAGGGGGGAGGGGAAGGTCACGGCGAGACACAGGGCGCAGGCACCCGACCGGCGCGGGCGGGGACTGGGGCTGGGGACCCGGAGGGCAGAAGGCACACGCACCCGACTGGCGCCAGAGGAAACTGAAACTGGGTCCGTGGAAGGGAGTGGGCGCGCCACACCTGGGGAGAGTGCGCCCACCAAGCCCCTGGCTGCCTGGACCGCTCTGACGGGGAAGGCAAAGAGAGCAGGCGCAGCTTTTTCTTCCGCGCTTTTGTGGAACACCCGAGGGCTGGAACCTCGAGCAGCGCGGGGCGCGCTCCATATAGAACAGCCGGGAGCCTGAGCAGCACAGACGGAGAAAGCGGCGTCAGCTCCTCCCGGCAGCGCCAGCCCATCCCCGCGGCGCAAACCCTTCCCCACAGTGCCAGCCCCTCTCCGCGGTGCCAGCCCCTCCCCGCAGAGCGACGGAACTAGCTACCTGAATGAGAGTCCACTTCCGCCTGCCTGTGTCAGGGCAGAAATGAGGCTCTGAAGAGACCTGCAAACAGAAGCCAAATAAACAAAGGGAACCGCTTCAGAAGGGACTGGTGCAACAGATTAAAATCCCTCTAGAAACACCGACTACACCGGAAGGGGCCTGTAGATATCGAGAAGTGTAAGCTGGAACGAGGAGCTATCTGAAACTGAGCTGAACCCACACTGACTGCAACAGCTCCAGAGAAACTCCTAGATATAATTTTACTTTTTCCTCTTTTTTTTTTTTTCTTTTTCTATTTTTATTTTTTCTCTTTTATTTTCCTTTAAAATCCCCTATTACTCCCCCATTACTCCTTAACTTTCATTTCCATAGATTTTTATGATTTTTTTAATTAGGGGAAAAAAAATTTTTTTTTCTTTCTTTTTTTTTTTCTTTTTTCTTCTTTTTTTTCTTTCCTTTTTCTCTTCTATTTTCTATTTTTCTTTTTCTCTTATTTCTTTTAAAGTCCTCTAGTACTCCTCTACTACTCTTCATTTTCATTTTCACTACACTATAACCTTACAAAAAAAAAAAAAAAGAGAAGCCCTATCTTTAAACCGAAGATTATTCTCTCCCAATCTTGACTCTCTGTTTTCTACCTCAGAACACCTCTATTTCCTCCTTTCCCCTTCTCTTCCCAATCCAATTCTGTGAATCTTTGTAGGTCACTGGGCTACGGAGGACACTCTGGGAACAGACAGCTGTGTAGATCTGTCTCTCTCCTCTTGAGTCCCCCTTTTTTCTCCTCCTGCTCATCTCTATCTCCCTCCTCCCTTTTCTCCTGTTCATGTAACTCTGTGAACCTCTCTGGGTGTCCCTAATGGGGGAGAATCTTTTCGCCATTAACCTAGAAGTTTTCTTATCAGTGCTGTATAGTTGGAGAAGTCCTGAGATTACAGGAAGAATAAAACTGAAATCCAGAGGCAGGAGACTTAAGCCCAAAACCTGAGAACACCAGAAAACTCCTGACTACATGGAACTTTAAGTAATAAGTGACTGTCCAAAAGCCTCCATACCTACACTGAAACCAACCACCACCCAAGAGCCAAGAAGTTTTAGAGCAAGACATACCACGCAAATTCTCCAGCAACGCAGGAACATAGCCCTGAACGTCAACATACAGGCTGCCCAAGGTCACACCTAACACATAGACCCATCTCAAAACTCATTACTGGGCACTCCATTGCTCTCCAAAGAGAAGAAATCAAGTTCCACGCACCAGAACACTGACGCAAGCTTCCCTAACCAGGAAACCTTGAGAAGTCAATCATCTAAGCCCACCCACTGGGTAAATCCTCCACAATAAAAAGGAACCACAGACCTCCAGAATACAGAAAGCCCACTCCAGACACAGCAATCTAAACAAGATGAAAAGGCAAAGAAATACCCAACAGGTAAAGGAACATGAAAAATGCCCACCAAGTCAAACAAAAGAGGAGGAGATAGGGAATCTACCTGAAAAAGAATTTAGAATAATGATAATAAAAATGATCCAAAATCTTGAAAACAAAATGGAGTTACAGATAAATAGCCTGGAGACAAAGATTGAAAAGATACAAGAATTGTTTAATAAAGACCTAGAAGAAATAAAAAAGAGTCAATTAAAAATGAATAATGCAATGAATGAGATCAAAAACACTTCGGAGGGAACCAAGAGTAGAACAACGGAGGCAGAAGATAGGATAAGTGAGGTAGAAGATAAAATGGTGGAAATAAATGAAGCAGAGAGGAAAAAAGAAAAAAGGATCAAAAGAAATGAGGACAACCTCAGGGACCTCTGGGACAATGTGAAACGCCCCAACATTCGAATCATAGGAGTTCCAGAAGAAGAAGACAAAAAGAAAGGCCATGAGAAAATACTTGAGGAGATAATAGCTGAAAACTTCCCTAAAATGGGGAAGGAAATAGCCACCCAAGTCCAAGAAACCCAGAGAGTCCCAAACAGGATAAACCCAAGGCGAAACACCCCAAGACACATATTAATCAAATTAACAAAGATCAAACACAAAGAACAAATATTAAAAGCAGCAAGGGAAAAACAACAAATAACACACAAAGGGATTCCCATAAGGATAACAACTGATCTATCAATAGAAACCCTCCAGGCCAGAAGGGAATGGCAGGACGTCCTGAAAGTAATGAAAGAGAATAACCTACAACCTAGATTACTGTATCCAGCAAGGATCTCATTCAGATATGAAGGAGAACTCAAAAGCTTTACAGATAAGCAAAAGCTGAGAGAATTCAGCACCACCAAACCAGCTCTTCAACAAATGCTAAAGGATCTTCTCTAGACAGGAAATGTAGAAAGGTTGTATAAACGTGAACCCAAAAACAACAAAGTAAATGGCAACGGGACCACACCTATCAATAATTACCCTAAATGTAAATGGGTTGAATGCCCCAACCAAAAGACAAAGATTGGCTGAATGGATACAAAAACAAGACCCCTATATATGCTGTCTACAAGAGACCCACCTCAAAACAAGAGACACATACAGACTAAAAGTGAAGGGCTGGAAAAAAATATTTCATGCAAACGGAGACCAAAATAAAGCAGGAGTCGCAATACTCATATTAGATAAAATAGACTTTCAAATTAAGGATGTGAAAAGAGACAAAGAAGGACACTACATAATGATCAAAGGATCAATCCAAGAAGAAGATATAACAATTATAAATATATATGCACCCAACATAGGAGCACCGCAATATGTATGGCAAACACTAACGAGTATGAAAGAGGAAATTAATAGTAACACAATAATAGTGGGAGACTTTAATACCCCACTCACAACTATGGATAGATCAACTAAACAGAAAATTAACAAGAAACACAAACCTTAAATGACACAATGGACCAGCTAGACCTAATTGATATCTATAGGACATTTCACCCCAAAACAATCAACTTCACCTTTTTCTCAAGTGCACATGGAACCTTCTCCAGAATAGATCACATCCTGGGCCATAAATCGGGTCTTGGAAAATTCAAAAAAATTGAAATCATTCCAGTCATCTTTTCTGACCACAGTGCAGTAAGATTAGATCTCAATTACAGGAAAAAAATTGTTAAAAATTCAAACATATGGAGGCTAAATAACACGCTTCTGAATAACCAACAAATCATAGAAGAAATCAGAATATGTATAGAAATGAATGAAAATGAAAACACAACAACCCAAAACCTATGGGACACTGTAAAAGCAGTGCTAAGGGGAAGGTTCATAGCATTACAGGCTTACATCAAGAAACAAGAAAAAAGCCAAATAAATAACCTAACTCTACACCTAAAGCAATTAGAGAAGGAAGAAATGAAGAACCCCAGGGTTAGCAGAAGGAAAGAAATCTTAAAAATTAAGGCAGAAATAAATGCAAAAGAAACTAAAGAGACCATAGCAAAAATCAACAAAGCTAAAAGCTGGTTTTTTGAAAAAATAAACAAAATTGACAAACCATTAGCAAGACTCATTAAGAAACAAAGAGAGAAGAACCAAATTAACAAAATTAGAAATGAAAATGGAGAGATCACAACAGACAACACTGAAATACAAAGGATCATAAGAGACTACTACCAGCAGCTCTATGCCAATAAAATAGACAACTTGGATGAAATGGACAAATTCTTAGAAAAGTATAACTTTCCAAAACTGAACCAGGAAGAAATAGAAGATCTTAACAGACCCATCACAAGCAAGGAAATCGAAACTGTAATCAAAAATCTTCCAGCAAACAAAAGCCCAGGACCAGATGGCTTCACAGCTGAATTCTACCAAAAATTTAGAGAAGAGCTAACACCTATCTTACTCAAACTCTTCCAGAAAATTGCAGATGAAGGTAAACTTCCAAACTCATTCTATGAGGCCACCATCACCCTAATTCCAAAACCAGACAAAGATGCCACAAAAAAAGAAAACTACAGGCCGATATCACTGATGAACATAGATGCAAAAATCCTTAACAAAATTCTAGCAAACAGAATCCAACAACATATTAAAAAAAATCATACACCATGACCAAGTGGGCTTGATCCCAGGAATGCAAGGATTCTTCAATATCCGCAAATCAATCAATGTAATACACCACATTAACAAATTGAAAGATAAAAACCATATGATTATCTCAATAGATGCAGAGAAAGCCTTTGACAAAATTCAACACTCATTTATGATTAAAACTCTCCAAAAAGCAGGAATAGAAGGAACATACCTCAACATAATAAAAGCTATATATGACAAACCCACAGCAAGCATCACCCTCAATGGTGAAAAATTGAAAGCATTTCCCCTGAAATCAGGAACAAGACAAGGGTGCCCACTCTCACCACTACTGTTCAACATAGTGTTGGAAGTTTTGGCCACAGCAATCAGAGCAGAAAAAGAAGTAAAAGGAATCCAGATAGGAAAAGAAGAAGTGAAACTCTCACTGTTTGCAGATGACATGATCCTCTACGTAGAAAACCCTAAAGACTCTACCAGAAAATTACTAGAGCTAATCAATGAATATAGTAAAGTTGCAGGATATAAAATTAACACACAGAAATCCCTTGCATTCCTATATACTAACAATGAAAAAACAGAAAGAGAAATTAAGGAAACAATACCATTCACCATTGCAACAAAAAGAATAAAATACTTAGGAGTATATCTACCTAAAGAAACAAAAGACCTATACATAGAAAACTATAAAACACTGATGAAAGAAATCAAAGAGGACACAAACAGATGGAGAAACATACCGTGTTCATGGATTGGAAGAATCAATATTGTCAAAATGGCTATTCTACCCAAAGCAATCTATAGATTCAATGCAATCCCTATCAAGCTACCAAAGGTATTTTTCACAGAACTAGACCAAAGAATTTCACAATTTGTATGGAAATACAAAAAACCTCGAATAGCCAAAGTAGTCTTGAAAAAGAAAAATGGAACTGGAGGAATCAACCTGCCTGACTTCAGACTCTACTACAAAGCCACAGTCATCAAGACAGTATGGTACTGGCACAAAGACAGAAATATAGATCAATGGAACAGAATAGAAAGCCCAGAGATAAATCCACGAACCTATGGACACCTTATCTTTGACAAAGGAGGCAAGGATATACAATGGAAAAAAGACAACCTCTTTAACAAGTGGTGCTGGGAAAACTGGTCAACCACTTGCAAAAGAATGAAACTAGAACACTTTCTAACACCATACACAAAAATAAACTCAAAATGGATTAAAGATCTAAATGTAAGACCAGAAACTATAAAACTCCTAGAGGAGAACATAGGCAAAACACTCTCCGACATAAATCACAGCAAGATCCTCTATGACCCACCTCCCAGAATATTGGAAATAAAAGCAAAAATAAACAAATGGGACCTAATGAAACTTAAAAGCTTTTGCACTACAAAGGAAACTATAAGTAAGGTGAAAAGACAGCCCTCAGAATGGGAGAAAATAATAGCAAATGAAGAAACAGACAAAGGATTAATCTCAAAAATATACAAGCAACTCCTGAAGCTCAATTCCAGAAAAATAAATGACCCAATCAAAAAATGGGCCAAAGAACTAAATAGACATTTCTCCAAAGAAGACATACAGATGGCTAACAAACACATGAAAAGATGCTCAACATCACTCATTATCAGAGAAATGCAAATCAAAACCACAATGAGGTACCATTACACACCAGTCAGGATGGCTGCTATCCAAAAGTCTACAAGCAATAAATGCTGGAGAGGGTGTGGAGAAAAGGGAACCCTCTTACACTGTTGGTGGGAATGCAAACTAGTACAGCCGCTATGGAAAACAGTGTGGAGATTTCTTAAAAAACTGGAAATAGAAGTGCCATATGACCCAGCAATCCCACTTCTGGGCATACACACTGAGGAAACCAGATCTGAAAGAGACACGTGCACCCCAATGTTCATTGCAGCACTGTTTATAATTGCCAGGACATGGAAGCAACCTAGATGCCCATCAGCAGATGAATGGACAAGGAAGCTGTGGTACATATACACCATGGAATATTACTCAGCCGTTAAAAAGAATTCATTTGAACCAGTCCTAATGAGATGGATGAAACTGGAGCCCCTTATACAGAGTGAAGTAAGCCAGAAAGATAAAGAACATTACAGCATACTAACACATATATATGGAATTTAGAAAGATGGTAATGATAACCCTATATGCAAAACAGAAAAAGAGACACAGAAATACAGAACAGACTTTTGAACTCTGTGGGAGAATGTGAGGGTGGGATATTTCAAAAGAACAGCATGTATACTATCTATGGTGAAACAGATCACCAGCCCAGGTGGGATGCATGAGACAAGTGCTCGGGCCTGGTGCACTGGGAAGACCCGGAGGGGTCGGGTGGAGGGGGATGTGGGAGGGGGGATCGGGATGGGGAATGCGTGTGGATCTATGGCTGATTCGTGTCAATGTATGACAAAACCCACTGAAATCTTGTGAAGTGATTAGCCTCCAACTAATAAAAAAGAAATTAAAAAAAAAAACTAAAAAAAAAAAAAGAATACTGGAGTGGGTTGCCATTTCCTTCTCCAGGGAATTTTCCTGACCCAGGGATGGAACCCGCATTGGGCAGATAGATTCTTTACCACTAGCACCACCTGGGAAGCCCCACATCCATACATGACTACTGGAAAAGCCATAGCTTTGACTATATGGACCTTTGTCAGCAAAGTGATGTCTCTGTTTTTTAATATGCTGTCTATGTTTGTCATAACTTTCTTTCCAAGGAACAAGCTCTTTTAATTTCATGGCTGCAGTCACCATCCACAGTGATTTTGGAGACCAAGAAAATAAAGTCTATCACTGTTTTCACTTTTTCCTTCTTCTATTGGCCATGAAGTGATAGGGGTAATAATTACACTAACTCAGAAGGTTGCTATAAAGGAGTTCACGTGTGAAAGCTCTTGGATGAATCTAAGCACATTATGTAGCATCCATGCGACACTTAACCAGTCCTTGGAAGTGCTTATTTAAATTTAGAGAGAATATATTTAATAAATCACATTTAAGCTAAATTAAATTCAAATTTGAATAAAGTGTACCCAGCACATCTGCAAAGACTGGCCAGGGCCTGTGTTGAGCCCTGGTCTGTACATTTGAGCCTTCGCCTCCCTGCTGGGACTGATGCAGTGGCTCGTAGGTTCCAGAAGCACACAAATAGTTGTGCCCATAGTTATAGAGAAATCCATGCTCATTCACAGGGCCACTTTGCTGTCTCTTACAAGGGCTCTTGTGTCGTTATTGTTTGCTTAACATTGTTGAAAACTTCTGACAGTTTTACTTCCCTGTGGGTTTCTAGACTTTTCTATTTTAACCTGTGGTTAAATAGCTTTTTTTTTTTTTCTTTTTAACTGATTTAATGTCAAAACATACAGGAAAAACATATTGGTTAATACACTTGTTGTTCCAACCTCCAAAATGAGCTTTTTCATTCTCTTTCACACAATGATATTTCTATAGAAAGTTATTATTATTTCTGCTTATGGTTCTGCTCAGAGGTTAATAGAGTTTTGTTTATGTATGTGAGGCTCAGAAATACTGTCAGAAGAAAAAGCTGCTTGGTAGACAGGAAGAGAATCTTAATTTAAAATTTTAATTCTTTATTCTATTTCAAAGAACTGTGGGCTGGATCATGTTTTTTGAATGAGAGTTAGATGTTAGGATGCTGTCTGACAAAGTTACGCTTGACTTATGAATGTATTTTATGACAAAAAAGAAGCAGCAACAAAACATCTAACTCCTTTTCAGGCTGAAAGCTATTTGTCACACTGGGAGGGAGCATTCTGTAATATATGATTCCTCAAAGTGTGGTCTTTGGACCATGAACATCAGAAACTCCTAAAAAATTTATTAAAATTTCCAAGGCTCTAACACAGGCTTATGAGGGCAGTTTTCTGGGATAGACACAAAGACCCTGATCTCCAGAAACATCTGCTAATTTTGGCTTTTCCTCACGCTAAAGTTTTTGAACACACTAATGAAGTCCACAGAAGATGTTACCTTAATGGTTCTGATATTTAAACTGAAGAAAGTTCTGCTGCTGCTATGTCACTTCAGTCGTGTCTGATGCTTTGCGACACCATGAACCATGGCCTGCCAGGCTCCTCTGTCCATGGGATTTTCCACAAGAATACTGTAGTGGGTCACCATGACCTCCTTCAGGGAATCTTGCCCACCCAGGAATCGAACTCGCCTATCTTACATTTCCTGCATTGGCAGCTGGGTTCTTCACCACTAGTACCACCTGGGAAGTCCAAGCAAAGTCCTGAAAGAGGGCCAAAGTTTCAAAACTTAAGGTAATCTTTGGAAAAGGAAACCTCTATAATAAGATATTGGTGCATAAATAAGTACCAAACTTAAAGAAATTATAACCCCACATAAAAGATGCAGAAAATGAATCAATTATTGAAAGACAAGTCCACAACAAGTTATGATCAATTTGAGGGCTGAACCATACAAGTTTTTGAGGACCACATTCTTCAGAGGATGTTCCTTGGAGATGCTGTTGGAAACTGACCCCAAGGAGGCTCAATATTTGATATTTTGAGGATACAGCAGACTTGACATTATCCTGTACATTCCCCCATTAGAGTACACATCCTCAAAGACAGAAACTGGGCCTCTTATATTTTATGTGTCTCTGGAACTAACAGAAGGCCTCTTAATAGATAATAATAGGTGTCAGCAAATATTGAGCACATATTGGCTACTCAGAAAGTATTGGCTGAAATGAACTGGGGGACTGATGATTTTGTTGGGAAGAGTCCACTGTAAAGGAGAAAACCCAGCTGAGTTTGCTGAGTATGAGCTTAAATTTACAAAAGGCACACACGTTGTTTATCCAGTGAATCCTTGACATTTTGCTAAAAATGTCTGTCAACATATTTTCCCACTCTGCCTTGACAATGTTGCATGCAATTTTTGTGTACAAAAGTTCATCAGTCTCTCCCTATGTCCTTGGTCATGTCCACCCAGAATTTTCCCAACCTTCAACTAATCTAGTAATACAATACATGGAATTTTCATAATACTGAACTCTGTTTTACAAATTAATAACACTTTAAATAAACTTCTCTCTTTAGATTTATTTTATCTTTAGGGTTTTTGTTTGTTTGTTTGTTTGTTTCAAAGTTGCTATGGCTTAAGAATGTTTCTTTAAAATAGACTTTTTCTTTTTATCAGTTCCACTGCAATATTAAGATACAAAAGAAGTTCTTCCATTGGTTATGATACCCCTGGTGTCAGGCAGGATGACATAGTCCATGGGTAAAATTGTACAAAAAAGAGCAGCCTCTTTGACCTCTGACAATGGCATGTTTTAAGAAAAATAGAAAACAAATTTTGACAAGTGTTATCTCCCTTGTGAAGGATCCTTTTGATCCCTTTTTCGGAGTGGAGAAGTTGGAAAGATTCGAGTTTAGTTATTGCAAAATCCTTACTTCTGTTTCTAAAAGAGAAGTTGATAAAAGCAGCTTTTACACCTTGAGTTTTTAACATTATTATGAATTACTTAATAATATGAGCTAAAGGACAAATGAATGAAAAACACAAAGATTAACAATCCCGGTGATCATATATGTGTTTAAAAATTAGGAGAAAAAAGATTTGTCCTGAGGATAAAGGCTTTTAGTACCTTTTCCACAGCTATAATTTTTAGCAGCCTCTTGGACCCATTTGTTACGTAAGTATGCAAAATACGGTTATTTGTGCAGAAAGAAAAAAGAAAACTTTACTTAGAGTCAGTTTATTGTGTGGACCTACCAAAGCAAAATGGATGACCACATACAGAAAACGCCCTTAGAGGATACTGGTGATCCTGTCATACTGATTTGGGATCAAAGATGCAAAATTGTTTACATGAGATTATATAGAAGGTAAGAGTCAGAGTAGGGCAGGTTCAAAACCCCCTAATGTTAATTCCTGACAGAAAGGAAGAATTATTAGGCAATGAAAATGTTAGAAATGCTTACTATTAGTCAAAATAATATCTCTGTGAACCAAAAATTTCTCTGTTTATAAACTGTGTAGCAGGTATTTAGTGAAATTAAAATCTTCCATTTATGTAAAATAACTGTGTGATGCAATACATACTTTTAAATTTACAGTGTTACAAAAGAGCTCTGAATATTTAGTATTTCAGAATTTTTATTCTATGATTAAATTATCTTGCTATAATATAAGAATATATGAATTTGTTGAATATGTTTTATGTATGTGAGAAGTCTACCTTTTTGGTGGATTAATATTGAATGGAGAATTTAGTCTTAGGAGTTTAAGCTGCTGGTTAATGCACTTAGTATCACATTATCAAAAGATGAATCAGTTTTGAACCTGGTGTGACTATTATCATTCTTATTGTTTAATTTTTAAAAATTATTTTTATAGGATGGGAAAAATGGCCTGGTATAAGATTTTTCTCCTTTAAAATTCTACTTTTGTGAAATAAAATAAAGAATATACAAAACATTTTTAAATGATAGTATTCACAAAATTTGTAGGCAGTGGAGAAAATCTTGAAAGGAGGGGTGGACTTGATTAAACAAATCTTTGAATTATTCAGTTTGAACTGGTCCTTCATAATGTTATTTCTCAAAACAGTTGTAATTTTATAAGACCTCTTCTTTCTCTCATTCCTTCATATTATTTTTTTTTTCTATTACCACTAACTATTCTTTTCTGGTTCTTTTATGATCCTTTCAAATTGATAAATAAGTGTGTGTCTTTTCTCTGTGGCAATTTTTCTATTATAACAAGGTCTTTATTTAACTAAGCTAATTCATCCTCTAGACAGATCATTAATGATATGTGTGGCTGTGTGTGTCCTGAATACCCAGACAGTCAGGTATCTTATTGTGAATTTTCATGCAAAATTTCAAATTTAAGTCTCTAAACAGATAAACATTTCTCAGAGTCAGTTTGAATATTTGTGTCCCATGTGTCTATGCTTGTCACATTCCAGATTCTTCTATTTCAAGGCCATTATAATTTATCACCATGAGTATCTGAAGCATGAGATTACAAAAATTTTGTTCTGGGAATACTGTCAGCCTAGGAATTAATTATAGACAAAATAAAAACCAAAACAAAAAATCTTCACTTAAAGTTGAAACCAATCTATCATTGTCAAAAGAGTATCTCAACTTGAGCTATTCATTCCCCATTATTTATTTTGAGTTTTGTTTTTATAATAATTTGAAAAATTATTTTACTAGTATATTAAAGGATGATAATAGGACTATATCAAACTTAAAAAAAAAATTGCACAGCAAAAGTCCATCATTGAAATAAAAAGACAACCTACATAATGGGAAAAATAATTGCAAATTAAAGATCTGTTAAAGGAGGAGGAGCCAAGATGGCGGAGGAGTAGGACGGGGAGACCACTTTCTCTCCTACAAATTCATCAAAAGAATAACTGAATGCAGAGCAAACTTCACAAAACAACTTCTGATCGCTAGCTGAGGTCATCAGGCGCCCAGAAAAGCAGACCATTGTCTTCGAAAGGAGGTAGGACAAAATATAAAAGATAAAAAGTGAGACAAAAGAGCTAAGGACGGAGACCCGTCCCGGGAAGGGAGTCTTAGGCGGCCTTGCTTGGGCTAGGGTCCGGGCCTGAGTGCCCTGAGGACAATCGGAGGGAGCTTCTGTGAGTTGCCAACTTGAACTGTGGGAGACCAAAAGAGAGAGAGAAAATTAGCCGGCCGGAACACACTGCCGGCCGTTCGCAGAACAAGGGGACGGAGAAAGTCCCGAGAAGAGCTCGCAGGCTGCGGACCGGCCCAGCCCCGCCGGAGGCAGGAGGCAGGGGGGAGGGGAGGGTCGCGGTGAGACACAGGGCGCAGGCACCCGACCGGCGCAGGCACCCGACCGGCGCGGGCGGGGACTGGGGCTGGGGACGCAGAGGGCGGAAGGCGCGCGCACCCGACTGGCGCCAGCGGAAACTGAGACTGGGTCCGCGGAAGGGAGTGAGTGCGCCACACCTGGGGATAGTGCGCCCATCAAGCCCCGCGCTGCCTGGGCCGCTCTGACGGGGAGGGCGCGGAGAGCGGGCGCAGCTTTTCCTTCCGCGCTTTTGTGTGACACCCGAGGGCTGGAACCTGGCGCAGCGCGGGGCGCGCTCCATATAGAACAGCCGGGAGCCTGAGCAGCGCAGACGGAGAAAGCAGCGTCAGCCCCTCCCGGCAGCGCCAGCCCGCCCCGGCAGGGCCAGCCCCTCCCCGCAGCGACAGCCCCGCCCCGCAGCGCCAGCCCATCCCCGCAGCGTCAGCCCCTCCCAGCAGCGCAACGGAACTAGCTACCTGAATAAGAGTCCACCTCCGCCCGCCTGTGTCAGGGCGGAAATGAGGCTCTGAAGAGACCGGCAAACAGAAGCCAAATAAACAAAGGGAACCGCTTCAGAAGGGACTGGTGCAACAGATTAAAATCCCTGTAGAAAACACCGACTTCACCGGAAGGGCCCTGTAGATATCGAGAAGTGTAAGCTGGAACGAGGAGCTATCTGAAACTGAGCCGAACCCACACTGACCGCAACAGCTCCAGAGAAACTCCTAGATATATTTTTACTTTTTTTTTTTCTAAGTAAGGAAAAAAAAAATTTTTTTTTTCTTTTTATATTTTT
This sequence comes from Cervus elaphus, assembly GCF_910594005.1. Lineage (NCBI taxonomy): Eukaryota > Metazoa > Chordata > Mammalia > Artiodactyla > Cervidae > Cervus > Cervus elaphus. The sequence goes on from NC_057839.1 coordinate 40,704,258, forward strand.
TCTTTTTTATTTTTTCTCTTTTATTTTCCTTTAAAATTCCCTATTACTCCCCCATTACTCCTTAACTTTCATTTTCATAGATTTTTATGATTTTTTTAATTAGGGGAAAAAAATTTTTTTTTTTTTCCTTTCTTTCTTTTTTTTTTTTGTTTTTTTTTCTTTTTTTTCTTTTTCTTTTTTTTCTTTTTTCTTCTTTTTTTTCCTTTCCGTTTTCTCTTTTATTTTCTATTTTTCTTTTTCTCTTATTTCTTTTAAAGTCCTCTAGTACTCCTCTACTACTCTTCATTTTCATCTTCACTACACTATAACCTTACAAAAAAAAAAAAAAAGAGAAGCCCTATCTTTAAACTGAAGATTATTCTCTCCCAATCTTGACTCTCTGTTTTCTACCTCAGAACACCTCTATTTCCTCCTTTCCCCTTCTCTTCCCAATCCAATTCTGTGAATCCTTGTAGGTGTCTGAGATACGGAGAACACTCTGGGAACAGACAGCTGCGTAGATCTGTCTCTCTCCTCTTGAGTCCCCCTTTTTCTCCTCCTGCTCATCTCTATCTCCCTCCTCCCTTTTCTCCTGTTCATGTAACTCTGTGAACCTCTCTGGGTGTCCCTAACGGGGGAGAATCTTTTCGCCATTAACCTAGAAGTTTTCTTATCAGTGCTGTATAGTTGGAGAAGTCCTGAGATTACAGGAAGAATAAAACTGAAATCCAGAGGCAGGAAACTTAAGCCCAAAACCTGAGAACACCAGAAAACTCCTGACTACATGGAACTTTAAGTAATAAGTGACCGTCCAAAAGCCTCCATACCTACACTGAAACCAACCACCACCCAAGAGCCAATAAGTTTTAGAGCAAGACATACCACGCAAATTCTCCAGCAACGCAGGAACATAGCCCCGAATGTCAACATACAGGCTGCCCAAGGTCACACCTAACACATAGACCCATCTCAAAACTCATTACTGGGCACTCCATTGCTCTCCAAAGAGAAGAAATCAAGTTCCACGCACCAGTACACTGACGCAAGCTTCCCTAACCAGGAAACCTTGACAAGCCAATCGTCTAACCCCACCCACTGGGTAAATCCTCCACAATAAAAAGGAACCACAGACCTCCAGAATACAGAAAGTCCACTCCAGACACAGCAATCTAAACAAGATGAAAAGGCAAAGAAATACCCAACAGGTAAAGGAACATGAAAAATGCCCACCAAGTCAAACAAAAGAGGAGGAGATAGGGAATCTACCTGAAAAAGAATTTAGAATAATGATAATAAAAATGATCCAAAATCTTGAAAACAAAATGGAGTTACAGATAAATAGCCTGGAGACAAAGATTGAAAAGATACAAGAATTGTTTAATAAAGACCTAGAAGAAATAAAAAAGAGTCAATTAAAAATGAACAATGCAATGAATGAGATCAAAAACACTTTGGAGGGAACCAAGAGTAGAATAACGGAGGCAGAAGATAGGATAAGTGAGGTAGAAGATAAAATGGTGGAAATAAATGAAGCAGAGAGGAAAAAAGAAAAAAGGATCAAAAGAAATGAGGACAACCTCAGGGACCTCTGGGACAATGTGAAACGCCCCAACATTCGAATCATAGGAGTTCCAGAAGAAGAAGACAAAAAGAAAGGCCATGAGAAAATACTCGAGGAGATAATAGCTGAAAACTTCCCTAAAATGGGGAAGGAAATAGCCACTCAAGTCCAAGAAACACAGAGAGTCCCAAACAGGATAAACCCAAGGCGAAACACCCCAAGACACATATTAATCAAACTAACAAAGATTAAACACAAAGAACAAATATTAAAAGCAGCAAGGGAAAAACAACAAATAACACACAAAGGGATTCCCATAAGGATAACAACTGATCTATCAATAGAAACCCTCCAGGCCAGAAGGGAATGGCAGGACGTCCTGAAAGTAATGAAAGAGAATAACCTACAACCTAGATTACTGTATCCAGCAAGGATCTCATTCAGATATGAAGGAGAACTCAAAAGCTTTACAGATAAGCAAAAGCTGAGAGAATTCAGCACCACCAAACCAGCTCTTCAACAAATGCTAAAGGATCTTCTCTAGACAGGAAATGTAGAAAGGTTGTATAAACGTGAACCCAAAACAACAAAGTAAATGGCAACGGGACCACACCTATCAATAATTACCCTAAATGTAAATGGGTTGAATGCCCCAACCAAAAGACAAAGATTGGCTGAATGGATACAAAAACAAGACCCCCATATATGCTGTCTACAAGAGACCCACCTCAAAACAAGAGACACATACAGACTAAAAGTGAAGGGCTGGAAAAAAATATTTCATGCAAATGGAGACCAAAAGAAAGCAGGAGTCGCAATACTCATATCAGATAAAATAGACTTTCAAATAAAAGCTGTGAAAAGAGACAAAGAAGGACACTACATAATGATCAAAGGATCAATCCAAGAAGAAGATATAACAATTATAAATATATATGCACCCAACATAGGAGCACCGCAATATGTATGGCAAACACTAACGAGTATGAAAGAGGAAATTAATAGTAACACAATAATAGTGGGAGACTTTAATACCCCACTCACAACTATGGATAGATCAACTAAACAGATAATTAACAAGGAAACACAAACTTTAAATGACACAATGGACCAGCTAGACCTAATTGATATCTATAGGACATTTCACCCCAAAACAATCAACTTCACCTTTTTCTCAAGTGCACACGGAACCTTCTCCAGAATAGATCACATCCTGCACCATAAATCGGGTCTTGGAAAATTCAAAAAAATTGAAATCATTCCAGTCATCTTATCTGACCACAGTGCAGTAAGATTAGATCTCAATTACAGGAAAAAAATCGTTAAAAATTCAAACATATGGAGGCTAAATAACACGCTTCTGAATAACCAACAAATCATAGAAGAAATCAAAAAAGAAATCAAAATATGTATAGAAATGAATGAAAATGAAAACACAACAACCCAAAACCTATGGGACACTGTAAAAGCAGTGCTAAGGGGAAGGTTCATAGCATTACAGGCTTACATCAAGAAACAAGAAAAAAGCCAAATAAATAACCTAACTCTACACCTAAAGCAATTAGAGAAGGAAGAAATGAAGAACCCCAGGGTTAGCAGAAGGAAAGAAATCTTAAAAATTAAGGCAGAAATAAATGCAATAGAAACTAAAGAGACCATAGCAAAAATCAACAAAGCTAAAAGCTGGTTTTTTGAAAAAATAAACAAAATTGACAAACCATTAGCAAGACTCATTAAGAAACAAAGAGAGAAGAACCAAATTAACAAAATTAGAAATGAAAATGGAGAGATCACAACAGACAACACTGAAATACAAAGGATCATAAGAGACTACTACCAGCAGCTCTATGCCAATAAAATAGACAACTTGGATGAAATGGACAAATTCTTAGAAAAGTATAACTTTCCAAAACTGAACCAGGAAGAAATAGAAGATCTTAACAGACCCATCACAAGCAAGGAAATCGAAACTGTAATCAAAAATCTTCCAGCAAACAAAAGCCCAGGACCAGATGGCTTCACAGCTGAATTCTACCAAAAATTTAGAGAAGAGCTAACACCTACCTTACTCAAACTCTTCCAGAAAATTGCAGATGAAGGTAAACTTCCAAACTCATTCTATGAGGCCACCATCACCCTAATTCCAAAACCAGACAAAGATGCCACAAAAAAAAGAAAACTACAGGCCAATATCACTGATGAACATAGATGCAAAAATCCTTAACAAAATTCTAGCAAACAGAATCCAACAACATATTAAAAAAATCATACACCACGACCAAGTGGGCTTTATCCCAGGAATGCAAGGATTCTTCAATATCCGCAAATCAATCAATGTAATACACCACATTAACAAATTGAAAGATAAAAACCATATGACTATCTCAATAGATGCAGAGAAAGCCTTTGACAAAATTCAACACTCATTTATGATTAAAACTCTCCAAAAAGCAGGAATAGAAGGAACATACCTCAACATAATAAAAGCTATATATGACAAACCCACAGCAAGCATCACCCTCAATGGTGAAAAATTGAAAGCATTTCCCCTGAAATCAGGAACAAGACAAGGGTGCCCACTCTCACCACTACTGTTCAACATAGTGTTGGAAGTTTTGGCCACAGCAATCAGAGCAGAAAAAGAAGTAAAAGGAATCCAGATAGGAAAAGAAGAAGTGAAACTCTCACTGTTTGCAGATGACATGATCCTCTACATAGAAAACCCTAAAGACTCTACCAGAAAATTACTAGAGCTAATCAATGAATATAGTAAAGTTGCAGGATATAAAATTAACACACAGAAATCCCTTGCATTCCTATATACTAACAATGAAAAAACAGAAAGAGAAATTAAGGAAACAATACCATTCACCATTGCAACAAAAAGAATAAAATACTTAGGAGTATATCTACCTAAAGAAACAAAAGACCTATACATAGAAAACTATAAAACACTGATGAAAGAAATCAAAGAGGACACAAACAGATGGAGAAACATACCGTGTTCATGGATTGGAAGAATCAGTATTGTCAAAATGGCTATTCTACCCAAAGCAATCTATAGATTCAATGCAATCCCCATCAAGCTACCAACGGTATTTTTCACAGAACTAGACCAAAGAATTTCACAATTTGTATGGAAATACAAAAAACCTCGAATAGCCAAAGTAGTCTTGAAAAAGAAAAATGGAACTGGAGGAATCAACCTGCCTGACTTCAGACTCTACTACAAAGCCACAGTCATCAAGACAGTGTGGTACTGGCACAAAGACAGAAATATAGACCAATGGAACAGAATAGAAAGCCCAGAGATAAATCCACGAACCTATGGACACCTTATCTTTGACAAAGGAGGCAAGGATATACAATGGAAAAAAGACAACCTCTTTAACAAGTGGTGCTGGGAAAACTGGTCAACCACTTGCAAAAGAATGAAACTAGAACACTTTCTAACACCATACACAAAAATAAACTCAAAATGGATTAAAGATCTAAATGTAAGACCAGAAACTATAAAACTCCTAGAGGAGAACATAGGCAAAACACTCTCCGACATAAATCACAGCAAGATCCTCTATGACCCACCTCCCAGAATATTGGAAATAAAAGCAAAAATAAACAAATGGGATCTAATGAAACTTAAAAGCTTTTGCACTACAAAGGAAACTATAAGTAAGGTGAAAAGACAGCCGTCAGATTGGGAGAAAATAATAGCAAATGAAGAAACAGACAAAGGATTAATCTCAAAAATATACAAGCAACACCTGCAGCTCAATTCCAGAAAAGTAAATGACCCAATCAAAAAATGGGCCAGAGAACTAAACAGACATTTCTCCAAAGAAGACATACAGATGGCTAAGAAACACATGAAAAGGTGCTCAACATCACTCATTATTAGAGAAATGCAAATCAAAACCACAATGAGGTACCATTACACACCAGTCAGGATGGCTGCTATCCAAAAGTCTACAAGCAATAAATGCTGGAGAGGGTGTGGAGAAAAGGGAACCCTCTTACACTGTTGGTGGGAATGCAAACTAGTACAGCCGCTATGGAAAACAGTGTGGAGATTTCTTAAAAAACTGGAAATAGAAGTGCCATATGACCCAGCAATCCCACTTCTGGGCATACACACTGAGGAAACCAGATCTGAAAGAGACACGTGCACCCCAATGTTCATTGCAGCACTGTTTATAATAGCCAGGACATGGAAGCAACCTAGATGCCCATCAGCAGACGAATGGATAAGGAAGCTGTGGTACATATACACCATGGAATATTACTCAGCCGTCAAAAAGAATTCATTTGAACCAGTCCTAATGAGATGGATGAAACTGGAGCCCCTTATACAGAGTGAAGTAAGCCAGAAAGATAAAGAACATTACAGCATACTAACACATATATATGGAATTTAGAAAGATTGTAACGATAACCCTATACGCAAAACAGAAAAAGAGACACAGATGTATAGAACAGACTTTTGAACTCTGTGGGAGAAGGTGAGGGTGGGATGTTTCAAAAGAACAGCATGTATACTATCTATGGTGAAACAGATCACCAGCCCAGGTGGGATGCATGAGACAAGTGCTCGGGCCTGGTACACTGGGAAGACCCAGAGGAATCGGGTGGAGAGGGAGGTGGGAGGGGGGATCGGGATGGGGAATAAGTGTAAATCTATGGCTGATTCATATCAATGTATGACAAAACCCACTGAAATGTTGTGAAGTAATTAGCCTCCAACTAATAAAAAAATTAAAAAAAAAAAAAAGATCTGTTAAAGAGTTAATATAAAAAAATATATAAAGAACTCATACAACTTAACCCCTGGATTAGGAAATGGCAACCCAGTCCAGTATTTTCACCTAGAAAATTCCATGGACAGAGAAGCCTGGCAGATATAGTCCGTGGGGTCACAAAGAGTCGGACACAACTGAGTGTCTAAGCACATACAATTTAATAGTGAAAAACAAAAAAAAAATCAATTTAAAATGGGTAAATGTTATGAACATATATTTTCCCAAAGATATACAGATGGCCAACAGGTACATTAAAAGATGTTCAACATCACTAACCATCAGGGAAATGCAAATCAAAACCACAGTGAAATATCTCTTCACATCTATTAGAATGTCTATTATTGGAAAAACAAGAAATAGCAAGTGTTGGCAAAGATGTGGAGAGAAAGGAACCCTCATGCATTGTTGTTAGGATTGTAAATTGTTGCAGGTACTGTGGAAAACAGCATGGAGATTTCTCAAAAAAAATCAAAATAGAATTACCATATGATCCAGCAATTCTACCTATGAAATGCATTTAAGGAAAACAAAAATACTAGCTCAAAAAATATATGCACCCCCATATTTGTTACAGCATTATTTACAGTAGCCAAAATATGGAAACAGTCTAATGTCCATCAACAGATAAATGGATAAAGAAGATGTGTATTTATATTCAATGGAATATTCTCTGATTTTAAAAATGGAATCTTATCATTTGTGACAACATGAATCAACCTTGTGGACATGATGCTAAGTGAAATGTCAGACAAAGAAACATGAATACTATACGATCTCACTTATATGTGAAATCTAAAACAACAGCAGATACAGGGAACATATTAGTTGTTGCCTGAGGCTGGTGTGAGGGTGGGGCAAATGGGTGTTGTTATTGTTCAGTCACCATTGTGTCTGACTCTTTGTGACCCCATGAACTGCAGCATGCCAGGCCTCCCTGTCCCTCACCATCTCCTGAAGTTTGCTCAAGTTCATGTCCATTGCATTGGTGATGTCATCCAAACATCTCATGCTCTGATGCCCTCTTCTTCTGCCCTCAATCTATCCCAGCATCACAGACTTTTCCAATGAGGCGTCTGTTCATGTCAGATGACCAAAATACTGGAGCTTCAGCTTCAGCATCAAGTCCTTCTAACAAGTATTCAGGGTTGATTTCCCTTAAGATTGACTGGTTTGATCTCCTTGCTGTCCCAAGGGACTCTCAGGAGTCTTCTCTAGAATCACAGTTTGAAGGCATAAATTCTTTGGCTTTCTGCCTTCTTTATGGTCCAGTTCTCACAACCATACGTGACCACTGGGAAGACCATAGGCTTGACTATATGTACCACTGTTGGCAGAGTAATATCTCTGCGTTTCAACACGCTGTCTAGGTTTGTCATTGCTTTCCTGCCAAGAAGCAATCGTCTTCTGATTTCATGGCTGCAGTCACCATCTGCAGTGATTTTAGAGCTGAAGAAGAGGAAATCTGTCACAACTTCCACCACTTCCCCTTCTATTTGCCATGAAGCAATGGGGCTGGATGCCATGGTCTTAGTTTTTTTTTTTTTTTAATATTTAGTTTTAAGCCAGTTCTTTCACTCTCTTCCTTCATCCTCATCAAGAGGCTCTTTATTCCTGTTTGTCTCTGCCATTATGGTGGTATCATTCACATATCTGAGGTTGTTGAAGTTTATCCCACCTATCTTGATTCCAGCTTGTAATTCATCCCTCTTTGCAATCCCATGGACTATAGCCTGCCAGGGTCCTCCATCCATGGGATTTTTCAGGCAAGAATACTGGAGTGGGTTGACATTTCCTTCTCCAGGAGGTCTCCCCGACCCTGGAATTGAACCCCTGTCTCTTGCGCTGCAGGCAGACTCTTTATCATCTGAGCCACCAGGGAAGCCCTTGAAACTCATCCAGCCTGGCATTTCTCATGATGTGCTCAGTGTATAGTATAAGCAAACAGGGTGACAGCAGACAGCCCTGTTGTACTACTTTCTCAATCTTGAACCAATTGTTTGTTCCATACAGGGTTCTAACTGTTGCTTCATGACCTGCTTACAGGTTTCTCAGGAGACAGGTAAGATGCTCTGGTATTCCCATCTCTTTAAGAGCTTTCCACAGTTTGTTATGATCCACACAAAGGCTTTAGTGTAGTCAATGAAACAGAGGTAGACTTTTTTTCTGGAATTCCCATACTTTCGCTACAATCCAGCAAATGTTGGCAATATGATCTCTGGTTCCACTGCCTTTTCTAAACCCAGCTTGGACACCTGGAAGTTCTTGGTTTGCATAATGCTGAAGCCTAGCATGCAAGATTTTAAGCATGACCTTACTAGCATGCGAGATGAGTGCAATTGTCCAATGGTTAGAACATTCTTTGCTTCCCTGGTGGCTCAGAGGTTAAAGCGTCTGCCCGCATTGCGGGAGACCTGGGTATGATCCCTGGGTCAGAAAGATCCCCTGGAGAAGGAAATGGCAACCCACTCCAGGATTCTTGCCTGGAGAATCCCACGGAGGGAGGAGATTGGTAGGCTATAGTCCACGGGGTCACAAAGAGTCAGACACAACTGAGTGACTTCACTTCACTTTACTAGAACTTTCTTTAGTATTACCTTTTTCTTGGGAATTGGGATGAGGATTGACCTTTTCCAGTCCTGTGGCCACTGCTGGGTCTTCCAGATTAGCTGACATATTGAGTGCAACACCTTGATGGCATCATCCTTTAGGGTTTTAAATAGCTCTACTGGAATTCTATCACATCCACTTACTTTATTAACAACAGTGCTTCCTAAGGCACACTTGACTTCACACTCCAGAATGTCTGGCTCTGTGTGACTGACCACACCAGCATAGTAATCTGATTCATTAAGATCTTTTTTGTACAGATCTTCCATGTATTCTTTCCACCTCTTCTTGATCTTTCCCCTTTGTGGATCACTGCCTTGTCGTGGAGAAGCAGCCTGTATAACTTAATGATTCTATGAGCCATGCTGTGTAGAGCCATCCAAGATGGACAGGTTATAGTGGGGAGTTCTGAAAAAACATGAACTGGAGGAGGGAAAGGCAAATCACCCCAGTATATATGCCATGAGAACCTCATGAATTGTATAAAAGGACAAAAAGATATGATACCAAAAGATGAGTTCCCCAGGTTGGAAGGGATAAATGGGTGAAAGGAGTCAAAGGTACAAACTTCCAATTATAAAATAAGTAAGTCTTGAGGATGTATTGTACTTCATGGTGACTATAGTTGATAAAGTTGCATTGCATATTTGGAAGTTGCAAAGTAAATCTTAAAACATTTTTCTTCTCATCATAAGAAAAAAATTCTGTAACTGTGTATGTTTGCAGATGCTAACCAAACATGTTATGATGATCAGTTCATATTATATACAAATAGAGTCTTTATGTTATATGCCTGAAACTAATACAATGTTGTATGTCAACTATACTTCATTTTTTTTAAAAAAGAGGAATAATAAAACAAATTTCAAAACTTTATAGTAGGAGTTTAATGAGTTAATACATGTAAAGCATTTAAAACATTGTTTAGCTGCTGCTATTGTTATTATTATTATTACATGTCTTAACTTTAGTGGGTAGATTGCATTATTTTTAGTTAATCTTAAGATTAAAAATGTGAGCCTGAGTGTTAACCTGAGTATTAACCCCGGGCTACCAGCTATATGAGTGTATTATACAGCTTGGACTGCCATAATCAAAACAGACTGTGCATCTTAAACAATAGACATTTATTTTCTCACAATTTTGGTGGCTAAAAGTCCAAGATCCCAGTGCCAGCATGATTGATTTCTGGTGAGAACGCTCTTCCTGGCTTGTGGAAGCTACCTTTTGCTATGTGCTCACGTGGTGTCTTCTTTATGAGAGGGAGAAGGAGAAGGAGTGCTCACTCTGTTGTCTCTTATAAAGGCACTAATCTCATCAGACCAGGACATACTCCCCCCAACCATGAGCTCATCTGAACCTAATTCTAAGTCTCCCAAAGGTTTCACCTTCAGATATCACACTGAGGGTTAGAGCTTCAACATACACATTTTGTTGGCGGACACAATTCAGTCCATGTCAATGAATTTGGACACTAGTTTTTCTCTCTAAGCTGAGTTTCTCCATGTGTAAAATGTGTAACACGTGGGTTAGAACAGAACAGAGCCATTGTGAGATTTAAATGATTATTTTCTTCTACTGCTTCTTTCTGTTGTTTTGTGATGATTTCCCCCATTGTTTTGTGATGATTTTCCCAATACAGACAAGTATTGTTTTTTGTTAAAAGAAAAATAACAATAAGACACAATCTCCTAAGAGGAAAGGAAGGGTGTCTCTTCTGTTCTTATTGGCTTTTTGTCCTGCCTGTCTTTTGCTTTCAAAATTGCTCCTGATGTAGCCTCAGCCAATCTCCAGACACAGCTCTCCTCTAATTCCCCAAGCAATGTATCTTCTTGCCAAATTAGACTACTCCTCACCTCCACAGTCTTGGTCTGATTGCCTAGAATATGCTATTGATCAAATCTATTAGGTGAAATTTCACCTCTATAAAGCTTTTCTAAGGGGCTTCCCTGATGGCTCAGTGGTAAAGAATCACCTGGCAATGCCGGAGATGTGGGTTCTATCCCTGAGTCAGGAAGATCCCTTAGAGAAGGAAATGGCAACCCATGCCAGTGTTCTTGCCTAGGAAATCCCAGGGACAGACGAGTCTGGCAGGCTAAAGTCCATGGGGTCACAAGAATTAGACAGGACTTAGCGATTAAACAGCAACAGCAACAAAGCTTTTCTAAATCACTCTGTAGAAGTAAAGTCTCTCCTAAGAGCATCATCAGTACTTTGGGCCATTCTTAGAAATATTTTTTATTTGCTTTGTATTATAGCTGTGTGCAGTTGTTACATACTTTCCTATCAGTGAAAGCACTCTGAAAGAACCAGATTGTCTTTCACAGCATTTAGTATAGAGTAATCTTCCACTTTCTAAATGGATTGAAACAATTGCAGGGGAAGGTGCTGGATTGAAATTTTCCTTTGTACTTTTATTGCAAAAAGAGATGGTTGGGAACAAAAGCAGGGTACTGTGCATGCTCTCTACATACAACATCACCTAAGGGGTGGGCAAACTGCCTAAGGCAGCCCTCTGACCCAATCCCTGGACACACCCCTACCCTCACCTCTTATAAGGAACAAGCTCACCCTCCTCAGGGAGCAAGCAAACAAAGGACCCTGTTGTTTCTTCTCATTCCCCACTGCTGCAGCAAGGGCCCCAATAAAGCCCTGTCTGAAAAAGAAAGAGATGATTATATTCATTATAATGAATTAAAGTCCATGGAGGAAATGGCTTTCTCAAGAGAAACAGCTTTTGACTACTCAAGAAGAAGTAATTATATCCACAAAGTTGTTGCATTAATTTAAATAATAGTCAAGTATTCATTAAATTCCCTGAAGACCAGTAACTAGCTTAAGTTAATACTGCATATACTTGAATACAATAAAAATAATTTATTCAACATTTAGGAGTTTACAGACTATTTCTATGTATATGGGTCATCACATCAGACCTATAAGATGGACAAAAGAATAATTTTTTTTTATCAGCTCTACAGAACAAAACTTCAAGTTGAAAGGATGTGACTTCACCAGGGCCACAGGCTATTATACACTGAAACCATGACTAAATTTCCAATCTTCTTCCTCCTGATCTACTTTTTATGAGACAATAGGTTATCTCTTACCACACAGATTATCTTAAAAACTGTTTCGCAATCTATGCAGTTTAGTAAATCAGACGAGTAGCTTCCTCTACCCTCCTGTCTTTAATCATAATGTGAATTTTTGCTACACTTCAAGTTTTCATTTGATTAAACCTAAAGTGGAACAGATTTCAACTGATTGCAAAAGCCCCAGAGAAAACCCTCATGTGATTAGGCCAATCTTTTTTTTTTTTTTTCTGTATGGTTTTCTATTACTTTAGTAAACTGCCATACTGCATTTACCTAGCGTATGCAATTTATAAAAACATATCATCTTCCTATTAATTCTCTGTTTATTAAAAACTCTGAAAACCAGCTAAGTAGCTTTAATTTTAAAAAGTCCTGATACTGCTTCCTTGCAGAATGCATCAGTGCATATTAAATGATGTATGACATATGACACACCAAATACTAGTTTGTTTCTTCTTAAAATGTAACAGTATTTGATCAAAAGTTCACAGACTTTAAGCATCTCTCATTGATGTATTTTCTAGTAATTGACTTGTTTGGCTCTGGGTTATTGCTTCCCTTTATTTTTTCCTCATAATATATTGTTCTCAAGCTTTGTTTCCAAAATAACTGCTTGTTTAGTAATAATAACAATTATAATTTCTACTGAGTAATAACTTTAATTCTATTTCTCCAAGGAAAACTCACCAGTATTTAGAATTTTTTGTAGACTCATTAAGCAGCCTCAATTAAATACATGGAGATGGAATTCATTAGGTGATTTCCTCTGGAAGATGATGTTCAGTTTATTTCTATTGTGTTGAAGTGGATGCCATGGTTGATTCCCTTTCAGGTGACTCTTGGGGCTTTTTTTAGCATGATCCTCTTTGGTTGAGAGGACTGTGCTGACCTTTTAGAATTGCAACAGGATCCATGACCTCGTCCTGATGGTTAAGAGACTTGCTCTGTACTTCCAAACCTTTGACTTAGCTTCTTCCTATGATGTCCATTAGGGCTCGTTTCTTTCATGTCAGTGTTGTCAGGATGCTGCTTTGTAACGGGGAAAGAAAGCCCTTCAGATTATAAGTGCTACTTCATCTAGATTTCAAGATCGTAGCTTTCCATTGAGTTTCCTAGGAAGTGGTATTCACTATACTTTGAAGCCAAGACTCTTAGAGACAGAGTTCAAAGAGCTGTTTTGAGAAAGTACTGTCATGTTCATCTAGATGGTAAATGCAGAGTGTGACTCCATTTCAGGACGTTCTGAATGTTTTGTAGTGGCTGAATTAAAGATAAATACTTTTTGACAGAGTATGTCATAGATAGATTGAAAACTTGGGTTCTAGTGATGTGGAGAAGTCCTGGTATCTGGGAAATGTAGTAGCAGACCTGCCACATTCTTCACACCTGGAAGAGGTGTCAGGATGACACTGAAGCTGAATCTGTAACTCCAAGGTATAGTCTTTCCCATTTGGCTCATTCCTTCCAAAGTTTGCACCCCAGCCACAATATGCTGAAAGCCTGCCACAACAGGTATGACATTCTAATAGAACACGGAAAAGGTCCTTTGAGAACCAATTGTACCTGAAATGTCATAGCCTTAGAAATTCCTGTTTGCCTAGAACACGATTCTAAAAGGAAAATGAATACAGGATTTTGATAAAATATAAACCCCATCTAATTGTTGGGAAGACCACATACAGGCTGAAATGTGTAACACAGGTACAAATAAACAGTTGGAAAAGCAGATTGTAGGCTCTGGGTCATGTAAACAAGCTAATGTTAACAAATTTAAAAAATAAGAACAGAGTCACAGCTGCTGTTTAAACTGCTTCCGAAGAATAGCCAATCCGTATCAATATTATAATGCTTTCTGAAAGAGGAAAACGTTCTCAGTCTTCAAAAATGTTAGAAACAAAAACTTACAACTGACCCACAAGTGCATGTCACAATTTCAAGGTTACAGGACTGAGGAACAATTCTGGAAATTCTGTTACCTGCATGATAAAAAGGAAGTTGCAGGGCCATGTGGACTTTGGTTAGACTTTGGTGTAGCCTCACAAAGCTTGGAAGTCGGTAATGAAAATTTAACTCTTTAACATACTTAGGTATTCCAGGATGATGTTCATTACCAACTTGTGTATTGACTACCACATCACGTGTATATTTTATTGAAAACCTTGAATGCCATTAGACATGGCAAATGTCTAGTGAGTTCCCAAATGCCATCCAAGGTGGCCTCCAGTGAACTTTGCTCCCTGGTATTCATGGATAGTGTGGAAATGACAGTGTGTGTATTCCAAGGTTAGATCATTAAAGACATCGCAGCACCTGCTTTGCTCTCTCTTGGATCACTCTGGGGAAAGCTAAGTGCTGAGGTATGAAGACATTCAAGAAGACTTATGTTGAGGTCTATGTAGGGAGAAACTGAGGTCTCCTGCCAGCATTTACTTGACAGCATTGGAAGTGAGCTACCTTGGATGCTGATCCTTCCAATCACCTCTTGAGCACAAACTCAGGAGAGACTCTAAATCAGATCCATTCAGCAAACTGCTTCCTAATTCCTGAGTCAGAATTTGTGAGATACTATATGTTTATTGTTCTAAGATAATAACTTTAGGGGTAATAGTTTATGCAGCCACAGAAAACCAATACAAATGTGTAAGGTATTGTTCTCCAAAATCTAGTTCATCAAAAATGTGCTTCTGGCTGAGACTTCCCCAGACCTTTTTCAAAATGTTAAGAGTCTAGGTCATAGAGGATAACCAATAGCAAAAAAAATGGGGACAATGAAGCACTGTTTCAGCTCTGCTTTAGTAACTTGGCTCTAATGATCAGAGGAATCAGAAACATCCTGCTGCTCATTCAGTATTCTTCACTCTCTCTGGTTTGAACCACTTAAATGGCACCTGAATTGGAAGAACTCTGGAAATAAACATAATGGATTCCAAACATTTTTGCTTGAGTGCCTTAAATTTCTAGCTACACCACTGGGTAATTCAGAATTGAAAGGACCACTGCAGTGGTAAATATATAAGAGTGTTGCACTAAAAATGACTGAGAAGAGCACCTGGAGAAGGGTTCCAAGATTCAAGAGGGCGGACCCATTTCTTTTCAAATCCCTTGACTTTTACCTCATGTGCTAGGTAGCACACTTGCAAAGTTGCAATACATGGAACAGAGGCTGGACCAAGCCAGGGTTGCGGGTATGATGGGTGGTGTGGGAGGAACAGGGGGTGTGCAGTGAAAAATCATGGAGAAGATAGTTCAAAAGAAAACTTGAAATCTGAGAAACACTTCTTTTGGAATTTAAAGTGTCCCTTACCAAAAGAGGCATAAACTTGGAGAAGACCCTCAAGAGAGTCCAGAAGAATGTAGCCATTACTTAGAATACGGGAAGTTGATAATAGGGACAGTTACTGGGAAGAAAGACTTTCAGAATCTATGGAAAGAACCAGAAAACCATCAGGATCATATGAAGAGAGGTGACACCAGAGGGATGTTATGCACATTTGGAGAACTTTTAAAATGTCTCTTGAGAAGAGAGCAGATGGAGGGTAGCCAGAGAAGATAGAAGAGAACATCTCAATAACACAGGCTTAGACCTTATAACCCCTAAGGGAAAGGTTAGTCTTCTAGGGTAAGAATGCTAGTTTAGAGGGGTCCTGGACAGATGATTTATTGAATGGCAACTTTACAATAGTTGAGCATGTTAAATTGATTAAACATTCAACTAAAACAGAAACACTTTTGATAGTGTGTATGATGACAAATAACTTTCATGTGGCTAAGAATTTCCTAAGAAAAAAAATCTGTCTGTAACATCCTTGGATGCTCAGTTGCCTGGCATACTCCCTGGCATATGGTTGGTACTCAGAAATATTTATTCAAACACAAAATTCAATTTTATCTAATTTTGTTAGTGAAGTTGTGCAATTCATCTTTTTGACCTCCTGAAGAGTTCCAGCAGCAAATAAGGTTTTTGCTTTGGGTTTGGGGTTGGTTTGATCTGCTCTTGCCACAGCTGCTGGAATATCCAGTTGGCATAAACAATGGTTTCTCTTCCCCCAGCTCAGGGCCTCATATTGTTCATGTGGTCCTGGAGAATCTCTCCTGTACCAGGCAGCTCGCTTATTAGTTCTATGTGGTTCCTCCATTTTGCAAATGGAAAATCTGAGAATTTTGCCAGGGCATACAGCTGGAGAAGAGTGAAACTGGGTTGGAACATTATTAGCTACACCCTAGTCTTCTTCCATCTTAGCTATATCCTAGTCCTCTTAGGTGTAGGAGAGACCCTAAACCAGATCCATTCAGGAAATGGAATCTTAGCTACATCCTAATCCTCTTCCATCTTACAGCATTATCAGTAGAACCATATCAGCCACGCTTCTGATTCCTGCCTCAAAACCAGCAGTAGCTGACCCTGAGCCATGAGTTCTTTGTGAAATATAGAATTTAGAACATCAGTTTGGATTCCACTTACAATTGCTAAGTATGACAATGACTTGGAAAATGGGTTGATTAACCTGGAAAACAGTAATTTTTTTTCACCCAGATATTGGCATTGTGGATTCTAGTCTTCTATGCTATGTTTTCACCAGCTATGGATATCTGAGAAGCATGCAAAGAGAAAAATAAGATGACGCTCAGAAAGAGAAAGACAAATATCATATGATACCAAAAAATGTAAAATATTACACAAATTAAACCTGTCCATGAAACAGAAAGAGAATCACTGACATAGAGGACATACTGGTGGTTGCCAACAGAAAGGGGGTTGGGGAAAGAATAGAGTGGGAGGTTGGGGCTAGCAGATATAAGATTTTATATTCAGAATGGATAAACAACGAGGTCCTACTGTATAAAATAGAGAAGTATATTCAATATCCTATGATAAACCACAATGGAAAAGAATATTCTAAAAAAATGCATATATATATATATATATATATGTATAACTGAATCACTTTGCTATATAGCAGTAATGAATACAACACTGCAAATCAACTCTACCTGATTTTTCTTTTTTTCTTCTTTTTTTTTTTAATTTATCTTTATTAGTTGGAGGCTAATTACTTTACAATATTGTAGTGGTTTTTGTCATACATTGACATGAACTAGCCATGGATTTACATGTGTTCCCCATCCTGATCCCCCCTCCCACCTCCCTCCCCACTCCTTCCCTCTGGGTCTTCCCAGTGCACCAGCCCTGAGCACTTGTCTCGTGCATCCAACCTGGGCTGGCGATCTGTTTCACGTTTCATAATATACATGTTTCAATGCTATTCTCTCAGATCATCCCTCCCTCACCTTCTCCCACAGAGTCCAAAAGTCTGTTCTATACATCTGTGTCTCTTTTTCTGTTTGCATATAGGGTTATCATTACCATCTTTCTAAATTCTGTATATATGCGTTAGTATACTATATTGGTGTTTATCTTTCTGGCTTACTTCACTCTGTATAATGGGCTCCAGTTTCATCCATCTCATTAGAACTGATTCAAATGAATTCTTTTTAATGGCTGAGTAATATTCCATTGTGTATATGTACCATAGCTTCCTTATCCATTCATCTGCTGATGGGCATCTAGGTTACTTCCATGTCCTGGCTATTATAAACAGTGCTGCGATGAACATTGGGGTGCACATGTCTCTTTCAGATCTGGTTTCCTTGGTGTGTATGTCCAGGAGTGGGATTGCTGGGTCATATATAAAAGGAATCCAGATAGGAAAAGAAGTGAAACTCTCACTGTTTGCAGATGACATGATCCTCTACATAGAAAACCCTAAAGACTCTACCAGAAAATTACTAGAGCTAATCAATGAATATAGTAAAGCTGCAGGATATAAAATTAACACACAGAAATCCCTTGCATTCCTATACACCAAAAAGAGAAAACAGAAAGAGAAATTAAGGAAACAATACCATTCACCATTGCAACAAAAAGAATAAAATACTTAGGAGTATATCTACCTAAAGAAATAAAAGACCTATATATAGAAAACTATAAAACACTAATGAAAGAAATCAAAGAGGAGACAAATAGATGGAGAAATATACCATGTTCATGGATTGGAAGAATCAATATTGTGAAAATGAATATACTACCCAAAACAATCTATAGATTCAGTGCACTCCCTATCAAGCTACCAATGGTATTTTTCACAGAACTAGAACAAATAATTTCACAATTTGTATGGAAATACAAAAAAACCTTGATTAGCCAGACAATCTTGAGAAAGAAGAATGGAACTGGAGGAATCAACCTGCCTGACTTCAGACTCTACTACAAAGCCACAGTCATCCAGACAGTATGGTACTGGCACAAAGACAGAAATATAGATCAATGGTACAAAATAGAAAGCCCAGAGATAAAGCCATGTACCTATGGACACCTTATCTTTGACAGAGGAGGCAAGAATATACAATGGAAAAAACACAGCCTTTTTAACAAATGGTGCTGGGAAAACTGGTCAACCACTTGTAAAAGAATGAAACTAGAACACTTTTTAACACCACAAAAATAAACTCAAAATGGATTAAAGATCTAAATGTAAGACCAGAAACTATAAAACTCCTAGAGGAGAACATAGGCAAAACACTCTCTGACATAAATCACAGCAAAATCCTCTACGACCCACCTCCCAGAAAATTGGAAATAAAAGCAAAAATAAACAAATGGGACCTAATGAAACTTAAAAGCTTTTGCACAACAAAGGAAACTATAAGCAAGGTGAAAAGACAGCCTTCAGAACGGGAGAAAATAATAGCAAATGAAGCAACAGACAAAGGATTAATCTCAAAAATATACAAGCAACACCTGCAGCTCAATTCCAGAAAAATAAATGACCCAATCAAAAAATGGGCCAAAGAACTAAACAGACATTTCTCCAAAGAAGACATACAGATGGCTAACAAACACATGAAAAGATGCTCAACATCACTCATTATCAGAGAAATGCAAATCAAAACCACAATGAGGTACCATTACACTCCAGTCAGAATGGCTGCTATCCTAAAGTCTACAAGCAATAAATGCTGGAGAGTGTGGAGAAAAGGGAACCCTCTTACACTGTTGGTGGGAATGCAATCTAGTTCAGCCACTATGGAGAACAGTGTGGAGATTCCTTTAAAAAACTGGAAATAGATCTATCTGATTTTTAAAGGAAGCTAACTCTGCTGTCTATTCTGTGTTCGCCATTCTTCCACCCAACCCCCACCACGGCACATCCTCTGTAAGTAGAGTCTTAGTGCTTCTCTGCCTTGCTGTGTGTGTGCCCTGGGAGGAATCAATCCTGAAGTTTGCAGTTCCTGGGCATCTTTGTGCCCTCGCTTCCCACTGGGTTTGGTGAGAGATTTGAGGACAAAAAGAGGGAGATTGGGGTGCTTCTCTTCTTGTTCCCTTCTGGCTTCAGCACTAAGTTTTGGCAGAATCTGTGACCACAACTCCTACCATCACCTTCTTTCCAAAGCTCCAGGTCTCACAAGGCTCTAGAAATACTATCTCTACAACCTGGATTCCTCTTGCCTGAGGAGGTCACAGCTTTCTTTTATTGATAAATCTTAGAAGCCCTTCGTATCACTTGCCCATCTCTTCAAATTGCCCGTAGCTCTCTAAGTCATCCCTTTATTCGCTTCTAAGATCCCAGTTGGATGAGGCTTTTGCTTCCTGCCAGGACCCTGCCTGGTGGAGTCACTCTAAGAGAAACACTTTTATCATCAAGATTTTTAATCAGGCTTTATAATCAGGATTTCTCAACCTCAGTAGTATTGTCCATGGAATTCTCCAGACAAGAATACTGGAGTCGGTAGCCATTCCCTTATCCAGGAGATTTTCATGACCCAGGGATTGAACCCCAGTCTGCTTCATTGCAGGCAGATTCTTTACCATTTGAGCCACCATGGAAGCCTATTGATATTTTAGGCTGGATAATTCTTTGCTGTTGAAGGAGCTGCCCTATGCTTTGGTAGATGTGTAGCAACATCTCTGGCCTCTATGCCTAAGCTGACTGTGGCTCAGATCATGAACTCCTTATTGCAAAATTCAGACTTAAATTGAAGAAAGTAGGGAAAACCACTAGACCATTCAAGTATGACCTAAATCAAATCCCTAATAATTATACAGTGGAAATGAGAAATAGAGTTAAGGGACTAGATCTGATAGACAGAGTGCCTGATGAACTATGAACGGAGGTTCATGACATTGTACAGGACACAGGGCGCAAGACCACCCCCAAGAAAAAGAAATGCAAAAAAGCAAAATGGCTGTCTGAGGAGGCCTTACAAATAACTGTGAAAAGAAGAGAAATGAAAAGAAAAGGAAAAAAGGAAAGATATACCCATTTGAATGCAGAGTTCCAAAGAATAGCAAGGAGAGATAAGAAAGCCTCCCTCAGTGATCAGTGCAAAGAACTAGAGGACAACAATAGAATGGGAAAGACTAGAGATCTCTTCAAGAAAATTAGAGATACCATGGGAACATTTCATACAAAGATGGGCTCAATAAAGGACAGAAGTGGTATGAACCTAAGAGAAGCAGAAGATATTAAGAAGAGGTGGCAAGAATACATTGAAGAACTGTACAAAAAAGATCTTCACAACCCAGATAATCACAATGGTGTGATTAGTCACCTGTGGCCAGACATCCTGGAATGTTAAGTCAAGTGGGCCTTAGGAAGCGTCACTACCAACAAAGTTTGTGGAGGTGATGGAATTCCAGTTGAGCTATTTCAAACCCTCAAAGATGATGCTGTGAAAGTGCTGCACTCAATATGCCAGCAACTTTGGAAAACTCAGCAGTGGCCACAGGACTGAAAAAGGTCAGTTTTCTTTTCAAGCCCTAAAAAAGGCAATGCCAAAGAATGTTCAGACTACTGCACAATGCACTCATCTCACATGCTAGTAATGTTCAAAATTCTCCAATCCAGGCTTCAACAATATGTGAATTGTGAACTTCCAGACATTCAAGCTAGATTTAGAAAAGGCAGAGGAACCAGAGATCAAATTGCCAACATCTGATGGATCATCAGAAAAGCAAGAGAGTTCCAGAAAAGCATTTATTTCTGCTCTATTGACTATGCCAAAGCCTTTGACTGCATGGATCACAATAAGCTGTGGAAAATTCTTCAAGAGATAGGAATACCAGACCACCTGACCTACTTCTTGAGAAAAATGTATGCGGGTCAGGAAACAACAGTTAGAACTGGACATGGAACAACAGACTGGTTCTAAATTGGGAAAGGAGTACATCAAGGCTGTATGTTGTCACCCTGCTTATTTAACTGATATGCAGGGTACATCATGAGAAATGCTGGGCTGGATGAAGCACAAGCTGGAATCAAGATATCCGGGAGAAATACCAATAACCTCAGATATGCAGATGACACCACCCTTATGGCAGAAAGTGAAGAAGAACTAAAGAGCCTCTTGATGAAAGTGAAAGAGGAGAGTGAAAAAGTTGGCTTAAAGCTCAACATTCAGAAAACAAAGATCATGGCATCCAGTCCCATCACTTCATGGCAAATAGATGGGGAAACAGTGGAAACAGTGGCTGACTTTATTTTTGGGGGCTCCAAAATCACTGCAGATGGTGATTGCAGCCATGAAATTAAAAGACTCTTGCTCCTTGGAAGAAAAGGGACCAACCTAGACCAACCTAGACAGCATATTAAAAAGCAGAGACATTACTTTGCCAACAAAGGTCCATCTAGTCAAGGCTATGGTTTTTCTAGTAGTCATGTATGGATGTGAGAGTTGGACTATAAAGAAAGCTGAGCACTGAAGAATTGATGCTTTTGAACTATGGTGTTGGAGAGGACTCTTGAGAGTCCCTTGGACTGCAAGGAGATCCAACTAGTCCATCCTAAAGGAGATCAGTCCTGGGTGTTCAGTGGAAGGACTGATGCTGAAGCTGAAATTCCAATACTTTGGCCACCTGATGTGAAGAACTGACTCATTTGAAAAGACCCTGATGCTGGGAAAGATTGAAGGTGGAGGAGAAGGGGATGACAGAGGATGAGATGGTTGGATGGCATCACCGACTCAATGGACATGGGTTTGAGTAAACTCCAGGAGTTGGTGATGGAAAGCGAGGCCTGGCGTGCTGCAGTCCATGGAGTCCCAAAGAGTAGGACACGACTGATTGAACTGAACTGAATAAACAATAAGGGTCTTGCCAGTGGTGCTAGAGGAAAGAACCTGCAGGCAGGTCCAGGAGACTTAAGAGAAGAGGGTTCAATCCTAGGTGCTTTGCAGGTGGTGCTAGAGGTAAAGAACCCACCTGCCAATGCAGGAGATGAAAGAGACGTGGGTTTGATCCCTGGATTGGGAAGATCTCCTGAAGTAGGAAACGACACCCCACTCCAGTATTCTTGCCTGGAGAATCCCATGGACAGAGGAGCCTGGCTGGCTACAGTCCATAGGGTCACAAAGAGTTGGACATAACTGAGTAACTGAACAATAAAAAACAATTCCTCTGTGGCTCAGTGCTAAAAATCTGCCTGCAATGCAGTGGACATGGGTTCGATCCGTGAGTCAGGAAGATCCTCTGGAGGAGGAAATGGCAACCCAATCCAACATCCTTGCCTGGAAAATTCCATGGATAGAGGAGCCTCATGGACTACAGTCCTCGGGGTCATAAAAGAGTCGGACACAACTGAGTGACTGAGCACTCAATAAATTATAATAGAAAAGCATTTTGAAAAGAATATATGTATGTATATCACTTTGCTGTATAGCAGAAACTGACACAACATTGTAAATTAACTATATTCCAGTTTTTAAATGTTTATTTAAAAAAATGAATTACTGCTTTATATTAGTCATACCCTTATGGAGCTTCGTCTCTTTATGTCTCACTTCCAATCCACAGTTGATATTTGTGTCACTCATTAATAATCACAGTTCCATTTATAGTTCATCTTTCACATATTAACTTGTTTGAATTTCATAGGAGTAGGCTCAGCCTGTTTCAGTGCTATGGGAAACCAAAGGTCAAAAAAGATTTTGTGGTTTCTTCAGGAGCTAATGGGGGACTTTAGATTTAACCCTCACCCTCAGCCTGCAAGTCCCTTGCTCCATCCAACTGGTTCTCAGCCTGGGGTGATTTTGCCCCAGGCACTCACAGGGCCTTGTCTAGACATTGGTTGTCACAGGTGTGGGGGAGATGCTGCTGGGATCCATTGGGTAGAGACCAGGGATGCTGCTTAACATCTCACAATGTACAGGACAGCCCCTCACAATGAACAATTTCCCTCCCCAAATATCAACAGTGCTGAGGCTGAGAAACCCTGATCTCTCCACCAGGCTATGTTATCTCCTTAATCAGCTAGTGTTTTCTTTGACTCTTCCTGCCCTTTCACATTTTTAAAGATAAATTGAAACCATAAATCAGTAGAGAGGTTCCTATTTCACGGAGCTTAAAGCATGCTGTTTAACTTTTTAAAATGTAATAACCCTGCCTCTCTTCTCTATTATTTTTATTTTTTTAATGTTTAATGTTTTTACTAGTCCCTATAGACTACGTTGGTTTAAAAAGTGTAAAGACAAATTTGCATTTTCCTAATTAGATTTGAAAGCAATTTGGGAACACGGGAATGACAAAAGGGAAAAGAACATTGGTAAATATGTTGAAACCTAAAGAAAATTTTTATAACTTGATTATGAATGAATTATTTACAAAATATCTTAGATCAGGAATAAAAGTTCTAATACTTTTCAACCTTGACCTAGAAATATTATAAACAGGAGGATTAGGGAAAGAAATTTTTAGCGAGGTTTGAATGAGCCAAAAGGGTATAAGAAATGTGGTATAGAGTCTGGTGTGTTGTTATTGTTTTAGTAGTCCTGGATTGGCTCTAAACTCTGCTGCTTTCATTTTTTGTATTTTTTTAAAATTAATACACAGTAATAGGCTATTTTGATGAATTTTAATGCCTGTATTTTATGCATTTTAATATATAGAGGTATGGATTTGTGTAAATACTATCACAATCAGAACACAACAGTTACATCACCCGAAAATTCTCACTTAACATCCTTCTATTGTTCACTAACCCTTAACTTCCCGGTAACCACAGCTTTGTTCCTCATCACTATTGTTTTGTCTTTGCAAGAATATCACCCAAAGTGAAATACAGAACACACCACCTCTGCAGACTGTTCTCAGTTCTATGAGGCTTTTGAAATTTGTTTTAATTATTGAGGGTATCAATAGCTCATTAATTTTTTATTGCTGAGTCTCATTCCATTGTATGGCTATACCACACTTTATTTATCTCTTGAAGGATATTTAGTTTCCAATTTGGGGGCTGTTATAGAGCTGCTATAAATTTTAGTGCACAGGTTTTTATAGGAATATAAGCTTTTATTTCTCTAAAATAAAAGCGAGATTGCTAGGTCATATGGTAACTGCAAGCTTTCCTTTATATGAAACTGCCATACCAATTTCCAGAGTGGCTGTAACACTTTGCATTTCCATTGGTCATTAGATGAGTCTTCCTGTTGATTTTTGTCTTCACTAGCACTTTGGTATTGTCAGAATTTTTTAATTAATTTTAGCCATTCTAATAGGTATGTAGTGGCATTTCATTGTAGGTTTTATTAATTTTTTTTTAAAACATAGCTTCATTTCAGAAGTTTTAGATTTACAGAGACTTATGAAAATAGGTCCAAGAGTACCCATGTACCCTCAACCAATTTGCCCTTTTATTAACATCTTATATTGATATGAATATTTTTCACAATTAATGAACCAATATTAATACATTATTATTATTAACTAAAGTTCATATTTTATTCAATTTTCCTCAGTGTTTGGCTAATGTCCTTGTTTGTTCCAGGAGCACCCCCAAGATACCACGTTTTAGTTAGGCATCATGACTACACACCTCCTTTTGGCAGTCATATTAATAATTGTCTAATCTTTTTTTGACTTTGATAACCTTGAAAGTCTTAAGGAGTACTTGTCAAATATTTTGTAGAATATCCCTTTTTTGAGATTTGTCTGATATTGTCTCATTTTTAGATTGGGATAGTGAAGTTTGGGAAGAAAGACCACAGAGGTTAAGTACCATTCTCATCATATCAACAGTTAATGTTTTAATATTAATATCTGTTAATATTAATATCTGCTTGAGAATATTATTGATGTGATGTGACTTTGATCACCTAACTCAGGTGGTATCTGTTAAATTTTTCCACCATAGAGTCACCCTTTTGTTCTTTTTCCATACTGTGCTTTTTCAAAGGAAGTTCCTTTGTCTACCCCATTCTTAAGGAGTGAGTAGTTATGCTCCAGGGCTTTATCTCCTTGTGGGCTGAGTAACTGCATAAGTAAATTATTTGGAATTCTTCTGCATGGGAGATTTATTTGTTCTTCCTTATTTATTTCTTTGTTTATTCAATAATTTATATAAGTATGGATTTATGGATATTTATTTTTATACTTTGGGTTATATAATTCAGAACTACTTCTTTTTTTTTTTTTTTTTTTTTTTGCTCAATTGTTTCCAGCTTTGGCCATGGGGAGTTCTTTCAGTTGGTTCATTCTGGGTCATTTTGGTTTTTGTTTGTTTTGTTTGCCTAGCACTTCCTTACTTTCTAGCACAAAAAGATATTTGAGGATCACTTTGTTTTTGCTGTACCCCAGTTGTAGAATCACCAGTTTGTTCAAGGAGGCCTGGTTCCTTCTATTGGCGATGGTATTAGAAACCAAATTCTTGGTGCTAGATGTGCTCCCATTGTGACAAGAGTATCATTGTTTCTGGGTCTTCTCAGCCGAGAGAGAGGAATTACTGTGAGTGCACTAACCCATATATTTACATACATATCTATAAGTGATTCTATGTGCAACCATCCATGTCTTTATTAAGTTAAGCATGAATTTATACTGATGCCTCCCACTCTTATCCATTGTCACATGAATCAGTCTATTTTCCTGTTCCTTATATGCAACCTCGCTCTCTCTAACGGTGAGAAAACTGCCTCTCATCATCTGGTATCTGTATTGTGTATTTTGAGTTTATATGGATAGTAGTTTCAGAATTACAAATCCATACACCCACGGGATACCACATTATCAGCTGAAATACAGTGCTTATGTACAGTTTCTTTTGCCTTTTGTTGTATGTGCTCCACTCATTTCTAAAGTCACATAGGTCAGCACCTTTTCTCATCACCTTCTTCAGTAAGACTTTTCCATACATTTGTAACAGAGTTAGATTTATTAATATTTAGTCACATTATACAGTCCATCCTGGGATCCTCAAACCCCCTAAATTTTTTTTTCTTTGCATCATTTAAGGTTTACTCCATGGGTTTGACAAAATCATAGTGTCTTGTATCCTTCACTATAGTACTATACAGATGAGTTTCGCTGTCCTAAAAAATCTTCTGAGCTATTAACCTTCTCACTCCTAAACACTGGCAACCACTGAGATGTTTACCATCTCATAGTTTTACCTTTCCAAGTTGTCGTGTGAATGCAATCATCGTACATGTAATCTTTTCAGACTGCCTTATTTCATGAATCAATATGAATTTAAAATCCATGAATAAAGCTACTATAAACATTCACCCCCAGGTCTTTGTGTATACTTAAATTTTCAAGTCAGTTGAGTAAATATCTGAGGCAGGAATTGCTGGATTGTGTAGTAAGACTATATTTAGCTTTGTAAGAAGCTGCCAAACTGTCTTTCAAAATGGCTTTACCTTTTTGCATTTCCAGGAACAATGAATGAAATTCTTGTTGTTCCATGTCTTCACCAGTAACTGGTATTGTTGGCATTTTGGATTTTAATGATTCCAACATGCATATACCACTCTTAATTTCTCTCTCCTGCCCCTTGTGACATTGTTATCATTCATGTCACTTCTCCATGTGCTTTAATCACCCAATACATTGTTAACTATTATTGATTTAAACAAACATATCTTTTTGATCCATTAAACATTTTAAAATTAACATTGTAGTTTACCTTCATTTATTACTTCACTGATGCTCTTCCTTTGCTTAGATTGATTCAGGTCTCTGATCTATATCATTTTCCTTCTGCCTGAAGAATGTCTTTTAACATTTCTTGTTAGGCAGGTCTGCTGGTAATGAATCTCCTGTTTTGTTTGTCTGAGAAAGTCTTCATTTCTTCTTTACTTTCGAAGGATAATTTTGTTAGGTATAAATTCCAACTTGGTGGATTGTTCCTTTGAACATTTGAAATATTTCATTCTCTACTTACTCTCTGTTATATTTATTCTGCTTGGTACTATCTGAGCTTACTAGATTTTTGATTTGAGGTATGTTTATTCACTTTGAAAAGTTCTGGGCCATTAGTATTTCAAATATTTTTTCTCCTACTTTTCTCCTTTCTCCTCATTCTACGATTCCAATGATGTGCATGTTATACCTTTAGAAGCTGTCCTACAGTTCTTGGATGTTCTCTTCTGTTTATATGTTCTTATTTTGCTTTGCTTTTAAAAAATATTTTTCTTTGCATTTCAGTTTGGGAGATTTCTACTGACCTATCTTCAAACTCACTGATATACCCCTTTGTGGCCACTGGCAAGGATACTGATGAGCCCATCAAAGATATTCTTCATTTCTGTTACTGCATTTTTGCTTTCTAGCATTTTCTTTGATTCTTTAATAGAGTGTATTTTTCTCTGCTTACATTACTCACTTGTTCTTGCATGCTGTCTACTTTCTGTAATGGAAACCATTTCATATTCATCATATATATTCTAAATTTACTATCTCATAATTCCAAAATCTGTGTCACACTTGCTTTGTCTCTTCAGACTGTTTTTTTTCCTTGCCTTTTAGCATGCCTGGTATTTTTTTTTTTTTGAAAGCCAGCAAATGCTGTAAGATCTTAGATACCTTACTTAGCCACTCTAAGTAACTCCCATGTTCTTCATCTCTAAAATAATGCCTTACTTATAAATCTAACATGAAGATTGCTTAAAATCAAGATCTATGTAAAGGTTAGACTTATGGCAGCCAAGGTGAGGTGCATGATTTGACATTTCTTGGAGGTCAGTCTAACTGATTTTAGGAAGTAGCGAGTTTTCTTTCTTCTTTGGATTTTCATGGCACTCCCTCTGTTTGAGGATGACAGAAATGGAGGGAGTGCTGAGAAAGGAGAATCAAATCCTGTGTACCTGTTGGAAAGTAACTAAGCCTAACTAAGCCTAATGGTTACATAGGAAGCATTCCATCAGCCATCATTCCTGAATGTGGAAATTGGTTTTCTCACACTAAGCACCAGGTCATTTCTTGGAGTTGTCAGATTGCATTTAAATCTACACCACTGCAGTTTTCTGTACTAAAGGCAAATGGAATGGTAGTCATGGTGGGAAATTTGGAGCCAGGAGAAAGCTGATCAGATACCACCATTCAGTCTATAATAATTTAAATCAAACTCATTTAATGAAAAATACACTCACAGGAAAAGATATTTTGCACAAGAAGCGGTTGAAAGAGCCTCTCGGAAAACACAGATGACAACACACACACATACACACATCATACACCAATCAATTATTTTAACCTCAAATTCTTTAATTGAATAGAAGTAACATGTAGTTTTGCTCCTCTATATTTCAGTGCAAGGAAAGCTATGGAGTTGCCTGTTTGGGGAAAGTCTATAGAAATAGTTGGTTGTTTACTATTAGAGATACAATGAGGATACCTTGTGTGTCAGTTTTTCTTAGCTTTGAAAATAGTACCTGTGAAAGGCAGAATAATGGCTTCTCAACGATGTCCACGTCTTAATCCTTGGATCCTTTGAATGTGTTACCTTACATGGCCAAGAAGACTTGGCAGATATGAATAAGTTAAGGGGATTGAGATGGTTCCATTGAGGTGCAAATTGAGATGGACTTTGAGATTATCCAGGATTCCAGGTCGGTCAAATCTAATCTCCTGGGATGGTAAAAGCAAAGAACCTTTCCAGGCTTGTGGTCACAGGGAGACATGATTAGTGAGGGATGGTCAGAGAGATCCAATATTTCTGGCTTTTATGGTGGTGAAAGGAGGCTGTGAGCCAAGAAATGGAGGTAGAAGCTGGAAAAGGTGAGGGA
Source organism: Cervus elaphus (assembly GCF_910594005.1). Lineage (NCBI taxonomy): Eukaryota > Metazoa > Chordata > Mammalia > Artiodactyla > Cervidae > Cervus > Cervus elaphus. The sequence goes on from NC_057839.1 coordinate 40,733,354, forward strand.
ATGAATTTTCCTCCAGAGCCTCTAAAAAGTAATCACCTTGTTGACACCTTGATTTTAGCCCGGAGAGATGAGTGTCAGATTTCCAGTCTATAGAATGGAGAATAAATGTATGCTGTTGCAAGTCAATAAGTTTGTGGCAGTTTGTTATAGCAACAAAGAAAACTAACACAGCACTATTTTAGAAACTAATTATATTGTTTGCAATAGTTCTACTATTGCAAAAAGGAAAAGGAAAGCTTTTGTAGTTCTCCCAATAAACTGTCCAGATCCTAGTACTATATTTGACAGATTATCCACATGGCATTAATGTCCTAGAAATAATTCTGACCACTATTTCAATTCTGACTATTAAAAATCCATTTGAAAAATATCAATCCTGAACTTCGTGACAACCTGTCTCTTCATAGATTTAGGAGCACAGAGTAGCTAAAACAATTTCCAATTTTTAGGAGACAAGACAGATCACCAAGACCTCAGATTTGCTGAGTGTAGTAAAAGAATCCACCTGCCAATGTAGGAGACGCAGGAGACCCAGGTTCTATCTCTGGGTCAGGAAAACCACCTGGAGGAGGAAATGACAACCCATTCCAGTAATCTTGCCTGGGAAATCCTATGGACAGAGGAGCCTGGGGGGTTACAGTCCATGAGGTTGCAAAGAGTTGGACATGGCTGAGCAACTGAGCACTCACACATGCACACACACACACACACACACACACAATACTTTGCCCTAGGTGCAAATCTTTTACATGCTATTATAGGCTTCTCATATGAGTCACTGAACTTCCACATCTTATAGGTCTCATGGTCCATTGGAAAAAAAAAGTATAAAGAGCACATGGGGCAGTAGTATATTTTCTGAAGCTAAAGATAGGCAGCAAACAATTGGGCCCCTGATCCTATTAATCATAGCAAAGGTTGGAGAAGGATAATATTTCAGTGTAATTTAAAAAAAAAAAAACTCACATAACGGTAAGAAATATGAAATTCTAGGTTTTTATAGCATATAAAAAGAAAATTGTCCAACATTTAGCAGTCCAAGGAATGAAAAGTTAGAGGGTAAAAGTCATCCAAAAACAACCTCTCTTAGCTCTTGGTATGTATGTTGGGGGAATCAATAAAATCGGCTTCAGGGAAAACTCAGCCAATTTCAATAAGAAATAAGCTCATGTGCCCATACATGTCAAATGAGTGAGAGTTTCATTTGTTGTGAATCCTCAAGAAGTTGACATATTTTAAGAATGTATTTCTCCTTTCCAAAGATTTCTCTGGGAAGACAGTCATAGGAGAACCCTAGAATTATGACCAAAACTGTGGTAATTGAGATCTGCTATGAAAAAAATAGATTTTGAGTCTAAATGCATGTAATATTTCTGAGTACTGTCAGATAATTATACATTAAACAGAATGAATTCAGAGAATCTCAGTTCAGTTCAGCTGCTCAGTCATGTCTGACTCTTTGGGACCCCATGGACTGCAGCACATCAGGCTCCCTGTCCATCACCAACTCCTGGAGCTTGCTCAAACTCAGGTCCATCGAGTCAGTGAGGCCATCCAAACATCTCATCCTCTGTCGTCCCCTTCTCTTCCTGCTTTCAATCTTTCCCAGCATCAGGGTCTTTTCCAGTGAGTCAGTTCTTTGTGTCAGTTGGCCAAAGTATTGGAGCTTCAGCTTCAGCATCAGTCCTTCCAATGAATATTCAGGAAATCAGTCCTAAAGGAAATCAGAAAATCTAGGGTAGTTTCAAACTTTTACTGGATAATAAAAAATAAAATGTTTTAGAGAATTCATGCTGAAGATAAATAGAATCCAGTAAATCGAATACTCCATATTTAGTTCTTGCTGTGCTGTTTGGCTCAATCTGAAATGAATATGTGGACACACCTTGAAAAAATAGAAGGAAATACAGGTCAGAGAATGACACTTGTCAGAAATTAGATGATCTGACCTGGAGCGGGCAGCAGCAGGAACAAGTGTGTCAACAATAACACCAATTAGGAAGTTTTAACCACCTCTCTTCTCAATGAAATCATATGGTTGATTCAGATGGAGTGACCAGATATTGGCTGAAGTTATTATGATCCCTAAGGAAAACACTCTTCCTTCTTTGCCACCTTTAGCAGTGTAAAGAATTCTGAAGCTATATTTCCTTTTAAGAATCTACATCTGGGCTACAGAGATTTGCAACAATTATATATATATACATATATATATATATATAAAGGACAAATTCCAGAGAGCATTCCCTTTGGTATTTAGTGATTGCAAAGTGAATACTTTTTCAGAGAAATGCAAGCCTTTTTTATTATGTCTGACTAATATCAATAGACATTTATTATGCACAAGATTGTGTTGTCATCTCTTAATAAATACTAACTCCTTATTACAACAGCACTATGAGGTAACCATTGCTATCTCATTTTGCAGATGCAGAAGCTGCAGCTTAAATGATTGACATTTGCCCAAGGTTATGCATCTAATATATAGTAGAGCCAGTAGGTGTGACTCTAAATATTCTCTGTCTCAATTACAACAGGGAACTACTTCTGTGAGCTGGGGTGGAGATGGGGGACTTGTTGGCCTTATATTAATACTGCATCCATTTCCTCTCAGCTGCAGGGCTGTAGTCATGTATCCACAGCCAGGAAACCCACCCAAGCTAAAAAATAACTTATGTGAAATGTTGATGTTATTAACAAATCAACATGGAACTCCTGGGAGCTGAATGGATGCAAAAACAGTCAAACATCATACATGTCTTCTTTTTAATAGCAGCGTAGCAGTGAGCAGTTTGATGGTGAGTAATGGAAGCTTTTCCTTTCCTTTATTTATGCAATAATTTGATAAATATTGGTAGAGAGTTACTGTGTACCTGGAAATTTTCTAGGTTCTAAAGATCCAGTGGTGGCTGAGAAACGTATCCTGCCTTCAGAAAACTCAATATCTAGTGAGGAAGCCAGGGAAATGGGTAGTTTACGAAGATGTACAGTAAGTGTTCTGTTATACTAAAGCAGGATGCTCTGAGCACATATACTAGGATTGCCTCTTCCAATCTGGAGGACAAGAAAGGCGTCTCACACAAGATAAAATGATCACAATGTCTGGTATTTTAAAGTTCTCAGTAAAAACAGAAAAAAATGGCAATGAATAAAAGAGATTCAATTAGATTTTTTGAGACGATTACTTCTGTATGTTTTACAGGCATGGATAAAACCTTGGATTATTGAAATCAACAGATTGAACTCCATGAGCTCTTCACGAGAAAGGACTCTATCTTAGACAAATCTATACCATCAGTACCTAGTACAACACCTAGAACCCAATAGGCATCTAACAAAAGGTTACAGAATTGAATCTGACAGAGGGTTGTAGTGGTCTTGTTTGATTGAAGCACCATGTTTAAGAAAGATATGATCACTAGAGAAGATGAAAAGAACAGTAAAAAGATGATTGAAATCTATGTATGAAGTCTTGACCCCTAATTAAAATTTCTGAGTTTTTCTGCAGACCTGCCTCTGTAAAAATGGACTTGTTCTTGAATCTGATCTGCTTCATCAAAAGTTCTCTTGGAGAATATTAAAAACCACGAGCTGTGAGAAGCAATCAATCTATGCTTCTCATCTTGGTAAAAGAAGGTAGGATAAGATTGCCCTAATTCTAAAAAGTTAAGAATCATCTGCTTCCAAGTCTAGCTTAAGGATGAAAACTTATCTAGACAGTAGAATTAAATTTGAAGTGAACTTTAAAAAATAATAACAATGGAAATATGTCAACTTTCCTACTCTGTCTCAGTTGAATCACATGCTTCCTTTCCTTCTCTCCAACTCTTCTACCACTGGGAAATTTGGGAGTGGAATTGAGAAAACAGGGAAGAGGTCAGATTTGAAAGGTGAGATGGTATCATAGGAAAGACTTACAGAATCACTGCAGAATTTAATCCCCACTAAAGAACAGAAATATTAGCATACTGCTCATTACCTCCAACCCAACAACTTACCACTAACAGACATGAACAGATGTTAAGAAGAAAGCTCTTGAAAGTAGGTTAAATGCCAGAACTGTAAAGATTGAGGCCATGCTCTTATTGCAAGTTTTTATAAAAAAAGGTCATTTTGGGGGGAAGAGAATACACACTAGAAGTAGTTGTAGTGTTTTTCTGACTGTTTTTCATACTATGTATTGTTTTCAAAATCACTCATCTTTTTTGAGAAAAAGAACAACTGAGTTTGATTAAAAACAAATCTAGCTATATTAAATTATCACTTGAACCAAGCCCAACATGCTAGGGGAAATAAACCATTTTAACAAGAATTTAAATGATGTTGTCTAGCATTCATGTAGCTGAAGAACCACCACATATTTCAATGTGGGGGGACATCATGCTAAATGGGAAACATATCAGGGAAGACTCTGCTGGTTGGAAAGAGGTTTCATGGCTAAATTTCCTTTATAATGGGCTTTCATGTTTCACAAGCTAATACGGATACATGTCATATCTGTCAGATCTGCAGTGTTAAGATCTTACAGGAAAATGTTACAGTTTCAGAGCTGGGCATAAGTTAGAAATCAGCAGGTGCCTTGAATGTTTGCTAAACTGATCTGCATCAGGATTCTTATTATTGTTCATTGTTCAGCTGCTAAGCTGTGTCCAACTCTTTTCGACCCCATGAACTGCAGCACACCAGGCTTCCCTGTCCTTCACTATTTCCCAGAGTTTGCTCAAACGCAATTCATTCAGTCAGTGATTCAATTCAATTTATCCAACCATCTCATTCTCTGTCGCCCTCTTCTCTTGCCCTCAATCTTTCCCAGCATCAGGGTCTTTCCCAATGAGTTGGCTCTTCACATCAGGTGGCCAAAGTATTGGAGCTTCAGTTTCAGCATCAGTCCTTCCAATGAATATTCAGCATTGATTTCCTTTGTGATTGATTGGTTTGATCTCCTTGCTGTTCAAAGGACTCTCAAGAGTCTTCTCCAACACCATAGTTCAAAAGCATCATTTCTTCTGCACTCAGCCTTCTTTACAGTCCAACTCTCACATCCATACGTGACTACTGGAAAATCCATAGCTTTGACTATACAGACTTTTGTTGGCAAAGTGATATCTCTGCTTTTTAATACACTGTCTATGGTTGTCATAACATCAGGATAAACACAGAAATGAAGTGTATGTATTTAGAATTACTTACAGCAGTTTGACAGTTATTTTGTATCTTTTGCATGTCACAATTTTTTAAAAAGCTGGGATTAACTTAGTGTATCTTTGCTTTAAATTTCATTTTCTGGTCATTATTTTTTAGTATATTTTACAAAGTTATCCTTGGGAAATTGGAATCTGTTTTAAATTTAATTTTCTGGTCTTTAATTTTTACTTTATTTTCCAAAGTTGTCAGTCCTTGGGAAATTGGAATTTTTTTCTAAAAGGTCCTTCTACCTATAGTTTGAGAACTTCCCTGGGTTAGGGCTCATGTTGAGATGATCCAAGGGGCAGCCTGGGGCATGTGCAGGTAGAAAGAGAGGGTCAGTATGCACAGTTGCAAGTTCATCTTTCCTTGCTTTGGAGAAGCAACACACTGTTAATCTGTTTTAAATATGGTGTGTCTGCAGGATAGATGATTGTTACAATGAGAGTTACAATGAGATTTATGCTGAGAAGGAGAAAAGGAAGTCATATACCTGAAGGACTAATGCTGAAGCTGAAGCTCCAATACTTTGGCCACCTGATGTGAAGAACTGACTCATTGGAAAAGACCCTGATGCTGGGAAAGATAGAAGACAGGAGGAGAAGGGGACGACAGAGGATGAGATGGTTGGAGGGCATCACCATCTCAAAGCGCATGAGTTTGAGCAAGTTCTGGGATTTGGTGATGGACAGGGAAGCCTGGTGTGCTGCAGTCCATGGGGTCACAAAGAGTAGGACATGACTAAGCAACCGAACTGAACTGAACTGATGCCTACAATAGCTCCCTCTAATCAGAGAGATAATTTATGTTGCTTTTATACCTGTGTACTTCTCTCTGTCCCCTAAAGTGTCTTCAGGGATGGGAGTTCAGGCTAAAATATGTGATCAGGTTGGAGGAGAAACTAATTTCAAAGTTTCTCTCTGTATTTTGTGCTGTGGATGCACCAAGGAGTTGTCCTTGTTTAACAGATCTTCAGAACTCAATTTGGGTATGGGATAGAAATTCAAACTGATCTTTATGAGAAATATTGGAAATTTGAAGGCTGTTGAAGACTAAATTGGTGATGGAGAAAGAAAGACAGTTCAAGGAAGATAACCTAGAGATGGGAGAAGTTCCCAATGACAGAGAAAGGCTGTAGATTTTAGGACAGTACTGCTTAATATTTCATTTTAAGTTATTGTCCAAGCCATACTATTAATATTACAGGCAGGAATGTCCTTCCATTAGCCCAAATCTTTTGTAAAAGTCCATTTCCTCCAATTGTTTTGTATTAATAGAATTTGTGGATAGGAAGGAATGGCATGGATGTGTTATGCATTTGTGCAAAAGGTGTATTGGGTAAAATATCAACTCTGAGGCAAGTTCACCATTCCAAGGGCAGCGGTGGCAGAAGCAGAGATGGAGAATCCAACAGAGTCAGACAAGTTGATGAGAAATGCCCAGAGTGTCAAAGTGCTCTTCTGCCTCTCCCCTGGCCATCACCTCACAAAGACATTTTGTGAATGGGGACGGGATTTCTCGCTGAACTTCAAGTAGGAGCTCAAAGCATTCATTTCAAATGTGAGAGGAAACATGAGATGATAATGCTGAGGGCTCTGGGGAGAGGAAAGCAGAACATAGATGGAGCTAGAAATTGTCATACGGAGTGAAGTAAGAAAAGACAAAGATATGATATTGCTTACATGTGGAATCAAAAAAGGGTACATGAAGTTATCTACAAAACAGACATAGAGTAACACATGTAGAAAAGAAACTTACAGTTACTGGGGGATAAGGGGGGAGAAAGGATAACTTGGAAGATTGGGACTAACATATACACACTACATAAAATAGATAACTAATATGCACCTACTGTATAGCACAGGGAACTCTACTCAATACTCTGTAATGACACATGTGGGGAAAGAATCTAACACTGAGTGGATATATGTGAATGTATAACTGACACACTTTGCTACACACCTGAAACTAACACAACATTGTTAATCAACTATACTCCAGTAAAAACTGTTTTTTTAGAAAAGAACCTAGCGGCCCCAAAGCTTGTTAAGAAATTTCTATGTGCAAAGTGTAAGAACTTTATTTGGCATCTCATTTACTCTTTAACAAGACCTCAGTAGTTGAATTCTATCAGTGTTGCATTTTACAAGTTTAACAAAGCTAAAAACACAATAGTGACAAATTGAAAATCACTGATTGGGACCAACCTCCTTTATCTTTAAAGATAAAGAGAAAACAGAAGTTCAAAGATTATAAGTTAACCAAATAGCATACAACAGTAAGGGTCAGGGTCAAGTCTGAAAGAAGCCCAGAAGCTTTGCTAGAAATTTCTTCTTTTAACAAGAGATCAGAGAAGGGTCTGACAGCATGTTCTTAAAGAATTTAAATCTATACCTGGGAAATCAATCTTAAATGACAACTTTCTTTCCTGACAACTTAAGTAGAAATGTTTCTGTTTTATCTGAGTGGCCAAGTTGGGTTTTCCCTCCTCATTCTCTTTTACCTTCTTCTGCTATTGCAAAAGAAGAATAAAGGTGTGTTTCTCTAGCTGATTATTCCCATAAGAGAAAACATTCTGTGATGGCAAAAATAGCAGCTAAAGGCAGGTCTTGGTGCATTGATTAGCCTTATCTCGAGACTGACACCTCCGTGTATGTACTTACCAGTCTCTCCAGTTTGGACTAAACAATACCATGTGTGAATCAGTTGGGTTGGCAATCAGTCGTAAGAAGTTTCTTCTCTTTGAAAGGCGCTAAGCTTTCCTTTTTGATAGTCGAGTGCCAGTGCCACACCCTGTCTTACATCAAGGCATGAAACATTGTCCTGTCATCCTGGCAATCCCTGATCTCACCCAGGGAAACATTCTTTCCTAGTATTTCTTGAAGCATGATTCACTTATATGCATCTAGTTAACATGTGGCTTAAGTAGTTTCCCAGACTCAGAAATGATGAGTTTGAGTCGTTATTTCTTCTAGTTTATACATAAAATTTTTTCATAGACATATAACATAATTGAGACCTTAAATATCATCTTGTGAAATCTCTTTGATTACCCAGATGAGGACACTGAGGTTTGGTTCCTGGTGCATAGCAGTTTTTATTGAACCATTTGATAGAACAAAACTTACTTGTGGGTCATATGGCAGAGTTGTGAGAAAAAATCCAGTCTGGAAACATCTTACTCATGGCCCTTTGTACTACATCATCATATTCCATTAGCCTAAACACACATCTCTCAGTTACTCTGCAACTGCTCACAAAGAGGGAAATTCCAATTATAAACAGATAAGAGTCAATGGGGGAGGCTTGGTTTCTAAACAGGTTCTGCATCTATCTCAAGGCAATTGATGGGAACCATATTTAAAAGAATGCTAAGCAAGCAAAGCAGAGGCAACTGAGAGCACCTACTCCTTATGCTTCTCTGTCTCTGTCTCTATTTCCCTTTCCTGAGTAGCAACCTAAAAGCTACAGGTGGAAAGAAGCATAAGGCAGAGAGCAGCAGGCAGCAGAGCTGATAGACAGCAGTGCCTGGAAACAGTGACTATCATTAATGTACCAGCCTTGGCAATGGTTTCAAGGGACATGTTAGACTTAAGCAGAAGCCAAAGGCAAAGTAACTGCTGACTAGTATTCCTGTGATGACTTGGAAACATCACTGAAACAATGTAACTCTTTCAGGAAGGGAGCCTATGAGGAAGAATTTTCCATCTCATCTCAAACCTGGGACACCATGCCCTTCCACTGCAGTGCAAATAGTTTCAGTGTACTCCAAAGGGAAGCTTATTAGAGGGAGCCAGTATTAGCCAACTTAAAAAAAGAAAAACAAACAAAAAACTCATTCTGCTGTATCCTTCTCCCCTTGGAGACTCCTCCAAGTAAATCTGGCTTTCCTAATTCTTTGTTAGCACTTTCCTTACTCACATTGACTCTCAGGCATTTTTTTCAACCACCCTGGACCACATGAGTTTACTCTCCTTCCAAGGGGTTTTCTAAAAAAGAAATAACAATGTGAACCCTCTGTGCCATGAATCAGAGGAGATTTACTGCTGATAAGAAAAAAAAAGCATATTAATTACACTAGTAAGGCTACACTTGCCATCAGAAGTGGGATCCAGCTTCTGGTGGCTTCAGCCTGTCAGCATTCTTCCTACAGAGTCTAGGCACTGTCAGTGGGTACACTGATAAACTCAGGGAGACATTGAGGGCAAGAGATTCCAGAAGCTGTTGGGATCGGGACATCAGAATCTACAAGCTCTAATACTGAGTAGTCTAGTAGCTTCTTTGTTTGAATCATAGTTGATGTTTCTATACAACAGAAGCTCTATAAAGTCAGCAAAAACAAGACCGGAAGCTGACTGTGGCTCAGATCATGAACTCCTTATTGCCAAATTCAGACTTATATTGAAGAAAGTAAGGAAAACCACTATACCATTCAGATATGACCTAAATCAAATCCCTTATGATTATACAGTGGAAGTGAGAAATAGATTTAAGGGACTAGATCTTATAGACAAATTGCCTGATGAACTATGGATGGAGGTTCGTGACATTGTACAGGAGACAGAGATCAAGACCATCCCCATGGAAAAGAAATGCAAAAAAGCAAAATGGCTGTCTGAGGAGGCCTTAAAAATGCTGTGAAGGAGAAGAGAAGCTAAAAGCAAATGAGAAAAGGAGAGATATTCCCATTTGAATGCAGAGTTCCAAAAAAATAGCAAGGAGAGGTAAGAAAGCCTTCCTCAGCTATCAATGCAAAGAAATAGAGGAAAACAACAGAATGGGAAAGACTAGAGATCTCTTCAAGAAAATTAGAGATACCAAGGGGACATTTCATGTGAAGATGGGCTCGATAAAGGATAGAAATGGTATGGACCTAACAGAAGCAGAAGATATTAAGAAGAGGTGGCAAGGATACACAGAAAACTGTACAAAAAAGATCTTCACAACCCAGATAATCACGATGGTGTGATCACTCACCTAGAGCCAGACATCCTGGAATGTGAAGTCAAGTAGGCCTTAGAAAGCATCACTATGAACAAAGCTAGTGGAGGTGATGGCATTCCAGTTGAGCTATTTCAAATCCTCAAAGATGATGCTGTGAAAGTGCTGCACTCAATATGCCAGCAAATTTGGAAAACTCAGCAGTGGCCACAGGACTGGAAAAGGTCAGTTTCCTTTCCAATCCCAAAGAAAGGTAATCACAAAGACTGCTCAAACTACCGCACAACTGCACTCATCTCACACGCTAGTAAAGTAATGCTCAAAATTTGCCAGGCTTCAGCAATACGTGAACAGTAAACATCCAAATGTTCAAGCTGGTTTTAGAAAAGGCAGAGGAACCAGAGATCAAATTGCCAACATCTGCTGGATCATGGAAAAAGCAAGAGAGTTCCAGAAAAACATCTATTTCTGCTTTATTGACTATGCCAAAGCCTTTGACTGCGTGGATCACAATAAACCGTGGAAAATTTTTCAAGAGATGGGAATACCAGACCACCTGACCTGCCTCTTGAGATACCTGTATGCAGGTCAGGAAGCAACAGTTAGAACTGGACATGGAACAACAGACTGGTTCCAAATAGGAAAAGGAGTAAGTCAAGTCTGTGTATTGTTGTCCTGCTTATATAACTTCTATGCAGAGTACATCATGAGAAATGCTGGGCTGGAAGAAGCACAAGCTGGAATCAAGATTGCCAGGAGAAATATCAATAACCTCAGATATGCAAATGATACCACCCTTATGGCAGAAAGTGAAGAAGAACTAAAGAGCCTCTTGATGAAAGTGAAAGAGGAGAGTGAAAAAGTTTGCTTAAAGCTCAACATTCAGAAAACTAAGATCATGGCATCTGGTCCCCATCACTTCATGGGAAATAGACGGGGAAACAGTGGAAGCAGTGTCAGACTTTATTTTTGGGGGCTCCAAAATCACTGCAGATGGTGATTGCAGCCATGAAATTAAAAGACGCTTACTCCTTGGAAGGAAAGTTATGACCAACCTAGATAGCATATTAAAAAGCATAGACATTACTTTGCCAACAAAGGTCTGCCCAGTCAAGGCTATGGTTTTTCCAGTGGTCATGTATGGATGTGAGAGTTGGACTGTGAAAAAGCTGAGTGCCTAAGAACTGATGCTTTTGAACTGTGGTGTTGGAGAAGACTCTTGAGAGTCCCTTGGACTGCAAGGAGATCCAACCAGTCCATCCTAAAGGAAATCAGTCCTGAGTGTTCATTGGAAGGACTGATGCTGAAGCTGAAACTCCAATACTTTGGCCACCTCATGGGAAGAGTTGACTCATTGGAAAAGACCCTGATGATGGGAGGGATTGGGGCAGGAGGAGAAGGGGACAAGAGAGGATGAGATGGCTGGATGGCATCACTGACTCGATGGACATGAGTTTGAGTAAACTCCGAGAGTTGGTGATGGACAGGGAGGCCTGGCGTGCTGCGATTCATGGGGTCGCAAAGAGTCGGACACGACTGAGTGACTGAACTGAGTTGAACTGATGCAACAGAAAGGTATTTACTTAACATGATCTATAGATATGAGTGTTATAATGAGCTTACATATGTATGAGTCTAACGTTTGCTCCTCTAATTGCTAGCAAGCAGAGAAAAGGTGATGAAAGTAGATCTGAACTCAATTCATACAGGAGGAAAAGTCTAAAAGTGTCTAGTGTCAAAGATTTAAGGATATTTCCTGAGATCCCTTTACCTAGGAACAAGGAACATTTCTCTGCTTAAAAAGGGATGATATGTATACCTTTTAGCCTTAGGCTTTTATATTTATCCAAGTGTGCAAAGGTTAAGTGGTTTGGATGAGATCTTGCAAACCCTTACAATTTTTAACCAGATCATTATTCATGCATATCAGGATCATGCTTTTCTTGTTCTCCAATGAATTCACACCACTTGGCATTCAGACAGCTGTTTCACAAATGAATAAATGATTCATGAATGGAGCACCCTTTGGAGCGCTTGCTGGTCTTCTATGTGGAATTCCTTCTCAGGTCTTTGCAAGGCTGGCTGGTTTTTATCATTCTGGATTCTTCCAATAATACTTTTCTAGAGAAACTATTTTTTTCAACCTTCGTTTAATAGTCCCTAACCCACCTTGGTCAATCTATTTTCACCCTGCTTTATATTGTTCATAGTTCTTATTATGATCTGATTACTTCTTTGTGTGTTGAACTATTGACTTCTCCTCTAAAACAAAAACTCCATGTGGGCAAGAAATTTGTCTTGTTCTTTGCAGAAACCATAGTTCCTAGAATGGCGGTACCTGGTATACAATAGATATTCAATAAATTTGAGGGAAATAAAAGTTTTTTGATGAAATAATATATCCCTCTAGGTGCATTGGATGGATAGAGAAGTTTTCAGTGAAACCTTATTTCTTCTCATCTGTTTGGGAGCTGGGAATTTTTTATTCCTCCCATCTTTCCCATGTGTGAAACATATTCCTCAAAACACTTCTGTGAATCAAAGCACTTCTGATGCCTCATCGTCCCACCCTTTCCTCCAGTAGCTCAGTTTGGCTTTCTCCATGGGCAGGAGTCTTACTCTTCCCTGCTCTCTTGCATGATGAGCACCCCTAATAAAAGGATGTGCAGTGGCTTCCCAGGCAGCGCTAGTGGAAACCAACCTGCCTGCCAATGCAGGAGACACAAGAGATGCAGGTTCAATCCCTGGGTCGGGAAGATCCCCTGGAGGAGGGCATGGCAGTATTCTTGTATTCTTACATGGAAAATACCATGAACAGAGGAGACTGGGGGGCTACAGTGCATAGGGTTGCAAAGAGTCAGACACGACTGAGCCCAGCATAGCACAAATGGGCAGTAGGGGTCAATATATTTTTAATCACTGCATTAAAATTTTCTCTGTAACATTTTTCATGTCCATTCTTAAAACTGATGTCCAGTTATGAATACTCTACATCCCTCCTCACTCTCCAGTTCACCACCTAACATTTCACAAACATTTCCCCAGTCCATTTTCATCATCCCAGAGAATAAAATGTTTCTTGGTTTTCTAGTAGGGTCTTTGTTTTAATCTAGGTTGGCCTATCACTTTGTCAAAGACGGAGGTCTACCCTTTTGTTCCTCAATTAAAGTCAAGTATTGATCAGCAATCAAAGTATTGAGCGGCTTCAATAGCTAAAGTTCTTGCTGCAGCTTATAATATTTTTTATATTTAAAGAGACTAGGGGGAATCTAGGATTCCTTTTAACAGTAACAATAGTTATAATTGTATAAAACATCCATGACCTCTGGTTTGCTCTAGCTAGCTTCCGAGAGGAATAAGAGTTTACTATATCTTAGGTTGTTGTTACTATTAAAAATTAGCCCCAAGTATACCATCCCAAAGGAGATCAGTCCTGGGTGTTCATTGGAAGGACAGATGCTGGAGCTGAAACTCCAATACTTTGGCCACCTCATGTGAAGAGCTGACTCATTGGAAAAGACCCAATGATGCTGGGAGGGATTGGGGGCAGGAGGAGAAGGGGACGAGAGAGGATGCGATGGCTGGATGGCACCACTGACTCGATGGACATGAGTTTGAGTAAACTCCAGGAATTGGTGATGGACAGGGAGGCCTGGCGTGCTGTGATTCATGGGGTCTCAGAGAGTCGGACATGGGGTCTCAGAGAGTCGGACATGAGCAACTGAACTGAGCTGAACTGATACCACTACGAATATAAGGAACAAAAAACAAAATGGCAGGTATACTCACCCTGTCTGTTGAGACTCTTAGGGCAGTCAGTCTGTCCAAATGGGTCAGATTATTCATGGTTTTATCATTTCTTCACAAAGACTGTATGTTTAAGGTCAAGATTGGCACAATGTTTTGTTCTCTATTGACCACATCCAAGAAGCTAGCTCAATATTAAAAGCAATGAATTACTGAGCTAAAAATACCAATCTCAGTATAATGGGATACAGTAGTTCTCAGCTTTTTGTCCATTCCCACATCCTTGAAACATGCTATATATTTCATAGTTAGTGAAACCTTACTATGCCAGTGTTCCCTGTGGGAAGCAGAGTGTGAGAAATCCATTCAGTTGATTCTGATTTTACACATACACAGGCACACACACACACACACCTACTGCAGAAAGAATTAAAATATAAAGTGGATCTTCATTTCTGTAACACTGTTAGATACTGTTGTTATTTAGTATTCTGCCATTCCCAGCATGTGTAGAACAAATACTTGTTGTTGTTGTTGTTGTTCAACCACTCGGTCATGTCCAACTCTTCATGACCCCATGGACTGCAGCACGCCAGGCTTCCCTGTCCTTCACTATCTCCCAGACTTTGCTCAAACTCATGTCCATTGAGTCAATAATGCCATCCAACCATCTCATCCTCTTTCATCCCCTTTTCCTCCTGCCTTTGATCTTTCCTAGCATCAGGGTCTTTTCTAATGAGTTGGCTCTTTGCATCAGGTGGCCAAAGTTTTGGAACTTCAGCTTCAGTATCAGTCTTCTCAATGAACATTTAGGGTTGATTTCCTTTAGGATTGATTGGTTGGATCTCCTTGCTATCCAAGGGACTCTCAAGAGTCTTCTCCAACACCACAGCATGAAGCATCAATTCTTCAGTGCTCAGCTTTCTTTATGGTCCAACTCTCACATCCATACATGACTACCGGAAAAACCATTGCTTTGACTGGATGGACCTTTGTTGGCAAAGTTATGTCTCTGCTTTTTAATATGCTATCTAGGTTTGTCATTGCTTTTCTTCCAAGGAGTAAGTGTCTTTTAATTTCATGGCTGCAGTCACATTCCACAGTAATGAGAATTGTTAAGAGAATTGAAAAGAGAAAAATTGTATCTCTTTTCCTGAGGGCTTTCTCAGGTAGCCAGAGCCCACCGTGTCCCAGTGCAGCAGCCAAAAATGCTGGGAAATTACCTCCCCACTCCCAGAGTAGGCTCAAGTAATATCTGACAGGAGTTGATATGTAAATACCCCAGCTTTCTTGCCCCTGGGTGGGATAATTCAGACATGCACTGTGTAGGCTATTTTCCAGCACTCTCTGTTGGGATTGGGCTCCAGCCATCCACAGCAGTGGCCTTCTCATCCAATGTGGCCTCGTTGGCTGTTTGTCCTTTTTTGCCTTATCTCCAAATTCCCTACCTGTGTTTCTCAGGACAACCTCCAAATAAGTGTCTTGAGCTCAAAGAACTTCATCTCAGGGTGTACTTCTCAAAAACCTGAACTAAGACCTCAGGTAAAGTGCTCTCCAAGATGAGGGAAAGTGAGGTGGGTTGTCTCCAAGGCCAGCCATAAAGAAGGATGGGTTGACTACAGCACATCAAGTGAGGTGGGGAGTGCCTGAGACCAACCAGAGGAAGGAGAAGGCAGTTATAAATCATGCGGAGTCCTAAAAGTCCTCATTTCCTATTGCGAGACAATGTTTCTAAGCATACAGTTAGTGGCCTAAGCTACACAACAAAGCTATTATCTTCCAATTCTGGAGGTCAAAGATCCAATATTGGTCTCACTGAAAGAACTAAAATCAAAATACTGGCAGGCCTGTATTTCTCCCTAGAGTCTAGTGTCTGTTCTG
The DNA here is from genome assembly GCF_910594005.1 of Cervus elaphus. NCBI lineage: Eukaryota > Metazoa > Chordata > Mammalia > Artiodactyla > Cervidae > Cervus > Cervus elaphus. The sequence continues at coordinate 40,749,107 of NC_057839.1, forward strand.
CCTGCATCCTTTGGTTCATGACCCTCTTTCACCTTCAAAGTCAGCAGTGGTTGGTTGAGCCTTTCTCACTTCTCCTCACTAGGACTCACTCTCTCTTGGTCCCCTCTTCCACTTATAAGGATGCTTGTGATTATATTGAACACACTTGAATAATACAGGCTAACCTCCCTGTTTTAAGATCAGCAGATTTGCAACCTTCATTCCATTTGCAACTTCACTTCTCTTTTGCCTTGTACCCTTTCATAGTCACAGTTCCAAGGATTGGAATTTGAACATCTCTTAAGGGTTGTGTTATTCTGTCTGTCATGACCATAGAAAGAAGTTTGGATTTTTCAAAGAGCTAGAGGCAAATGGAGAATTTTAAACTATAGAATGGTATGATCAATTTTTTTTTTAAGATCCTGCTTGGATGCCCTATGGTTGGAGGGGACAAAACTCAAAATAAGGAGATTGATCAGGAAACTATTTCAAACACTCAGATGAGCCACAGTGATGAGGGACCAAGGGATCAGAGATTTGGGGGGAGGTTCAACCAACAAGACTTGGTTAATGATTGGATCTGGGGGAAAGAGAGAGGAAAGTTTAGAATATGATCCCCATATCCTGCTTTAGCATCTGGGTGAATGAAGCTGGTCAATGACTGACATGAAAAATACTGATTTAGAGACGATAAAACTTTCAGGTTTCATCAAGCTCATTTTTAGATGCATGTGAAATATATAAATGTATATAATCAAGTGGATATATGAATCTGGAATTCAAAAGTGATGACTGGATCAAGAAAAAACATATTCAAGCCTCTACCATATAGATTGTATTTCTAACCACGGTAATTAACATAGTCACCACCAGAGAGAGAGAAGTGAAAAGAGAGGAAGAGGGGACCAATTGTTCCAGCACAGCCTACACTTGGAAATTATTAATATTTGTTCATTCTTCTGTTCATCAACTGGCTTTTCTTCTTTCTATGTTTGACCTCCAGGACTTCTATTTATCAGATCCTCTCCTTTTAGACTGTATGCTTCTGGACTGTTCATATTTTACATTTGCTATTTTTTTATCTGTATTCTGGATAATTTTCTCAAATCTATAAAATAGCATGCATGCATGTGTGATAAGTGGTTTCAAACGTGTCCCACTCTTTGCGACCCTATGGACTGTAGCCCTTCAGGCTTCTCTGTACATGGGATTCTCCAAGCAAGAATGGTGGAATGGTTCCCGTGCCCTTCTTCAGGGAATCTTCCTGACCCAGGGATTGAATCCACATCTCTCACATCTGAATTAGCAAGTGGGTTCTTTACCACTAGTGCCACCTGGGAAGCCCCATACAATTGCATCTGGTGTTGTTCAGTCACTCAATACTGTCTGACTCACGGCGATGCCATGGACTGCAGCATGCCATGCTTCCCTGTGCATCACCACCTCCTGGAGTTTGCTCAAACTCATGTCCATTGAGTCAGTGATGCCATCCAATTATCTCATCCTCTGTTGTCCCCTTCTCCTTCTTCCCTCAATCCTTCCCAGCATCAGGGTCTTTTCCAATGAGGCAGTTCTTTGCATCAGGTGATGAAAGCATTGGAGCTTCAACTTCAGCATCAGTCCTTCCAAAGTATATTATAGGTGGATTTCCTTAGAATTGCCTGGTTTGATCTCCTTGCAGACCAAGGTACTCTCAAGAGTCTTCTCCAGCACCACAGCTTGAAGGCATTCATTCTTCAGTGCTCAGCCTTTTTTATGTCCAGCTCTCACATTCATACATGACTACCGGAAAAACCATAGCCTTTACCAGTTGGACCTTTGTTGGCAAAGTAATGTCTCTGCTTTTTAATATGCTGTCTAGGTTGATCATAACTTTTCTTCCAAGGAGAAAGCATCTTTTAATTTCATGGCTGCAGTCACTATTTGCAGTGATCTTGAAGCCCAAGAAAATAAATTCTGTCACTGTTTCTATTGTTTCCCCATCTATTTGCCATGAAGTGATGGGACCAGATGTCATGATCTTGGTTTTTTGGATGTTGAATTTTAAGCCAGCTTTTTCACTCTCCTCTTTCACCTTCATCAAAAAGCTCTTTAATTCCTCTAGGTTTTCTGCCATTAGGGTGGTGTCATCTGCATATCTGAGGTTACTGATATTTCTCCCAGCAATCTCGATTCCAGCTTGTGATTCATGCAGCCCATCACTTCCCATGATGTACTCTGCATATAAGTTAAATAAGGAGAATGACAATACACTGCCTTGACATACTCTTTTCCTAATTTTGAAACTGTCCATTGGTCCATGTCCCTTTCTAACTGTTGCTTCCTGACCTGCATACAATTTCACAGGAAGCAGGTAAGGTGATCTGCTAATCCCATCTCTTTAAGGATTTTCCACAGATTGTTGTGATCTACACAGTCAAAGGCTTTAGTGTAGTCAATGGAGTGACATATATGTTTTTCTGGAGTTCTCTTATTTTTTCTCTGATCCAACAAATGCTGGCAATTTGATCTCTGGTTCCTGTGCTTTTTCTAAATCCAGCTTGTACACCTGGAAGTTCTCAGTTCATATACTCTAGCTTGAAGGCTAGCTTGAAGAATTTTGAGCAATACTTTGCTAGCATGTGAAATGAGTGCAACCGTGCAGTAGTTTGAACATTCTTTGGCATTGACCTTTGGGATTAGAATGAAAACTGATCATTTCCAGTCCTGGGGCCACTGCTGAGTTTTCCAAATTTGCTACCTATTGAATGCAGCACTTTAACAGCATCACCTTTTAGGATTTAAAATAGCTCAGCTGGAATCCCATCACTTCCACCAGCTTTGTTCACAGTGATGCTGCCTAAGGCCCACTTGACTTTGCACTCCAGGATGTCTGGCTTTAGGTGAGTGATCACACCATCATCGTTATCTGGTCATTAAGATCTTTTTTGTAGAGTTCTTCTGTGTATTCTTGCCACCTCTTCTTAAAATCTTCTGCTTCTGTTAGCTGCATACTGTTTCTGTCCTTCATTGTGCCCATTTTTGCATGAAATATTCCCTTGGTATCTCTAATTTTCTTGAAGAGATCTCTAGTCTTTCCCATACTATTATTTTCCTCTATTTCTTTGCATTGGTCACTTAGGAAGGCTTTTTTATCCCTCCTTGCTATTCTTTGGAACTCTGCATTCAGATGGGTATAGCTTTCCTTTTTTCCTTTGCCTTTTGCTTCTCTTCTTTTCTCAGCTATTTGTAAGGCCTCCTCAGACAACCATTTTGCCTTTTTGAGTTTCTTTTTCTGAGGGATGGTTTTGATCACTGCCTCCTATGCAATGTTGCAAACCTCCGTCTATAGTTCTTCAGGCACTCTATTAGATCTAATTCCTTAAATCTGTTTGTCACTTATATAATCATAAGAGACTTGATTTAGGTCATACCTGAATGACTTAGTGCTTTTCCCTACTTTCTTCATTTAACTCTGACTTTTGCAATAGAGTTCATGATTTGAGCCACAGTCAGCTCCCAGTCTTATTTTTGCTAACTGTATAGAGCTTCTCTGTCTTTGGCTGCAAAAGATATAATGAATGTGATTTTGGTATTGACCATCTGGTGATGTCCACATGTAGAGTGATCTCTTGTGTTGTTGGAAGAGGGTGTTTGCTATTACCAGCATTTTCTCTTGGTAAAACTGTTAACTTTTGACCTGCTTCATTTTGTACCCCAAGTCCAAACTTGTCTGTTACTCCAGGTATCTCTTGACTTCCTACATTTGCATTCCAGTCCCCTATGATGAAAAGGACATCTTTTCTTGGTGTTAGTTCTAGAAAGTCTTTTAAGTCTTCATAGAACACAATTGCATAATTGTGTCTAATCTACTATTTAACATGCTCATGGAGCTTTTATTTTCCCCTAAAATTCGGTGACTATACTTTTGTTTTCACAATTTCTATTTAATTCTTCACAAAATCTTTGTCCTTAGATTTTCTTCTTGACTGTTTTATTCCTTCTTTTATTCTTTTATTCCTATCTTTTCAAACATTTAAATTTTGCTCATTTGAGGTCTCTTTTTTAAATGTCTTTTTGAGTTGGAGGAAAATTGCTTTACAATATTGTGTTGTTTTCCGCTGTGCAATTATGCAAATCTGCCATAATTATATGTATATCACTTCCCTCTTGAGATGTTTAAAATTTTCAGTTCTTGAGTTGCAAATGCTCCCCCCCCCCACTTTTTTTTTTCCATTTGCTATTTATTCTTCAGAGTGATTTAGTTCCTTGACTGTTTGCTATGTCTGTGAGATCAACACTGCATTTGGTGGTCAGTTCATGTGCTTTGGCCTGTGGACATTTCTCTCTGCAATCATTTTGTTTGTTTACTTTTGCTTTGCCTCACCTAGATTCCAAGGATGCACCAGTTTTACATGAATTTTTATGTGAAAAGCCCAAGCTTACCAATTATTCCTCATTATTGTTGTTGTTTAGTTGTTCAGTCATGGCTGACTCTTTGTGACCGCTGGACTGTAGTCCTCCAGACTCCTTTGTCCATGGAATTCTAGTAATAGACCAGCCATTCAGAAAATCAGAAATAGCTGATTTCAAGTTTGATAGTTCCCACATGCAAAGGATTTGTGTCTGTACCCCTCCCCTACTGCCACACATGAAGGACTGAACCCCAGAAACAGCCATCAAGGCTGTGTTCCAACCACTAGTCAATTATTAGATTTAGCTCCCACGAACTATGCTTCTTTTAAGATCCCTGTTTATTTGAGGGTTTCTCTCCCTTAGTTTACTGCTTGGCTATGTATCTAAGAATCTTAAGACTGAGTTAATAAAAAATCCCTGCTCATTCAGTTATAAACATGAAACTGTTTATTTTTTTAGTGTGTGTGTATGCATGCATGCTTAGTCATGTCAGACTCTTTGAGACCCTATGGACTGTAGTCTGCCAGGCTCCTCTGTTCATGAGATTCTTCAGGCAAGAACACTGGTGGCTGCCATTCCATTCTCCAGGAGATCTTTCCAGCCCAGGGATTGAACCTGTGTCTGCAGCGTCTCCTGCATTGCAGGTGAATTTTTTACTGCTGTACCTCGGTAACTGCCACCAACAGTGTTCTAGCTAGTCCTCTTTCCCACTAGGTATCTATCAAGAACCTTGGCAACTCCTTGACCAGATACCATCACTTTTCAAATAAAAAAAATCTCATTTTGGCTAATTCTAAATATTTCCATTGTAGAATTATAATCTCCCATCACACGTAAAACTCTCACTGACTCACGAAGTCCACCAGACACATCTCGTCCCAATTCCGAGTGTACTGACATCTGTTGGAGCTTAAAGTTGGCCATGATCTGAGTATTTACACTATGGCAATCATCAAACACTGCAAGTTGCACTCACCATCCACCCACTGCCTCCCAGAGAACCAGTTACTAAACATCCACCAGCACACCGCTGCCCCTTCCCTTTGAGGCAAATGTGTGGCTCCACTGCACTGCAGTGTGTATGTCTGGGGGGGGGGGGGGGGGGGGAGTGGGAGGAAAGAAGGGTCATGCCTCACCCCTGACTCTCCTCCTCTGGCTAACATCCTGCCATTGCTATTGGAGGACATCTATCTCAAGTTAACTGTATTCTTCTGTGCTACAATTTGCTTCTTATGGGAAAGGACTGATACTGAAGCTGAAGTTCCAATACTTTGGCCACCTGATGTGAAGAGCTGACTCACTGGAAAAGACCCTGATGCTGGGAAAGATTGAGGGCAGGAGGAGAAGAGGATGACAGAGGATGAGATGGTTGGAAGGCATCACTGCCTCAATGGACATGAGTCTGAGCAAATTCCAAGAGATAGCGAAGGACAGGGAATCCTGGTGTGCTGCAGTCCATGGGGGTCACAAAGAGTTGGACACCACTTAGTGACTGAACAGCAACATGGGGACTCTGACTTGTGGTCATGAATCTATAATCCCACTTCTGTTGATCATCACTACTGATCCAGGCTTTTGTCTAGATCTCAGGAGAGTGAGGTCCAACATGTCCTAGTGACAAGATACAATCCCAGATAGCTGCTCTCTGGGTACTGCTGGACTCTGAGACTGGGTTCCACCTTCCAGCAGACCCCCAGCTGATTGCCTTGTACCTGCATCCTTCTGATACATATGTCTCTTTGCCCCATGATGGAGAGACCCTGATAAGCATGTGACCATCATATTTATGGACCTGTTGCACCTAAATTCTGGGTCCACAGATTCAAGTAAGATGTATCTTCTCTCCTTTTAATCAAGAGCTTCAGGAGGCAGTCTTTTTTTTAAATTGAAGTATAGTTGATTTACAATGTTTCATTAATTTCTGCTGCACAGAAAAGTTATACATAGGTATATATACATATATACATGTTCTTTTTCAATATGACTTATTATAGGATACTGAATATAGTTCTCTATGCTATACAATAGGCCCTTGTTGTTTATCCATTCTATGTATAATGGTTTGTATCTGCTAGTCCCAACCTCCCAATGTAATGCTCCCCTGTGCCTCCCACCCCCACTCTTGGCAAATCTTTATAGCTGTGCTTTCTGGCCTTACCCAGGCCTTACTGATCTCCAACTACAATGCAGGCTTTCATGTCCCCTTCTTGCAGATACCAGTGGATCTATAATACAAGTCTTGAGTCTGTTCACACTGTTCTCACACCTGAGGGCAAGCTTTCAGTCTCAGGCCAAGAATAAGATTTTCTCTAAAGAAACCAATCAGACCTTGAAGAATGTTGCCACTTTGTTTTCCATCTAGAGCTATCACCATGTCTTATGCTGATATCTCTGTTACATATAATCTAGCAGTTAATGGCATTTGAACAAGAGGCATTGGACTTTGCCTCAGCCCAGTCTCAGGAGAGGAAGTCAAATTTCACTTCTACTTTCCTGAATTCTATGTTGTTTAAATCTTTTTACCAAGGCTTTTAGTACCTTACTTTTATGATAAAAAAATAAATGCAATGACATAATCTTAAGGCCCTCTTGCTGACAAAGGTTGGAAGAAGGCAGCCTAGAAGTATTCTGCATCTGTGAAAAGAGATATAATGTTGTAATTTTTAAACAAGATATTGTATATATAATCAACTGTTGGTTGCAATATCTTGGTCAATAAGAAAGTAAGCAGATTTTTCTACCTCAAGTTATGTAGCATAAACACATGTGATTACACATGAAAAAAAGTTACCTTTCACACTTCTCTTATCCAACCCTAACATAAAAATGAGAAAACAGATAATGTAATTATGTATAATAAATCCAAATACTTCTGAGAAATTCTTAAAAGGACATAGCAGAGGTGACTTTGAAATAAATAATAAATAGGGAGTCCAATAGGAAAAGAGTGGATTCTGTACAGAAATTAAAACACATATGTAAAGTAAAAGTGAAGTTAGGATAGTAAGAAAGAGGGTCACAAAGCCTGTAAACTATCAGCAAAATATCCAGGATATCAAAGAGATAGCAATGGTTTCTCAACCTTGGGTCTGTGGAGTAAAATGATACACATGCTTCATAGCATGACAGTTTTACTTTTAAGATATTATTGTTTTACTTATGATAATGTTGCTACAGCAAATAAAACCAGCAATGTACAATGGCCTGAAAACAATAGAAATGTACTTTAAATTTTTTTTTAATTTTTATTCAATTTTTAAAGGTTATTTTCCATTTACAGATAGGACAAAATGTTGGCTACATTCCCCAGGTGATACAATACATCTCTGAGTGCATCGTACACCCACTCCCACTTTGGGCCTCCCACTCCCCTACCACTGTATCACTTCCCCCCACTGGTAACAACTAGCTTGTGCTCTGTATCTGGGAGTCTGCTTCTTTCCTGTTATAGTCACTAGGTTTTTGTATTTTTTAGATCCCACATATGTGATGTCATACAGTATATGTCTTCCTCTGTCTGACTTACCTCACTTAGCATAATACCCTCCAAGTCCATCCATGTTGCTGCAAGGGGCATAATTTTGACTTTTTTATGGCTGAGTAGAATTCCTCTCCCTCTCTACACACACACACACACATATCTTTTTTATCCATTCATCTGCTGATGGACACTTAGAAATGCATTTCTTACTCATGTTGACTAGTGGGGCATGAGCAGAGGTTGGTTGAGAGTCTTCCACACAGTCACTCAGAGATGCAGGATGATGGAAGCTCCTGTATCATCAACAGGCTGTTTCCAGGGTCATCTTGGGGCTTGTCTCTATCCTTGCCAGAAGGAAGAGGAGGATTACAGAGGTGTATGTATGAAAAGTTTACGTGGTCCAGGCCTATGAGTGGTTTTTATGTCCACCCATATTTCCCAGCTAAAGGTCAGTCACAGGGACACACCTCACTGCAAGCGAAAGTAAGAAATACCTGCTTGCCCAAAAAGAATACATGTTAGTTGCTCAGTCATATCTGACTTTGCAATCCCATGGACTCTACCCACCAGGCTCTTCTGTCCATAGAATTCTCCAGGCAAGAATACTGGAGTGGGTTGCCATTCCCTTCTCCAGGGGATCTTCCCAACCCAGGCATTGAACCTGGGTCTCCTGCATTGCAGGCAGATGCTTTACCATCTGAGCCACTAGGGAAGCCCTAAAAAGAACAAGGGAACACGCACTTAATAAGCAGCTAGTATCAACAAATGTAAATAGAATTACCTTCTCTGAAGGTTGTTCAAAATAGAATAGCTCTTCATCTGAATGCAATAGGATGTGCATAGCAAGGCCTCAGGTACAAGCATAGACTTCACCAAATGGTCTCTGAAGGACTCTTCAAGTCCTCTAATTTTTTGAAAGTCTCTTGTAGTTTTATTTAAGGAAAAAAGAACTCATGGAAGAAGTACATGTGTAAAGCAGGGTGAGTGGAACAATTGGGAAATTACATAGAGTTTCTTGTTGTCAGGGAACCTGGAAGGAGGAAAGTTATAAGGGAAAGTGGGGCAAATGAAAAGCAGACAGTAGGGAAGGGAAAGGGTGTGGGAAGGGGAGAGAGAGAATGCTCTTATTTTTCTGAGAAAAATTCCGCTGAGGAAAGTGTCAAAACAGAAATGAACAGTGTTCTTAAAAGTTAAGAGAAAATATCTCAGTATGTTTAGTGCCACTTATTCCTAACTCTGCAAACTTCATGGGCAAAACGAGTTTGTAAATGCAAACATACAGACACAGGCTTGGGAAGTCTCTACCACATCAGCCTCAAGGTTGCCTTGATGGTCAGTAAGTCAGAGCTGATATGATTTTTAACACAATATTTACACTTGGTTAATATGTACTGAAATCACCTGCCTTGACAATTCTTTCTTAATAAAACTTTGATTTGATTTTGATTGCTCTTTTTCCTTTCTCTCTTTCCCCCTTCTCTCTAGAACCCCTGTCAAATAAGATATTCTGTAGCTGCTTTAAAAAGATTAGTGCTACACATGTAAATCCATGGCTGATTCATGTCAATGTATGATAAAAACCACTACAATATTGTAAAGTAATTAGCCTCCAACTAATAAAGATAAATGAAAAAAAAAGATTAGTTCTATGAAGGAATTTGAGGCTTTTAACTTAAAAAAACACAAAAACATAAATCTAGTAGGGAGGATCAGTTTAAATTCTGCATGAGACTTTAAGCCTGCCCATATTCTTATATGGTACGTTTAAATAAAGATGCCAGAGCCACACATGACCTCAGTAACCAAAATCAAGCAAAGCTGCTGATTTCAACTTTTTTTATTTCTTCTGTATCCAGGTGTTTATCATGTCTACAGCTGCCTAGGTGGAGAAGCATTGCAGCACTTTATCAGCTACTTTGTTTTCATTAGCCTGGCATCAAAATGGCAAGTTCCACTTGGATGAGGATGGACTTTTGAAATGCATCACCAGTTAGAAGGTTGTTCCTTAGCACTTTGCCTCCTTGTTTTAAATTATAGCAGCCAATGTCAGCTGATTGTCTCATGGACCGTAGATCATCTGAAATCTGCAGGATCTACAAAATGTATTTTGGTTCCTTTTACAAGAAGGAAAAAAAATAGTGGATGCAAAGTAGAAACTTTAATCGGACACTTTTCCATCTCCATTGGCTCAAAGTAGCTGACCTAATATTTGCCTTTTGTTGTAGACAATTGCAATCACTGGAGCCAAAGTTATTGTCTTAATGTATTGATTTGGCTAGACCTCATGTAATTTTGCCCCAATTTTATTTTTTTAGCAATGGCTCAAATTCCTTTTCTACTGAAGCCATAAAATATACAGCATGGAAAGGACTATATACTGTCAGTTATTGGTGATTAAGGATCGTCTCAGAGATGTTGGCAAAGGATGAGACATTTTTCAGACACAAGCAAGGAGTATATCAGTCTCCAGACTTTGGCAAAAGACATTATGGACATAAGGATAAACCATGTGAAACATCTAACAATCAACAAAGTTAGTGATATTTCCTTAAAGCATACAAAAAATGGTGTACCTGTCAAATTTCTTTGTAGATTAATACTACAATCATGTATTCAATACAAAAGTTTTTTTGTGTTTTGAGTTGAGTTTTTCTACTTATGAGTTTGCAAAAAAAAATGTATGTGTAAGTGGGAAATGAATAAAGTGTTAAAATTAGGTATGTTCATGTCAATTGTTCTTTTGAACCAAGATTTATTTGGTCTCATAGATGGAGACCAAACCAGTCAAATCTAAAGGAAGTCAACCGTGAATATTCATTGGAAGGACTGATGCTGAAGCTGAAGCTTCAATATTTTGGCCACCTTCTTTGAAGAGATGACTCATTGAAAAAGACCCTGATGTTGGGAAAGATTTAAGGCAAAAGGAGAAGAGGGTGACAGAGGATGAGATGATTAAATAGCATCACCGACTCAATGGACATAAACTTGAGCAAACTCAGGGGGATGGGGGAGAACTGCGAAGCCTGCATACTGCAGTCTAAGGGGTCACAAGGAGTTGGACATGACTTGGCAACTGAACAACAACAACGAAAGATACATGCATGGATGTATGGTCTTTTCTATATATGCCAATCTGTAAGGCCCAACAAAGGTCGCTTGGGGAAACAAACCACATTTCTTTACCTTATTGATTTGAGTTTCATAAAGATAGGAGGTTAACGTACTTTCTTTGATGTTAGAATAAATTGCCATTAGAGGACGATGTGATAGGCAGAATAATGGCCCTTCAAAATTGTCCATGTTCTAATCCTCAGAATCTATGAATATGTGCAGTTATATGACAAAGCCAGTTAAAGATACAGATGGAATTAGAGGTGCTAATCAGCTTTAAACAGACCTTTAAACAGATTATCCTGGATTATTTAGATGGGCTCAGTGTAATCACCGGGGTACTCTACAATGGAACAGGGAGACAAAAAAGGAAGTTAGAGTCTTGCCATAAGAGAACTGCTCCACCCTAAACACAGAAGACTGAACCATGAATCAACTGTGTATCACAGGGAACTCTCCTCAGTGCTCTGTGGTAACAAAGAGGGGGTGTATATGCACATGTATAGCTGCTTTGCAACTGCAAGGTGTGCTGCAGTCCATGGGGTCGCAAGGAGTCGGACACAACTGAGCAACTGAACAACAAGAGCATAGCTAATTACTTTGCTGCAAAGCAGAAATTAACACACATTGCAAAGCAACTAAACTCCAATAAAAATTTTTTTAAAAGAATTTGGGCACTTATAAACTGGCTCCTCTAGAGCCTTCAGGAGGGAATACAGCTCTACTGACATCTTTGTTTTAGTTCATTAAGACCATGGTGGGGCTTCCCTTGTGGCTCAGTTGGTAAAGAATCTGCCTGCAATGAGGGAGACCTGAGTTTGATCCCTGGGTTGGGAAGATCCTCTGGAGAAGGGAAAGGTTACCCACTTCAGTATTCTGGCCTGGAGAATTCCATAGACTGTATGGTCCATGCAGTTGCAAAGAGTCGGACAGGACTGAGTGACTTTCACTCACTTCAAGACCATTGTGGGACTTAGAAAAACAGTACATCTATGTAAATCCATGAATTTGGGGATACTTTGCTTTGGCAGCAATAGAAAACTGATACAAATGTTATCAGGTGCTCTAGAATATCAGTACTTGGAGAAAAATTGATCCCAGCCACAGAGTAGATTGAGGTAACATAGCTAAACTTCATGCTACTGACTTTGATACTGCATAAAATATTATAGACCTTTTTTTGTTCTTCAGTCACTCAGTTGGGTCTCACTCTTTGTGACCCCATGGACTGCAGCATGCCAGGCTGCCCTGTCCTTCACCATCTCCTGGAGTTTGCTCAAACTCATGTTTATTGAGTAGGTGATACCATTCAACCATCTCATCATCTGTCATCTTCTCCTGCCTTCAATTTTCCCAGCATCAGGGTTTTTTCTAAGGAGTTGGCTCTTCGTATCAGGTGGCTAAAGTATTGGAGTTTCAGCACCAGTCCTTCCAGTGAATATTCAGGGTTGATTTCCTTTGGGATTGATTAGTTTGATCGCCTTGCTGTCCAAGGGACTCTCAAGTCTTATCCAACACCACAGACCGTTAACAACATATATAACAAGCTATAATGGAAAGAAAATAAAATCACTTAGGGGAAGATATGAAGAGAGAATTTAAAGCAGTGGGAAAAACTCAAAACTGGTAGAATTTTGAAGCAGACACAAGTATTCTACTGGTAATCGGAATAAAATGTTCCAGCAGAGAAAAGAAAGAAATGAGTTACACCTTGAGTATGCAAGGGAGCCTAACATATTTCCTTGACATGTAAATTGGAAACCAGAGTGAAATTTCACCAGGTTAGTGAGGAAGGCAGAAGGGCATTGAAGACCTAGACCAAAGACATTTGGCCTGAGTGTGGAAGGTATGTTCCAGAAACTACACTGTGCTTTGTGTGGGGTGACCTACAAGTTGAAAGGGAAAAGTAGCTTTGGTCCAGATGATGCAAAGTCTTGGATATCTTCCTAAAATGTTTTGACTTTCTTACAGGCCAAAGGTCACAAACTAGAGGCTTGTGGAGGTATTTTAGTTGGCTCTCATAGTATTTTTACATGTACTAGGGATTCTTTTGTTTGTTTTATTGTGTTTTGTTTATAATTTGAATTACAAAATTAAAAACATTTTTAAAACTGGGAGAACATAAAGTTCTAGACATCCAGCTTCACTTGGGAAAAAAATAACAGCAAAAATTTAGAACAGATGATTTGACCACATTTGACCTCATTTGACCACAAATGGTTAGAGCCGAGTAGTTTCTGATGCCATAGTCTAGGCCTGTTCTTGCCATTCTACAGTTTCCAAACTCTCCACCACCCACTCTTGTTAAGATATCTGCCCACCTAAGAAATATTTATACCTGCTGGACTTCCATGGGCATTTGTGTTTGCAACCTCTGCTATAAACAAGTGGTAACCATTGAAGAGTGTTAAGGTCAAATCTGTGATTTGGAGAGAAAACCCTAGTAGCAATCTTAAGATACCCTCTTGCCTACTGGGGCACATTATGTGTATTTCTGTCGTTGCACTTACAACATTAGGATCACATTAGGTTAAAATGATCCATTTCTGTGTTCACTGTCTCCTCTTCTAGACAGTGAAATTTTATAAAAGGTCAGAGATGTTGCTTATTCTCCTGTGATTCTTTGTTACCTACTGTCCTGGTTGGCAAGTACTAGACACTGAATGAAAGGCAAGGATGCCTCTCTAGAGGCAGAGATAGGAAGGGAGAATATTAAGCTCATCTCAGGGAAATATAATGAGGGCTGAATTAAGGTGGACCAATGATCATGATAAGAAGGTCCAATTATCAAAGATATTTAGAAAGAAGAATTAATCAGATTTGGCAACTGATCTGGTAAGGAAGATGAAGATAAAGAGGAATTTAAAAAAATGGCTCCAAGATTATGATCAGACAACATGGAGTAAGGAGAAGGCAATGGCAACCCACTCCAGTACTCTTGCCTGAAGAATCCCAAGGACAGTGGAGCCTGGTGAGCTGCCGTCTCTGGGGTCGCACAGAGTCAGACACAACTGAAGCAACTTAGCAGTAGCAGCAGCATGTGGAGTTAGTTCTCGTGATATATTGTTCACCAATTCAAAGACAGTTATAATTCCATCCCAAGACTTGAGCCTCCTCTATTCCACAGAGCATGTGGTAGAAAGTGTTCCTACTGAGAAGCAGTAGAAAAGCTCAATGGGCACAACAGAAGGTACATGAAGAATCTTCTGGGATGCTGGTAACGTTTTGTTTCTTGATGCAGGTGCTGGTCACACCTGGCAAATTTTTCCAAATTTTATTGAGCTGTATGTATGCAATTTGTATATTTTTTGTATGTTCATTATACCTTGATAAAGTTTGTTTTAACTTAAAGGCTTATTTCAGGGGAAATGACCATATTAATCTCAAGTTGAAAGATAAATCAATCTTTGACCAAATCTTTGATTTGGCACTAGTCCCAAATATGTTGATAGTAGGTAAAAAAAATGTTGTCTTTAAATACTTGACTCAAATTGATTTTCATTTTAGTTGGGAATGTGCTTTTTATCCCCTTCTCCCCACCTCTAAGAAAAGAAAAGCTGGTGGCTAGAAACACAAAGATTTGGATTGGTCAAATCCCATCCCCTTCTGACTATGTGTGCTGAGTGTGCATGTTCAGTCGCTCAGTTATGTCTGACTCTTTGAGACCCCATGTATCGCAGCCTGCCAGGCTTCTCTGTCCATGGAATTTTATAGGCAAGAATACTGGAGCGGATTGCCGTTCCCTTCACTAGGTGATCTTCCTGACCCAGGGATCATACCTGAGTTTCCTGCATCTCCTTTGGCAGTTGGATTTTTTACCACTGTCCAACATGGGAAGCCCCCTTACTATGTGTGGCCTTGGGAAAATAAATTAACTTCTCTAATGTCGAGTTTTCTCACATGTAAAATGATGACTGCATAATACCATAAGAATCTATTTATATGTCTTTGTGAGGATGAAGCTAGTTTATCTCAACGTGTAAGTCATTTGTGACTGCATAGACTGTAGCCCACCAGGCTCCTCTGTCCATGGGATTCTCCAGGCAAGAATACCAGAGTGGGTAGCCATTCCCTTCTCCAAATCATCCTGAACCAGGATCAAGCCTGGGTCTCCTGCATTGCAGGTGGATTCTTTACCTGCTGATCTACCAGGGAAAACCAGTTTATCTCAAAGTACTTTTTAAATCATGTTATATTATTGAAATATATATCATGTACAATATACATTAAGTATTCTGCTTGCCACTAGGGATGCAAGGATGAATAAAGCATAGACATAAATATTCAAAGGGTGTGATTTTTAAAATGCAGTTAAATAAGTTAAATAAATTATGTTTAAAGGAGTGTTTAATACGCATAATACATTTATGTCTATCTTACCCAGATCCTTTGAATCACAAAGAAATCCTCTACGATGACAGTGCCTGTACTACATATCAGGCAGTTCTGTGACACTGGAAAATTCCAGTGGAAAACAATTAAAATAAGCCACAATAAAACTATCAAATTCAGTCTGAATAAATGTAGGTACTTAGATCACTGCCCTGCTCATCTCTCTGCCCTCTTCCATAGATAATACATAAATACATTAAAATCCATTTAGTATGAGAGCTTCTCTATAATAGTATGTTCTATTGCCTCAGTAATTATGTAGGGAGCAAGAGTAGTCTAATTCCAAATAGCCGGCCCATTTGAAGCTGCAGAAAAAAATGACACCAAGTGAAAGCTGGGTCACAGTGCTAACAGATCTAAATATATCCACTCAGCTAAATGAACCAAGTTGCTTTCTAATTTATAATAGAAAAATGTTTTATATTATCTAGTCACAGAGAAATTCACATGGTAATAAAGCTGAAAACAAACTTAGAAAAGTTACCCTACCAGTGTTTCAGTTTGCATCCCAGGTTCACATTGGAAGGATTACACGGCCGTATCCCAATTATTAATATGCTGTAAGGCTATATGTCTATTAAATAATGATGTATATCTTTTGTTGTTGTTATTCTCTTGCTAAGCTGCATCCAACTCTTTGCAACTCCATGGACTTCAATATGCCAGACTGCCTATCCTTCGCTATCTCCCAGAGTTTTCTCAAATTCATGTCCATTGAGTTGCTGATGCCACCCAACCATCTCATCTTCTGTTGCCCCTTTCTTCTCCTGCCCTCAATCGTCCCTAGCATCATGGTCTTTTCCAATTAGTCAGCTCTTCACATCAGGTAACCAAAGTATTGGAGCTTCAGCTTCAGCATCAGTCCTTCCAATGAATATTCAGGACTGATTTCCTTTAAGATGGACTGGCTGGATCTCCTTGCAGTCCAAGGGACTCTCAAGAGTCTTCTCCAACACCACTGTTCAAAACCACCAATTCTTCGGTATTCAACCTTTTTTATGGCCCAACTCTCACATCCATACACGACTACTGGAAAAACCATAGCTTTGTCTATATGGACCTTTGAGGGTAAAGTGATGTCTCTGCTATTTAATATGGTATCTAGGTTTGTCACAACTTTCCTTTCAAAGAGCAAGCATCTTTTAATTTCAAACTGCAGTCACCATCCACAGTGATTTTGGAGCCCAAGAAAAGATCTGTCACTGCTTCCACTTTTCCCCTTCTTCCAGTCCCATCGTGCATATGTCCTAAGTCACTTCAGTGGTGTCTGACTCTTTGCCACCCTATAGACCGTAGCCCACCAGGTTCCTCTGTCCATGGGATTCTCCAGGCAAGAATACTGGAGTGGGTTGCCAGTTCTTCTTTCAGGGGATCTTCCTGACCCAGGGTTTGAACCCATGTCTCTTATGTCTTCTGCATTGGCGGCAAGTTCTTTACCACTAGTGCCACCTGGGAAGCTGTCAGGTCCCATCACTTCATGGGAAATTGAAGGGGGGAAAGTGGGAGACCTTTAAAGCAAAACTAAAAAGTTCTAGGAGCATAGAAACACATGGAAACAGAATCTTTTGTCAAGATAAAAACAAATCATTTTGGTTTGGGGATACAAACCACTTTGCATAGTTAGGGACTCTTATGACCACCAATTTAAAGTGACAAAAGTGACTAGGAACCTACTGGCTTAAAGTGTTTAGCAAAAAGTCTGTGATCACTGTTATGTCAGAATGTGATGGCTGGGGAAGAAAAGAGCTTTAATCAAAATCTGAATAGATAAGTCCTTTTCTTCCAGAAAGAAATCCTTTTCTTCTTGGAAGACTTCTTCCTAATTCTCATTAGAATGGAAGCAAAGATACCCTTCTAGAGCTTCCCTGGTGGCTCAGTGGTAAAGAGCCTACCAATGCTGGAGAGGCGACTTCTGATCCCTGAGTGAGGAAGATCTCCTGGAGAAGGAAATGGCAACCACTCCAGTATTCCTGCCTGGGAAACCCCATGGACAGAGGAGCCTGGTGTGTGACAGGCCATGAGCTCAGAGAGGAGTGGGACATGACTACTGACTAAACAACAGCAAAGGTACCCTGCACCCCCACCGAAGAACTGCAACAGGGCGTTAAGGGGAAAGGGAGGAGGGGGAAGGAGGCCTAAGGTTCAGAGTAGAAAGTGCCATCAACTTCACTATCCATGTAAAAACATTTTTAAGACTAAAAAAGATAAACAATGGCCATACACAGTTCTGTTTTTAAAAAATGAATGGAAAGAGTTTCAAACTTAAATGTTTACTGGGAATCTTAAAAACTAAGATTAAAGAAAATTCCTATACTAATCTAGATATAAAAATAATTTTTTGAAATTGTAGCAAAAGGAACAAAAATCATCCTGATTTTAGATAGGCACCAACACTAAAAGATGGAAGATTTTTCCAGTATACGGTTAATGAATGTTTGTGGGGAAACATGGGGACCCCTATTCCTGTTTAACTTGTTGTCTACCAAAGCAAGAGGAATCCATTCAAGCATGCTTAAGTGATGAAAAAAATATGCCATTTGTATATTCTTTGGAGTGGGGTGACAGGGGTAGCTATTTAAAATGTGCTCTATCTGGTTAAGAAATTAACCAAAATCAAAGTATCAAGAATGTGAAAATTGAGGCATTCCTGGTGGTTCGGTGGCTAAGACTCTACACTCCCAATGCAAGGTGCCTGGGTTCGATCCCAGGTCAGGGAACTAGATCTCACATGCTGCAACTGAGACCTGGAACTGTCAAATAAATAAAAATAAATAAATATTTTTTAAAAAGAATGTGAAAATTGTTTTAGTTATAGTCTATGCTGCTGCTAAGTCGCTTCAGTCGTGTCTGACTCTGTGCGACCCATAGACAGCAGCCCACCAGGCTCCTCTGTCCTGGGATTCTCCAGGCAGGAATACTGGAGTGGGTTGCCATTTCCTTCTCCAATGCATGCATGCATGCTAAGTTGCTTCAGTCATGTTCGACTCTGTGTGACCCCATAGACAGCAGCCCACCAGGCTCCTCTGTCCACAGAATTCTCTAGGCAAGAGTACTGGAGTGGGTTGCTATTTCCTTCTCCATTATAGTTTATGAGTGAATATCAAAAGACATTAAAAATAGAGTTAAGTATAAATAATCATTGAAAATATCTGTTTAGATAGAGTTCCCCCAGACTCTGAGGCATGGATTTAAGAGCGAATATTTTCTTCGGGATGCTAAGAAACATGTAGAGAAATGAGAAAAGGAGAGTAACCAGTATAGGATAAGTCAACAAGCCAGTTATCTTGAGGGTGACTGGAGTGTAATCCCACAAACTGTGCAAATTGCATGTCCCAGAGTTATGGAACCCAAGGGGCAAGAGAGCTGGGCTGTTTACACATCAGTGCTCACCAGCCGTTTGTTGAGAACTTCAGGAGTGGGTTATTCAGACAAATTTCCAGCCTGGATTTTGGGTAGAGCCCCCTGTGCAGCCTTGGGGACCTGAAGAGTGGCGCGGGACGTGAGGATCAGCAGGAGCACCGGGCAGTGGTCACAGCCAGGGGAATGTCAAGTGCCACAGACAGGGGGCGCTGCAGGCTGGTTAGGACTCTGAATGCAAGCAGCCAAATTGATTCTCAAAGATCATTTTATGGAGAAAAAAAAAAATGCAGAGTGTAAGCTGACTCACAGCTCCAGATTGAATAAATAATACTGAGAAGTGAAGAAGGGGAGAGAATGGAGAGGGAGAAATCCATGGCAAACTTCTTGATTGTAAATGAAAGAGAAAACGTTACTATTGGCTGAAAATTATAGAAATACAGGTTTAGCCCAGGTCTTCCCTGGTGGCTTAGCTGGTAAAGAATCTGCCTGAAATGTTGGGAGACCTGGGTTCAATCCCTGGGTTGAGAAGATCCCTTGGAGAAGGGCACAGCTAACCTCTCCAGTATTCTGGCCTGGAGAATTCCATGGACTATACAGTCGATGTGGTAACAAAGAGTCAGACACAACTGAACGACTTTCATTTTCAATAGTTAGGTGGCACTAGTGGTAAAGAACCAGCCTGCCAATGCAGGAGACATAAGAGGCGCGGGTTCGATCCCTGGGTTGGGAAGATCGCCTGGAGTAGGAAATGACAACCCACTCTGGTATTCTTTTGGAGATCCCATGGACAGAGGAGCCTGGCGGGCTATAGTTCATAGGCTTGCCAGGAGTAGGACACGACTAAAGTGATTTGGCATGCACAGCATGCATGCAGGTTTAGTTTAACCATGTGTTTGAGAAAATTAATGGCAACTACAAGAGAATAAAATGCTAGTTATTTTCTTTCTGAATTGCTACAGCCAGGGGAATGTCACAGACATGCACTCAGTTTAACCTTGTGTTTGGGAAAATTAAAGGAAACTACAAGGGAATAAAATACTAGCTATTTTCTTTCTATATTGCTACACAAAATATAAGGAAATGAAGGAAAAGCTAAGAGAGGTAGGCAGAATTAACACTATTTAGGTTTCCATTGTAACTGTAAGTATGTATGAGTAAACTTCTCTATCAAAATGCAAATGTTGTCCTTCATATTCCTAAAATTCCTATGTATGCTGCTTATGGAAAATATCTAAGCAGCACAGAGTTTAAAAGTAAATAAGACACCATGTCTAGACGCAATGCCAAGTCAAAATGGAAATGTTTTCCTGTGAGGATTATACAGAGTATGCAATTATAAAGTAACTATTCATTGTGTTTATTTGTGGAGTTTACTAATTCGCCATGAAATACTGTTTTGGGTGAAGATGATATAAAATTTATAACGTGCATGTGTGCTAAGTCGTTTCAACTGTGTCCAACTCTTTGTGATCTTATGGACCACACCTTGCTGGGCTTCTCTGTCCACAGAATACTCCAGGAAAGAACACTGGAGTGGGTTGCCATGCCCTCCTCCAGGGGATCTTCTGACCCAGGGATCGAACCCACGTCTTTTATGTCTCCTGAATTGGCAGGATAGTTCTTTACTACTAGCACCACTTTGGAAACCCATAAAACTTATAATATCCCACACTAAAATGAGGTCATTGACAAGAAACTGGCTAATGATTATCATCAATTAGAGTATTTAAGAAGTGAAAGTTGCTCAGCTATGTTGGACTCTTTGTGACCCCATGGACTGTAACCCACCAGACTCCTCTGTCCATGGAATTCTCCAGGCAAAAATACTGGAGTGGGTAGCTGTCCCTTTCTCCAGGGGATCTTCCCAACCCAGGGATTGAACACAGGTCTCTGCATTGTAGGCAGATTCTTTGCCATCTGAGCCACCAGGGAAGCGCATTTAAGAAGAGTCTAATATTTAAAAAAACTTGAAATGCCCTGAAATCTTATAGCTTATGTAGGAGAGGCTTTCCAAATTTGCAGCTCACATCACATTACCAATAAAATGTGAAGATGAATCAATAATGAAAAATTCTGATCAATTATGCTATAAGAGGTTGTTGTTTTTCTTTGCTCCATAGATGATATTTTAAAATCTGTTCTTGCTGTGGAAAAATACTACAGAAAGAAACCACCAAAGAGGACATGGGAAAGAATGGAGAAAAGGTAATAAAGTGTATCTGACAACTAATTAATAAAAATATCATGTAAAATTTTCTGGATTTTCTGATGTTTGTGGTACTTGTAAGCTTTTGAAAATGGATAAATTGCTATGTTTTTCTTTTCTCATTCTAAGTAAACATTCACTATCACACTTCTTTTGTGTCTGTAATTGCCTGTGTGTGTGTATTGCTTAGAGAGAAATCCCAAAATCTATGTTTCAGCCCCACAAAATCTGGGTCCAACTCAGCATATGAACATTTGTGATTTTCAAAGCTAATGCCAAATTTCCTTCTACTGAGGACATGCCAACTCAGATTCCCACCAGCAATTATGAACATGCTTGTTTCCTCCAAACAATTTTGAGAAGTAATAGCTATGAGGAGAGTCCTGCACTTCCACCTGTTGATGATCTGGTGATAAATAAACATCAGTGAACTAGCCTGTAAAGCCCAGAAAGAGATCACAGAATCTATATGAAGAACATAGCATATATTCTTTGAACTGGCACTTCAAATCAGTGGAGAAATAAAAAGTGATTCAATAAACTGTTTGGAAAATAAACCTGAGAAAACAGGGGTGGCAGATATGTATTTCATTCCATGTAGCAAGCTAGCTTTTGCACGGATTATAAATAAAGTATTGAAAATATTAAAAGCATAGATACATATTCATCTCATTTAGGGATGCGAACACTTGACTAATCAAACACCCACAAAAAATAGTAAGCCACAGAGAAAAATATTAGGGAATTAAATTTAATTTAGTTACATAAAATTAATATCATAAAAGTTATATATCATAAAATTTTTGGAAAGATATTTCCATGTGTTTCATACATATGATAAACATAAAATTTCTGTAATAGGAAAAAATTTTTGTTGTAAAAATAGGCAAGTAGGAATTTCAGAATAGAAAAATACAAATGGTCAAAAAATACAATTAACATCCAACCTCATTAGTAGTTAAATTTAAACATATTTTATAATAATGTGAACAATGTCTTTGCTTTTCAACTAGGTGAATATTTTGGTACTGTTGTTGCTATTGTTCATGATAGTGAATATGCAGTAAAATAGACCCTTTTACTCACCATTTCTAACAATGTACCTTATTTTCTATAGGACAATTTGACTAGGTGAATAAATTTTCAGAATCTAAATTATTGTTCCTGCTACTATGAATTATTGCAAAGGAATATATAAGAATTGCATGCAGATTTACGACCTAGAATGTCCAGTGCAGTGGTATGTATAATAGCAGACATTTAGAAACAATTCAGATTTCTGAGGATTAAGAACAAATAATGACAGCACAATCATATGGTGAAATCCCATGAGACCATAAGAAAAGCTGTGCCTTTAAGGAGAATTAATCATGGTAGGAAATGTTCATGGCATATATTAAGTGAAACACCAGGATTCAAACATCTCTTTTTTCAGGCTCTTTTCAAGCACCGGCTGTGCTTTCTGCTTAGATACTACACTTCATACTGTCTACCCTCTAATGGATGAGGATAAGAGGCTTGTGGAAGCTTCCTGATGGGATGGACTAGTTGTGGGGAAAACTGGGTCTTGCTCAGGTGGGCAAGACAATGCACATAAAATCTTAAATCCAGTTTTCTGCTGATGGGTTGGACTGTGTTTCCTCCCTATAGTTTGGCCTGAGATCAAACTCTATTATGGGTAATGGCAGTTTAGTTCAGTCACTCAGGCATGTGTGACTCCTTGCAACCCCATGGACTGCAGCACGTAGACGTCCCTGGCCATCACCAACTCCCAGAGCTTGCTCAAATTCATGTCCATTGAGTCAGTGATGCCATCCAACCATCTCGTCCTCTGTCCTCCCCTTCTCCTCCTGCCTTCAATCTTTCCTAGCATTAGGGTCTTTTCTAATGAGTCAGCTCTTCATATCAAGTGGCCAAAGGATTGGAGCTTCAGCTTCAGCATCAGTCCTTCCAATGAATAATCATGATAGATTTCCTTTATGATTTTCTGGTTTGATATCCTTGCAGTAAAGGGACCCTCAGAGTCTTCTCCAATACCACGGTTCAAAAGCATCAATTCTTCAGTGATGAGCTTTCACATGGTGAAAACTCTCATCTCCATACATGACTATTGGAGAAACCACAGCTTTGACTAGATGGACAATTGTTGGCAAAGTAATCTCTCTGCTTTTTAATATGCTGTCTAGTTTTGTCATAGCCTTTTGTTTAAGAAGCAAGCGTCTTTTAACTTTGTGGCTGCAGTCACCAACCTCAGTGATTTTAGAACCCAAGAAAATCAATCTATAACTGTTTTCATTGTTTTCCCATCTATTTGCCATGAAGTTCACAATAAAGGACAGAAATGGTATGGACCTAAGAGAAGCAGAAGATATTAAGAAGAGGTGGCAAGAATACACAGAATAACTATATAGAAAAGATATTAATGACCCAGATAACCGTGATGTTGTGATCACTCACCTAGAGTCAGACCTCCTAGAGTGCAAAGTCAAGTGGGACTTAGGAAGCATCACTACAAACAAAGCTAGTGGAGGTAATGGGATTCCAGTTGATCTATTTCAAATTCTAAAAAACGATGTTGTGAAAGTGCTGCACTCAATATGCCAGTAAATTTGGAAAACTCAGCTGTGGCCACAGTACTGGAAAAGGTCAATTTTCATTCCAATCCCAAAGAAGGGCAATGCCAAAAAATGATCAAACTACTGCACAATTACACTCATTTCACATTCTAGTAAGGTCATGCTCAAAATTCTCTAAGCAAGGCTTCAACAATACATGAACCGAAAACTTTCAGATGTGCAAGCTGGATTTAGAAAAGGCAGAGGAACCAGACAGAGGTTTTGAACTGGACGTGGAACACCAGACTGGTTCCAAATTGGGAAAGAAGTATTTCAAGGCTATATATTATTACCCTGCTTATTTAACTTCTATGCATAGTACATCATGTGAAATGTCCAGATGGATGAAGCATAGCTGGAATCAAGATTGCCAGGAGAAATATGAATAACTTCAGATATGCAAATAGCACCAGCCTTATGACAGAAAGTGAAGAGGAACTAAAGAGCCTCTTGACAAAGGTGAAAGAGGAGGGTGATAAAGCTGGCTTAAAACTCAACATTCAAAAAACTAAGATCATGGCATCCAGTCCCATCACTTCATGGCAGAGAGATGGGGAAACAATAGAAACAGTAAGAGATTTTATTTTCTTTGGCTCCAAAATCACTGCAGATGGTGAGTGCAGCTATGAAATTAAAAGACGCTTGCTCCTTGGAAGAAAAGCTACAAACCTAGATAGCGTATTAAAAAGCAGAGACATTAATTTGCCTACAAAGATCCTATAGTCAAACTATGCTTTTTCCAGTAGTCATGTATGGATGTGAGAGTTGGACCATAAAGAAGGCTGAGCATTGAAGAATTGATGCTTTTGAACTGTGGTTTAAAGAAAATTCTTGAGAGTCTCTTGGACTGTACAGAGATCAAACCAGTAATCCTAAAGAAAATCAACCCTGAATATTCATTGGAAAGACTGATACTGAAGCTGAAACTCCAATACTTTGGCCACCTGATGCAAAGAGCCGACTCTGGAAATAACCCTGATACTGGGAAAGATAGAGGACAGGAGGAGAAGGGGACGACAGAGAATGAGATGGTTAGATGACATTACTGACTCGATGGACATGAGTTTTAGCAAACTCCGTGAGATGTTGAAGGACAGCGAGGCATGGTGTGTTGCAGTCCATGTGGTCTCAAAGAATAGGACACAACTAAGCAACTGAACAACAACAACAGCTATTCTCCAAGATCTTCTCATGGCTTCCTCCTTATCTTTCAAATCTCACTGCAAACATTCCTGGCTCAGAATGACTTCCAGAACCCGCTGGTGAAAGCAAACCTTCCTCACATCTACCTCCGGGAGCCAGTACTTTA
Source organism: Cervus elaphus (assembly GCF_910594005.1). NCBI lineage: Eukaryota > Metazoa > Chordata > Mammalia > Artiodactyla > Cervidae > Cervus > Cervus elaphus. Next base: position 40,773,955 of record NC_057839.1, read on the forward strand.
TTTCATCTTTTCCACCACTTGTTATATCTAAAATTTCCTTGGTCCTTTTGTTTAAATATTTATTGCCTGTCATTCTTCATGCTCTACCCCCAGTACACACAATATAAGAGACACTCATTAGCTGTTTTCATCATTGCTGAATCTTTACCTCAACAATAGACTATTGTTGGTCAGCCAATGACTAATGGACAAATGCATGGAAAAAAAGAGTGGAAGAAAATATACCAGATTTTATTTTTAAGAGCCCATCTCTGAGTGGTGATATGCTAGGTGCTTCTTATCTTCTGCTTTATGTGTGTTTGATTCTTTAGACTTTTTTGTGGACACACAATCAGGAAAAACAATGTGATCTCCTCAATGTTCATGGTCCAGCTCAATGTTCATAGTCCGGTTTATAGTCCAGTGATTCTTCAGACATTTTTTGTAGACACAGAATTAGGAAAAATAATGTAATCTCTTCAGTGTTCATAGTTCAGCTCATAGTCTGTATCTTTTCCATTCAACCCTCAAAAATTCCTTTGGTAGTGAACTAATCACACACAAAAAAGAAGAGCACTCACGCAGCATTTTACACCTCTTTTATAATACTCACCACATTCTGTCTCTTTACAAACTAGCAGCCCAACAGATCATAGACTTTTCTCATTCAGTATCTGTGCCTTCATATCTATCTGTCTGTCTGTCTGTCTATCCAGATACTAGCAAAGTATTGGAACTTTGGGTATTCCATAAGTGTTGACGGTATTTATCCTGAAACATGTATATCAAGTTGCAGAGAACAATTATTTTAAAGCAAACACCCATGGAACCCTCAGCCTCAACAACAAATGCAACATTGCTGGCATTTCAGAAGCTCTTGGCATGTTTGTTCCTAATTGTAACCCTCTTGTTTCTTCTTAAATATAACTGATATTCTGAATTATTAAGCAGTCACTTGCTTGATTTCATCATCTTAAAATAATCCTAAACATTGACTGCTACTGAATCTTGCATAACTGGAATCATAAAGCTTATTTTGGGCAGTGTTATGTTTGTGAGGTTTATCCATGTTTAATATATAGCTATAGTTCATTAATTTTTGGTACTGTATACTATTCAATGGATAGCTTATTCATTCCACTGTGGTGGACATTTTTGATGTCTTTTATTTTGGGCTTCTATGTATAATATTACTAATGGCTATGAATATTCTCATTCACGGTTGGTGCTTATTTCTGGTGGGTATAACTGTAAGTGAAACTGTTGGTTTATCAGGCATGTGCATTTTTAAATTTAGTAGATGTTGTCAAACTCCTTTCTAACGTGATTGCATCAAATATTATACTTACACCAGTCATACCTGGGAGTTCCCACTGCCCCATAACCTTGGTTGTTTTGATCATTTTATTTTAATACTAGTCATTTCTGTGTCTTGGGAAACTTCTTAGCCCTGGGCAAACCGGGATGATAGGCTGCCATAGAACTTTTATACCTTATCTGGCACCAATGTATTTTTTGGAGATGTTTTCATATCAGTTCTTTGCAGTCCATGGAATTCTCCAGGCTAGAATACTGGAATGCATAGCCTTTCTCTTCTCCAGGGGATCTTCCCAACCCAGGGATCAAAACCAGGTCTCCCACATTTCAGGCAGATTCTTTACCAGCTGAGCCACAAGGAAAGCCCAAGGTATATGATAGTATTCCCTTAATTTGCAATACTGTTATGGCATTTTTCCTATGTACATTGACTACTTGTGTTTCCTGAGTGTGAGATGCCTGTTTAAACCTCTTGCAAAAACGGTCTTCAAACTGGAAACATAAAAACCTCATCAACTGTAAACTCATGAATAATGGTTCTGATTGTATTTCTATTATCAATGCTAATTGTGTTCAGATTTTGCCTTGATTATAAGAATAAGAAACAAATGCTTTATTTTTTTTTTAATTTATCTCATCAGTCCTTACTAATGGAGGAAAAACGTACTAAAATTATGGAATTTTTAGAGAACAATCAAATTTATAGAAATCAAGAAAATTGATACCAAGAGAAAAATAGTCTTATACACTAGTCAATAAAAGAAGAAATTTTAAAAAGAACTAATGAATTTGTGACTAGTGTGTTGAAAAAAGCACAATAAATTACATTGTAAAAATGTAAAAAGGACTTTAAAAATGAAAGTAGAAATTAATAGATTAGAAAGTAGAAAAAGAATAGAACTGAAAAAAAAAAAATACCCAACCTCATATGTGTGTACTGAGTCGTGTCTGACTTTGACCCCCTGAACTGTAGCCCACCAAGTTCCTCTGTCCATGGGACTTCCCAGGCAAGAATACTGCAATGAGTCACCATTTCCTTCTCCAGGGGATCCTCCTGACCCTGAGTTTGAACCCACATTTTCTATGTCTCCCCCACTGGCAGGTGGATTCTTTACCACTGAGCCACTTGAGTGGCTTTTAAAGAGTAAAATTTAAATTTTACATTTTACAGAGTAAAATTTTTTAAAAAATTATGTCCAAATGTTGGTTTTTTGAGAAACTCAATAAGATAATCATTAACTACTTTAAGGGGAAAAAGAGAAAAAGGTATAACTGTACCAAAAATAATAATAATAATAATAACAAAGGAAATTTAAAGAATCATAAGAAAGCTTTTGTACAGTTTCATACAAATAAACTGAAAATTTGGATTCAACAAATAATTTTCTAGAAAAAATATAACTTAAAATTTATCTCAGATGAAACACACAATCTTAAAAGACATTTATATAGGAAAAAAAAGAGAATTTTTTTCAAAGAAATAACATCATGGTTACCAGACCTGAGGAGTTTGTCCCAAACCCTAAAAATTACCAAGCTATTAAATGACCGAAAGCATGGAATAATGGAAATTTTCAATGGAAAATGGAAATTTTGGAAATGGAAATTTTCCAAAATTTTTAATTGATACCCACTTTACTATATGTAGCATTAATAATGCAATAATAATACTGGGAAAGCAAAACTACCAAACCAAAATTCTAAGTGAAATATTTGCAACTACAACAGCAACAAAAAATCCCGAGGCAATTTATAGGAATAATACATTATGATCAAGTGCAATTTAATACCAGGTATGTCACACTGTGTCAATGGGAGGAAATTAATTGGGATAATATATTATTATATTTAAGGATACTAATGATGTGATCATTTCAAAGCAAATTTAAAAAGCATATGACAACATTTAAGATTCTTGAGACATAAAAAAGAAACAAGAAAATAAGGATAGATGAATAGTCAGTATAACAAACTATTCTATGTCAACTCCAGAATCATGATTAAAGAGAAAATACTAAATTCAGGAACAATACAAGGAATTCCACTACTGCTATTTTATTTAACATCTTATTAGAGGTAAAAAGTCAAAGCAATTAAGCAACAGAAAAATATCAAAGGTACAAAATTTGAAAAGTATAAAATGACTGTATCCCTATTGCAGTTGGTATTATTATATAATCAGAAAACTCAAAATTATAAAATAAAAAATATTTAAGAAATTAGATGTTGGATAAATTTTGGGAGTACAAAATCCATTGTTTACACACACATAAACAATAAGACATATATACAGCATTATAGACATACATTTAGTAAATATATATTATTTTTATAAGAAAATAATTATAATATAGCAAACATAATTATGGGCTTCCCAGGTAGCATTAGTGGTAAAGAATCCACCTGCCAAAGCATGAAACACAAGAGATTCAGGTTTGATTCCTGGGTTGGGAAGATTCCCTGGAGGAGGGCATGGCAACCCTGTCCAGTATTCTAGCCTGGAGAATCCCGTAGACAGATTAGCCTGGCAGGCTACAGTCCATAAGGTTGCAAAGAGTCAGACATGACTGAAGTGACTTAGCATGCAGGCACACAAACATAATTATAATTTCACCTGGATTTTATAATTAATAGAATAAAATTTTAAAATGTGCCTAGCTATGTTTAATGTTTTTATAAATAATAAAGACCCAATAACAACCATTAACGTCTGGAAAAACAAAGCAGTAATGATGAGAATAGCCTTACCAGATATTAGGGTATATTATAAAGCTTCAGTAATTAAAACCACACCATATCAATGCATAAACAGATACACAGGACAATGGAACAGAAAATTACTTCTGAAAAAGATCCAAGCACATCTAGAAACTTAGTTTATAATTAGAAAATATTTCAAATCAGGTAGCTGCCTGAGAAAAATAATGTTAGGACTATATCCACACGCTTCATGAGAATAATGCCAAATGGATCAGATATTTAATTATAAAAAATAAAGCCATGAAACACTAAATTTAAAAATGAGAAAGTTTCTTTATAATTTTGAAGTATAGATAGCCTTTCCATGATCCAAAACCCATAAGTTGTAAAGGAAAGTTTGACTACATAAAAGTTTTTTTTAACTGTATGAAAAGAAAAATCAAAGTCAAAACATAAATGAGAAGAATAATACACAAAGGATAAGTGAGAAAAAAGTTGAACATCACAACAAGAAGGGCATATTATCTTAATATATGTAATATATTTCTCATAAGGAAAAACTCAATACAAAATAAAAATGGGTAGAAGAGTTCTCAGAGAAAAGAAATCACATAAAGTTCTCTATCAACAAAAGCTCAATATCACCTATTTTAAGAAAAGGAAATGAAAATTCAAATTCTGCAGGTATGTCAAACTTGTGGATTTTTGCTAACTTGATAAGAGGAATAGTATTTGTTGGCAAGACTTTAGGGAAAGAAGAATTATCATGCATTTCTATGGGAGTGTCAATTGGCACAGCACTTACAGATAGTAAGCTGGCAATATCTGTCAAAATCATAAATGCATATTCCCTTTTGCCTAACATTTCTACATCTGAGAATGTTTGTGCATTTATGAACAGGCTTACTCATTGCAGTATTCTATCACAATTTATTATAGTAAAAGATTACCAACAAAAACTCAAGGATCCATCAACAGGGAGATATTAAAATACTGGTGCATTCACAAAATTATGCAGCCATGAAAATAATGAGAAAGAATAAGGAAGATCTTGGAACTGATATGGGCTTCCCTGATGCTCCATTGGTAGAGAATCCACCTGTAATGCAGGAGACCCCGGTTCGATTCCTGGGTCAGAAAGATCCGCTGGAGAAAGGATAGGCTACCCACTCCAGCATTCGTGGCCTTCCCTTGTGGCTCAGCTGGTAAAGAATCCACCTGCAATGCAGGAGACCTGGGTTTGATCCCTGGGTTGGGAAGATCCCCTGGAGAAGGGAACAGCTACCCACTCCAGTATTCTGGCCTAGAGAATTCCATGGACTGCAAAGAACTGATATGAAAACATCTCCAAAAAACACATTGGTGCCAGATAAGGTATAAAAGTTCTATGGCAGCCTATCATCCCAGTTTGCCCAGAGCTAAGAAGTTTCCCAAGACACAGAAATTTCAGTGCTAAAGTCAAGAAATCTCTGGGCTAACAGGCACTGGTGGTCCCCCTAAGTCCAGCTCCCTTTTTCTTTAGCAGATGTGAGATTGGAATATGAGTTCACATTCATTTGTTTATGCATACAAAGCCTCTAGAAGGATGTGCAAGAAAGTAACAATAGTGCTGGCATATTTTATCATAAGTGGGGCTGGTAGGGAAGTGGTTGGATGGAAGACTGAGACTGAAGAGCATTATTTCCTTCTATGGATATTTTAAGTTTTTTGATCTATACGAACTGGATAACTATTCCAAAATTAAACAAGCAAAAAATAAACATAATCAAATGCATCAGAAAAGGCAGTCTGATTTGTGAGGGGAAATAAGACCATTTCTTATGTAGAGAGCAAGTGTCTAGGCAATTTATATAGTTAAAGGGCTTGGAAACTTTCTTGCAAAATGTATTTCTTTACAACATCTGACAGCCAGCTTCAGGATAATGAATACAATGCAATGTACTGCCCTTTGAGAACAAGGAATTGCAGGTTGTCTTGCCCTGGTCAAAAAGAGCAAGTCTGAGCTGCTCTTGAATTTCTGAATTGACCAGACAGTCTCAACACAGGCCATAAAACTACTATCTGAAAGGAAATAGATGGTATTCAAACCAAATCAGCCTGTGAGCAACTGCATAACCTCAATTTGGACACACAATCTGTCTCACAGACTATTCTTTATACTTCTCATGTTCGTTGTAGGAAGACTCTGTCAAACACTTAATGTCTTAGAAAAATTCTGTATAAAACTTAAGCTTATTTGCAAATATATCTTTTTCCAAAATGTTTGTTTTCCCATTGTTTGGGGCCAATAGAGAAAGAGGAAGGCAATGGAAAGAACAGAAATAGTTCCTGGTGTGCTAAATGCATGAATGTGTGTGCAACTGTGGACATACATTCTTGCTTTTGAACCAAGAACATTGGTGATGTAAGTCTTAGTCCGAAGGCAAGAGATGACCAAAGTCCTGACTCAAATAGTCAAGCAGAGAGAGAGAGAGAGAGGTCTCCCTTTCTTCCCCTTTTTGTCCTACGAAGGCCCTCAAGAGACTGGATAATGCCTATCGACATGGCGAGGGCAATTCACTTTATTCAATCTATGGATGCAAGTGTTCACCTCATCCAGAAACACCCTCATGGACACACCTCAAAGTAATATTTAGCCAAATATCAGGGCACCTTGTGAACCAGTCAAAATGACATGTAAAATTAAACACAATAGTTGAGATCAGAGATACGTAGAAACGGGTAAGATACAATTCAATGTTACAAACAACCCATTGAAAAAAATGGGCAGAAGATCTAAATAGACATTTCTCCAAAGAAGACATACAGATGGCCAGCAAAAACATGAAAAGATGATCAACATCACTAATTATTAGAGAAATGCAAATTAAAACAACAATGAGATATCATCTCACATCAGTCAGAATGGCCACCATCAAAAAATCTACAAACAATAAATGATGGAAAGGATATGGAGAGAAAGGAACCCTCCTGAAGCTGGTAGGAATGTAAGTTGGTATAGCCACTATGGAGAACAATATGGGGTTTCCTCAAAAAGCTAAAACTAGAACTACTGCATGCCCCAGCAATCCCACCCCTGGGCATATACCTGGAGAAAGCCATAATTCAAGAATGTACATGAACTCCAATGTTTACTGCAGAAGTGTTTACAACAGCCAGGACATGGAAACAGCCTAAATGTCCATCAACAGAGGAATGGGCAAAGAAGATGTGGTATACATATATATATATACACACACACACACACAATGGAATATTACTCAACCATAAGTCAGAGATGTGGATAGACATAGAGACTGTCTTATAGAGTGAAATAAGTCAGAAAGAAGAAAAAAATACCATAAAATATCACTTAAATGTGAAATCTAGAAAAATGGTACAAATGGACTTATTTGCAAACCAGAAATAGAAGCACATGTAGAGAACAGAGGTACGGATACCAACTGGGGGAAGGGGAAGGTGGGATGAACTGGGAGATTGGGACTGACATATATATGCTGAAAGTGAAAGTGGAAGTGACTCAGTTGGATCTGACTCTGCGACCCCATGGACTATACAGTCCACGAAGTTCTCCAGGTCAGAATACTGGAGTAGGTGGCTGTTCCCTTCTCCAGTGGATCTTCCCAACCCAGGTATGGAACTGGGGTCTCCCACATTACAGGTGGATTCTTTACCAACTGAGCTATCAGGGAAGCCCTACTATATATAAAATAGATGACTGATGAGAACCTACCGTATAGCACAGGGAACTCTATTCAATGCTCTTTGGTGACCTAAATAGGAACGGAATCTAAAAAGAGGGGATATATGTATATGCATAACTGATTCACATTGTTGTACAGTGGAAATGAACATAACATTGTAAAGCAACTATGCTTCAAAATGGAAAGAAAAGAACTACTGTTAAAATTCTGGAAATGGTTGGGCATGATATATTTAAATTGCCCAAATGGCACAGACTGAAAGATGCCACTCTTGGAATTGGATGTCCAGTCTGAAGCAGAGAAGGCTCTAGAAGGAAAGACTGCGTAAAGATGTTTTGAGGATATTCAGTGCAGCTGGAGAAGTGGACAATGGATAATGGGGCTAGTGTAGTATTGCAAGTAGCAGCAAAAAGAGGTAGCATGAAGTGGCAGGGTGTGCTGAAAGGAAGGAGATGGAATGTGGGCAGAGGAATCAAGAAGCAGCCATGAACTGGAAATGAGCCATCAGCCTCAGGAAATCTAAGTAAAATGGGGCTGGGCAGGAATTCATCTCTAAAAATCTATTCCCAAGTCAGGAAAGGGATGGGAATGTATGGACCAACAAAAGACAGACTCCAGTTCTAGAGGGTCTGAAAATACAAGGCAAATTTTCAAACTGAACTTGGGCACAAGGACAGACAGCAATATGTTGTTCCAGAATTTTCCTCGTATAATACACAAAAACAAAAAGAGGATCAGAGGCTAAAATGCAAGCTAAAACTATAAATTCTAGAAAATGAACACACAAAAAATTTCATAAACTTGGGGTCAACAAAAAATTACTAGACAAAACACAAAATGATTCATAGTAAAAGAAAAACATGACAAGTTCGATTTAATTACAACTTAGTACTGCTCTTCAAAACACCATTAAGGGAAAAAAGACAACTAAACTCTTTAACAAGTGGTGCTGGGAAAACTGGTCAACCACTTGTAAAAGAATGAAACTAGAACACTTTCTAACACCATACACAAAAATAAACTCAAAATGGATTAAAGATCTAAATGTAAAACCAGAAACTATAAAACTCCTAGAGGAGAACATAGGCAAAACACTCTCCGACATAAATCACAGCAGGATCCTCTATGACCCACCTCCCAGAATATTGGAAATAAAAGCAAAAATAAACAAATGGGACCTAATGAAACTTAAAAGCTTTTGCACAACAGAGGAAACTATAAGCAAGGTGAAAAGACAGCCTTCAGAATGGGAGAAAATAATAGCAAATGAAGAAACAGACAAAGGATTAATCTCAAAAATATACAAGCAACTCCTGCAGCTCAATTCCAGAAAAATAAATGACCCAATCAAAAAATGGGCCAAAGAACTAAACACACATTTCTCCAAAGAAGACATACAGATGGCTAAGAAACACATGAAAAGATGCTCAACATCACTCATTATCAGAGAAATGCAAATCAAAACCTCAATGAGGTACCATTACATGCCAGTCAGAATGGCTGCTATCCAAAAGTCTATAAGCAATAAATGCTGGAGAGGGTGTGGAGAAAAGGGAACCCTCTTACACTGTTGGTGGGAATGCAAACTAGTACAGCCACTATGGAAAACAGTGTGGAAATTCCTTAAAAAGCTGGAAGTAGAACTGCCATATGAACCAGCAATCCCACTCCTGGGAATATACACCAAGGAAACCAGATCTGAAAGAGACACATGCACCCCAATGTTCATCGCAGCACTGTTTATAATTGCCAGGACATGGAAGCAACCTAGATGCCCATCAGCAGACAAATGGATAAGAAAGCTGTGGTACATATACACTAGGGAATATTACTCAGCCATCAAAAAGAATTCATTTGAATCAGTTCTAATGAGATGGATGAAACTGGAGCCCATTATACAGAGTTAAGTAAGCCAGAAAGATAAAGACCAATACAGTATACTAACACATATATATGGAATTTAAAAAGACAGTAACAATAAACCTATATGCAAAACAGAAAAAGAGACACAGATGTATAGAACAGACTTTCAGATTCTGTGGGAAAAGGAGAGGGTGGGATGTTCAGAGAGAACAGCATTGAAACAAGTACCAAGGGTGAAACAGATCACCAGCCCAGGTTGGATGCATGAGACAAGTTCTCAGGGCTGGTGCACTGGGAAGACCCAGAGGGATGGGATGGAGAGGGAGGTGGGAGGGGGGATCGGGATGGGGAACACATGTAAATCCATGACTGATTCATGTCAATGTATGGCAAAAACCACTACAATATTGTAAAGTAATTAGCCTCCAATGAATAAAAATAAATGGAAAAAAAAAACACCATTAAGAAAATGAAATTGCAAGCAGCAATTCATAAAATGTATATTTCAGAAATGAACTGAATTCAGAATATACACAAAATTCTTCCCAAGTGGGCTTCCCAGGTGAAGCTAGTGGTAGAGAACCTGCCTGCCAATGCAGGAGACACAAGAGACCCAGGTTCAATCCCTAGGTCTGGAAGATGCCCTGGAGGAAGGCATGGAAACCCACTCCAGTATTCTTCCCTGAGTCTCCTGCATTGCAGGTGGATTCTTTACCAGCTGAGCTACTAGGGAAGTCCCTAATAAGAAGACAAACAACCCAATAAAAAATTTACAAAACTAACTAAAACTTCAGAAAAGAATATATACCCATGGCCGATGAGCACATGAAAAGATATTCAAATAATTATATATTAAGGAGATGAAGTTTAAAAACAATAAACTATAACTGCAAACCCACTAGAAACAGCTAAACTTTTAAGACTATTGGGTTTGTACATATGTATTTAGAGGGATTTAATGGCAAAACCAATTTATGACTCATATAGAAGAATGTCCAGAAAGAGCTAAGAAATCTTTAGAAAGAATATTTAGGTGAAACTGCCTTACTGCACATTTATTTGTACTTACCACAAAACTACTGTGATCACAACAGTATGACATTGGTACAAACAAGAAAAGTATGAGTAAAATAGACTAAAATACTCTGGAAACAGATCCAAGTATATAAATGAAACTTAATACCCGAAAAGGAAAATTCCAAGGGGACAGGAAAAGAATAATTTAACTATATTTAAACAAATCTTTCTAGCAAATTGACTCCATTCAACTAATCAAAAAAAAATTTAGGATTGAGTTTTCTGTACTTGTAAAAAAAAAGTCATTATTGATACATTTATGTCTTTTTGGTAGCATGAATATAGAAAAAGGTGGGGAATAACAGAGTGGAAGATGTCTTTACTGATTTCCTAAAGGGGTGGAACTGGAGGGAGTTGAGAGAGGAAAATTAAATTGCTACTAATTATAACAGTATAATGCTACTATGCATATTTGCTATATTATTAATAAAAAATATGAATATACTTTCAGATTTCATTTGCTATTTTCAGCATGATTAAAATTTGAAACCTAAATTTAGAAAAGACCCAGTGCTTTGCCTATTGTATCAATAAGCATATATTATTGCTTTAAGAAAAAATGGAATGTAAAGTCCAAATGTATCTGTGAAAATGCAAGCCTATATTTGCCTTTCTCTCTGGCTTTTTCCCTCCTTTCCTTCCTTCCTTCTTTCCTTTCTTTTTAAAATAAGGAAACATATTTCAGTTAAAGTTTATCTTTGACACCAGGGTTGTATTCAAAGTGTTCTAATAATTGTTTTTGCTAATTATTTTCCTCCATAGTGAATATATATAAAATTCCAAAGCCAACAGATCACAGCCTAGGTGAAGAAGTTTTGGACTCCAAGAGAATGGAATAAGTGACTGGTGATGGTAAAGCTTTAAATGGCAGTAGGCAGGACTCAATGATCTAAGATTCTACAGTGTATGCTCGGGAATGTGCACTTGATTCTGAGCTTGATGGTGAGCTGAAAGGTTTTGAGCTGTTCAGGTACATGGTGAGACAGGTAACCCTAGGGCTTGTGTGTAGAATGAACCTGGCAAAACAAAGGTAAATCCCCTGATGTGTGGACCTGAAAATCCCTTCTACTGGCATACTCAATTCTGCTTTAATTCCAGAATGAAACAAGTGTAATTCTGAAACTGTTCCATATGCCAGCAATCTATTTCTACTATGACTCAGAGATCCCTGTAATTTAGTGCTTTTTTGCCCGAGAGACATTGAGTTTCTTTGGGACTGTTGGACACATTTATATCTTCCTAAATGGAATTATGTTACCAAAGACATAATTGAGTGACTTCACTTTCACTTTTCACTTTCATGCATTGGAGAAGGAAATGGCAACCCACACCAGTGTTCTTGCCTGGAGAATCCCAGGGATGGGGAAGCCTGGTGGGCTGCTGTCTACGGGGTCGCACAGAGTTGGTCACGACTGAAGTGACTTAGCAGCAGCAAATGGAATTATGTTACCAAAGACATAATTAATAGTACTTCCTGTCCCACATTTAAATGCTTCTCAGTTCACAAGTACAAATATTATTATAAAACATAACTCCAAAAGCTCCACAATTAAGTTCCAAATCCTTTACGTATTTGTTTATCAATCATATATAGGTAATATTGCTTCTGTCCTTTAGAGTCCCAGCTACCAAATGGAGGCACTGATTTTTGATAAAAGTATTTGATAAGCCTCTAGAACAATTCAGACCTCTTTAGGGTCCACAGTAGAAATTTCTCTTACAAAATCAGTGTCTGGTTTTCCTTTCTTTTTAGGCATAAAATAAAAAATTACATTTCCCAGCCCTACTTCTGTTAGGTGGGGCCATGTGACTGGTTGTCATCAAAGGACTAAAATAAATGGAAGTGACACATGTTACTTCTGGGAAGAAACCTGGGGAAGGGAGGTATGAGGTCTCCATGCTATCTTTTCTTTGCCATAGTAACCAAGAAGGCCATGATTTTTTTTTTTTTTTTTTTTCTGGTAGCCTGGATCCCTGAGTCACTGTGAGAAACAAAGCCCTCTACTCCTCTCCTTCCCCAAAGTGCATTGCATATATACTCAAGACCAAGAAACAAACATTGATATTCTAAGTTACTGATGTACTAGGCTTCATTTGTTACTGCAGCATTCCTGGCTTATGCTATCTCATAGTTTCAAATACTCCTCCGAGAATCAGATGACTACTTTGTACTCTGTCCTCAACTAGATGCATATTCAAATAGTATTTTAAATAAAGAATATGACTAAGTCTCTTATTTAAGCCCCATCACAGATGGATATTAAAGAATATTTAGCTCCTTCCTAGCATACAATGATTATGTGTGTGTGTGTGTGTGTGTGTGTGTGTAGAAATACTTTTGATTTGTTTTATAATGGTTTAGAAATTATCTAATTTTGGAGCTTAAAGTTGGTGAGGTGATATAGGAAAATCGGTTAAGTCAATCTTACATTGTGCATCAAAACAAGACTCTGTCATTCAGCATGCTAACTCTAGTTAAACTAAAGAGTAGCTTACTGCCCAGGGGCAAGAAGGAAACAGCTCAGTACTTGTTAAATGGACCGGCTTTGTACACTGGAGGATGGAGTTATAGAGGTGTCTGCTTTCCCTGGGGGACTGAAGTTGTGAACTGAAAAGAACCCTTTGCCATTCTGACTTGCTTACTTCAGAGAAAGTATGTAACTTTCTGTTTCTCAGAAAGAAAAAAAGAAAAGGAATATTCTCAAGTCACATAGAAAGACCTTCTTAACACCCAAGGGCTCTTCTGAGAAACTGTTGGTGAAGGAAATAAAAAAGTATCAAAACCCTCCAGACATATGAAACATTGAGAGGTAGAAGTGTTTTGTTAGAATGGTTTTGATTTACCAAACTAAACCCTTCACATTTAAATCATAGTGTTTGAAGTGTTGGCTACATGAATCAGTCACTCCCATTGTGTTTTCAGGTAACTTCATGGACTAAGGCTAGTTTCTGGGTAGTATGAGGAGACAGCATCCCTCTCCTGTGCTTGGCCTCATTCCAGCTGGTCTCTCCTTTTTGGCCCTCTATATCCTCATTTCCAGCTTTCCCCATCTCCGCCCTGTCTTTCCGCTGCAGCTCCTATGCCTGCTGACCATACTACCTAGTGGAGTGTAAGTGAATGCTTGGTTAGCCAGGGCAAGTCAGAGCTTCAGACCTTCTACTGTTCTTCCCATCATCGGTTGAAATACAGGCAAATACAAAATTTAGTTTTTAGTCTTTGGGGCTAGCCTACTTGTATACGTCAGAGGTGAGAACCTCTTGATCTAAGAAAATGGTAGCTTCTTAAAATTAAAGCAACAACACGAGGACGTTGGTGGTCGCTTACATTCAACTGCAAAATACAGTATGTGCATTCAGTAGTGTGTGTTGTCTATCCGCAAGTGATTAGCATGGAAGATACAATTCACCTTTCTTGCTAGCAAAGAAAATGCCAAGAACAGAGGAACGTTTGTGGGGAAATGGACAAGATGGCGCCAGTCCACTCTCTCCTGCCGTCTGACCCCATGCTCTGTAAACAATGACTTTGCTTGGTTATATAAAGGCTAAACTCACTTACAGCACTGCACATGTGCTTCACAGGGGACTCGCTTGGTCACAGGTTGTGTGGCTTGATTTATACCTGTATGAGCTTCACCCCGAAAGCCCTGGTTGCTGCTGCTTTGGGGCTACACTGGCGAGGCATCGTGGTTATGTTAGATGAGGTTATGTTACGACTGTGTTTTGGCAGTGTCAGGTTATGTTAAGGCAGCGGTGCCAGTCAGGAGAGAGGCGGTGTCATGGCTGCCAAGGCAGCCAGGGGAGAATGAACTACGTCTGGAGGTCCTGTGGCTCCCAGAGTCTTCTCCTTCCAGTCTCTTAGTTGGCGCCTTGCCTATCCTGGGCTCAGCAAACTGTGCAGACAGCAAGACAACTGGCGTCACCAACAGGGTCAGCAATATAAATGTTTCTTGGAGAAATGAAGAGGCGAAATGAAAACACTTAGTTTACGTGTGAGACCACTCAGAGGGGATAACATGGTTGTCTTCAGAAGAGCTGACGTGTGAAAAATGAAACAGTTCTGTTTTCCGAATCCGCCTGCAATGCAGGAGACCGCGATTTGATCCCTAGGTCAGGAAGATCCCCTGGAGAAGAGATAGGCTGCTGCTGCTGCTGCTGCTAAGTCGCTTCAGTCGTGTCCGACTTTGCGCGACCCCATAGACGGCAGCCCACCAGGCTCCGCCGTCCCTGGGATTCTCCAGGCAAGAACACTGGAGTGGGGTGCCATTTCCTTCTCCAGTGCATGAAAGTGAAAAGTGAAAGTGAAGTCGCAGTATTCTTGAGCTTCCCTGGTGGCTCAGACTGTAAAGGATCAGCCTGCAATGTGGGAGACCTGGGTTTAATCTCTCTGTTGGGAAGAGCCCCTGGAGGAGGGCATGGCAACCCACTCCAGTATGCTTGCCTGGAGAATCCCCATGGACAGGGGAACCTGGCGGGCGGTAGTGCATGGGATTGCAGAGTCGGATGTGACTGAGCGACTAAGCACAAAAGGCAGAACTAGAGCCACTAGTGGAAAGTATGTGTGAAGACAGGAAGGTTTAGATCAATACAAGAATAATTTTTTGTTGTTGCTAAAATTAGCATCAGATTTCAATAAAGATTGTAAATAATTCTAAACTTACAGTTTGAAAATAAGAAAAATCATTGCATAAAACTGTAAACTAAGACATCAAAAAGAAATAACAAATAAGGAACCATAAGAACAACAGCTAGCACTTATTTTTTATGTGTTGCCATTTGTCCAGCACAAATGATAGAGACTCATTTATACTAATTCCAACAAACCCCCCAAATCCCAATAGTAGATTCTATTATCTTCATGGTCATCATAGAAGTTAAGAAAGGTTAAGATAAACTTCCACAGTTACCCAGTAGTTACAGGAGCTGTGGTTTTGAAGCAAGGCAGTCTAGCTCCAGAATCCATATTTTTACCTACACTATAGTCAAGAGAAAGAAATAAATTGAAACTTATGGGAGAAAACAAAAGGAAAGATGGTAGGAACAAGGTGATTGGTCTACAAAATAGAGTTAATAAGATAAAATACAGATGTCAACAAATAAACATAAACAGAGGATCATGACTACTCATAGATCTATTGGACTCAGTTGATAAAGTGTCCTGGGAAAGGTATTTAAAATATTCCTCTTAAAAAAAAAAACAAAAAAAAAAACGCAGATTGAATTGAAAGAGAGAAAGAATAGAAATAAGTAAAACATGCTTGTTCCTTAGATCTGCAAAGTGAAGAAGAAAGCACATTGAGGTAAGAATAAGAGAACAAAACTGCAAATTGGCCAGCCAGGAAAAAAAAAAAGATCTGCAAAAAGATTCATGTCTAGACATCAGTTGGCAGACTTCCTCTGCTAAAAGACAGTGGACCAACAGATTCTTGACTTGCTAAATATGCAGAGGTAGACGAAATACTGAGATTAAGGTTTACTCTAGTCCTAATTTTGGTCAAGGAAAGCTTACAGAGGATATGGAAGTGGAAGGATCCTTGCAAGAAAGTGGATTTGTAGTATCAAATGAAGTTAACTCTAGGTATCGTCAGCTATTGCCTAGGCTTCAGGAAAAGGAAATTCAGAGTTGACCTCATACATCCTTGATAAGAACACAAAGTATTGCTTTTACCAATTATCTCATAATGCTACAATCTTAGAATATTTTATATCTACTTACCATCTTTTGTGTTATTTTCATGCATAGATTTTTTAACTCCATGACATCATATAGTCCTTCCCTGACTTACAATGGTTCCACTTATAATTTTTTGACTTTATAATGGTCCAAAAGCAATGCACATTCGAAGAAATCATACTTCAAATTCTAAATTTTGATCTTTTTCTGAACTAGCAACATGCTGCATGATATTCTTGTGATGCTGGGTTGTGAATCTTAGCTCTCAGTCAGCCACATGATTCATAAGGGCAAATAACTGATACACATGCAACCATTCTATACACATATAATCATTCTGTTTCTCACTTTTAGTGATGTATTCAATGAACTCCATGAGATACTATAAAATAGGCTTTGTGTTAGATAATTTTGCCCAACTATAAGCTAATGCAAGTGTTCTGAGTATATTTAAGGTAGGCTAGGCTAAGCTGTCGGAGAAGGCAATGGCAACCCACTCCAGTACTCTTGCCTGGAAAATCCCATGGGCAGAGGAGCCTGGTGGGCTGCAGTCCATTGGGTCGAGAAGAGTCAGACATGACTGAGCGACTTCACTTTCACTTTTCACTTTCATGCATTGGAGAAGGAAACGGCAGCCCACTCCAGTATTCTTGCCTGGAGAATCCCAGAGACGGCGGAGCCTAGTGGGCTGCCGTCTAAGGAGTTGCACAGAGTCAGACACGACTGAAGCGACTTAGCAGCAGCAGCAGCAGCAGGCTAAGCTGTGATGCTCAATGGGTATATTAAGTGCATTTTCAACTTATTCTATTTTCAACTTATGATGGGTTTACAGGGACATAACCTCATTTTAAGTCAAGAAAGATCTGTATTGCTTTATATGATCAATTTCACTGATATTTATCTATATATTTATTCTTTCTCATGCTCTTTCTTCCTACTGACATTTCTGTTTTCTTCTAGGCTCATTTCCCTCTGCCTATAGAATGACTTTTATTGTTTTTGTTTGTTTAGACAGTCTGTTGATGACCGAATAACTCAGAAGTCATTACCAGGATGTTTTCTTTGGGTATAGAAATCAAACTTGGCAGTTTTCTTTCAGCACTTTAAATATGTGATTCAACTCTCTTCTGTCTTTTTATCACTCCTAGTGGGAAGTCAACTGTCAATGTGGGTTCTTTGAAGGTTAAGTGTCTCTTCTTTTCTGTCACCTTTAAGATTTTCTCTCGGTCTTTGATTTTCAGCCAGTTTGACTGTGATGTGCCTAGTATGATTTTTAAAATTTTTACTGCCTGGGGTTCTCTAAGCTTCTTGAGTCTCTGGTTTGAGATTTTTCCATCAATTATGGGAAATTATTTACCATTGTCTGTTAAAAAATTGCTTCTGTCTCTATCTATATCATTTTTCCTTTTCTGAATCCAATTATACAACATTCTTCCCTGGCTTCCCTGGTGGCTCAGACAGTAAAGCGTCTGCCTGCAATGCAGGAGACCGGGGTTTGATCCCTGGGTTGGGAAGATCCCCTGGAGAAGGAAATGGCAACCCACTCCAGTACCCTTGCCTAGAAAATCCCATGGATAGAGGAGCCAGGTAGGCTACAGTCCATGGGGTCGCAAAGAGTCAGACATGACTGATCAACTTCATTTTTCTATACATTAGAATTTTATTATCATGTTGTAGCCAATTATTGGGTTTTCCTGGTGGCTCAGATGGTTAAGAATCCACCAGCAATGAAGGGGACTCGGGTTTGATCCCTGAGTAGGGAAGACCCCAGGGAGAAGGAAATGGCATTCCATTTCTCCATTCCAGTATTTTTGCCTGGAGAATTCCAAGGACAGAGGAGCCTGGTGGACTACAGTTCATGGGTTGCAAAGATTATTACATTTTCGCTCATCTTTCTTCTTCATAATTTTTCTCTCTGTATACTTCATTGCATATTTTCTGTTTATCTACTATCAAGCTTAGCAGTCTTCCAGGGTATCCCACCTGTTATCAAATGTTTTCACTAAATTCTTAAATAGATATTGTATTTTTTAGTTCTAGGGTGTGCATTGGTTCTCTCATAGGTTTCAATTCTGTGAAACCTTGTGTCTTTTTGTGTATTTTCTTCATCTTTTTCTCTGTTTTATTAACATATTAATCATCGTTATTTTCAAGGTCATGTCTGCTAACCTCAAATTATGAATCATTTTTGGGTAGGTTCCCATTGCCTTTTTTTTTTTTTTCCTATTGGTTATTAACCAAATGTTCTTGCCTTATCTTATGTCAAGTATTTCAAATTTATTGAGTACAAAAGAACTATAGTTTCCAGATGATATTATCTTCCCAAGGATGGGGTTTAACCTTTCCTCAGGTATTCAGAGGAAGCATATGATATATCACCATAATCCAATCAGGGACTAAGCTGGGTCAGGGCTGGGTCACAGGTTTGGTAAGCTTCAGTCTAATTCAGGTTCATCACTGTTCCTAAGATACTGGTACTAGCTTCCAGGACTTCTGGTGGTCTTTAACTCTTTCACCTTGAAATTCTGCAGGTGACTTAGTTCTAGCATCCTTTCACAGGGGTCATTGTTTCATGAGACTGTGGAAGGTTTCATTCTGTTTTCTAGGGGCGGGTTAGCTTCCCAAGCAGTTTAAAATTAAATACATATCTTGTGTGGGTAAATGCCATATGTTTGAGACTTTTCATTTTTCCAGCATTGTCCTAGTAACATCAAGTGACTTATAAAAGTTTTGTTACCTTCTTTTCTACCTCAGTGGCCTTAGCTGAACCAAATCCTAATACTCAGGCATACCCCATGCCCAGAAAGAGAAAATACTTGAAATAAAAATACTCTGCTGATCCTCAGATAAAAACTGAGTGGTCTGTTCTAAGCCAATAACCACCTTTTCCTTTGACTTGCTTTATACTGTAAATATCTGGATTTACTCCCAACCCTCTGGCTGTTCTGGTTTTTCTACTTGTAGTCCTTTTTTCCGAACTATTTTTAAAAGTTTGTGTTCGTCTGTGTTTGATATTCATATGTCTAGAACACAGCACAAACCTTTCGCCTCTGGGCTTTAGTATATGTCCATCTGATTAGAGGAATGATTTATATTTTTTTAAAGTGGAAGAAAGACATAAACCTTTCAGTGAGTATAAATGAGTTGGCATAACCCTGTGTTAAGAATAGAAACAGGTAGGCTGACATCCAAACTATACCAGCCCTTTTTAAGAAGGAGAAAAAGAACAGAGAATAAAATCAGCACCTGGGGTGGATCAGTAGCATGTTAAGAGATTCTGAATGGCAGACGGTGGGAAATCTATAAGCTAATTGTACTTTTTTCTACCTTCCTTAGTGATCTTCAATCAGTTAATGGTAGAATAATTATAATCAACAAGGACTGGAAGTTTCAGAGAAGCGTTTAAAGGGGTGCATGTTCTGTACACCAATTAAAAAAAAGCTGTTAAATGGAGCATCAAAGTATATAATTGGAAAAGAAACATGCTTAATTTTGCTTATTTCAGAAAATTCCAAAACTGTTGATTAAATAGATATCCTTTTTTCGATGTCTATTCCCTTGTCAAGTATAGATACATAGCATAAATACCTTCAAGATACAGTTAAACAAAAATAAACTTAAAATGGATTAAAGATCTAAATGTAAAACCAGAAACTATAAAACTCCTAGAGGAGAACATAGGCAAAACACTCTCCGACATAAATCACAGCAGGATCCTCTATGACCCACCTCCCAGAATATTGGAAATAAAAGCAAAAATAAACAAATGGGACCTAATGAAACTTAAAAGCTTTTGCACAACAGAGGAAACTATAAGCAAGGTGAAAAGACAGCCTTCAGAATGGGAGAAAATAATAGCAAATGAAGAAACAGACAAAGGATTAATCTCAAAAATATACAAGCAACTCCTGCAGCTCAATTCCAGAAAAATAAATGACCCAATCAAAAAATGGGCCAAAGAACTAAACACACATTTCTCCAAAGAAGACATACAGATGGCTAAGAAACACATGAAAAGATGCTCAACATCACTCATTATCAGAGAAATGCAAATCAAAACCTCAATGAGGTACCATTACATGCCAGTCAGAATGGCTGCTATCCAAAAGTCTATAAGCAATAAATGCTGGAGAGGGTGTGGAGAAAAGGGAACCCTCTTACACTGTTGGTGGGAATGCAAACTAGTACAGCCACTATGGAAAACAGTGTGGAAATTCCTTAAAAAGCTGGAAGTAGAACTGCCATATGAACCAGCAATCCCACTCCTGGGAATATACACCAAGGAAACCAGATCTGAAAGAGACACATGCACCCCAATGTTCATCGCAGCACTGTTTATAATTGCCAGGACATGGAAGCAACCGAGATGCCCATCAGCAGACAAATAGATAAGGAAGCTGTGGTACATATACACAATGGAATATTACTCAGCCATCAAAAAGAATTCATTTGAATCAGTTCTAATGAGATGGATGAAACTGGAGCCCATTATACAGAGTGAAGTAAGCCAGAAGGACAGACACCAATACAGTATACTAATGCATATATATGGAATTTTAAAAGATGGTAATGATAACCCTATATGCAAAACAGAAAAAGAGACACAGATGTACAGAACAGACTTTTTTTTTTTTTTTTGTAGTTAACATTATTTAATGATGCTTTTTTTTTTTTTTTTTTTCAACTACAGAGGGCAGGTCTTTATTCCCAATCCCGATCCCCCCCTCCCACCTCCCTCTCCACCCGATTCCTCTGGGTCTTCCCAGTGCACCAGGCCGGAGCACTTGTCTCATGCATCCCACCTGGGCTGGTGATCTGTTTCACCATAGATAGTATACATGCTGTTCTTTTGAAATATCCCACCCTCACATTCTCCCACAAAGTTCAAAAGTCTCACTTTTGGACTCTGTGGGAGAAGGTGAGGGTGGGATGTTCTGAGAGAATAGCATTGAAACAAGTATACTATCAAGGATGAAACAGATCACCAGCCCAGGTTGGATGCATGAGACAAATGCTCAGGGCTGGTGCACTGGGAAGACCCAGAGGGATGGGATGGGGAGGGAGGCAGGAGGGGGGATTGGGATGGGGAACACATGTAGATCCATGGCTGATTCATGTCAATGTATGGCAAAAACCACTACAATATTGTAAAGTAATTAGCCTCCAACTAATAAAAATAAATGAAAAAAAGATATAGTTAAAAAAGTAAATATTCACTGCTGAGTCTTGGTATCTGGGATAACAATGCACTGTATTTTATCAAATATTCCCTAAACATTTATCAACCAAGGAAAGGGGCAATGTCCCAGAATTATACTCATTTTAAGAAGAAATCTAGCCTAAGACCAAGATTAAACATGGATAACTCAGAAAAGAAGAAAAAGCAATACATGGATAACTGGTCTTTGAGTATGCAGTTAATAATATTTAAGAGCATAGATCTCACAAATTATTAATTACAATAACCAGCATTTAACAAGAAGCTACTATGTGCTCCTTAACCTCCTTAGAAGGTAAGTATCATTTCAACTGTTTGAGAGAAGAAACTAAGGCTTGGAGATTACAGCATAAGATCAAGGTCTAGAGTCCGGGCTGCTGGAGTTAGAATCCTGGATAAACCACTTATTGGCTCTACAAACTTGAGCAAGTTACTTAAGTTCTCTGATTCAATTTCCTGCAAGAAAAATGGAGATAATGATGGGATTTATTCCAGGGTAAAGTAGCTGGCAAATAGTCAGTGCTTATATGTCATAACCTTGAGCAAATCACTCAGTAATAGCTTGCCTAAGGTCACACAACTAAGAGGTGGCAGATCCTGGAATTCTGTTCAGACTCCAAAGCTTGTATCTTAACTAAAATGCCCCAGTGATTATCCCAAATCAGACTGTAGTCTTCCTGCTACATTTAGCTAGCAATTAGTTTGCATTTTATCTTGTTTCACAAAACTCCCTAAAATAATATCAACTGTTCTCATTGCTTACTGCTTATTGAGTGCTTATGGCACAGAACCAGATACTTAACAAAAATCTGACAAGGCTCAGAAAAAAAATGTGTGTGTTTGTTGAGGATGAGTGGACAATCATGAATTCACAATCCCACAGGGATAAGATTTTATAAGGAAAGATATGTTTGGAGGCCAGTCAATTGCCAATAAACGATTTGCTTCAAAGAAGAAAAAAGAGAGAGAGAAAAGGGCCACAAACTAAGAAGTACAGCCTTTAGCTGTCTGCTTTCTCATCTCATTTATGCTGTCATCTATGACCCTGCTCTTCAGAGCCACTGACATTTGTAAAATGATGCTGTTTATTTTTCTTTAAGTAGAAAATAGGAAAAATGCTATTGCTATTGATTTAGCTGTGCTTTTTTTCCCCATGCAACATCACACCTGTGCCCTAACAGAGCTGTGTACTTTTACAGCATTTCCTGGAGTTATTTTTAAATTGGTCTTTCTTGTTCCAGAGCAAGTTGGCAGCACAACCATGGCAGCATCAGGAAAAACAAAATTTCATAACTCTGTGTTGTCAGATAACATTGACTGAATTCGTAAATCACTTTATGGAGAAACCCTGGACCTGAAACGCTGCTATAAGCAAGTCTGCATTTATAAGCATCAAAGGCCGCGACTCTGGAGACCTGTCATTGTAATCAAGATAAGACAACAGAACATGGTTCCTGGGCTGGGTTGCCTTCAGTTCCAAGCAGGAAGCAGTGGAAATATACTCCACGTTGACCTTGACACACCTCACCTCAGAGTCCTATACTGGCTTCCCTTGTCTACTGACTCAGATATAAATACCTCAGTCTTATTTGAAAAATTCTAGAAACTATAACACCAAACTTCTCTCCTACTACTTCATCTCATGAACCCTGTACTTGATATGCAAACTGAGCAACTTGTCACTTTCCAAACAAGCTTCACATTATTTTTAAGCTGGTTAACACTGCCATGGACACTGTGTTGGGTGATGGAGCTGTAACAAACCTGCACTTTGTAGAATCTGGAAGAAAAGACTGACTTTCATTACGAGTGTTTCAAGTTCTATGAAGAACAACAGAGCAGTCTAGGAGTTTATAACATAGAGAAGCAGTCTGGTATGAGTATCAGGAAAGGTGTTTAGGAAAAAAAAATAACTTTCAATTATAAGATTAATAAATTTGACACATCTAGTGTATAGCACTATAGTGTATAGTGACTATAGTTAATAGTAGCAATATAGTTATTAACAATGTATTAACACTTGAATTTTGCTAAGAGAGTAGATCTTAAGTGCTCTCACCACACGTGCATACATGCACACAAAGATTAAAAAGTTTGACTGGAGGTGTGATTTCACCATGTATACGTGTATCAAAGCATCACATTGTACACCTTGAATATATTCAATGATGGCTGGTCAATCATACCTCAGTTAAGCTGTGATAAACAACCAAATAACAAAGAATTGACATTGCTATCTATTCTAGAGGCAAGATTGTGGGTGAGTTGCCCCTTCTGGTACATTCTTTGATTGTCTGTTTTCCTAATTTTCTAATTCTTCCTAGCAAACAGGGGATTGGTTGTTGTGGTCTGCAACATAAATGATTTACAGATCTATGAGGTTATTTTAAAATTCTCCATAGCTTTTAAATCGATATTCAGAAAGTGGAAAATAAAACAGTGTTTTAATACTGGTTGTGCACACTTTTCTCCTTTCAACTCCCTTCAATCTATTTCTCTGATGAACTAATTGGAAGAAATGGATCTGTTTCCAATCATTTACTCCCATTTTGAAGTACAATCTTATGTCTACATGGGAAAGTATAGGAAACCATGTTTATCTGGAATTACTCTGCCTGTACTACTATTCAAAAACTTCTACTGAACAACATAAAGTAATAGCTTTTGTTGCTGGGCCACCCGGAATCCTTGACATCAGTTGAGCCTGTGGATGCCTTAGCAACAGTAGCTTTGTAGTCATGGTAACAGCCTTGTGCTTCAGAGGCAAAACCAATGAGCTTTAAGCATCACTTCATTCTAGCTAAGCTTCTCTGACCTTATCAGGGTGGAACAAGATCTGTCTGTTCTTTCAAGCACACGTGCCCCTCAGCAGGGAGGGAAAATTGTGCATAATGTACCTGATTTAAATGCCATACTTGGATTATTCAAACAAGTGAATCTTTATTCTGGTTTGATGGCTTAAATGGCAGTTTGTTTTTTTTAAAAAAACTAGATTGTTGATTTCAATTACCAAGGAGCATTGCTATGAAAGTAGAGCATGTAACACGTATGTTGTGAATGTTGTGATTATTAAACGTTTCAGAGGAGTAAAACACGTCATTTCCTTCAATGACACCGATTAGAAAAGTCCAGGGGAGCTGGAAAATGATTTTCATCTGTTTTGCTGAATGTTTTCCTTTCATGCAAAATGGTAATAAGGAACAATATCATATTTCAAATTAATACATCATGCTGAGATTGCAGTAGCAAAAAACCAATCATAAACTCAATCTACACCTGGCCTACAATATCTTTGAAAGGCTTAAGACTCCCTCTGAATACTTCTTTCCTAAAACTGGACTAATAAACTGTAGGCCTAAAAGCTGTATATTCAACTAGAGTGCCAGGGCTAAGCAACCCATTCATAAAAAGTATATTGAGAATTCCTCTTTCAAGTAAGCTTTCCTATATCCCTGTTTATAGATATATTATATATGATTGCATAACCTCATATCAAATGTGTAATAAAAAACCAAATGGGTTTCCCAACTGTATTTACTTAACTCTTCTAGTTCACCTGAACTGTTTTGCACTGCATAGCATATTTTATATCAAAACTATAGTTTGAAATATCATTTTAATGCATTTTGAAATATATTGATCTCTTTTTTCAGGTCAATTTTTCATTCACTCTATTCTACCAGTGTTTCCATTTCAAGCCAGGATAAAGCAAAAGCTCTTCAAGGAAAATTATACTGCATAAATAAGCTCTAGTTAGGTAAATTTTTAAGGCTTCTAAACTGTCCCAATTCACAATAGGAACTCTACCTCATGGACTCAACTAATGTATATAAATGTCTGTTATGTGAAATGCTATTGAAGGGACAAAGATTAACAAGAAATGGTTCTTGCTCTCAGGAAAGTTGCTGACAATTCTTGACTGAAATGGTTTATCATCTTTGGCTCTGTGTGGTCATCTTAATGCAATACTTTGAAGACATGAACTCTCCTTTCCTCATTTCCAACAAAACCTAAAGGAGAACTGTAGATTTATTCTTCATTGTCTTTTGTGGGTTCATGTGTTTGTTTTGTTGTTTTTATTTGGCTAACTCTAAGATCTGAAACATTTAAAGCCAGCTATTGTGTTTGAGATACATTTCATTACCAGCATTTGCAATCACGGCTGTGCTGTGGCTGAGAATTTATTTTTATCACCAGTTTACAAAATAACATCTTAAATATTTTACTGAATTGGAAGTGTTTTTCTGTCAGGAGAATCACAGCTATTTGCTTTATGGCATCCTTTGTTCCATAGTCTGTACCGATAAAGAAGGTGGTGATGGTGAATATCTTGGAACTGTCATAAAGCAGGCAACAGATTTTCATTTTAAATGAAACTCAGTTTTGGTGAACTAAACTTAAAAGAAGTCATTGTCCAAGAAGTGACTTCACCCCTAAATTTTCGTCTGGTTGTATGAAAAATAAAAGTCAAATGGAGAACCTTTAATTTATTATTTGGAAAATGATCTGATTTACCACTGTGTCCTTTTGGTAATTTATGAGTGAAGTCGCTCAATCGTGTCTGACTCTTTGCGACCCTATGGACTGTAGCCTACCAGGCTCCTCTGTCCACGGGATTCTCCAGGCAAGAATACTGGAGTGGGTTGCCATTTCCTTCTCCAGGAGATCTTTCCAACCCAGGGATTGAACCTGGGTCTCCCGCATTGCAGGCAGATGCTTTACCATCCGAGCCACCAGGGAATCTCAAGAAGAGAAAGGCCTCGCTTTGATAATTTATAATAATTATGAATTTCATATTATTTAATTTTATGCTCATTTGGCCATTGTGATTTTTCCAACATCTGATTAGCAGAAAAATTTTTAAAAAGTTACTTTGCTACAGAATCACAAAAATAACATGGCTGGAATGGACATGAGCTCCAGGTAGAAAAACTCCATCATTTTGAAAATAGGGAAATTGGTATCTCTGAGCTTCCAGTTTCAAACTTCAGCTTTAACTATTTCTTAACAATCCAATCAAACTGACTGGTTGACAGCAGTGTGGACCTGCAAATAAAAGTTGTCTGATTTTAGTAGGATTCTTTTGATTTACTTGCTTTAGTTCCCTCCCCCCACCACTCTATTTTTCTTCTTCAGTTTATTTCATTTTCGCTTCTGCCAAGTCAACAGATGGTCCAAGTAGTTTATGAAGAGCTATTAAGAGACAAAGAGACAGCCATTCTCTAGTATTCTCTAGAGGTGAGATCATCTTAAATTGCACGAATTGAGATTTAAGCTAAATATGAGGAAGAAATGGAGAACAGTGATAACGGGCTTTTTAAGAAACATTTTCAACCTTCTGAGTCTATCATTTCTTCTACATTTAGGATTTCCTTTTTCTCTATTACTTTATGTCTGGTCTCCATATACCTTCACATTTTCAATTTATTTCCTCACCTTTCTTTAATTTCTTAACCTTCTACAAACTCATACTTCTTCTCCTCATGAATGTCTTAATGGTTGCCAAGCTGAGACATCATTTAATCTTCAGCATCTAAATAAGAGGATAAATTCATGGTCCTGTGTGTGATCATTGGATTCTGTGTGTTTCTGAGTGAGAAAATTCATGCACATAGACACTTACACACACACGCACATGCACACTACAAACACACTGATGCTGTCTCTTAGGGGCAAATCTCCTCTATAAGCAAACTGTGGTTTGGGAAAATTGGTCCTCAGTGTCTCTTTATCAGCATGCATGTATGCTAAATCACTTCTTTGCAACCCTGCGGACTGTAGCCCTCCAGCCTCCTCTGTCCATGGGATTTTCCAGGCATGAATACTGAAGTGGGTTGCCGTTCCTTTCTCCAAGAGATCGTGACCCAGGGGCCGAACCCATGTCTCTTGCGTTTTCTCCTGTGCTTGTAAGCAGATTCTTTATCACTAGCACCTCCTGCCTCCTTCATTTTGGTTGAGGGTCTCTCTTGAACTCAGTGACTGTGTGACACCAAGGCTTTGTATTCCTTTGGGATCTCCGGGGAGGCGTTTCCTCACCCACAGTGCCTCTATCCTCCTTGTTTTCCTCCGGATATTATGTTCTCAAGATGCCGACATCTAAGGCTAGCTATAATCTTCTAGATTATTTTTCTAAAGGCATTAATGGAGGATAATGGCTTAATGTGCATCTTAAAAAGACTCCTTAGTACTTTAACCTCACAGAGCTAGGAATTTCTAGGACTGTGGTGTGCTGGTGGGGGCTGTTTTAAGAGTTCATACCCTGCACTGTATGGCCTTTAATTTCTTCAGGGGTTGGTTGCTCACTGTCAGCTGTGAGCCAGTACTGTTTACTCAACTTAGTGGCTGATATCTGATGTCTCAGTGGAAAAACTAATAATAACAACTCTTATCCATCAAAATTCTATTATGACTTAGTTTACTAGGACGGCTCTAACAAAATATCACAGCCTGAGTGGATTCAACAACAGAAATTTATTTTCTCACAGTCCTGGAGGCTAGAAGTCCAAGATTAAGGGGTCTGCAGGGTTGATTTCTTCTGAGGTCTCTCTCCTTTGTTTGCACATGGTAACCTTCTCACTGTGTCCTCACATGGTCTTTCCTCTAGTTGCAACCATATCTGCTCCCTAATTTCCTCTGTTTATATTGACAGAGGTCATATTGGGTAAGGGTTCATCCATATGACTTCATTTTACCTTAATTGCCTCTCAAGGTAATTAACGGCTTATCTCTGATATAGGCACATTCTGAGGTTGTGGGCAGCTTGGACTTCAACATATGAATTTTGGAAGGATACAATTAAGCCTTTAACTGAGTTTCACACTATATTAAACAATGTACATGTGTTATCTTTCATTACTAAAAATATCTAGAGAGGTTCATTTTATTTTTCAATTTTTTTGTTGAAAAATTGAGGGTCCAAAAGGATCAGTAATTTATCCAAGGTCATATAACTACTAGGTAGTAAAATTGGAAATTGAATTGAGCCTTACAGCTCCAAAGTTCATATTTTTCTGCTCTTCCACTCTACCTCTGGCTAAAATTTATAGCCAGTCAGCCTGCTCCAAAACACACTGATCTTCCTGGAATTTTTTGTTCACAGGGGATTGACACTTAAGATATGTAGGCAAAAAGTCTCCTTAAAAGAATGTGCTCAAAAGATAGAAAAACGGCCTATTTTCTAACAGTCAGATTTTTTAACTTGGTGAACATTAAAGAAGACTTGCATTTTTTTTTTTTCAAAAACAGGAAGCTTTGGAATTTTAGGTTTTACCATAGCAACATAAATTAGCTTTTAAAAACAATCTATCTGTGTGTCTAGCCTCTAACCCACCAGGGGGTGCAAGGTGAACTGACTTGGGAATCTTCAATGTTTTAGGAGGAAAGCAAGCCACAACATCCTTAAGTTTTTCTAAATCCAAACATGTTTTTCAAAGGAAACAGTTTTCTGAACATAAAACAAGTCCAGGCTTCTTTGTGGTCTCCTTTTATATCACCGGGAATGTAGACAAGATGTCTCCTTACTCATTCAAATTATTTATTTTGCCCATTTTTCTGCTACAGTATCCTGAAATGAGAGTTTTTATAGGAAGAAATGGTCTCTGACAAGTTAGCTCTTGTATTTTTGTTTTTTGAAGCACAGAAAGTTTACATGAAAAGAAATCCATAACTTAAATCAGATGACAAGATAGTGACAGTATTCCTAAGGAAGATAATAGGAAAGTGAAATTCTTTTGTTAGCTTCCTGTTAAGGCTTTTTTTAAAACATCCTAAAGAAAGGGGAAGAAAAGAGGAGGAGGAAAAAAAGAATAAAAATTAAGGTTTGGACACTAAAATGGTCAACTTGGACATGGGATGTTGTGGAAATTGTGATAAAAACTTTCTAGTCCTACAACTATTACAGAAAAGTTAGAGAAACATATTTCCTACTAGGTACAGTGTTTCTTCACTGTGGTGTAGTTATTACACTGGAATAAATGTACTGAGTGATGATAAAATATAATTCAGCAATAGAGGGAAAAAGGAGGAATTGGGCTACTCAAATCTAATAGTTTAAAAATTAGCAATATTACCAAATTTGAATTTATAATTCTGTTGATAAATCCCTCACAGAAGTACAACACCTCTGGAGAGGTGTCCAAGACCACAGTTATCTTCATGTACAGCCTGACATCTGGTACTAGAAGGCTAAACCTATAGACTCCATTTTATGGGATGGTTGTTCTCCCTCGAGGTCTTGGCCACTGACCTTTTTTTTTTTTTTTTTTTAAATAAAGCTGAACTCATTATATCCATTCTCTGTGAATATAAGCACAGTGTTCAAAAACCATTTTTTTCACTGTTGTCTTATATTTTTGTAATGCTATTTTTAAAACTTTTATACTGGGGCATCATTAATTAACAATGTTTGTTAGTTTCAAGTATACAGCAAAGTGATCCAGTTATAAATATGCATTCTTTTTCAAATCTATTCTCTTTCAGATTTTTTAGGTTATTACAGAATATTGAGCAGCATTCCCCCATGTTATACAGTAGGTCCCTACTTCTAACCCTAATTAGGCCCCTTGCTCTTAGACACTCCTGATCTACAGGTGACTTGATGAGATTGTGGATAGTTAATGGTAAATCTAGTTTTCATGCAAGTAAACAGCAAAACAAGGGGTTCCTGGTATCAGAATATATGAAGGACAGTTTGTACGCAGGTACTCAGTACTGTGGTTTGGCATCGCAACCACATCTCTAGAAGGCGAACTTGTAGACTTGCGATCTCTCAAGGTCTATAGTGCTAAGAGGCCCTGAAGAAGGTTACTTCTGGACAAGAAAATTAAGTTTATGCCTTACAGATTAGAAATTTAATTGACAACTAACTTGAAGGAGATCAAATTCAAAGATTATTTTATAAACTAAAACTTTTAACAAACTGACTTGCAAATTTGTGCATCTCTCATTATACCTACCACTGTGCCAGGAATGTGGGACATAGTAAAAAAATTTCCAAAGTACAGCATCCTGCTAATAAATAGTTCATAAGTAGGATAGCAATTCACTAGAGTACAGTGAACAAGTATGCTTAACCTGTTTGCGGGGATCACAAATTCCTTTGGGAGTCTTTTGACGTGTCTTCCCAGAATATAGTATGCACATGCATGCAGCATTTGCAGACAAATTAACGTGTCCACAGCACCTTCAGAGATGATCCATGGACTCTAGTTTAAGAAATTCTGATATAAAGAAGCATAAATTACCAGTGACTGGTATATTTACCAGTCTTGAGTGATATTGAGGTATTGATATTGGTAAAGGAGAAAGCTGTTTGATACAGCTATCATTAGAGAATTGAGAAATGATTGTTTGATTATTTCATCCCAAGTAAGTTGCTCTGTTCAGTGAAGAAGGTTGCATGTGAACATAAGTTACCTTAAATTCCTTTTGCCGTCAGTAGATGCCAAGTCAAAAGTCAAATGCCCAGGGCAAAGAGGACATCCTGTTTTCTCTGCCTTAAGTGATTCACTTCTGAGTATTTACAATATCAATTCCTTTGAGACTCTATCATACCTTTACATCATGACTGTGAGGTGAGCAGAAGTAACGCAGCTTAGATTAGGAGTAGGCCTTCCTACTTGGTAAGATTATCAGGCCACCTGGATACAACCAATTAGCCAATTAGGTTCAATTAGCTTTCACTTAATACTGACCGCTGGTTGCCAATTAGGAAATTAGGAATGGGGCAGAAACCCCCAGGAAAGTCCCGCGCGCGCGGAAGTATTGACCAATGAAATTGCTTTGCAAACGTGTAACCAATCTGCTTCTCACCCTATAAATTTGTGTAACAGCTTGGGCTCGGGGCTGTCTGACCCGCACCACTGCGTTGGTTGCGGGCGGAGAGTCCTGGCTCGAGTCAGTAATAAACTTCCCTTCCTGCGAGTTGCATTGTCTTGGAGGCCTTCTCTCTTCCCGCTCGGGGATTCGGACATCGGGCATAACAATGACCTATTGTTCTAATTTTTTGCTATATTGCTATATAATTATTATTATTATTAATAAACAAATTTATTTTTTGTTTAAGATAAGCTTACCTGTATATTGGCTTATCAATTCCAAAGTTCTCATCCAACAAGTAATTAATTTTTACAGTAGGCACAGAAACATAGTGATGAACAGACACACACTGTTCATGGAGTTTACAGACTTGTGGATTTGCCAAATAGGGACAAAGCCAGTTTTTTAGAGCTCTCAGCTTTTCAAAGTTATTAAAGAAAATTCTCCCAAATTTAACTGAATAACTTCATTGAACTCTTTCTACATATAAAGCATTGTTTATAAAGAATTGGCTCAATCCTTGTTCTTAATGTGGTGTTGGAGAAGACTCTTGAGAGTCCCTTGGACTGCAAGGAGATCCAACCAGTCCATCCTAAAGGGGATCAGTGATGGGTGTTCAATGGAAGGACTGATGCTGAAGCTGAAACTGCAGTACTTTGGCCACCTCATGAGAAGAGTTGACTCATTGGAAAAGACCCTGATGCGCAGAGGGATTGGGGGCAGGAGGAGAAGAGGACGACAGAGGATGAGACGGCTGGATGGCATCACTGACTTGATGGACATGAATTTGAGTAAACTCCGGGAGTTGATGATGGACAGGGAGGCCTGGCATGCTGCGATTCATGGGGTCGCAAAGAGTCGGACATGACTGAGCAACTGAACTGAACTGAACTGAATGAATTTATAATCTTGTTATGAAGATAGAGTAAGCGTTATGAGTCAAAGAGATTTGGTTTCAAATTCTAATTCTAAAAAGCTCTACACACTCCTTCCCTTTCATCATCTTTTCTAATGCTCAGTTTCTTCATCTTAAGATAGGGAAAGCAATAGTAATGTCATGGGATTGTTATGAAATTAAAATTGGTAAAAATGTTTTAAAAGATCTTGGCACATGTGTTTAATAACAGATACTACAATTTCTAAAACACATATAATAAATTATAAACAAATAATGTCACATGGGATGGTTTTGGTAACCATCTCCTATACCATGTTATGAACCTCCAGCCACATTTGTTCAGGTATTCTGTCTACCAGATCCAAACCCTTGAGTTTATTTGTCACTTCCAGTGTATAACCATAAGGGATTTGATTTAGGCCCTAGCAAAATGGTCTAGTGGTTTTCTCTACTGTCTTCAAATTAAGACTGAATTTTACAAGAAGAAGCTCATGATCTGAGCCACAGTCAGCTCCCAGTTTTGGTTTTTGCTGACTGTATAGAGCTTCTACACCCTCGGTTGCAAAGAATATAATCAATCTGATTTCAGTATTGACCATCTGGTCAATGTGTCCATGTGTAGAGTCACCTCTTGTATTGTTGGAAGAGAGTGTTTGCTATGACCAGTGTGTTCTCTTGGCAAAATGCTGTTAGCATTTGCCTTGCTTCAGTTTGTACTCCAAGGCCAAACTTGTCTGTTATCTGGGTATTTCTTGACTTCCTACTTTCATATCCTAATCCCCTGTGGTGAAAAGGACATTGTTTTTGTGTTAGTTATAGAAGATCTTGGAGGTCTTCATAGAACTGATCAACTACAGTTTCTTCAGCATTAGTGTTTGAAATATAGACTTCAATTACTGTGATATTGAGCATTTTACCTTGGAAATGAAATAAAATCATTCTGTTCTTTTTGAGATTGCACCCAGGAAGAGCATTTTGGACTCTTGTTGACTATGGGAGCTACTCCGTTTCTCTTAAGAGATTCCTGCCCAGAGTAGTAGATATAATGGTCATCTGAATTAAATTCACCTGTTCCTGTCCATTTTAGTTCACTGATTCCCAAGATGTTGATGTTCAGTCTTGCTATCTCCTACTTGACCACATCCAATTTGCCTTGATTCATGAATCTAATATTCCAGGTTCCTATGTAATACTACTCTTTACAGCACTGTACTTTACTTTCACCACCAGACACATCCACAACTGAGCATGGCTTCTGCTTTGGCCCAGCTGCTTCATTCTTTCAGGAGCTATTAGTAATCGGCCCCATGTCCTTTTCCAGTAACATATCAAACACCTTCCGACCTGGGGGTGCTCATCTTCCAGTGTCAAATCTTTTTTGCCTTCTCATACTGTTCATGGCAGTTATCCTGGCAAGAATACTGAGTGGATTTCCATTTCCTCCTCAGTAGACTACTTTTTGTAAGAACTGTTACCTATCTATCTTGAGTGTCCCTGCATGGCATGGGTCATAGCTGCATTGAGTTTTTCAGTCCCTTTCTCCATGACAAGGTTGTGATCCTAACACGAGATTAAGAAGAGGTGACAAGAATACACACAAGAACTATACAAAAAAAGTCTTAATGCCCCAGATAACCATGATGGTGTGGTCACTCACCTAGAGCTGGACATCAGAGAATATGTCAAGTAGGGTTTAGGAAACTTTACTATGAACAAAGCTAGTGGAGTTGATGGAATTCCAGTTCAGCTATTTAAAATCCTAGAAGATTATATGGTTAAAGTATTGCACTCAATATGTCAGCAAATTTGGAAAATTCACCAGTGGCCACAGGACTGGAAAATGTCAGTTTCCATTCCAGTCCCAAAGGGCAATGCCAAAGAATGTTCAAGCTACCATATAGTTGTGTGCATTTCACATGCTACAAAGTTCAGTTCAGTTCAGTCACTCAGTTCAGTTCATAACTCAAAGAGTCATGCCCGACTCTTTACGACCCCATGGACTACAGCACACCAGGCTTCCCTGTCCATCACCAGCTCCTGGAGCTTGCTCAAACTCATGTCCATCAAGTCAGTGATGCCATCCAACCATCTCCTCCTTTGTCATCCCCTTCTCCTCCTATCTTCAATATTTTCCAGCATCAGGGTCTTTTCCAATAAGTCAGCTCTTTGCATCAGGTGGCCAAAGTATTGGAGCTTCAGCTTCAGCATCAGTCCTTCCAACGAATATTCAGGACTGATCTCCTTTAGGATTGACTGGTTTGATCTCCTTGCAGTTCAAGAGATTCTCAAGAGTCTTCTCCAACACCACAGTTCAAAAGCATCAATTCTTTGGTGCTCAGCTTTCTTTATGGTCCAACTCTCACATCCATACATGACTACTGGAAAAACCATTGCTTTGACTGCATGGACCTTTGTCAGCAAAGTAAAGTGTCTGCTTTTTAATATGCTGTCTAGCTTTTTTTCCAAAGAGCAAGTGTCTTTTAATTTCATGGCAACAGTCACCATCTGCAGTGATTTTTGAGCCCAAGAAAATAAAGTCTGTCACTGTTTCCATTGTTTCCCCATCTATCTGTCATGAAGTGATGGGACTGGATGACTTGATCTTCGTTTTTTGAATGTTGAGATTTAAGCCAGCTTTTTCACTCTCCTCTTTCACTTTCATCATGCTAGTAAGGTTATGCTCAAAATCCTTCAAGCTAAGCTTCAGTAGTGCATGAATTGAGAATTTCCAGATGTACAAGTTGAATTTCAAAGAGACACAGGAACGAGATCAAACTGCCAAAATCTACTGGATCTTGGAGAAAGTAAGGGAATTTCAGAAAACCATCTACTTCTGCTTTATTGACTATGCTAAAGCCTTTGACAGTGTGGATCACAACAAACTGTGGAAAATTCTTTAAGAGGTGGGAATACCAGACCAACTTACTTGTCTCCTGAGAAATGTGTATGCAGGTCAAGAACAATTACAACTGGACATATAACAACAGACTGGTTCCAAATTAGGAGAGGGTTATGGTAAGGCAAATTGTCACCTTGTTGATTTAACTTCTCTGCAGAGTAAATGATGCAAAACACCGGGATGGAAGAATCCCAAGCTGGAATCAAGATTGCTGGGAGAAATATCAATGACCTCAGATATGCAGATGATACCATTCTAATGGCCAAAATTGAAGAGGAACTAAAGAGCCTCTTGATGAGAATGAAAGAGAAGAGTGAAAAAGCTGGCTTGAAATTCAACATTCAAAAAACTAATATCATGGTATCATGTTCCATCACTTCATGGCAAAAAAGTGGGAAAAGTGGAAAAGGTGAGAGATTTTATTTTCTTGGGCTCCAAAATCACTGCAGATGGTGACTGTAGCCATGAAATTAAAAGACGCTTGCTCCTTGGGAAAAAAGCTGTGACAAATCTAGACAGCATATTAAAGATCAGAGACATCACTTTGCCTATAAAAGGCTGTGTAAACAAAGCTATGATTTTTCCAGTAGTTGTATGTGGATTCGAGAACTGGACCATAAATAAGACTGACTGCCAAAAAATGATGCTTTCAAATTGTGGTGCTGGAGAAGACTCTTGAGAGTTCCTTGGACTGCAAAGAGATCAAATTAGTTATTCCTAAAGGAAACCAGTTCTGAATATTCATTGGAAGGATGGATGAGAAAACTGAATCTCCAGTAGTTTGGCCACCTAATGTGAAGAGATGATTCAATGGGAAAGACCATGATGCTGGGAAAGATCGAAGGCAAAAGGAGAAGGGGGCAGCAGAGAATGAGATGGTTAGAAAACATCACTGACTCTTGCTCCATGAATTTGAGCAAACTCCAGGAAATAGTGGTGAACAAAAGAGCCAACATGTTGTAATCCATGAGGCTGTAAAGAGTTGGACATGATTTAGCCACTGAGCAACAACAATGTCACATATTGCAGACAATCACAAAATATCAGATGATTAGTATATGTGAGAAGAGATTCTGTGGAGGAAGATAATGATGGATTGAGATATTCAGAAGCTTCAGGGCAAATGGAACCTGAATTCTACCTTAAAATCTGAGTACTGGGATTTGGTAGAGAGGAGAGATTGTACCACACAGGATAGTGATATGAGCAGTGACTATAAAGACTGTATATATATGTTTTGTTGAGTGACAGTGAATAGATTAATCTGCATCACTCAGAGGATCCATGTAAATTAGCAGTAGAAGAGAACTCTGGAAAGGTAGAGCTGGGGAAAATCTTGAATCTTCCTGAAAGAGCAAGGGATGGAAAGGCATTTCAGAGGAAAATGACACGTTGTAGGAAGATTCATCGCATCATTGTAGTGTAGGGTATAAATTTTATTTGCACAGAGGGATTTAAGAAGTGAAGCAAGGATGTTATCTGAGGTTATCACAAAAAACAAGCTGATATTAATATGATCTGTTTGGATACTGGCAGTTAGAATGGTATGGAATAAACAGGCTGGAAATATTTTTTTTAAAAAAGGATAAAAAATGTTTATCGGTTCATGGTAAAAGGGTTACCTGAAGATGATGGATTCAGTGAAGACATATTAGAAGCATAGTAGTGAACCTGGATGTCTTAGGAAAGAGGACACATGTATAAAGGAAGATGGGCTTCTTTAGGCAGGCAGAAGTGGGGAGGAAATCATTTTAAGCTCTATACAGTTTACTCCTTGACGATAAGAACCATGTCTCATTCATTTTGGAATCCTCAACACTTAGCACAGTATCAGGAAGATGATGGGTTCAAACCATGAGTGAGGAA
Organism: Cervus elaphus; assembly: GCF_910594005.1. Classification (NCBI taxonomy): domain Eukaryota; kingdom Metazoa; phylum Chordata; class Mammalia; order Artiodactyla; family Cervidae; genus Cervus; species Cervus elaphus. The sequence continues at coordinate 40,810,963 of NC_057839.1, forward strand.
CAAATGAATAATATGTCACGGTTCACTTTGAACTTGGGTAGTGTAAGTGTACACCTAAGATAAGGTCAAAGCTAGAAATAGAGATGTGAATGGCTAGAGTATAAGAAGAGACACATTCTGAGGAAGAGAGGCAGATGGTGTTTTGATCCATGGCTGGGGACAGGCAGATGCCTACCTTTTCCATAGCTTACTATTTCCATGCAATGAACCAACTTCCATTGTCAGCCTCTACAACCCTTTGCTTGACGACTTTCATTGCCCACCAGAGCCCTCTCAACCTACATGTAAGGCAAACAAGAAGCACTAAAGAATTAGCAGCCTGGGGAACAGTCCTTAAGCAATGCTGGTAATGAGCTGATGGGTAAGTATCCTAGGTCCTTCAAGCAGGACAATTTTCTGGTATATGTGCTATATGCTGTCTCATTTATAATCCAGACACAGTTGACCATGGTGCTAATTTGTTTGATGGCTCACCTTTTTTGGGGGGAGTGGGTCTCCTCCCCTTCCTCTATCAATTCCTGCTGGTGCCCTGTCCTGTTGATTTTTCCTAATAATTCCTTGCAAATATCCTTTTTTCAAAGTCTGCTTCTCAGAAATTGCTTGAAGTCAATAAGAGCAACACAGATCAGCAAGAGAAGTGGGCCAGGCAAACCCAACTTTAGTGGGGAGCACCAGCGGGTCAGGACACGCCTAAGGGGCATAATGAGTGGGATGCCACATACAGTCAAGACAACCCAGTTTGGACCTGCATCCTGTGGAGAAGAGAGGCATGAATGTATTCTGGATACCAAGGGCCAAGCAGAGGCTAGAATCCAGTGTGTGTCAGTTTGATGGAGAGGTAACCAGTCACATGTAAAGTCCAATCAGATGAATAAGGTTGGTGATCCAAAGAACATATCAAAAACAAACTGGAAGATGTGGAAATGGACTAATTTCAAACCAGGCAAAGGACTTTAAGGGAAGGGTTTACTGCTAAATACTAAAAACTACACAAGCAGGTGAAAAGGTCCTAGAACCCAGCAGAAAGGAGAGGTTTGACTGGGTAATGGATGAAGAGTTAAAACAATAGACGAATCTGTTTGCTTTGTTCTGTCATTATAGGTCACCATCATCCACATACTTTTAGCATGTATTGTCTGTCTGCAAGTAGGCAGGTATCTGCTATGGGCTATATGCTTTCCTATTCTTTCAATATTTGTTCTCTTCTCCCTTGTTTCAAGATGATGTCACTGGAATCTGCCCAGCACAGTCTCCTGTTTGTCCTTTGGAGCTTTTGTGCTCCTTAGGGCATCATGACATTGGTAAGCAAGAGAATCAGGTCACAAAAGCCTGATCCCGTGACTACCAGTCACTGCTTTCTGCCTGCAGCACTGCTATCCACCTCTCTCTATTGAGCAAATTGGCGAGAGTCTTTACCACCAGATCTTGTTTTCATTTTCAGAGTTGAGCCCTGCATGTTGAATAGTCCTCTTTGGGGGTCACCATGCAGATAGTGCAGGCTTTTCTGGATAGAATGGAAGAAGACAGAGAGTTGAAAGCAGCTCCAGGAAGTGGCCAAAATTGTGTTGTCCCTGCTTTCACTGCTGCTGACATCACAGTAGCCCCTCTTCTCTGTGGCAGTTGCTCATTCATCCTACGATCCAGGTTTTTGGCCCCTTGCTGACATTTACAACATAACAGAGAAATAATGACTGAAGGAGCAGCACAGATGTCATCTGGCTAAATGAAGCTGCTGGTTTTTCAAATGTCAAGGCTTTGCCTCTTCATAGTTCACTTTCCTCCTTCAAAATATTCCACACTCAAGGCCCCTGGGAAATGGCAAAGTTTCTTATTTCAATCCCTGGGCATGTGAAGCTTATTGATAAGGTGAGTCTAAAGAGCCTTGAACAGTTTCTGGTTGGTTATTGTAAAAGTCAAAATCATTATCAACCCTCTAGAAAATAATGTGGCTGGAAGGGAACTAAATTTGAAGTTTAGGTATTCCTGGCTCGTTTGAAAACCACCAGAGCCAAACATACAGCATTCAGTGACAACACTGTAATGAGGTCTCTGTGGGTTACACTAATCAACTGAAAGATCATATAAAAACGTCTGTTAGAGTTGACTGCCCAGCTAAATTTAGAAAGATTCTAGAGTTGTCTTTCTGCCTACAACACTTAGACTGAAAAAGAAGGTGCTGACTGCAAAATACTCAGCCTGATAGTGCACATTTTATGCTAAATATTTTTGATAAGATCACTTATGATGAGAAAGATAAGCAAGAACCCAGCCAAAGAAGTAGCTCTGGGTGCCCACTGTCACCACTACTGTTCAACATAGTGTTGGAAGTTTTGGCCACAGCAATCAGAGCAGAAAAAGAAGTAAAAGGAATCCAGATAGGAAAAGAAGAAGTGAAACTCTCACTGTTTGCAGATGACATGATCCTCTACATAGAAAACCCTAAAGACTCTACCAGAAAATTACTAGAACTAATCAATGAATATAGTAAAGTTGCAGGATATAAAATTAACACACAGAAATCCCTTGCATTCCTATATACTAACAATGAAAAAACAGAAAGAGAAATTAAGGAAACAATACCATTCACCATTGCAACAAAAAGAATAAAATACTTAGGAGTATATCTACCTAAAGAAACAAAAGACCTATACATAGAAAACTATAAAACACTGATGAAAGAAATCAAAGAGGACACAAACAGATGGAGAAACATACCGTGTTCATGGATTGGAAGAATCAATATTGTCAAAATGGCTATTCTACCCAAAGCAATCTATAGATTCAATGCAATCCCTATCAAGCTACCAACGGTATTTTTCACAGAACTAGACCAAAGAATTTCACAATTTGTATGGAAATACAAAAAACCTCGAATAGCCAAAGTAATCTTGAGAAAGAAGAATGGAACTGGAGGAATCAACCTGCCTGACTTCAGACTCTACTACAAAGCCACAGTCATCAAGACAGTATGGTACTGGCACAAAGACAGAAATATAGATCAATGGAACAGAATAGAAAGCCCAGAGATAAATCCACGAACCTATGGACACCTTATCTTTGACAAAGGAGGCAAGGATATACAATGGAAAAAAGACAACCTCTTTAACAAGTGGTGCTGGGAAAACTGGTCAACCACTTGTAAAAGAATGAAACTAGAACACTTTCTAACACCATACACAAAAATAAACTCAAAATGGATTAAAGATCTAAATGTAAGACCAGAAACTATAAAACTCCTAGAGGAGAACATAGGCAAAACACTCTCTGACATAAATCACAGCAAGATCCTCTATGACCCACCTCCCAGAATATTGGAAATAAAAGCAAAACTAAACAAATGGGATCTAATGAAACTTAAAAGCTTTTGCACTACAAAGGAAACTATAAGTAAGGTGAAAAGACAGCCGTCAGATTGGGAGAAAATAATAGCAAATGAAGAAACAGACAAAGGATTAATCTCAAAAATATACAAGCAACTCCTGAAGCTCAATTCCAGAAAAATAAATGACCCAATCAAAAAATGGGCCAAAGAACTAAACAGACATTTCTCCAAAGAAGACATACAGATGGCTAACAAACACATGAAAAGGTGCTCAACATCACTCATTATTAGAGAAATGCAAATCAAAACCACAATGAGGTACCATTACACGCCAGTCAGGATGGCTGCTATCCAAAAGACTACAAGCAATAAATGCTGGAGAGGGTGTGGAGAAAAGGGAACCCTCTTACACTGTTGGTGGGAATGCAAACTAGTACAGCCACTATGGAAAACAGTGTGGAGATTCCTTAAAAAACTGGAAATAGAACTGCCATATGACCCAGCAATCCCACTTTTGGGCATATACACTGAGGAAACCAGATCTGAAAGAGACACGTGCACCCCAATGTTCATTGCAGCACTGTTTATAATAGCCAGGACATGGAAGCAACCTAGATGCCCATCAGCAGATGAATGGATAAGGAAGCTGTGGTACATATACACCATGGAATATTACTCAGCTGTCAAAAAGAATTCATTTGAATCAGTCCTAATGAGATGGATGAAACTGGAGCCCATTATACAGAGTGAAGTAAGCCAGAAAGATAAAGAACATTACAGCATACTAACAGATATATATGGAATTTAGAAAGATGGTAATGATAACCCTATATGCAAAACAGAAAAAGAGACACAGAAATACAGAACAGACTTTTGAACTCTGTGGGAAAATGTGAGGGTGGGATGTTTCAAAAGAACAGCATGTATACTATCTATGGTGAAACAGATCACCAGCCCAGGTGGGATGCATGAGACAAGTGCTCCGGCCTGGTGCACTGGGAAGACCCAGAGGAGTCGGGTGAAGAGGGAGGTGGGAGGGGGGATCGGGATGGGGAATAAGTGTAAATCTATGGCTGATTCATATCAATGCATGACAAAACCCACTGAAATGTTGTGAAGTAATTAGCCTCCAACTAATAAAAAAATTTAAAAAAAATAAAAATAAAAAAAATAAAATAAAAAAAAAAAAAAAAAAAAAGAAGTAGCTCTTGTAAAGTTAGTGTTAGCCTTCTTCATGTTACGGGTGTTCACGTGTGTATGCGTGGGCTAATGATGTGCAGTATGAATTACAGTTATGCTTACCAATTATGTTATCTTATGGCAACCACTGACTTGAGCCTGAAATATTCTAATGTAACTGTAAAACACATTAATCTGGTAATCTCTTATTTTATAAAAGATTTAATTGCAAGTGCCCTTTTCTGTTTCACTTACTACGAAGGCATCGTACTAATTGCCCCTATCGTTTAAAGAAGGCCAGAAGAAGCTGGATGGATTAGGGGGAGGCAGAGAGAAGGATAACGTGGATATCTAAAAAACTTTAATATCATTGAAGTTGAAATTCTACGTGAACTCATAACAAAGCCATCATAATTTATAACAGTTATAGGGAATTTGTTAATTTACTGTGTAAATATATTTACATATACCGTTTCAGAGAACTATGGAATAGTTGGTGCTTGTTACTTTTAAGAATATTGTGGGTACAATTCTTAAATACACAGTTTAAGTCAGACTGTTCTAATCCTTAGATTAGAACTCTTACTTTCAGAAAGAGTTCTTCATAATATTCAAGTCAGGATTAAAATCAAGTAAGGAGATCAAATTGCCAACATTTGATGGATCATAAAAAAGCAAGAGAGTTCCAGAAAAACATCTATTTCTGCTTTATTGACTATGCCAAAACCTTTGACTGTATGGATCACAATAAACTGTGGAAAATTCTGAAAGAGATGGGAATACCAGACCACCTGACCTGCCTCTTGAGAAACCTGTATGCAGGTCAGGAAGCAACAGTTAGAACTGGACATGGAACAACAGACTGGTTCCAAATTGTAAAAGGAGTACGTCAAGCCTGTATATTATCACCCTGCTTATTTAACTTATATGCAGAGTACATCATGAAAAACGCTGGGCTGGATGAAGCACAAGCTGGAATCAAGATTGCTGGGAGAAATATCAATAACCTCAGATATGCAGATGACACCACCCTATGGCAGAAAGTGAAGAAGAACTAAAGAACCTCTTGATGAAAGTGAAAAAGGAGAGTGAAAAAGTTGGCTTAAAACTCAACATTCAGAAAACTAAGATCATGGCATCCTGTCCCATCACTTCATGGCAAATAGATGGGGAAACAGTGGAAACAGTGACAGATTTTATCTTTTTGGCTCTAAAATCACTGCAGATGGTGACTGCAGCCATGAAATTAAAAGACACTTGCTCCTTGGAAGAAAAGCTATGACCAATCTAGATAACATAGATATCTATGACCAATCTAGATAGCATATTAAAAATTGGGTGGAGAGGGAGGTGGGGAGGGGATCGGGATGGGGAATACATGTAAACCCATGGCTGATTCATGTCAATGTATGACAAAAACCACTACAATATTGTAAAGTAACTAGCCTCCAACTAATAAAAATAAATGAAAAAAAAAAAAAAACATACTTCCAAGTCTTCTTTGTTCAATGTCAGGGTCCCTCTTTCCCCAGACTGAGGCACAATGCGAGCCATATCAGCTTAGAGGTGATAAACAGGGAGCAGGGGCACAGGAAAATGCCCTTTATTTGGGAATGGATATTAGTAAAATTAGAGTCCAAGCAACTCTTTTAAAGCAAAGATCATCATATAAGCCCATACACCTTGGATAGTACTGACCATATGATAGGGTATCAGTAAACATCTACAGATTAATCAGGAATGCCTAATGCTGGCATTTTGAATGCAACACATTAGCAGCAGTATCTTCTAGGATATGAAATAGCTCAGCTGGTATTCCATCACCTCCAATAGCTTTGTTCTTAGTGATACTTCCTAAGACCCACTTGACTTTGTACTTCAGGATGTCTGGCTCTAGATGAGTGATCACACCATTGTGGTTATCTGGGTCATTAAGATTTTTTTTTTTAAACTCTTCTGTGTCTTCTTGCCACCTCTTCTTAGTATCTTCTGCTTCTGTTAGGTCCATACTGTTTCTGTCCTTTAATGTGCCCATCTTTGCATGAAATATTCCCTTGGTATCTCTAATTTTCTAGAAGAGATCTCTAGTCTTTCCCATTCTGTTTGTTTTCCTCTCTTTCTTTTCACTGTTCACTCAAAAAGGCTTTCTTATCTCTCTTTGCTATTCTTTGGAACTCTGCATTCAGATGGATATATCTTCCCTTTTCTCCTTTGCCGTTCACTTCTCCTCTTTTCTCAGATATTTGTAAGGCCTCCTCAGACAACCAGTTTGCTTTTTTGCTTTTCTTTTTCATGGGGATGGTTTTGATCATTGCCTGCTGTATAATGTTACGAACCTCTGTCCATAGTTCTTCAGCCACTCTATCAAATCTAATCCCTTGAATCTATTTGTCACTTCCACTGTGGCTCAGCTGGTAAAGAAACTGCCCCACAATACAGGGGACCTGGGTTTGATCCCTGGGTTGGAAAGATCCCCTGGGGAAGGGAAAGGCTACCCACTCTAGTATTCTGACCTGGAGAATTCCATGAACTATATATTCCGTGGGGGTGCAAAGAATCGACCATGATGGAGGGACTTTCGCTTTCACTTTTTCACTGTATAATCATAAGGGATTTGATTTATGTCATACCTGAATGGCTTAGTGGTTTTCCTTACTTTCTTCAATTTAAGTTTGAATTTGACAATAAGGAGTTCATGATCTGAGCCACAGTCAGCTCCCGGTCTTGTTTTTGCTGACTGTATGAAGCTTCTCCATCTTTGACTGCAAAGAATATAATCAATTTGGTTTCAGTATTGACTATCTGGTGATGTCCATGTGTAGAGTTATCTCTTGTGTTGTTGGGAGAGTGTGTTTGCTATGACCAGTACGTTCTTTTGGCAAAAATTTGTTAGCCTTTGTCCTGCTTCATGTACTCCAAGGCCAAACTCCAGATATCTCTTGACTTCCTACTTTTGCATTCCAGTGCCCTATGATGAAAAGGTTAGATAGCTGAATAAAAGGTTAGATAATTCCATAAAAGTTTAGATAACTGCATACATAGATATTCAAGAATCTGCAGAGATATCTATGATCTTTGCGTTAAGAATTCCTGTTTGAAATTTAGGAAGATCAAGGAGATTGACAGGAGAGATGGACATTAGTAGGTCATCAAGAAGCAGAATCTTTTCCCTTCCCCTACACACACACAGTTTAAGTCAGACTGTCCTAAAACAAGGTAGAGTCCTTGTGAGATTCCAAAGACTCAAGTTAATGAAAAGACTGTAGAAACAATGAAGAGTTACAAGTCATTTTAATAAAGAAGACACAGAAACTCAGATTTTGCATGAGAGAGTTCCAAATTTGGGAGATCAGCTCAGTGCTCAGGCTGCATTTTTAGGATTAGGACCTGAAAAACTCAGGACTGGAGGTTCTTAAAGAATCCAAATTGGTGCTGCTACTCCTTGGGCTCATCATTTAAGTGACTGCAGGCTCCAAGCACAGAAGGATCCTTGTGTTGGAGTTATGGATGCCAGATGTGTCATAAGTCCTCACTGCAATGTTAATGCCCTGTTATCACCCTGCCCCTAAAACTCTGTGCTCAGTAAGGATCCAAAGAACGTGTTCTTTTCCGGACATCACAGGGGAGGAGAACAGTCAATATTTGCCTTCACATTTCCAGACTTGGGAAAGCTCAGCCCTCACCTCAGGCGATTCAAGTTCTCAGGGCTTGCTGGCTTATTTTCCTGATTTATGAAGATGTATTTTTAATTATGACAGTGTTCTTTCCTTTAGATTAACAGTAAATCAAAAGCTGTTTTTTTTTTCTTCCAGTTTTCTTGAGATATGATTGATATACAGCATGGTGTAAGTTTATGGTGTACAATGAAATTATTTTACATACACATATTATGAATTGATTATCATAGTGAGTTTAGTGAACATCCATAAGTTCATATACGTACAAAATCAAAGAAACAGGAAAAACTTTTTTTCCCTGCCGATGAGAACTCCTAGGATTTACTCCCTTCACAAACTTTCATATATGACATATAGTAGTATTAATTATACTTTTCATGCTATACATTGCATCCCTAATACTTATTTATCTGATAAGCAGAGCTTTGTACCTTATGTCTGCCTTCATTCAATTCTTCTTCTCCCCACCTTCCACCTCTGGTGTCCACTATTCTGATCTCTTTTTCATATCAATTTTTTTGAAGCATAATTGAACTACAAAACTGTTGCGTGCATGCATGCTTGGTTTATTCAGCCATACCTGACTTTTTTGTGATACCATAGACTATAGCCTGCCAGGCTCTTCTGTCCTTGGGATTCTCCAGGCAAGAATTCTGGAGTGGGTAGCCATGCCCTCCCCCAGGGGATCTTCCCCACCCACGGATCAAACCCTTGCATCTCCTGCAATGGGAGGTGGGTTCTTTACCATTAACACCACCTGGGTTCTATGCATTTCAAAATGACCATCACAATGTCTGGTTAGCATCTGTTTGAAGCAAAATGATCTAAGATACAGCATAAGGAGGAAGTGTGATGTATTTGTAGAAAAAGAAGATGCCTGACCTCACAAGGATATAGGACTCCAGGGTGAGAAGTACTGTCCACCCTGTACTCACAAGTTGCACATCCATAGAAACAGAGGGGTGACTGAGCTGCACCACTTTATACAAGAGACCTGAGCTCACACAGATTTCAGGATCCACAGAGGGCCCTGGAATCAATCCCCCTGTGGATAGCATGGGACAACTGTAATAAATAATCTACAGAGATGTTGTACTTGTAAATACAAGGGAGATACCTGAACACCACATAGAGAACTACAACTTAACGGGCTGGGAAATAGGGTGCCACTGAAGATTTAGGGTATGATGTAGTGAAATAAAACAAGATGTTAAAAGCAAGAGGCAGATTTGATTGACAGAAGATGAAACTGGAATTAACGAATCAATCTGAAGTATATGTGTATGAGAAGATAAGGATCTGCATCATGGAAATGGAAATTAAGAGATAAAACTCAGGAGAAGAGGGGCTTTTATTATATGCCTGATTGTGTATAAACCAAGAAGCTCATTATGAGACTTCAAACACACTGACCAGTTAGAAGAGTGGACTCAATATAAAAGCCGGATTTGAAAGAGGGCATTGGGAAGAGTATGACAAATTCAGTTTGAGACATTTTGATTTTGAAGCTTACTATTATTTACTTCTTTGTTATAATTCTCATGATTATTTCCTTGACTACTTAGTGATGGCTTCCCTGGGGCACAGTCTTAGGTTGTAGAGGAGGAAAGAAATCTCTTTCATGTACTATAAATAAAGTTGTAATTCCGCACAAAAGAAAACAAAATTTTGAGAAATTTTTCTGAATATTCAGTTTTTCTCAGGGTATAATTGAGTTGATCATATGTGCAAAATGAATCTCCTGCCATATCAATAAACAAGAAATGTCACAGCCATCAGTGATTTCTGGGCTCCAAATTTGAATGAAAGTGAAAGAAAGTGTCTGACTCCTTGTGATCCCCTTGGAATTCTCCAGGCCAGAATCCTGGAGTGGGTAGCCTTTCCCTTCTCTATGGGATCTTCCCAACCCAGGGATCAAACCCCCATCTCCCACATTGCAGGCAGATTATTTACCAGCTGAACCACAAGGGAAGCCCACTTGTGACTGAGGGCTTCCAAAACTTCGATATGATCCAGCGGATGCTGCCACCACCCCACCACCCCTCCCACGGTGATGGCTGAGGAGCTGGGGGAATGCAAGAAGCAATGTGAACTAGGAAACAGGATTGGCCCCAGATAGCTGAGATGCACATGAAAGGAATGAATTCAGTGAGCCCAGAGGCTCACACCTTCCCATAAATAGAATTCCTTAACTTGATACCTGGTCTTTGATGTTCAGACTATCTTCTCCCTTTGCTGCAAACTTGTATGTAACCTGACTTCCGCTTGTACCTCCTTGGAGCAGTTTTCCCAGAGCTACTGAGATGCTGAGTCCTAAATATTCCCACCAAATAAAATAACTCTCTACTTTCAGGTTGTGATAATTGTAGAAAACTCTGAAGTTTTTTCTACAATTCAATGTGCAGCTCATACATGTAAATTTCAGCGAACTCAATTGAATGAGTATTTATTGAGCGCACACACAGACTGAGTACATACATACATAAAATAGGATTATTTTTGTTTGTTGCACAGCAATTCTTTTGAACACAAAGAAAACCAGTTTTTCCATTTGGTAGTTGAATCATCTTCTAAGTTTGTTTTAGTGATGATCATTCATTGAAATGTCTTTATTCTTAGTGAAAAGACAAGCCTAAACTCAGACTTAATCTGAACCTGTGGTGTGAATTAGTGAGGTTTTTCTGAATAGTTTATTTCTTCTTATTAAAGAAAAATAACACAGATCAAATGCAAAACAGGATTCACATTCAAACCAGACTTTTTAATAGTGAGCTGAGAGACATCTGTGTGCAGGATTATTCTAAAGCCTTCTCTCTTAGGACAACTGCATAGAGAGTTTACAAGCGGATCATTACATATGGGTTGCTGGACCAATAAAATCAGGTATTTAGCTACATGGTGGGCATTAGGCATTTCTATTATCTTCTCACATTTACATCTGCCTTGACTTCCTTAAACAGCTTCAGTTTTTGTCACGGAGGTAGACACTATTCATTATGCCAGTGCCACCTCCCTTCGTGTGTGCTCTGCTCATTCTTAAAGGCCATATGGGGTCACTCTAGGACAGTTGGAGGAACCAGCAGCTCCATGCTCCTTACATTAATTCCTGATACTTTGGTGCATAAGTCTATACTGGGAAACATAGTTCCTACATCTGAATCCTTTTCTCTTGAGAAGTCTTTGAGAAGAGTCTTGGTGAGTAAATTTGTAGTCTTCACACTTTATTACATACCCTCATCACATTCAGTGCAGTTCAGTTCAGTCATTTAGTCGTGTCTGACTCTTTGTGACCCCATGAACTGCAACACGCCAGGCCTCCCTGCCCGTCGCCAATTCCCAGAGTTTACTCAAACTTATGTGCATTGAGTTGGTGATGCCATCCAACCATCTTATCCTCTGTCGTCCCCTTATCCTCCCACCTTCAATCTTTCCCAGCATCAGGGTCTTTTCCAAGGAGTCAGTTTTTCGCATCAGATGGCCAAAGTATTCGAGTTTCAGCTTCAGCATCAGTCCTTCCAATGAATATTCAGGACTGATTTCCTTTAGGGATTAACTGGTTGGATCTCCTTGCAGTCCAAGTGACTCTCAAGAGTCTTCTCCAAAGCAGGTCTCTAAAGACCTCTACTAAGTAAGAGTGTAGCCTAATGACAGTTTTCTCTTCTTAGGTTAAACATTTTAAACTTCATGGAAGAAAATTACATACATTTTTAATTGAAACTCCACACTAATTCAAAATAAATTTTTGCAAATTAACAGCAATTAATGAAGTTTGTTCTCCTTCTAGAAAGGATATGGTATTTAATGTCCTCTTATATTGGAAAGGTTATTTTAAAAATAAGACAAACAAAACTAAGCACATAATCAAAAGCATCATAGAAGTAGTGAGCCAGAGGCAAAATAAATTATTGAAACTATTTGACAGAGAGAAGTAAATAATAATGTAGTTTAGTTCAGTGATTTTATAGTTGTTTGAGATAAGCATTCAAGAATTAAAAATTAGAAAAATTGTCATTCAATAAATTCTGTATGTATATAAACAGTATTTCAATTGCTTGTGAATTGCCAATGGGTTAAGATGAAAAATGAAAAGGGCAAAAGTCACTGGGGAAAAATTTAACAGATCAAGGATAGCATAGGGCAATAAAAATGGAATGAGGAGACACAGCACTGAGGAGGAAAGAAAGACACATACACAGAGAATTCAAGAGAAGTTGGACAAGAAGAACATGATTGATCACTTTCTTAGATGTTTCTAAACTTTCATCTTTCCCCTACTCTTCAGGTGGGTCATGGGTTTGGAAAATGTTTACTCTTTACTTTCTGTGGTTTGAAATTGGCAACATCACCACTGCTCTTAGTTCTCTAACTTCTCTTTAGCCCTAACCCTTCCAATGTTCAGTTCTTAATGAGACACGATTAGGTTTGGAAAGTTATTTGATACGTCTAAAAGCAATGGGAGAATATTATCCCTTGAATTCAATTTTAGGTCAATCTACTAGATATCAAGTCCAAGACAGATATACCCAGTAGGCTTATGTCCCTCCTCTGCCTTAGTTAAGAAAACTGTAATAGAGAGCACAGTTGTTGATATAATGGCATGGTAGTGCAGTGTGTGTACACACATTCATACCCACACAGACACACACTAAAGATGCCTTTCTTTTGGCAAACCTGGTAGCATGACTGATGCCAAGTTAGCCTTATCCTTTTATAGTTCAGGATGTGTTCTCATTCTCCATGCCAGGTTAAATTTTTGGAGGGGTCCCAAGAAATTATAAAGCATAAACACAAAGAAAACAATCTTTTATATAGAGAGACTTAGTTCATATATAGGGACAAGATTAAGATTTTCTGTCTGAGAGGATACAATCAAATAAATCTTTACGGTTCTAGAAATATTAATACTACAAACTGCTGATATATACCAACACCTATCATGTGTGAGGTTATGTGCTTGATAGGTCATAAATCAAATTTTCTGTGAAATAAAGAATACAAGTATTTGCAAACTTCAAGTATATTTTTTAAAATAGCTATTGTTTAATACGCATTACAAACTTTCAACATTGCAGGTTCTATGAAAAGAGGCAGTGTAGTAAGATAGAATGACATGGTTTTCTGTTGCTGCAAAAAACTTAGTGGCTTAAAAAAACTGTTTGATAAGGACAATCATTTTGTGGGTGGATTTCAAAAAGAGCTTGACTGTACATTTCTTGCTTGGCATCTGTAGGATTGAACAGTGTCCCCTCAAAGTCATATCCACCAAGGATATTAGTATGTAACATTATTTGAAATAGCATATTCACAGATGTCTGGAGAAGGAAACAGCAATACACCCCAGTGTTCTTGCCTGGAGAATCCCATGGACAGAGGAACCTGGAGGGCTATAGTCCATGGGGTCACAAAGAGTTGGACACGACTGAGTAACTAACACATTATTCACAGATATAATCAATTAAAGATCTCAAGATGAAATCATCCTGGATTGAGAGTGGGCCCTAAATCCAATGATGCCTTTGTAAGGAGAGGAGAGGACCTAGAGAGACACACATGGAGAGAGAAAGATAATATGAAGGTAAAGGTGGGCAGAGTTTGGACTTATGCTGCCACAAGCCTAGAAACACACTGAAAGTTAAAAAAGGAGGGAGCGGGTAGGGATTCGTCTCTAGAGACTTCTAAGAATGCATGGCCCCTCTGACATTTTGATTTCATACCCTTAACCTCAAGAATTATAAAAGAACACATTTCTGTTGTTTCAAACCACCTAGTTTGTGGCACTCTGTAAGAGCAGCCCTAAGAAGGGAACAGTCTCCCCTGTGACTGTAATCAGATATCAGCTAGTACTGCAAACATCTGCAGGCTCAACTAGGCTAGAAGTCGTTGAGGATGAGTCAGTGGCATTACTGGCAAGTTGGTGCTGGCTGTTGGCTGTGAGTTCAACCAAGATTGTCAGCTGCAGCTGGAATTAGTTTATATGTGAGCCTCTCTATGGGGCCACTTGGGCTTCCTCAAAGCATGGTGGCTGGCTTCCAAGAGGGAATGTCCTTAGAAGAAATTTCCTGAGAGTAAGGTTTCTCAAAGACAAAAGCAGAAGCTGCATTTTTATGATCAAACCTCAGATTCCAGAATCCAACTTCCACTGCATTCTATTCATCAAGAGAGTCACTAAAAGTAGTCCAAACCCAAGGAAGGGAAATTGGACTCCACCTCTCAATGGAAGGAGTTAAAAAGATTTTGTGGTTGTCTTTCATCAGTTCCATAGACCTAGGTTCAAATCACAGCTCTACGATTTTCTACCTGAGAGCATGTTTCCAAACCTCTCAGCCTATTTTCCCTTTCACAAAATAGAGGTGATGCCATTGATAGTAGTTTATTGTAATAATTAAACTAAATTAAATAATGTTGTTTCAGTCCTTGAAAATTACATGATGTTCATGGGTGCACATATAAATAATGGGAATACATATAAATGGGAAATATAGGGATAACTATCAAGACATTAACTAGATGAAACAGAATGTTAGTTTCAGAGGTGACATTTTGGGAATCCTCTACTTTTGTGTCTGTTGCAGTTTCTGTGTCTAGAATTCAAATGAGGATTATGCTTAGCTTTACGATGAGATGAACTCTGGGAGGGAGATGTAGCAGAGGTTTACATTTTAGCTCTAAAATGCCTGTGGAGAATCCCAATGCCACTCTGAAAATTCAGCAGCCAATGATCCCTGGTTACTCCCATTACAAGGCAAAAGGATTGGCAAAATCTTAGATTCCCATATCCTTTAGCTAAGGTTCAATTTTATGTTTATGGAGCATTTTGCCACCTCTGATGCTCCTAGTCTGATCCTGATTGTTGCAATGAATTCCAACCACATTTCTATATTGTCTTGCACAATTCAAGCTTTCCTTCCAACTCAATGACCTTTATCAAGAAGAAAGGGAGCTTTGTTTCTTAATATCTGGGCAAATAAACATCAAGAGTGTGACAGGACATCAGAAAGCTTGAGTTCCTATGCTCCATTCCTCTCTTTCACCCGCTCCACCTCAAAATTCTCCTTATTCCTTTGCTTCAAGTTAGTGGTAAATTCTTGGGTAATGGACTTAAACTAGCAATTCTCCATCTTCTCCCACAATGAATTGTAAGCATCAGTCAATTTGGACTTGTATAGTTGGGAAATATCTTTTTCCTTACACACTTCATCATAGAAGTGTTGCCAAGTAGCAACTTGGGTTTTTACAGTCAAGGTGTTGTCCAAGGATACTACAGGAATTTGAGTTGTGTTTGTTTTGTTTTCACACAAGTTTATCCAACATGGAGGCCACTAGTTTTTAAAATCCCAGATTCTGAAGCCAGACCGCCGGCATTTGTAACTCTAGTTCTGCCATTGACCAATTACATGTTTTTAATGCAGATTACCAAAACATTTTTTGCCCCAGTTTCTGCATCTGTGAGATGGGGATAATACAAATATCTATTTATAGTTATGAGAATTAAGTGGTTAACATATAAAAAGTATTTTAAAGGATATCTGGCACCTAGTAAGAGCTCAATAAATATTTCTTTTTATGCAAGATGATGTTATGGCTTTACAGATGAATATTCTTAATAATCGTGCACTTATTTCAGTGCATGCCTGAAAAAACGTAACTCACATAACAAACCTGTCATTTCAGATTGTATTTCTTGGGCTAAACAAAAGTCATGAGCCTACTGGAAATGTAGACTATGCAAATTAGCCCAGGTGATACATTGATAAGGAAAAAGTCATAATGGTGGGCAGGCAAATGACTAAAATTTGGGAAACATTCCACTAGTTAGAAAAAATGAGAGACTAACCCAGTAAATGAACCCACTCTTTCTTTATCTATCTGTAAATCAGTCATAGGGTATGCTCTTAACTTAGACCCAAGGCATTTGTTCATGTTTGCTAATCAGTCTCTGCAATCAGCATGTGTACAGATTTCCTGCCCCAACTTTTAGCAGTGAGACAGTTCCCCTGAGTTAGGATATGGTTGTTCTCAAAACTAGACATATATGAATTCTAAATGACTGCTATTTTGCTGTCAGTCATGTTCAAGTAACATGGTAACAGGGGCCAGGAGCCAGTCAACTTGGTTTCTGAGTCTCATTCTTGACTTTTTTCAGTGGTCTAACCTCAGGCAAATGACTTACTCTTTCTGGCTTTGTGTTTTCCTTATCTGTAAAACAGAGAGGGTAGGTAGCAACAGCTCTGCTTCCTTATAGTGATGTTGTATCAAATAAATAGCATATGGTATGTGAAACTTGTCTGCATCCACTGGGTAGAAATAAGTATATAGATGTAAATACTGAGCTCATGATCAGGCTGTGAAAAATTGTTGTTAATGGTACTTTCAGGAGAAGATAGACACCACTCAAGATTCTTACAAGGGAGCATAGCTTAGTGGTCTGGCACATAGACACTAAAGCCAAACTATGGGGCTCCGGTCCAAGTTATGCCTCTAATGGCTTGTATAAGTTCTGTGTCTCAAGGTCCTTATTTGTAAAATAGGGATAATAAGGCTCAATTCAGGAAGATTTTATGAATGATGTGTTAACACACATACAGTGCTTGGAGGAATGACTTACAGTGTATGTTCACTAAGTTAACTATCAATGTCAAACTACTATCTCTAGACACTGCTAGTGAGAATTCTGAGCATTTACTAGGGTTATTTTTGTTGACACATGCAGTCTAATTTGCTTTCTGCTATGCACTTTCCATTAAAATACAGGCTTTAAATGAATTGACTAAAAAGATTTTAGAGGATGCATTATGAGTTCTTTCTCTTTTACTTACAACCTGTGATTTATCCCTTTGAGTATTGTTTTTAAACATATGACTTAATTTTATGACATCCGGTGGTTAAATTTTCCCCTAAGGCTAGTGGAATTAAAGAGTAGTGATCAAGCCATGGAGTCTGGAATTGGGCTGCTTAGATCTGAGTCCCAGTTCTATATTTCCTAAGTGTTTTGACTACCTTGGACAAATTAGTTAAGCTCTGAAAACATCAGCAACCTCGGGCATAAATTGAAAGCAATTAGTGCTTATTTCATGGGATTATTAAGGGGTTTGTTGAAGAAGTGAGCTGTTGAGTTAACATTGGTCACTGTTACTCCCAGGTGAATTTACAATAGAATCTGTAGAGCTATGTTTCAAGTTGCTCACAGGGTAGAATTCAATCCATGTTCAAGGTTGGACATGGAAGTTTATATTTAAGCAAGGACACTCTGACCCAGGTTTCTGACTCTCCAGGCAGGAGGAAACTTGCATAGACACGGCCTGCATTCTTCCTTTCCTGCTGGAAGACTTTTGGACCTCATTACTTCAGTTAAGATGCCAGGCACTCTGCACCATCCTTGCTGTTACTTGTCAACAGATCATCTCGCTACCTTTTCATGTCCTTACCCAGCACCTTGCTCAGGTTGCCAGCTTCTGAAGAGGCAGATGTTCATCTCAGGAATGTTTCTAGAGTTATCCCTCAAAGTATGCACAACAGTTGACAGCTGTGGGGACTGAATCTGGTTCGTTAAAACTGGATGCTGAGAGCTGTTTAATAGGTAGATACCCAAGCCCAACGCGATTGGGCATTACTGCTGCTGCTAAGTCACTTTAGTCATGTCTGACTCTGTGCGACCCCACAGACGGCAGCCCACCAGGCTCCCCCGTCCCTGGGATTCTCCAGGCAAGAACACTGGAGTGGGTTGCCATTTCCTTCTCCATTACTACTAGGTTATCCAAGCCCCTGGGACTTTCTGCCATATGGAGTTTGCCATCTGCCTTCCAGTTCAGACTTCATTCAAATCAATGATTTTAACCAAAAGACACAGTCATGTATCCACAACTCTAGTTTTAAGAGAATGCAGACATTTCAAAGCCTTGATCTGAGAAGATGGTTGAGATAAATATATATGTATTATGTTTTTAAATATATATGTAGTATATTATATATATATATATATATATATATATATATACATATTTAAAGCTGAATATTTTACTTCTTTCTTCTTATTATACCCTGAGGTGTCTATGCTACAGCAGACCTTTAGGGTTTCTTTACCACCTTCTATAATATAACGTTTCTAAAAGGCATATATCTGTGCACATGCTTTATTATAAAACAATTTAAGTCAAACATAAAATATCATTTTAACATATGTCTGATAAGTTATTTGAACTCTGTAACAGATTCTAAGATAGCCTAGTGTTTGGCTCCATGCCCTAAGATCAGGATTTAATCCTCCTAGGGACTTGTCTACAACAGTGGGCTGGAGAGATTTTATGGAACACACTGACACTGGTGGAAAGTCATAAAACTAATTAATGGCAAGTGTTTCAAAATCTTCCCCTTTCAACATAAATCATGAATTTGTTCCTCACTTGTGTAATACAGGATGCACTCAAAGAAAAAACTCAGAAGGACAAATTTCTGTAAGGGAGGATGAGAAAGAAATGTGGCTAATAGAATAGTTTAAGCAAGAAGGACTAGCCATGATGATAAGCTCTTTACTTAAATTTATTATTAAATTATCACATAATATGAAATACATGTTAGTCAAGACCCTAAAATACATAAAATTATGAATCTTCAAAGAATGTTACATGAATCTTTAGTCCCTCTTCACACAAAAAAAATTAAAATAAAAATAGTTGGCAACTTGGGCTGCTAAGGAAATAGTTCTGAAATAGTCAGTATATTATTGCCCATTCTGGGCATCTGAATCTTAATTTCCTCAAGGCTGACTGGGCCACACAATCCAAGTATCTCTTTTTCCCCATGACTAATCTATCCTGATTAATAATAGGATACAAATGATTAGTATGAAATCAAGAAGGGCAAAGTACTTGAGAGCTTTGTTATCACCAATGTGGCAACTTGCAAAAGACTTTAAATTATCAATAAGTTACCAAGTCCATGAACTCATGTGGCTCAGGTGGTAAAATATCTGCCTGCAATGCAGGAGACCTGGGTTCGATCCCTGGGTCTGGAAGATCTCCTGGAGAAGGGAAAGGCTACCCACTCCCATTTTCTTGCTTGGAGAATTCCATGGCCAGAGGAGCCTGGCAGGCTGCAGTCCATGGGGTCACAAAGAGTCAGACATGACTGAGTTACTAACACACACACCGAATTCATGGTGTTTGACTATTAATTGTGAGTATTAACCCCTCTCATTACTTTGCCAACAAAGGTATGGATAGTTGAAGCTATGGTTCTTCCAGTAGTCATGTATATATTTGAGAGTTGGACCATGAAGAAAGCTGAGTGCTGAAGAACTGATGCTTTTGAACTGTGGTGTTGGGGAAGACTCTTGAGAGTCCCTTTGACTACAAGGAGATCAAACTAGTCAATCCTAGAGGAGATCAGTCCTGAGTGTTCATCGGAAGGACTGATGCTGAAGCCGAAGCTCCAACATTTGGCCACCTGATGCGAAAAACTGACTCATTAGAAAAGACCCTGTTGCTGGGAAAGATTGAAGACAGGAGAAGGGAACAACAGAGGATGAGATGGTTGGATGGCATCACTGACTCTATGGGCATGAGTTTGAGCAAGCTCTTGGAGTTGGTGATGGACAGGGAAGTCTGGCGTGCTGCAGTCCGTGGAGTCACAAAGAGTCAGACACAACTGAGTGACTGAACTGAACTAAACTGAACTGAACCCCTCTCAGAAAAATCTGTGGAGAATATTTTCTCCCAGTCAGTAGGCTGTCTTTTCATCTTGTTGATTGTTTCCTTCACTATTCAAAATCTTTTAAGTTTGATTGGGTCCCATTTGTTTATTTTTGCTTTTGTTTCCCTTGCTTGAAGAGACATATCCAAAAAAAAAAAAAAAAAAAAAAAATACTTAACACCAATGTGAAAGAGAGTACTGGAGTTTATGGCTTCAGATCTAACACTTAGGTCTTAAATCTATTTTGAGTTTACTTTTGTATTTGGTAAAAGAAAATGTTCCAGTTTGATATTTCTACTTGTAGCTGTCCAGTTTTCCCAACAGAACTTTTGAAGAGACTATGTTTTCCCTTTGTATATTCTTGTCTGCTTTGTATAGATTAATTGACCATAGGTGTATGGGTTTATTTCTGGACTCTCCATTCTAGCCCATTGATCTACGTGTCTGTTTTTGTGCTGGTACCATACTCTTTTGATTACTGTAGCTTTGCCGTATAGTCTGAAGTCAGGGCATGTGATACCTCCAGCTTTAATCATCTCTCTTAAGATTGCTTTGGCTATTTGGAATTGTGATTCCATACAAATTTTAGGATTATTTGTTCTAGTTATGTGAAAAACACCATGAATATTTTGATAGTGTGTATATGTGTGTTCAGTCATGTCTGACTCTTTGTGACCCCATGGACTGTAGCCCACCAAACTCCTCAGTCCATGGAATTTTCCAGGCAAGAAATACTAGAGAGGATTGCCATTTCCTTCTCCAGATTTTCTTGACCCAATGATTGAACTCATGTCTCTTGTGTCTCCTGCATTTGCAAATGGATTCTTTACCACTTGCACCACCTGGAAAGCTCCATATTTTGATAGGATATATACTAAATAAGTAGATTGCTTTTTGGCAGTATGGACATATTAACTCTTTAAACTCATGAACATGATATATCTTTCCATTTATTTTTCTATCATCTTCAACAGTGACACCGTTTTCATAGTACAGGTCTTTTACCTCCTCAGTTAAATTTTTTCCTAAGTATTTTATTGTTTTTCATTCAATTGTACATGGGATTGTTTTCTTGTTTTCTCTTTCTGATGGTTATGCTTTCTTCTGTATCACCTGTTTGCTGTTAATTACTTCTAGTGTATTTTTTTCATTTCAGTTATTGTGTTCTTCAGTTCTGACTTGTCCCTTTTTATATTTTCTATTATTTGTTGAAGTTTCACTTTGATTATTCTTTTCTCGAATTCAGTGAGCATTTTTAATCCTATTGCATGAACTCTTCATTACATAAATTATTCATCTGTTTCAGCTGGGTTTTTTCTGGTGTTTTATCTTTTCTTTCATTTGGAACACTCTCCTCTGTCTTCCCATTTTGTTTGGTTTTTTTTTTCTGTTTGTCTCTATGCAATCATGCAAAACAGTTACCTATCCTGGTCTTGAAGGTGTTATCCCTATGTGGATGTAGCCTCATACAGTCAACCTGTGCCCAGTGGTTTTGGTGTGAAAGCTGCATCTGAAGTGAGGACAGGCTGTGTGTTCTCCCAGGGTGCACTGGCAGCTGACACCTTGGTGCGGTGTAAGGTTGGAGATGGAGGGGCTCTAGCCAGAGCCAGGTGTGAGCCGGGGCTTCTCCCAGGCTTGATGGCAGTTGACACCCTAAAGTTGGAGGGGCTGGGACCCAAGGGGCTGGAGTAAGAGCCCTGAATGAGTTGGGCTCCTCCTCACCACAATGGTGGTCTCAGCCTTGAATGGGGTAGGGCCAAAGCCAGAGGTGCTGGAACCACAAATCTCAGTTACTTCTCCTTTTCCCTGGACAACGTTGGTCTCTGCTTTGTTTGGGGCCAGAGCCAGGGCCCCAGAGGCTAGAGACAAAAATCTGAGCTAATTCCACTTCTCCCTGATGCAGCAGTAGTTGCCTTGGTCAGGAGTGGAGTCAAGGTCCAAGAGGCTAAACCTGCAAATCTAAGCTAACTTCGCTTATCTCCAGCATGAGAGTGATCTCCTCCTTGGCTGGGAGTAGTGCCAGATGAGAAGAGGCTGGAGCAGGTGCCTGGTATGGGCGGGAGAAAAACTGAGGTGGTCCTGGCAGGCTGACCAGAGTGCCAGGCAGTTTTCAACCTGCTGCTGCTTCTCTGGAACTGGGGACAAGCAGAGCTATCTGCAAGCTCTTAAAGAGCAGAGTCTCAGTTTCCCACAGCTCCCTGGAACTCTACTGGTCTTCAAACCAGCCGAAGAATCTTCTCAGTGCTGGATCCCAGGGCTGGGATGCCCAGTATGGGGCTGAAACCCCTCCTTTCTTAGGGAGGATCCTTGGGCCTATGACATTCCCTTCATCTTCCGGGTCACACGCCATGGTTGTGGATCCTGAATAGATTGCACCTCCTCCCCTCCAACCTGATCCCTGTTCTTTCTGTACAACCTTCATCACAAAAGAGCTGCTCTGATAGTCCTCAGGTGATCCGCAGAGATAGCTGATTTCTATGTAGTTGTAGTTTTGATGTGCTCAAAGATGGGAGGGGAGTTCAGGGTATTCCTACTTAGCCACCTTGTTCCCACCCCAGCTTTCACGGCTGCATGTGCTTTCAATCATTAGAGAGAAGAGGGAGGAAGAAGCTACTTTTTTACTTCTTTTCTCTTTGTCTCACAGATATTACTTCTGGTGGCCTCATGTCATTGATTCTGCTCCTTTTGTAGGCTTTTTACTAGGATTGAATTTTAGTTGTCACCTCACACCTTCTAAAATTACATAGTAACATTTTTTCTTTCACCTACATCCCCTCCCTAACACTCAAATTTCACAGATTTTGAAATTTTTCAAGATGTATTTTAACATACTATCTGATAGTCATTTGCTTAATTAAAAAAAGTTTATTTTTCTCTTTCTTCTTTCCCTAATAAATGTGCTGATCTCAGATTTTTTTATTGCTTCCATATTTTCCAGTCTTAGAAGTTGTATACTAGGACAAAATTTAGTTTAGACAGGGGCCAGGATAGAAGAACAAAATCCGAACTTGGACATCCTCGAGATTTTTCATGTTGATTTTATCTGTGAAGTTCATCAGCAGTTCTGAAAAGCAGTTTTAAAGTCTAGAACCCTTGTTTCAAATATTGGATCTAATATTTGCTAGCTCTATAGCCTTTGGCAGGTTAGTTAGCCTCTCTGAAACTTGATTTTTCTTTTGTAAAATAGGGGTGCTGTTTTAGGACTTGGCTCCAGAAATGCTTATAAGAAGTAAGATACGGGCTACAAACTGCTGTCCTTAGTGTCATTACCTCACTTAATTCTTATAGCATCCCTGTGATGTTAATATTGTCTCAATTCTACAGATGAGACAACTGAATACTGACCATAGTCACAGAGCTAGTAATTCATTCATTCAACACGTATGGATGGAAAGCCAGTTAGGTGTCCTCAGGGAGCCTTTTATTCTAGTGCAGAGAGATGACAATAAACATATAGCAAATACACAAATGAGAATTTTCAAAGCAATAAATGCACTGAGAAGATAAAGCAGGGTAACAAAGAGAGTGTTATGGAACAAGAGAAGTGTGTTCAGAAAGGCTCCTTAAGAAGTAACATTCAGCTGACACTAGAATGATGAAGAAGAGTTGCAGAACAGCAGAAAAGTAGAGGGAACAGCAAGAGTGAAATCAAGATATGGGCTGTACATTCGTAGATGTGCAACAAGAAGTTGGTAGTCTTACTACCTTAAAAGGAGGCTTGCCCCTCTGGGCAAATCTCTTGTAACTTTAGCCTTAATCAGAGAATGAATATGTGTTAGTCTCTCAGTCATGTCTGACCCTTTGTGACCCCATGGACTATAGCCCACCAGGCTCCTCTGTCCCTGGAATTCTCCTGGCAAGAATACTGGAGTGGGTTGCCATTCCCTTCTCCCGGGGATCTTCCCAATCCAGGGACAGAACCCGTGTCTCCTGTGTCTCCTGCATTGGCAGGCAGGTTCTTTACCGTCTAAGCCACCAGGACTGTACGTCATTTAGCAGTTTTCTGGGTTTGTAATGTCCCTACTTACCAGTTGGTTCAAGTTGAATAACATGTTGTGTTCCATATATTTGTCATTCTGTGATTTCAAGGTGATGAGAGGACAGGGTGATCAAAAGGTGAATGTGCCTGTTGTGTTTCTTGCCCAGTGCTAACTTCAAAAGCAGTGCCCTCTCCATTAAGCGTCACTGGGGAGGTAAAGAGGAAAACAAGCTTTTAAAGAACAAAGCAATCCAAATCATTACTTGGCTACTGGAGCACCACAGGAGACAATTTGCTCAGTGCTCTTGAACTGGGGCTGACTGGCCTCTCAACAGAGCAGAAGCAAAGCTACCACATAGGTCATGTCTTGAGAAGAGTTGTTTTCTCCTGAAGAGTCCATGGTATTGATAGTTTCTGCTGCCACATTTCACATCTTCTTGTGGCTCTGATTGATTACACCATCCCAAGATGTCAAATATTTTGAAAAGTATTACAACTTGGCAGGAGATTTTGATTGGATTTGTGACCAAACTTATTTGCTAGTAATTTTCTATGATTAATCTATCATTTACACATTGTGGTATGTTCCCCTTGGGTAGGAGAGGAATTTTTCACATTTGGGTACACAAAGTGAGGAAAATCAGAAGCTCCAGTAAGACCGCAGGTAGACCAACAACTGTAAAATCAGCGATTCAACATGGGCTACAGTACTTACCACAAGGCATAGACCTTTACATCATCCACATAGGTCCCCAAATGAAAAGATACACAGTGAGTATATGCAAGGAGCACTTCAGAACCACTGGCCTATAAGAATGTGAAAGTAAGAGAAGTAAACTGTATGCCACCTTACACAAGGTGTGTTTAGTTTCCCAGAGTTGTCATCATAAAGTACCAAAAATGGGGTGACTTACCACAGACATTTACTGCCTCACAGTTCTGCAGGCTGTGTTGGCAGGACCACACTCCCTCTAAAGACTCCAGAGAAGAATTCTCCTTTGCCTCTTCTATTTGCTGGCAACGAATGGTTTTCTTCGGCTTACCAATGCATCACTCCAGTCACATGGCCATCTTCTCTCTGTGTGTTTTTACTTGTCTTCCCTCTGTGCATGCTTGTCTCTGTGTTCAAATGTCCCTCTTTTTTGGGGGGGAGGTTGGGATTAACCTCCCCCAAATTGGAAGGTTGAGATTAACATATACATACAACTATATATAAAATAGGTAACCAACAAGGACCTACTATATAGCACAGGGAAATCTACGCATAACCTAATGAGTTATGAGTAGAACTCTATTTCATAAACTAAAGGAAAAAAAGGATGTGAAAAAGAATAGACTACATGTATATATTTAACTACAATACTTTGCCATACACATGAAATTAACATAGCATTGTAATTAGCCATATTCCAATATATAATAAAAATTAAATTTTAAAAAAGTCTCCTTTTTATAGGGACACCAGACATACTGATTAAGACCCACCCTAATGACCTCATGTTAACTTGATGACCTCTATAAAGACCCTATTTTCACATTAAGTCATATTCTGAGGTCCCAGGGGTTAGAATGTCCTTTTCAGAGGACATAGTTCAACCCATAACACTAGGTTAGGCTGTAGGTTGTTGACACTGAAAGCTGTATCCTGGGTTACCCAATCCAAGAGGGATAGGATAGGACTGCCAGATTTAGAAGAAAAAAGATGTTGGTTAAATGTGAATTGTAGATCAATGATGCATAATTTTTTAGTAGGAGTATGTCCCAAATATTTTATGAGACACACTTATGTTAAAAATGTATTGGTTGTTTATATGAAACTTAGTGACAGATTTTATTTTCTTTGACTCCAGAATCACTGCAGATGGTGAATGGAGTCTTGAGTTTAAAAGACACTTGTTCTTTGGAAGAAAAGCTATGACAAACCTAGACAGCATGTTAAAGAGCAGAGATATTACTTTGCCGACAAAGGTCCCAAACAGTCAAAGCTATGGGTTTTCCAGTAGTCATGTACGGATGTGAGAGTTGGACCATAATGAAGAACTGAGTGCTGAAGAATTGATGCTTTCAAATTATGATGCTGGAAAAGGCTCTTGAGAGTCCCTTGGACTGCCAGGAGATCAAGCCAGTCAATCCTAAAGGAAATTAACCCTGAATATTCATTAGAAGGACTGATGCTGAAGCTGAAACTCTAATACTTTGGCCACCAGATGTGCAGAGACCACACATTGGAAAAGACCCTGATGCTGGGAAAGATTGAAGGCAAAAGGAGAAAAGGAATCCAAAGACAAGATGGTTAGATAATGTCACCAACTCAATGGACATGAATCTGAGCAAATTCCAGAAGACAATGAAGGATAGGGAAACCTGGCGTGCTGCAGTTCTTATATCATTTTGTGTCTGACTAAGACACAACATGCTGACTGAACACAGCATCTTTAACTGGGTGTCCTGTGTTTTATCTGGTAACCCTAAAATAGGCTCTAGTGAGCCTTTCTTCTGATAGCTTCTAAGTTCCTCTCATCCACCCCATCAAGATACAAGAAGAAATGGTTATACCTGCAAAGAACCTGCACTAGTTCTCAGCCTTGAGTTCTGAGCACCCAATATACTATATAGGTGTTTTGGGTTGTTTTTTAATTTATTCATTTTTAATTGATTGTGTTGGTTTCTGCCATACATCAACATGAATCAGCGATAGATAGGTATACATATGTCCCCTCCCTCTTGAAATTCTTGAACCTCCCTCCCACCTCCCACCCCATCCCACCCCTCTAGGTTGTCACAGAGCCCTGGTTTGAGTTCCCTGAGACATACAACAAATTCCCACTGGCTATCAATTTTACATATGGTAGTATATATGTTTCCATGCTATATATAGGTGTTTGACTTAATCAAAGCACTTAACAACTCTAAGACTCAGTTTCATTATCAGTTAAAAATAGATATAAGAATATCTTTCCTACTGATCTTCTATTATTGCTGTGATGCTAAAACAAGATAAATGAAGTGAAGATACTTCCCAAACACATAAGTGCTATTATAGTAGAAAGTTGTTGTTTTTATAGCTTCAGATTTAGGAGCTTGAAGTTCTACCTTATTTCTTACTCAGAAAATCAATTCAAATCAGCAGATACAGCATGGGCACCTCCACATCTTACCTTTCATAAATTAAGGGCCTCCTTGAACCATTGCCCTGGCTTCAGTACTTTACAGTAAAGGATTAAAGAATTGGAATGAAAAATGTTGGCCATAAAAGTTGCCCCCTGAGTTGTTGACTGTTCCATTTTACTTTCAGACCTCTGCCCTGAAACATAAAAATGTACTTCCATACAACACTTTAGTACCTGTCATTTTCTGGAGAAGGAATTAATGTTTGTGTACCTGTAGGCAAAAAGTCACTTTTTAAATTCAGAGAAAAATCTCATTAAAAAAAAAAAAAGGAGGAGAAAAGAGAGGCCCTGAAATGCTGAGATCACAGCCTTTCATGAACACTATGCAACCAATTCTGGAGAAAATTTTCAAATAAGAACTGGAATAATTACCCACACTGACTAAATAAACACCCAATGTGGTTGCTACCAAAATGAAAATCCGTCATTTCTGTGTTGACTCTAAGGGCCCATAATTAAGTAGGCTTGGCAGCTGTTTTAAATCCATGCACCTAAGAAGGAGAATTATATGCTTTATCCAGTAAGGAGATTGTGGTTTGTATTTTAAATTTTGTCTCCAAGGGATTTTTTTTTTACCAGTAGGTAAAAGATTTTTCTTTACCTGTTTGAAGCAAAGTACTCTTGTCAGAGTTTATGAAAAATATCATAAAGTGAGAATGAATTTTCAGTATGAAATTTAGTATTGCAATGAAGTTTCATTACAGTAGATTGCTGCAACCTATGTAGCATTTCAAGATATTTACCATTCTATTTTTCTCAAATGTACTCTTGTTAGTATATACTACATAAGGGCATCAATGTAGTGTCATTACTTCAATTGGGCATATAAGAGTGTTACTGTCAAGTGTTAAAGCAATTGATTTTTTGTTGTTGTTTTTATGAAATCTTTTATTTTACAATGATCTTCTGCTTCCTGCAAGACCACTGTATACTATGAACAACATGTGTGGTCTACACCTGTTGTAGGTATACTTGTAGACTGGGCAAAGAATAAATTCTGTGAAACTGCCAAGGAGAACAGGGTTAAAATATTTATGTTGCCCAGAGTGAACACCTCTTGCTTTTACAGGGACTTTAATTTGTAAGTAATATTTCCCTCTTTAATCTTATGTTTAATTTAGAACATGGCCTCGAAGCACTAGTCTTTTATGGTAGTCAGTGACTTGATGATAACCAGTGATTTTTCTTTTCCCGAAGGGTCACATCGTTAGAGAGGAGTACAGCTACAGAGGTGGGGAATCAGCGTGTTCATCCAGCGTGTTCATCTTACTGAAAGGATTTGGGAGTAGGATAAACGAGCCTGTACCATTCTGGCTATCCCGCCATGAGAGTAGAGCTTCCCAGAAGAAAAAGTGACAAGGAAATGAGAAAGTCAATTCCTAGGCATATTGATAAGAAGTTTCGGATCCCTGAGGAGGAGAAAGGGGCCTGGGGTTCTCAAGGAGGAGTAAAGGACAAACTTTTTTTTCTACACTCCTTAGTAAGAATTATATAATAACAATGTATCCTGGTTGAGGACAGTTTCTCCTTCTTGAAAACCTTCTGACTAAACCTGTTATCTTAAAATGTATTTTGTGGGAGTGGGTCTGATAAAATGTTTACAACCTTGAGACATTCTTTTGATTTATTGTAATAACCAATTGAAAAAGTATATAATTCCCTTGCTAAGACTAGTGAGGTGGTCACTCTCCATCCCCTTTCTGATGTCTATGTCAGAAGCTTTCTCTTCTCTTTTTTTCAGTTTAATAAAACTCTGCCACACAAAAGCTCTTGAGTGATCAAGCCTGGTCCCTGGTCCCAAAGTTAAATCTTCTTCTTTGGAGATCACAGATCCGCCATCGTTCACCATAAGCTTTCAACAAGATGACATCTGCTGAGCAGACCCACCATGCAAAGACATCCACTGATAAGCCTGGCAAGTGTCCATCATCTGAGAGTCCCAAGCAGCCTGTGCACAAGTCCCAGGTTTTCGTTATTGGTCAGTGTATGCTGTAGAGAACCTTGAATTGTCTTTCAGAGTAGTCTGAATCTGGATCTCCCTCAATGGGGAGTATCTGAAGGCTTTCAAGGTTTAGAAAGTCTTTATTTTTAGACGTGCAAGGCTTTGGACAGATGAGTGTGTGTTGGGCCACAACCAGACTAGGCTTTAGGACTAAGTAAAGTTTGTTTACTACTAGATAGCACTACATTTCTGGAAGTGAATCATGACTACTTTCCCTTTGCTGTACTGGTGCTTGTTAACTATTTGTACCTTTGTAAAATGGAAATCAAATAAAACAAAACTTTAAAAAGCACTTCCATGGTAGTTATCTCAAATCTCTCATCCCCATTTTATAGCTGAGGGACATATGCCTCAAAGAGATGGTGTGACTTTCCCAGAGTCCCACAGTGAGTAAATCTTCTTAAAGTGCCATGTATCAATTATTCCTTCACTGAAGACTATTGATGAGAACCTACTAAGGGCCAGGCAATATGGTAGGTGCTGGAATCGATAGGTGATCAATCAAGAAATAGGATGTACATGGTCCCCACTCTCCTAGAGCCTATGGTCTGTGAAGGGAAACAGTAAAGTGAGCAATATCAACAGTGCATGAGTACTGTCCTAAGTGAGACCAAGGGTACTGTTGAGAGGTTGTGGAAGGCCCCATGTCACCACCATCTCAAGTGAACTATAGAGAGCTCTTACTGCATGCCAGGCACTGTGGCATCACTTTGCAGGTATTATCTTTCTTAGTATTCACCCCAGCTTGATAGATGAGAAAAGTGAGACACGGAGAGGTGATCTAACCTACTTAAGTCACAGAGAAAGGCAGAGCCCAAATCCCACCAGAAAGTCTGATCCAAGTCTACACACATAGACCTCCACTTTTATCACCAATTATAATCTTCCTGAGGAAAAGATTAGGATATTTTGGCTAGCAAAGTAACCCAGAGTTTTGTCTAGTGAGGCAGAAGGACTGAAAAACTAACAAAGTTTGTATGGCCTGAGCATAGAAAATCTTTTCATGTTCCAGTTGACCCACAGTTGAATCAAAGGATTTGGCTACCATGTTCATCTGCTATATAGAAAGCAGGGCCTTTATCTTTTGTAAATCAATCAGGAAGACAGAAATTACCAAATGGTATCAGTATGACCACAGAGTACTTAATTGACATAGCCTTTGAGTTTTGTTGCTGGAAAAGCATCTAAACTTCGACCCTCTAGAAGACAGATCCAGGGTCAAGCTTGTCACAGAACATGGAATGATTTATTTTCTCATTTTTTTCCCCAGCCTCTCTTGAATTTCATTTTTCACAATTTTTTTAAACATCCATCCAGGCACGTTTAACAAGTTTTCCATTTTCATTGGTATGCTTTTATATCAGGTTAAAACCATGTTTTCTTTGATTTGGTGGCCTATATTTCTTTTCTGGATACTAATTATGAATCTAAACTATTGCTAGCAATCAAGAGTTAAAGACAAGTGGCAAAAGTGTTTCAACAAGTGTAGCACCGTATTGTTTTATTTTGCTTTACAGTTTGAAAAAGGAAACGGCATTGCTTTTGAAAATAATTGTGAAATTCTAAACCATGGCATTTCTATTCTGGGCTTCAGTTGAAACTGTCTGTGGCAGTCAGTTCACACAAAGTCCTGTCTTTAATCAGCCTCAATCTATGTAGAATATTTATCCCATTTCCAACAATGTATAGGATGGAAAACTAGGACGGTGAAATCACTGTGAACTATAACACTTTATTTAATTAAATACATTCAACATGTGCTCTAGTTGTTTGCCTTCGTTTTTCTTACATACACCCCAAATCACATATTTATTCTTTTAATGTCAATCTAATCTGTCTGTTTAAGAGAAACTTAATCTTCATGTAGATTTTTTTTAATGTTTGTTACCTCATCAGTTGTTAGGATAACTGACAAATAGCTTAGCTTCCCATTATGACAAATATCTGAAGTGACTCTCTATTATTACGCTCCATACAAAATTTTTACACTGACAAAGTCATTACTCATTTTGATTATTGCCTTCAGATCAACTTTTGCTCATTTTTTGTTGTTGTTTTTTTCCCCAAAGATTTGCAATTTTTTTGAGATTTATACTTTTAATAACTCTCTAAATATTCTACAAACTAAAAATTTCAGAAGACTAAAATTAATTTTTACAATAGTTACCAGTGCTGAATAAAGTACATAGCTCCAGCAAAATAGCTATCCTAAAACAGTTTATAATTGGGGTATATAATGTGAATTTTTGAAATAACATCTTAAAGGTATATGCTTTCACTTTTTCCTCAACGAGGTGAAAATCCTCTTGGAAGAGCAGCTTGTCCTTAATTATGTCAGGTCTAGAGGGTAAACATGGAGGGAACATTCAAAGTCAAATGAAGAGCTGAGTGACAGGAGGTAGTATGAGTTTATTAAGAGAGCATAAACATATTATAAAAATAGAACTGTTGGCAGAACAAGAGAAAGATAAGAAAACAAATGGATTGATAATAAGGAAAAAATAGCTACATCTTCGGGAGT